>NC_141703.1:31701313-36501313 GCF_971803275.1 Cyanistes caeruleus
CACGCCTTGCTTGTAAGGTCAGGTCCAAGCAGGTGACTTTCCCCTGGGGAAGCTCCATCAACCCCTCTTCAACTCTACCCAGTTCCTTTGATTAGGCTGAGTGCATTATACACTAATAACCCTCTTCAGCACTTTGTAAAACCTGTATTAGAGCCAGCAAACAGGGGCCACGTGGCAGTCTGGGTGGATGGATAGCCTAGGTCTGATCACAGCAGCAACATCGGAAAGAGCAGCAGGATATCATCTTGGCAAATGCAGTGGCAGGACAAAGGTAAGAGTGAGTGAATTCAAGGAAGCTTAAACATGTCCCTGGAGGTTGTCACAGCTCAAGACCTTACATGTGTAGGCACAGACCACATAACTGAGCAGTGGGAGTGATCAATCCCTAAGAGAGAGGTCACCCACCTGCTTGCCTGGGGCAGCTGCTCCCTTGCACCTGCCCTGGAGCTGCCTCTGCCTCAAAACACCCCTCCAGGGTATGGCAGCCACAACACTGGGCCACATGTAGCTATCTCAATGGGCATTTCTGAGTGTCCTTTTCCCAAGCTTACACAGAAGTTCAGATGCCCTAGGATGGACATCCTGATCCCTGCAGTTCCCAAGCACAACTGAAAGATTGCTCTGGGCTGCTGGCCCTCACATCACTAACTTTTTTAATGAAGAGAAAAATCCTCAGAAAATACAGAGTTTTTCCTTTAAGTTTCACTTATCATTCTACAGGAACAGTGAAGATTTTTTTCTACAATGATTAGAGAAGCATGTACCTCTTTCCAGTACCTATACTGCCTGACAACAGCAAACCACAGCTCTGCTGGAAATAGTTGCATGGAACAATTTGTGTATCCAAGAGTAGGGTGGGAGCCAAACCTCTACTGTGGTGGTCTCCTGAGGGTGCAGCATTTTCCTTGAAATCCCTTCAAGCACTCTTGGTAGCCCTCTGGGGCAGACCCTGAAAGCACTTCACAACCAGCCCAAGGAATGTCCTCTGGCCTTGGCACAAAGCCTGTGGCAATCTTGTTTCTCTAACAAGGAACCCTCTCCTCCAGTAAGGCCTCTGATCTGACAGTGTGGAGTAATACTCATCATTTAGATGCCCTTAAAGAGGATGAAGAGTTTTGGGACTGGGATGGATGCACTTGAAATAAGAAAACTTGGTCCTATTGAGTGCTGTCCTTGGGTGTGTCCTTGGTTACTCAGCTGGGAAGTCCAGCCAGCAGTGTCTTGGAGTCTGGGCATTTACTAATTCCCTTCAGGGAACTTAGGGCTGAGAGCCACTGTGCTGACCAGCAGCACTCATGCCCTAGACAGAGGGCTGCCTTCTCTACCTTAAAGATAATGAAGTGAATGAGAATCTATCTGCTTGAGCTTGGTCTGCAAACAAGGCAGGCTGGAGAAGTCTGGATGGTCCCCAGAGCACCAGATGATATTCAGATCCAGTTTTAATTATTTTTAGAGCAGGTATCTTCAGTTTAACCATGTAACCATAAAACTGAATTATGTCTACAAACCAAATAGGTACCAAAAGGATTTCCTGCTACACTTTTACATTAAAGGTTTCTACTGCTCATTCCAAAAGGCGATCATCTCTACATCTTTGCAGGACTTGTAACCTCAAAGATAAAGAATCAAATCTCTTGGACATGTTTTTGTCCCTGAAATCCAGTACTCTGCTTTTTTACCTTTTACCAGTGGAAGTCTGTAGTTTCAGAATGCAGCTGGTAGCTCCTGCACCTCTCTAGGCTCAGCCCCTTGCTTCCCCTTCCTTTTGTATATGTGTTTCTTCCAGTTTACCAGCTCCATCAGGTAAGTAGATGGTTGCTATGATTATGCTCCATGCTGAGTTAAATGCTGCTAAAAGTATTAAAGGATTGCTATAGAACAAAATGCCCTTCTGGGTGAAAACACAGTATTTAAATGTGGAAAACCTGGGTCCCTCCATGCAGTCAAAATACAGTTTGAAGTAGCCAGGTTTCCACATGGGCTTTAGTTGGGCAAACAGTGCATACTTTTGTTGTCAAAATATACATGGATCAATATTGCTCTTTGAAATCACATGGGGTCTCTGCTGGAAGACAACTGAAATGAAAATTTTTCTGTCTAGGATTTCACATGGGGCTTTGTTTGCTCTCAAACTGAGGGAGAGGTTAGAGAAATGCTGATGCTACAGGCACTGGGCTAACTCTGAAAGTCCTTCAGCTTTTCTTTGGTGTTTTCTGGGATACAAGGCAATGGAAATCAAGCATAGTATTTGCTTCAGGTCCTGTTAAGTTGTAAGACACAGGGTTATAAAGATGTTATTGAGCCCTAAAATAAGGTTGTTTTTTGAAAATAATATTCATTAATTATGATTTTCTTCCCTTCTTGGGACACTTGTACTTGGATTTCTGCTACCATCAACTTTTCAAAAATTAAAAAATGGAAGTGTTTAATGCTGTAACATTGTAAACTTTTAAGGCACTTGATTTTCTTTTATTATTATTTATTTAATTTTTTTTGGGTGGGAACGGTTCTTCTGAAAGATGTGCATGGTTTGCAAAAATCTAGTTGGAACATGTGGATATTGCAAAAAACCCATGTCATTTCCCACTGTTAATGTCCCATCTGCCTCCCTAAGATTCTGGCCCTCTGCAGTTTCTTATCTCATCTCAGTCTTGATGCAGCTTTTTATGTTATTGCCCCTGCAGGGATGAAAACAAGCCCCACTGACAAATAACTACATGCACCACAGACATGCAGCTTCTGGATCAACCTCCCCATCTGTACCTTGGGCCAAGGGCCAGGTGCTGAGAGCTGGGACAAAAAGAAAAAAAAAAGATAAAACTCTGATTTATTGGTTTTCTGTACACCTGCACACAAGAGGGTGCAGAACATCCTTGCCACGATGATGCAAGTGCACAGGTTGTCAGATAATTTGAAGGCTGGATAATAACTGCCTAAGTGCATTTTTTAAGGAAAGTGCATATGTTTTGCAATGCCTGCTAACAAGCTGTAGAGGAGTAGCATGGAAATCGGCATCCCCCTGCCCCCGCTGAGCCTAGAAAATGCTTTTTAGAGCAGTTTGTTTTAATTTTAGTGGAGAGATTTGCTTTAAAAGCTTGTACTCTCCATAGTATTATGCAACATATGCCCTGAAAGGCATGTTATTTAATCTGTTTTCTTGTTTGTGTTCCATTTAATGCTAAAAGGAAAGAAAGGGAATACAGAGGTTTTCTACTGTCCTCCCCTTAGCAGCTTTTGGAGGAGGGTTGAGAAGCAAAAGCAAGGGACATCATATTTCTGCTCCAGGAAATATGGCACAGGATGGATGAATTTCGGACAAGGAGGAAAGAAAGGAGAAGGTGTGGAGCCAATCTCTGCCTGGCTCTGCGTGCAGGAGCGGAGATTGTGCTGCTGGTGAGCAAAAACAGCACAGAGTTTGTGTGGTTTGGCATTTCACAGGCACTTCAGCCATTTCAGGGCATGGCAGCCACCTCACAGGGCAGCTGCTCTGTGGTATCACTGATAGCAGCAGTACTCTGCCTCCTGAGTGATGGGCTTAGTCCAAAACTTCAACCAGAAACTGCTGAAACTTGGAAAAAAATCTGCTTTTTTTAGCACAAATTTAAGTGCAGGACTGTTTCTGCTGCTAACCTCCAGAATAAATGGCTCTATAGGCCCTGTTGGTATGATTTCATGAAGAGAAGCCCAGGACAATTCCTGCCATGAATTCCTGTTCATTTTGGGGAAGCGAGGTGCTGCTCCACAGAAAGCAGGGTTTTCTTTCTTGGTTAGGCTGCAGGATTTCTGCCTGGTGTTTGGCTCCTGGCCTCATCCTGCACTCCTCTCATGGACTGAACTGAAATAGTTTCATTCTCATAGGGCTCTGTGCTGTGTTCAGACACAGCTGCTGAAACTTCCCCAGGGTGGTGTTTTGGGGTTTAAAAATCTCTCACTCCCAGTAAGGGCAGCTCCGTTTTCCCACCTTTTGCCAGCAAGAAGAAAGTGATTCCCAGGAAAGAAAATAAATTAAAGCCCTGTTGGAGTTATTTTCCCAAGGAGAAATTGGGAGGACATGGTTTTGGGGGAAGGTGACAAGGGAAAAGACTGTATTCAGTTTTTGAGCAAGAATTATACAGAAAAATTCTTATGCCACTGTTGGTCTCCTCAGCAGCTGACTCTTTCCCAAGACACAAGCCCAGTCTTCAGGGCAGAAACAATCTGGGTAAAGCCCAGAGATCCAGCAAGTTTCTCACTGCTGGCCACTCCAAGTCGTTCTGGCTGGTCACTGCAGGACTTTCCCTTGGGTGTGGAGCAGACACCCTCCCAGGCTCCCTAATGCAGGTTATGCTTTTACACTTGACAGCCTGGTCTATCCCCTACACTTTCAGCAGCCCCATCTGAGGCTGCCACTTGCAGGGAAGAAATGTAACATAATATGATGCTCAGATTGTGGTGGGGTGTTTTGTTTTGGTGTTTTTTTTGTTTTTTTTTTGGTTTTTTTGGGGTTTTTTTTTTGGTTTTTTTTTTGTTTTTTTTGTTTTTTTTTCTTTGAGGCATCTCATTTTCAGGAGAAGGGGAGGAAAGGAAAGAGACTTTTCAGTCTGGATGTGGGAGTCTTGGCACCCCTCATCCTGCATCTGCCTTGGGTAGACTCAGGCCCTGATCATTCCCCAGGAAGGAGATAATTTGGTGAGTTTACTCTAAGGCTATGAAGCTCCACTGAGGTTATGGCCCACGGTAGCTTTGCAGGGGACAAAGACAGCCTCACTCTCAGAGCCCTGGACCAAGCACATCTCATCCTCCTAGCAAGCAGAATTCTTGGCTGTGCTGTCACAGCCATACCTAAAAAAAAAACAACAAAAAAAACCCCAAACAACAACAAAAAAAAATCAAAATGCAATGCAGTGTTCCCACAGACTTTCTCAACTGCATGATGTAGTTGTGATCTAAATACCCAAGGCAGCATTTTCAGAGCTTCAGGTAAGCACACCAGAAAATTAAGGGATTTTTATTGGCACAAAGGATCCTTTTCAGTCAGTGGCTAAAGGAAATAGGACAAATCTGGACATAAGGAGGGCAGTGCTTCATCTCAAGCCCCCTAAGTCCTTTATCTTTTATCAGATGATCTGACTGCCACAAGTGACCATACTTTGAAAAACCCTTCTTGTCAAAATTTCTGATAGCAAAATCCCTCTTTAATCTACTCTAAATCAAGGCCATGCTGGCCTTTTACATGCTGCCAGGGTATCCCCAACAGTGATGTTGTCCAGGAGGATGACAGGTTCATAAGAGTAATGTCAGCTCTGGTGATGAAATGCAGAAATTATCCTAGAATTCATTATATGATGGATCAGAATTTTCTCATGGAGCAAGGCTTGGTCTGTAGACGCCTACTGTTAGAGGGGGGGAATTAAACAGGGCCCTCAATTTTTAAGAGCATGAGGAAGGATTCACTCCTCAGGCAGTTTTCCTTCAATAACAGAGCATGAATACAGCACTGTACCCCTAACCAAAAAAATAAAAATAAATGTAAAAACAAGGGAGTGGCCAGGCTTAAAAGTAGTATTGGGGTGGGATGCTTTGTAGTCATGCGCTGCCATGTTCTGGGTTCTTGATCTACCTCAGGGGTGTGTTGTGGTCAGTAACCCTAGAAGTTAGAAAATAATAATTTAAATAATTTAATAATATTTAATGATATATTTTTTTAAATGCACAGAAATCAGCTGGCACCTTTCTAAATCAATATGGCTTACAGTAATCAAAGTAAAGAAAAATTACTTGATTTTATTTGCTTTTTGGTATTTTTTTTAGGGAAACATACCCTTTAAAAACCTGATGGTATTTTACTGAGTAGATGAGTAAATATGTGGTGGGCTGATCCTGACTGGATACCAGGTACCCACCAAAGCTGCTCTATCACTCTCCTCCTCAGCTGGACACAGGGGAAAAAGCATAAAAAATAGCACATAGGTCAGGATAAGGGCAGGGAGAAATCACTCACCAGTTACCATCACAAGCAAAACAGACTCAGCTGGAGGAAATTATTTTAATTTATATAATTTATTATCAATCAAATAAGAGTAGGGTAATAAGGAACAAGCCCAAATTTTAAAATACCTTCCCCTCACTTCTTTCTTCTTCCCAGGCTCAACTTCAGTCTGCCACGAAATTCTCCAGCACAAGTTCTTCCTACATAAACTGCTTTGGTGTGGGTCCCTTCCATGGTGTGCAGCCCTTCTCAGGAGTAGGTCACTCCAGAGTGGGTCCCACGCTGGGGCAGGTTTGCTGGCAGGACCTGTGACCCAAAGGGGGACCCACGTCACAGGTCCTGCCAGGGGCCTGCTCCAGTGTGGGCTTCCCACAGGATCACAACCTCCTTTGGGTATCCTGCTCCAGCATGAGGTCCTCCATGGGCGGCAGGGGCACAGCTGCCTCACCATGGTCTTCGTCACAGGCAGCAGAGGCATCTCGGCTCCAGGAGGAGCACCTCCTCCCCATCCTGCTTCACTGACCTCAGCTTCTGCAGGGCTGTTGCTCTCACATATTCTCACCCCTCTGTTTCAGCTGCTGTTATGCAGGGGTTTTTGTCCATTCTTAAATCTGCTATCCCATGGTCACCAATGGGCTCGGCCTTGGACAGCAGCAGGTCTTTATTGGAGCTGGATGACACTGACTTCACTGGACACAGGACAAGTGCCTGGCACCTTCTTGCAGAAGACACCCCTGCAATCCCCCATTGACAAAACCTTACCATGCAAAACCCAATATAAAATTAAAAAGAAATCTGACATTTCTAGACAAGCCCAAATTAATTAATTAACTTGAGAGAAAGCAAATTGAAGTGCTGGTTGTTTAATAATAAAAAAAATCATACAGGCTTTTATGAGTTGTGGAAAAAATTCTAGTGTCCCCAAGGTAAGGTAGACTGTGAAGTAACAGGAAAGAAAAGGATCAAGTTTTCCCCAGCTAACTACAGCTTCATTGTTTAATCAATGTGCCTTCTCAGGCTGGTGGAAAGAGATGGACGATTGTGAGCAGGGGTGTAAAGGGGGGGTGGGGTGTGAATCTTCACAGATACAGAGGCTGGATGCTGAGCATAAAAACTTCACTTTTAGGGTAGTCTCGGTCTTTGTGTCTAGTTCAGCCTTTTCTTCATTTTTCAGTTGAGCCACATCCCAAGTCAACAATCAACAGAAGGTCCTGCTTTGATATAAAGCTTGTTACCTTCTTGGAGCAAGCACGTGTGGAGTAAACAAGAAGGGGTTGCTGCTGTTGCTTATGTTGGGTGCTTCCCAAGGGAGAATTTCTGTCTGCAGAGGTGGTTGGGACTTTTTGGCTGTGAGGTGGGAGGTGGCATGAGAGTCAGGACAGCTGCTCTGTGCCTGCTGGGTTTCATTTCACGGTTTGAATGGGAGTCATCAGTCAGTTTTCCTCCTGGCCCAGTGGCTGAGACAAGCAGGGAGCCTCCATCCTGGTGGTCTGATAGATGATCAGTTCTGTCTATAATTCTTACACGGGCCTTGAGGCAATTTGCTCTGGCCTGCAAGTACAAGGTACAGCCATGCTGGGTGCCAAAATGAGATGTCAAGTTGCGCTGCCCTTTTCAGTGAGATGAGAAATATGCCTCGGACATGAACACATTCATCTTGGAGGCCTGCCTGCAAAGCCCTCAGGTTTTTGTATAAGGGAGTCAACCTGGCATCTGTACACTGAGCAGGCTCCAACAGGCCTGTGTGCCCAGCTCCCCTGCACCTGCACTGGGCTTTTATCTACACACCAGGAATTGACACAGGCATGATGGCAGCTGCCTCTGCAGGGGTGACATCCTGTCCCTGCCAGTAGCCTGGAGAGCCCACAGCAGCATCTGTGGCACGAGAGCACATCTTGTACTCCACAGCACCCTGTAGCACCCTGCAGAATCCCATCACGTCTGTCTACAGCTCGCTGTCCTGTCGCTGGAGCAGAACCCATTTACTCTTCCTGGCTGTGTTGGTGCAGGGAAAGGTGCTGCTTGCCCAAGCAGCCCTCCCTGGCTCATCTAGAGATGGCAGCCAAATCTGAGTGGAGTGGTTTATTCAGTTGTGGCCTTTGGCTGAATAGATGTACTGGGGTAATTTAGAGCAGGGAGATGGCTCACTCCTTGGGCAGTGTATAATGTGTCTCCTCTTTGGTGACAAAGGACTGCAGAGAGGAAAGCTGAGTGTCGAGATTTATAGAGCCACATGTTTATCTTTATAATAGAGAGAAAAGACCTTACTAAAACTCAGCAGCATCGTGGCAACTTTTTTCTTTTTTAATGCTAGAGAAAAAAATAATTCTCCCCACTATTACTCTTTTTATGCTGGCTTGCGTGGTATTTCTTTATTGGGTCTAAAGCCCGTCTGCTTGCCCTGCACGGCCAAGGATAAGCTCTGGAACAGAGCAACCCTGCATGGGAAACTCTTAGTGAGTGGTGTGGGGCAGCAGACAAGCCTGCCTTTGTATGGTGGTTTGTTTTGGAGGTTTGTTTTGGAGGTTTGTCACAGCCTGACACAGACAGGCACCAGCCAGCCCCTGGGTGTGCCCCGTGCCCAGCCCAGGGACCCTCGGGGACTTTGGGCTGGGGACAGAGCTCTCCCAGAAACTCACACCCTTAAAAATGGGGAGAGGAGGGGATGGGACAAAAGTAGTAATGAAGTATGGTGGTTAGTCAGCAGTGTGTGTGCTATTTTGGGAAGCTCAGTTTTCAATGTAGTATGGCCTTTTTCCAGATTAAAAGTGGTGTAAAAATATCCCAACCTTTTAAATAGTCTCAAACAGGTTTCTTAAGGACAAGCCTCACTTAAATCTGAAGCAAATATAATTGAAAATATTACAGATTTTAGTTAACACTTTCTTTTTTGACTTTGTAAGGAGCAAAATGTGGTTTTCCTGCCTGGAGATCCTTGAGGCTGAGCTCTTGCCTCAAGGCACCCAGTTACAGGTTTAAAATCTCCACATTGCTTTTAAATATATATACAGGGGTTTTTTTTATTAATTTATTTTTTTTCCTCTTTCCATGCTGCACCACTTTCTCTTTGTAGATAAAAAGTGGCTGGAAATGAAAGCCAGGGGTGGGAATAGAAGGATACAAGGGCTTTTTGGACTTCAAGCAGGTGGTTAAAAAGAAAAGGTCACAGTGTGGTAATACAGTCACTTATATTTCTTGTTTGTTTTTTTTTTTCTGCTCCAAACAAACACCAAACAAAGAAAATGTAAAATTGCTTCTCTCTTCAGACAACACTGAATTACCTCTAAGTAGTATTCAAAAGTCTGTTATTAAGCATGATGAAGTCTGCATGTTTCCTTCTGCTTTCTTTGAAAAACAAAAGTGCTCTCCTCTTCAAAACACAGCAGTGGGCTGTGACAGCTCCTGAGCACAGAGTTACCCCTGGCCTGGCCCAACCAGAGACAGCGACCTCCAGACTGTGCAGGAGGAGCCAGCTGTGGAGCCATCCTTGGGGATGGACAAGGATGATGAGTATTATGATGAGACATGATAGCTGTTCCTGGCACAGGGCTGCCAGGCAGGAGAAATTCCACACTCAGAGCAGCGCTGGAGAAGAGAAAGAGATGGGATGAATCCTACTAATTTTTTAAGCCGTTTTTTTCTGCACATTCCACAGAATAGAAAATACTGGTGGTACACCTATACCTGTAAAATTGTTTACGTGGTAAAGCACCTCCTGGTGCACACAGACTTAGGACTTGTGTCTCAGAGCTGTCCCTTGTCTGTTGCCCTTCCTATAAATGGGATATTTTGGTTTTTATTTTTCTGAAGGGTCCCCAGGACAAAGAACAAGCCCTGGCTGCAGTACATGGGATGAAATTGCGGCAATACTGTGTGGAGAAGTAAAACTGACTGAAGCAAGATCCCAGTGAATGTTTATATTGAACTAGGATGGGAACAGGGAGCTGTGGGGAGGGGAATGGTCCATGGATGCTTGTTTGGAAATGTATTTGGACATGACATTCCTCTGCTTGTGCTGCTGCCTCTGGAGGGGAATGTGTGGGTCTAGAAGGTGTAGATTTGCCAGGGGCTGAGAGAGGGCTGGGACAGTTGCCCACTGTGACCCCTTCCTTGGACAGGTAGGGGCAGAGGTGTCCACTGAGACCTCTCAGCATTTGATGTGTCCCCAAAACCTCATGACAGGAGTCACCGCTCCACTTCAGTCCCGCATGAGCAGGAGCCATCTGGCAAGGGGGCGGCTGCTGGTGGGCTACAACAGCAGCCAACTGAATGCAATAAAACCACATGGGGTATTTTTGGAAAAGCTGACATCTTTCTTTCTCTATTTAGCACTGAATAATCCAAGAACCTGGCTTCCCTGCACTGTGGGCCTTGCTGAAAGCAACACTCAATGGGCAGGAAATGCTGCCACCTGTTTTTGATGGTTGCAGACACCACCAGTACTTTTGGATATAAATGAATTAATTCACTCTTGATCTTCAAAACTCAAAAAAACTTCAGATGAACTGCAGGTCTTGGTACCTAAAACTGACAGATAATTTCCAAGGGGCCCCCAGGGGAGAGGAGCCTTTGCCTGCAGTGCCTCCCATGATGTCATCATTTGCCCTCAGTTTCCAGATGATGCCAACTCAAACTTTCTATTTCCATCATCTTACAAGGAGCTTTTAGCTATAATGGCTTTATTGAGCTCTTGAGTGTTAAGCAAAACAATCCAGCTATGAAGTTAATTGTGTCTGCAAAATGACAGGGATCTTACAAACTGCAAACACCCAGCCCACTCGGGATAAAAATGGTTCATGCAGCTCTAACAGTACACACGGTTGATTGAGAGTTTGTTGGTAATTTGGGTTTTTAGTAAATATAACCCCCACATTTTCATCAGCAATTTGATAAAAAAAAAAAAAAAAAAGCAAGAGCTTTGCATTTTCAGGTTTTTAAAGTGAAAAACTCAATATCCTCCTTCTTGCTCTCAAGTTTTGGAACATTTGTATGTAAAGAATAGGATAAGATGCAGTGTCAGGCGCTTCAGTGGGCAGTTGTGGGGAGGGGGATGTGAAGGACGTGTCAGCCAAAATGATACTTAAACAAGAGGCATCTCTGCTGTTTCCATTAGCACACTTCTGCTTTGTTTCTAGGCATGCAAATGGTGAGCAATATCTCTGTCGTGGTTTGGGTGTCTGAAAGTCCAAGTAGATTTTTTTGGTCATAGTGTTTTGGGAAGGAAAGTGAGGAAGGGTGACAAGGTAGGAACTACATCCAAGCAAGTCTGGCTATGGGGACAATTCGGTGCCTTCATGCACGTAAAATGGGTGGTCCAGAAATAAACTGGAGACTTTAAAACCTGCAGCTTTTGGAAAATGTGATGAACAAGCACCAGCAATATACATGGGGAATTTTGGGCCAGGAAATGCTAACTTTAGCTACAGCAGTGCTGTGTTTAGGGGTTGTGGGGCCAAAGTGAGAGGCCCCATGGTCCAGCTCTAAGTCAACACTGCCTCTGGAAACCTGCACCCTGTCATGACTAGGGGAACTGCCCAGATAGTGAAGAGGAGTTAAAGTCCCAGGACATCTCCCTACAGAGGGAATGGTCGCTTCACCAGGTTTGAGCAGCTTTTATTTGCCTTCACAGACACTTTTCCAAGTTTCTCAGAAGGCTCTTTCAAGCATTTTGTGTTCACTATTTATTTCCATGCATTGTGTATTTCCACACTGCAGTGACAGCCATGAGCAAGCTAAATGCTAGTGCCTTTAACCTGCTTTTAAGAAAGCTTTTGTTTAGCCATACCTTGCACAGGGCTACATCACAGGCAGGTGCTGTGCAAGATGGGCTGATGAAACAGGACTTTTAGAGCTGGCCCAATTAAAATCCTTCCAGCAGCAGAGCTGGCTGCAGCACCCGGTTGTCTTTGCCCACCCTGGCAAGGATATGCTAAACCTCATCTTGGAAGGATTTATGTAGTGCTGCACTTCATGTATCGAGGGAGACATTGCTGCACAGAGCAAACATCTGTACTTAAAGCCACATGGAAGCTGCTGCTCAAAACAGAGATAACTCCTCATGCAGCTATATAGAAAAACCTTCCTTAAAAGTTTGTATTTTCTTTTTACTGCTCTTCCTCCACGTAAATAAAGCATAGCCTTCATGGCACTGTTACCATTTTTAACAGTGGCTTCTGATTCTAGATTTTGAGATTTAGGGGTGGCCAGGCTCCCAGGAAACCACAGGAAATTTTAAAGCACACAAAGCACCATGATCCCTTTGAGTGTGTGATACACTGCAGGGTTTCACAGCCCAGGACAGCTGGAAAACCCTTGTCTGGATATGGGTGTCCAGACCCAGAGACATTTGTAAATCTTTACCTGCTGAACCTCTTAATCCGGGGCAAAACATTGTGCTGTTGCATTTTTCAGCTGAAGATACATGGGCTGTGACCACACAGAGTCTCCTTCAGCAGAAAGGACCCTCAGTGAGAGGCACAGGGGGTGACCAATGGAGCTGTTGCTACTGGCAAAGGTGCCACTCACCCCTGGGGCAGTGGCCTCAGTGCAGGCGCTTCAGGGGTCCCTTCAGGAGGCAGCAGAGGACTCCCCATAGCATCTTCCACTGCAGGAAGTGCAGCCATCCCATGGCTTTCTGATGGCCAGGATTCATACTGGAGAGATGGGAGAGAAACACGGAGGCTTTTATGCAACGGCACAGGAGATTCCTCATGGAGCAGGAAGTTTCTCTGCCATGTTATCTGTTCCTTCCAGGTCACTACCAGGACACTGCAGACAGATCTGTGGTCTCAGCCTAGTGAGCAGAGGAGAGCTGCTTGGCCTGGGAGGGCACTGGGGGTCCCTTTGCTATGGCTCCTGCCCTGGTTTTCAGCACAGGGAGGAACTGTGGGACCAGCAGTGGGACCTGCCCTGGTCCCTGGCTTGGGAGAGCTCCTGACCAGGGCACAGCCAGCACATTCCTGTTTGCAAAGGAAGTGCCGACCTACCTCCCTCTGAGTCAGCATTAGCTCAGTTCCAACCCCTTATCCATTCTCAGCTGCAAGAAACAAACCAAATTCACTTGTGGTACAGCTCCAGTGAAATTTAAGCTTAATGGAGCCAAGTCCACCAGCAGGCAGAGAGGGTGCAGAACCTTTTTAAAGGCAAAAGAAGGCAGTTGGGAAGCTCTGAAGATCCCCTTATCCCATGGGACTTCTGAATAGCATCCAGCAGTGCCTTTCCTTCCCCACTTTGCTACACCTGCATGCCCCTGATTTTCATGGTTTCTGCAGTGCCTTTGACACACACCTGTTACTGTGCCATCACAGTGCATGGCTCTATCAGCATCAGTTTTCAGAACTGTCATGTGTGCTCCCTTACAAAAGCACATGGCTGCATTTAATGTTGCACTGAAGAAAGCCCAAGGCATAGATCAGTCTTGATCAAGAACCAGCTGCTACAAAACCATGAGACTTTTTAAAAATGTATTTATTTAGTTCAAGTTTTGATGCAGATTTATGTTTATATTATAAATTGTCACTCCCAGATGATTCAAGCACACACAGTTCTGACAGTTTATTTTAAGCTGAACATCTCCATTTACTGAAACCAGTATTCATGCAGAACCCTTTTATATGGCAGCTTGAATGAGTAAACCTCCTCAAATCCTCCACACCTTGTGTGTGTGTGTGTATCTGGCAGTCAGTAATGTTTAGAATGTATAAGCCTGGAGCAAAAAGTGAGCATGACACTAGAAAGGTGGCTTAAGGCACAACAGAGCAGTGCTTGTTGATTAAGTGGGTAGAGCCTACAGGAGATGTGCTGGGAGCAAGCACAGACCGCTGCCCTGAGCAGTGAATTGGGTGTGAATAAATGATAAAGTTCAGTGCAAGGTCATTGAGGAAGTCATGTAAGAGAGGCAAGAGCAGTCTTTGAATAATCTGAAAAGGTATGAGGAAATTTTAATCAGGGTGTATGGCTGTGGTTTCACAGCCAGTGCAGGAGGGTGGAAAGCAGATTCATGACTGGGCACACAGAACAGTGATGTATAGCTGGAAAAGCCTGGAAAAAACACTGGAAGGTTGTTTTGTTCCTGTTTTGACATTTATTGCCCAGTTCTAGTGCCCTGGCATATGCATGAGATATAATTTCTGAGATTAGAGAACCATCCTGATAGAACACTTCTGGCTGTTTCTAGAAGATCTTTATACATCCAGAAGGAATTTTTGAAATGGATAAATCACTGAGAAATTGGTTCACATAATTAAGACTAAGAAGTATGGAACACTGTGATGCTTAATTCACAACTCTCTTCTTCTCAGTCATTAATTTCATCCGGACTACTTCAGCCAAAAACATCAAGCAGACAGAGAAGTGCTTGCAGAATTCAGTGCAACTATTTCAAACAGTGTACAGGGGGCTGTTGTTGGTAAAAGACCAAACATGGGTATTGTTTTAATTGCCTTATTTCATAAATAGTTGCATGCTTTTTGTGGATTATCCTCACACATTTAAAGCTTTGTTTTGCCTGATATAACGGTTCAACTGCAGCAAGAGGAATAACTTTACAAGTTTATTCTATTTTATTAAAATCAATGTATACAGCTTCAAAAAGCAATTAGTATTTATTTAGCTAAAATGTTTCAAATATTAATAGCAGCTTCAAAATGTTGACAAGTCCTAAAGCCCAGCAAGTAACATGCTTTGATGTGTTTGTCTTCTGGCAGCTGAAGAGAGAACTGATTTAAAATGTAAATAATTAGTTTGCTTAATGTTTTCTTTCCAAATGTGAAGTCTGTTTGGGTTTTTTCTCCCTTTTAAACTTTGGTTTAAATTACATTTTGTTGATATTATTTACAATGTATCTCCCAAAAGAAAATGGAGACAACTTGCCTGCAGACATCCACCTGACCTGGTTCTTGCCTGCAGGTAACTCGCTGGGCAGGTTTGGCACATGTTGGCCTCAGTGTGGCTCATATTCCTACCTATCTGCAGGCACACCAGAAACCCTGCTGAGGCCACTGCTCTGTTCAGGTCAGCAGGATTATTTGGTTTATTTAAGATTAAATTAATTCATTTTTGAAGGATTGCTGCCATGATAAAGATTTTTTTAGTATGAAAGGATTAATTTACACCTTAGGTATTTCAAAATAAATCTCTAAGGATTTTTTAAGTTAATTTTTATTTTGCAAAAAAATAGAGCAGCTGTGGAGGCCCGATTCCCAGCTGGGTTAAGTCAGCTTGCAGATATTGGAGATGCTATGATGGTTACAGCAACTGAGGACTGAGATCTAGAGTTTCCCTTAATATATGATGCAGATGTTCAAGTCACACCCACAGTGGCAACTTAACACATCTATCTGGCAGTGCATGAGCACCTCTCAGTCCCAAAGGAACCCTTCTATCCCTTGCCTACCAAAGAAATAATCTTTGAAACATTGAAAGCACAACAACAAAACCAAATCTTGTACTGCAAAGTCATGGCCAGAGAGGAATTTAGGTTCTTTTTGAAAAGGGTATCATGAAATACAGCTCTGAGACAAAGCCCAGTGATGCTCCAGCCCTTTCTGCCGCTAGAAAATCCCATGAAGGCCTGTGGGACACCAGTCCTGCTGTGAGAAGGAGGTGACTCCTGATGCAGAGGAGTCAATAAGCCCAGGAGACCCTCACCTGGCTGTTAGGGCTGCTACAGTAACTGAGAGGGCACACACCTGCAGCATCCCTGGCAAGCTCCTGCTATGACCCCATGACACTCTTAGACTGAATTTAACATTCTGCAAACCTCTGAACTCTGCCCACCTGGTATCTGACACCATGTCCTTCTGTGAGAACCTGTTTTACAATCAGATGAAGGTTTCTAACCAAACGACAACGTTTACACATTTCAATGTGTCATTTGACTTCTCCTCTGACATTAAAAGACACTGCATCTCCACACAGATGAGTTCTTTCCAATGGCAATCTGCACAGGATGTGTTAAATACAGCCAGCTGACCTCACAAGAAAATCACCTGCAAAGTCATCCCAACAGTTACTAACAGGCCCGAGCAGGCTGGTAGAGCAAGCAGGTACCTCAACAGGGAGCTGTCTGCCACAGCTAGGGACCTTTGCAAAGCAGGTTCCTACAGCCAGACTGAGTCCTGCAGGCTCCCTTGCCAGTGAGTGGAGAGTGCTCCGAGGGCACGGCATCTGCCCTGCTTCTGAGGGGTGTGCCAAGACCCACACTCCTGGCTCGTGGTGGCTCTGACAGGGCAGATGCCCACCCGCCTTTGTGGAAAATGAGTGGTCACTCCAAGTGCCCCATTTCTGTCACAATTAATATAGCAGAGGAATGCCAGCATGTTTTTAGCCAGTAACAAACGAGTCAATAGGTGTGCTTTCCTCCACTAAAACCTTTACATATAAACCAATGCTCTTTAACTCAAGGGTAAAAGGAAGAAGTTCAGCTTCAGGTTCATATTTTTCAAATCAATCATATGCTAAAAGCTGTTCACAGGAGCCTGCAACAGAGAGTCCCTTAGTGCCTTTCCTGTGTCCCTAGTCAATTCTAATCCCAAAATGCAGTTTAGTTACATACGGATGTGTCATGTTTCATGAGGGTAACGAATTTACAAGCTGACTGCTCTTATTTACATTGCTTTCATCTCTTCCTTTCATTGGCATTTTACAGTATCATATTATCAATTCAGCCTTTGGGAAAGAGGCCAGTGTACATAAATCTTTGGAAAAAAAAAGATCCTGAGTGGATTAGCAAGTGACAGATGGTAGGCACTGTCTTACCACACTGAGGCAATCCACAGGGCAGGCAGGTTGCCAGGCACAGAGTATGGCATGAACAAGTTGTGGCCTTAGAAAAACTGATGGCAAGCAATACAAAGGCCATGAAAACCTGCAATGAGGAGAAGTGCAGCGGATAGTTCATCTGTGGTCATGGTGACCAGGTGTGAAAGAACCAAGCAACATTCCAGGCTAAAGCCCCTGGGATCCATCAGTCTGGCACAGGGCAGCCACACACCCCTGTACCAGTGGCAGTCTGGGATTTACAACCATGTGAGGTTGGCTCAGAGATAAGCTCAGAAAGCAGCTTCCTGCTTTTGGGGCTGGAGATAGCCTGCTTTAAGCCAGGCTCAAATACCTCTGCTTAGCATGTACCCTCAGAGCTGGTCATTTGGCTTCACCATCCCCAAGGACTCAATTTAACCTGGCTGAAACAACAGAAAAGGTGTCTCACAAAATTCCACTCTGCCTGTCCTTCACCCCATGAGCAGGAAGAACAAACCTCTTTGGTAACAGTGGCTGTGGTAGTGCTCCAGCTCCCAAGATCACAGGCTTCCCAGCTCAAACTGTACAGCAGACATGAGGCACCAGTTCTTTGCCACCAAATCACTCCTTACAAACAAGCAGCGAGCTTTTTCTACAGCACGATGCAAGGCCACGCCCAGCCAAACACCAGCTACGCCAAGGGAAGGGCTGAGTTACAATTAATGCCAGACTGGGAAGTCACTTTGCAATATGGATGGTCATTTATTTATTGTTTTATCACAACACATCGAATGCTATGGCTGCAATATCAGAACATGGTGTCATTTATAAAATAGCAGTATTATTAATGTGGTGGTAGGATACTGTTAACATTTACAGAGAGGTGTATAATAATTCCATAGCTTTGCCTCAGTGACAAAATACACTGGCAAGCAGATGATGGATGGAATATAGTGACTCTTTATTAATATGTTTTTTCCTCCTTGATTACTGAATGGCCTATAATGATATCAGTAATTGTTGCTGAATCTAATCCTTTCAAATATGGTAGATAAATCCTTTGCTTTTACAGTACGTGTCAGAATAAAAGAGAAGCATCTGAAAAATAAAGAAAAGGCATTTCCTTACAAAATGAGATGAAAAAATAAAACAATATAAATGGAACTTTCAAGTGTTTCTTTTTATATTTAAAGCTCTTATTTCAATAAACTGTATTTAAACATTCTTAAATAATCATTCTGTACCTTTGATTTTCTGTTTCACCTTTGGAAACATATAGAGTAATCTCACTATAAATGTGTGCAAATAAAAAATATATAAATATATTTATGGCCCACATCATAAAAAGGTGGTCTCGGAATTTTCATTTTTACAATGATCAGTTGGGGTTCCTTTCATTTTGTCCTGCAAGCAATTTGAGCTCTCTTCTTTTAAGCCTTTGAAGTCCACATGCAAAGAAGAGCCAAGCACACAAATACTGTCCCGCGTTTCATTTTGTAAACTGCTTGATGACACCTGTAAAACAGTCCCAATGTGACTGAACAGTGGAGTTGATGTGATCCACTTCAACAAACTGAAGTCTTCTTGGTCGACTGCTGAGTTCCATGGGAGTGTTGTTCCCACAGACAATGACTCCACCTCCGAGGTGCCACATCGAACGTCGTGAAACCCCACGGACCTTTCCAGACTACCTGCTGATGAGGGGAGCTTGTTTTCCTCATACAACACAGCACCCTGGGGAGAGGCAGCCGCAGTCTGATCTGTTTTATGTTCTGCCTTTGTGTGCTCTCGGAAAAGTGACTCCCTTGTTTGAGGAGAGGCTGGCAACGGAGTGCTTTGGTTTTTAGCCCTATAACAATGGCTAGCATTTGAGCCAAGGCTCAGGGAGAAGCTGTCTGCCAGGAGTTGTGTCTGACGTATTGTCTCCTTTACATTCAACTCGGTGAGGAGCTGGGTGCGAGTCTCTGGGGACAGTTTACTCAACTGGCGTCCAAGCTGAAGCTGGGTGGGGAACAGAGTTCCCTGAAGGGTTCTGTACAGGAATCTGCAAGATGAGAATGGGCATGTGAAAAGAAATGAAGGAGGGAAATATCCAATACATTATTAAGGGAAAATATCCAAGACAAAAGTACAACGTAGAAAATTAACGCTCTACACAAGAAAGCTTGCAGATGGACAGCTCTGAATGCTGTGCTAATATTTTGATTAATAACTTAATTAGGCAGTGTAACAAATCTGTATCTTTAGCCAGTGATCCACCTTGTGATTACACACAGTCTTTCATCTTTCCTGATGAGGAAAGGCAATGGGGATAAATCTGCAGAGCAAGCCTCCTACATGTACAAATTGGCAAGTAGGTCCACAACATACTTATAAACATTAACGTATTCGGGTACTCTGCATTTTATGTGAGGATGGACTGAATCCAGAAGCATCAGAGAACACCTCACAGGGTAGGAAACCTCTGCATGGCCTGGAGGTTTGACCACCAGTCTACAATTACCCCATTCCTGTGCTCCCTGGCCAGGAGCTGTGGTCTGTTCATGTGGTCAGGAGCACAGAATAGGTTAGACCTGGCTTCAAATAATCAGCTGCTGAAAGAAACTTAGTTGGCTGGTAGTCAAAACAAAAGATGGGGGGTGGAAAATGTTCTTGCTCTCCCATTCAAATGCATGTAGTGCCTTTACAAACAAGAAAAGATATGAGAGAAGACAGAATACCTGGGCAGCAATGCAACAACTGGTGATATAATGCAAGTGAAATAGAACACAGGGTCTCCCATCAGCCTTTCCATGGTCCAGTAGGGATTGGATGGAGGATGGCAGACTGGGCAGGAAGCATTGTAAACCAGAGCCACAAAGAAAAATAAAATGATACTGAAGATGCAAGATGACCAGTGGAGAAAAGTCTAGAACAACAACCAAAAAAAACAATGTAAGTATAATGATTCTTTATATTCTGAGAAATTTGCTGTGGCTAAATTAAATTAAAACTTCTTAATTTGTGGAGTCAAATCCATGCACGGCAAAGAGTTTAGAGCCTTCTCTAGTTAAAAATTCTTATTATAGATACAACACTACAAAGCAGTTTGCAGATCATATTTTAAAACCTTTTCCATGCTTTTTATAAATGTCTGCTAAAAACAGAATGTGCTGAGAGAAAGAAGAAACCATCTTATGTTTTTGAAAGGTGGCACTAAGAGAAGAATTGTGTCTATGCTAGAGAGTTTCTATGTAGGCTGTGGGTACCTTACCCAAGTTTTGGTTTCAATAGCCAAATGCAGGATGATGGTGAAAAGAGCTATTGTGGTGATGGGAGTTCCCCAAGAAAAGATATCCACCTCTGAATCATAGTAAGTCTGTAAGAAAGAAGACAGAATTTAGCCCAAGCTGTGTTGCCAGTTCTCCTCCAGATGCTTGAAATAGAATGGCTTAAACCAAACACTCACAAAATAGGGGATGAAGAAGCAAACCAGGCTTTGATACATAGCATCAATCATGTTCATCCAAAACATGTGTGGTTGGTACTCCTGTGTCATTAAAGAAAAGAAATTAAGAAAATCAGATCATAATGAAGATGCTATCTTCCAGGATTGGTATTTTGAGGGGCATATTTCAAGGGCAGTTTTAAGGGCTTGGGCAAACAGCTTCATAACTTTGCCAGTCATTCAGCTACCCTGAGGGATGAAGCATGAACAGTCTACCTGCAAGTCACTCTGTTCTGAGATGAAGTATTTCGCCTTTTTTTTCTTTTTTATCCTGGCAGAGGGTGTAATTTGAATTTGATGCTCAGGCCAGGAAATATTTGTGAAGGTGCCCTATTTTATGCACTACAGTCAGATCACTAATGAACATGAATAAATGGGTTCTACATCACATAAGCAACATCATATTGGCAAAAGAGAAAACAGAAAATGCACATTTACTTAGAGAACATCCACTACAAAGGTCTCTAGTGGCAATTCACGTAGCAATATATGCTATAAATATGTATATAAAACATATATATATATATATATATATAAACACATATCTCTAAGTATGTGCATAAAATTGCTTGATAAAACCAATATTAAACTAACATTTTGGTTTACAGAAATATGCAATTTCAGGGGTATGGATGGTCATATAAGGGACCTACATACAAGGATAAATGGTTTATAAATGACAAAATGTTTATAAAATTTTGGTACATATTCTACATCTCCAACATGATGAACTGTGTTCATCAGGTTCAACTACATCTTTTTTCTTTTGTGGAAAATATCATTGTAGACTAAAAATGGGAATGGAAAGATGCTTAGAAAGAATGATGGTGTTACTTGGCCTTCTGAACAAACATGGTTAATTACTACATCAGGGTGCTCAGAGGGTTTGTGGAATCTCCAGTGTTGGAGATATTCAAAATTAGACTAGTTAAAGACCTGAGAAACCTCTCCAGGTTTGAAGCTGTTTTTACCAGGGGTCTGGATCAGATGGCTTCCAGAGCCATCTGAACTATTCTATAATACAACAGGCCCTTTTGGGAAGAGATCCCACCTGAAAGAGGATTTTAAAGTTTTTAAAATGCCTTTTTAGGTATCTATAAAGAGAATACGATCAATAGATTTAAAAAAAACAAAAACAACTTAGAATTATCTCTGAGCTTCTCTATGAGAAATAACTGTTCTGTGAACCTGGGAGACTTCTCAGTTTGCCAGCTGAAGACAGGCAGACATAACCTCCCAACAAGCCTTAAGGCATTACAAGATTTCTATCATCCTAAAAATGTGCAAGAGAGGAAGATATTAATAGTACAGATCTTTCAAGTGTGATGCACTGAAACAGAAGAAATGTAGAAAACAGAAAACAACAGATGAAAAGGACAGAGTTTGGACTAATGGACTAAAGTTACACTCAAATTCTCTTTTCATTTTTCCAGGAGAGTATCTAGCACTGCCACTACATGTGTGGGGCACCAAATACAGGTGTACACTTGGAGGTAAAAACCACTTACTGTGTCCTCTCAGAAGACAGCTTTGTAAGACACTTTAAAGAAGGCTTTAGCCTTCAAAGCAACATCCCCAAATAGACAGTTTTGCCAAACAGCAAGATTTTCCCACAGTACACTTTACCTGTAATTACCGGGAACGGTTTGGCTCAAATTCCACCTGAATTCCTTCTGTTTTCCTTGTGCAATTCAAGCAGATGGTGACAAGGTGTTTTCAACAGATATTTCAGCTGAATCTATCATCCGTGACTACCTCCCTCAGAGACTAAGTTTATCGTGCTTACTACCAAGGCCATCTTTCTCTTCTTTTTCTAAAGGACTGGGAACTGAAGTTTTGAGTAAGTATTGTGAGGTTATTCTGTAAAAGCCTGCACTAGCTACAAGGTGCAATCTGTTTTAGTTTTGTGGTTATTTGTGAGCCTGGACCATGAAGGAGGTGTTCAGTTTAGGTTGAATTAAATCATCCAGCCTTCTCTCCTGGCACATATTAAATATGTAGCCGGTTGGGACTTTGTTAGTTTGTGTGTCTTTTGTTTAGCTGTACTTTTGGCATTTTGACTCAGATAAGAAATATCACAAAGTAGGAACAGTAACTTCTCAGACTGTATTTACCAGTGATCTCCCCTTTGAGAGCAGGGCTGGTTTTTGAAATGAAAGATGTTCAGGAAAGAAATTACAGTAATCAAGAAATTTTTACCTCCATATTCTGTCCGCTTTTATAAAGCTGAGGTACAGCAATTAACACTTCAGCTGGCACATCCTTATCCAGCACACCAGTAATCAGTTGTGGAAGAGAAGAGAAGAATAAATTAAAGAAGATCAGATACCACTGATCAATCATTGATGAGCCAGAGAACCCGCAGTAGAACTGGTACCAGAAGAGAAGGGCCACAAACATCTGAAACAGAACAAGCAATGCTGTAAATATAACAAGATAAGGAGGACCATCATCCCACTGTGTTCTGAAACCATTCTGATTCCAGCTCAGCAAAGACTTATCTGAGAATGCTGAACACGTGAGCAATCTTTGTGAGGATACCTACTCTTTAACTCACTTCCTGATGCATGGACCACTTGGCTAAGCTGCAAACATCTGACACACCTGCAAGTCTTTGTGCTGCTGGAACCTCAGATCTTGGGCATCACACAAAATTAACTTTTAGTTCAAGTGAAACACTGAAGTGAAATTTAAGTAACTGTAAAAAGCTCTCCCAGCTACCACCGACCTCCAGGCAAATGAGTACTGATGTCACAGCACTTACACAACCATTGTAAGAACAAGATTTTCCACAATAATATCCTCTGCTGGCTGAAGATGTTTTGGGAGACTTTTCTGGTCTACAACAGATAAATGTAGAGCTTTTTTGCAAGATCAACACGAGACCAGCAGCAGTAAGGAAGGTGAAACTGTAAAGATTCCTCAACCTCTCTTCTTCTTCAGCCCTATGAAGAAATCAGCTGTATACACAGCTGCAGAGGGGTTGTTCATCTACTTGTGTTGGAGTCACCCAAAAAGAAACAAACCACACAACTCATTTTTTTCTACAATCTCTTCAGCATGGAGAATTCAGAGGGCTCAGAAAAGGTGCCGATTTCAGATACTGATGAAGGATTTGAGGCCTAGAAAAAGATGGCCATCTTCCTAGAGAAGGAAATAAATTCCCAGGCTTGGTTCTCCTAAAAGTAAAATTGTATTATTCTTTGTAAAGTGATTAAAACCAGAAAATGGTTGGAAACTGTTAAGGGTTTTACTCCTTTTAACTATAAAAATGGGAAATGGCATGACCTCTGCTTTCACTTCTTTTTGTATTCTGTTCTCAAAAAGCTTTCAGTGAGATGGAGAATGTTAACTCTTCATGAATTTTAGATATACAGAGGAAACTACAGATCTGTTCTATCTGTGTGCCCAAATGTGGTTGAAAATTAAACATACAAAAAAAAAAAAAAAAGGCTATGGTGTGCTTAGTCAGTGAAAGCTGCTTTAAAGAGAGTAAAATAAACCTGTCTTGTAAAGGGGAATTGCCACAGAATAAGATGTCAGTCCTGCAGTATACAAATGTACATACACATGTATGTATATATATATATATACATATATACACACACACACACACACATACTTAAATAGATAAATGCTCAGACAAAGTTTACATAATACATTGAAGTGGTTTGTGGCTTGAATTTGAGCAGCTCACTGTTATTGAGCTAATTCCCAAATAACCTAGGTAAAGCTAATTAAAAACCTAACAGTATTTTTGTAAGCACAACCTCTATAAATGTTTCTGATATTTTCAAGAAAAATATCTTCCTCTATGCCAAACAAGACTGAGTTACCAAAGATTACCCTCTTCAGTACAGTTGTATGGGACATGGCAGTTTCATTCCAAAATCAAACTTATTTTGAAAAGTATTTTTTTTCCACACCCAAAATCAAACAAAATTTCTTGAGTAATTTCTCAAAAAGGAATTACACTAAATATGTGAATTTATATACTTTTTTCTCACTGTTTCAAAACAAAATGCAGTTAATCCTGGACATAGTAAATTTTCTCTCTAGAGACTTGCTAATCTGTCTTGGAAACAGTTTAGCTCCGGCAAAAATAGGTAGTTTGATGAAAATACTGCTGAAAATTCAGCTGAACATCTTCCTACCACCTCTACTATGGATCTTAATAATGCTGTTGAAGAAAGCTATACAAATAAATGAGGCTTAAATCAGATTTCTTTTCCTCCTGAGATTTTATTTTGTCTTAAACAAGTTTTTAATTTTATTTCAGATGTTCTCTCTTGACTCTGTATTATCTCTCTGAAAAAGACAAAAGAAATTTACATAAAGATTTTAAATAAAGAAGGTTTCCCTTCTTCCCCTGCCAGATGAGGCTGTCTTATGAATGTGGTCCCAGGGAGAATTTCTCAGTGAATGAAGTATATGTCAAAAATTTTCAGTGCTGTCTTGCAGAGACAATGTATAAATGGGAAGATGTGCATGCTTATGCAGGTAAAATTTTGTTTATGAAAATGAAAAATGAAATCCCTTTTCATCAAGCTCAGATATTTCCAGTCATGCTATGTTTTAGTTTATATTTTACTTGCATTTTTATCATCTCCATGAAGCCAAGCATCTTCTTGGATAAGTCATTTAAGTTTCCAAATGCCTTTTTCAGCAATGTGAAGTTTAAATTTTAAATTGGATAGGTTATAGTGGAGAATGGAAAATTTCATGGTATGAACAAATGAGGAAAAAAACCCCACTTGAGCAACCAGAAAACTTGCAGGACATCTGCAGTATAGCTGTCTTGACTCTCTGTGGAGAATCATCCAGAATGGTCTCCTTGCAAAAGGTTCAGGTGCTCCTTTCTATTTTTAAGAATCTTTCCTTAAGGCAGGCATTGTGTCAGACATATTTATGGCTATATGCTGGATATCAAACTACAGTTTAGAGTCAAAAGCATCAAGTATTTCTCAGAAAGCTTTGAAGGCTGCCAAAACACAAGCAACACAAAGAGATGTCTTCAGTTATTTTCTAGCCTTGAGTCAGTAGCTTCTGAAGATGTCTTATTAAAAATGGCATGAGAAATAATACTTGTAATCAAGGGCAGCTGTACCAAAGAAAATGGAAGATTTTACCCAAGATGAACAAAAGTGTCAATGTATAAACAGCATCTCTGGCTACTGATTGCTGGAGTGTCTTATGTGCATTACTTCTGTGTTTATTTTTTAAATTTTAATGTAAGATGGCTATACATAAACCTCTTGGAAAGTTTGGATTTGATACTGTCAATGGGTATCTTGAAAACATCCAGCACTGGGAGAGGGAGTACAGATGTTCAGTGGGAGTACAGATGTTCAGCATCGTTCAGGATCAAGCCTTTTAACTGATGCATCGAACACAACCACATATTTCACTGCTGTGCTTCAACAGGTGGCTCTCCCCTCAGTACAGCATTCCTTAAATCTGCTTGCTATTTCTGACTCAAGCAGCAGCTCAGATCACAAACTCCCTTCATTCTTCTGTTTCTGAAAGGGCACTTGCATGCAGTCCCTGCTTTGACCACAGAAGGTATTTTAACATGCTTGTTTTAACAAAAAGACATTTCATTAGTCCTTTAGCATTCTTAGGTATTCCAGTGATGTCCAAAATTTTGAGCAAATTATGGTTTTCTTCTGATAAAAATTGAGGATTATATTAAAATTGGAAAGCAACTTTTACAAAACGGAAAGCCACTTTTTTCTGATACTGAGGACAATATCCAGTCTCCTGCACACAATTCATACATTGGCCTCTCAAGCAAACAGAGGTATGAGAGCTCCAGCTCTCCTCTTTTTCTTGCTTCTTCATATGCTTTGCTCCCAAGGTGATTTGTAGCTGTTGCAAGTGAGCAAATATATGTGCCTGCCAGTGACTCCCACCCAGGTGGTGGTATTCTTGGTTTCCTTGTTAGGCTGTTTTCAATCAATCACCTTTGTAATCCAAGATCAATGCAAAGGGCCTTTATTGAGGCCAAGGAGTTGAGCTGCTTCTGGCTTGATGCCCAGTACTGGATTGAGTCCTGTTTCATACACCAGGGAGGAAACACAGACCCGTCATCTGTTCTTTACCACCGTGTACTTCCTTTCTAATGAACTCTTTTGATTAGTTGGAAATAAGATAAATCAAGAAAAAAAACCTTCCCAGACTCTGCATCTGAGACAGAGAGAGGACTCAAATTATCTCAAGTCACTAGGCAATACGTACAGTGATTCATAAACAATGATGAGATACAGTCAGGAAGAGCAAACACACTCAACTGCTACTTGGGACTAATGCTGGATGGCTTTGGCATTGAAGACTCCTGTATCCAGCCAGCTAAATTCTGCAAAAGTGTTCTTTAAAGAAACTTTTCTTCAGCAGTTCTTGTTATTTGTGTTACCTAATTTGCACATTCAGCAGCACACTGTAGCTGTTATGGAGTGGGTCCCATATTTCTGCAAATGGCAGCCAGCTGTCTTTCAGCTCTGCACATTTCTTTGCAGCTTATTTATAAACCATTTGAAGGCTGACCTAATGCTCACTTAGCACAAAATAAACCCTGGAAACATGTGGTTCTATAAAGCTGCCAAGTCAAACACTTACTGCATTTTTGTAGAAGAAATACAGCACCATGTTGGCGAGTCGGGAGTAACACCAGTGGCCATGAACAAGCAAAAGCTTCTCCAAATGCCTGAACCTCGGGATTGCAAAGTCGCTTGCCATCACCGCCTTTAATGAAACAGAAGTTGGAATCATTATTGTAAAGCAGCACCTTCAACACTAACAATTAATCTAGTCATATTCTCGACTCCTACAGTCAGTGGAAGTTGTACTCATGAAGAATGAAATTCATGACAGTGCTTATGAAATGCAGCTATTGCTGCATGGATTTGAAATACTCATGAGCAAACGCGGCAGCTTGGCAGGACATGCAAGGCAAACCGGTCCTCACCCAGAGGAGATTACAGCCTACATTGCAGATGGTGACAAGCAACAACAAAAAGCAAGAGGTGGGAGAATGGCTGGCAATTGCAGTTTCATGAGCATGAAGGCTCAGGGTTCATGTGTGAACACCTTGGTGGCTGTATCTTTCTCTGTAAAAACGACAGCATACTTACAAAGAAAAATGAATTTCCAGAGAATAAGATAAGAACAGCATAATTAAGTGGTTGCATCATACTGATTTGACTTTAAAAGACAAAACAATAGAAATATTAGTTTTAATTTAATTTGCAGACCTCATTTATACAGTTTACTTGGCTATCCTATCAGTATTTTGAGGGATTTTTAAAATTGCACATTTTCTGTAACTGTGTATGAGAAAAAAATCACACTAGATGAGACTCCTCTGGGACTGTGCAGACTGTCAGATGACACTGACAAAATGAATCACAGTTTCCCTCTAATTCTGACTAAATTTCAGGGTACTGTACACTAGATGAGATCTACTTATTTTTTTATCATGGTTGTTTCATGATTTTCCTTATCCCTAGGACCTCACTAAGATTTTGTTTAATATTATTTTACATTTCATTTTCTATTTTGGTATCACCTTTCTTCTCACAATTGAATTCAGCAAAAACAGGAGAAAAGGCAAAAAACTCCAAAGGAGCCATATCTTCCTTACACTCTGCTGGGTATATTTTGGCTATATTTTTAAACGAGAGACATATTTCCTTTTAAATTTTCCTAATTCTCTTTCTTGGTAAAACATCAAGAGGGCTCAGTTTTCCCAAGTAGGTGCTTGTAGAAGCTATTAAAATAAACTCTAAAACAGTATGCAAAAGAAGGTGTAAGAATTCATTGCAGTTTCAGCAGTAGATATATATAAGGACTGAGACACTTTTTAATATGTTGACACATCCTAGGATTTCTCAGGTACTGAGACACACTTGTTATTACTTCCCTGCACAGAAGTCTGATTTGTCTTGCAGACATACAGCTATCTTGCAGTTTGAGGGGAACACAGCTATGCTGTCTGCTTCCTTGTCCTCCACCTCATCTCAGCCTATTCCAATGTCAAAACAAAACCGTTAGCTTCATTTGTGCTTCTAACATAGTGCTTCTCAGCAGACTGTGAGAAGTGTCACGATTTCTTCCTTTTTTTATTCCATTTTTATTATGGTGAGGAACACAGAGAGAAAGATATGTTATCCAACTACATTTGCATGTTTACTTAAGCTCAAAATACCCACTTGATTTTCACATTTTATTTTTTTTTTCCCCTTCCAGCTCCACATGCTTCCACAGAATGTGGAAAGAAAATAAATCAGACAGTATTGCTGCCTTAGGCTTCTAAATGCTCAACGCCTTCTGAGTACCTGCGTGTGTACAATTCTGACAGTTGTTTATAGTAAAGAGGCCTGTGTGGTTCCTTAGGACTTGCAGTAAGGGAAGGGACCTATAAACATCTTCCACTCTGCTGAATTTTCATTTAGAAATAAAATCAGGTAGTTTAATGAGTTAAGGAAAAAATAGCTTTTAGATGTGGATACACTGCAAAAGCCAGGGGGATTTGAAGACTGGTTATTTTAAGTGTATTAGCTTAACTGAAAGTGGCATAAAGGGGCAAGGAGTAAAAAGAAAAATTAAAAAATCCTATGAGCAGTCTATGTCTGCATTAGGGAAAAAAGTGATCTGAATTAATACATAGATGAGAGAACTTATTGTTAAGTTATTAAGAGGTGGTAAGACCCATGAAAAAAGTTTCCAGCAAATTTTTTGTATTGATTGGTTTGGAGGGGAGCCCACAAAACCAGCCTTCTCTGAGCTCTCTGGAGCTTGGACTGCCTGCAGAGTGATACTACAGAAGTAATGCAGGATTTGAAGATGCACACAGATTGAAAAGTGTATGATAAATAAGAAATATATAATTATTGTGTATGATAACTAAGAAATACTGACTTTTCTCTAGTGACCTGTCCCTAGCTTCTGCTGATCTGGAGTCAGAAAATGCGTAACGTTCATACCCAAGTTCATAACTCACTTAGACTTTTGTTTCATAAGTTTGTGTGTTGACCCAAATAAATTACAGCATTCATGAAATTCCATGAAATAAAGCTCTACAGCCAACTTGTGCACTGTGTGAAGGAGATCTCTCTTCCCTTTTGAGCAAAACATCCAGCCAATGTTGCAAAAAATGCAATTTGGGTCAGAGAACCACCCACTGGTAACTAAGTTAAGGAGCATGCTCATCTGCTCAGGTCTTTAGGATGTAAACACTTCCCACTTTCCTTGTAGAGCTATTTGACATATACTCAGCTACTCTCTTTTCTCATGCAATCAGCTGCCCAAATTCAAGGCAGGTTGTGGAAGTGCAGTATCCTTCTCATTCTCTGTGTCTTACTGCCACGTCTGGTCTGAACACTGCAACTGATCTGCACTAGCAGTAGAGGAGGCTGATAATACACACATCCTATACATACACATCTCTTCTGGGGATGAGAGAAGTGCCTCTTACACAGTGGTGAATGCAGTAATTATAGGTGGAACACATCCAGCAGGTAAGCAACAAGGTAAGCAACCTCATCCTGCCAGTCCCTGTGACTAGAAATGAGGCCAAACCGAGACCTGCTATAAGGTGTAAGGAGCAGTGGTTCTGCAAAGAACCACAATTCCTACTTTCTTTACTGTTTTGCTGTCTGAATAAGCTGAGTGAGTGACATGTGTGGGTGACTGGGCTAAGTGTCACCACCATACCATGCAAATAATCTACATTAATTGTACTGACTTGTGCAGCCACTCCATAGAAGTATACCCAAGAGAGAGGAGAATAAAAGCCAGCATAAGACAAACATTTATTTCCTAAATAATGCATAGCTGAGCTTTTTTTGTCCTTTAAACAATTATTTGGCTAATTATTTTTTAATCATATTGCTTAGAAGGATGTAGTAAGTTCAATTTTCTGAGAAGGCAGAGTGTGTGTAAACTCATCACAAATCTCAGAACAAGTGTGAGGTCAAACTCAAGCTGAAAGAACCCTTGTAAGACAGAACTTATAAACTGAACTTATAGACAGAACTGGCAGTCCTCAGCACAACTTGCTGCATTTCCTTTATTTGTGCTGACTGTCCAGAGGCAGCCTGAACAATCTGACCTATAGAAAGCGGCTGTTTCATTCCGTCATGGGAGTGCTTTCCACTGCATGAGCAACATTACCTGCATGCCTTCTTGACCAGAGATCCCCACACCAACATCTGCCACTTGGATCATGCTGACATCATTAGCACCATCACCTAAAGATGACAAAATGCAGTTTTGTTGTCACTAGAAGAACAACAACAGTTGGCAGCAACGAAACAAAGGAAAAACAGTTGTTATTGAGTGTTTGTTGAGTATATTGAGAGGTTACTAAATGCTGCTTGGGTATAGTAAGGGAGATGTGCAGTAGAAAAGGATACACCTTTAGAATATAAGGTTCAAAGCTTGCAAAATTTCCAGGACATTCTGATCTTATTAGACCTTTTTATCACAGGACAGTAACTATAAAACAAATCCATCTCTTTTTAATACCTAAAATTCAGGTATCAGGCCTGAACAGCACCAGTGGTAAAACAGTAGAAGGCTGAGAATAAACGTCCCCAATACTGCTTCCTGATTTAGAGTCTGACTTCCATCAAGTATGACTAAGAATTAAATGTGCAAGAAGGCCTAAAGCCAATGAAAATGTCTACACTGTAAAAATACTAAAGGAAGTTAAAAAGCAGATGAACGAAAGAAAAAGTCAAGAGTAGGGTTGACCAGTCTGAGATCTTTAATACACCCAAGAATGGCAGATTTAATTAGGACGGTTGCAGAACCACCACCCCCTACTCTGCTTCTTACCACGACACGACAAGTGACAGGTGCCATAGACAGGATACCAGAACGAGTATCTAGTTATTAACCTCTTAAACTTGTAGCCAGTGTACTTATGGAAAATGATACTTTATTAGCTTATGACAAGACACTTGGTTTTAAAGTCCAGTGGCTGAGGTGCACATCACATGTCACCATTGCTGCTGGCATGTTTAAGAGTGGTATCCTCTCACCAGACTAAGCCGATGTCTTTGTGACTGTGTGACACAACCCAAGTTAACTCATGCTGGTTAAAAGAGAGGATGCATACAGCTAGGCTTTAAGCCTGAGCAGGAGCTTAAGCTCAACTCGTAAGCTTAAGAATGAAAATACAAGCTGCCTAGTCTCCACTAGTGTTTTTAAACATTCTGGATAATTCAAGTTAACGACCCAGATGTTTTTTACAACATATGCAGACAATTATGTCCACAGTCAATTAGCCAAATATATAAATTCAGTAGGGGGGAGGCATATTTGAGCAAGATATAATATACTGAGCATGAAGATTGTGATAATCAATACATACTTGGTGATGCTGATGTCACACAAGTCTGGCAATTATTATATGTACTTGGGTTTCTCACAGCCAAGTCCCACCCACATGTGTTCCAGCCATAATTAACCACACAGGTAGATGAAAGCAAGTGTACTTGTGTCAGTATATGCTGAAATCATATCTTCTAATGAAACATGAACCTAAACTTGAGATAGGGAAAGAAGAGCTAGTTGCATTGTGCAAAAATCATAGAAACATGGAAACCTGTCAAACCTAAGACAGATGGACTGCCAAAGTCTCCCCTCTGCCTTTGAGTGATTAGGTGGGAAAAGTGTAAGTGTGGCATAATACCAGCTGTAAATCCACTCTCTATAATGACAAGGCCAAGTCATAGCCTTTGCTGTATGGCTGACTTGTGATGATAAACACAGAACCTTGAGTTTAAGCATGATTGGATGAAACAGCACTGAGCAGAGTGTTTTTTGGGGTGTAACACAGTGATTGCAAAATAGTGTTTTGCACAGCATAAGGTAACCCAGTTCTTCACAGCTGTGTTCAGACATGTCAAAACCTCTTAGCATAACTGGGTCCTGATTACCTAACTTCTGTAGGAAGAAATCCCAGCTACTACTCCAGAGTTCTATCCTGGTTTTGATTAAATATGTTAGAATAAATATATTAGAATTGTCCAACATGTTTTCAGACTAAACTGGAAGGCTGTTTCAGTTGTGAGGCAGCTGGGAGGGTCCTATTCCTATGTCAAAAAAATCAAAATTTTCAAGTCACAGTATACATCAAGGCAGGCTAGTATAAACTGAGGTATTTACCTATTGCCAAGGTCATTGCTTTGAGTTTGTCTCTGACTAGTTTCACTACCATGCTCTTTTGGAGTGGAGTAGAGCGACAACACAGTACTGAACGGCATCGCTTGGCTAGTGCAAGAAATTTATCTTCTAGCGCAGGTTCCAGGGCATAAGCTAGAGTCCTTCCATCAATGACTAGGCCCAAGCTGGAAAGCACAGAGGAAGAGGGTGGATAGAGAGGGGTGAACCCAACAGTCATGTTTCCAGTAGCTCCGTCTATTGTGTTTGAAAATTTAGACTGTACGCATTGCAGACACTGTTCCAGCAACACAGCACATGTCTCCTGAAAAAAAATTCAAAATAGAAATGCTTGAGAGAAAAGAACATGTATTCAAAGGCCTCTGTTTGCTGTATGTTTAGGCAATACATTGCCCATATCAGGCATAATATGGGCAATGTATTATTTGCTGCACTGTTAAAAGTTTTGATTTCTAGTAATCTTCTACTTGTTCTGAACACACTTAATTCTTGCATAAGGTATAACAACAGTAAAGAGTAGAAAGGCTTAAAATCTAATTCTTCTTTAACATGTACTTTTGTATGCTAAATTAATTTCTTTTAGCTCCTTCTCAGAATAACAGTGCTAGGAAATGATATATAATTGGTACCAAGTTAAGTAGGGTGATGAACACCATTATGGTGATGAGCACCATGTATACGCCCACAACTCAGATCAAAGAGTTATGCATTGTTAAAGGCCAATTAAAGGGTTATTTAAGCTGAAATCTTTCTCCTAGCCTTACTCAACTAGAAAATGTTATTGAGAATATATGAACATTTAGAAGAAATGCAATTGGTCTTACAGCAAAGTATGACTAAAAAGAAAAACTGTGGAAAATTAATTTACCAGTTCAGTTCATACACCCAAGAATGGAAAATGCTGTTATCTTTTCTTTCTTTTTGAATGAAATTGGAGCTGAATACTGATGGCCTACCTCTCCTCTGCTGATCTGAAGTCCAATTTTATCACCCCATAAAAGGACTACAGCACTATCAGTCTGGTTCCTTGTGTGTTAGACCGTATCAGTAAACTCTTTGTGACTGCTTGCAACAAGTTGAGCACAGGAAAGATCAGTAATTCAGAAGGATTAGAAAAGGTCTGTTAGGAAGCAAGGCGTTACTGTAGATGTGGTTTTCTGCCTCTCACTGTTAGCATCAAAATTTAAATATTGCTTCTATCTCCAGAGAAAAAGCCACCTGAGAAAACATGAATGAGTTATCTAAATACTACATTTCAGTGGCATAAAATAAAGCACAAATTCTCAACAGGTTATCAATTGCTTTCTTTCTCAACATGTATTTAATAACAGGTTGCTTTTTAGACCCATTAGTGCCAATAAACAGAAACAGGGATGTTTTGAAAATGCATACCGAAGAAAGTGATTTATGCTGCTATGGCATATTTTCATTCATGGTGGAGTTAACTACACACAATTACATGTTCTCAGTAAGGTTGTGATACATGAGGCTATGGTTTAGAAGCATGATTCATTGAGAAGTATTCAAAGACATATCCTACCTGAAAATTACAGATGAAGCAGAAAAAGAAGTAAAAGAAAAAAAAAAGAGGAAAAGGAAAAAAGCCATCAAACTTTTAATTGTACAAGTTGAAAATAAAGCAAAACTAATTCATTAGTCAACTTTTATATTGGATCTGCTTACTGGTGATTCAGCATTCAAAGTGATGATTTCTTCATCGTGATCTAGTAGCTTGCAGGCGTATGCAATATTAACAGCTGTTTCTTGCTTGTCTCCAGTAAGAACCCAAATCTGCAACCCAGCTTTGCGCAAGCTTGCAATGGTTTCTGGAACACCATCCTGCAAACGGTCCTCTATGCCAGTTGCACCTAAGCACATTAAAAAAAGCAAAATATTCTCTATTAAATCAATACCTAGGGTTGCCCTTTTAAGCTTAGATTAAAAAACAAACAAACAAAAAAAAACCCCAAAACAACCAGCAACCACTTTTACTGGGAGACAGCTAAACTACCAATGGTTGTAAGATTTGGGCAGCCTTTTGGGGGTATTGAGGAGGAAGAAAGGAAAGTAGCTGCGGTAAACAGTTGCATCAACAGTAAACAACAAATCCAGAATTCAAAATGTCAAAAGCAACCAGATTGCCACTCCTAGTCCCAGAGGTTCACAAGGCTTATTGTCTCTATGCTCTATATCCACATAATTTCTGCTGAATGTTGCTAGAGAAGCTACTGGTTCTTGGAGATCATTTCAATTCCTAAAGGTCTTAACTGCCTTTTCTCAGCAAGAGAGTGAGTCACTAGAAATTCCTCTTTTGAAGGGGAGTAACAGCTGGAGTGCAGCTTGGTAAATGAGACTGCAAACATAAACCTTTTTGTGCCTTGTTGCTGCTCTTTGCACTTGCAAAAAGACACTGGTGACCAAATGAGATATAGCAGAGAATGAATCATAAATCTGTTGACAGCGAGGTGAGAGTAAAATGTGTATTTTCATGCTTTCAATGCATCTTTCTATCTGTTATAAGAGACTGGGTATCTGTTTCGTGCTTACATAAATCAGCTGATTGAGACAAGAATTTCATATATATGAAAAGTGGCAAAAAGCCACTCAGGACCAAGCTCAGTGTCACCACTGGTACATCAGTGCTCCACTGAGCATCAGAGCAACTTGTGAGGAAATGCAAGCCCTGCCACTAGCAAATGAGGACGTGACAGACATGCAAGTTACCTGGAACAGCAGGAAAAACAAAATAAACTTTTCTCAGCTAATTATTTCTTCTCTGGTTCTTCCTTGAGAAAAGAACAGTTAACAGTAGAAGTCCCCTTAAGTCTGAGCATCAGTCATTTACATAGGGCAATGTTGGGAAAGCTATTGCTATTCAAATAAAGAAAAATATATTCCAGACTGAATTTTTATTCCCACAACCTAATGATGACTGATCATTGCAAGCTACAAACCACAGTATGAGGTTCTTGGGGAATGATTGATCTGATAGTTTACTACTGGCCAGAGCTCATTTATTTGTCTAGCAGCTCAATTTCACTTTTTTTTTCCTTTTTTTTTTTTTACCTTAGACTACAGCTAGGGCCAACAGGTACACCCATGGTGGGATCTTGATTACTCTGGTCTGAATTAGGAAATTCATGCCCCCCTTTAAGTCAGGGAAGAAAACCAGACACTTTAAAGGCACAATTAATGTAATCCTAAAGCAGGTACCTAAATCAGGCCAAATGAACCACACTTTTTTTGTCTCCCCACTGGTTATATGTTGAGCCTTAGAGATCTGTAGTAGATGCATTAGAAGTTGGGTGAGGTGGATCTGTCTCCCAGAGACAGGCATGCGGGCAATTGGTGAAGGTCTTTTTCTCCAACAGTGGTATGGCTGTGCCAGTTTCTTTGCCAGAGAAAGCAGTTGGATGCATGGTGTACCAGTATATGTAAATACATTTTAGAATTTCAGTGCTTTCAACATCTCAAGTCAAGAGTATGACTTAGCTCTTGCAATACTTTTTACATGCACTGATTTTAAGTGAAACCCTTTGCCACAGATACACAGGCCCTGAGTGCACTGTGTATCACAACCTGATGTATATGAAAGTTGATGCCTCTCACAGATGCAGTTTGTGAGTTTTGCTTTATGCGTGTCTCTGGTGCCCCTGGAGTCAGGGAAGTCTCTGACATGTTGAAGCAGCACTGAACTAATGAAATTCTGTAGACAGCTTGGGCCAGGTCTCCTCTTGTTTAGAGCAGCAGCTCCCATTTATGATATTGTGTCAAATTTATCCCTAGTATTACTCCGCTTGTTTCACTAGTGCTAAAATGTTGGCAGGAGCAAGGAAAACAGGGTATGTCTTTTATGTTAATTATATCCTATTCCTTTGTGGTGCTGCAAATGACAGCCATGATAAAGTCACACGGAAGCCAATTTCTATACTGTCAGAAACAATTTAAGGGGAAGAACGGATTTCATAGCCAAGCTTTCAGAATTTTTATCACATTTTAATTTCATGTCCAGCTCTCATTTCATTACCTAGCAGATGCAGATTCTTCTCTATCCGCAGTGCTGACTGAAACAGAAGTTCTTCGCGATTTTCAATAGAGGATTCTGCTTCTAAATGAGTTTTTAACCAACAACCATACTCTTCCTTGCTGAGAACCTATTACAAAGAGCATGTGAGGGCACAGTCAATATGATGCGAAGCCAATCATACTTTATTGAATAAAATGAAAAAGAGGTTATGAATCAAGAACAATAAAATACTAAATACCTTCAGTAATCTTTGTCAAGACTCGCTTTAAAAGCAAACTAAAAGCCTGCATTTACTTACTCTTTTGGCAATACAGAGGGTCCGCAGCCCATCTACAGCATAAAGATTAAGGTAATTCTGGGTTTTGCTTCGGATTTTTTTTTGATGTTTGCCCCGAGGGTCATCTAGATAAGAATAAAACCATAAATTACTCGTTGAAAAATAACAGCAGCTGAATTGCCTCAGAGAATAAAAACTTGTATATAGTACTCACTGTACCATCACTTTATAACTGATACTTTTTAATAGGTGTTGATATTTTTTGGGAAACTGAAGTAAAACATTCCATTAAAAAAGAAAAAAAAAAAAAAGAAAAAAAAGAAGAAAAGTCTTTTTGTTCTCTTTTCTGTCTTCTTCAAAAAAGTCACTGTGAATTATGTGAGAAAGATCTTTTTTTTTACTCTTTAGGTATTTCTTTTGCTTGAATATTTTAAGAAATCATGATAATCTTCACAGCAAACAATACTGTCTGAAATAGAAGTATGATTTCAAATACACTACAAGCAAATGTTTTTCTGCTTCTCCACAGCTCATCATGTGCAGAAAAACAACACTTAAAAATAGCACTCAATCTTCCACCAAGGCTAATATCTTAAAAGAAGTGGAAACAGTGCTTGTATATCTGAGTGCATGAAGGTCCTTTTGTCTTGTTAGTGCTCTACTGGTACTTCCTATCAGCCTGAATCAATGCAAGAAGTTCTGGGTATGTCTGTGATTTCATTTAGAGGAGAATTTACATTTGCAGACCTCACAGCTAGCTTCTTCCTTGGATTCATTAGCAAAACTTCCACATAACTTTACCCTTCTCTTAAAGCTATGTGTAACTACTCAAAATGAGGACTGAGGATTTGTTTTTTTTCTCTCTTCAGTTGGGACTGGTGCAGTGTGCTCACCCTGTGATCAACATACAGTAATAAATATGATAGCAGCACATTTTGTTCCATCTTATTACATGAAATGATGTGATTTTTAAAAATTAAAAACAAGCAATAATGCATCTTTTTTATCATCTAGGATCGAGATAAGTCTTGAAAAAGGTACTGTGGTAGTAATCTTTAGTAATATGAATTTCAAGGTTAGCCCTTAAGTAAACACACCAGGGATAAGTTTTTAGATTGGAACCACTGAGTGAGAAAACTGGTACCTTCTGGCAGGCTTTCCTACTCCCTGATGTGATACACTTTTTTTTTTTTACTGAAGTCTGAATATTTTCAGGGGATGCAGAATCATTTCAGGATATAATTCTGTAACCGAAGCTGTTACTAAATCCAGTTTTTGAGTTACTGGTACTTGTGCAGTAACCAGTCACTCAGTCAGGTGACCACTCCACCAGAAGGTTGGGCACCTCAAGGGACCTTCTACATTCTCAGTTCAGCACTGAATGTGCTCACCTCTCATTCTGAGAGCCTGTGGGCACTATGCCATTATGCTAAGCACTTAATACAGGTATATAAATTAGATGGCATAAGTATCTTACTGTTTATACTTTTCAGTGCCCATTTACCCAGTGTGCACTCATACTGAATTTGATCTTGCTATATGTTGACTGCATACATATATCTGCCTGTCCATAAAATTACATAGCATTCAGTACTTTCGTATTTATACAGCAGCAGACTGGCAATTGGGCATTCAGGTGCTCCAACACAAACACATACATGTATTGATTTTGTAGAAATAAGGGAACTGTGAGTTTAGAATCCAAATATTCTGGGGTTTTTTTCCATTTATGTCAACCATGTATCAGAAGATTTTACTCACTGTACAGCTATATTCTCACCTTTACAGACTTTTCTATCCTCTCTAGGTCTGCAAAGCTGGGATTATACATACACAGTTGTTCCTAAGGGACTCTGTGAAGATTGTGGTTATTTCCTGCATATCTTCATTTCAGTCCCATCTGATTAAAGTCATGTGGTGAATACTGAATATTCTCATGGGCTTGTCCATCTACCTATTAATACCACCTATGCTGATTGTTGTTGATTGTCTCAAAGGGACAATACAGATATTTTATTCCAGAAGAACATCCCTACAAGTATTATTTGCAATTGGAAAGCCCTTTCTTACACTACATATAGAAATAGGCATATAAGGAACCAGCAGCCTAACACAGTTTCATTTTGCTACTTTTCTATTAATGCATTATAACCTTTTTGGCTCATGTGACTTTGCTGTATTACATAAAACATTTTTTTTTTTCTGGGAGAAGTACTGCAGCAAATCTTCAAGGCTTCTTGTATTAGTGAGGGTTTTTTTTAACTTTAGAAAAATAAAGCAGGCAAGCATTCTTCCTAATTTATCATGAGACATTAACATTCTAGAGAAAAATGCCATATTTTTTGCATATCCCACATGAAATTATCTTATGGGAGTGGCTATTTCAGCGGCTCACTGGCTTTAAATGATGCAAACGTCAATAGGTGCTTAAACACATCTAAAGCTGTTTCTATCCCTTTAAGGTTAAGTGGTGTTAATCACTTCAGATCTCTCTGAATACCACAGGCGATAATGCAGTGATCATAATGTCAAATGCTCACACCTCCTTCAATGAACAAGGACACAACTCTCTACAAGTAGAGATGTGTATACTATTTTCTGTGCAAGTTCTCATTTACAGCATACCAATGACAGCTGAAGCCCTTATAGCCGTCCATGTGCCTCATCAGTCCTACCCTGAGATTTATCTTGTGCTCAGAAGTTAGAAGGGGGGAAGGAATCTCTTGCAGACAAAATGCAGTTGTGGAGATTTTTTTAGCTGGGATGCAGTGTCTGCTCTGAGCAGTGTGACCACATGCACCATGTCAGTGAAAAACAGAGGATGTCCCCTCCAGAGGAATGATAGAGAGCTAGTGGCTTTCTGCTTCTTCATTTCCTTCCATAATCTTGAGCTGCATAAAGCCAGCACAGTCATTGTTTTCTCAATGATTTATGTTCACAGTTCCTGTATGAAGTGGGTATTAACTCAAACAGTAAAACTTTCTCATTTATGAACATGGTGACTGTTGAGATAAAGTAAAAACAATACACTCTTGGGAATAATTTCAAGGCTTTTGAAAATATCTGTTTGCTATCAAAATACACTAGGTTCCACAGTCTTAACTAGATATACAGGCAGAGCAAATAGAGTCAATTCATAATCTTTTTGAATCTTGAAGCTCATGACAATTTATACTTTCCTATATGACACAAGAAAGCTAAAACATAATATTTCTGCTTCTGATTTCAGGCTATTTCTCTTGTCATATTCTAAAATACTCTTCCTCCCAAGCAGGAATTTTTGTTTCATGCCATGTGGTGTTAGAGCTGGGAGATTTTAGACATGGTGCTGCCTTCATCCTTCAGTCTGAAGACACAAGTCTCAAGAAACACGCTTGACTAGTGTATAGTTCACATGTCCCTGAAGAACTAAGAGAGCAAAGACCAAGCTGTGGGATTAGTTGTCCTATCCATTCACCATTTAGTCATTTCCTTAAAATGATAAATGACTGAATTATTGCAGCATAATGTCTCTCACACACACGTTCCACCATCACCAGTGAACTGGGTAACATCAAGGACAGATCCCACAAAAGAGGTAACAGCCACAGCATAGATCTTTTGAGGCTCCCTCTATATCCATTGACACTAGGATACTGCAGGCAGAGACAGCAAATTCAGTTCCAGGAGTGAAAGATACTCAAGAGAAATGTCAAATGTTTTTCAGACAGATCTGCTGAAACATACAGAATTACTGAAGCCAGCAGGGGCTTAAGAGGACTACAAAAAACAAGGGGAACTGCTTAGTGTTCTAGAGGCTGCACTTTACATTGCTTGCAAAAGCAAAGCACACCAGAACTCATAGTTCAATTTGGTTTAAAAAAACCCCAAATAAACAAAAAACCCAAACCAAAACAAAAAACTTCCCACACAATTTCAGAACCACTTTCAATTTGCTTGCCTGTAATGATGGTGGAACCTGTATTTGCCCAGCTATAAACATTGCTCATTCCCACAGTGACCTTCAGGAATTCTGCTTCTTTTTCTCTGACATATATCAACTTCAATAATGTTGCCTTTTTAAAATTTTCTAATGGGCCTTACTGTTTTTACCTAGGTGGGTCCTAGACCTGCCTGAGATTTCCCTGAAAATTTCTTGATCCATTGAGCCTACTGTGAATAGACATGGTAGTTTTGAACACAGTCTATGATGTCAAAAAAATTAAGAGCTGGCATTAAATATTTTTTTTTTTCTTTCCTGAATGCTCAGTTCTCATTCTGAGAAGTCATTTCCAATTATTATTTTCTAGGTATTAGAATTTTTCAGTGCTAAAAGTTCTCTATTGAGTTCTCTGTTGTAGTTTGGAAGGAAAGAAGTTTCCATAGATGCTCTACGTGCCTTCTGTGATATCAGATCTTTGCTAGAAAATTATTCATGAATACTTTGTTGTTAGTTAAGGACAAGTTGTTCTTAACTTTTTTGGCTCAGCTTTGATTTATATGGCTGAAACCAGAAAACTAATGCCAACATTTTTCTGTGTTTCGTTAAACTAAAATTACACAGTGTAAGCCTTTCACAATTGTTTACTCCAACTAAAGTCAAAGTAACCACAAAGTCAATGCATTAGTGAAACATGGGAAGTACCTCTAGCACTTTGGGGCTCTGTCCATTCATATTGGGGTAATCTTTAAACACTGGATGAAATTCAGTGTTGAAAATACAGTAAATCAGATGCAAACTGATTAATGCAAACTGAAACCCATGAGTCTAACTTCTGAAAACTTACAGGATTCTTCTTGAAAGCAGCTGATTACAATTAGCTATTTAAAGCTGTCCCTGCTGCCTAGGACATTTGGGTGCTGGAGAATTCTCCATGCTTTAGGGAAATTCCATGTTCACAGCTATATGTCTACTGCTTGCTAGTCAACTATGTATTTGAAGCCAAGATTTCTTGCCTAAACAGCATCTCTCCATCTTTTGCCACAACCTTTCTGTTCTGATGGCTGATTGATTCACATTGCCCTTCAGCATCACAGTTAAACATGAAAAAATGTGCTGATTAATGAAAAATATTTCAGCAAAAGGATGTAAGGACTTACAAATGAAAGAGAGGGAAGCAGCAATAAGATGTACTTCAGTTTCATATGATAAATACTCAACTGTCCAAGCACTGCCAGACAGGTTTTTCTAAAGAAATGTAAATTGCTTTGGCTAAGCTGCAAGAAATTCCTTTAAAATAAAGCTTTCTAGTAGAAGATCTTCTACAGAAATTGTCTTCAGTCATTCTTGAGAGGCTGGAAACCAGTAATTTTTTACAGAAAATTTGCAATAATTACAAAGTATTATGAAAGAAAGGTAATGACTGCCATTCTACAAAATGAAAAGCAGGCAAGTCTACTTGCTAGATAAGGCAGTAAGTGAGATCTGCAGCAACTGCCTCCCAACTCCCCCCCACCCAAAAGTAAGTAAGAGGTGTATACCTGAAGAGCAGGGGAGAAGAAGATCCATAACAACTGAATCTGCTCCTTTAGTGTAAACATTTATTTCGTCTGTGAGAGGATGTCTGACCACTACTGACATCCTCTTCCTGATGGAGTCAAAGCCCAATGTATGTAATACTTCAAAGCTTAAGGTTCCCAGGTGAGGTAGCTCCACTGATACCTGGTCAGACAGCCTTCCAACCAGAGAACAGTTATATGCCCTTGCTGCATAGACGAGGGCAGCTTCATCTGGACTCTCTGCTTCGTAACGGAGTTCTCCTTCCTCGGGTGTACCTCCCACAGCCGTCCTGCCTTGCTGGGAGCTGTAGCCATAGTTATTCATCTGCGCAGAGTACGCCAGCTTCTCTTCCAGTTTTAATAAAGTGCTATCTGTAGATGTAGATGAAAGCGTGCTTAAACCGAACCTGTGCATTGATTTGCTTGTAGCTAGACTAGAGGAACTGCTGCTGTTAGATCCAGCGGTCAAGCGACTTGGAGTGAATCTTCGTATGAAGTCTTCAATGGTTTTTACTGGAGATTTTAGTTCAAATCGGTCTCTGACCTTGAGAAGAACAAAACCCAACATTGAATAAACACCAAAGAAAAGCTGTACAAGAATTTTGACACTGATAGTCTAAGCATCTCCAACTAAAGAGTAAAATATCTTTGAGGGCAAAAAGTAATGGTATTCGGATTTTGAGAAAGGAAAGTAAATGGACAACACTGACTCAACACCTGCAAAAAAACTCACTAGAACTTCAGAATTATACTCGTGTATGAAAGCACATATGCTTGTATGAAACAGTTTTTTTCTTTTTTCTCCTCTTCAGATATGAAAAATGGATAGTTTATCAGTGTTGCACCACCACCATCAGAAGTGCATACTAAAAGCTACCATTAGTATGAAACCTTGTCATCCTTTGTGCATATTCCAGTGAAGGTAGTGGAAAAAAAGTTAATGCAGTATTTTTCTATTGAGAAGGGTGTATCTCAAAGAGTTAAAGTTCAATGAGAATATGACAATGTTGAAAATATTCTCAAAAGACAAATGTTGAGATAACTAATTTCCCCCCGTCTCTTTCAGCACTGAGGCATTTTGCTTCAGACTTAACATTCATTGCAGTTCACGCAAATCTGTTCTATAGATACAGTAACGTTACTAGTAATAGCATATTCATAGTAATATATATTATATTATTGTGTAACAGTGTAGCATTCCTGAAACAGCAGAACTGAGCATTCTCCAAATGTTTCCTTGGCACAAAACCACATCATTTTGCAGACTAGTTCACTTTTTTTTTCCAATCTGGAACAGAAGCAAAGTGCAGAATTTTCTCCAGAATGGAAATTCCAGCTGCTGGCGAGCTTTAATATTACATTCCATTATAGTTTTGTCTTACAGATCATCTTGGGATTGCATTCTTAAAATTCTCATTCATCAGTGACACTAATTAACGGCCAATTTAAGCACTAACAATCATTATTTCTCATAATGAGCTTAAGATGCATCTTTTACATAATTTGAAAGTTTTAAGTGATGTTTTTCAAGTGTATTTCTCTTTTCAAACTTTTAAAAAGTGTCTCAGCCTTTTCCTAATTTAATCCATACATAGGATATATTTATTCACTGACAGCTTTATATCCCTTTCTGGTAAGTTTTGCACATTTACAAATTAGTTTCCACACATGCTTACATATTTATGCTTATTAAATGAGTACGTTGCAGTACAAGAAACCAGCAGAGTTCCAGAAGTATCTTGAAATTGTCGATGAAAGCACGTCTTACCATGGAGGCAAGTGAAATAGCTAAGTTATTCCATTCAGCTAATGCATTATTAAACTCACTCAGTCACCCAGTGGCTCTACAAGTCATCTCACAACTCTCCCTAGTTGTTTCTTGCTAGAACAGGAAGTTTTCGTTTCCCTGGCTTACAAGATAATTATCAAGGCAGTATCAAGAAGCCTGAACTCTCTTTTCTTTCTTCTTTAACTTACCTTCTGTCGAGGCTGATTTGGTGCAGTAACCACGACTGTGTTACATATAGTCAAAGCTATAAAGAAGTCAAAAACGTCACATAGTTCTGGACTCAGATGGGATAATGGCTGTTCATGGCTCCTCATGACCTCCAGGTGCTTTGCACATTCATTCACCTTTTCTAACAACCTTGGGTCAGGTGTGATGTCCTTCTCCTAGTAACAAATACCAGTGATTAATATCTGTGTTTCTACATTTCCGAAGCAGCAACAAGCAATTAAAACAGTGTCAATATCAAGAGTTTTGGGGTAGCCTTACACCACAGAGTAGAACTGTACACACCCACTCTAGACAATGAACAGTTAACAATGAGCCTTCTGCTAGAAATGATGTGAACTATTTATAGCAGCAATATTTATCTTCTTTGGAGGTAGTGGAAAGGAGAAGAGTTACATACTAATTTTCCTCCCTCTTTCCCATTTAATTCAAGACATTTATTATCTAATACTAAAGTATGGTACACTGCAGAGACCAGAAGTGCGGAAAAAATAGGCAGCAATGACATTTAAAATTTGGCTTTACATCAGCACAAGAAAATGAAACCAACTTCAATTGTTTCTTAGAGAACAACAGTCATCTGCACATTTGAAATTAATACATGAAATGTTGAGCCCTTTCAACTCTATTTCATCAGTATTTTCCACCCATTTAATATAACTCTTGTCAGAGCAAACTTCAGTATTTTGTAACACAGAGGGAGGCAAGGATACAAAAGATTAAAAGATAAACTGACCTAAGCCTCTTTTCTCAGTAGAATTTTATCACTTGATGCTCAGCAGCTGATGAACATGAGCAACCACAGAACTCCACGTATAAAAACTGCATCTTGTAATTTTATCAAAAAAGCTTACTCTTGATTGAAATCTAGAAGTTTCACTAGTGCAAAAAGCATCTTCCTTTGTATTTGTAATTTGCTTTAAGGGTGAATTTGTGTCAACAGTGCAACAATGCAAATCCCCAAGAACAGACACGACTTGGCTCTTCTCCCCTCTTATCATTCAGCTCATGTAAAACTTACACTAAATTACAACAGTATAAAATAAGCAAAATGCAGTTGTAAAGACATAAACTCCCCAACATTTTGAAATGCAAAGATGTTTACTTTTTAAAATACAACACATGCAGTTGACTAATAACCACTGAAACTAGAAACCATGCTATGGTGTATATCAATAGTGTCTAAGAATTGGAATACATGGTGTTCACCCCAGCACTTGATAGTTTTAAAATCCTCTGACAAAAAAGAAAAGAAGAGGCATATGGAGAACAATTAGAATCCTTGACATCAATGCTATTCTCAGCTTCTGTAGATAAAAGGAAGACATACATTTACTTCCCAAAATCAAATTATAACTAAAACAAATTATTCAGATTGTCTTTACCTTCAGCTTGTTCCCAGAGACAAGGCACTTAGATAAGATCTATGCCAACACTTCATTGTTTTTGTACAAACAGTTGTTTTTACAGAAGTAAACACACCAAGATGAAATCTATGAAGAGTCACACAATGTGCTACAGATTTCCTTACCTTTTCCTTTCCAGGACATGGTTCTATTACAAGATACAGGACACTGCATTTAGTTCTCATGACTTACCATTGGGCTACTGAAGGCAGTGTGCTTTGAGAGTATGCTTGCTCTTTTTGCTTCAGCTCTGCTACCCGTGCGCCGGTGGGTTTTGGTGCTCTGGCTCCTGTGTATCACTTTGATGCTCTGATGGCTGCAGATGCTGTCACGCTGGGACAGAGTTCCTGCTTTTGGGGCTGCCTCTTCTTCTTCAGAATCAGGTTCTTGGTACATTGCTAAGCGTTTGGCTGTCATTAAAAATAAAAAAGGACAAATGTTGCATATGTTAAAAATAGCTTAGAAGGAGGGAGAGGGATATGGTGGCTTTTTTTCAGGTGATCTGATTTTAATATTATGCTGTGCTTTCTCAGTAATAATGAATGATTCCACTACCAGGAGATATAGTATAGTCTTAACTGAATGGTAGTATCCAATGGAGGATGCAGATAACATAGTTAGAAATGTAACACAATGCATTGCCTCCCTTATCATCATATTCTGTGTGAAAGGTAGTTAGACTCTGCAGTAATTCAGTGCATCCTTGAAGACTGTTCTCCTGCTTTGCCTGATGAAATCAACCAAATAATTTGGCCTTCATTTGATATCTGAGTAGGAAATAAAGAATCCAGAAATTTTTCCTGTCATTTCCAATACAAATTTTAAATAAAGTATTTTCCAGCAAAAATGTCAAATCTACTGAGTAACAGTTACTGACACCTGAAACCTACCCAGAACAACACACCTACAGAACACTACTGCCATTGTTTTACACACAGAGATGAGGTACAGAGAACATTAAAGCCTTGCTTAAGGTCAGGGCCATTTGCTGAAGAGTGGAGACATGAACTTAGCCAGATTCTTGACTGCCAGCCTAGTGCTAAAACCACTGTGGAGCCTGTCCCTTCTTCTCTGCATGACAGACAGGATAATGCAGCATGCAGTATAAAAACCAGGGTACCCTCACCTGCTGCAACACTTGTTCCTATCACCAGCTGCTGCAGTGACCAATTCCTGGTTTACACAGAATGAAAATTTTTCCAAGTGATATATTTTAGATTAATGCTTCCTCAGTGTAGAATCCAACTAAGCCAATTAATGCTAGAAAACAATCCTGACAGTTTGATATACAGAAATCAAAAAGGAAACAGAAAGCAGAGGTGTGAAACAGCTGTGGAATCCTGCCCCTCTAATGACAGGCTGTTTAGCTGTAACTGATATACAAGATATTTTTTCATTCCTAAAGACCGTGGGCATTTAGTAATCTGGGTGATTCATTAGGCAGGCAAATGCCACTCTAACAGGTATCTATTTATTCCTTCATTATGTATTCATTGAAAAGCTTTTCATTATGCTTTCAAAATAATCCACAATATACAGTACAAGTTACACACTTGTGGCTCAGTTTGCTTCAGTTCTCCAGTGTAACAAATTAGATTTTCCTAATAGCAAATGATAAATCACTAGCATGTAAGTTAATTATTCAGGCTTTTAACAAACAAACAAAAAATTATTTCAAAACACTTCCTGAGAAAAATCTTGCATAATATATGGTGAGTTTGGCACATGATCACTTTTAATGTAGCTAGCTTTACAAAGAAAAACCCACTCTCACTATCTACTGCAATTTCCAAACATGTTTTAGCTGTCAGAAAGCAGCTGGAGGAGTTGAAACCAGACCATACACAGTACATGGTGATAGTTCTATCACTACAATATCATGCATCAGAGGTTTTTTCAACGCCATTTGAAACATGTATAAGCTTTGTCTGAAATGCAGAAAATGGGAATTTCTCAGTCCTGGCTGTGACTGCACACCTGGTTACTGCTCTAAATCTGTGCCCAACCACTGCACTCTGGCTCCTGTGGCAAAACATTCAAACCATGGATGTAGAAAGGACCACAGCACATTTGGAGACACAGAGGCTGCAGGACACACTGTACTTCTGCCCCACAGCTTGAATAGAGCCCTGTAGCCTAGGTCCTGAGGCTGCTGGAGACTAATGGTGAATTCATTAGCATTATTTGGTGGGATATATGTTCCTCTAGGTATGTGGTAGGGAAGTGGTTGAGCAACAGCACGTTCACTGCCATGTAGGCAGCTGATCCTTGAGCCACACAGCTTCCAAGAGAACGGCACAGCACTGTTGCCTTATCCTTTCAGTACTTGCCTAGTTCTCTAATTTGTATTACAGAACCTACAGGACAGCTCAAAGAATTAGGGAGGTCACTGCTTTCCTTGGTCCTTCTGTTGCATGGTAATGAGCTGCAAGTAAATGAAGTTCATTTCACATCCAAAGGCTGCTTCCTGCAATTTCATGCATGGGCTTTGGGCCAGTGCAGTTCTAACATCTTCCATCACTCTTGCCCACTAATTACCACTTTCTTCTGCTCTGTAAGCTTCTGTGTATTTTCCCAGTGGAAATGCAGATCCCTATAGTGTGAACTCAACTGATTATGGGTCTGTCTATATCAGAAGCAGCCTACACAGAAGGTCCAGACTGAACTGCAGCACTCCTAAGCAGAGATCCAGGCTGGGGAGTATTGATGGAGAGAACACCATGGGATGAGACCTGTGTGAGGGCAGTGCCCAGCCGGACAGCGCAACCTCTGCCTTCATTATCTTCTGCAGGCTCCTTGTTACATGCTACTAACCCCTGGTTGAAAAATCATAGCTCAAGATGACACAGTTGTAAGGTTTTCTGCACTTTATCAACATTTAAGATTTAAATCCATCATAAGAAAAATATTTTTGTACCTCATTTTCACTAGGGCCCTCAGCAGTAAAACCAGTCTCAAGCAGAGCTGGTGCAGCATGTGGACACAGCCACACTCAGGAAAAGCATAAGGAAAGTTTGAATTTGCCATAGGGATAATATTTTCACCATAGATGCTGGACATTTGAATGGCAGGCTGACAGAAATTTGTGCTGCTTCTTCTCATAACAGGTAATATCCCCTGACAGGGAAATGACTGGCTACAATTACTTACTTCAGCATTGCAAAATGTGTTACTCAGTCGGTCCAACTCCCTTCCAAGCAGAGTTTTTTTTAAAAGGATACATTTTCTTTAATAATCATACCTACTTTAGGCCTCTGCTCTGAAAATATGTCTTGAGATATAAGACCTCAAAGACCCTGAACTGAATATAATTTTATTCCCTGAATAAAAACTCTGTGGTTAAGCAGAGAATGCATTTCATGTACAATACACAGTGTTATGCCTGCATACCATATCTCAGGATTCCTCATTGCTCTTTCTTCTTTCTTGCATTACATCTTACATATTTTGTTTTTTCAACATAGCAAAAGCGGTTTCCTAATGCAGCACTCAGTTTATTTATTAGCATTACACTGATAGCATGGTTCTTTTTAGTCTATGTAATAATAGCTATCTCTTGCTCCCTATTTTTCTCTTATGTTTTATTGTAGCACATCCATTTAATTGTCCTTGCCACTGAGAAAGAGGAGGAAAGGGAAAGTAGGAACAAGACTGGAATCTCATTTAACCAAATCAAATGCAATTCTTTTGATACAAATGATGCTATTTCAGTTTATACCGAGAGAAACTTGACAACAAAAACAGAAAACAAGCCTAAGCACCTTTCAACGTTTTCTCAAGTGCAGTCTTACACATTATGCAGCAAGAATTAAGGAGTTTAAAGAAATAATGAAACCCTGTTCAATCATTATGCTATGGCTAAGGTTCACATCGCTTCAGCTGTGCAGTGCGTGCTTCTCTGGGAACACACTGTTCTCTCCACCCACTCAGCTCCCTCCAATTGCAAACCTTTTCCTGTGAACATTATAACCTGAAAGACATTGTTGTGGGATACTTTTCAGTTTCAGCACTGAAAATTGATGGCCTTGATTTTTTTTTCAAACCGGCTTCTTATTAAAGGCAAAGACACAAACAACTTTGGTAACACAGCTATGCAATTTATGAAAGTCAAATTTCACTATGCTGTACTTCACTTTAGATTCACGGCACAAAAGAGAAACAACAGTTAATAGTTACTCCATTAACCCTCTTTTATCTTTCAGAAGACAGCAGGAAGCTATAAATAAAACTCCTGTAGTAGCTGCCAAGTATTGAGAAGATAAATTCTCTATCTTCTTGAAGATAAATTTTTATTTTTAAACCCCTTTTCTTTAATTTCATTTTGATTTTGGTTTTCTTTCTGTTTTACCTTCCATGCCATATGAAAAAATATGAACATATATGTTTTCATAGAACATATATGTTCTATGAAAAGGGGTCCACTTTTCAGGTGACAGAGACACTGTTGCCACACAGCCAGATGTTCCACTAACTTGAAATGTGGGATTAGGAACCTATAAAGAATTTCCCTTCAAGCAGCATAAAACTGCAGATCCCCCAAACCAGAATACTTAAGCCTTCGGTGTGTGGGCACTATTTCACCATGGAAAAATTCCATTTTGCCTCTAACTATTCAGTAAGGCTACTGAACTGTCACAGAATAAATCTAGATGTGCAGCACTTACACCATCACACCACCTTGTTTCCTTATTATTTTATAAGTGCAAGCTTATTTCACTTTGAAGTGCACTCTAGTATCTACATAAAGATTCAGTCAAGCAGCTAGAATTCTATAAATTTGTACAAGTGTGCTAACATAATCTTAATTTATTTTGCAAGAACTTGTCCTAAGAGGAAGTCTTGAGATAAGAAAACACCAAGATTTCCCATCCTCTAACCTCCTGGCATCCCCAGGGGCTTAATAACCTTAAGTTATTTATAAAGAACTCTTTACTCAGAAACAGAGATAATTCTTTTTTTCTTGAGATTTTTTCAGAGAAATTGTTGGTGCAGGTACATGCTTAGAGGAAAGAAGTACTTGTCTCTAGGTATGAGTTATTCTGTTTTTTATTAGGATTTAATATGCACTGAGTTCTGTATCTGCTTATACTGGTTTCCTCCCCTTAGTTACTCATTAAAAAGTTTTCAAAAAAGTGATAGGAAAGGTACAGAGAAACTACAAAAAAGCTACAGAGAATGCCTGAAGCACCCAGTTCTGCTAAAGGTTTTCAGCTTTCCAGGAAAGGCTAGGTGGACTTCCCTGATTTCTGAAGCTTGTCAGATTTTAAAGGTGTCAGATGAGAAATTCCTTTGGAAGCAGGTCCTGCATTTATGGAAAAGGTTTTTTGTTTTCATGCCTTAAAAAAAAAAATTTAAAAAATCACTGATATGGCTGGACTATGCAAACTATGTTCTTACAACTACACACAAGAGAGTAAGAAAATTCCACTACAAAACAACCCTCCAAACTAGGAAAGAATTTTTTTAACATAACGTGTTTTCCCGTGAAAATTAGTTGCTAGCCAACCTTCATCCAGAAAAACTGGACATCAGAAAAAAATTAATTCTCTCTTAATTTAGTGATAAAGAAACTTTGTTAAACAAGAGAAAATCACTGAGGTATTTATCATCTACCTTCACTTCCATAAACTTCTCTTATTCTTATGTTGTCTGTAGTTTTTTTCAGTCATTGGAAGGAAGGGGGAGGAATTCAAAGAAAGAAAAATTCAGATTTTTCAGATTTGTCTGGTTGTATTCATGGAGATTCAATTCATGTTTTGTCAACAGCTTCATACAATGGGCAGCTAAAACTAGAAAAACAAATCACATCCCATAGGCTAGAGTGTGATTAATGCAGCATTTGGAAAACAACTACGACAAATGTCAGGCCAAGACCATCTGGCTGTAGCTAAATCATGCAAGGACTTTCAGAAACACAGTTGGCTTTTCGGCACCTACTGTCTCTGGGATTAGCAGGCAGACTTGGGGCATGGCCATTTCTAAGAACTGTTAGAAGCTGTCTCCTAGCCTGAATGGAAGAGCGCTGCTATGGCCATGTGATTTGACATACAGGGAAACAACACATTTTTTTCTTCTTTTCTGTGCAAACATTCTTTTGGGCTAGAAGGTAGTACTGATTGGAAGAATAATTCTGGGATTTAGCCAGAGTATAGTGCCAATGGGTATTCTATAAATACCCAGGACATTTGTGAATGGGACCATCACTTTTCTACATGGAGTGGTCCATGACGTACCCTGCTCCTGTCTTAACACTCTGCCAGTCAAGAAGAATCTTTGGAGAAGGTAATAGTCATACAGACATGAGGTGGGAATTCTTTTTGTCTGTACAGAGATTTCTACACCACAGAAATAGGTATGTATTAGACAACCATCACAGATGTCTAAAAAAATCTGATAAATTACACCCACAAATGTTTAATTCTCTCCTGTAGCTGTAAACTTATCAGATTACTATCCTCCATGCAAGTATCAGTAATTAGGTAACTAAGATCCAATCCTTGCCAATATAGTCTCCACAGGACCCAAATGTGCAGTGAAAATTCCCACAGTCTGATTCAAATTAGTGCATAATCCACCACCAAAATACTGTGACCTCAACAGTGATGAGTATTTCATAGCACTTCCATCATGGAACTATTATTAGGTATGCTCAAAATTTCCCTTACATTGCTGGATTCCTCTTCAGTGATAAGCTTTTACATATCTGTACCCATGAATAATACTTTGTACTACCTCCAGCTGATTTTGTCCCACACTAGTGCAATTTATTGCCCTCTGCTATTCATGTTTTTGTCACCTTTTGTCTAGACTAAAACAATGCAATATTCCTGGGCAAGGTGCCATCCACATCGTAAGAAACTTGGACCTTATAGAGAATTCTGGAGGAAAATGCTTTTTCCAGAACATTCATGAAAACTTGTTTCCCACACCTAAAAATGTATTAAGTCTTGCACAGGGTTTCAGTTTTTATGTTAGAGCATGTAATAATTACTTCAATCCTGCATAAGGTCTGCATAAACCTCTGTGATAAAAATCATAATTAACACGTCCATGTCTGATGCAAAACAGAACTCCTCCTCATAATCATAAATCTCACCTTTCACATGGGGAATTCATACAGCTTTGTGGTATGAATTTCCAAGGAAAAAATTGAAAGTCCCACCACATGCTGCCTCAAATATGCCAAACTGAATACAACATAGCATATACCTTTAAAGTAGCTCCCAAACCCCCAAAATTGTGCACTGCATGCATATGGAGAGGAAGAAGGGGAAAGACCAATCTGCATGTCAGAGAACTCATGTGCATTGCTTAATGCACTCCCTGAGTGCAAGGAATGCACTAGATATGCAGAAAGATATGACAATGTCAAATGCAGCATAATAACACTCCCTGCAGAACAGAAAAAAATGGGATAATTTCTTGTAACTCTGAATAAATTTTAGGGAGAAGAGCTAATAAAGCAGCACAGAAAAAATTTATTGTGGCTATTCACAATCTGTTGGTTGAGTAACTAACAGATACACAGTAGTCCAAGATTATGCACAAAAAAATGCTTTAAAAGAAAATAAAAGTTCAAAAGTTAGGAAATTTCAGATCTCAATTTGCCAGTGTAGATATAAATCTCCTGCTCTGTGTGTGTGCATGGCTAAGCCCAAGAATATAGGGCCCCCAACTCATTTCAGTGGAAAACTTGTCAGAAAATCTTGCCATGGGAAAAAGTTTGTTACATCTTAGCCTTGTTCTTGGATATGGCTGAATGATGCTGTTTTAACTGAAATTTCTCTCCTAAGATTTATGCCTGAGGCAAACATCTGGCATGATGAATTTGAACCAAATAGTTAAAAGTTTTGTACAGCTATCCAAAACTGAAAACAAGATTTTATCATGAGCAGGGTCAAGCAACTGGAATGACAGGCACTGCTACCCCACCACAGCAGAATAACAAACTTGAGTCAAAGAGCTCAGAGTAAGGTTATTTCCATCCTTATAAATCTACTTTTACAGGGGAAAATGACCCATTATCTGCAGTTTATGCATCACGACCTATGTACAATAATTTTAAATTAATTTCTTCATATAAAGTGCTACTCAAAGTTTGATTTCAAGTAATAAAGCACTATGCATGAAAAAAACCAACTTGGATATGTGAAGATATAGTGTCATCTTTGAAACAGATCAAAAAAGGCAAATACATTTTACTTGATTTTCTAGCATATATGGCAGACTCAGATCACCCCCTAAGTGAAAGATTTTAGAATTTTCTATTCCATGAAATCTTCAACAAAATCTGAGGTGCAGAACAGGATTTAAGGGTTATCACGTATAAGTTTATCAGTTTCAGGCATCAGTTATAACATATGCAGAAATTCAGATACTATCGTATAAGACACAGAAAAGTGGCTGACAAATCATTTCCAAATAAGCACACAGCAATGAAATGTTGTTGATGCACACCCTAAAACCAGGAAGAGCTGTGATAGACGTTTTATCATATCTAAACAAGAAGGCTTCAGCAGTAGAATAGATAACAGATGGTTATAAAATGAAACTGCAGAACAGAGCTAACAAAATACTTGAATGAAGAACAGTATTTATTGTGTTCCTTACATTGACTATAGAGAACAAAAGAAATAGAAATTATCGTAATTTGTATAAAGAATTATAGAGAAAAACCTACTTTCCCTAGAGGGAAAAAAACCAAAGGAATAAAATGCTGTGTAAATATTCTGCATCAATTTTAAAATTCTATTGGTCAGAAATTTTATACTGACTGGAGTTACAATGAAGCCCAAACAAAGCCATAGGTGAAAAGAATGACTGAAAAAAACAATCCGTTTATGTATCTGACACTCTTGTTTCTAGTGACATTCACTCTGTATTCATTAACTTTTATATTGCAATATGAAATCATACGAGGAAAGTGTGTACAAACTTAGATTTCTGTTAAATTCACTACATCTGAAGAAAAAAAGATCTGAACATTCAATACTCAAACTCAAACACACAGGGGCCTGAGTTCAGCTGATATCATCTGATGATACCAAGCTCATACAAATACCTTTTCTGCACTGTTTTAATTGGCAATAACATCATTTTTGCGAGGAACAGAACACACTCTGTAATTAGTATAAACAAGCAAACAATCAATGGCAGAGAAGAAACAAAAACCTCACTTATAACACTACCCAACTAACACTAGTTTCTTGAAAAGGAGTGCCTTGAATTTAAGGTCTCAGTACTATTTTCAATTAGGAGGAAAAAAACCAACAATCCACTACTTCAAAATTTCTTTTTCTGATTAAAGATCTTGTCATCTTTCTAAAGCATGTTTTAGAGTTGCCAGTCTATTTTGATTGTTTATCTTATTCTGTATCTTATTTGTAAGCTGAAATTCTGTAGTGCTCTTTGAGAAAACTTCATAATCAGAGATATTTATGTGTTGTGTAGAATAAGAAACTTATTTTTTGCAAACACTAATATTGTAGCTATCAATGTTTTCCTGCATACAGAACATGATTTGAAGAGTTAAGATCTGTTCTTTCAAAAATTATGATAGTATGTTAGGGAAAAATAACACAAACTAGAAACATCATAAAATAGGAAATCACTTCATAATTTTAAAAGGATGAAGAAATAACACAGGGATGACAACTCTCACACTGCCTTGTGAAAAAGTTATTTTTTACTCTGTTAAGAGGCTGATACTTGTGGATATTCTCTCAACTGCAGTGTTCATAGAGCAAACATACCTGACAGACACTCTTCACACAGGAGCACTGAAAAGAATCTGACAAAGGTAACATAAAATATGCAATTCTATCAGATTATGTTTCTTGTTAATATGAAAATTGGCATCTTTGTCTGCATTTACTTCTCAGCACAAAAGGATAATCTCATTGCAGGTATTCAATAAGACACTAATCTGGCTGTATGCTTAAAAGCGTTATTTTACACTGTATACTTCAAACACACCAAACATGTGTGATACCAGCAGCACCATTCAATTTTCTTACATTAGCCATGCACTCAAGTGCTTTACTGTATCAGAAGCTAAAGCCAAAAGCTTTAAATGTCTTGACAACATACTGTAGATATTACAGAACACTCTGGAAAGATTGTCATTGCTAGCTGAACACAGCCATTGAATTACACTGATCTGAAAACAGCTGTCAAATTTCTTTTGTTTCCCTGTTTGATTTAAGATTACAGCAATTTTTATGACTACTTCAGTTTGCCCAAAGTACAACTGTCAGATAGAAAACGTGACCATGAGCTCACCGTTATCATCATGGGAATACTCTATCCCAGAAACAGTACATCTTCGGAAAACCATCTTATTTTCAGTAAGTGTCCCGGTCTTGTCTGAAAAGATAAACTGCACCTGACCCAAGTCTTCTGTGATATTTAAAGCTCGGCACTGCAGTTGAGAGTCTGTTTCTTCATCATATAAATCTTTATCTTGATGAATAAAGTATACTTGGCAGATCTTAACTATTTCAATAGATACATACAAAGAAATTGGAATCAGAACCTAGAATACACAAAAGGAAAGAGAATTAGGAGAAAACAGAAGTAAGGATGCAATGAATTATTATAGCTAGTTAACCTGGTACTAGACTGGAACATAAAGAGGCAATGCACTTTAAACATCTACTTTAAAGTTATTATTGTGTTTAAAGAGTTTATTTACTGTGTGAGATGAAGAAAATCTATGGTGAATTGTAGAACTGGAATGCATTATTATGTCTAGAAAACTGATTATCAAAACATGGACAGAAGCAAATATTTTTTAGGCTAATAAGCGGATCTTTAAACTAGCTGGGGAAGGAAAAGAAAAACAATCCCAACCCATACCAGACCATACAATCAGAATACTGTAGATGTGAAAAGGTTGAATAAATTTGTTCTGCATAAATAATAGACTGTTTACAAATTCACTTTGTATTCTTGAAGGAATACAAAAAACAAAATGAGAAATGTTAATCTCTCCATAGGAACATATCTTTGGCCTTAGCTTTTGTACTGCAAATTATTTGAATGAAGATCACATTTTTTAAGTGCTGAAGAAGACATGAAAAGGCTTTCAACTGTTTCTTGAGGATTGCCAAAACTACATAAAATACCTAATTTGTACCTGAGTTTTTCTCTGTAGATTTTTTTTTTTCAGGATAAAAATTCCTGACTGTATACATTGTTTAGTTTTCTGAATTAGGTACAAGGGAGAAATTATAGCATGTCTGTAAGTGGCAAATGTGGTCATTTAAACAAGAACTACAGTGATATGTAGGTGGTTAAGGAATTCTGTGGTGAATTTTCTTAACCAGTATCATAACCCAATCCCTCAGGGTAAAAATTATTTTTACAGTCTTTTTCACTCCCTTTTGTAAACAAGTTTCTGCCTTCAGCAAAGCAACCTCCTCCAGTGTCCCACTATGTGAACTTCCATTTATCCCAGTGACATGAATTTATTTTACCTCTCTGAATGTAACCACCTTCACCATTTCTCCCCAGGACGAAGAAACTTTTAACATAGTTTTTGTTACCTGGTTGACATATGGTTTTGCTAAGAGGAATATATCTGAAAAGCTATTAAAAAGTATAAAATTTATTATCATACCAGAACATTGTACCCAAAGTGGCATCCTCAGTCTTTGAGGCATTGCTCCACAGTGGGTAGACAGGAAAGTTTTCTGGTTCACGGGGCTGTTCCTCCCCAGGTGCAGGGTCCTGCACTTGCCTTTGTTGAATTTCAGGCAGTCCTCATCTAAGCATTTCTCCAACCTGCCAAGGTTCTTCTGAAGGGATGCACAGCCCTCTGGGGTGTTGGCCACTCCTCCCTGCTTGGTGTCAGTGAACTTGCTGAGGAGGCATCTGCCCCTTCATACAAGCTATTGGTGAATAACTTAAACAACACTGGGCCCAGTATTGAACCTTGGGGGACATCACTAGTGACAGGTCTCCAAATAGACCCTGTGCTACTGACTACAGCCCTCTGGAATCTTTTTAGTGCTTGATTAACTTCTTACATGCCTTAGTGGTAAAACGAGTACTACACATATTGCACATATACAACGTTATTGCAGCCAACCAGGAACAGAGGTGACAGCATGTACAACTTGATTACCTGGAACACTATGATCACTGTCAGAAATAAATACACTGAAGCTAAAACAGGTGACAAATATTTGCCATCGGGCCCTGGAACATCAAAAATTGGTTTCTTCTTCTCACCATATTGCCATACCCATAGACCATGACCTACAGAAGAATTGTAAGAGAGGAAAAAAGCAAATTAACTCCAAGGAAAAATGCTTATGATATGACTTTGTTCTTAAGAGTTATGTGGGAAAATGGTATTTGTTTTCAAATATTCTGCACGATTTCTGGAAAATGCCCCTGTGATTTTTTTTCTTCTTTGGGATTTGCGGTTTGAGAAAGGGCTTTGGCTGTTCTTAAGCCATGCAAGACTCATTTCACATAACTTTATCTAAATAAAGTGAGCTGGCTAGTCTAAATTAGGAGTTCAGACTGCTTCTGTAATCACCAAAGAAAACTACACTTCTTTAGAAAATGATTAATTTCAATGATATGCTGTGTGTTAAAATGAAAGAACTCCACTGACTGTACTAGATATATCACCAGTCAACTATCAGTCAACTAGCTTTAGAAGAGACTTTAATTTTACTGCGTGAATCATATTCACCACATGCACAGAACTAATGAAATAACAGTATTAACAAAGTTGGATACTCTGTTCCACATGGAAGCTGAGGAATGAAGAACAAAATAAATTCTAGGTCTTGCAAGAAATGTTTTTGTTTTTTTTTTTTTAATTGATTGTGCTGATAACTAAATAAAGATAAGGTTGTTATTGTTTTGGGAAAATGATGTTCCTGCTAAAGAGAAAGAACGTTGCCTTTTTAAGTACAGCACTAAGATTTAAATTCCCTAAGATGGTATGCCTGATGCTTTTAAGGCGTAAAAAGCAAGGAAGAATTCCTCCTCAACAAAAAGTATTCAAACCATCACTATATGTTGAAAATCAGAAAAAAGGAGAAAGGTCTACTTTAAAGTAATCTTCTGTAAACCACCTTTGACAAGATCCTTTACATCTTGATACATAAACCCAGTACTGAATGTGGTTGAAAATAAAAACACATTAAGTGAGCACAATATTTTGTCCCTATACTACCAATATGAGATCACATGCATGATGTCTTTATTGATGTATATATTTTTATTCCTGAGAGCAAAAATAGAAAGCTCCACACTGAGAATGACCTACATTAAGGTTTGTTTTATAAATAACCTTAGATTTTCAAAATAATTAAGTGTCATATGTCCAGTTATACTTTATTGACAGAAGGTGTGAAAATGGCCTGAATTCTAGAGAGCACCAGGCAACTCACAGGGCTCAAAGAGCCAATTTCTTTCCAGCTGTTTGTGGCTTGTCAGCACCTCGAGCAGCTTGCTCTGGCCCTCTGCTGGCGGCTTCCAGCCTCGTAGCAGATGGGACAGAAGGGAAGGCACACCCTGTCACCTACTGAGTGCCACCTCCTCCCGCTCACGTTCACACCTCTGGAGAGCCCCAGCTACAGCGAAGCCACTGCCAGGACACAGCCCGCTGCTGCTGCTGCTGCTCTGGGGACACCGCGGGGGCAGAGGCAGAGATGCAGGGAGTAGCTCCCTGCAATGAAGTAGCCTCACCACGACACTTCAGTCCTGAGGACTGGGCTCCTCAGCACTGAAACACTACAAAAGTGTGTCATGAACTCAGTGGAAACAAATAAGCTGGCTGATTCACAGCTGGAAATACTCATCTTTAAGCATTTAACAATACCTGGAAAAAGGCACAAAGAGACATTAATGTGGCATAAGATTGTTATTAAACTACACCACAGTTGTCAAGAAACATTCTGGTGTTTATGCTGTATGAGTCACATGCAAACATTGCACAACACACAAATATTAAGGATATGGAATTCACACACCATATATAAAAAATAATTTTTGGTGCCAAATGTAAAATTCAATTCTTTCTCACAAATTAACAGAAAAAAAGCCTGAAGAGACATAACCTGAACTGTGGCATTTCTTTAAACACTCCCAGAAGTCTGGAGAGTATTCTGCTTGGATTTATGCAGACTATTTATTATTTCTTCTATGTTAAAGCTGCAGCCTTAGGGACAGTGAGTCCATGTTGTACACTGTGCCCTCGATTTAATATGTAGTACTGGGGAATACCACTGTGCTGATTAAATTTATTCTCTGCTCATAAATTACTCTACTGACTGATTAACGACATGTTACACTCTACTATCTGTAATTTTGAGGGGACTACATATAAACTGGGGGCTTTTTAGGGCTTGACATTTTTGGATGCTATCAAGGGAAGTGTAATCTAAGCCTTCAGATCTCTGGTACTAATAGCATATATTTGATTGAGATTAAGAAGGTATTTAGCTCAGCTTGCGTATCAAGACATTTTGATTTTTGACAAAGTAAGCATGGAGAAAGCTTTATCGAGTTTATATTTTGGCAGACACATATGTTTTTGATAAAGCTAAGTGCGTGAATCCCAAGACAGTGCAGTACTTAAGTTTTTACTAGTGAAGAGCACTTACCAATGGCAGAAAACAGACACATGATTAGAAGTATGAGGACACACCAAAGGACATCGGCATTCATCTGTCTTTCAAGCTTACTGCGCTTGTAACGTGGCCCATTATTATTTAACAAAGCTTTGGTCTCATGCCCTGCAGAAAGAATTGCACCAAAGGTGTCGTCATATGGAACTTTGCTATTACTTTAAACAAACTGTAAAAAGGTGGTATGCCCCATAAAACAGAAAAACAGCTCTTACCTGCATAGATTACTATTCCTGCAACTTCTTCTGTGTTTCTAATGGTACATCCACGTAACAAAAGATTCTCTTTGAACAGTCCATCCTTTTTCCCGCTTTTATGAATACTACAGAAAATTTAAAAACAGAAAAAAACCCACAGCATGTCAAAACATTAAGCTTGTTAAATCATACTTGTAATGCAACAAGCCCACGAAACAAAGTTTAAGAATTTTTTTTGATTTGATGGCAAAATATTTCATTAGATCTTCCTCCTGGGAAGGTTCTCTGTTTGACTTTGAAAACTGAGATTACTTACCCAAGGATCCCCTACATGCAGCAGCCCCGCTGAAGCAGTACCAGTTGCTGTTGGATATACAAATGTCCTGGACAAATACTCATTAGAGATATGTGGGCCAAATCGACAGCATGTGTGCAGCCGAGCTAATGCTTAGAAAATGCACTGGACTTCCTGTGCATGTGTAAACTGACTGAGCAATCACAGTTAATCCAGTCCACCTAAAAGCAGCTGTGTAGTGGATATAATTAACCCACTATTCACATGTGCTTACTAAAGAAATCCTAGAAAGAGATATGATGAAATTGGGAAATGACTGTGTTTCAGAAGCAGTGATATTAAGGAAGATATGCCAGAGACAGGACACATCAGGTCAGCGAAAAGAAAACAAAAAATATCCCTTGTATTCATCAGTGAGAACAAGAGAAATTATTTTCAGAACTGTCTCACCAACTATCTAAGAATGGCCTGCACCCTGAGGGTTCTTGCTGACTACCAAAACACAGGAGAAAAATGGAATGAAGTCACATTTCTACTACAACTTATTATCTGCTGTGCATGGACTGACTGAAATTTCAGCTGACAGAGAAATACAGAAAATAGCCTTATGAAAATTAACAGGGAAATGCAAAACGATAAAAGCATTTTAAAAAATGGCATTAGAGTTTTCATTATGTAAAAAAGACAAACCAAATAATAATCTAAAACCACTTTCAAATGAATAGAATTTAATTTTATCAACATTAGTACCCCAATGCCTCAGAGAAGACTAAAGCAAGGCTGGATTGTTTAAATGTTGTCCTCACTTTCAGACCACCAAAACTATCACACTTCCAATATGGTGCACTAAAATTAACATTGTGCTGCTGCAACACCAAATTTTATGTCTACCTGGATTTAAGCACTTAAAATCTCTGTCCCCTGCAATCTGCAAACTGGCTTACAATTGTCCCTTTTATGTGAAGGTGGAGTTGTTTTTATTTGCTTCCTATTTTCTAAGCCTTCACATCTGGATTATATATTCATGTTTTTCCTTGTTAGAGTCTTATCTTTTTCTTAATGAGGATCAAAATTGTAATTTAAGTACATAATTCTAGGACCTCAGGCCTAGGAATTATGCCAAATACCCTGAGATTTGTAAGAAGAAAAGGTTCACGTTGGTGAGTTCTTTGTACTTCTCCCAGTCTAGTAGGACAACTTGCAGATTATTCTGTAATGCTGGTTATGCTACATAACCTCAATAGTCAATGCTTTTAGTGAGCAGAATATACCTGTGTATATATATATACACACACACACACACAAATACAGCCTTTTTTACTTCAGCACAATATATTATACCCACCCTCTGCTCAAAATATATATGTATATATTAAAAGTATTGGTGTTTTGACAAGTGTGCTAAGCTTTTCTCTGCAGGGATGAAGAAGAAGCATTAGGTTTGACTGCTGAGGTAGCAGCAGCAGTGATAACATCTGACTAGAGACCAGAAATGGCGAAAGAAAGAAGTAGATAACATCAAATTTGCAATTCTGATATGAAAGTCAAAGGTGGGGTTTTTTTTAGTCAGGAGAGAACTTCCCCTGCTCAGCCCATCCTCCCTGCCAGTCTCAGACAGAAGAAAAGAGCTTTTACTTCTGTTCTTTTCAGCAAACCTCCGTATCCCACTGTCTCACCTTCCGCCAAAGCAGCATCAGCTGGGGGCCTGCCCAACACCCCTCTGGCAGAATGTCAGTATGTGTCAATTTGTCTGCGCTAAAACCATGTGAGATAATTTCTTAATGATTCCATACTGCTGAAATAACACTGCTACCAGTATGCTATCATTCCTCTGATTTTTAAGGCTAAATTCTCCATTAGGCTTTCTTATAAATCATGAGAATGTTTGAATTTCCAATAAAATCTCCAAATGATAGTTATGATTCCTGTTAATAAATTGGACTTTTTAGAGATAAACCTACTTAAGTGGTACTTGCTCTGGCTTATAATTTTATAACCTTTGTTAATTTTTTTTACACTTCACAGTAACAGTGGGCTGTGCCAGGTATATTGCACATGGCAAACTTCATATATAATTACTTGTGTATTTGTTCTATAAAATTATCTATTTGTTCCTAGTATCTTGGCTTACAAAACAACTCCAAAACAATTGTGCAACATCTGAAGTTAACCCGTAGGTGTTAAAACCCCAATCTACTGCCCTCACCCACAGGCTGAGCCTTCTTACCACATCTCATCCTTACACGCATTTGGCACTGCTTATTACTTTTCTATATGCAAATGAAGTCAGAGAACTAAACTGTTGCTCACCAGACCTTTAGAAAACATGGATGAAATCAAAATCATGAAGGAAGAAGAAAGAAGCCGGCACAATCTTAGAAGAAAGAAGCCAGCAGAGGCTGGAGGAAACTCATCATTTGCCTCTTGTCTACAGTCACTCCCAGTGACTCAGTAACACAACATATACATAAAACAGCTGGGGACTGATGATAAAAGGAAAAAAAATTACAGACATAAAGGTCTGGATTAAAAAATAATGAAAACTAGAGTTAGATAAAACCGCTCACTTCGATAACAAACCTGCCAATTGTAAACTTTGGGTTGAGAGACAGCCTAGTTCCCATTTCTAGCTCTGCAGAGTTAGAAACCTTAAGCTTGTTACAAAGGCTGAACAGTCTGTTTTTCCCCTTTATGGATTCTGGCCAGTGTAAGATACAGGCAAAGAAGGAAAATTTTCTCTGTCATTCTTTAAAACAGTGTCTGGCTGAAGCCACTCAGATGCCTGGAATGCAAAGGCTTAGCCGTGAGGAAATGCACTGGCAAGTGCAGGTGCAATGCTCTTTTTCTCTGCAATTTCTCACATGGATGACACTGGTATCTTCACATTTAAAATACAAATGCACCACAAATTAGGAGAAGTGGGCAGATCATTTGCAGTTAACTACTGCTATGCTACAGCACTCTGAAAGTGTTTCTACACAAGAAAGCCTCTGGTTTAATACAGAAATGAAAAAATTACCCCATGGTAGCTCACTTCACCTTTCTACCGTGTTTTAACTTGTTACGTGTTTATCAGAATTAAATAACAAGGTAACCAATGGTAAGTGTTTTCAAAAGACAGTTTTTTCTTTCACTTTTTGGTTTATCAAGTGTCTTACAAAGGAAATGGTAGAGCTGCATTACTTTCCTAGGCTTGACACTCCCAAAGAAAATATTCAACAATATTAAACATGGTCTCAGTGAACATTATCAGTCAGAAACCTCCTGACTATCAACTGATAAAAATTAGTCTAGGTTGTTTTGGTTTTTTACTCCAGGAGCTGTTACTACAGCACATTAAAGAGACATCACTATAGATTTATAATTGTTTTTTTATTTAAAAAATTAACATGATTTATATTAATTTGGTTTTGTTTCAATATGACAACCCTTGAAATAGAAATACACATATGTATTTGTCTACTTCTTTTTCCAATTCCAAGCTATACTTATTTTGGTATGATCAGATAAAATTTTACATTCTTGTCTAAGAACAAAATTATTATATTCAGAAAGCTGCAAAGTCAGAATCCCAATTACTACTTCTCTTTTTCCCTTGCCCATATACACACAAAAAGGTACAAACAAGATTTTTAAAGAAAAGATTGCTATTTTTGGAACCTGGAATTGGATTTTTGAATGTTTGCCATGCATACTGTACATAATCTGGCTAGACACATATGGGCAGGGGGCATGTTAGGTTTTGTTCTTTTCTTCTTACAGAGAATATGTTTATAGAGGAAATAAAAATGAGGGAAAGTGCTTGGGTTATTTGGAAACTGCAAAAGAGAATTCAAGCAGGCCCCTGAATAGAACCGGTAATTCAGGTGCAGTAGTGTGCCTGCTACACTTTTTTAGATATAAGATAGGACTAGGCTCAACTCAATGCATTTTCCAGTATCTTTTTTTTTTTTTTTTTTTTAAATATGTGTCCTTTTATCCTGGCCTGCCTGTGCTACTTTGGCTACTTACAGTTATTTTGTTTCAGGAAAACTGGGGGAACATAATTTTTTACATGTTTATAGCATCCACACACAAATACTTCTATTTGCTGAAAGATTTGTCAGCACAGACATTAAAACCAAAGACCACATTTCATACAGGAAAAAGAAAACCTGAATCAAAACTGGAAACCTTCTAAGTGGTCAAAATGTCTAGAAAACTTTGGTAATAATGTTTCAGCACAGTTTTACATATGGATCTGTAGAAAATCTATTATTTCATGGGATTCCTATTTAAATATTTTGGTATTGTTTCCTTTCAGTCGAGCTATTATTGGCTGGTAGCTATCTGATCCATTATTTCAAGCAGCAAGCCCTGGTAAAACTTTGAACAAGAATTAAGATCTGAGTTTGACATGACAATGACATGTTTCAATGCAGATGTGCTAATTGCTATTCATCTTGTTAATGTATGATTTGAAATAGACTGATTCCGTTATACTAATAAAGGAACTCTAAAAAGTGGGGGGAAAAAGCTGTCTTCTATGGTAAATTAGGGGACTGTGAATTTATTTGTTGAGGGGTTGGTCCCCACTCTCTAGTTCTAAAGGCCTATGGTCCTTTAGCTGTAAATCACCTGATACTTTCTGCCAGATTCAAAATTTGTGTCAAAATATATTCACATCATTTGTGAAACTATAAAATATAAAGAAGGTTAAATATAATCAATACTAAACAGTAATCATCAAAACACAGTACCATGATTTCTGCTATGTAATTCAAATGGTTCTGTAACTAACATGCCACAGGCCTTTTCCACATGGAGTAAATAAGTAAATATAGAATGTAAGAAAAAATGTATGCATATTTTCTACATATTTTTTACAGTATTTTGCTCAATATTTTGGGGACTAAGATTCACACATAAAGTGTGCTAGAAAAGCTGCCAAACTTTCCATTTCCATATCTGGAAATGGCATGTCTGCAGCAGAGCAGGCTCTCTGTGACACACCCTCATGCAGTAATGTCTAATACTAAACTTTTTTCTTCACATGAACTGTAGGGCTTTGTGCTGCTAAATAAAGGAACACATTTTCCCACACTACAACTTGATGTATTTTCAAAGAAACTGTCCTGATTTACACCACTCGACAGTACGTCCTACACAATCTGTGACATCTGAGAGTAGTAACTGTGGTGGTAAATGGCATCACTATAAAAAAACTCCCTGAGCTCCAGCAATTTACCTCGTGACATTTACACAATTTAATACTGCTTATCACTCCTAACCAACACAGGTGGTAAATCATTGTATTTGAAACAGAATTAGTGTCAGTTTAACTCTCGTCATTAAAATTTGGACAAAAATTATGTATTCTGGGCTCTCACTCCCCACGAAGTTAGCAGACTGCAGAAAAGTAAGTCATGCAAGGGTGCATCTCCTAAGCCACCACAATCAACACACCTTTACACTACAGACCAGGCTACATAAGAAGAAAAATGCCTTGCAGATCCTAAAACATTTGTTTTTGAGAAGGACTGATTGGCCAGAGATGAGCACCCTGTTAATGTACTTCTGTTTGTTTAGAATTAAGTCAAGTGGGCATAGGTGATGTGGTAATACACAACTATACCCATTGTGTGAGCCAATCATTTCATTTTATCTGAATGAGAAGAAAGGAACAGGGCCATAGCTGGAGAAATCTCAGTTTTGCCTTCTGATTTTCCTCAGTAACACCTATATTAAAAGAAACATCCAAAAGACCCGTGTTCATGAAAGTGTACAACAGATTGTGTTTGTTTGTTTGTTTGATGCCTCTCTTGGGACTAGTTTTCCATTTCTTCCCATTTCCAGATGGGTTTTTTTATCCATGGAGGAAAAAGAGAAGAGTGCCTGTAACTGCAGTGCTTCATACATTAATTTCTGTAGTATAAGCTGATTGAATGCAGCAAATAAATCCATCCTAGGGAATGGAAACATGAAGTTCCCATCTCATCTTGAAGTGAGGATCCTCTAAAAGAGCCTTAAATATGCAGCCCTATTTGGATGTGATGATGATGCAACTTACATAAGACAGCCCAAAGCAAACAAGCATATATTTTATTCCATATTAGAGAACAGGAGTGTATACTGAAGGATACTATATGAAATACTCACATGTAACCTCGAAACCTACTTAAGTCATTGTTTGGCTTCTCACATTCAATCACACTGGTGAACTTCAAGGGGTCAAATTCTGAGTCCTGGAATAATAAAAGTGTTCATTATTTAGAGAAAATTCTTGAAAATTATATCCAAAATCACTTTTTTCTTTTCTAGTTTTTGTAATATAATAAAGTCCAGTTTTTTTCCAAAGGCAATGAAAGCAAATATGCAGACCACTGGCACTGAAAATCAAAGGGACTTCAGAAAAAAAATTCCAAAGGTGTCTTCCAAAATCTCCCTCACAAGGCTGACTTCTGTTCTGCAACTGGAAGATGCCAAATGAATTTGGTCTGCAGTGGAAAAAATCCAATCAACCTAGAAAATCTCAAAATCTTAAAGATTATCATTATCCTTCATGTTCAGTGAAGCCAGTGAAAATTTAGGACAGTGAGAGTCAACAGACTGCCAATTATCAAAAAGCTAATATGAGCTTTTGAAATATCAGCAAGACTTAATTGCTTTATGCCAACAGAGGTAAATTAATCTACTACAGTAAATTACACACATGTAGCAGAATAACTTTTTCTTAATTATCACTTAAAAACCTTCTTGATTGTCTAGCTCATTACTCTGAAACTGGTATTGTTGCTGACTATTTAAGTTTACCTGTAGTTAGCACCTTGTTGTGTTAGAGCAAAAACATCTTATCACAGCAGAATTACTTAATTTTGTTAAATAAAAATCAAGGTTCTCCTTTCGTTGCTAGATCAAACTACGCATTGAAAGCAGACATATCTGATTCTGGTGCTGCAGAGAAGGCTGTTTATCTTCATCAATGAGGACTACTTTTATAAAGCTGCTTTGCATACCATTTGAATAAAAGAATTAATTGTGAATTATCGTGTTATTAAGATTTCAATAGTAACAGCACTTCATATGTTACATTTTATAATGGTTTTGCTGGGCTGCTGGAGACCCCACTCTAAAACACTAGTTTTAAGAGTAAACTTGTTGAGAATGGTTGAAGAAGAATCAGTAAGCATAGGACAGACACAATCTTATTGCCAGTTTCTCTGAAACACACAGGTGTCTCTGGGATTTTTTGATGTTGACTCTGTTCAGGTGAAAGGAATCAGATTTTGAGTAAGAGATAAAAGAAACATAAAGGATACGTCAGCATCAAAACCAACACCCTCCATTTTTCTACTGGTTACACCTCGAAGAAAGACAGATGTAGACTATATAGGTGATGATTCAAACCACCCAGGCCTGAGACTTTTGAAAACCTTTTCTGTATTTTCAAGAAACACGAGATGGTAAAGAGAATTGTGAAAATGGGATGTCACTTAGAGACAGCTACAGCCCACTGGAGGAAAGAAAAAATTTGACATGCAGAATTCAGCTTGTAAACAAGGGGAAAAAAAAGGAGTAAAAACAAAGGACAACTCCGAGTAGAGACTGCTTTGCTGAGAATCAAGCTCCCCAAATTACATCAAGGCTCACAGTCAAGAACCCGAGCCTTAGCAAGAAGTAACACCTGCTCTGCTGTACCAGAATACGATCTTTTCCTTCCTTGCTTCAGTATGTTGGCAGAAGAAAAAAAGTAGAAGGTATAGGAGAAATAATCTACTAATAATCATCACTGTAGCTTAAACTGCATTTATAAATTGGATGGAATGGGAAACATTTCTTTTCTCCCTATTATAAGATATATAATAAGATTATATAAGATTTATAAGATATATAATTTATAAGATATATAATACATTTATAAGATATATAATACATTTAATTGAGCCCAAATTCTCATTCTGTGGTCTTAAAAAAGAAAAGAAATAAATCCTAACATCTTTGATGAATGTCTGTGAGGGAATCCTAGAGACACCTAATAATAAAACCCAATGTAATCAAATGCAGGTTTTGTATGGCTGCTGAACTCAGCAGAGAGTGTGGCTGGACACATTATCTTCTAGAGCAGCTGGACAGCTGAATTCCCTTTTTACTTAGAAAACCTGCCACCAAGGCTTGTATTTCACAAATAAATACAAAGTACTTCAATACAAAATACTAGATTTAAGTACTTCAATAAAGTACTTAAATCTAGAGGCTTCTAAAGTCTTCACAAAAAAAGAAAGATCTTGTCAAGATCAGAGAGGACTAAATGTACCCGACCTCCCCATCAGTACCATACAATATTGTCTTTCTCCCTTTGTTTGTTGATTTCTTTTCATTTATGACTCAGTTTCGGAACTAAAAGTCCTTTATCATTAAATCTGTCAGTATATTTGTGTTCTGTTACAATTAACTTGAAATATGTGATTATGTTCTTTACCCAGATAATATCTGGGAGTGAAAATCCAATTAGAATAGTAGTTTACATAAGGAAAAAAATCTGATGAATTCTGATTTATGGCAAAAGCTCTTTGGTTTATTAATGAACCAAACTGCTCCATCTCTTCCCTGCGAAATGGAAGGGAAGATATACACTGTATATAATAGCTGATGACACTGTTTTGATGTGAGAATACCTTTTGGTAAATGAGAGAACAAATATGTTAAACGCAGCCTGTGTGTGACTGCTTTCAGTGGTTACAAAGAAGCACAAATTTAATGTAAGATTTCATGATGATCAAAGTTTTGCTCTTTTTTATGCTGATACTCACACTTCAGCAGCAACCGAAACACAAACTGTGATGATGTTCTCATGTATTAGCAGCTAAGAGAAGCTGTAGTTAGACAGAAGTTAAAGCCAAAAGTGTTGCTTTTACAGTGCACAGATTTCCTCTTTTTTCTTGATAAAAGTCTATGGAAAAAAAAAATTCACCACCACTACCTTTAATTTTTCTCTTGCACTAAATTTCTGCTTCACTGTTAAGGTACAAGAAACAAGATCAAAATATAGTCAAAGGTCGAACTTGTCCAGACCCTTGTGCAGCAGTTATCTGGTGTGCCTGATTTTGTGTATCTTACCTCCTGCTTAGAGAACTGCTGGGCATTAAAGCTGTCCCAGTGTCATGAGGGATGAAAAGCTCCATGCCTAGACAGACTGCAGTCTGAGATGAGGCTTTCCAATGCCTAATCTCCCTGAAATCTTGACTTCTGTGGTGTTCTCATCATCCCTCTGTGCACATCAACAAGGCTGGGTCATATACAAAAAGCAGCTGGGGGAATTTCTTCAATTTTCTGAAGGCCTGTATCATTTTTTATCTGGTACCCCAGCAGGTGTCCCAAACTTGTGCCTTGTGCATCACTGATCTGAACAACTGACTCTGGCTGATAAAAATGGGGGAGAGATTCACTGATTGCACATAAGTTCCCCAGAGTATCTTACAAAACTGTTGGGCAGCAAAGGCCAGGGCTAAGTTCTGTTCATGTTAGTCACATTATTTTTGTTGAATAACCAGTTAAGCTTTTGCTACAATGTCCATTTTACTTGCTCTGACTATTTCTAAGGATAAGCCCCTGTAAAATAACGTAAAATAAAACTTACTGCTTTCACTCATGGCAGATGTCTTGCTACTAGGTAGCGCTTAATCTGGAGCCCAGACCCATGCTTTAATAACTTACTATGCTTCAGAAGAGTATTAAATTATGCTTAAGATACAGTGGAGGAGTAAAATCTACTTCTTGCTCAACTCTTTTGCCATATTATCTCATATCTAAAGGGAAAAAAAACAAAACAAGGCCTTTGATTTAATAAGAAACTGACTTTCATCAAATCCCTGACTTCATTTTTTTGATTTTGCCAAGATAGCTTTAGTCCACTGCTTTTCTTGGAAAAAAACTGCTGACTTCTTAGGAAGTCAGAACACCTCCATAGGTATTTCTGAAAGTTTGAAACTGGTCAAGAGGACACACGTGATACTTACATTGGGTATTTTATATACTCAGGGATTCCATGGAATGTATTTAATTTCTCCAGGACTCCTCTTGTTGGGAAAATCTTTAACATCCTATTTCTTCTACATTCTTAAAATGTTGGGAAATCCTTTCCTATTCTAAATGCAGCAATGGAAAAGCTTGTTTTCCTTACATAAGCAGACCTAGTCAAACTGCAAAAACCTGCTGAATATTGATTCCTTCAAAGTTGAATTTCAAATTAAAGTTAAATTGCAGATGCAAACGGTTTTGCGACTAGCCTTTTAACAATGTACTAGCTATTAAATCTGACAAAAGGTTCCATTTAAAACAGTATCTTAGGTCTGCAATAATTGGGCTGTATCTTGTACCCTAAAAAAATGAAGTGTTGAGAAGAAGAAAATTACAATGCCTTTAGAGAGTGGGAAACCAACAGGTAGACAGAAGAAGACAGAATAAAGATTTGTTACAAAAGAAGCAGACTGAATTCAGCTGTCTCCAACATGACTTTGTAGCTTCAGCTGTAAGATGATTCTGAATCTCCACAGTGAAATGCCAACCTTTTCAGTTCTGCTGGCAACCTCACGAAACTGTCATAGCTCAAGAAGCAAAGCATGCCAGATGAGTCAGTTTGACAATTACACAATGTTCAAACAACATATTTCCCTTCATTAAATGCCTGTTGTATGGGTGATTTAATAGCCTGCTAGTGATATTAATAATGCATAGTTATTAAAATGTTTTTCTTTATTCATCTGCCCTACTTTACTGCTGCAGAAACCTGGCTTTGATGTTCAGTCCTTCCTTCCAGTAGGACAGCAATGGGTACCCAGGATGCCCTTGGGTGACAGGGACAGTTACCTGCCCATCACATTGTGTTTACTGGCTATGCTGGGCACCTTAACCAGAGTTCTCCCTGCACTGCAGGGCTGATGAGGGCTCTGGGATTTGTTTTGGCGTTTATGTCTGGAGGAAACTAAAAAGGGAGAAAGGGAGTCATGGGAGTTGAGTTGAGGGAGTCAACTCAAAGAAAATATTTAATAGACAAAAATCTGTCTCAGCCAGAAAAAAACTTTTCCAGTTTAAAAGCCTTTAAGTGCACTAAGAACTCATCCTGTTAATACATTGGTCCATCCTGTTACTGCTTTATACAGCTGTACCCTGCCTTTACCATATAAAATTAATCTGAACTTTTATTAATGTGCAACTGGAATTACATACTGATGTTATGTATCCAAAGCATATGAACTGTTTATATACTGAAAGAGTGAAACATCTTCATGTCTAAACTGCATTAGTCTCTTTGGCACAATTTATCTGTTCCACTAATTCACAAGAAAAGGAAGACACAGATGGATCTATGCTGTTTAGGAACTAAGACGATCCAGCTGTACATCAAAATTTAACTGTTCTGGTTTTCACACTTAAAACTACTACTATAATTGGATTTTTTTCAGTATTGTTTGTCTAAAAGTAACACATGTTCAGCATTCAGAAACACTGGAACAACTGAGCAAATCATATACATTTTACATTTTAGGGGGCTGATCTTCCTCTGGCTAACCAAAGTTTTCCTCTTTGTAGAAAATAATATGAGGGAACAGTGCAATATCCAGGCTGCAGAAAACAAAATTTATTGCTTGCAAGGCCTAGGAGGATTTCAATAATTTTATAATAGCCAACTGAAGAAACTGCTGTTGCTCAGTCACGGAAAAAAAGTATCAAAAAATATGTCAACAACAGCGAAAATACACACATGCAAGTTTTAATGTCCCTCAGGATGATGGCATCCCTAGCAATGCACTTGAAAATTATCGTGGTGTGAATAAATTAATTTATGGACCATAGTAGTGCTGGAGAATGGTAAGAGAACAATGTATATCAGGGTCGAAATACAGACGTAGATCTGGACAATTAAGTGGTATCTGCCTGTTCCAAAATCCAGTCACTGAAATAAATTAATGGGAGGCATAGTCTGTAACAGCAAACCTCAGCAGCAGCTCAACTAAACCACAAACCAAGCCTCTCAAGGACTCCCAAAATTCTGTGTACAACCCACACTGCTCCTCCAGAGGCTTTTTGCTTCACACTCATAGACAGATGTAATTCTCCCCACTCTCCTGTGCTTTCTCCTTTCTGGAAAGATTTCTAGCAGTCTTTCTGCTCCATTTCTTAAGTGATGGAAGAAAATTTAAGTTGATTAGTGGAAAAAACATTGCACAGTCATTTTAAAGTAGTAGCACAACAGCTCAGGCCAGCTTCTGAATATACCTTGTCCTGCTCCTGCTTTAGTCCAGACTGCTGGACAGTCTTGTGGGATGAAGTTCTGCCAGAAGAAATGGCAATGGGAAGGACTAAGATCCTTCACTCAGAAGAGAGAAATGCCAAACACTGCTCTTACATGATTCCACAAATAAAACCCAAAACACTGGAGTCCTGACAGGAAAGAGAGCAGTTGGTAATGCAGGGGTTTTCTCATGAACAGTACAATCTAACAGTAGCAGCTGTAGTGTCAGGATGCAGTTAAACACACCAAAGCTTTATGACCCTAGGTCAGCCTGAAGACAGGGAATCTGGATAAAAGCAGCTTTACCTTACAAAGTACCATGTATAAGAAAAGTCTCCAGGATGTGAGGGAAACCTCTAACATACACCAATTGCCTAAGGGACTGAGAGACTCCAGCCCTTGGCAACTGCAGGGGAGCACAGAGGGAAAGCAGCAGTCCTAATGAAAAGACACCTTTTATTCCAAATACTACAGGGAGGCATTTATATCATCACTATCACAGTTTTGTCAGCCTTTCCACAAGCATGTCCAGTGTAAGGTGTTACAATCAAGTAAAAACTCCCCAAGCTGGACACTGGAGTGCTGTCTTTGCTTGGATTCATATTTTTTATCAATATTTACCATCACATATGCCTTCCCTACTGCAAACATGGCATTCAGAGTGAACCTTCTCCACTTATCCCAGCTGTTTCTGTTCTTGCCTCTTAGTTCTGTGGAGAGGGCGGACATGCAGCTGTGAAGATTAACAGTCAGCCTGAGGCCAGCAGGCTGTGGTTGGCATACACAGGACAGGGGGGAAGTAGGGATGGCTGCAGAACCCCTTTGGTTAGCAGCTTCCCCTCTGGTCTCTTTTCATCTGTTATCTGTTCTACTGAACAAGCTCCTCTGCAATCAACATGTTAAAGCCACCACTAGCAAAATGAAGAGCACCTTCTCAAGGAATTCATGGGTGTTTTATTTTTAAGACACCAACTGACTGCATGAATCTTATGAAAGGAAACTCATAATGGCCTTGTCAGCTCCAAAACTGGCAAATGAGCTGAGTGGAACAAAAATGTATTGTTATGGCAGAGACTGAGGTTTGCTTCTCTTTTTAGCCCTCTAGACAGCCTCATACTTCAGGCAAGTACAATGGCTACAAAGTTCCTGCACAGTCTAGACTGTATGCTTTGCTCAGATAAGTGTGGAAATCAAACACAGATGAATATGTAGATGTATATGACTATGACCTGTTGAATTAGGTCACAGGACAGCACAGCAGAATCTATTACTCTTGTGCAAGCTTTCCTTATCACCTATCTTACTCTCTGTGCAGAAGTCAACGACTTGGACTTCTGCTTTGATACAGTCTTCTGCTTTTATTTGGCCTGTTAGATGGGTAAGGAATTGGCTGGATGGCCACATCCAAAGAGTTACAGTCAATGGTTTGGGGAAACCAGTAACGAATGGTGACCCTCAAGGGTTTGTATTAGGGACCAGTACTATTCATCAGTGACACAGACAGTGGGACTGAAGGCACTCTCAGAAGTTTGCAGATGACACCAAGCTGTGTGGTGTGCTTGACATGCTGGAGGGAAGGGATGCCATCCAGAGAGACCTTAACAGGATTGAGAGGTGGGTATATACAAACTTCATTAAGTTCAACAAGGCCATGTGCATGTTGGGGCAATGACCAATATCAACACAGACTGGGGGATGAATGGATTGACAGCAGCAGCCCTGGGGAGTAGCACTGGAGACACCAATGGATGAAAAATTGGACATGAGCTGGAATTGTGTGCTGGCAACCAAGAAAGCCAGCTGTATCCTGGGATGCATCAAAAAAGTGTTGCCAGCAAGTTGAGGGAGGCAATTCTTCCACTTTCATGGGACCCCACCTGGAGTGCTGTGTCAGCTTTGGTATAAGCAAGACATGTAACAGCTAAGAGTGGTTTCAGAGAAGAGCCACAAAAAGGATCCAAGGGCTGGAACACTTCTCCTACAAGAAAGGTTGAGCAAGTTGTGGTTGAGCTTGGAGAAGGCTCCAGGGAAACCTCATCAAGACCTTTCAATATATAAAAGCAGCTTATAAGAAAGACTGAGAGAGACATTTTACCAAGGCTTGAAGTGAGAGGGCAAGGGGCAACATTTTTAAACTGAGAGCAGATTTAGATTAGACAAAAATATACATTTTTTACTGAAATGATGGTAAAATACTGGAATAGGTTGCCTAGAGAAGCTGTGGTATCCCATCACTAAAGTGTTCAGATTCAAGTTAAATAGGGCTTTGAGAACACTGATCTAATGAAAGATGTCCCTGCCTTTGGCAGGAATGTTAGATTAAATGGTCTTTAAAGGTTCCCTTAGAACTCAAATGATTATATGATTCTTATGCATATATTCATTATTATAAGCATTCAAAAAAGTGAGACGTTGAAGGGCAACCAATGAGAATAAATGTCAGATAAAAGACCAACAAGGAGAACATCAATTGATGAAACAGTTTGTTTCATTTTTCTTCCATGCCATTATCATAACCTAAAGATCACAAACTTCCTATGAAGTACCAGGAGATAGTCCATTGCTTTTTGTTTTTTAGTAGCTGACATGACCCACCTCCCTGCAGCTAATAGCAGGACAAAGTCATTTTTACCCCTCCCTATTACACTGCAGCAGCCTGTAGGTCAGATACCCATGATCTCAGCCATACAGGCCACATTTCTATACAGGTATATGAGGCCATTTGAGGTATACTTTTTAATCTGGTATTAAGTCATACCAAAAATATAGTAAGCAGAGAAGCTTGGAAAAGCTAATTAGAGAAAGGCAAAATGCTTAAGGAATCTTACATGCATTTTTGAACATGTTGCATATTAATTAAATTCTCTTTCTCTTGGAAGCTAAAAGGTTGTGTTCCCAGCTTTGATGTAAATCAGTCTATTTTCTGTACCATTAAGAAAGCTGAATTAGGGTATTAGCACTGGTATAAAACTCCATGCACTACTGATATTTTTAATTCAACACCAAATGGAAGTGCAAACATTACAGTGCTGTGTAGAGAACAGTATCTTGTCCAGTCATGTACCTGCAGGACAACCACAGCTCTCTGTCTCATGAGCACACACACGGAAAGTATCTGACCATCACAGAGTCATAGCACAGCTTGAAAGTATGAACCCAAGTATAACCAATGAACAGAAATGTTCATGATTTCATTGAAATAGCAATTTTGAGACATACAGCCAGCCACTTCCCATGTAAGTAACATTTCAATGCAAATTTCTAATGACTGCCACGGCTTATCACCACTAAACTGTGTAAAAGACTTGGAGGGTAGCAGCAGGTGGAGAAAAGAGAAGTGCAATGAGAGTTCACATCCTTGATGCTGAAATAAATACAGGAGTTCCTCATACTGTTTCTCTGCTGCTATGATTTCTGAGTCCCTGTTTATCTGTTACCACTGTCCGCCCAGCTACAGCCAGGGAAACGGGGGAGATAGTATAGCATGGAACAGAGGAACTTAAAACAAGGCTCTTTCCCTTGCTGAGATTGAAGTTCAGCTTTATTCTTGTTCTTGGGATCCCGTGGAGAAGGAGAGCAGGAGGAAAAGAGGAAGAATATTGATAAGCATGTCTTTTTGAAGGCAGGGGGAAGAGGGTGGTTTACATTCACACAGCCAATAAGGGGAACTCGGGAGAAAGAGATAAGAGGGGAGAAGCTCACATTCTACACTTCAGGGGTGCAGTCTCAGGTCATACCATTTTTCTAAATGCATTACAACACTCTGCCTTTTCTGGCAGAAAAGCAGATCCCTTCTCCACCTCATTACTTTCAAAGGAAAGTGAGACCATACCAATGTAATTTGGGTTATATATGGCTCAATACTGTGAACTCTTCTGCTCTGGAAAAGAAGGTCTTTCCATCCTTTCCTAACCACCAATACTGCCATCTGGGGCTGTGGTTTCAGAGACCAGTATAATATGACATGTTTCCGGCTTGAAAATTGCGAGTTCTCAGTGTTATATTATAAAAACGCATTTCCAAGAACATATATTCCAGGTATTTCCTGTTCTCAGGCCAATGAATGGCTAAGGAAGAAACAGTTCTAGAAATAAACATTTATTCAGTAAAACTGAATTAGGCTATATCAGAAAAGTCAAGGGAAAAAAAAAAAGGAAATATCTTCTAAACTTGATTTAAATGTAAATGTTTACTTTTCTGTAACAGGAGAGCAGTATAGCATTTTATTTTCTCTGTGGACCTGAAACGCTCTTTTGTTTTCTAATACTTTTTCAGAGAAACAGCAAAATCCAAAAAATTCTTGGTTATTGATACAGAGAATGAAATTTCCTGCCTCTACAGAGCTTTGATGCAGCACAAGCACTGGCATAGTACATTTCCTTACATGGATTTACCACTGTTCCACCAATGCTGGAAGGATTACCTTAGAGATGAGAGGTCCTTCACAGCCATGACACTCACGTTAATCAGTTTAGCTCCTTTAACCTACATTTAAACACAAAACCAAACAACTAATGCCAATGGCAAAAGTCAACTACTCAACACTCTTCAGACTCTCAGGACTCTTCCTCTGCTCTCCCCCCTGATACTGCTTGTATTACTACATCCAAAATTTCCTCTTACAGTTATTCAAGGTCTTTGTCTCTCTAATGAAGCTCTCAAAATGCAAACTTGTGGCCTGGACACCTGCACAATGGAAACTAGAAGGAGATGATAACCATACCCAAAGCTGACCAAGGAGGAAGCGAACCATCATTCTTGAGTTTTTTTTTATTTCCCCATACCTCCCAGTGTGAGACTGCTGACTAAGTGGCATGGTTAGGTGTGGAGTGAAAAATTGTTCTCAACCTTCCTTTAGCGCATTTAGCTCAGACAGAATTTGCCACAGCACCGACTTGGGTCATTCTCTGCACGCATCTCTTATATGTTTGTTTCTCTGTTAGAGAGACAGCAGTTGCTTCCTCTTTAACTAGACATGTCCACAGTTTCCACATAAGCCATCTCTGAACAAGATACTATCCAAAAACAGATACAACAGTAAAGGTGTAGAGATTTTCATAACAATCCACCCCGTCAAAGAAACCTACGGAATGTTCTAGGCATTACCTCAGACTAAAGTCCTTCACAGGGTGTGACATGCTTCCATTTTGCACTGACAAACATAAGACTTTTTTCTCTAAAATCTTCAGCTAAACTGTAAAACTAAAAAACAATAGGTTTTAATTTAATATTCTGGTAGTGCATAGCAAAAACTGTTGTTTACTTTTGCTTGCTTGGTTAATTTTTTTAAACTTTATTTTCCCTTGGGAAAATTAATTTTGGCAGCACTATTTGGCAACAGTGGGATGGAGCACTAATCTGATGTTTTAACATGTGCATATCTGGAATTTTCAAGCCAATTTTCACAACCTTCTGAACCTTCTCAAAATACTGCAAAAAAGAAATGCAGAAGGGATAACCCCCAAAAGATGCTAGAGAGGCAGTTTCTCTCACTGTGGCCTGATTCTACCTTATTGAAGTACTCACAGTCAAAACAACACTGAGTCAAATAACAGTGAGTGTGCTGAATAATTCCCATCTACTTGATTATAATAGTGTACTATTCCCACTAATTGCAGGTAGATGATTGCCTGATTACTAGTAAGACAAGAAGCAACAGGGAGAATATGGCTATACCTCTCTTGTCTTGCTTTAGAAGACCCATTCAGACTCTTTGAGGTAAGAAGCTCATATCAACAGGTAAGTTGAAAACCAGTCTGCCTAGAAGTTGAGCTGGTTTAACTTCAACTCTTCTCTCAAACTGGGCTAGTTTAGATAATGCAGATTGATGCACAAGAAATCTTAGCTCAGTTTTGGCTAAACTAACATTTGAAAACTGCTTTATTTTCTCTTTATTTTTTTTTCCTTTTTAATTTTTCTTTGAGTGAGTAAAAACTGAATTCAAAAGCAACATGTACACTGAGATACCAAGGCTTCTCTGTGAGTTGTTTACACTCAATCAGCCTGAGTTGTCCTTGCCAAAGTATCTCATACACAGAGCAGCCTGGAGCCACCAAGTTAGGCTTACAGTGCAGCCCTTCTAGAAAACAATCTTCTCTCCTGGGCCAGCTTCTGCCTGGGACTTACAGGGGAAAATATAAATGGTGTAAATGACTTAATGTTTGGAACAGGGAGCTGTGGGACTGTTTCTCTAAGTCCAGCTGTACCAAATGTATTTCATGCAGGACAGTGCAGGACCAGGAAGGGCTGGAATGAAAGTATCAATTTAGCCTAACTTCCTGGCTGGGACTGAAGAAAAGATATGCCTGCATTAAGCATAGGCTCTACATTCATACATATTCCAGAAGTGTTCACAAACTGACTTGTGAGGAAATCAGATTCATCAGTTAATTTGGTGCTAGTCTGCATGCAAATGAACCTCCCAAACAGGCAGACACCAAATTCAGACGTGCTTTTCAGATGAAATAAATAAGCAGTCACAAAGTAATTTGCAAGGCTTATCTAAACCTGTTTAATCATGCTAGTAATAAGTTTGTTTTGAATGAAGTTCTACTCTTAGGAGAAAATGAGAAAGAAAAAATGCATCTCCTCCCCCCACCAGCCCCCACAGGTATACAGGCACCTTCTCACAGGGGATGGCAGCTGCTACATTTAGCTTAGTTTTCAGCTGAACTGAAGCTTTCCACATAAACATCCAGGACAGGGGCAGTGGTTAATAAAGCATAAGCTGCTCCAGAATCCACAGTGAGTCTTTGTGGATTTTGTTAAAAGGCATACTGAGTGAAAACAGTGGAGCATGGAAACGTAAATGTTTTTCCTGAGTCTAGATTCATACTATCAAAATATCCTAAATCAAGTTTATGAAATCTGAAAGGGAGTTTTGAGCTCTCGCAGCCTGAGCTGTATCTGCTTGTTCACTCTCTGAAGAGCGGCTGACATGACGTCTCAGATGGATGGAAAACATTCCATAAGCAACTGCAGAGGGTGTGGTGGCACGGCAGCTTGCAGAGTAGCACAGAAAACACATTGATTCCTCCTGCCTACTGTGTCTCCTATTAGATCCAGTGCACCAGAAATGGCTGCTGTGACCTGGCAGCAGTGAGGGTGGGTTTGAAACTAGAAGGAAATGGGCAGAATACCTATGAAGAGTTGGTTTGGTTTGTTGTTTTTTTTTCCAAGAGATGTTTACTGGTCCCAGCTAACACTGTTAGACCACAAGCAGTGGGGTTTAGCACAGTGCTTTCTCCTAGTTGCACTTGCCAGTGAGTCATGCTGCACACATGAACCTGATCTGTATTTCAGGGTAAAAACAGTCCACTATACTGTTCGTTTTAAAGACATAGCAAGCAGAAGTATGTTTCTGGCTATTTTAAACAGTTCTAACACATCCTGTTGCTGTAGTAGCAGAATAACAAGAACACAGTATTTAAAGTCTTGGTGGAAAAAATGTCAAGGCCTTTGTAAAATCTCCTGTTTTCTTTTTTTTTTTTTTTTATCTACTCACTGAATAATTTTCTTTTTTCTTGACTATTTTGAGTCTACAACAACAAGGTATAATTCAAACTGTTATCTTCAGACATGGAAGCCAGAGGAATGTATCAGTGACTCTTCTCACAGCTTGTGCATTGATAAGGTGTAGAATCATGTACACAAAGTACAGGTTTATGTCTGGCAGATCGCATTCATTAACAAACATGCAAAGCTAACGAGCAGTATGTTCCCAGTCTACTATAAATTACTTAGACAATTCAAAGCAGCACTAAAATAAGCAGTATTTATGGTCACTAGCACTATAAAAGAAAACAGTTTCCTGGAATTCACAAGTGGAGAGATGCAATCCAAGCCCACAAACGCTGATCCTGGACCTTCTGAGCATATGTTCAAAGTAAAATAATGCCTGCAAAGCACTGAAGACAAGGATACAGAAAAGCTTCTATAATTTCTTATTGCTTCTTCAAGAGGCTTAAAAGGTATCAGAATGCTGCTTTCCTGAACAAAGGTTTGGAAGAGGGAGACTGTAAGACCTTTTCCTCTCTGAGACTATGGCCTTATATGCTGTTACTGCTGAAAAGAAACACACAAAGGTCCTTCAGAGGATGCTGGAGGAACAGTGGCCTTTCCAGAAGACAGCTGTACCCAACAAAACAGTGCTGGCCTTGCTGGCCTTTGGAGAAAATGTAGTGGCTGCAGGAGGACTGCCCAGTGCACATGCCACTTCAGTGACCCCAAACTGGCAACCAGGCTCTCTCTGAGAGCTCAGCACAGACCTGCGGGGCTGTAAACTGTGTGGGTGCACACAGGGCAGGAACAGAATCAAGAAAGCATAACAGTAGCTTAAGACAACAGTTCCTGCTGCCACCCCCACTCCATTCCCATGCCCAGCTGAGTGACAGGTATAGAAATAGCTATCCTTCATTGACCTGCCTCACAGGCATGTGCTCCAAAGTTATGTTATCTCATATATGAAGCAAGCCAACCTTTGTAAAAGTTTATTTTAAAAACTTTAAATACTGATGCAGAGACATTATTCAAAGACAGCTGTTAATAGCTGATAGTTTGAAAAGAAGCTTCCAAAAAATCTGTTTTTTGTCCTGTGATAAGCCACATGATGAGGCACGTCATTCTGTAAAGGAGGGGGGGGGAAGTGTTTAGCAGTGTGGGAAAGAGAGGGTCAAGACTACATAATTTATTTGTTTGTTTTCCTTCTTGAACAACAGGACTGCAGAATGACACAGAACCAAACAGCTATAAACATAACTGAGACTTGTTCTCCTGAGCAAAGTGTCAATATAAAAATGTAAAAGCATTCTCAGCCAATGCATGAACAGGTTGGGATGCAGGTCTTGTAAGACTTGGGAATAAGCTTCTCTGAGGCTTGGCAAAAGGAGGGTTAGCACTAGCTGCAAGAAAATTTTGGTTATCTTAAGTATTTTATGAGATCTAACAATAAATTCTCTCCAGTTGTGGCAACTTAAAATATATCCATATAGGAACTGATGAAGATATATCCGTATAGGAACTGAACTTCAGTCCAACAGACAGGCATCAATTTCTTATTCCATGCTACCTGGCTGTGGTACTAATATTCATCCAACATTTTCCAAGCACTTCCCTCTATCCTGCTGCTGAGTACCTCTCAGCAAGGCAATACCTTCAAGAATCAGTAAGAGCCTATCCCTGCTAGTATGAAGTGTGAAAGCTAATGCTGCTGCATGAATTAACAGTATGCTTAGAGAGCTTTTGGCCAGGATTTTAATGAGGATGGCAAGTATTCTGCTGAATAACGTATGGGGTGCTGTTACAGAGAAGGTTCTGTAATGCTGCAGCTGCTGAAGACTTCTTACTTGTAAGTGTGCACTTTGCCTACAACTTAGTTGATGTAGGAACCCAGGCTTGGATATTTCCTGCTTTCTCAGCTATTTTAAGAGAGGGGAGGTAATCACATGTGGTTTTCTTACAAGTTCTCTTTCAATATTTGACTCCTTGAGGACCAGTCCTGTTTTCATTGGAATGAATGAGCTTTTTGTCACTGACCTCAGTTTAACCCCTGACAATTTACTATGGACCTCACAGCTATTGTAGCTTGGCACCTTGTGATCTGAAATTTATTTTAAAAAAAAATATTTATCCACATTTTTTCTGAGCACACTTCTGAGATAGAAAAGTTCTGTAATCATCTTATGATACAGAGAACTGAGATATGGAAGGTGCATGGGCTGGAAATCCAAAGTATGCTAGGTGTCTACAAAGTTGACGGCGAGTATCTACATAACTGATTTCCTCAGTAAAGCAGGGCATGCTGAGCTAGCCACGCTGCATATACTGTGATGTGCTTGGCTATAACAGAGCTAGCTATGCTTCCCTAGGCATGAACCATTTCCTCAGCCTTCTTCCTCAGTGAGGCCAAATTCAGTCTTTGATAGTCTTTAACCGCTTTGAGGAGGCAATGGCACTGCCACTCACTTTTACACAACAGTCTAAAGGTTACAGGTCTTGCCAAACTGTACAAATGCCAGAGGTGAAGTCTTCAGCTGCCTGGTTTGGATCAGCAATTTAAACCTCCTTGAGTATGCCAAACGAAATGTTGCTGGGGTACTCCCTCCTGGTTTTTCTGCTGTGTTAATGCATGCATGGGATCACTGGTTAAAGACACAGAAGTGACTCGGCAACTGATGGGCGCAGGCACACATCTAGGTGCCACAGCTCACAGGAGCAGGGCAGTCTGTAGGGTTGGCAGGTGTCCTCTCAGCCTGACAGCTTCCAGGAATGCTGAATCACTACTTAGCTGCCAGGGAGCTGGGGATCCCAAGACAGTATAAGGGACTCCTTTGGGTAGCAAGGGTCTTGAAAGCCAGTTTTCTGATAATTTGTAGTTGGACTTATCAATTCCTTTCACCATGTTTACCAGCACCTAATGATATATGTCCAGTGGTCTCTGACCACAGAAATACAACCATCTGCTGTGGATGAGTGGAGGGCATGGTGCCTTCCCTTTGAGACAGAGCTGGAATGTGCCCTTAGCTTATAACTGTGCCTAGAAACGCAAAAAACGCATCTGTGTTCAGTTACCTAAATGAAATCTACAGTTTTTGTCCTACATAATGCACCTGAAGTCATATAAGAAGTCTGTGTTGGCAGAAAACTGTGATACATCATTTGAGCACCTCCCCGAAGCTCTATCCACTGGGAGAGATTTCCTCTCAGCAGGAACAGGATGGGAGGCTTGAGCAGCAATTCAATGAACTTTGAAAACAGTAAGAGTTTTTGAAACATTTGTCCTGTAGCTGATTGTGCTTGTTGCCATGGTGGTAGGTGCCATATCATGTCTAAATTCTGTGTGGAAATCACTGATCATTAAACAAGTCCTTATCTCACATTTTTACAAGCTATTTAGAGAAAAGGTCTACCTACCATAAACAATTATTTGGAAGGCACATTGACTTTTATCCTGTTATTCAGATAATAACTTCATTAATCCCGATCTTTCTCAATACAGCCACAGGCTTCTGTAGTTACCTTTGATGACAGTGGTAAGGGCAACAGCTCCCATTGTTTGCAAAATCCCTCAAATTAGAAGTGCTACTAGGAGAACTGATGTAGTTGAGTTCTAAAAAATAATTTTTTTTTTTCCTGACAAATACAGGAAGTTGGAATTAGCTGGCAAGAGAGATGGGAGAGGAGGGCATACAAATAAATACTATTTCAATAAGATCATTAAAGCAAGTAAAACTTCAGGTAGTTTCCTCTAATTCTGCTGACAGTAACTGATCTGGATTATGTTTTGTTTCAAAATAGTGCTGTTGGAGAGAGATAAGCACAGTGAGAGAGCAGTAAAACAGTTTTTGAGCACAGATACCTCCAGAACAAATGTTTGCTGTCCCTTTAAATCTTACAAGCTTTAATGTTCCAAGTGTTGGAGGGATATTCTGCAACACAGAGTTTGAGGCAGATTTCTAATTGAAACTGATCTGGTTTGCAGGCAGTACATGTTTATATTTAAGTATCTTCTCCTTGGGCATTTAAAATGTGTTTTCAAGAATCAAGCTACAATAGAAGCCATTAAAATCCTCCAACATTTTCCAACCACACACAATTGCCCCAAATAATTCCTATTCAGATTCAGGGAAAAATGATGGTAAAACTTCTGATACTACGATGAGGTCAGTTGTTGGCAAGTGCTAACATTTTAATGACAACCATAACAATAGTTCATTAGCACTATTAGATCAAGCAGATTTAGCTTGTGTGGAGTGTACTGGTAACCAGCTACTTACTCAAATGGAATTCTTATCTTAAATAGGAGTTAGGAATGGAGACTTACCAGTTCTAAGAACCTCCTCACAACCTGTCTTTGTTTTAAGTTAGTTTCACCATCCAGGTTGGCTGTTTCTATGTGGCACAACCCATCGGGATCACTTGAGGAGAGCAGCAATATGTCAGCAGGTATAATTTCATTACAGCGAAGCTGCACAAAGTCTCCGACTTTCACTTCTTTCCAGTATCTGCTTATATATTTCTTCTCATTTCTGAAAACAAACAAACAAACAAAAAAAAAAAAGCACAAGACTTTTAATAAAAAAAATTGCACAGACTGAGATGCTTCTGATAAATCTGGTTTGATTTCTAAAAGGAATACCTGTTACAGGAGTGTCTTTGGAAGGCCCTCAGGAACTCTTAAGTTACTCTGGAAAAAATCAATGCAGATTGCCAAGAGGCCATTTCCCAGTGACTCAGAACCAGGTCTGAGTTACCAAGACCCACTTTTAAGATCCAGAGGGAAACATGTTGATGTCAGACTTGACTAAGCAGGGCAAACAGGAGCTTCACACATTCTCCTTTCTCTCCCTTCATGCTCTGAGTCACATATGATCCCAAGAAGGAAAGAGGGCCAGTGCCCATACTGTGTGAAAAGGAATCATTTAAAGGGGAAGAGAAAAAATGAGAACAAGTCTGGATGCAGGACAACTGCCCGGAATGGCTCCTGAATGTTCTCCCTCATGTGCCACCCTCTGATGCACCCTCACATAGCTTGCCTTTGTTCCTTTTTTCCAACAGGGACAAACTCTGTATATTGCTGCACATCATAGCTGGACAAAGATCCCTAACTGAGAGGAATTTTCAGCATTCATCACTAAAACTGGTAAAATGCAATCCTATCTACTCTACTGGGAAAGGACATTCTAATTTAAGTATTTCTACTCTATTTCTTCTAGCCAGAGTGCTGTCTGTTACATAGCTGATTCCTGCTTAGTTACCCTGAACATTTCATTTTGGAGTACAAGCGCTAAGCCTTGCTAAAGGTCATGCCAGTTTGCTACTTTTTAGTTTTTAACTTTTTCTTGAGAGAAAGAGGAAAAAGGAACAGGTGACCGCCTAATTAATTTTAGCTAAAATTTTAGATTTTAGTTTTACAGCAGGCACAGACTCATGTGCTTTCTTGGCATTTGTGGAAAGTGATTTATTCTTTTATGATTTTGAAAGAAATCAATTTCAAAACAGCCCCAATATTGACTTGTTAAAATACCTCCTTAAAATGGGAAGCTAATATGCTGACACTTTTTTAAGCCATTAGAAGGCCTTCTGCTGTGTAAGGTCCAAGACAATTGTCAATGCTGGCGCTGTCACCAGAGACTGTCTCTTGAGACAGCACTTTAACTGGCAAAATGGGATTCTGATGAGTGGTGGGGAGAGGTGGCAGTAGCCTTTTTATGTTGTTTAAAGTATATTTTTTTTAAAAAAATCACTTTCAGCAGTAATGTGAATAGATTTATAACGAAGTGGAAACAGGGAAGTCCTGACAATGTTGTTACTTTGGAGTTACTGATAGTTATGCCTTCACTGGTGTTAGAGGAATTAGTAACTTAATTGGCCTTTTTTCATGTATTTAGCCCAAATCCTAAACAATAAAGGGTCAGGTATCAGATCAGGTTTATCTCCCAGAATTTCTTCATTGTCTTTTCATAACATCCAGTTTATAAGGGAAAGAATGAAAATTACGGCTGTGATTTCTATTTTGATAAAACCTGAAAAGGATTAGTGCGAACCAAGTGTAAAACATGATAATCTAACAAAGGCAGGTAGTACACCTACTAGGTGCTGAAATTACACATTTTCTTCATAATCAGGCTGAAACAAACATTTAACTTTCTCTGCTAATGAGTATGAATTGCTTTGGAACCCAGTGTGCTACAATACAGTACAAATTACTGCACTGCAGATCTGAAGGGTTTGTTAGCTCTGCAATCTGTAACTCCAAATCCCTTTACATGTGTCTGTTGTTCCTCATCCTTTTTAATTTAACTGTGAAACTGGGTGATGTACAAATGCATGTACAAGGAACAGCAGTACAAAAGCACGATCAGGATAAAAATAGCAAGTAGTCCCATACTGTGCTATAAGCACTACTATTTTTTATTTAATTTCTATTGTTTGAAAAGCATTGCTATTTTAGCATTTCCTCATCCCTCACATGCTTAGCAACTGCCACAACTATATACACGGTGGCAGGAAGGGTGGATATTAAGCAACACAAGGCCAAATGGCTCTGCTGGAATAAATGAAGTTGTTCAGCCTGGAAAAGAGAAGGCTGTAGGGAGCACCTTATTGTGCTTTCCATATGTAAAAGAGACTTGTAAAAAAGGCAATTATTACCAGTGCCAATAGCCACAGGGCAAGGGGTAATGGTTTTAAACTGAAAAAGGATAGGCTTAGATGAAACATAAGATGGTGATAAGATGATAACATTTCTTATGGTGAGGCTGCTGAGACACTGGAACAGGTTGCCCAGTGAAGCTGTGGATGCACCATCCCTGGAAGTGTTCAAAATGAGCCTTTGAGCAACCTGATACATTGAAGAATATCCCTGCTCCTGGCAGGAATATTGGACTAAGCGATTTTTAAAGGTCCTTACTGAGCTAAACCATTCTGTGATTCAATAAATCTATGAATGTAAGACCTCTTGGACATGCACCAGGGCCCCAGGGCACAACCCCCTTCATTAGGCACACGGGAACAATTTGGCCCCATATTCCACTCGATCAGCTCTTTGCTAACAAGGGTCAATAGTGGATGGAAAATTACTGTCTTCATGGAAAATTACTTCCTAATCCTCTTTAGACTGGGTTTCTCTGTGTCCTCTAGCAGAGCTCTGAACTGAGACTTGTCTCACTGCAGCCAGTAAGTGGTCACTGCAAGCTTCTCTGCAGAGTATGGCGTGATAGTCTTCACATGGGGTGATTCAGAAACTATTTGGACATGAATACATCAGGCCCTAAGAAGCTTTCCTTTAACATAGCTCAGCCTAGTCCTCTGAATATGCAGGTTAGCTCACCTCAAGACAGCCGTCATATTCTATATCCAGTACAAACACACCGAGTGACCCCATTGATAAAGTTAAGCTTTTTCCATTGGTTGTGCAGAGACAGGACTTTGTTGTCCAAGTTTTCTATTACCTACTAAATGTTTATTCTTGCTGTTATATTGTGCCAGTAAAATTATATAATATAGAGAGTTAGAAGAGTCAGATTTTCTGTAAGAGAAGCAGCCCAAAAGGATGGCAGTCCTCTGCAGCCTCAGTACAGGGCTTCTGTGGTGGTGCATTCCTTCCTGGGGTCTGCTCTACCTCCTCAAGCCTGTTCTACAACTTGAATAATTCTCATTAGGCCTTGGCTACTTTGTGTAGTGAGTTGGGTGGTGAAATGTCCCTTGAGCATACCAGGAACCCTTGCATAGGTAAGGTGGAGTGGCACTGTTAATTTCAGGGACACGTGCTCCCTGACCAAGGAGGGCAATGAGAAATTATCAGACATCTCTTAATAGCCTTGGAACATTACCCACGTGAATCATAACCCCAGTGAAACTCAGCTTTTGAATAATTTCAGTAGTTATCAACTTGGGTTAGAGTCAGGATGGAAATGGACTAATGAAAAAATGCCAGTCATCTTGGGACCCTGTAAACAGTGGTCCTCAATGAGGCCCTTTGAGTTCTACCAGACCATGGCAGGATGTACCAGCACGGCCCTCAGAGTGGGATGACACTCAGAGCTTGCAATCTGTCAAGCTGCACTACTCAGAGGATTGTCACCAAAAGCTGAAGAGTTGGCTGGGGCTGACACCCCCAGTCCTTGACAGTCAAGCTTCTCCCATTGAAAAATGCCAAGACATTCAATGTAATTCATTGAGACTCCAGTGAAACAAATTGGAACTTCTAACAAGTACCTCTGTGCATATACATGGATATATACACACACACACATTTGTGTCTGTGTGTGTGCAGGCGTGAATTGATTTAAACACCCTACAGATAACTGAATTACTATTTTGATTAAGGTTAATCTTATTTAATCACTTTGTAAATACTAAATTAATCAATTACTGAGTGCTGCTAAGTCCTTCAGATATAAACCATTGCCAGGTTTGAGGCTAAGATTGGACTCAGCCACACCTAAACTGCATCTGAAGTTTAGAAAGCAAGGGAGTCCATTCTGAATCTTGTGACCTAACAGCAGGATTTCCTTATTAAATCCTTTAGATATCCCATGAATGAAGACAGATGACACTTTGAGTTGCACTTAGGTTCCATCAGAAGTTTAGAAAGCAAGGGGGTCCACTCTGTAACTTATGACTCAATGGGGAAATCTCCCTTACCCTATGAACTCTTATTCTAGCCCTGGTGTAAATCATACAATATTTATTATAATTCTAATTTCCCTGTGTGCTTCAGCTCTGTATTAACAGAGAGAACCTTGCCATTATACTCTTTTAAGTCATGCTTTTACAAATTTGTATTAAAATCTGCTTTTGGTAATACCTTTGATTGCTACTCTTGAAGTGGCCTAAACCACTAATTTTGAGGCAGCTGCGAGCCGTATTTGCAAGGGACTTGTTAACAAAAGCTTTTGGCAAGTTTACTTAAACATCATCAAACCTCCTGGAATATTTTGCTGAAAGGCTCAAAGAATTCTGGCAGGAATACAGGAATCATTTCTGGCAGGAAAGATGAGGCAGCATCTCAGTGAGTCCAGTCCCTTACAATGGTCACAGGAAACTGACATGGATATCTAGCCCAGAAGGTGACACCCCACAACTCTAGTTCTACTTACCCTCATTTATCATGAGCCTGATGATACATTTTACTACCTACAATATACTTAAGGCTGATGCTACAAGAAATGAATGCTGCAAACCATGATGAACCACAGGAAGAGGTCAGAGATACTAAATCTTTCAAGCTTGGAGTGTTAGGTAAAAGTCCTACAAATCAATATGCTGCCATGAACTAATGCCATTCTGCAGAAGGAATAAATATTGTTGTTATTCTCTAGTTAAATCACAACAATGAACTATTAATTTCAGACAGCCATGCCCAGCTACTATAATGTGTTCTGTTGAGCTCAAATACTAAGAATGTGCATCCTCCTGCACACAACTTAATCTTTATCAATACACTTGCATGCAAAGAATTGTCAGCTGTGGTTTAAACGCACACTCATGTAAATCTTCATGCTTGTCTCTGCCATAATTTGAAGTAGAACTTTCCAGTGCTTTCAGTTTTCTGAGCATATTGTTACAGGTAAACATTGACAGAAATCTAAAAATGAATAGCTGAAAAGTCAGCTGATACAGCTGTATTGACATCAACGCTTTTGTTAGCCAACAGCAAATGTGGCCCCGGCAGGAGTCAAACTGCAATGATATCCATTGTCCTGGCATATCTGCTTTTGAATATACACACAAAAAGTCTGAGACATCCTTTCAAGTGTATGAACACAGAGAAAAATACTTTCCTTGCTATTAAAAATTTGTATTAGTCAACCATTAGTCTATTGTATATATTTGGCCAATGCTGTTTTGAAGAAGATCTTGAAGGTGAGTGCCAAATCTGAGATTGACTTTGGTTAGCAGCAAAAACTGAACAAACCAAAACTATTGATGTTTTTTAAAAAAATGTCAGTTTCTGATTTAGAAACACAGAAACTCATAAATGACATTTTTTTTCATTTTATGCTTTTTCTTCTTCTTGTCTCCTTTGCAACATGAGCTGATAAAGATAATGCTCATAATTTTTCTTTCTGGACATGCAGACACCACTTGATATCTACAAAAGACTGAAATTTTCAAACTGTCTCTGTTCAGAAATTACAAAAATGAGAGTTTACTTCTTTTGAATGTATTTTAACATTTTTGACATAATAAGGAATTATTGAAAATTACTTAAGATAACATATATATAGGTATATAATAATAAGATAAAATATGTCTTGCGTCTTCTCTAGAATTTCTTTTTTTAAGTTTGGGAAAATTATCATAAACAATACTAGGCAAAGAAATATGAAAGTCATGCAGCTGTAATCTGTTCCACTTGTGTAAGGTCTGCATATTAGAAATTTTATACATTAAATTGAGAGGATGGGGACTACAAGCTAATCATTTCTTCCTGTACTGTTCCATTGACAAAAAAATTACAGTTAATTAGTGGGAATGGCTGATGCAGATTTGCTCCATCAGATTGAGTGGCTGGGGCACCCCGTGCTTCTGTGTAGCGCTACCTTAGCCTAGTCTCAGCACAGGTGCCTGAATATACCTCAACAGGGCTTGTAAAACACATGTTCCAGAAGATTGGAAGATGTTCTCTTGCACTTTTTGGGGTGTTCAGCCTGTTTGACCTGGTTTATAGAGCATACCCTTTCCTACATACATTCCAGCTGCAACCCAGAGGTTTTCAAGCCTCACAAAACATCCAGATAAAATGTCGTTTCCCAGTCCAAGCCCATCCGCTGACCTGCTTTTGAAGTAACAATTGTCTTTACTTCAAAAGAAATCTGTCTCCTTTGCCTTCCCTGCCAGCTGAGGTTGGACAGTAGGATTTTAAAGAAACAGCAAGAAACTAAGTCTGTGGAAGACGAAAAGCCCTCCACAAAAGACAGTCGAAGAGCTGTTGTGCATGTACAAAGCATACTTTGTATCTGTTCTTGATGTCAGCCAGGTCCTTCCTTTTCATCTCAGGAGGTAGAAATAGATTGGGGTAGCACAAAAGAATGATTCAGGTACATCTCTGCTCCCAGTGATTTAAAATATGTTCCGATCAATTGCCTACAAGTGCTGCAACCAATCTTCTGGTTAGGTATGATCTAACTAAAAAAACTTGGGAGCTAATTAGCAGGGCCCAAACAGAGCAGCAACTTCTGAAGGAGAACCTCAAACTAATGCAAACACAGAAGTGTCACATCAGGCCAGACTATCTTTAGGGAGGCTCCAGCATCCAGCTGTTTCTCATTAGGTCTTTATGCTCTTACAGTTTTCCTAAATCATCCGTTCTTTCTCTTGCCTGGTCTGGAGCCTTCACTTCAGTCTCCTACCTCTCCTCTCAGGACTTGCTGGTGTGGAGAGGGTTCCCACAAAGGAACACTGTTAACTAAGGAACTGTGAACACTTCAGTGGCAAGCAGAGATATTACAAAATTCATCACAAGCTACAAAATAAGAGCTGGTCGACAGCATGTGAAATACGTGAACAAAAGTGCTGTGTTATAACCAGTATCAACTATGATTTGAAAACTACGAGTGTAGTAGATCACAGGTTTAAAAACAAGAGCTATCTGTGAGACCAAGGCATACATTGAACAAAGTCTGAACATGTCAAGCATCTATGGAAACATGTTGAGAACCATTTGGGTACAATTACAATGTCACGGCAAAATGAAGGAAAAACATGTAGAGTAAATTAATGCCAAAAGAGGTTACATAATGCCCAGAATATGTCTCCATTCCGCCACAAATGATAACATCTGTTTCTATGAAAATAAATCACAATGAGACTCTGAATCTGATACTCACCAGACAAAACAGATTAGTAGAGTGTGTTTTTGAGAAACATTGAAGAGAATGAAATCTCTCCATAACTGAAGTTTCTAAATAGACTCTATAATCTACACCTTATTTTAGGAGCATTATTTTCACACACTTCAAATATCCTCTTTTTCCCTTTTATGTAGTATTAGCATGTGCAAATTTATGTTACAGTTGCTAGAAGCAAATCTGCATATTTAGTGATGATGAGGCATAAAGGTGCCTTTTATCAAATTAATACTTTCTGAAAACTGCTAATTTTTCCACTAATAGTGAAATGATTCCAGCTTATAATGTAGAAGTAGTAATTAAACTTCTCTTGGTAGTGTTATCTCCATTATACCTCATGTTGAAAGAAATCTCACTATTGTTAAATATAATGAAACATTTACTACCCGGAATAAATGATTTTTCAGCCAAGAAACTTGTTGTGATAACAACATGAAACACAAAAGCAGAACATGTAATGAAACGTTATACAAACTGAAGAAAGGAAAAGCTGTCTTCTAGAACTTGATTTTAAAACAAGACTGTTCCAGAGAGACATCTAGTCTCTAGGGTTTCTGTACGTGGTATGATTCTCAACCTCTTATGTTTGCTGCCAAAAATGCAAAAAAAGTCCTATCACTCTCCCAACAAACATATACATTGGGAGAGAAGAATATCAGTTGTTTTATATATAGCAGGACAGATAGATAATTTAGTATTGAGGTTTTCTAAATGGTATCACACAAGGAGGTGGAAGAACAGCCTGGATGCAGCCTGGCTCACAGCCAGATAACATTCTCATCCTGATTTTCAGAGCCGTCACAGATAATTAACATTGAATATTTCCATTAAAGTGCTACTCCAAGCCACTGCAAAAAGATTCATCCCAGCTCAGTGCTCTGAAAACAAAGAAGAAGAAGAAATAATGTCCTGCTGAAGAGAAGCCACTGAAACAGTAGATACCTCATGACACAAACCTCCTGAATCTGTGCCTGATGCCTAAACAATTGAAGAAAAAGCAGAAACTCTTCCTAGGGATAACTTAGGGGCCAAATTTTGGTAAGCCATGAGCTCCACGTAGGAGCTTTCCAGGGTCCTTGTCCTCTAAACCAATAATCAGTGGCTTGAGGAGACTTAGGAATACTTTCTGAGTGCCTAAAATTCAGGTGCAAGATACATAAATCTAGTGGACTAAATCCTCCTTTTCGTGCTCTCCCACTACATTTAGGGCAATACAATCACATGACCATTCCAAGGGAGCTCTTCATATCTTAAAGGTACATATCAGAACATAAATTAAGCATGGCTCTGCACAGTTACTAAGGAAAATCCCATTCTTTAAGAGTTATGTCACTTCAGTGGAAATTTTATTCCTCATTCCTCTTGTTCTGCACATCTGCCTCATTTGATTTCAGGACAACTTGACCCAGGACATAAAAAAAGCATTAATATACTCACTATGTAAACACAAAAAGCCATTTGTAAAGAGATTCTAAAGACAAGTACTTCTTAAGAAGTGCAACTGTTTGTATTTGAAAAAATATTCCAGTTCTTTTAAGTAAACATATAAAAACTGAAAGAATTTTTATCAGTTCTAATTATGTGCACATGATGGAGTTGTTCACTGATACTCAGCTGGGGAGACTATGTAACTGTACCATACATCTCCTTTAAAAGTCTAAAGGCCAAACTTTACCTAATCACTACAATAAAGCACTCAAGAAGTTAATGCAGTTTGGCTATTTAATGTTAACAAGAACATTAATAATTTATCATTTTCACATTTAACAGGCAAACCAAACATCTCAGACTCTATGTAAGTGTTCAACCTTCTCCAGGTCCTCCTAAAACTATTAAATCCTAATCTTCCTTCTAGTCTTATTAAGTCCTAAATCTTCCTTCTAGTTTTGTTCTTGTCTGGGCAACATCCATCCATGACATCCATCTCATTTGGATGTTCTCATCTGTTTTCATCTGGACAATCTAAAGTACAGGTTGAGGGCAGGAAAAATTCTGAGTACCAGCTGAGATCTCAGTGGGTTCCAGGGTGCAATGCTTACATTCAGAACAACTGACATTATGTTTTCCATATTGTTGCCTCAAAGTTTCCTCTGGCAGCAATTCCAGAAATTAGCTTTAGCCTACACACCAGACTTCACAATTGTAGTGCCACACAAAAGTAAACTGCTTAAAGAACGGGTATTGATAAATAAAAAAAAATAATAAAAAAAAAAAGCAAAAAGAGAGAGAGAAACAAAATAACTTTGGCTGTAATATTACTAGAAGAACCTTTCAGAAGAAAAAATTGGGACATTATGTATTTGCAGAACAGCTTTTTCTGCTATGATGTGAGACTCATAGAAGAAAGATGCAAGACTGTGTAACATGTGGGTTACTGATTTTCAAGGATATTAGAAGCATGTACTGGTACACTAGTTTCTCAATTCACATGAATTATATTTAACTGCAGAGTTACTAAGAAATTCTTTCCCCCCATCTGATGAGGATGTATATTCAATGGAGACTGAATAAACAGGAAAACCTCAAACTCAGGCAAACTTACCGAGGTGTATAAAGAGGGATTTAAGGCACTATCCTGTGTAAAATTGTGGTCTATCTCAACATCCATTCAGTTAGAAGCCTGCACCAAACACCTCCAGTAGGTACAACAAAGGGGGAAGTTTAACCTGGCAGTTGTAGATGCCTACTGGCTGTAAGGCAAAGCAAACCAGGACACTTCTGTGTGCTTCTAATGGTGATGAAAGAAAGGTGTGGCAGGATTTGTAGGCAAAAGCTGACTTGCCTTGAATGCCAACTTGCAAATGGAAGAGGCACCAGAATAGTCAGAAGTCAGCAGAAATGTGCAGATAATAGAATCTGGCAAACTTCTGTTGATCAGATGCTGCATATTGCTTTTAGAGCTCTGGCACACATATGACTGGCTGTCCTACACCCTGAGATGAATTCCCCATGGGGTGAGGAAAGACTTGTGAGCCACTGCTCTTGCCCCATCATACTAATGTCCTCCTAACTGGCTAAGTTCTGCAGAAAGGAGGGCAGCAATTCTGTGGTAACTGAGTTCTCAGAAGTCTCTTCCTAATCCAGAGGAACAGAACAGATGGTTAAGAACTTGAATTATGAGCATAAATATCTTTCTTTTAAAGCTTTTTTTTTTTTAATTTAATATTATTATCTATTCTTTGTTGCTATTTTTCCATGCAGTTTCTTACACATAAGAGCTATGAGATTTCTCAGAAGAGACACCTCTATCGCACTGACTGAACCAAACATGCAGCAGGTTCCTGCAGTGCTCTCACAAGTGCTTGCACTGATAGCCAGAGAGCTACCTGACATTTTAAATTTAGCTCTATGAAGCTGAAGAAAGAAGTGTGAGAAGAAAGACACTGAGGTGCTGGAGTGTGCCCAGAGAAGGGCAATGGAGCTGGTGAGGGCTCTGGAGCACAGGTAGGATGAGAGGAGGCTGAGAGAGCTGGGGTTGTTTAGTCTAAAGAAAACAAGGATTGGGGGGAACGAACTGCTCTCTTCCTGAAAGGAGGTTGTAGTCAGGTGGGCGTTGTCCTTTTCTCCCAGGCAAAAGGAAATGGCCTCAAGCTATGCCAAGAAAGTGTTAGGTTGGCTGTTCAATAAAATTGGTTCACTGAAAGGGTGGTTAGGCTTTGGAACAGGCTGCTCAGGGAAGTGTGGAGTCACCATCCCTGGAGGTATTTAAGGCATGCAGATGTGGCACTTGGGGACATACTTTAGTGATGGACTTGGCAGTGCTACAGTTGGACTCAAAGATCTTACAGTTGGACTCTAAAGGTCTTTTCCAACCACTGAGATCTTTTCCAACCTCAGTGATTCTATGATGAATCCCTGGTCTGATGCACAAACACTGTAAGCCCGTGATCTGAAGCAGAAACATCTCCAGCATCAGTACATTTGGAAGAGGGAAGGAGCAGTAAAAGGCACTACAATTCAAGAGGAATCCTATTTTGTCCATGTAGCTGGCAGAGAATAGGCCTTAACTTGTACTTCAGGCTGATCCGAGAAGCACAGTTTAAACGTAGTGACTTATCTTAGGCTGTATCTGGCCAATTTTCCTGTGTTCATCTGCTCTCATAGGTTATACAGCCTGTCTTTACATTTCTGGATCACTGCTTGCCTCAACAAGTCAAGAATACAAATGCAAGGAAAAGCAAACAGCCTCAGGCTCTATCTTAGTACTAAGACATGTTTAAATTAGCATACTGTTCTCAAAACAAAATTTGAAAATTTGAAAATCTCTAAAATTCTGGTATAAAATAACAACAAGGTATTTCCCCAAAAAATGCTTTCTTAATGATGATCATTAAAGTCCCATCTAATCTGGGTCCTGGGAGCACTTCCCACCAGTCCTACCTAAGTACACAGACTGGGTTGGATCCTACATTAGATTGAAATCTGGGTGTGTGTAAGCCTCGATTTGCAATGCTCCAAGTCCTAACGCAATTTTAATTCAGCCTTATATAAGGCCATCTTACAGAAATTCACAGAATATAAAAATATTCCTCACTTCCATCAAAGAAGAATTAGAAGACCAGACTCCATGCAAATCATATGCAGTGATATGAATCTTTGAAGGTTTGAGTCAAAACAAGTATGCCTAGAGATGCAAATTTTATATTCAAAATTCTTGGTGAAAGTAAATAATAGAGATACTGAAGAAGTGAGAACCAGGAAATGTAAAATCCTGCTATTCAAAGGAAATGTAGGTTGCCTTTAGTAACATTTGAGTAGTTCAGATTCAAAACTAGACTGATACTGCAGGTATCTACATATAAATAAATCAGGATAAAAATTTATTTAAAGCTTTTAATTTCAACTTGACTATGTTTTCACACTACTTGCTGCTTTCTCTGAATTAAAGATGATGGTCTTAATCTCATTAATGTTCCAAACTTACTGGAGCCAGTCAATGAGTGTAGTTGAATATGAAATAATAAGCTAGAATAATACTTTTCACAATAATGTTTTCACAGAGAGAAATGTAGTCCTTTCCTATCCCACTGGTTTACAATCAAAATTACTATGAATTATGTATCTCATAATTCCAATGGCATTATTAGATACAGTCAGCTCACTCAGACAGTACATCTTAACCTGTTAACTTAGCTCTTCAGAGACCTTGTAATTATAGAGTTTTGCAGGGAAACACCATCTTTTCCACTTGTCCTCAACTACTGAACTATGATTAATAAAACAGCTAATTTATAAAGAACAACACCATCAGTATAAATTTTGATAGCTGGTTTCCATCACTTTACCAGACAATACATTTTTAAAATGAAGTGTATGTTACCATAATAATTCCCACAGTAATTATCCACACTTCCAAAAACCCATTGTCAGTTAAAACCTAAATATTTTCAAGAGCTTGTTAGTTGACAGATGTGTACATATTTGTACGTATTTAAACAAAAAACTTAGAAACTCTTTTTCACTATTTCCCCATTACAAAGAAATAATGTCATTTGTGAACACTTTTTCACAGGAACTCTTTTTAAATTAATTTTGAAGAATTTAAAGTATTTTTAAATTTAAAGCAGGCCAATTAATAGTAATGGATATTGTCCTTTGTTTCTTTTAACATGAAAGGTTACCTCATCAAGTTCAGTCTTTCTTGGAAATGACTGAATAATTTGTTGGCAAACATTGTTCCCACATTTAGAAAAACATTTTAAAAAACAATTTTCATGCATGATTTTCACTTATTGTTCACTGAACTCCAAAACCAGGCTACAAATCTTGGCCAAGATTCAGAAATGTATCTAAACAGATGTCTAAACTCAGGCAGAAAAGCACTTTTTCTGCCAAACTCCAGAATGACAATTTCTCTGTAGTTCACATTCATACCTTCCTTGGGGGAAAAATGATAGAACACTGAAATTCAACATCCTAGAAAAAAATAAATTTCAAGGTGTTTATTGCAGGCAGAAGAAAAAAGTGACTGGCTTTTGAAACACCCAGAAACTGAGCTTAGAGCAAGCAATTTCAAAGGTAGTGCTTATTGAAAGGGTTTGAATCATGGAAGGGGAACAAGCAGCCTAAAAGAGGGGCAAAAAGAGCTCCAGAGATCTGAAGCACCTGAGCAAGTGACAGCCACCCTCTTTATAAACAGAAAAAAACAGTAATCAGCAGCCTAGCAGACACAGACCAAAATGTTTGTGTCACAGCCTCTGAGCACAAGCTAGTTTAAAGGTGAGAGTATTAGTTTTAAAACTGAACTTCAATGTGATCTCACAGTATGGTACACCAAATTACACCAGTCTAGTCCTGCAGATAAAAGCTGTGGACCAAATGAAAGAAATTTTTACCCAGAACTCTTCCCCACTAGTCTGAAAGAAATTAAAAAGAAAGTAAAATATTTGAATCTCAGCTTTTTAAAGCTGGCACATAACCATTTTCATCTCTGTTACGCAAAGCTATAACTGAAGGTTATTTTTCACTAACCCCATCCTAAAAAAAACCACACCTTAAATGTATGCCTTTCTTTCTCTTCCTAAAGCAAAGTCTTATCAAGACGTTCACTTCCAGTCTTTTCTCCATCCTTTATCCATAATTTTTTGCTACATATTCCTTCTTTATCTGCAGCAATTAATGGCTTTTAACACAATGGCTCCTCATTGCTACATCCAGTTGAGTGCTAAATCCTCTCCAAAACATCTTCCTCTTTGTTATCTAGTGTTTACTATATCTCTGTAGACAGTGATCTTTCTTGTTGGCACCTCATGATTGATTGTGTATCTTTTTTTAGGACTCCTCTAGTGGATAAAACACTTTTTCAGACATTAAGTGGATTGCATTTAGCTCCATATCTGTGAGGTTAACTAAGGAGAAGCCTTTGTAAGGAAGACACCCCAGCTTGCAAAATTCCTGAAACTGAAAGTCATGGTTGCAATCCCCCTGTGAAGTGGATCTTACTCATCTGAGGAAAATAATTTTTCATCTGCAAGCACTAATTCAGACCAAGCTACTTTGTAAAAAGCACAGCACAAATTCTGAAAATGCTTTCCCGACTACCCTCAACACAATACATTTCTTGTGTAAACATATGTCAAGAATTACTTCTGCCACCGGGACTGAAATCCAGTCTAGACACGTTCCAAAATACATCAGGTCACTCTGTCAGCAAGCTACTGGCTTGTGTACTGCCTACAGCTTGGTCTGTCTATGGAGACAAAAACCATACACCACTGGCACTGTCAGAAACCCCTGACTTCCATATAAGCTGTGACATCAGAGCAAGAGTGTGGTATGAGTAAGATGTATAAATTCTTCAGGGTTAAGCTACCTAAATTTTTTAAATCTTATTAAAAAAAGTATGTTTCCTTGACATTTTTAGACTTACATTCATTTATTCTGCATAAAAATAAGCAGACTGTTTTACAAAGCACTTGAAAGAATTTTTAGTCATTTTTTAAGATGAGGAAAAAAAAATTGCTGTTGGCCCAAAACCTTGTTTGAGAACTCTACATACAGAGCATGATTTTCCTTCATCTTTTCAAACAAGACACAGCAGAAACAGTGACATGATCTTAATCTGGGTGGAAAATGCTGTAGGCAGCTCCAAATTCCTCCCATGACTTCAAAAAATGCAACCTGATAAATTCTAAAAAGAGAAGTAAGCAAGTGAGTTCTGAAAGTGTTAAAGGGCTTGTCACACACATATTAATCTCTAACATACAGTTTGTTAGAACATATTAATGTCAGGAATATTTAGATTCTGGAGACTATCAAACAGACCACTAGAACGGGAAGCATTCTCTAGCAAACAGGTTTTACAGCCTGTGCTACTGCCCGTATGCTGCTCCACTGTAACGAGCAACCCACTGGAGAAGACCAGAACATTGTTTGTAGAACAGGGTTAGTCTGAGGCAGCACCAAATGGGAGTCCTGCAAGAAACTCCATTTGATACTTTGTGCAATGAAGCCACCTTTGGGAAAAGTACCTGTGGAATCTGGAATGCAGCTGCTTTTCAATTCAGACTAAAAGAGGGCTTCTAATCCTACATTTCCTTGACTAGGAAGAATGAAGAATTTCTCTCCTTTCTTACCATTTTTGTATCAATAAGCAGATCCCTTCCAGCATTGATCGATATCTTTCTAGGAGAACTCCGATTTTACACGTATGTGTCAGACACTGATGAAGAGACAGACAGCAGAAGAGTCTGCTTGCTAGATGGGAACAGAGAAATTAGAAGTGCATGAGAATTTTCAAGAGGTATATGAGATACACACAGAAGAGAAAAGTGTGAGGTATACATGGAGGAAAGTGGAAAGAAGGTTAAAAGCAGATTAAAGGAACTACAGGCCACTTGAAAACAGGAAGGGTTATTAAGGAAGTCATTTAATTTAAGCTAAGGCTGGTTAGTAATAAAAGATTATCTCTGTGACTCCAGTTTTGCTGGGGACTTCTGAGCTTTATTGCTAAGCCTGCAAAACAAGGCAGTACTGTGCAGCTCTGTCTTCTGGATCTGTTGTTAGTTTTTGAGACCCCATCAGTTTGTGGGCCACAATAGTCTTTGGAAATGTAGACTGTGAAATAAATTTACATGCTGAATATATGTTGAGGGCTGCACTTTTGAAGTGACTTTCATCCAAGCCGATGGGAGACATTAAAGATAATCTCAATGGACTATTCACATTCCGTTTCATATGCAGGGCATACTAGTTTTCAGAGAGAGTCTAAAGCAAAATGTATTTTACTGTCAATGTTGCAAAGATCCACCTCAGAGCAGAGAGACTTGTGCAGTTACTCCCAAGAAACACAGGAAGGTAAAAGAGATTTCTCTATTTGTGTGTTTCACAGCCAGCCTTAGTTCACTTGGAAAAGCATCTTTAGTTCTGTACATTTAATGATATATAGAAGTAAAGGAAACAGGAATATTTGTGTATGCCCAGTATGTACCATAAATCCTATTACACTTTGTTATCAATCACACTTTAATTCCACATCAGTTCAATTGGGAAGCATTACAGAAAATTTATAGATCCATTTTTCCTGCTTTGATTTAGAATGAATTTAAATGTATTTTTAACCAATCTAAAAACAGGATGGTGAAACTAAAAAGTTTTACCAAAGTACAGAGATAAAATGATATAATCCATAGATTGAGATTTTATAGTTAATATGGTTTATCAGTAGACTGTTTCTTATTAGAGTGAATTTTATGTAAAGAAATTCAGCAATCAAAACCAAGATGAGGCTGTATCATTCTAGCTGGTCAGCCCAGATATAGTAGTCTCTGCATCTCCTTCAAGCCTTAACAGAGGTGTAAGTAAATCATGGCAGCATAAGGGAAAGCAGGAATCCAGCAGGATCCCATTTCTCTGCGAAAATATTTTTGTCTTTTCACATGTGCACACTGAACTCTGAGTCAGAAAGCCTCAAGTGATTTAACCTTGCAGTGGAGTGAATGTTCTGTACTCAGTTTAACCACCTCAAACTTCAGTGCTGAGCTCAGCACAGCCCTATCAGCTGACAGCTACCCAGAAAGTTCCCAAGTATATAGCTGGACTCAGGTACTTGGCACTCAGGCTGGACTCAGTAAAAAGTATTTCCCCAGCAAAGCGTTACAAGACATTTCAAGCCACACAAGCCCAGACTGGGCTGCGAAACCTGTCCGTATCGCGATAATTCATTTGAGCTAGTATGCACTTCAACTGCTTAAAAATGAAAGAGCCTTAGCCAAATTCCAGCATCTACCAGCTACAGAAGTATTGAAGTAGTGACGGGCTGTGGTTAGAACTGACTGGTTAGCCTAACCCAAAACAAGTTGCATTTGGCACAAGGTTAAAACCATCATCATCTGAAATCCAGAGAAAATGACCAAAGATGACACCTTGTTTTCTAAAACCAAGAAATGAATGAAATAGTAAAAAATAATCCAAGTTGCCAGATCATAAAACACTGGAGCAAAGTATTTTAAAATAATGTAATCTCAATTTAAACAAATCTGCATAAGTAGGTTTGCATATTCTCCTCAGGTGGCATATCTCCCCATGTAAAAAAAACTGGGACATTTTAATGATCTTGCTGTCATCTTGCTTTGAATGGAAACTTATCTTAAAGGCTTCCTGATGGATAGCATGTCTGTATTTCAATAAAGGATTGAATACCATCTCTAAGTATTACTAAATCTAGTATTCCTAACAAAATATAACAAAACCTATTGTATATAGCTCAGAAAACACAAAAACGTGTTCCTTTGATTTTAATCAATTACTTTGACCAGATCTTAGAAATTAGCCAAAGTTCAATAATAACATCTACAATCTATAGAGGTAAATTCTCTGATCTCTTTACACGAAAAAACTATGGCTCCTTTTTATACAAAGATATTAAATCCTTTCTTCAAGCAGAATCATATGCTATTTTTTTTAATAGCTTAGTGGAAAAATGAGAAAAGATGTAATTCTCTTCAGACTGTAACCATGTTTAAATGTTAACATGTCTCATTCAACTCTGTGCCTAAAGTAGATGACTTAGCAAGGTAATTGTGTATCTCTTTGGCTAGACTAATAAATCTCTGTGAAGAAAACTACTGATTGTATTGTATTATATTATTATTTGATAGTGTCTGACCAATTCTTAAGTAAAAAAATTTTGTTGCAGTCTCTGAGAAACTGGAATTTATGTAAAGATGTGAACTATCACGGTGGTCAAAGTGACATGTTACTGAAGAGACATGATGAGAGATGTGAATCTAGATTTTGTTATCAGAGTAATAGAGTATACAGGTACACTCAAAATCTTCACTTTTTTCATTTTGGGTTTGGTTGGGTATTTTTAGTTTAAAAAAGACTAACTACGAGTACTATGAGTTTCAAAACTTGTGATCATATTTTTAGGGTGATGGTATAACACATGAAGAAATACATTACATGTCAGAATGAATAATCAAAAGAATCACAGACTTCTCAAAGAGTTTCATGTTAAAATTCTCACTGATGACAACTGCAGATTCTTGGCTGACCTCTCTGGCATTAAACAACTGCAGAAAAACACCTACAAGAACGTAATTCTAAATGTGATTGCATTTCCAAAAGTTTATAAGTACAAAAAGAAAAGACAGCACATGAAAGTCTTGCTAAGTGCTGCCATCAATATAGTATTTCACAAAAGCTTTCTGAAAATGTTACTTTTAAAAGCATCAGGCATAAAGAGCAGTGTAATATGGCTTATAAATTACTGGAAGGGCTGTTGACACAGGTTAATAATAAATGACAGTATATGCAGTAGAAAGAGAGAAAGTCAGAGAGGAATGCTTGCTAACTCCAGTTCTAGTCACCATTAAAGCTAATGATCTGCAGGCAGTGCATGCATCATAGTAAACTTAAATACACATTAAATACAAAGTACAGGACCTACTGAGGTAAATTATATCCTATCTGCTTTATTACACAGGCACAGCCATGTTAAATTAAACTGATGGCTTTATTAACACTAGGCCATATAGAGTCCGGTTTCAAGACAGCTCTCTCATTTCAGCTCTCTCATTTCAGAGAGGGGTTCTTCAGTGCTTGCAGAAAGATGCAAGATGCTCAGGTTGAGCGCAAGACTTCCTGTCACTTTAGTCGGCTCTGAAGAATCCCTCTCCTGAAAACCCTCTGAAAATTATGCACATGAAGAAGAAACTAAATAAGTTCCTAAATACAACACATAAGACTTGCAGACCTTGTGGGGAAGAGAGCTGTGGTATCTGCTGGTCATGTCACAGGTGTAGATGACACAGAGATTAGGATATGAGAACATACCAAAGCATGAGTCCCACTCACACAAGATGAGGGTGTGGATGGCAATGCTAGCTTTAAACACAGCAGTTGAAGGTCAGCACAATTTGTAGCTAAACACAGAGGTTATTCCATCATAGCAGGGATTTCTATTCCTCCGACTGTTCTGAAGTTTGAAATACTGCCAGAGACCTCAGCAGTCCCTGGAATGAAAGGGATGAGAATCTGGGCAGAGTTCAGAGAACACAAACATGGAAAGATCTTTATTAGGAAATATAAAAATAACTAAGTATGTTGCACGGTGCATTCAGATCATTTGCAGAGGTGTGATAAATACAAATACTGGGAGCTGTTAAGTGAAAGAGAGAAAGCATTTTAAGTGTGGTAGAAAGAGGCACAGACAGAGAAAAAGAATGAAAATCTATTCAGATGACCACCTGCTGCATCAGGGCAGCAAATATAAACTACTAGACTGGGGATACTAGACCAGGACTGCTATTGTGCCCAAGCAGCACAACAGTTCACAGAACCACACAAGCTGATAGAAACTTACTTTATTCACACTTGAGAAAAGGGAAGGCTACATAGCCCCATGGCTCATCCCAAGCACTAGCATAACAGTGGTAGTGGAACTTCATGTTTGCCTTGTGCTGCTTTAGAAATACAGGGCTTTGCCTGCTCTGAGTACAAATGGGGCAAGTTGAATGGTTACACTCTGCAGCTCACCGCAGACAGCTCACCACTGCCTTCCTGTAAGATGTGACTGATCATCACTGAAATTGCTGGAACAGCTGCTGCTTCTTAGGTCAGGTCAGTAAGAAAAAAATAATCCCACTAGCAGAAGTGCTGGAGTTCTTCAGCATCATTTTGACTGAACTATGCTAGGAAGAGACCCTAAAAGCCGTTAAATTGAGCAGCTGAAGGAAGGGGGTCCTGGGGGCAACCAGATCTTCAGTGCTCAGCTGCAACTAGAACAGGATGTGCAACCACATTGCTGTCCCCTGCTTTATGCCACAGAGGATGTTTCTGCTGGAGGCAAGCTATTCTTTCTTCGAGCCTGTGCAAGCCCTTTCCCTTGAGAAAGCATCACAGTTACCAGTAATTGTGGTGGCCTGTCCACTGCCCACTGAGCTTGGACCACAAACTACCCAACACCTCAATTTCTACCAGAAAATACAGAGTGCTCCTTATTGTTACTAGTCTACACAAGATTAAAAAAAACCCTAAAAACAAAACCAAACGATTCAAATAAGAAACTCTACCATGTTCATGATACCCTGCCTCATCTAGTATCTTATGTTACCTGAATATGACATGAGGAAAACAAAAACAACCTCCCTGACCCCTCCATGTTCTCCAAGACTTATTTTTCTGGAGGTTTACTTGGCATGCAGCTCCGAAGTAAGGTGTTTAACAGAATCTCTAAATTAAGATGTACAAGCATCTCTGAAACTGTTAGTACAAACCCAACCCTGACCAGGGTGACTTCCACTATAGCTACTGGCTTTGCGAGCAGTGACCTTTTAGTGATCCAGCTTTGTCCCTAGTGCACAGCAACACACTCAGAATGCTCTGTTAGGAGGATAAATGAGTTTAATGAGTAGTTCCATTTTGGGAGACTGCCCCTGCCAGTATATTCTGGGTTGTGTGGCTCATTTCTTAAACTAAATATTCTCTAGGAAAAAAAAAAAAAAAAAAAAAAAAAAGACAATTCTTGTCTTCAGAGTGGATACAGAAGGGTGGTTCTCCTAAATAATAAATTAGGTCAGTCTTTAAATAAGTCATCTCCTTCTGCCTGGATAAATATTTACTACATCCAAACTAATATTAGGTTTATGTCTCCCAAAAAATTTGTTCTTTTCTGGTTTTCATTAAGAGTTCTGGAGTCAGCCACAACAGAAATTAACTAGATAGCTTCAGGGACAGAAAAAAGAAAAGGAACACCAAAATAACAAAAAAACCCCACACATTTGGGCTTCTAGTTTTCAATAAAACCAGCCACCGTTCATTCAGCACACAGATAAGTTATTTCCCCAACAAAAATGACAATTGGATCAAATTAAACCCAAAATTCTCCAAATGAACCTTAAATCGCTAGAAAGCAGGAGTTTGCATTTTCAAAAACAGCTGATAGTTTACTACAAATTGAATATTAGAAAGGCCTTATCCTTCCAAAGCCCAGTCCTCCAAAAGCTGTTGTGTCAAAGACAGATAGAGAAGCAATATTTTGAGGGTACAAAGCCCTGCTGCATTTACACAGGGCCCAGGGGTAGGGGGAGAAAGGAGGTCAGCAAAAAATTAGCATTAGAGAGTCCAGAGGAGAGGCATTAAATTATTAGAGAAGAAAAACAGTGATTACCTTAGAAGGAAAAATTAAAGATATGGCTATTTCACAGTACACTGTGAATCTTGATCTGTCTGATGCGAATCTGCCTGATGGCAGACAAATTGTCATTTTCACGAGCTGGATGCTTTTCTGGTTTACAACAATTTTTGTTTCAAATTGCTGTTCCCTAATGATTTTAGTTCCTCATAGAGAATGATTTGGGTTGTCAGGGACCTTAAAGATCATGTTGTTCCAAGCCCCCTGCCATGGGCAGGGATGCCATTCATTAAATCAGGTTGCTCAGGGCCCCATCCAACGTGGCTTTGAATGAACTTGGCTTCATCCAGAATGAACAACTTCAAGTTTTTTTGTCATCATTTTGAGCTCATTAGAAAGTTTCTGATTTCATTTTGAGCTTTTAAAACAATCTAAAAGTCAATCAAAGAAACATTTCTTTTCCACTAACTACGTTTGGTTTTCTTGGGGAACAAAACAAAGCTACGTGAGTCACTCAATTACTCCCATCTGAGTAAATTTCAGAGGAAGAGAATGGGTGTTTAACCACGAGAGGGTTAATCCTTGGATAAGAAGGAAGTATAGAAGTATCCATGAAAAAACTAAGGCTGGAAAGAGTGGGATTTCTCAGGACTGGGGGATGGTACAGGAGGGCACCCTTCTCACAGCAGGCACTTGAAGGCAGAGTGTGGTGCACTCATGAAGGAGGTTATTTGACAGGTAGCATGAAGAGGCTGTCATGAGCCACATATCATCTCAGCCACACAGTTTCTGAAAACTGAAGACCCTGACATTATTGTGAACCCTAGACAGCCCTGGGCTTCTAGTGGCAGGCAAGTTTCTGTCCTTACTGAGCTCAGTAAGGCATTGACACCTATGTCTTTCCAGTAGTGTATCTTATTTTCTGATATGCTGAGCACCGGCAATTTTAAAATACTCAGTTAAAAGAGCACATAGGAGCTTATCATCAGGCATTGCTGCAATTCACAGTTCCTCCCTCTACAGAACAAAGCCCAACAAAAACCCAAGGAACGTAAATTTGCTCACTTATCAATATATGCTATTATATGCTAATTTTATCACTCTTATCAAACAAAAGAATTTACTAATCTCTATATAGTCTTCCCTAAAACTTGGAACTATAGGAGTAAATAGGCCTGGTATCAGAAAGCCTGACATGCAAGAAAAGCCAAGCAAGAGCAACCCAAAATAGGTTAAGTTCTCAGTGGCTTTTATGAAAACAATTTTGAATGCAGGTTTTCTTGTTCTGGAACAACACAAAGCTGTATTTGTTTATCCTTTCTGCTATGGAGTGTGTGCATAGCTGAAGCAGAACAATCAGCTTGAGGAAACATTCCTAATAAAAAAAAAAATGGTCTAATTTTTTTATTATTCAAAAGAGGGGAGAAAAACAAACATGTAATTTCAGTATACGCCCATGAGCTTTTTTTCCAAAAACATTTGTATTTGTTATTAGATCAGTAGGTATGCTTTGCTAGCTACATCAAAGCTCTTTAATTTATCTGTGATCAATCAGGGGTAAGCTTGTAAGATAATTTTTTTTCCATCAACTAAAAAGAGTATGCAGGAAAAAATATCCTAGATATCAAACTAATCAAATTATACATGTTCTTGGTCTCTAGCAGCTCCTTAAAAGTGATTTTGGAGAACAAAGTGGTCTGCTTTAAAATTACTTACAATTAGAAATATTTGCCATTTATTTTCCTTTCAGGAAATTCCAGTGCTTTATCCCAAACTCACTGATGTCACTGAGGTTTTTCACAGTGATTTCTGTGTGCTTTGGAGCAGATCTCTGCTGAATTCAGACTTCTGTCAAGCAAAAGTCTCTGAACTAACCCCTATGCTCTTATGCTAGGATGGGTGGGAATGTGCTCAGAATATCTTGCACAATGTCTGACACTGCAAATTCCCCCCCTACATTAACAGATGACTGTCTATTAGGCAAAATATAGAAGTAAAAAACAGAACATGTGCAAAGCAATGTGTATTCTACGGTCTTAAAACATAACAAATAGAATAATTCACTTTAACTGTTTGCATTTCTTCTCATGCTTACAATTTTACAGTGTAAAAAGAGGAAACTAATCCTGCATCCATTAGGAATACTGAGACTTGTGCTATTCAGTCCAAGAATTCAGACAAGCCTCTAGATTCTTTTGGTACTACTCATAATTTGGGTTGTCAAGAATAGATTAACAGTTAAATGAAGAACTTTGCTTTGTAATCTCAACAGATAATACGCAGCTATATAGGAGGAAAATCTAACTACACCTTGACCTTGTGCATAATGGGGATAATACCAAGTTTCTATATCATGGGTCAATTCAATTAATTAATTAAGGAAAAAACTGGCCTGATCAAAACTTGTTAAGAGCTACTCAGTGCAAGGCTTTCTGAGGGAGGTGATGAGGCAAGGAAAGAACAAGATACACTGGTTAAGACCTAAATCTTAATGAAGTTTAGGCAGAAAACAATGTGCAAGTTTTTCATTGTACCATCAGGATGATTTCAAGAGGATTTGCATTCAGTTGTAATCTTTAGGACAAAATTTTCTTCATCGAACAGCAAATGATGCAGAAATCTTTTTTAGAAGTTGCATACTGTTTCTTGAAGACAACATAATTATCAGACAACAATTATCTTGGTATCACTAAGTGTAATCTGTTTTCCATGGTGCACTGCCTTTAATATCTTTTCGGCTTTGAACAAAACATAGGGTTTTGTACCTGGCATGTCCATCAATGCTAGCAACATGCTATTCTCCAGCATGGAGGTCTTAAAACTACATGTAAATGACTTTATTTCTAGTGACAGATCAGAAATAGGAAACTGCTAATTTGTAGGAGAATGTCTTTCAAAATTCAGGTTCCTCACACCATTTTCCCTCTTAATTAGGAAAGCAGTAGTAAAATTAGGCATTTGTTGATTGTGATTCTTAGAATTACTGGGATGCCTCTGCAATCTGAAAGGTTAAAGCAGCTTTCTTTCAAAACACCTGCTGTGTTATTACTGGAAATAGTGTTTTTTCTACAGCAATTTGCACTCTAATCACTTCCCATCCGAGGAATGTCTGACTACCAATATCACTCCTCAAAAATTGTAATGAGATTGAAACACAGTGTGAAAACAAAACTTTTATAGATAGTTGGAACACTTCCATTTTCTGTTTATTTGTTTGTTTGGCAATTTTTTTTCCCCCTGAGAGAGCAATTAAGTACTCTCTGGAGTAAAGATGCTTAACTCATCACACTTACCTGTTGAGTAAAGATCTATTTGAGGCATGTCACATAGCCCTCCTTAAAGAAAATGTGCAAGTCAGCTTAGGTTGTATTTATAGAATAAACTAACAGCTTCTCACCCCAAAGAAACACCAAAATCCTCTTTTGTTCACAACTGCCCTATCTGGAAAAAACAATGGCATGACACCAGTAGGTGTGACAACAGAATGATTAAGAACAGGTTTTGTTTTGGTTTTTTTTTCCCAGCAGAATGCACTAAATTAGATTCTATCCATTTGTTATATTTGCAATGTTCCAAAATTGCACAAAAGGGTTCTGGGGCAGCAGCTTAACTGAGATGAATCAAAATAGCTGAACGGGATAGGATCAAATAAGGCAACTGTCCCATAGTCTTTGCAGTGCTCAGCCTCCAAACTGGAAGCAGTTGTAGTCCCAAACACAAGACAGCAGGAAATTTACCCTCCTATTTGGCATATAAGTGATAGCAATGGTTTTTATGATTTCTCTTACTTTTTATGTGCAAGCATTTTTCTCGTGAAGTACAGATCCAGCACTTTAAGCCTACTGATAATAAGCTTGTTTTTGTCTTTGACGGAACCTATGCGTAATGCCTCCCGCATCTCCTGGGACTTGTGTAGATGCAGGTGGAAAATTACTGCTGGGTGCACTCTAGGAGATGCCCAAGAGCACACAGGCTGAGTGTCAGAGCTGGGAAAAGGAACAGACTCCAACACTGCTGAGCCCCAGCATCAGAGTCCTTCTACACCTGCACTGCTACAGCCCAGAGCCCTTCTACAGGTGTGGTAGGACTCAAAGCTCACAGCTTTTGAGAGCCTGTGTTTCTTCAGTGAGAATGGTGGCAGAAAGGCTCCATCCACTAGTAACATGAGGTTGACATTGGAGGGCTCTCTTGGCACCATGGTGATGCAGGCTGGGTCTGGATGTACTGCTCGGTTTGCTAGCTTCAATCACACTTGATAGGAAAAGTAAGGTCTCTCCAGTGAAAAATGAAGCATTGACAACCACTAGAAAAACAGCAGGTGCACTAACAAAATTACAGAGGTTTTGACAAAATTTGGCCTATAATGGAGCACAGGATTTAGTATTAAAAAGCATCTTAGTGATACTTGCAGCTACTTGAGAAGACCTGCACATCCCAGCTTGTATAAAGCAATAGAACAGCACTAATTAGGCCTAAAAATTGTTAATATTTAGGTTAAAACTGGTATAAAGTTTGATATTTACAACAAGCAGGGCATGGATTTGTTAGTATGATTCAATATTCTAATCATCAGTATAAAGGTAAAATACTGCTCTGTTAAAACCACCTTTATGCACATGCACATCTACCCTGCTGGTGACACAAGGTTTTCATTCCACCTTATTCAAACTGTCCAGATGTGAGGGAGCTTATCTGCCCTACTTGCTAAGATGGCAGGAGTGGGGAGAACACCTTTGGTGGGTGGTTCTTCTTAGCAAAGGATGGACAGGACCAGCAGCTCTCTGGAGATGCCCATCTTTTTGCTCAAGAGTGTGCAGGGACTATGAGTTTGCTGGATTCCTAACATCCAAATAAATGGCTTAAGACTGCAAGAGAAATCTCATGTTGGTCTAGATGGCTTCAGAGAACAGCAAGCAGCTTCAACAGTATAAATGAAGTTTGGCTGGTGGATACAGAGGCTAATTCATGCTGTAATCTCACCCTTTACCAGAATCCCAGCTTTCCCTCTGAGCAGATATTCATGTGCAAGTCCTTTATTTTGCTGCATAGAATTAGAGAATGGTTCAGACTGGAAGGGATCTTCAAAGATGATCTAGTCCAACCTCTCAGCTGTGGGCAGGGACGTCTTCAACTGAACCAGGTTGCTAAAAGCCCCATCCAACCTGGCCTTGAATACTTACAGGAATGGGGCATCCACAGCTTCTCTGGGCAACCTGTTCCAGTGCCTCAGCACCCTTAAAGAATCTCTTCTTAATATCCAGTCTAATCTTTGAGTTTAAAGTTGTTGCATAGACCAACCCTAGGGAAGGTAAGTGAACACTGAATTTGGCTTAATGTTTCCCTCACTTACCAGCGTCTTCTTCAAACAAGTTTTCCAAAACCACTCCCCCTTATTTTCAGTCTGATGACGTAAGTGATTCTCATGCCCAGGTGTCTGCAGAACTCATTACCTGGAGTTAAAACCTGTAAGACTATTGCATGAGAAAAGTTTCTCAACTCCTGAAATATTTTCAGAATAAACCTTCTAGAGACAGTTTCAGTATTACCCTTTTTACTGTGAAGTATTTTTTTATTTGACCTTTGGAACAAATATTTCACAGGATTATTTGTAGCTAAGGAACATGATGGAGAACTTGAAATATTATTCTCTTTCTGCCTGTAGTCTGTTACTGTACATAAGTTTTTATTCTGAATTGCACCTCTACTTCCAAAGTGTTCCATCTCTACCAGCTGGCAACTGTTATTGTGCAGTAACATTTCTTCAGTAAAGAGGCATTTGAAGTGGTTATTTCTGCACATGGTACCTCCAAATGTTTTGTTTTCTCTTAACTAAATGCTCGCCTTTTTTTTCTGGGGTGCCTGACAATGCCCTTTTAAAGTTTTTTTTAATTTCAGAGTTTCCCTGGGGACTGTGGGAGAAGTACAATAATGATAATAATAGTGGTACAATAGAAGTACAATAATGATAATCCATTTACCACAGTAGTGTTGAGACTCATCTGGCCCTTACAGATGGTAGATAGAGATTTCTTTATAACTGAAACTGTAATTTTCCCATAACCTATTTGCTACTCCATTTGAAAAGATTGTGAAATCAGATTACTAATAGCCCAAAAATCCAAGAAAAAAAAAATTAGACATTTTCACATAAGGTAGCTGATTGGAATATTGCTGAAATGAGAAAATCAAAACACTGAACTCCCATTCAGCTTTAAGGGAAATCAAATTACAACAAAGGCCTATTTTAAAAGTCCTGGCTCAAACTCCAAAAACTCTATGAAATATAAGTCACTGTTTTCCCATTTTGAGGACTATGACTTTGACACACAGAAAGGGTCATGCAACTTTCCTTTTGAAGACCTGAGTGGAGACCTAGTGACTCCCTGTAAGCGTCTCTAAGATTCAACACTGTTCTCTTTCCCAAAACGATTGCCAAATCCTTTCAGCAATTCAACAAGACAGTAAACCAAACAAGAAAAGGAAAAAAGGGGCAGGAGGGAACACATGTCTTGCACAAATGGGTTACTTGAAAGTGTTCTGGGTGAATAGGAAGGGAACATCTTCATTCACTGATGCCCTTGAAGCTCTGACTTGGGGAGAAGATATAGCTTGCCTTGGTACTGCTGATTTTCACATACAGATGATGTTCCCACCTTGCTTCAAGGAGAGTTCATGTGCTTGTGAGGTGAAATTAGTTTGTCATGATATAGAAAAGTGTCCCTCAAAAAAGAAATCGAGGGTTGGATGTAAATTAAAACCCCATGGCCTTAGTTTACTCCTAGGGCTCATTTCAAGACCCAGTTATACAGCACCAAGAATTAATTTTACTGATATTAAGAGGCTGGAACCACATTTGTCCTTATTTTTTAGCCTATCTTAACACTGGTCTTAAGAAGCCTTGTAATAATCAAATTTTGCATATTCTTCTTCAACTTGCATAGCTGATCTCTACAGTACCAACTAAAAAGCCACTGTTTTTTCGATCTTGCAAACACAAGTTTTGTCCACAGCAGCTGGGAAGAAGCACTCTGTGAAAACATGCAAGCAGAAAATAAACTCAAGAATCCTGATGCAAAAAATAACTTGTTTTGGCAGGTTCAAGTATTTGTGCATGTGTATCTGCAAGGTGTTCGTAGCAAAGCTAATTTCTATTTCATTCTAAATACTGTGGAAGAATAACCAAAACAAAACACAAAACCCCCCAAATACCAGTGCTTGCCAAGTGGTGGAAAAACAAAACAAAACAAACCTACTGGTAGCAAAATATATTTACTTCCCAGCATCTAAAATTGTTATGGCCATTAAAGAGCTTTTAAGAAAATGCCTTTAGAAAAACCACTGAAGTGTTATTTTAATAACTTGAAACAAGAGACAGAGTCAGTGCACTGATGCATGAAGTTTGGCTCTGCTCTTCCTTCTCCGAGCAGGTTGAATTAAGGACTCCCTGTACCACCCTTGCAGACTGATCTCTTTGTTAACCATCAGCCCTCTCCATGCCAACAGAGTTCAAAACATTAGAGCTGAAGTGCCTCTCTTGGAAATGTAAAACCAGGACCAGAAGTTTGAGCTGGTCAAAGAATAATTCCAGGACATGACAAAAATACTGGATTTCCAACTGGCTGTTGTGTGTTGCCTATTTTCAGTACCTGAAAACACTGGTTATTTTAGCCATCAGTTTCTGGACTCTGAAGGCCTGTGGAAAAAGACCTACTTCTGCTATTTTATCATGGCTCCCCAAAAGTGGCTGTTTGCTCTCTATTGCTCAGAGATTTCTTGATAAAGCACAGCTATGCAAAAAGACAGCTGTCCCAGCATACAAACTGCTAACTTGCTATGTATGAAGCCACACTTTCTCTTGACAAGACAGAAAAACTGTCACCCTGGCCATTTTCTCTTATACCTACCCTGTTGTAAAGCATTCAACTAATGTTTACAAAATACCCACTGTTTCCTTACAGAGAAACAGCTATGACTCCACTTATATCCATTTATATAGACTTATTAAAGTCCTAATCATATTTTTAGTATTTTCTCAGTCCAAGGACTGTTGATTTCATGGTGCCATATACAGCTCTAAACATTGTAACCTCAATATTTCTTCTTGATTGGTGTATGTAAACCAGACTCAAAGAGTCTTCTGAGATGCAAAATAATCTTGAAACTCGAGTTGGAGACTTTTGAACCAAGTTCTGTACAGCGAGCTTTTTTCTCCAGGCAGTGTGACTGTGCCAAGGCGTTACGTGCCTCATGCTGGCTGTCAGTGCTTACTGAGCAGCTCAGAGATGCTCATCAGAGGCATCCTGGGCAGGGCTGTGCCCACACCAACACAGCAGCCTGCTGCAGCGCCCATGCAGACCCTGCAGGGTGTACTGAATGTGCCTCTGAGTACCCCACACAAATCATCCAGGACTGCCCTTACAACACAGACAGATGCACACAGACGTCACGTATGAAAGCCAGAGATGTTTAAGGCCATGGGAAGTGATCCTGTAAATCATAAGGAAGGTCTGACTTCCAAAAAGTGTCTTATTTCTGAAAGCCAGGTGAAAACTCATGGCTCAAGTAGTGTTCTGCAGACTTCTTGCAGGGTAAACGTTACTCTAGAACATGAGCTGCTGATGCTACTGTGACACAGACATGCTACTTTTGTGAAGCTTCGTAAAATTCCTAAGAATATTGCGCTCCCTTCCTAAGAATTTAACAGCACCTTTTCCACTTAAGTTCTCCTCAGTAAAAATGAATTCAGATGGCAGAAATATGATACAACAGCTTGCAGTAGCACTTGCTTACATCTGCTTCACCTGAATATCTTAAGCTTATATCCAGCTTCTTTCATTTGCTTTTCAATCCTTAATAATCAGTCTCCTGATAATTTGATACGTGCTGATGCAGCAAATCACACTTATTATCTGTATGTGTCTTAAAAAAGGAGTGTCTTACAAGATTTTATTTCATAAAATTTACTTTCTGATCTAAAGTTATTAAGGAAACAGTGTAGCATTAACTGCTAGTAGTGAGAATCATGCTTTACTATCCATTTGGTCACATTTAAACTGAAATAACCCACCCAAACTAAGTGCAGTCATGTAATTTGTACATGCATTTACTGAACATTTTTTTCTTACTGGGTTTTATCAGTCTAAGGACAATAGAGTAGAGGAGGGTGCAGGGTTGCCCCCTTCAGCTGTGCCCCATCCACACAGAGAAAACGTTAGTCGTGTGAACTTGGCCATGTTTGAGCTGACAAATCCTGCTAAGAGACAGGACAGCAGTAATACCCAATTGCCTCCAGAGCAGCAAGCACCTCTGCAGGTGTTGAGATACACCAGCTGGAACAGCTGTGATTTGTGCTGAATGTGTGCTGCATGAACACACCTTTCACAGCGCAGAGTTTTAAGAACTGGTATTCACATAACCAACTGCATAGGAAGTCACACTGTAAAAAACAAAACAAACCTACTATTCTGGGTTTTGCCTCTTATTTGAATTAGATTTGGGCAAAGAGATGCAAAGACTAAATTTTCTAAACACCTGCTGCATATTGCATACCACCTTAGAGCTCCCATTAAACATGTAGAGGTGTGTAGCACAATAATAATAGTTAAAGAAAACAATGACAGGGAACCTCTCCTTCATAGACTGTATTTTCACATTGTCTATGCTCTCAGTGGAATGAACTGCTGTGGAATCTAACTGGAACTCATGAGTTACAAGAACAGGTCAGAAAGGAGCTAGACATCAGTGAGAACACATCCCAAAGACATCTTGGATATCTGGAATTTACGTTCAGTAACTGGAAAAATAAGAACTGTGCTCCCAAATGCTCAGCAATCAGGTTTGTGTCTAATCTGAATATTGCTCAACTAGCAAGCATAATGCATCACAGGTCTTAAACACTTCTGTCTCTACATTTGGTTGTCTTTCTATACTTCCTACCAGCGGTAAAGAGTGTGCCTTATAGTTTTCTTGCTTAAAACTTTTTGGTAGGGTGTAGCACTGTCAACTCAGGCACGCTTTCTTCAAACGAAAATAGTGGTTAAAAAAACAAAACATAAAAAAATCCCAAACTTGAAAACCCTTCTAGAAGCTGCCAGATAGGGCAGCTGAAGGGAATGTTATTATGACTAAGAGGCTGGATTCCATGCACAAAACAGCTATTTCTAGTGATAAAGCATAAAGGTTAAACAACCGAGGACAAGACTGCCAGATGTAAAATGGAAAGTTTCCAATTTAGGAGCAGCAGAGGAAGAACATGAATTAATATGGAAGGACCAAATTAGCATTATAAAAATCCTGCAAGCCAAACCAAATGCCATTGAAAATAAACTCAGGAACTCTCCCCCTCTTCTGCTCCCTGCATTCCAAGGAGGATTGAATTTAGAATAACCATAGGGAATTTTAGCGAAATCTTACACTTAAATGCAGAGCAAAGGCTTTAAAAGTTAGAGACTGTATGTGCTTCAAAAACACTATTAATCATGCTAGACTCTTTTCCAGTACTGCTGTTTAAAAAGGAAATAAACATTTTTGGTATAAGTTTTCTCATTAGTTTTATCTTTAGTGAAATTGATAAAGATCAGGCTGATTCTTCGACTGTTTAGAAACTGGGGTATTAAATGATAATTTCTACCTTTTTATTAACTGGAAGAAAAAACAAATACACGCATACACACAAACCAAACAAAATAAAAACCACAGCCAAACAATTTGCAAGTACAGAAAATCCACTGGTTGTTTGGTTTACAACCTGGACTGCATTTCAGTGCTAGCTTTGTTAGCTCTACGTGCAGAGATACACTGTCAGTCTGAGGGTCCTATACTGCAATTTTCTTTGCAGATGGCTCTTACTGGTCTCACACAAATTTTTGTGGCATGAGCTGGCAGGTATCAGTCCACTGTGGTAGTCCTCAAATTGAAAATACAACATGGATTATTCAGTCCATAAAAGACTATTAGACTTTAAACTTGACTCTTGGAACATGGTACATGTAGCATATTAAACATCAGCACTACTAGACTGATAGTTGGCTCAGCTGCGGTACACTTTTGCTGTTGAGTCTGAATTTTAGAAAGCTCTCACAGGATATGACAGCAAGAGGAGCTTCCCCACACACCCAGGATCCACAAAAAGCAGACTTGCAGGGAACTACACTGAAAATAAATAAGAGATACACATAAGAAAAACCTGATAGGCTTCAGTACATTTAAGCCTGAAAGGATCAGGAAGAGCAGAGTGTCAAATGCTGCAATTAGATGAACAGATTTCAGGACTCTGAAGATAGCAAACAGTGGCATGATGTCTTGTGATGCTGCACCTCTTAGAATGCTACACGGTCTACCTGTGCTCCCATATGGATGGACTCAAAGATTCTAGCATAGAAATTGGTAACCACAGGTAAATCAGTAGTACTCATAATCAGAATAATTTTGCCATTGATCCCTCTGATTCAGTTCCTGATCACCTAGCAGTATCACCTGCAAGTTTGAACATCTGAACCTCCTGGGCAAAACCCAGAAGCCCTATCTGATATTTATGAGACTCCTGACAGTGAAGCCCCACTTTCCTTCTTATAACATCCATGATTATGTCCAATACCCAACTGCCCTCTGCATTTTAGAGACACAGCTTACAAAGTGGTTTTAGCTGACTAAAATTTAGGTACATCCAGGCAAACAGAAGCAAGAACAAGGAACTTCCTACCTTATGTTTCAACACTTATCTCCAAAAACTGCATCTGAAGTTAAAGAACAAATAAGATCACCAAAATAGCAAGATTCCCCACATTGTAAGGACAGTCTGGAAAACTCCACAGAAATGCAAATGGAATCAATCATTCAAAGGCAAAAATAATTTACTGACAACAACCAATCTCTTCTATTGTTTCTCAGTGCTGTGATAGGTGATATAAATACATTTCATGAGTATGAACAATAAGTTAATGGCTATTGCTGAAGGCAGAACATGGCAGGAGATGAAACAGTGGGTACTAGGTTATCTCCTTCACCTGACAGGTGAATGTACTTTTATCTGTGACTCTCAAATAATAGTTCTTAAATAAATCATTAAGTATATTAACCAGAATAAGCTACTTACTCTTGTACAGTCAAAAAATCATATGCTAATTGACAGGAAGTAAAATCTACTCTAGGTTTACTAATGGGAGTCATCTTACCTGAACTTAGCTGTGTAAGTGGCTGTATAGTTCAGCTTCACCTGTATCATCACTGGAAAGAGGTAAGAACCTCTTGATTCAAACTTACCTAAAATAAATGTCTCAAAATAAGCTGTAAAGATTTTCCCTTCCTCCCCCAGACCATTCAATGCACTCCACTGATTTTCGGACAAGTGTAGATGATTTGGTCAGACTGGACATGTACCTTTTAGCTAAAAGACACATTAAAAAAAATCTCACCCCATGTTCCAGAAAAAAATATTACAAATTCCTTTAGGAAAGACCATTGTCAGGACAGAGAGAATCTAACTAGCATTTAAGAGGTCTTCTTGCAAGGGGGCTACAGTCATTGGATCACTAATGTTTACAGGGAAAGCAACTATTGGCATTTGGTGAAGAGTCAAGATGCAAATCAGCAGCTCTGTCATGAGATAGGCACCCCAGTCCATGCTTCTCTGATAAAACTGGAACCTAGGACCAGTGAAGGAAGGAAGATGTACATGCTCTCAAACATGCAGATAAAGCCAGTATGTCTTTATTCTGGTAAATGGTTTAAGATCAAGCTGTAGCTTCACAGCTCTGCAGTTACACAGCAGAGGGAAGTGCAGCAAGGAGAAGCTGACAATGAGAACATGGGAATCCTAAAAAAGGAGAAACAGAAAATACAGGAACCATCCAAACCTCCATATGTAAGTGTAGACCCAGGCAAAAAAAATGCACTACAACTGCAGGATCAGACTTTGGTGGATTGTATTTGATTTATTAAAATCTACTTTTGCCCAAGATAGAGTACATATTTCTAACATAGTTAATGAACTTTCTGCATCTCTCAGGGTTTGGCTGCTAATCTGCCTGCTAAAATTTATTCAGTGGCAAATCTTCTGAGGCATCTTATTCCACATCTAGATATTGAGAACATACTCACAGGTGTATTAAGGTGACTGCTGTTCTGCACTTCCTGTGTTGGCATCAGTATTTTGAGAGATTTCACAACAACTTTCACAATGATTTGCTAGAGAACACACAAAACCAGCTAACATGACCAAAACAGGCATATTCAGGTTGCTCCTGGAAGGCAGGAAGGTGAACAGAAGCTAGGATGTAAGTATATGGCTGTGAGACCCAGAAAAAGCCCAGGAAGCATAAGATAATACAACAAAATAAAAGACCTCTGATTACAAAAGCTCTAACTTCATAGTGAAGTTTCTCTTTTTATTCAAAAAGTCAAAACTAAAACCTCCATCAGAAACACAGAAATATCACATATTCTGTAATAGTGCTCACATCCTCAGTGTTCATGTTGCAGCACACATATGTAAGAACGGACGTCAGTTGTCGGTCAAGGAGTTAAACTCTTCCTTGAAGTAGGTCAGTATTTCCAGACAACCAGAACGTAAAAACAAAACAAGTAACCTCCATGCCTGTTAAATCTCCAGCAGAGTCTGGGTTTTTGATGACTGGGCATGATGCAAATGCTGGCCACTGAACTGAAGACAGTGGCCTACTTGTCATTCTTGAGAAATTATGGTCAGACAAGAATAAAATTATAATAAAATAACACTGGAGATGGAAGATGTTTCCCACCCCTGAATACACACACCTTGCCAGTTCAGGACTGTCCTTTAACCAACTTGGCATGAAGGATGTGGGCTGACCATGGCAGAGATGTTCACCTGCAACTGTTCTGAAACAGAGCTAAAATACTGCTCCTGTTGGAGCAAAGGACTAGATGGTAGTTTACTAGCTCCAAAGGCTTAGATTATTGCCAGCAGCCCACAGAACAAAACACCCTATTGGGTGGCTAGCCTGTTGTGGACGGGCTGTGTATCTGTATCCTTGAAAGAGTAAAAAAGAGGAAGATGCTGCTCTCAGTTCACGTCTTACAGGCAATGTCAGATCTTATTTTGAAGGCCCCCTCATTCCCACTTCCTGAACACACAGCAAAGATTAAACCAATTCACCCAGAAACATTAGGGTCATCTCCAAGTGAATATGAAGTTTGCTTTATTTAATTTTTCAGAATCAAAGATAGATTTGGATATGTACATTTTCTCACTTGAACTCAGTATTAGGGCTATTCAAGCTTCTCCCTTGCATTTCTTTTCCCCTGCACACCACCACTAACACCTGCTTAGGAGAAGCTATAAGCCAGTATCTTTCACAAGTATGCACTGTGGCTGAATTTTGTGTGTGAGTCAACTTTTGTGCTTGATGTGCAACAGAGGAAGCTGCTGCCCATAACTACACAAATGGACCCATGAGAAGCAAGTGCCCTAACTTTTAGCAGGCTCCTCACTTTATGCCATTCACTGAAATCCACTCTCCCTGGCCCAGTGCATGAAGAATCTGTCTTGCTTCCACATTCTGGTGAGACAAAGTGAGGCAGTGCTGGTGGGTACAGATCAAGTTTCTGCTGTGGATCTTTTCTAGGTACAAACATCACTGGCTGCTACCAAAGGTGCATTAGTGACAACTCCCAAAGTGAGAACACTAAGGCTGAAGGTAAGCCATAGAAACTGGTTCACCTCCACAACTATGTGAAGTGAAACAAATTGTTCTGCTTTTCATGAACTTAATTGCTTTCAATATATGCAACTGCTAAAATCAAGGCTGCACAGCATAAATCCTGCAACCTGGGTCTAACCCCGAAGCTGTGCATTTGGCTTCCCAACTGCATTGACCTTATTGTGTCCATACATAAAAACACCACATTCCCGAAAGGGCTGATGTTGCAGGGAAAGAAGAGAGGTATCCTAGAGACTGCTCTTGCACAGAGTAACTATCCCAAAAATTGGAAGCATGCTGGATTACACAGCAGGGAGATGTGGCACTTGGATGTCTCCTGGTGCTGTGCCAAGGTAAGCAACCTGCCCATTCACGAGAGTTGTGTAAGCCTGGAGAAGGTACCTGTGAAAGTCCTGCCCAGTGGCAGGCACCTTTCTTCTATCTCTAATTAGTACATCTAGAGGACTGATCTGCTTCTGAGAGGAATGTCCTGGCTAAGTTATGCCACGCTAGCAGGTAAGTAGTTCCATAAATACTGATTCTTGCATGGCTGTCACAGGTTTCAGTTCTGGTTTTCAGTTCTGCTGACTATGTGACACATGGAAGGTGGAATCACAATAAATACCAGGCAGAGTTGAACAGTACATGCAATTCTTTTCCTCTTGTGTATTTTCTTTGGAAAGGCACTCTTGACAGAATCAAATAGAGCTGTTATTCTTTTGGCCACCTCTAACAGTAATCATGGTCTCAAGTTAATAAAGACACACGACAGCAAGGAGATCTGCACACAAGGTGGCAACCTGTAATTCTGGGCTGCGGTCTGCTTAGCACAAGAGATTATGGTGTCTCTCTGGAGGGCAGTGTGTAACAGCAAAAATTGATTTGGGGACATCACCAGGTCTTTCAGTGGAGATTAAAAACATCTTCTTTGGCAGCCAGCCAGAGGCATGTGAAACAGCCTACAACGGCTCTCATGACATCCAATACAAATGAAAGAGCTTAGTAACAAGAGTCAAGCATTTTTATTTTCCAGTAAAGAAGCTCAGGCACTTAGAAAATTTACCCTACACTGAATAGCAAATAAACTGCATACATGCAGTTGGACAGAGAGATGGGTTTTCCTGTGCATTCTAGCTGGCTACATCTCAGAAGATTAGCACAGACATCCCTTGCTTGTTTATCCAAATGGATAAACTCTACTGCAGAATAAAACTGCTCTCTATCAGTCTAACAGAGGAGCCTCTACTACATTACTGAGTTGACTCACTGTCATCCTGGCTCAAACTGAAGTGCAGGACAAAGAGACAGTAAGATGAACAGAGACGCATCTTTCTGAAACTCAAGGAAGGAACACCAACTTCACCAACGGATTCAGACCACTACTTCCTGCTTTCAGCACTTTGTGCACCAAATTCACTCACAGAGGAAACTGAGTAATCCCAGGTAGTTTCCTTTTGAATCACATCTAGTGATATTTGTGTTCTGGAAGGGAAACGAGCTGTTTCTTCTAATGAGAAGGTCTTTATCTGCCAGCACATTTTGGGACAAGAAGCTGCTCTTGACTGTGGTAGTAGTGGGAGATGTTCACAAACTAATTCCTCAGAAACTGGTGTTGCCAACAAAATAAGGCACTTAAGAAGTGAAGTGGTTGTAAGCAAGTCATCATCTGGCTATTTCTGAGGCCATGAGCGGGATCTACTGTGCCTTTGTGAGGATTTGGTAATACTGCTGTATCTCTTCCCTCCAAGGTTGGAATTACTTTCACAGGTGGGTTGACAAAGGCAAAAGGGAGTGTATTTTTTAAATTATAGGAAATGTTGGCCACATCAAGCTCTTCTCTCCACCCCTTCAGTTTGGCAGAAATAAATTAACATTTAATGTAAAACAGCCTGCTTTGATAGCCTGAATGCTCCATTAAACATTTTCTACACCTCAGGGGTGACAAGTATCCGGTCATAAATTGCAATTTGTCATGGAATTTCAAGTCACAGGTTGACACAAGAAGCAGTTATCACTCTCTCATCAGTATGCACAGGCATTACACTCTTTAGCAATACTTTTGGACACAGCAAGAGCTAGAGAGTAGATTTAAAAAGTGAAGCCCTCTGGTTTTGAACATATGGCTCCTAGAAAAATGTTAGCAGAGATTATTTCACCAGCACAGCCCTGAGACAGCAATAAAATGTAATTTCCTGATAGACAAGTGTCATTATTTGTCATGACTGTAGTTATCACTATTCATCTTCTATTTACATGTCATGTAAACATATACCGTATTTTGTAACAGCACACTGAAATCAAGGCTTCTGCTCCAATGACACATTTAGTTCTATCAAATATTTAACAACATGTGCCATCCACAACTCCAGTGAGAGCTGGTGAGCACTGGAGACCACTGGAGGACCGTAACTGCAAGGAAAAAAGTCACCCACCCTTCCATCTTCTCAAGAGGGTAGAGACTACTATCCAAGATAGTAACACAGATTTCACTGTTAGGAATGCAAATTTGTAATCTCCAATCTCAATCCCTGGGTGATAGAAGTGAGGAAGAGGAACAAAGAGGGGAGACTAAGATAATCACAGGTTTGCAAAAACGATTTTCTGCAGGCTAGGCTCCAATGCCTTTGTAAGTTCCCTCCATTTAAATCAGCTAAGAGTTTTGGCTGTCATCCAGCATTCCTAGCTTAAACACCTGTACAGAATTGAAATTGTAGGTGACCTGTGAAGCCATCCTTCTAAGGTAAGTGCCTCATTTCCTCCGTAGTGCCAAAGGAGAGAGGTGCCCTAAAGGCCTCTGGATAGAGGCCCTATTAGCTCCTCTTGGCCAAGAAATCTTCCTTAAGACCCTTCCTGCTCTTACAGACAGACCTGCAAAGTCCATCACAGAGCAACACAATTCTGCAATTCTCCTGTGTGTTTCACTCCTCAACTCCTGCCAATTCAAACTCAACAGCTTCTTTCAATTTATTGAAAGAATCAAGTCTTTTCCCTTTCCCTCTGACTCTAGAAAGCAATAATCTTCTAAGGTACTTTCCACTCTCCATAACATCCAGGATTTCTAAATGAAAACTGTCTTCTTTCTGTCAAAACAAGCTGCATCTCTCTTCAGCTTCTTACTTTAGCTTGCATCATCCTTTGCTGTTTTGTTGCCTCACAAGTGTTGCCAACTCTGAGCCATAGAGTCATTGATTCCGCAGTGGCTGTATGAGAACGGGTCATCTGAGTCCACTGGGTAGGCAGGAGGAAGACAGCTGTCAAGCAGTCAGCAGAGAACAGTATTTTCCCCCAGACCAGTTCTTGACATGATCTGCCTGTGTAGGTTGTGGCAGAGCACCAGGCAGTGGACACTGCTGGAGTCATGTAGAACCTTCTCCTGATGAGCCCCCCTAGGCTCTGACTACTCCTGCATTCTCTCTGTCCTCTAGCTTTTGTATCACTAAATGCTGCTTGTATTTAACAGAGGACAGGTACTTCAGCATCCAGAAAAGCATGTATGTATTATACATAAAAAGGATACATGACACAACATACAGTATCCAACCTGAATCTTTACTTGGTCACTGAACAACGCAGAACTTAAGACAGAGGGCTTTTCTCCACTACTGAAGCAAAAGTTCCTGTCTCCATTTGCTGACTGTTATAAATCAATGTTATTTTGCTGTAGTTTGAACGCTGTAGTCTGTGTTTGAGGTGGCTCAAGCAGCTGTGTGGAAGGCTGGCAGGAAAGTGAGCCCATCACAGCCCAAAGTCCTGGAACTCAGATACACCTCATCTTGCAGAAGGCCTTTCCATCAAGCTATGAACAACTAACAAGCAAGAGATGAGTTCCCACTCCCTGACAGTCCTAGGGGAACACAGGACTGCAGCGATGTTCATAAACCTGCAGCAGCATTTCTATCGAGGACAGCACTTGCATCAAAGTCTGCCCCTACCACAAGGAAGTGGCAAGTAGGGGGAGAGACAGTCTGGTTTGCTAAAAAGGTAGTAAAACTGATAAGGGACCAGCATGTGATAAAATCCATGAGAGGAGAAAGCTGTCATTTATTACTTCCTTATATGACATGCTTCAACATTTTTCCAGAAACAAGGTCACTAAGGAAACAAAGTAAAAGTCAGGATCAATCCCTTGTGTTTCTCCTGGCATGACACCTCTCTAAGAAAACAGCTTTTCTGAACTCACGCCCAGCAACTTCAATGACCTTGATACAAATCTCTCAATCTTGGTACCCGGTCACTCGAGTTAGCAAGAATCTTAGCTCTTATCTGCAGAAGTAGCAAGTTTCTAATCCCATCTCGCTCACTGGAGCTGGAGGGTGTTTTAAAAGGTGACTTGGTGAAGTTTAAAAAAAGCTACAAAAGAAGAAAAAGTGGGCCGATTAAAAATGTAAGCAAATTACTTTAACCACATGTTTTGTTGTATTTTTTAATTGTGGGAAGCAAGCTTTCCCTAGGGACTGCTGGAAGGTGAAAATAGGTGAGCTGCTGCTGGGGACCAGGGCTCTGTTGCGGGCTGCAAGCACACACCGTTCAGCTCTGCAGCCAGACAGAAAGCTGCGTCTGAAGAGGTGACAGAGCTCTCACACTTCCACGCTTGCTGCCCCACAGGGATTTGGCCGACATGTGTCTTTGATGCCAATGCAAAGAAAAACCACTCCCAAATTAATCTGTGCAAGTGACACTCAGCAGCAATCTAAACTCTGAAGTTAAAGGAACAATTCTGACTTAGTCTGCAAAAGCACAAGCATGACAAAGGGTATTGCACTTAGCTGGGACTTACAAAAGACCCAATTAGTCTTAGTTGGCACTCACAAAAGACCAGAAGTGATTAACATCAAAGGTACACCTTTTCTCATTGTCATGTCTACTTTTTCGGCAGCAGAGAGGGATATGGAAAATTGCTGGGGGGAAAACATTCCAGAATTAATATCACAGTACTGGTATTTGTTAATATTTTGAGCATCTTCTGCACTGGGCACTTAGTGCTTTTCAACCTAGCACAAGAACTTGTTTCTAAACTGATTTTGTTTGGAAAAGGTTAGATTAGCCATCCTGATTGGCACTGTGTTACTTTCTGCATGAGTAGCCCCTTACAAGACCTCCTGCAATCCATCTTCCTAAACACCAGAAGTGCTCAGAGTTCGACAGGCAAGCAAGGCACTAGGCACACGCATAGGTTAGTAGCAACTATGTGTGTGACTTGACTGGGTTGTTTTTGGTTTAGTTTATAGAAATAAGGCCGTATCTACCGGTGGAGGAATATCCCCGGGTGAGATTTCTTACATGATAAGTTTGTGAAATAACAAGCTGAGTCTGCTGATGTTAGAAATGCAGCCTTTTTCAGTGAGTTCTTTTTCAGTGTATTTTTTTTCATGCCTTTCTTGCAATAGGAGAGTTGCTCTCTGTCTCATGCTTACATCAGCCCAGAAGACCCTCCCAGACAGTCTGTGGAATCGGAGTGTAAGTTTCTTGGCACGTGTTTCATTTCTTTTAGCCTTAGAAGCATCAGAAATGAAACTAAAATCTGCTTTCTCAGAAAATATAGTCTTCTCTCAATCCCCAGAAAGACTTAGCCTTAGACTACTAGGAGATGATTGGCACTCAGAGGAAAGCAAGACAAAAAATTTCATAAAGCTGGCTTCTAAGCACATACATGTTGATGCAAAAGTTATTTCAGTCTGATTTACAAATACCAAAGCAGTGCTCTAAATGTATTGCCCAGATCATTAGAAAAACTAATTCTGAGACGTAAGTGACGTAATGCTCCATCACAAGCACTGGGAAATAGCAAAGTCACAGGGAATGATGACATTTGAGATGATAAATAAAAAACATTTGCTTAAAAGTAAATGTTCAGTGGAAAAACTTTAGAAAGGCAGTCTGGCCTCACTAGTATCACATCATGAAACCTCGCAGACCTAGCAGAAATTCAGAAGCCTTTGGCTTCTATCCTTCCTTCACTCATTGAAGATTTAACAGCAGATTGTGTGAGTTCTCATATTACTATAATGAAATTAATGTCTGGAACTATACAGAAGTGTAATTTTCTGCACACACCGGGAAGTGTTTGCATGTAGTGATTTACTGCGGGACCCCACCGGTCAGAGCAGATTCACTTTCACCTGTAGGTACAGGACTGAACGAACTCCCACAGTTCTGAGTTGAGTTGGGAGACACCAGTTCCACGGGCAACTGGAAGGTTCTTTGCACTTGAAGTGGAAAGGAAAGGCCTCCACAATGGACCTGCTGACTGCCCTCACCTCCGCTCAGTGGTGCCAGGCGGGGCTGTCAGCCAGCACGGCGCTGCCGTCCCCTGCCCTCACCCGCCCTGCCTCACCTGCTGTACACCAGGCACTCCATGTGGTTGATCTCCTGGTCGGAGCGGTAGCGGCTGTAATCCTCCCACAGGTCCTTGATGGCGGTGACCGCCAAGATGAAGAGCACGGGGGCCAAGGCCAGCTCCGGCTGGAAGGCATTGACGGCTGGCACGAAGTTGAGGAGGGCGATGAACACAAAGTAGACGTTGGCCAGGCGGTGGAACTGCTCAAAGAGGTTCTTGGGCAGGAAGGACAAAGCCGTGTACTTGGTGGTCTTGAGCCGGTTGCAGGCCAGGACCGTCCTCTTGGACTTCTCCGGCTCGGCCTCAGGTAACAGGAGGCTGGAGCGCACCAGCCGCGTCTTACTCTCCTTTTTCTTCCTCCGCCTCCTCTTCCTCTGCCTCTCCTTCCCCTCCGGCAGCACCTGGGGCGCTCCCTCTCCTCCTGCCGTGCCCTGGGACATCGCTGCCGCCCCGGTGTCCTGGCCCGGGCGGCGCGGGCAGCTCCCACGGGCAGGCACGGCCCTAAGTTATCATCCTCCGCCGCCCGCCACGGCTCTCCTTTCCTCTTCCCCTCCGGGGGCGGGTGGGGGGAGGAGGGCTCTCTCCAAGCCGCTCCTAGCCGCTCTGCCGGGACCTCTCTCTTTCTCCTCCTCCTCCTCCTGGCCGGGGAGGGGACGTGGGCAGGCGGGGAGCCGAGCGCTCCTCCCGCGGGCCTCTCCCCGTCGCAGGCGCGGGGGATGCGGGGGCCGCCGTCCCGCGGCCGGGAGCGCGCAGGGCCGGGGAGCGGGAAACGGGAGCGGCCCTTCCGCGCACAGCCTGCCCCGAGCGCCGTCCCGACCCGGCAGGGCACTTTATCGGCGGCTTTTGACTTTGAGTTACGTGTGGGACGGGGAAGGAGGTTCGAGCGGGGAAAGAGAAAATTCCCACTGAAGCGTCGGCGCTGCTCACTGGCCTTTATCCACGGTGCCCCAGCAGCAGCTGGTGGGAGTTTTTACCAGCTGACTCACGGCGAAACGCTCCACTTTCTGCCTGAATCCGTGTGCCACGTTTATGCTCATCCCAGTGCTTAGCCTGGGAGTTAGGGCACGACATCCCCCGGCTCCTCATGTCTGTCTGGTACACCAGCTCTGTCGGCCGTGGCGCCTGGGACAGCCCCAAAGGTGGGAACCAGAAAAATAAGGTTTCCGATGGAAAGCATTAGGCACTGCCACCCCCGCACACGCCCTGGCAGTGGTGTGCTGTAATGCACGTTCGCCCCTGTGGATTTTTCTATTCCCTTGTTGTTGGGTAGTTCTTACCAGCAAGGATTGGAAAATGCCAGTCTGTTGCTCTATGGTTTACTCTCTGTACTTTCTGGAGAAAGATACAGACCCATAGGTCATAATGGATAGACAAGAAGTACAGAAGAGAAGATAATTTAGATTGAAAGATTTAGTCTAAAATCACAAATAGACAAATATAGTAAATAAATGCAGATATTTAAATAACAAAAAATAAGAGAATAATTAAATTATTGCTACTAGGTGTGAGATTACAGCCTCGCTTGGAGTTGGGATTTAAGAGCATACCCTTTGGATATGGGATTCTGCAGGCAGCATGAAAGGCTGCCTCAGGTCACTCCAGGTTGTGTCTAACCTGTAGCACAGATGTGTTTTATGGTGGTCCTGATCCTGTGATATCCCAAGGTGGGATCATTTTGAATACAAAAACAAGCCCTTCATACCTGTCAGCATGTTTTTTGTTGTCACAGAAAATAGGCATAGAGTATAAATATCTAGTCTTGATACAAGATCAGGACAGGACTGGGGCATTTTCTGGGAAGCTGCCTAGTCCCACTCAGATGCTGCCATGGCAAATTCCATGAAGACCAAGAAGTGAAAGCCATTACCTGAGCCTCACAGATTGTATGTGCTGCTGTGTTTTCATCCTTCCTTCTCCCATTACTCTTTAAAGTGTCCAGTTAATTATGAGCCCTTTTCAGGCCCTGAGGCACTATGTGAGTGCTAGTTCAGCACAAGACTTGATCCTGGTGCCACAAGCCCTTTACCAATCCTGCTGTCTACTCTTCTGATGCTACTTCAAACTCAGCAGGGATTCCCTGGGTTTCTCAGGTCTTGGAATATACAGAAATTCCTTGTTGGAAACAACTAGGTTTTAGTTAGTGCAAGGGGAGAAGGGAAAATTTTCCTGGTGGGTTTTTTTTATTGTTGTTTCTGGTGTTTGTTTGTTTTGGTTTTGTTTTGTTTTCGGTGGGGTTTTTGTTTTGTTTTTTCTGCTCTTTTGTTGATAAGAGAAAAGTACAAAACGTTAAGAGAAAAAAAAATATGACACATTTAAAAATCCCTCCCAATTTCAATTTTCTGTGGACTTTTTTGTTTTGTTTTGTTTGTTCATTTGCTTACACTTGGGGTTAACTTAAAAGGGAAGCTGGAATGAACAAACGTCCTTTTTCTGTGCTTTGGAAATGCTGAAATGGGACGAGGAGGACATTTAATCATTGTGCAATATTCCCATAAACTGAACTTCACCCATCCAAGGGCTCCTTTCCGACAGCAGCAGATACTCGAAAAGTGAATTGCAGGACTTTCTGCCACTGTCCTGCCAGCCTCTACAACAATTCTGTGGGGCTCTCATTCACCCCAGGCCTCCAGGAGCTGTTCAGGCTTCATTTTTTCCTCCAGATAGTCCTCCGGCTTTTTAACACAGATTAGAGGTGAAGCAACAGTAGTATTTGTTCCTTTCTTTTGTCAAAGCACATCACCTCTTAGAATAAACTGTTCATATCTTTTATCAATGCCAGGTGACTCAAATGGCTGGAGTATAGCACATCTGAGTGGACAGATGGTGCACACACTAGTGTTGTGGAGTAGTGAGAGCCTGTGCTGGGAGAAGTAAGCCAGTTTCTCAGTCACTTGAGTCCACCACATAAAAATTGTGTGTAAATCATCAAAAAATGCTGTCTAGATCAGGTTTAGCACTGCATATTCAGCAAACTTTCAGTAACTGAAAGTAAATTAAGGGTTAGATATGTAGTAACATTCAACTTTCAGAGTACTCAACGCAAGGTAAGAAAAGACAATTCTCACATTTCCCTTAAGGTACTCGTTTAAGGAAAACATCTGTGTAAGTTTGGAGAGCCTGACCTGGGATGAATTGTGCTTACACCTAGCGGTATTGGCCAAACCTGTGACACCAGATATCCCAAAATTGTCAGTCACAATCTCACAATTACAAGAAATGGTCTCTAAGTCAGTGTCTTATACTTTAAAACTTGTTTTACTTGTGTAGTTTTGGAGTGCTCCTGATTCACATTAACAAGATTTCTTCTGCAATGGAGTAACGGGAGAGAAAGATAACAGAAGCTGAAAGTTTTTATGTAATTCCCATGAGCTGAGTTTTACAAACAGATATAGCAGCAGAAAGATAACAAACAGTTGGGTGGGAGCCTCTGAAGAATTATGAGTTCGTTTGCTAAATTGTTTCTTTAAAAGCTGTTTAAAGCCTTTGTATTTGAGTATGTATTGGCAGAGTTAAGTGCCACCCTTGGAAAGTTTCGCTGTAAAAAAAGATAGAAAGTGTGCCACACCCCACTCGTCAAGAACTAAAAAGCTCTTCTGTCATTGACCAGGACTTTCTCTGTTGCTAGTAAACTGCTTTTTAACTGATACAGGCAAGCTAAAGTATTGCGAGGCAGTGCCATGAGGAAAGGATGTGGCACCCCTCTGCTTTCTGTGCAGTCACATGAGGAATTCAAAAATCGGGATATTTATACTAAAACCTGACAAAATGTAATCCATGATAAATAAAAACAAAAGACTTTAAAAAGTCTTTAGTACTTAGTGTTTGTTTGGCTTTTCTAGCCAAAAAATTTTGTCAGTGTAGACACTCCCAAGAATTTAATCCTTCCTTTCCATTTGCAAATAAAACTGTGCACAAAGGGTTTGAGAAAGCACGAATATTTGTATCTAAACTCATATCTGACCTCTCCCTGCCTACACAGTCCAAGTATGTGAGGTTGGAAATAAGAGGCAGGAAGGCAGCAAACTCAGCTTTCAACTGGTACAAAATACACATGCACAAGTCTGGCTCTAGTTTTTGAATACAAAAGGACAAGTATGTTGCTTTTGTTGTCAACTGCAGTACACCTGCATCTTCTTTTTATGGAGTCTTCTGGAGGAAAGGAGGTGAAAGGAAATTTGCTTTAAATCACTCTGGATGATGCATGGATCCTACAAAGTACCACTCTCAAGAAACAGATCAAGCAAACAATTTTGAAAAGCTGGAGGAGCCAAGAGCCAAAGACTAGATTTACTGGATAACCTGAACTAAAATGTGGACTCTTTACAGTTTTTCAGGGTCATTGGAGTGAAGCACTAAACCCGGGTGATGTTTGTAGCTTGCTCTTTGCTGTAATTGCTCCCTGCACCCGCTGACGTCGCCTTCCCGTCCAGAGCTCTTCCTTTGCTGTCACATGGCTTTTTCTGAGCATCCTTCATTTCACTGCATTTTGCTTGGTATCTGCTCTTTTTTCTCCTGCCATTAACCTGAATCCAGCTTCTGATGCCCAATATCTCTTGAATATCAAGCTCTCTCCAGAGCCTTTCCCAGTCCCTAACTTTTTTTTCAACTCTGCACATTTTCTTCAGATCAAAGACTAAAATTGAAAAACGAGAGATGTTCTAAGCATCACTTATGCTGATAATATACCTAGTGAGCTCTTTGATAGCCTGGGCCACTAAAAGCTGAGCCTTAAGGTATGACACTGCTTTTAAGGCTAGAAGGAACTACAAGATTTTCTGGCTCAAGATACTGTATTAACTTGGCCTTTTAGATGCCACACATGCTAGAGCTTGAAATCATTATTGATCTGTTATGTGTACAATTCGTTTGCTTAGAGATCAGATAACCAGTTTTATTGCTCTTCTCAGGGTCATCAGCCCTGATTATGTTTGAACTATTTTTTATGGCATGGGGTTTTGTCAGTATGCGAGAGTCATAACATCAACCAAAAATGCCTCTAGCCTGATGGTTGTATAAAACAGTTGGAAATTGGCATCCACCTGAATGCTAAGGATGAAAACACCATAGACATAGAGATAAGATTGCATATACATTACTGATGTAATAACTCCTGATTTGATTTGTCATGGTTTTGGAAATCTTGGAGTTACCATTATTCCATTTTAACAATTAGCTTCTTCCTATCATAAGAAAGTGAAGCAGACCTAATTTTAACATAGTCTAATTTACTAGGCCACTTCTGTAATATTTATGTGATCCTAAAATAAAGATTTCCCATGTTGGATATTGCCAGAAACATCTGTCAAATTACTCATGATTCTTCTTTGGTCCAGAGGACTTACTTTAATATTAACATGCTTTATATTACGGAACCACCCAGAGGCCTTAGTTGGAATCTAGGACTTTAAGAACTATAAAAATAACTGTAAAGACATGGTACCACACATCAGACAAAATCTGTTCTGCCCTTTGCAGATGAGACGTATCCCATCTGGCTTCCTGTAAAGGGGACAGGCATGCATGTTTTGAACAAGCTGAAAGAAGGCAAGAAGCTTTCAGTGTGAACAGCCTGCTGAAAATGCCAGAATTTGATGAGGTGAGACGGCAGCCAAAATGGCATCATTCTTCATTTCCTTCTAGTCTGCAGGAGATATGTAGATACACACAGACATGCACATGCACATACAGAAGTATATATATATGAGTGTGTGTGTTTATGTATATCTACACCACAAGCAGTCTCATAGAATCATAGGATGGCTTTGGTCGGAAGGGTTCTTAAAGATCATCTAGTTCTAATCTCACTGTTGTGGGCAGGGATGCCACCCACAAGAAGAGGTTGCTCAGGGCCCCATCCAAATTGGTCCTGAGCATCCTGCCAGGGATGGGTCAGCCACAGCTTCTCTGGGAAACCTGGCCCAGAGCCTCTGAGTAAAGAATTTCTTCCTAACACCTAATCTCTTGTTTCTTAGTTTAAAATCATTATGCCATGTTCTTTCAATATCTGCCCATGTAAAAAGTAACTGTCCCTCTTTTTTATAAACCCCCTTTAAGAACTGGAAGAATCCAGTGAGGTCTCCCCAGATCATTCTCTTCTCCAGACTCATTATCCCCAACTCTCTCATCCTGGCTTTTTAGAAGAGGTGCTCCAGCCTTCTGATCATCTTCATGCCCCTCCTCTGGCCCTGTTTGAACAGGCCCATGTTTTTCTTGTGCTAAAGACTCACTCCAGGGCTGGACACAATCCTCTAGGTGGGGTCTCACAAGAGTGGAGTAGAGGAGCAGAATCACCTCCCTTGACCTGCTAGCCCCACCTCCTTTGCTTCAGCCCAGAATGTGGCTGACTTTCTGGGCTGCAGGTGCATATTCACAGGTCATGTCCAGTTTTTCTTCCACCAAGTCATTCTCTGCAGGCCTGCTTTCAATAAATTCTCCCAGTCTGTACTCATCTCTGGGATTGCTCTGACCCTGATGAAGCACCTTTCACTTGGCCTTGTTGAACCTCATGAGGTTCTTGTGGGTGCACTTCTCAAGGTTTTCCAGGTCTCTCAGGATGGCATCCCCTCCTTCAGTCATGTTAATTGTACTGCTCAACTTTGTGTCACCTTGGTGACTCAATTTCACTTTCCATGTAATCGATGAAGATATTGAAGAACGCTGGTCCCAAGACAGAGCCCTGGCGGGCACCACCCATGACTAACTTCCGCCTGGACATATAGCCATTGGGCACAACTCTGTCTACATGCAGAGAAATCCCATTCCGTTGCTTCTCAGCAGGCAGAGGGGAGATTTGTGTCCCAAGGTGAGCAGGAGCCATGTGAGAAAGAGGCATGTTCAGTGTTGCAGCACTAAGGGAAGTCGATCTTGTTCAGGGCCTGAGCAGCCCTGCTGGACCTTTTCAGTGCAATGATAAGACATTACTGAGGAACAGCTTCTACCTTTTGGAAACGAGAGCAGTGTTCACTGAAATGTTTTTCCCATCTACCATGCCCCAAGGGCCCCTGCATCTCGCATCCTGCCAGGTACATGTTGCAGGATCTGCTCCACCACACCCAGCTGTTCCGTCTAATGAAGGATTCACAGAGGCTGTCTGGTGTGTAAGGGGCTGGAGGGGGAAGGAGGCTACAACACTATGGAATGCATACCTTTCATTGGTGTCTTGAGTGGAAAGAAGCCTGTTTAGAGAGTAGAGGGCTGCTATGTCCTTTTCTCTACCACCTGAATAGCTGTGTCCGTTCTATGACCCTGTTTGCATGACCCCTGGCTAATGAGCCAAGTGGCCTGTTAAGCCTCAGGAAGAGCAGATTTGGAAACTGGTAGTACTGTATAATAAACTAGATAAAAAACTAGTCAAGGTGTAGGACAGCTGTAAATTAAAGACACAGAGCATTCAGGTATCTCTAGTTAGCTTGTAGGCATGGTAATAGTGAAAAATACCACTTTGCAAATGCTTAATGACTAGTAATATTTGAGATGTAAGAACAGTCATACAGAGCCATTGATCAGCATTTAGAGCTTTCAGATCTGGAAGTTTTCCTCTAGAAAAATTGCTGCCACAATTGGTGGAGAAAGACTGCCAATTCTAGGACACCAAGAACATCTGAAAATGTGTCAGTAGGTAAATGGATCAGTGAAGCACTTCATTTTCCACTGACTGTAGAAGGTGCAGAGGAAGGTGTTTCCTTGGGGGTATCCAAAGCTAGGCAAAGTAAACTTGCATCTTAATATCTTGCCCAAGCCAGTCCACAGCAGAACAACCAACACTCCATTGTGAAAGACAAGGTTGAACTGCATGGGGCACTTGCAATGCAAGATGAGTGCAGGAGAAACCCCAGCCATGTAAGAATCCTGTGTCCACTCAGCTGTGCCTGGCACATCAGCCAAAAATTAGAATACACAGTGGCAAGTTGTCCCTTTTAACAGTGGAAAATCAGAGACAGCTCTTTACCTACTTAACCTCCCCCTCACAGAAATATTTTTTTTAACGTCCAAGGCATTTACAGGGGGAAATCTATTGTTTCAGTCTATCAACTAACATACTCATACACAGGGACACTGCAGAAGAGGAAATGCAGGAAAACCTATGTAATTAACTGCAGGAGTAAAAGCAGACAGATGCTATTTATAGTAACTGCAGTTTGTGAAAAAAGGAAAGTTAATATCCTTACTGCGGCACTGCCAACTCTTGCTATTTCATGGTGAGTCTCCCAGTATTTGTTGCTGTTCTTAAAGCTGAATTTCCTTGCATAATGTGATTTTGCAACAATCCCAGCTTGCTAAGGCAAGAAAAACATCGTTGGAAAAAACTTGAATGTGGGAACCCCAGAAGCAGAAAAGAAAGAGGAGAATATAAAAAGACTTAATGTTTTTGCAACCACTGTGATTCTTAAAGCAATTCGATGACTTTTTAAAATCCTGGTAATTTTTAACACCAAGCACTTGGAAGTGATTCTATTTGTACAGGAGCTGCTGTGGGATTTCCTGTATGGATGAAGTCAAGACATATTTCACATCTCTCCAAAAAGAAAATTCTGTCTCAGGATATTGTTCCTGAATGGCAAATTGGGTGTCTCTTTAAATTAAGAGAGATTTAATGACTCATCATGCTTATATTTTGCTATATCTAGATTTCTTAAAAAAATTTTGCCCCAGAAAGCTAATTAAAGATGCTTGGATGAGTTTTTACAAGAATTTGTCTGAGGAAAGCTGGCTATGCCTTCACTGGAGAATTAACAAAGGGAAGCTGGGGGTCTTTCACGATTTGGTTGTTAGTCGGGATTGCTTGAAGAGAAGATTGTTCAAGCCAATGTTTTCTTGCTGGCTAGTCTCTAGAGTCACATTTGCCTCTGGATTTTGTGACTCTGCAAGGCAAAACAAGACTTCCATTCAGCTCAGATGCCGGCTATGCAGAGAAAAGAAGTGGCTGCAGGCTCTTACTCCTTCTGGGAAGAGGAGTGCTGCTTTCAGTCTGCTGCAGGTCTAAGGCAGCAACTGATTGATTGTCTCTTGCCTAGAGCTGGCCCAGAATGGCCAGGCTTAGTACAAAGCATTGTAAATGGGCTGTAAACAATGAGATTTGAAAAGAAAAGGAAGAAAAAGCCTCAACAGCAGGAGAGTAAAAGGGTGACTTTCCCCGCCTTTGGGGAACTCATCTATAAGTAGGACTGATTGGAAAAAAATCTGGTTCATTGAGCCTGACTGCTTTGTTGGACATCTAGCCTGGAGATCTTTTGCTGAAATTAAGGCAGCATTTTCAGTGGTACCTGCTGGGTTTGTCAGGAATCTTGTGATGCAGCTTAAAAGGCGGGTTTTCCCAATCTGCTTTTCTGCTTGCCCCAGCAACAAGGGTAGCCCTAATGTATGGGATCCTTGACTCTGCAACACTCATCTTGGTAGCTGGGGCTGTTCTAGCTGCTCTGGAAGCTTGCAGGCTTCTTAATGTGTTTGCTAGCATCACCAGAGAAACTGGTAAATGCAGTATTTTAGCTGCTCACATCCTGAAAAATATTTCAAGTAAAGCAGTGCTTTGGGACTAGTTCAGACTATCTCTAAAATAATATAGCCCAGAGTAGAAAATTACTTGTAACAGAGCAACACAAGCTTCTGACTAGTCCCGTTTTTAATCCTTGTGTCCAAATTCATGGCTGAATGCCAAGATCCAAACAGTTATTTGCTGCATACTTTAAGAACACTGTGATGTATGTCAAATTTACTGTTTCCAGTGACCATAAGATTAACTCGTACTTTTGGCCTACTAAAACTAATGAACTTCAGTGGAGACTTGCTCTTAATAGTTATCTAACCAGGTGTTTCTGCAATGCTAGAATAGACCTGATCTGACTTCTGCTGAAGTGGGTAGAGAGATCAGTTCAAATTGACAAATTCTCTATAATTTCCCAACAGATTAAAATCCTAAAAAGATTCAGAGACTCATTATTTGATTTTTGGTGGTTTGTTTGGGTCTTTTTACTGGTGTAATCCTCCATGTGTAATGGCTGTTCTGTAGACCTCTCTGTGATGCACCAAGCAATTGCTAGTAAAGGCTGTACGACATTAGAGTGTATGTAAGCATCAGTTATATCAGGGAATGTATATCACAAAAACAGCTGAAAAATTACTTCTAATTCAGCATTCAGTAATGCAGTAAATATTAAGACTGTATGAGACTTGTATGTAAGACAGTATATTAAAATGGGAGGGGAGGCTTTTTATAATCGACTAGCTTTTGCTGTGTTTGGAAAAACAGAGGGTTAGTGCTGGCTCTCTTCTGATCTGGAAGTAACTCTCAGTGGTGGAAAAAATTAATATTCCTTCCACCCCGTTGTCCAGAAGTTGAAAGTTCCAACCAGTTCCCCATAGCAGTGCTTCCATGGTGCTGTGCTGGTTTATTGACTTGAAAAATTGCTGCTTCTGCTTTGCCAGCTGTGTCAGTGAACCGTGTTTCTTAACTTTCCCTACTTACTCTTCCCTGCTGGCCTTATTTAAACAGGTTTTATTGCCTGTGTTTTTATATTATCAGGTAACACTACTAATATTTTATACTGTAATATATACTACTACACGGAATGAGAGTGACCATAAATAGGCTATACATACATTATACAGCACCCACCATATGTGCACAATATAAACACACATATGTGCAGCCATTGTATGCATACACAGGCTGTGTGCACACACACTGGACCAATCTCTGCAAAGTGTACATAGTCACTTGATGTTGTACAGAGATGTAGTAATCTGCTGTGTGTAGTGATGTTGTAATCTGAGAGATTTCTGTAGGCCATTGCTTTCTTCTAGCAATTAAGTTACATTCGTTAAGCAAAATCTATTATTTCCTACTGCAGCTTCCTCAAGCTCCTGTATGCCTTGCTTGCAAGAAAAGCAGTGGACTTGAGACAACTAATGTTTTAAATGAATAAGATGTAGGAAATGAGAAGGAATGCCAGTGAAAGGGTGGTGTATCAACAGTAGTTAGGAGAAATCTCAAGAGAAGCCAGCAAAATAAATTTCAAGGGTGGAGGAGAACTGCAATGGCAACACAGTGTTTTGATCAAAATAAGGCAATATGTGTAATGAAGCACTAGCCCATGGTTTTTAAAGACCCAGGCTGCCTTTCAAGTTTACAGGCTACTATGTCTTCATATTAAGAAAGGATATAGTTTATAATTCTCTTTCAACAAAACATCACATAGCTAACACAGCAATGAAAACCAGACTTTTAAAAAACAAACAAGCAAACAAACAGACACACAAACAAACCCTGGTGAGTACTGTTTCTTCTGTTTATTCTTGATTTGTTGATTTTTTTATCCACTATTGCTCACTGTCTGCTTGGTAACAACATGAAAATGTCTCTTTCTGACCCTCCTTTCCTGCGCCTTTAGCTCCCTTTCTCCTAACACAGACCTTGGCCAGCAACATGACTAACTGTTGCAAGGTATATGCATCAATCAGGGGAGTGCTGAAGTGTGATCTGCAGCCAGCACAGCTGTGCCAGCAGAACCCCCTAGTATGGATTAAGACATATCAGCAAAAGTGCTCTTTTACAGGATGATTTTTTTTTTCCCTCAAAAGATCTGCAACAAGCTCTATCAGCAGGAGTGGAGTTTTCTCAGTCTAATGTGCAACTGGAGTATGAACACTGTGCCCAAATGTAGCCTATCAACACCAGGCTACCTCATACAGCACTTGGCATAAATTTGGCTTTCTGCACTTTAGAGGTTAATAAGAATATCTCCTAAACTCATACCAGGGCCTTGGCTTTCTGCACTCACTCACTCACTCACTCACTCACTCACTCACTCACTCACTCACTCACTCAATCTCTCTCCTGCTTTGGCCTCTTATCATTCCTCTCAAACTTACCCAAGTTTTTGAATTTCACCTCACCACCATTTATTCTGTGTACTCTGATCTTTATTGTTACATTCTCCACACACTTTTGGTACCTCCAGCCTGCCCTTAGAAAACAGTTTTAGAAACTTAGAAAATAGTTTTCCTATTTCCTAGATATGAGCACTTTTGTATCAGACTGTTAATGCAGGGCATATAAAAGTGAATATTTTTGTTCCCTAAGCTCCTATAATGTGCAAAAGAAAAATAACACATCTGGGTATTTTTTTATTTGTCATCTGGTATTTGGAATGTTGGAACTTATTTTCATGCAATTGGTTCTAATTTCCTGCTTTATATGAAAACTGATATTCTCATATAATAATCCAATCTGAGTATTTGGGGGCTTAAGGATCATTATTTTTCATCACCTGTCATTTACAGAACAAACTGGTTCAAATCCTACAGCACTTATTTGTTCTTTGCCTAAAACCAGTGAAAGCCACTTAGTCCCTTTCCAGCTTCCAAAGCGATGTCAATGTGGGGAGAGGGTGGCAGGAGGAAGCACCTCGACTCGAGCTGCATTTCCACTGCTGGTGTCTGTTTATACTGAAATGATCAACAGTTTAGACAATGCCACTGCAGCTGAAGAGTCACCCTCCAAGTGCTAAGAAACCATTCACCACAGGGGAGATGATTTGGAGTGGAAAAGATGTCTCACCCTTTCAGAGGAGCAGAGGAGCTTCTGGTTCTGCTGTGCATGCAGAGTGAGCCTGAGGGGCTACACTTGTGCTGGTCTACTGAGGATTTAACATCTGAGTGAGGTTCTAAGAACCCAGAAAGTAAAGAGTGCTTTGTGAACTGGGTTTATCTATTGTCATGACACAGTGGTCATGACTGCCAGGCCTGAAATCTTTCCTTTTAGCAGGTGTGCATGAGGCATTGAGGTTTTTCTGGGAAACTGGGAACTTACATGAGAATATGTTATGTAAATATCAAGTGACTCACTTTGACTGATGTAATCCTTGGTGCAGAACTCTGTCTTCCTTGACTCCTCCATGATTAAAAAACAAAGTAGAAATAAACTGTGGGCATATAATCACCTGGAATGCTTAATTTTTAGCTCAGTTTTTGGTCCCAAATACTGTTTTGGTTGGTGCCACCTACCAGTCTTTCAGGCAATGTTTGGCCAATGGTTTGGACCATAATGTGTACCAGATTTTTGGGAGAGGATTATGAAAGAGATTGTCTAGCTCTTCAAAAGTGAATGCTAGTGTCCTAATAGCCTGCAGAGATTGGGCCCTGGCATATTTTATTGATTATTATGCAAGTAGCCTCTGAGGCTGAATGTTTTATCCCTTCACACTTCTGTTTAACCCATGAGTTTTTTGTCTTTCATTTATATTCTCTTCTTCACCTAATTTTCTTTGTCTGCACAGTGAACAAATAAACTAATTTTTCTTACCTTTCTAGAGTAAGAAAGTAGACAACTTTCACTCCAATTCTCACATCCATGTTAACACTCAGCAGAATTAGGTAGTGCACTAACTCCTGGCAGATACCTGTCTCTCAAAGAATAAAGTAAGCTCAGGAAGCACTTGCTGAACTTTGTTGGACAAACCAGTCCTTCCATCTCTTTGCAGACAGAATATTCTTTGCAGCTCATTGTCTATCACACAAAAAAGCCACTGCTGTACTTCATTTTCACATCCCTAACAAATTGTGGCACAGCTGGGAACTCATCTTTCTGCTCCAGATGTTTCACTCCACTTTCTTCCCACTATATAAAATTGTCTCTCTCTCTCTTATTTTTTTTTTTGGTTTTTTTTTTCCCCCTAGCAATGGTTTTATTCACCTTAAGGAAAACTTTAGGTGGGTTTGTTGGCTGCCCTGCAAATTAAGGAGTCCAAAAGACCTCAGGAGAAGGTAAAAATAAAGCTTCAAGCTGGTACTTAATTAGCATTTATCAACAAACAGATTTTAAGGCAAATATTAGTACAGGCTTACTAATAAAGGGAAGTGTTTGTGTAGTGTCACTCCCACTCATTTTCACCTTGAGGTATTTTCGGAATTGATGACCTGGAAAAGTGAGCAAGCAGTAAGTACAGTACAGACTGTGGGCAGCAGGAAAAACTGTTTGTCTAAATTCAGTGTTGTGACAACTTTGTGATAGAGACATCAGTCCCTGGTGTCCTTGGAGTGTAGGTGGGTGAGTGAGTCACTTATTGCTGTCCTGACATGCCGTAAGTAGGTGGCTGTTCTCCGTTGTCAGAGTATGGTCCTTCAATTTTTATTCAGTGAGAGACATCACCATTTAAAAATGGATTTATTTTGGCTCACACTTGAATAAGTGGTGTCATTTTTTATTCTGAGCAAGAAGCTTCTTAAAAACAATATACTTTAGACCTGTCTATGGCCATTTACCAGTTCCATAGTCTTGAACCATTTTGCCTACTTTAAAACAGTGCAACATGTCTGAATGCAGATGATATGTTTGGAAGCAAAATTGCAGCCAAAAATTACCTTGGACAAATGCTGTGGTATAACTGTCATTTATCGCTGGTCATATTTCCTATGACAGAAGCCATGCATAGGAAAAGAAGCAGGAAAAATGAGTAAGTAGCACTATGGCTAATGTGCTCATCTTATTCCGGACATCATTTCCTCAGGAGACTAGAAAAATGTGCAGATGGAAGAAACCTGGCATTGCTGCTACCTAAATGGGAGTTTAACACTGGGTTCACTAAAATGGTTTCAGTTAATTGGGAAAATCTGCCAGAATTATTAGCACATTATATTGCAAGAAACATCAGAGTTTCTAGCTGCCTCCAGTGAATTGGTGCAGAGCCTGTAGTCCTTTTGCTAAGTAGCAAATGACTAAATGATTTCCAGGGGTCCCTTCCAACCCCAAACATTCTGTGATTCTGTGAAATACTGCCCACTAGCAAACATATAGCTGAGGAGGGCTGTGGCAGGGCTGCTCCAGAAGGGTTCATTCACTGAAGGTCTTCTGTTACCTTTATTAAAAATGAAATACTCATCCACACTAACAGATATTTCTGTTACAAACCCAAATTCTTAATTTTGTGGCAAGCTGGACAAAACTGCTGAAAATTTAGGACAAAGTCCTATACATGTCTGAATCATTAGCATCCAAACCAGCCAGTCCCAGTATGACAGATTGAAGGACCTGTAGTCAAGCTGAAAGGTACTTGTTCAAAACTGTCTTTCCCCTTTCTGAGAGTCTTCCCTCCTGCTGCTGGAAGGTGAGTGCAAAACCCCAAAGCAGTACCCATTCTGCAGTGTTAGCAAGTTTCAGATTTGGTAACTGGATCTGGCTTTGGGGTAATTTCTCTTCATCTTCTTAGGGAAGAAAGGACTCATATTATGCTTACTTTATCCTCCCTATTGCATTCAATAGAGAACTTTCTCTATTGAGAAAATATTTCTGTATTTCATTTTGGATATGCCCAATTGCAGACCCATTTCTGTATTTCAGCCAGCACAGCCTGGGCTAGGAGCTGCTTGGCCTTGTTCCAAAGTGTAAGGGCCTTTCCCTGTTCCCTAGATATGCATCTCTGCTGCATATCCTTGTTCTCAAGGGCTGCAGGCATGGCCGCTACCTCTGAACATGTTCAGCCTTCCCTGAGCCTTCCCTTTCTTCTCTTCCATTTCTTCCTTCCAGCTCCCTTGTTCTACTTACCATGTACCATAGTCACTTCAGTTACCCTCATCAATTCCACCCTGGCCATGGGCAGTTTGCTTCTCGCTGAAGGCTGCAAGCATCTGGCCTCCTTTGCTTTCTCATGGTTCCTGTTTTTCTCGCACTCAAGAGACCTCAAGAGAGTTCACTTTGTTCCGCTTTTTCAGAAGAAAAAGCCCCTGACAGCTTGAACCTACACACCTATTCTTCTTAACTCTGCTAGCTCAGCTTACAGCCTTAAATATCATACTTAAATGGTTCTGTCTTTGAAAGATATGGGCAAATTTGAGTTTGGTACAAGAAGTCAAAGCACCATTAATGCCAGTAGATTTATACCATGGAAAAATTAGTCTAAATTGTCTGTTTCCCATTTAAAAGAGCCATCCAGAATAGATGTGCACTCTGTCCAGCTACACAGCTCATTCATCCTCATTGCCTGTGCCTCATGTGGCAGAACGTTCTTTTTAAAGATTTCAGTAATAAAAAATGTTTCCATTTCTTGTAATACTCCATTGTTTGCAGGTTTGGACAATTCAGCATAATTTTGGTAGGCTTCTAAGGATTAGTTCCTGCATTCTGGTTGCTTTTTTTAGTACAAAAAGGCTGCTTATGAATATTTCCTAAGTTATAGTTGAATTTGTTGCTAGATATAAATCCCTATAAATACACAATTATTTTGAAAATGAGTAATTTAGAGAATAGTATGTATAGTGAATATTTAAAGCTTTGCTCCAGTTTTTTTGTCAAAAACTAAGAGTGACCATAAATGGCATTTGGAATAAGGAAATGACATTATATTTAGAATAGAAAGTACAGCTTTCTTATCTTTCTAGGATCCAGTGGCAAATCTGATTGTAAAACTGCCTCATTTTCTGATACGTCTTTTTAAACATTTCCTTCTCTTGAAAAAATGCATGAGATTTAAAAAAATCAGTTTAGTGACCAGGTGAGTTACATGCATGAAAAATTAAAAAAGATAAATCCTTGTTAAATTTATTGGCTGCCCCAGATTCTAGATCAAGTTTTGCAAGCAACCTGCCTGTCTCAAGGACAGCAGGATATTGCATGGATTTCACCTAAAAAGGGAGTATTCTGAGTCATGGTTGAACACTTCTGGTCAAGGAAGTTTCCAAGAAGTCTGCTTTTTTAACCTGTGCCTGCCCTCTAGGAAAAATGCGTACTCTGCCTTTCATGTTCTGAAACACACCATAGTGGACAAGGTTTTGTTGAACAATTGTAGAAAATTTACAAGAGGTTTTTTTTCTTGTTTTCATTATGGATCTATCAGAGAATGGATGTCCTTGCTGTGTCACTAGTGACAAGGTCTGCCAGGGCTGGGTCATCGTCCTGTCCCATCAGCTCTTGACTTCGTCTGTTTCCTAATTAGCTCCTTAGGTGCTTCCTGGCATGGTGACCACCTCTCACTGTGGAGACTGTAACAGCATATTGCACAAAGTGCAATACTTCTTCAGTACCACCAGTTTGTATTTCAGTACCACTAGCCCGAGAGTTTAAGACAAAAACATGGTTACTGCTGGAGTCCGTGGGCACTCATGTTCACACATGGCACTCATCTGTGACATTTGTGCTGCTTCTTCCTTCCTTCCCTGGACTCTTGTCCCTGTTCCTTTGCTGTAGGTCACCTGTCCCAAAACCGAGATGGCTGAACAGCACATGTGAGCTTCAGCAGAAACCTGGTCAGCCCCCTGTAACTCAGCTCCCCACATTTTATCTTGATACACCAGGGAAGATCTTGGTGCTTTCTTCTGCTAACCAGCCTCAGCAGAGAGGTGGTGACAAGCACTGGGGACAAGGTGGGGTGGGAACCCCTCAGGAAGCTACATCTGTGTACTACCTAAGCTCTGTGAAATAGCTTTCATCAGTGTTTGTACTGCATCTAGTCTGGAGACAGCACACGGAGCTTCAGAGCTTCACAGCAAACACAGCTACAACAGCAAATCTGCTTCTGGCCCATGCAAACCAGTGGTTTGTCACCTGTAAACATTAAAAAGAAAAGTGACAGGAGAGAACAGAGCCAGTTGAGAACCAAGGACAAATCCAGGGAGAATCACAACTCGCACAGTTGTCCCGAGAAATCACTACAGATACTTAAGGCAAAATGGTTCTGCCTTTTCTCTCCTGTTTTACACCTCTTGGGTGCACATGGACCACTAGCTTCAAATAATACTGGTAATTCTACAAGTAGAACATTACTGATAGTAATGGACATGGTGATTCAGTGAACAGCAGTGGGAGAACAGAGAAACATACAGCAGCAGTGGTCCAAAGATAGGGGAAAAAAAACATTCAGAAAGCTACATTCATAGAGAAATGTTATCAAGAGATGTGTATGAACTTAGTCCATTGACAAGAGCGGACAAAGCTAACTGCTCCCCTGATACATCACTCAGGATCTGCTTTGATAATGCAGGAATATAGCTGGCTTTGCACAAGATGTTGGCTGCAATGTGGAAGCATACAAAGGAGAATAAAGCATTTAAAATTCAAAGCTGTCTGTGTTAGAGTCAGGGTAGCATGAATGGCCTCATTTGGAGCAGATTCCCATTAATGAGGTTTGGGAGGAAAAGCTGTCAGACTTGTGTTGGCTTGAATTCCTTTATATAAACAACAGGGTATCGACCACATTGATTTTAAGATAGGTCTGACAGGATATTATTAGAATTCCCACTTCATTCAAATATTTTATGTCCACATTTGAGCCACTAGAAGGAAAAAGTGCCATTCGAGAAACAAGTCATTGCGCTTGGGAAGCCCTTAAGCTCTTGTAGTCTTGCAGGGATTGACTAGGGTGAAGACATCTGTATTCTGTATCAGTATATGTCTTTTTTTTTCTGTATTTTCTCTTGCCTGCACCTTCACTTCTGTCAGACACCTCTACCAAAGTGAGTGGATGCTGACACATGGTGTTTTGTTATCATTAAAGTCCCTATAGTTTTGCCAGTAGTCTGTGACTTATAACAAGAAGTTAACCACAGTGTCTTGATATTTACATCAGGAGCATCTTATCCTTTAATTACAAAATTGCTGTGGCTACATTAAATGCCAGATGGTTCTTATTATCTTCCAGTTTCAGTTCAGGTAATACCTTGACTAGCACATCCTGACTGAAGCCCTCTTTTCTCTGTGCCATTTCTTTTTCCAACTTAAGTGTTTCCTTGAAATGGTCATCTTTTCACAATGCAGAACAATGCAAAACAAATAAAAGGGAATGGAGGGACAGAGGGCTTCAATATAAGGAGCATTAGTTACAGTCAAGGGACTTTTTGCATGGAAAAATTCCCTACCCTTCTCTTAATAGCCATCACCTGCTGGGAGGCAGGCACCCATTTCAGTACATTCACAGTCTTATCAAACTGTAGTTTTTTAAACTTCGGAGCATAGTTACAGTGAGCATGTGACCAGAGGTTAAAAGCAGAAAGGTAGGTCAGCTGCTGTGTTCTTCATGCCCTTCCATGCTTCTTGGTGGATGTTAAGGATTGTAAACATAGACTACATGGATACTTTCTGGGAAACAAGCAAACAAACCTCAAAACCACCCTTAGAGAAACCAAACAACAAAAAAAGCCACAGCAGAAGGTATGTACTCTAAGTCAGTGCAAGCTAATTATGGCAACTCTGTGCCAAGCTGTCACAAGTCCCAGAGTGAGCATGCATGGCTTCGGGGAGAGGGACCTGTGGTGAGTGTTTTGTCCTGCAGCTATCCCCCTGGCTCACAGCCCATAGCTGTGGGCTCTTGTGATTGAAGCCATGAGTGAAAGTCTCTTTCCTCCCCAGGTTTTACATTATGAGAAGCTCAGTGGCAACTCAGAGCTAACCTCGTGGGCCCCTGGGGAGGTCAGGCTGACAAGGTCAGATAATGATGAGACTTCATGTTTGCTGTAATTGTGATTTATGTGTTGTGTAAAATTCACTCAATAAAGATGCACGACTATTGTTGAACCTACATAAACTGTTTCATGCTCATCAATAAAATGGTTTGGGGGGCGTGTGGTGAATGTAGCTTCTCTGGAACTAGTTCAGTATTTAATTCCTGCTAATGTACACTGTGAGATTGCATCTAATTCAATTTCCAAAAATGTAAAGTGCCATTTAAGGGGAACTCATATATGGTTAGATGAATGTGTAACCCAGATGCCTCTGTAATTCCTTTCAATGTCATTAATTTGATATTCTGAATTATTATTTACAAACTCTAGTTCCATATAAAAGAGAATAAACCTCAGAAAATAACCACCAAAAGTAAGTGCTTTTAGGAGTTTGTTTTTTTCTGTGCACTAGCACTGAGGAATGCTGATGTCTCTTCATATCTTGTCTTCAGCCTTGTAACTTCATAAATATCATTGCACAGAAATATCACACGCAGACAAATAATAAAAACACCACACCCAAGAATACTCAGACTGAGATTTATTTATTTAGTTATCAGTGTAGTTCAATGAGTGTCAGAGAGTAACAGTGAAATCAAGAGAATTTAGGTCTCAATGTGTCACAAATGTAACAGTAAAGTAGTGTACTGGTGTCACAGCTTGGCTTCTGACAGTCCTTTTTTAATTATTTTGTGTAACTTGATGCATGTGCAATCATCCAAGTTGCTGCAAGGTCAAGCAGACTACAAAACCCAGCCCAACCTTTTCTTCAGCCAATCAATTTGATACAGGGAACAAGGGTGCCATTTTTACATTCCCAAGCTGCAGAACTAAATAGTTTTGCAGCTCAGTTTTTGTAACTCAGTTTTGAAATTTTTCTCTGTATTTTGCTTTCTGTATTTTATTTCCCTGGAGGTAATATAGCTTTAACCCTCTCAGATGGACTGCATCCCATTCAGCTGGATTAATCTTAAATCCAACTATTGTTAATGATCTTGAACTTGGAGAGTGATGTAGTCACAAAATGGGCTCAGGCAGCAGCAAACTCACCCTCATGTACAGCAAAAAAGTCAAATGAACAGCAAAAAAATGCTGAGGGTATACCTGGGTTAGTTATAAACATTGATGTATTAAAATTATAGAAATGCTCCTCAGAAATTCTAGGGCAATTTCTCCTCTTGCATCCAGTGGTGTGTACTATCACTGGAAGAGGTTGTGTTAAAATGCATTTTTAGAGCAAAACAGTTGATCCTCAGGAAATGACACCCACACAGGGTACATTGCCAAGAATTTTTACTTTGGAGCAGTTCTACCTTTGTCCCACAGTCTGGATACACATTAGAGGCCATAGTGGTATGATAGGAAAAGCATGGTTGGAGGAGATAGGCAGGATATCAGCACCAACAGCACACTTTGAATCTGAACTGCTAGTGTAGGTGCACTCCTGAGGCCCAGTGAGCCAGGAGCTGCCCAGAAATTAAATCTTTGCATGGGAAGCTCAGCTGTGGCACTGGAGTTTCCCAGGAGTTATGAGCGGAGCAGATTGGTTGGTTTGAAGTCAAAATGTAAATAACGGGCATGAAAAGCAGCCAAAGAATGTACAAGAGAGTAGAAGATACTAACAAAACAAGTGTTAGGTAAGGTACTCAGAAATAATGAAAAATGTGTGGGGAAAAGCTAAAGGCAAAGGAAATACTTTACTTAACATTTAATTATGTTAATGTTCTCAGAAGGGCATGCTCATTTAGAAAAATTCTGTAAAACTATGCAAACCATGAAATGGGAAAGGCTTCACCTACCCATATAAAAAACATAGCACTTTTTCTTTACATAGGCTATCTGAGTGCAGAACTTGTGAACATAGATTCTGTTGAACATTTTTTTTCTGGTTTGTCCCTCATTAAGTGGTATGCGCTGGGGGAAGAAATGAGCCTTATCTGGTTTGCTACCCGCCTAATCATTATCAGCTTGCATCAGGTAAAGAAATGAGCCTGAAAAAGTGAAGGATAGGTGCAGATGCTGGAATTTAGTGAGGTCAAAGAAGTCACACGGATGGATGAAGGGAGTGAGAAATTTTCTTAATGCTTCTTTTCAAACCAGCAGCTCTAGCTGCAGGAGGAGCAGCAAAGCATGCTTCGCCAGAGGACTTGTGTCTCATGGCTGGATTCTCAGGTGTCTAATAAAGTAGAAGCAGTGATCTGAGGTTTTTTCTCTCAGGTGGGCTATTCATAATATTTATCAGGTGCAATTTCCTGTGATTGATGGGTTGAGCTAATACCAGGGGCCTCTCCTTGGTTAGTGTGTTTTTAACAATCTCTCCCTTTACTTGTTAGGCTACTCCCATAAAAACTGGTTGGATCTTAGTATCACTGTGGTTTTGATCTTCATATCAAATTTGATTGAAATAACTAAATTATTTGAGAATTAGTGTGTTGGAAGGCAGTGCAGTGGAGGTAAGGAACAAGGGGACAAACAGGACCAAACAGTCTAATACAATAAGAATGCAAACCTTTTTTTTTCCTTTAGAAACCAGGCTGAAAAAAACAGATAGTAACAAGTTCTGAAAGAACATGATTTCTAGATTCTTCGCATTTTTGATTTTAATTCAGTTACTAGAGACTGAATGAAAGAGTACCACCCAAAAAATGTGCAGCTGCTGCATGTCATTATTTGAGTGTTTTGCATTAAGTTTTTGGGGTTTTTTTTTTGAGTTTGATAAAGGAGGTGAGTTTAACTGCCTCCCCCTTTGCATTCCTCATAGAAATCTGAAAGTACGTCTTTAAATGATACATTTTGAACGAGAGGAAGAGGCTGCTGCCATGGCACAGGGAGCTGAAGAAGAAAATACCTGTTTGACTGAGCTGCCCTTTTCATCTGGAGTAGTGTGAGACAAACTCACTGAATCAAAGCCTGAGCTCCAGATGCCTTGTACAGTTGGAGATGGCTTCCTGCCAATGAGTTTCCAAAGCAAACAAGGAAGAGCAAATTTGCGTAGCGTGAAGTGCAGTCACACAGGGAGGCAGTGAACAGGGTGGTTCCCTTCAGCATGGAAGGGAATGTTAAGTGCTTTAATACAATGTTGTTTTAGAACAGAACAGAGCCTGAAAGAAAAAAAATATAATTTTCAACTCTGATCTTAAGCTCTCTGAGCTTAACCAAGTTAGTCAATGACATTTTGGCTGCTGGTGGTGTAATACAGTGTCTGTGGCTTGCTTTAAGGCATGTCTCCATGACTTAGAGTGGTTTCTGATATCATGGAATCAGAGAGTCATAGATTTGTGTTGAAAGGGACCTTAAAAATCATCTGTTCCAACACCCTTGCCATGGGCAGGAACACCTTCCACTAGATCAGGCTGCTCAGAGCCCCATACAACCTGGTCTTGAACACTTCCAGGAGAGGGCTATTTAGAACTTCTCTGGGTAACTTGTTCTGGTGCCTTACCACCTTCACAGTAAAGAATATTTTCTTCATATCTGATCTAAACCTACTCTCAGTTTAAAAACATTCCCCCTAGTCCTCCAACTCTTGTAAATAGGCTCTCATCAATAACCAACCTAGCACTGAAGTAGATTGGAAGTAAACTCTAGGTCAGACTAGCTGGGACCAAACAGACTCAAATGCCTTTGGCAATAAATCTTGATTGGCAAGATCTGCAGTCCATGAAGCTGGCCATATTAGCCAATAAGATAACTTCTAATCTCCAACTAAGTGTACAGAGACTCCATGTAGTCAAATCCTGGATATACCCACTGGTGTAAGATGCTTTCCATGTCTAGTATAGTGAAGGAATAATAGTGTTGAAAATAAGCATGATCTAGGAGAAGATTTTTATGTTGTTCTGCCCACTTGCCATATGTGCTTATTGTCTTCAGGAGTGGTCTTTTCTGAATGCTGATAACAGTTCCTGCCTTGTCACCTTCTTTGATGCCACCCTTGGATACAATGATCTTAAAGGTATTTTCCAATGTAACAACTCTATGATTCTGTGCTGAGAGAGCTGACTGACCACTTCATCTGTCTGCCACAGAAGCACTTGGCTCCAGTTCACAGTTTAGAAACCTCAGTTCTTGTAATTTGTGAATTTACTGCTGAAGGGTCTGTTTAAAAAGAAAAATAAATGAATATATCAGCTCTACAGCAGCCCATCTGGGAATTTTATAGCGATATTACATCTTCACAGGAATAACTGTGGAGGATTGCAGATTGAAAACAATGGCTTCAGTTTCTTACAGCTGAGGTCTGGGTAGCAGGAGACTTAGTACTGGATAACAATTTGATATCTGAGACTGTGATTCATTCAGAGACCATAGTTCCCTTCTGTACCCTCCTCCGCCTGGTTATCCATTGAGCTAAGAAAAATAAACCACAGAAACTTAATGAGAAACAAATGTTCATGCTGAGTTGGTCTGCACTGGTAAGCCAAACTGTAGAAATTACTTCATTACTGTTTCAGACACTTTGTTTTTCAAAGGTAGTTAAATAATTCTGAGTTCTCTGTGAGTCATGAACTTTGGGAACCTCATCATAGACTGACCTGTGTCCTGCATGCAGGTTTGGTCAAGAATACATGAAATTGATATTAAATTGCAGCAGCATAGTCTCTGGGATCAGAGAGTCTACCAGTGGTGAACACAAGCACCTTTGAACAAGAAAGGATGTTTGTTACTTGTGGCACACACCAGCACTGCTTCTGCAAACTCGGTACTTGAGACTTTCTGGTAATTGTTCACTGTGATTGCATGGGAAAAGGAGAATCCAGAAAAGTGCTAAAGCAGCGTGGTCTGCCTCCCTGTGTTGGATAGGTGTGCTCCCTACAGAAGTGTGCTGGAATCTTGGGTATTGAAACAGATACCACATTAAATGAGGTGCCTCAAAATTAGGCAATAAGGTGCAACTTCTCTGGGATTTTTGCAGCTCTCTTGAATCCCTAGAAGGATACAAGTGTCAGTTGATGGGTGGAAGAGTAAATTCCATTTCAGAGGGATCTGCAGGAGGATTGCTGAACTGCCCAACATGGCTCTAAAGAAAAGGGTCTGAATGGTTTAAATTGTGTTGGGGCCAGCTTTCAGTTCATGCTCTTTTTATTATCTTTGATAGTACCAAAAAAGCAAAGCCACTCCAAATTAATGTTTTAATTTTTTTTCTTTTGTTTTGGCAAGACCTGTTATAGAGATTCTAATCATATACATGGTAAAACCAATGCCCACTAGTTTCTGGAGCATACACGTATGTATGTGTACAAATATATATTACCAGAACTGAAATATTTAAATCTTTAATGCTCTTTGAGAAAACAATTATTTTGGAAACAAAAGGCTAGTACATCAATTTGCCATTCTTCCCGTGTAGGCACATGTTTTTTTACCATGTTAAAAATAAAAAACTAACACACTATTATCTTTAAATACAGATTTCTCTCATATTTTTATTCCCATTCTCCTCTTAATGCTGCATAATGCATAAAGTTTTAACTTGTGCGCATTAGTGCCAACTGATCCCAGAGTGTCTTTAGGTTTTTTTCTACAGCTCTGTCTGCTTAGTGTTTGCTTTTATATGATGCAGCATCTTAGAGTTGGTTGGGTTAAAATTCAGGGTGAACCCATTCTAGACAGGGTATATATATATACATGTATGTATATATAAAAATATAAATAAATAAATAATAGATGTAATTTGTATGCATGTGTACATTCATGCAAAACAAAATTTAAAATACTGTTTTAAATATTGTTTATTTATACATGGCTCTGTGGTGAGGACAAAGAGTGGAAAACCCCCTTAACCATTGCAACTATGGATTCAGTCTCATTTCTTGTAACACAATGAAATGAAGTTGCAGGGACCTGTTATAGTCTAACACCCCAGCCACATTCCATTTTAAGAGCCTAGTATGTTAAAGTATATTTCTGAATAATTTGTTACTTAAACAGCCCTGATGATTCAGTGTGAATTGGGGTTTTAATAGCAGCTCCCAGCTGAAATGAATGGTGTTTGCTTGACTGAGCATCTTTATCAACTTTGAAAATTTTAAATCTGGTTGTATCCCTCATGGCCTTTTGGGTTCTCTGAGGAACAAACCCAACTGTCCTTGCAAGGCATCCCTGCTCAGGGGAAGGCAGACAGGTGATGGCACCTGGTGATCAAAGATGCCAAAATCATCAGGGAGCTCTACAGATACCACTTTGGGAGCTCATTCACAGATACAGCCTGGAGCAGATTGCAAGCCAGAGCCATCTGTGTAATCTCAGGGATGTAAGCAAAGCTGGAGCCAACTAAATGAGAACATCAAGCTTTTCTAATACATCACAGCCTTAACCACAATATGGAAGTTTGTGCAAGTCTGTCTTTGCCAGATTGTCAACCTCAAGTGACAGCTGTCCAAGCAAAGGCTTGCAGCACTGTCTGACGTGCTGCAAAGAATCCCATATTCCTTCATCCACCTTCATCAGCCAACAAAGAGGCAGAAGTCCAAAAACCTGATTTCTTTAAAAATATGAAATAAAGTCCCAGCAGATCCAGAACATCAGTGTCTGGGTACAGAGTAACAGCAGGCAGAATGAGGGGGGAGGAGGAAAAAAAATGGAACTGATGCTATGGTTCTCCCAAACTCCATGGTCAGCTACTGCAGGTAGCAGTCATCACTTGGCTGTCATTTGTCATTCAGCAGCTGCAGACTGCATTGGACTGAAGCCTTCCCAACAATTCTTGTTCAGTGCTGCAGTGGCATTGCTTCTGCCAGGAAATGGTTCTGGATGAGCTATCTCAGAAGCAGCACTGAGACCTTTGTGTTGCTTTTCTTTGTGTACTGCCTTGAATAGGGCACACAGAACCTAAACTATGCAGTGTTTCCCAAAACTGGTAAGACACTTTCTAGAGGGATCGCCAGAGCGATCTCTCTCTCAGAGCAGAGCTAGCACATTAACATCTTGGTCCTGGAGAAGGCTCTTCACAAGTATGTAAGAGTTTTGCTAAAAATGATAAGCATCTGTGTTTCACTGACAGAAGTTACTGCGCAGGGAGAACCTTTCATGTGACCTATGTGTTGTATGCCAGCTGATAAAGCCATGGACAGAACCCAGACACCTCCCTTCAACACCCAAACCTGTGCTTCACCCTCTGAAGACCCCACTGTCTCCCATGAAGTTATGCTCCACTCTGGGCAGTGGGGAGCTAGTTATCATGGAAAACATGCATTTTTCAGTGTTTTGTGCTCCTAAAAAAATAGCTCATGGTCTCCACAGTTCTGTAGTGTAAGTACTGTAGCTGATACTACAGGTACTTTTACTCCATTACCCTCTGTGTTTGTCCAGCCTTTTCTTTGGATTCTGAGTGGTGAAGTTGCTGAGAGAAGGAACTCTACACAACCCAGAAATGTATAAAAAAAACCAGTTCAAGCCTGTAGTGTGAGCATCTGGGGTAGTCAGAAATGAGAAGGCATGGCTGACAGCAAGTGTACACACTGTATAGTGCCACACGGAGAAGAGCAGCCAAGATTACCCCAAGTGATGTCTCTCTGACATAGCACAGCACTGTGCAAAAACCTCATTTCATGCTGGCTGTGTTGTGCCTAAGGATCTCTGTGCCGAGCTTCACCATGCAGCATCAGTGTGCACAGAGCTACCAGCAGTCCCTGACGTGCCTGCAGCACTATCCACATCCACACTTACCTGCAGCTAAGTATCATTGATTCATCTCAGCCCAACTGTGTCTGGCTCTGGGAGTGCAGGCCTAAGTCTGGGTGCGGCTTACACTCGGCTCTGTGGTGAGGACAAAGGTGGCCCTTGGAGCATGTCTGGTCTTTCTCAGAAAGAGAGGAAATTCATACAGCAATCCACTGGGAAAAAAAGTCTCTGCTGCTGCAAGAAAGTAGGATGCAACCCCTTGAGTCTTAATAGTTCCTTGGGAAATGAAGTACCAGTGATGTCATAGACAGGAAGGCTATAATTTGCTCAGTCACCTGGGGTTATTTCTGCACTCAACCTTACTTTCAGGTCATTGTTGTCTCCAGAGCTTTAGGGTCCCCCGATCTTTAGTACAATTTAGTTGCAAGGCACCAAATCCTTTCTTCCTTCAAATGTTTATGAGCTGAAATCTCTTATGAGTAAATGGCTTCTTCACAGAAGGGCTCCAGTGGAGAAGATGTTTTACACTCTTTGATCAGTGCATGGCCTGTCAAGTTGACTGATTAAAAGCTTCAATGTTTCCTCAGATTGCTCTCTGAAAAAACTAGGTGCTGAGAAAGTCAGTCCATATTTCTTCTTTGTTTACAGTGATGGCACTGACTTTTCACAGAGGAGCAGTAAATTTGAGGAGAACTTTGCTTTTATGGGACAATAGGTCAGGATGTCATACAACACTCTTCCTCTGCATCCCCACGACAACAACTGGATAGGAGGAGATATCTGTGCCTGACAGTCTTCCAGCTCCCAAATGGTTAGATGTAGTGTGATTCCTTTTCAGCCTTTGAGAGATTTGAAGAGAAATTTCAAGCTTTCCCTTCTGCCCACACTAAATGCAAATATGTGGACAACAAGCAGTGTTGTTCTGAAGAAGGAGCTGCAGATGCAGTTGGGCACCATGGTTAGGATGGCTCAGGGTGGCTTTGAAAGTCCTGTTCCTCTGTGTGCTCTACTGGCAAATTGCAGAACAATGAGACAAGGGTTTCCTGCTTCACTGGGGAAGTGCCTGAGATGCTTGCTGGCATGTGCAGCATTGAGGTGATGCCAGGGTGGCTGGCCTGTTCCAAGTGCTGCAGTTGAAATGCTTGCTGGCAACCACTTCATTCCCAGTGTTCAGCCTGGCCTCTTTCTGTTTACACCTGGTTTGGGCTGATAGCATTTCTCAAGAACAGTGAAGACCCCTGGGTGTGCCAGTCCACTCCTCAGGCTGCTGGGTCTAACTGGTGTGGTTGGATAGGAGCAGCTTGGAGGAGCCTTACAAGCAGCTGCCCAGCAGGCAGAAGGAGCTTGTTTTTTGCTAAGGGAATGTTTTGAGACTGAGCTGCAGCTGGACTGTCCTGCAGCACATGGGCAGGCAATGTAGAGTTGCCAGAATGCTGCCAAGCCCATGTCCCAGTGAGCAAGGTGGAGATGACCTCTGACAGGTGACCTCCACCTGTTTCACTGGGGACTGTGGGCATGAGGAGACCCCAGCAGTACGACTGTGCTCCCACTGGCTTCCTTGAAGTGGGTCTTGAAGTAGGGTACAGACAAGGTGATTTTTGCAATCTGCGTGGGTACAAAGGGCAGTGCTGCTACATGCTGTTTTAATGTCCACCCTTCCTGCTCTCTCTGTTCTTTTACTATCCTCTGGGAAGGATGGTTGGACCACAGCCTCATACATCAGGGACAGTGGAAGGGAACCTCACCCAGCATGACAACAGAGATGCCCCCAGCTTTGTGTCCACAGTCAAACCCTGGACCTCCTAAAACAAGACTTCTAAATAATCTAGATCCCCACTGGGAGAGATAAACACACTTGGGCGTGGGGAATCTTTCCACCAGTCTTAGATGCTGATTGCAGAGGAATCCTTCTCCAGCTATGCCTTGTCTCTCCTTGCTGGCTGCAGATGGATGCCAGCTGACTGATTTAGAGAAGGCAGAAATTTCTGAAAGGATAAATTTAGATGAAGCCAATTCCCTCCTGAGACCGTAAGTTTGCATAGTTGTTGTCTGGTCCTTATGTTTTAGTAATGTCTGCTTCCTCTCTCTGAAGGCTAAAGAGCACATACTCCTCTATTTCAGTGTTTGCTCAAAGACTTTCCTCACTCTGGGTGATTGCTTGAAAAAAAAATCATTCAGCTGAGGGCAAGAAGAGGAAGTACAAGGCTGACTGAAAGGAGAGGGAAGGAGCTGGAACTTTGAAGAGTGTCACAGGAAAGTAGAACAAGAGTCATTGTCCACAGAAATATTTATTTATTCTAAGTCACTATGCAAACACAAGACAGCTGTTGGCTTTAATTGCAGACTGTGATTGGTAACAGTCTTCATCCGTAACCTGTGAAGAGATTATTTTACAACTTTTTACAGTCTTGTTAAGAATTTTTAAACTTTATTCCAGGGCAACTGGCAGGCTTCAGTCACAAACACTTTTTACATTTTAAACTGAACAGAATCAGTGCAAATATCCTACTAAGAAAAAATTTGAGTCCCCAAAGTATTGATATATAAGCAGAAATGAAATTAGTAGTAAGTATACGGTAGACTTTATCCATGTCTAAAGACTGGATTTAATTAATTTCAGTAAATAACAGATTGGATAAAATTATTTACAGGTCCATGAACAGTTTCAGTAGAAATGAAAAAAAAAACCCAATAAAATAATCACACGGTAGAGTGATTCTGTGTGAGCTGCTTATTGTCAAGTGTTTTAGTTAGGATTTTAGGGCCTTAGCATTTACAATTCTCAGTTCCATTACAGCTTCTGCTTTTAATATTTTTTTAAAAAGCAAGAAAGAAATTGTTCTGGCCTACCAGGCATGTGATAGGGATTGTTTATATAAAGACAGTGATGTTTTATTTAAAAGCATATGTGAAAAGCCTCTGTGTACTGAAATAAAAGTTGAAGAGGAACTAGAAGGTGCACGTATAAGGGAGGACTCAGTTGAGCAGAGGATTGCTTTTTGGAGAGGACAGATCTAGGAGCATTGCTCAGAGATGCTCTTGTTCTTTTTTTACACTGGGCTGGTGCAGCCTTGCAGCTTAACTGATGCCTTTGGCTCTCTTGGCAGCCCTCAGCTTGCCTGTGCCCTGTGCTTTGCCATGGTGCACCTTAGAGCATGGAAACAGCCTGAGACCTCCACTTATCACAAGTGGGGAACAGAGAGTGCGCAGGAGCGAATGTGGTGGCTGAGCAGTTTCTCATATGGATGTAGCAGCAGATCTTTTATGTAGCACCCCCAACCCTCCCTGTCTTTCACTGCTACACCTCTGCAGGAGTGAGGAACTGCCCTGTCTTTCTGCCCCACTTCACTGATTTTTTTTTTTTTTTTTTGAGATTTCCACATAAATCTGCCCTTTCCTTATAAAAACTCTTTGTCTAAACTAGGAACAGTGCTGCAATAAAAAGGCAAGAAATAAAGAATCTTACAGAGAAACTGGGACCCAATGCAGAGCACAGCAGACAAGCAAATTTTCTGCCAAATGTTTTCTTGGTACTGGCCAAGCTCTTGCAAACCCTGACAAAATAAGGGTATGCCAGCCAGCTTATGGTTTGGTTTATGAACAGGAGTAGGGCTCTGATTCCGCTCGTGTACGTGAGCAACTCCTTGCATCTGTGGAAGGCTGCTGAAAATGCCCGCAATTGTAAACTGCCTTTAATGTGTAGGAACTGTACCTTTTTATGGCCAGATTGCCTTTGTTATCTGCTGGGAAAATCTTCCTACATTAGTTTCTCCCTGTTGTCTCAGGAAAGGCTGCATAACTGTTCAAGCAATCTCTGCTGGCTTTCCGGCAGCTCTCCTTCCCTCTGCTTTCATGTGCTAATGTGCTATGGGGGATCATGAGAGGGGCTGAGGAGTAAGGTTGCCCTTCATCACATTTCACATCTGAATTAAAATGAGCCTGCAGATCCTCACATGACTCAGGTTCCAGCCCTCTGTGGCAGAAGGAGTGTGGAGAGCTCTCCCCTCTCTCTGGACAAGCATCTGTATGCTTCTTTCCTCACCAAACACCCTCCAGACCAAAGCCTGTCACTCACCATCACTGAACCTCTCTATCCCTGCCATCCTCAGCTGTCCTTGCAGCACAGATCCACTTGCCAGATCCACCCAGAGGTCTGTGGACATGAAAATGTAGCTCAGCTACAGACAGGGCAGATCCCACAGCATGGCAAAGGTAATGGGAATGGGGAGAGAGTGCATTATTGGCAAGAGTTTATTGGTAAGACTGGTGTCTACTACATGCAAAAGAGAAAGTCTGCAACCAGGGCAGAGCTGGGCTCCACTATGGTTTTTATGTGAGCAAACACTGACATTGCGAGTACCTTGCAAGGCTCATGGTGATAGAAAATGCTTTTGAGGTGTGATTTGGCACTCCATAGAGACTGACAACCCATAAACCTCAAGTGCCTGTTGCCTGTAAAGTGTGGCCTATGGTGACATAAGGGGCACTGCTCAGACCCCACTTCTGACCTTGGGGCTGGAATGGGTCCCGCCTGGCTCTGTGCATCCACCAAAGTATGAGTTGGGTGGGACCCAGCCCAGCCTGTGGATGGGGACTGCAGGGACACCTCACCTTCCTGGAGAGGCAGCAGTGTGAACATGAAGGATGTTGTTGCTGCTCTCTCCTCTTTCACACCTCTTGCTTTTTACTTTGCAAATGGATTTTTTTTTTAACTGTTCCAAATGACTCTTGCATTCACCCCCGTTGCAGGCAACTGGAAGCCAGGGATTTTGTTGCCATGGGCAGAACTGGGCTCTCCTGTGGTGCTAACCAGGGTATTCAAATCTGTATGTAAGTCAGCTTTTATAGCTGGGTCCACCCAACTTCTTCAGACCAAGTTGTAGCATTCACTTTGGGTGGTTGGATTAAATTAGAGGATAATATAACAGGTGAACTAAATCCTTATGACAACAAGTAATGTGCAGCTTTGTCTTGTAATACTTCTATGGGAAGCTTAGAGCTCCTAAAATTAGTTATTTCTACATCACTGCAATAAAATTTCTGTTCCCCATGACTTTTACAGGGCAGAATAGTTAGGATTTTTTCCCTAGGTTTATCTCTGGGTTTGTATGTTTCAGCAAATTAATTATAAGGGGTAGATTTATCAGAAAACCTGTTGTCTGGATGACAATAGTGTGACCTGAGCATATGGGGATGAACAAGGAAGCACAGAGTCCTGGGACTGGGAGAAGCAGTGTACCACCTGTGGTGAAAGATAAAATACCTGGAAATGGACCTTAATTTTTCACTGAGGTGAAAGAAAAAAAACCCCTACTTTGAAACACCCTTCTAGGTGTCATGAGGATGACAGAGAGAAATTCTTATACAGACTCTTTTTCCTTCTCTGCCAGAAGCCTCATTTAGAGGCTGTCCATGTGATATCTGTCTATTCTATCAGGCACTTACAGGCTAAGTAGTGAAAATTTTTACATTTCAGACTTCTAATGCATCCAGAAATGTAATAGAAAATTACTCTTTTTGATGACCTATCTCAGGTAGTAGCGGAGAAAACCTGAAATTAATTCTTAAATTCTAATTTTATGTCTCAGCCCAGATGAACCATCCATCCCTGACCAGACTATATAAAATCTTTGGTCTCCTGGGACAGCTTCCTCAAGTCCACACAACTTGTCTGTTTTCATATGCAGAAGAAATAGTTTAAACTTAATGTTTCACTGCTATTTGTGACATATATACCTCTACACTGAACTCTGTGGGTGTGTGGGTGATGTCACATATTGATTCATAAATGCTAAAGTAACTATTCTCCAGTTATCTCTTATCCTGGATCATCTTCACTGGCTCCTCCCTTGCATAGAATCAGTGAAACTCATATTTTTGTCTGTACTTTTTTCATGGCTGTAACTGTGGAAGTTTACTTTTATATATAAGTTTTTTTCTTACATTCATAGGAGAGCATAGTGAGACTGTGAAATCAACTACATGTCTACTTGTCCAAAACCCTTAATCTGAAGAGAACCATGTAGTCCTGGATATTTGCATTTGCACAAGGTCATATCCTAATATTTTACCCAGGCAATGTCTTTAAGGCAACACTGCCCTCATGGCTGGGATACAAGCAGCTTGATCTGTTTGATCTAGAAATTGAGGATGTTTTGTGAAGGGAGGTGTTGTGTGCAAAACACTTTCTTTTTTTTCCAGAGATGATGGTTATTCTCTCAATGTCCATTGATAAGCTAACAACATAGAACTGAAACAATACGAATTGGCGCTTTCTCTGAAAATACAGAAGAGCCATTAGCAGCAATGTGGGTGTTTTATAACACATGCTCTCATATTTACCTCCAGCATTAGGTGTGGTCACTTCTTGGAAATCTGCATATCTCTATGCTCTACTATGACATGATGCCAAGGCACCAACATTTCCAGGAATTTAGGAGAACAACTAAATCCTGTGAAGAGGCTTACTTCATGCATGCTTGCCTTGCTTAGAGAATTATATGGGTTATTTGCCTCATGCAGTGAGAACCAAATCTTCATTCTGCAACTGTCTGCTTCAGTGGGAATCTTGGTTGGGGGAAGACTTCTGAATTTTTCTGGTCAGAAGGAATTTACTTCTTTTATAGGATCAGAGAAGCATGCAGTTCTGTGTGCAGCAATTAAATATCCCTCTCACTGTGCAAGAGGCAAACCATCACTTTAGATTAGTTCTCTTTTAGATGTTTTTCCCTTTGCCATTAGAGTAATTTAACCTTCTCCCTTCCTGAGAATCCTGATTTGCTTTATGCCAGGGGGGCGGATATGTGTGTGCTTGCTGAATATGTGTCATATACTATCCTGCCACAGAGCATTAGTGAGCAATGCTTTTACATAGACTGCAGGGCCCATTTTTGCTATCAAAAAGGTAAAACATGCTTATGTAGGAGGAGGGAAAAGATATATGAATTACAAAAAATTTGTATCTCTGAAATGTGGCTTTAGAACTGTCAGAGTACATGGAATGTTTGCAGCCTATTATTGCTGCATATGAAGTGGTTCCATAGCCTGAGGAAGAACAGATTTAAGCTGCAGAAAAGGCACCCACGTGTGTATTCATGCCCTTCCTACACCAGCACTGAATTTCAGAGAGTAGAGGAATACATTTAAGAGGAGGGTAGAAAAGGATGAAGACAGCTTCTCAGCAAGTTGGGGAAACAAGGTGAACGGTGCCAGTCAAATTATCCATGCCCAAACTACCTGAAACTCAGAAAAAGCATGTTGTGATTTATCACTGTATTTTGAAAACCTTCTAAAGGAGACAAGACGCTGTCCATTGGTCCATTGATCTTTTAGTGGGTGCTGTCAATCACAGTCTGGTTTTCCCTTCTTAGGCATTCACATGAGGGTGAGCTCGGAGAGAAGAGGATGTTATCAATAAAAAAAAAAAAAAAAAAATTTTTTTTTGTACAGCTGCTCTTCTGCCTAAATAAATTTATCTTTACCAAATGTCTTGAAAAATTTTGGGATAGTCTCATCATCTGTTCACCTGTTGACATCCTTACATATAAGGTTCTAGTGAACTTATGTATCCCAGTTTCTAAGTCACCATATATGAATCTTGAATTTTAGATTTCAGACTCACAGTTCCCATTGGGAATGTTTGTTAAGATCTATAGGTCATTTTATGAGTGACCTAGACTGGAAAATAATCTTTCTGCTTTTGGAAAACTTCTGGTTCCACTGGTTTTCCCATTTTGAGGCAGAATGATCTTGTTACAGTTGGAATTGATGGTAAGCCATGGAAAGTCTCTCAAAGCAGTAGACACATGCACAGGAAGAAAAGAAGCCCTCTGGAAGCCTAACGCTGTATTTCAGTAAGTGCTAACCTCACATTGCATGTGCTGACAGTTCTTGACCACTTGAGGGTCAAGGAATAAATTGCTACAGAAAATTGTTGACAATTTGAGCTAATGAATACATTTAGGGTCATGATCCCTTCAATAGAACTACTTGGGAAATGAATTTTTCTGAATGCATAATTTTCTCAGCTTCACTGAAGAAGCAACATAAGAATTGGATTGTCATCTAGTCCCAGAAGAGAAGAGAAACAGACTACATGAAACCACAACCACTGGTGTCAAAGAGACCTAGAAAAGTTTCATCCTAGCCTCTCAGTAAGTTTCTGGTAAAAGAAAACGTGAAACAGAGGATAGTCAATGACAGCATCAGCCTTAAAACACAGCTTATTCCAAGCACTAAGAGTGCATTTTAATAGTGATTCTGACCCAAACTCCATCCTATCTGCAGATAGAAACTCTCCCTTGAGTCAAATTATGCTTCAACCTTCAGCATGCATGTCTGTCAGGAGACATCCTCAGCTTCCAGTCTTGAAGCTAATCCAGCTGCCTTGCAATTTGGCATCTGGCAACTTGAGCTGGACTTTGCAGTATGCATGTTGCCCTCTGTCCTAGGTTGTCCCACTTGGACATAATGAAACAATACTCTAAAGTGGAATTTTTCCATTTGTGGTCAAGATAACTCTATGAATCTGCAAACTGCTCCTTAGAGGATCTTCCAAGGCAGATTAAGCCAGCGTACTGTCAGTACCCTTGCATTCAATTTACAAGACTCATAAGCCTCCAAGCTGAAATTTTGTCTCTGTGGTGACCAGTGACAGGACCTGAGGGAATGGTCAGGGGAGGCTTAGGCTGGATATTAGAAAAAGGCTGTTCATCCAGGGAGTGGTTGGGCAGCTCCCCAGGGAAGTCATCACTGCACCAAACCTGACAGAGTTCAAGAAGTGCTTGGGCAATGCTCTCAGGTCCATGGTGTGACCCTTGGAGTGTCCTGTGCAGAGCCAGGAGTTGATGATCCTTGTGGGTCCCTTCCAATTAAACTTATTCTGTGATTCTGTGATTCTGTGATTCGTTTAAGTGTCCACAAATCAAACTTGAAAGCTTTCATTATAAGGAAATTGCCATGTTTATCCCCTTGTGTTCCCTCAGCCATTTCTAGCTGTCCCCTTAGCCACTCCACTTGCTCCTTATTTTCTCTATCCAAGAATGGCATGAGCTCAGGCTCAAACCGTAGTGCACACATTACACATCAGGATCACAGCAAGAGGCAGAAGTGGATGCAAAAATGTTTGTCAGGGCAAAAATAAGTGGCACATCTACATGGAGGCAGAGAATCCTGGCAGATCAAATAAATCTTTTCCTCTAACAGTCTTGAAATCTGTCACAATAGGATGATGCAATAAGGGTAAAATCAAACACTATTTCTTCCTGTTGTGGCTGCCTGTGTTTCTCCAGTCCAAAGTTAGCCTCCAAACTACAGAAAGTTGCTTTTGGTTCTCCAAGGGTGCAATTGCTAGTGCTCTCCACATAACTTTGAGTAACTAGTTGAAAACCATGTATCTGGGGCCTTCTAATGAAGCCTCTGGGTATTTCACTGGAGCTTAAAATGCTTTTATTACAAAAGAAAAAAAAATCCTTTGAAATTGATTGCTACAATTGTTTCTTTTCCTTGAAGAGTGTAGGTTTGCTTGGTTTGTTTGTTTTTTTTTCTGGGAGAGAATATTTCCATCTGCTGATGATAATTGCCAGACATTCCTGGAGAGCTGCAATATCTACCTTCACTGACTTTTGGATTGGGAATACCTCCTGTTTTATTATATGAGTACATACATATGTATGCATGTGCATATTGCATATCCTTCAGTGTGAGGATGTGGTTTGATGATGTGTTAAAGCTCAAGCACACATAGTACTTGATAAAAAATGCCTTGAACCTCTAATATGAAATGTCAGGTGTTTATAAACTCCTTCTGCCTGTTTCAATTGTGTTTAAAGCAGTTTGATGGATTAACTTTCTGTCAGCAGACTTTGTACTTGGTCAGTATTGCTTGTCCAAATCCAACCATCCATTTATTGCAACAATTTTTGCTGTTTTTTCTGACTCCTGCTCATTGCCATCCAGGATCATGCCCTCCAGATGCTGAAAGTTTTGGGCCTTGTGATTCCACTGGGGTTTTTTTGCTGTTTGCCTCGGCTGGACTTTCATTAACTTTGTCTGCACTGAGCTCTTTTGCAGCTCATGTCTGCAATGCACCTTTCCTTGATTACTTTTCTTTGAATGAGACCTCCTGTCTTGTATTAGAATTCTGCGCCACAGAAAGATTGGATTTTCCAAAATACCCCCTGCAGAAGCCAATGCAATAACCATCCTACACTGTATATACAGCATTCTTCCTGATCTAGCCTTACCCAATGGAGTCCTGACTAGACAGAGGCAGAGGTTTTAGTTCTGCTGACCATCAGGCTAGGAAGTCTGCTTTATAGCAAGATGCCACCTTCTGAACCCTAGTTGCAGAGATGCTTCAGCAGAAGCGGTGAGGGAAAGGCACAGAGGCAAGGCCAGCTGTCCTTAGAGGACCTACAAGAGGACTGGCCATTGTCAGTGGCCAGTCTGGCATCAGGACAGAGAAAGCTTGCCTGTACTACAGCATGTCTGACGGCAGCCTGGAAAGTGAGGAGCAGCTGTTTCCTGGGTTCAGGAACAGAGCCAGTTCCTGTGATCCCTACAAAAGGGGAAATCCAAGAATAAGGAACAGAGTCCTGAGGGAGAGAAGGAAAATGGTTGGGAATCTCTTTAGTTTTCAGGTGTCAGGTGTACAGAAAGGTGACAGTGGTTCCTTCTGTCCCATCTGGGTCACCAGACTGAGAAGGCTGACCTAGGACAGAGGCTAGACAGAGTTAAGAATAAAGTAGGTGTTTATTGAAAGGCCTTAAAGGATACACCTTGGGCAGTACAAGAGCCTGGCCAGGGCTACACCTAAGATGGACCTAAAAATGGTCACAGAATGGACCACTGATCACAAGATCTCACATTTTTAGAAGTTTTGGTCCATCTACATATCAGGGTTAATTGTCCAGTCAAAGCTTCAGGTTATGAAGTCCTATCCTTCTTGTTTTCTTTCTTCAGTTCACTGTTGTTTATGCTCTTGGGCCTGAAACTTGTAATGACTGTCCTTGGTATCAAACTAGAAAAGGAATTGTTTAGCCTACCTACTCTGTGAAGAGAGCTCACTAACACTTAATATGAAGCTCAAAACTACACACCTCGGCAGCACAGAATATGAAAATTATGAAAGCTAAAACCTAAGGCATCAAGAGAGCTACCAGCCAAGGTAAGAGGCTTATTCCCCATATTTTCTTTTTTTATCTTTTGAACATTTTGTATCAGGAACAGCATAGCACTGATACCTTTTAAGCTTCTCATGCCTACACAGCTTCTGACCTTTGACCAGAGCCAGGAATTCACAACAACGTTCTTCTTATCCCAAACACATATACCTGTATGTCTTTACCTGTCTGAAGGGTTCTCCCAGGCTCATTACAGCAGATGATCCACAACATCTCCTGGCAAGGTCTGCCTGGCCCTCTGGAGCCAGGTTTCTGTGAAAACCAGCTGCTCTCTGGTCCCAGATATGTTCCTTTGGCTAGTGTTGTGATACATAGTAGCCATAAAAACACTTGAATGCATGAGTGTACACAGATAAATGTGTACATACAATGCAGAGTGATGATGCTGGTTTGATGGAAAAGAGCTTTGATGAAGTAAAATTACCCTGTGCCTCTACTTACCTTGATCCTCACCAGTCATTCATCCAGCCTCAGCTTATGTAGCACAGCTCACACCATTGCACTGCAACTCAGCACAGAGCTGCATTGGTCCCTGTACTGGCCCTGGGATGGAATGACTTCACTTGTCAGGTCTCCTCCTGCACAGCTCTCCAGAGACTTGGGCCACTCTGGAGACCAGCTCTGCCTCTGCTGGGGACATGACTGCCCCAAAACGTTGGGAGCTATCTGGTGTGTGTCATGTCTGCCTTTCTCCCTGGCAAACCAGTGGCACAGTGCAGTGAGACTTTTGCAGAAGGACAGCTGCCCACAGAGCTGGCCCAAGCAGCTGAGAGATGCTGGCAGAAATCTCCTCAGAATAGCACAGGGGAATGCAGCTGGTATGTGGATGGTGGCTGCTTTCATTTTCTTGCTCAAGAAGAATAGAAATCTGTGTTTTAAACCAGACTGCAAGGCCCAGGTGTGCCCCTCATCCTGGAGGCTGGCTGCTCTGGGGATTACTGGGTTATCCAGCACTGAGTTTACTGTGGGAGGCAGAAACTCCCTGGTTGTCCATGGGGAGCATGTTCTGGGTGAATGCTATACACAGTTTGGAGCAGAGGTTTCTGCTCTTGCTGTTGTATGCCATACTTGTGAAGTGGGATTAGCACTAGGAGATAGTTCAGGTGGAGGCATGACAGTGTGCACAAGAAACTTAGATTCTGTCTCTTAAGCACCCGGCATCCCTTGTGCTTTTAATCACCCTCTTCAGCATTATATTCTAGGCCAAGGCAGTAGAGCAGCACTAAGGCCCTCTCTTGGAGTTGTGGATGTGAGATGATTCTAAAAGTGCTGTAAGATAACCAAAAGATTTCTAGTCCTACTTGCTAAACTGCCTCCATCCCTTCTCCACCAGGAGAAGGTCCACTGTTCCCCATGTTTTCCAGATGGAAAGCTCTTTCCCCCCACCCTCCCATGGTTGCACTTCCCTTTCATTAAATCCTTTTGATCTCTGTACTTAAAAAGTGTAGAGATTATTTATGAGGGTTTGATATCAATGATTGCAGAAAGCCTGGAACAAAAAAGGTTCATTTGAACATTGCAAGAAAAGCAAAATATGCAGAAAGACTTTATTGATTCCTTCTTGTTTCTGCACACTTCAGAGTTATAACCAACACCTCCAACAAGTGTCTGATCCAGCAGTAATTGTACTTCCCCAAATCTCAGTGGTGAATGCTGATACTGAGACAGTGGGTCCCACCTGTCAAAATCCTACCAGCTGTTGTCTCTTCCTGATGCCATAAAAATTGCTCTGAACAATTGCTTAGGTGAAGGGGAACCAGGTGAGACAATGGGGATTAATTCTTGTCTGACCCTCCATTGTGTCAAATGCAAACCATTTTCATGTTGTCAGCATCAATAAAAGATACAAATAAACCAGAGGCTTCACTTTCCATCACTTGCCTTCCTTTCTCTGAATGGCTCTGCTCTTGAGATCTGCTTGTTCACTGTAGCAGTTTTTCTTTCAGATTGGGTTATAATACTAAATGGGGCAGTGACTTTCAGCTGGATCATAAAACAAGGATATTTAATGTATCATGCCCAGTATCCAATGTAGAAAGCAGATATTAGACCCAACTGAAAATGAGATAATCTAGAAACAAAGTATAGTTGTAGCTGGCATAGTTTGTTCATCAGGTTAAAAAACTTGGTCTGTAATTTACCAAATAGTCCTGAGAAGTTTCATGAAGATGAAGACATAATTATAGAGGAAATACTCAAAACACACAAAATCTGATAAATGGGATTTTCCTGCATAGGAGTTAAACCTAATGAGTTTGAATTTGGACAATTTATATTTCAGAATGACATCTAATCCTGCATCAGAATCCTCCTGCCTGTCTTGTGAGGTAAACAGAAACTTATTTTTTGAACCTGTATCCCTTGGGGTCTATCTGAAGTCTCCAGATGAACATGGCAGAACTGCCCCTCATGGTCTGGAGGGTTTGTGCCACAGCACAATACGTTTCAAATACACCTCAGCTGGTTCAGAAGTCCTCTCTGTAATATATCTATGGAGAGGAAACAACAAAATGAAGCTCAAACTGCTGTACCTGTAGCTCAATTTCTTTTTCTTCAACTGCAACTCAAGAGGAGACAGTTAACCATGTGACTTTTGTGAGGGTGGGGTGAAGGAGGAAGAGATAAATGTGAAAATATTCAAAGCTGCTCTGATGGGGATGTAAAGTGCTGCAAAAAAAGAGCCAGAGAAACACAAGATTGTGAGGATGAGGATGATTTAATAGGCACATCAGCAGCTTTTCTGCAGCAGCATGAAGTTTTATGAAAATAAAAAACTCAAACCCCTTATGACTTCCTTACCGCCCTGACAGCTAGACCTCATAAACTAGACATCACAGATGAAGTGCTTGAAGTGTTCCTCTCCTACATATAGTCCAAAACCACAACAGATGTTTCTATTCATGGAAGTCTGATATTACACACACAGAAAAAGAGTAAGTAGAAAAGTAGAAGAAAGATGTACAGAGAAAAATAATTCAGATTATTCAGAAGAGTAATCAAGGTTGCAGAGACAAAGGTGATATTTTTAACATTTTGCTCTTATACTCTGTACTTTCTACACGTTCTTATCCTGGCTATAACTTGTAGTTGTCTGGAGATCTCTTGGGATGTAGTGACATTACTATTTTTCTGTAATATACCCCTGGGATAAGGGATGGATATGTAATAATTTCTTAGTTTGTCGGAGCACTTCTTTTAACATTTCTTTGGAAATTGAGGTGTATCTCACCTAACCACAACTATAAAGTACTTTTAACCATGCAAGGTTGCATGGTATTGGTCATGTTGCTTTTTAAATTCTTTTCTTGATTTCACTCTTTAGAGAGGGAAACCTGGGGACTAGCTATCCTTATTTCCATTCCTAAAATTATCTGGAATAAAGTGTCTTTGGATCCTCTGTGGTTGATTCAATGGTAAATCAGTTTTTCTGGGTTTTATTTGTTTTCCTCCTCCAGGATCAAGCCCTTTGTTACTGCCTTTGCCCTTTTGCTGCTCTGTTCACCCTTCATGGTTATAGGTGTGCATGTTTTATTCATAGCCTGGGGTTATCTTTCTGCCAGTACCATTCCTTGCTTTTGTTTTTATTTTCCTCCTGCCCTCAAGTCAGTGTACAATATCAAGTGCATCTGTTGTTTATTGATTTATGCAGTGCTCCGAGACTGCACTCAAGAAGCCTTTTACAAGCAGAGAAGACTTCATTTATAACCGAAATACTGGGACCTCTCAGCTGGAACGAAACAGCCGGGTAACAGCGCCAGTAACACAGCTCAGCAGCTCTCTGAGAGAAACTGAAGAATACCATATCTAATTGAAGCAACAAGGGATAGTTAACTACTGCAGCAAGAATGTAATTGCTTGTGCTGGAGACTGTCCAAGACACTAGGGTTAACATTTCTTCCCCTAACAAAACACATGCTGGGACCTTTAAATGGCTACTGCTAATTATAATTACCCCAAATAACACTGTCTAAACCACCTTTTACTATTGCATCACAGTATCAACTTTATTATTATTAATGCATCCTTCAGAATGGTCTTTTTGCAGTCTGCCACATAACAAAGTAATTCACAGAATGCTAATAAAGCTGTATCCAAACTGCTTCAACTCAGTGGATTGAGCATGAAAAAAGTCCAAAATAGATATAACTCCTACTTTCCTACAGATGAGTTTTATTTGTAGCAAAATCTAAAAATTTCAGAAAATATAACTTGAGTAGAAAAATAGTGCAAATGGGTAGGTGGATTTGGCTGGTGAATTGAATTTAGCTCTACTGGCCTGAGTCTGTAAAGAAAGTAAACAAATTGAAAATTCTCCTCTACTGTGCAGTGGCTGGAAAGATTCCTATAAACTTTGGGGGGATAAGGTAGCAGAACTTGTGTACATCTCACTTTTGTCCATCAATTCCATCCTACTGACATTTGAAGAAATATGTGCCCCTGTGTTGGTGCCAGGGGTACTCACAGTCAAAGTAAACTATGCAGTTTAACACTTCAGTTTTATGAATGCATTTAAAATTACATGACCAATATGATTGTAGTTCCATTAACTACTAGTCAGGTTCAGATGAGGAAAATTTGTCTCATAATGTCTAGGCTTGAATGATAATCACTAATGGCTCTCAGCAGATGCCTTTAAATGTGTTTTCTTTTTCTACTTCTCCATTATCTGTCATTTAATGATGTATTGCACATCTTTGCATTTAAGTAAAAAAGTACAGCTCTTTAGGTCTAAAACCTTTATCAGTTATTTGAAATAACAGCCTGTGCAGGAGATAGCTGGCCAGAAGCATGATAAATGGAGAGATACGTGTTCAAGCCTGTGCCATCACCATATTCAAATCCACAGCTCCCACAACTTTCACCCAATGTTTCAGTGGCTGATGACTTTGGTATTGGGCTCCAGAGCTGTTGAGGTTGGGCTTCTGTCAGACCCAGGGATGGAAGGGAAAACCCTTCCATCTTGTATTCCAGAGCCCTCACTGCCCCTTGCACATTGCAATTCTGGCTTTTAAAGTTTTCCCAACATCTAAGAAGGGAGCACCCTCAAGTAACACCATTCTGGCCAGGGGCAGTGCTTCAGAGCCTGCCAGTGGATCTCATGACCATTAGCACGTAGCAGAGGGACACCAATAGATTTCCATATTAGTGACACTACTTTAAGTATGATCTTCTTAACTTGGATTTAATGTGCAGGCTGATCTGGGGCTTCTTTGAAAAAGGTGTTGAAGGTGAAGCATGCATGTATACACATTGGCTGTGATGGGACCACTCCCAAGCCTGTGGCTTAGTGACTTGTAAAAACAAAGCTGTAAGTTTTAATTTTACAAGGCTATCAGTAAAGCCTTGTGCTAAACCAGCAGGCAGGAGAGAGGCCCAGGTGTGGACAGCCCTTCCAGTACCTCACTGCAGCATCTTTAACAAGGCATTTTCCAGTCAGGTGGTCCCTGTCCATGGAGTGTAGCGGAGGTTCACACTCTCACACTTAGAAGCAATGATTAGAAAGAGTTACCAGCTTGTTTTCCTGCGGACACTGCCACAGGGAGTGATCTGATAGCAAGATTTTTAAATCATTAGATTATCTGTCCCTGTCAGTGTTGGTCTCTCTCATGTCTTTAACTGATCATGTCTGCAACTACTAGAAATACTGAAAGGAAACTATCCTGGGGTCTGGGGAAAATTTAGCCCCCATCCCATCCTCTTGCTCTGTTGTCCTCAACATACCAGAAATCAATATGTGCAAATAGCATCTTCCCTCTAAACAGGTTTAAATCTATGATATTATCATAGTCATATTATCATATCATATTCTCACAGTCTTCTTAAGTTATGGTTTTGTGTGGGTTATGTGTGTGGTTTTTTAAAATATTTCTTTCATTTCTGCAGAGCTAAGAGAGCTCTGTGATGAATAGTAGCCCTGTATTTGCAGAATTTATATTACTAGTAGTTAGAAGGATGGATGCTCCAGTCTGCTGAAGATTTTAAAACCTGATTTTCTTCCAAAGAAGAATAAACTTGAATAATTTAAAGCTTCACAAAGAAGGACTTTAAAAAATACTTTAAATAAATACAGAGTTCAACAGATTGCAGTGTTTTATATCAGTGCTTACTTGTTTTTCTATATTGAAATATATAAAAGGTGACTATAATTGGAGAGGAAATTCATTTGTGCAGTTAATGAGGCACATTTTATTTATGAATACAATAAACAAATAGAATAAAATGTTGCAAAGTCCAAGAATGTATGGCTCCATCAAAGTTTCTGTATCCAAGTTCTCTCGGGAAGTTGCTTAAGCCAATAGAGCTGAACTTAGAATTCCCTGAAGTGCCACAAACATGCAAACCCTATTTTTCAGGCTGGGTTTCAGGCCATGCCGGGAGCTGGTGGCTCTCCCCACACTGGCACACAGCCTGCAGGGGCAGGGGGGCAGCAGCAGTGCCTGGCTGAGAGGGACAGTGGAAGGGTGCTCTTGGTGTCCCTGGAGGTTGTTGTCATGCCCAAGTTCTGAAATGACTGTGGCCATGTGAAGGACGGAGAGGTCATGTGGCTGACATTTCAAAATGCATGGGATGGATCCTGGAAAAGGGAGAGGTTTTGGAGGAATACGGGTGTTTGGCCAGCAATTTGTCCTGCTGCATGCAAATAAAGTATTTTTGTAAGGAGCTACAAAATTTGGTGCTTTGCATGATGTGGAGCTCCCCAGGGAAGAGCTGAAGTTCCTCTGGTGCTGAATCACTCTGCCCTGGCTGATGGAGCTTGTTCCTCAACTGACATGATAGTAATTTAATATTGTTTTTCCATTGGATTTGTTGAGTTTTAGGAACTTGCTAAAACAAAAATGTCTTTAAAAACACGCTGCAAAGCTGCTTCTACTGTGCCACTTGGGATTAGATTCTCTTAATGGCTGCTTACTGAGAAGAGTAGATTAGTAAACCTCATCTGGGTGTATGAAGTCCCTGGGAAGAAGGTTGTGAGTTTAGTAAACATTAGCCTTTTCTTGCTAAATTAATCCTGAGAGATTAATTCCTTACTGTTCAGTATATGTTTTATGTTATCAAAATAGCTATCTAGGAAACATCAGAAATAATTTTCCCCATAATACAATATTAGAAGGTGATGGGAAATCCTGAAACACCTACTGCAACTAGAAAAAGGGATAAGAAACAAAATTAAGATAATCTATACAGTGTAACTCACACAATACCAAGGGTAAAATGTCTGTGTGTATAAATTAAGATATTTAATTACTGACTGAGTAGATTACACTCAACTACAAAAATTATGAATACTTGTGGAAATAAATCCTGGGTTAGTTCTGTCAAATAACAGCTACAAAAAATAAGGGGATGAAAATTTGTCATCTGAGGTGACTTTCAGTTATTTTAGATTAGACATTAATCTGACATCTTCCACCAACAGAAAATGTAAACTTTCAGAGGAATCTCATTTTTAAAAAGCTGTTTACAGCATTAAAATATTTTTGGTCTCGGAGCAGGGTATGGGGGGAATTTCATCATTATGGAGTGCTGGACAGGGAGTACATACTCAAGAAGTGTGCAGAACCAGGAACAGCATCTTTCCTCCCAGAGGGATGTTGCTTCAAGCTGAGGAATCCCAATAACCAAATTAATATAATCCAACTATTCCAAACCCACGAGATTTTCAGGGATTTCACCACCCCATTTTTATATTTCAAGTTTTGAAGGCAGGGTCGTTACATACCTGGTTAATTTCTAGCTTGATGGTATTTTGGGTAGTAAAAAAGATGAGTAAAAAATAAAGATGTAAAAAGATGTGCATCTTACAATGACCTATCTTCCCAGCAAAGATTCATATTGAGGTAATTTCTTTACTGTAAAGGAAAATAGATTTTGAATAGGTAGATTTGTCACTGCATATCTGTGAGCAAGACAAGGCTCTGTGGGTCTGTTTGATGTGCAGTGGAACTCAGCCCCAAGGGCTGGGGAAGGAGCTCTGCTCCACCAACTCCCTGCAGTGAATTCTCATCTGTCCTTTTGTCTCATGAATAAGTTGATGTTTTAAGGAAACCCATATGTCTGTGTCATCAGTTTCTTATCCACGCAGGAATCTTATTTTAAATTCTGCTACTGTTGTGTTTACATAGCAATAATATGGATCATATTTGTATTTTTATAACTAAGGGTAGGGTAGAGCATGCCAATTAGATCATGCTATGTTTGGGTTTGTTTGGAATACAAAAACATCTCTTTGGCAAAAATTCTACTAAGTTCCTTAGCATGGAAATTCCGGTGCTCTCCGTGAAACATAGGTGCCAATTAGAGTGGGTTTTGCTCTTTTCAGACAGCTAGAAAAGGCAGATACAAACATACAGATCTCTAAGACCATTTAGTTTCAGCTATGCCAAGAATGACTTCTGTTTTTCACAGCAGTTTTATTCTACAGCAGCTTTACTCTAGCTCGTGTCTGGCTCCAATAAGGGACAGCAATTTTTGCCTTAATTGCTACATCGCTAATTGCTAAAATGGTTACACAGCTTTAATTACAACTGCATATGTAAGAATTTTTCTTTCTTTTCATAGATCTAGTAGGAAGTCTGCTTGCTTACACTTTAGAGACACTGACAGTGTCTTTTTCATCAAATCATTGATTCAAGATCAGAAGGCACCAATAAAATAGACTGGCTTTTTGTGTAAGAAAGTCAAAGAAACCCAGGTACTCTTTTCTTATGAGCCCCCAAGCATCTGTTGTATTCACAAGATATTGAAAAAAAAGTTAAAGATCACACATGATGAAGAATCCACCAGAGCACTTGTTAATTTGCTCCTTAGTTAATTCTCCTAATGTTTAAAAATGTCCTTATTTAGAGCTTGAATTTATCCTGGAGTATGGGGTAGTAAGCTGCAGGAAATCTTTTTTCTATATGGGCTCTTGTAGATCACTTTCACACCTTTTGATCCCTTAAATAACATTAATAAATACAGCTCTTTGAGCATCTCACTAAGTTTTATAGGCAACAAATCGCTTTTGTGGCCCTCTTCTCTGGCTTTTCCCATTTTTCACCATCGTCCTCTCAATGCATCTATCAAGACTAGACATACTGGCTACATCTAGAATAGTAAATTAAGCAGAGAACTGTTTGAGTGCTTGAACTTGACTGCCCCTGGCGTTAAATTGTTAGCACAGGCCCTTGTGTGGTTTTTCCCTGGATCAATGAGACAGATCCACTCATCCCAGAGAATATCTGAGCAGTTTGGGCTTAGCACAAGCCAGCAGTCCTTCCCAGCCAGCAGCTCAGCTTGCAGTCCCAGTAGTTTAGAAATGAGGATAGTTTACAGGCACAGATATGGACCATTTCACACCAGCCTTCCTCAGCACTGGTGGGTAGCAGAGGGTGCTCGTAATTTGCTGCAGAGGCACAGGCATTAGTCTGGGGCAGCCTTGCAATGCTGCATTTGGGGAGGGGAACACTACCTTCTTGTTCCTTATTCTTATCTATCGCTCATGCCTTCAGATCTGCACTCTCACCACTTGATTGCTCTTGAAGCTTGTAGTGATATTATTATTTAGTGCATTCCCAAACATTGCTGTTGTCCAAGGATCCCTGGAATTTATTTTCCTTTCCCTTTTTAATTTTTTTTACAATAGGAAGGTAGCAGGGATAAAACTTGTATTACCAAAAGCATATTTTTAAATTTGACTGTGTGTATTATTTATCTAAGCACCCTTTATGAGTGTGGGTGAGCTTTCACACATAAACATTCTGCTCACATCATGATATATAACTTCACCATTTTTGCTATAAATTATTTTACAATTCCTTCCAGAAAGTAGTACTAATTAAAAGATAATGAATAGCATTGTGCCAAGAATGTCTGGGAACTAGGAACTCTAAAAGCTCAGCAGGGGAATGTTCTGCCCTTTGCCATTAATGTTTGGGATGTATCAGATACCTCACTGGTAACCCATTCCTTTGTCTACACTGATTTCACGTAGTCTCATTGTTTTAAACTGGGGTGCTCTACACTTCCTCCCCAAAGGCCTCAAAAAAGTATTTTTGGTGAATGTAGCAGCGGGAAGGAGTAAAAATGAAACCTTTCCCAGAGGGCAGTAAGTAAGGGTGGTAGGTAGAATCCAGTCAGCTCTGGATTTCAGCCCTCTGGAGACTTACTCCTTCTCTGGGAGAAAAGTATGTGAACTGAAAGTCCTCCTACATTTGTAAAAAGGCATTTTTAGTGATCATGCAAACATATTTAGCTCCCTCCTAGCTGCAGAAAGATTGAATTCCTAAACTGAACTAGAACTACTCTTTTCTCTGGTAATTTCAAGATCTAAGCTACATTTTCATCATTCATCATCATGTGGAAGGTGCTTGTGTCCGCACTGTCACATAACCGGTTAGTCAGTACATATTTCACATTTTTACATATATCATCTCCTGATAGTTTTCAAACAAGGACTTTGAATATTCTGAGGTTCCTAAAAGTCACCTCAGTGACGAATTAACTCAGCACTGGGTTTCTGCATCTCTGCTAATGGCAGACCGTAGAATGATCTGTGTCACCAAGATCAAAAGGGACATGTTTGGGGTCAAAGCTGGCAGCTTAAATTCAACTATTTTTAATTCATGTTCAGATTACCTTACAGGTGCCAATTTTTGAAGATGCTCTAATTTGATTGATCACAAACTTATTACCATACTATAAGGTATCAGTGCAATGTCTCGGTCCATGTCTAATCTGGATTGTTGCCTACTTCAGAGGATAGTCATGACTTAATCAAGATTTGGGTGAAGTTCAAAATAAATGCATTTTTGCTATAGCATTAATGCTAGCGTTGTACTACTCAGTTGTTTCTCAGATATTGAATCATTACCACTTGGGGTACATCTAGGGGAGGAGGGCAAGGCAGCAAAGAGTTGAAAAGAGGATGGTTAAGTGACAGCCGCGCAGCAGCTCCAGTGTAGGAGTTGATAGATCCTTAAATTCCTTTTGCTGGTTGCAAAAAGCCCCATTCCTCCAGGATGGGGAGACACTACACCTTGTTCAGTGAGAAGGGATGTTCTGCTGAGCTGCAGCATGTACAGGGACATTGTAGGAAGCATCAAGGAGGCCTCCAAAGTGGAGAGACTGTGATGCTTGGCTGAGAGGTCATGAACTCAGCTGGGTTTGAGAAGTCTTGTCAGAAATACAAAATATGTCTTTCTGCTTAGAAAATTACTTCTTCCAGAGGTCCCAAAAATAAAGAATAAAACCATGTCTGCAAATAAGATTACAAAGGTCAGAAAGCATTTAAAAATTTGACACTCCTTCATCCAAACTTCATACAAACTCCTTCATCCAAGTTTCCTTATCTCACCACACAGAACTTCTGGACTTTTCTGTCCTTTTCCTCTTTTCACTTCTGCCCCCCTCTCTCCCCTGCCTCCACTCCTTTCCCAGATAGGCAGGTTTTTGATACAAAAGGTTGCTGGGATTTTTTTGCTTTCTTCTCCCTTCCCTGGCTATTCTGTCTGCTCTCTCCTGTTCCCTTCTTCCTAAAAGACCACAGAAAAGCAGAAGAGGTAGTGTGATTTAAAGGTGCAGAGTTCAAGTGAAAGAGGCTGGAGATTTATGCTCTGAAATTTGTGAGAATCCTTTGCACATCATGCCCTTTGCACCTCAGGTAAACAATAGGTGTTCTGTATGGTTGCATGGCCTGGTTGTGTCCCAAGGACAGAAAAAGGAGCCAAGTCAAAGTTCTTTAAGAGAACTGAAGTTAATTTTTTGGCTGCTGGAGTGGTCCTGCAGAAGGAATTGAAGGTCAGGTGTTGAAGTTTCTTTTGGGTTACTAGGGAGTCAGGCAGACTCCAGAAAATTTTCAGGAGGATTTGGCATTGTGTAGTTGCGCTGAACATTTAAAGATCCGTAAGTTTTATCTAAACTAACTGATCACAGGATAGTTTGGGTTGGAACAGAGACCTAAAAGATCACCTAGTCCCAGCCCCCCTGCCATGAGCAGGGAAAACTTGCACTAGACCACGTTGCTCTTCCGCTGCTATGGCCCTGTGCGTGCGTAGTGCCTGCCAAGAGCGGGGTAACTCAGGATTTAGTGTGGCTAAAGTCTTCCAGCAGCCGGGGAGGGGGCACCCAAAACCCCGTTCTAATAACACATGGCCGTGTCTTCAGCGCCTGCAGAGGGGCAGGCTCTCCCGCTGAAGCTGGGGGGTTTAGCTGCCGTTCGGAGGAGGCGGCAGGGTCGGAGGCAGGATGTGTCCCGGCAGCCCTGGGCTGCTCCCCGCGCTGCTCCCGGCTGGATCCCGCGGGATGCCGCAGGGAGGGGGCGCTTTGCACAAGGAGACAGCACCACCTGCAGGCCCCTGCTGCTCTCCCGCGGCTCGGTGTGCCGGCAGGCTTACCTCGGCCCGTCGCTGCCTCTGCCACACCAGCAACACCCGCTTGTGCTGTCACGGAGCGAGTGAGGGACATCGGACCTGCCCCTTCCAGGGTGGCTGCCCTCAGGAAAGGTGTGAGAGCGGGGCTTGCTCGCCCTGGAGAAAAGAAATCTTGGGGAGAGCTTATTGCAGCCTTTCAGGGTGTAAAGTAGGCTTAAAAAGGAAGGGGAGGGCTGTTTTACACGGGCAAAGAGGGACAGGACAAGAGGGAAGAATTTAAAACTGAAAGAGGAGACATTTAAATCAGATGTAAGGAAGAAATTCCTTACCAGGAGGGTGTTGAGGCACTAGCACAGGTTGCCCGGAGAAGTTGTGGATGGCCCATCCCTGGAAGTCTTCAAGGATAGGTTGGATGGGGCTTTGACCAACCTGGTCTAATGGAATGTGTCCCTTCCTTCCACTAGAAGGGGAGGTGGAACTAAATGGTCTTTAAGGTCCCTTCCAACCCAAACCATTCTATTTGTCTAGTGGGAAATATAATTCACCCTGACTGTGAATGTACTTGCTCTTAGATGTACTTTTCTATTAAAAGAGAAAAAATAAAGACAAAACCCCCACCTTTACTCCTGCTCCTGGACTTCCCAGGTGAGAGACAGAGCCAGCAAAATAGAAAGATGGTGAGTGAAGCACAAACTGATGTTTTAACATTAATAACTTCCTCTTTAAATCACAAACTTTTATTTTATTTTATTTTATTTTTTGTACTTTTAAGCCCCCTGCTGCTTGCACATTAAAACATCTTCTGAATCCCTGACTACTCTTAAATCATCAGCACTAGGTTGTGAACTCTTTTCTGCTGATACTTATTTTTTTACTAATATCTCTGCTGTTACATGAACTGTGCTAAAAGAATCATGACTGAATTTATTTCTTTCCTTTTTTTTAGTGCTGAGTGTTTTTGTCTTTCTTTTCAAGAATGCATTGAAATCCACCTGGAGATTTTTTTCCTGCTGCCCAGCTGCACCTTTCCAACAAACTTGCAGACTGAAGGCAAGTGTACTACATCCTCCAGGTATAACAACAACAGTTCTTAAAAAAACAAACCCCACAAATCCAAGAAATCCAAATATTGTAAAGAAGTTGAGTACTTCTCAATGATGAAATGAGCCTCTCTGGAAGAGGACAGCCACCTGTTACTCGAGATGGAGGATGGTTTGTACTTGGCCATCGCTGTGCTGTTGTACCTTGGCTTGTACCCAGAGCAGTGAGCAACTCCTCCCATGTTTGGGGGTGTTTTGTCCCACCACAGCTGGAGTTCACTATTGCTTCTGTGAGACCTTATCTAGAGTTTCATGGCATGCTGGCAGCAGAGGTTGCCGTGTGATTTTTGTCTCTTATAAGCTGGCCCAGGAGCCACCATCCTTCAGCCTGCCCTCCTGCCTGCTCCAGGCGCCCAGGACTCCCACAGGGAACCACAGGGAACCCTGGATTACAGCATTGCTGCTGCCTGCAGTGAAGGTAGCTCTGATGTCTGGTGCCCATCTCCTCACTCTCATTATCCCTGCCATGCCACCCTGTGATCATGATCTAAGTCTGGATCTTAGCTACGAGGACTGCAACACTGCCTCCTTCAAGATTTGTGTAAGTAGTGTGATGTATGGTGGTTGTTTTGTTATCAGGAGAGACAACTGCTTTCCTGGGAGTGCCCTGTGGCTTCAGGCACTCCCAGGGTTTCCCAGCTCAGCTATGTGTGACTGCAACCCTTTTGTTCAGATCAATTTCTAAGCCACAAAGTCAGCCACAACACTGGGAGTTGTATGCTCTGAGGATGTATTACCATCCAAGCTGTGATTTTTGTACAGCCAGGGAGAGCAGAAGTATTATGCATGTAATGAAAATATCTGAGAGCAAGCTCTGTCTCTGATGACCTTCTTGCATGAAAACTAAATGAAGGATTTGTAGCAAAAACTGGAAAATAATTTAAACACTATGTCAGCATCCCAGTTTGGCTGAAGAGCAGAGGAAGTATACAAGTATACAAGAGCATAGTACGTGGCTCTGGTGTAACTTTATGTGGGACAAAGGTTGCAGCTATAGACACCAAAGATCAAGAAGAAGGAACTGCAAGAGAAACAGGGATACCACTCTGGTGTTGGAAAAGCTGTCATGCTGATAAGGGGGGGAGTCTAAAAAGGACAAAAAGAGTAGATTCTTCTGGTCTGATGATGTGCCTTCACTGTACAAAAATGAGGAGAGAGGACCAACTCTCCCTAATCACTCCTACAATGAGTTCTGGTAGGAGTTGCATGAGAGGTATCTGAGAGAGCTGGAGTTAGATTTGATGCTTTGTCTTTTCTGTTTGTGTCCAGTTATTGCACTGACCAATGTGTAATGTGGCCAATGCTTTTCAGAAAGGGTTGGACTAAATACTGCATAACTAAGGTGTCCAGGTGTAAATGCACACTGATCCTGCTTGCCATGGGAAGTTTGTCACAGGTGTATGAATGCCAGAGTGGCAAGGCTTGCCTGCAACACAGTGGCCACGTCCTCCTCCAGGGATGGCTGTTTGCCTCAGAGCCTGGTGGAAGCACAGCACTGTTCCTGGGAGCCCTGTGGGGCTGCAGGCAGCCCTCTCCCTCAGCTGCCTGCCGTTTGTGATCATGAGTGTGATGGCAGCTGTGGATCAGCATGCTGCGTACAGTCACCTGGTAGCCATCTCCTCCACGGGTTTTTACAGTGTAAATGTGCTAGGCAAGAGGGAATGACCTGGATTTTACTCTGCTGGATGTGGTGCAATTACACTGGGGATTCAAATGTTTAGTTACTACCCAGCAGCTCCTGTAGAAATTACAGTTCTCCCCTGGGCAGCTGCCTACCCTTATTGGCAGGCAGGCATTCCTCCAGCCTCATATCTCACATCAAGCTTGCCAGCCTTTGTTGTTTGAAACGTGGATGGATTCATTGGAAACTATTCTTCTGGGGACCATGGCCAGCCTGGCAGGGCTGGAGGGGGTCACTGCAGCAATCTCTGAGCCAGCAAGGCTGTTGCCCTGGGAAAACAGCTGCAGTTCCTGCTGGATGATGCATCTCAGGCCAAGTGTGGTACCCTGGTACCCTGTCCCTTGCATTTCTGCTGCTAATAGGAAGACATAGAGGGAGCTGTGACCTCTTTCCCCCTCCTCCTGTCTGGGACTCCTACATTCACCATGCTGGGCTAAAAACTTCCAACTCATTTCCCAGGACAGTGCAAGGCTGTGAGATCTATGCTGGAAATGACGAGAAGTGTTCTCACTGCACAGTCTGGGTACACAAACAAACCATTTCTGTTTCCTTATTCATTTGTCAGAAATGAAGATTTACCTTCTGCTCACAGCATTGCATGAACTCTGCAGCAGATTTTTTCAGCCCATAATGAATTATGGTTTTTTCCTAGAAGAGGTGAAGACATCCAAGTCTTGGACACTTCTGTTCATGCACCAGGGTAGGCAGACACAAGCAAGCTCTGGTCCAGAATATGACAGGAATGGTAAAGCTCCCAGGATGTTTTATTGGCTTGGATGTAGTTTCACTTTAACCTGCTTTCCACGTTGGCTCAGGCCCAAGCAGTTTGCAGACCACACAAACCGTCTCGGTCTGTCTGCACGGTCTGTGTCTATTATACAGCCACAGAACAGAAATCTTTGTCAGTGGGGAGTCACCACCCTCTCTGTAATGAACCTTTCTTATGAAAAGGTATCACACTGGAAAGAAACCTCACTAGTGAATCTACTCAACATTTCTAATCCAAGTCAACAAAGTATGCTTTGGTTACCAAAAATTTGCATGACATTCACAGTGTTTATTGGTTAGGATCCTCCATGGCATGTCCTAAATAGCTGAAAAGGCTTATTCATCAAAAAGGAATGTTTTGTTGCTTTTGACTTCATTAAAAACTGTTGTAAAAGATTGTTGCCTGTTTTGAAGTAAAAAATTAATCATGAACAGAATGTGGTAGAAATGGAAACAGTTCTTGGTTGCAGGGGGGTTAAACCAACATGAGATAATAGTGCAATATGCTGTTGTTGAAAACCAGCAAACTTTACTTTTAATTCTAGTTTGCCAAATGATTAGGAGTGCAATGGAGCAGAGATTTTTGTAAAATGGACCTCAATTTATGCTGAATATTCAAAAGGCAGAGCTGTGAAATTTAAGCACCTCCAAAATGTGTTGTTGGCTTCTGCTTCCAGAAATGCCTAATCGCAAATTCTTTTTCTTTTCTGTTTTATGGGCTCTGATGGTGCTTTAGACCTTGCCAAATATAATATTGCAGGAGTGTAGAATTACATGTTCTATGACTTGAAAGACCAAGAAGGCTGGAAATATTGGCATTTATTTCCTGTTGCACCTGAAGGGATACAAGCCTCTGCATTCATGAAGCTGGAAAAGGAACAAGGAGGAAGTCAAACCCCTAAACCAAATAGAAGTTCTGGGAAGAAAAAAAAATTAAGAGGAGGCACCATTTCAGTGCCATGCTTATTTTTGCTACTCTTCAGAATTTCATATTAACTATAAGTTCTTATTTCTTAACTGACAGAAAAAAGAGGATTAGGATACCTGAATCAGGGTCAATTTGCTTTATGTCAGCTTCCCCTCCCTTAGCTGCTGCCCAGCTGTGGAAAGGTCTAAAGCTTATTTTAGCTTTAGGTCTGCACACTCAATGGGCTTTTTTGAGTCCCTGGCTCAGGGTTCCCACTAATCCCAGTGAACAACTTCTTCTGCATGTCACTCCCCAGGAACCAAGAAGTTAGAAATAACAGCTCTTGTTTAGTGGATTCAGGAGTCTTTACTGCGTCTGGCCTTCACATTTTGTTCTGGGCTGTGAAAATCAGAGCAAATATAATGGTAATAAACCTAATTATACATACAGAGGAATTTAGCAGATGTGCAGGCAGGTACTGGAAAATTCAGCATGAGAGCTGAACAGTCTGTGAATAAATGTTGTCCATGTCCTTCACTATTTGGCATATTTAGATGGTGCCAGAATATCAAGTAGTTGTTTTTTTGGTTTTGTTTTTTTTTTTTTACAGAATGAGGACAAATAGACCTGAATATCTACTGGGGATTAGCCAAAGTTCATCATGTTGCTAAATGCACAACAGGAAAGTTCAGTTGGATTTTAATGACAGGGTAATAGAAAAACCATATGGAAAAAGAAAAAGGACTGAGTTACAGCTAAAATCCAAAGAAGGAAGACAGCAGCAGGCAGGATACCTTGGGAAACTACAGTAACAGATATCAAGGCATTAAAGACTTGCATAAAGTATCAAAGTTATGAAGGTCCATTGTGATAAAACCATTGTTGTAAGGCATGTATGTATTGGAGAAGGGTGCATATAAATTGAACTCCTGCCACCTGTTTCTTTGTGAGTCATGAAAGGAGTGCAGTAACTAAAGTCTAGATTCACAGAGGTATTTAAATTTTTAGGTACTATTTGGCCAATGGTGATTTTAATGGGTTTAAGGCTTTTTGCAGATGGCAGAAATCCATCTACTTCTGAGGACACAGCTGCAAGCCAGGCTGTTTAATCCACATCCAGCGAGCACACAGGAAAGCTGGACACCACGTATAAGTGAGAAGAAAGAAGTGACACTTTTTTGGGTCTATGAGTCTGAAACCCCACTGAAAACATGCAATTTTAAGGAGTCTATGAGGGAAAATTCAGGTGTCACTGTCTGAGGTACAGTTTGGAAAGAGGTCCTGGAGCCATCAGTCCTCTCTTTGCTTACACTGGTGCCCATATTGCTGTACACTGTCCTCTCAGCCTGCAGGGCCAAGACCGATGGATCAGAAGGGGAGGTGCATTCTGGCTGTCATTATGAACACTGATTTCTCTGGCATGATGGAGGACAGCTTTTCCTTGCCTACAAGGACTCAGGTGCAAATTTTCACGCTCTCATTCAAAGAGTAAAATGGAAGTATTGGACTTGAAAGGTTCCTGTATGAGGAGTTTAAAGGTATGAGCATAACACAGAGAGATACACCGTTTTGGGGGAGGAAGATAGAACTAACAGATAGTGGCTGCTGGGTGTTTCTAGCTGCTCCCTAGAGAAACACAAGAGATGAGGATGAAGGACAGCAAGTGGGTAAAGATACCAAAATCTGAGAGACACCATCTGGAAGCTGGCAAAATAGCAACTGCTTCTGCAAGGTGACTCCAAATTAGGCAAGACTGACTGTATAAAAAAAAAAAAGAAAAAAAAAGAAAAAAAAAGGAAAAAAAAAAAAGAAAAAAAAAAAAAGGCATGATTATCCAGATGGACAATTTGAATTTAGAATGGACAGTTTGAATCCCACCATCCCACTTAGGGAAAGTTGCTTTTCTTTATCTGCCCCTGGTGACACAATTAGCAGCCTGACAGGAAGAGTAAGACTGGATGAGAGGGCTGCAGCTGACTTCCTTAAAAGTCCTGTAAATACTGAGTGCAAAGAAGGACCAAACAGGATTTTGAAAAGAAGAAATGTTAGATTCAGGAGGTATGAGATTTCTCTGGAAGAGGAGCTGGTGTGGACTGGAGACACTCCATAGAGAGGGGAAATAACCTGCTAGCAGGATTAGAGGGAAACACTTTAAAGAGGGGGAAGATACATCCTTAAAAGACAAAGAAGAAGAGGATAATAGAACACCAGAGCTAGTGTTATATACAGAAATAGAGGAACATTCTTCTTGTAAAGAATCTGTTTAGGGTCTCAGCTGTTCTACTTCCAGAGATGCTCAAGGGGATGCAGAGTCTGATAAGCAGATTACTTCACAGAACCAAGCCTTTCAGGTCCAGCCAATGGTTCTGATGTTTCCCAGGTTGGTACTGATAAAAAACTTTTTTCACCCAGTAGATGTAATTTAGAAATCATTGCTATAAATATCTTATAACACAGTTTAATTGGTTTACTTGCTCCCTGTTCTCAGCAAAGAATTAAGGGACTTTGAATTTGTGGATGCATATTTCATTCCAAGGTTAAGACACTCCCTGGTCAGACCTCTGGCATGGTATTAGGTTTATCTTGAGAGCATGGACCTTAGACAGGAGACCTCAGTTTCTTGGAAAATTTTGTTTTCAGAAAAATTTCTGAAAATCTGCATTTCTCAAACAAACTTTTCTTTTTCACCAACATTTTTTTAAGATGCAGATATCTGCCTTAAAGAGGCTGCCAAATATCTCACAAAGAGCTGAATGATAGTATTTCAAATCAGATTGAAGTAAGTCCCAGCTAGATCTCCAGCTCCCCTTAATTTCTCAAGGGGTTTCTTCTGTATTGCTGCCCCTGCTGCTTGTGGATGGTCTTTGGAAAAGAAACTTTTACCCACTCAGTGTGGTGCATTTCCTGTCCCATCTTGTGACCCAGGAGACAATCTTGATATCCTCCAAGATATCAAGTATGCTGGAGATGTTGTTTGAAGCCCAGATCAGTCTTATTTGCCCCATCAGATTAAGTAAATTTATTTGATAGAGAGTCTTTCATGGTTAGCTCTGTTTCATAATGAGCAACTCTGTGGAATGACAGATCCTAGGGCAGGTGTACTGAACTGGGTTTGTTCTGGCAATGCTGTTGTTATCAGGAAGAGGAGAAAACAGGAAAATATTTGGGCAGTGTGAGGCATGCTGCTCTGAGGCTGTTTCTGTAGTGCTCGTGGTACATTTAGCACAATTTGAAAAGCAGAGCACCAAAGGAATGTGAAACAGAGTTGCCTGCACACCGAAGGCATGAATAGTTAATGCAGCTGGATGGCAGTGGTATTTCTGATTCACAGAGGAGTTTGATATTTGTTTTCTTTCCCATTTGTAATCGAAAGTAAGCATCCTGCAGTTTTCCATACAGTGTTGCAAGGAAATTGAGTTCTGGATGGATTGCATGGCAAGCTATTTGGGAAACACCAACCCTAATGTTCCTTCTGCCAGGAGCTTCAAGACTTCATGTTCTGAGGATAGTCAACTTTCTTTTTGCCTGGCTGCTTGTACCTTAAAAACCCCCACAAGAGTAGCCCATCTAGCTCAATATTCTGCCTTTTCTTGTGGTCCACAGCAGATGCCTAGGAAAATGAAAACAAGGTAAATATATCCTCAGTACTCTGCTGGTTTCCAATGATCTAAGAATTAGGAAGTCTTTGAGCCAGAAGTGGAATTTTTGCTCCAAGTAGTCCTCAGTGAATTTGTCCTGAGGCTTCAGCATCTGTGGCATCATGTAGCAATGATGTAGCAAGCATCATGACTTTCTGTAGCTGGTGTGACTAGAGATTGCCTCTGCTCATCTTGACCCTGATACTTCCAGAAGTGCAGGAGTAGAAGCTGTGCTGATGGGAGAGGAGAAGATCTGGTGTCTGACATGCATGCTGCCTAGGCCACCTCAGAATTAGGTGAGTGTCTTCTCCTATTGACATAGCTCAGGACATCTATGGTTTGTTTCTGAACAGGAAAAGAGTGCTTTCATTTCAATCTAATCTTCAAAGCCATTGCTTGAAGAAAATTCAGAACATATATTGTTTCTACTGCTTTTACAGTCTTACATTTCAAGCAGCAAATCTAAAACCATACTAAGGTGAAAGAAAAGAAAGGAATTAAAAAGGAGAGTAAATAAAGGAAAACAGAAAGAAAAAAGAAGAGAAGGGAAAGGAAGAGAAAAAGAACAGCCTACAGCAATCTAAATCAAAAGAATTGAAACAGCATTTTACATAAACATCCTGTTTACATAGTATACATAGAGCATTGAAGAGTTATCTGAATATTTCGATTGATTTTCTATTTTTTTTCAAGCATGCCATTACTCAGTTCCTATGCCACTAAAAGCTACACCAAGGATATCTTTTCCCTAAATGTGAACATGTGCCCTTTGGTTAATGCACAGAGAAGATGCCACAGGGAAACCCTGGGAGAGGTGGGTGAAATCCTGGCTCCACTGGAAGCACAAGGAATAGTCCAGGCTGTGCTAGTGCAGGGCAGGGAGGTCAAGAGACCATTTCTTCCCTGAACAGGAGTTCACTGTTTTTGTCTTGAAGCATTCCAAAATTATGATCTGCCCCTTTCAAAATAATGGGAGTGGCTCAATAAGGCTTTAAATTTTTTTTTTTTTTTTTTTCCCCTGGACTTTGGTGGTTGCTTGCTTTGCATTTTTGAGCTTCAATCTGCATCTCCAAAACCTAGAAAAGGACATCCTGCCAAAACAGCACCCAAGAGCCTCCACCTCCCTCTGGCAGATCAGACCTTAAGATAAGCAGAGACTATTAGAATGTCCATGATAAAGCTGAATTTTATCTCTGCTGTGGGCTGTGTGTGTGCTGTGGGAGCAGATATACATTCCCCTGAGCACATGGTCCATGGGGGATGTTGGTTGTGCCCTGGTTCCCTGAGCCCAGTGTCCTGCAGCCAGGACTGTGCCATAGGCAGGGGGAAGGGGAGGCTCCAGTGCACGCTGGAATTGACATATGGACCTCTCTCTCATGCAACATGCAGAATCTGGCTTTTGGGCAGAGGGCAAGCATGACTTCAGAACAATTACACTTCACCAGCACTTCTCCACAAATGAGATGCTGCAGCAATTTCTAATCCCCATTGTGCTCTTTTGAGAAATATCAGGAAGCAATTTTAACCACATGGAAAATGAGTATCTTACTGCAAAGTCCCATTACAAATCAGTAATTTACATCAGACACTTCAGGGACGTGCCAAAACCTTTCTCAAGTACACAAACAGAAAATTAGAACCAATGCTCTACCATGTTCATCTTACTTCTTTCCAACTGGTTCCTTTTCCCACAATGACTGGGTGCAGGAAAAAAAAGAGTTTGATTGCAGGAAAAGCTTAGCGGAATGAGGAGAGAGGTTATTGAACTGCTTGTTAGTTGTTCTTTTTTTTTTTTTGCTGAAGTGGATGTAAAAGTTAATCTGCAGCAAAAGGTCTCACAGCAGGAGCATATTTGTGAAAATCACTTGTACCATTTAATTACTGAAGTTCTTGTTGCAGCATAATTTTTTTTCTGCTCCAAGTGAAGGATGGAAAACAGTTCCTACATTTACCACACTCATACGTATTTGGGAATGGGCTAGGTTTTGTTGTTGTTTAAAACTGAAGCTAAAATTATCTCACTGCTGCAAAATAGAACAAATGCAATAAAAAGAAAATAAAACAAATGGGCAGTAATACAGGAAAATGTATTCCAGACTGTGAAATTGAGGGCTTGCTGACAACTATTACAAGGAAAAACACACCCAAAAAATGGTTCATTACTTTACTTCTGATCTGACAGGGAAATCTTGGTTAAAAGACAATTTCCTATTTAAGCAAGGAAAGGAATAAATTTATTCCATTGACTAAAATACACTTTCTTTAACAGAAAAGAAAAATTCTGTCAGATGTTATCTTTAAGTTCACTGCACACAATGCCCATGCAGGCAGAGCAATAACCACAGCTGAAAAGGAGACATCTCTTTTGCAGTGGGTTATTTTTCTGGGCACTGATTGCTGTCTTTTTGAAGAGGCTAGATGGTTACACACGCTGATTTAGGAGAGTTCATTAGTGTACTGCCCTCTCCTTTCCCTCTTGTCGGATTCCCCCCATCATCATTCTCTTTAAACCGAATGAGACTGAAATGAACGTACCCTCTGCGTGCTGTAGTAGACATCTGTAATCTGAGTACATAGCCAAGGGGAATATCCTGGTGGGCTGAAAAGCCCTGCCATGCTATCCTTTTGATGAATGTTTCAGAAGTGTTGGCTTAGGATACAGATATGAAAGCGAAACTCATTACTACTTGTGAAGCTGTGGAAAACATATTTTCAAGGACAGTTTTAGGGCTCCAAAATGTGGGGATTTTCTTTTGCTTTGTCTTGGTTTTGGACATGGAAACTGATGATGTAACTGCTTTTGTGTGAAAAAGAAAAAAAACAAGATGGAAAATAAAGCTTTGCTACAATAGCGCTGCCATGTAGGCTGACAAAAAAGATGGAAACCAGGGAGGCTCCAGCAGGCAAATGCCCAGGCAGGTCACCCAGCCAGGGAGCTCTGGCTCCTCATCATGGCAAGATGGGAAGGGACAAGCAAATCATCTGCCAGAACTCAGCTCTGTGCTGTTCTGCTTGGCAAGAAATGTGCCAGCAGAATCCTTTCTGGACTTTCTTAGATTTCAGCCATCTTTGTGAAATGCTTTGTGTGTCTGGGAGCCTCAGTTAGTCCCTGCTCACAGGTGGGAGTCAAGGTTCCCTTCAGCTACGTGAGATCAGCCATGAGCTGCTCTTCATATGGAGCAGGAATAATGCAGCTGAGGAGGCACAAACTAAAGATACATTAATGACATCATATAAAATAAATCGGAGGTGGAAAAGATGGTTTGCTGTATGTATTTGGAAAATTACTGGGAGTGCATCTGAGATTTAAAAATAAAATAATCTGAAAGAAAGCAATTAATATATGATTTAATAGTGGCCTCTCACCTAAGAGCCTATAGATAGAAATACTGAAAGGGTAATGGCAACAGGAGGTAGTGGAGCTAGCACAAGTTCAACAATCAGTGGTGCTGTGGAAGGGCAAATGTTCTTCAGAAAAGCTCTCAGGTAATACCTGTGGGCTCTGTGAAAGACAATAGGATTTAGAAAATGTCAGTGAGATTAAAAGGAAATGTTCAGCCACTTTCCTAAAGAGAAAAGGGTGCTCAAGGTTAAGGATACACTTGCAAGGTTTTGCTCATCTGAGGTTTTAAATCTCTCCCCTGTGTTGTTCCCTCTCAAAAGCCTATAAATGTTGGAGATTAGGAGAGTGTTCACCAGTTCCTTTAGATGGATTAAATCAGGCTAAACTCCTTCATGGTGACACAGGGATCTCTAGAGACCCTTGAATGCTTACAATACAGTAAACTAGCAATGACTATACTTTTTTTTTTTTTTTAATCCCCTTTTAATTTAGCAAATCAAAGCCTTGCCTCTTCTTGTCTCTTCCCTGACAGAATGATCCTCAAATGACTGGCCTTTTAAAAGAGAGACAGTTAATTATCAGAGGTAATTTGACCTCCTGTTGGGTCCTTAGCCTTGTGTCTGTATGTTGTCTATAAATTCAGTACTTTAATAAAACAATTAAACCAAATAATTGGTTACTGTAGTGAAATCTTCATTAGCATTATTTCTCTGATAATCTCAGAGCAGAGGTACTTTAGGTGGAGAGCAATGCTGCTTCCATTGAAATCAGTGGTAAACCCACAGAGAATTTCTAGTCTGGTTTATGGAAACAGGATCTTACTCCTTTTAGGAGCAAGTGCAGCACTGTTATCAAGGTACCTTCTGCAGACAGGGAAGCCTGTTTCAAGTGACAGATCAAGACCAAGAACATAGGCAAACTCAGGTTTTTGTCTGCTGGCAGAAGGAGTGAATGAGTAAATATTTGTCCCAACACCTAGTGTTATGAATCCTCCTGTTTTTACTGCTTAGATTCTAGGTGGGCAAAACCAGCTTGCTACATCTCACTCATCTGTTGAAGTGAAGCTGTGGAAAATTCCTGTTTCCAATAGGAGAAACTGCCTAAATAAGAAACGAGCTCCAGAGGTACATATGCAGCACAGCACTGCAAATCCTGCCTTTTTTTGAAAACTGTGTTAATTTATGTGTCTTCCTCTTCTTCTGTTGGGTATGGTGCTTCTGCTGAAAGGAAGTCCTTTAAGGGAGGAGCAGCACAGTGACCAGTATTAGCTGATGTGTTGAATTGAATTGATGTAAACTGAATGAACAAAGGTGAGAAGAGCTAAGATCACACACTCTCCATCTCTAAAAGCTGTGTTCTGTGTGGTGGTTCAGTTTGGAAATGCACTTTTCATATATCTAATAGAAAGAAGTGTTCTATTAATTTCTGGTTTTAGGTGGAGAGGCTTGCATTAGCCCAAGATTACCAGGGGAAAAGACAGCTATAGCAGCTAAGAAAGGCATGGATCATACTTATCAGAAACATGGATTAAAGAAATAATTAATCTCTTGGTTCTCCTCATATTACAATTCTTATTTTTATTCCTTGTTGGTACACAATTTTTAGCTTGGAAATTGTTTTTTTGTGGGAGAATATGTCTATATTTTTAGGAAAAGTAGCCTCTGTTGCTGAGGTAAAAACCCACCAGTTTTTCTCACTTTAATAATAATACTGAGAAAAGAAACAACTCTGAAAGCAGAACAGTGTAGCAACTTAAAACTTTACTTAAAGGCTTTTTTTTTTTTTTGTTTAAAAAGCAAGTAAGTTATAAAGGGACTTGACAGAGCCCCTTTTTCCTAAAATCTTATTTTTCCAGGAAAGCTGATCAGCCTTGTCATCTCTGTAAACAAAAAAGAGGTCTCTTGGAAGCCTTTTGAAATTCATTAGGCAGTTACCTAATAGCAGTACTGACATGCTATGAGCCAGTGCTGAGGCACATAATTTGAAAGGCATGAGAGGAGAAAATAATAAAAGCATGGGTAAATTACATTAACATTTATCAAGCAAAGTTCTAGGGAGGAGGTAGTAGATTCACACTGATGGGAGCTCCAAGGTACAGCCCTTATGGATTCTTCCCTGTGGCAGGTTTCCAGGCTGACAAACCATCTGACTGGACTCTGTTGGGGTGGCCACTCGAGTGTCTCGTGCTCAAGGGCAGAGCCCATGGGGTGGGCCATTGTCCTGGCCTGTAGCCAGTGGCTGTGGCCATAATTGGAGGCTGCATGACCTGCTGTGGCATCTGCTCCTGGTGTCCTCCTCCCCAAAAGCCCTTGGGAGGTGTCTCTGTGGGTAGAAACTTGTGGGTTTATGTCAGGTGACGTGGCGCTGAGGGATCTGTAGTTAAGGCTTCAGAAGGAAGAAAATGTATGCCACAGTCACACCGCCACAAGCAGAGCTTTCAGCCCTTCATTTGGCCTCCTCAAAAATCCAAAGGAAGAGCAGCACACACCCCTGGAAAGAGTCACAGGTCTGGAGAAAGGTGCCTAGGACAGATGAAGCCTGCTCTGAAAAGACCTGCTTTCCTGAGAGCATCTGATGTGGCTGTCTGGGATTTAGATCTTTAGGAACAAACACCTGTTACCTGGAACAAGGTTTGCCCTGGAGCTGATTGAAATGAGTATTTTTCCATCCTGTTCAAAGGCAAAGAGCAAGATGGAAGCTGGCAAGCACAACCCCTCTGCAGGGTGGGAGAGGTAGAGAAAGTGAGATAGCAAACATTCTACAAGTTAGGTCTGTACCTCAGAGCACTCATGATGAACTGAGCAATGCAACAAACTGGTGTGTGGGGTGCTGCTTGGTACAGAAAACTGAAAAGTTCTGCACCTCAACTCACTGCCAAAACAGAGTACCAGAGAAGTTGTAGATCCCATCCCTGGAGATATTCAAAATCTGGCTGGGTCTTCTAGCAATACTGTCTAGTGGAAGGTGTCCCTGCACTTGGCAGGGGGGTTGGAAGAACAAGATGGTCTTTAAGATCTCTTCCCAGCCAAACCATTTTATGGTTCTGTGAAAAAGCACAACTGGCTACAGGAAAGAAAATGAGAGAGGGTTAAACACCATCAGAGGAGATTGATTTTTTCTTTTTCCAAGTATTATAACAGTCAGGCTAAATAGGATGCTTTTTTAGGGAGGCATATTGTCCATCAAAGGATGCCTTAAAATTCAAATTAAATAAAAATCTGTCAGGAGTAGTATGTGATCTCAGCATGAGATTAGGACAATGTTAGCATTAACATATTAGATGTGAGCAACTAGGTCATTGACTTCCACGGCATTTTTGTATGGTCTGCAGAAAGATATATGTTAGTCAGGACATCAAATTTGCTCCTATAGCCCACTATTTGCTATCTAATCCACTGAGATTGTGCTCCTTTCTCAGTTGTATTGTATTTAAATTTAGGCACCAAAGTAGCCTCAACGATAGCATAAAACCAAGAGAAATTTTCAGATGGCATTTTGCACTCCAGACTTGGTACTGCTCCTGCCCTGGGTGGCTGTATCAGGAAATCCTGCAGCCTAGTTCTTTAATCTGGTGTAATAAGCAGAAGAAACATTAAAGAGCGATGTGCAGGAAAGGGAATGAAAGTCAGATTCCCACAGCTGGAGAGGGCTGGGAAGCAAAGTGCACATGAAGCCAGACTGACATGCTGCATCCCTTGAAAAAGGGAATCCAAAACAATCTCTGAATTTGTAGAAGGATCAGAAAAAGTTTAACTGAAGCCACCAAGAAATATTTCCAGTGCAGCAGTCTGTAGTCTCAGAGAACCCAGTCACCTGTAAACCTTGATGCTTAATTGCTTTCTCACATATGAAATTTAATTCAGTTTATTTTCATTTTCTACAGAAGGGAGAAATGGTGATCTGCTTCTAGACAAGTCTTACCTGTATTTAGACATCAAAGCATTTTATACTAAGGGGGGTCCCCCTCAGCTCCATCAGCCTTAGGCCATCAGTGAATGGAGCCTATGAACACAAACCTGATGGTGGAAATCAGCAGTTTTCCTTGATGGGGTCCCTCCTTGCTCAGCAGGAAGAAAACACAGCAGGGTAAATCAGGTTCTCCCAACATCTTCCCTGATAAAATCCTGGTGAGGTCAAAGAATGATTTCTGGTTCAAAGACCTCTTTATTTTTTCATGAACCTTTTTCATGACCAAGTCAGGACACAGCCAAGGGAGGACACAGTGGGAACGCATTTTGAATAAGATGAGGATGGACCATGGGCTGAGCTTCAGGTGTGTTCAGCTCAGCTCACCCCTGTGCATGGCTGTCTCTCCTCTACATCAGCAGTTTCTTTCCAATGTCTACACTGGCTGCTAACGTCAATCATCTCCACCCTAGCCCTGTTAGCACTCACCATAGGAACCAGTATTTTATAAAAGATTTCCTTCCTGGATTGTCTTTCTGCAGTTGCTTTTGCTATTGATCCAGTCAAAGAGATGAGATCAAAAATGAGTGAAAGGACACGCAGTGCTTCAGTTTTTAAAACATTTTTTTGTAACTTCAAAAATTAAATTTATGTATCATCCCCTGAATTAGATGTGAGAGCTCTTTCTCTTTTCCTTGACCTGAAAATTCAATTTGAAACGAGAAAGAAGGGGGGAAATATACTGATTTTTCTTTGTACACGTTACAAAATTCTTTGGAAGAAGTGTCTGCCACAGGGGACTGTGTGTCATGACAGTGTGAAGTATGTACAGCAGCACAGTTTACACTGGTGATTTGGGTTGGCCACCTGTTTCACCTTTGGCCAGAGATGATCCCAGTTTGGCACCTGACCCACCCAAAGCAGTGCACGGTGGCTGTAGGGTGTCATGGGCACTGTGGTGAGCCACAACACCGTGTGCTCAGGCTGGCAGCTCCTGCGCCACACCTGCACCTGAACACAGCAGAGCTGCTTGTCTCCTGCTGCCCCAACAGGCATTGGGACTTAATTCGTGCCCCAGAGCCAGCCCTCCTGATGTGACATCATTTCTGTTGCAAAACACTTCTTACAGCCTGGTTGTGTATTACCAAGGACCACTTGCTCTTGAGAAGGCTCAGATTTTACCAATGTTTCCTTAAAAACATGGCATGACATCCCTTACAAATGACCACAGGCTGGATAAACAAGAAAGATGTGATCAGGTGGTCCTTAACCTAGAATTGCTATGGATTATGTCACTATTGACATTCACCATATTATATAGATTATTCCCTGCTTTTTTTTTTTGGGTGGGGGGCAAAAGCAAGGGAAAGTGACAAATAAGGACATTCTGTTCCTTCAGGAGAGATCTTAAAGTGTAGGGTTTTCCTGCCGTTTTTTGCTTCTGAATGATGAGAAAATGTGCAGTAAGCTTATGCTTGTTATGAGAACTTAATTTCTTTTTCCATTTTAATTTCTAGTATTTTCTGCTATTTAATTCTGCTTCTTCTAGTCAGGTCAGTCTAACAATGTGTAATGCAACAGTAGCTCACTAATTTGCAGTAATGATTAGAAACTCTTTGGAAAATAATTAAATTTGCAAACTAACAAGTAGATAAGCAAATGGAAATGTGCAATCAGTCAAAAGGTGTGTTCAGCTCATTTATGTTGTCGTCCCTGATTTGCTGTTTATGACAATGGCATGTTTCCTAGCTGCTGTACTAAGGCAATTCCTCATGTTATGCTCACTAGCCCATGCGCTGTAGCTAGGAGAAATGATGCTATTAATAGGAGACTGCAGTACCTTCCATTAAATCTTAGATGAGAGGTGGAGAGGCTGCCAACTTCTGTTGCAGATTATAAAGTGTGCAGTCTAGCAAGTGCATATTAGCTAGATGTAAGTGCAAATATATTGCCATCTATGCCAGGTACATTAAAATGTCCAAACATCTACTTTTAGCCATTTCTGCTGCCATAAGGGAGAAATGAGTCATTTGGTGAAGCCATAACAGTGGTAAGGACTTCTATCCACTTTCACCATGATCTCTGGTAATAATTGTTCTTAAAGAAATGTAATTGCAGATTTCCATCTTTGAGCAAGGTAGCATCTTAAATGTGCTTCAGCTACCATTATAAATGGAGGTGGAGCATGATAAAAATGGGTTGTCCAGAGGGAAATCTCCTCTCATGCAGAGAGGCAGGTGGCACTGACAGGTGCCAGAGTGGTGACAAAGCCTGCCAGACACAGCTGCTCAGGAGGTCACAGCGAGGTGGGGAGGTGCAGCATCTCCACTGCCTCTCTGCCACCAGCCACAGGTACTCTCCTGCCATGTGGGCTGCACAAGCTGCCTTCATATGGGGGTGCTGGCCTTCCTGGAGTCAGTCTTTCCAGAACCATTTGTATGGCTGTGGGGGTATTGCAACAAATGGGACTTGAATGGCAGCAGCTGCAGAGCTGGTCTTGTTCATCACTGTTGCTTCTGGAAATGCCCAAAGACTCAGTGGTTCCCTGGCAACTCACCTTGCCATCATCTCCTTAGGGATAGCCTAGAGTAGCTATTTTTTCCTGAAACTCAGAGTTGTTGATATGGGACAAAAGATCTGCAAAAACACCAGAATAAATAACTTATTATAATAAATAACTGAATATTTCTGGATTTTTATTTTTTTTGTGTGGCTCTGATGTGCTAAGTACTGCACAAGCTCATGGAAGACCCAAAGCCTCTTTTGTAAATTTCATGCCAAAAATGTTGATTCAGGCAATCCATAAAACACAAGTGCATATTATCTATATATTTTTTTTAAACCTGACTAAAATTTTAGCTCTATCATTCAAAATGCAACCACAGTAATAGTTCACGTGTTAATCCACTATCAGGGTTGAAATTATTTGTTGTTTTTAAATTCATCCCTTAGCAACCTGGCATGTTCTACTCCTGAAATAGTGAAGCTGACCTCCCATGGTGACATGCCAAAAAAGTTTGTGTTTAAAGAAAATGCTAATTAATTATTGCTGGCTTTCTTCTAAGGTTGGAAGATGGAAACAGACTGCCAAACAGTGGAGCATATTGAAGTTTAGGACGATGCTTCACAGCCATCGTTCACTCTTATTCTCAGTGTCACTTCCTACTGTCACACTTCTCATCTCTGTGTGCCGTTCCCTGCCACGCAAAGCTCTCACAGAAGCTACAGGTACTGGGCAACCTGCTCTGGTTTTGAGCTTCTTTCTTATTTGAGCAGGAGTTAGATTAGGTGACCTCCAGAAGCCCATTCTAACCTAAATTATTCTATGATCTGGTGATTAATGACCTCCTCTCTGCCTGGAAGCAGTAATTATAGTCACACATGCAGACGTCCGAGCTACGGCACTCAGCACTGGAGCTGGACTTTGCAATGCACCTGTTGACTGCATTGCTTTTCACTGAGATCTTGCAGAGTTGAAAAGTTCACACCAGTGCAGGTCTCCAGAGTCCCTCCATCAGGAAGCAGATAGGTTTCACTAGTGAGAAGACATCAGTGCTAGGAAACTTTTAGCTGTTAACGCCATAAAACCTGGCATGACCACTTCTCCCTTAGGCCCAGCCAAGAGAGGATCTCTCTGCTACTGGCACTGATGGGAGGTTCAGTCGTAGCTGTAGGATGAGTCTCACCTGAGTTCTTGCTGAAAGGATGTGCTGAAGAGCCCACTTGGAGAAACTTCCCAACCCCTCTTTGCTCTTGTAGTCAGGATAGGATTCAAATCAAGTCAACAGAGATGAAAAAAATATTTTTTAATTGAGTTTGCTTCACTGAACTACTGATTGCAGCATGGTTTTAACACATTAACAAAACCCGTGAGACTTAGGGCTTGACCACTTTTGCAGAGGAAGCTTTAAACTTTTGCACCTACGTGAAAGAATAAAAAAAAAGTTGTGTACTCATAGCTCTGCAATTTTAAATAAGGTTAGTATTTTGCTATCTACTTATGCCTAATCCTTGAGTACAAGAAAGGTTAATGGGATCATTTCAAGATCAAATGTTTATATGGCAGTGGATTAACCTTTACTTCTAAGTAAGTTTTTGCAAATGTAAACTCTGCTCAGTATGGATACCTGCTAGCTACACTATGGCAATAAGGGAAACAGTTCAAACCTTCAATAACTGACTGTTAAATTTCAGTGATAATCATGTAATTTTTAAGCATTTCAATCCTTCTATATTGCCCATCACAACACAAGCACAAATGGCATATTCAAACTTCAAAAAACTTGAGTGAGAAACAAAACTACCTTTTCAACCCACTCTGAGAAGCTGGCCTTGATATATTTTTATTCTCCTTTGTGATAAGATTTTTGTAATTCCCTTGGGAAGGAGAGATTTTCAGTTTAAAAATATGATTTCCATGTGGCATCTTTATTTCTCATCTAGACTGATCTTTTTCTTCAAATTGTCTCCAAAATGTCACAAATGCTACAAGGACAACTTGTAATTGATGGGGATTTTTCTGCCTTTTTTGTTTCTGAAGGCTCTTCTGAAGGAGCCTTGCATGATCCTGAAAGACAAAGTGAAGGCTTTGTGTTTTATTACCTCTAAAATGTAGCTTTAGATTGGGGTCAGCCACAAAGAGAAACATCATCTGACATTGAGGAGTACTCAGCATAGACAGGAAGCCTCTGGTGCTGCATTGGCCTTTGCAGGGTCACACAGACAGAGAACTGGGATGCAGTCAGCTCTCATCCATGCTTTGCTAAACTCCAGTGACTGCACTCACATCCTGCAGTCACTGGGATCCAAAAAGCCTGTGTGTGCTGATCAAGCCTTGAAGCTCATCTTAACTATGTCAGGTTTGTGAGATTACAGTCTTTTTTACTCCTTGCACATGTGCAAAATCATTGTGGATTATTCTTTCACAGTGAGAGTCACAAAGTCAATGGTTTTCTATAGGTTTGTCTTATTCTGGAATGTCAGCCCATTGCTTTTCTTTATATTTTCATTGTCATGTACACTTACTGTAAAGCTGGGAAGGAGAAGAGGGCAGGCTCACAAGAGAAATATTTAAATAATGACCTTTCCAAGGGCTTTTTTCCACAGTGCCTCCACCCAAGTTCCATTCTGTGCAGCCATGCTCAAAGTATCACCCCAAAGTATCAACTGGAGACCCATTGCTGAAGATGAGGTGGAACTAGACAGGTGGAATCTGTACTTATCTGTTTGAAAGGAGTATCTGATGAGGCTAAATTGAGAGGCACAAGTCACAAACCAGCCTACAAACAACTTTGCAATTGATTAATGAATAACTATTCTGGGGTGAGGGTGGATTTATTTTGTTAGTGTCTATTTACAGACTCTGCATTATCAGTGTTATGATTCTAATAATTTCATACTGCTGTAAAAATATTTTTTCTTCTTTTACATGTGGAGAATGAAGAATACAAGAACAAAACCAAATATCAGATCAGGGATATGTTCAGTTCTGAAAAAATTACGTGAGAAAGAACTCAGTGGAGGAACAATATTGAAAAAAGATGCTCATGAACATCAGGAACATCATGTGTATTAACTCTATCAATCTCTTTGGCAAAAGAATAGAAAAATAAGTACGACTATTTTAAAGTTTTTATGCAACTTTAGACAAATAATATATTCTACCAGTTCCAAACTAATTCAAGAAGTCTTATTTGAACTACATTTCTTAATTTCCAGGTGTTAGGACAGATCTTTAGCAGATGAAAACTGACATAGCAGGAAGCACCTAGGGAGCATACTCAGGAGAGTAAAGTGAAGAAACTACATGTGTATTTATATAGTTCATTATTTTCAGCTCTGCATCTGATGTCTTTGGCTGTAGACTAGTGATAACCTTGAAAAGGTTGAATTTTCACAGCAGAAGGTTGAGGTTTATTTCATGCTGTTTAGGGGTAACACATGCCTCATTAGCCCATAATAACCCAAGAAATGTCGTAAATGCTATAAAGAACACATTTTCAGTCCTTCAAGAAGAAGCTGATAAGAAAGGTCATATTCCTTAGCTCCTAAAATTGTTTGTATCCACTGTTTTGATCCCTGCAAAAGTATTGTCCTCTATGTGGCCTTCATCATTATGTGAGGTCCATCACACAAAAAAAAGAGCTGGTTAAGGATATGATTGTATAATTCTGTGGCTTGAACTGCCCTGAACGTAACTTAGACCTAAGCTATGAGTTGTGTCCAAGGTTTAAATACTTAAACATTAAATATTTTAAATATGACTCCATGCCCTTTGGGAAGTTCTGAGGTACTTGAGGTGGCTGAGGAGATGCACTTGTTGTGTGTCCAACTCCCTGATGAGTAAAGCTGTACACCTAAACGTGTTTCTTTGCTAGCAGGGGGCAGGCCATCGCCTGCTGTGCCCTCAGCCAACATCTGGCGATGGGTAACGTCACTGCATCCTGGGGGTGAAACAAGGGACTGCTCCAAGCCTCAGTGGATGTCTGAGGGGACATTGCTGTGGGAACCACCCAGGACACTAAAGGAGTAAGTACAACCCTGCTACAGGTTGTGTGCTCTTAAAAGAAGAAGCCTGCACTGGATTTGGGAGAGTCCTTCAATAAATATTCTTCCACACACCAGTCTTACTTAGGTGTGGCTCAGGTAGCTACTCTTTATCCATCCTTCATGTTGCCCAGATACATAATTATCTTTAGACCACTGTATTTGTGTCATTTGATAAAGATAAACCTCTGAATCATCATCATATTAGAAGGAGACCAACCCATATTATTCCTATAGTTTCTTTTAAGAATTCATGAATAATCAGAGAGATAACAAGTCTGGCTATTCTCTATCATCTGCTGAAAAAGGTTTACAATCCTTCATTTAAGGTCTAGACTGGAAAGACTACACAGAAAAAAATATCTTGAATGGTTTCCAAAGGATAGCCATGGGCACTTGTGCACAGAACAAACTCTTGAACAGCAAGATATTCCCTTACCTTGGTTTAAAAACTTATGTCAAATATCACTTCAGATTTCATTAGCTCTTGTAGATATTAAATTACTGTGTAGATAAGGAGATCTGCAGTGGGAAAGCAATCTATTTCAGCTGACTTTCTGATGTTGGAACATTGATTATAGAATTCCTTCTTTCTTTACATGACCACAAAAGAAAGCTGGAAAAAACAGAAGTTACCAATTCTGTAAGAAGAAATATTCCTGGCATATCTCTCTTCTTCTCTCTCCTTACCTACAAGACTCACTTACTTTGATGGTATCCAGAACAGAGATATACTTGGTTTTCCTCTCTGTCCAAGATGGATGAAATCTGGTTTAGTCTGTCCTCTTTTGTAATTCTCATCACCATTTGGTTTGGAAGAAGCAGTTTGCAAAAGTTGCAAGCATCCTGCAAGTGAGATAAGAGGATTTATAACTATTAAGATACCAGCTGAGAATTTCTTCAGCTATTTCCCTGCTCTATTATCTACATTTTGAGCTTGACCTTTTTGCAGGAAAATTGCTGAAGAAAATTTTTCTCTAGCATTTTTTCTGGAAAGTTATTTAATTTAATTTAATTTAATTTTTGTTTTTAATTTTTGTTTTCTTTTTGCAAAAGTATGTGTTCCTTCCCCAAGATCTGCTGCAAACATTTTTAATGGAATTATGGCCAGATATAGAAGGCATACGTATTTAAGAGGATATAAATACCCAGAGTGTTTCTAAGTAAAAACTGCCACTTCAGAGCTGCTGAAACTCACTGGATGTCTCTCTCTTTTACTTCAAAGCCAAAGTCCCCCCAGGTCTGAGTATTTTGGCTTTGAATGTGCTCCATAGCTGGAGTTCATGTGTTCATCTCTCCTGCCTGAACCCTACAGGCACTGGGCAGAGCAGAAGTTCTCAGTGGGACCTTGTGTGGTGCACACAAAACCTGGTCCCTTCCAGAAAAGCAGAGTAAGAGCAGTCATTGCTTGCCTTGCATGGAAGATATTACCATTTCCCATTATATCCCTTGCCCATTCCCAGCCTACAGAAATCGAATTCCTGACACAGAGCCCCAGCTAGGAAGGCTATAAGATTTCATAACCATGACCATTTCTAGTTTCTAGGTAGACCATTACAGAGATGCTCATGCCTGCAGACAATTCTGATACATAAGAGAATTTGAAGTGGTACTTTGCTAGAATTACCATGGAGCTCAGTGTTTAGCCCACAGGATTGAGACCTTGTGTGCATAACTTTTTTGTGTAACTGGAAATAGCCTGTGTTTGGGCATCTGGTGTAAAGAGGGCCCACATAAAATGAAAAGACATTCTGGATTCATATATACTGATTTCCTTCACTCTCTTACAAATGCACTGGTGCATGTTCCTGCCAAAGCAGTCATCGATATAAAGGTAGGTATTAGAGGTCACACATATGGTGTTTCATATGGTGATGTGTATAACCCTTTTATCATGGTATTTTACTGGGAAAACTAAAAAAAGTGAGATGGCTGATGAAGTAAGCTGAATCTATTCTTAGTCAGAAAGATCTGTTGAGTAAGTTTCTGTTGTTTCACTGTTGATATACCAGGAGTACAGTACAGATGCTGACTGAAATAGTGACACCAGTAACTCATGGAAAGGGCTTGTGATTATGGAAGGATCAAAGCTGCCTGGTAGTATGCAGGTTTGGGGGACTTCATTAGAGGGATAAAACATAACTCTTTCTGGGGAATTGTGGGAATAAAGGAACAATTTCTTTCCTAATAAGAGCCAATTCAACATTTACATGGTTTAGCAACTGTAGGTGATTTGTGGGATTGTAGGATCAATTAAAATGAGCTGGGAGGTGACCTGGTTCACACCCCTGCTCAAGGCTGGGTAAGCTATTGCATCAGACAAGACTGCTCAGGGATTTGTCCAGTTGAATCTTGAAAACTTCCAAGGGGGGGTACCGTACAACCACTCTGTACAACCTGCCCCATTTTCAGTCTGTCCTCATGGGCAAAAAGCTTTTCCTTAAATCAATTCTGAAACTCTCTAGTTCCAAGTATGGACATTTGTGTCTCATTCTCCCATCATGAGGAATCCAATTCTGTCTCCCTGATGACTCCTTGCAGGCACTAAGGGGCTGTTAGGTGCCCCTATGAAGCTGCCCAGCTCCTTCTGCCTATGCTCATACACCAGAGACTCCAGCCCCTACTGCCTTGGAGCCTTCTAAAAGCTCCCTCCAGTTTTCCCATGTGTTTCCTGCATTTCAGGGCCCAAAACTCAATGCCCTATCTAGAGTGATGAGGGCCATAGGGAGAGAGATGATCCTTTTTCCATGGTCTGTGTGCCATGCCCCTGTTCATGCACACAGGAGCTGTTGGCTGCCTTTCCTGCTGGGCACCAAACGTGCTCATGTTCACCTTGCTGCCTCCCACCTCCCAGGGCCTTTCCCACAGAGCTGCTCCCTAGTACTTTCATCTTCCTTCAGGAGAAAAGCTTAGATGTATGAAACAGGTATGTTTCTTCTGCTCTGTCCTTATATTAGGCCCCTACCTTGCAGATATTTATCTTTTCCACTGTGTTGGGTGGAATACAAACTGTCATCCTAACATGCATTTCTCATAAAAGGTTAATTTAGTACCCTTGACTTTAGTGGGATGAGTCATGAGTCACGAGTTACTCATGTGCATAAATGTTTTCAAGATCACGCCTGGAGCATGTACCTGGGTTTGGAGGTCTTTTGATTGACAAATTCATTCTGTTCTCTTTTCTTTAAATATTCATTTGTTAACTTAAAAATCCACTTATTCATACATTACTCATTAAAATATGAATAAAGTTAGTTATGAAAGGTCTAACCTATAAAAAACCCACCCGCTTTTTTCTCAATTCTTTTGCAAGCTCTTAGGAAAAGTGTTATTCCCATTATATTTGAGGGATGCTAATGATTAACAAGGTTCGTTATTAGCGATGTATGCTGATATTTCAGCACTTTGAAGATGAAAAATCTTGGCTTTTCATCAAAATGATTAAACTGTTATCTCTGTCCACTTCAAAATCTTTTAAATAAAAGATCATTTATTAGTAATAAAGGATTAAGCTGCCTAGGAATGATGCATGGACATCTTAATTTTCGTTGCTTAATAAAGCAAATGTGAATTCTCAGATTTCTATCCTTCAATTCTTTTTTTTTTTTTTTTTTTCCTTGAATTTCTCTCAAGGTCTCTCTATAATTAATTTCAGCTGGTAGCTAATTCACCTTAATTATTGCACCTTCACAAGTACATTCTCTGACCAAACACTGCAAAAACTTAATATGCTGGGTCATCTTTGTGAAAAACATTCCAAGTTTGATGATTTCTTGATTTCTTGAAGCAAAATTGTTTGAGATTAATTTACCCAGGGAATCTTTTGCATTAGTAGAGAAAAGTGATGGTAACTGGTTTCTTTTTTTGCCAGGCAGATGCCTTTGACTGGAGATACATTTTACCTCTGAGAATGAAGTCCAAAGACAGGATGAACCTCATTCTTGTTTGAAAGCAAAAAAAGACAACCATTTTCTACCTCTTCTCCCTTCCTCTTCTCCAAGAGTTTGACTTGTAATCTTGACTCTGAGAGTGAGACACAGATATCTCAGTGCACAGGTATGTTTCTTCTGCTCTGTGTGAGCTAAACACAGTGGGTTGGGGCACCCATGGCTGTGGAACCACCAAAACACAGGCTTTGCCTTCCTGTAGGAAAGCAAAGCCTTGGGGTTTATGACTTGAGGACAGTAACAGTGCTATGTATTATTTGAGGCTCCCTCCTTCCCCTTCTCCCTCCTTCTGCTTGATGATGTGGAAAGCAAGCTGAAACATATGTGGAATTTCACATGGACTTTGTTGCTATTTGAGGTCTTCCTGTTGGAATTAAAAGCATGGTCATTAAAATTTCATGATGCACTTCCAAGAAAAATGCTCCCTGTTTAGTAAAATAATTAAAAGCCTGCATGGTCTCTGCAGTAAGTGGCTATGGAGGGATGAATGGGAATGCTGTAGAGGAAGTGTGCTTGCTTTAATCAGCATTACATCAACCAAGTGGGATCCATGCGGGAGAACTGCTAAAAATCTATCATTTACTAGGGCTGCACCATTTCCAGACCCTTGGGGTGTGTGTGTTCCATGATAATTTTGCATTTCAGACACACTGTGGTTGTGTCAGACCAGAGTAAATATAAACCATATACTTCCCCAGGGTGCTTATATAATTCTAAATAAATAAAAACTTCCTACAACAGAGTATAATACATCAGAAAACCACTCCTCTGACAGCCTTCAAGGTATTTCTGTCAGCTTCTGTGCTATTTTAAGCTCCTATATAGGTGGCAAATGCTCATCTTGGCACTGAACCTCAGTGACACAAATGCTGCATTTCAGCAGCAAACGATGTTGAAAGGGAGGGCAAGGGAGCTATGGCACTCACCCCTCTGTACAGAGAAAGGTACATTTTCAGAATTTTTTTTTTATCCATCCACCCCTACAGCCCTCTCTGCTCCTTCAAATGCATAGGGGCTACTCTGGGTATCAAATTGTATGTGGTGGCCACTAAATTACACTGATGGCTTCTAGGAGACTCAAGTCAGCAACAGGTGGCACCATGAGCAGCAACTTCAGTGTGTCTAAAAATGTGTGGAAGTGGGAGAGGTTTGATATTGAACCACATAGTGCTGAGGCTACCTAGACTATACCTTGCCAAACAGCAGTATCCAGCTGCCTGTTTTCTATCTTTCCATATTGCTGTATTCAAATTAATGGCACACAATATGTTCCAGAGCTTGTGCACTGATCTGCTGCTAACTGTGGCTGTTCAGCACAAAAGCTTCTTCCCCACTAGAGCTGCTTCCAAACATCCTACAGCTGCTATGGTGACAGCAAATAGAACAATGAATTTCTTGTGCACAAACCTCAGAACATGGATCTCTAGAAGAGAAATACAGAAGGAGTTGAATTCCCAACACACCTTGTTGGAAAAACAACGGCTTCTGGAAGCTGCTGTAAGATGCATTCGATTTACTTAAACCTTCTTTCTGCAGGCGTAAAAACATTCAGCTCTTTTTATAAGCATGCCCTGCTTGGTCTACAAATTGGACACAAACCTTCAAAGAACTTTGTGTTTGATCCAGCAGTTTCTCTTAACCAATCTAATGATTTAATTTTGGTTGCATGTATGAGGAGTCCCATTGAAGTAATCTCTATAAATTAAAACAAATCCTTAAGTGCAGCAATGTCAGAAGTGCAAGTGTCAGAACCAGGCCCAGGAAGGTGATATTTCAGATACCAGGTCTGAAACCATTAAAAAAAATATCCATAAAAACCATAAAAAACAATTAAGAAGAAGGTTTTGGTGCATGTTTTCTTGTGTTGTGGCATCTTCTTTTTTATTATTTTGGGTGACAAGGCATGTTTTCCTCTGCACTTTCCTCAGTACTTGGCAAGGTTTACATTTCCTCAGGGTCTTTTTCCTAGCCATGTTCTCCTGTCACAACCTACAATTTTTGTTTTGAGCTTAGTAACAAAATGCACAGTAATTGGACTGCAGCAACATATGATGAAGATTTTAGGTCTGCTTCACCTCTCTGTCTCCAAGACCTCTGCATGACCCTGCTTCCACAATCTCTGCCTTCCCTGCTTCTGCTGGCTCTTGTGGGCTGTTAATCACATATTGTTTCCCTGACTCTAATTAGGGGGAGTCTAAAACAGGTTATTTATTCCAGTAGTTTCTGGAAACTGTGGGCATAATCTGCCCTGTACAATAACAGAAATATTACTGTGAAAGCAGGGTCCACAGACAGTTTTGGGAAGGGAACTTTCCCTACAGACTTTATAGCAAGGTCTATGATATTTATTCCAATGATATTTTGGTGCGGTTTGACTGAAAGGACATTTTTCAGAAAGAGCATTTGTGTAATATATGGAACACTAACTTATTTTTAGGTATGGGGAATTTCGAATTTGGCAACTATTTTCCATGCTGCCCCTGGCTAAATTCCCACTACTGGCATAAGTCATGATAGCAAAATACCACCTCCCTTAGCTATAGAGGAGAGTTGCTTGCTTGCTTGGGAAGAATTCAACAGCTTTGGATGGAAAGTTCTTTATATTTTCTTTCAACAGTGCCACTTTTAATGGTTTTGCAGTTCTCCAAATAAATGAAGCTGTAAGTCTAATTTCTAAACTCAAGAGTACACATGCATTTTTCAAAACTTAGCTCTTAGGCAGGAATGTTACAATTTCGTAGAGCGTCCCCAAGTCATCTTGGCAGTCTTGTACCTGTGACCAGGGGTAGCTGCTTTTCTTCCTCCCCTAAGGCACCTCAAGACACACCAGGCTGTGTGTCTTTACTGTACCTGGGATACACACATGATGTTACTCTGAGCTGCAGAGCAGTGCAGGAATTAGCCATGCACACCCACTAGGTGAGCAACTGGAAAGAGAAGGATTTTAGATGGTAACTACTATATGACTGTATGTATATGATACTAGAGAACTGGTAATTATCCTAAGATTTTGCAGATATCAGTTAATTTTCTGGAGCATGAACAAGTATCTTTCTTCACCCAGTTTGTCTGAACAATTTTCTTTACCTTTCAACCTATACTGCTCATAGTAGAGCTCCTTCCCTTACAGTGAATTTGCAAAATTTGTTCTTTCTGGAGAAAATGTTACTGTAGCCTGTTTTTTGAGGAAACAAAAAATTTTAAAGTCAGTAATTTGAAAGCTCACAAACATTCACTGGATTTATGTCTTCTAGGCATTCTCCTTATCTCACTGCTTGTTTCTCCTGACAACCCTCTTGTACTCTTGCAGTGAACCTTTTTTTTATGTAGATCAAAATACACTACTCATAAATTACTCCAGAACAGTTCCATTTCAGTATGTGTTTTCTGTCTAATGCAGCCAAAAGCTTTAAGATGTACTCAAGGCTGTGTCATTCATGGCAGGAGTCTGGCTTAGTATTCAGCCAGTGCACTCTAGTCACAAGTTATTTTTTCAGTCAGTTTTCTTAATCACTCCAAAGTCTGAAATAGATTAACAGATCTAAACTCATTAAAGACACCAGTTCCAACCTTAAGAATATTTATGAATTCTTCAGATCATCTTCTTAACTCCAGATTAAATATTTGTTATTTTCAAATGCTTTCTAAAATTACCTTCATCGTAGGTGTTTGGGCTGCTTTTGGTATGACCCCCATTTTTTTTTGCCATTAATCATAATCATGCAGAGAAAGAAGTATGCTCACTAATCATGGCTTTTTATTCCCTTTTATTGCTAATCAAACTTTTTTTACCTTTTTGAGAAGCATCTCAGTGTAGAGTCAATGAGGGATTTATATCATGTTGTCCTCATTTCAGTGTGTGGGAAAAGAATAAAGTGAACAATGTACAAAGATACCACATGGTGATCGATTTTGCATAAATAATTTGGTGAATGTTTGTGGAAATGGAGCTGATCAGTAAAAATCAACGTAATATGACAGGTCCTATCAATGCAAAATAGGGCTGCATTTACAGGGAAAAATTATTCACAAAATTTCTCACCACCTAAATTCTGTTTCTCACACTCTGACTTAAAATAGATTTACATTGGAAGATGTCTCTGCTAGAATCAAATTGCCTCCAGTTCTTTACAGAAAATACAAAAGGCTATGCAATTTTAATGTAAATTAAATTTATCATCTTTCAGCTGTCCTGCCCCATTGATATGGCATGTCAAAACCACTCATCATTAAGGGGTTTCAGTGGCTAAGCGTTTTATAATGGCTAATGAATCCAAAATAAAAAGTGCATGGAGGCTGATCATTCTTTCTTTCTCTGACCCTTCAGACTTTCATATTTCTCTTAATTCCTTATCAGAAAACCAGTAAACACCCTGAGAATTTTCAAAACATGACTGATCTTTTGTTAGATCATATAAGTCAGATGCATAGATTTAATAGTGTTCATAGTGTTTTCTGCCTTTCTGTACCTCAGAATCTTCCCACTGAACACTTTTCAATTTAGGATCTCTCTACAAAAGTTTTAGTTTACCTGACACAAACACTTTTTTAAGAAATGTCCTATGTGTTTACTAAAATACCTGTGTAAAAAGGTTAGTAGGTGAGACAGACACAATGTTTTATCTATGTTAAGAAATGAAAATAAAAATTCAGAAGTCTGTGGGGTTTTTTTCTATGGCTTACCTTGGAAAATGCTTTAATAGTACTTTAAAAATGCAATAATTTTTTTTTTTACAGGAAATGTTACAGGAAGCTAAGAAAATTTCCCTTTTTTCTTTGTGTCCATTATTAATATGCAGGACAAATTACAACCTTCTCTGTCTCCCCCTCCCAGAAAACCCCCCCTTCTTCAGAAATCCATTTATACTTTGCACGGGAAGAGTAGTTTAAAGCATACCAGAAAATAAGTTAGGTGATCTGAAACATTTAGAGTAAAAACATATTTCCAGAGCATGCCTGTGTTTTAAAAAAGTTGTTTTAGGCATTATGGAGAAGAATAAATATTTTGCTTTGTTTTCCTTTCGAATATAGATCATATTAATGCTGCCATTCTTTACAGACACAAACAAAAAATCCATTATGTGCAAGTAAAGTAAGAGTATGATTAGAGTCAAATAGTTCACTGGTTTGAACATTAAAAATATCTATGTGCATGTTAACTTGACAACTGATTGGGGTATAACCCTGGCACACAAATCCCTCAGTCCCAAGTACTGTGTAGCCATAGCTTCATGTCATTGACTCAAACCACATTATTACATGAATGCATTACTGCCACTCAAGTGAATTATTGATCCACATAATTCCTGTCCTTTGTTACTCATGCTTAAACTAGGTCGTCAAAGTGCTGTGATTACAGAATATTATTGTTCTAGACTGATCTGTTTTTACTCTTATAAATTACTGGTCTGATTTTCTGAAGTTGATTTTTTTTTGCCTTTTTTGGTGAATTCCATTTTCAACCTTTTCTGCTTCAAATTATTTGGATTGTGTAATTTTATCATGATAACAACGTTGTAGGTGATTAGAGAGATGTAGTGTTTCTAAAGGACCAAGGAAAAAACACTTAAAAAAGAACCACTTTCCCTTTGATCAGCAACCCACAGAAACCTGCTGGCTTCTTTAAGACTTTATAGCTCTTTTAATTAACTTAGTACTGGCTTTGCTATTATACAGAACTAAACCACTGTAAGAATGTTAAGGCGATAATAAACATCTCATTTAAATCCACTAAAGAGAGAAAAAAGTAATTTACAGCAAGATCTCTGTCCTTAGTTTACCCTTTTGTGTCAAACATTTGGAGAACATCTGGGAACTGACACAGTTTTTCCTAGGACATAAAGGAGTCCCTCTGGAGGAAGCAGGCTCACTTAGTGAGTGAGATGAGAAACATCCATCCTTTGCTGCCTAAAATATGTCTAAGAAGCTGGGATCAGTATCAGCTTGCAACATTTTCTTCATTTCCATTTCCTTCTTTTAGTGAATGCAACCCCCAGTTTTAGAATTATAGAAACCTTCAATTTTTTTATTAATTTCTTGTATTTTTTCAGCTGAAACCTCAATGCACTCATGACTTTTAATCCATGGATTTCCAAAAAGGAGGAAAATTTGACTCAACTAAATTCCTTCTGACTGAAAAAATGGTGTTATTTCTATGGTATGGAAGAAAAAGAGATCTCATTATTTTAACAAGTTTCATGGTTACCTTTAGGCAAAGAAGGGAGGAGTTTAGAGAGGCCTTAGGAAAGAGGGTTGGAAATAATCCAGAAATCAAGGAAGCCTGCTTCCCACAACAAGGAATTTAAGAAGTTCAGTTTATTTATTTTTTAAATAATAGTTTGAGAGATGATTTGATCAAGTGTGGCAAATATCTCCATGAATAAACAATTGCAGGTGCTGTAGAGCTGATGATCAGCAAGAGGCTGAAACTAATCATGTTCTAAATGGAAAAAAATTGGAATTTCTGGCCATGATTGTACCAAAACTCAAATAGAGGGATAGAATCTTAGTTGCTTAATACACATAAATCCTGAATAGATAAATTTATCAAAATTACTCCCTACCTTTGTCAGATTTTGCAGACATAATGCAGGCAAGTGGACTATTTGATAAGCCCTTCATGTCCTGACAATGCCTCCTACCACAGAGCTGACCTGAACAAAATTTTTCATCTCAGATGATAATATTTAAATTTAAAATGTGCATTCCGAATTAATTTGATAAGCGATGATCTTAAAAGTGCATTAGATGCTTTTCCTTTAATAACTTTCAGTGGCTAAGTTAAGCCTACTATTCTATCGTTATAGCCAGATTTGTAACGAGGAAGCTGTGCCCAGTTGTGCCCCTGAGCCTAGCTGAAGGTCTGCACATTCAGCAGTGTCCATCCCAAACCCTGCCTTCCATTCATCCCAATCTGGGACCATTTCATTTCACACCACTTCACTTCGTCTGGCTGGTCTTGTCCTGGGAGCTTGGAAACACTCTGAATGCTCTGGCTAGGGCACTGTCGTTGTAATTAGAGAGTGGAAAATTGCTCTGCAAGTGCACAAGAATACTTACATGATATCTGCTGTGAGAAGATGAGAACTTCTGAAAAGAACGTGTTTTCCCCTGAAGGCCAAAGACCCTTTGGGGATTGATCCTGCTGGTTGCTGACTACAGAGACAACTCTTTGGCAGGCACTAGGGAGTGCCCCTTTGGGGAAGCAGCATGAGGGATAAGAAGGCACCTGAGGACATGGTGTTTATTGCACAGCTCCCTGAACCCCTTCAAGATTTTCTGTAAACCCTGTAGAATCTTCTCTAAATTATGATTTGTGTTAATCCACTCAGAAACAACAGCAACACTGTATGATTTGTCACTATTATCAGCTAACTAAAGCAGTTTCAATATTGGACTGAATCAATCCAGAGGATTGAAAAGACTTGGAACAAGATGTGTAAATTACAACAATGGATAAATCAGAGGTAATTGTGAGATGTTTCTGGATAGTCTGTGAACAAGAGAAATAGCTAAATTCATTAAGAGCACAATTCCTTGCAAAATAACTTTTTCAGTCTTAGTAATGAAACATCATACCCAGACAAATTGTCTTCTCTTAAACCTGGTCCCTAATGCAGTTTTGCAAGAATGGGGCAGGGTGTTGCTTTACCCTCATACCCCTGTCACTAGACCCAGTAGTCTCATTGCAGAAATGTGCTTTTCTGTGCTGTGTTAATAGCTGTCACTGTTGCTAGCCTAAAAGTACTGCTGTACTTGGCACTTTCATCTCTTCCATCTTGCTTGCCAATAGCCCCAAACTGCTTGCTGAGGTGGAGAAAGAATTGAATTAATTCAAGCTCCATGATGAGACACATACCTGGATTCTACAACTAAATTTATTTGGAGTTCTTTCTCTTACTGCTTGCTTCTTGTTGTTTCAAGAGAGGCTGAGATTCTGATGCTGTTGGTGATTATGGCTGTTGTCAGAACAGCATGTTTTACTGTTCAGAACTTAAAAGGAAAATGGCTCTTTCCAAAATGTGATGTGGGTGCCATGATTATTTCACTCCAGCGGCTTCATTCCATTGAAACAGTGATGAAATTATCAAAGCATTGGCTCAGAGTTCTTACTTGTATGTGTTCTCTCACAAAATGTAGGAATTCAATGCACAAGAAAGTAAAATAATGACATTAACTGTATGTCTTGTGTGTCTTTAGCTATTTACAATTATGAGAAAAATAGAGCAAAAATAGATTAAATTCTATGTGCTTTGTAGGAGTTTGGTATCTCACAGGACACCTTCTAATGTCTTCAGTCCTGTGACTTTGGACTAACACAGTTGCTTCCAAATTCAAGTGCCAACCTGTGCTTCCAAACTGTCATTGAATGAATTGGCAGTCTTCCTCTTTTTTATTTTAATGGATCACTTGATCAAAACAAAGAAGTTACAAACCCAAAAGTTTTTGCTTATGTTTTCCTTAGGAGGAAAAAATTTTACATGTCCTATTTCTGTATATACATGATTTGTACAAGTGTCCAGAATGCTTCATTGACTCCAATCCACTTCATAGTCCATTGGGTATGAAATAAAACCAGAAGAAAATTGACATTTACTGTCACCTTTTCCCTTCAAGGACCTATTGTGCATCCCAAATATCTCTGAAGACACAGTAACGCATTACAAGGCCATTCATCACTGATGAAATGAAATTCATGAAGGCATGAAATCACTGATGGTGTTACACAGATGACTTTAATACCATAGAGGTTGTCTCTGAACTATGAACTTCGTGCTCTTGATGATAAGAAGGAGTACTGGAGTGTCTGTGGATTTTATCCAAGGAAAGCAAGAACAGGTAGGAGTTGGTTGCCACTCCAGCAACTTTTGATGTACGGTCTTGGTGGCTCAGCCATGTGGGTTCATGGGAGAGGATTCCAGAGTTGGGATCCTCCATCCTGAGAACAACAGGAATATTCACTCGCTGTTCACACAGATTAAAGTGGGAGAGGAAGAAAAAAGAGTTTTATTGAGAAGATGCAGACAACAACAGGGAGGTCATTTCCACTCCATACACCTTGTTAGTTGGAGCTTTACATCCAACTTGCTTCTGGCAACTACAAAATACATAATAAAATTATTAACAGTTCATTGCTTCCAGCTGCTCACGAGAAACAGATGCAGTTGTGGACCTATTTAGTCAGCAATTCTTCCTTCCCAGTTATACCTCATCTTGAGCAGGGAATATTTGAATAATGAATTGTGTATTTGACTATGAAGTAGGACAGATATAAATAAAATTATTCTCCTCAACTGCTGCATTTTACTAAGAAGCACTTTTAGAGTTAAGCACAGGAGATTTAGGAGAAGCACATTGTGAGGAATGTGCAGTTTTGGCTTCATTCATTTGGGATGTTTTCTCTCACTTGCATCCAGTGTGAGATAAATGTGCACAGCAAGGAGAGTTCTTTGCCCTGACATGAAATGGCTGCTCTTACCCTCCATCCTGGGCACACTCTTGAATTTTGTTGCCTGCCTGCATCTTTCTTTTTCCTTTCCAGATGAGAGACAATAGCATACCCATACCTGTGACCCCTCTGCCAAGGCATCTCTCTAGAAATTTTTGTTTGAAATGTTGCAGATCCCCTTTTTTGAAATGTGTTATGACCCTAGCAAATATCCACTGCAGAAACATTTCAAGGGAAATCACTTGAGTTTCTAAGCCTATTAAAAACATGATTTGCATGTCCTATATCATTCAGGGTAAAATATTTCCCTTTGCCGTAAAATATCTAATTCTGTCTGAAAGTAGGAGCCAGCAAGAGGAATTTTTCCATTGACTATTGACCTTCATATAAGGATAGCCAAATCAGCTTGGTAAATTAAGCCTTGGATAAACACTTTGCAAGACTTTAGTACTCCTGTATAACCCAACTGACAGAAAATTGAGAGGTTATTCAGATAGTCAATTACATCTTAAATGAAAAACAGGCTGGATGCATTCATAATTTAGAATAAACTCGTAAGTCCCAAAAGAAAGAAAAGAGAAACTATTTTAGGTACATTTCTACTTCAAATTAAATAGTCATATAATGGCTAGAGCTATGCCTGCAGCTTACATCACAAAAAAAAAAAAAATTAAATTAAATAATAATAGCAAAAAATGACAGTAATACATTTAGACAGCCTTATTTAAAGAACCAGGGGACTGGAAACAAATGGTTACGGCTAGAGATATAAATAGTCCAGGTAAAAGATAATGATAATAATGAAATATGAAACACCAGGATAGGAAGAATTATAAGTGGCAGCTCCAAAAGCTTTTATTCTGCAGCTCCCCATGTCCTGACTGTCCAAAGAGGTCCTGAGAAGGTCAGCATCATGGTGCTCTCACAAAGGAATCCCCTGAAGCTGAGCACTGGCTGGCTCCTCCCCTGCCCTGTCACTTCTCCTTCGGGAAGAACTTCAGGGAGTCCATCTTGGCCACCTTCTTTTGAGGAGATTTTGGGAATTTTTAATTAGATGTGATTTGCTTGAAACTGGCCAAAAGGTTCAGACAATGTTTTGGAGGCAGGAGAGACACAGGCACTCAGGCAGTGATCAAATGCATCTAATTACCTTGGGAATGCAGGTAAAAAGTAATGCCCCAATTAAGAATTTAATTTAAAAATTGTTTTTCTTTTGTATTCTCTGTGACTCTTTGGGCTTCTCAGTCTTGGTTATGAAAGGGAACCTTACCAGTGTATACAAATATCCAGAAAGGGGTTTCCAAAAGAAGGGATACAGCTCTTCTCAGTGGTGCTAGGCAATAGGACAAGAGGCAATTGGCAGAAACTAAAATTCCATAGGAAGGGGATGGGCACAAGAAGTTCCACCTGAATATGAGGAAGAACTCCTTTACTATGTGGGTGATTGCACATGAGAACAGATTGCACAGAGAGGGTGTAGAGTCTCCCTCACTGGGGATATTCAAGAACTGTCTTGACACAATCCATGTCCATGTGATGAATGATCCTGCTTGAGCAGGAGGTTGGACCAAGTGCCCCACTGGTGTCCCTCCCAAGCTGACTGGTTCTGTGATTCTGTGAGTTTTATAAACAATCCAGAACAGGAAAGTAAAAATTGTGAGGCTGCAGAGATTCACAGATTGATCTTACAATGACTCACACATTTCATTCTTTCATTACCTTGCCTTTCCCTTAAGATACTCAAGCTGATTTCTGCTGGGAAAGACACTTTTTCCAAATTTGCTAACATCTGCTCTTCAGGGTTGGTAACACCACACGGTTTTGAGAATCTTCCATTTAGTGTGCCAGAGACAATGTTTTCTACTCTGGAAAAATTATTCAAAAAATGGGGAGAGTGTGTTACATCAAGCCAGTGTTACACTAGTCATAGATTTAGCATTGAGCAAGATTGAGTGGTAAAATGACTTGCTAGTAAGAAAACACAAATTTGCTACTATGAAATGAAGTTTAAAAAATACAGCAAAATTATTGAGTTCATGCTTAATATAAGAAACTTTCTGTGCTACTCCAAAACTGTCATGGCTTTGCACATCAGCCCACACTGGCCTGCACACCCTGCCCTGTACTTGTTAGCTGCTGGGAAGCTCCCAGAACTGTCTTTCCTACTCCCAGCTGAGGCTGAAAAATCAGGCTGGAATGCAATTTCTCTTTTTTTTCTTTTCTCATGACCAGCCATAATCCTGAGATCACGTTACCCCACTTTTTGAGTGCTGTAGTTTGGATTCCTATTTCCATTTTTAACTAGAAGAAACAGAGACCTGGCCTTAAGTATCACTCTGTTCTGTTCTGTTTACTGGGCCCTTAAAGCAATCCATAGACAGATCAACCTATTTTGTCATGAGATACGAATGTACAAGATTTATTACACTTTTTTGCTATACTCATGACTCTACATATGACAGTAAATCTAAAGGATGACAGATATGAGTGTGGGTTGTTTGGGTGGCACAGCACACCCATATGCTTTGTGTAACAGAATTAATAGAGGTTTACCACTCTGCAGTTGAAATTGTTTTAGGTCTTTCCTTAGAACTCAAACTCTTAAGGGCTACAGATACTTTTATACCTTGAGCTTTAGCAGGTACCGACCTCTGATCCTCTACATAATAATATGAAATCTGCTTGAGCATTAATTCTGCTTTTGACTGTGGTTTGAACAAGACAGGGTGGCCAGGCTGTTATTTAATTGGATTTTAGACATATCATTTAGCCACGGTAGATGACATTTTCTTGGAAAATTTACTAGAGTGCCTTAAACTGTAAAACCTTTGAAAAGCATAGATTTTGCAGATTGTATCCCTTGTACAACCATATAAGGGATATCTATAAATGCAGGTCATTACTAAAGCCCTTCAGGAAATATAAGCAATGGCCACTGAGTATGTTTGGACAGAATTGGGTACTTTGGGCAAAATGGCCCCAGCAGCATATGCTGTGGTATGTGTTACTAGCTGTTGACTCCCTTGGTTGATTACAACAGCTTTCATGTCACTGCTGAGCTCTTCTGAAGGAGAAGATTTTGGGTGCATGCATAAATATTAGGATGTCACAGTATAATTTATTTAAATAATCAGTCAGCTAGCTGATAGCTGACTGATGATATATTTGAATTAGAGAGAAATAGACTGAGGGTAAATCCCGGCTTGTTAGCTGGAGTGCTCACCAGTTAATGTAAGTGTTTGAGTGTCACATTATCTAAATAGTGTCTGCTGGACTGGGTCTCTCAGGGCATGCAGGAACTAGGAGGTTAAAGCATGTATCCCATGCCAGGTAGGCTTCAGCTTCAAGCAAGGTTTTGGGACCAATGCTCAGTTCTACCACAATGTCTCAAGCCATGTCCATCATCTTTCAATTATGTGAATACTTAAGTATTTTTTTTTTGTAAATGGCACTCTTAAATATAGTGTATTAGATTTAGATCACTGTAGGTGCTAAAAACTTCATTGCTGACCTTTAGCACCTAAATCAAAAAGTACAGCACATACATGGCATTGAATTCAAGTCTTTTGTTGAAAGTAATGGAAAGGGTGGGCTGGAATGAATGGACCCACAGGAAAATGGAGTAGTGGAATTTCAAGGAGTATGCAATTAAATACTGAGCTCTCTGAATGATGAGTAATTGTATCATTACAAATATCTGCTGGCCAAGGCATTGGCATGGAGAAGTGTTGCTGCAAGATGAAATACGCAAGCAGATCGAAACCCTGCTGCTTGCAGGGACTTCATGCAGAGATAGATGGGGACAGAACACAGCTTTCTTTGTCATGATGGAGCAGTTTCAACCCCTCCAGCAGCCTAACATTAGGCTGGTGGAAACAAAAGCTTGAGACACACCTGGCTCTTACATTGTTCTGTAAAGGACACAGTGCTAACTGGGTGCCCGGCTCCTTTGTCCCCTCCTCACAGCACCTGCCCTCAACTTGATGCCTGACCTCAAGCATCTCTGGAGAAGCCCTGTGGGCCAGCACAGCTGTTTGTGGTGCTCAGGTGGAGCTAACAGACCCAAATCAGCAATTACTTTCTAAAAATGACAATTTCAGCCCTCTTTTGAAAGAAGGCAGCCAGGTAAACGGTTACCGTGAAATGTGCTGTAGCTGTGCTTAGCACAGTACGCTACAGTGAATATTTTGATTTAGCTTTCACAGCCCTGAAAACAAAACACAGGCAGTGTCTGGCAGTGCACGAGCCATGCAAATTTCATGAGTAGGGAAACAGCAGATTCCTGCACTTCTCACGGACACTGGCTTAGTTTAGTTTTCTCTCTTGAAAAACAGCCTGAGAGAGAGAGGTCAGAAGTCCAGACGCAGAACAAAAAAGAAGCAGCAAGACTAAACAGACCGGAAACTGGCATTTTATGAAGGGTAGGAAATGGAAAGATCCTCTTCTGCCTTTTCCAGCGGCATATCACACATAGTTACATCTGTGGTGTATCACCCACAGTAGTTTAGCTCCAGAGGATGCTCCAGGGATGCCTGCAGGTCCCTGAGGTTGGTGCTTCAGGTCCACATGCATGAACCCCCATCTTGTATCTAGATCTGCCTCTATATATGCCAGTAGCAGATCTGTCTTTCTCCAGCTGATTCTGGAATTAACGATGGTGTGGCAGAGGGATTTACTTAGCCAAACTCATTAAAAAATAAAGCAGCCTGTGAGAACATGGTAATACATGGTATAGCATATCTGTAAATATGGGCCATGACCAAGGAGTATATTAATGTAATTATCTTGTTATGAAAATATTTTTTCCTTGTTTACTGATTGTTATTTAAATTTGTGGGACGTTTGCAATGACCTTTATCTAAGTGCTCATAATACCCTTCCTAAAAACTTCAGATGATGTAAGAAAAGAGAAACTGACTATTGCCAGGGCAAAATTATTCCATCTGTTTTACAGCTGAGCAGGTAAGGCGAGGATTGATTAGGCAGCCTGCTGAAGACCAAGCACCAATGCCATGTCAGTAAGTTTTTGTAACAGAGGTCTTATGAAATCCTATCTGATGCAGCCACATCCTAGACAGTCAGAAATAATGTACAGATATATACAGCAATTCCAAACATCTCCTGGGGCAGAGTGTGTGCACAGGAATAGCAACACCATGCAGCCTGTGGAGATATCAATGAGAAAACCAAATTTAGAAAAACCGAACCCTTTGCTTTTTGTTTGCTCAGGTTTTATTTGAGTTCTTATTTTTCTTAGTTTGTTTCCCCTGGAGTAATGTCTTTTCATCTTTTATCTTTGTAACAGAACATTTAGTTTTCAGTAGTCCCCAGTATGCAGTTCCATCAATAAATATTTTTACACTTGATGACTGTGATGAAAAGTGTCCAATATCAACCTGTTTATCCTGTTCTTGCTTGAGAAACTTCAGAATCCTGATTTTTCTGGGCATATGTAGTTGCTGTGAAAAGTACGGCTCCTAATTTGTTCTTACCTTAGCAGCATCTATGCCCAGTAAAAATTTCTGGAAAAATATTGGTACTTACAGATTAAAACATAATGATCTTGGGGAAATTGAGACAGAAAGATGATACAATTCTTAAAGGCTTAAGCAGCAGCTTTTAGCTCTACATTTCCATTGCTATGTCTGTCATAGAAATACCATTTAGCATTTTTCTTCTCTTACCTCTCATTTATTTCCCAGCATTTTTAGTGATGCAAGGCTTGTTGATACATGTGAGAGAAAAATAATATGAATACTGGTGCAGAAAGCATGGCTGTAAATGATGTTCATGCTTTCCATCAGATTGCTTTTAGTTCTGTCAATAAGCCTCCAGTAACGGAGAAAGATGGCATGCTTTTCAAAATACACAAAAAAATCTGCATTAAGGTCACACCCTGTGCTGCTGGTGCAGCAGAGAGTGTTGTCAGAAAGGACTGCTACCTATGCAGATGGATTGAGCTCCTTAGAAGCATCAGAAATTATGTTCTGCAAAACTGCCGGCCTGTGTGCTTCCTTCTGTTTGTGCTGTCTCTGGGGCCTCGGTGCATACTACAAAACAGTTAGAATAATAAGTAACTGGAGTCCCAGTGTGCCTCAAAGAGAAGTATAATGAAGCTGGCTGTTTCAAAGCTCATCTGGCCTTTAATTAGCTCCTCCACAGAGCCAAGCACACCCTGCACTGTGCAGGAAGGAACAGTCCTGTATGTGTTTGGACCACAAGGCTTCCCACCCCTCTGGTGCTGGTCTGGGGGCTGCTCGCTGGCACATCCCCCTGTGCATCCTCCGTGCTGCGGCTGAGCTCCCCAGGGAAACACACAAGGGCTCACTGAAGGTGGCACCAGGTCGGGTGGCACAGCTCCCCTCAGGATTTTCTCCCTTCTCCTCTGACTCAGCATCTCAACACTGGGCACTGTCTTTTGCTTAAGAGTTTCAGGGAATGGTTTCCAAAGGTCTTTGGACTGGGAAAACCAAACACCTGTAGAGGTCTCTCTTCACTTGGTCAGAGGAGATTTATCTCCCTTCCACCAAGGCTCCTGCCTAGAGCACGTGTTCTGCAAGTCCTCTCCAGAAAAAAGCTGATAACGTGATTAAGCTTTCAGAAATTATCATTTCACAGGTTGGAGGTAATTCATACAGAATCCTTACTATTCAATTTATTCTGCCATTTTTGGAGTGATAAATTCACGACACACAGCAGTAATCTTCAAGCAACTACATGTAAACCATGTAATAGCTGGATGTTCTAATGGGAATTGACAGCTGACATGTACCAAAAGTGGTACTACCATGGCCTGAAATTGAGGGAATTATGTGACAAAATTAAATACTTGCATGCTTCCAGGCAGAAGCTCTGATTTTAGTAAGGAACAAAGAAATATAATTACTGCACAAAAATTTCCTGTCTGTTAAGTTTGATCAGGGTTTTATATCTACAATATACTGCTTCAAACTATGCCACCAGGTATGCCTGTAAACACATTCATCTTGATGATGATGGATGTCCCAACTTGCTTTACACAAAAAGCAACACAATTTCCTGCAACCAACAGTATCTTTGAGTAGGAAAAAAACCCAGAACAAATACCCAGCTTTCTTATTATTTTAACAGGCATTCATTTAAAAATACTTCTTTTTAAAATTTACTTTAGCATACAGAAGTCATTTGACAGGATTTTTCTTCCATAATAAAGATTTTGAAGACGATTTTATCACCTTAATTTGGTATCTCTGATTTTTACCTTTTTTATACTGTAATTATATGTTTGTCCAATCCTGAAAAAAAAAAAAATCTGCAGCAATGCTGTGCTCTGCTTTTTGACATGTGTATTTTGTAAGTAAAAATGGTGAGCTTCTTCAAAAGGGATTCCTGTAGGTGGACTCTGCAGTAGCTGAGGTGAGAAAGGGAAGGAATTCAATAGGTACCAGCCTGTTTTGCTTTCCAAACTGCCCGGTTAGCAAGGACGAGGTGGTGCCTTACACATTCTCAAAATATCTTTCCAGTAGGGGGATGTAGAATTCCAGTTTTTTATGTGCTGCAAGACTGGTGGGATGATTATTTTTCTATGTTACAACTACCAGAATGGATCTATTACAACAGAGAACAAAATAAGAGCAAAAACGTCAAGCAAATTTGTTTGAAGAATTCCCAAATCTGAGCAAATGTAAAATTGTTTATTTTTTCATAATCTGAATAAATGATGAATAAGAAGGCATTTTAATCACTTGCCAGATCACTGTCTGCGAAATGACTGGGACAAGTATTCCTGGTCATCTGGTCACAAGAAATTATGGATGAAAAGTGAGATAGCATATTGATGATTTAGAAACTATTTGGCCAGTATGTGGCTTGCTTAAGACAATGCAAACTGGATCTCACATTGCTCTGGAGCATGTTTGTCCGTGGTAAAATCAAGTTAAAATAAACTAGTATTTCATAAAATAAATAAAAATTGGCCAGGCACTCTGGAATCTTTAGGCCAACAAATAGAATTTCCCTTGCTAATGTAGTTCAATGCTAGGGAAAAACCCGAGTCCAGGAGCCCAGTCCAAAGCAGTTTCCTTGGATTTTGACAGATGGATTAAACATTAGCACCTACCACTAAATCTCATGTGGTCATTGACAGCCTGCTTCTGTGGAGCCAGTCTTCATCCTCTCTTTCCAAGAGAGACACTTCCTCCTTAGGAATTGCAGTTATATCATAGTAAGGACAATCTCCTGCCTGTTCCTCTGTTCTCATCAGAGAGGTGAAGCCTGGCTTGATTTTTAGGACAGTGCACCTAAATCTGATTAACTTAATGATCATCCAGAGCTATTCTAGGCAGGTGGGAGCTGGGCCAAGCTATCCCAGAAACTGCAAGTGGAAGTATCTCACCTGCTGCCTTATGAAGGACCTGAATTTCAGCACAGGCAGCAAGTGTCTGAAAACCATAGCATATTCTGAGTTAGAAGGAACCCACCAGGATCATCAAGTCCAACTTGTGGCCCAGTGCAGGACATGCCAAAGGTCACACCATGTGCCTGAGAGTGTTGTCCCAATGTTTCTTCAGCTCTGTCAGGCTGGTGCTGTGACCACTGCCCTGGGGAGCTGTTCCAGTGCCCAGCCACCTGCTGGGTGAAAAATTTTTTCCTGATATCTAACCTAAACCTCCCCTGCATCAGCTTAATGCTGTCTTTTGTTTCCCAGCCTTCATTTGTCCACCCCTGGCTGGTGTAAACCGTACAGGATTCAAGAGGACACACCTGTGAAACTGGCATCTGCCCAGAGCAGGGTGAGTAGGTGCAGCCTTTGGAATCCTTTTTGTTTCTGCCTGAGGCACAGAACTGAAAGAGAGATAGTTAATTCTTCTTAATAATGAGTTAATTCTTCTTGCACTCTCAGTTTCCAGACTGAATTCCTTCTTCCTCACACTAACCCTGTTTCTTTTTTCACCCAAAGATTCCTGGTTCATGAAGAGATGCAGGTTGGAATTGATACTTTTGACTAAAAGCTACTAGTTGTTCTTGTTGATGTCGATTGAAGAAGGAAACATTTCTTATTTAATCATAGCAAATTGCATTTAGAGGTATAAAATCATTACACAAAACAAAGTGACTGGTTAATCCAATTAAGATATCCTAAACAAGCTGTTGTCAATATACCAGTGTCAATTCTCACCAGAGATTTGAGTTATCCAATAACATGCCTCTTTCAGGGGATCTAGTCCTGCTTTTATTGAAGGCAATGGCAGAGCTCCCAATGACACCAGGAGGAGCAGAATCCACTTAATAATCTGTAAACTGCTGGTTCAGTAAGAGTCATAGTAATTACGCGTATGCCCATTTAAAAAAGTTCAGCTGAAAATAATTTAAAAAAAAAAAAGGAAGAGAAATTCTGTTGTAATAGAAAATTACTGAAGACTTGGATTGAAGAGCTAGAAGGCGATAAATCATTTGACATTATAAAATGTGGACAAATTGTAAGAGAATTACGTTAGGGATATCAAGATGGGCACAAAGAACAGGTCTGTATGAATGAAATCTTTGAAACCTTTATTTCAGCATTAAGATAGAATTTTACAGGTTTAATTACATGCTGAGATTTGCACTGTTGGAAGCAACTAATTTCGGCATGGCTGTGAAGAGTATAAATTAGTATATTACTGACTTACTCAGATTTGTGTTCTTTGAAATAGGGAGCTGGCTTCAAAAGAAGGGGAATAAAAAAAGGGGAATGTGTGTAGATCTTACAGCAAGAAGGAACCATTTAAAATTGCTTCAGGGGAATTTCAAGTTAAATTTGGAAATAGTTTGTCTCCAGAGGTTGTGAAATCTTTATTAGTAGCAGTCTTTGAGAGTAGGTGTTAGATAAACTTTTTTTAGGAATGTCAAAAAAAAAAAGAGCAGATCCTGACTTGGGAAGGGAAGGTAGGCTAAAAAATGTCTTAAAACTATTCCAGGAATATTTTCTTTCATTTCTATTTTTATTTTTTCAAAGTGATGATTTCTTCTAATTTATAGTTCTCATAATTTTACTCACTGCTGCTTTATAGAACGCAAAGACTCCTATTTGGCATCTGGTCTGGTTTTAAGAGCACTTTAGAATAAAGATTCCCTTCATCACATTTATGACAGCAGTGCCCAATGACCAACGAAGAATGGTGCAACTGCACTAAGTATTGTACTCAGCAAGCATTAGAGGGCCAGCTCCTCTGAGGTTTTTGGGCTAAAAACCTTTTTCTCCTTTGTGCACATGGTGAATCACCCTCATGCCACACTGTCCATGTGATGTCGTTCTCTCCATTTGGAGAACTCTGTTGCGCTTCCTATTTTCTTCCTCTGAAAGTACTTACACTGTAATAAATTCATTATTTCGGTCAGTGATGCAGATTTGACTCTGTTCCCTGAGCATATCCCACTGGAACTGAGATGCCCATGTTGAGAGGTTCCTTTCCTGTCCTCTAGCTAAGATGAAAGGGGAGGTACCTTCCAGGCTTGTGAGGTCAGTGCTGCCTTGCAGCGATGATTCTCCTCCCCCTGACCACACGGAGTATGTAAGGAAACTCAGATGTCGAAACCCCTAACCTAGGAATTTCAGCCTGGTTGAAGGTTTTTAAATGGAGTTAGTCTTTAGATTTCCTCAGTAGGATGCTTTCTCCATTTTTTCCAACAGCTTCAGTGACCTCTTTCTTCACAGCCAATGTTTCTATTCTCAGTCTTTTACCAGCAATGTCAAGTGCAGACCTTGTTTTTACCATATCTGTCATGAAGGTCTTATCAGCACGTCCTTCTGATGCAACTATTTTGAATTATAATCTTTCCACTCACTGCCCTTTACCTTTACTCTTTGTTGGGTCTGGTAAAATGACCCTGCAGACGGGAGCATGGACACTACCACCATGCAGCTGTAAGATGGGAAGAAGAGATTTTGCTGCCAGTGGGGCTTTATACCCCTGTAAATGCCAGCCATCTGCCATCATTTAGGCATTTTCCCAGACTTCAAAAAGTTGTGTTGGTCTTTCACTATTGTTTTGATACCCAGAGTTTGCATTTAAGGACTGATCTCACTGTGGGAGGCATTTCAGTTCTAGCCAAGTACCTCTATCAAATTTGATTCTCTGCTTTAATGTTTCCTTTCAACATCCAATGTTTTGAAGTAGGATTCCCAATCTAGGTTCACTTTTTTTTTTTTTTCTGAAAAGATACATTTTTCCTCTTGTGGTGCAGTGAGTACAGTGGTACTCACTGCACAGACTCACAGAAATTAGTGTGCCATGAAAAGAATCTATTTCATCTTATTATTTTGTCAGCTTCTTACTTATTCTATTTCATGGAGACATGGGCTGGGGAAAAGAAAACCCGTACTAACCACTGCAAAGAAAATTAACTGTAGCCCAGCTGAAACAAACACATTAGTACACACACTGAGCAGTACACCACTAGTCAGGCACCTGCCAGTTGATTCTGAATCAATCTGAAAAATTCTGGATAAGTGCTTGGAAACCATAGTGTTCACCATTTGCCACAGCAGTTGTAAGAGGGAAAGTCATGGCCTCAAAGAAAATAAAATTAAACCCATACCGTAAGAGAGGTGGTGGGAGAAAAATACAGCAAATGAGGTTGTTTTGAACAATACCAGCAAAACTGTAGTGGGCTTCTGTTGTTACTAATGGACACCCAGTCAAAGCTCAGGAAATGCAGCCTGTGTCAAGCTGGTTTCACTGCTCTTAATGCCTGATCTTGCAGTAAAGAAGTTGCAGCAGTACCTATCCATGCTGAAATCACACCCTCAAGTGCACCATAGAGCCTTCCAATGATAAAGATAATGAACCATTGAAATGAAGTGGCTGGAAATTGTAAAACCTCTTTGTTGAAGGTCTTTAAATGGAAGCAGAATAAAAAGCTATCCAGAATGATGCAGTTAGAGATGATCCTGCCTTTGGGCAAACAGACAAAGTAATTGACCTCTTGATGTCCTGTCCAGGTGCATTTTTTAACTTTATAACCTTACATTTTCATTGGATAGTAAGCCGTGCTAATCTGTTTTTCTGAGGCTCTTGTACTGCCTCAGTGCAATGTTGATGCATCAATCTTCAGAGTGACATCTGAGCACTAGTAATGCCTGCTATTAGGTTTGCTTGCAAAATTACATTCCAAAATGACATTATTCTAAGATTGCTCTGAATGTAACGAGTCACCTCCCTTCCTGCTGCTAGGTTTTTCAGGACTTTGAGTCTCCTTGCACCCAGAGAGAGCCTTCAAATGCTGTTATTTAATAAATAAATAAATAAATAGCTATTTATTGTCAAGGATAGCAGCACCATACTTTTTGAATTTAATAAGGGAAAATACGTCTCTAATGCATAGAAGTTTGCAGGTTGGTTAATTCTGTGGACTGTATGTAAAGAGTTCCTTGCCTTTTAAATTCTGCATATCCCTCTCTCCAGCTTACCTACAGAATTTGCCTGGTGGCATAATTTGGTTTTGTATGTGTCTTCCAGATTTATCTCTACCAAGTTCCAAAGTACTTGTTCAACGGGGTTTCTGATTGCTATTATAATTAATTAAAATATTATTTCGTTGGTAACCGGAAAATTCTTCTGCAGAACAATCCAGAGAAAACAGATCCACACTTTCTTCCTGGACTCTGCTTTGTTTGGGTGTAGTGATCCACACACAGACTATGACATGCCAGCAAATTCCTATGGATTTCCTTGAGGAGAGAAAGTCTGAGAACATTTTGTTATGATGGCTTTGAAATGAGTTTCATAAAATAAATAAAACAGGGTTTAACTGCATGGGTTCCTGCTCTAGATAATAAGACCCAGGACCCTCCAATGCATTTTTTCTGTGAGAGTGTGTATCTTCTGTTTAGCCAAGCAAGTGTGAATTTACCCTCATTATATTTTCTTATTACACAAGTTATTGATTACATTATATGATTTAGATTTAGCCTCTGAACAGAGAGAATATATTCCTATCTGATATTTTGTCTTTTCTCAGGCTTTTAAAAAAACTGTTAATATACAAATTTAAAATTCAGTTAATATGGTATTTAAGATGAAACACTCCTTTGTTGTTTAACCTGTCATTATGTCTGATTATTCCACTACGTTATGAGCTTTCTCAGAGTAGAAGAGAAAAACATCTTGTCTTCCTGACAAGGCAACACAGCAGAAGAAAATGGTAACACAAAGAGATAGTGGGTTCCATTCTGCCCCATTAGATTGTATTTGCACCACTGTTTTTCCAGGCATTTTAGCAAAGTTATTCTGAATTTACATCTGTGTCACCATGGACAGGATTTGGCCCACTCTGTGTAAAGGCTACATCCAGTTGTTATGGCAACAAGAGCTCTAAAAATTGTGAGAGAAGAATACCAGGTTGTTGTGATAAATGATGCATTAAAAGGACTGCTTTCTTGTGGATTGATAGTTTTAATTTATGCATTTTGGGTGTAGAATCCATCTTTATTGATGGATGCAATTAGTCAAGATGCTGTTATAACAACTTTATCATTCCAGTGATCAGATATTACACAGGGGATGGCCAGGTTAGGTTTTATAGCAAGATGAGAGATTGGTTAACTTAAATTTATATGACAAACTTATGTTCTGTGCATTCCAACTGATGTCTGCAACAGCTGTCACACAGCAGCAGGAAGAAACCTAAAGCTAATGTTATCACAGTGACAAGAAAGAAACTACATTTTTAACATCTGAAGCATTCTATATTCTGAAACAGGCTTGTGGGAGAAAAAAAAAAAAAAGTTTCTGTGAGTTTCTTTGCTTGTTTCTTTTAAAATCCTTGCCTGGAGACATAACGTGTATAATGCTGCCTGATTAACTTCTCTCTAGTCTGTGCTGAGTTGAGGTTTGAAGTCTATAAATCTATTTTTCCAGCCCTCTGAATTTATAAAATATTGGGCTGAATTTGCTTGAGTGGCTCCACCAGCCCCCTCCTTACAAATTAGCCTGCAGCTCTTGTGTCCTTGGGAGGAGAGACCCGACTCACACCCTCCTCCTCGAGAGCTGTGGGCAGCACCAATTAAGAAGCAAAGACAGAAATGAAACCTCGGGAAGCTGAAGGCAGAAGCAAAATAAAGGTGAATTTAGGTTTTAATGCTGCAGCATATTACTGTGCATATACAGACAGAGGCAGTTCTGTTCCAGTTTGCAGACATCGAAGTTTGGATGTTTGCATATGGCTGTCCATGCGTGCCTCAGATTGCAGCACAGCCAATGGTGCCCAAGTCAATGGCATGTGGTTTCTTTACCTCAGTGTGCCACCTGTTGCCATATGAGATGTTTTGGGGTGTCAGAGATATCAAGGACTTCTGGGAGGTTTGACCATATTTGAAGCAGAAACTATATCTATCTATTTATCTATCTATCTATCTATCTATCTATCTATCTATCTATCTATGGATATAGCTAAAATGGCATCAATATTTAGGCAATAGAATCTTCCCATTATTTAGGCTGGACAATTACATAGCTTGGATATTCAGATGACACCAACGCTACCCTTGTTTTGCTTCATTGGTAATCTGAAGTCTAACTGTAACAAAGTCTTAAAGACCAACTCACATGTAGATACCTACATTATAGGCACCTTGTTGTCTAAAAATGGCTAATGAATTTTGCACTTGATTGCTGTTTTCCAGACATAGCCCTAACAGCAAATGAAACAAAGACAGAAAAGCACTTGGGGCTTTTTGTTTTTAGTTAATTTCTCATTAGCTCAATTGAACTCAGAATAAAATTGCTGCTATTTTCAGAAGGGGGAAGATAGAATTCATGATTTAGAAATATAGCTCATTAATGATACCATCTGGGGAAGTGTGGTTCTAAGTCTTCATAGTCTTGTTTGTTTAAGATGTTTAAATATGAAGTATCTAAAGTGGTATTTAGACTCTTTCCACTGTCATTGTAGAGAGAGACACTTCCACAGGGTTTCCTTTCCACTACTGATTAGTGAGCCTGACTCATGGGACGTTGTGTTCAGAATAGCTTCTAGCTGACCAGAGTTTGATGAGATTAATTACCATGAATGATTGCAAATAACTGGTACAGCAGTGATCTGGGTGCTCCAGTCTGTAGGTAAGTGTGAGTGCACGAGATCAATTTCGTGTTTTCCCTTCAACAAACAGATTTGAAATATTGACAATGACTTATATTTAGAACATTTTTACAGATATATAAATCTGGAAATTAATCGATGAAGTAAGTTTTCAGATAAAATCACTGCTATGGCCCTGACACACACTGGTGATTAGAAAAGGGACACAAACCTCCTGTGAGCTGGATTAGGTTCCATGTTTGTGTCCTGGGGTGTGACCAGAAAATTTCAGGATACGTATCAATCAATAGGAAGAAAATAGTCACCAAGACTCAAATTCAGCAGGGTATTTGAGCGTACAGATTGTTTTTTGCTGGAATTTCTCCTGTGCTAGGGATTAGGCACTTGCTAATCAGAGCCTCGGTTGCTACAAACTGTAATTTGCAGCATTATCCAAAATGTTGTTCTGTCTTTCAATTGCTCTACTTACCTCATTCCCTGGAGGTCATGGCAAAACATTGCTGAGAAAAAAGGAAAGTAAGGTCCAGTAAATTCTCAGCACACCTCAAGCACTGTTTTGATGAAAGCTTCTTCTCAGAAAGCAGGATTTAAACACCCCTCAAGAGTCTGTTGTGTCTGTGGCCAAGTTCTGCGTGTTAATGGGTGAAGCTGCCACCCTCCCGTGGCCTTGCTCTCTGCCAGAAATTACTGCCCCATTGGAGGAGCTGCAAAAACCAGCATGTCCTGACTCCTCAGCTCCTGCAGCTCCCTGCTGTGCTCAGAGAAAGTAGCCTACACGCTGCCTCCTCCATCACAGCATGGTCTCCAAATGGCCAGGGAAAACCACAGCAGCTCAGGAGGGAACGTGAGGGTGATCGATGCACGGGACCGGGGCCACGGAAACTGGTTGTTAACAAATCAACCAACAATTAATAAACCAATTAATTTCAGTTAAACTGTTGCATCTGAGCAGTTGGTTGGGTTTTCTTTGTCCTCTGAGACAATGTGTGCATGCACATGTATTCAGAGAAATGGCTCTTATCTTAGAAGGCAGCAAAAATGAAAACCACATTCCACTGCAAATAATAATGGCTGGAGGCTGCTATAGCATTGTCATTTTTAGCTCTTAAGCAGTGACAGTGCTTCTGTGCTATAGAAAAGTGAAGGTAAAATCTAAGTCTGTTCAGACACTGTTGCTGGGAAGAAAAATACATGAATATGCAGTTTTAATGAAAAGAAAAAGCAGCAGTGGTTACAGCCAGAAAAACACAACATCTTTTTTTATTTATTCTGGGGTTCCTAAAGGGAGGCAGATTGAAATATAAGGTATATATTGCAGGATATTTATATATTACAGCCCTGACCTTGAGTATTCTAAAGCTCCTTTCAGAGGTACACAGCAAGAGATGGTTTAGTTTATTTTTAACCCATGGAACTCCAAAATAGGATGAAATTAACGAAGAACATACATAAAGCAACAGAACCAACTCTGGCAGATTCCTCTTGCCCTCGTGCTCAGTTGTGCACATTCTGATAAAATCTAAGGCAATGTATTTGCCTTCTGATTTATTAGTGGGAAGCTGCAGGTGTAGCTCAAGAGAGGGGAAAGAGAGCAATTAGCAAGATGGGGCTTATCTAAAAGCTGTGACCTGTGAGCCCCTCAGCAGCAGCAGTTCAGCTGAAGTTTTGTTTTTCAAAGATCTTGCTCTCAAGGCAACAAGGAATCCAGGTAGTTTGGAGTAGTTAGAAAAGTCATAATGTTCCCTTCTCCTCTGGCAAACACTCAGAAAGGAAAAATGGATCTGGAACAGAGAGCAGACATCAACCTTTCTTCTGTTCTCTGCGAGGCATTGACCAGGGCAGGAGCATGAAATACTGCCTTGGCACACAGAGCAAACATCTGAGCTGCTGTAAGATTCCTCTGTTGGGAGCACAGGGACAACTTCTCTTGTTGAATTGCACAGAAAAGAATACAATGACTATACATTCTTTTCCTTCATATTTGTAGAGTTCTTAAAAATTCATGGCTCCATCCTTCAAGAAACTCATCAGGCATGAACTGAATGAACTGAAAAGTGTGGTTTATGTTGCCCCAATATATTTGGAGTGGGATTGGAAAGCTAATGTAACTCATGAACCAAAACTGACCATCATACACAGTGCTGCATCCATTTCCTTAGAGGTCCATGTGAAGATGAAACAGGCAGAAGAATCTTTTTAAAACCCCTTGATTTTCCCTGAGGGATGTGTTTGACAAAGATCAGGTTTAACTAACCTGTTGCTGCACAAGCTGGGTTGGTGCCACAGGGGTTGGAGGATGAGAGCTGGGGTACACCTATTTTTTGTTCTTTGTCTATGGTCTGCAGAGACACACAAATAGGAATATGAGCTGGATGGTTACTGAGACCCTCAAAGCATGTCCAGTTGCACCAGCTGGTGGATTTTCTGTCTCTGCAATGAAAATAGTTCAGTCAGAACAGTGGCATGATGATAGAAGCTGATGTAACTTCCTCTTTTTTGCTGAAAACATGTATTATGGTACAAAATTGGAGAATTAACAGCACATTAAAAAGTACTTTCCATGTGGCCATTTAGAAAAGTTAATCATTGAAACAAGTGAAATACATAAAATGCACCATGAACTATATTAAATTGGTGAATATATTCCTTCATATTTCAAGAGGACATCATGGGACCAAATATTTTGCTGAAGAAAATAAGAAGGATGCCAATTATTACTAAAGTGGCAGGAAATTTGCCTATCTTGCTAAGTTATGATTTCTCCAGTAAATTTTGGTCAATTAAAATGTTATGGGTGTTAAATATTAAAAGTGTCCAACTCCATAAAAGCCTGAAATGGATATTATGAATTTAAATATGGAAGCACAAAATATTTTGAAAATTAATAAGTAGTAAGGTGCTACTTTCAGTTATGTCAATAAAAAAAATCAGCTAATAGTCTAAATAATCTTGCTGTTTGTTAGTTAACGATCTCATAATAATCAAAACCTTGGTTGAAATTTGATTGCTCATTTTTTGACTTTTGACTATACTTTTTTTGGTGTTATATATATGGTCTCTTTAGAATTATTCTCAATGTGTTCTTTTCATTTATAGCAAATAGTTTCCTTCATTAGAAACTACTTTATAATAAATATCTTTTATAAATTTCCCTTAACTATCTTTGTGTTCCACACTGATAGCCTTCTCTTATTAATTCTCTTAATCCATGTAGTGGTTGATTTACTAATTTGAAAAGACACCAATTCCAATCTTCTAGAATACAATCTTAAAACCTGATTTCACCTAAAGGAAAGTGGAATTTTGAAGCAATCATGACTGACTCTTCTTTGCTCAGAACACATGTTGCTGAACAATTCTAATCATCAGCTGTTTGGCCTCAGGTATCAGGATGAGAAACTTGATAGCTGGCACGTATTGTCTCTTCTTGAAGGAGAAAACACAGCATTTCTGTGGGCATTTGTGTAGACACTGGAAGTCCAGAAAGGCAGTACTCTATACTAAAATGATCTGTGGTCATTTGGAAAGTTAAGAAAATCTCTGAATAAAATGCTGATTACCAGGTAATATTAAGGGGGATTATTCTTGGGTTTTTTGTTTGTTTATTTGTTTGTTTCGTTGGGGTTTTTTTCAGTTTTTATTTTTTCTTTTTTGAGATTTACTTGTCTGTTTAAACAGGACAATTGCAGAATTAGAGTCCACATTTTCACCAGGAAAGTCCATCATCCTGTAGTGTAGCAGTGGCCTGAAATCTGCATCACCTTATTTCTTCCTTTACTGCAAATTGTCTCTGCTTTTTCTCCTACACAACCGGTTTCATCATTCCCAAATGGCAGATAGTGACCATTGGATCCATCATCTCCTGAACAACAAAATCCTGAAACAGCATTTCAGTAATCCAGTTTGTTTGATTTAATTTATTCTGAGACATTTTTAGAGAGTACCATCCAAGTTTTACAGTTTTGTGCTGTTTCCTACAGACCTGATGGAAAACGTTATCCCTCCCAGGCCCTGGATTAGACAAAAATATCTAGGGAGAAAATGTTACTGGGTAAGCAGGTAGTAGAGGCTGCAGGCAGGTATCCCCATTGCTTCATAGGAAAAATAATAGCTTCTTTTTGTCCTGCAGTAGGACTTCTAGAAGAAAAAAAAGTGGGGTTCTGGGAAGGAAAATACTGGGAGGAGCTGGTCCGTATATTTAAGGGCAGCTCAGATCCCAAAGGGAGCCCTGGTGTCACTGCCTGTGTTGTGAGAAGCCAAAACCTCTGGGCAGCTTTATATGGAGAGGGTCCTCTGTAGAGAGGCAAATTGTGTTCTTCGTCCTGTTTCCATGGGAATGGGAAATGTGCCTCTGCAGAGCCAGCAGCATAAGGGGGACTGGATCTGAAAGAACGATCTGAGGCTGCTCCTCTTTCCCAGACACAGCACATGCTCCTCTAGGAGGAAATAAGAAATTTGTTTTCTGCATATTCTGTAAACACTAGGAAAAAAAGCCTGAGAGCTGTTTATTTCTCCTCCCAGATACCCATCCTGCCAATCAATAAATTCTACAGCTGGGGATGGGAGGATGATTTATGGAACAGTGAAGTATCAGACTTACACTCCTTTGTTGATGTATTGATGCAGTATATTACAGAGGCAATATCCTGCAGTGGTACATTGATTCAAAACACGGTTTTAACCAGCAGCAGCATCATGGAATAACCCTGTCTACCTTAATACATTCTCTTTTTCTCTGTCCATGGGATTAAAACATTTGGGGTGTTGCCATTATGACATATCTAGTTTCCTCAAAAGTATCCTCATTTCTATGAGAGCCACACTTGGACAAGCTGCCCCATGCAGCTGGTGCACGGAAGGTGTTAGATGTTGTCCCCACTGAGGGAAACTAAACGGTGCAGTCCCAGCTGGATGGACCAGGCAGCGTTTGCAGCCTGGCCAACGGGGGCTGCCCATGCCTCTGAAAGAGAAGAGGCTGCCTGATCCCTCCTGTCACACCGCCAGCACCGTCTTTGTTCACTCTCTTCCTTCCCTTCCCGTCAACGATGAGCAGTGCTTGTGGCTTTGCTTTGCCCCCTCCCCAGTGAGCTACGAGCAGTGCAGCTCACCCAGTGAGCTCTTACGAGCAGAAAGACTGCATTAAGAAACCTCCTAGGGAAGGCGGCGCGCCGCTGTTGAATTTAGACAACATATTGTGCAACACAGCCTATTCAGATTCACATTTTTCCTTGAGGTCCCGTAGGCACGTTCAAGTCTGGGCATGAAGAGTACAAACAGCTGCAATCCTCGGGAGCTGGTGGGCATGCTGCTGTCACCAGCTACTGAAGTGCGAGTCAGTGACTTCGGCACACCTTGAGGAAAAAAGTCTGGTGTGCAAACAAAATGTGATTTCTCATCAGGGAGTAGAGCAGGGGCTTGGAGAAGAAGCAGAATTTGACTGCAGAGCTCCACAAGGAGATTTGCAGAAGGGAATTAAGTGTTCAGGTATTATTCTTTGAATTTTTTTTGTCTGACTAGCATCACATATCAACACAGGTGTGCTGGGATGGTCTGATGTAGAGTATTGCCTGCTAAAAACTTCTAACAACTTCTTTTTGGAAAGAAAATAGCACTGGGTTATATGCAATAACAGTGCAAATATTGTTATAAATTCAGTGATCCAACAGACTACTCGTACATCTAAATCTTCAGTGTGCCTCAGATACAGTGATTGTTTTGGAACAGATGGAGAACTGAGAAGACACTCAAAGCTCCAGGGAACACCTGGCATCCTTTCTGAGGACTACACAGCTATGCATCTTTGGACCATGTACTTATTAGCTTGTCAGGGAGCCTTATAGGATGCAGCTAATGGCACTAATGAATTCCTTTTCTCATAAGGATCATCATACAAAAGAAGAAAAAGAGAAGAAGGGTCTCTTGAAAGCTTTTTTCTTGAGTAAGATATAAAGAAAAAAATTAAATCTGTGATCTAGAAAAGGGCATGTTCAGGCTGTTTACCACGTGCATTTTGCAATGCACCCAGTTTTGAGGGAGTGGTAAGAGTTCTCAGTTGAGGCATCTCCACACACACACAGAGACAAACAGATAAAAAAGCACCCATTCCCTTTTCTCCATAACCTGGAAGTATATCAAGGAACTGAATGCTTCTCTGGAGAGTGATACAAACAGCCTGCATTGCTAAGGAAACACAAAATAGGGGAAAGGAGATGAATTAGTTTTTCTTAAGTACCTGAAATTTTCTTCAGGCAAAAGTAGTCTAGCATTCAGCTACCAAGCAGGGAACCTCTTACAGTACTAAACACTTGCTAGAGATTTTCTAACTAGCTGAGAAATTCTGGTGCAGATGTCACTGTCTGTGTCTATTTCTGGCTTTGTTGCTGTGCAATTAAACTAGAACTCTTTTCTGCTCATCTGAAGGGTAGGGTAGCAATAAGTGAAGATAACCTTGCAGAATTTCTTCCATGAGGACATTAGCATTTGCAAAATATTTCCTTGCAGGAGTCTCAAAATATTTGATATTAGTTATCATCCTCTCAAATAAGACAAATTTTAACAGCAGGAAACTGATTTGTGGCAGAAATTTCATTCAGATAGAATTTCAAAAAAGTGATAGAATCTGGCACCTAATAGTGTATATCCTTTGCAGTATGTCTTGATAAAAGTTTCATGTTGATTAGTTCCTTGGGCAGCTGGCCAGTGTTCTCTGCTAATTGTAGAAGACAGATCATTTATTTTGTAATAGACTTTGGAAAAAGATTCCCTCCAGCTTTCATTAGAAGATGCTAAATGAGAGTAGGTCTGACTTAGAAAAGAGGAAGCAATACTGATACTTCAACTTTAGCAGATGTGTCTCTTCCAATGAAGTTTTCTTGGATTTCTTCAGATTTTCAAATCAGAGATCAGGGAAAGAGTTTATCGCTTTTCTGAGTTATTCCATTTTGAGGAATAGCCTTTAGTGTCAGAGCTCAGAAAAGAAATTACGTGCTGCCAATATATGCTGGAAATGATTTGTAACTGGACAAGAAACCATTGAAAGGTTTTTTTTCTGTGCCAAAAAACCACTGAAGGTACAGCTTCTCATGCTGCATCTGTGTGAAGTAAGTTTTTGCTTGTATATTTGTGCTTGTTTTGAATTGCAGCTCTCTGGAGACTTCCCTACTGTTCTTTTTCCGCAGTAAATCCTGCCTAAAGTGGAGCAAAAAGATCTTCAGCTGTTAGAATTAAAGGATCTTCTTAGTGCACCAGAGATTTTGCCTGGAGTTTTTGCTTCCTTCGAGCAAAACTTGAAGAACAGACCAAGAGTACATGAACCCTTTCAAAAGTCTCAGTGAGCATGTTGATTGGGGCCTTACACTACACCATTAAACAGTTACAGGGAAAACTGCCCACATCCTTCACAAAGTGTTGTGCGAGTGTGGTGCTGGGGAGCAGCTTCTTCTGCTGGGAAGGCACAAAACTGCTCACCAGGGAGGATTTTTTCCTTGACTATGGCTGTTTCCACCAAGATAATCAGCTTAAAGGGGACGTAAGAGAACACTGATTACACTTCAATCACTGACAGACACAACAACTTGTATACACTATTAATCAGTTTGTCACACATCACTGTATGCACTTAAAATATTGTGATAGATGCAGCTTCTACTGTATACAGAGCTGACAGCAAATGGGAGATGCAGGAATTTTGCCTTCAAAAATACAGAAGCTCCCTGGCCCATTCATCCAGCATGTTACTTTTCCATTGAGAAGAAGTGTAACTCTTATAAAATTGTTCTGTATTCTACATCTCGTGGATACTTTCACCTTGCTTTTCCTCTGTCTGAAAAATAATAGGATAACCTGGGTCAATAAATTCATGTCAGGTGTAACTGAAATACATCACTTGTGCACAAGTGGTCTTCACAAAGTGAGGATTTAAGTAAGGAAAAAAATGGTAAGGAGCAGAACCATGTTAAAGAAATCTTGGGATGTTGCAGATGACAACCACTGAGAAGTGCAATACAAGATATGATTTTAGAGCAGCAGCCCTCAGTGACAGAATGGATAATCAATTGGCAATCCCTAGAACAAATAATTTGTGTCTCTAAGTTGACAATGACATTGGAAAAACAGTATAGCATTCAGAGGTAGGTTGTAAGGAAGAATCGAAATATGAGCAAATGAAGTGCAATTAGATAGTAAGAAGCACAACATGAAGACGCTTAATCACCTGCTGCAAATACTCGTGCTGAAACATAATACACTTTTGGAAAGGCCATACTGAGAAAAAAGAAGACTTGTCACAGCTCATGGAATTCAAATGTAAGTAGAAAGGTAGAGGACAATGCCATAAAGTGATTTGCTGAGGGATCTAGATATAGTCTCAGTCTTTTGGAGGTAGTTTCTAATTCCAGAATAGATTCTCTTGCATGGGACCTGTGAGAATCTTTTGGCAGAGTAATGAGGGGCATCAGGTTTGATGTCCTGAAACTATCTTCTTCAGTGGCCCCATTTTAATTGATTTGCCTTCATTTTTTGCCTGGCTTTAGTCTGTTGGTACAATTCTAAGCAGTGAAAAGAACTAAATTTTCAGCTCTAGTGTAGTAACACTTCTGAATAGTCTTTCTTGCAGAGACTATCCTATCAGTGTCCATTTCACTCTAAGATTTATAAGATTTAATAGGGAAGATGAGTTACAAGGACAACTATTCCCACAGTGAAATCAGTTTGTCCTAAATGCTCAGCAGAGTCAGGAATAATTATGAAAAACAGCAGAAGAAAGTATATTTCAGACTTTTTCTAAGTCATAAGCAGAACAGACAGGTGGTGTGTGACTGCCAGAGAATACATGGATGTTCATGTAAACCATTGCACTGTAGCTAGCAGGGATATAGGCCAGGAATTCAACAGCCCTGCAGACACCGAGGTGAGAGAAGAAGGGGGGATAAAGTGTCCCAGGCAGGGGGATTGGAAGAGTGGCTGTGTGAGCACCCAGCAGCCAGCCAAGGCTGACCCAGGACATTGACCTATCACTTTCAAGCTCTGCATACTGGTGCCTTCTTCTGTAGGGCATTGCAACATGTATAATTTACACAAGTATAGCCAAAACAATTGCAATTATTAGTTATTTTAATATATTTTTAAATTGCTGTTAGTTCAGTGCATTAAGCCAAATAACAACAGGGAGATCTTTAGGAAAAGGCTTAGAAGGATAAATTCATTCTTGCAGTCTATCTCTAAATTTTAGTCAACTTCCCAATTCCCTCACATTGTGCTACACAGTTGTTGTGCTTAATTACAAACATTAATACATTTCTCAATATGAAGCACACTTATGACTTTTACCTTAGACACTAATAAATTGAGTTTGATAGCAGGAAAAGAAAAATTCAAACGCTGACATCGTTAAGGTTAATAACACAGTGGTTTACCAAAGAAGCTCCATGCCCTAATTTGAATTGATTATCTAAATAGTTTCATTGCAGGGTGCTAACTAAATCAAGCCCATTGTTTCACAGAGAAATGACTTTGCTATAATAATTATTAAGGTAAAGCACCTGCACACTTTGAAACTTGCTTGTGACTCCTATCACTTTGTTAGGTAAATTATAAATGTGAAAAATATTTAAAATGAAGTTGGATACACAGTGGAAGAGTCTGTGGATATAAACAAATCTTTACAATTAAGAGGAGCAGAGCTTACAGATAGCTAATTCCTTCAAATGAATGCAATTTAGACTTAAGTATAGCCAACCCTTTTAAAGCAAAATCCTTGTAACCTTTTATTCAATGCAGAATTAATTTTGCAGTGGCATGGGAAAGCAAATAAATGTAGGGATTTCTGGAAAGTTGAGATCCTTATAAGGAAAAGTTACAATAAATGTTTCAAATACCTCTATGATTTTTTTTTACTTTCATTTTTTTTCATTGAAATACACACAGACCTGTCCCAAATGATGGTGTCAGAGTCCCTGTTCAGCACTCAGCACACAACCCTCAGCCCAGATTAGGGCAGCAGAGAACAGGGGCACCCAAAAAAGCATGGAAGGAGACATGAGGCTCATGGCACAAGGGGCTTCATGGTGAGAATGTCTGTATCCAACAGCTTTTATAAACTTGGGGATTAGAACTTGGGGGGACATTACTTGCCTGTAGGGGTCAGACCATAAGTAGATTTGCATGGGGGAGAGGTTATTGAGACAGTTTTCGGGAAGATAGGAAGGGCAAAAGATGGAAATTACATGGGCTGAGATGTGGAGACACAGTAATCTCTTTGTAAAAGTTAGGCAAGTCCTGTGCAAGGGAAACATCTGGTGGGAGTGAGGTTAGCCAAGAAGGGGAGGAAGTGACACCCCCAGCAAGACAGAATCATCCTCAGTGTGCTGCCCAGGTGCTTCTAGAGATGATGCAAGGAAATGTCTTTCTGTTTTCTCGTTACTGTGCCTTGTCCTTTCCTCAGAAACCAGTTCTCAGGTGGCACAAACAGATGTTACATACTGACTGGAGTCCCAACATCTCTGAAAGTGCAAAGCCACGTGTTAAAATGCAGTGTTGGAGCTACTGTTAGAAAACCCCCAGTGCTTGCATTCAGCAGCTCTCAAATATGCAGTATCACAGTCTCCTTAAACCATCTTTGCACACAATAGGTCTTAATTATGCTCCTTTCACTGGATTTTTACAACAGACTCCTCCAGTAGTCCTTGTACCAGACTGCAACAGCTTCACTGTGTTTATGGAAACATCTCCTGCTGGTGGGGCATATGAAAACAACAGCATTTAATGAAGGGTCTGCAGAAACCTTGGAAGAGCAGCGCTTTTGTCTGCTTTAGATCACATTACACAATCTTCTTTATATCATTTTCATTTGCATCAGGGATACACAGTCTGAAGAATGACCTACTTTTCCTGCAATATTTGCCTTGCTCTTAATTATAGCAATTATCATGCCCTGATCGCTGGCATAGTCCCCAGAATGTTGACTTTTTTCTTAATGTTATTGTTATATAGATTACACAGACTCTTTGCCAGCATGTTGCCCTCTAATTATCCAGCTGAAGATGTTGCCTATGCCTCAGACAAGCAGGAGGGATTTGTGTGGAGGATCTTTGAACATTTCTCAGGAGGCTGCTGTACAACAATTGTTATACATACACTCCTTTGGGGGACGGGTGTGGCTCCATCTTTCTCCTAAATACCCTCTTCTTTTTTAAATTGCTCTTCCCTCACTTTCAGTGCAGCTTTTTTAACCAAGTGTATAACACAGAGCAGCCTGGAAACCATTGAATATCTGGCACAGCTCTCCGTCTACATACAACAGTATGACTTTTTATAATTTTTAGACAAATGCATTAGGATGTTTTTTTCTTCACAAAGGTATTTCATGTCTTCTTATTAACTAGATTATTTGATTTCTTTTTCTGTCTTTATTAACTCATTTAACCTGAAAATTAATCTAATTAATCTAATCTGATTAATCTAATCTAATTAATTTTGTTACCATTCAGTAACAGAAAAATTTGTAGGTGGTTCAAGCGATTAGGAGAGTGAACCAAACTGGTTGTCACACCAGACAGGACAGGAGTAATACTTTCCTGCTTCTTGAGGAGTAATACTTTTCTGCTTCTTGAGGCAAACCAATGTTTCCTGGTTTCAGATATTTGGGCTTAAAAAGACAGATACTAGTAAAGATTGCTTTTGCCAGAAACATAGTAAAGAGGGGAAATATTCTTACATCATTAATATTATATGAGAGATTGCATGACTTGCTTAATGGAAAATTAAGTTTCAAGAACTTTGGTAGAAAATGCCATTGTTACTGCCCCAGGTTTCAATCCTTACTTCCAACTGTTCTGACCTGAATCCTTATTAAAGAATCTCAATTTAAGAGTGAAGGTTTTTTGCTGAATGAGATCTTTGTTGTGTCCTGACCTGGACAATCAGAAAGTGCTAACCCAGACAGGGAGGGTACAGCTGGTTACAATCTGATTTTACAGGTATCTTTCCTTAATGTCCTTCTTTGAAGGAGACTCTGTATTTGTGTGTGAAAAGCCTTGGTCTCATACTCCAACAATATTACTGGGCAAGGAACAGTTAACTGAAAATGTTTGTATATTTATGAAAATAACTGAAAGATGTAGTAGATGTATTATTGAAGCCATATCAGAATCGCTGCTACTTCTACACTGTCTAATAATTTAGCTTCCCATTTCATCCCTCACTGAACTTATTGTATAATTGCTCATGATGCAGAAATGTTAATTTTCTTATGGCAACTTTCTTTTGGAACAAGCTGATGTGCTCCGATTAATAAAAACAAATGAAAACAAAAACCTGGGTTTGCTTCTGAGGGAAGTCCAGCTCAGGAGCTACTCCCAGTGGCTAGCATGGAGGATTTAGTCCATCTGTACAACCTACTTCAACTCTATCGTAACAATTTTTACACCGAGCAGTATGCAGCTGCCCCCATACCACGTTCCAGGACAAACGCTTGATACCCAAATTTCATGCCAAAACAAAGCCTACATCACTTGAGAAATTTGTATCTGCAACATCACTTGAGAAGTTTGTATCTACAATAAACTGTATATAAAAACCACTGGTTCCTGGTGGCTAAATAGATACCATGCACCCTGGCTGTGTGCTTTACAACCCAGCTGCTCTGCTCTGGAGGGGCCTCCAAGGCACTCTGCTCTGAGTTGCTCCAAACCCTTTAGCAAGGAGCTGAAGACCATTTCTGAGAGCAAACAAAATTTTGTAGTGTAGGTGCAGCCAACAGAAGTCCCAGCTGTAACCCTGCCCCAGTGTCAGCTCTAATTCTTATGCAAGATGAGCAGGCCTTGTTCCTACAATGTTATTCTTGTTCTGGCAACCCCTGGGACAGATCTCAGGTGTACCAAAATACCTTGCCTGGAGAAGGTAGGTGGCCTAAAACTGCCAGTTCAAGTGGGGCTTGATACCTCCTGACAAAACCCTTCAGGTCCTTGCCTAAGGGATGTCCATAACCATGCTCATTTCTTGCCCACAGGGAGATGAAGGGACAACTGTAGACAGTAAGAACTGTCCCACCAAAAAATTTGGTTTTGTGGCTTGAAAGTCTTCTGCCCTTTCTCCTTTCCTTTCATATTAATTTGTTTTTCTTGCTATAAATTCATTCACATTTCTTTATGACAGTATGCCATGCCACATGTTTCCATTCATTTCTTCATTGGCTGATCCAGTCCCTTGATTTTTAAGTAGTGATGTTCTATAATACATCAAACTCCATGAACACAGGGATGTTCTGACAGCTTAATTTTATTCCACAAGGCATGAAGTTCTCATTGTGCTCCATTTGTGATTTTTTTTTTTTTTTTTTAACCTGGAAAGGCAGATTTTTTGGTTGATTTCATCTGTTTACAAGCCAAGGAGTTGTATTCCTTTGGGGTGCTGTAAAAGGCTGACCGCTTATGCAGACATAAACAAGGTATGGGGATTAACAGGGGATTGAGAGGGCATGGCTTTCTGTGAATATAGCAAGAAAACATCCATTTTAAATAATGCTTTTCTTCACATGGTGCTTGAGTAGGGTCATGGCATGTGTGTACAAAATAGGGATGAACCCTATCACATCTTTCTTGTCAGAAGGGAAAAGAGAGCCTTTGCAGACACAGACCTCGCTATTAGCACAGTAACTAATTGTAAAAATGCAGTGAAGGCAATCAGCATGGAAATGGCTTTTCCCAGAGTTAAATATTAAATGTGTCAGAAATCTGAATTATTAAATCTTCATCTATAAATTTGGTCTGATTTAAATAGTGTGAATGTGTGCATCATCTTTCAATTCAGTGGTGGTTTGGCTTTCCTTATTAACCTGTTTAAGAGGTATTTAAGTACCACTGAAGTAAGTAAGTCTAAAAACAATTCAAATAACTTACTTCAGTTTCACAAATCCATTCAAAATTTAGCCCAGATTTGAAATACAACAGTGCTCATTTTGGACAAACTTTATGTATTTCAATGAGATACACCAATCTCTCCATTATTTATGGTTATGATTTCATTTGCTACTAAAATAATGTCTCTTTTCACAAGCATTGGTATCATAGACAACCAGACATACTTGACAATGATTTAAGATGGGGACATTTCAAAGACATAGGAAAAGTGAATTATGACTGTGACCCTTTCATTCCAGGAACACTTTTTTGTGAAGATCTTGTTATTTCTGTCCCTTGATGGGAAACCTCACTGATGCTGGAGCCTTCACTCATCTGCCTTACCCGTAAGGGCTCACCTGGGCTCAACAGGTCTAAGTTCATATCATGGGAAGCCAAAACAACTTATTTCAAAGCAGCACATTATTTATTCAAAGGCAGAGGGAGGGAGTTCAACATGTTTCTTTGCAGGTCAGGGAGATCTGCTCAGTTCAAATCCAAGTTCTGTAACCCCAGATAGGAAGAGGTAGAAAACCCCTGGAGTGCTTCTCCTTCAGTGATGCCTCTGGCTGCTGCTACCTACACACTGCTCTTGTTTAACAGAAAATCTGATAGTCTGGAGACACTCTGACTTCAGGCACTAGAGTAGAGAGAAGAACACTTTGCTAGCCCCACGTGATTAGTTGATGAGCTTCCATTTAAAAACTATATTGCAAAGAATTATTGATAATATTCTCCCTGTCTGTACTTCTCCTCAGATATTATTTTACTTAATTTTTTCCCCTCTCTCAAACTCTAAAAGCCTCTTTTCATTTCATTTTATCCCTTATACTTTTATAAAAGTAGTAAGTTGCTCTCAGTCAGCAACAGAGTTCCAGAAGAAGTAGAAGATAAAAAAGACTAGATCTGGGAGATTCCCAAGCATAGCCTGCCAGTTCTGGGAAGCTCTCGATCATAATGTAGTCAGAAAATACAGAACTTGAGTGATATGGCACTCAAAAAACAGAGAACAGTGTAGGTTCTGAAATGTCTTTCAGAGCAAAAAACGTATCTATTGAAAAGGTTTGGAGAGTCAGCCCTAAGAATTGCTTTCCACAAATGTTTAACTTCATTTTGACAACAGGGCAGCTCAAGACAGTTCAAGGAGGTTTGAAACACCTTGTTCCTTCCTCACTTCTTCTGAAGTTTTAATGGGTTCGCCAAAAGAGAATGAAACTATTGAAAGGAGACACAGAAGGTTAGTTTCCAAATTACCTAGATAGCATATTCTCATCCACATATTTCTTGCCTCTCTCTTGTCTTGTGGCTGTTCTACAAGAAATGCCCTGAGGGCTATTTGATACTCATGGGTTGTATTAGTTCTCTGTTGAAAACTATCCTCAAATGTGCTTTCCAACCTGAATGAAAGATGAGCTTCCTCTGCAGCAAGTTCCCATTTCAATGAAGCAGTAATTTCCATTTGGTATTTCAGTATCCTGTTGCTCTTCCTGCATGGCAGAGCCACAGCAAAGAGAGGTTAAGGGTTCTGCCAGGGATGGTGGTAATTTGAGTTGAACCTCTCAAGTTCCAGTGTTTTTAAGAGACCAAAGCGTATACCAAAGCAGCATTTTGCCTTGTTGTCTCCCCACTCAGGGCAATATTTTTTCCACTCAGTAGCTGCTGGCATAAGATTGCTAAATGGTACCCAATTTCCATAAAACCATTTTTTTCTAAAGCCTCAGTGTCAGCAGCTGGTTGAAGAACTACAGGTAATATGTAGCCAAAAAGAACCTATAATAGTATAGGTTACTATAAAAATTTATTACAAGTCTGAGATGGCTGCATTAGTCATCACTAACATTTCTTAGGCTAGTAGCAGGACAACTTTTATAGCCTTTCACATTGTCGTATAGTACCTGTCCCCACAGGTTTTCAAAACAGGCAGAAAAATCCAGTAAGGCGAGAATTTTTGTAATTCTTTCCTGTCATTCATTTCTTAAATATTTAGGACCCCTTACTAAACACCAGGAAAGAGATGGACACCACTGTGATATGAAGTTACTTCTGAAAATAGTGAATGTAATGGTCATTTTCTGGGAAATAAAGATGTTCCTCATGCTTTTGATAGGAATATAGAGTCTAACACAAGTAAATCTTTACTAAAAATAAGAACTTCTCTTTTCCTGTGAAAAGTCTGAAATAAGTCAAGGAAAGTGTGTTTTTATGTGTGCCTTTTTTTTCCTCATTCAAATGAATAGGAAGACCATCAACAATGGTCAATTTTTACACTCTTCCTGCTCCCTCACCACCTCTCATAGTAAATCAGGGGGCAATATGACTGTTCAGGGAAAACATTAACAATTCAAAAGCTTTGCAATGCAGATATAGTGAAAGGAGGAGTCTTCTCTCCAGCAAAGTGATAAATATTAAGATTAGATTAGGAAGGCAGAGAGATAGCGTTTCAGTTCACACCTCCTGCAGCCCACAACACTTTATCCAATTTGCTCTCATCACCAACCCCGTTTATAAATGAAGAAGCCACATACCTCAGTATTTATAGGTCAGAGCTGCGGATCTATTTAGTGACATTATGAATCCTGTAAATCAAGTCACATCATAAACTATGAAAGGGTTCAACGGCATCACAGTAAAACGAGAGAGAATTTATTGCCAGGTAGCAAAAAATATTATAGGTTAGCTTTTTCTCTTGCCTAAAATGGATGTGTTGAGAGGGCAGGAGAACTACGATTAACATCCTCATAAGAAGCAGAACCTTCTGTGGGCAGCCAGGAGTGATGAGATGAACCATTGGAATGATTCATTTTGATCATTTTGTTCCCCTGCCTGTCTGGTAAACCTGCCCTGGAAATAAACCGTGCAATTCCACCCAGATCTGCTGGAGGACATGGAAGGGAAAACAGAGACAAAAGAACAGAGTATCAAGCACTCATACGCTACAGTGCCCCCCTTTTGGAGCAGCTTCTTACAAGCCCTTTAGCAGCTGATTATGGGCTCCTGTTTTAGGCCACTTGGTTTGGCTCCAGCACTTCTCAGGTTCACCCCACCAGCTGTAGCAACAGGGACAGCTGGGTGCATCCACATGCTTTGAGACACAGTCTCTGAGAGGAGCATGAGGTGCTGGATTTGAGGGAAAACCCAAAAAGCCAAAATGGTCTGATTGACATCTCCCTTTCCAGATAGGAATTTCTGGAGAAAAAGGAACCAGCTGACTTCAGGCATCTCCTGAAAATTCATTACTAAACTCTTTAGGAGGAAACAACTCCCTGCAACGACAAGTTCAGTATTTGAAGGACCATTTGCTGTTGTTTTCTTTCCTTGAAGCAGTTTTTGTCAAGTTGACACAAGCATGTATAAGGCATGCACTTGGCCCAGGTGTTTTCATCTGAGGTAAAAAACTGCTATAATGATCTTGTTTATAATTTGTGCTGCCTGGATTTTGTGCAGCACTTTTATTCCTGGAGGTCCTTTGGATTCAGTATTGCTCTTGTCCCTGATTCAGTGTTTGGCTTCTGGTGTCAGCGTTCCCTGTATGAAATATTAACAGGAGCAGCCACACGATCCAGACATGTATTTACCCCAGACACAGCATTATCCTCAGGCTTTTCTATCAGTTCTTGAGGCTTCATGGATAGCCATGTATTACCATACCTGTGTTTTTCTACCAAATGCACAAAAATGAGTGCCTTGAAAGCCCACTGAAGCTGTTGAGAACTTGAAAACTGTTGTTTTAGCATGAGTATTTTCTGGTTTAGACTTGAGCCTGCTTCTAATTTTTTGTATTCTCTTTATAGAATGGGATTTAATTGCCAAGAGCAAGGTAGTCCATATATCACCTCAGAGAATGATAGTTGTGGTCAGAAATCTACCATGCCTGGAAACTGTAAAAACAGAAATTTTGCTTCTGCATTATTTGTCCAATTTTGGACGTTTTTTAGATACAAATATAGTTGCCCTGGCCATGGTTAATTTCAGAGAATGTTTATGTCTGGGAGCACTTCAACATCAGATTCTTATTGAGTGATAAAGCCAAAGTGGAGGCTGTCTTCCAAATTGGTCACAGTGGAATCACAAGACACTGTGGTATTCAGAGGGAACCTCAAAGCTGGTGAAATTTAGCTAAATGGGTACAAGTAGGGTGTGTTATGTCTGTTTAAATAAGCAATGTGCTGAGCTTTAAATATGAGGTACTGAGTAGCCTTTAAGGAAATGAGCCTTCTGTTTCCAAAGTGGAGTGCAAATTTTATAGCAAATTAATTGTTATTTAAAGGAAGTTTCTTGATTCACTCTGTCTGGCTAAAAGTGGAAATTGTTTGGGAAATAGAACTCTGCAGTAAGAGCTGCTGTGTGGTTATACCAGAACTTTGAGTACTCAGCTAGCACATTTGAAAGATCCTTGAACTTTGTTGCAGACCTTGTCAGCAATGAGACAAAAAATATCTCAGAAGCTATTGAAAGTGTCATTCTCTTTCTTAGTTTATTCTTGTGTTCCCTGGGCGCAGAGATGTATTTTGAATACATTAGACTTTGAGGATCTGTGTAGCTGAGTGGAAACTGGAAGATTCAAACATAAGGGAAAACTAAATGTTCAGGATAAGACAAGGTGAAACAAACAAGCATTGAGCAAAAGAAGAGGCAAGAAAATCATTATTTTCAACAGTGAGTTCTCCTAAATCACATAATTTTCTCCTAAATGAACTTGAGGAGACAAACATGTTGCTGGAAGCATCCAAAGCCAGTCTAGATCTGCATATATCCATGCCATGAAGTTTCAAATGTACTTGAATGAGCAGTCAAGATATTTGTCATACATGCACACTGATAATTTTCAAAGAAGGAATTGTCTGAATAATAGAAGTCTGATAACAAACCTGTAAGATATTTCTGGCAGGAACTGGAAGATATTATGTCCCAGTTAATGGCAGTTGACATTGAAACTGAATGCTGATGGTCTCCATAAAAATTCTGTGCCCTCAAAAGGAGAGAACACTCACTGAGTTAGCAGATGGCACCAGGCTGGAAAGAGATCTTTATATGCTGGTGGAAAGAGTTGCCATTCACAAGAACCACAACAGAAAAATCAGCTGAAAGAAACAATTAAAGGTCAGAAAATTTGATTTATTTATTAAATAATTGATCAATCCAAAAGTACTAAAAACTCTCTAGTTCAATTAAGTTATGCTAAGAAAAAAACTTTGCTAGGAAGTATGAGCACAGGTCATGCCAAACTGCATGAAAATGTCATGTACTACTTGCAAGTATGTCCAGCAGTGATGCTTGAGTCTATGTCAGAATAAGCTTTGGCTTTCCTGATGTGAACTGAGAAATGCTTCTGCTGCCTCCACTGGAACTCTGAGGCTCAGGAGTGCTTCCTTGTCCTGGGTGGTGTTTCCTGGCCCCAGGACATGTGAATGAGATCCCTGTCCTCAAAGCTCCCTTGTTTCTTGAGGCTGGATTTTCATTAGGTGGAGCCCAGGTGCGGGGATGAGGAAGGACAAGGGCATGATCCAAGATCACCAAGACCACCACCAAGGACCACCGCTGGAACTGACATTAGAAGGTAGGAACAACCTACCTGTGATTTATTCTTTCCTACAATAAAAGACGGTGCAATTATTTCCCAGTTTAGCAGAGAATTTAAACACACCATATTTGCATAGGCATGTACATCTGATGACATCATGGGAGGCATTTAAATGTAGCCTAGGGTCACTTAGACAATTGAAGCATCATTGAATACAAAGACATTTCTTTTTTGTTGTTGTTGTTTGTGGTTTTGTTTTGGTTTGGTTTTTTGTTTGCATGGAATTGTATGAAAGATGTAACAATCCAGAATGAAAGAATAATTAAAAAGTACTTTTATTTAAAAATACAGGCTATTAAAGATATATCTGAGCAAGACAACAGGTAGTTTTGTTCTGCTGCTACAAAATGCAAACTAAAATCTGATGAAATTTAGCTAAATGTGTTCAAGTTATGTACAAGTTACAAGTATATATGTTACAAGTATATATGTTACAAGTATATGTACAAGTAGGGTGTGTTATGTCGTTTAAATAAGCAGTGTGCTGAGCTTTAAATATGAGGTACTGAGTAGCCTTTAAGGAAATGAACTGCATTAGATGTGCAGCACTGATGTTCATAACTGCAGTCATGATGAAAGACTGCAAAGTCTTATTGAATTTCAGAACACTTTCAAAAATTCTATCATTATCTATTTATCAGACTCTTTTAAAGGCCTCAGCAGAACTCAGCAATTGCAAATTATATAAAGAATGAAATTTTAAGGAGCAGTAAATGTTCAAATTAATATAAAAATTATAAGATTTAAAATTCACTAATACTTCAGTGAACCTCTTGCAAGGTTTCTCAATCTTATTGTACCATCAGCTCTCTGAACTGTTAACTCAGTTAAATTAAAAATTCAAAAGCTTCCAAGGCTCACACTGATATTCAGGTACTTTGGTGCTTGGACATTCACATTGCACTGGTTTAATTAGCTATCTAACAGCAATCTCCACACTTTAGGAAAGGGAGCACTTCTCAATAAACTGTCAAGAAGATTGCATTTGCATTTATGAAATATACAAATATGCCTGAAAATTAATCTGTGCACTCTCCCATCTCTCCTACAAATGATGTCTGCTCATACTACAGACCTGAAACCATTTCCTTTAAATTTGCCATGTGCTTCACTTCTCCTGAATGGTGCATCTTTTCATAACTGGTGACTCATTCATTTCCCATATGTATTGTTTTTAAAATATCAGTGTCAGGGAAACACATATCATTATTTCAGATGAAACAACATTTCTCTGATTTTTCTATTAATGAATGACTCTATTGTAATAATATTAGTTCTTCTGAAAAATAAGAATACATGAGGTAATTTTATAGCAATTCCTACAGCTTTATTGCTTAAAAGTCATGCAGAATTCTTTCACTCCTAATTTCTGTTGCCCAACAACACTGTAATCTAGTGTATGCTTATTTTACTTCTGTTATGTCCTCATTTAACCCCTATAAATATCCTTTTATCTTTCAGTTTTGACTCTCCTTGACTTACGAGACTTTTGATAAACTTCAGGACGTCAAAGGTTCCCAGTTTTTACTGAAGATGCTCTTATTTTTACAGTCCCTCTCCTCGTGGAGAGCATTCCCTGGAGAGACATGTTTCAGGCAGTTGGAAGGCTCAACATTAGGACATGTAAATGTTTAAATTATGGCTTGCAGATCAATGACAAGAAATAGGACATCTATTTCTGGTAACATTGTGGATTTATAGTTATGAGTCAAGGCTAATGCAAGGTGAACTCCTCCCTTTATGATCACTGCCACAAATGCATTAGCTCATCCATGAATTTAAAAATTGACCTCCAGACAGTTAGTTGGTAATTTGGCACCTTGCTTTGATTGTATACAATTTAACAAAAGAACATCCAGCACTAATTCAACAGTAATATTGCTTCTGCCTTTCAGGAATGATTTATTCATTTTGGATATGATGTCCAAATTGCATTTTCTAAAGGAAGGGTGTTTACTTTGTTTGCAGTTTATTGCCTTGCTTCTCAAGGACATGACAGAATTTAAATTGTTGCTCCTGATTATTAGGTTGAATGTAAATATGTCCTGAATGATGGTCCTCTGTACAGAAATCCCTGGGGGTGGACAAGTGGGTGGGAGGGTGGTTGTTGCACCGTGCTTTTTGACACTTTACAGTGTACCTCATCTGGAAAATACTGCCTCAACTCTCAGCCACAGAAAACAGGCAAGGGTTTTGCACACCAGCACTGCAGAACCCTGTGGATGCACCAGCACTTTGCACTGCCTCATTCTTGCAGCTGTAGCATCGCCATCTCAGCACTTCCCAGGGTTCACCACTCGAGAGGCTCTGCCTTGCCTGTTCTGAGCTCCATTACAGTGCTGTTGTGTGCTGTTGTAGTGTCAGAGCTGTTTTTCACCAGTAAAACAGGCTTGGGTTTGCCTAAATTACCAACATCAATCTGTAAACTGAAGTACAGAAATGTACTGCACTGTTTTCTGTACACCAGATGCCATCCTTACTCTGGTCCTAGAGGAAAAGGCTTTCCATTCCTCACCATGGCCTGCAGTGCTGATGGAAGACTTGACTTACTATTATGTACAGTGTTTTTATTGTCAGGGCAAAACTACGAATTTAGAATGTGGATCATTGCACTTACATTTTCACATTAACACATTTTCACATTAATAATATTAATTATTAATAACAATATTGTTAATTTTTTAATCACACAGTGTAAGTGTTCAAGTGTCAGAGACTCCTTACATTATTGACATTTCAAATACATGACCTTAGTTATTGACTCTCTTCTCAGGTTACTCTTTCTGCCCAGGGTTTTCACTAAGCTTAGCCACTTGCTGACTAAATCCTTTGGAAATTCATGACATTAGTTATTGTCCCTAAGACTGTCTTGGATGTGGGCACCCAAGTACAAACTAACTTTCATTCTCATCCTACTTTGTAGCCATAGCCCTGCTGGATACACGGTGAAGAACACCTCAAAAGGATATTCTCTGAAGGTGGTTATCTGCTCTACTGAGGATGTCATTCATATGTAGGTCTAAGATGTAAATGTCTCTGCAGCTGTGAATCTCACACTGACTACTCAGTGAGGGCTCAGCTCTCCCAGTGCTGAGTATTGGATCTGTAGGTAACCAGTGAGAGGTCATCTGAAAGGATGCTGCATGCTGGACACCAAGGAAATTCCTGTCCTGGAACCAAAAATGCCATCGAGGGGATTATTGTAATTTTTTCAGTTGTGGGTGGTTTTTTGTTTGTTTGTTTGGTTGGTTTGGATTTGTTTTATTTGTAGGATTGGTTTTATTTTGAGGATTAGTGCAGAAGTCTATCCTTCCCTGTCTGTTTCACTCCTTTTCTCACTGCTTTTCGTTGATGTCCTTTGGCTGATTATCTGTGGGGGACTTCCATGTGAAGGTAAGTATCACTGGAGGTGATTTTCTTTCCCCTTTCTGCTTTTTGCCTTTTCTCAGGATACCTTCACAATATCTCAGGATACCCTCTTTTACACTGTAACCTTCCAGTACCTGTGGTCTTCCAGTATGCAAAGCCTCTCACTCCCCACCATGTAGGGATAATAAATCTGCACTGCTGAAAAACTTACTGGGGAGATGTGAAACAGCTGTAAGGCAGGGGATCAAACAAAAGCTCTGTCTCACCTTGAAGCCACTCCATTACCTTAGCTGGGATCTCAGAAACTGCTTACATCTCCTCCTTCATTTAAGTCCTTCTGGGTGTTTTCCAGAAGATGGAGAGCTCAGATGCCAAAGCTTTGCAGCAGGAGTGAATTTGCAGCACCCTGCCTTGGCCTTACAGTTCCACCAGCAACAATTAGAAAATGGACCAACAGTATCACAGACTCTTCAAATATTATGGAGGTAGTATTTTGGTTGCCTCTTCCACAGTTTGAAAGCTGAGCTCATGGGAAATCAAAACCCACTATGATACCACTTTTACTTTTTTTACTTTACTTTTGAAACATGTATTTTTACTCCCACACATTACTCAGCTTTTTATTGGCAATGTCACTTCTGTGGCCCCATTTGTTGTGCCAGGCACAAGGAGTATGTATTGACAGGACAGGACAGAATGGTTTCAAACTGAGAAAGTTTAAGATATTAGAAAGAAAAATCTTTACTGTGAGAGTGGTGAGGCACTGGAACAAGTTGCCCAGAGAAGTTGTGGGCTCTCTAATCCTCCAGGTGTTCAAATACAGTCTGGAATTGAGATTTGAGCCATCTGGTCAAGTGGAAGGTGTCACTGTTCATAGAAGGGGATTTGAAATTAGATGATCTTTAATCTCCCTTCTGACCCAAACAATTCTAGAATTCTATGATCTGTCCTGTCAATTTCCAAAGGCAGAACTTTCTCCTGGTGCCCTTTAGTATTCTTTTGAGCAGATTTTGAGACTGCTGGATGAGTTGCATGGTGCTTCTTCATTGCCTTTAGCAACTGTGGTAACTGTAGTAAAGGCCTTTTGGTCCCCAAAACTCATCTCAAAAATGGAAGAGGAGTAAAGGTAGTGCAAATAAGTATCTTCATAGAAAGGAAGGGTTTGAGAGTAAAATCCCAGGCTTGACTTTGGGCTTTGGAATTGCAGGTAGTTTTTCCCCATGTTTTTTATTGATTTTCTGCCCTGGTGACCAAACGGATGAAAAATTCCCCTCAAAACCTGTTGGAGCTATCAGGAATAGCATGCTGAATTATACTCTGCATAGTCTCATGGTAAGGATATACTAGGAATGATTCCATCTGCCAGACACTCACTTTATGTCAATGATAACCTAGATTTCCTAGATAACAGCTTCTGTCTTAAAATATAATTTTAATGTTGAAAGCATTTATTCTTTGCAAATTCAGTTCAATCTTGTCTGCTTGGCATGGATGATAAATTTCCAGCCTCCATAATCAAGCATTTATTAGAATTGTAATTTAGTTATTTTAACCTAGAAAGAGATTTAGTAGCCTCTAAAAATTGTTCATCTCCTAACAGAGGGCCAAAGATGACACTGTCTTTCAGACTCAGGTAAAAACTCCTGCTGAAATGAAAGGCAGTTTCACATGTGCAAGAGCTACAATGTATGCTCGGGCTCTGGCACTGCTGTTAGGCTGCTGGTTTAAAAAGGTGATGTGTCTGAACAGAGATTGAAGATCAAGTCACCAAACTCCACCTTTCAGCCCACATGTGGATTGCAAGAAGTCTGTGCTGGATAATATTTTCACAACATTTTAGGGATTTTGTAAGACAACTCAACAAATAGTAATTTTTTATTAAATCATTTGGCTTTTAGTCCACTGGGGACTGCACTAATGTATAAAATGTAGCAGCTGCATTTTTGGATTTTCCCAGCTGCTACCACGTATTAAATTTGGAAATCCTCTGGCACAAATGAAAACACTGTGTTTTTCTTTCTGAGAGCATTAGGTAGGCAAAACTAAAGTTTTTGTTTAAGGAAAATGTGCTAAGCATCTTTTCACCCTCTCATTTGTTCAAAGTTGAATCTTTTGTGTTTTGTCGTTGGGTCACTGAACATCACAGACACGTCTAAGGATCTTGGTGGTCTTTTTCAGAATAATATATTTGATGATCTCATCACTATTTCTAAGTAGTGTTCATTGTAAAAAGCTGCATTGGAGTAGTGGTGGAAGTTGAGTCCCTCTCATGGGTCACAAGGCTGTAACACAGAGAGTGTGAGAGTTATCCCCTTAATGCCTCGACTCAGTGTGCTGCTTGCACCTCTTATTCAGGGGCAAAAATTCTGGACAAAGAGGGCAGGAGCACAAAAAAGTCAAACCATTTCTTAGATAAGGTGGAAGAATGCTATATCATATGTCATTTTAATAGGTAAATTCACCTCCCATAAATTAATTTTTTTGCTGCCATCTGCAGATGCACACATAACATGGACATGGACAAAACTCTTACCAGAAAATATATCTAGATATTATTGCCCCTTAATCCCAGCAGGCAGCACTGCTATAAACTCAAATGTCTGTCTAATCAACTGAAACTAATTAAATAGCAGCTTTCAAAGTCATATTGATTCAGCTTTACAATTCCCACACCTTTGTAACAAGATAATGCCAAGCTTAAATTTTTGTATAACTACATAAGAAAAGTGCTTCCAAAAGCTATAATAAAATCAAAATAAGAAAACCCAGCTAAGGGTTTTAAATTTTATTTTTTTTTTAATTTTTACTTCAGAGGACCAGAGGTACAAATATTGATGGAGAATAGCATTTTCTTCTCTCTCAGGAAACTTCCCTGAGTTCCCTCCACTGTTTGAGATAAAATTTCTTGGTATAGTGTGAAAGAGTTTGAAGTTGGTGCAATGTTTGGGAAATTTTTACAGCTCTTTTCTCTTGAACAAAAAATCCATCTTTACCTTCATCTCAGACATTGTTGGGCAGTAACTAGTGGGGAATACTGCCAACTAGCAGAGAGGACAGGGTCTAATGGAAAAAAAAAATCACTTTAGAACTCTGAGAGGATAATAAACAGAGGACTCTGGCTGCAATGCAGGTTTGCTGCTTCCTTTGTTGCACAGGTATCATTGGCAGAAGAGCGCTTTAAACTTCTCCAGAAATGTGTGTTTTTACCTTAAAACTGTAGGCAGTAGGTAGAGACAGGCTATGATATTTCTTCACAGAGGACCATGTGCTTGTGTAAACAGAGAAGATCTGATGAAGGTGGTGCAACAAAGGGTGTATTTTGTATAGAGTGACAGCAGAGCAGAAACAGACACAGGATGGTTTAATAGATAAATTCTCTCTCACCTTAATAAAATTAATTCTCTAAAGAGGTTACTTTTTCAAGTGGCAAAAAATTAAAGGAAATATCGAAGTAGAAATCTCTACAGCTTGCACTTCTTGAAATATAAATAATGCATAAATACACCATATATGAAAAAATATAAAATATAATATGATACACAGCACAAAATGTATAATTTATATTACATATTGTTATATGATCTAAGAATATATTACTTATCCCATATATATCTTCAAATTTAGTTAATATAATAATATATAAATATATATTTATTTTTAGGTATTTGTATAAAAACTATATATTTATACAGATATAAAATATAATATTAGATATTATATCTTACTTTAATAGTATATACTATGTGTTATATATTAAATTTCTACATTCTGGAAGGAATCCTTCAGCACATTTTAGGACCAGAGTCAACAAGGGAAGAACCAGCCAAAATTCAGCCCAAAGTGCAAACAAAGTGAGCTGAAAGTTTTTTCCTTAATATTTCCTTTGACTAATGTTAATTTCATTTAACATACAAATGCTGTATAAAGCTGTTTTTATTCTTAAAGCGAGCCTTAAAGAATTAACAATCTAATAGAAAACAGACATGCCATTCTCAGGTTCTGTGAATAGGGGGGATGCAGATTGTTTTCTGGAAAAACCTATTTGTCCCCTCAGGGGGGGACTGAACCCATGTGCAGCTCAAGGGAAAGGCACCTTGGCAGATAGGTGCTTCCATGGCCATTCACAAACACCCCTTTGGTGCTGTGGATCAACACAGAGGGAAGATGAAGTGCTAAAACATGGAATCTGTAGAAATCTGTAGAAAAATTCAAGGCAGAGATAGTGTTCAGGATGCTGAGGGGAGGTAAGAAATCCGCATCAGACCCTCCTGGGCAATGAGAATACACTTTGTGCTTTTTGGGATGCAGAATGTCAAGTCTCTTCTGCAGTTTGGTACTTAATGCCTTTTCTTATAAAGTATTAGGGCAGTAAAACCTTTATTTAAAAGCCCTGGCAATGCCTGAAGAATGTCAACATTTCCTTCAGAGCATTTTTAAGGTAAGATTTTATTTTTACTGATTCCTTTTCAAATCAACATTTACTTGCTTATTTGAAAAGAGGGGAGATGGATGTTTCAAGCAATACCTCACCTGCTATCTACTAGTGCTGTGTAAGCTAAGGAGACCTTTTTTTTTTCTCCCAAGTCTCTTTGATTTATATTATGTACTTAAACACTCATTAAGAGTGAAGCCCAGAACAGGAATCTTCCCCCATATCAGATTGGTTCCACAATTAGCCTGTAGAGCCATCCCCACGTTCTCTCCTGAGCATGTCAGTGATTCATACTGTATGGTAGTGCAGGAACTGAAGAGGCACACACAGTCCACCACACACAGCCACCAGCTAACAGAGCCCTGGATCTCTCCAGGGTCCCCCCAACATCAGCCTGTCATCTCACCATCCTCTCCTCTCCTCCTCATGGGCCTGCCCTTGTCTGTGCTTGCACCTCCAGCTGACAAGCCCTTGTCTCTGTGGTGCTGGCCCCATGGTTCCAGCCCCATGGGAGGTCAGGCACTTGGCACTTCTGCACATGGGCACAGGGGATGGGCAGCACTTACCTGAGAAAATCATCAGAAACAGAATTTAAAGAGGAGACAGATGAAGCTGTGCTTGCTGGACACATGGACAGAGCAGGACTCAAACAGCACCAGCCCCATTTCATTTTTTCTTCTGTTTTACCTCTGTTTTCCTGTGCTTGTTTCCCCCCAGTACCACTTGCTCCCTTGCTTTCACCACTTTGTTCCCTTTTCTAAACATCCCATCCAAAATTTTTCCCATCCAAAATGCTCTGTCCCATTAGAGCATCTTGCTCCTGCAGGCAGTTCCTCCCCATCTTTCAAGTGACCTGGGAAAAGTCTCTCCTGTGGACTCATTTTGAGGGGTCTCACCCAGCTCATGGGGTGGCTGCTCCAGTGACAACCAGGAGGAGTCAGGGCAGGGAAATCCACTGGCTCCAGTCGACTCAATGGAGTTCACCTCCACTCCTACTCTGTGCCTCCCTGCTCCTTCTGCAAGCCTTTTGTTTTTATCACAGAGCCCAACAAAGTTTTGAGTAGACCCAGTAGAGGGTAGAAGCATGCCATGGCCATGTTTATCTTGGCTGGACCTCAAGGAGCTTTATGCCTCAATATTCTGTTCTCTGGAAGCAGGCAGTCAGCAGCCCAGAGCCTGAGACCCTTTCAGGGAGCGGGGAACACTTTGTTCATGCTAGTCATGTGTAGATGTTTGAGTTAGAACCTAGGAGCAGGAGCAGCTTGGGATCCCTCTGGGCAGAGGGGTAGAGGAAGTTCCACCACAGTAAGGAGAATGTGTGGGAAGAGGGTGGGCTGCCTGAAAGAGAAAACAAAGCTCCAGGAGAAGGCAGTAAAAGCATTAAAAAACCCCCATGTCTTTTCATATAACTGTGAGGAAAGAAAAAGTCCCTGGGCATCATGAAAGCCTGCTATCAGGAGGCAGTTTTTGATAACCTTTCAGTATTGATTAATCAGTTGCTGTGTTCATTTGAAACAAGGCCCATGGCTTGTTTAGGAGGTGGCATCATTGCAGCTTAGTAGTGTTCAAAATACCATATCACTATCAAGGCTAATTTAACACTGATGAGATCAATAGGGTTCCTAAGGCTAGGAGTAGATGAGAAACATGGCTCATTACATGCTGCTCTAGTTCTCATTGCTTAGAGAAAAAATGTGCAGTAGGGTAAGAAAAAAACAGACTTGAAAATTGTGAAGTCCTGAAAAGGAGGCAGGTGCTTTTGGCTTGCTCCCCTGAAGTAGCATCCCTGAAATGCTCTTTTCTAAATACCACTTCCTCAGGTGTGCCCCTTGACTGGAATGTGCTTTTTTTGGCTGTTGTTGTCAGCACTTGTTCACTTTCCCTTTATTCTCTGTCTTTCTACAAAACATACAAAATCCAAGTTTTACAAAGGTAAGTCTCTATGCAACCCCATTATCTTGGGTGATACCAACATAAGCAGAACTTCTACACAGAGCTCCTGGATATTGTCTGGCAAATATTGCCTCCTGCTATGGAGTTCAGAGCTACAGAAACACCTGGAGTCTTGAAAGAGGGAAGTGACAGTGCTCCCACACAGAAGTGCGGGCCAGGAGCCTGGATGGCATGCCACAGGTGTCTGTGCCATGCCAAAACAAACGGTGAGATCCTTGTCCCTTCTGGGAATTAGGTACCTTTGCCACCCTGGATGGAAAACATGGAGCCCAAAAGCAGTAGTATTGTTCAGTCAAAGTAATAAATGGGGTGAAATGTGCCTTTTCATAGTTTAAAAAAGGAGAACCTCATTTCATATATCAGGTTAATAATTGAACTAGCAATCTTTGCATAAGACATATAGAGTGCTCATCAAGAAAGTGGGAGCAATAAATTCCCTTTCCTCCCTGTCTGAAAGAATTCATCTTCATGTTGCTGCAGCATGGTCAGTCAACAGTGAAAGTATCACATTCCTGCACGTTCCTTCTTCCCCTAGTTATGATTTCTTTTTCTCGCAAGGGGCACAACTGTGGTACAACAGACATGGATTGCATTTTCATTCTATCTCTAATGCCCTCCTAGAAGAGCCCATGTAGTCCTTCTCTCCTCTTGCAATCAATTACTATGTCACTGTGAGGTTTGAAGGCTAAGGTTTAGCTGAATTCTAGTACTTTTTAGGTTAGACAAGTAAAGATGGACAGCCTAGGTATTCTGGTCTCTACAAGAGGATGCTGACACTTCCTGCGTAGGTCCAAGGGTGTGATAAGTCAACTGAAAAGCATTGAAGGGTTTCACATGGCCAGACTATTCCCTTCTGGTTTGCAGGTTCATACCCAGCCTGTCATTGCAGTGATGAAGAGGGAGCTTTGGATGGCCCCTGAGTGATTTGAGAAATGTTTATTTACAAATTCCTATCTGGCACATACATCATCAACAATAATATTTCATGGTAATGGGAAAGACACTGTGTAATTATCTCAAAGAGGCAGTCATTACCTCCATTTAGAGAAAAGATTAATTCTGATGCAGGGTAGTCTCTCCTTCCCAGAAACATTGCTCCTTCCCATGGTAAAAATGGTGTAGTTCATGTAAAAATCTTCTTACCTGAGAAAGCTAGCTGAAAAATGCATTTGGACCATGACTTCTTTTCAATTACTAAACATTTTTGCATGCAATGATGGCAGTTCCAGGAAATATAATATGATATTTTTGTACATTGTTAGAGATGCTTTCTTTCTCAATTTTTTTATCCATCCCATTTAACTTCTCAGCAATGTCTCACATGGATCTGGAGACTGGACTTGGTGACTTCAGGAGCATTTCTAGCAAGTTTTATCTAGCAGGTTGTGGGTGGGCACAGCACCAAGGCTTTGACTCTTCAATTAACTCTTGAACCTCCACACCTCCCGAAACCTCTGGAGCTGTACTGGAAGTTGCAGTGGTTCTTCTCACAGCCACATAGAACCAAAGAAACCCCACCCTGGGGCAGTGCCCAAAACTGGAAGGTTGCCCTCAGCTGAATTATCTGGGAGTGGCTGGCTGCTGAATGCCATCCCCTGCTCCCACTGGTGCTGCACCTCTAGCTGTAAACCCACAGGATTTTGCCTACGTGTCCTCCCTGTCTGAAAGAGGCTCAGCCTCCCCATTCCCATCATCCTGTGTATGTGACTGTTCTTGGAGTCTTTCCTCCTCACTGCAGCCCCTCTTCAGGCTGTAAGCAAAAACATAGAACAAAAAACATAGAAAACATAGTAGGGCCTTAAAGACTTATGAGGCTTTGTGAACACTGCAGCCACAGCACAGTATGTTGAAAAAGAAAAAAGGCCCTGGGGAAGTTAACAGCAAATTGAAAACAGGGATGTATGCAGGGGTACAAGGCCTCATCCTCTCAAGAATTTCCATGGAAGATGACTCTGAATCAAATAACACAGTCAAAGTTCAAACCAAAGAAAATGAGCTCAAATAAAAAATGAACAGAGCTCAGCTAAAGCTAGAATCAATAGAGTAAAGAATTTAATGGCCTGTTCATCTTAGTATCATGTAATTGAGCCCAAATGACATTTAAGCAGAAAGAAAACTGGCCTTATGGTTTGTTAATAATTACTCACATTCCAGTAACAAGACTACAGGAGTGTTCCTTTAAATGCATGTCATGTGTCAGCATTAATACCTAGTCCAAGTGAGGGTAGCTGATGAACTCCAGCCATGAAGGAAGAATCAAGTACAAATTAAATATTTAATGACTTTAGCAAATGCAGTGGAAGTAGGTACATAAATTACTGGGGGGGAAAAAAAGTCCCCAAAGTAAGGAGAACTTAATTCAGCAGCAGCCTGGTTTAAGGGTTTTCAGTCACTTTTATTTTGGAGAGTTGCATGATAATAACATTTCCAGTTCAGGAGTTTGTGAGCCCATATTTTCCAGTATGTTCCCATGATGCAAAAGATAAGTAACATTAAAAAAAGTGCATTGGATTTATGCAGTACAGTTTGTATGCTTTTGGTCTGCAAAAAATTTCATCTACGGGTTTTGAGACTCATGATATCTTTATTCCAATTAGCCAGTAATGCACAAAATTATGAAGCGTTCTACCCAGCTGTAGAAGGGAATTTCCTCAGTTAATTGGCAATATTATTTGATGGAACTAACCAAATAATAACTCATGAAATACATAGGACTAATTCAGGAAAGAAAATATTTTAATTTTTGAAGAAAGTCTACGTATCTGCCTGAGATGATACTTTTCTTGCTTATTTCTGTCTTTACAGGCTAGGAGGATAGTGCTGAATCATTGTACTAGTGTAAGAATTATATTGCAGTAGAGTGGGGTTACATGCTCTTGTTTATTTTATTTTTTTTTGAGTGATAAACAGATTTCTGGGTTTAGTCAGGACTGAAGCTCTCTGAGGTTAGCAAGCATTTGGGTTGACTCCAAGGGGGTTTCTGCCAGGAATTAGTTCTGCAGTCTCATTGTGCCACTGGTTGGGCTTTCTTTTTCCTTTTAGAAGAATAACTGAAGTCTCAGTATATAGGAACATGCTCAAAAGTAATTAAGTTACAACCCCGTAGCTGGAAGGCACTGTTCTCTAGCTGAGATGAAGCAACTGACCATGCTGGCTCTCAAAGCCCATTGGAACATGAAGTGCAATCAATTATTTAAATCAACAAGAGTCTTAATGGAACTGTTAGTGGAATATCAGATTTCAGCCATATGTGACATGCAACATTTTGCATTTTGAATCACATTAAAATGGTGTGGTAAGTGAAATAGATGTTGTGATATGAGATCATGAACAGCAAACCATTTTACTTCACAGTGTTGCACCCAAAGAAGATAGCTGGTTACCACACTCTAGCTGGGGAAAATCAAACTTCTTGTAAAGAAAGCAACTTTTCCAGAAGCACTAATTCAATTGCTTGTGCTTATGCAAAGGTACCCATACCAGGGCACCATTATTTTCATTCCACTGTGGACTTCAACAATCAATGATTGTATCTGCAGCACAGCTTCTCTCTTAATCAGGCTTTCAAGGTCTCCTTTTTCTGCTTGTCATGTAGATTAAACATAATTAAAAAGATAATCCTGCAGAAATCGTGTGACTGCAGTTTCTAAAAACTGTTATTCCATTAATAGCTGTGTTTCTTTTCTTCACAAACCAGTCTTCATGAGATAGAGGGCTGATCCAAAGAAAACATAGTTATTAAACAGAGCTAGTATTATCAAATCAAATTTCTATCACATTTGACTTTCAGTATCCTGGAATTTTATGCAATGCTCATTTCAGAAGTCTTCACATTTCTATTAATGTTTTTACTTGAGGCATGAGGAGAAATAATTTTTATTTTACCAATTCTCCATTTAGAAGAACTTTGTTTATCTCTGCTTCATTTAACTGTCCTGGATTTTCAATCATATATGGTATGAACAGCACCTAACAGGAGGGTTTTTCAGCATTGCTCTCAGATACAGTCCTCTCTCTGTTATGAAACACTTCTGTAGGAACTTTATTAGCTGAAAAAAAACAAAACAAAAGGCGAGAAGGGCTGAAGAATCTTCATATACAAAATCCAGGATAGGAGGCCCTTAGCAAAATGGCTGCTCTGATTTTAGTGTGAGTGACAAGGTGGAAATGAATGAGAAAGTGTATGTGGCATGTCCTTTGGCTAAGTGAGAATGTGAAATGTTGGAGGTCACTATTCCTAGGACGGAAAGGTGTAAGGCAAAGAGAAAAATGTTGGAGAAATTCATACCTTTTCTGAAGATTTGCAAAGAATTGGCCAGTAGATTGGTTACTTAGAAAGTCTGAGCTGCTTGAGAGTTTAGGTCCAGTTCCTGGGGACCTAAGACATCAAAGTATGGCAAATCAAGAAATCTGAAATTTACACTGCAGTCTTGTAGCTTACACTGTGACAAATGATATGTGTTAGATGAATTAACACTATCATTATTTTTATTTTAGTTGGTAGTAATAGTTTTTGGTTTTTTTAGACTTGTTTTAAGTACAATCAAGTTAAACATCTTTCTGATATTTCCTGAGTATTTCCAGCTCCTCTCTTTCCTCTTCTTCAGCATCTTTCTCAGCTCCTGTTCTTTCCTGTCTTGTCCAAAGGCATCAAAACCAGCTCCTCCTTCCAAGATAGCCAACACTGAACTGGAGAAAAGTTTTCTTGCTTTCAGCCCTTGATGTGGTGATTTTTTCCAGAAATTTTTCATGTGTAGAGACAACTGTCAACAGTCTTGTCATTAGGGCTCTCCCTAGAAAGAGGTTATGTATTAAATAATTATATTTAACCTTTTATGCAGCATTAGGTTATGGAAAAAAGTCTTGCAGTTCCTGCATTGGGATTACTATATTTTTGAAAATTATCTAACATTTGTTCATGCTGGATCTGGGAATGTTTTGTGCCATATTTTAGTCCAGCATGTCACATTTCTGTAGAAAGAATTTCTAATTGAATTTGCTGCTGGAAAATAACCTTTTTTCCCTTAAATTCCAAGATACAGATATTTCCATTTTTTTTGTTTGTGAATAGACCTTTTTCAAACAACCACAATATAATTTAACTATCTATTTTTACAGCATAACCTACATAATCTCCAGAAGTGTGAGTGCTCCAATCAAGCACCCACAGTCTTAAAATCACAGAGCTTTGAAACAGTGGTTTAGATAAATAGTGTAGTTTGTAGCTTCTAATTCTTTATAGGAGCCTTGAAGTTATAACAGAAGCAGCCACTGCAGGTTTGTTTATTAAAGACAACTAGAAAAGGTGTCAGAGTGAACCTTGTTAGGGTTATAATGCTGCTGGTGGTACAGTGCAAAGGTTTTCTGTAGGGGAGTTGAGAAGTAGAGGAAGGAAAACTATTCTTCAAAGTTTCCTGTGTTCCTAAGGAAGAGTTAACATTCCCTGTTCCAGGTGCTGGATAAGAAAACTGGATGTGAAATGATGGCTATCTCAAACCACTGACAATGCTGTCATTAACCAGAACAGAGCTCGTATTCAGAGTTCAAAACATGTCAATCACTACCAAAATGCTTGACTCTTCTGTCTCAGCTCAGTAGTGGCACTGATCACAACGTGTCACACTAATATTTCCCTAAATCTAGGAGGTTCTGGACATGCCAGGGACTGGCAGAAGTTCTGCCTCTTGATATCCAGCATGGTAGAGGCCCTGAAAAGTTTGCCTTAAATATAGAGATCTCTGTCTAGAACTGAAAGAAAACAGAAAAACATTAAAAGGTATAAAGGGAAATACTGAAGATGCTTGGGCATTGGATTTGGCATTTTTTTTTTAGCAAATCTGTGAGTGCTAGTGCAGCAGAACTAACGAATGCATTGATGTGCTCTGCTCCCTTGTGACCTGGAGGAGATTCCTGTTGCAGCATGAAGTGAAGACTTCTGCATGTGAAAACATAAGTGTGTTCCACAGAGCTGGATTTTTGCCTTTTAAGGGTCCATTCCGCAGATTCAACTCAAAGGAAGGAGAGTATTATTCTTGGTGCTCTACTGGTTTTTTCTGGAAATAGCAAAGAAGTGCTTCTGTTCCTCTCCTCCATCATTTTTCTGGCTTACACTTCCTGCAGCCTTTCCTCAGTGCTAGAAAATACACATGGATCAAGACATCATTGATTATTTGATCATTGTGATGATCAAAATGGCAGCATTTTTGCCCACAGAGTTTCTGTTCTCCCCTGTCTAAACAGTCAGGGGGAGACTCTGTCTGTTCAAATTGCAAAACATAGAGCAATGGGTCAGGAACCATCTTAACTTTTGCTCACAGCACGCAGCATGATGGGTTGTGGTCTGTTGCTTGGATTTAAGCATTGTCATATTACAAACACTGTATGCCATGGAAATTTCTTTGAAATTAGATGAATTCTGAAAAAAATAGAAACCTCAGTATCATCTTTTATTTTTCCATAATGGATGAAGAAAGATTTTTATACAAATCATTTACCATAGACATAAATTAATGTCTAACACTCTTGTCAGGGAGAGAAAACAAATTTGCATGAAGCACTTTGATGTATTTGTTAACTGACCCCTTTTCTACTTCCTTTAATTAGAATTTCATATTTGGTTAAATGTATCATTTGTTTCTGACTGCTATGCACCAAAAGAGGAGGGAGAGAGTCATTTTAAAATAAGCATTCACACCTGGTATATATATAGCTAAACATCCTACATCTATTTCATAGCTAGCTTGAAGAGTGGATTAAAAAAAGGATAAAGTGCTGTGCCATTTATCTGACTTTTCAAAACAACTATCACCTATTTCCATAGCGAGAAGGAGATGGAATAAGAGAAATGTAGGTCCAATTTATTTATCACTCTGTTTTCCTTCTCACATTGTTTATCCCCAGACCTTCTGTCATCTTTATACTATTAAGAAAATAAATAGGGAATTAGGGTTCATATATATTACTTTCTTCCCTAGACATAGCTCTAGAAAGGGGGGGAAGTTCACAGGAAGGGTATGGGCTCAGCAGTACTGCTGCCTGTCTCTGAGCTGGTGAGTAGAATGGGAATTAGTGCTGAGAGGGGTCCCCCTTTGTGCCACAGCATCATGTTATCTTAAAAATGACTTAGGCCAGCTGTGCAAGCCCCCATGTGGGCTACCTTGTTCTAAAAGAGCTGGGCACCCTCCTGCTTTGCTGCCCTCTTGCACTTCCTCCCCTCCTGCGTTTCCTCCCTGCGATAAAACCATTCACTGTCGCAGATCATGTAATTTGTTTATTGCTATTTGCAGCCGCACATTCCATCCAAACATAATTATTAACCTGCGTTCTTCAGAAATAGCTGCTGCTTCAGTCTCCCTCTCTTCCCTGCTTCCCCTGGACTCTTCTTGGTGGCAGCTGAAACCCAGATCTCCTGGAAGAGATGGGGGGAGGCTCAGGACACCTCAGCAGACTATATCTGAAGTCATTACCATGGTGCCTCTTGTGCAGCATGAACACTCACCACAGCAGGCTATTTGAAGGCTACAACAACCCAGTGCAAGCAGAACACCTCTGGAGCCCATCTGCCATCCACTGAAGTGTCAGGAACAAAGCCACTATCAGAAGGACAGAGTTTTTGCGATAAAAAAAGCAATGTAGGCTGTGATCATGGGTCCCAACTGTCTTGATTGTCTCTTGTAGATAAGTTTGTTGGTAAAGGATTAAGGACAATCTATTTTGCAGGTAGCACAGGAGAAGATATCATGAATGCAACTGCAAGATGATGAAAAAAGTGAGGGCAGAGTCCATTAGCTCACGAGGTTTAGAGCTTTTGCTATGTTTTCTGCTCTCTGTAGATTTTGCTTGAAGCCTGAAAGGGAGGGTTGACTCCCACCTCTTGGCTGGACTGTCATTAAATCCCACTGATGCTTTATCTCCCTTATTTTCCCACCTCATGAGTGCAGCAGAACGTGGAAGAAAAAAGGGTAAGGAAAAAGGTTTACAAGAATCTGCTTTGGTCAGCTAATAGATGAGAACACTGCAAGATTTTAGCTAGTTGGAAATACCAAACAATCTTGATTGCACTCATCCCGTGAGAAATCTTTGCTAGCTTTCCATGCCAGACTGTACCACTTTATAGTGGGTTAAACAGGTGTTGTAGATTTTTGAGGACCTGTTTGAAAGCTTTGTCACTTATGTCACACCTTTGTCACAGTGTGGTTCCTCTCCACATGAGGCTCCTGCTGTGTCTTTCTCTGGACACGGAGAAACCACCTTCCAACAAATTACCTGAGTGTCTTAAAAATACTCACTTAGAATGAACCAAGGTTATGCATTGCAAGAAAGGAATGGTGGCTCAGATCTCTGCAGGAATTTGTCTGGTTTAGTTCAGGCTTTACATATCAGACACTCCACCCTGACGTGAGGACATTTCCAGGGGAAATGCGTCATCCTATAAATTGCCTTCACAGTCTTCCTGTTCTTAATTAAGAGGACAAATTAGTGAGGTGGATGTTGATAGTCCCTTCTTCCAAGAAACAATAGGACAAAAGGAAATGGCCTCAAATTGCACCAGAGGAGGCTTAGATTGGATATTAAGAAAAATTAATTTACTGAAGGGGTAGTCAAACACTGGAATGGGCTGCCCATGGAAGTGGTGGTGTCATCATCCCTGGAGGTATTTAAAAGATGTGTAGATGTGGCATGTGGGGGACGTGGTTTAGTGGTGAACTTGGCAGTGCTGGGTTAATGGTTGGACTAAATGATCTTAGAGGTCTCTCCAATCTTAACAATTCTATGATTCTAAGGGGACTCAAAATCTCACACAGCACACACAAGGCAAGAACACAGGGAGAGAGAAGAATTAATCTCACCTCTGAGTTAATTTCCCTTGGCCTTTGGCTTGGCCAGGGTAAGATGGGCATTCACCCAGGCTCATTGGGGGGTGAATCAGCTCCCAAGTGCTGAATTGCTTCTGAAGGAGCTAATTTCTTTTAATTGGCAATACTGGGAGCCTTGGCTCCTCACTGAGGAGACAAATTAGATGCCCAAAAATAAGTGGGGTGAGGAATCTGTGCCAAGGAGCCTGAGGACAAAAACTTTATCAAATGTTGATGCAGGGAAAAAAAAATTTAAAAAACACACAAGGCTTTAGTAAAAAGTTGCCATTACAAATGGGTTGAGGGACTATGGAGTTATACTGTAGAGATGGCAGTTTCTCTGAACCAGTTGTGTCTCTGATAAGGCTTTTATGAGCCTTTTATCTCCCTTAACTCCCAGTCTCTAGAAGCTGCAGTACACAGAGCTCAAGTTGTGCACGTACATTTCAAAGTCTGACGATTCCATAAAGTATGTGAACAGAAGATTAGGTCTTAGGCCCTGAAATAAGATCCAGCACAATATGAGGATCAAATATTTGGGGTCCTGGTTGTAGATTTTCTGTGAATCTCCTTCTATCAAACACTCCCAGGAAAACTGTATCAATGTTGTTAACAAATGTCTGTTTTAGATAGACTGGTCAGTTGATCCCATAGATGACTACAATACAAAAATAGACCAACAAATCTTTCCTGCAATTTAAGAACACTGAGAATATTTTGAGTGTTGCTGTCTCTTTCATGGTGGTGTAATAGGCACCCATTCACAATTACAAACCTTTTTTTTTTTTTCAACTCCCATTTATTGCATAAAGATTTCTTGTTTCAGAAATATTTACAGTGAGATTTTTAATTCCAGATTATCACTTTGTCAACATTTTGTTGCATATTCACAACTGTTTGTGACATGATGCCAACTGCTGAATTAATTATTTAGTGAATATTTTGTGTGACACTTGAAGGAATGTGACAAAAGTGCTGGCTCCAGACCCTATTTTAAGATCTCTTATTAACAAGTGCTAGAAGTACTGTACTATGCAATCTCCAGGTATGCTGCAGTCCTGGAGATTGCGTAATACAACAAAGGAAGTGGAGCAGCAAAATATTAAATTCCTTAATTTCCTTGTATGTTGTTGAGAAAGAGAACTGATTTAGATGGACCTGTCCTTTGCTAGCTTGCAATGAGGAAAAATTTTAATCAAGCTAGAAAAATGGTAAACATTTTACTGGCACATCTTTGCACCAAGTCTGGGAATATTGGGTGAGAGATTCCACTTTTCAATCATGCAATTTCTTCTTTTCTTTTCTCTCCTCATTTATTCTATGGTCTATTTAATACAAGTATTGCAATTAGCTATTGCAAAAGCTCATTCAGTCATCTCGTCCAAAGCCTTGCTGATCCCTGCATTCTCTACAAGAAAAGGCAATTCCTGGAAGATTCAAGTTTAGCTCACTACGGTACCAAGGAGCACAGGGAGCAGACCTTCCACCATTTCACATAGGCACCCAAGTCTCAGTCTAATACTTCTGTGATGTGCAGCTTAGTTTTTCTCACTTTAATTTCATCCCACTGCCTCTGGCTATAAAGCTCCACAGCTTTACAGTGTCTCTCCTACTGTCTTATGTAGCCTCAGTTGAAAACACAAAGTGTTGATTTCTACTCATTCAAAGCTATGTATATTTAAGACAAAATTTTCTGAATGGGGTAAGCTAAGATGAGATTTTGAGATAGGAAGCTGATATTCTCCTAAATGCTGAGAATTACTGCAGGCCTTGCTTGGATCTCACCACTTCAATAAACTCATTGGTCAGCCTTTGGCTATGAATTACTTTTAGGCAGCTACAGCACTTTCAGCCTTCTCTCAATCACATCTCTAGGGACTGACACTACAAAAGTGGACATCAGAGGCAAATCTCCTACCTAAGGAAACAGAGGGAAGGGTAAGAACACGATGTCATCATGTTCTTAAGTTTCTCCATGAATCTCAGACTTTTAGATCTCTCTGGAAGACAGCAAGTCAATTTGAAATAATAAGTTAATTACATATGGTAAAAATTCACTTGACCTGGTTGCTCATTTCTTTCCGGAACTGGTAATTTTCTTCCAATGGATGTCATTCACGGCAAGAAGACAAGAACAAAAGGCCACTTTTCATTAATTTTTCCATTTTCAAGTTCTGAAAAACTTCAGTCTAGCTTTTGTGGGTGTCCCTCCTGCTTTTGAGAGTTTTCTGCCACAGTCTGAAAGGGAGAGTCACAACAGTACTTCTTGTGGTGTGAAAGGTGCTTAAGGAAAGCTCATACATATACACTGAGATTAATGTAATGGGTTTGTCCACATCTTAACTCCTCCATCAGTGAAAGAGGATATAATTTTAAGATAAGAATTTTTTTCTTCTTTAAAATCTTAACATGTGAACATCTAGATGTTAAAAAATGTGTAAAAATATGGGTAAAATTAAAAGGTAAATCTCAGTACAAACAGATTTTGACCTCTGTGTAAATCTGAACAAGCCCCCCTTGGACTGAGGGGCAGACAGGGCAAGAAAGAAAAGGAACATCAGATGGAAGAGAGCTTTGAAGTTCTCAGCATTGAGTATTTTAAAACGTACACTTACCTCTGTTCCACTGGCTAGAATGATATCAAAGCATAACTTTAAAAGAGAGTTTTGCAGAGTGTAGCTTGAAAGGTTTCTGCATCCCAGGAATAAAGATGTTTAGAAACAATCTCAGTAGCTTAGCTCGAAATCCCTCATCTGCAGACATCTGGAGTGTGAAGAGATATTTTTAAAAAGTCAGGAATTTGAAACTTCTGGTAAAAATACTCTTCAAAAGTGAGAACAGCAACTGTGAATGAATATGTAGAGATGAAATCCTGTCCGCAGCCACTAGCACTATTCCTTTAACAGTTACTAGTATCTCAAAGAAAAATAGCTTTTCTCTGTGACTGGGGGGTGAGATCTTCCAACAGTCCAAAGAATGGCATTGATCAACAAAGAGGAAAAAACTGAACCCAAGTCTTAAAAAGGAACTGGTAACTTGCAAATATTTGACAAATCTGGGTAAAACTTTTCCTCTCAGTCGACTGCAGTACTAAAATAAAATTAAAAATTGTCTTACCTGGCACTGTCCCTGTGAAAAAAACTCGTCCCTGCTAAACAGCTCTTGGGATAAACTAGTCTAAAACGTGCCTTGCACAGCCTTGGTATTGACTGCACCATGATGACAACATCCCTCCATTAGCACAAGCCTTGTCTTCCCCCACGTGCTCTGATATCTCCCTGCTGGCTCCACGCCCTGAGCCCAGCCAGAAAGTTTTTAATGCTGTCTTCCTCATCTGCCAGGCTTTCTCTGTTCCTGTGACTTTTAAAGATGATGGATATATTAAATACCTGGTTAAATATCTGGTTGGTATTCAACAAATAAAGAAAGGGTGAAGAAAGAGCATAATTTCCCAGGAATCAGGCTGGGATTGTTTGTTCCACATTATGGCAGTCAAGCAACATGCACTTGTTGCGTAATAAAGCAAGGGCAAATATTAGCAGCTGCTACCAGAAAGGTGTTATGCTTGCAATAAACAAAAACAAGCTGCTGATGGGCTGTGTAATAGAATTACAAACCAGTAAAGAAAAACTAACACTCTCTCTGACAGGTTGGTGTAGGTAGAAATGAGATAATTATGACCAAATAAATACCACAACAATAAAAATTCTCAGGGAGGGCAGCATCAGGCAGATGCAGCCTGCAGTGCAGAACTAATGAGCAAGTTGTTGGTAAAATTCTACTTTGTTTAGCTGCAAAATGGAGATTAATTTGCTTTGTTATAAGACACAGCTACTAAAGTCCTCTCAGGCCTACAGATGCAGTGGAGAAATGGTGAAAGGAAGTTTCTAAGTCAGATTTGTACTCTTCAGTTATGTGTGAGGCTTTTGCATGTTATTTGGGAATCTGAGATAATTAATGATTAGGAATTATTTATATAGATTTCTACATTACTCCTCTTTCACAAAACTGATTAAGATGGGCTTGCTCTCTTTTTTTCTCTCTCTGGTCTCCTCCTCTTTTCATCCAGACATATGTCAATTAATAGACAAATATTCTTTCCTCTATTCATGGCTCAATTGAATTTTTTGGGAAGGTGTAAAAGTCTTGTAAAACTGCTAACATTTTGAGGTCCACTTGTTCTCAGACAAGATCATCTATGTTTTGTTGTTATCAGGTGTACAAAAGCTTTTCAGAGACATCAGAAGTACATAGTGGCAAGAGAGTCAACTCCATAGCATCTGACAAATGAAGAAGGATTGTACCTACACCACATCATCTGCCCAAGGCTTTCCCTATGACAGACCAGGGTGGCAGACCTTACCAGGCAGGTTACAAAAATGCCAAGATGATTTAGGCTGGGAGAGGTTTGCTAAGGCTGTGGGGTCCAGCCTCCACTTGGATCAGTGCTGGTTTCCACGTTAGCACAGGTGCTGCAGGCAGCAGTTAGCTACAAGATCTAGGAACTTCAAGCCAGCTGCCTCTGCAGCAGGATCCTCTCTTCCTGTTTTGTCCTTGTGTCTAGCTGTTCTTGAATTCTTGGGGTTTTTGGGTCCTCTTTCCTTATCCCTTTATTTTGCTGCATACCAGAAACGAGAACCCGTTTTACTCTAGTAACATGAAGTTCACCTTTATGCCACTTTCTTTCAAGATTTTCTAGGTATCCTGGCCACAGCTGTTATAAATATTGTATCTACTCCATTCCTTTGCCTTTCTTTGGTGTACTTCCTTTAGACTCTCTTTAGATAGGAAATAATTCAGGGCAGTGTGTGTCACATCTTAAAATCTCTGTAAGATGTGATAGGATATCATGCTGTCATCCAGCAAACCACTAATTATGAGGATAATGATTTCTTTCACAGCTGTCAAATTACTTTGACTAGAACTCAGTTTTTAAAGATACAGAAAATGAAATGTTTGTCTTGACTTTCTGTCAAAAACATAAAGTTTTAAGTGAATATGAATTCCATTTTTTATCACTATTTTCACTCATTTATGTAATCAATCTGCAAAAACATTGGATATGCAAAAAATATTGTAATGTTGTCAGTTTATAACTGTTTCATACTGTTAAAATAGTGATTTACACTGAGTCTGCTCTGGCTCTCATGTTGTATCTTACTAGCACCTGCACTTAACTGCATTACCTTAAAACATTGCCTTCTGGTTCAGGGCTTAACCTTCTTTCTCTTTGAAAGGTTTCTGTTTATATTATTTTTTTAAATACATATATATATATTTTAACTTAACAATGTGTTTATGTTTATCTTCATGAGTTGGCTCCTATATAATTGAGTAAATTGTAATGTCTATAACATACATTCACAGAAAATAAGCTTGAATTTATGAGTAAGGCAGTTTATTACTCAAATTATCTGTCAGTCTTCATGGAATTATTTGAAAAGCTTGGAGAAAAAATGAGAAAAAGTTGAAGCACAAATATTTTGTTTCCCTTAAGGAGGATTTTGTACAAAAGGTGAACACATCTGCCTAATAATTAAACAGTCATCATTGTAGAAAATACTGAGGAATCATTTCAAACATATATGAGCACTGGCTTATTCTAGCAGATGAAAGCATATTTTGCTGTTTTCACATATCTGATCAGCCATAAATCATCTTACATAAGAGTACATAGGTACATTTCATTCTTTCTTCTTCTGTGGTTAGACACAGGATCATCTCATTATACAGTTGAGTGAAACCAGAAGAGGCTCTTCACTTTATTACAAAACTCACAGTTGAAACCTTATTTTTTTCTCCTCTTGTTTCCAAAAATATATGTAAGAACAATATAGGAAAACTGGAGAAGCTCAGTGCAGTACTCAAGCCCAAATATGTGTGTGTGAATTAGTTACTTGATGACTTTGCAATCTGTGAGCACATTTAGAGCTGTACAAGGTATTTTTTCAAAGCCTTCAGCAAAGATCTTCACAGCCAAACCCATTTCAGGATGACCAACTCGTGCTCTTGTCTGGCCTTAAAATGCTTATTTTGATTTCTTCATTGCTCAGGAGTTCTGTCCATCGCAAGCATCCTGCTCTGCTGGTTTTATTGGGTGACTAGTCACATTGTTGAACTTGTAGGTGTCTATTCCTAGGCAGGCTTCAACCCACTGCAACTCCAGGAAAATGAGCTTTCTATATCCAGGGTGAGGAAAAGGCTTTCTGGTACGTAATTTGGTGAGAGGCTGAAACTGGAGATCCTGACCATTGGTGATGGAGTGATAGAGATGGGAATGGAGAGAAAAACCTTCCAAACAGTATACTCCCTTCTTTACTATCTTTGGTTTAGCTCTAAACCATCATATTAATGAGTGCCACAAAGCATTTCCAGGCTCTGGAATGAGTCTCCTGGTACTGACAGTGTGGGCCAAATTCCTGAGCACAGCTCAGACCACAGCATGTACAAATAATTAATCCTGAAGGGCAGTTTGAAGGCAGCCAATGTATTCTGGGGAGAGAGAGCATTAATAGTGTGCACTTGTGTCTTCTGTGCCATTTGACCTCAATGCTTGAGGGTGGTCCTTAGCATATTTATTTACTAGTACATGCATACTCCAGATGAGATGTAATCAATGAATTAACAAGCACCAGTTCCTCTTCCTAAGCCTGTCTCTTTAATCAGTTAATGAAAATTGAGTAAGAGCTCACAACTTGTTTTTACATTATTGATTTCTAAGCAGCATATCTAATTCTTTTATTTAAATTTTTCTTAGCATATTATCAGAATGATTGTCCAAATAATTCATTTTTTTGACCATAAACCAATCCAGAGATTCGTGACAACACATTATTTAAAAATGAGATCTGACCAAAACTATATTGTGAACTCATCTCTCCTAATATTGAGAAATTACTCACTGGAACATCCTCTTTGATTTCAGTAAGGCTGGCAAGGGAACAGTGACATGTTAAAATAAAAAAAAAATCACTTTTAATATTCTTATTAAAACTTTTTACAGCTCCTACAAATTAATATGACCCAGTGTTAAACTGGTATTTTAGATGAAATTGGAATTTTAATTAATACTATTTTTTAAATGCTTATATGTAACATATCACATAACCTCTGAAAAATTAACACTCTTCAAGAATTAAATCCAGCAATGTTAGATCTCCCCAGAAACTAAACAAAACCAGTGAAAGCTAGAACATTATATGCCTTTTAAAACATAGGCATGATATTGGAGCATTACTGATTAAATTTGAAGCATAGCACCCTATATATATGCAACCAGGTAGGCAATTAAATTATTCTATTTGCTGTATGTATAGAAAAGCTTCCACCACTTATTTGTTAAGTCAAACAACTTTTTCAGTATTCCACATCCTTTTGAAACTGTTATGTTGGGCTCCATCAGTCAATATCAACTCCTTTACCATTTACTGTGTTTACAGAAGCTGCTCTGGAAGCTGTCACGTGCTGTAGCAGAAGAGTGGCTCCAGCCTGTAAATCTCTTGTTAGTTCACTTTTAAGACTTACATATTAATACATTATGAATTATGCCTCTGGATGGCATCATGTATTGCTCTCCAGTCCAAAAAATAATTTATCAGCTGTATGTAGACACCTCCATAATCTTAACCCAGATGTGATCTGCAGTATATTTACTTGTCTTATAACTCACTTATAAACAGACAATCAATCCTGGTCCAGCAGAAAAGCTCAAAGGTACTCCAAAGGCAACACAAAGGTTCTATACATAATATTATATCCCCTTTTTGTTCTAGATGAGAACATTGCTGAAAAAAATCTTTTTGAATACTTGTTTTAGAATGGTTTTTTCTGTTCTTCATATGCTCCAAATATCTATATCCTTCCCAGAGATTTCTATACTATGCTGTGCCTGTAGCTAGAAGAGATGATTTTTACAAGAGCTTTTAATTAGCATGTAATTAAGCCACCATTAAATAAAACCCACCCCACCTCATGCTCTACATGTCAAGTTTTATGATTGGCTAAAAAATTTCTATGTGATTTCTAAAGCCCCTTGCCTGCACCTGTACGTCACCATCTGAATCCATCAAGGCCTTCAGTCTGGATTTGTGCTGTTTTCTGGCTTCATTTTTTCTGGAAGTATTCCAGTGCACCATACACATATATATGGAAATTTGAGCTTGTAAACCTAGAGTATGTATCCAGCAATGGTTCTCATGAATGCATAATTCCACTGAAAGCAAACCCATGAAACATCTTCTTCAGTCCACGGAAGCTGCTTCTCTCTTTCTTTCCACTGCTCTTGCTATCACTCATCCTCCTCCTCTTACCTCCAGCTTCCTTGTGAATTTGGGATTGATAGTTATTCCAAAACAAGGAATAAGTACCTTCAGGAAATGTATCATCTTTTTTAGGAATTTTTTTTCATACATACTGTAACACAACATTTTCTAAACGGAAGATATGCTGCAAAATAAGGCACACGTAGCAAATTTTAATTGCATTTAGCTAGTGCCCAGCTGGACTAGTCCTGCTGTTGGCACAAACATGTGCTAATATCTCTGCAGAATTCTAGAGAAGCAATCGGTATGCCTGCATTAAGAAATGGATCTCAACCTTGTATTATAGATTTGACTCAGCTTCTTTGCAAATCTGCATTTCCTCCTTCAGTTACATCAATGTAAGTAAGAGGAGTGATAGACTGAGTGAGAAACAGCTTTCCAGCATCTGCTGAACCTTAGCTTTTTTCCTTCCTCTTCCCCATACATTTCTGTAAGGCCTGCACTGTCTCTATTGGAAAAGAGAACTTTTTATATTAAACATTTCTAAATATCTTGATCTTATTAAAAAAAAATTGACTCTATTTAATAAGAAATATTTGAAAATAATGAAAAGCCTTGTGCATGTTTGGGTCAGAACTCATTACTATGCACAAGTGCACACAATTCATATGTGCCACTTCAAAATTTTGTTGTCGTGGTGGAAAACACTCTTGGAAGTTAAAAATCAGATAAATAGAAGGTCAATTATATACACAGTTGTTAAAGCAGGTTGGGTTTCAACCTAACATTTCATCTATAAAATGTATCCTAGAGTTATACCAGTAATGTTCTGTTATTATGATAGAGTCCTCTTGGCAGTACAGCACAGTACTTAGTTGGGAAAAAAGCTCTTTTTCATTTTATTCAACCAAAGGAACTGCAGCAGTACCTCATTTAAGTACCAGGATCAGCCAGAAACCAAGTGTGCTTGATGTTCTTTCCATTCCTTTGAACAAAGGCACAAGCAGCAGTACTGAGATATCATCAGTGCCAGAAGACCTTCTTCACCTTCACTCAAAATGAAAGCTTGCATTTGGAATTTCATCAGCTGGATCAGGTTTTTTCCTTGAGTTTGGTCATAAGAGACCAAGAAGATGGGTGAATAGTTTATGTATTATGTTTATGTATTTTAAGCATTTCAATATAAGCACACTTGTCTGAATAGAATCACTTTCCTCCATCATTAATAATGATGGAGGAAATAGACCATTAATCATTATGGAGGTACATACAAAATTCTATTCTCTTATTTTAAGAGCTGAATTCTCACATACAATAGGACAGGGTTGCAAAGAGGCCTAATACACATCCCCTGTGCAAATTCAGTGCCCACTGATGATTACATTGTTTTCTGCAATGAGATAAATATTAAATCTCCAATATGAAAATATATTTTTTACGTTGAAAATTAAATTTAAATTTCCATCTCTGGCTTGAAAATAAGAGATTGTGCCCCAAGTATAGGTACAGTAATCTCTATTTAGAATTAGCAAAATAGGAAAAGGGAATAATAAATGGTACACTAGGATTTTGGTTTAAAGTTTTTATTACTCTTTTTTTTAATTGCTGTCTCTCTCTTCTAGAAAGAAGTTCAACTTATTTGTACACAGATGACACATGTTTACCTCCCTTTTTCTTGTGATACCATATGCTCCCTTATGAATGTTATGACTGCTGAGGGACTCAAAAATGGAACAGATGACTACTGGAAAATTAGAAGGTATTTGTAACTAACCCCTGAGCTTCTGGTGGAGATGTGCCACTGTAACATTCTTTCCACACTCCACTTTCTAAAAAAGAAGATACATTAACAGGAACTATAAGGTTTATGGGAGAGAAGTTTATTCTGTTTATCACAGGGTTGCTATATTGAGAGGACTGTAGAAATCCATAAGCACTGAGAGTGATTTTAGAAGAGTAAAAAGCTAAAAATATTTCATTGAACTATGTTCTTCACATTTCTAGAGTTCATTTATAACTGCTTTTCAGAAATGTCTTGGGGACCTGTCAATATTTATTTTTAATTCAGGAAAAAAGGAAATGGTTGATTGATTCAGTTGGTAGTTTTAATGTCACATGAGGAAGGCAAACAGGCACGTGTATGTGTTAAAAAATGATCCAATAGCAGTAACCAAACATGTTAAAAAAAGTTATCTCTCTTGAATAGCGAGAATTGTGTAAAGATATGAAAATCAGCTTGGTCTTTTATCTGCTAGTCTCAGAAAGCAGTGGAAAGAGACAACAATGGGATACCACACATAATTGTCCTTGGAAGCCTCCTAACTGCTCCTGCCCCACAGCAACAGGCTAATTCAGAGGGCAAGTCACTGAGTAAAGTAAGCAAGGATATAGGGCACAGCCTTTTCTGGGGCACAGATTATATTAGAATGATCAGAGAGTTGACTTGCTGAAGTAAAAGTTGGTTTTCTCTCATCAGTTTCTGGCTCCCTGTCTACAGTCATAATAAATGGTGTACAAAATGTTCCTTCAGAATTAATTTCCTAAAACCAGACTATTACTGAATGAGTAAGTTCATGTGGGCAGTTCCAAGGGGACGAGGATTTTACCACCCCCACCAAAAGATGCTTGAAATCCAATGAGTTTCTTTAAGTCAGATCATACAATACTTGTCAGCCTTGCCCGTGTTTTTGGCAGATGCAAGTTCTTCCAGAGTTGCATGGGAAGACATGGCATTAGGCAGAAGTAGCCTGAGGACAGAGCAAAGACAAAGTGGAGGAGAGAGGATAGGCAGAACTACCAATGACACATTGAAATCAATAGCCCTGTAAAGGGAAAACAGATATCCAGCTGAGCTTTTAATTGTGAAAAATTACAGCTACTCTTATCAAGACTAAAATACTGTAGAAGGATGACAGCAGCTGTAGAAATGAAAGGCTAACTTACAGTGGTTTCTTTTGCTAATTAATAATACTGTAATAAAATCATCAGGCAGATAAGGAGACCCAAAAACCCCCAGCCTTAAAAGGTTAATGAGTTCAGTATCACGCAGTGTAACAAAAACCTAAAAAAATATTCACGCTTGATACTGAGACAATATTATGGGACACCTTTTGTTTCCACTGTGGGGAATTAATGCTCAACTTCATTAAATTCATACAGATGGTATGTATATGGTTTGGATCTTTCACAGAGTAGATCTCTGTTCTGACATAATCCAAGACATGCAGGATGTCAGTTCAATGCTTTCTGATTATCTTCTTTCCCCTGTTTATAACAACTGAGTTTTTTGACCTATTGCAAGACTTATAATTTGGCTTTGGTCTTGTTAAAACAAAAGATAGATTATTTGAACAGATATTACTGCTCTTATGTGTGCCATTTCTTTGGTTTGCTCAGAATGATAAACAGGAATACTTTTAAATAGATTTTCATGCAGATATAGAATAAATGTATGGCGGCTCATCCTCTTGTGCTATCAAGGCTCCTGAGCCTCTTCTTGGTGGAGTGTTAATCTTCCCATCACACCTTGTCATGGTCTGAGGTAGCACAGGTCCTCACCTCTGGGACAGCACTACTCCATCTTTGTTACTCTGCTGAGGCTAGAGGATTTATGAGTAGGACTTCAGGTGCATCCCATTCTCTATCTTTGCAGAACATGGAGAGCAGCAGCTAGATATTGGTTCTCACTGCAAAGATAAGCTTGTGAAGTTCCCATCATGAAGAACAATATAATAATTAAGCCAACAGTTATTTTACAGCTTCAGAACACACTCAAAGATGAAAGTCAGACTGAGCCATTACAGGAGAGCGACTATGAAAGAGGTACAATGACAGAGATATCCATTCTGCAGGAGGGTCAGACTGTGTGGAGGAGCAGGCAAGGATTCTGATGACATGAGATGACTAATTACTGGATCCAGCCTCTGAAACAAGCTGTGTAATTTTAATCAGATGGAGCAAGACTGGAAGGAGAAGGACATCATGCAGTTAATAAAATGATAGATGTCTTTAAAAAAATAAAAATGCTGTGAAAAAAAAAAAAAAGTGGTGGAGCAGAATTACAATAGAACTGAGTCATAAAAGGCCAAAAATGAAAAGAGTTTCTTGAAAAGGATGTCTTAGTTGGTCTTTCCAAGGGGATGACCACAGAGAGGATAGAAATGAATTGTACTTTAAAGAACTTCTGTAGCTGCATGGAAAATTTTCCAAAATAATTTAGAGTTCTTCTGTGTGCTTGATCTCAGAATGTGAGCACGATAAGGTGTGCAGTTTCATAGTAGGTATTCTTACATGGTCCTTCTCATGGATTACTTCTTGCCCTCCCCTGAAAAGGGTAACATGACTACACTCTGAAAGCCTGAATAGATGTGAAGTCCTTTTTCAGTGCAATGAATTCCCTTGTTTACCTATTACCCCACATGCACTTCTCACTTCTAGCAGCAGATTTAGAAACCATCTGCATCCCTGGTCTTGCTCCATGATGGAGGTACCTGAGCTGCTTCAGAAGGAGCTGAATGGTGTGCCTGCATTGTTCATCTTCCACAGCGCCAGTCAGACACTGGCTGGAAGCAGTGCATTTGTGCTTACAGGTAGTGTAATCCTGCTGTGATCATCAGCCCAGGTTCCCAGCAGTGCTGTGCACTTGAATTCTGAAGCACACTCGTTTGAGGGAGAGCAAGGTGCCATTCATTTCTACACATCTGTGGGCACAGATGTCTCTGACTCCTCTGAACACTGATGTCACTTCAGCTTGTAAGCATCGGGGTAGAAGCTGAGGTTTTCTGAACCAAACACAATTCAGCACACCAGACTTGAAGCATCAAAAGTCAAGAAGTCTATTTCATAATAAGTAACTCTTATAAGTTGAAAATAAAAGACATCTGGAGAGAGTGGTTCACCTGATCTGCTTCCAACACTAAGGATGAGATGAACTGCACCATGGAGGAAGCCTATTTCTCTAGCCATAGACTGTAAATGGACAGAGATCAGGCTTCAAATGCTTGAATTAGATGATGACTCATGTCAGTATCCTATTTCTACAGTCAATATGGGAAACCAGGCACCTCCAGAAGGTAATTCACCCATCAACTTAGAAAGGTGCTTTTTTCCCCCTATATGCTAAAGCTATGACCCCAAAACCAGGTTTAAAATGGAAGCCTGCATGTTGGATAGCTAAAAGAAGTGACATGACTTCAAGGGACGGTGGACACATTATTTTTTCTCTGTATAGATTTATAACAGGAATCTAAGACTTTGTGTTTTTCTCAGGATTTCTACATTTATAAAATTTGCGAGTTCAAATTAACAGGTTTACACTATGAACAATATGAGAACTTTACTAAATATGAAGTGAATGTTACTTTCTTTTAAAACCTACACGTTTCTAAACATAATGGAATTAGATCACTTTCCTTCCTTCATATCTTCTTATTCATCCACACTTTAAAACATAATTCTGAAATACAGTGAGTAGTATAACAGTAAGTTCCATCATAAACATTCTCTGAGTGAGAAAAAATGCTGGAGCACTCCAGTGCTGGGAGATGGAAGGCAATACTGCGAAGAGATTTACGCTCATCTCTCTAATGCAATATGATGGGATAAAACCCCAGCATCATTTTGTGGATGGGTACCCAGAGAACTTGTGAAACAAGAAAAAAGCAGTCTTTATCTACTGCACCTTGACTGCTGTCTTACCAAATATAAAATATTGCCAGAAAAGTGTTCTGACTGGAGGGGTTTCAAAGCAAAAGGGCTACAAAAGGGTGCTAAGGATTTAAGTGCAGCGTGGTTAAACTAGGGGGGACAACAGTAGGAATCTAAGGAAGAAAAGTGTCAGGAGCTGCATCAGAGATCCATCTGGTCTAGCATTAAATGTCCTATCATGCACATTTTTCCCTGGGGCATTCCAGTCCGGAAAATTAGCATGAACAGGCAATAAAATGAAAGAACCGCTCTTTTACAAGTTAGGACAACCCAAATCCTTCTCTGGTCTACAAGCTACTGCTCTGTTATCTGCTGCCTAATGTGATTCCCTCCTGTCAATGAGGTAGCAGTTTTATGACTTTCTTGTTTAGTCCAGTGGAATGGACTTTGGGCTTTCTTCCCATTTTGTTCCTCTAGTTTCTCCACCTATATGAGATATGCATCAGCAGCTGGCTAACTTCTTTCTTGCTAGAAAATGAGTAGTACATCTCCACCGTTTAGTGTCACTGTGGTTAAAATCATAATCTTTCCCATAAAGCACAAACACAGTCTGAACTATAACAGGCAGGATGAAGTTTCAGTGTATTTCCTGGAGGCAGACTAAGATGCCAGATTTTCACTCAATGAAGACCAGAAACCTTGAATGACTTGAGGATAAATTGCCTAACTTAGCAAGTTGAAGTCAATGCAATACAATGACAGTCTCATTTGAAACCCATGCTTTTACTGATGAACTAATATTATGATAATATCATGATTATTTTGTATTTTTATGTCTGGGTTTGGTATGGTTTTGGGGCATGGGGGGGGGGGGAGGGGGGGGGCGATGTTGTGTTGTTTTGTTTTGTTTTGTTTTTCTAGAGCTGGAGAAGCTGGAGTGTTCTCCAAGCTGAAAACCTGAGATTGACAATAGATTGGGATTGATAAATACTTAAAGAAGAAATAAAGAGGTACTTAAAGAAGTACTTAAACAACTGCTCTGGGAGGAAACTAAAAATCAAGTTTCTGAGAATAGTTTCCTGCATATTGCTACAGAAGATAAATATTTCCCAAACAGGAACCATACTGGAAAAAAGCCAGAAACACCGCCTGCAAATATTTACAAAAATGGGTAGGCATTTTAGCAATCTGAAGTCATTGACCTTTTTCTCAATACAGCAAATGGAGTGTCTATATAAGCATTTAAGATTTCAGTGTCTTGGAAGATATGCCTAGACTTAAATATGATTATTGGTGTATAGAATTATCAAATCATTATAATGCACTCATTTATACATATGTCATGTCCTATGGTTTATGGTTAACTGTGAAAGGAAGTCACATAAAACATATGACCAGACAATCACTTCAAAAGTATTGCTAACACAGAAATGATGAATTGCACTGGTATGAACAAGGAAAAACTTGTTATAGAAAGGGATGTCACAGCAACATATGTATGTAAATGCTGGAGAATGTAAAGGACCAAGAGAAGAGGTGTCTGGGACTGGATTAATCTAGCTTAATTTTCTTGTCTAATTTTTATGTCTCTTGGCTCCTATTAGTGCTGACAGATCTAATAAACAAGCAGTGGTACATACTGCTGTTTTATACAGTGGCTCTTTCAGACTGCAGTGAGTTGCTCTTGCCATTGATAGTTTGCTTTGGCCAGGGTGGAGTCCGGCCAATTGCTCACATGTAGGCATTCACCTTAGAGCTCACCAGATTAGCAGGGGATGAAAATAAAGAAAGAGAAAAGCATGGGCTGTTAGAGTTAAATTATAAAAACAGGGTGAAAGAATCAAAATATATATAAAAAAAAAATACTTAAAATTAACTATGCTGGTGGAAAATAAATGTGGCTCTCCATTTGACAACTGTCTGGAAAGCCAACTGCATTTTACCCACCAATTTCAGTAGAGATGTGATTATATGGCTAGCTTAGCCATCAATTTTTTATACAATTTTACATTTATATAATGTGCACAATTACATTTTATATAATTATAATTAGATCATTTTATATTTCTTTTTTGTCATTGGCTGTATTTTATTATAATTGAAGTAGTACCACAGCTTCATAAATCTCAGAACTGTTCTTCGTTTGATTTTCTTTTTTAGTATCCAAATACATTTAGACTTTATGCATTTTTTTTGTAGCTATTCAAAAAGGAAATAGGCTCTTGAATGACTTAATAAAATTAAATAAATCATAATTGCACCATTAGGCTGCAGAGTACATGAGTATTATGAAGGCAGCTTATCTTCTAAAGATAACGTTTGCTTGCTATGACTTGAGATTTCAGAAACTAAATTCAGACATCCCCAGGTGGCTGATTGGTGACCAGTAATTTTCCTGCAAATTCTATGAATCACAGAATCATAGAGGGGGTTGGGTTAGAAGGGTCCTTAGAGATCACCTGGTTCCATTCACTAGACCAGGTCGCTCAAAGCCCCATTCAACCTGGCCTTGAACACTTCCAGGGATGAGGTATTCAAAACTTCTCTGCAGACACCACAATTTAACCTGGTTAAGGTTAAAGATATCACATATTTTTTAAAATTATGTTGCAGCACAGTTTATAATTTTTCTACTGTCCTGCCTGTTGTCAGAGTGAATTGTGTGTCCAAATTTTGTATCATGGGATGAGGACTATGTATGAGGTCAGATCAGCCTAGTAAAGACCTCAGTACCCGTCACCATTCTAAATTCTGTCTAAGCTAGACAATAGTGTGGTCCAAAAGGATCCAGAATGAGATTGGTGGTGTGGAGGATCTGATATCCATACTGTACTCTTTCCTCCAAAGAGTGGCTCTAGCCTCAGCTCAGACTCAGTGACTGTCACCAGCTGAAAAGCATTTGGTACATTCTGGGACTACATCTCCAGCTTAACTTATCTGAAAGGAGCCTGCCTTCAGGCTTGTGAGAGCTGTCCATGAAGCACAGAGAAGGGCAGCCAGGAGATCAGCTTCCAAAGCATACCCCTGACTGAGCTAATATGCTAATATAGATATACCCACAGAAAACAAGTGTTACACCAAGAACAAAGTTGGCCAGTGAGCACCTAAGCCTCTACAGATGTCAGAGAGGTTGGATGGGACTTCATAGGTCATAAGCTTGAGCTCAGACATCTACCTGTTGTCAGAGTCTGGTGGAAGTAGCCTCCATTCCTCAGGTGTAAGATGAATTTGATAATATATCTCCCAGATCAAGGGAAATTGTGAAGATGAGAAAAGAGACTGTGAAGTACTTAAGAGGCTATGGTGATGAGAAATAAAGCTAGACTATCTTTTCTAACAGTATAGAAAATGCTTCATTAATAATTTTTAAAAGCCTTTCCACTGAAACATTGCAGGACTAATAAGCCAGGGAAAAAAAGACTGAAGGGTAAATTATCTGTGGGGAAAAGCCATAGGCAAGGATGCAGAGCAAGGTTTTCTGTGTTGCAGATCACAGGGAAGAGCTGCATAAGGGACCAGCTTTGACCAACACCAGTGTGAGGCTATGCTGCTGTTCTGCTGTGCCTGCTGAGACCACTGGGGCTGGCAGGTCTGGAAGTCCCACAAACACACACTGATAATTGACCATTGCAAGAGACATGAGACTGTAGGGCAGAAAACTGTTTATTCAAGCACTGCAAGAAGTGTGTTTTCTTCTGAAAAGACTGAAAATTGCCAGTAAGGTCTAATTTGTGGAAAATAAATTCCCAGTTCTCTTTCTTCCAAATGGCTGATTTACTTTCTCCTACACGGAAATATAGCATCCAGCCCTAGCTAACAATTGTAACAGTTTGAACAGCATACAGAGGAGCAAGGGACTAGACATTATTTTACATGATCTGTGAATAATAAGACATTTAAGAGAGTTTCCTTGCAGATGATATATGAACAACAGGCAGGATTTAATTCCTTGATTTATCAAAGTTACATTTACAGATCATCCAAGTCAAAAACTTAATTCTTCTGGAATAGTTTCTCTCACCGAGATATTTTGGTAAGCAATGTGCCCTTCCCTCAGAGATTAAAACAGACAACCTCTCTGTTAATTTAAATTTACCATACTCATTTGCTAGGCTATCACTTGTTTTCATTTTTTTAGACAAGCAGCTATTGTTCACCAGCCTGTGCACTTGAACTGCAGATATTGTCTGCATGAAACCCATAATTCAAACCACAACAGAATGCAAGAGCCCATTTGGAAAATGATGCCCATCAGGAAGAGATTCATTTCTCTGCATGAATTTTTGGCAACACGCTATTCTTCATAATTTGTACTGCAACTGTTCTCGTTTACTGGCACTACAGGTGTACCTTTGTGTTTTCATTTTTAACTGTAGGTGATTAAGGAAGAAAAAAATTCCCCCAGTGATAAGTCGTCTATCCCATATTTGTCAGATTTCCTAGTGCTTGACTTACAGCTTTTTCAGTCTGAGTCAGCTTGACTGTTGGATTAATGAGAAAATTAAGTACCACCAACCCTAGGTCTTGAAAAGATCATCAGACTGCTATTTGGATGAGGAGTGATTACTATGATCTACAACTGAATGTGAACAAATCAGTACAATACCTTCACAGCACATAACCTCTATGACATAAAGACAAAAGCACATTCGTTTCCAAGAGTGAGTCTTCATTACCAAAAAAACTTATCTGTCTCCCTGATCTCCTTAAACAGGGTTATTTAAAGATTCTGTGCAGGCTGTTTTAGTCAAATTTCTTCAGTGTTTATACTCAGAGGTTCCATATTTGAAAATAATAGACATATATTACAAAGAACTTTTCCTTGTGTTTCATACCAAGAAGAAAAAAAAAAAAGAACATGGAACTAAATAGAACTCAATAAATACTCTTTAAAACTGATTCCTAGTAATTTATTCAAATAGTGTCATGGACAATAAAAAAGCCAAATTCAAATGGCATACCAGCATGGGGGGAATTAGCAAGTTGCTCACAAGCTCTGAAATTAGGGGGCTCCACTTCTGAGTGTATTTCTATAGGCTCTAGCAAAGACAGGTGTCAGGATGATGAGAAAAAATGCAGGTCGCTTTTTTCTCTGAAGGTATTCTAACCAAAATATAAACAAGTATTTAAACTTATTTTGATTCAGTTATTATGGGTGGTTACAGTAAAGCAGCAAATATCTGATTATATTGTCATTGCAGATATAGAGTTCTTGAGACCTACCAGTGGGAAAAAAATTACAACTGTATGTGTATCAGCAATTGTGAATTAGCATCTTAAATAAATGCTGACACAGTTATATTGACTAATTACAATCACCTGGGGGGAAAAAAATATCATATCTTGTGAATAGATCATATTCTTACCCATCCCAGATATCTCCTGCTGAACATCTATGTTCACTTAAAACCATTCTCTCTTGAAAAGGACACAAGTTCCAGATCAGTACAATCACACCAGAGAAGGAAAACCAAAGAGAAAAAAGGAACTCAGTCTTCAGAGAAATGCAGGCTGGATGTTGAGTAGAGGAAAGATAATTCAGACCTACATCCCAATCACTCTTTCTCAAAGCTTATATTTCACTTAAAACAGAAGGTTCATTGAATCATATACAATTTGCATGTTCTCTTTACATATTTTTTTTTTTTCTTATGACGGAAATTAAATGGTAATCTGAGCAGCAAATTACTTTGATGGAAATAATGCACTGGAATTCAAGTGATTTTACAATAACTTGCAAGCTTTGTAAGTAGTCATATTTGCAGCTAAGTTGCAGGTTATGTGAAGGAAGACTTGAGGGAAGCATAGGAAAATCCATCTGGACACATGTGGCTTGACAATGCCTTGCTAGCCGTCTTGGAAGCACAGCGACAGCAAGTGCAGCCACTTGGATCTGGGACTTGAGCTGGCTCAGCACAGCACTGTGCTGTACATTCTCCTGTCCTTGGGAGGGCTCAGGAACTTAGGAGGAGATGCAGCAACGTGGCTTTGATAGCTTTGTACGCAGCCACAGCTGCGATTCCTGATGGAGCTTTGAGCAAGCTCAGACAACCTGGCAGCATTAGAGAGTGGGATTTAGTTTTCTACCTGCCTCACCATGCCTGGCCTCCAGCAGGACACTTTATACACCCTGCTGTGGCTGTGGCATCTGTGCAGGGTTGGGAAATCTTATACAAACAGTGCTTTGCCTTTAGAGTAGCAGTTGGAGGACAAGGGGCTTATTCCATGGCAGCTAAGTGGCATTAAAGATCTAGGACTGGATCTTGGAATCCTTCCCAAAGTGTCACAGTGCTTCAGAGTAGTGACTTCAAAATAGATCTCAAAACTAGCAGAAGAACTGGAGAAATAAAAGCAGCATTAGGGTGCACTTTTTAACTTGCAATTTTGTACTTCTGTCATTATCATAATTCTGGGAAATGACAACTTTTAAGAACATGTTGTTTTGTCCTATTAATCTTATCTTCTTAACTAAAATACAGGTTTTATTTCAAAATGTTGAGGAACAGAAAAACAACATTAATAAAGGCTGTCTTATAATGATTTGTGTTTTCTTTTTCAAGGCTTCCCTGATTAATTTTGTACTATTCCCTTCATATTTACAAATAATTCATGGAATATTTGAGAAATATCATTGTATATTTTAGCCTGGGGCCCAGTGGTCAGAACGTGATTGAGCAAGGCATTGAACTTGGGTTTTCTAGTTTATAATGAATTGCTATAACTACTAGCTGTGGTAAGAAAGAGGATGTGCAGCCCCTGCCATTTGAAGCAGTTCATTAAAAAATTTCTTGTAGCATCTAGCTCATAGGAAGAAATTCAGGCTCCAGACTACATATGAACAGAGTTTAACACTCCTGATCTAGGGTTCAATATGTGAAGCTTAGGCAAGCATATGTGCTCAGAGGATCTCCAAATGTTTTGCAGCCTCAAATACCGAGCTCATCCCATGAGCTCAGGCAGGATTGTTTGCTGACAGCAGAGTCTAATAACAGGAGCCCAGGCAGTGAAGCAATGTGCAGTTGTACCTCCCTTTCATATACTTATGATCTTTACTGGACTGACTCCAAATCCTCAGCAAGGGTTGGTCTTGTACCCATTAAAATGAATGGAAGTTTTCCCACTGAAATCAATATAATGAGAATCAAAGTCATTCTCATTAAGTACAATTCCCAGAGATTTAAGACCCCATCATTTTATACTGACTGCTTATCAGTCAGTATAAGAAATGGACCTCATTATGGAAAAAAGCTGCATTGAGCTTTGCATTTTCAAAGCATGGCTTAAATATGAACCAATTAACTTCAAAGTTTTCACCTGATGCAGTGACAAATCATGCTGACAAACATGCTAGTGCTAGTTATGAATCTCCCTTAGCCAGTCTCCATGCCTAGGAGTTAAGTCTATATAAAGTTTTGAAAGAACCAAAGTTCTACAGTCATGTTTTGTAAGGGAACATGAATCACTTATACAGAGAAAAATAATGAAAGGGTTTTACTCAGAAAGGTATTTGCCTTTATGTACCTTGATGTTAAAGCACCAGTAAGTTTATATGCAGCTAAGAGAAGTGAAGAGAATGGGCTGGTCTCTGAGGATATAAAAGAAGCTTTTTCTTGCTCTCCCATGGCTGCCAGAAATTTTGTGACTGATATTTTTTTAGATAAAAAAAGAAGGAGAAGTAGTCTACAGTTATCTCTGTTGTTTTTTTTTTTCATTTCATTTTAAAATATTTCATGTGTAAAACATCTTGTGCACTGCTTTTAATGTTGAATCTTCAGACTTTTTTTTGTACATGTCCTCAAAATGTCACCTTCTTTAATGTGGAATGAATGTCCCTGACCATTCCTTGCTTTTCTCAAAGTTTTGGAAGATGGATTTGCAAGAAGTAACTTCAGTGAATTCAGAAAACCAAAATGCAATAACCAATAACAGACAGACATCAAATCAAAACAAAACAACACTCAAAAAAAAAAAATTAAAAAAAAAATTAGACCAACTCCTTGCTCCTTGCAGGAGCTAAATTATATGACTAAAATTATATGACTAAGGCCTGTGTGGTCCTTGAACTTTGACAGTCTCGGTGCTGTGCCCACTTCCCTTGAGAGCCAGTTCCAGTGACCAACCATGCTGTGTGAAGAACCTTTTCCTAATGTCCTGTTTGAACGTCCCCATTCAGCTTCACACCGTTTCCGTGTGTCCTGTCATCATTCACCAGAGAGAAGATCAGCACCTGCCTGCCGCTGGCCACCTCAAGGAAGCTGTAGACTGTGATAAAGTCACCTCTCAGTGTTCTCTTCTAAGCTTAACCAACTAAGAGACCTTGGCTACTTCTCCAAAGTCTTCCATTTGAGGCCTTTCAGCACAGCATCTTTTCTGCGCTCTGGATACCCTCTAAGAGCTTTTTATTTCTTTTATTTTGAGGTGCCCCAGGCTGCCCGTGACACCTGAGACTGGTGCCAGGCGAGCGCAGTGCCCTGCGGCACAGCCCCTGCCTTGGCCGTGCCTCATGAGGGCTACCCAGGGACTGGGCCGTGCTGGCCATACAGCCAGGGAAGCCAGGCATCCTGCACCTCTTTTCAGCACCTGTGAGACCACTTCTGGAGAACTTTGTGCATTTTGGGGCCCCACTGTGCAAGAAAGATTCTTTCATTCAGGACTAATGCAGTGGAGGTCATCAGGATGGTCAGAGGCTGAAGCACACAACAAATGAGAAGAAACTGAGGACTGCCCATTGTGGAAAAGAGACTGTTTTATAAAACTTATTACTGTTTTTGCAGATTTACTAGGAGGGTGAAGAGATAAAATTTCCCAAAGATGTTGTTGAATTTCCATTCCTGGTGACATTTAAACTGCAGCTTGCCACAACCCTAAGCAATATGGGTTGACTGGACCTTCTCTGGTATTGGACTAGGAGACCACCAAGGTTTCCCTCCAACCTAAATTACTGTGATGCTGTGAAAAGTGGGCATAAAAATGGAAAGATCTGGAGCACACCCTTCCCCTGAGAATAATAATGAATAGAGGAAGCTCTTGTATCATTTTGCCTACTTTTAGTGTGTGTCCCCTTCTGTGACAATTCAGGTTCTCTGGTGAACAAGCAGCCTGCAATGAAAACTAGTTTCAGTGCTTCTGTGTTTCTAGCATCAATTATTTTTATTTTTTTTCACTTTGCTTTATCTTGTTTTCTTTGTGTGCATTTATTTTTTCACTTCCATAAAAACTAGCAGGTATGACTTTCAGTTTTAGGCCTCTCTCACCCAGCATCTTAAAGACCCAAATAAACTGCAAAATGGCAAATAGACCTAACAAAGAAAGGCTTATATATAGAGAGATAAGGCAAATGAGAAGGAACACAGGTATTATTACATTGATAAGTTCTGAATGGCACCCGCAAAAGCAGACTGAAAAAACAGCACATTCTCATTCCCAGAAAAGGAACAATAATTTTATATTGAAAAGCAGAACAATCTAAAAAAATGAGGGTTCCTTTAATTTTACATTTCAATGTGTCTCAAAAAAAGATGTGACATAGAAAACCTGGAGCCTTTTTTGTTCCTGAAATTATAGCTTGCAAAGCCATTACCATGAATATCTTAATCTTTCTAAATGATCATTGTCTTCTTAATATTCCTTTGCATAATACACCATCAAAATTTAAATTCAAGAGCAAAATTTTTATCCATGAAGCATTTTCCTGCTGGATGTCATCATCTGCAGTCTGTATACACATCATTTTTCTGCTTCTTTCTCTGTTGCAGATGTGTAGGTGATCTGTAGTAATTCTTTGCAAAGAGTGACGTTTTTCTACTCAAAAAATCATATTTACTCCCCTCAGCCATCCCAAGAGAAGCTGAAAACTGCAGATTAATAGAATTTGACTTTGTTCTCCAAGTAGCTTCAGACATTTTAGTTTGAAGGTGCCTCTAGGCTCACTCTGTTTTGGAGACAAGGCTCTTATATCCCATTCTTTTGTCCCCAGATTAAATACTACAGTCTGTATTTAACTAAACTATTTCTTCCAAAGAGAAAGAGCTTGCTCTTCAAGTCAATTTCTATTTGTAATTTTATCTTTCTATCAAAAGTTTTCACATTATTTCTTACTTAAATATGTCTGATACCAGCTTTTGGTATACAACTAATATTTTCTACTCTTTCTTAGATTAAGCAGTATTTTAATATATATATATATATAACATTTTTCTTACTGGGAAAGGTCTTAAATATTACAGTCACTTTTTGATCTTCTTTTTGGCAATTTTTTTTTTTCTATGTAATTACTTTGTATTCTTTTCTTTCTAAAATCTCACCCTAACAGGCCTCTTTTTCAGCCTCTTGAACATTTTGTGTTTGGTATTCTTCATTTCCTCATTGTATTTGACACCAGAAGAGGAGATATTTTTTTGGTTTTACATTACATGCCAAGAAGACATTTTCCATATTCTTTCTGATTTCATTTTATGTATCAGTATGAAGATCACATCAATTCTTCACTCTTAACATTACACAGTGATACTGCCTTTACTGTCCCTAGAATCTTCTGAGAGCACTTACTTTCTACAGTATATAATACATATATAATTAATGTGTAAAAAATTATACTTATTCCATAAACAGTCTACAACATCCACAGAATGCATTGGCTGGTATATTATCTTTACTTCCTGATGAAGCATGAAAATTTGAGTATGTGATGTTAGCAGCTGGAACTGTCTTCTATTCCTACCAAATGTCATCAGGTCATCTACACTATTATCAAGTAGCTATCAATCCCTAGTGAAACAGTGATTTTACCTTTCAAAAGAAGGTCTGGAAGAGCTACCTTTTCTTATGTCCAATATGTTTTGGACATGAAATGTAATCTTTCTCTTTTAGAAATTGATATGAACTCCTGGCTACACACAATTTTTGTATTTGTCTCCAAACTGAAGCTTCTGATGAAGTCCATATAATTTCTTGCCATGCCCTACAAAGGGACATTGAATCTTATCTCTGATTTCTATTTATATAAAGATGCATTTATATATTTGCTGTGCTCCAGTACACTCCTACTATGAAACAAGAGTCTAGTAATTGATAAGCTCCACATCCCTAGTCAGGCAAAAAAAACCCCAACAAACTGGCTCTGTTTTAAAGTTGAAGACTTTCGATGTTTAACAGAGTGACTGGTATAAAACACACATCCTCTAAAAGACAGATAAAGAAATCCACAGTAGTAAATTTAGTGCTAGGAGAACACACTGCATCTTTCCCAGCAAAGTCACTGAGATATCTCTGACTTATCTATGTGCTATCAAGGGGCAGCAGTGGGTGGATTAATCTGAACATTGCTTACATTCCTCTGGTGTTCAAATTGACCTTGCTCACCTCTGGAGCACCACTGAGACTTCTTGTTATCTGTCAAATGCTCCGTTCATTCTTTCCACCCTGGTGCTAATTTATGTGAGCTGCAGTGGGTTGACCTTGTGGGCTGGAGTCACCTCTCCTCAGTGTTTAAAGCTGGCTGTGTCAATGCCCACACATGACCGTGTCTTCCCAGGCTCACTTTGGAGTCACTGGAACTTGGTTGCTCTGACTTAATTTAAACATCCGTGTTAAGGCGAATTAAACGGCACACAGAAAAGCCTGCCTCTCTCTGTGGATGGTAAGCCCAGGAAATCTAGATGAAAATCTATATTGTAAATCTGGACATCTGGTCAGGTGAGCCCCACACAGCAGGTCTGGCTCTAATTGGTGCTGGCTGCAAGGCTCCAGCCAGTCCCCTGCCCTCGGTGATAATGGGGATGGCAGGAAGAAAAACACAGAAGAGGCTGTTTCACTGTGAAATACTAACTAAATACATCAGTGGGTCAAAACAACCCGGTACTAATGCATTCTCAGTGGGAAATGAAAACTACTGTAAGTCATAGCAGAAGTCCTCTCAGCTGCTGAAACCAAAGGATGTTCAGTTTTCAGTTTCAATTTAGAGGCAACATTTTCGACTGCATGTTTTGACTCAGGTAAAAGTGTGGGTTGATTTTCTGTTCAGAATAAAAAACCCCAACTTTTGACTGATTTATTTAAATGTTAACATTTAAAATCCAAATTCTCTCTCCATGCAAGAAGGCTTTTATATATTTCCAAAGTGCCTCTGAAATAATTCAGAAGGCAGCAACACAGCTAGAACAGACTATTCAAGTGTGAATTATTCAGTTTAGTTCTAGGCAAATCGTAAAACAATAGATATCAGTGCAAAGAGCATATTGCCAGCATTTATTATTGCATGATCATTGAATCTTCAAACATTTGTATTGTTTAGAAGGAAAAGGTAAGCTATGCCATCAGGAATGATCCTGCTCACGTGGGCCCTGTTTCCCATGTCAAATGGTCTGGACAACATCAGCAGGTAAGACAGAAATGGGACAGTAAATGATGCATGTGTGCATGCAGTGTGTGAGTCTAACATCCTCACTGAGCAGAGGGAGCAGTACTCAAGAGGAAAATAACTGTTGGATTCAATGACAGCAGGGAGCTGCGCAGACACTTTTGAAATTTGCTTGCAAATTAGCAAAATAGGAGTATAAAGTATTTGTATCTTAGGAGAGAGGGCATGGAGTGGGAACAGAACACCAGAGTGGCCCCATGGCTCCACAGCCTGTGCCCAGGCAGACTCCCTGTGCACTGGGGATGCAGAGAGCACCCAGAGAGGGTGGCTGTGTGGGTGGAGTGCAGGGGGACCCACACCCCAGGATGGACCTGAGGGGGCTTCCCCACTGTGGAGTGTTGGGAGCAGTGAGGATGACATGTAGCCAGAGCAGCCACGTCTCTCATGTGCAAGCGTATCTGAGATCAGAAATTCTTGTGGTCAGCTACAGAAAGGCATTTTTGGAAACTTGTAGGTTACATTAATATTTTGTAACTGTCTAGTATTTTCATTTTTCTCTTACATTACCAATTATTGATTCTCCATAAATCATGGATTTTGAGTCAATGATTTGTCATTAATAAATAAATGGTTTCAATTCTGAACTACTTCAAATCATGGGAAATTATGTTCACAGTTTTTCATTGTGGCATCGGGAAGGTCTGCAAGTAAACATTTCAGTCTGCACTGCCATCCTTACAGTGTTTTTGTGGGCTGTTTCAAAATAAAACTCTTAGCTTCACAGTGCATGATGTCCTTTAAAAAAATACAAAAAGCCCCTCCAAAAAATTATTAGATTTCCAAGCTCACTAATCATCCTGCATCTGACATTGTCCACAGAGAAATAGAGTGGGCTGCAGATCCTGGAAGTACAAGCATGTGAGGGCATATTTACAAATGACTGGAGTGAGGTAGCTCTATCTTTCTGCCCTTGGCCTCTGGTGGTTTGCCAGGGAGCATTTAGTACAACCAAGCATTGCCCAGATTCCTAAGGACTCCAGGAAGAGTTTCTCCCCAGACACACTTGATGTCACCTTGAACGACCCCTTCCAGCAAGCCCAGTCTGCTATCACTGTGACCTTGTCACCTACAAAAATGACCTACAAAAGAAACTGAAAGTAGTTGACAACAGTGTTTTGCTATATTGGAAGAGTCTGGTTTGGAGGACTCATAAGCATTTGGGATAGGGAGAACCCAGGCACAGAATATTTCTGGTATTTCTGTACAGTTGCAGCATTCTCCCAGGCTGAAAAATTTGTAAGCAGAATTTCTCTCTTTCAGTAAAGCATCATTAAGTGCCAGTGCTTTAACACTGTAGTTATATTTTTTCACATTTTCTTTCTTTTCCCATTTCTTTTGTGACAGTAATTGATTTTGAAAGAAAAATTAAAGACAGTAGAACCTGCCTGGTCCTCCAGGTATCTCTGTTATGGATATAAAGTGCACAGCCAGCAGCTACTTCAGCCACCTTACAGGTACATTCACTGGTAACAGCCTTTTCTAAGAAAAAGGTATGCTATCACTAATGGAATAAATATATACATATATATGTGTGTGTGTGTGTGTATGTATGTGTGTGTGGAAATACAGGAAAATAATAGCAGAGCAGAAGCTCAGTACTACATAATTGTAATTTTCTGAGGGAAAGACTTGTGTCTTGTCTGGCACTATTCTGGCATATCTAACCTGCAAGACCATTCAAGAGCTGCTAAAAGAGACTTCCTTAGAGACAAGTGCAACAGCCTGTGTCTGTCTTCTTCAAATGTAGTCCTGAACAAAAACTCCATTCTTTCATAGCAGAGTATCTGGTGCACAGTCCCTGTATAGACAATACCCAGTAAACAAGCACAGTAATTAGTAACTGATCCCTGCACTTAGCCAGCCAAATATAAGCAGATGCTTGCTTCTCTCTTCTGAGCATGTTTCTTCATTCTTCTCCTATGAGCATTTCCATTAAAGTAGTTGCAAGACCATGGCTGCCTGCCTCCTTTCATACATATACCCATGCTGTTCCCAGCCTCCCTACTCCTGGAGATTCCCAGGTTCATTTCAATCATTATAACATAATGTCACCTGTAGGTTTGATTGCTATCATCCAGAGTAAAAAAATATGGCTTTGATTATACATGTGCCCTGTGGGAAGAGGAAGCTTCCAGGTCTGGGCAGCACGGTGTGTACAAGCACGCCAGCTTCTGCTCTGATGGAAATCAGCAAATTCTCTTGGTATCAGTGGTGCAAAGCAGCAGAAGTACACTGAACATTTTATAACAATATCTACTTTTGTGACTGCCTGGATTTTCTGTTACAGGTAAATTCTGCAGATGATGTAATCCTGACTGTCAAATTAAAAAGAGAATGACTTTGGGGACAGTTGTTGAGCTACTTACCTGCACCATGGAGAGCAGGAGAAGGGCTAAGACATGAAAATGAGCACAGATGCAAACTGGGGCTCAGCTGCTTGTGAACCAAGAGATGTTTACTATTCAGATGCTAAGTTACTAAAATGAAACTCTCCTCAGAGAAGATTAGGATGTCAAAACCTGTCAATCCTGACAATTAAAAGCTTTGGCACTGGAGCCCATGAGGTGAGAGGAAGGAGCAAATGGGGAGACAAAAGGGAGGAGAAAGATTTTGTGATTCCTGCAGGGAAATGTGTTTTCATTATAATTTTTTGTATTTTTGCCAATTTCTGGTTGACAAATGCATGCCCAAAAAGCAAGATTTTAAAGAATATGTATGACAACATTCTTTTCAATGAATATGAATTTAATATTAACATCTTGTGGGCCCTAGTATAGGTTCTGAATAAATAACCTTCTGTAAGTCTGTAAGATAGCTGCATCTGGAATCTGAAAAAGAGTGTAATTCCTGATACATGAGATGAGTCACAGCACTGCCTCAATTATCACAGTGGCTGTCCAACAAACGCTTGCAAAAGGTTTCACCTTGAGACACATTTGCAAGTTCCTTAGAATGAGGTTTGAGTGTCTCCTAAAAGTCTTGTGAAATAGAAGTCTCAGCTAATTTTCCTCACTTCCATGAAGCCCCCTGTGGTCTGACAAGTATTACACTGCTGACTTAAATGGAGGCAAGGTATTACTGAGATACTTCCCCACAGATTTACAGTGAAATCTTTTTCTTTTTCTTAGCATACAGGGTTGTTTTCTCTTGTCAAAACACATATTATTTTACTAATCTAATGTCTGGTTGGTGTTCCTTTTCCCTAACCACTTAATCTGGATTTTGCTGTTTGACTTGAGGATGCTTTTCCCATGTCCTCAGAGTCCTCTAGACCCCCACCAAGTGTCTCAGATCCTCCTCACTGACCTCTTGGGTGAACAGGCTCAGCATCATGGGGCAGTTTTTCACTTCCTCTCACCCTCTGTTTCTGTTTCCACTCTGTTCAGAGGGCTTCAATATACCCAGGACCCCCTACTCATATTATGGCAGATCTTCAGCCAGCTGCTTCAGGCAGGGGTCACAGGACAGAGACCACCCAGGTTTTGGCCTCAGTCCCCCTGAAGAGTTACATGTTTTCCACAAAGCTGAAGACTTTCAGCACAAGTGAAGAGCATCCTCTGTTCCATGTACCAAGCTGTCTGAGGATAAGGCTCTTTTCCTGGAGTGTGAGCACAGGAGAAAGGAAGATTTGTGCCATGGGGGTGAAGTTTCAGCTGAGCTGAAGTTGTTCTCCTGGTTCTCTTTCCTCCTAGTGAGTTATTTAGCCTTGTGGCTAATGAAAAATTCATTGTTTTTTGTTGATGTAACTAACAGTGGGGCCTGACTCCTGTCTTATTGCCAGATTCAAAAGTTTATATTTCATTTCATATATTCATTTCATATATTTAAACCAAAAGTCTTTGTATTTCATTTCAGCCCTGTTTTTATCCATTTCTCATGATTAAGAAAAGAGAAATAAAAGGACAAGGGTAAAAGGCTCATCCAGCAACAGTTACCTTTCTCTGACAAATTTTGCCATGTACTAGCTTTACCCATAACAAACATTATGTAGGAAAAAAAAGCCCCAAACCAAACACAAATCTGGCAGTTGGAAAAAGACTGTTTATGTATTCTTCTTATTTATGCACTTATTTCAACACCATTACCCCCAAAAAGGCCGAAGTTCATTTTCTGAGTTGGGATTCTCAAGAGAAAAGAGGAATAATTAAAGGAGTTCTGTAGTGAAAAATCACAACTTCACATTAACCATTCTTAGCGAGCCTTTATGGATCACACTGCTTGGACTACATCCAGAGTACTAGAATTGCTATTACTCTTTTCTGGTCCAGGCTGGGGTCATTGAGCTGGGTGACAGAACAGAATCAGGCATATGTTTGCTCACTTGCCTCACGATTTTGGTTCATACAAAGAGGAAGGCCTAGTGTGAGGGCTGATGTAGGTGCAAAGGGATGCTTCAGGAGATCCCTGCATGGTAGAACATACATAAACTGCACATATAAACTTTCTTGAATGGAGCAGAATATACCTACACGCTGTCAACAGTTAAATTCTAGCCATGGAAGAAGTAGGTCAGTGCATTTTTAACTGTGGACTCCTTCCCCAAAGTAAAAGTTTTTCTTCCCCAAAGAACAAGTTTTACTCTTTCATTCAAGTCACACACCAGCAAGAGATCTGTGTGCACTTGATTGATGCAGTGTCACAGCAGTGCTAAGTTGCAAGTTTGACTGTCAGGGGTGCTGCTGAGGTACAGATGGAAAGTAAGAGCTTGCAATGTGTCAGACAGCGAGGCAAAGGACATGAGAATGGAAGATTGAAATGGAAATGGCAGTGGGTGTCTTGCTTGTATGAGGGCCACAGCCTCACAGGAACCTTCATGGTAACTGTGAAGAAAACAATTGGAGAAAAATTACCAGTGGTATAAAAAAATCTGGTACTAACAAAAGGAAATGGAAAAAAATAGTAAAGCACACAGCAAATAGCCAGTTTTCCAGCCTTGGTATATAGAACACTGCTTTAGCCATCTTGGACCAGATACCACAGGGAGAAGAAATGTCAATGGAGAATAGCACAGAAAACGCTACAAATTTTGACTTTTTGGCATGGTCCTCCTTCAGTGGACCTTTTCAAACAAAGTAAGATCACATATGCTGCTTTGCTAACATCTCCCCCTTCCTAAAATTTTTTCAGTGTCTAAGACATCAGAAGTTGTTCCATAGCCTTGTGTGGTCACCAAAGTGAGACAGTGAGCAGCTGAAGTGAGTGGATCCTCTTCTGGCATCCCATAATTCTACTTGAAAACAGGTTCAACTTGGCCTGTCCTACCTGGACTTAACTGATTCCTGCTTTGTTGTGGCTGAACCTTAAAAACAAACTGGTCACCACAGGTGGATCTCAAAGCAGATCTTTCCTAAATGGACATTTTTCTCCAGCCTGGTAGCCTGGAGAAGGTGTCACACTGAACTGCTGAGCTGTGGGTTCAGCACTAATTATGCCTGGTGAAGGAGATGCTTCTCTCAACATGTAGTTATTTTTCAATAATTTGATGATGTACCTGAGTCTCAGTGTACATCACTGTATTTCAGTTTTTACCGTAGCATAAAAATCTCTTTCTGGGGGCCAGACCTTGGGGGTTTAGGTGTAATTGACTTAAAATAGTATTTCAGATCCCAACAGACTGTTGAAAGTTTTAAGTTACGACTTAGGAGCCTAACTTATTTAGAGGTCCTTGAATATGTTACCACCAAATGTGTCTGGTGAAGTCAATAGTATCTGCCAGGTCAAAAATCAAATCAGAAACAAAAGTGTCAGTGGATTCTCAATTTTTTACTGTCTCACTTGTGCTATTTTAAGTTTTGCTTCTCTAAAGGGAAAAAAAACAATGAAAAGTTACTTGCAGCAGTTGTTATATTATTTTTTTTTTTTTAACATTGCAATGGCACTCATTCAATCTTTTTATCAGTTCCTCACAGCTGTACTTGAGTGCTCAGGGTAGACTCAGCCAGTTAAGGTCTCCTCACTGACTTACCGATATTGCCAGGTCCAGAAAAAAATTAAAGTTTTCATTGCAAAGAAATACCTTTAGTACACCTCTTCATTATGTTCACTTATGTACAGCTTCATTTCATGTGTCAGAGTTAATTTTAATAGGCATGGGAAGGGAAGGGAAGGGAAGGGAAGGGAAGGGAAGGGAAGGGAAGGGAAGGGAAGGGAAGGGAAGGGAAGGGAAGGGAAGGGAAGGGAAGGGAAGGGAAGGGAAGGGAAGGGAAGGGAAGGGAAGGGAAGGGAAGGGAAGGGAAGGGAAGGGAAGGGAAGGGAAGGGAAGGGAAGGGAAGGGAAGGGAAGGGAAGGGAAGGGAAGGGAAGGGAAGGGAAGGGAAGGGAAGGGAAGGGAAGGGAAGGGAAGGGAAGGGAAGGGAAGGGAAGGGAAGGGAAGGGAAGGGAAGGGAAGGGAAGGGAAGGGAAGGGAAGGGAAGGGAAGGGGAAGGGGAGGATCATAGTTAGCTAACAGCCCTCAGAAGGAATTAAGGAAATCCAGAAATATGGGTTGGCAGTATGAACCTTTTATAATGCATCTTGCTGGCCAACCACATTGACAGAATATTTTTGTTTCCTGATGAAGAAAGTATTTTTCTCAGCTTCTCTTTGAATGCACAACCACTCTACAGATTGTATCTGTGTGTGTGCAACTGTCTTTACCTCCACAGCTCCTAAAAAATTATCCAGGAAGCAGCAACTGTAAGGAATGCAAAAGCCTTTATAAGAAGCTGAATTTCCTTACCCTCAAACTTCCAAGCCTGGCATGCAGTAAAGCCTGTGTGGCCAGAAATGGCTCTGCTGTCAAGTTAAAGCTTACAGATTTTTCTCAGTGTTTTGCATTAATGAGCAGGGATTAATTTTACTGAAGAAAGCATCAGTGCTACTTAGAGATCTTGTGGGAGCAGTCATGTACAGTTCTTGGCAGAATTCCTTCATCATCTAGTTAATAACTTTAGTTTCCTGCACTGTTGACCCAGAGATATCTTTGAGGAGAGATGAATGATGAAAATAATTTTTCTTTTAATCTTTGATTAAACATGGCAATGACATACTTGGTCTGATATACATATTGTAAGAGCTTTTTTCAAGGGAAGAGGCCATGGGAAAGGATGGACTATCTTTCATTAGCAGAGCCTTTCTGTATATGTTCCTGGTGAAACAAATTACTCATTGTGGTAAGTGGTTACCACAGGGTTTCATTCTAAACTGAGTGTTAGCTTTGGGACCAAGTTTAATTTATTTTGTCAAAGAAGAAAATTGGATTTAATTCTCCTAACTAGATTTTAGTAGTTTTCTGGAGTTAATACAACATAATATAGAGAACTTCATGAGGTTACATGGTAACAGAGCCATTGTCTTCTATGTTCAGTCTCTCTTTTGAGATTTCCAGGACCTAAGTTTGAAAGTGATGTGAATTCTGCTCCGTACGAAGTGGAAACAAAAGCAATTGGTTCTGGATATAAATTTTTGATTAGTTCTCAATCTGAAAAATGTCTTTTACATGGCAAAAAAAGCATTCATAACTTGGATCATTTTACTTCCCTTTATAGCCGAAAATACCCCTACATAAGCAGGGCACTGTGCAAAAACTCAGCAGTACCAGTGCCATCTATTCCCCATAGCTTACCCTGAAAATTCATAGCTGAAAAGTACAGAGATCCAGCTGACTGATTTTTCCTCTGCTGTTTTAGGGGTTACTGAATGCAGAAATCTCTATTTTGGATAAATAGACCATGCTGGACTGTCAAACACACTAATCCAATAAATTTGTCATAGGAAAGAGCTAGAAAGGCTCTTCTTGAGACATTCCTGAGCAATTATTATTTTTTTGCTTGAAAATTTTTGTATTTGTACTGTTCTTCTTTGCAACACAGAGGTGCTGAAAGAACGCTACAAAATGTGTCCTCTTTGTTGTAAATTAACAGTTTTCTGGTACAGGGCATTGAACAACATGTTCTAGTGGAAGGTGTCTCTGCCCATAGTGGGGGGTTGGAACTAGGTGGTTTTTAAGGTCTCTTTCAACTTCCAGTGATTCTATGATTTTAAAAGTGACTAATAAGATTTTGATAACCCTCCAAATTCTGGTCTGCTTAACATTAAGGTTTGACTGCTCTTCATTCAATGCTGATTCAGCTTCCATAAGTCAGCACTTAAGTCAGGCACCCAAACATTCAGAATCAAATTTCCCAAATACCCAAACTTTTCCAAGACTACAGTGAAACCAATCAAAAAAAAAATTCTATGATCTCTGAAAGAAGAATGATTAGAAGTATTTTACTTAAATTAGATCAATTTATTTCTTGATCTTTTGTAAACATAAAGAAATGTCTATCAAATGAATTTTTTTTCTAAAAGAAAGTTGCATCAACATGCTTCATCTTTTTTTAATTTCAGAAATAAATTCTCTGGTATGCTCCTCAAAATAATATTTGCTGTCTGAAAATATTCACATAAAATATTTTGTTTTATATTATTAGGCCTTCTCATTGCCTAGACATAAGATTAAATCAGAATAAACAATGTTAATTAAAAACTAGGGATAGGGGCATCAAGAAAGCATTTTTTTAAAAAAAGGAGCTGCTAAATTATTAAAAAATGTCATATTTTTGTTTACAAATCATTGGTTAACATCTCCTGAGACAGACTTGCAGTATTCTGTCAAAAAAGTCTCTGTGAAATAGCATTGGTACAGGTATATATAGGATTTATGTCATGTTTAATTTAAATCCTATTCTCTTCTCTGCTTCTAGTTTGTGTAACTGTTGTAGATTTTTGGAACCCAAAGCAATGATTAGTGATTAAGAACACAATATGTTGGATGAACTTTGTATTAAGCAATAATTTACAACCTAGAAAGATTTGGGGGGAACAAACCTAGGGCTTGTTGAATACTCAGCAAATGAAAGGCCAAGAGAATGAGGTAGCTGCATGCATGAAAATGTTAAAACTATATGTTTTAATATGTATGATTAGCTCTTATAACAAAACTGGAATCTATGAGGAAGCTTGTGAGAAGCAGAAATATTTCAGGCATAGGGAAAACATGTGCAAATGTGAATGTTTTACATGATCTCATTCACATGGCTGAGAAACCCATCTGTTTCTGTTTTCTTGCTTGCTTCCTTTCAGTCACACAGAGTTCTGTGATGCCACCCAAATAAAATAACCACCATCAAAGCAAATAAAGGCAATTCCCTTATCTGATAATTGTGGCCTTTCTCATCCCCTGCTGTGTGTGCTTCTTAAAAAACCAGTGTCATTGACATCACCAGCTCCCGGTACATGATGTCTCATTTGTGCACCACAAGAAACAGAGCTGGTAAGAAATGTTCCCAAGAACTAGAAGGCCATTCATCGTCAATTAACACCACACTTTAATGGGTTTCTTAGCAACAACGTTTGCTTTAAGCATAGGCCCCTAAGGGACGTGTTCTGTGTTATCAAAAAGCAAATGAAGACAGCTATTGATACTTAGAGTGTTGCATGCTGAATTACAACATACAAGGATAACTATTTCAAAATTACCTTTGGAGTCAAAGTGCTTATATTACAAGATGTTTCCATTAAGAATGAATTTTCCTTTCCATTCCCCCAGTGGGATTTGCATCTTAAATGTGTGGTCTGCTGAAGGAATTTCAATCAGGAATTGCCAAAAAAGGATGTCCAATCTCCAATCTTGAAGTTATAGATAAACTCCAGTACCAGTGAAGATCAAATCCAGGTGAAAACATTCAGTCAGAATATTTTTAGGGAAGATACAGAACCAAGGCACTGAAAATCTTTCAGGAGGCCATCCGGTTCTATAAAAAATTTCCAATCTGAAGTATGCATAGTTCCAGTGCATAACTTTACCCAGTGACAAAATTTCTCTTAATGCTTCACATCATTTTTCATCTAGTATCTGATTTTTCATCCTTCTGTTATTCAACCACCTAGGCATGTAGGACTGCTCATTTTCTTCTTTTTTTGGCAAGCATTGCTTTTTGTGTGTAAGAATACTATTTTTTCTGAACTAAAAATGCCATTCTTGGGTTCATTCTGCATACAACAGGTTTTCTTTTTCTTCTTACTGATCATTTTTTCTCCCTTTATTTTTCTTGAAGGTGCTAATAGAATCATAAAATTATTTGGGTTGGAAGGGACCTTAATGATCATCTAGTTCCAGCTGACATGGCCAGGGACACTTTTTATTAGCCCAGGTTGCTGAGAGTCCCATCTGACCTGGCCTTGAACACTTCCAGGGATGGGGAATGTTGACCAAAGTAAGTCTAATACTCTCACTGAGCCCTAAGTAGAGGGAAAGCTTTGACTTAGTACTGTACCTTGGATTCAGAAACTCATGTTTGTGTAGACAGCTGTGGCTGTACACCACACAGGCTCTGTAACTGCTCCCCCTTCCTTGGGGTCTGCCTACACATGCTCAGGCCAGCTTTGCTATGGCTTGGTTGAATGAACTGTGATCACACTGTTGTGACAGAGCTGGCACAGAAAGAGCTCCTCTTTCCCTGGAGCTGCCTGACCTTGCCTGTTGCCTGCCTGCCTATTGCTCTATGCATAGCTACACCTGGACAGGTACCTCACTGACCATGACCTACAGATTTGACTTGCCTGGACCTCAGCCCTGTCCTGGCCCTGTGACCATGCTGAGCAGCCACGTGGCTCTGGGTTTACCTGGTCACCATCCCTGGGATTGCCGAATCCTGCGAGGCCCTGGCTGGTCAGGACAGAATCCCATGGCCACTCCAAGCACTCTGCACCTGTTGTGGAAATTGGTCAGTGCTGCGGTCTGGCAGCAACTCAGGATGACCCACAGGGTCCTTTCAGACCCAATCAATGTCCAAAGATATGTATTCCCTACTCTGTATAATGCAGCTGGCTGTTTCAGGTGGAATGTTTTCCCTGTATTTTACCTGACTAAATGTAAGATGGACTAGCTGATATTCCTTCAGTCATTTGAACCACTGTAAAAAGAGGTAATTATACAGATTTTCAGAGAGCTATTTTAAAGGAAAGCTGTTGTTATCTACAACCCAGGCATGCAATAGCCTTCAGTTAAATAAAATTTTCATTTTAGCTAGTTTATGTTATTTGCTAGATGATTAATCAGAGGGTGTTACTCATCTTTGACCAGTGATGCTTGCTGGATCTGCCTTGTTTTCTGGGCTATTTCACAGCTGTCAACAATGTTAAGCCTCATTTCAAATATTTTTAAAATAGCAGTAGTTGTTTGGGCACTATTTTTGTAATGTTTCCATTGTCCTTTTAGCACTCATGCTAAAAGGTAACCATCAGATGGTGGTGAAAATAAGCCAAATGTTAAATTTAAGCAAGTTCTAAAACAAGGACTGTAGATAGACAACTTGTCTTCTCCTGGGTGGATTCCTTTCTCAAGGACTACTTCTTAAAAAATAAAAAAAATTGTACATTACAATTTGTACAAAACCTGTACAACACAATTAAATTTCTTTGAAAATATGTACAAGACATTTTATTTTAAAGCCCTATTCATGTTTCCATTCTTGTCAAGCTCTTGTCAGGACAGTTTGACCAAGGTAGAAAATTGATGTTAAATAACAATTATGAAAGAGAACATAGCCAGTGTTTCTTTAATCATTGCACTGCCTGGGCCACTGCCAGATGCCTGAGAGCCACCACCACAGCCTGTCCCTGGTGGCCTCCCAGCACTTCTCCTGCCCTACCCACGGCCCAGGATGACACATCAGTCCACTGAGGCTGTCAGCCCCTGCCTCTGCAACACCACAGCAGTGCTGGTCCCCAGCTCTTCCTATCCCTTCCTTGCTTGTCCATGGGCCTGCCAAACTGGGCTCACCCACAGGACCGTAATCCATCCTGTCCCCAGGGAGATACCAAAGCCCAGGGCTGGAGACAAGCCAGTGGCTCCCAGGGCCGTGCTCCTGACTGGGAGTGGGATGAACTTTGACTGCCAAACATTTAGGGAACAAAATACTGTTTCCTCTTAACAATGGTATTGTTAAAGATATTTCTGCTGCCCTCATTAGCTCTGTCCCAGCCCTTGATGTCAGGCAGAAGCCATTGTTCAGGCTTCTGAGGGCCTTTTTCTAAGACCTCCCAGTAGCTTTGCGGAGTTATCAAGGTGCGTTTCCTTGCTGTGTATACGTACACAACTCCAAGGGCAAAGCCAGCCCCATGCACAGACGAGATGAAGGAGGCTGGCAGCTCATGCACCACCACCATCTGACCCAGGTGTCAGGAGAATTTTCTTCTTTAGGGTGCCCAAGGCTACCAGCAAGTGGTGGATTTAGCTGCCCTTATCACAGGTCTTCAGACTTCTGCTTTTCTGCTTTGTCTTGGTAGCAAAGGAATGGTTGTGCCTGACTACATCCAGTGAGGGACCTAGGGATTTCATATCTAAGCCTACCTACAGAAGTGTTCCTTGTTGACAAAGGATCTGAAGCAGGCAACTCACTTGCAAAACCAGATTTTGTCATTGAATAGTCATTAGGTTTCTACTTTATTCTTCTTTCTAAATTCTAGAACAAAGATTCTGTAATGTTTCTTCCTTGCCTTAACCACATCCACTACAATAACACTGCAGTTGTTCAAGGCTCTGCAAAAAAATTCAAGAACAGCTCAGGAACTTGATTTCACTCCCCACCCCATGTCTAGCATTTGAAGAGGTTTATGGATAGACCAGATTACAAATGCAAAGTCGTGTCAGTCAGAAAAAAATCTTATGAAAAAATCTTATGAGGCACTTTCTTCATCAGATATTCTACTGTACCTCTGTGTGTCTTGATCCCACTGCTCTTTTAAAGAACCTAGGGCCAAAATAGGGACAAGGAAATGACAATTTCAAAAGGTTTCTTTATTTACTATGAACTGCCTGACTGTATTTAAGTTAAGGTAAACTATTCCACTATATAAATAAAATAATTTAAAAGAATATTTTAAAAGTTAAACACTTTAACACCACACAGGAAAATTATCAGGTTGTTCCTAAACGTGTCTTGTACGGTTCTAGTGGTAAAATTTATTTATTTATTTATTTATTTATTTATTCATTTATTGTGACAAAATTTATTTTTTGTGATTTGGCAAAGATTGCACAAAGTGGATTTGTCACTATTTCTGTGCAAGGATGTTGACTTTATTTCAAGTGGCCTGGATGATTTTAGCAAACATCAATACCCGAAGTATTTCTCTCTTCAGAATATTTGATAGTCATTGCTTAAGCCCCTTACCAACAGCCTTTTTTTTCTTTTAATTCAGTCCCTCTGCTACTCTATTCTGATAGTTAAGAACAATTTTGGGACTTGCCAAAGAGTTATTATTTTCTTTCCAGTTAATGTGTTAATTTACACAATTCTGCCACCGAGCTATGGAAGATAAAACAAGATAAAAAAATTGCAAGATTATTGGTTTCTTTACTCTTTGTTACAGGTCAGAAAATTGCGTTTTGACCAAAAAATACCCTCTGTAAAAAACCAAAAACAAACAAACTTCTTCTGAACAATGTCTTCTAAACCTTGCATTTCAAGAATCTTCCTCAAGTTATGAACAATATTTTCTCTTTATGAAGAGATGTATCCATCCACCCTCCACAAGTTTGGTTTACAAAATGGCTCTGTTTCCTAGGCAAAGAAAGAAAAGACTTTTCAACATTCTGAAGAAAACTGGTTATGTTCTTTGGGTCAGAAATAATTCCTAAAAATCAAGAGCTGTTATATTTCTGGTTTCTGGCTCTTGCTCTGGATTGTATTGCTTCCAAAGCGAATCTATATTTTTCAATAATTTAACAATCCAGAAGTACCTCTATTCTATGCTGTAAAGTTACAGAGGCTGTAGTGCATATCCTCAAGAGGAAATGTCAGCACAGATACAGGAATGTAATTCAGGCTCTATTGATTTATATTTGCTGAGAATACGTTGGTTAATGTGATACAAGCAAGGAATGTACACTTTGAAAGACAGGGAAATCCTGTAAGGAAACCAGTTGAAGTTGCTACTTGCTAAGACAGTCCTTTTCTGTTGCATTGATAGATAACAAGTGTTTCAAAGGCAAAGAAAATCCCACCTGGGAGTAGTAGAACTCTTTTCTTACCCTTGACTTGCCATACATATTTTCAAATATTTTTTAAATGGTCCTTTGTGCCATGTGCCTGATTAGTACACCTCATTAGAAACATCTCAAAGGGTTTATTTTCAGAACAATAATCTTATAGCTCTTGCCCCCATCATCAAATTTAAAAAAATCAGAAAGATATTTCAAGGGCAACTCCGGATTAAATATCTGTCTTCAGAAAATCTTGGTCATGGACATCACTGTCAAAAAATAGAAGACTGTTGGCTCTATCCTTTTGTCAGCTTTGTCTGTCTTGTGCCCCTGAGTTTAAGAGTTACAAGACCATGGAAAAAGAATCTGGCAGTCTCCTTCTTTGCCACCATATCCAAAGGGATCTCCTAACTTCTTAAGACCTACAGCTTCAGTGAAGAATGTATCTCACCAACTAACTGAGGTATCTGTGTTTGGCATTGTCCTACTACCTTCACACAAGTTTCTGTGTTTAAAAAATACATATAAATACATATAAAATACACATAAATACAATAAAAAATGAGAGAAAGTGCATTAGCAGGGAAAGAAAGGCTGAATACAGTGCTGAGCCTCCCTCTCAAACACATATCTGTTTCATAATCTATCCTTGAGACTGTGAATACAAATATGAAGAGAACATGACAAAGCCTCCTGATCATGGGATAAGAATGCTCACCTCAGTTGGTGTAGATCAAATGGGGATCAAAGCAGTTTAATTTATGGCATGCATTGAACTGATAATCAGTGCATTCAGGACTGATATCAACACACAAACAAATGTAAGATGTGCCTATGATCATCAGTGCAGTCTGTTGTGTTGTAGGACAGGTAGAAGAGCAGCACCTCTTCACCAATAGGGAAAACCTCAGGAGTCCCTGAAGTAAGATCTTGTCCACAGTATTCTGCTTTGCCTTCTTTCCACATGCTCTTCTCTGCTGGGTTGCTCCTGGCTGCCTTACATGTTTTTTCACACAAGGAAAAGCATCTGAAACGGCTCAGCAGGTGGAAACAGAATAGACAGTGGTGACAGAGTACGGGGGTGGAGTGTGGTGCCCTAAAAATAGGTATCCATGGGCTATTTAAATGTTCAGAGTTGTCAGACTTTACTTCAGAGTGCCATGAATGTCTTTTAGGGTGGAGGTGCTGTAAGTGATAGCCCATAAGGATTTCTTTCCCAAATGTCACTGAATTCCTCATGGTTATGTGACAGCAGCAAGCCCAGTTCAGCACATTTAGTGGAGTTTGGAGACTCAGTCAGCTTTCCATGAAGTCAGTGCTTAGAAACAGAGAATTATGGAATTGTTGAGGTTGGAGAACACCTTTGACATCAATGAGTCCAATTGTTAACACTGACAAGGCCACCACTGAACCATGTCTTTAGCTACCACATCTACATGTCTTTTACCTACCTCCAGGGATGATGACTCAACCACTTCCCTGAGAAGCCTGTTTCAATGCTTGAAAACCTTTTTAGGGAAGAAATATTTCTGCTGAGCTTGGGAAGCAACCTCCTAGTAATGCTAAAATGATGAGTATGGGTTTATTTTGAAATACCATAAGACAAAAAGTCAAAATAATGTCATGCATAATATACAGTAAGTGCCTTATGGTGTTAGGAACATAGCAATATAGTTCAATTTGGGAATCAAATTACTTTGGGGAAGAGGGGGAGATTGGTAATGCCTATTCAGTATTACTGGAAGGACTGTAGCTTCAAAGGGCCTCTTATTCCCTTCCTCAGTGTAAGGTAAGGGTTTCCCTTTGCTGGTGTTCCCAGCATCTTGGCTTAATAGGCAATTACTCCTGCTTGTAACAAATCTACCTTATCCTGATTTAGTATTATTATTTCATACTAGGACATTAGATTTAAGTGGGCTGAATCTTCAATGATGTACACTGTATGAGTTACTGGAAAAGTTAGTCTACCCCAATTTTGGCAGCTAAAGAACTAAGCTGAGTACCTGTAGTACATTTAAAGTTGGTTCAAAGGAAAAAGATGCCTCCATAAATGACTCATCTTCCCCTAAAATAGTTGTTCAAGACAGATAGAGTGAACTGTCTCAGAAGGTGGCCATCTTCCCCCAATAACTGTAAAAGAAGACTGCTGTGACGGGCCCAAACAGCCATCTAACTTTCATACCTTTAGGATACATTAGATGCCATCTGCTTCCTGGCCTCTAACAGTGTCAAGGAATGTCAAAGAGGCAATGCTGGAAAAATCAGGTTTCCAAGGAAAAAGGAGTGCCAGGTCCAAAATTCTATTTTGTCAGAATTGTGAACAATGCTACAGCCTTTGTTTTGTTGGAGATATTCCTATTTTGGAGACAGACTTTCTGTGAAATGTTGTTCACTTTCATATTCTTTTTTTCTTCATCAAATTGTCGGGCGTCTCACACAAAAGTTCCTTTCTGACACTCCAGATTCACAGCACTGTGGAAAGTCCTTCACTCCCCGGGCTTGTGTCTTAGTCCCAGGCAGCACACACTCCTCATCCACAAGAAAGCACTTATTCTTGCTTTGCTAATCCTGAAGAAAAGTAGCTCTCACTCTACTTTATCTCTGGGGATTATAGCATTTAAACAGTCCAGAGAGCAGATACTCATAACTTGAGCCATTTTAAAAAGCAGTGATTCTTAGATTCCTATTACAACAAGGTGAAGATTTGCCCTTTGCTGATTTTTTCAGCAGATAGACTATAAAAGCAGTGGGGAACTGACTCCACACCAAAAGCTATAGACTAGGAAAATACAACCATACAGATACAACTGTAGAAAGTACACAGAAGCTTTGTTTGTTGCTTTTTTCCCCTACCTTTCTTAGTTACAATACAGATTTGGTTTGGTTGTGAGGTATTCATGTTCCTAGAGTCTGTTTTGTTTACAAAAAAAAAAATAAATTATTGTATATGAAAAGGAATCTGTAACTTTCTCAGTCAGATGTCAAAATCAATGATTCATATTAGAAGAAAAATGTCATAGTGCTTGGGCACAAAAATTTTTTAGAGGTTGCTATTGCTTTCAAATGACATAAGCACAGAGACCAATACTGAAGTGACGAAGTCTCATTCAGTAAGAATCCCATGCCAAATTACAGAGACTCAGCAGAGAGACTGCTGCCATGAGTGATTTAACAGTAAATACACATCACAGGAACTAGACAAGAAGTGGTTTTCAGAGCTAGCATTTGCAGAGTCACATTCCAGGTTTCATTCTGCCTTTAGCCCAGCTGTGTGCCCACTGTAAGGATATCCCTGTGAGACTAAGAGGCAAGATAGACTTGAAGAGAACATCCCCATATTTCAATATCTCCAAATCCATCTTCCCTTTGCAGAGGGTCCTGCTGCTCTGGGAACTCTCCACAGCTGTGCAGAAGGGGCCAGATCCTCCCTGCAACATCTGCTCCCTTCAGAGAACATGCAGAGGGAGCAAAAACAGCAAGGCTGTACAAAAGTTGGCTGGCTGTATCCTCCAGTGAAAGACAGATACTGCACTCCAGAAAACAGAGTGTAGGGGAAACTAGGAAGAAGTGGTCACTGCATAATGACTTTCTGCAGCTTGGAGATGACAAGGTATTTAACAGATCTCTGATATTTTCACAATTACACCTGCAAGAATACCTTAGACCCTCTCTTATGGGAGTCAAAGCATGCCTTAGACTTGAAGCAGTTTATATACACATTAGAAAGAAATGTATAGAAGGTTATACTAGTAAGGGTATATATCTTATATAGTTAATACTGAAACATGATTTAAGATATCCACAAAAAACTTGGAATCAAAGGTAGTTCTGTGAGTGATGACTTGGAATCTAAGTTTTACATTTCCACCTCTTGACTATTAGGAATTTAATGCTAAATGTCAGCGTGTACAGTTTGCACAACTGTAATTTTGTTAATGACGAGTTTATGTTTGTAAGTTCAGGCTTAGCATGACTGATATTTTAAATAAATTTGTTGCACTAAATTTTAGCACTCATTACTTGTTTAGCATTCACTAAATTACAGGTTTTGCTTCACAAGCCTATCAAAAAAAAAAAAAACTCAGTTATTTCCCTAAACTACAGAACGACAGACTAAAATCTGATTAAATTAATATGTGAGTACTTTGATTCCCATCAGTGTTTAATAAATACTTTTAGACTTTTCCTTTTTTTTCTTTTTTTCTTTTTTTTTTTCTTATTTGTGGAAATACCTTAGAGCTAAATGGTACGGAAAAACCTAGCCAATGAATTCAGCATGATCCTTCAGAAAAGATTTTGGAGGCTCAGTGCAATCTATTGAAAAGGCTGTTCTATCAAAATAAAGGTAAAATTGAATGAAAATAGCTATTTCCACTTCTTTGGAGTGATAGCAGAATAGAGAATCTCATCAATTCGTACTCATCTGAGCATAACAGTTCTTGTTCTTATCTACAGATGGAATCTGTAAATGTGAATTTTGTGTCTCCACCTTCTATTTACCTCCTTGGATGAGTTAGGAAAGTTTCAGGGCTGAAGAGCTGCATGTCCTAAGGCCATTTTGTTGGTTGAGACAAATATCCTGGTGACCCCATATCCTCTTTAGATATATCACTGCCATTTAATAGGAGATAATACATTGCTTTTTCATGAGCAAGCAGGGGCACTGTAATTGTATCTGAATGGTCTCTGTCAGCCACATTTTAGTATGGATTTGAGTCAATGATGTCTGTAGGAATGTGACCTGATTTAAAGTCCAACCCTATGCACAAGCCTGTGTCATATATGGTTGTTCATGTCTCAATAAATTGAGTAATTTTCTAGTGTCCCGGGGTTACTTTATGATACTGGTATCCCCAACCGTCTGGTTTATGTTATATATTAAGTTCTGCACCTTTAAGACTGCTTTGAGAGCAAGAGAGGGGGGAAGAAGAAGCATGCAGTTTGTGTTAAGGAAAAACATCACTCCCACGCACCCCGCTCCTGGACTGTGGTGTCTGCAGCACGGACAGACAGCGGGACAGAGCTTCTCTCTGGCTTTTAGTTAGTTTTAGCTAGCTGAGGCAGAAGAGTTCCCTGGACCTTTGTTTTTTTCCTTTTTTCTTCCCTCTTGGATCTGTGCAAGCCTGCTCTGGGCTGAACACCCAGACAAACCCCGGGAGCTCAGGCCTGTGGCCCACCGGGGCCTGGGCCTCGGCACTTTTCCAGCGCCGAAGCGACTGATAAGAACCTGAGTGAGCCGAGGTACACCACATGAGAAAAGACTTTTCTTCCTAGACTTACCATCCCATCGAACAGCGAGAGGCTTTATTATTTAATATTATTCAATTTCTGTTAAATAAACAGCTTTTTCCACTTCTCTCCAAAGAATTTTTTTTTTTCCTTTCCCAGACCAGTTGGTGGGGAGGGGACATTTCCCTGGGGAAATCCCCATTTGGAGTTTTCCTCCCTAATTTGGTCTTGGGTTCGCGCCCCATGTTAGGAAAAAAAAAAATTCTTTGGAGAGAAGTGGAAAAAGCTGTATATTTAACAGAAATTGAATAATATTAAATAATAAAGCCTCTCGCTGTTCGATGGGATGGCAAGTCTAGGAAGAAAAGTCTTTTCTCATGTGGTGTACCTCGGCTCACTCAGATTCTTATCAGTCGCTTCGGCTCTGGAAAGTGCCGAGGCCCAGGCCCCGGTGGGCCACAGGCGTGAGCTCCCGGGGTTTGGCTGGGTGTTCAGTCCAGAGCAGGCTTGCACAGATCCAAGAAAAAAAGGAAAAAAAACAAAGGTCCAGGGAACTCTTCTGCCTCAGCTAGCTAAAACTAACTAAAAGCCAGAGAGAAGCTCTGTCCCGCTGTCTGTCCGTGCTGCAGACACCACAGTCCAGGAGCGGGGTGTGTGAGAGTGATGTTTTTCCTTAACACACTGCGCGCTTCTTCTTCCCCCTCTCTTGCTCTCAAAGCAGTCTTAAAGGTGCAGAACTTAATATATAACATAAACCAGACGATTTGGGATACCAGTATCATAAAGTCACCTCAGGACATCTAGGTACTAAGGGAGACCAGGACATTTGGTCTCAACCCTAAGGAAAAAGATTACAAACATTTGCAGGCTTGCCTTCCACTTACATATTTGGTGAGTGTGACATGTTGAGACTTACAACTCTGTGAGTAGGGAGACACAGAAGCTAATAAATGATCTTTCTACCCATTGCTCATCAATCTTAACTATTGAGACAGAGATTTGACCAAAAGGCCTTCAATTCTTTAATCCTTTAGCAAGTTCTTCAATCCTTTAGCAACCCCTATTCTCACAGAAGAGGGATTTTTTGACTGCTCTGCTTGCTGACAGTGGTACTTGTACAAGTAACCACCAATAACAATGTCAGAGAAAAAGACTTTGCCACAGCTTCTGTCCATGAGTTGGTAGTTTTCCCAGCTGTGTGTTTCAGACTGCCCCTTAGATTGTGCTCTGGATGGTAGAGCTGCCTACTTTTCAGAGCAGGCATTTGCTCCCCTTGTTCTCTTCATCTTGATATCTGTTGCACTCTGTTCTTCATCCATTCCTGCCTACAAACACATTCCTCAGTCCAGCACCAGCTGGGTAGTGTTCTCCTCACAGTAGAATTTCCATGGGTGAGCAATGTGTGTGCTTCAGCTGAGGCCAATGCTCTGCAGTGACTCTACCATATGCTGAGTTCTTGCTCTACTAAATACCTTTTTTCTACCTCACTCCATCGATACTACTAGAGCAAAAATATGGACTCCATCTGAGGCAGTTATGCTTCTTTCAATTTCCCTTTAATTTCTGAAGTTGGTCTCTTTGCTGTATTTCTGCACAGAGAAGCACAAATCTACCCTTTGCCAAACATTAGGATAATTTGATGTCTCAGCCTGCTTCTTTGTGATTAAGGTCTAATAGACTATGATGATGTCCCAGGCACAAACACAGTAATAGGAATATGAATACATTTTATCCAAATATTCTATTTCTTGTGCTATTGTCTCTTACACAACACCCAGAATAAATGCCTTTACAGCTTATCCCCACGTGCATAGCTGGCCTCTTCCTCTGTGGAAGGAGCTGTGTGACTGCATGTGATTAGCACACTGTTTGCAGACTGAAGCTTATATCTGGAAAATCCAGCCATTAGGCTGTTGATTAGAGTGAATTTTTCTCCACAACCATGTTCCTCTGACTTATTGTGGCCAACTCTACTATCTATCCAGGTCATTGTTCAGTTGTAGTGTTTTCAGTTTACAGTTTTTCACATTCTGGCCATGGCTCAATATTGTTGATTCATCCTGCTAAAGTTCCTTTACACAGTGTGACTTACCCATGTTCTCACCATTTTACATCTTTAATAGTACAAAATTATTTTTTTTCTGCTTTAAGAGATCCCTCTCTTTGCATATCCATTCAGATTGCTGCTGCAAAGTGCTGTTCTATGAGTCATTAATTTTGATCATAGTACTTCTGGTTTGGAAACTTTTTGCTGTCTTTTTTTTTATTCTGCTCTGTCAGACACGGGCCACTTGTGATCTCATTCAAGGATCTTAACACCTTTGACTTTTCATTTCAGTTTTGTTCACTATCAAAATGATTTCTTGCAACTTTTTTCAGTCTATGGCATCACCTGCATTTTTTCACAAAGTCTTCTAAACCTTTGCCATGTTATGTCAAGATTGTCCTTCAGTCCCTCCTCTTCCTCTGTGAAGATACCAAAGACTTTGGCAACATCTAGCCTGCTGATGTGCTGGAGCCAATACATCCAGTGCCTTTGCAGTACTACTGTCTCGATTACCTGATATGTTTGCTGTTTTTCTGCATAAAGTGTGAAAACTCTCTGGGGAAAGGATTAAGATTTTTTTTTCGTGCTCGTATTTCCCAGTCCCGATAGACATGGTCCTCTTCCCTGACCAGACTTCCTAACCACTGTGGATTACTGTCAGACAGATGTGGGACTCTTTTGAATCAACATATAGATAGGCTGACATAAGCCCAAACAAGAACACTACTGGTATACTTTCTGGAATGGTACAAGCAATGTTGGGATAAGTACTTGGGACAGCTGCAATTGAATGTTTTATTACAGTTGCATGGTCAAAGTTACAAAACATCCTTATTTAGAAAACCTGTATGTCTCTCTGACTCAACAATGAGACACTGTAAGGGTGGACATAGGAATATATTGCTGTGAGGGGCATTAATATTATGACAAGGGCTAGAAAATACATAGGTAGATATTTTGTATACAAGATTATACAAGAAAGACAGATGTCAAATGATCTGGCAGGACTAAAAATGTTTTTCAGGGGGGTGACAAGATCTTTAGTGACCACGTCATGATTCATCTTTGTCAGTTGTCATGTCTATCAAATCCTCCTCCCCAGTTCCCCAGCACACACATGGATTGGTACCTGCAGAGAATTATACTTATTGAAAAAAAATAGAGCTATAACCTTGTCTTCTTTCATATTTTAACTATTATTCTAATTGTTTTTTACCTCTTCTCTCTCCCATTGGATGGTTTTCCAAAGAAGCATTCCTGACACCTTAAAGTACCTTAAAGCAGCACTACAGGTTGTCACAGCTTCTTTGCCATGATGATGAAATGCTAAAGCCTTTTTCTCACAGCTGCAGTAGGTTTAGCCTGCCATGAACTAAGTTTGTTTGATCTTACACCCACCTCTCCAGTTTTATAAAATGGAGTAACCCAGACACTCAAATCTGTTTAAAAAACTGGATTAAGAGTTGCAACTAGCAAGTTAGAATTAGAGGAGGTATAGCATTTTGATCTCTGCTAAATGCCTTTGTTGAAAATAGTGAACACTTGATGCTTCTGAAAAAAAGTCCTTTTACCAGATGTCATCCTGGGGAACTGAACTGCTACAGCAATAAAATTTAGAAAGAGTTCAGGTGTGGCTGAACTTGTGAGTCTTTGTTTTCACAGGGAGAGGCCCCACCACACATCCCCACCTAGAAATATATCTGGGGCAATAGTCCCTCTAGTTTACATAAAGCAATCAAGAAGCTAAGGCCCTAATTGAGCAAATACTCTGTTCTGCTAAATGTGTTCAAGTTATAGGCCTGTGTCTTGCTAATGTCACGTCCTAATTCGTTACATGACAAGAAATGACATACAGCGGTGGTCAAGGAAGCTGCGAATTAGAGACTGTCATAGGAAATGATTGATAAAGCCTTTTACAGGGGTTAGTGTAATGGGGAACAACGACTGGAATAAAATTCTATTCAGAGCAGCAGCTCCAAGCCCTCTAATTACTTCAGGTCTGATAGTGATATATTTGTATAAAACTTGGCTAAATCACAGGAGGAAGAATAAAGGCAACAGAGGCAGATCCAGAGGTTAGTTAGATATTAGAATGCCATTTTTTCTCCCAGACACACATGGCCTGAGGTAGACTAGTCCTCAATCCCAAATCTTTACATCAAGATATGGTTTGGATCATGGCTGCTTTTTTTTTTCCTCCCCCTTTCTTTTTTTCATTTTTTTCTTTTTTTCCAGCCTGAGTGAGAATTTGGATTTCTTTTCCAAAGAGAGTTGACAAAAAGTTGTGCAAAAGAGTTGATGTAGGCCAAGTCACACCTGTGGTGAATGCAGGACCCTGCTAAAATGCACACTTTCAGCAAGAATTCATGTTTTTCCCTACTTCATTAAGGCAGCCGTCCGTGTAAATGGAAAAGTACAGGCAGCGTGTGTTTGCTTGGTCTGTGGTCTGAACCACAAGAGCCTCAGCAAACTGCTCTTGTCTGTGGTCTGTGGGACCAAGAGACCAAATACACCTTGGCTGGGTACAGTTCTGAACCCAGTTCAGATCAACATGCTTCATTCCCTCGTCCTATCAGAAAACAAGGAAATTGTCTCTCTGTATCTCAGAGCGGGGAATGATCTGTTAAACACATCACTTTCAACATCAGTTTCCAACAAGCACTCAATCAGACAGGGCTAAGTAGATCACAAAATCAAGCAATATAAAAGCAGCAGATGTTTTGACTCTAAATAGAAGTATTTTGATAGTCATGAAGTGAACGGTAACTGTCCATCTGTCTTTAATGCAGGAAAAAAAGTTGTTTGACAGCACTACATCATTTGTTGCCTTTTAAAAATGCTGTCGTGTAAATGCCACTTGCATTATGGTCATTCACAAGAAATGTCACTTCAGCCAAGCAAGCTTGTGGCTGAGGCTCTGTCATTTCCCATTCAGTTTGCACAATGAATCAGGCACTGTGATAAAGGGATGCATGAGGCAGACAAGTGAGGTAAATGGGGAGAGGGCATGCTGAGAAAGCTTGGCAAGAAAATTTTCTCCCAGCTTTAACCAAACTGATAAATGCTAAGAGAATGCCATTTACATTAAAAACATGGTTAGGTTGCAAATAGAGTTTGGTGATTCACAAGCTGCTTCTGTCCTTCTGAGACAATATTTGTAGGGCTGTGAAATATTGCATTTTAAATATTGTGTCATTTAGGGCACCATAACATGGGAAACTGCTTCTGTTAAAAAAAACCTTCAATTTGCATCAGCCCAAGGACACACAAAAATTAGTTTGCCACCACAGTTACATCACTCTTTGATGCCATCACTCCCTTTTGTCTCCTCCAACACTGTTCAAAGTCCTCAAAATGGGATTGGAGCTCCCAGAAACTGCTGCACCATCTCCTGTGAGCCTGAGGTTCTGCTGAATGGAAGAGGAATCTATACATAACAGCAAGATTACTTCAGCCCTGCCCTTGTAGCTGATAGCTAGAACAGAGTTTGGTTCTGGCCTTATTGGTGAGACCAAAAGATAAGAAGGATTAGAGACTGTTTGCAGCTATCCAAAATGAGCTGAATGAAATAAAATGCTGGCTTAAGTCTTTTCCACCTCACAATAGCTTAACTGGTGTCTCTGTAGGAAATCAGAAAAGAGTGTGTGGGCAAGCTCATCTCTCAAGACTCACCAAGCCAGCAGGTTGGTTGATCGCTTTAGGCTGCCTTCAGTGTCAGAATTTACTGCCATGTGAGTTAAGCAAGTTTTCTGAGGTCATGTCCATCACATGCTATCCAGTCAAGCTTACAGAGGTCCCCTGGTTATATAGAACATTACTATACTTGTCCCTGCAATACTGTATTTCTATAAATAATCTCTGACTACTGGGTGGACTTTGGGGGCAAATAAAGATCCTGCCATCAGTCTTAGCAGAAACATAAATTCAAATGTATGTGGCACTACATCCCTTTTCCCACCCCTGCCTTGTTACAATCACTCTAAATGAATTTTCTATGCACAGGTGGCTGTATCATCCTATAGGAATGTGTTAAGGGGTACAGTGATGCTGGAGAAATGGTATCAAAATCTGGGATAACAATGGTCTTGTCCCTATTTGTATCATCTCTCATAAGAATAACTTGGGGGCAGCCTCTGATCTCCAAGACACTGAAATATGAAAGTTGAAACCGAATTAGAAAAAATCCCTACAAGCTGCAGCAAGAAGTTTAGAGTGGAGAATTGGATGCTGGCTTTGCCATGAGTGTTCTCTGGGGAATCAGTACAGTAGTGGCCTAATACATTTTATTCATGACCTGAGAAGAATTTATCCCAAGTGTGAGAATGATGGTATTTCACCAAATGTAGTCAGTGTCACTGATCAGAACATGAGAGCCCACAGGACTGAAGAAATAGTCTATGAGAAGGAAATGTTAATGATGTAGATGTAATAAGGACCATTTGGGTTTTGTAAGGACTACATGTTCTATTTATCACAGTGACTTTTAACTTGCACTGATAGATGCAAAAAAAAAAAAATGTTTCACAAATGGCTTTAATTCCAAAAAGTTTGCGTTTTTATTTCTGTATTAACTTTTCATGATTTAAATTTGGAATCTAGATGCATCTACAAGCTTAATTCAGTGAACTGTCTGGATCGTGATATTGCCAGGGTGGATTCAGCCTGTTTGGAACACATGTAATACAGCCTGACCTTCAGGATATGTACATTTTTACACAACATCTGAATAAACTAGTAACTCATCCAAAAATAGTCTTTTCCTAATATAATCATGCCATTTTAACAAACTTGATTCTCTTAAACCAGCCAGCACTAAGTGTAGGGTTTATCATCATGTAGTATAGTTGAGGTGAAGTATTTTAAGAATAGGTAAAATATCTGTTTATAATTTCCCAGAAGTGGAGGGTGATGGCATCTGCTTTTGCATTCTCTTTAAATTACTCTTAGTTCATTATAATAGTTCTTTTACTTTCAGAAGTGGTTAGTAATAAATGTTGAAAGTTTTCCTGGGTGCAGATCACAAAACTGCTTCATTCATGGGAAAAAAAAAAGAAAAAGATCAGATACTGTATTTAGTCATATTTCATTATTAACAGCAAAATTAATCAACTGTGACTGTAAAGAAATTTACCACTTGCCATCATTTATCCATAATGCTGCATCTTCATTGGAACTGCAGGTTTAAGGTAACCTTGAGCTCTTTTCAAAACTTTTACAAAAAAAGAAATTTACAAAAAATTTATTCCAGTCTTTTGCTTTCTTAAAGGAAAAAATGACAGTTATAAACACAACCTTATATAAGGACCTTCACCAACGACCTGCAACAACTTTCCTAAGTGTAAACATCAGATGTCTCCAGACCTTGCAAAATGAGATTTGTGTTATAGAAGGAATCTGGAGTTCGTCACTCTACACCCTAGAAAGTCTAGTCACAAACCTGTTACTGGTCCCACTCTGTGTGATTCTTGTTTTGAGCATTTGAATATTGTGTGCTCTCTGGAAGTAAATCTGCATTAAAAAATAGCACAACAGAACTCAAACAAAAGTCAAACCCCAGAAAACTGGCATATGAAATAAATTACTATTTCAAGTGGGCATTGAATTTCAGAAGTAAACCTTGCAGGACCGAATAACTGTAGACTGTAGGAATACATAAGCTCTACCAGAATACCAGGTACTGAACCTGTGTTCCTTCCCCACACAGGCAGGTTCTTTCACATACCTAGTTCAAGCATATGATCTAAAAAATCATAATAGAATATCAGCATTTGTTTCACTCTTAAATCCATGGCAATTAAAAATGAAACAGTGACAACCAGCCAGAAGGATCTCCTTGTTTCTTACTCCCCATCAAACCAAAAGGGATGTGTAAAAGTCCCTCCACCACATAAGTGCCAATGATATTTGGTGTTTGTATTTCCCCTAAAGAAGAGAAACTATCCCATGACTGCAGAGAGAGGATTTCAAATGCTTAGACACACATATGTGCATTTTCCCAAGAGTATTGTGTCTACTCCATTTACCACTGAAGATCTCAATTTTGCTACAATGTGAGTAGATTGACACATTTTATGGTGATATAGAGAAAGACAGAGGACTGTTGTCACAGGGTCACCTAGTTGTCCTCAAGGATAACAGACATGGAGAAGATGAATGTCTGTAAGTAAATTAGTAAGTAAATTCCTACCTTCTTGTGGCTGATTGAAATGTTGAGATGTGATGAAACCTGTGGGCCAAAACTGATTAAAATCACATTTCACAAGCCAATAACCCCTCCTCAGGGTGGGATGCATGAATGGGGGTCTTCATATCATGTGTAGGAAGGGTCTTTTTCTGGTCTTGACTGGAAGCACATCAATCTACGTTTTCAGCAAAGTAGCTGCTCAGTGTCAGCTTCAGTGTTTATTTCACAGCACCTACTTCCTCTGTTCCAGACTGCCAAGTTTAAGATACTGCTGTCTGAGGAATTGTTGGAGCATATCTCTAAGAAGTTACGAAAAACTAGTTTCTAGCTCCTGACAAGAGACTGAAAAAGAGCAGAGGGAGCAGAAAATGCCTGGAATCAACTGTATTAACTATTTATCACCAATATATAATTATTGAACAAGATGATCTTGAAGGTCTCTTTCAACCTCGATGATTCTGTGATTCTGTAATAGCACAAGTGGTTCCCCAAGATGAATGAGCAGAGTTGGTCTGACCACTGAGAATGCAGAGGACTGACATCAGAAAATCACCAGGCTTACCTTGTGACCATAAATACTGAATATTATCTTGTGGCCAGATGACTTGAGAAAAGGGCTTGCAGTTACTCTAGACAATTAGTGTGAACATTTGGTGCATTTGCTGGCCTTAGAAGATGGCACTTTTCAGTATAATAAAGACACAATTTTTTCACTAATTAGCCGCGAGTCCTCAGCAGAATTGAGGCAGAACAAGCTCATATATGAAGCATAAAACAAAGCAACTCTTTCTGTGTTATGTAAAGACATAAATACCATTCTTATTTATTTCTGATTTTCTATTCTCCCAAACTGCTCAAAAACACTTATTTTTGTTAAAGTTTAAAATTTATAAAGAATAAGCAAACCAAAAGAAATCTAGACTTGTGGAGCTTCAGAGAAGTTGTGTTCTACTTTCTACAGAAGTGTAGGGTTTTTCAGGTAGAATTAAATGGATATACAATAACCTGACAGTTCTTCAGCTATAGGTCTTCTTTAAGAATTCAGGCAATAACAATTAATCATACAAAGAGATAAAAGACTTTCTTTATTTTAGAAAATACCTCTGCCTACCTCAGCTCTTTTCCAGCAGTCATACATTTATCATAGTACCAATTTGCAGAAGTTATAAATAAATACAAGTGTGCAGTGCTTCAGAATGTTCTGATCCTCAAAGGTCAACTTCTTCAAATATAACAGTTTTAATATGGCCTGGAAAAAGTCATAAAGACTCTATGGCACACCATGCTGTTTCAGTTAGCTCTTATACTGCAAGCAGGTTAAGCACAAACATTCTGAAAAAAAAATGTTGGGCAGACTGAACACATCCCTGCATCTGAGTGTAAGGTCCTGCACCTTCATCTGGGCAATCCCCAGATCAGCACAGGCTGAGAGATGAATGGATTGAGATCAGCCCCAAGAGAAGGACATGGTACCAGTGGATGAAAAGCTGGTTAAGACATGGAAATGTGCACTTGCAGCCCAGAAAGCAAACTATACCCTGGGCTGCATCCAAAGCAGCGTGGCCAGCAGGTTCAGGGAGGTGATTCTGCCCTTCCACTCTGCTCTCATGAGAATCCACCTGTAGTGCTACACCCAGCTCTGGGGTCCCCAAAATAAGAATGATACAAGACTGTTGGGCAAGTCCAGAGGATGGCCAGAAAGATGATTAGAGGGCTGGAACAGCTCTCTGATGACGATGGACTGAGAAAGTTGAGGTTGTTAGGCCTGGAGAAGATAAGGCTCCAGGGGGCATTATTGCAACATTTCCATACTTATGGTGGGCTTATAAAATAGATGGGGACAGACTTTTTAATAGGGCCTGCAGTGATAGGACAAGGAGTGGTTGTTTTAAACTAAAGGAGGGTAGATTCAGATTAGATATAATGAAGAAATTTTTTTATGATAAGGGTGGCAAAACATGTACAGGTTGCTCTGAGAGACAGAAGATGTCCCAGCCCTGGAAACATTCAAGCTTGGATTGGTATGGGCTCTGAGTAACCTGATCTATTTGAGGATGTCCCTGCTAATTCAGGGGGCCTGGAGCAGATGACTTTTAAAAGTCCCTACCATTGCAAATTATTTTACGATTTTATGATAAATCCCTGAATATTGCTTTGACCCTAAAAGCAGCTGGGAAGAAATAGTGCTGTAAAAGTCCTTAAACTTAAAGGTCTTTAAGTCCTTAGAAAGTCTCCACCACATACAGGCACCATCCTGCTCAAGGTAGTTTCAACCTGTCTCATGCTGTTGGAGCTGGAAAATACCCATCTGGATGCCTTGTTCTTCTGCTCTTGGAGAAAGAAAAACTCCTGCACTTGTTGGGCTTCCATCTGAGCCACGGTGGCTATTATTCCTCCTATACTTAAGCTGTGTTTTCTATGATGTTTGTGAATAAACCATTTTCAGTCCCCATGCTGTCTCCTCCCCAGGTCAGCACATGCTATTGTACGTGGACATCCATTCTGCACTTCAGTGGTTTTCCTTGCCAAAACCTTGTCTTCTCCTTCCATGTCTGCCTAAGTCCCCCTTGCCACAAAAACAGCACCATAACTGTCAGTCATAGACACTTTGTCTGGGAAATGTAGTGAGCAGCAAGGCAGCACATTTGGCAGATGGCTGCCTGAGCAATTACCATTACAACCTAAGCAGGCAGATGCCAGGCTCCCAGCCCTCCTAGCCCAGTCAAATACAGACTCTGCCCCACACTTTACACTCTTGCTAGGTAGCTTCAAAGCACAGCTGTGTACTTGGCACCCACACTCACACACACACACACGCACACTCACCAGCTTGTCTCTTGACCACGTACCTCACGTCGACAGCCTTGCCATGTCAGGAGCCGTGACTGAAACTGGCATGAATAAAATCTCTCAAGAAATCCACCCTGGTTAAAATACTGTGTTTAGTTATGTACAGTTAATGCTCTTATCCCATTTGTAAACCTTGTTTGTTGTACCCCTTGTTTACTCTGATGGTTATTAGTAATGTTAATTACTTTCCAGTTTTTGAAGTGTTTTGAGAGTTCTTAGGAGAAATTCCTCTATCCCTTTCCCTTACTTCCTTACTACTATGTAACAAAGCTGCTCCCATGGAGCTGTGCAACCCAGTAATATGCAAACTAAGGCATGCAAGACACCAAAACAATGAGCTAACAAAGGAATAAAAGGACAAAGAAACATGTTATAGCAAGCTATGATGAAAGATCATCTCCCTGCATCACCTAAGCCTGCTTAGAAACCATCTTCCTGCATCATCATGACCTAGAGGACTGGAAAGGACTGACACCCCTAGACAATGAGCCAGAACATCAGGCTTCTTGGCTACTCTCATGAGGACAGAAGCCCCAGCTGTGCAGTGTGTGCTGTAAAGCTGGATTGTGTCTCCTCCTCGGAGCTGCCAGTGTAAGAATAGCTGTGGTGCAAGCAACTCCTCAGGACCCCCACCCCAAGAGCTGAATCCTAATAAAGGCATCAAACAGGAGTCTGTCTCCTGGCTAATTTGTTTCAAAATGGGGGGATACCCAAGCACCTTCAGTGATGACAGGTTTACCCGAACTACTGTATACTTCAACCTCTCTTTCTGCATTTTCTCATCTGTCCATCCCTTTAAGCCTTCTGTCAGAAGAGCCACCTTCATCCTTACCATGCTGTTAGCATACCAAACCCCCAAGAAAACAGAGGATGGCAATTTAATACATGTATAGAACATACATGTATAGAAGTATGAGATCTTTTGGTTCTTTTGTCTCTCTTCTATATTTGGCAATAACTAATTTGATATAATTCTTCATACAAAATTTTTGCAAAACCCCTGCCTTACTCCAAGGTGTTTAACAGGTATTTTGACGCGAATTAATCACACTAATGCTGCATTTTTGAGGGAGGAATTTTTAAATACTGATCTTTTTGGATAAAGACAAAGTTTGCTAAGTTTGGGGTCGGCAAGTTTTTGTTTTTAGACAAATGATCCCTTTGGCTCTTAGAACAGCAATGGTGGAAACACCTCTAAAACTCTCCTATCTAAATGCCAGTTAATACTTTGACCTTTTCACATACATTTATTTTACATTCACAGAGCCTCAGGCATAGACTAAAGTGCAAACTCCTCCCTGTTCACACACTCTGACTAGAATTGCTTAAGGTTAATTAGTTCTTCAACAGACCCGGCCAGAGGTAATTTCTTAAGTTACTTGCCCTTGAACCTGGGTCTCTTGCTCTCTCTTGAATTTTATTTTGTGCCTTCCTGGTTCTCTGGCTTTCCTACAGACAATTTAAAATCAAGAGCAGAAAGTCCCACCTGGATGTGCTCCTGTGTAACCTGCTCTGTGTGATCCTGCCTTGGCAGAAAGGTTGGACCAGGGGATCTCCAGAAGTCCCTTCCAACTCCAATACTTCTGTGAAAGTGAATGGGCTACTAATGAACCAAAGTGCCACCTGTCACCTCCTCACATCCTGTGGCTCCCCACTTGTCAGTGCTCCCAGTCAGCCATGGTAGCAATGAATTCAGCGGTGAATGTTTTATATTTCAAAACTAAGTCAATTATTTATTCTCAATTCTACCTTATAAGCTGCAGCCAAATCTCTCCCAGGAGCTCAGCTGAGACTTGAAGTTAGATCATGACATACAAGCATTTCTGGTAGTAAAGAGACACCTATGAAGATTCCAAATGTTCAAGGTGCTCCTGCTTTGTGATTGCTGATTTAACAATGTGTATCCTCAGTGGCCACACAGTTGTAGGCAATGATTTTGGCAGTTTTCCTGATGTTGTCTAATTGCTGCCTGTCACATCAGAGTGTCAGGTACCATGTCCCATGAGAAAGGCTGATTCAGAAGGTTAGAACAAACATGCCAAGGGACAACTTTTCAGTTAATTCGAGAGGCTTTGTTACTCTGTCTTTAGGCATTTGGAGGGAGGGAGGAGGATAGTCTTGCATTACTCAAGAGAATTAACTAGGTTTTTTGCCAGAGCTGGAGAACGTGATTCTTTTGGTCATAGGTACTTGAACCAGGGAGCAGGGATCAATTTAAAATAATATTTTCTAAATCTTTTTGTTTAACTATTAGCTTATTCCTTAACTGTTCTGATGTATTCAGACTGCCTGTCTTTAATACAAGTTTCCTGTAAGGGTGCTATAAACCTCCTGTTTGGCTATGATGCCAGAAGTCAGCCTTTGTCCAGCTTTTCTGCAGACATAGCCAGAGTGAGCTGGGTTTTGATACTAATTTCTGCACATTTTCACCCGTAATAGGCTTGGGTAGCTCTGACTTGTGGAGACATTGGACAAGAGATGGAGGAGATTTGAGAGTTATAATTGCTGGGAAACTTCACATTGCACTGATGAGAGCAGCTGGCTCCTTATGCACTGTAACACTACCAGTGAATTGCAACAGGCCATGGACTGATCTTGTCAGCCACTGTGAGAGACAGGAAAAAATATGTTTCTGTCCAGCATGGGGGATGGAGAGACCAGGTGCCCTGGGGTGACCTTTTGCTTTTCACATAAATTGGCCAGGAGGAAACTAAAGTTAATTCACTCTCCCCAAAATCTGGAAAAAAAAAAAAAATCAGTTGCCAGATTTCCAGGTGTTTCTAAACTCCATGGGAGCTCTAGCTGAACCTGGAGCTTAAGTGAGGGAAGAGAGGCTCACAGTCCCCTGAAGAAAAAAAGTACAGAACATGAAAACTTGGTTGAAACAAACTGCTGTGCTTAGCATGTCAGCAGTCCTGTGAGGCCAGAGAAATGCGTGCACAGTGTCTTGCCCGCTCCTCCAGCTGCTTGTGAAGCTTTGTGTTAACACTGGTTATCTACAGAGTCCGTCCCATGTGATCAACTTCTGCCAGACCTGCCACAGGAACTTCTGGGGTTCTCCATGTGCTCCAGAAACCACATGGATTTATGGAAGATTTTGTTCAGTCCTGACATGCTGTGGGGAAACCAGGGGTTAGTACAGATCTATAAACATGCTCAGAGGGAGCAATTACTTCTGGCACGTGAATGATAGGATCAATATGTACACATTCTCTATAGTCTCTGCCTGTCTGCTAAGTGCAGAGGGGAGATTATTTTTAGCAGTGCAAGTTGTTTGCCAAGGTAGATTTTTTTGTACCTTTGCTAAAGTTCCTTCAGCCTGGGAAAGGCCAGGGGAGAGACATCTGGTGGAAGAGCGTGGATAAAGAGCAGGTCTGTTTCTAAAAGAGGGGAAAAGTTTGGACCAAGCTTTCAAAGCCAAAAGCTAGGTTAATTAAAATATTTCATCCTGTCATTCTGGTGTTCATGGAAGCAAACCAAAATACTTAATATTGCCCTTCAGGGTCAGACCATGCTTTGCTTCGCTTCACTTCTAGCTGCCTCTCCCAGTCATTGTTAAGTGCAAGCCTCCAGCTCATAGAGACATCAAGCTTATTAATCAGATTTCAGATGAGACCCCATTATATTGTCTGGGTCCTGGGACTGTCAGGTGTTTTATGCTGAGGACTGAGTCTGATACAGAATGGATTGGTCATCCATTTCTGGGCATTCAGTGGAAACTCATCTACAGTTATGCTGATAAGGTTTCACCAAATGAGGTGCACTACAGGCTGAAAAAATTTGCCATATTTCATATTAACAGAAAACATTTTGAACAAAAGTAGAAGCACACTGGAAGATGTAACATGAAAGAGGAAAATACTGAAATACACTCTTCCAATGACCCCGTAATAAGAAGATGCATTAAGCTTCTGCTACATCTATAGGATTTGAGCATGCATTTCTTCAAAGTCCTTGGAAAATCTTAAATTGAATCTCCCTGAAAAGCCATACTTCAAACTGACAGAAGTTGAAGGTTACTCTTGTTGTGACTCAGAGCTGAAATGACTACCATGGTCTCAATGACATGAGAAAAGAAGAGAAAAAAAAGAGAAGAGTGGCAAAAAAAAAAAAAAAAAAAAGAGAGAGAAAGAGAGAAAGAGAGAAAGAGAGAAAGAGAGAGAGAGAGAGAGAAAGAGAGAAAGAAAGAGAGAGAGAAAGAGAGAAAGAAAGAGAGAAAGAAAGAGAGAAAGAAAGAGAGAAAGAAAGAGAGAAAGAAAGAGAGAAAGAAAGAGAGAAAGAAAGAGAGAAAGAAAGAGAGAAAGAAAGAAAGAGAGAAAGAGAGAAAGAGAGAAAGAGAGAAAGAGAGAAAGAGAGAAAGAGAGAAAGAGAGAAAGAGAGAAAGAAAGAGAGAAAGAAAGAGAGAAAGAAAGAGAGAAAGAAAGAGAGAAAGAAAGAGAGAAAGAAAGAAAGAGAGAAAGAAAGAGAGAAAGAAAGAGAGAAAGAAAGAGAGAAAGAAAGAGAGAAAGAAAGAGAGAAAGAAAGAGAGAAAGAAAGAGAGAAAGAAAGAGAGAAAGAAAGAGAGAAAGAAAGAGAGAAAGAAAGAGAGAAAGAAAGAGAGAAAGAAAGAGAGAAAGAGAGAGAAAGAGAGAAAGAAAGAGAGAAAGAAAGAGAGAAAGAGAGAAAGAGAGAAAGAAAGAGAGAAAGAGAGAAAGAAAGAAAGAAAGAAAGAAAGAAAGAAAGAAAGAAAGAAAGAAAGAAAGAAAGAAAGAAAGAAAGAAAGAAAGAAAGAAAGAAAGAAAGAAAGAAAGAAAGAAAGAAAGAAAGAAAGAAAGAAAGAAAGAAAGAAAGAAAGAAAGAAAGAAAGAAAGAAAGAAAGAAAGAAAGAAAGAAAGAAAGAAAGAAAGAAAGAAAGAAAGAAAGAAAGAAAGAGTAAAGCTCTACCATGTATGAGGAGAATGCAAATATTTGAGAAAAAGACAAAACTAATTCCCAAAGCATTGCACATCACAGAGTGACACACACACTTAGGAGTCCAGGTTTCTCTTCTATCTCTTCCCCACGAGGTCCTCCAAAATGTTCTGCCTTTACCACACTACTCCTTCTTGGGCCAGAGATGACAGCCCAAGGTGGCCGTCTCCAGTATATTTGTTCAGATTTAATGTGACCTTCAAGTCATTCTTGCTCTAGTATTTTTGGTTACAATAACTGCAGTATGTCTGGATACTCTCAAATAAATGAAGGCACTGGGACACAACCTCGTTGGTGAGCTGAAGCTCATGCTAAGCATGAAGTTCAGTGTTGCACCATTCACAAGAAACAGCTTCTAGAGAAAATGACTGAGTTTGGATATATATGCCAGACAAGGTTTTTTTTCTCCAATTTAAGGAGGTTATTGTATTTTTCTTGGAAAAACCTGAGAGAGTATGCAAGAAAAAGAGCTGATCTCCAGCTGTTACAGGTTAAAGAGGTTAAAAACCCAAGGATAGCTTCCATCTCAGCTATGAGTGGTGAGGGATATCACCTACTTCTGCTTCTCTCTATTCAGTCTCAGGATTCATGTCTCATTCATGGAGTCTGTCTGTAATTAGTTTAGTCCTGAGCACATACCCTGTCTGCCCTGAAATTTGAAATCTGTCTGTACTTATGTCTGAAAGATATGATTTTTGTCATGCTTTTGAGGCAAACAAAAGAAGCTAGACCTATGTCTGAGCTTCTATTTCTTCCTGGCTTATCAGTTAGGACCAAGAGTTGTTATCCTATGGCTCAGCTTTTCTCTGAGCCTCTTCTGGTGTCAGCCTCACTTACTCACTCTTTGCCTTCTCTTATTTCATATTCATGTTTCCCTGTTCTCCTGTTTAAATTCCTGCTCTCAATGCTACCAATGACAAAACAGTATTTCCACAGGTGTACATCATTAGACCATCAGAACAGATTTTTTAAAGAAAGAAGCAAGAGATTTTCATAAAACATATTCAATTTAGTCCACAGCTCCTTCTGAAATGAGGGGAAATTATTCCCTATTATTATCTTCTTTTTTTTTTGTTTTCTTGCACCACTAAAATAAATTAACCTGGAAACTCTTTTCTTCCTCAGAAAGTAATGCAGAAATAAACATCAGATTAAGGACTTATAACTCTATTTTTAAAGACTTCATCTTCTTCAAAAGAACAAGATCCCACGTCTTCACCATTGGAATTAATTTCTTCTCCTTCTCCTTCTCCTTCTCCTTCTCCTTCTCCTTCTCCTTCTCCTTCTCCTTCTCCTTCTCCTTCTCCTTCTCCTTCTCCTTCTCCTTCTCCTTCTCCTTCTCCTTCTCCTTCTCCTTCTCCTTCTCCTTTTGTCTGTTTTACTCTCAGTAACTTTCAATTGCCTTCAGCAATGTATCGTGTTCCATGCTCTCATGGAACTCTCATGACTTTATCACATGATTTGTGAGCTTGTTTATGAAGGAAAATGTTACACTCTGGTTTACTTGAACTTTCTCTAGAATGAACAAGCCTTAGAGCCCTCCAGGTGTTTGTATGAACTCAGTTCAAGCTGGTCAGGGATATTAAGACTGGTGGTAAGAAGGCTGAGAGCCTAGGAGTTCCCAGAACTGGGAAGATCTGGGGCAGAGAAGGCTGGCTGCCTCCAGAATAGTGTTTCTTAGTGTAAGGAGGTGGGAAGGGGGATGTGGAGCTCACAAAAATTGAGGCCAGCTCAGTGATTTTGTTGCTGAATAATCTGTATTGTCTGTAAGGGTGGGGAATGGGAGATAAGGATGAGGAAGAGGAGGTAAAGATAAGGAGGTGAAGATGAAGAAGTCAGTGTGTAGGGAGCATGCTTGAGGCAAAAAACATACTTGAGATTAGGCTGACAAATGGGAGAAGGTGGAGAATTATATCCCCAAACTCTGAGTGTTGGTCTTATTCAGCTGTCAACATTCAGCTGTGAAATGAATGTTTCAGACAGTGTGTGTGACTTACTGGGTCTGGTGGGGGCCACACCTCGTGGGGACATGGCTGCTGAGGGGTCACAAACCTGTGTCAAAAAGGACAGTGAATAAAGGAGCCTTGAATTTCTCTTCTGTTTGTGGTCTGGCTTTGTTTGTTTGTGTTTTGGGTTTTTTTATTATTATTTTTTAAGCAATGAAGTCTTCATGTGAAACCACTGAATAAAAAAAAATTGAAATAATGCTGCTTGCAGATGTAACGATTTCAGGGATAAGCAGGGTCAAAATCAGATGTGAATCAGTCTTTGAGGACACAAGTACTAAATGCTGCCAGTGTCATACTGAAAAGTATTGCCAGAACATGTAGTGATGCTCTCATGTGGCACACACAGTAGAGAAGCAGTGTTACATTTGATTATGCAAGCAAAATTTGAGTTTTCCCAGCTCATTTTTGTGCTTTTTTTGGCAATGATAGTAGTGTTATTTTAGCTTCACGAGTTCCATGTAAGCCAGTGCTGGAGTTAATGAGAGGCAGTATATATTGCACTGCATAATGCCACCTATTTTTACTGCATAACTTTGGAGCACTAATGCCCTTTAAACAGTTTATAGATTTTGCTTTGGCTGGGTGTTTATAGCTCAGTCTTTCACATGTTTGAATTCAACCTCTAAAAAGTCTATCTATATACAGAGTTTTGCTAGTATGTAAGTTAGCTCATGTAGATAGGTATAACAGCACATTGTTTAATCAACTTCCTCAAGTCAGCTATAAATGGAACTGCTTACTGGTTTGTATAGAATATATGTGAATGGCATCTGTGTACCTCTGCTAAAAACAGACCTATGAAGAGAGAGGCCATAGAAGATTTTCTCAGAAAATATGGCTTTTGCATCCTGCTGTCTGTGTTTCTCTATATTGGGAATGCATGGATGCAGTAATGTTTTTTTTATAGCTAGGTAACTCATTTATCTATTTCCACAGCATTTTGACTTCTAGGAACCATAATTGGTGTTCCATTAGGCACAGTGCTAGCTTCACTTCAAATAAATATAGAAAACTCTTCCAGTATGCATCATTAATGACTGCATAGCACACAAAATCATTCTCCATGAAAGGAAAACAGATGGCTTCTTTACGTTTTTAATATTGCACAGAGTCAAATCTTTCAATTGCTTTTATTCAAGAAAAGCTTTTGTCTCCTCTGCAGTAAGATACATTCTAGCCTTTATGGCCTCACAACTTACTAGATAAATAATTACTGGATTTCCATCTATGTCTGCAGGCACAGATATTCTCTAGATACAGATGGGACTGGAGTGTATTTATGAAACTTATAGATCATCTTTAATCAGTGGGTTCCTGAAGTGTCCTTCAGATACCATAATAATAATAATAATAATAACTACCATCAGGTGTCCAAGTCTGAAGCCTAGACTTCAGAGAAGAAAATAGAATAGATTAAGAATGTCCAGAGGGTAAAAAGAAAGGAGGAGAGTCACTAAATTGCTTTAAATTGTTCTTTGAGAGGAAGTCTACCTCTGAAGATTAGGTAGAGTGCCTAGGAAAACAGTGTGAGCACCTTAACACAGTCCCAATATAAATAGTTTCTGGCTGAATCCTCCCCTTGTTCTTCCAAGGAGACTAGCAGGTATCAGAGGAGATAGTATCTTGACAAGTACTTTGGTTAGAAACTATCTTGAATCCCAGGGGAAGCTGTATCTCCTCCACATGAGTTAGATGAAGAGCACAAAAGCACTCGTTCAGCCTCTCTTTTGATCTCAGAGAAAGTGAGATGATGATTCTATGGTTTAACTAGAATCCCATTTTTAGTAGACTTCTGGAAATCTATTTACAGGAAGATTCTTGTGGCACCAGATGGGACAGAGCCAGGCTGTTCATGAGCCATTTTCCCAATCTGTGCCAAGCAGTGGGATGTGAGGAAGGTGAGGTGGTCACCTTTCCAGCTATAAGTTACTGATTTCCTCTAAGATGTTCACCTAAGCTTCTCTGTGAGTCAATGAGGGCAGACAAGTGATTCCTTCCCCCCAACTCAGACTCTGAGATACTTTGATGAGACAGGATGTACGAACTGAGAAGGGGCACATTAGGTTTTATAAGTTTTGGTTAACCTGCTGCAGTTGAGTATTTATTCTCCAGACTGCTGAAGAGCATAAAAAGAATAATAAATAAGCTTCTTCCCTGACAATAACAGCAATAGCATGAAAATGAAAGGTGGAGATGGTTGGTATCCACCACTACAAAGCCCCACTCCTCAGAGACCAGAATATCCTTGTGAGGGACATCTTGTGCAGCCTCTCATTTGGGTACAGATTTTGCTGTGAAATGAAATTATTTATTCCAGGGAGACAAATGACTGAAAGCACAAGTGCTCTGCACTGAGAATTGCATCATTAATGGCCCAACTTCCACACTGCCCCAACTTCAGTCCAGAGTTTCTTTTGATGTCATTTTGAATGAGGGCATCAAATGCTCAGTCTGACCACTCTGATCCCAAAAAAAGAATCATTGCTTTCTTTTGAACACTGTAACAAAGGCATAACAAAATTGGACAATTTAAAAAATGTTGGAAGAGGGCACAAGGCGTTCACAGTGCTATATTTGAACTGGACTAATTTTCTTCCTGTAATTTTTCAAATTCAGATGAAGAGGAAGCTCAGACCATCTGTACTTTAAGGATAACCTGGACAACAGATGTTTCTCTTACATCATGAACATTTTTTTTCTCCTCTGTGATTTGTCATCTGTTTTTGGGGTTTTTGTTTGCTGTTTTCATGTTTTTTACTACCAAATTCCTGCCTAGTCTAACTTTTCTTTGAGCTACAGGGGTGCAATGAAATCAGTAGGGCTGTGCTGACATGGAGGCAGTATTTTCTCAGTGAAAAAGTCTTTGGACATTGTTTCCTAATGATGTCACACACTGCTCTACAACCATGCAGGAGCTGTGGAAGGTAGTGATTTTCTGAACCAGCAATTTTAGTATCTAGTTATAAAATGCAGCCATATGGTCATCTTTGTCTTGGTCCTAGGGGTCTGTATATATTTGCATGTTTCCTCCCCAGGGCCACCACAGACTAGGAGCACTTTGGGGACAGCAAACAACAATAGCAACAGCAACACTCACTTCAGCTGGATGGGCACAGATTCGTACCATTCCCATGGTATTGTTGGGATCTTCCATTTGTTGGGATATTTACAATTTTCAGGTTATATAAGTGCATGTGTGCAAAAGGGAAAGAGACACAGAGGCAAAATTCTGTTCAATGACTTAGTAAAAAAATGTGTTAACTGGAAATGACAAAAAAAAAAATGCTATTTTGCCTCAATGGGACCAAATGTTTTCTTTTCCCTTTGATCTAAAAGTAGGTATTTAGGAGTCCAAAATTTATCCAAAAGTGGAATGGTAGCAACAATTTTAAGCAACATCTTTCTTTTTTTGAAAAAAAATCCTGTTTTTCATCATCCATTCAGTCACCCTGCTACTGGCTCTATTTCATTAGCATGACCTGTACCGGCATTGGAAGCCCACTCCAAAATCTTCCTTGAGGTCAGTATAGCCTGGCAATGCCTCCTGACACTGTGTGGGTAGTCATGATGACTGCCTGTGACCAAAAGGACTACTTGTATCCAACTTTTCTTTTTATAGCATGTCCAATTTTCCTCCTTTCTCTCTTTCAGATTTGTTTTCTCTCTAATTACAAGTTGCAGTATTTCTGGATGCCAACAGGTAAAGGTAGGAGCTTGATAACCCTACTGCTTAAAAACAGTTTGGGCTGTTCATAAAATTGAAAATGAATGGTGCTGAAGTTCTTAAAATTCAGAAAAGGTGGTTAATGGTAGGTGATTATCTCCATTTCAATCCCAAACAAAAGCTCACCATTGTGTTGTTCCTGTTCCTTACATCTGTTTACAAAATGCCTTGGGTGATGCCTGATGGCTCTTCTCAGATACGAAATTGAAGAAAGGGAACCTCTGAGGAAAAAAGCATTTAACCATGCTTAACTTTTTGAATTAGATGCTTAGGAGCCTTTGACCCTAAGGATGATCTCAGATACCTCCCAAACAAGATAAATATTCAGGAAGGTCCTTGAAAGTGTTGTTTCTTTATTCTTCAGCCTTCTTGAATTCCTCTCCCAGCTTAGAGTATTTTGTGCCACATTTCATGCAAGTTGTAATCTCCAAGGGGAAAAAAAGCACTTAAGCATGCTGTCAGCCTCTTACTTCAGGCTCTCAGCAATTTTCTCCTTCCTCTGAACACTAGTGTATATGAATGAGACTTATAGATATTGTCTGACTAAACAAATCAAATCACCAGCTATCTCACAGAAACTCTGGAGATATCTTTGCATCCCTGCTCCTCAAAATGCCAGGGTGTCTTTTAAATATTATTAAAAGTCTGCTAGAAATGCCACCCAAGGTGTTGAAAACAAACATATGAATCTAGGGAAAAAAGTTTGATAACTTTGCCCTAATTATCTACAGTTTAGTAATAAGAACTTAGAAAGGTACATGTATAAATTTGGGAAATAATAGATATACAATTATATTTTTATTTTATGGACATGGTAAATATGTATACAAATACTATAGCAATGTAACATAATAGCACATATATTATTAGAATATATTATTTATGTTGGAAGGGACTTACAAAGCCCATTTATTCCAACTGCCTGACCACTTGAGGGCTGACCAAAAGCTAAGTGCATTAGTAATGTCAAGAGAAATGCTGTGGGGAACAAAATCAAAAGCCTTACTAAAATCCAGAAGAACTATATTCACTGCCTTTCTTTCTTCCACAAGAAGAAGTGACCTTATCAAAGAAGGACATCAAATTAATTAAAGAGGACTTTACCTTTGTGAACTTATTTTGACTGTGCCGGAGTTCCTAAAGCTTTGTAAATCTAGGAATCCTGAGGAATCTGGGAACTCTAGAGGAAAAATCTGTGTGTGAACAAGAATATATTAAATCCACCTAAATCCCCTTTGGAAAAACAACAGCAAGTTTCTATGTCTTATGGTATCTATACCTGAAGTAAAATATCATTTGGTGGATAGTCCACAGACAATCAATTTATTGGGGAAAATTATTCACAGAAGAATAAATTGTCTGAAAAAGTATACACTGATGGATGGTATACAGAATGGGTGGTGTATCAAATTAATGAAAACAGGAAACATCTGTGGGAAAACCTGTTAAACTTGTATATCAGTCACATAAATTAATCACACAAAGAATCATCAAAGCTGACACAACTAATGTCTTAGGTTCTCCATCTCCATCACACAGAGATGAATTGTGCTGAAACTGCTTTTCCTCCACCAAGCTGGGGGTGCAGAATTGTGCATTCTGATATCCCCCGCTGTAAACTTTGGTATGTCTGTATCAGATTAGTCATTTTAAAGGGAAATAAATTTATCTTGCTGGTGTTTTGTTTGGTATCCCTCCAATGAGATGTTTGTAATTTGCATGTCAGAAAGGGATTCCTTCTACCTTATTTTCACAGTTCTTGAAGACCCCATGGAACAGCATGAAGTTCTAAAGAAATATAAAGGAGGAGTTCGGATCTAATTTTCTTCCTTTCTTTTTTCATTTTCTTTTCTCTCATGTTTTCTAGCTACCACTGAGACACAACACATGGTTCATGAAGAAATCTCAAACAGCCTAAAAAATGGTGAGAACAAGCTCTTGATAAAGTAATACTGTAGTTGACATCGCTGCACTAGCAAGTGCTTACAATTCCCCTTGGGTGTTTCTAATTATATTGTTCATTAAAAATGGGAACAGGAATTCACTGAGCCTGCATTCTTGTGATTAATTGCAATGCTCTCCTAATCACTTATTGTTATTTTTACTTCTGCCTTCATGCTGTACATTTACACCATTCAGAGAGTAACAGGAGTGGCACAAAGGGTGAGTTTACATGATGCACTGGAGCTTTGTGGAGATATGTCTGAACTAGTGCTGACTAGTGCTGTGTGCTGGCACAGCCCAGAGATGTACAGCACTAGAAATTCTCAGAGCTATGAGGAAGCCACATCAAGCTTATAAGCTCTGCCTCAGAAGGATTTGCTAGACTCTGTGAAGAGCTCTGGAATCATGTTTTTTCTGCTTTCAGTTAAGCTCATGCTGTTTCCAGTTGGTGAAAAAATTACAGGCAGATCAGTGCAGGTGTCTCTCAGGAATTCCCTTGGAGTGTTCCTCTCTGTATGTGATGCCTGTATAAATATCAGATACCAGATTTCTGCTAAATCCTTAAGACTCCTGAACATGTCTTTAAAATTACCTATATCCACTGACTAAGCGTACATTGTACATTAAAGAATCTACTGAGCAAAATCCCCAAAAAGGTCTCTGCAGCTCCCATCATCAGAAGGAACAGAAATTTTGAGTTATCCATTATAGCTCGCCTGTAGAAAGGCTGTAGCTTGATCCACCTTGAGCTTACATTTGTCATCAAATGATTTCTTTGATGACTGTAGCTAAGGTAGCAAGCAATTTTACGTGCCTGTTATTGGATACCCCAATCTGAGACAGATATCAGTAAATTGATTTTTGCAGAAATTGCAGAGCAGCTATCTCTGAAAATTAGTTAGTCCCTCAGGTGTGGCTGAGGATGTGGATGGCCTGGAGAGATGGCACACTTCACTGATTAAAAAACTGGCAGGATGGCTGGCCCCAGGGGATGTTGTTAAATGGAATTATATCCAGCTGGTGGCAGGTCACTAGTGGGGTTCTCCAGGGCCCAATGCCAGCCCTGCTTAATATCTTTATCCATGATCTGGATGAGGAGATCGAGGGCACCCTCAGTCACTTTAGGGATAACTCCACATTGGGTGGGAGTGTTGATTTGCTGGAGGGCAGGAAGGCTCTGCAGAGGCATCTGGACAGGCTGGACCGATGAGCTGAGGCTGATGGTGTGAGGTTCAACAAGGCAAAGTAACAGTCCTGCACTTGGGTCACAACAGCACTACAAGCACTACAAGTAAGAGTGGCTGGGGAATTATCCAGCAGAAAGGGTTTGTGAGTGCTGGTTCACAGGATTTAAACAGTGTGTGCCCAGGTGGCCAAGAAGGCCAGTGACACCCTGGCCTGTGGCAGCAGTAGTGTGGCCAGCAGGAGCAGGGCAGGGATTGTCCCCCTGGACTCAGCACTGGTGAGGCCACAAATGCCATGCTCAGTTCTGGGCCCCTCGCTGTAAGAAGGACATTGAGGTGCTTGAGCAGGTCCAGGGAGGGCAATGGAGTTGGTGAAGGATTTGGAGCACAAGTCTTACAAGGAGCAGCTGTTTAGCCTGGAGAAAAGGAGGCTCAGGTGAGACCTTACCACTCTGTACAACCACCTGAAAAAATCATGTAGCAAGCTGGGGGCTGGCCTCTTCTTGAAAGTAGCAAGCAATAGGACAAAAAAGAAATGGCCTAAAATTGCCTTAAGGGGAGGTTTAGATAAGATATTAGGAAAAATTTCTTCCCTGAAAGTGTGGTCAGGCCTGGGAATGGTCTGCCCAGGGAAGTGGTCACTGTCCTTGGAAGTATTAAAAAAATTGTAGGTGTGGTGCTTAGGGATAAGGTTTAGTGGTAGACCTGGCAGAATTAGGGTAATGGCTGGACTTGATGATCTAGGAGACTTTCACAACCTTAATAATTTTATAATTGTATGATTCTGTGGATGTGCATAAAAAAAAAAAAAATGCTGGATATACCAGCTCAATTTTTGGGGTATTTTTTCAGAGAAGCCAAAACTTTCTGTGTTGTTAGAGATCTTTCTTATGTCTGCCTCTTCTATTAGTTTCCTCCTTGCTACACACCTGCTCTGAAACTCTTCTGTTCCTCAGTTTCAAGCTTTTAGTTGCAATCTAATGCTATTTGCACAGCATTATTGCCCAGAGGCCTAAGTCAACACTGGCAAGGCTCCTACTGGCATGTTATGTTAATAACCACTTGGTTTTGTTCTCAGTGAAAGCAATTTGTTCCAACAACTGGGATTCATCCTGCTTTTGTTAGTGAGTACACAACTACACTCTAGTACAAATATTAAAGGCCAAGATCCTTAAAAATAGAACAGCAGGAACCGCCAGCATCACTGCATCCAAGCCAACAGCTGCAGGATCCATGGAGTAGCTGCCTGGTCCAAACTGCACACCCACACCTGCCCCACCATCACAGACCACTGCTCCTGAGGGCAAATTTACATTTGCTTGCTTCTGACTGAGGATTTTGAGCATCCAAGCATCCTCCTGCCAGCTTCAAGTATTCAGACTTTTTAGCCAGACAGTTGTTGAAATTTTGGCCCGCCCTGGCATGTAAATACTGCAGGAAAAAATCATGGAGATAAGGGTTTGCAATATACTGCATTAATTAATACACAGTAATGGGAATTAAGGTTGCAGAGAGCATGCTTGTCTGTAATGTACTTGTTCTTCAGTACATGCAAAATATGTCCCTAATATTACATGCATTTGTATTTGGCACTACAAGAATGCATCTCTATAGTGTAAGCTTGGCATTTTCACTGCCTGGGAAGTTTCAAAATAAATACCCCCAGACAACAAAAGAAGTGCTACTCACAGGCAACAAAAAGTAGTATGTTAAAATCTGTATTTTTAAAATATGTCTATGAAATTTTACAGGCATTTGCATTTCAAGTCTGCAATTAGATTTAAAAAAGCCCACAACTGCAGCTGTGACAAGTATTCTGTTATGTGAAAAAAAAGCATGTAAATAATCCTCTTGTCCTCCAGTAACAGCTCTGATGAGAATGAATTTTAGTGTAGCACTCAACAATTGCCTCTTCAAGGTTGTTTTCATGCCTGATACAGAATGAATGGTAAACCTAAGAGAATTGGCATCCAAACTAGACATATATTTAATTCTGCAAATTGCTCTTGGTATTGCACATGACCCTTTACAGAGCATCTTCTCAGGCTTTTAGGATGAGCTGTAGAGCATCCTCAGAGCCACAGAGAGGCTTTTCCTGGCACACAGGGTGATACGACATCCCATCAGCTCCATCATTGTTCAGAAGAAGGGGAGATGAAGGTTTCTAGAGATGTCCATCCATCTTCTCCTCTGGAGCTGGGAGTACATATCCTTCCAGGAAGTGGAGCACAACACACACTGGGCAACCAAAGACACCAGCAATTTGATGGGTGTGCAGTGCACTGCTGTGCACTTTGGCTGGTTGTTGCCAATGGTTTTACCCGGTGTTCATGAATGTTTGTAACCATTTTTGATACTTAGGCAAAAGTAGGTGCTGAGGTTTGACACAGCCCTGTCCTGAACACCTGGCTTCACATATGGACAATGGCTTCAGCTTTAAACCCCAAGATAATCCAGTGTTTAATGTCTCTTCCTGCCAGCATTGATGCTGATGTTATAACAGAGGTGTGTTAGGTGTGAGCCCCAAGACCTCAAGGAGGAAACGTGGCATCTTGGAAAATATCCATTGCCTACATCAGAAAGCAAGTGGACACAGCAGGGAAAAGTGAATTACAGACAGAGAAGACAAATAAAAGTAAATGACAAGCTAAGGACTGGGCAGGGGAAGAGGCTGATGATTGTTATTGGGAGAGTGCGTTGAAATGACACAAGAGAGGACATGATAAGGAGGAATAAAAACAGTGGGAACAGTATATAATAATTTTGTCATTTATGATCCATAAAGAGGGTTATTATATTTTTTTTCTGCAAGAGGTGAGAGAAAGACTGAGATGGTGGTCAGGAGAGAGAAGCATACAATGTGACTAAAAATAGCTGAACTTGTTTCAGTTTAGCAAAAGGAAGGTTGAGAAGGATGTGATTTCTCTCTAGAAATATATCAGAAGTAAATGCCAGATGGAGAAGGGCTATTTGAGCTAGAAGGTAATTTTGGCAATAGAGCAAAAGGGGGAAAATCAGCCATAAATACTTTCAGCTTGGAGAGCTTTCTACCCATCTGAGCAGCAAGGGTGTGCACTGTTCTCTCGGTTGGTGCCGCTGGGACAATCTCTGGGATTTAAAAGTAGAGCCTGATCACTGCATGGAAAAGAATCAGTGACAGGACTGCCCAGCCTTGGCAAGGATGCTCCTAATGTTCAGGTCTTTAGGAAAAGCCAATGAAAATGGAAATGAATGGAGGATATGCTGCAGCCTTTTTGTTAGCTAGCAGTTATCAATAAGACTGAGTGTGCTGAAAATTTCCACAGTTGGCTGTCAGACCTTCACCCTGAAGCTCTTACCTTCATTTTACAACCACCTTACAGTGGAAAATAATGCATATCTGTGAAGACAGTGCTTCAGAAGTTACCAACACATTTTCTTATTACAGCTGAAGCTAATAAATATGCTTTTCAAAATCCTTTGACATGCCAGCCAGCACTGAACTCCAAATGAGGCACCTAAATAAAAGTTTGACAGAAATTCTTCCAAACTTGCTAAAATTATTGGCAGCATGAAGGTATCCCCTCCTTGGAGGTTCTCCATTGTTTTGATTGTTGTGATTTCTCTGTCCTTTAAACCTGTAGTAACTCACCCTGAGACTACTGGACTGGTGTCAGTGGGCAGGAAGCAGCATGAGAGTCAGGCAATGTTTTTCGTTTTGTATGTAGGAAAGTTTCTGGCCAAAAGTTCTTCACTTCCTAAATTAGACCTGTCCCATAAATTCAACATGGTTCAACACGGTCAGGTCTAGGTAATGTTCCCTTTCCAACAAAGCATGTAATATGTCTGATGAAACATCGATAATACTTTAAATATTATATAAACATTTTATTAATAAAGAATAATTAAAAAAACCTATCTGTTGCAGTAGAATGCCAGCCATCTGGAGATGGGGGAGTTTTCTGACCTGACAGATGTGGTCTGCTTCCATTTTTTGGTGGTGGTTTGGAGGGTTTTTTTCGTTCAATTTAGCATTTTGTTGCTACGGAGCAAGACTGGGTTTTGTGGACAGTTATGGATGAACAAAAACTCAACCTGGTTGTTTTTCACCTCAACAGCAACAATGTACTTGATTACACTAAAACCACAAAAAATTCCTATCCCTTGTCTCTTGCAATTGCTGGTTTCGGCCCACTACTGTATTTTGATCTTTCCTTTAGATGTCTTATAGTCCGGCAATTTTTGTATCTGGATCTTCATATAGTCAATTAAGATGTAAATTTTCAACCAGTCTGGTTAATATTAATTTCAGGTGGTAGGAAAAGCCTGTTGAAACCTCTGAGAGCTTTTCTTTCAACTATAATGGGCTTTGGATCAGAACTCATAATAGCAGTAATTTGCTTCAATCTATTCTAGCTAATGAGTGATTAGCAGATGCTTTCTCTCCTCTTTACCTAACACTTGATAAACCAGAATCCATGAGGAGCTGTGTACTAAATAATGGTGTGATTTTATAACCCTCAAATTGCTTTAGAAAATAGATTTATAAATCATGCACATAAAGGCAACGGATATTGACAAATTCTCTGCTATTAAAGAGGTGGCTTGCAGTGCTTTATGTGAGCCTCTCAACAATTAAGTGTTACCTGTCATGGGACACTGGGAAAAACTATCAGGTCTTTATATATCTCAGTGTCCTGTCCTGTTCTTTTTTATGTGAGGTGATTTACATGTCTTTGGTATTTTGGCCCAAATTTCCTCTTTTTTTAAGGCCAAATCCTCATTTAAACATCGTTAAACTATTGTTCCTTTGAGCAGGAAGAGAGTTACGCAAAGGAATTACTTGTTATTCTCTAAGTCACCTTCCAATCCAAGCAACATTTCTAAAACTGAAAGATACCGACTATCAGGATTTGTTCTACTCGACCTTTCATGATATTTAGGCATCTGGCTTTCCAGCTCAAGTAATCAAGATGATAATTAAACCTACATCTTTGTGAATGTCAAAACTGTCATCTGCATTCAGGATGTTACAGGTCTGCAAGAAATCATGATCAAGAGAAATTTAACATCAGTGAGGTCATTAGGAAATTGTTCCAGCACTGGCTTCACCAAAAACTACCTTGTCAAAGCAAATGAGATACATGGAAGTGTGTTATATTAACTGCCTCTATAGAATACCTAATCAGTGTTGTTATAAAATAAGCATATTCTTCAAATAGAACTGTCAGCAGTATTTTAAATAATGCCCAAGCAGTTGTTGCAGGTAATGGTTATCCTTTAGAGTGTCTCAGTTCTAATATCTTGCACTATGTGCAGTTGCATATGCATTTATAACACCAATTAATTACTTTCTCACTGCAAATGGGCATTGTATTTTTAGAGAAACCAACAAAAAACCTCTATGCTTCACATTAAAAAATGGAAAATGAAATAGTAATTCAAAAACTAATTAATGATGCAGTGGCCTCCAGCTTAGATTAAGGCAGAGTCAGGACTATTAAGTTCATGGGAAAATGTGTCTTGAAATCGTTCCCATTTGCAAATGAAGTCATGTCACAGTTTTCCAATCCCCAAACAATCAGAAGTAATTTTCTAATAGCCAATGTGGTTCTGAGTTTTCAGCCAAAGCTGTAAACACACACTCAGCTCTCACTGATACCAAAGGGAGACCAGTGGGGCATCGTTGGTCATGATATGGGATCATTCACATCACAGGATGTCATCTGCACTGAAACAGTTTCATCCAAATCATTATAAAAACAGGCAAGTGTAAGAATTATTTCCATTTCCCTGGCATTATTTCTCTCTCATGCTCCCTATCACATGCAAAAGTCAAGCACAGCAACTCCAGCTGCAGAGCAGCATGAAACAGCACTTCTGTGCACAAGTTTCCTCTGCTCAAATCTTTCTTTGGAGATTTGGATTTAAATTTTTGGGGTTTTGCAGCTAGTCGAAGAAATGCAGCTAAAAATGTTGTCTTGGAACTCCAAATGTGTGCTTTAAATAGCCAGGATGATAGTATGTATTTTCGTTTGTTAAAAATAGGGTCTACAGTGATGGAAGGACTAAGTGGATACCTCAGATAAAAGTGCCATGTGAGATGGAGTGAATTCAGTCCATGTGTCTTCTGCTGGAAGGAGAACTGCAGCTCTGCAGGGTAAAGCAGCATGTCCAGTGTGCAACTGTCCAGGAGCAGCGGCAGGAAAGACAGAGTGTAGGGAGAATCCATGCCTTGAAGGCACTCACAGGCCTGGAACCCAAAGCCTTTTCACCACAGGAGACTCCCCTCCATCTAAGATGCAGTTAGATGTAGTGCTTTTGTCAGCTCTTTCCATCAGAGGCAGATGCCTGAAGCACTTGCCCAAAGAGTGCTCTGGGTCATGTTCCAGAATCATTCCAGCTGAGCTGGAATTTCCATCAAAACTCTCCAGCTGCTCAGCCAAGAAGGAAGACCTTTGAAAGCAAGAGGAGCACATGTGCCTGACTCCATCCTAGCTCTTGACCAGCTCATGTAGGGAGATTTACTGCATGCTGGTTCCTGCTCCTGCAGTTGTTTGTGCCTTACAAATTCAGTATCTCCAATGGAAAAAAAGAAATAAAGATTGTTGCTAGAAATTTTAAAATACTTCAACACTTTCCTACATTGCTTGTGTTTTGGACTGCAAGCTCTTAAGAGTAGCCCTGGGCAGGAAATTTTGTACCAAATTACTTCTGTCCCTGTAGATTAAATGTATAACTTGAAGCAAAATGTGAGCCTGGGTTAAATGGAGAGAGGGTCTTAATTGTCTGACAGCCTGCAAATTCCTCTTTTTCTAGTTTTTAAAAGATGGGAAAACAGGGTCCCTAGTGGCATTTTAGGAGGAGGTGTGAAGCAGCAGCTCGTTGTTAGACTAATTATAGCATCTGATCTGTGAGAGACTTTCTAACAAGCAGAAGATCTAATGGTACAGCTGAGCAAGTCAGCACTTGGCAGCACATGCCTGCAGCTTTGGCTCTCTGTAGGTGGGTGGTTAACCCAGTGCAGGGGCAATGCAAAATGTGACCTGTGATGTGGATGAGGGATGGAGGAAATGCCCAGGAGAGTACTGCTGGGCAGATTTAAAGCCATGCTCTGTCCCAGGTACATTCATATAAAAAGTACCAGCATCTGGAGTGTGTGGAGGTGTGCTAACCCTTGAAGGCTAGAACATAACTGAAATATATTTAAATACAATATTAGAATGAATAACCTAAAGATTACCATGATATATCTTAGCCCTGAGTCCACATGCTGTTTTCCAGTGTACCTTCTGACAGGTGGGGTAACAGCTACTTCATCTCCAGGATTTTGCAGCAGGAACAAGAACAGCTGAAACAACCCAACCGCTGGTGGTAAACTGGGGATAATTCAGAGTTAAAGCTCCCTCTGGAGTTAAAGGAATGATCAGAGCCTCCAAGGAGGGATTCAGAGTCTTTCTGGAGTGCTCAGTGCAGAGAAAACTCAGAGAGGTGTTCTCCCTTTGCCTTGCTGGAGCCATGCCAGTGCAGGGGCCACTTTCTGGGTTTTCTCTTGTTACCGGAGAGAAGAAAACTTACTAACCTAAATTAGGCTGCAGTGCTGGGACAAAGACATATCACAGTGAATGTTGCAAAGGTAAGGGACATTGTCCAAACAAATATTGTGCTTGCTTAAGCATTACCTTAAGTTCAGTTAACTAGTGATTCAAATTTTGGCTGATTTTAGGCCAAAATATTGAATTTTGAATTTTTTTTCTTTTTGTACTATTACATATTCTATCCACATAGCTCGAGCTTTCAAATACAAGTGATTCTGCAGGTCGGGTAAACTGTCAAAAGGTTTGATTTTCTGAATGTGTGTGTTAGAGTCCACAAATCAGCTCTCACAAGCTATAAGAACCACATAAATTAAACATCCACAATATGAAATACTTTTTGTAAAGCTCAGACCCTGTATTTGGAGGAGTCTGAAGGCACTTAAGAAAGATTTCTTTGTTCAAGACTGGTTCAGAGAAGACTTGAAATTCCCACTGTTTTTAGTTCAATTTTCAGCTACTGCTGTACCTCTCTTAGCAGGTGGCACTTGCTGTTGTAACAGTTGTGACTATAAAACCAACATCTGTTGAAACCAACAGGACCATAACTATTTGAAGAAAAAGAACACATAATTTCTACTAGAACCTGAACTCCTTTGATATAATGAGATATATTTGATTATATTTGATATAATGAGTTACTTAAGCAATTAAATAGTATTTATCCATACATCATCTCCAAAATACACAACGAAATGCATCTCTTAGCAAACATTCCCAATCAAAAAACTAAGCTTGCTACAAGGTTAATCTCTCCTACTCTACAATGTAGGCTGGACTAGAAAAAATAGATCATAGATGTTACTTGCAACCTGGGAAGCATTGCTGAAAGTGAGCAGAAATGTGTTGAAATAAGAGGGAGCCTTTCTGTTGATTTAAAAGGCCATTACAACTATGGTGCTGAATATTTTATCTCCTTTTAAAATCTGTGACATATATCATGAGATTTAAGCAAAGTTTGCTCCTGCTTTCCAAATTTTCAAGCTATTTTTGTGGTTTTGGAGGAAGGGGTTGCAGCACTAATATCAATGTGCCTTTAAAACCCCCTTTCACAAAATTCTCTGTATCCTGACTCCTCTAAAATAACTTATTAATATTTAACAATAAAAAGTTTAATGAACACAGTACTTGATTACTAAAACCTATAAATAAATGAAAATAAAATGTCTTGTTTTGATATTAAAAAACTCTTTTGTGTCCTGGGTAGAAGCAGGCTTTTTCATACAAAGCACAGCACAAACTTTTTACTCTTAGCTGGCAATGCTGCAGCCTGAAGACAGATTGGTTTGCTGTTAAGAATCTTGCTAAGTCAGTAGGTTTTTCCCTCTTCCTTGATCTACCACACAAAGCACTAGGAAATATAGTTGTTCAATGCTTCAGAATCTCTTCTGCTATTTGTGTGTTGATTAGAAAATGCTTCTATATTTGGTCTTTTTCTGTAAAATGTGTAAGACTAATCATTACATGTTCTTTAATATTAAATTTAGCTAAACAAAGCCATCACGCTCCCTCAACCCCCAGAAAAAAACAAAAAACAAACAACAAACCAACAATGAATTTTTAAATCCTTTTTAATAAATTAATATTCATTCATCAATATCTTCATAAAGCATCTCTTCATCATTCCATTTTACTATTCTTTTTTTTTTTTTCACTGCGGAAGAATACCAAAAATACATAGCTGTGCCTTAAGCAAAAAGGACTGGGTTTTAGTTTACCTTTACAATGGGATGAAATCAACTTAGAGTTAAACCATCATAATATTTCTACTGTTTAATGACCCTTCCGGCTATAACAGAAGATAGTTCCAGTTTTCCTTTTTTTAATGCCTTTTACAAACAAATTATGTGTTAATGTTATTTATAGTAGTGTTGAGTTACAAAGGAGTTGATTAGCTATGAAATACATTACTCTGGTGTGATTTAATTGAAATTACTATTTTTAGTCTTAAAACAATCTATGGTTAAAATAATATACTGCAGCTAGTGCACAGGGTCAAGAGCCAGAAAATGGGAGGTCAAGGCAAACACTGTTCTTTACACATGGTTGTACGTGTGTGTTTTTGTGTCGTGGTGGGACTGTAGGAACAGAATTGGCAAAAAAAGGCACAAAAAACGTGTGTGTAAGATAAAGTACTAACCTTAAGTGAGATTTTGCTGGCTTTTTTCAAGTCAAACCAAGACTTGGATCTGTTCAAGGTTAAAGTCATTTGTGACTAAACCAATGAATGTGAAATATTTTGAAAAAGCTGAAACTTTTAGTGCAACTGCCTACTTTTTGCAAGGACAGGCAAGATGGGGAGTACAGTTCCCTGAAGGGGGCTGCATTAACATGCTGCCCTCCAGGAGTGCAAAGGGTAAGAGAAGGAGAGTCCTCAGAGACTCAGTCCTCTTGCACATGCAGGGCCCTGAAAAATCCACGTTGCCTCTTTCCTCTCTACAGACAGTAATTTTCTGTCTTCTTGGAAATTTTGGTTGAAGCCACTGAAGAACTGATTTCAGTGAGATTTGGAATACACGTTTCTTTCACAACTAAAAAAAGTCACATCTTGTTGAAAGTTTCTGCCTGGCCATGTGATTTCTAGGAGGTGGGACTTGAAGAAAATAGAGTGCTGTGGTTAAATCATGAAGGCAGGACCATTCTCAAATCCGACTTCTTAGGGTAGTTCTTTAGGGCACTTACAGGAAGACTTGCTTGGAGATAATCTCAGTAGGGAAATCTTTCTAAAGCAAAGCCTACCATTTATAATTTTTATTAAAATCAGATAGTTTTGTTTAAACACGTTTTGCTATTAAGGTAAAAACTTAGGAGAGGTTTTCAACAATTCTATCTAATGTGTACTTTGGGAGGTTGTTAATTGTTAGTTACTTTGATTATAAAGATGACAATGTGCTCTATAATCCCTTCACAGTTTGAAGAGATATTAGAGAACTCACAATACATTTACCAATGGGACTTAATACTGAGGAGCTTTTAAACACCAAATTTTTCTGCTCCAGCTGTACGGGTTCCTCTGAGGCTATTCATGCTGTGTAGCTGTCTGCAGATACAGTGCTTAAAAACTGCAGCTCCAGCCACTCTGCACCACTGCCAAGGATGCAGCAGGACTGCAGGAGCTGGGGTTGTGGTGAGCATTCCCGGCTGCAGATCGCACTGCAGCAGCGGTGCTGCAAGGCAGCTGCACCCAGCCCGCTGATGCTCAAGGAGCAGCCCCGAGGACGGAACTGAAACACCTTTGCAAACCAGGCTCATCTACGCTGGAATTTCAGTCAGGAGCAAAGTTTCACAGATCAGTTGCAAATAGGGGTGGGAACAGTAATGGGCCGTACATGGCAGCAACCCAAGTATCAGGGCTCTACTCACAGGTAAATCGAGTGCTAGCGAGAACTGGGGGTGGTCACTACAGAGCCAAGGTGGCCTTTTCATTTTCATTCATATTTGGTGGTTTTGCTAGATGCATATCCACATGTATTTTTGCCCATAGAACTTTCCAACTAACATCCAAAGCTCTCTGTCAGAAAATCCCATTGATGTCTACAGGAATTTCACGTGCAGAGATCTGTCAGGGCTAAGCCTGAATTCTGTTTTCTTAGATCTATTTATGCTACTGTATTTGTTGTTATTTGACAATGTACATGATAGAAACACTGTTTACAAAAAATATATCTTCTTTTCTTTAGAAAGATTTAGTTCTGATAAATAACAAATTAGGTTTACAGATCTGAAATTGGCATACCTTGATGACTGCAATCTACTAGACTGAAAAAAGTTGGAATCCCAGTGAGGGAATGAACTGGGATCAAAACCAAAATGATCACATTTGCATGAAGGGCATGTTAGAGCACAGTTAATGCTGAAACAAAACATACTCTTGTGATCTGTGATGGCAGGACACTACCTTGGTAAGTGTAGGCCTATACTTTCAATATATAAATAAAATATGAAAATGCTCCATTACTGAATCAAAGTATCGGAAGTGCTCTATTTGCTCAACTCTAGAGAATAAAAAGTTATAACATCACAGAAACAAAAATATGACATAACATGCGGTCACGATAGCAAGCACAGGAAAGAAAAATATTGAGAAAATATACTTATATGCATATTATGCAAATATATTTTACATTAACATACAATGTTATAAGAATGTTAAATAATATGAATGCATGTTTAAAAAAGGCTACAGCTAGGTGATTTCATGTTGAAGTAACAAATAACCTGAGACATCTTCTATGCTTTCACTGGAATAACAATCTTTAAATCTACAGCAGATGTAGAACACATTGACAGTAGTTGAATTCTCAGCTAAATTATACTAAAAATGTGCTGTTCTCTTTCAAAATGACATGGCAGCTGGAACCAGTCCAAGGGAAGGAAAATGTGCTGTACATTTACAGTACTTACAAAAGATTCATGTCAGTGTTGATGGACACTTAAAATGCTTGTTTGAAATATTATAAACCTGCATATGTCTCCAAAGACCTACAACACTCCCATGATCAGCTTGCCTACTGCAGAAGAGAAAGCAAGAGATCATTAAAAACTATGCCCACCCAGGGAAAATGTGTATTCTGACATATATAAACCCAAGAAATTTTAGCAAAGAAAAAAAATTTGGCTTGATGAAATGGTAGTTGCTGGATCTGCAATATAAATAACTTACTTTAAACTTAAGAGTGTAACTCTACTGCTTTATGATTAGCGTGTATGGCAGCATTTACAAAGGATGTTACTAAATACTGACTTTATACAGGATTACAGCTGTTCAAAAATTTCTGACAATCAGTTTTGTACTGACAATATACAACACTTACTTTCTCAAGGCTTGCTGCTTTGACGACACCTGCCTTTTGTTTGAAAAAGTTCCTCTGAAGTGCATTCTATGTTAAAGTGTCCATAACCTCAGAATGAATGTGTTCATGTGTGTGTGCATACATATACTTTTGCTTTGCAGTATGTGCTTTAAAAGTACACACAGTTCTTTGCTACATGTATTCACACATACATGAGTATGGTCTACATAGTAAAAGTTCATATATATATTTTTTTATATATAAATATATATATATATATAAATATATATATAAACTCTGCAGGCAAGTAGTACTTCACTTGTTATAGTTGAAGTCCTTTAAAAAAAACTAAGTCACTCAGTTAACATAGTATAGCCAGTAAATTAAGTTGAAAAGAGAAAATGTGAATGGAAACACCATTCTTGACCATCTGTCGATGGCATTCACATCCGTTAAATCGGGGATTTTTATTTTCAGTTGCGAAGACCTTCTTCGTAAATGGCCCCTCTTGCTATGTGAGCCCGGTCTTTCTGACGAACGCCTTCCAAGGCTTTCACGATGTGAGCTTTGTTTTCTGTACTGGATTCCTGAGTTGTCAAAAGATATAGTTGAATTTCGGGCTTCTGTAACGCTGGTGGTGACCTCGTTGCTTGCCACCTCGTTGTGAATTTCAAGAGATGTGAGCAGAATGTTTCCATGGGTGTCCACCTAGAGTGAAGAAATGGAAACACAGATCCTTTCAAAAGAATTGACACTGATGAGCAGAATGTGGGTGTATGAAAATCTCCAAACCCATACATATCTAAAAAAATAATGTCATTATTTTTAAGCATGTGATGATCTTAAAAAAGAAATGGCACTATTCAGCTGCCTAAAATTAGGCAAGTACTTAAATACTTTTACAAACAGGGCTATCATCATACTACCAAACATCCAGTACAAAACTGCACTTGGCAATCTCCATCATTTTCTCCCTCTGAACCAGCCACATTTTAAAGCATGGTCTCCTCCATGAAACCTCTGCATTGCTGGCAATGGAGGGAGACAGTAAGAGATGTCTCTCTGCTACAGCAGGAAATTAATCTAAACTGGCTAGTTTTTGGGTTTTTTTCCCCTAGCTGTGATCTAAAATAAAGTAAAAACGAGTGCCTGTGTAGTTTTCTAAAATGCAAAGGATGGTTCTGATGTGCTGAACACTGCATTTTACAATCACAGAGCTTATTTACAATTTATCTCCTGAAATTTTCCTTCCAAAGTCATTTGCAGAGTTTTCCAATTACAGCAATTTTTAACTGCAGGGATTTTCTGAGTGATTGATCTCAAAAACCAATATACTTAAGGATAGGAAAAAAGTGGCTGAATTGAGGAAATAGGAGGGACTTTTCCCTTTCACTGCCCTATTCCAGAGGTAGTGACCAATGTTTAGCACAAAGTGTATTTATCATGCTAACAAAGTTTTGTTGAGAGAAACTTGTCAGCAATTTCTATGTAGATATTTTGGTTTAGAATTAATAATACTTTGCTTAATTTAATAGCAACTACAACTACAGGAAGGTCAGTGTTTGTGTTAGCAGTAACCCATACTCAGTCAAGGACTAGGCATCACCCTGAAAGACAAAAAAACATGTCCCTGGTCAGCCATATGACAGAGAGCTCCTAACAAAAATCATCAAAACTTCATATAAACTTCCAAGTACAGAGCAGTGTGATGCCATTTTCAGTAATCAAGAAAAAGATCCTGACCATTTAGAGTCTTAAAATCTGGCCCAGACTCTCCAGTCCTCCTGAGTGGCAAGAGAGGAGCAGCCCAGAGTTGTGTATGTCTCCTTCAGTCCAGAATCCAGAAGTCAGTGCCATGAGTGGCACTGAGGAGAAGTTCCAAGCAATGGTGTCTGAGTCAGTATTTGGTAGTTTCATTGGTGGGGCAGCACAAGCCCCATGCTCCAGGCCCTACACACTGAAGGATGTGCAGTCAATACAGGCAAGGCAGGGATCAGCTCCAGATTTTCTGCCAGTTTTGGGGCAAGGAAAATGATGGCTGAAGGTAAAAAAGAAGCCCTGTGCTGGGTGTTTTCAGACAGTTAACACACATGTGACACTGTTAAAGAGAATTTAGTTCTCCATGTCAGAAATAGATAGTCAATCATGGAATACAGGATAATTTCCAGTTTTACATATGCAATTTATTCATCCATAATTCATCATGCAATTAATACATTTTTTTAACCTGCCACATGATCTAGCTGTGAGAACTGTGTAGTAGTTGAACATCTCATTCTAGAAGCATCAGTTTAAAAATGGTTGTAAAAACAGACTATTGTCACAGCCTCCTGAAGTTCACAGTCATCTGATACCACATCCTCTGCAAGCTCTGTGTGATGGATTAAAAGTATGCACAGCTATGTGTCTGTCCATAAGCATTTAACTTTTTTCATTCTTATTGAAATTTTGTGAAATGGATGTTTCTTTCATCAATTATTGATGCTTCAGCTTATCTCTTCTCAGGGAAGACAATTATGATAGTATATCAGTAATGCTTTGCCAAGGTGCTTGCAAATGGAAAAAAAGAATATACAATGCTACGAATGATATACACACAAGTAGGAAAATAATCCTTAGATATCTAACAAATCCTGCTGCTGTAGGCAATGGCACATTATGCTGATGAGTGCCTATAAATAAAAAATAAATATGAACAAGAATAATGGCATGGAGAAGCCCCAGTGGTGATTAAGGAGAATTTATTCTCTCCATGGCAGAAACCCTTTGGGTACAAAAGTAAGATCTTGAGGTTTGTAGAAAGGAGTTCATGCTGTTGAGCAGTTTCTGTAACCAGAGAATAAACACAGGTGTAAAATACAGTCAAGGATATCATCACTAATTATGGTGGTCTCTGAAAAGAACTGATTCAGTTTCTTCTGTTCTTTTTTTTCCACAAAGAGTACAAATTATTTTCAGGATCTTTTTTTATGCAACGCGTAAAGTATCTTAACAACCTGTTTTTTCCTTGTGAAGCTTAAAACTATATCTCTGATCCAGATCCCCATGGCATCAAGTGTCATCTTTCCCATCTCCTCCTTTGCTTTGAGAAATGAAATGTCCTTCAGCTTACTAAAAATGCATAGCAAGACCATTTTGGTGGGCCTCACCCCTAGAGCCCTGCCATCCCCTTGCAGGTCTCTCCTCCTTTTCCTTCCACCACCACAGATGTCAACTACTTTTTCCCTCAGGACATCCTGATCTCTCCTGATTCTGTCTGCCACCTACATATACACAGACATCAGCCCATCCTGGGTGTTTTGTCTTTCTACACTGAGCCTGGACTGTTGTGAGCTGGCAGCTGAAAGCTTGTATTATGGAAGCACTGAGGCTTCTTCTGATCAAGGAATTAACTATACTCCTATTATTTCCTTGCACGGTATAGCTGCCTTCACCTTATCTGCCAACTTCACACGCCACCTTAACATGGGTTCTGCCTTTGATGTGCCAACTTTTCACTGTTTGTCACTGCATCTAGAAATCAAACCAGAAAGGCAGTCAAGAAATTTGCGACTTTTGTGTATATTCTTTTTCTGAAGATAACAATATGTCCTATGAAGCTGCATGACAGTATACATTTTTCTCAAAATGTCAAATGAAACATATTTGGAAACATACTTTTGAAATTCCTCTTTTTGCTAATGGAGAGACAGGCATGCATGTCAAATATGAGGAAGGAGCAGATGGAGAGAAAAAGGGGTCTGCAGAAGCTAAATGAGCCTCTGGTCCACAGATGCTCAAATTGATTCCTTCCGAGGTTTTGAATAAACCACCTAAACTCTTGACGACATTAGAGCACTATATGCTAATACTTTGTGACAATCTTAAGGTGATGTCTTAAAGTATGAATACTTAATGCATGCAGCATGTTAAAAAGTGTTTGCACATAAACATGACTTTGGAATCATTTAAGCAATGATTTAAATTACTTTGACAAAGGTACACAAGCTCTCTCAACAAATAAAGAAGCAAACCAATAATGGCAGGAGATCCTGTGCAAGTCACCTCATGTTTGCCTGAATATACAGGGAAGGCAAAATCCTCCATGAGTGAACCTGAGTGTTGCTCAGTGGCTCCAGGGAAAACATTGCCCCAGGTACAGATTAGGAAAAGTAGCTGACTGGATTACAGTCATGGCTACGTATGACAAACAAGGTTGATGTCTTTGATAAAACTCTAGATTTACATCTTATGAACCTTAGAATATAATTTTATCACCAGGCTCAAAAATGTCACTCTGAGCACTGGAAGTTCTCCCCAAAATGCTAATAACAGCAATTTACTCTCAAATGCTATTATAAATAAGAGATGACACTGGGGATTCAGCCAATTTCCCCTCAATTCTTACCATCCTTCTTTAACCAAAATATTTCCCTTTTTTTACTTCTCTGCCAACCCTGTGCTTCTATTCTTTTTGCAGCCTTCTTTCTTCCCACTTTGGCTCCACCAAATCTATTCCTTCCCATTTCTCCATTCTGGTCTCCATGTTTGGTTCCCACATCTCCTCCCCAACACAAGCAAGGGTTGGTTGTTTCCTTGGAACATTTCCCAGTAAATTCATCAAAACAGAGGAAAACAGCTGAGTACCAAATCATTAATTAATTCCCTGATGAATCAGCATGGATACAAATATGTAAAACTAGTGCTCTTATTTCAGAAAAAAATTTTATCGAACTCCATCCCTCCCACCTCTCAGTAACTACAGACCCTGCATCAGGGTGAAGTGATTGAATCTCACATAAGTGCATTTTGAAAAGCAGATTCACCTGTGAAGGTTCATCATTTCTGAACTATATATATTACAGTATAAGTGAAAAATTCAAACACTCCAGCAGCCTAATGTCATTACACAAAAATGACTGTGACTCACCTAACTGAAGCCAGAAGGAGAAGAATTAAGACAATGTTCACAAAGAACCTTCTCTTTGCCCTTGGAGGACTACCACGTCACCAGTGGACTCAATTTGGATTGTATATTCCAGGTCCAAAACTTCAGTGCCCTATTATATCTGGGAAGTCCTAAATCTACTTCTTAATTCTACCCAGGATCCAGGCTCATTTAGATGTTAGCTATTCTAGTTTAAGAAACAAAATATAACAGCTGCTATTAAATACTTTTCTCCAATAATTTAAAAAAAACCCAACTTTAAAGACAGTTTGAAAGCACTTTACTAGGGCCAGAAGACTACCATAAGCCTTGATTTATTATTAGGTAGAGTCTGAATTGTTTGAAGTTCATTTAGTTCTCTGTTTAATATTCCATAAATTTTAGGGAGTATGTTACAATGAAATCTCTTTTTCCTCATCTTTCAGAGGAAGCATTTTGTTCAAACCCCATAGGTATGTTTACTTGTTCATCAATCCCGAATTTTCAAATACCATGTAAACACTTCCCATCATGTGAAGCAATATAAATGCAAATGGGGGTTTAAATAACATAATGAAAAGCTCTGTCTCTGTAGTTAGTCTTGCATTATTTTACATCAAAATTAATATTTAAGTACATACAGAATCACAGAATATTTTGAGTTGGAGGGGGCGCACGAAGATCATCTGGTCTGACTCCTGACCCTGCACAGCACCATCCCCAGGAGTCACACCATGTGTCTAAGAGCATTGTCCAAACATTCCCTGAACCCTGTTCAGGCTGGTGCTGTGACCACTTCCCTAGGGAGCCTTTTCCAGTGCCCAGCCACCCTCTGGGAGAAGAACCTTTTCCCAATATCCAACCTGAACCTCCTCTGACACAGCTTCAGGCCACTCCCATGAGTCCTGTCGCTGGTCACCACAGAGATCAGTATCTGCCTCTTCCACCTTCTTTACTTATGCATAAATGATTTTCCAACATGTAGAAAAATAAGCAATCAGGCCTTAAGTTTATCTGTGCTTAAGGCTAAATACATTGACCACATTATGGCTTGGATATTTAAAAATAATTTAAAACTGCAGGCAAAACAAAAATTATAGTGTTGAGTGTTCTCCCCGAGTCTAAAAGCTGATACTTCTCTCACTGCCATTTCAATATGTTTATATTAATTAATAAGCACCAAAAAATTGGAAGAGGTAATTATGTTATATCAGCTTAGTAGATGAGCCCAGGATACCCAGCAGAACTGGGAAGATGGAAAGACCTTGGCAATCAGGGAAAGTATGAAGAAGCAAACTAATTAGGAATTTCCATATTATCACTGTCTATCAAGTAATACTGAAGTTTTACAATTAACCTTGATATATTTCAATGGGGGAAGAAAAGAGAAAAAAAAGGCATAGTCCTCCTTTGCCCCGTATTTCACATTGTCTGGACTATTAGTCCAGTCTCTGAGATGTCCTATGAATTGCACATACAATCCTTCTTACTGTCTCAGGATTTGCACAATTCATACTTGTGCAAAGTGGTTGCAAACCAAAACTAGTATATATATGAGTCTCCCAGTGCACAATGAGTGTCCCCACCATGAGCTACAGGATGAGTGTTCTTCCCACAAGAACTGTGCTTATCACCCTTGGCAGATATATTTCAAAATTTGGTACCTACTCATCACAGCGGTGATATAAAAATATCCCACTGTTCAAAAAAGCACTGAAAAAAGTATCCAGGCAAGATGAAGACACACAGGAGAATACTGCCAGTTTTGCTATTCCCGTACTTCCCAATTTAAACTGAGTGATAACTCTTCCACAGAAGTCAAGATAATAATTTTCACAATAAAATCCCACTTATGAGAAGGGTTGCTACAATTAACAAAACTGCTAAGTAGATGTAAGTGGCCTGAGCCTCTATTCTCAGCAATGCCTGGTGGGAAGCTGCTGCCGTGGCCAACAGCGGGGGTTGGAGCCAGGAATCTCCAGAGCTAAAAATACATGCAGACACTGCCTGATGAGAAGGGCCTTTTTATAAAGGGTTAGGCATTATTCTTGTCAGTGAAGCTCTGCCCACGTGTCTGACAGCCACCGGGGGTTTGAAGCTTGAATGGGCTTGTGTGATAGTTACCCTCCTGATTGATACTCTGGGGATGAACTCTTGGTCCCACCAAACTGAAAACGTGAATTGCCACAGCTTGATCCAAAAAGCAGTGATTTCAGCAGGGGACTTTAACATATACCACATGAGCTCTGGGGATTGGCCCAGAAGGAGCAATGCCCAAAACACATGCTCACCATCTGATTATACAAGGAGCCTCTACCACACGAGTGAACAACAAGTGAGAACAGGATTGCCTTAAATCTCTCACGCTGATTCAGCCATAAATTAGGTTGTATCTGAGACTTATTTAAAAGAAACAACTTATGTAGCAAAACTGAAAGTTTTGAGATCTACAAATGAAGCCTCAATCTGCCAACACAAACAGGATAAATGGATTTGATTCATAACAATGGTGATCAATTTTCAATGGAAACATTTTTAGAGACCACCTATTCCATTCTGACAATTTTTCTGCAATCAGAGGACTTTAATTTAGGCATACATATAATATCAGAAGAAATTGTTTATGAAAAATAAAAATTAATTTCTTCTTGATCCTAGAACTTGCCCTCATATATGAAGCAATGTCAAGGCTTTCAAAAGAGAGTTTTCAATCCCAAACTAGAATGTGTACAAAAATTGGTTATACACAAAAAAAGTAGCATCCCATGTTTGTCTCAGTAGCTATGGTTTACTGTGATAGGCTGGAACAATTCAGTGAGGAATACTATTTGCAGTGCATTATCTGAAATAAAATACGATGCAAATGCAGGCAAAAGAAGAGACGGCTAAGTGTGAAATTTCCTTTGTAGTCAGCTGCTGATCCACAGATGAGTCACTCATAAAGGCTCACTCAGGTTTCATCTCATCACCAGCTCTGAATCTACTGAAACCTTTTCCAGAGATTCAATTTAGTCAGGCGTGCTTCAGCCATCATGCCACCTTCAGCAGTGCTACACAGGAGAATTCAGCACAGTTTTTCTCTCCCCAGTGCTTTTCTTTGTCACCTCTGCAACCTGAGGACACTGGCTGTGCCAATTCCATGTTGCAAGAGCTCTTCTTTCCCTTACACCTGGAGCTATTTGGCTCACTGGTTTCAACACATGGACAGAGCTGGACAGCAAGCCATAATGGGAACATTGAAGCCAACCCACAGCTCAGCAGCAGCAGCTGGCAGAGCCCTCCTCAACCCAGCAAGCCTTAGTGGTAGCATATCAGGAATAACTCAGAGAGAAGTAAAAGCCTGGCACTGGAGAGGTACATCCATAGCAGCAGCACCAGAATGCGGAAGGCTGTGCCAATTTGAGCTTTTCAAACCCATAACCTCTGACGCAGGACAGTGCAAAAGCATTAATTATGAAGAAGAGTTACTGAGCATGAAGTTACTGCTTTGCAAAGCAATTATCAAATACAACACAAATATACCCACATCTGTGCATTTTGTAGTTGAGAACATTTTTTTTATTAAAACTCAACGGAGTTGAGCTCTACAGTCCAGTAAGACTAAGAAAGCAGGAAAAGCCCTTTTGCTACTATAAGAGAAGTGTTTTTAACCAAGCCTGATAGCTTTCACTCCAGACTTCAGTTCTCTGATGTGTAAAAAATACACTACAATAGCAGTATTACATGCTGGTTCTACTGTTTTCCACAGGCTAAAACACTTCTGAGTGAAAATAACAAGCCATTTTCCCACTGCCTTCTCTTGTGCACTTTGCCTGAGTGAAAGACACTGTCTCAGCAGTACTGCCAGTCTTGGGAATCATAAAAGCAAAGCTTGAACTCGGGGCCTAAGCACCAGGCTTAGGTGTTGAGCTGCCCCTTCTCTGCTAGTGCTGCCTCCTAACACAAGAGATGCCCACCACACACACCCCCTCTCCTGACGCTGGCTGGACCTGATACAGCACTTAGTTGTTCTGTCACTACACCCACAAGTTGCAGCATCTGATGTGGACAATAAACTGAATAATGTTTAATTTTTTATCTGGTTCAGTTTGGTTTTTTTATTTGTTTTGTTGTGTTTTACTAGCGCCCTGAGCTAATATTCTTAATCAGTGACAGAGAGCTCATGCACACGGTTCATAAACAAGCAAATTAAATTACTAAAACAAAACAGCAACAGAGCAACCCAAAATAGTAGTGAGAAATAAACTAATAATAACGTCTTCTTCCAGTTTTATATTTGAACATTTTTCAATCTCCTTACCAGAACAGCATACATTTGACAGTCATGAAATAGTGGTGGTAAGTGCAAAGTGGGCTGCTTGCTTTTGGCATTCTCCCTTTCTTTAAAAACATCATTCAGCCACAAATCACATGAGACTGGAAGTATTTTCCAGGATTAGAAACCTTCCCTTTCTGAATGGAATTACACTCTATGGAAGACTGAAGCTTCAGCAAAACCACAAAACCAATAATTTCATTGAACTTGCACAAAGCAGTCTTCATGTGTCTCTGAGCCTCCCTTACTGTGTAGTATTGGGGTATAGTGTGTGAACCTCTCCCAGAACATCCAGCACCAGAGTCCCAGATCTAAAGACAGAAGCAAGCAACTGTAATTTCCATCAGATTCAATGATTTTCAAGACACCAAAGGAGAAATTGGAAGTTAAGCACTCTTTACTATCCCTGAAGCGTTCAGAACCAAGGTTGTAAAGCTTTCAGGTACTATCTTCCATAGAAAGTATGCTAAAATCTCTAGCATGACTCCAGTCCTGCTGCAGCCATGGATATCTGTATAGCATGGTAAATGGTGGACATTTTTATAAATGCACATGATCCAGAAGACAGACATTTTCCTGCTTCAAGGCTGCAGTATCTCTAAGCCATGGAAAACTTTGTCCAGAGTACATCTGTTGGATGTATTTTCCCTGAGATTTGCATTTTGAAATCCATGGGAGCTCTTGCTTGTTCTGATCAATTCCCTGTGCTTCGCATTTGCCAGTGTTTCTTAAATGAGAAGTTAAAATTTGACATCCTACATCCAGTGAATCTTCTATCTATGTTTTGTTTCAAAGTAAGATTTCTGACTAGCTCTACCTAATGTTTCTGTCTGTTTCTGTTGCATGCTGGCACTGTTTCTCTGCAGGAACTGAATCCAGAAACTACAACAAAGCTCTGCTGAATTCCCCAGCTGAGGCCTGGGGACAAGATGTTTTCTACACAGAAAGAGTCCATACCACATTATTCATCCTGTGTTATTTAAACAGCAAATATTCACAGTCAGTATAAGCATATATGAATCTACAAAGCATACAAAGTTCCCTTCCACACCAAGGACTCCAAGGGACAAAGTAACACACTCTTTAAACTCTGGTACACTGAATTTGTATCCTTATTTGACAGAATCATAGAATCTCTTAGGTTGAGAAGTCCCCTAAGGTCACTGAGTTCATCTGTTAACCCAGCATCATGTTCAGCACTGAAGCATGTCCCCACATGCCACATCCACATGGCTTCTGAACTCTTCCAGTGATGGTGATTCCATCATTTCCCTGGGCAGCCTGTTCCAATGCCTGACTTCTGTGAATAAATGTTTCCTAATATAGATTCTAATCCTCCCCTAGTGCAACTTGAGGCCACTTCCTCTCATCCTGTCACTTGCTACATGGGAGAAGAGACCAGTCCCCACCACACCACAACCATGTCTCAACGTGCCACATCTGCACATCTTTTAAATATCTCCAGGGACAGTGATTCAACCACTTCCCTGGGCAGCCTGTTCCAATGTTTGACAACCCTTGCTGTGAATAAATTTTTAATTTATGCACAGTTGATATTAAAGCAGTAGAAAAAGCAGAACAGTTCATGGTATTTGCTTTGGATGCCTCAGAAAAGAAAGAAAAGGTTCTAAGTCAAAAGCCAGGAAAAAAAGATTGCTATAAGGTATGAGCAGATCCAGGATATAAAAATGTCATGAACTAGGTATAAAAATATACATTTTCATTAGTTAAGGTACTTATGATTATTTTGACAATGTAGATAAATTGATCTCAAGACAGAAGAACTGTCAGACACGGGGTAGTATTGGACCCATTAACAAGTCTTGCACTGAATTATGTAGATCATTTAAACGGATGAGATACACCAGATGGTTTCCAGCAGGAGAATTAAACCTTAGTGTGTACATCTGCATTACCTGCTTGCAGTTAAAATCTTCTCCATGGCTTTCAATTCAGATTTTACTCTTTTATTTCTCCATGTGTATTTTTTTATTATTATAACTATTTATTTTTCTAGTAAAGGGAATTTGTTTATCCTGATATCTTAGTTCTAAGTAGAGCTGCCAACTGTGATGAGAATCTGGTTTCATAATACAGTAGACAAAAATGTGTTTATTGGTTTAGAATTGTCTCACATTGTGAGTGCTGATAATTACGTGTAGTTCTGCATTACATTTGCTATAGCAGACAAAATCATTAGGATAAACAAATATAGCTTGAAATTACTTTTATGATACTGGCTTTGATAAACAAGTAGTAGTTCTGTCACTGTGTCACTCTTCTAATTTATAGCTGATAGAAAAAAAGCCAGTCTTACTCAACAGAACTGAATGAAAAAAGCCTCACTAGGAGCATTTTAGTAAAAGAAGGAAGGATGTTATATTCAAACTGACATGGCTTGTTAATGTCAGATACTGCTGAATACCTTGAATTTTTCCTCCAAAGATTCAAAAAGAAGGTTTTCACTGGATAAAGTAATTCTTCAGGCAAGGAAATAGGCTGGAGCATAATCAGCACAGACCTTGCCAATACTATGCTTCAGAAAACAATCCGAAAGTTTCTCTAGGACTTACACTTTCCTGCTGGTCTTAAACAGCAGCAGATGACAATGCCACACACGGTTTTGAACTATACTGGCCAATTAATTAGCATGGCAGAACTAATCCTTCATCTGGTCTCTCCCATGGTAATTGCATCTCCTCTAAGTGAAGTGAGGAAAGGCGTGCTCATATCCTGGATTCACTTACATAGGAAATATACATAAATGTACTTAAAATCACAGTTAGATTATATTTAATTTAGACAAATAAATGTAGATCCGAGTCTTTATTTTCAAGCTAGCTTCCCTCCCACTGTCTTCTTCTTCTTACATTTACCTGTCATACAGATCATATTCACTTCCACATCTGTATGTCTACATATATGCTTCTACATCGGTTCCTGAAAATGAAAATGGCCAAGTCTGTCTACAAAAAGATGTGCTTGGTTGTCACCAGATGGTGATGTTTTTATGCAAGTCTTTTTGTTTTTGGTTTTTTTCATACTGATAGTCTTTACAATGTAAAAATAGAGAATATATATAAATTAAAGAAACCTACCCGATTGGCTTCAAACCTTGAGCGATCGTTGTTAGCCTTTGTTGTTTTTTCTGCAAGTTTCTTCTGCCTTTGAGGGCCTTTTCCAAAGAAAATGTAGTTGACAAAGGCGTATTCGAGTAAGGCCAAGAAGACAAACACAAAGCAGCCCATGAGATACATGTCAATGGCTTTAACATATGGAATTTTAGGCAAAGTCTCTCGCAGGTGAGTGTTGATTGTTGTCATAGTCAGCACAGTTGTAATTCCTACACAAAGAAAAAAGATCACATATCTTACAACTCCAAGCATTCAATTTTATTTTCCTTCTTGGTAAATACGCCTTGTCAGTGGGAAGAAGCTTAAAAACTTGTAAAAGATGTCTTGCAGGTGACATCACTGCAAAAAAAAAAATTAAAAAATTAAAACTTGATGCATTGATATTATGTTACAATTATTTCCTTCCTATGAGCAGGGGAGCAGCTAACAAGGGGGTCTGGCACCACTGCCATGAGTTAACACAGCTTCATGGAAGCTGGTGTAGCTGTAGTGAGAATCTCTTCCATGGAGACCAAACTGATGTGCAACAAGAACAGTGTTCTCACAGATGGTGAAAGACTTCTCCCACAGTTTTAAATTTCTAGGAGTGAGGCAGTTGGTTGATACCAGTCCTGTAGGATCTCCCTGTAGAAGAGACAGGGGAGAGACAGGTACCTTTCTAGAGCAGCTTGTCCCATCTATTTTAGCTACCTATTTCAGGAAAGGACAGTATGTAAGTGGAACTTGAGATGACTAATTTGAAGCAGTAGGCTAGTTACACAGAAACAAGTGAGGTAAGCAATGAGAGACAGACAGGTATGTGAATTTTTAAAAGGAAGAAGGAGGGAGAGCAGCATTTTTATAGCAACAAACTGGATACTAATAAAATATCTACAAAATATCTGTATCAACCTTATGTAAAGGTATTTATCTAAGGATGGACATAGCACCTGAAAATATATTCCAGAGCACTGTTTTAAAAATCAGGAAAGAAAAGCAAATTCACTGTCAGTTTGCCTGAATTCACAATAACCTGTGGGATCTGTATCTCCACTGGAAATTCTATGGGAATTGCAAATCACAGGTTGCTGAAAACACTGATTTGTGGAATAAGTCTCATTTCAAGGCAAGCCATTCTACTAGGTCTCCTCCATTACTATTTTCTTTGATTCCATAATTATACCATCAGTTTACAAGTAGTCACTAAAATACAGGCAGAGCAAAAATGAAGGATGAAATAAAATTGCTGCCATATAATAAAGCACAGCTTCTTTTATATGAAGAGACAGAAATAAAGACAATGTAACTCAAAATCAAGCTGTTGGTGTAAGCAGCGTCACTCCAGGGAACTGTAGTAATGCCCTATGAGATAATATTGGATATTTAGTAGGTTAGTGTCAAGCAGTTTTCAGTGCTTTTTCCCTAAACTGTGAAACAAGTGTGCACTGATGCCAGATGTCTGGTGATCCGGAAGATTAAGCACACTGAACAGAAAGGTGGCTATCACTAACCAAAGGGAAATACATTCCCTGGGAGATCCTGAAATCCTGCAGCCAAATGTCTTTCTGAAGCTCAATAATTTATTTTAAAGCACAGCTGGAGGAGAAGAAGCTGACACTCCTCTAAGACAAAAAAATAAGATAATCTTGTGATTATAGTCCTTCCCATAAGAGAAGACTCTAGAGATTACTCTTTCCACTCAAAGGACTGAATTTAGGAACTTCTAGGGCTAACTAGCAAAACAGAGAGCAGAACTGATAGGTTTGAATATTTCTCTTGAGGTCAGTCCTGCATCACCCTCTGTCTGCAGTGTCCACAGTACAGTCTCTGGAATGAGCTGGCCTTTGCTTCGTACCTTGACTCCACTCTGGAGGTGGCTGTTTGGTTCAGTGCAGCAAGGGATCAGGCACAGGGGAAAAACATGGAAGTGAATGAATAGAATCAGGCTCTTGCAGAAATACAGGCTTCTTGCAGGAGTAGAAGTTTGTGTCCCAAGAACAGCACAAAGAATGCTTCATCGAACAAATACTTAGGAATTCAGGCATACCTTCTCTATACTATGTTTTTTAGAGCAAATCATGTATTTCCAAAGGTGCCATAGTGCCTTTCAACTTTTATACCACTTTACTTTAGGATGCCATATAAGTTCACAGACACTACACAACTGGGAGCAGCTGTTGCCTGCCCCAGAGGCAGGCAAGCTCTGCAGAGAGACTTTGACGAATTAGAGGACTGGGCAGGCAATCACCAATGTGATTCAGTAAAGGGAAGTGCCAGATTCTGCACCTGGGATAGGGCAAACCTCAATGTACAGAGAGACTGGGGAACAAAAGGTTGGAGAGCAGTGCTGCAGAAAGTCCTGTGGGTCCTAGTGGATGGCAACTTAAGTCAGCAGTGCCCTGGCAGCCAGGAGGGCCAACCCTGTCCTGGGCAAGGGAGGGGATTGTCCTGCTCTGCTCTGAGCTGGGGTGGCCTCACCTCAAGTACTGGAGGCAGTTCTGGGTGGCACAATCTAAAAAAAATATTGTACTATTATAAAGTGTCCAGTAGAGGGCAACGAGGATGGTGAAAGGTTGTGAGGGGACACTCTACAATGAGCAAGTTAAGTCACTCGGTCTGTTCAGCCTGGAGACCCCACTGCAGTCTACAACTTCTTCATGAGGGAAAGAGGAGGGGCAGATGCTGATCTCTTCTCTGTGGTGAACAGTGACAGGACCCAAGTGAATGGCCTGAAGTTGTGTCAGGGGAGGTTTAGGTTGGATATTAGAAAAAGGCTGTTCATCCAGAGAGTGGCTGGGCACTGCAACAGCTCCCCAGGACAGTGGTCACAGCACCAGCGTGACAGAGTTCAAGAAGCATTTGGACAATGCTCTTGGGCCCATGGTGTGACTCAGTGATGGTCCTGTGCAAGGACAGGAGTTGGACTCCTGTGGGTCCCTTGTGGGACCTTCCAGCTCACCATTTTCTGTGATTCTGTGGTACGAGCTTAAGACTAATAAGAGGAGGTATACAAAGGAATATAGGATTAGATGCATGATACTGAACTTTATTATACAAATGCCACAGGCATAATCACCAAGGCACTAATTGTTTTCTGAGAAGAAACTATTAGATGGATTTTGTCCTCTCAAAAGGACTTTCTGCCACTTGGAAATAGAACATCTGGTCTCCTGAGCTTGCCTTGTGCTCTCTGATTTTTGTTCTGTTTGTCTTACAGTACTTGATGAACTTGTGCTACACAGAAATGGGCCACATGAGACAGCCTTGCTCCTTAAACAAGACAAAATCTCATGAACCTGCCACAGAAGGGCATGGAATGTCACTGGATATGGTAACTTCTGTCTAGCCATCTGTTCTCTGCAGTCCTGGCCAGTATGGATCTAGACAATGATGGTTGTGATTGAAGTGCTGCCCTCACTTGGTCCACCTGGGTGGATCACTACTATCCAGTAGCACGTTTATGAACACATCAGGGATGTTTGGGCTTTATGCCCCACTTCCTATTAAGCTACTATTTAGCTTCAAGCTGCTAAACAAACACGGGCTGCTGAGTGGTACTGCCAGACAGTGTCATGCCCACAAGAACCAGCTAATCCACAGTACATGAAGAATTACTGCACGTGAAGAATAACTGTGGTTAATTTACAGTGTCTCCAGCTACCCAAATTCAAATGCTGAGTAATATGTTGCACAAAGGTGGCTACCCTGCCTGCTTTGGTATGTGGGACCCTTTGGAGTAAGGAAACAGGGAATCACAGGGACATGGGTTGAAGTCTGGGTTTGCTGTGGTAAATTATAGAATAAATAAGGGAACTAGAGAGTACTTTCCTGTTTTAAGAAAATAAGAGAATACAGCAGGAAGATAGCACAGACAGTGTCAAGTTTTGGGTAGCAAGGTATGTGTAATTGGGAAGCACAGGGTTGAAGACAGAATTTGGGACAAGATGAGAAGCAGAAGTATTTATAGGGATTTATAGACCCATTTAATCTTCCTTAGCTACAGCTATCCCTGAGTATGCTTCTGGTAAAGATGAAATATTTGCTGTGAGATATTGTCATAGAATTTGTCCTGTTTCTGGCCAGGACACGGTTTTTTTCTGCAGTGGCCAGGAGGGGGCATGGCTAGGACCCAAAGGTTATTCTATATCACTTCACATCATTGCCAGAGGCTGCAGGAAGGGAGTCTTTTTCTGGGAGGAAGGCTTCTTTTCAGGCTGGGGCAAGTGTGGCTGTCATTGAGTCATGAGTTCCACAACAAGCATTTTTGCTTGTGAATCATTCTCTCTTTTGTACTGTTCTGTTATTAGTATGTTGCTGATCCTGTTCATTTTCTTGTTTCATTGCTGTTTCCAGTAAATTGTTCTTACCTCAGCCTGGGATCTTTGCCTTTTGTGTCTCCAATTCTCTCTGGCCACCCGCAGTGGGAAGGGGGACAGGGGGAAGCAAGCGGCAGTGTGGTTTTAGTAGGAGCACTAAAATGGAGAATACCATTCTATCACAGAATCACAGTTTGGCTTGGAAGGGACCTTAAACCCCATCTAAGTCTGCTGCCATGCACAGGGACCTTCCACTAGGTCAAATTGCTCGAAGACAAATCTAACTTGGCCTTCAACACTTCAAGGGATGGGGAATCCACAACTTCTTTGGGAAACCTCTTCCAGTGCCTCACCACCCTTACAATCAAGAATCTCTTCTTAATCCAAATCTACTCTCTTTCATTTTGAAGCCATTTCTACTTGTCCTGTCACTTACTACATGTCCTTGTATGAGGTCCATTTCCAGCTCTCCTGCAGGCCCCCTTTGGGTACTGGAAGGTGCTGAAAGGTTACCCCAGAGCCTTCTCTACTTTAGGCTGAACAAAATCAAGTTGCTTGGTCTGCCTTGAGATGAGGGGTGCTCCAGCCTTTGATCACCTTTGTCGTCCTTCTCTGGACTCACTCCAACAGGTCCATGACCTTCTTTTGTTGGGGACCCCAAACCTGGATCCACTATTCCAGCTGGGGTGTCATAAGAGCAGAGTCAAGAAGAATCACCTCCCTCACCCTGCCGGCCATGCTGATTTTGGTTCAGCCCAGACACAGTTCTGGACTGCAAGTGCACATTGCTGGGTCATGCTGAGCTCCTTGAAAAACCAACACCCCAAGTCCTTCTCCTCAGGACTATTTCTCAATCCACTGTCTACCCAGTCTGTACTTGTGCTTGGGATTGCCAGACCCTCATGCAGGATCTTGCACTTGGCCTTGTTTAACTTCATGAGGTTCATGTGGGTTCACCACTCAAGCTTGTCCAAGTTCTTCTGGATGTCATCCCTTCCCTCCAGCATGTCAACTGCACAATTTTCTAGTGACCTTCTCTTATGTAAAGGATACTGAATACTCTTCTAAAGGATACTGATACTCTTATTTAAAGGATCTGAAAAGTTCCTGGGCAGGAATCACATACCTGTGCCAAATCCATGTTTTTCTGTCCCAAGGTAAGTAACACTTTAAGCTGTGATAAACATGCACTTAACATACCTGTAACCTGAGGGTTAGGTGGCATGGAGGGGTCCATAGCTGATTGCCCCTGTGTGCTGAACTAGCAAAGGTTCTTGAAGTCTGTTCCTGCCAGTGTCAGTTAAAGCACCAGGACCTCAGGAGGAGGCTTGGAGCCACATCTGTCCTCCCACACTGAGCTGGACTAAAGCCCACGCTCAAGTACGATTGTGCAGCTGGTCTCCTAGATGAATTCACTGGCAACATTAACTTTGATGAGAACAAGTCTGGGACCTGTATGAGCAGCTCATGTCAGAGATTTAGTGGTAGCTACACTCTTGCATGCAGGGGAAAACATCACTTTTGAGGCAATACTGGATGACATGATTTTGACGCAAATTATTTTGGAATTTCAAAACACTGACATCACGTTGTAGTTTTTAACAACCTCTTAAGGCTACATTAAGTCTGACATTTTAATGTCCCACTCATTCTTAGCACATACCAAGGGCAACTCTTGCTGCTGATGCATCATAATTGATCCAGAATGACACCCATGATAAAATAGTAATCAGTATGGAGGGCATATAAGTTTGAAGAATAAAGTAGCCAATATTTCTTTTCAACCTGAAGCTCAATGAGAGTCTTGGATAGGCACCTGAGAAAAGAGAGAGGAAAACAGCATTATTTATACTGAAGGAAAGACACTTGTAGATAGCTGCCTTCAGTTTCTGCAGAAACTAAAGCATGCACATTTTGTGGGGTATATGACAACTGCAGAACAGTAGGGATGACACCTTCACTGTATTACTCATTGGTATTAAAAGAAACATTTCAGTGAATACAGTGATAGCCAAGTAATTTGTATTTGGGAAAGAAAGAGAGACAGTAAATTACTTTGGACAATTGAACAGATAGTAGGTGAACACTGGGTAGTTTTTAAGAACAAAATGCTTAGGTCTCCAAGTAAAATGCTTATCCAAGTACACAGTTTTCACAGTATAGAATTTATATTGAGAGAATGAGTAATGTGCATAGTTTTTAATTTACAGTGAGGAGTTGTTCAAGAGATGAGACTTCTAAATTACATCTGAACTATAAGAAACATGTGACCTGTGGTGTCAAAAATAAATTATAATGAATTCCACTAAAGGAAAAGCCTTCAGATTAGATCCTCTAATGTCAATTACAACCAGCCTGAATTTTTCTTCCAAACATATTTTAAACAAAAAAACTGTTGAATTTTGTGTGTGAATATATAGATAAATATATATGTAAAATTCATGAACAGTTACAAACAGAAAAAATTAACAATGAAAGTAATTAATATCCTCTTGATTGGTGCGTATCTTACTGAATTGGAGTTAATCTTACTGAATACAATTTAGACATATACATATATATATTCAGACAAATATATTTAGAAATCTCAAATGGTTAAAAATAATTGTGACTTTTTTCACTGAATGCAAAGATGATTAAATCTGAGTACAGCTGTATAAGAAAAAGGTAGTCATTCACACATTAGCTCCATGATTTCAGTGTTCGCACTACGAGTCTTAGATATACTTCTAACAGCTCATCTAAAAAAATCTAGTCAACATCCTAAAAAAACTTATCTTGGCACATACCAATATTGGCACAAACCAGATATTAGATCACTTCACACCCATTCTAATGCAAATATGTAAAATATATGAAAGACTACATCTAGAGAAAAAATGAAAAATTAAAAACTTATCTAAAGATTATATTCATATGTTTGCATATGAGCTTGAGAAACTACATTTGCCCATATAGACATGAATTATGGATTTCCTAAGAAAGAAAGGGAAAGAAGGACTAGAAAACTGGAGATTTCGCATTCTTTCATTCCTGACAGTTTGTTACATTTTGAGTCATACCACAGAAAAATGCCACACCATTTCCAGACAGCAGAAGCATCAAGGTAATACCAAACTTGTGCAAATATTCTTAACTGCTGTATCAAACAATCTCAGAACAGCTATCATTGGGAAAATAAATATCTGGTAGGTGTATCTGGTTGCTGTGATTACTTCAATCAGCAGCATCTTTTCCCAGGATGAAATGCCTTTTAGTTTCACCAAAAGAAGTATATATTGGTGGAATCAGAAGAATGTATTTCATCCTTATCAGACAAAGGTTTTCTCCTGTCTGAAGGAGTCAACACAATTTTCAGCAAGAAAACTTCTATACTGCAGCTTGCTTAACATTTTCATTTTCCAAAGAACAATGTTTCATTTCAAAAGACAAGTTATCTCATTGAAATCAGGTCTGACTTTTTTTTTTTTTTTTTTTTTTTTGGCAAAGTTTAACTTTTTCATTAGGATTCTTATGAAAATGTTTCTGTGGCCTTGTGTCTGCAGACTATATAAATAAAACAGGAGACTATAATGAAATATATAAACACTGCCATCATGAAATACATTAAAAATGCAGCAGACCTGATCACCTTTCTGCAATAAGAGTAGAACATAAGACAGAAATCTTTATAAAGCTCTGTTGAGAAAAATTACTTCATATATTACAGTGCCCAAAGGGCTCAAAGGGTTTTCTATAAATGTGTATTAAACTTTTCAAAAGTCCTGTCCAGATCTGGACATCTGTGGAATGTAATTGATAGAAATGACAACTGAAAATTTTCCCATAAAATACCAATTTTTGGATTAAATAGTATGAAGGATTAATTCAAGAAAGTTCAGTAGAACTGAATCACTGAATCAAAGTAAATTCTTTTTTTTTTCTGTTTGTTTCAGATCCAAGGACGCTGGACGTATTAGGGAAATTCAGAGAAAAAAGAGAGAACTTCACTGTTGATAAAGCACAGAAAATGGTGTGGGTGATAGAGGTGTGTATCAACAGGGGACAGAATAACGTGTCACATATATTAGTAATGTTCAGTAATGAAATCCCAGACTTAGAAACTGTATGTAACAGAGTGAACTTTAAACATTTATCTTGAATGCTTCACCTGTGACCACCATCCATTACCTCAGCACCACTTCTGCCTAATTAGGTGAGGTAATTACTGAAACTAGTAAGATCTGGTCCTAAAGGTGGACTCCCCAAAGAGCTGACCTCAAGGCCAGAGATACCAACCTAAATGCATTTCAAGCACCAGGTTCTTTGTCTGAAGCTAGAACCCCAAGAACCACGTATAGGGCCAAGGCTATCAGCGCTTTCTGTCTTCGTGCTCTAGAGTTGGAGTTGAGTAACAGAGAGATTCAGTTGCCAATCTGATTGTGCCCTGATCCTTTTGAGATGCCCTGTGACATCTCAGACACCAGCACACAGCTGGTGGACATTATATACCCCCTACATCTTTTTGGTCAGTATGTGGATACTACGAAGACTGCCTTGTGCCCTCAAATAGCAATTGATCAAGCAACTCACTTGAACTGCCTACATGTGAGCTTGGTGTCTAAACTCCAGTTCATCCAGTCAATCTAGAGAATGAAACCTAGAGAATTACCCACTACCTCCTAAAAAGGACTCTTACAGGTGTACTGAATTTGTCTCCAGACTCCACCAACAGTATGGACTAGATTCTGACCAGCTCATATACCTAGTCCAAATGTGGACACTGAAATTCCCCATAAATCAGAACAAGATGAATCCAAACCCTTCTCAGAGTAGATTTTGATGGTGTGAGGCTCCCAGACGACCTAAACACAAGTCTTGCTGGCATTACAGCTGCTTACTGCAGTTGACATGTACAGGATAGACTTTTTTAGGGTCAAGTTGAAATTGAGACATGAACTGTAGCCTTGTTTTTCGTCATACTACATGGCCATGGCTCTCCTTAGGTACCTCTCTCTGAGACTATGAGAGTCTATATTTCTTTCAACTGAATTGCTTTTATGTCTTAAAAAATTATCTGTTGACCCTGCCTCCAACCTGCCATCTCTGCCACACTATCTCACCTCCATCTAAAAGGCCACAGGAGTCTGTGGAAAAAAGAACAATTAAAAGAAGGGCCCCATCTCATTTTCCATAGTTAATTCTCCCTCTTTGTCTGAATGGCTAAAGCTCAGTGAAAAGGATGGGTCCTAACCTTCATGGAGCAAGGACTGCAAGTCCACATCTTTATTTATCAAAGAAGGATCCATTCTGTGGATTATTTAATATAAGTTGACTTCTGGGTAAGCTCAACAATTACACTGCTACTTGCTTGATTATGAGCACATAATGATTTGTCAATTAAGTACATTTAGTGATTAATTACCAAGAAATTCTAGTTGTTAATTTTCCATAAAAATGTTGTGTTTTTTTCCTTTTTACCATGTTTTGCCTTGTTATCCTCCCTCCCATCTCATATAACATGTTGATGTATATGGGCTAATTTAAATACTATAGGAATAACAGAATTTTGCCAGAAGTATTTAAATCCAGCAGTATTGGGAATGAAAGTATGAAAATAAATACTTAATCAATACTTGAGCCCGAAATATTCCTTTTTCACATATTTGGGCACTTGATAAAAAGAGATTACTTGTTTCTGTTCCAATTTCATTAAAAGCTAGCAAGCTGAAATATTTGGCTTCAAGGATAAATTAGTCTCTTGCTGTTTTATCCAAATATGAAACAAGATAACAGAGTTGGTCAGTTACAGAATTCTTACTTTAATACGTTCTTTTGGGAAGGTTCTTTGGCTAATTGGAAATGTACTTTACATACTGATCTTTCAGAATACAGCAAATATTTAATTTTCCAATCTTTTGAGACTACCCTCCTCTTACCAACAGGTTGCTAATCTGGCTTTGACAGCTATGTGACTTGAAGCTTTTAGGGGGTGTTTTACATATCCCCATTCCTGTTCATTATCTAAGCATTTTGGGAGGCAGATTCAGGTAACAGACTTGGAACTACACTTCAGGTGTTTGAATGCAGATATTTGCACATGGATGGAGCATGAGCTGTTAGTGGAAACCATGGAGATCTAGACTTAGAGCCAGCTGATTCTAAGGGTGTGATTTAACTGCCTATGCTGGTGTCTATACTCTCATTTGAGATGTGACAGGCTAAAGAAGAGCAGAACAGAACACTACTTAAGAAATCAATACTGAAGCACTAGATGGTGAACACAGGACACAAGGCTGTAAGATGCCAGAACAGCAGCCTAACTGCTAACCAGGATCTCCTGCAGCAGCTCAAAAAGCAGCAGATTGTTATGTTTAGGCAACTGAATAGTGTTTAAAATATTCATTTGAGAAAGAAGAGGTATTCAAGAGCTGAACAGCTCTTTAGGCTTCACTGACAGCACTGACAGGATGGCATTTGACTGTGGGCTTAATTCAGTTCCTGACACATGGGCATCCAGTGCCACTTAAATACCTCATGGTATCCTGTATGGCCTTCAGTTGGTGTTAGAAAAATAGTCAAACCAGGTATTTCTTTTTCATAGCAATTTAAAAATCGTTAATAAGGCAACAGGCGATTGTATATGGCTTTGCAGATACCTTCTAGACACCTGAAGGTTTTATTTCATTTCCAATCAAGCATTCTCTTTTTTTAAACTATATGACCATACTTGTTTCTCCACTAATCTCAAGTCTGCCTTTTTCAAGATTTTCACTCACACTTGCTTGTTTTTCATAAACCCTCTTCTATTGCTCCATTACTGCCTTCAAGAGTGCTACCCTTGACCACAAATACTAAGCTCAAGCATTATCAATGTAAACAAGACTTCTTTATATGGTAAGATTTTTGGTTTTGTCTGTTTCTTTCCTTTTTCTCCCCAAAAAGATCTTACTGGCTCATTTCCAGTCCGAGATCAACAACAACCCCTATATTTCTAAACACAGAACCCTGGCATAACCTGGCATTCTCTATCCTTAATTTGGACAGGAATAATTAGTTGCACAGATACTGTATTTTGAACTTGTCCATACTGAATTTTATACATTTTTCAGACACATTTTGTTAATTTGGCAAGATAAATTTTAACTTCCATTCTATACTTCAACAGGCATTCAGCTCCTCCAGCATTCTTGCAGTTGACCATGATTTCTGTCATTATTGATGGGGGTTTTCCCATGCTTATAATTGCTTCTCAGTAGTAACTATGGGAACAGATTTTTCCCTTTGCCTAAATTACACAAGATTATACAGCACAGTTTCTCTTGAAGGATAGGAGAAATAAGTAAGTAATCCAAAAGCTGTTTATGGCATGACTCTGAAGTCTTCTTTTAGTTTTATTCAATCAAAGCATACTAGGACTGAAATCTCTGAAATGTTCACTGAGATACTGCGCTCAAAGAACTAATATCTCCCCCTGAGACTTCAATAACCTCAAAGCCAAAAACATGACTTACTTATTTTCCAAAAAAATGTAGAAACTGGCCCTAATTACTGGGACTGTAAGAAACTCTTGAGAAGAAACTTGAAAAGTGTCTGCTGACTTTATGCATCCGATCTGCTGGCATGCTTTGGATTTAGATTTAAACATGTGGTTTTGAGAAACAAATGTGATGTTACCCTGCATGGAAATACTTGTCATAAAACGTCATAATTAATCAAGCATTTTTACAATGTCCTGTATCAAAGCAATAATAAATTCAGTATTGTGTCTTCATCAGTGAAAAAAATTAAATGTTTCAGAAAATGGTACAAGAAACATTCTGTTCTCTGTGATTCCCTAATGCCAAGCTGTTTTAAACCCTGAAGCATGAGACTTTTTTATTCCTTTCACTAGTTTTTTGAAGAAAGAACCATTAATATTCTGAACATTTGGTCAGTCACAGAAATATGTGTTCCTAGTTTTTAGTCTCTCTTTTATTTGTCACATATCTCTTTCGATTTTTCATTTTCCGATTTTTACAAATCTTTCATCTCTACATTACTAAACCATGCATTTAGTGAAATATTTCATGCTGAACTAAAAGGTGGCCTTGGGCTGTCATTAAAGGCACTCCACAAATAAGTTCTCTCTATTCTCACTATTGTCTAAGAGCTTTCCTACAAAAGCATATCCAGTCCTGTGCAGGCACAGGTAAGCCCTGGCTGCCAAAGGTGACACTAGCTGCAGGACAGAAGGATACAGGATTAGAGCAACTGATTCTCTATAGAAAAAAATATCTTCCATTCACAATGGTAAACAAGAACAGCAGCAGTTGGCAAACCCTCTCGTACTAATTTCAATCCCAGCAATATTTACATTTTGTTCTGAAATACAACTTGTTTTCTGTGTACTTTGAAACAGATGCTGCGTCCAAAGAGTGGGTGAAGTGATGCTTACAAACATGATTGAGCTGTGCTTCATTTGTTCTAGTGTGCAGAGACAGATGGAACAGCACACTCCTGTGGTCTGAACAGCACTGAAAATCTGAAGGCCCCCAATAATGAGCCAAATAATGGCTCCACATGTGCTGATAGCTTTCTGTGTTGCTTTGGTTTTGCCACACATATTCCTATTTTGGTGTCTAACACCAAATATGTAAATCAACCTTGCACTTTGTAATTCAAAGACATCTATTACTGTGAGTTACTACTAATTTTTATTCCATCTTCAAGGAAACAAGCAGGGATTTGATTTGAGCACCTTAACAATGACAACAAATGCAGTGGATGACTATGTATAAAGTACAATATATCCATCAGTGCAAGTCAAGCGATAAAACACATTACATTTGCTATATAACAACAAAACAAACATGCACTGAAAAGCTGCAGAGAGGTGTTTATAAAATTGGTGGCTTTTTGACCTAGCATGCACAAACACATTTGTGCATGATCAGTTACCCTGTAGGCTGTATTTAAATCATGATTCAGAGGTTTAGATCATGGATTCATTATTTAGATCATGGATATCTAGGTGATATCTAGTTAAGTATCACATACATACACAAAAAAGAAAAAATAAACCAAGGAGACAAAGAATCACAAAATGGTTTGAGGTGGAAGGGACATTAAAGAATACATAGTTACAGCCGCACTGCCATAGGCAGAGACACCTTTGACTAGATGAGGTTACTCAAAGCCCCATCCAACTTACCACTGTTACAGTAAAGAATTTCTTTCTCTATCCAATCTAAATATACCCTCTTTCAGCATGAAGCCATTTGCCCTTGTGCTATCACTACACATTTTTATAAAAAAGTCCCTCCCCTAGCTGTCTTGCTGGCTCCATTAAATACTGGAACGCTGCTAGAAAGCCCTCTTCTCCAGCTTAACCCCAACTCTCTCAGCCTGTATTGACAGGAGAGGTGCTCCAGCCCCCTGGTCATCTTTCCAACAAGTTAATGTTCCTTCTTGTTCCAACAAGTCCATGTCCTTCTTGTGTTGGAGTCCCTGGAGCTGAATGTAGTACTGAATGCAGGTCTGTAATTTTGGGTTCCTACCTCCAGGCTTTGTCAATTAATTTCTTTATCCAAACATGCAACACAGGCTACATATCATGACTGGTAATTAAAGTTAATTACTATTAATAAAACAGTAATTTTCATGCACAAGAAAATTAAACACTAAATGGGCAAACGGCAATACTTGCCTGTGGCAAAGACAACATTCTTTGACACCAGTCTGTATTCCACGATAGAGAACTGAGGAAGCTCAATCCTCTCCACGCCAGTGACTGCGTTATCTCCACCTCTCCAGTAGAACTCTATGTCATCAGTTGTGTAGCCATCTGCAGGCAAAGCAAGAAAGTCAGAAATAACAGTGGTCTCAAACACAGCCTCAAACATGCAGCTTGTCATTTGAGACAACAAAAAGAAAAAGAATTGGAACAGCTGGAGAGCTGTATGGTATTTTGCCTGTGGGAAGGTCTCCCAAATTGCTACACCATTACAGTCTCAATGAGAATTTTAGGCAAAATACTCAACTTTCTTTCTATTTTTTTTTAATCACTCATATTATTCACTAATGGTCACAGTGAGAAGAAAACTCTATCCAAGATTTAGGATATCAAATGCATTTAGCACTGAAACCAAATGTATATTTACATTTATATAATGTAATGTATATTTACATTACACATTATAATAAATTATTATAAATGTATATTTACATTTACTGATAATCAACAGAAGAAGGTTAATTATTAACTTTATTATATAAGGATATTAATTACAATATTAATTATTCAAGGAACACAGAGAAACATAACTGGGCCAGGACTTTTCCACTCACTGTAAACTGTGAGTTGCATCATTTCCACTAGCTTCCACTAGTGGAGGACTAACTACAGTTGAATATGGAATATATACTAGTATTTTCTGTATATGGCCACAATTTCCAGCCAGTTGCAGAAACGGACCAGGTGCTTCTGAAGTGCAAATATACATCTGAATATTGCAATCCTAGGACATGACTAGGTGAAAAGAGAATATTGTTCTTTTTGTAACATAGTTTCAAATCATAAATGGGGTCAGTCTGAAAGCCCAGAGTAGGTCTTGCACCAAGATGATCCATACATAATAAAGGATATTGAAAGAAAATTGTATCACAGTGTTTGCTCACTTGAAAATAAATCTGATAAAAATACAAATATTCATCTCTCATGTTGAAGATAAGCATCCAGTCACTACCTCTGCCAGGTCAGGCAGGAATACTAAATTACTTCTTTCTGTCCTAACCTTATTTTTCTGGGATGTATTAATCTATCTAGAAATAGATGGCTCTTTACATCTTTTAATAATTCAAATAAACAGACAAAAAAAATTTCCAAATGGTGATAATTACAATTCAAATAGTGTTTATACACACATGTGTAAATATTACACAGTTCTATAAAACAAAACAAAAAAAAAATGCAAAAAAACAAGCTTGATCCAAACTAGATTTCACATGCATCTTCTTAGGTACGTACAGCTTTCTATTTCCAGAGTACAGTTTTGTTCATCTAATGGGTATCTTCTCAAGTCCATCATACATGCTGCAGTGGTTGTGATTCTGAAACACAAGCACCAAAGAGTTTTACCATACAGCCAGTAATCCAGATTTTGGGTGATGGGGTTGTTTATCTTCCAAAGTGAAGACCCTCTGAAAAACAGCTTACAATAACTGAGAATCTGGTCTGTATTTTTACACTGATAATCAGCCTAATAGAGCAGCAATTACACTGAATTTCAGTGGAACAACTCGCTGTGAATTGCCCTTATGCAACCAGCCCCTTTGGGGATCAATGGACCTATCCTCATATGCAAATATTACATGAACATTTGCTGAGGATAAAAGATACGACTTTATAACAGAAACCATGAAGTGAAAATAGTCTGCTACAAATGTCAAAATGATTACAGCTGCATGAATAACTGATTTCTTGGTTCTGTGACAGGTCTAGGAAAAAAAAACAACCCTGAAACGCTGAAAGAAAGTTTAAGGTCCAGCGAAATGCTTTGTTTTAAGTATTACTTCCCTGGTTTTCAAATTTAAAGAAGATTTTGTTGTGAAGCTCTATATGGAATTTTAAGTTTTCTCCTCAAATAACAATACACTTTTGCTTCTCTGTCTATTTAACCATTTAGCACCCTAAGGATGGTTTTGCAAAACATTTCACCATTGATGAATCAGCATTATTCTTCAACCTCTTGTATATCAGGAGAGTCAACAACAAACATGTACAACCAGAACAACTGTCTTAACAGCTTCACACAGCACTGTCAATTTATTTTGTAATTAATAGATTTATACATTTGTACTAACTTTAGACAGATATAACCATATGCTCATAATTAATCTGCAGCATATTTTGATGTTTTTCTGAATCATAGCCTTCACCAAGGGTATGTACATTATTATGCATCATTGTTTTTATAATGGCTTCATATAAATTTTACATTTAAATTATCTTCTGAATCTGACTAGCTACATTCCTTACTGATCCTTTTTTGATATAAACAAGACATGGACCTTGCACACAGTTTGTTCCTAAACAAATAATATTCTAGTGATAATTTATGCTAATAAATACAAGATGGGAAAATGCCTTAAATTTACCTCTAAAAGCTGGAACCCTCAGTGTTAATGCTTTTTTCATGTCTTTTCTCTGAAGTTATTTCTTCTAACCATTAACCTTCTCAAATTATAGTCTTCTAATCTGGTAGACTACTTCAAAACTCCAGGGCAGTGTTTCAAGATAAAAAAATAGTTATGTGCCTTTCTTCACATCTTTCACAGTTAAAAAAACTTACATTGTTATTATGAATGTTCTATCCAAACTCAAAGAAAAGGAAAGAAAGAATGCCTGTCCTTATTATACAGGATTATTTTAGATGAATAACCACATAATATCTAACTAAAGGGATTAAGACCATTATTGCAGTCTCACAGGAAAACAGAGGCCACCCTTCTCTGACTGGGAAGGTGTTTTTGCAAGAAAATACTGTAATTTCTTTGCACAGGGAGAGAAAATTGTATGAGCACAAAGACAATGAATGAGGAAGGAGAAGAAAAAACTCAAGGATCTGTGACTCATCACATCTTCTAACTTGTGTTCCTACCAGTAGCCAGTGAGAAAGGCACACACCTGATCTTTGTCCTTTCTAGCCCTACCTATAGCATGACCATGTCCAGTGACAACACTGCTGACTCCTCTGACTGTCCTCTGAAAACTCCTATGCTAGTAGTCCCACAGGATTTCAGGTACTAAGTATCATATCACAAGAGGATACTTAGGTCAGCCTTCCTCCAAGCTGCATCTGGTAATTGCTGTGGTTCCTCTGTTAACACAAATTCCGGTGGGCCGGAGCAGTGTACAAACGGCAGCTCCTCAGCTGCTCTGCAGTTTAGGGAAACATCTTCTCTGTGACCAACATTTGCTAATGCCCTTCTGGAAACTCAGGGTGCTAAGACACAAGGTTATTAACTATGGAGAGAACGAACCATCGGGTTGTTTAGCCTGGAGAAGATAAGGATCCAGGGAGATCTTACTGGCTTTCCAATACCAAAAGATAGGCTATGAGAGAGCTGGAGTAGGACTTTTTAGAAGGACGTGCAGTGGTAGGACAAGGAGGAATGGCTTTAAACTGAAAGGGGGTAGATTTAGATCAGATTTTAGGATTAAAATTTGACTTTGAGGGTGGTGAGGCACTGGAACAAGATGCCCAGAGAAGTTCTGGATTCTCTATTCCTGTAAATGTTGAAGGTAAGCCTGGACTGGGCTTTGAGCAACGTGATCTAACCAAAGGTGTCCCTGCCCATGGCAGGATGGTTTTTAAAGTCCTTCCCAACCCAAAGCTTTCTGTGATTCTTTGAGTATTTCCTCAAGACAATCACTAAGAGCAGCTCTAGCTAAGCATATAAAACTAGGATTAGCATACGGTCTTAGAGGGGAAAACTTATTCTTCAGTCTGTGATTATTTATAAACAAGCAATGATCACCTTAACAAAGCCATACTGATTGTGCAATGAAAGGATCTTGCTCACGAGTCAAATAATAACTGTGTTCAAAGTAAAACAAGGAGGCATGCTTAGAAATTGTTGATATGAAGGTTCTCTCCCATGCTTTAGAAGATTCGCCTACACAAACCTAGGTCTCATGTGGGATCCTGCAGCAGAATCCACAGGAAATAAGTTGATATGAAAGGGAATGTGCTAGCAGACTCTTAAATATTATGTTGTATACCTAGCTTTAAATGCCAGCCATACAGAACACTAATGATTAATTTTACAATATTGCAAAAAATTATACAGCTGGCAAACCTATATTCAACTCAATAATTGTGTTATATTTTGGTCTATTCACATACTCTAGCAGTTTTGTGTCACAGGTTCCAGTCCCAGAAACTGCACATTCTTGCTCAAGGAACTTTTTTACTTTTTTTACAGAAAAATGGATGTTTTTAATTTAATAAATATACACTAGAAAAGAAGGTACAGCTAGAAATAGACAGAAACAAATTTACCTCATTTTTTCAAAATAAGTTTAGTATTCAGAGGTTGCTCCTGAATGAACATTCAAGCAACCGAATTTAACTTGCAAAAATGCACACCAAAAGCAAGAATGAACAGTGCAGGCTTGTGCATGCTCCCAAGAAGAGCAGGTTAACTTTTTATGGGATGGGGGTGCCTAAGACAAGACAACAAGGTTTCAAGAACTCATCATCATGGCAGTGACAGAGGAATGATGATGAACCAGACAAAGATGAAGCGAGACAGAGACACACATACAATTTGGGTGAAAGCAACACACAAAGAAAATGTTTTTAAATGTTTATAATTTCCTACTCTGGTTTCCTTTCCTCTGCATATAGATTCTCTTATCCTTCTGTGGTACTATATTCCTGGGCTCATTGTCTTTGATTATACTTTTGTATTGTACAGGAGCACCATCTGTGATGAGGTGCTGCATACATAACTGAGAGAAGGATATTTTATATTCCCTAAACTTTTACAGTATGAATCAGTCTAGGCAATATAGATACTTCATATGTGACTAGGTCACAGTCCTGACAGTTTACTTTCTTGATACAGAAATACATTAATCCAAAAAAAAAATAGAAGTAAGCGTGGTTGCCTTGTCTGACTGATCACAAATAACCTTTTCACCCTGCAAACATTCATCATGTTTCAGATATGGATAATAATTATGTGAGTCCTTTCAGATAAAATACATATATTCCTCCACTCACTTTTAACATCTTACATTGTACTGCTTAAAAACAAGAGGTTTATGCACGAGAAACACACAAGCAGTCAGACTCTATTTTTGATCCCCAGACTATAGTCATTTCCTCCTTAGTCTCTTATGAAAAAAAAGCTGTTTTATCATCATTTTCCTTGTAGATTGTTCTGAAGACAGTAGAACAAATTAAGTGTGTCACCCAAAAGAAAAAAAATTCCCCAGAAATGGGCTGAACTTCAAAAAGCTACTGTTCCATTCCCCCACTATCACAGACTTCTGCTGCAGTAGCAAAGTGCTTTCTCTAAAGCAGAAAGGAACCTTGGATGACTGAAGGTCAAGTCTTTCAAAACTGTGATAAATCCTACATTGTTCAGAAGAGAACACACATCCAGTGTGGCCTTGGGATGGATCACTTTTAATTATATATGTGTTGAGGAACTGCTTTGCTCTGTGGATGTTCTGTAATTGGTTGCAACCCTCCAAAATTTCACCGATTATTCTGAGTGACCCTGTGCTTTGTGGCGCGTAAAACTCCAAGTTCCAGCCTCAACCCACACTGCCCCTGGACTGCAGCTTGAGCCCAATGCCACTGGGATGCTCTGAAGCCATAACAGACGAAGTAGCATAGTGATGGAACAACACAAAGCACACACAGGTCTTTAAATCAGCAGAGATGAGGCTCACATATTTTTTTCATTTGGATCATAGTGTTCTATATTTTGCCACGATTTAATTTAAGACAGTCATTCTTCACTATGTAACTTAGCTGCTTCATGTCATAGATATCTCACCCTGGATATTACATTTCTTTTCAGAGAAAAGAAATGGGAAGAAGTGTGCTACACATGAGCCACTGGTGAAAACCCTGCTAAGCAAATCCTATTACGTGGAATTGCATCTGCATTTGCAGAAAGGGAAGCCAACTTATTCAAAGACACTACTCTATGGCAGATAATCCTCACCTGAATGTGTCCAAATGTTTTTAGAGTGTGACAGAAAGACTTCTACACATTACTAGGATCACAAGAATTCTAATCTGCTTTACTCTTTTATTATATTGCTTGGGGGGGTATTTCTTGACATGAAGAAAACAAATATACCTCTGATAATTTTTTCTTACATTTAATCATTTGTGGAAAGAATCCTAAACCTGTAGTGTTCCATACTGAGTCAATACCTTGCAAAACAAAAGCCTCGTTTTGCTAAAAACCGGTTAATTACAGAGAAAACATTCTAAACTTCTTTGAAGTTTCATATTAGGCTGAATCTATCTCTATTTTGTCTAGAAAGATTCATTCAATTCTCCATACATGACATGTAACAGGAGTTAAAAAGGTGAGGGCCAAGATCCAAGTCAAGTAAAAAGTTTGACCACTGATAAAAATAGAAGCAGGTAAAATACTGATACTGGATATATAACCCATCTCCACCACTTTTATGCTCTCATTCATTTTTATATCAGGGACTTTTTATCTTTCACTACCTATGTGCACCAATCTTGAGTATTTTCTCAGCTTAAATATACAAGAAACTTCCACCTGTGGAAATGGAATTTTCACTGGCAAAGACTTGTTTTGCTGGCTTAAACCACTGGAGCAAGTGAACTAACCCGTTCAAAGAAACTACCATTTTGATACTACTGGGTTTTCTATAAGGATTTTTGCTGGTGTAGTTAAGTTTATTAAGAGAAGGATACTTCAGCATTTCTAACCATAAAAGCTATGGCAGAAAAGGAAGAAAACACAAGTCAAACATAAAATAGGTAGAAAGTAAGAGAATTTAAGGTCACTTTATACCTCTGGTTTGAAATGTAACAATTACAGTGCTGATTCCTGCTTGAAGAAATCACTGAAAGTACCAGGTCATGATCTTAGCTGTGGCTGACTCCCTCCCCCCAACCAGGGCTACTTCTGGCTTTTTTTATTTTTTTTACAGACTATGAACACACCAGGAGACAACATAAGCACCCATATTCAATCTTACTGCCTGTACTTTGGACAGGATTTTCAGGTTTACAATTAATATGTGCCTTTCTGCTTCCTATAGCCAGCGGGCTTTCCAGATATGGTGACTGTACAGAAACAGATAAAACCTGACTGAAGGCGCTTCTGGCAAAATTAAGAAACATCGAGTGTGTCATTTGTTTTCTACTGGCATCTCTTAGAGTTACAGGGAAGGTTACATAATAAACTAACCAATGTTTGTAATAACCTTGTACCAGGAAGCAAGCATCAACAACACATAAGAGCAGCGATGAAATCTTCATCATGGAAGCACAGACCTGAGGCCGTAAAGCACCGTTCCGTCCGGGTGAAGGCGAATCATTCGATTCTTCACAGTAACGCCGTGCACAAACGATTTCTTGTCATTCAAGAAGTAAGTGTCAGGCACCCAAAGCTGATCTGCCACTCGGTTATCAAGCGTGAGGTTCAGAGGTATGCCAGCATAAGCCAGCCTCTTATCTCTCCAGTACTGTTGAAAATACATAGTCAAAGTGTAATCCTGGTGAGGGAAAAAAAAAAAAAGAGAAGTACAACAGTCAACCATACTTTGTAGAACTAGGAGAATAATTTCCTTGTTGTTAGCTTATTCTGCTGTTGATTAAATTTAATATTTTTAAATGTTTAATAAAAATTCAATTTTTGTAGCACTTAACAAATTTTTTCATGTCATTCAAGTATCACTCTAGACTAAGGGGGCATTTCAACTCTTACAAATTTCAGAAGGTATCAGTATCTTTTGTCCTGCTCCTGCTTTTCTTTCATGTAGTTCCTCTGACAGCTGCCCAAAATTATCATATCTGTGGAATGATAAATGACATAATGGGTAAATACTGCCATCTTCCCCATTTTTAAAAATGATAAATAAATGGAAAAAACATTTAAAGTGTTTTGAAGCAGGATGCAAATTTCTGCCTGAAAAATAAGCTGAAAATATGTTCATTATACATGTACCTTTGTGTGAGACTGCATTTTGCAGTAACACAGGTATTTTCTCATCAACAGGCTACACTGGTACTTTGAATAAGAGTAAATTGTATTAAAGTCCCACTAATGTCAATGCTTAGTTTTCATAATTTTGTCAGTTTTAAGGTTTATGGTGTCTACTATGAGCTATGATCACTAATGTAAAAGCATAAACATGGATACAGAAGCTTAAAACAAAAATTTTAAAATTCTTTATTTCAGAATTTTCTAACCTGACTTCTTCATGTCATAATAAGGCTATAGTGAAATGCTTTGAAAGCCTTAGATGGCAGGCGTCATTCATTACCTTCATGGTGTTATAAAACATTAAAAAAAAAAAAAGTCTGGGAACATTTTAAAGTTATGTACCAGCAAAACTGAAAAAATAAATCACATGAAAAAAATGAAACTTAAGTACAAGCCATTAAAACTCTGATTTTTGAATTACAGAAGCACTCTAAACAATAAAACTCTTAATGAGATTCTTCACAAAATACTGAGAAATTTATGTGATCTCCAAACACATTTAAATATTTAGCAGCAGGTGTGCAAGCCACAGGATACCTGTATTTGCATCTGTTTCTACAAGCTGGTGATGCAAAACCCCTCAGGCTTGCTGCTTGTTTGGGAAAAGGATGCTCGAGTTTCCTAAGCATGGCTGTTGGGATTGGTCCATTCTTGTAAAGGGTTTCATGTGGAGACAGTCCAATTCCAGGCACTGCTCCTGCTCTGTTTCCCTCAAGCCCTATGGTCTTTCCTTGAAATCATATGAAACTTGAGCCTGCCTTTCACACTTAGTGCCTTTGCATTTTTGATCCAGTGATTCATTCTCTTTAATGAGGGAGCTGCTATGGTTTAAAGAAATCAAATTTAATTGCTTAGAAAAATAAACCATTATAGATATCAAGGAAAAGCTGTTCCCGTTTTAAGAAACTAATAGGAGACCTTTGAAAACAAAAGGGCCCAGTGATGGGAGAAAGGAGCCCATGTGGAGTTGCCTAGAAGGAATCTCATTCCTCAAACCTCAAATCTGACATGACTGCTCAGGAGAATGAGCTCTAACCTTTTTGTCAGCAGCTTTCTTCAGTGGGACTAATGGTCCCTGCTCAGCAGTGAATGAGGTGCACGAGACACTGGGTGCACCTGCCTCACTCCCATCATCATGTCATGAAGGCCACCTCTCTCCTCATGCTCTCTGCAATCAGTTTTCCAACACTGATGCATTAGAACAAATATCCTCTACCAGCTCTGTTTCGTTTAATTAAAGCTTGTTTCTATTAACATTCAAAACGTGCCGCCTTCTAGAATGGTTTGCACAGCAATGTCAAGAAATCTGGCATTATAAAACTTGTGGACACAAGAACAGCACACAAAAAGTTCACTATGTGTAAATGCACAGTATATGCACAAAATAATGCTAAAAAATTAAATAAAGAAAAGGGGTGGCACTGCATGGCATTGAAAGAAGTGAGCTGGCCAGCACTGAAATATAAGAGAAGCATTACAGCTGGGAAAAAAAAAAAAGAGTTTTAGGCTAGCTTTATTTTTCCTTTGGTTTGAGATAAAATATATGTTAACACCTAATGAAAGGAGTAATTAATTAGCTAAATAAAAAAAAATTATAACAATACAAGCATTAATAACCTGGAATTTTATTTTAAAATAACATTTGCTGTGTCAGGGAACAACTTTACAAATTACATGCGGATATACAACAACCATCAAACATCCAAAACTTACTGTGTCTTGAATGAAAAAAGGACTTCCAAAACACATTCTCTAAAGTACAAATTTCACTAGCACTTTCTCTATTAACCCTGCTTACTTCTTATATCATCTTAATTTTAAATTTTAAAAAAACCCTCAAAACTCTATGTCCATTAATGTATATATTTGCGTTTTGTACATTTGGGCTCTGCCAGCTGCACCTGCTCTGAAGACAATGACAGAAGGAATTAATATGAACCATGCTTGGTCACCATCATGCTTTTTCCAACTCCCTCAAAAACCAGGAGCAGCAAGCTTGCACAAGAACTGCACTGAAACTGCCTGGCTGTGCACTGAGTGATGAATGACCAGGAAATGCCAGCTCATTAGGGTGGCTCCACCCAAGTCACTCACTACCTGCAGAAACCATGCTTTTTTAAACCCATATGGATATCAGCTCTCATTCTTTCATTAACTAATTTTCAAGACTTCATATATATAAAGAAGGTTGTTCCCTAGTCTAGACCCCAGAGGAAAATGCAAAAAATGAGTGTAGACTGGGAAACATGAACTAGATATTGCAGGTAAATGAGAATATGAACTTTTATCACTCAATGAGTACTCTACAAAGTTTATTAAGGGCCACCTCCCTCCAGGGAGCTTATGATGATTAGTTCTGATACAGAAGTCAAGGGGGTAGATGTCTAAAGCCAGAAGAGATTCATCCCACTACAGCTACTGCATTAGGATGCTATCTTATGTCAAAGATGACATAGGGCTGCCAGCTTTAGGAACTTCTAACTACTGCAAAGAACAGCAAACAATTTTCTCAGCAGCAAAGACCTCTATAAAGCATATTTTATTCCCCCAAACAATACAATGAGACATTCAACATTTACCTCTCCAGATCATCACAGTAATAACATGCTTCAGGTCAAGCATGGTAATAAAATCACTCAAAGCCCTAACAGGCAACAAGCACAGTGCTTCTCAAGTACTGGTGAAATGTCCTCAAAATGGGAAAAGCTCAACTGCATAGGCAACATGATATTTCTTCTGTGCATTTAAAGACCCTGAAACATACTACAAGGATAAAGGACAGTGTTGGGCATCCTTTAATTTCTATGTAATGTATATGCCACGAATGTAAGGAAAGGCACACAAAAGGGAGTGATGGCTGTTCTTTCAATCTAGTTTTCCCTGGTCAAGGTGAGTGGAAAACAGAATTAAAAAACCTCAAATAGTAGGTAGTACTTTGGATATTATCAAGGGAAGACATTTAGATACAACAATAAACAGGCTGATATCACAAATAATGTATAATACATCTGCGATCTTCATGTGTGTTGCTTGTGATTTCAATACATCTCAAGCAAGGATTATAGACTAACAAATTCTATAGGTGCTAACCATGTACAAAGAAATTCTTAATCATTTTCTACATTATACTTGTCTCTCTTGGGCTGAGCATACCATGCAGGAAACAGAGCTAACCCACTCCTAAAAAGCCACTTCAGACAGATAATGTACAGTTCCTAATGCACTGACTGTAAGACCATTGAATGAAAAATATTAATATGCTGTAATAGTAAAGGAAACAATTGCTTGCTTTCTATTACAGGGCTTATTATCTCTAGTTTTTTTTCTCCTGCACTCAGTAACAGTGAAAGAAAAATTCTAAAATATAGTTTGCTTATCAAAATAAAATTAACATAATTATAGCAGCAATAGCACTCTAAATTTGACTATCACTGTTTGCTGTCTTGCTATATTATGTATCAGGGATGTTACAAGTTATCTATTAGCTGTAAAAATGTTCCTTCAAAATGACTGCTAGATAAACACTGCAATTAATAATTAAGATGCAATACTGTTAATGTGGCAATTAAGCAAAATAAATTATGCATGCAAAATGAAAGAATGTTGAAAATTACTGGAAATATTGGAAAAAAATATGCAAAAAAAGAGTACTATTTCAGTGCTTGGGAAGATAGGTTTGTGTCTACCTGAAATGCAGTTTCCTGATTTAAATTTGCATTTCGATGTAAATTCACATCCTTGTTTTCTTGACCAAAAGACAAATGTGAATATTATCATCAGTTTCTGGATTATTTAATTTTGTTGAGTTAATAAAGTAAGTACTCATTCAGTGGATAAAAAGATTTATTGAAAATCCATTCCTTAGTCTCTTTAATAACTTCAAAGTCTCTTCTCTCACCTTCTACACTATTTCAAAAATTAGATATGGCTCCTGTAGTATAAAGAGCTATTTCTGCACCATTGATGACTGAATTATATTCTTCCCAATAAGTGCAAAGTGAGTTGCAAAGCCAAACTCATGAAACCTATGCTTTGACAACGTATCTGTAAATCTGTCATGTCCTACCATATGCAGAAGACACAAACAGATTAATGCACACATTCATTCACACAGCTAAATAGGAGTTAAATAAAGACACATTCAGAAAGGTTAACCATAAGAAATCAGAATTTATCAGCAATGTTACTCACTTGTGTGAGATGATCACTTAAATGTTTTTCTCAGTCTTCAAAATTTTCTAATAGCTTCAGCAGCTTTCATATTAAAGAAAAAAAATATTAAAGAAATATGATTCTAAATTCATAGAATCATTTATGCTGGAAAAGACCTCTAAGATCATTGAGTCCAACCATTAACCACTATGTTCAGCACCAAACTTTATCCCCACATTTACAGGCCATTTACAGGCGTTTTGAACACTTCCAGGAATGGAGGCAATTCTACCACTTCCCTGAGCTGCCTGTTCTAATGCCTGAAACCTGTATTTTTGCATTAGGTTTTACCTGTTGACATTTTGGGTTGTCCAAGGTCTAAACAACACAGTTTCTTACTTAATTGCCAGAAAATTAAGAAAGCCACCAAGATGTATTGTTCTGTAAATCTTTTACAGGAAAACTGCCTGAGCAGAATGTCTCTGGCAACAGATGTAGCTCCTGGGAAGCCTGAGTGAAGGAGACCAGAGCATGCACACAGACACACACACATCCAGTCTAGTCCACCAAAGCATCTTCTTCTAACGTTTCTTGGCCTACCCATTCTTACAGTAAAGGTTCATCTCACCCATCAGATCCTGGCTCAGGCTTTTCTCTGACACTATGAAAAACCTCTACAGTACTGATAGGTTGAAAACACATTTTCCTGAGCATGTGGCTACGATACTGTGCCATTAAGAAAATGCCAAAGCAGCTCAATCACACTGATGTCAGTGTGACCCTCCATACATCATATTGTCTTGGTATCTTTTGTACAAAATTGCCATTACCGTTTTCCTCTTCTACTGAAACACAAAAGGTTGATGTTATGAACAGGAATTATTTAGCCTCCAAGAGCCCACTTGATTCTACAAAACAATTTTCCAAATAAATGTGTGATTACATGGGTCTTTCCTTCCCCTCATACCCTTTGGCACAAAAGCTTCCACCTCCACGGATACCCCAGTGCCTTCTCCAAAGAGCCTTCACCTTCATTGAGCATCCTTGGGTGCTCTGAGGAGGGTTGCCATATCAACCAGCACTTGGCTTTCTGCAGGCAAAGAGAGCACAGTTGACATAGCAACCAGCCAAAGCAGCTTCTCTGCTGCTTTTCGGGCACAGGTAGTGGTCACTGCCGTGGAATTGAAGTTTCTCAGCAGGAACGAAGGGAGCAACCAGGCACCCTCAGGGGTACTGCCCCATAGCACCTTCCTGCCATGGCCAGTGGAGCTCACTCTTCAGAATCTGGGTACTGGCTCTTCTCTCTCTGTTCCTCTGCCCACCTCAAACTGATGGGGATGTTTTCCTGCTCTTGGGGTGTTCTCTCATCTCAACATCAGAGGACACCAGCTGACAAGAAAGTAATTGCTTGGGGTGAGCTTGGGAAGGTGAATGTAGAGAAAAAACAAGTTCCTGCAAATATTTAAGTTCAGGGACATAAGGCAATAGGGAGACTGCCCTGACACATGAGGGTGGGGGGAGAATACTTAAATAGACCTTTTCTGATTCAGAGTATCACAGGTATTACCACACCACAGGTTTCTCAGTAACCAGGAATTTCTGTTAAGGACTGATCAAAGGAAAACTAACACACACCTTTATACATGATGGGCATAACTCTCTGACCCAGAGCAGAATGCTAGAAAAAAAAAAAGTATGATCTTACACTACATCCCTGAAGAGTTATCCAAAGAATTTGTGATAAATTACAGTGAAAATCCACTTGCCGATGGACAGATAGAACAAAAAATTCAGTATCTGATAGGTTCCTCCTTACAAAGATGAATAGAAATGTCAAATGTATAGATTCTGTCCTTGAAAACTCTAAAAGAGATCAAGTCATAAAAAATACCATCAAATACCCTTAAAAAAAAACCAAAAAAGACATACAAAAGAAAAATAATGCTAGGCTAAGTGATTCACTGAACTTGTTTCAAGAAACACATTTTAGAGCCAACAAGGCCTTAAGAAAACAGGTACATTTAATTGCACTAATTGAAATCCTGCTAACAACATACAGGAAAGAAAAAATCAACTTCTGTCAGCTGTCAGCTGGTTCCCACGATTGAGGCAGCTGACCTTAGAGAGATGGGAACTGACAAGTAATAGATTGTGCCTCCTACACAGTAACACGATGTGCCACCAGTGTGCTGGAGAAATGAGCTATGCCCTACAATCTTAAAGCTGTAAGTTTATTTTTTTTCAGTTTGGAGATACGAAAAGACGTTAAAAATTTGGGGTATACCAGGTACCCATTTTAGAGAATGAGGAACTTCTAACACTTCTACTTCATTCTTTCCATAAATATGTAATCTTATATATTTCCTTTGCATTTCTTAGATTATCAATAAAAATCTGGAAGGAAAAAAACCCCAAACTGAGAAAGCCCTGTATGTTGATATTATTTGTCATATTTATCCAAGCCTTACAACTTCTTAGACTATTGAATGCATGAGCTCTTTTAGTGTCTGCAAGGTGTTCCAGCACAGAGTCTAAAGTTGGTCATAGACAGATGTGTTTTAAATACTGTGACCATAAATACATAGCTCCATGCCCCTCTTATTTGCTGTGACTAAAGATGAAAAACATTCAAAAATGTTTTCTGTAACTGGTATTTCACACTGAAAAATCTACAGATTTTTTGCCACCACAGAATTGTAAAAATTACTTTTGTAAAGGCACTGTATAACTTTTTTATAATCACTCCAGAGCTCACAAAAAAAAAAAATCAAAAAAATCAAAACTATATTTAGGAACAGAGAGCTGAGGGATATACGCACTTGAATGAAAATGAAAATATGTATCTGTTCACATCCACACTTTTTGGTAAAAAAAAAAAAAAAGGAGCACTTACTCCTCTGTGGGAAGAATTTCTTTAATTTTCTTATCTCCCAGCCTATCCATTTGCTGACTCTGGGAGCCAGCCAATCTCACTGGCACGGGAGCAGCAAGGCTGACACCCAAAGATCTACTTGCTGTCTGTGATTATCTGAAACAGCAGATATTCTGCTCAGGACAGACACAGTGAACAAAACACCCTTTGAGAAAGAGAGCAAGAACACATTAGCTATCAAATGCTTTAGCTATGCTAAACTTGAAATGTAATCTGTGTATTTTCAGTGACAGGCCTGGAGGGCATCCCCAGACCCTGCCAGAGCCAAGGGCCCAGGACTCCAGGTCAGCCCCTGGTCCATCAGCTCCTGCCTCACCAATGTCCCAGCAGGGCTGGCCTCCAGCTTCCACAGCCCTGCCCAGCCAGCCCTGGCCTAACCAAGCTCAGCCCACCCCTGGGCCCCAGAGTGGTCCCCTGCTCCCAGGGCTGGAGCTGTCCTGTGCCCCCAGCTGTCCTGCTCTGGGATGGGCCCTTGCTGCCCGCTGCCTCTCTGCCTTTCACGAGGATCCCCTGCCATTACAGACAACCTAGCCCCTGTGGCTTTTTATATGTAAGAGGGTATTTCATTTGTACCAGGCTTTTATCTGTGCTTTTATCTGCTCATTTCAGAGTAAGGGAGTGAACTGGAAGAGATTTATCCACGGTGGCTGAGGATTGCAAAGGTGATGCCTGAACTATCCTCTGCTGCCTCCTCCCTTCCCTCCAGACGTGTCACTCACACTGCCAGCTTCTCTCACATCTTCCTTTCACTCCATCAGTAATGCAAAGTCCAACTCTACATCTTGCAGTAACAAAATTAGGATGCATGCTAAGTCAAGAGGAAAACATGCATTTACTAACAACTCATTACTGCAGGTAGGATAAACTCACCCCGTGACACGGCAATGCTCATGAAACTCAGCAAAGCACAAAATAAATAAATGGAAGAAATCCCCCAAATGCTGCACCCAAGAGGAAGTATTGAGAGCATAAATGATATTTAACATCCACACTAGCTTCCTGCTGTACAAAGACCTGTGGAAGAAGTACAAGAGAGCGTGTCCTTCTGACAATGTCCTTTAAAGATCAGGCTGTGAGTGATTTTATAAAGAAATATCCTGCTGAAGGAGAGTCTCCTCTCTTGCATGGGGTCTGAACATCCTGCAAAGATCTGCTATTAACTTTTGGAAGGGAATCACAATGTGCAGTTGCAAAAAGAAAAAGGAGGAGAGTTTCAAACTACAATGCTGCCTAACTCCTTAAGCCATGACCGGAATGGTCTATAAAGGCAGGCATGTCCAGAGGTCCATGTCTACCTAGGATATTTAGAGCAAAACTGATCCTGTAGGGGATATTTCTCATTTTGTGTGAGCCTCATGAAGTCCAGTAAGGCCAAGTGCAAGGTTCTGTACCTGCATCAGGGCAAACCCAAGCACAAATACAGGTGGGATGGAGAATGGATTAAGAGCAGCCCTGAGGAGGACTGGGGGATGCTAGTGGCTGGGAAGTGGGACACGATCCAGCCATGTGCACTCACAGCAAAATTCCTCATATACATCTGTGCTAGATGGACACACTGATTGCAAAGGCACACCTCAAATTCAGAAGCACAGGCAGATACAAGTTACTTAAAGAAACTGAGTTGTCTTCCCACAGGTACAGCCTATAACCACTGCTTAATTACTTACCTAATTCATCTACTATTGTCAAATATCTCAGAAGCAGAAGTGCATTTATGAGGCAAGAAATCATTTCCCCCACGAGGCCTTTGGGTGGACAAAATGTGTCTGTGTAAACCAGCATGAGCAAGGCACATTATATACATTTACTTTCACATAGAGATTAGTATTCTGCAGAGTTGCTCAGTTAGAATGATTAGGTGATCTCCTAAATATGAAAATTATATCCTTGACCATCTATCTACCTCTGTTCTTCCTCCAGCAGTGCATTTCATGCTGGCTTCAGACAGTGGTGAATGAATGGAGGGTTTAGACTCATCAGGAACTGGACAAACTTTGTACAAATTCTTTACAGCAAAAATAGGATTCAGATAAAGCTGCTGTAAGTAAAAAAACAGGAAGGTCACCAAAGAAGGAGATTGAATTAAAGGCTAGAGGAAACCTAAACAGGTGCAGAAAAAAAATCTGGCTTGGGGATATATATCATAGAGGGGTGAAATTATAAAAATATTTATATCCTTTAGAAGAAACATAGGACAGAAGTTCATAAAACTCATGTAGGAGTTAAGCTCATTCTGTGCCCAAAAATACCATTTAAAGATAGCATAGAAAAAATAGCAACCAGATCAAATACATATTTCCTACTATTGAAATGCTACAAGTTTTCAATTAGATAAAGGAATGAGGACACTTAGTTTTAAGGGAGAATATTGACCTACCAGGAGCATCAGAGATTTGATGGAAGGAAAGGCAGTCAGTGGAAACTACAAACTACAGAGGCAAGGAAAAAAGGATGAAATGTATGTTAAAGAATGCTTTACATCAGATAATTGTTCTGAATGTTGCACATTATGGATTAAGACACCAGGACTACAGAAGCACAAGAAAAAGCTGTCACTCCCTAATCAGGATGACAGTGGTGTGAGTGAGGTACCAAGAGAGATTTAAAAGACAACAAGAAAACAAATTAATAATCAGAAACTTCAATCACCCCCACATAGACTGGGTAAATGTCAGGTTGGGGTGTGATGCAGAGACTAAATGACACCACAAATGACTGATTCATGGAGGAGCTTTTGCTAAAAGCTGAAACAAGCCAAGATACCCCCAGCTGGGTTCTGAGCAATGTGCAAGTCATGGGGCAAAATGCTGTGACAGAAATGTTGCTCAATAATCCTGATGGAATTGGGAAATGATTTTTTAAAACTGAGAAAGTACTAAATTATTATTTATTATTTAATAATAAAAACAGTATTTGATTTCAAAAAATAAAATATTAGGCTGTTTGCTTCAAAGTTGGAGAAAAGATTGTTTCTAGTCATCATACTGTGAACTTCTAAATATCAAAAGCAGCTGTTGAGTAACAAACAAACCCCAGAATGTTTACTTTATTACAACTAAAAAGATGTACTACAAAAATAAGAAGTCACATCCAAAGGGGAAGAAAATAGATTAGATATACATAAAAAGCAAAATAAAAAAGCAAGACAAAACTGCCTAAGTATTGATTTTTTTAAAGGCAAAAACACTTACTAAATCATCAAATGATATAAAAAGAAAGCCCTGTCAAGCAAGAATGTTTTACATTTACATTGTTAATGACCAGGTATAAGACAAGAAACAGAGACCAGTAATTTTTGCAACAGTGAGAGTGTCCTGGTTTAGGTCATCTGCAGACCTGAATGAGGATTTGTGCAAGTCTCCATCATCCTCATAGACATGAAGGCAGGAGATGAGCACTGAGGTACCTAGATTTGCTACATTTCTTTGAATAATAAAAATGAGAGCTGTGACTGTGAGGAGGTGCAGAAGGACAGCAGCATTCTGTATGCCTGAGTGATAAAGTAGAAAAAAAAAATCCATGCTGATGCAAAGTAATGCACATGGGGAAGAAACAAGAAACAGTCCTAACTATGGACTAATAGTAGTTTCTGAGCTAACTATGGCCTCTCAGGAAAAAAAAATAAATTGTGGTATTAACCAGAATTTTTATGAATAAATCAGTTCAGTACCCTGTAAAGTCAAAATAAGCAAACATTAAGACTATTTGGAAAAAAGGCAGAAAAGCCAGTTTGAATGGAGCTCTGATCTAGTGAGTGGCATCCCTGCACATGGGGGCAGGGCTGGAACCAGGTGACCTTTACAGTCCCTTCCAACCCAACCATTCTATGGTTCCTTAGAGTGTTGAAGAAAATAGGAAAACTCACTGCACTGCATCATTTGAGTCCACTTACACATTGAATACTGAGTACAGTTCAGGTGCCTGTCCCCACCAGGGCATAGCACAACAAGGTACAAGGAACTGCAGCAAGGAGAATGAGAGGCAAAAACTCCATATAAAACCAGACTAACCACGCAAGGATTTTTCTGCCTACAAAAGAAGCAACTAAGAGATAAATTGAAGATATTTGTAATAATGTTGTGGAGGAGGCCAACAGCTATTTATTCCTCCTCACTTGTAAGAAACAGAGACCAGCAAATGAAATTACCAGATGTTGGGCTATGAACAAATGAAAGGATACTCTATTTTCACATATATGTATATGCATATTTATGTACGTGTTTAAACCACGTGGTTCTTATCCACTGCTTGACACCAGAAACAAGCAGATGTCCCAGGAAGCCCTTGAGCAGTTTCATAGTTTGATGCTGGAAGAATATCAGAGAAATAACGTAACTTAGTCTCAACCTACTTTTATGCTATGCTAAAGCATTCATCATTGCCCACAGCAGGAAACTGAATAGCAAGAAAGGCAGATTTCAGGTCTAACTTCATAAAGCCATTCTCATGTCTTTATCTTCTTGGAGCATGCTATGAAGTCATTTAGGACTCTGCAGTGCTGCTCAGGAGCTGATGTGACTGTCCTGTGGTGTTAATAAGCATTGCTGTCAGGGCTGACAACTTATCTTTCCCAGGGGAAAGGAAGGAGAAGCGTAACCTGAAACACACAATTCATTTTGGATTCAATTGCATATGAAGATGATTTTGAACATGAGATTTTTGCAAATAGCACAAATATGTCAATGTAGAGTATTTTACTGCCTGTCAAAGTTCAGACATTATTTTAGAGTCACTTCTTCAAAGATTTTGAGTGATACTCACGTTCACTTTAATTTGTCTAGCATCTGCTCCTGGCAAATGTAAGCAGATGTGTCTAATTATTACCTTTTGATACTTGTATATACATAGCATGAGTAAGATGATGAAGAAAACAGACTTTTATGAAGAGGAGGCAAAATGTCTTTGAAGCCAATGACATGGCAATGAATCAGATAGCTAAAATATGTGTTTTATAGTTGTGAAGTTGGCAAATAAACACAAGCAATACATAATGTCAAATGAAAACATTGCTTGAAGATGATAGATACATATGTAAATTTAAATTTCGCTGGATCTTGACATCAGAACTGCGTTCTTTCCAATTTAAGCTCACAAAATCATAGAATAACCTGTCAGAAGTGATCTAGAAAAATCAAAATCCAACTCCTGATGAGCTGATCAATAGGGGTAATATGCTTGACTTTATTTCTCAACTGTAACACCATTCACATTTTATTTGAGTGGGTTTTGCTGATTGAAAGATTTTTAAATTGGTTAAAACATCAGTTAAAATGGTGCTTTTTAACACAGCACAACAATTACAGGTAGAAGTTTAACCATAAGCCCCCTGAAGAACCTCTAACCCCACAACTGCTTGAGCAGCTTCTCCACCTATATATATCTACAGTCTACATATAGACTATAGTCTCTCTCTCTCTCTCTCTCTCTCTCTCTCTCTCTCTCTCTCTCTCTCTCTATATATATATATATATATATATATATATATATATCTGTAGTCTTGGATTTTGGACCACTTGTTGACAGAGCAGCTCCTGGACTTGCTGGTGTGTCCAGGGACAAATTTCTGCCCCCCAGCTGCTCGCTGCCTCACAAGCCTGCAGGCAGGCAGTGCTGCTCACTGCTGTGCAAGGGCACAGATGCCAGCTTTACGTCCGTGTTTCTGGCAGACCACTGTCTGCCCGGCCCCTGGTGAGGCTGCTGCTCTCCATGGCAGCATGCTAGAGAGCCTCTGGAATCCTTGGGGTTATAAAACCTACGTCAGAAAGGGAGTGTGGTGGGTTTCTAGGGCGATACCATCAGGAAAACCTGAAATCTGACAACTGTTGTCAGACCAATGTAATCTCAAATCAAGAGGTCATGCTACTCACACCAAATGCAAAGTTGGTTATGTTATCTCATACACAGAGATCATGCCAGTAAAGGAGGAAATATTTCACTTTAAAGAATCTATTAAAACCACAGAAAAATTATTTTAGCAGTTTAAATTTTAAGAATGTTTATTTCACCTGGTTTTATCCACAGTATGCAGACAAAATGACTCTGCTTATGACCAAGTATAAAACTTTGTACATGGTACAAAACTTGTAAATAGTTCAAATTCTGTTAGATGAAAAAGATGTACCTAAAACCATATTGCATGACAATATAGATCATTGGGGAAGCTAAACATAATTGTTCCTCCACCTTAGTGTACCATATTCAAATTTGACTCTGTTTCATTATGCAAACAAATAATTTTTCTCCAGTATTGGCTACTTTCTATGACAGCTCCTATAGTGTTTATCTTTTCCTAATTAGATTTGCAATTATCAGGTACAAGCAGAGACAGAATTACCAAATTACTAATTGTATAAAACAAGGACATAAAGTAGCCCATATCTCTGTCAGAAACTAAATGTAAATCTATGTGTGATACAACTGGGTTTTACATTATCTCTTTCATGCTTGTCCAGGTTCATCTCACAAAGAATTCATTCCTATATGACCAGCTGTTCTACATGGTCCCAAATCCAGCAGCTCACCTTCAGAGTAGAAGCTGCTGGATGCTGAATGCATTAAAACATCTGATGCTAGAGTGGGAAAAGAGCTCTCAGAAATTTGGCTGTAATGACAGAAATGGATGCATTTGAAAAACAGGGTTGATTGATTATCTTTTACAACTAACTATAACAAATGTGTTTACACTAAAAAAAGAACTGACTTTCTTTTGAACTCGGACTCTGTTCCCCAGCTAAGTGATTTATTCTATGCTTAGAAAAAGGCCTTTGAGTTATTGATACATTCATTATTACTGCAATAGCATGACACGGTTGACATATTGCAAATGGACTCATAAAGTGGGTCCCTGCTTATATAATGACTAAATACAAATATAAAGAATTTATCATTCCTACCAGGAGCACAGATTATACATGCATTTGTACATGCAGGCATGCAGTCTCTAAATCCTGGTTCCATGTTACTGTATATGAAAGAGACATGCAGTGTCTTTCTGTCACATTAACTCATCTTTTTAGTAACATGGCTCTCCTACCTAGGCTTTAAAAAGGTTCTGGGTTATAGTCAACATTTCAAAAAAACTAATTTGTGATCATTCACAAGTCACCTGAAATACATGAAGAGTTGAAGCTATTATTTCAAAACCTTTACCTGTGGCTATGAATTCTAGAAGGCTAATTCAATTAGAAATGATTTTTAAAATATCACTAGGCAATATTGCTTTTTTTGGAGAAGAAGTATTTATTTTACATACCTCAAATTTTCAAAATCAATTGACATTTCTTTGCAGGAATAGTCTTCAAAAGTCTACAAAATGCAATGCCATTTGGGTGTTTTCATTAAAGACGATGACAAATTATATTGAAAACTGTGGAAAATGAACCCCTGCCTTTCATAAGACCAGAATTTCTTTGACTGCCATAGTTTGGGGTACACTTCAGTTACTCTACTAAGTTAAGCTCTCCTTTCAGTCAAATGGAATGAAATTATTTGAAATTGGGGAACACAGAAGAGGAAAGCTGTGTGCCCAGGGACTGAAAACAAGAATAGCTGATCAGTCAGTAGAAATCATACATGATGCAGCTGGGTGTTTTGGGCAGTTACACGAGCACTAGGAGTTATCAGTGAAATGTGTATGTGAAAGATGCTACTGTAATCCTAGAATGCAGCAGGAGATGGAAGTCAAAGTGCCACTGCACAAGGTACCAGTTCAAATTTCCTCTAAACTATGCTGAAAAGTTCTGGTCACTTTTCTTCAAAAACTTCATCTGGGAAAAGTGCAGAGGAAGGGCTAATGAAAGCCCAAGGGAAGAGAGAACCTGTCTTCTGAATAAAATACTGGCTTGTTTAGCTCAGTGACATGAAAAATGGAGTGTATGGTGACTCCAGGAACGCACTACATGCACTGTTTTCTTTCGAACTGAGTAACAGGAGATTGAGAGATCATGTGCATCCACATCTTAGCAAAACACACTGTCAGGATGTATTTGCTGTGTTTACTTTGATTCTAAGGAAGGAAATACTCCATGCTCAAATGTAATCAAAGACAGTGTATAATTGATTGCCTCAAGAACCACTCAGACACAGCTCTTCATCACTTAGCATTAACTTTTCACAGAAAGTCCTAAAAAAATTCCAACTTTTATAAAAAAATTACCAACTGTTCCTTTTTTTTTTTAAAGGTTTTTAGGTGCAGTTAGGATTTAAGTGCCTATACTACCTATGATATTCAACTCCTTACTGAAGCTCTATGCAAACAAATTGTTCAAATTTTAATGGGAATTCATCAGAATAATTTAATCAGATTTTTTTTTTTATTTATTAGGAAAAAAACATTAATTAGATTTGGAGGCATCAGTTGCCTAATTAATGTTGATATGATTTGTTGGTTGCTGTCATTGATTGGCACTAATGAAAGACTCAAGTTGTTCATTTCAGATGATGTATAGTGTTAAAACCAGAAAGAACTAAACCGGAAGTTGTGGGATTTGTCCAAGCTCACTTAGGGCTAAAGCCACAAAGCTACTTATATACAGCAGTCCTGTTCAAGTGTGTACTTCACACTGCACACGTGTGCATTTGGAAACCAAAACAGACCTCAAGAGGAGTGAAACCACGTGCACAAAGTCTACTGATACTGACACAGCAAGCTGCACCCATGCAGCCTGTGGAGATGCCATCAGGCTGATGGGCTGCCTGATCAAAAAGTGACATAAAGGCTCAGGAGAATGAGAAAAGGAGACAAGACTCTGCTGTAAGGGTGCAGTTTGAGCAGCCTGATGAGACAGGAGAGAGGAGCTGCAGCCCTCTGTGCTGTGATTTGAACTGTGGAGTTTCCTAGGAGGGGTCTAATGCCCCAGAACCAGGATCCAAGTGTGGCTGATTTGCAAGGAAGAGCTCATGAGGGGCTGATGAAGAAAGAAGACACAAAGCAGGGCTAACATTCTTCTTTGGCATCCCAACACCTTGCAAAACCAGGCTGTAATTTACAATACAGGTATAAGCAGCTTCTGTTTTCAGACTGTTTCTACATCATCATGTTAGGACAATGTTTTATTTTAGGTATGCTTATTCTGGCATTCAAGGGTTATGCTCACTTTTGACTGAAAGCAAGCATCACATGGAGAAAGTATTGACAAAAATATGGAACAACTGTGATAGTGTGCAGCTTACACTCAAATACTGTCAGTCTTGCACTTAGGTAGGATGAAAGCACATTCACAGCTTTAATGGAGACCTCTGGCAAGTCCATGCCCAGATAAGCATTCTCTAGAACACAGAGGAGCTGCCCATTTTAAATTATTTCTATCATGTGATTCAGATTCTGGAGCGAGCTCGGACAGACAATTTACACATAACGCACCAGATTCAGCTAACGTGATGCTATTAGAACTCTACAGGTTCTGATGGGGTTGTACTCCTGTGTAAAAGAGATGTTAATTTCTACCAGTAAACAATAAAATAATGATTCATGTAGAATGCTATGATACAAGACTAAATACAACCCAAAATTAAACATGTATGCTTCCCTTCTTTCAGGGCAAACATTGGATTTTTCTCTTGTGTTCTGCCTCCTAGACATTTCTTCCTTCTTCTATAAACCAAGTTTCTGCTCAGGCAAATTCTTCATTTATTGATTCTTTTTCCTTTAGCATTCAACCTACAGTCATCCATTATATGGTCTATGTCACTGGAGCTTTATCCTTTTTGCCAGATTTTTGTTTCTGAGTATATCTAATTTGATCTGTGCTTTTAAATGCATTTCTCCTTCCATGGAAATCATATTTCTTCCTCTAAATGTATTCCCCCGTACTTGTTTCTGCCACTATGTGCTTTTTAGATTACCTTCATTACAGTATTATCAGACCAGAGCAATAGATTCCTCCTTATTTCTCCTCTGTGGATTTAGTCTGAATTCACACAGATGTAACGGTGCAGAAACTGAAATAGAACATTTTAAGGTGTTGGGATCAACCTTTTTCTACAAGCCAGGACTTGTATTTATGTGAATGTGTTTTGATAAATATTTCTCTTCCTTCTGAAAGTGCTGTGAATAACAAGCAGTCATAGAATTCTGCAGGGGTGGTCTTAGAAATTTTGCTGGTTGCTGTTTGCTGGCTTTTGCCATTCTTCTGTCCATCAAATGTGTTTATTCACTGTTAGAAGTAACCAATTAAAATCTCACTAATCTAAACCTCTCTAAAACATATAGGTAGTAAAAATAACTCCCTGCCTTGGAAAAAAATAATACAGATCTTTGAATCTAAAAGCTTCTAAAAGCTAACTATTTTATCAGTATACTCAGGTTTTACGTATTATCTGAGCTACCCAGGCTCAGATTTATCAGGACCATAAATTCAACAGTCAGAAGGAGAAGAAAGACGAAAAGGCTTCTGAAGTTCAGCCAGAAGCATTCTGCATTTTGTTCTAAGACTTACATGCAGGTAATAAAGGTAAATGGCTACTGATCCCTCCTCTTTTTCTGGCAGCTTCCATGGGCTGATACTGCTGTTTTAATGTTGAATTAGAGGAGAAGGAGTACTCACTGGTTCATTCAGGTCTCACCACCTGGATATTTATGCATACAGCATTAAGGAAATGGCACTTAGTAGTCTGGAGACCTTCCTTTGAATTTTAAAGATTTCAAACCAGTGCCTCCAAAGGGCCTCAGGATAACTGTTGAGAATAATTAAAACGTTCATTATCAAGGAATGAATCACAGTAGACTGCAACCAACCTAATCTGATGCAGTCACTGCATTTCCTTATCTGTTGCCTTCATAAACAACATATATCACAACTTTCCCAGGATGTTGAAACTTCCTTCAGATGGATTAGCTAAACTATTTCTAAGCAATTTTTAAAAATACATTCTAAAAATAAGTAATTCTATTCCGAATATAGCACCCTTACTGAACATTTTGTTCTTTTAGTCTTCATATGTCGCATCTTTACTGATCAATTCGTTCTTTGAATGAACATTTTATTCTTTTACTCTTCATATGCAAGGAAAAAGTTGACACCTTTTACTCAAAACATACTAAAATATTCTGAAGTGTACACACTTTCCCTTCACTGATCACTTTAACTGTGAAGTTGTTACCAGAAAGTTTTAGCAAAAAAATTCTTCAGCAATCTTGGTCCAGCAAGTTCTAAACTACAAAGTAACTTCCAACAGTCCTTGCTGTTTTCTGCCTCAGAAGAAAACTGGAACAATCATAAAACCATAAAAATTCACCTCTAACATGTTAAACCTGCAATGCAGTTTTCACTAGGGCCTCCAACCATAATGATGAAATCCCATTCATTTTGTGTAGCTGTCACTCCACAAGAAGAAACAGCTTTGCAGAAAACACCACAACTGATTTGTACCCCTTTGCACATGTATCATTTAGTTACACTCTAGAAATAATCCAAGCAGCAGAGATGGAAACTGTTTGGAAATACAAATGTTCTGTTGCAATGAAGTCAGGCTGGCTTGAGGGGTTGTGGTCTCTCTCATTTGGCAACGCAAGATGCAAATATTTTGATTATCTATTCCTGTCATATGACACACTGTCACTAGCTGATAGATTTTAAACCAGTATAAACAAAAGGAACAGAGAATGGCACCCATATGCAAGAGATATTTACCCTAAAAATATTTATGTCATATATTTTCACTGAAGCTGGAGGAAAAAAAACCCAAACTCTAGTGCACTTTAAAAAGTCTGGTAAGTATTTCAGTCAAATGCAGATATAATATTTTTGCAGTTCTGCTTTTCACTAGAGAAACCAGACTTCTGGTGAAAGAATAGAAGTAGCTGAAACATTAGGAGGGCAGCACCTTTCACATGATTTAGTTAGGCAAGAAAAGTTATGTGTCAAACCAGTGCCTGAAACATTTTGAAAATGCAGATGTTGGAGATTTAGAATCTTCATAAATACACATATAAAAGGCAGAAAGGACCAAAGTAAAAATCATAAAATCATTCAATTGTTTGGCCTGAAAGGAACTTTAAAGGCCATCTGATTCCAACCCCCCCATCATGGAGCACCTTCCATTAGATCAGGCTGCTCAAAGCCCCATTCAGCCAAGCCTTTCAACACTTCCAGGGATACAGCATTCACAGCTTCTCTGGGCAACCTGTTCCAGTGCCTCACCATCCTCAGAGGAAAGAATTTCTTCTTTCTAATATAAATCTACCCTCTTCCATTTTGAAGCCACTCCCTCTGGTCCTATCACTACACATCCTTGTATGCAGTCCCTCTCCAGCACTCTAGTGGGCCCCTTTAGGTACTAGAAGGTTCCAAAAGGTCTCCCTGAAACCTTCTCCAGGCTAAATAGTCCCAACTCTCTCAGCTTTACTCCACAGGAGAGGTGGTCCATCCCCCTGACCATCCTCTGACCTCCTTCCAACAGAGTCCCTTGCATTTTTCATAGCAGTGACCTCAGAGCTGGATGCAGCACTCCAGCTAGGGTCTCACAGGGGCAGAGCAGAGGTGGAAAATCATATCCCTTGACCTGCAAGTCACACTGCTCTTGATGGAGCCCAGAATATGATGTGCTGGTCCCAGTAATGACCCCTGAAGAATGTCCCTGAGACACCGGGGAGTTGAGTGAGACCGTCCAGACAGTTCTACATCCGCTGGGTGGTCCATGTACCAAATCCATGTCTTAGCAGTTTAGAAAAGAGCAACTCATGTGGGACAAAGTCTAATACTTTTCTAAGCTTGCACTATCACGTGCACTATCAGTGAGGAGACCTCTGCATGTGTAGTCCTGGGAGAAAGCCAAGACCCACAGAGGGTGTTTTGGGTGGAGTGCTGATGACCTACTTATTTCTGAACACAAGGGAGATTTCTCTTGTATCCACACAATGGGATCAGGAAAACAAGACTTTTCAAATACTCTTGCTTTTGTGTAAATAAACACCAGTGCTAGACAAAACAACACCAAACACATTCATTTCCCTTTCTCACCAAAAAGGTAACAAGATCCAGTAAGCTATCGCTCTGCATGAATCTCAACACAGTAATACCCAAATGTGCTGCTACAGCTGTAATGATTAATTAACTAATATTCACAAACCAAATTTCATTATTTAGCATTTAAAAAATTGATTCTGTCTGGAATACACATTATGAAGCATCAGACAAATGGAGAAGATGAAAGGAAACATGCTCAGAGGCTGTTCATATATGAATGTACTTTAATATGCTTGAAATAATTTTTCAGAAAAATTTTACTTTTCAATTCAAATGTTGAGAAATAAACCACTGTTTAAGAAGAAATAATTGACACCCTGTGATTGCAGAATAGAGAAAGGCAGTTTTACTTTACATATACAACATAAAAAAAAAAGGTAAACAAAGGAATTCCTAATTACCTCTGTATTGAACTCAAGGGCCGAATCAGCTCCTTCCTAGAACTATGCTACCATTTCAGTGCTTCCCATGCAGTAAAATATCAGCCCACAACAACTGGAGTATGTGGTTAAAATACAAGATGTGTTAATTTCCTGCTCATAGAAAACTTACTATTTTATTAAATGCTATTAATTTTAAAAACCAGGTTGCCTGCTTAAGAAATAGCAAACATCTTCAGCTTAATGCCTTTGCTGGGGGTAGCAGGTGAAAACACCTCTTTTTTTCAGAATCAGTGACTGCCATTTCAGGCTGCAAAAAACAGAAAGCAGTAAAATGTCAGCTGACACAATGAATATCTGTATAAAGGCAATGATACAACTTGGCTAAAGCTAGGGAGATGTATGTGATAGCTGAGGGCAGTAGAGCTGTCAGCCTGCTATGCAGATTATATTGTATTTCTTATTAAAAAAAAAAGCATCATTTATATTGTGCACTACAGATACAATATTTTTGTATTTGTTAGTGTTTACCTTCGTATCGGCACTTTAACTTTGTCACTGACATAAATTTTAAGTATTAGTAGCCACTGAATAAAGGTATGCAACAGGATGTAGACTTCATTAACTGGCATCTGCTTGTAGACTTGTTCAATTAAATCAGGTCAATACAAGTGTTAAAGCAAACTTGATCAAAAAGTAATCTTACTTACTTAGATAAACAAAATAATTGCATTAATCAAAGTAGAGCATCTGCCAAATTTCCATTATGCCAGCTTTAGGGAAGAAGCAATCCCAAACTCCATTGGCAGCCACTCCAGTGCTTCTAAGGATATCTGACCTGCACATGTGCACATCATTTGCATCCCCATAAACATGAGAAAAACACATTTCTTTCTTACATCTGTCCTCTTTTGGTAGCTTTGGACTATTATGTGACCTCTCCTACCAATATAATTTGTCTGGCACTAATTCAAAGAGTTTGCTCCTGCCAAGTAGTTTTCCCTATGACAAAAAAGCTTCCTACTTCTCCTTCTGTACTCCCACACATCTTTACATCCATCTTTGATAGCCTGTGGACTGCTAGGCCTCAGAAAACACTCAGAAAGTTTTGCAGAAAATAAATTGTTTTAGCTGCAGAAAAACTAATTTAGAATGTCTTTATTGTCTTAAGAAAATATGTTAATATTCATACTGTCCCCTGGAGTTGGTTTGATGTTTTTGCTCTCAATGGCAGTACATAAAGACTCATAAAAAAAACCAGGACAAGGATTGAAAGAGTATCTAAATGTCAAATAACTTGGGTAAACTGGGGTCATCAGTAAACACCGTGGTGAAACCAAAATGTATTTTCCTGGTACACAATGCTGATATGACAACAGATAAGCACAGCCAGACTAGTAGTAAATTATGTAAACCACTTCCTACTGATACCAGTACAAGCCCTTATTTTGTTTTTTACAAAACAAATGACATTATGTAAAAACAGGATGAAAAATCAGTGGAAATGACTACTAGGAGATTTTATTCCCTTTTTTGCTTTTAATGAAGCAGGAGCAACAAAAATTATCAATGAAAATAAGAAGAAAAATCTACCCAACAGACACCATTAACTTACACTGTGTAAGAATTTAACATAAATTCAGCTAGATGTATAATCCTTCCAATTTTGCTTTGATGTTTGTATGCACACATTGCTTGAAAGAATACATACATAAAAACATTTTTTTTTTCCTGAAATCTGTAAAGTAGTCATGGAAGCACATTTGTTCTGAAAAATATTACAAATTTGGGAAAGCCTATTCAAGCCTATCTAGGACTGTAAACACTCATTATGAAATAAACTAACTTTTCTAAGTTTGGGCTTTTTTCCCCAAACAGTACTTATTTTAGGATCTTGTAAGATTTTTTTCAGTGACTCTTTACAAAATGATTGCAGTGCACAATATACTGTATTTCAGTGTGTTACTTATAGCTCATTTGGTGCTCAAGGTTTTGCTTTTAAGGAGTGCTCAGAATCTGGTACCCAAACACCAGTTTGTGACCTGGTAATACAATAACCCATCTCACTTCATGTATGAAAAGAAAAGATTCACTCTGCTGGATACTTGACATAAGAACTGAATGTTTGGCAACTTCAGACAATCAGAGGAAGATACCATCTTCTGAACCATCTAGTAGCTTGCTGACTACTTCATAAAGTAGCTCAAATTTTCCCCTTCCAAGACATGACTTCTTTTTCCTTTACTCGTCTTTTTCCTCTCCCCTCCCCTTCCCTTATATCTGCTTTTCTTATTCCAGCTCTTCCCTTCTCTTTTTATTTCTTCTTATTTTTCTTATGAAAAATAGCAACATCCATCATTAGAACCACTATGCAGCAAAGGCAATGAAAAGAAATTCAAATGAATGTTGTATGACAACAGCAGTGGTACTCCTTGAGCTCACCCAGGATATTCTTGCTGTATTTTAGTGCTAGTCTATCCCATTCTTATTTCTCCAGCCCTGGTTTCCTCCTGTGCAGAGATGCACACAACCAGCAGGAAGATGTGATTGCATATTTCAGTTACTGCTTCCATATTCTGAACACTTTTGATCACTGAAAAACTCCTTCACTGCCAATAATACCACACACTGCTGGACAATAAAGAGGCAACAGCTTCTAAGGAAAGAAACACTACATGCTATAATAAACATCTGAAATAAAGCTAGCCTTCTATTTTGTTTTATGAACAGTAATTCTAGGTACAGGCTACATGGCAACCACATTTTCTTCTTCATGAATGACAGAAACAAGTAAAAGAAAACTGCTATTAATTCTTCAGAGAGCATCAAGTCCTTAGGCCTAGGGTCACGCTGCTGTATTTTAAGCACTTACATGAATGAGATACGCAATTGCCCCAGGCCAGTGGAGAAGAATATTTAGATCTTAGACAAGCTGAAGCCTCTGAGGGGCACTTCCTTTTCCATTGACTGTATATACAACCTAGGACAAATGCATTCATAATTTAGATATCTTGTATGAGCCCCAATACAGATTTCCTAAGCAAGTTACTCAACCTGGACTAATTAGGTTTGAAACAGCCATCTCTGAACTAAATACTGCAGAATCCAAATCAAATATCTATTGCAAATACAGTTTTAGATTTGCTATTCCAATTTGCACCACATAATTGCAAGCAACTATTGCCCATTTCAGCCCCTCCTTACATTTCTACAAGAGTTGATATTTGTTTGCAATGAGCTTAGAGAAAAGCTTTACGTTTCACTTTTCTGATGCTTCTAAATATTCAGTTACAGGAAGGATTGTCTTATTATCCCTCAAGAAAGTAAACACATAACTAACCTCTTCAAGTACAGCATATGTCTCTATAAATATTTCACCACACATTTTGTTGTAGAAATAAAGTAAGAAATAACAAAACCACTTCTGCTAGAATTGATTCTGGCACTTACACTTGGCCAGACAGACTTGACTAGTGGACAAGCATTGGTGTATAGCTTTAGAACTAAATACACTTTAAATTCTAATCCCAAAGTTATAAATAAATAATATGTATTTACAAGCCCTACCTTGATTTTGTTTGACTATCTAAAGCCATAATTTAATATTTATTAGAAAAATATTTTTGTTTAGTTTTTCATTTACTGAAAGGAAAAAGAGGGTAAGTGAACAAAGAAGGATCACAGAATCATTTAGGGTGGTAAAAACCTCCAAGATCATTGAGTTCAACCCTTGACCAAACACCCCCTTGTCAACTACACTACATAAGTCCCACTTTGTTTCTTGAACACCTCCAGGGACAGTGACTTCACCCCTTCCCTGGACAGCCCTTTCCAATGCCTGACCACTCCTCCCACAAAGAATTTTTCCTGATGTGTAACCTAAATGTCCTCTGGTGCAGCTTGAGGTTGTATCATCTCACCCTGTCACTGGATGCCTGGGAGAAGAGCCTGACCCCCGCCTGGCTACGACCTCCATTCAGGGAGTTGTAGAAATAACGTCCCCCACGAGTTTCCTTGTGTCTGGGCTAAACAAACTCAGCTACCTCAGCCACTCCTCATGGGATTTACCCTCTAGACCCCTCGCCAACTCTCTTGTCCTTCTCTGGACACACTTCCAGAACCTCAATATCCTTCTCTAATTGATGGGTCCAGAACTGAATATGGGATTTGAGGTGTGGGCTCACCAGTGCGGAGTACAGCAGGACAGTCACAACTCTGCTCCTGCTGGCCACACAATTGCTGATACAGGCCAGGATGTCATTGGCCTTCTTGGCCACCTGGGCATACTTTGGCTTGTGTGGCTGTAGACCAGCACCCCCAAGACTTTTTCTGTTGAGCCATTTTCCACCTATAAAACAATTAACATTACCAAAACTCATAATCAAACCCTAAGCCCAACCTAGACTTATTTCCACAGAGAAATAAAATCTTGGTCTAAAGAAATTATTAATCATGAAACCAAGCAAATATTTCTATATTAGAAGCATAACATGGGGAAAAACCCTGTCTGCCAAGCAACTTATTACAACAGGTTTAATTGTAGAGAGGTGACTGGATCTCTGACACTATAAAAAAATTCATCCTCCTGGAGCCTACTGCATTTCTGCACTCTGCTCTGGCAGATCTCAGTGCTATCTGGTTCTGTGCTTCACAGCACCCTGTAGAAATGCCTTTGGCAGGCCTGGAAGCTGATTGACCTGTCCCTTTGGTACCTGTGAGCAGGGACTGGTTACTGAGACTTACAAACATATTCCTCTTGGATAGCTAAAATTTCTGCACAAGGCTGCAGATGGGGACACATAACTACCAGGTGAACCTGGAACTCTATTCCTGGAACTGTACCTGGATGCCACATGGAATAATTGCAAAGCCCAAAGGGACACTGTGAAGGGACACTGGCTACCTGTGACGGAGCCAAGGACTCTAAAACTCCCAACTACAATACAAAATAGATTCAAAGGAAAAAAAAAAAAGGAAGACAGAAAGAAAATACAAAATAGATGACCAGAAGTTGCAAAGACATTGGACTGAAATAGCTAACCAAGTCAGAAGTAGCAGGCAAAAAGGCCCACAAATTCTGATGCAAATTTCACGTCTCCTGTGTAAGTTCTCCCACTTTCTGTTCTATTTTGCTAACTTAGTCATAGAAGAAGCCCCACGCTGTTTCATTTTTCCTTTATAAATGAGTCAAAAAAAAAAAAAAAAAGAGAGATGAATGATGATAAGAAATATGTAACTGATTAAACTCCTTTTCAGTACTTGTGTGTTCACTTCCAACTTTTCCACCTGGACACCCTCAGAGTACGTTACGTGAGTGAGAATTTCAACTCTCAAAGCTGCAAAAATCTCCAAACAATGTTTGACAATATATGCCCTGGTAGTGTAAACACTTTCCTGAATAGCTTCTTGCCAAAGTCTTCAAAGAGAGCAGGATTTTTACCTTGAGTAAGTGACATATAAGTTCTTAATATCTCTGTATGTACAGGAAATAACCATATAGAAACAGTACAGTCAAGGAATTAATCTTGCTGATAAAGAATTTGTCCTTTAGAATTACATGTCTGGCACCTGTGCTTCTGGTTCAAGCATTCCAGTTCTTTCCATGTACAAAGGGGAACAAAAATATAATTTAGTTACACTAATATTAGAGTTCCTGCCTATTTTATAACCTAAAATGATAAAAGGTATGAGTGTTCAAGTATATGTATATCTGGAGAATAGAAGAGTGTTTACATTTTATTCATCTCCTGTGTTCAGAAGTAATCTTTGAAAATTCACAGTCAACAAGAAAAGCAGGGAAAGATTCAATAGTTCTCATTAATTCTACATCGAATTAATTAAGCAAATTTATAGCAGAAATGTATCTGTCAGACATCACTCATTTTACAGTCATTAACACTCATTGTAGGAAATATTGGATGGAGAGCAGAAGAGCTGCAAGATGCAAACCTTTAAAAAGAAGGGGGAAATCATACTCCATGAAAATTGTTGTTCAACTAAGGCAATTTTACATATATTTATTTTTTTTACAACAATTATTAAAAAGCTGTTGAACAAACTTTTGGGATTTCAAAAAGGCAATATGACTTAGTTCTGGGATAAATTAGGACCAATTCTTTATCATTTGTGTAAATTCTCTTGAAGAAATCTAGTGAAGAGAAATAAAAATACGCCCATCCTATGGGAGTGTCCCTTAGAAACTGGGAAAAAACCATTCTTGCCATTCCTGCGTGTGTTTTCTGTGGAAATTTTATCAGGATAAATGTACTGAAAGGGTATCTCTGTGCAGAGGTAGACAAATAGGAAAGAGGCCCCAGGCAAAGCTGCAGCACAGACCTTGCAAGAGAACGACTTAAATCAGGCTCTGCAATGAGCTGACTTCTGCTGATGGCTGACAAAAGACTGAGTGACAGAAGGAGGGAAGGAGCGAGGGAAGGCAGGAGCTTTCAGTATAACTCAAGCCACTGTAGCCAAAAAAATCAGAAATTCCAGTGGGAAATGTTAAAAGCTGCAAGTAATTCACGTCCTGTGCGTGCAGGCTGATTTGGGTGACAAGGTGAAAATAATGCTGCCCAGTTTGGTGCAGCCACAGCAGAGCTGCTGCTGTACAACACTACCCATTTTTGGCACGATTAAGGGGAGCTTTTGCTGTTTATATGGAGACACCAAGGACTTCAAGCAAGTTGCTCCATCTGAAAAGGAACTATGAATGATTAAGCATTGGATGTATGTGTCAGAGTACAGGGCAGGGCTAAAAGAGCTCCCAAGGTAAGCTGTACATCTGCCTGACTGCCCCATGCTCTGCCCCCTTGCACAGGGTTCTCAGGCTGTCTGCGGAGCACAGAACGGGCTGGCAGACAACCACAAACCTGGAACATTGCTCTAAAACACACAGGTGCATGGGTTCCATTCAGAGTTTCTACGGATGGCCACAGCAACCAGAGAGATTAATAAATTATACATTTGTTTACAAACACTCAAGGAAAACCAAGACCAGCCTAAATACCAGCAGATAACATTAGGAACGAGGATGCAATTTTACCTCCCTGGGAAAAGAGGTTAACATCAGTAAGCTTGCTCTACTGATGCCAGATGGACTTTTTCAAGCATCTGTAGATCAAACTGAAGTCTTCAGGCAAATCAGAGACAAATACATGTCAGTGTCCATGACCCACTCATAAACAGTATCAGGGAAAACTAAACCAACCAAATAAGCAAATGCAAACAAACCTGGAGGCAGAACTTTCTATGTTTTAGGCATTAACTGAGAAGTGTAATGTTGTAATTCCTTTGTGGTCAGCTACTCCAGCAGAGACATAAGGCAAAATTAGTACAGCTAAGCAGGACTCAGAACAACAGAAGAGTGTGCAAAGCTTATGATCAGAAACAAAATGCTTTTAAGTAAAAAAAATTGTTTACACAGAAATGCTTTACAGATGTGATCAGAACACTGCAAAATTCTAAATGAACATTTTTCTGCTTGGATTAGCCATGTTAAATGGGCAATATTTTTGCCCTGTCTTTCTATTTCCTTTTTCTTCACAACTCAGCCCTTAACACAGTGCCTCTTAGTTCAGATTAAAGTGAAACGACGTAGGTCACTTGTGGGGAAAAAACAAGACAACTGCAGAATTAACCATTTTTACTAATAATTTAGCAACAAAACCAAGAAATACCAACATTTTGGAAATGCCAAGATGGCACTTTAGAGCCACGTTTTGCTTTTTTCCATGGTCTACGTATAAGGTAATTGTTTCAATCTCAGGAAACATCCCAGCACGTCACCTCCAAGTGACGAGAATGGTGAATCTCAGCAGCAAGAGACCTGCTTTCTTGCCTGTAGACAGCTGCTTCTTACTGTGCTCTGTGAGCACGATGCCTGGGAAGGCTGAAACTGAACTTCCATCCACAATCTCTTCCCCACTCATACTGTGTGGGAGAGCAAGAGCTGCACAGGTCTTGCTGTCCCCTTCTCTGTTCCCATACTCAAATACACAGCAGACAACCGGTGCATCTATATGGTATAGCACCTACATACATTTTTCAATTTCCTACTAGGATTAATCAAATCAGCCATAAACTGGCCATTTGAAAGGAAGCTAATGAGACAACAGTTAATATCACAATCACTGTCAAGCATTTTAAATACAATCACAGTAACAAAAGCAGAACGACAGACTTTGAACTACTCAGTACAAGAAAGAAGGAAAGCAAAAATGGACTCCTGCATAATTTTCTGTAATTCTGAAAAGGTTCATCTTCATCTCCAAGCTACTGCAGTAAAATACAGTACTTATGGAATCTGAAATAGATTCTCCAAGGAAAAAGATGTACCGCTTTCATACCAGCCATGGAAATGCTATTTTATTTGTTGTTTCCCAATGACTGTCATAGTAAATCCTAAGCATGAATTTTGCATAATCCTGCAGCTCATTCTCTCTTGATGGTGGATTTAATTAGAGATGGATAAGGTATGGCTCAGATAACTTTAAATATAGGAGAAAAATATTGACAACAAGTTAGTCAATAAAGTAATTATATTTCCCAGTGCAAATGTCTGGTGTTTATTTCATTTGTTTAAAAGCATATGCCAAACATCTTCCTCTTACAACTGTCAACTAGCAACACAGAAGAGATGTGAAGGGTTTACAGTTATGCTGAGCACTCTCTGGTGGAAACTTTAATTTGCATGGAGGTCCCTGTGAGTGCTTGGTGCACATTATGTAAAACTAGTGTTGAAAGAATAAACAGGACATAGGGAAAAGAGATGGACTGAGGCTTTGTGGTCTAAGTTAGTTGTTAGTGTTTGGTACTTCGATGATGCTACAGAGTTGTTATAGCAACAGGCCAGAATCCTCTTGAGGAGAAAAAATGAAGTGGAAAAAAAATCAAAAGCAACCCAAAAGAGTTTATGTGACATGTAGGTCACTGTGCATGTTTTGATTGAACAGGCATGGGGAATGGACACTGCCCCATTCTGATAACCTCTGTAAAAGCTTGAATTTCTCCATTTGTTTCACTTGGGACTTTCTGATCCATTAGACTCTACAACCAAACGTGCCCATCCTCCCTTTAATCTAAGTAAAACCTTAGCTGGTCTGGGTAAGTAGAGGAAAATGTATGAGGATACTACAAAAAACAGAAAACTTTTTTCCTGACTGTATTGGGTCTGGCTGAGCTGGAGTTCATTTTCTTTTAGCAGCCCTCACAGTGCTGTGCTTTGCATTGGTAGCTGGAAAAGGGCTGATTACACCCCAGCTTTTGGCTACTGCTGGGAAATGCTGGCACGGTATCATTGCTGTCTCCTCAACATTCTGCACCCTACCACCTGGATAGGGTTAGGCAAGATCCTAGGAGAGGACACAACCAGGCCAGCTGACCCAAATTAACCAGAGGGACATTCCAGACCATGTGACCTCAGCTCAGCTATAAAAGCTAAAGGAGTGAGAAGGAATGAGGAGTATTTGTTATTTTATAGTGTTTGCCTTATGGAGTAACTTCTGTGTGCTGAAGCTCTGCTTCCTGGGAAGTGCCTGAACATTGCCTGCTGATGGGAAGTAAAGATTAATTCTTTTTTTTTTTTCCCCTTTGCTTAAGTGTGTGCCAACTTTTACCTTTTTTTGTTTTCTTTAGCAAACTGTCTTATCTCAACCTATGAGTTGTTCCCTATCTTATTCTCTCTCCCCTCTGTCCCACTAGGAAGATGAGTGATAGGGCTGCTTGGTGGGCACCTGGCACCCAGGCACAGTCACCCCACTATACTGTTTCATAAAAACTCTGAAATTCCTTAACTTTTCCTCTCCTGCCACTCATGCCTTCACCTCACTTCCTGCTTTTGTGATCAACAGCAGCAATTCCTAATGTAAGAGTTTTGAAAGGGTTAGTGAGGTAAGGGAGTTGACCTGACTTAGACTGAACTTGGAAGCATGGAAACTACTGAGATGCAAACAATGACAAGCTCTTCATCATTGTTTACTGCTGTTCTTGTCTGCCTCCTTCTTGCTTACCTTTGCTGGATTTTGAAACACCCAAACCTGACCATTCCTAACAATTTTTGCTTTCTCAAAAATAGTTCATGTCTGAAGATTTCAAGCAAGCATTTTTAATTTTATTAATATAAGACACCATTAAGGGATAATTCATCATTACAGGCCTGTTCTGAATATTAGAACTATCCAGGTGTATTATTCTTACTGGGTTTTTTTTTTGGGCAGGAAAATTGTGAAAAAATTTAGTTAGCAATGCATCACAGGAAAAAAAACACTGAAAAATCTGAGTTTTAGTATCTTCATCATCTTAAAAATAGAGAGAATTAAAAGGGTATTTCAGAAATGTATTAACTCTAAACATTCATGTCAGCATTGGTGTAGGGAAAGTTACACATCACCTTGATGTAATAATGAAGACTGACTATAAAGAATCAAAGCAACATGGACAGATGTTCACATGTGGATACATGGTATGTAGCCTATTGTAGTTTTTGGTTTAAGTTGTCAAATGTTGATACAGGAAGGGTAACATTAAATTATGGCAACTACATTATTTAGATACAGCAAATCTAAGTTTCTAAAGCCTTCAGGGCTCTACAGTACGTCAAACATAGTTACATTCTCATGTTTAGTGGCCCTTAAATGTATATCCTAATTATGTAAATACCTACATTTTACATAAAATTCCTCAAGGACTACTGGCAGGCAAGGGGAAACACCTTTTGTATACACAAACACACACTAGGAAGTGTGGTCCCCAATGCTTCAGCTCTTTGTAACCCAGGACTGGCACAGAGCTGGAGGAGGAGGTGAAGTTCTTGAACAGGCATGAGCAGAAATGACTCTTCACTGTTGCTTTTCACCCACTTATCAAATTCACCCAAGACATAAATGTAACTTCTTGCACTATGCAGGGAATGGAGATCTTTTCAAAAACGCATCCAGTTCAGCCCAGAAGGGAATTAGCCACTGTACATTCAGCTCCATGGGAATGTGCTGAGGATGAGTAGCTGGCTGAGGATTACTCATGGCTGTGAAACCTGCTCTCAGCATTCACAGCTGATAAGCACAGAGCGCATGGCCTTTTGGCTGTCTATATTTGTACCACTCTGCTTAGAGGGCTTTGCATTTGCTTAGCATTGGTCAGGTCATTACATCAGGCATCAGTGGTTCCCCATAAAGCAGAACGATTGCCTGAAGCACTTTCAATCAGTTTGTAACTGGAAATGTTCCATACAGGTCAATGGCTATCAGTTGTTGGCATGTGCATAATGTAATTAGCACGGGCTACAACTGCTATTTTGGACTTAAATAAGGGCCTTTTTCCTAAAACCCACAGCTTTATATGAATAGATACTGAGCTCTCTATCTTGCAGTAGTGTTACAGTCCATGGAGGCTTTATTCTCCAAATCAAGACATTTGGACTGTTTAAAGAGAACCATTATGCATTAATACTTCTGAAGGGTGAGAAGGATGAAGGGCCTGTTTGGCTTGCTACAAGTCAATATTCTGCTGCCCTAGCTCTGCAGAATTCAGAAGCTGTCTTTCTCTTATTAGTCAATATAGAACATGTATTGATTAATACATGTTGGGGTGCATGAAAAATATTACTACTGTTACCACACACCTTCTAAAGCCCTCCTCAGACTGTTCCCTGTTACTGTCAGAAGCAATTTTGTCTTCTAAGTCTTTTGGACTCACCTTATTTCAGCAGAAACTTGGAACAGTAGCTCTCTGTTCCTAGATATCTGCACCCCTAAAAATATTTGTGAACTAAAAGGTCAATACCTTTCCTTCAAGCTCCCTCCAAGCTTCAGGAGTTCCTGAAGGTCTTCCTCAGCTAAACCAGTGGACAGCTTCTAAAGCACTTTCCTGTGTTTCTAGTTTATTTGGTAATTAAACAGACCTGCCTTTGAGAGGAAGGTCATGCAATTGTTCTGAGGAAAACAAGACAACTTCTCCAAGCTCCCGATAGTGTCTGCTGCCCTCTCATTGCATTTTACATATTTAAAGCCTAACTTTCATCACAAGGTAAAATTAGCACTGAAGCAGATAATTTTTAAAGCATCAATTCATAATGTTAAACAGAGCAAGGGACTTTCTCTTTGAATTTGTGTGTTAACAGCCATCCCTACAGTCTGTGTTCCTTGTTTTAAATGGCAACAGAAACAAAAAAAAACCAACCCAAAAACAGGGAGGCAGAACAACTGCAATAAGTAATGATGAACTAAAATTGTATTTAGTGCTACAAAGTTTCCTTTTACTATTAAAAAACATAGCACTTGAATGTATTGGTTTAGCTGGGGCTGTATTTGATAGCTACTGCAGAGAACAGACATGAACACAGTCTTCATTCTGTTTATGTTCTCAAAGATACTGAGATATGAAAGGATGTTTGGGCAGAAATACAACCAATTCTACTGATAAACTGACCTCTTTGCATACTAAAATAATAATCTGGTTTTCATATTCCATCATGCTCCCAATGTACTTCAAAGCACTAAAATGTAGAGCTTTGTCACTGGCATCCCAGCAGAAATGGGTCACGAGCAGCCTGAAACCTTACACACGATGGAGAACTGCATAAGAAAAGGGTGGGGAAGATGAGGATCGCTCCCTTTGCAGAAGGGTATGGAGCAATTTGATAAAATACAAAAATTGAACCAGACACAAAAGATATAGTGGCTTCCAGAAGATGAAAAGCACAAAGTGAATGTGATGGAAGAAGATGAGGCAGTGCAGGGATTCCCAGTGTGAGAGTTCTGAATCCAAGATTACCAGCAAAAAAACCCAAAAACACCTGCTTTGAGTGTCTGCTCTTAAAAGAAAGTAAAAGGACAAATATGTGAGATAAAACAGAAAAGGCAGTGTCAATAAAGGACATGGCAGCAAACTTGTATCACACCAGGACATATTTTAGAAAATGACTGTAGATATGCATTAGCAATTACAAGCAGAAGAGAAAAAAAAAATTATTTGTAACCTTAAACAAAGAAAGAATATGAATGGAAAGGCAAGCCTGGGGCTCCCTATTTATCTATGTATTGTTCAATATTAATCAAGGAAACAAAAATCTTTGGATCCAAATGGCAATAATGATCAAATAAAAATACAGTGACAGTAGTTAGTTCTCATTCAGACCTAGGCTAGAGAATTCATAAAAGGGTTTAACTATCATATATGTACAAAGGGGATACTTTGATAACAATTAGAAAAAGAAAGGAATTCAAGCACGGTACCTTCTCTTAATGAAGCCAGTGCTGGAGAAACCTTTCTAATCACATTCTGCACGTTTAGAACTTGGAGAGGGGGTGTTTTTGTTTGTGGTTTTGTTTTTTTAACTGCTGTGTCTGTAACATAATTATTAATTATTCAATGCATGGCTCTGTGTAGAGAAATGCCAGTCTGTTTCAGATGACCAGCTGCTGGAATTACAGCTGACTGTTAATTGTTTGCTCATCCTTCTTCTTTACAGCCTCAGTCTAGTCCCTGTAAAGATCTGTGATCCTTACTGCTTTTGCTTTCTCTTCCCCCCCATTCTTGACAGAGAGGTGGGCATTTTGAAGGCCAAGCACGAAAGGAAGCAAGAGGAGACTTCTTCGAAGTCCTTCTTTCTCCCCATGCTCAGCAGACGTCTCTACTTGCAAGCTGAGGTATGCTCCCCAGTTTGTGAAAGGCAAAAGAGAAGGAGGGGCCCATTTGGACTGGTAACTTGTGCCCAACCTCCTCACCTGTTTGTAGAAAAGGGGATCGGTGCAACAAACCTTAGAAATATTTGCTCTTCACTGTCATTTATATCTGAGAGCAGAAAAAAGGGATCTGACAAGCATTTCTACCCAAATATGTCTGCACATATTTTGTTTTGGCTTAAATCTGATTGCAAACTTTAAAAAAATCCAAAGAAAGGAAACTTCACTTCCTTTTCACAGCAGGGAGGCTTCACAGGAGTAATGACTGCACTCCCAGATACTCTTGTTTATCCTTGTTTAATCAAGACCAAAATGCTAAGCTTCATAGGCAAGGTCTATTATGTAAATTAACTTGAATAGTTCAAAATGGCTTAATTTGTATTGAAAAGATCCCATCAGTATGTGCATTCTTCAAACAAATGGATATCTGTATACTAGTGTAGGGTGTTTTTATCTGTATAATTAGTGTAATTGTAATAGCTGCAAAAGGAAAATCTGTAGGCACACCCTAGAGAATGTGAAGCAACCAGTAATAATTACCATTCATATTGATACAATGTGCTAACTGGCTGAAGAGCTCCCTTGTAGAGACTTTTAAATGTGTTTAGTTTTAGAAAGAGCATGAGAAATCCCAGCATCACAGAATGGATAAGGTTGAAAGGGAATGCTGGTGGGGTCATCGGGTCCAAACTCCCTGCTCAAGCAGGGTCATTCCAGAGCACATGACACAGGATTGTGTCCAGCCAGTTCTTGAGCATCTCTAGCAAGGTTAAATCCAGCACAGGTTTCAAGAGCTAGACATTCAGCTCCATATCCAGTGTGGTTTACATCTCATGTGAAATATTTCCTTTCCCTTAATGAAGTCTTAAAAAGCACATAAAAAACACAATTAAGGCACAAATGCTGAGAGATGTTTAAGAACTTGCTGGTTTTGGGGTTTTTTTTAAGCTTGACTAAATAAATTCACATTGTCCACAACATTCCTATCTTTATACCTTGGCAGAAGTCACATGGAGAGGGGGCACTACATGCTCCAGTGTTGAGGAAACACCAAAGTGAGCTTCTAAGGAAGACCTAAATTACACCTTTGTGAGGAAGCTCAGCTGGGAAGCCAAAGCTATAGATGACAAATTACCACTTTGCCCTCAGATATTTCTTCCTTCAGACACAAACAGAATTTCATTCTCCCCAGGGGGCTGGGGAGTTTTTTTGCATTGACAAGGCATTGATAGGTATGATTTTCTATCAGAGAAAGGACATTTCTATCAGACTAAGGAGAGCCATAACACAACAACCCCCTCCAATACCCCTGCCTAGCACAGAGGAGACCTGTGTGTCTGAAATGAGCTCCTGAGCAGATCTCAACCTGGCTCTCCACTTCTTGTGTAATAATCATACTGCTTTTCAGGATGCTAACATCATGGTCTCAAATTAAAACCTGAAAATCCACAGAGGAAATGTGCATTTTAGTCTGGATTTGAAGGGTTGTTTGCTGGCATTCGAGTAATGTAGGAGGATAAAACCTCTCAGAAGAGCAGGATAACCTCTTTTATTAAGACCCTGGGAAAGCACATACTATTAAGATGAGTACATAAGAGCTAATTCTCAAGCAGAAGTGACTGAATTGTGTCTTGAGACAGGAGTATTAATCTACTGTATAATGTCTCCAATCTAGCTGTTTGTTATGGTGTACTTACTCAAATGATGAGGTAATCAGCAAACAACTTTTGTTGTGCCTATGAACAGGTCTCCTTCAGCTGCCTCCTTGTCCTGGCACAGGACTGCCTGCTGTCACCTGTCCCATGTATCGACAGGAGACTGCCCTCAGGGCTACTAGTCTGGTTCTGCTCTCTTCACCAACAATCAGAATTTTATTTTAAAACTGTATAATTACATATCAATACATCCAAAGAAAAATTACTTTTTATGCTACTGATGAGTAGACTCTAAGTTAACCTGCATCTTTGGTATCTGAAATGAAAATATTAATATTTCTATTATCTTGGAGAACTGGGCTACAGAGCTCCCCCAAGGAGTTCTCACATTATTTTCTGCACACTATACTCCTGGATTTATATTCTAGTAGAAAACAAATGTCATTCTTTTTCTAGCATACTCCAGCTTGCAAGAGGAGATCAAGCACATTATGTGAACAAGAATTCAGAGGGAAAAAAAAAAAAGTCTAGCTGTTTGAAATGATAATTAATTTACCATAACAAATAGAAAGAAAAAACATTTGGCAGGTGGTGATTGACTTAGCATTGCTGATAGCAAATTTCAGTTTACTTTCAGTAACAACATTGTTCACTACATAGTAACCCTGAGTTCACTTTGCCAAAATCAGTGGAGAAACAGCTTGTGGACTGCAATAGATGGAGCTGGTCTAGAGTACTCGGTTTCAAAGCAGTGAGTAGACAAGGCCTGTCTTCCATTTGGGGGCACACCATTCACAGAATCAATTAGGCTGGAAAAGACCTCTGGGATCATTGAGTCCAACCTATCACCCAACACCACCATGTCAACTAGAGCATAGCGCTGAGTGCCATGTCCAATCTTTCCTTACACACCTCCAGAGATGGTGACTCCACCACCTCCCTGGGCAGCCCATTCCAACATCTAATTGCCCTTTCTGTAAAGAATTTTTCCTAATGCCCAGGTTAAACCTCTCCTGGTGCAGCTTAAGACTCTGTCCTCTTGTCCTGTTGCTGGTTGCCTGGGAGACCAACCCCCACCTGGCTACAGCCTCTTTTCAGGCAGTTGTAGCAAGTGCTAAGGTCATTCCTCAGCCTCCTTTTCTCCAGGCTAAACACCAGCCAGCTCCATCAGCTGTTCCTCTTAGGACTTGCTCCAGACCCTTCACCAGGTCCGTTGCCCTTTTCTGGAAGGGCAGGTTCCAGCCCTTCAGTGTTTTTCCTGAATTGAGGGGTCCAGACTTGGACACAGGATTTGAGCTGTGGCCTCAGCAGTGCTCGGTACAGGGGGACAATCCCTTCCCTGCTACTGCTGGCCACACTACTGCTGATCGAGGCCAGGTCACCATTGGCCTTCTTGGCCACCTGGGCACACGCTGGCTCATGTTCAGCTGCTGTGGAACACTCCCCCAGGTCCTTTTCCACTGGACAGCTTCCTTCTGCCCCAGCCTGTAGCTCTGCACTGTGGCCAAGGTGTACTTTGTTAGTCTTGTTGAGCTTCGTGCCAATGGTCTCAGGACATCTATCCAGCCTGTCATGATCCCTCTGCAGAGCCCTCCTAGATCCATCCTAGCACACAACCTGGAGTCATCTGCAAATCTGCTAATGGTGGACTCAATCGCCTCATCCAAATCATCAGTGAAGAGATTAAACAGAACTAGGCCCAACAGAGATCCCTGGGGGACACCACTGGTGACAGGAACATCAACTCAATGTAAAACCATTCACCACCACTCTCTGGGCCTGGTCATCCAGACAGTTCTTATCCAGCAAAGGGTGAACCTGTCTAAGCTTTTTCAGGAGTGTGCTATGGGAGATGGTGTCAAAGGCTTTGCTGAAGACCAGGTAGACAATATCCATGGCCTTACCCACATCCACCAGGATGGTCATCTGCTCATAAAAGGAGATCAGATTGATCAGGAAGGGCCAGCCCTTCCTAAAATCATGCTGCCTGCTCATAGTTATCTTTGCCTCTACTCTATGGGCTCTTCTTTATGTTTACACGAGGCATATAAAGTACTGAACAGTAATCCTCTAATTTTATCTGACCATTCATGTTCAATGAGGCTCCTATTGATCCATCCTGTACATCAAAATGTGCAATTTAAGAAAAAAAAATTAATTCTTAAATGGAAACAAAGGCTGAAGAGGAGAAGGACTACAGATTAAATATTAAAATAACACAAATACGGCTTGACCATCTAAAACAATTCCTCAGGTGAGAAAGGTTAGCTTTCTACAAACAGAATTGCTCCCTTGTAAGTATTTTATAAATCACTATTCTGCTGGTGAATAGTATGCAACCCGTTAAGCTCCTAGAGATATTATATCTACATCAGAAAAGAATGGCTCTATTTTTAGCCATAAACATGTTCTGGGTAAAGAAAAGCAAAGTAAAGCCATGGCAATTAAACCTAATAGCTGTGCACAGCAGTCCTGTCAGGCTGCCTCTCCATAGGTGAATGGAAAATGCAGTGGGACTAAAAGCTCTGTAGCTAAAGGAAATTGCACAGTTGCTTTTCTGATTTGGTATTTGTAATCTGTTTTTTTAGGGGAGAGAAGTTATGTGTTTCAGATTTCTTCTAATTACAGAGAAAACACTTCAGTGAGATTGGTCCCTTGATCCTATACCATATTCCTTCCAAGAATTAGAAATAAAGTGATTTTTAATTTCTTAGTTCTTGCTCTTTTATAGATGACAAAAGTGAATAAATGAGAGGAAGATCTAATCCTTCACCACTCGGCTCTTCACCATTTAGAATCTCTTTTCTTCCCAGATTCTCAACTTCACCTCCTGGCCTTTAGATCCCTGAAAAAAAGCCCACACCAACAACCAAGCAAATAAAAAAAACAAACAAAAAACAAACAAAAAGAAAAAAAGAAAAGAAACCAGAACACCTAAACCCCACAATCCTGAAACACAAAACCAAAAGAAACTCCTAACACAACAAAATGCACATTTATTTTTCAGATATTGCAGATTTTTCTCATTTGCCATTGGCCCAAATTTGACAGTGCTTGGGTACAGCCCTCGTAAGATATGATACTCGGGATAAATAGGTGCTAATTATGTTTTGAAGAGTCTCTTAGCACTTTTTGACATGTTGCATCTCCAAAAATTGACTGTTCTGAAAATTTCAAAAAAAGCTCATCTGAAGTGAGATGTAGCTGAAAAGAGTCATTACAAGAGGCACGAAGGTATTCTGGGACATTATTTGTTGGTAATCACAAAAATAAGAAGAATCCTAGAAGCTTTGAAGATTTTTAAAGAATGCAAAGTGACTAAGTACTATTTGGAGTCCTAATCATTATGCTTAACTACAGGCAAACACAGTTTTGGAGGAAACAAAGGAGTAACAAGATTGTTAAAATGGTGGAACTGAGCTGTCTACCACATTGTTGAGTGACATCCATTTTTCACAGCAACAAGCATGGAAGTTTACATCCAGCAGTGCTTTAAGATTAAATTTTCAGGATGACAACAGTACCTAAATTAGAGAAGATGCCTTTAAGGTTTGCACTGGAAAAACAGAATACTACTAAACTGGAAGATTTACCACGTTGAGGCTTACACACTATGGCACTCGGTATCATACATTTGGACCTTTGCATCTTATGTCCAAAGAAATGGACCCAAGAGTTCTTCCAAATGATGCTATGAAGACCAGAAAGTAATCTCAGTGTTTATCAGCCAGACCCCTGAACTGGGTGCTGAGGTCCAGCATTTAAGACATGTCTTGGATTCTTCTCTCTGAGGATGAAGTATTGCAGTGCTGCTGCTCACAGCCTGTGATAAGGGTCAGCTGTAGGTAGGAAAAAATGGCTGATAACTGGCACATCTAATTGAGATTCCAGCCCCTGTGAGGGTTTTTCCTTCTTGGGAAAATACAGTCAGTAGCAGACAGATTTCTAATGTAGGTTTATAGGGATGCTGGAACCAGTGTAGAGTGGAAAAAAGGATTTCAAACCACATCTAACAGAAATATACAATCTCAAAATTTTCACATTAGATTTCCCTCTTAAAATAAAGGGTTAGAACCCATTCACGACCTCTGAAGAAACCTAGGCTCTTTGACAGTCTCTATGCAGTCATTTCTTTATACCTTCTTCTTACCCTCCAGCCCAGAGCTTCACGGTTAGAAGCAGCATTTCATATGACTCCGTGTCTTAGTCAAATGGTTTACTTCCAAATGGCTATCACAAAGATTTCATTTTTCCTTTCTTAAGAGGGCATATGCTCCTACCAACTCAAACCCTGAGTCTGAAGTATCTCTTCATCTATAATAAAGGCATATCACAGCAGTTACAGATACAGACAGCGTGTCAATAAAAAAACAGGACCACAGACTAACAGCCCTATTTTGTTACAGCTTTGTATCTCTGAAGGTCTGCAAGGAGGGAAAGGAGGAATCAATATGTGCAGACAGCAGGAATACTGAGTGCAGACAGCAGGAATACTGAGTAGCAGCCTGGGTGGACAGACACAGCTCTCCAAAGGCTGGAGGAGAGGCAGGGGAAATGGAAAATCATGAAGTAGAATAGAAAACCCACAGAGCCGTGAAAACTCCTCTTCAAATATTTTGTCCCCATGTCATGCAGAGAAAATACACAGAAAATTTATTTCTAGAGGAAAACATCTGTATTCAACTAAAATTATGGATCAGTACATACTTTAGTAACTAATGGTAATACACCAGTATTTTACTTGTAGTGAAATAATTATTAAAAGAGGAGGTAACTGAGTGTTAAATACAACTAAAACTGAAAGCATCAAAAGCACTGAAAAATGTGTTATCCAAGTACCCCTGGATCTGTCCAAAAGCTATTCAGTGCAAAAACCACCATCAACAACAACAACAACAACAACAACAAACCAGTTCAGTAACTCTGAGATGCCCTTTCTCACCAGAAAAAAAAAAAAAAGGGGCTTAACTTTCATCAGCAATTCAGCAATACAGAAAAACAAATTATTTAAATCCAACTTTTAAATTTTTATATCAATACAATCCTCTGGGATCAACAGAGAGCTCAAGACAGAAACCGCAACTTAGTGCTGTAATCTCCATCAGCTTGACTAAGGGCAAAAGACACAAGTCCACCTTCCACAAGGGTTTACTGTGACCCCTTCCAATATGCTATAGAGTTCATTATGTCACAAAAAGACACAGAGGGATATTAATATAAAGCAGCAGAGGGAGAAAGAACCTGACCTTAAACTGTTAATTTAACAAAAATACAATTGTGCTTTTCAGCCTGAAGCCAGTGTTACATAAGAACAGTAATAGAGAAAAATGGTTTCCATGCAACATAGCCTGATAATCTATCTGAATAAGAAGCTATTTTTAGTTTTAGAGAAAAGTGACATCTTCAGATGAAAGCATCACTTCCACTATACTCAAAAGTTATTTCTCATCAATCATAAGTATAATGTGTACCATCTATTTACATGTTTTGCACAGATTTCATACTTTACCTGATACATCTCCTACATGTTAAGTTCTATTAAAATACATATAATTTAGTAGAATATTTTATTCCAGTAAGTTCTGTTTATTTAAATGAATAAATACACGGTTTTTCTTGAAGCCAACTGCATTGTTATGTTCTGTAAATAGAGGTCAATGGTGTTTTGATGATATTAGTTGTAATTTTTAAAGACACTGATGTAATTTCCTTGTAAACCAATTTCTAACAACAGTACAGTACAATAGGATAATAAAGATTTTTTTCTCCAGCTTATCCTTTGCCCATTTAAAAATTCTTCTCCTGGATGCACGGTACTTACACATAATGCTCATCACAAGCAGAATTCAAAAGACGCTGTTAAGTGTCACTGTTTTGTATTGAGACTGCACTTTGGGATTAATTTAAAACAGGATCCCACCACAGAAGTCTCTGAGCTAGTACCTAAAACGAAGTACTCACTACACCAATGAAAGTTAAAGAATAAAAAATCAGAAAAGACAGCATGATGGCCAAAGAAGTCATGTTAGTGTCACAGAGAGCGAGCACCATGATTTCTACGTATAAAAATAAGCAGCATGACTAAAGAAGGGGGAAGACAATAATGTCAGCAGAGGGGGAACTCAAGAGAAGAGGGAATGGTAGAAAAAAATATTAAAAATTTAGGCAGAGAGTTAATGGATGATCACACAAATGATCACAGGTGACTAAAGGCCTGTAATTCCAGGTGTGACTCTGCAACTCGAGAGTGCCTGCCCTCAGCCCAACCCATTGGTGAAGTAAAACCACCTGGAACCTCAGGCAAGTGACTTTAGCCAGTGAAGTGTACTTCACAAACAGGAATGCAGGACTGTGAGTACAGTCACTTGATCCAGCTTCTCACTTAGTGAGAGCAGCTCCGTGTCCTCAGCGAGAGCAGCTGTTGTTTGAGCTGAGGGCACAACCACCCCAGGCTTGTTCACACACACTTGTGTTTACCTGTTCCAAGAGACAGTGATGGCCAGCATGATTGTTGTTATATGGATTTATGTTTTCCATGATGATCTGTTCTGCATGCGTATGTTAGGAAAATTGTGGATTTAGTTCATATATCTATTTGGAGGTAATAATACAATTCAGCACTACCAACTTCAACTCCTGGGAAAAGGAACAGTTATTTAGCACAAACACTTTGTTTACAGCCCAAATGCAAAAACAGTGCTGGCTAGCCAGCTGACATATGCCCAAAGCATATTCATCTGACAAAGAAAAACTCCCTCAAACAAGGACAACACAGTAATGAACAAACAAATTATATCTATTGCCCTCATAACACTGTAATTAGGATGGGATTTAAAGATGGCAATACCTTTAAGGGAAAAATCTGAAGGAAAACATAAACATAAGCAGTTACTGTTCCTAGAAGGAAAGCTGAAATCATGTCAAAAATTATAACTGAAATTGTACACCTAAAAAAATCTTGTTTCAAATTTCTGCATCATTGCATGCTGCTTTGCAGTTGTGCCAATGCCACGGTTATAGAGTACACTGTGAAGCACATTAGCTGAAAAAATAATTGACACAGGTGGACCAAGCCCTGCAGTGCCATGACCATCAGCCTGGCACAGAGGTGGTGAAGGCAAAAGAAACATTTGGGGCCACAGGAAGGAGAAAGCAGCAAAGCCACCTTTGCCAGTGGAGAAAATATGGGATCCTCAGTTCCCGTAGCAGTGAGTCCCTTTTCCCCTGAAACATGTTAATGCTCTGTCCTTAATTTTTAAATCTTTTATGAATTCTGTTATTGCTTCACTAACTTGAAATTCAGAATGCTGGTCTATGTTAAGCCATCAGGCTTTGGCTTCTATTGAAAGGATTATTAAGATAATATTGTTTTCAATGTTGTTGATATCAAACGCAAAATGGAAGGGGTTTTTTTTATCATTATGTTGTCTCATAATAAGGATTCCTACCAAAGAAAACACTGATGCCCCAAAGCATCACATTGCCTTATATAATAGTAATATAACAAAATATCTAAGATATTTTAAGACTTTGAAGAGAAAGTAAGAATCAATGAGTGAACAAAAATGTAAATTTATTTATGAATAAGTAAATAGGAATAAATCCTAAGGTGTTGGGAGTTGCTTTTGGTGGATTTTTTTTTCCATCTTACAAAGCACTGTTTAGAAGAATATATAAGATACAGATTAAATATGTAAAACACATACATTATCACATTTGAAATGTATTGCTGCCAGAGCCTTATTTTTAGGCATCGGGCTGGGATGAAGGATGAGCTTGACAAGGGCTACGTAGCTGTGGAACACAGAAGACTTTGACTGTCACCTGAGACAGCAAGAGCCAGAAACTCTGAATAACCATTTTGTGTACCTATGAGAAAATCAGTTTTTATGAACAAGGGGCTCTCAGACAAACCTTTTTAGTGCCTGAATGTGTAGTAGGGGAACTAGTAGATGGATAATGTGCTGGTCACCAGGGAAAAAGTAAGATACATTTTTGTAGATCTTTTCCAGTAAGTCTTTTGCAGAATTCAGAGCAAGACACTCCATCAAGATGTGTCCTTGTGCCATACACAAACAAAACTTCAGTTAGTAGCTGTAAATTCTTTCTTTATTGCTAATATTATGCACCACGTCTTTGTTTAAGAGGTTTCTGTTTCTTTTGATATTATTTTTTTAAAATTCAAACAGTGTATTATAGCTGTACTTAAGTTGGGGTCAGCCTGAACATTGTTACAGCAATTGCTGGCACAGTTTTTGACCAAATGTGTTTGGACTGAGACAACTTGGTCATTTAATTTAATTAAATTCTCTACTCTTCTCTTTTCCATCACGTATAATTTAAGCCATGTGTAGAATCTTAGATTAGTGCAGCAGTGAGAAAGCAAATCTGTCTACTGATGATTCTCCAAGCAAATCTTACAGTTAGTGTAAATAGAGTCAGAGACTGAGTAAGAACAATCTTATGTTTAATAGTTTTTAGAACATTGTACTTTTAAAGAATAATAAAAATCCTTAATGTTAGCATGTCAGTGGTGTTATTTTATACTATATACTCTTTAGCTGGCACAGACCCAAGCATAATTGCTGATAAAGCACCACAGCTGAAATCATTATGCCCACTTAGACAGGATGTTGGACTAAGCAAGCTGATTGCTATTATTAGCATTTGCCTTTTGATGCAAAATAATAACTTGGAATATGATTCAGTGGTAGAGGGGGAAAAAAAAAAAAAGAACCAATTTCACCTGTGGCACAATTCCAGAGAATATGCATGAGGAAAACTTTGGAGCAATTCATCAACTAAATCTCTTGTATTACATATGTTCACTTAAGGTACCATGATTTTATTCTGAAAAATGCTGAAGCAGCACAAAATAAGCAATGAATCTGTATGCAGCAGAAATTTCAATTACCTGAAATGTTTCTTGAAGCTCCAAGTCAATCTTTAGCTGTCAGAGGGAGATACTAATACAGGATTTTCTAATATTATTTTCTTCATCAACAACACCCTTGTGGGTCTCTTCCAACTCAGGATATTCTGTGATTCTATAGAGGCAGCCTGTGGGGCTTTGTGCTCATTTTCCTCCCTGGTTTTGAAGACTTTTATGTTCTAAAGCATCGCTAATCTGTTGTGATGTAAAAATTGTGCCAGTTGCTATTTGCTCTGTTTTGGATTCCCTATTTCAGTCTTGAAGCAAATTAATCTCCATGTAACTGCCTAGCTGAACTACACATTTCTGCTCAATGCTGAAAAAATCAGAGCACATACACACTCCCACATCACAGTAATCATGACAGCAGTCATTTATGCTGCCAAATCTTCTAGGGTCAATGTTGCCTCCTTGTCTCCCATTTTTAAGGGTGAGGATACTGGAAACCTACTGGCTTCCTTGCAAACCACAATTCAACAAGATACTCAGGGATTGCAGGCAAGACCAAAAGGATGTTCATTGATCACACATGTAGCTGATCACAATATACACTTTAAAAGACAAAATAAAAACCCAAACAAAATAAGAAAATGATTAGTCAAATACACACACATACTTGGTTTTTGGTGGTATAATAAGAGGAAATGGGCTCAAGTTTCTCCAGGGGAAGAAAAAATTCTTCACTGAAAGGGTTGTCAAGCATCAGACTGGGTGGCCCAGGGAAGTAGTTGAGTCATTATCCCTGGAGGTACTCAAAAGATGTTTAGATGTGGCACATGGGGATACAATAACTGTTGGACTCAATGATCTTAGAGGTCTTTCACAACATAAATGATTCTATGACTCTCTGAATATTACAAGTAGAAGAAAGATTCATGAGTATTGCAGAACGTTTCTTAAGGTATATAATATATACTATTCTCTGTATTAAGGAACTGAGAGGATACTTAAAAGGAAAAGGAAAATTAGGCACTGTGCATTTATAGCATTAAACAGCATCATATGCAATTAGGGCATTTCAGTTCTGAAAGGATGGAAGAGTCTAATAACAAAAAATCTGATCACCCATGTTCTGACAGGCCCAAAATATTTCACAGTAGCACAGAAAACTCTGATGCTTTCAGCCCAGAGTTAGAAAAACTTTTGTCTATCAGTGTGAACTGAAAAATAATTAAACTTATTACTGTGTCAGAAGTTTTCTGCTTTTCATGCTATTGATTAACTGCTGGCAAGAATTAGTTTACATGTCTTGCATTTTTAATAGAGATCTATGTCTACTGCCCTCTGGACAGTCTGGATCTTTTAAATTACATCTACTTACTGAGAATTTTAATAACTGTTTCAGTGATTGGTACTTTCTGAATCATTAAGAGCTGAATACAATGAAAGCAGCACTTCAGTGATAACTATCAAATTATAATTTTAGGTAAATACCCAAAAGAAAAGGAAATCTTCAGCAGGAATGAAAGTATCTAGAGGAAAAAAAAAATATCTTGTTTTATATATAAAACAAAGTTTCCCTAAGGGAATTTGGAAAAACTCTTCCTAGAGAATGACAGCTAGGGCAGCCTTTATATTCTGAACAGGAAAAACAAGCAAAAGAACATGTGTGAGTGGGAATGGGTGGGGGGAATCTCTGAATGCAAATTGTATCACGTAAGTATTATATTATGTTGCACAAACGTGCTAATTTTACCTAAGGAAACTGCAAGGAAGGCTGTACTTTAGTCTTCATTCTCCTGCAGTGAGCCTTTCACAAGCCACTTGGACCCCAAGCGTAAAAGAACTGTCCAGAATCAAATCCTACTCTCTCACTTTGCAAAGTGAAACCTGATGGTTTTACCAAAACACAGATTTGACTGGAAAAAAAAAATCAAACAAAATATAAGGGTGACGCAGAAAATTTGGTATTTTGAGAAACACGTCCCTGAACTATTTGCAATTATTTAGGTGTTACCTAAAATACCTAGCAATTCTCTTCAGTTATTTTTATTTGGGTTTTTTTTTGTTGTTGTTGGTTTTGGTTTTTTGGTATTTTTTTTGATTTTTTTGTGTTTTGGTTTTTCATTGTTGGTTTTTGTGGGTTTTTTGTATGGTTTGTTTTTTTGAGGGGTTTTTTGTTTGGTTCGGTTTGGGGTTTTTGGGTTTTTTTTTTGGTTGGTTGGTTGGTTGGTTGTTCTTTTTTTGGGGGACAAGAAGGGGGGCTTGGCAAAACATCCTGTTAAGTAACAGAGAGAGGAGCATAGGAGGAAGCCCTGTATTATAATTTACTCACTATTCATCTGATTTCTTCATCACTAACAAGTGCAGGTGCAAAGTAGATAGTTGATATCAGAACACAGATTAGACCATTTTAACAATGATAAGCAAAGTCAGGAAAAAGGAAAAAGATAGAAAAGTTTTAACAGATACTCCAGCCAGTGCAGAGCGAAGGTGATGGCAAGGCTATGTCCAATCACACTCCTGATTGCTCTAAACATGCACCAGATGACATAAGAGAACTGGGATTTCCACAGCATAATAAAGCTTGAAAGAAACAAAATCTCTGATACAACAGCTTTGCTGCCTGATGAATACATCAGAAGGCTCTCTAGAACTTGAGCCACCATAAATACCAAAACTACAAAGTGATAATGCTGAGCTAACACAAACAACAAAAAGACAGGTTAGAGCAATCCCTCAACATCACAAACACTAATCAGCAAAATACATGACACAAATACCAGCACCCTCAAAGAAAGGCAATCTTGTCAAAACTTGTGTTTCTAAATTGAAAAATCCATCTTCATTTGTACAACTGCTGGGCTGGCATTAACCTCACTGCTCCAGCTGGAACGGATGGGATGCCTGAATCACAGAATTGTATGATTTACAGATTTCACCTATTAGCTGGGTACCCAGAGAAGTTCCCCAAATCAAAGCAGGTTTTTGAGCAGGAAAGGTGTGCAAGGTGAAGGATGCAGCAGCACATGCACTACAAAATGTTCTACAACAACTGTTTATGACACAGAGACCTCTACAGCTGTCTGTGCATCTCATCAGCTTGACTCATTTACTGCCACATGGGCTCTCTTAACAGCAAGTACAACATCACTTACAGTCCACCCCAGTTCTCCAGCTGTGGACTGGCCAAGAACAATGAGAGTACTCATCATGAGAAGTATTTGCTTCTAAAGATTTGTTTTCCAAGCTGCACAGATCAGCCTGATAAGCCAAACAAGCTTAGAAGTGTTTCAAAAGGAAAATGATTTGTAGAAGGGAAGTGTCTCAAAAAACCTGGGGTTTCACCCTATGTGGCACAACCTAATGTCTGAGGATAAACAATATACAGATAATCTCTAAAGAAAGCCTACACTGGTTATTGTAAGATTACTTCAAGGCTGTATCTGCAGTTACTGGACTATCTGTCCAGGATGATTTAGCCTGCTGACATTTTGCTATAAAGATATTTTCAGCATTTTGGAGTGCTGAGTCTAAAGGGTAAAAGGAACACTTTTCAATCAAGCAAGATTTGCAAATATTCAAATAATTTCAGCCTGCATAATGGTCTAAGCAGGTCTAGCTGTGAATGCTAAAATTATTATTTAACTCTTTACTGACAACATCTTCCTAACTTTAATCATGTTGCACACAGGGCATGGTAGAGTCCTTTACTCTGGAAATACTGTCTGCATTTAAATAAATCCACTACAGATTTCTAAGAGAACAGGAAGTACCATTAAAATTACTGAATGCTATCCCTTGCAATGGCAGGGTTTGATGGATTCTACCCCCTGTAAAAAACAGGTTGACTAGTGGACACTTTTTTCCCTATTATATTACTATTCATTATGTAAAAGACTTCCAGTTTGTAAGCTTAATTTTCTTAGGCCCATAACATTTCTATAGGCAAAACTTAAATTGCTTTAGTGTTTGCAGAAGTCACACGCAGCAGTTTAAATATCAGCAATGCCTGCTCAGGTAAACTGTGCAGCAGTAAAGAGTGTCTTCTCCAAAATCTCAGGAACCTCCCTTCTGATTTTTTTTTTACCATGGGCTGGAATGACCAGCCTTTGAAAGCGCCAATGGACAGAACTCCACTGTCATTTCACAATCAAAGTTCTTGGACACAATGCAAACTCCTTTGACATATTTTGGGTAGGCACCTCCTGATCAGCTTCAGGACTAAAATGATCCCAGGTTCATCTCCTGATTGTCTGCCAGGGCTGTGTCTTTAGCATCCAGGTGGTCAAACAGTGAAAGTGTACAGGTAAAACCTGGCAAATCAGTATCTGCTTGACTAGGTATTTCAGTGTCTATGTGCAAAGTACTGCATTCCCGTATATCGAAATTATCAGCGATGCTGGAGCAGGCCTGCTTCCCAAATGAATCTGATGGGACTGCGAGACAGAAATTGTTTAGACATGACAGTGTGTTCTGCATGGTAGGTGACACAGAGGAGGACTGAGTAAATTCAGCAAATACACTGTACAAATGGAAACAGAGAGGTAAAACACCCTGCTCACGCTCTCAAGCCCCATGGCACAGCAGCAGGATGGCACCATGGCACAGCAGATCCAGCCAGGACCTCCAAAGTCATGGTGTCTATGAGGACCACCACACCATTGCTCCAACAGGCACAGCAATTGTGTGTCTTGATATGCCCCTGAAAGAACCAGTCTCCAAGACACAGCTTTGAGGAGGGATGCTGGAGCTGTAGCCTGCTCCAGCCAGTTCTGGCTTGGATGACTTGATGGACTTCCCCGTATCAAAGTGGATGACTGCAAATGCAGCACAAGCTACCTGCCTTTTGCTTCTGGATGTGGGGCATTTCCAGAAAAGGGACATTAACACTGCCCTACCATGGTCTTGGTTCAGAACAGTGAAGCCTGAAAACTTCTAGTAGAAAAAAACACTCTGGTATTTTACCAACAGGGTGGGAACTGAAGAAACAAACAAAAAAGCACAAAAAATGCACTCCAGTAATGTTAGAGAAATATTTCAGTGAAAGAATGTGGATGATACAAGAAAGCAGAGGTAGCAAAGAAGATGATGACAAAGATTAAGAAAATGGGCAAGGGGTCCTATGATCAGTTTTTAAACCCAGATTTTGTTCATTACATCAGAAATAGAGGTGATTTCTTTTGAAACTTATCTTCCATATCTATACTACTACTACTGCACTGTTTATTTGGGGTGTCCTCTAAGGCAAAAGCCATTACAAGTGCAAAACAAGAAGCAACACTCTGTGGCAGCCGTATTTCAGCTAAGGAGGAAATTACTGGACCTTTTTATAAATAAAGTTTAAAGTGGAGATTTCTAATATTGGGGGACAGTGGTTTGCACGAAGTATGGACAGCAAAGAACTGCCAAGTTTTATCACAGTATTTACCCCATTTCAGTGAGTGTATCACTTCAGCTAACATCTGCTAAACTGAACAGGGCTAGGCACTTAAATGCATTTTTAAGCACATACATAGGTGGTTTGATGCCTCTCAGCTGCAGTTTGCAGCAAAATAAATAAGACCTGTTAAATAAACATTAAAACATTACTAAACATTTCATGAAGAAAATATTGTGGGATGTGATGCATCAGGAGACCTGAGTATGTTCCACTTCATGGTCTATTGCCACACTGCTCAAAAAAAAAAAATCAGCTCAGGCTGAACATATTTGAAGGGAAACATTCAATTCTAATTACATTTTATAAGGACACAAATGGTGGCACCATATCCCAACATTACTAAAAGGAGTACAGATATTTTCTAATCTGTACAACTAAAAGCACACAATTTTTATTTTATATGATCTATTACAAAGGCAGAGCAGGCAAAGAAGGTATTTTCATCTTAACCAATCAAAATTCCAGCCTGGAATAAGCAGTGTAAGACAAATTGTGATTTCTGTGCAGCCATTCAATAAGAGCCTGGTCTCAGTAGGATAATGGAGAGCAGAAGAAGCAGTTTTGTACTTAAGATCCAAGATATTACAATAAGGTGTAATATCTGCCACATTTAGTTCAACTACAAGTTTTTGAAGCAATAATTTGTGACAGGTATTATCATTAGGGGATTCATAGCAAAAAAAAAAAAAAAATAGTATTTTTATCTGTATTAACAATTCTTGAACTCTGTACCCATTGATATTATTTTTCTTCCTTTACCTAAAAAAAAGTAAACAGTTTACTTTTTATTTCCAGTATATTTCTGGATTAAATGTTGACTTACATGTGTTTGTTTACCAGCAGCTTCTCCTAAAAAACTGGTGTTACAGAACACCAGCGTTTCACAGCTGCAAGCTGGGCTGATGTTTGCTAAAGTGTTTGCTTTTTTTCTCATCCTGGCATATGAAAATCTGAAGTGGGATTTGTGACCCAACCCTTGCAAGCATACAGTAGCACATATGATTTTAGAAGTGGAGCACCTGTAGTTGAGGTCTATGTTCAAATTCCCTTCTCTAAAATGCAAAAGCAGCCTTAGTCCTGTACTCCAGTCATTGAGAGAAACTTTGGCAGTTTGATCAGCTTAATGTGTAAAACCTCAAAAAGTTTAAGGTAGGCTTTTCAATATCCTCCAAATCAAACAATTTGTCCCAAATACAACCCACTGATTTAATTAAATACACTAGGACCTATCAGGATGTGAAGTGATTTGGCAGTAGCTTACAATATAGACTGAAACCTCTGCAAACACAAAGCACAATCTTTCCCAAATTTCCGTCAGCTTTTTTTATTCCCTCCCTTATTTTTCAAAGAAATGGGGATGGACATCAAATAAATGGTTTGAAATAGTCCTGGTAAAATTACATGATAGCTCAAAGCTGTAAACAACCCAGGCCAAATTAGTTCCTCCTCCTCTTAACATTTTCATTAGAGAGTAAAATTTTTCCTATACATGCCTTGAAAACCTGATTCAATTTTATTACGCCTTAGCTCTCATCCAAATAACATAAATTGAGTGATTTTGGTGATAAACAAATATAGTAGGACTACAACCCACTTACACTGCATACTGTATCTTTTCAAATCTGTTCAATAAATACTTATTTAGTTAATGAAATTACTAGCAGTTCACTCAGTGGACAAACACTGAAGCTAAACACTGACTCTTAACTATGCATAACATAGGCAGTTATCAATTCTTAATCTGGTTTCATTGTCTGAAAAAAAAGGGAGTCTATTGCACATACCCTAATAAAATTCTCAATTATAACCAAACCAAAGTATACCGTGTAATAGACAGATTTCAGGTAATAATAATAAATTAGGCTGTCTGTGCTCTTGATGCATGTAAACATTACAACTCCCTATAAAAATACTAAAACAGTACAAGAATTATTTATTGGGTCTTCTCAATAATACATGGGTCAAGAGATTTCAATGAAACCTGTCTTTTTGATGTTCTCTGTGAAGTGTCTGAAAATTTAAATAAAATGGCTGAGGTTCAGAGCTGTCAAGCCACAGAAATCTCACTTGGAGGAGGAATAATGAATCATGGTGCCTTTCAGATAATTTGGACTCTTTCCTTCTCCATTATTTTCAGATACATTTAGTGTAGATACACAGCTAGAAATACATCTGGGCATAGTTGGGAAGTAAAACAGCTATAAAATTGAGGATCTTCCACTTCTATATTCAAACTTTTGCACCCCTATCAGAAGTGAAAAAAGAACTTTCCATTACATACAGAACCTAACAGAAGACTGAGGAAACTTAGCTACTATTTATTTTACATTAGTCTGTAATGGAACATGCTTCTTTCATTCACTTATTATTTACTCACAGTACTCCAACTTCACATCAAGAAAGACTGTGTAGGGCCTTGCATAAAGACCTTTTGAAGGACCAGCCTCATGAGAGAAGAATCAAAAATTATGTCTGCTTCAATAAACTAAAACTTCAAGGAAGAACAAATCCTACCAAATTCCTGTCTCCTTCCTCCCTTTCTTCCTTCCTCCCTTTCTTCCTCCCTCCCTCCCTCCCTCTCTTTTCTCTTTCTTTTCTTTCTATTTCATGAGGTGTTCCAAGCTCCCTCCTGCAATTTTGCTATTAAATCCTGACTACTTCCCTCTGATTTTCTTTCTTCTTCTGCAGACTTTGTTCAGAAGTACATCCCTTTGCCAAGGAGCTCTCCATAAAAAAAATAAAGGTACAGGAAACCAGCTCTGGTTTTGAAGATAGCTAACTCCATGTTTTTTTAGAGGTTTCTAGCCCTTACAGTTGCATAAAAAAAAACTTTAAAAAGTGAATTCTCAGTGATCAAAACCCACAACACAATGAAATGCCTTAAAAATTTGTCTTATACCTAAGAAGCACTAATAGAACTTCATAATCAGTTTCAAGATGTGACAGACATACTTCACATCTGACATCTGGCCGTAAAACAGAGCCCTGCCACCCTCCCTGTCAGCACCGTGACTTTGTTCTGCCAGATGATCCCAGCCCATCCCTCTGCTCCAGTGCTGGCTCTCTCACTTAACAGCAAATAGGGATTTCACATTGCCCCAGTTCCACACTCTTTCTTGGAGGTTAAGATCATGTCATGAATATGACTCAGACCTCAATTCACAAATGTACTGAAGACAAAAAGGGTTCGATGAGTTCTTCAAAGGCAAATACTAGAGGTCTAATACTTCTACATTCTCAATCATTTGTCTAGTTTGTCTTTGCTAAGGAACACAATGGTATTGAAGAAATACGTTTTACAAATGAGGTATGCACACCCAAAGCTGCATTATTCAAATTTTATGAGTGAGTCATCTTGTCATTTAATGATTTGAAATTGCTTCTTCCTAAGCATGTAGGTATGCGATTTATAAATGGAGATTTCCACTAGTTAACTGTAAATCTCCTCCACAGCTCAACAAATCCCACTGACCACCTCTTCCTCACAGTTGTTCTAAACAACCACCATACAGATTATTCATGGGTATGTGTATGTTATGTTTCCTCTAACGACTCTGGATTGCTCTTAATCTTTTCAATATCTGTGCACGATAAACAGAGATTATCTCAGGATTAGGGTGTTAATTTGGAGCGTATCAGGTGGTTAGAGAAACTATTCTTGTGTTTGATGTGATGCCACCTAAACCTTTAAGCCAATTTTTCATTCCTTCATTGAGATGTAAACAATTTCTAACTAATTGTTAACAATTATTTGGGCTTTCTTTTCCGATCTTCCCACAGAATGTGCATTCTGGTTTTAAAATTTAAAATGTAAAAAAGATTATGTGGCATAAAACAAAGTGCCAGTTAGCATGGTACATGATGTTGCACTTGAACTAGCCAAGCATGAAAACAATGTAAGGGAAAAATAAGGCTTTACTCATAAAATATTTTACTCTTGAAGTATCAGGTCATTTATCAAATTGTGTTTTTTACACGGACCATAAACCTTGAAACTGTATTTTCTAAAATTTTCCACAAAGAAAAAAACATTTATAAAGCACTTTTTCCCCAGTTAAAACACTCAGTCAGGAAAGCACCTTTATTCACTTTTATTTAGCAAAACCTTTCACATCAGGACTGCCTGTAACTCTCACTGACCAGAGCGTGCCTCACAGTGACGCTGAAGCCAAGACTCAAAACATCACTGCCAGTCTGAACAACCCAACAAGGCTTCCCCCTTGTTCTCCATCCTTCCTGCATTACTCAGCCACAGTGCCACTGTGAACCAAGTGGAAAGGGCTGCAGAAAAAGCCTGTCTGGAACACCCAGAATGCTGTCACTTCCAAAGGGGCTTTGAATGGATGAGCTGAAAGGAAATTCCTGCAGCCAGATTACCGACTGTGAGCCTTGGGGCTGCGCTCCTTCAGAGGCTGCGCAAGGTTCAGCAGAGCACAGAGCACTGACAGAGCTGACCCAGAGCATACACAATGTTTATTTTTTCCTTCCCTTTGCAGCTGGCAATCTCTCTTTGCAGCAGGTACAGAGGTTTGTGCTGTCAGCAAGAGAGAGAAAGAATTAAAAGACCATAGCTGCTGCAACATTCCATTGCACGGGGTGGGTGGCACAGGTCTTGAAATGTTGATTCCTTGGGGAAGGCTCCCAGAAGGGAGCAGCCCCTCGCTGCCTCACCTCACCTGTGTCACTCACACCACAGCAGCAACCTGCTCCTGAGGCTTCTCATATGCATGGGAGTTAAATATTCTCAGTTTGACTATTGACCACTAAATCTTGTGGCTCTGAGGGGACAGTAAGTACTTCAAGTTCTATCTGATTTCTCTTGGAGCAATAAATTTAGGACTGTGGGACAAATAATTTATTTTTTATCCCCAACTCTTCATTTCTCTGTTCCTTTGTGATATAGAAAATAATAAAAATGGCCAGGTATGTTTATCTTTTAAAACCACTTCTGTTCCCAAAAGGTGAAGCTGCATTTGCTCATATTTCCACTCAAGAACACGGTAACACATATAACCCAAAATTCTTGTCAGAAATCATCCACGCTTTGAACAGATAACCAAAAAAGGGATTAGAAATTTATTACTATAATCAAGGCAGACTCTGTATATTAAAGAAATTGGATTTAATTAACACAGCAGAAAACCTACTCAGAGCCTCCAGAGATTCTCTGGGATGCTCTGGGAGTTTGGAAGTAACTTACAGTTTATTCAGAGGGTTTTTCCTCCAGTGGCCACTCGGCTGCATTATGAAACACAGTCTGTCACTGCAGCACAAGAACTTGTAACAGACTTCATTGGCACTAGCATTAGAAATTTATGATGAACTCTCCGAGTATAAAAGACCATTTAAAATAACTGCCAGAAGGAAGAGTGTTAGAATTGCTACTGCTTTTATCAGTCCCTGCAGTAAAACCAATGCAAAAGCGTACCTTAGAGTTTCAACAGTAACATGTTAGTTAGTATAGGTCAACATCTGGTTTTGAAAACTAAATATAATAAAAACTGCAGAAAGAAAACAAGCCTTTTTTTTTTTTTTGTACTGTTTCTCTACATTTTGCTTGCAGTCATCCAATTTATTATTAAGAAATACTCAGTAACTCTAGCAAAAGAGAATAAATTTCAAAATAAACAATTTTTGTTATCCTCTAATTTTATCCAAGTAAGTGCTAGGGAAAAAAATGCTCAAGGTGGTAATGAAAACAGGAGTTATTTTTGCTAGAATTATAGGTCTGAAAGAAGGACACTCTTTAAAGCACTGGTTTTTTTTAATGTACAGGAACAACAATAAAAAAAACTAGTTCAGTGAAACAATACAACATTTACTGTTGGTACATCCTACAGTAAGTCCTCCATCCTCCTCTTTGAGAATATAGAATTATCCATGATTTTAACTTTCTAAAACATTAACTGGATTTGCAGGAGACTGAGTGCAACAAAGGCACTTGGAGGCAAATGCCTACCTTATGAGAAGCAGTTCAGAACTACAAAAATGCATGGGAATTGTTCAAGCAGAAACATGATCTGTAGGAAAAAAAATGTCATTTTGAAAAATTAAATGACAACAGGCCAGGACACACTTATGTAAAATGTCCAAAGTTTGCCTGTTTTCATTTCTAATATTATGAGGTATCTTAAAGGAAAACAAAACAACAATCCAGATGAATAATGTTCTATTAATCAATCAAAAAGTTATAAATAATTACATGCTTGTCTGTGCACTATTAAATGAGTATTTTTTTACATTTATTAGTATTCTTACATGCACATAGTACTAGGAGTCTAATGCATCAGTAAGATATACCCAAAATTATAAGGAACAATTTTTTACATTAACATATTCTTAGGACCCAGTACAGAGGTATTTTTGAAGCTGGGATTTTTGCCTGCCTATTTTATTGTATTTCTCAGTAAAATGTTTTCAAAATCAGCATGTTTCTGAAATATTTGTCCTAATACATGTTTTGCAATCGTCATTCCAATTAATTTAAACAGATTATTTTATGCATAGATATAATTAATAAAGTTTAAACTTAAACGATACTACCCTCACACTAAATTATTCTGCAGGCATAGGAAGCAAATGCAACATTTTCCCCAAAAAATAACCTGATCAAAAGCTGGGTATTTTATAGAGGGCAATCAATTACATCCCTAACTTTATTCTAGTGCACCAAATCTAAACTAAACTACTGAAGTGTAGCATAGTTGAATACCATCCTATTTTCATACAAGAGATGACATAAAGCACCTTTAAAAAAAAATTCCAATTGATACAAAACATCGATATTTTGCACTAATTTCAGAAGTGAGATATTGCAGATACTGGCACACGTCTTGAGTCAAGGGATGATCTCGTCAAAGAAACAAGTTTGTTATCTGTATCGAGTGCATGACAGCGGTCACAGGCCACCATCTGAGATGCATGTCATGTGTCAGCACCAAAATCAGGAAAAAAACTTTCTGCAGCAATTCACAAGGTCCTGGCAAGAAGGCAGCTTGTTGCTTGCTGCCAGCAGTCTCACTGGAAGACACCACTGAAAATACTGCAACTTCAAGAAAGACTTTTCAGTTTCATCTGGAGTATTCCCTTTCCTCTTTACTATAATTCACTAATATATATGTAGCTACACAAGTTATTTAGGATATAAAATACGTTTTTTCCATGGTGGTTAAAGTGTGAAAAACATAGTAAATTATTCTATTGTGAAAATAAATGGGAAAATTATGCATCAAGCATAAGACTCAAGGAGATTCAGTTTCTATTTTAAAGCAATTTGTAAAGCAGTCTTGCTCCTCCAGTAGCAATAATGACATGACTTTTAAAATGCCACATCGCTGCACACACCTGGACCTACTTTCCTGTGCTTGGACTGTCAGCAGAACAGCAGGATCTTAAGAAGTACATAATTACCCCAGTGTGGCCCCAGTACTAAATCTGCACTGAGAGCTTTCTATGTTTTTTGTGATACCTGTGGTCTTACCCAGGAATTAAAAATCTAATCAGTGCATGCACCAATTAATGACTTTTACAATCCTGGTATAGCTCAGGCTCTGCTTCAGTTCAACCTGCTTACAGAGTGTTTGAGGATATTGCTGTTATATCTGTACACACATTGTGTACACACACAGCCCTTCACATCTGCCCTGTCCACAGCAATACTCTTCATTCAGTCATTCAGCCAACTTCATGGAGGAAACCATACCCTAAGAGCAGCAGACCTTTTTGGAGTGGATGTAACTTTACAATGGCTCATAAAGATCTGCCTAATAAGGTGTATTCACGTGCTATCTTTTGAGACTAGTCAGGCAGAACTGACTGTAACTATAAACCCTCAGAGAAATATTTTATAGTTATGTGATGTTTACTTCTCTGATAGTATCTGATGCAACTGGATCTCACTGGGAAGGACTAAAATTATTTTAGGCATGCTTTTTTTGGAAAAAAGAAGCTAAAAAATAAATAATCAAATAAATGGCCAATCATACCTATGCAATAAACTGATTTCAAGCAGAGACTTTCTAAAACACAACATGGAATAAAGCCACAAAACACAGGAGTGGTCATCATGCACTGAAATACTGGTTTTACCTGTGTTGTCTAAAATAACAGTGACAAAAGAACTTTAAAGCTCGGGCTTTTAATACACTTCTGCAATCCTGGAGTTAGCTGTGCCATTGCTTCTACATAGTACTAAGTAAACAAAAGCCATTTTAAATCTTCATTTTCCCACTTGTGCTAAAGAGATTCAGCAGGCACAGAGATGGCTTTGTTGCACACACACTTTTACTTTGCTAGGAGTGCTTAGCACCGTAATGAGTAGATTCCAATAGCACTGTAGTTGTTTCCACGATGATAAAAAGTAGCATCAAAATCTGTCTGCCAAAATATATTGATTTTGAGAAAATGTAATTTAGGAAAAAAAGTCGTTGAAGAAAATCAATGTTTTGTTGCAACATCTCTGTAAATGTTTCAGTATTATATTATTCAGTATTCAGCTTCATATTAAATTAGCAGTACATAGGAAAAAAATCAGCATTATGATAATAATACTGAGTCTACTACTCGGTGTGTTCCTGCCCTCCAGAACTCTTTCAGAAGGCTTCTACAGGGCCTTTTCTTCACACCCTGCTAAACTAAGAGTATTAATTCCTCAAAAGGCACCTTGAGACTGTCTCCCGCCTGATCACAGCAGGAATCCACAGTGGAGTCTAAAACCTCATAGCTGTCCTTAAGGAGGGGTGAAGAATGTATAGGCACTTGTGAATTCTCTTGCACCATCTGGTCATTTGCCCAAAAAGTCTTTAAACTTGAAATAAACCACTGGAGGGAATTTTTTTGAGCACTCTGCAGCAAGGATTAGCTTATCCCTTTGTCTGCCCACTTTCTGTTCACCTCCTGCTCTTCAGCACACCTGAGACTACAGCAATTGACTTATCTGGAAAACTCTACATTGGTTCCAGGGTAGATAACAGCAAGGAAGATGCCAAGGTGAACAACCTGAGAAAGTACATACTGAAAAATTAAGTCTGTCACTGAAAAGTCCCTGTGTGTAGTAGGAACCACAAACTGTGTCTAGTCTGAGACACTGGGGGACTCATCACCAGCTCCTGATTAAAGGTATTTGTCTTCAGGTGCCATACCTCAAGCATGACCTCACCACAGGAAAATAATCCTGTTTTCCACTTTTTTATGAAGCAAACACAAATTATTGTCCACTCCCTGAGATGCAATACTTAAACCTGAGCTCTATTGGATTTTCTGCCCCAGATTTCACAATGACTTAGTTCTGAAGCTTTATCTTTTTAGAAATGGAGGAGTCACGAGTTCTGCAAAGAATACCTCATCTGCTCTCAATTCCTATTCTGCATTAAAAAATACAGATTTTAACTTCCTTCAAAATGTAATACAGTTTCTTTTTTTAAAGTTCGTTGAAGTCATCAAAAACTCTCATCTCAGGGATTACACACTACCTTATACCGTGGAACTCGGTATTGTAAGCAAAAGGAGCTTGAGGAAAAGTAGTCTCTATTAATCCATGACTGAATATTCAAAGACATTTGGATTTTCTCTTCCTGAATTCCCAGTAGCATAATTCAAACACTACTTCAGAAAGATTTTTCAGGATTAGTGCAATTCAAAGCAAAAGATCTGCTGCTTGGAAAATTCTGGACTCTAAAAAGTCCAGAAATTTAAGAGAAAGTTTACAGTTTTTCCCTGTTACAGCCACAGACAGACACACACTGCTTTATACTGCTTGCACCTGGAAGTTTTCTGACATTCAGAGGAAACAGCTGACAAAAGTGAGCAACTTCCAAAATCTGCACGTGTGCACAGAGGCAGATTTCATGGCAATGTCGGTAGTTAACACTGAGCAGCTCTGGGGATTTAATAAGCACAGCTAACAATGATGATGATGATGAGCATTGCAAGAGTATGTTGCAGAAAAGTACAATGTACTAGAAAAAATGTGGCCAAAACTTATATATAGATATTTCCTTTATGTAAGTGCACATAGGCTAAATCATCAGAATAATTTATTTTAATATCCTTTAGATTAAGCAGTAAGAAACCAATTGCAACCACAGATATTCCTGAAGCAAAATCATGGTGGTTGGGAGATTCTTCCAGGGAAACACTGGGTTTTTTTGTGTTATTCATTAAGCATCTGACACTAACCCCAGAGAGAAATATGATACTGGGCTAAGACACATTTGGTATGAACTGACACAGCAATTCTTACATCTGTTTACCACTGCCACTCACAAACTCAAAACTGCGACTCACAAAGTCGAAAAATGAGATTAAAGAGGAAGGTATCACTTCAAGCTAGTTGCTAATTAAGTCATGAATAAGTAACACATCAGACAGAGATGTGCTCCAGTGTCCCAAAATGAAATGACAATTAATTCTAAAAACAGGAGTTGGGATGGCACTGAATTATCTATGTTAGCACTGCAGTTCTAATTGAGAATGTGCTTTTGAAGTGCAGCTGCCCAATAGTTTCCCTTTCTACACCTTGGTGCATGCTGCAAGCCTGCTCTGGAGCATGTCACAGAATCACAGCATAACAGAAGGTTCTGGGTGGGAAGGGACCTTAAAGACCACCTAGTTCCAACCCTGCTGCTATGGGCAGGGACACCTTCCACTATCCCAGATTGCTCAAAGCCCCATCCAGCCTGACCTTCAATGCTTTCAGGGATGGGCATCTACAACTTTTCCATGCAACTTGGATGGGCCCAAGCCAGAGGTGTTCTCCACAGCACACCTAGAGCATCAAGTATGAATTATGCCCACTGAACCAAACCAGAACTACTTCTACAAAGCAAACTCTCAGCATTTAATGTGGACATTAATGCATTCCACAGATCTGCACCTACTGGGCTGAACAGTATTTGTCACCAAAACAGAGCAGAGCTCTGAAAGACAAGTTCTGTCACTGGTCAGCTGAAAGGATTTAGGGCATGCTTGCTTTCTTGTCTGTTGTGCCCCAGCACAAGACTTTTAAACCCCTTCAGATGAAACTTTGAGACCCATCAATGAAAAGTGATTTCCAGTTATTTCAAACACATAGCTAACGTGACATTCTTGTAATCCATCCCCTTACAGACTGTGTTGTTGTACCTTGGATTTGTAAGCTATCTATTCCTCACCCACATCTCACTTGATGAGATCTAGCCTCCTCACTAGAGCCTAGACACATTTGGGCAGGAACAGACTCTCTGGACCCTGTGAGGTTCTCCTGCGGAGCACACAGGTAGCTCAGTGCCAAGAAGGCATTTTTTAATGGAAATCTTACAGATTGCTGCTAGGAATGGCAATGTCAGTTCGCTTCCTTTTCCACTGATTTGTTTCCAAAATAGACAATTTTCCACTTTTGTTAACATAAAGCCTCCACAGTAATTCTACATGGCATTAAATAAAAAAATAAAAATAAAAAATCACCTAATTTGATCAGTACACATCAAACAAATTTTTATCCATGTTAACTTTAATGACATTTTTTCCCCTCATCTCTTTGACATACTGAATATGAAATATTTCTTTGGAGTGCTATAAAGGAAAGTGGAAGCTAAACTTGAATCACAAAAAAGGCTCTAATGGTGCCAAGGATGAAAAGAGTAAGGTGATGGCATCACAAAACTGGCCAAGGCACCCAACAGAGACAACCTCCCACTGCAGCACCAGCCATAGGTCTGAGCCTTGTTGAGTCTGGAGCCACGAACTTTGTGCAGAAAAAAATTCTTTGGGAAAAGCTAAATTGCAAACATCACTGGAGCCTTTTGTCACAGAAAACTGTGGGGAATTTTTACCAGCTCTGAATTCCTGCTGAGAATTCACCTCCATTTAAAAGTTCAACACGTTTGGCTTAGTGAGGATGCTTAATAAGGTTAAATGCAGTACAGAATACTTCTGGTACCAAAAAAAAAAGCTGAATTTATTAGGCCTGCAGATCAGTAGATAAATTTCTCAAAGAGACTCTATAGCTATCTCTCTACTAGTGGCTCAAACATGACTAGAATATTAAATATATACTCTGGAGTAAGCATCTCAAGTCCTCACTATTAGACTATCTCACCCTCCAAAATGGGGTGTCCGTATGATAGCTGGGTGTCAGAAGCAACTCTGGCACTTGCAGACTCCTGAGCAGTGCCTGGAAAGCCTGGAAAGAGAGTAACAGCTGGCAGGGTCCAAAACCACATGTGAGTGCTCCAAGAATTTATTGGTAGGGTTGGTTGGAGTTAGAGTACTCAGGAATGTTTTCCAAAATCTGTTGTGAAGTAACCTAATGGCAGCAATGTCTGTACACGTCCCCCCACTACTTTTTTTTTGAAACTCGAGAGTTATGGTAGGACAGCAGAAGAAACACAGACACATACAAACATAAAAGCAGGTCAGGGAAATGCAGTTCTTGGGGATATTTCTTCATGGTCCAGCAGTAACTGCTGAACTGTAGAGTCTTTAATAATGTCTTTAGGATGTATACTGAATCTAAATGACACCAAGCCTCTGGAGATTATTGAATAATTAAAAAAATAAAAATTGCATCCCCTTTTAACATGTTTAGTACTCTGGTTTATTTATTCCCAAAAAGAGAAAACAAAGGGAAAAAATTACGTTGGACCTATTGGTTGACATAGCAAAGCTTTTTATTCAATAGCTGAAGGCAAAGATGGGAAAAGTCATCTCAAAACACCTTCCTTTTCCTCTGATCCCAAACTAGCCAGGCTGAGCCACCTCTCAGCATGAACTGCAGCACGGTAAGGACTACAGAAATAAGAAAGACGAGTCCTCTGAGTGTCAAACAGAGCCCGTTGCACACAAATTCTGTTTTCTGCTCAGCCTGACAAGCTCCTTTCTGTATCTCAGCCAGACAGAGAGTATTAGCTCCAGGGAGGTATTTTAAACAACATGCCCAAAGAGAATCCTCAGCTACTTATTTAGTCTCTTGTACAGAGACAACATCCAGCATCTAGACCCCAGAAAAGGATCTGGCTATTTCCTAGACCTCTATATTAAAAAAATCCCCTTTTCAAACATAAAACTTATAAAACAATGCTAGACAATGTATCATCAGGAATCCCAACTGGCATTATTGTCATTGGCCACTAAAGAGAGCCCTCTATTAACAACAACAAAGATAAGCTGGAGAGTAATTAATGCAAAAGGGTAGGTTTTAGAAACACATCATTTGACCTCCAGCCAATATTCTTGCAAACCTAAGGATTGACACTGTTCACATCTGTATGATGATGTTTAACTGAACACCAGCCCCAGTTCTATTACACACTTTGCTGCTTAAAAAAAAAAAAATTAAAAAAATGGAGTAGGCAGAATGAGACATAAAATTTGTACCTATCAAGTGACAAGCAACAGGTTATTTCTGAAAAAAATTCAAAGAAATTAAGATTTGAAGTTTCTGGAATTCAGTTTTGTAATTATACACAGTTCTGCTGCTGCTTTTAACACACACTCCAATACTCACAGTTATGGAGTCCTAGTTTTTCAGGGGATATAAACTGAAAACATGCCCATTTCGTGTCCTTCAAAGCACCTAAAAATTCAGGTGATGATACCTAACTACTTAAAAATTCCACTCTTGGTGTGAAGAAATGCAGGTCTGTAGCTTTAGTGCCATCCAACGATGACACAGTGGGATAACTGATGGTCAGGATATCAGCATTAGCACTGGATGGATTTGCTTTTGCCATTCTGTATGACAGATGAGAGAAGATGGGCCAAAACCTCTTCTCTTTGACCACTGGGACTGCACCACTGCATGTATTTGACACAGTATTTGCCCTGGAAAGGAGAAGACAACGTGGTCCTGATAAGCCATAATATGCTAAACCAGTCTCCTCTGGAGTTTTTTCAGTCAATCAGTAACTGCCTTGGAGGATTATTGAATATATGATTTTGATGGCATGGAGACTACCGCTCCTTATGTGTGCCTGCCTGTTTACCAATGGGTTTTGTGAAAAACAATCAGCATACCCTGTCCCTGCTGAGCGATGATAACCAAATAAAATCAAACTTTCACTCTACTGTGATCATACAGTGATCTAAAAATTGAACAATTCCCTCCCGCCTTCCTTCCTTGCATTCTCAAGTGCCATTAGAAACAATCCCGGTATGGCTGAATGCAGCAAAAGCACAGGTAGGAGTATACTGGAGGATTATTTTTGCAAAGGGCTGGTACCACAAGCTTTTTAAAAATATAACCCTTCTTATGTTTATTTATACAGCACAAATGTCTGCGATTCAAGCCAATATAAATAGACAAATAAAACATTGTGTAATGGTATAATTAAAAATAAGCACTTTCTGTTTTCAAAGAAATTAGCATGCCATAAAAAAAAAAAAAAATTTAAAAAACTACTGAGAGCTCTGCTGCACCAACAGAAAAGGCAACATGGCAAAGGACTTGAGGCTGAGCATGGAGCACTGAGGCCAGGGCACTGGCTGCAGGCAAGGGCATCTTGAAGAATATGAAACAGCCTTACTGGCAGGGGGTGGGTTATGCTGTAAGAACTGATGAAAAAATATCACACTTCTGACAACAAAAGATGACCGGAGAATAACAGACATGGCAAGGGACAACAGGGACAAGATGGAAATATACTAGTGGCCACAGCAAGAGCTAGGACGAAATCTAGTTGAAGTGATAGATGACCACAGCTCAGTGACAGATTGAAAAGTAACCCTGACACTTTCATCCTTTGATTGCCTTCATCAACATTACATCTAGTCAATTCTTCATCCCCATTATTCCCATGTATCTGAAGATTTATCACTCATTTTTGAAAGGTAGTGTTTAATTTTGTGTCCTCTAGAAGCAAATAACTAAATCCATCTTCTGAATCTTCAGCACTCTTACTGCATTATTGCCATGTTTTAATCGAATCCCTCCAAAGTGATCTGCCATAAAGTATAGATTAATCATAACATTTTATCTCAGGTTTGCTTTTGTTTTATGATCATGAAGGGCACCACAAAAACACGGATATATAAGGAGACATAGGATTCAATAATGCCACACATAATAGGGTACAGATGTCATTCAATATTGCTCTGTAAATGTTAAAAACAAGCAGCATATAGAGGTGCAAAGAATTTTAGAACTCATTTGTTACCATATCTTGCAGTATCAAGCTCATTTACAGTCAAGCTCAGAAGGGCTAGCTAATTGTGTGCCAGACAGTAGCATGCTATGTTTGTATTTACCTTCATACAGCAAAGTTTTCAGGGAGAGGGATAGATCTGGTTTTCCCCACAACAGATTTTTTTTTTCTTTTTGTAGACCACATTTCTTAGGAAAAGGACTATAAAAATAATGATGATAAAATAGCACCCTCCTGCTTTACGGCACAAAAGATATTAAAAATCAAGAGTTGAGAGGAATGAGAAAGAAAAATTGCAAAAGATTCATACAGGAGGCCTCATGAGATTTGGTCACTTGCTCAAGCTATTAACAAAAATCATTCAGGGACTTTCAGGGAAAAGTAGCAGTAAATTACTGTGACTTCTGTCTTAAAGACAGCTGCTCAGTGAGCACCAGCAGTCAAATTAATGGATATACTTACATTTCAGTAGAGTAATTCTTTTTTCCATTTAAACCACCTTGCTCATATAGAAACCTTTGTGCCAGCAGGTTGCTAAATGACACTGTACATGTGTGTCTGTAAGTAACTTAGAGGAATATAATGCAAGACTGTAAATGAGATCCTTATAGATGTGACTAATGAAAGAAAAGCATAACACCACGAGTGTTAGTGCTAGATTACTCCTTGAGGAAGGCTATGCAAAAGGGATCCTCTCTGGTGGTTAGAAGCTTTTCTTTTTATTGTAAAGATCATGAAATCATAGAATTCCAGCTTGGAAAGTATCCCATCTTCTAGATCACTCATGATGATATTAAACATATATTTATAAAACCAATAAAGAATATTATACTAATGGATAACAAGACTACATTATGTAAACTTCCGGCTTCCCTTTCCAAATTACAGCACCTGCATCCAATTCAAAAGGCACCCAATGCGACATAAATGGGTATGCTGGGAAAGACATACAGTATCAGCCTTGATGCAGTCAGGTTAATAATATATGAGCATGTGACTAAAGTGGGTCTGCTGGAAAGATAAGCTGATCAACTACCTTAAATGCATTTGCTAATTCACTGCCCATCTTATTATTCCTTTTTTTTTTTTTTTCCTGTCCATTTAAGGAGGATGGTTTATAAAAAGAATTTCAGGCAGATAATCAGCATTTTTAAAATAGCTAAGTTATTCCCCAGCTAGCTCAACCATTTCTCTGGGGAAAAAAAAAAAAAAAAAAAGGCAAAGAAAGAGAATGAAATGCCAAAAGAGACCATTTCTGATTAAAAGGAAATGAGGTATTTCCTCCTTAAAATTGATTCTTCTTAATCACCCCTCGTTCATCACACAAACACACACAGGTACTGCTAACTATTCCTCTACACATTCCATAAGCCCTTACTGCCCAAGGACAGCCTCCTTTCTCTGTCACACAAAGTAAAGGTGAAGTCCAGTCCACCTCATCGGCACAATTAATTTGCACTTACATTCTAGGTATCTAACCAAGGCTGATATGGGACTCTGGTACTTTCTTTTGTTTTCACAAAGTAAATACTCTGTAAATCCTTCACCTATAAGCTCTTATCTATCTAAACTGAAATGAACAACATCTCCTCTGAATTTAAGTGCATGTAAACTGCCCAGTGTGGCTGTCCTGTGTTCCACTTCAAGCTCCTTCTTCCCTTGATCAGTGGCTGTCCCTCATCTTCCACAGCCTTCTGCTCAGTCATGCAGGTCAACACACAGCATCTGAACTGTGTAGAGTGACTGTCAAGGGGCATGAAGCCAAGCAAGACCAAGAGACAGAGTTCACCCCTCGCAAACAAGTCTGCAACAGCAGTTTCCCAGCGTACAGGGAATAGCTGTCCACCTATTTTCTCAAAGTGGAGAAAAAAAGCGCTCTGACAGCTGGGTAGAGTCAAGAGGTCAGGCAGGTGACTTTCACTTCACTTACTGCCGGAAGGGGAGTAGATGAGCATTTGGCTTAAGCCACATTCACTGTACAGAGAATGGAAAGAAATAAGGCAGAATGAATTATCTACAAGCTCATTGAGCTCTACAATGAGCTGTCTTCTAATACAGATCTGCCAATCACAGCAGCTGTATCACCCTCTGGAGAGCCACAGCTCTCCCACTGGAAACCTTGGCTACAAAACCTCACATGGATGCAGTGAATGGCACTTTCTGGATAGATCTAACCTAACAAATGAAGTGAGCCAAGGAGCTTTCTCGTCTGAAGGGCAAGTGTTGTTGCACAGCACGACTTGTTTCTATCTAGATTAACTTATTTCCCAGCACAAGTAGCTGCATCCAAGCTGCCTGCTAGCAGAGGAGCTGGCATGTGCTAACCTCCAGAGAGTATTGAACCTGGGAAAGTGCTGGGACAAACCCATGCTAGTGACTGACATGCAAGTGGCATGCCTGAGCACAGGTGCTCTGCTCAAGCACGTAAGTCTTGACATTCTACAGATTATCAGGTGCACCACAACTCTTAAATTTAGCAGATCCACAGTTTATGGCTCAAAACCAAAATGAAGGGTCATATATACTGTTCTGCAAATCCTGAAGACATCTTCCTATGTCAAGTTCCAGTTGTTTTGGGAGATACTTTTGTTATCCAAATAGAAACCTATGGTATATGATTGGAAAATGCTTAGAAAGTCCAAGTGAACAACCTAGGATTCCTATCTGAATAGCCCAAAAGCTAAAGCAAATCACTGCTGATACAGAGAAAAAAAGACATGTTAATGTGTTTTATAGTATGAAAAAAAGGGTTAAATAAATCTTTTGTATCTTTAACAACAAGACTTACTGCATTACCCAGTAATATTGAGAATTTAAATGCGATTTTGTATCATCTATTATTTTCAATTTCAAATTTTCAGTACATTCTAAAACACACAGCAGCATAGGAAACCACCAGGAAAAACGGTCGTCAGAAAACACCAAGATAAATGGTCATCTGTTTACAAAATAACATTTGATTAAGTAGGAAAATTAGTTTACATTTTAACCTCTTATATCTGGAAGATTCAATTTCTTACTCTTCCTGAACTATTTTCCCTCTGAAAAATGTGGCAGGGGCTCTGATTGCCTGCACAGCCAAGTGCAGCTCCTGGAAGGTAAAGCCCTCAGCTTTTTTACTGTGCTTCAGCCCAGTCCCAAAAGCATGAGGGACCTTGTCCAGCCGAGCTCAGGTGCACCTGCATTGGATTACAGCTCAACAATTGACACTGCAGCTAAGCAATGAGCTCGCATGCTAAAGCCATGATGGGTAAGCAACAACCAGAATGAGAGACCTTAAAATATCCCTCATGTGAACAGAATAGTTATGGGAATGAAGCTCTTCCTTTCCAGTAACTATAGGGTTAACAGGCCAGCAGAGTAAGACAGTGGGGCTATCTTGTATCTCAAGTCAAAGAACAAAGGATGACCTATATTTAACCACATGGATTTGAGCTTGCTTCCAAAGGCTATCTTCTCTGTCCTACATGTATTGTGACTCAGAATTCACAGGAAATCTACACAAAAAGCCCTCTGGAGTTCACACTGTGTACAAAATTCACATGTAGTGCATTAACCTGCTGGCTAATATTACTTAGTCAACTACAGCTCAGCTGTGCACCAGTTCAGGGCTGTCTTCTAATGATCTTTGAAAAGGCAGGTTAAAAAGGAGCAACCGGTGGAATTCATTCCAACATTAACTGAAAAGAAAAAGCATCTATAGCAAGTCAGTCAACTCCTCTCATTGCCCTCTCCATCCCATTGCCCTGTCTGTAGCTCCAGATAGGTTCATCAGCAGGGCTAGCCATCCTTGCCTTAAATACCTCTTTTAGAATAGAACAAAAAATACACTCTTATGGCAGTGCTTCTCTCTGTTAAAGGGCACTCTGATGATCAGCTCTGGCTGGATGGTCATACACCAGAGAACATATTTAAAGCTTGTGAGACAAGTCTTATTCAGAGACCTAACTCCCACTGGTACAACCATTCTGAACAGAGCTTCGTGTTGACATAACTTCACGGCATCCAGAAATTCTACTAGCTGTGCCAGAGGTACCTCTGTCATCTCTGCAGAGTGCTGTATTGTGCCATGGAGACATACCCATGAACTAATGAAAATTCAACATTCATATTAGTATTAAGAAAAAAGTCATTAACTGCTATTGAACTGCCAATTATCCAGTGTAACTGCAGACCTCCCAGCACAGCTGTTTTATCTTCCCTCTCCGCTGCGTGCAATATTACATTCATATTGCAGATTACATTGTCACAGAGACCTGTAACCAGCTTCTTACTGCTGAGAGAACAAATTATTTTGCCAAAGTTATCGGTTCAAATCCGTAATAGTGAATAATGAATTAGACATGCCCAGACTTGGGGATTTTTTTCCTTGCAATATCTGTAGTTATGAGGAACTGTGACATTCAATTACAAATATTAAATAAACTGTTGCTTTGAAATGATTCTTGTTCCAGCTATTTTTTATGACTCTATGTCACAGGAGAGAAAAAAAGGAAGTTTGTCCTGGATAAGCTAAAACCCCTAATGGTAGCTAAATATTACTCAACCTCTTCCACTGAAAGTTTTTATTATCCTTCAGTATTGATGGATTGCACTTGATATTGCCCAAGTTTAAATTCTTTATATAATCTTCTCTTTATTAAAAGGAAAACTGTGGGGAAAAGTGAATTGACACCTAAACAAAAGGTACTCTCCTCAAGTTACAAATCACTGGAGACTGTAAAAGTAACCTAGAGAAGCAGTAAAACTTGTTTGTTTATTGGTTTCCTCCCCAGACATCCACCACCAGCAAGCAGCGGAGTCAGGACACCTGGCTGTGTGGACCATTGTGGCAGATATGTCATGGAAGTTTCTATGTTTGTCTGCTGTCTTCTGCCAAGCATGACATTGCCTGCCATGCCTTTATCAAATTGCTACTCTTTCTGTATCACTATAGACATTAAATTATCTGAATAAAAATTCAGGGCACTAATAAAAATCTTCATATAAATATCCCTCTTTCCTTTATCTCTTTTTCTTTCTGTCTTCAAGGGAGTAAAAAAAAATTACTAGGTACAGAGGAGGTAAAAATTCATAAAGTTTCTGTCAATTTTCCACTTCTGTTAACTTAAATTAGTGCACTTCTTCATTACCTGGGCATGATAAAAGTCTTTCAGGAGAAGTAAAAATATGTAATAATTACATGCACAGAAGTCCTGACCTTGTAGCTTTGTAATGTGTTTCAATGACTACTGTGTACATTAGAATGAACATATATGTGACACCTGGTGCAATCTATGAAAAGGTACTGAGAACACAATAAAGTTTATTATACAATGTTGGTGACTAATGACATCTCAGCTGGCAAGACATATACTTGTGGCACTGGCATTTATTACAAATGTCCTATGGGAAGCTTCTCATCTTCTGAGGCACCAGCATGATACCAGCAAGAGCATCTCAAACCAAACCAAGACACGCTTGTGAGCTCTGACCAAAATAATAATTAAGTCAGAGCAGAGATTCACAGGAATGGAGTGCTGGAGAACACCTCAAAGCATCAGCTAGCCCAGCCTCTCCAAAGGCAAGAGCAACACTACTGGAAGATGTATTTATTTAATCCCTTCTTGAAAACCTGAAACAAAGGAGATGCTACAAAAGAATGTAGCTAGATGAAAACCGATTTGAAATCAATCCCCTAATTTCCTTAATTTCTTCAGGTCTTAATTCAATGGGTTCTAAAGAGCAACTGGTCATCATTCTCTCATGGCCAGCATCCTACTTATTGGGAACATTTATTTCTTCTCCCCATCCTATTTTTCAGTGTTAAACAAACCCATTTACTTAAACATCACTGCATATGCCGTGTTTTGTAATTTTTTAAGTTAGAAAGACTTTTTTCTGTTCTTTATATCTCTTGTTTCTTTCCATCTCTCTGAGAGCCAGTGAGGAAATACTGGACCCAGCATTCTTGCTCAGGCTTAACTAATGACAAAGCAAACCCTGTGTCTTGTGAATGACACTTCTATTTATGTACCCCAAGGTAAGATGCATCTTTTTTCAATTATACTGCATCTGTAACTTTTTCAATTGCATTAGATTCTGGTCCAGCAAGACCTTTGTTTAGTGTCTTACTGCTTAGCCAAATCTTTATCATTTTAGATAATGAATTCATCATTCCTTATATAATGCAGCACTCCATGCTTGCTCCTTCTTTATTTGGGCTATTCCTCTAGTTCGTAAATGTAATTTTGAATCCCTCTTTGTCCATGGAATACCTGCAATTATTCCAGATTGATGTCATCACAGATCATATCTATTTCATCAGATGATTCCATGCTGGCAGCTGGAGTTGGCTTTCAAATAGTCTATGGGCACCTCCCAGCAACATTAACTACCTCCCTGTCTCTGCATAAGCAGGTACTCCTTCCCCTTCAGAGTAGCTGCTTTCCACTGCAGATAAGCAGAAGGCTGTCATCAATTCCCCTGGACAAAGAGGAGTCATTTCCCTATCACACAGTCTGCTACAAGCACTTCTTTCTCTCTCTCTGTCAATAAGGACTATGAAACATGACCGCGATGGAGAAAGTGAGGCAGGCTGGGGGAGTTCATAGGTGCTGTCCTGAGGGACAAAAATGGATGGAGACAAGGAAGAGGATGGATGAGCTTGTGGCCAGCTGGTAACTAGAGAGCAGGTAACCTGTAAGACAGACTATCCTCCAGGATCAGTGCCTGCTGCTGTGCCCCTCTTGTAGTGGACGGGTGCTGGCTCATCACCAGCACAGTGACAGCACTCTTTGCAGGGCTATACTGGCTCCAGGAAATGCTTCCCTGCTTGGGCACTACTTCTTTCTTCTTCCTTTTTTCCCCCCATATTATCTATCAAATACATACATGTATATATGTATGTATCAAATATATACACACATATATGCAAAATTATGTATGTGGTCTTTCTGCCATTGTATGATCTACTATTCTCCCTATACACATTAAAGTATAAAATATATAAAAGCAAAATCAGATTATAAAGTTACATATTCTATTTTATACTCCTGTGATTTATGACTTATGAACTAGTAATAAGCACTGCACACATGAATCTTCTTCTAGCTAGAAAATGTGTGTTTGCAATATGATTATGTAACCATTGTATCAGAACAACTCCTTTAATTTCTCCATCTGAATCTTCAAAGCGAAGTATGTCAAAACCTGGTTATGATTTCCTGCAGGAGGTAATATCAAGATTCTGTCTGCAAAATAGATAGGAAATATCTGTTTATGGCAGGAAATATAAGCTACATTTATGAATGGAAACAGAGGTTACTTTTTATTGTGTGTACTCAAAAACTAACCAAGTTTCTCTCTCCATAGCCACTCAGAAAACAAGGACACTGCCTAGAAAGACCAATCCTTCCATTTTAAAAATAACAACCACACAGACATCTAAGATACCTGTTGCAAATTAGTGACTGTCTCCTTTTTCTGATTCCAGAAGGAACCTGGAGGATAAGCTTTGGCTGTACATCTAAGGAACAATTCACTTACCTAAGCAAAGGTGTCTGATGCCATTTTGGATGCCTGGATTATGCAGAACCCCTGCATAGTAACCAAAGGATCTGTGCAGGTTCACTTAAGTTCTAGAGAGGCAGCTGGAGTGCAAACAAGTTACCTTGAGGCACCTAAAATAACTAAGCAGGACTATTACATTTCCTTCTTTATTTTAACCTCTCTTGATGGCATCACCTGCATTGACAAGAACAAGGCTCAGTTGTTTGACTTTTGGGAGCAGGTGCCGTGTCTAATACCTGGGCACAGGGACATGGCAGAGGACTTGCAGGAGATCTGCAACAACCTGGTCTGGAAACCAGAGGGCAAGTGTGATATTGTGAAACCAAAATGGCAGTAGGCACCTTTGCCCAAGCATCCACGTTCTGTTCTACATCCCCATTAACTGCACTTGTAGAGTTTGGCAATCCAGCTCTCACTAAGACATCTAATGCTATAAATCTCAATTTACATAAACGGAATCCACCAGATTTTTTATCATCTCACGTAAAATGTGACAGATTTCATTAGCAGAAGCATGATGTTCTGCACCCCCAGTACTTCAGGTGAAGTATGAATTAATTCACCTAAAAATAATTATTTGTGTATCCCTATCAAGGAAAATAGACACTATTTAGTCTCAATGAGTAGTAACTTCTGCCGACCTTAGGGCAGCAGCTAAAACAGTTTGTCAGAAAGATGTCAAAATTGCTTTGAAAATCATCAGGCACACAATGAAGTCCATATGCATACTTGCAGTTTCATAAAGGCACACGCAAAAAAATAAAAATTACAGTGTTAGCACAGAAGAGATTACATCTTTTTTAGAGTGACAGCATAGAATAGATGACATCTTTTTCAGAAACAACAACTCATCTGTTTTAAGGTCTGACTTTATGTCAAACTAATTTTCTGACTACAGTATTCTCAAAACAGCAGGACGACTATATAGCAAATTATGCCTCCTGGGTTTTTCTGGTTTAATTTTATCAAAATTAGAGCCTTTCAGAAACCCTAGATGGACAACTCTGAAGTCCTCTCTATAAACAAAGACAATGCAGACAGCACTTCTGAGAGCAATAGCACGTTTCCTATTCTCTGCAAAACATCATCTCTAGAGAAGAAAGGTTCATTTTTGCACTAATCCCCTTGTTTTCTCCATCCACTTTATAGTATTACTTCCCATACACCATGAAACACATTCTAAAATTATAGTAAAATGAAAGCACAGTACTTCAGTCTTCCAGCTATAATAATGACTTTAAAGAGGGTGTTATTTGGAGATTCAATGCATTGATTATTTAACTTCCTGAGATACAAAGTATTTGGGTGCTTGAAAATTGAATGCCTGGAACTAACACATTTGATTCACAGACCAAACATTGAAGAAGAATCAGACTGTTAAAAAAATTACAAATTGTGGACACTGTCTGATTTGAAATAGGCTGACAGACTATCAAAAGCACAGTAACTATTTCTTTTTCAAAAGCACAGTAACTATTTCTTTTTCAATTCATGTCATGTGAGAAAAACACCTAGAAACACAGCAAGAAGGAAATACAATCAACCTGAATCATGAAAAGTAATAAAATCTACAGCTAAATTATTGAAATCTGACAACAGTAATCTTCCATACTCTTTATTTGTAAGATGACTTACCCTATATTCTCAGTAATACATCTGTTATTATTATTGATCAGTATTTTGTTCGGAGATTTATATTTCCGTACAATTTATAGCGGTTTTAAATGCAATTAATGGTGGTAGGCACAAAAATAGGTAGGTGTTTAAGTATCCAGTTACACATATCATTTGTGAAATAGGCAAATAAGTATGGGAAAGAATGTACAGATTAAGCAGGGGAGTAAAGCACACTGCCATATAGATATATGTGCAGGTAATTAACAGACTGCAGCCCTTCCCTGAGCAATGCACTTCTTATCTGCAACTTCACTGATTCCCTCTTGCTACCACATATATGTAACTTGAAGTATAAATATTGACTCATGTGATTTTTACATCATACATGTTTACAATTTCAATAATGCTACTCAGTATTGCCAAGGTGTTGTGAAATCAAATAGAAACTGCTTATTTACAACTTTTCAGTAAAACAAGTTGATGGTCTGCAATCCTGATGCTTGCATCTGTCCTCCTGATAGCATTTCAGCACCAAAAATAAAGAAAAATGTTAACTGTTCCATGAAATCCAAGGAAGGTGTACACGGCTATTAGTAAGTCTATTCTAAAAAATATCTACAGGTAGCCTGGATGTACAGGGAAAACAACTCCTAGTGATTTTCAACAGAAAGACTAAAACCACACAAATAAATTTTTAAATGTTGGGAGGCTTAAAAAATAGCTAGTAAATAAAGATTCATAGAGGAATATATTATCTATAAAGTTACAGTTTGATTATGAATAGAAAAGAGCATGATACAAGCTGTAATTCCTGTTACAAAGAATTGTCATCATGTCACTGAAAGCTACATGACAGGCTGCCTAGAAAGTAGCACAATGAAACTTGCTGTAATAACATTTTATTTATGTCCATAAAACTGAAGAATGGTAAATCTCTGGTTATTTTATTTTTAATACAGAGATGAATTTTAACAAGCTAATTTATAAAAGGTTACACCAATGTCTAGATTTAAATCAAAGGCATTAATGTCCACACTACCACAGTTCACGTGAAGAAATTCTTGTAACACATTTCAATAGTTGATGAGGCTAAAAGTCAACGTTCACAATATCTGTTTGGAATTAAATGAAAGAATACGTCAAAGTTTAAAAGTTTAGCTGGAAACCAGCATGAAGTTCAACAGCCATGCCTCAGGTCTTCAAACCAACAGGGCCTTTTTTTTTTTTCCTCATCCAAATTACTACTTTGAATAAATACTTGAGTTATTTTGAAAAGCTCCCTCTCTTCATCCTTATTCACTGTTCATTGATATGCACTCAAAAACCCTTGGAAACCAGTAGAAAGTTACTTAAAACAAGTAGAAGTGACCAACTCAGGTAGTATGTGAATACAGCTGTGCTTAGTCAAAGATGATTTCTTTTCCAGGCAGGCGAGACAAGCTCAGCTGAAATTCTGGTTGTAGTAAGGTGTTCACCAATCAGAAGCCCTTCCTGCTCATTTTTCCTGAAGTAAATTACTACAGCTTTTATAATAAAAGTAGTTTAGCAACTTCTTTCAGAAACACATTATTTGCTTCTGTTGCAAGATCTGTATTGACTTTTTTCATACTTTGCATTGCTCTGTGAGAGGGCACAGAAATGAACCACTTCTCTGCAGCTGCTCTGGCAACTAATGGGCAAGAGTGAGCACTGACTCCTGGGGCAGCTAGAAACTTAAGCACTTGGTGCACTGACACACAGTCTGGGGACACAATGACCACCTTCTTGAGGAGCTCTCGTATCACTGAGGATGTGATTACCCAGCCTGCCATAAGAAGAAGTGTAATTACTTACTTTTCCTTACACTCCTGCTACAGTGGGTTGGACAAGTGGGTTGTTATTTAAACCTAACAGGCTTTCCTGCAGCTGGGAAAAAGAAAAGAAAAAGCACAAAAAGCAGCACACATCCCCTCATTTTCTTTCCAATCTCAGTATGCCTTTCTCTGATATTTATTGCCTCTCTGGCACTTCACATACACAGCGTTATATATTAATTTAATGAGTCATGTAATGCTTCCCTAAGACTGGAACATATCCAGAGGTGGGGAAGGTGGCAGTGGGGAAAGTGAAGTCAGACTTTTCAATTACTCTTCAGAGAGAAGCTTTCATTCAGCTCCCATTTTTTTCTTACTTGAGAAACAATCCTACAGGTACAGAAAAGCCTGTCAAATACATGAGTTGTCTCTGCAGTTGTCTGAATCTGCACGTAGCCTAAGACAAACTCTTGTAAGGAAGAACTATCTTGGCTTTTTTCCCCTCCTGAATGAACAGCAAGCTGGCGTTGGTGACACTTTTAGCTGCAAACAGGTAACTCTATCTCTGTCAAAAACATATTTTTAGAAGATGAGAAGTAGAGCAAAAGTCTCTCAGAATTTCAAGTAGAGGGGCTGAAAGTAGTGACAGGATTAATGAAAATACAGAGATCATGTATCAAGCCAAGATATGCCAGCTTGTAACACTGCAACTGTGCATTGAAGGAGAAGTAGTGCAGTGTCAGAGTTATATGTACTGTAAGAGAGCTCAGCCTCCAAACATGTATATATTATTTTTAATGCCATAAATGTACCTACAGCATTGCAGAGTGACTGGTCTTCCTACACAAGAAAGAATACAAGGAAAAAAAAAAAACAAACTGAGACACGGAGAGAAGGAGTAACTTGCTCATGAGCATGAAAAATCCACCTCAGATTTAGGATTAGGTCAAGAAACAGAAATTGTAGCTTCTAACCTCGAGTCATCAAGGAATACAGAGGAGAGGACCATAACGCAGAAAAGCACTAAACACCTCCCTGTCCATCGGTGAACACTACAGCCCCACAGAGCATCACTTTCCGTGACAAGACTAGACTACTATTCCTCCCAAGTCCATTCACAACCGCGCCGGCTTTGGGCGCTCAACAAGCCTTAAAGCACTCGCAGCACATGTCAGAGTTTACCCACAGACAAGCTGGGATGTTGGGGTTCTTTTGCCCAGAGCGGCGCAAGAAGCAGGGAGCTGCCGACAGCCGCGGCCCTCCACCAGCGGCCCCGGCAATCCCGGCCCGCATCCCGGCCCGCATCCCGGCCCGCACCCCGGCCCGCACCCCGGCCCGCACCCCGGCCCGCACCCCGGCCCGCACCCCGGCCCGCATCCCGGCCCGCACCCCGGCCCATCCCGCCGCCTGCGAGGCCGCGGCAGGTGCCGGCGGCCCGGCGGAGCCCCAGCTCCCGGGGCCACCGCGGGAGGAGAAGGCGAGGGGGTGCAAAGCGGCGGCCCGGCACGCTCCGGCCGCCGGCAGTGAGAGGGGAAACAGCGGGGGAAAGGAGGAAAGCGTGTCTCCGGGGAAATAAAGTTTTCAAGCGAAGAGGGCAGCGCTCGGAGCGCCGCGCAGCCCCGCCGCCGCCCGCAGAGACAGCAGCGACTTCGTGAGAAAGGAGGGACGGGGAACGGGCGGCCGTGACCCGGGCGGCAGCCCCAGCGCCGGCCGGGCTCTCACCCGCTACTCACTCACTCACTCACTCACTCACTCACTCACTCACTCACTCACTCACCATGTTGACTTCGGAAACCATGTCGATGCTGGCGATGTCGATGTTCATCCCCACGCAGACGGGCGGACCTGCGAGCAGACCAGACCTTTCAGGCAGCGGCGAGAGGCGCCGCGGCAGCGCGGGCGCGGTGCCGGAGCCGCCGTGCGGGAGCGGCGGCAGCAGCGGGGACAGCTGCGGGGGAGGGGGGCATCGCCGGGCGGAGAGCCCGGGCAGGGCGACTCACCTCCGAAATCCGGCCGGAGGCGGATGTCGTAGCCCTTCAACAATTTATCCACAGTTTCTTTCACGAAGGACATGTTGCCGGGATCGTTCACACTGTGGGGAGAAAGAGACGGGGGTGTCGGGCGGGAGAGGCAGGAGCCGGGGTGCGGGGGGCCAGGGGCGACGGCGGGAGCGGGGCGGGAGAGAGGGCGGGGGGAGCGCATCAGCCCGTTCCGTTCCCCTGGAGAAACGCATCCCGCCGCCGGGGCACGCTGGCTCCTACCTCTGGGCGCAGCAGACCACGGCCACCAGGACGGGAGCAGAGAAGATCCCGAAGATCCTGCCTCCCCCAAAGCCCCACATCCCTCCGCTCCACGCTCCCTGCGCGCAGCAGCAGCAGCCGCCGCCGCGATCCGGCTGCCCCGGCTGCCGCTGAGGAAGAGGCGGAGGCGACAGTCCCCGTTCTCCCCCCCACCTCGCCCTCCCCCCCAAAAAAAAAAATTTCTCCACCCCCTGCCCCAGCACCACCGCCCGGCCCGCGGGAGCCGCCCGCGCACCCGGCTGCGCTCGCCCCGCGGCCGGACGCCGCCGAGCCCCGGAGGAAGCCGCCCTCCGCCGGAGCCCGGCCCGCCGCCTTCCCGCCAGCCGGGAGGGGAGGGGAGGGGACGGAGGGAGGGCGCCGCCGTCCCTCCGGGCGGAGAGCCCGAGGTGGGGCGCCGGGGGAGCGGGGCTGGCGGGGCCGCGGGCGGCAGCGAGGGGCGGCGGCTCCCCGGGCACCGCCTCGGGGCACGCCCGACCTCGGCACGGCCCCGGCCCGCGGCACCGGCCCCGGGGCGGCGATGGTGGCTCTCCGCAGCCGGCTCCATGCCCCCGGGGCAGGAGCGGGACTGCGGGGCTGGGGCAGCCCGCAGGGTCCCCCCCGCAGCCGGGTGAGAGGGGCTGCCCGACGCCGCCCCTCTGTCCCCGGGCCCCTGCCCCTCTCCTTGGGGGAACTGCGCCCACCTGCCCCGGGGCGATCCTGGGAGCGATGCCCGGGGTGAGCCGCTGGGGAGGGAGAAGGAGCTGGCCTGGGAGCCCTGCCTTGACCTGCAGGAGCCTGAAGCTGTCTTGGCACGGCCAGGGACGTGGTGTGCACCTACAGGTGCCGGGCCTGAGGCTCCCTTCAGCCGTGCGGGCGGGGGTGCCAGCTGCACTGACCCAGATGGACACGCTTTGCCGGGCAGAAGCTCTGCTGCTTCAAAACCTGTGTGTAGCCAGGCTTGTCATATGGGACAGAAATGAAGGGAAATGGCACCGGTACCAGAGATGTAGGCTGAGAGTTGTCGTGTGTGAGCTTCTGGATGCTCTCAGCTTTGTATAAAGCATTGGTTGGGTGATGACAGCGCAGTTGTTATTATTTTTAATCTTCTTCCATGTTAATTATTCCTTTTAGCAGGACTTATTGGCATGGAAACTGAAGAATGTTGACTTAAGTATATTGGTTTTGGTTGCAGAGGCAGCTCTTCACCATGCTCTATGAACATACAAACATGCCCTTGGCCAGCATCTGGTTCTGGTTACATTCTGACAATCAGTGGCCACTGGTCCATGACAAAGCATAACATTTTAGTAGCCAAGGGAGAAAATCCTTGTCTTTCTTTTGGACTTTTAACACCTGTTTTTCTTCCACACACTCTCTTCCCTTAGTGAAACTGCTATGAAAAGGATGGACATTGAGTAATGCCATGGTGTTACATACAGGTGAGAAAACATAGACGGCTTTTTCCTCTCTCCTCAACAAATATTGAAAAGAAAGACAAGTGCAATCCATTGTCCTGACCTTGTTGCTGTTGCAGTTAATAATAAAGATCCAAATAAAAGAAGGAGCAGGTGCAGTTTTAAAAACAGTACTAAGCTCTATAGGAAATGCAGAAAAATGTAAGACTAAGAGAAACTGAGTGTTGCCAGATCTTGTGATTTCATGTTAATATTTGGATTTTTAATAGTGCCATAATTACTATGATTATAAAGTAAGTGAAAATCTTAGCTTTTATTTAAAAAAACTTATTAGGCTTATGATGAAAGCTTGAGAATTGTGGCATGAAGCATACATTACTCAAGGGCTCAAAAATGAAAAGTCAAATAAGTAACTATGTAAGTAATTTTAAGGCCCTGGGTCCTGATGGTTTTGGTTTTTTTTATGCTATAGATGGGCAGTATCGAAAACCAGCTCTTTCAAAGACTTCAGAAGGAGTGAATTTAGGGAAGGGTACTAATTAAATTCTGTCCCCCCTAAATTCTGAAAGTAAGTATTAGCACCAAAAAAAAAAATATTTCTTGTGAAGAGTTTAAAATGGTTTAAAAGCACATTTAAATGCTAATAATTTTTCTTAAATAGATTTTTTGGTTTTGTAACAGAAATTAAAAAAAAATAATTAGAGAGCACTATTTCTGATTAATGTGTTATCCTGGCACTTTGGAAACACATCTGAGGTAGGAATGAATCAACAGTGCTGTAGAGTCTGTCATCTTTTATCACACTTCATTTAAGTAGTTGTCTTCTTGATCTTACAGAGCAACCATTTACTTGGGAGCAGCATAAAGATCATCTAGGCTGGAGCTGGTGGAACAAGGAAGTATTTAGTGGATTATGGAGCACTTATGCCTTGAGACTCTGGGTTCAATTAGCAGTAACCAAAAGATGTTAAAAAACTATAAACAATCAATGAATTTCATGAAAGGTAAAAATAATCTTGACTTCTCTGTGACATAATGGCATTTGCAGTGAAAGTTGCAGTGTGGGTTTTGTCTGCAGGAAAAGCTCACATAACTAAGCTTCTGTGGCAAAGACCTTCACCAGGAACAGTATTCAAGGAAATAGTGGAAGCCCAGACTTTTGGGAAGCTATTTAATGTGGGCAATAAGGAAAATTTGGCACAGAAATAGACTCCTTGTCCTACCCCAGAATTCTACATCCTGCCTTCGCTTCTGGAATTAGGCTCCCAAACATCTCCTTTCTAAAGGCAAGCAGGTTATTATTTCAAGGCATGGCTGGAAGGAGTCTGGTCCCTTGTATTCACTAAAGCAAAACAAAGCAGCCAGTCACAACCTGTAGATTGTCCAGCCAAGAAAATCCCAAGGATTTTTTCGTGAGATGAGCCCGAACTCCAGGATCCAGGTTCTCAGGGTAAACTTCTGTTTTTTGAAATGTTCCACTTTTCAGGAAATAGTTAAGTAGGGAAGGCGGAAGGAGTTAAAATAACTCTGTGGCCTACTGGTTTGGCTGTTGCCTGGGAAGTACTGTTATTTCATAAATAATCCAGCAATTCATGAATTAATTACTGGATAAAATAAATCAGTGTTCAGTGGTATAAGTAACAGAACCCAATTCTCTTCTCCTTTTACGTGCCTTCATCATTGTTCATTCTCACTCCTTCCTCTTTTTCTAGTGTACAGTCTTTCTGTCCCAGTAAAATTATCCCTGTAAAAATATGAGACTGTAAACATTGTAGTTCAGGAACTAAAATTCGTTACACTTTCTACAACTTTTGTGCATGTTCCAGCCTTTGGGCCACTGGACGGTTAAGATCTATGCTCCTGATCAAATTTTGTTCAATGAGATAAGCACAGCATGTGTTTTTTGCTTCCTCAGCATTGCCAATATTGTAGAAGCCACTTCAACAGTGGGTAAGTCTGAACTGCAAAGGCGAGTGTTATGTGTGCAGGAGCAAAAGGACTGTCCTTGCTCCAAAGCAAGTAAGTGTGGAAGAATACAACTGCCAAGCCTACACCTGAAAGAAATCATATGGGGAATTGGATTATAATGGATTCATCAACTAAGTCTGGGTTAGCAGGTACAGGGGCTTGTCTCCAGAGCATAACTCTTGTTGCTGAGGATCTGATATCCGTGCACACTCTTTTGTTGTTTTGGGTTTGATTTTTTTTTTTTTTTTTTTCAACCCCATTAGGAAAAGTGGGGAAATCTGGTCCACTAAACTAAATGCTCATTAGCAGTTAAAGCAATGTGCTGCTGGGGTGCATTTTTCAGCTTAGTTTGAAATGAGTCGTGTTCATGTGGTCTGAGACTGCTCTGAGATGTGAAACACAGCACGCACAGTAAGTGGAAATGATCAAGTGATTCACTTTGCAAGCACAGTCCTGGTCTGCAGTAAAATGCTATGTAGATGCATCCATCATCTCATTTCAGAAGGAGCTGGAACAGAGCACACTCAGCCCTTGTCAAAGGACAGAAGTGGTTGAAAGCAGTGGGATTGGAATGAGAAGCGACTCAAAATTTTGGAACAAATTCCAGTTTCCTTCATCATTGTCAGTACTAATGGAGATACAGCAGAGGAGGCAATGACAGGAAGGCTAGAGAAGAGGAGAGGTCTGCTCACAACTGATGCATTTGCAGTACTACCACTATCAGTCACCAGATGTAGGAGAAAGCCTGGCTTGGGAATCAGGGACGAAGTGTTTGATCACACCACGCAATACATCACTGAACTCCTGTGCTGGAAAGTGGTTCTGGGGGTTTACCTGACAAAATGAGCTTAACTCCACTTACAGACTGAGGTCAGAATCACTTATCAAATATTTTCTTTTTCATTTTCTTTTCTGGCTTGTCATTTAACTGATTTTGACAAAGATCCAGTCTTATCCTGAAGCAAACTGCAATCGCAAAGGGTTCAGAGATACAAAAGAGAGAGAGAGACTGAAACTAAAAGAAAGTGGGAAGAATTACTGTTATGGCTGAAATGTTGTCTTCTGAGGAACACAGGACATTAATCTTACTAGGCTGAGACCCATGCTGCTGCTTACCTACTCTGCCTTGCAGCAATTTTAATAGCCTGCTGGTTTAACCTGCTGAGAAGGTGTAATTAATAAAACTGGCTGGGAAAAAAAATACACAAGAAAATGTTAAACTCTTTTTGGTTTTTGGGGTTTTTTTTGTTGTTTTTTTTTGTTTTTTGTTAAATCAGACATCTTGTTCACTTTATGGAATCAAAATTTGAGGATCATTTCTGTCAAAATACCATCAAATAGAAAATTAATATTTCCTTCAGAAAGCTCAACTTTCTTATTTTCTGCCCTACAGTATCTCAGTAGAAGCAGAGCTTTAGTGACAGATAATGAGCAGTGGTTGTTGGACATACTATGTGAGGAGAACAAGATTATGTTTATTTACTCTATGTATTTATCAGGAATTGTGTGTAATATTTGCTGATGTAAACTCAACAGTTTATTCAACTGACAGTGAGTTTATACTCATTGTCCCCATTTCTGTCAGACAGATTGAAAGCAGCATTGCATGAGTCCATTTGCTTTGGTTGCATAATTTGCTGGTTTACATTTAATTATACAGAAATATTAATGGTGTTATGTCAACAGTTCTGATGTAGTGGAGATCTGAATGTTTCAGTGGGCCACATAAAGAATAAGTTATTAATTCATATGAGTAATGGGGAAAATTTGCCTTTAATAAGAGGCTTGACCCAAATTGTCTTGAACAGCTGTTTAAATTTCGGATGGGTATTTTTTCTTCATATTCAAGAACATTTAACAAAAATTTGAATTATCTGAATGAATTTAAAAGAGTATTCCTGCAACATTGCATTCCTTATGCGGCAAAACCTCTGGATTATTCACATAGTGAGTCAGACACGTCAAAATAAAAACCCATTGACACTTTGGCAGAGGAAGAAACAATCATGGCTCTTTATAACGCACATTTTTTCATCATAAAGATTAATGATTATGCACTGAAATAACACAAATACATTAGAGAAGCCTGTGGTGCATTAGAAATACTATTCTTTTAGGTTTCTGTCTGGATGAAAACAGAGTCTTTTGGGAAAACCAGACAAGTAACTGAGTTACGACATTTTTTATTTTTTTCCTGTAACTGCAGTTGAGGAAGTGCTATTTTATACAGGACTTCTTTGTTAAATTTCTATTTGAGTGGATTCATCTAAATCCCTTTCTAAGGAGCACATTATTCTTAACAAAACAGTATGCAGCAGTTACCTTTTTTTCTATTAGGCTACATCAGATGGATACAGCCCATATATTTATGTTTTCATATTTATCAATACCTTTATGAATCTTATTTGTGATAATTATTGGTTATGCAATTTTTTTACTAACAGCAGCCAGAATTCTAAATTAAGATTCCAGCCTCCTTTTGCAGGAGATTATACAGAGTGAAGAAGACAAGCATGAGTTGTTTGAATTGCTTATATTTAATATTGTGTATGTTTAAAGGAAGACCAAGCCAGGATCCAAACTGATGCATCTGTATTAGGAGTAGCTAAAACACCAAGATGTTGGTTCCTGGCATTTTCATCCAAATGTCCCTTTGAATTTTAAAGAAAAGAGGAAAGACAAGGAAAAAGCCACCAAAGGGAGGGAAGTGCAAACACTTTCATATAAAACAGGATAAGCAATGAGAAGGATGTGAAGCGAAATTTTTTCATTTTCTAGACACAATTGTGGAAGTGAAAATCCAGGGCAATAGAGAAAAAGCTATGGGTAGAATAAAGTGAAAATATAATGTATGTCTTGCTCTTATCCTTGGAGAAGGACACAAATCCCTTTTTTGCTTACGCTGAGGAGTGTCCTTAGCAGGAACCAGTCCCTGAAGGATGGGGGGAAAGGAAAGGCTGCAGAACGTGGAGGTGTGTTCATACAGAGGCGGCACCCACAGCCTTCCACTGCCAAGGCACAGCGCTCTGCTGGGCTTTCTAAATGCATCCTCTTTTCCCAAGGCTGTGCCAGCTAGCCCTTTGCTCTCATTCCCCAAACACTGGCATCAGAAGCAGACACAGTTAAGCTCATAATACACAGATCAGGGTTGTGGGCCATATTCCATCTGTGAAATAACATGTAAATTAAGCTGGTTGTGTAACGGTATTTCTTTGTCATATGCAGTGTACACAGAAGGGGAAATCACTATATATAAAGGGAAATCATTATTAAGTATATAGAATTGTGTGTGATGGGTTAAAATATTTTTCATTTTGCCTTAAAGATTACTTTGTGGCTCAGGAAAAAAGTATTAATGATAATTTTAAACATTTTGAAGGATTTACATTCTATTACAGGTAATAATCACATGCTTAAAGTACTTTTAGTAGCTCACCTTGTGTCATAAATTGCATATAACTTTTTGTTTTCTTCAACTGCATTCCTAAAAAGAGAGAAAAAGAGCATATTAGTTGCATGCTTTGTGTCCAACCCCAAAAAAACCCCCTCATTTATGGCTCTAAACATTTTCAGACCATCATTGTAGAATCTAGAAATGAGGAAAAACAATAACCGATAAATTGACTTGGTCAACCCCTCACATGACAAGATTGTAATAATCCTTTGAAAATTGCCTAAGTGGGTTTTTAATTATAGATCCATGACTCTGTTGCCAGGAAATGAAAAAAGAAAAAAATAGTAACTGCTTTTGTGAAAAACACAATGAAAACATATGTTTTTGATAGAGCTACGTGAATAATTTTCAGCAATGTTTTCAAATTGATCCAGATGAACATTATCCAATTCAGTGATTTCATTTTTTTTAATAAATAAAACAAAAAAAAAATATATTAAAGTCTAATGCACTGTATTCAATGTGAGTAAATAATTTAGCTCTGATATTTTGAATATTTTTAGGTATGATTAAACATTGAGGTTCATATGAAAAAGGGTATATTGAAAATTCAAAGCTGGTGTCTATATTTTTGAGCTTTTTCCATTGAAATCCATGCGACTTTGCAGACTGCATTTTGTATTCTTTAACTAGAAAAAAGAGGGTTTCTTCCTGAACTTTTTTTGTTTCTGAACATGTGGGGGAAAAAACTACTCTTCTGAAATAGTGCTAGTGATTTAAGGGAGAGCAAGAAATGTTGTCTGAAATGTGTTGGCTTTTCTGGAATCAGCAACAAAATATAAGTTTTAGCTAAGTAGTTTCTGAGAAGGCGTGATGAATCTAAGAGGCACTCCATAATAAGTATTGATTTGTATCTTACTATCTGATTTATGTCTCTGTGCATTACTTTACCTGTCTGCTTAGAGAAGTTAAAGAGAAGCAACTAAAAGCATGGGGTAAATGATCCTGAGTTTGGATGCATTAAGCTCCACTTACATGGGAAAGTTAGATGCTGGGTTTGGTCCCTGTTCCTGGAGTGGTTTTGCCTTTTACATTAAATATGCACTGGCTAAAGGATATTAAGAGCTGAGTTCTGTGAATGCTCAACCCTCTTGTGCATCGGGTGAGGAGATGTGGGGCCTCTCTCATGTCTTGGATCTCCCTGAAATAGCCAGCCATGTAAAACACAGCGGGCAGCGCTGGGCCCAACTTGGCTGCCAACATCTGGTCCATTTTGGGTGCCCTGAGGTAGCTGGGACACTGCATAGCGTTGCCAGTTACCACACAGGACCCACATGACACCCACACTCCACTGGAGAGTTAACTGGAGTTCCAGGGGGACACCTTGGAGAATTCCAATGGCTCGGAATGCTTGTGTATGGGAATCGGGCTGAAACTTTCAGGTCAGATTCCACCCAAGAGAAGGACCCCCAGCTTTCCATACAAAGGCTACATTAACTGAGTTGACTAGATCTCATTTGACATAATGGGAACACCCAGGTCTTGTGTAGACACCTACGCTTAATCCTCAGATTAATCCTACTGCAAATTTCACAATATTTCATGTTATTTTGATGGTTCTAGCATCAAGATTCATGAACCACATTGCTCTGGATTTAAAGATCAGAGTATTGTATGCCTGCCCACACCTGGGCATGCTCTGTTGGGGTTTGATTCTCAAGTACAATTTCATTTATTCTCCACACTTCTTAGCTCTCTGTTCCTCCGTGACCCCCATCGGGTAATTTCTTGAGCCCAGCAAAAGAAAGAGAAGGGGAGGAATAGCAGAGGAGCAGCATCTGAGGCCTGAACACTGCCCAAATATATCTCCTGATTATAGTTAGGGATCTCATCTTGATAGAATCCCATGGTCAGTGCTGAGACAGGAAGATGTCTGGGCTCTCATCTGAAGTGCACATTGCAACTTGCTGCGAGGGACTGGAACGTACACTGCATTTGCAGAGGCTGGATACAGAGGGTCAGGGAGAAAGCTCAGCAAGCTCAGCCTTCACCATCCTTGAGGACTGTGCTCCCAGAAACACCTGGGAGACAGACACAGCTCAACCTATAACCATAGCAACTGGCATGGGACTTACAGCAAATTAGCAATGGGTGGAAGAGGGCATCACTTCTAAATGACAATCTACAGTATAGATGGAATAAGTATCTGATTTCCATCTCATTACTTAAATAGATCCATACCCATGAGATAAAAAAAAAAAATAAAATAAAAAAATTGAATACAATAGAGTTTTCTTTAATTAATAGATTTGTGAAAATTTTCAGAACTGGGCAAAACATCACGTGTGGCCACTCTGTGTTTATAACTTTTGACATCCATCATCAAAAATGCCAATGGCAGGATAAAATAAACTTAGCTTTCGTATTGGTAGAGAGATGATAATAGCAACCAGAGATCAGAAAAACCATCAGGCAAACATAACAGGAAAGAATCAAATTTAATCTTTTAAGTGTTGAAGTTTCACAATCAGCTTTTATTCGGACCAATAATGCACTCCATTTTTTTTTTCTTCTCTTGCAAAAAAACTTAGACACATCTTAATGTTGAAATTCTCTTATTCAGCAGAGTGGTAAAATCATGTGGTCTCTGCAGTGAAAAATGCCTTCTTGTGAATGAGGAGTAAATGGAGTTCAGGAGTCTCCTCATGTGGCTCTGTCTGCCTGGCACCAATAGGAGACATACTTCTGAAAGTATCACAAAAGTAATTCCCCCGTCACAAAAGCAGCACATTAAAAGTACTTGTATTAAAAACACTTTGTTGTATATGAATATCACTATATAATTGATTATTCCCATTAAAATGCTTTGCCTCCTTATCACAACTTTAATAAAAGAACAAAACTGCTTTGAATATTATGCATGCACTTGCCTAGAGCCACTATTAAGCAGAGAGGCTCTGTGTGCAGCCAGGCAGTAGTTGATGGTAAATCAAATGGAGGGCATATGGTTTCAGTAGGGCTGCTGGTGGAGTTTTTGTTGCTAGAAAGAGATAACGTTTTGCATTTAGGGTTATTAAAGTAACAGAAATAGTAGTTTATCTTTTCCTTTTTTTTTTCCTCTCCAGCTCTCTTGAAGGCCCACTCAATATAATACAGAAAAACATGCTAGGAAAAGCCCATGCTGGAATGTTAGGACTTCCCTGAACTGCAAACTTAGAACGTGGTGTGTTTTTATAAAGACCATGCAATTTCTGGATGACACCATGAGTCAGAATGCCTCTGGTTGGGATTCCTCCTTGCTGATGTAAGCATCAGAGATTTAATGTGTAAGTCTGAGCTAGTTACCATGGTCTACTTTAATAATCAGTGAGGACAGCAAAAGCAAGTCCATAGACTAAAAGAAATTCCAGAGGCTGAAATAGACTAAAATAGTATAAATGAATCACCCTCCAGAAGTACCTAATAAGTATGAACAAATAGCCCATAGATAGCAAGACATCTAACTTTTGGGTAGGTAGTATTGCCTAAGATATATCCCATTCATGTGATTTAATGGGAATGAAGGCAAGATCTGTTTCAGTACATTGAGCATATTGCCCTACAAAAGTTTATTAGACCAAGACGTCTTTAGGTTGGAGTTCCATGAAGAATATATCTGCTAATGTTAAGTGGGCAACAAACAAACAGAAAAGCTGCTAAGTTAATACTTTATTTCTGGAATTATTGGAATCTTTTATCCAAATGTAAGTAGAATTTTAAACAAGGATCATCCTTTTTGTATTAAGGCTGCAATACAAGGCAGTGGTGGTGGATGCGAGGCTGGACATGACCCAGCAGTGTGCACGTGGAGCCCAGAAAGCCAATTGTATCCTGGGCTGCATCAAAAGCAGCATGGCCAGCAGGGTGAGGTGAGACCCCACATGGAGTGGTGCATCCTCCCCTGGGGTCCCCAGAACAGGAAGGAGATGGACCTGTTGGAGCAAATCCAGGGGAGGGGCACCAAGATGATTAGAGGGGTGGGGCACTTCTCCTATGAGGAAAGGCTGAGACAATTGGGTTTGTTCAGTCCAGACAAAGGAAAGCTTTGGGATGACCTAATTGCAACCTTCCAGTACATAAAGAGAACGTATAAGAAGATGGAGAGGGACTTTTTACAAGAGGATGCAGTTACCTGACACAGATAAATAGATTCTAACTAAAAGGGAATTCATCTAGATTAGATATTAGGAAAAAAATTCAAACTATGACAGAGGTGAGGTACTAGAACAGGTTGTCAAGGGAAGTTGTGGATGCTCCATCCCTGGAAGTCTTCAGGGCCAGACTGGATGGGGCTCTGAACAACCTGATCTAGTGGAAGGTGTCCCCACACATGGCAGGGGGATTGGAACTAAATCATCTTTAGCCCTTCCAACCCAAACAATTCTATACTTCAGTGCTAATGAATCACAGGACGCTTAACAAGTACTCTTGACGTTATGGATCTAACAAAATGATTCAGCGTGAAAATATAGATACAAAGGGTTATTTTATAGCTTGTAAGACAATGCTAACAGTAAGGGAGATATTTTAGCTTCAGAATTGAAAGCATCTGAACATGGAAGGCCACCACTGAATAAAAAATACTTGCTTTTTCTACTTTGGGAAGAATTCTCAGAGTACATCTCACACAAGCTACTTACAAACAGGAAGAAAAACAAATGTGATGCTAAACTCCCTTTCCACTGGTTCAGGGAATGCACACCTCATTATGTTTGAGCCTTATTCACTTTGAAATGAAGAAAATAAAGTTGTTGGTTGACCCAGCATGCACAACAGAGGCCGAGTGAAGCCCGTTCGACATGGCTTTGGTGCAGTAACCATTGGTGGCAACAGCAAAGCTGTAAATCTCACTCCCTAGAACAGCGGATTCTGGGCTTCTGCCTCAAGACTGTTCAACCCACTTTGGAAACTCTCCTTCCAGAAACTTCAGAAGCAGTGAAGCACTTGCATCAACAAGTCAATAAAATTCACTTTTCCTAGGAGGTTCAACCCTTGCTAACCATGTTAGGTATTCAAGGGCATCACTGTCACATAGCGTGATAGGCACTAACTAATTATTTTTAGTACCTAGAAGCCTATCAGGAAAAGTAAGAAAGTACAGACTGAAATGTCAAATGCAAAAATGGGAAACTGTGTTTAAAGCTCCCAGGATATTGTAGACACAGTTATTGAATTACCATTGTAGATCTGCTGAAACCTCAGTAAGCAGCAGACGATGGAAGTTTTTGCTATAAATATGAGATTCACATAGCTATCTCTTATTTTTTTAAAATATAAATTAAGTGGATGCAAGCCAAGTTTTCATAAATAATGCTGAAAATGTTTATGTATGAGCAGCTTAAACTATGTAGCTCTAGCTGAAATAAATGTTTCAGTGAACATGATTTTAAACATGATTTATTCAAATGTTATGTTAAGTAAGCATTCAATATGCTTTTATGTAATACTGATGCCCAAGTTACATGTAATTATGATGACATTATAGCATCCTTGATCTTTCATAACCTCTCTAGAAATTCATTTTTCCCAGCATCAAGCTCCACAAATAGTATGGAAGTGACAATGTCACATAGTATAAACAGTTACTAGAACAATACTCTTCAGAGCCACTTGTATGAGGGCTAGCCAGTCTTGACTCCTTTTGACATCAGCCAGACATGGGAGGTTTGGTACTGCTCAGAAACATGCCAATGAATTAGCAAGTCTACAAACCTGTTTGTTGGCATTTCAGAGCAAGATAAGAAGGAAGAAGCGAGACTATGTCAAGTTGTGGACTCCTGTTTGCTCACATTTAATCACTGATATTCTTGAATTTGTCTATTCTAGTTCAAATTCTGTAGTTTGTAGAGCATTATTTTAGCCCACAGAGCTTATTTTCTCTTTTCTTTTTAATGCATCCTATTTCCAAATATAAAAATAATAGCCATAGGGAAAGCCATGAAAATACATACAAGACCAGTTCATAAATTTTCCATTATCCTTACACTAAAGATCTCAGTGTCACTGCAAGTAGTTTAGTGAAGGTCCCAGCTGCAGAGGTCAAAAAGGTAAACAAGTGCTAAGAACAATGCAGGAATTAATAGAACAAAAGAGTATCAGTACAGTATTGTAGAAATCTGTGTTCTACCCACACCCTCAAAGCTTCGTGCTGTTCTCTTCCATCTCAAAGTGCTTGAGAGCTCAAATAAACGTGCAGGAAAGAGCTACAGGGATGATATGGAATGGAATTGGTAGGAATAAAAATATTTAGGCTGAGACACTTAAGTCTGGAAGGCAGTTGAGGGAAGAGAGAGATGATGGATGTATATGAATTCATAAGCTGCCAAAATGATTATTTGCTATCACGTGTATTATAAAAAACAGAGAAGCACTCAGATGATCAGGCGGTCAGTTTAAAGCAAACAATATGAAGTCCTTTATCACACAATGCATAATTAAATTGTAGGGCTCACTGCCAGAGGAAGCCGTGGAGGTCAAAGATATAAATGGGCTCAAGAATCCATTAGACAAATGCATGAGAAGAAGTTCCATCAATAGATATTAAGATCAATGATGTGAATGCACCCTCTGCCTGAGGAAGTCCATAAACCTCAGACTGCTTGAAAATGAAAGTTTATACCTGGGAAAGAATTGGGCTTTATCTGTCCTGTTTTGTATGCCTTTCCCAAGGTACTACTACTGCCCATTGTCAGGTGACAGCAAACTGACACAACGTTGGCTTGATTCAGTCTGGGAATGATTATCTTCAATGAAATCAGGAATGTGTGTTTCTGCTTTACCGTGAGCCGGCAGTTAAATACCTTTCACACCTTAAAATGTCTGTTGTTTTCATTACTACACTACCCACTGGTCCAAATAAACCACTGATTTTACTTTTCTTACTTCAAAAATTCATTCAGTTGCACATTTTTGCTTTCTATACTTGTTCCTCTGAAGCACTTGCATGCATCCCAAGGTGATAAAAAGTTTGCCAGTGTCTTTCTAACCCTCCTGAGGTATTAGAGGGCTGTTGTAAAACATGCATTTACTCAGAAAGAAAAAAATTCAGATGCAGCTAGTGCTCATAAAAAAAACTTTAGGAATAAACCACTTTACATGTCACAGACCAGAATATATGTTCAATAAGCATATCTGTATTATAAAAGATGTGATGTATATTGAATTTTAAGGTATATTGGGGCTCATGTCAATTTTGTTGGCAGAAGCAATTATGATTTTAAACCAAGCTTACTCTCTCAAGCTCTTTATTTCTTTATAGGTGTTTGGTTTTGGTTTTGGTTTTTGTTTTCAGAATGAAAGATAATAGTCTTGTAAAAAATAAAAATTAATTCATTAAAGAATAGCTGATGCTACCCTTGAAAGCCTCATGACTGTGAAGAGCAGCTCCCCACAGAGGGATTGAGTTTTCCATGCAAATTACCTGGATTCAGAAGAGAGCACTGAGTCCTCATTCAGGCATCCTAGTGGACACTGTGCATGTTTTTCAACAACTCGTGTTACAAAATGAAGAGGTCACCTTGGCCCAACATCATGACAGTTTTGACTGAAAGCAGGTGTTGCTAACATGCTCTGTGCTGAACTCAGAGCTGTTGTGCAACAGCCATGCCAATGAGCACATCAATTTGACAGGCCCCATTAGACACTCCTCAGGTACATTTACTGCAAAAAATTAAGGTGCCCTTGGTCTCTAAAGAAATTTCTGTGGCTCGTTCCTTGGATTTTTAGGCATTCACAGAAAACAAAAAAATACTTTATTTTGTTTGTTTGTTTGGTTGGTTTGTTGTTGTTGTTGTAGTTTTGGTGTCTTTTTGGATTTTTTTAATAATACTATGGAAAAAACCCCTGAACTAAGAGAAGGAATTTCCATTGAAGACTCAAGCATTTCAGTCATTTGAAAAAATGTCATGAGGAAGAAAAATTTCTTGATCCATTCTAAAACATGTTAAACGTATGCAGTTATACACAAATACTTAAAATGGGTTATGAATCCCCTGACACACACTTTTACAGATAAAACTAGTCTCCAGCTATGCATGGCAGAGCAATTTTAAGATGATGAAACCACATATGATCAGATGAAATAATCGCCTGGATATGTACATGGTAATATTTTCTCATAGGTTGCTACTGCTTTGCAAGTACAGATCAAAATAATTATTCTAAGTGATCTTTAGCCCTTTTGGTTGTTTAGATAGGAGGTCTTTATAAATTCAAAGGCTGTCAACCCACAGTGTGTCAGGAAACTTGAATTTAAGAGCCCAGCCCTAACATTTACATTACTCTGTTATGTTTCAGGGCTGGTTGTAGATGTTAAGAATATTGCCTTTGGGACATCTAAGTGCATTATATCACAGCCTCAAGCTATGAGTACTTTCTTTTATCTGCTCTTCTTTAATCATCAGAAGTTTTGATTCAAAAGAGAAACAAGATGATAAAGGAGCCTATGCATCTTTGCATTTTCCCTACTCCACATCAAGTGTGAGGGTGAGAGAGCTGTAAAGTGTAGTTAAATAGTCATGCCAGTCTATGAAAGATTGGAAATGTTCTATGAATTGGAAAACATGGAAATGTTCTTTGCTTTAAAAATGAATCAGAAGAACTAACACCATTTTTCTCATACAGGATTTTGAGATGTGAATATGAACATTACATGTCCTGAATATACTGGGACATCCCCCTATCTGTTGCAGTAGTGCTAGAAATTATATTTTCTTTAAATGCAAAATAAACATCCAGTGACATTAGAATGCTCTCAGATCTCCTCTTGACCTTGGTAAATTAAAAAAAAAAAAACAAACAAAAACCCAACAGCTTTTAAAGGATGATTTTTTTTAATATATCTTTAATAAAATGATGTTTCAAAATTCCCTCTATCTTTATTGAAAGACACAGTGAAGTAATGAAGCCTGAAAAAACACTTATGAAATACAGAGCACACTTTTCAACACCTCAGTTTATCAAGAGTTTTATAAGCAGTTTTGGATATGCCTGAAATACTTTTCTATTCCCCGTAAGCAACAATAAAAAAAATTCATATTCATACCCCTTTATTCATATTCATACAGTGTTTAGTCATCCACTAGAATCTCTAAATTGCCTGGCTTTGTTCATCAGCAGCTTTATAAATTGTACCATGCATGCAAGCTGGTTAAAAGGCCCTAATATAATTTTCAACTATATTTGGTATTTTTCTCTCAAAGTTCTCAAATGCTGTGTGTACATGTATATATATATTAAACATTGTAAAACTGGGACATCTGAAACCTCAGAGAAGAGAGCAGTTATTAATCTCCATTTAAAAATCCCACTTGAGGAATATGGGGCAAACACTACAGAATTAAATCATTTATCAATGTCAAGCTGTGAGTCCTGGTTATAAGGTTTCCCTGGCAGATAGGGAAGAGAATATTAGCCTCCTAATCCCCAATACTTTGTTGTAACTTCTAGGAAACATAAGTTATATTTTCCCATATCAAAAACAAGTCTACATTTAACAGTGCTTTAGACAAAATAAATCAATTAGACATCCATTTTACAGTACTTCAGACATCCTAATACCCTTAAGTTGGCATGCAGAACTCTTATATAAATATAGATTTATTATATATGATTAAACATCAATTAACATTTAACTCTAAGCTGCAGATTGCTAGAACCTGAGAGTTATGGAAGAGTTGACTTTCCCTGGAATGCTGGGTACCATGGTATGCAATTTTGGCCCTTCAGCCAATGGAATTTTAATTCCTTGATCACCAGAAAGTTTCTCATTGCTTCCAGACTAGCAGCCTGGATTATTTTCTTAATTTTTTTTTTTTTTTTTTTTTAAATCTTCCTAGACATCTTGAAATTTTGGCATGTGGACCTCAGGCAGAGTGGGGACTCTGGGGCACCCAGAGCAGAGTGGGACCATAGCAGGAGGGAAAGAGAGGCTGGACCCTCTCACAGCCTTCCCAGGCCTTCTTTGCTGCTCAGCACAAGGGAACTGCTCTCTCTCTCTCAGTGGTTGTGTAAACACTTGTCCTCTTCTTACTCATTTTCTGTAAGGGAATCACTGAATAGGGTGCTTTGGCAGTTCCAGTGTTCCATCCTTATGTGCTTACAACTGTACAGAGATTTGCCATTTCACTGGATGCATTCAGCAGAAGTTTTAGGTCTTAACAGAGTCTCTCAGTAGAAGTATCTATAATGAAAATAAGCCATAGTTCGCTGAACTTCAGGCCAAATTTCCTTTTTGTTATAGAAATCAATGTCATCTTATGCTTTAAAAATTTTCATGCTTTGTCTTCAATGCATACAATCTAATAATAACTTGCAGAAAGTTTAAGACCTCATTCTTTAAAACAGTAGCAAATTGAATAAAACATGTACTTTGTCAGCTTTTATTCCTGCCTTAATATGATCACTTCAGTATTAAATGAAATTGCTACAAGTCCACTGTAATTAATACTAGACTGAAAAAGGAAATGATGGAGCTGACAGCTTCTATGTTTCAATGTGGTACATTCCAGCATATTTTTCAGTTCCCCTTCTGGAAAGATGAATCTAGCTCTTGTAACAGAAATAATTCTTTTCTTGTTCTAGTAATTTCTTTTATATCCGTTTTCATTGACACTTATGCACACAATCCACTTTGAAAAATAAGTAAAAAAGTATTTTTCTAATACATAGAAAAAGAAAACACTTTTCTAAGTAACAGCTCACTATTTTTGTGCTAAACTAAGGGGATTTTATGAAATGATGGGCCAGATTGTGCCTCACAGGAACATGCTTACTCTGGAGGTTGTGGCAAGCTGCACAGCCCACCGGGAGCTCTGGGGCTCCGTTGGACATGGCAGACGTGCCAGATGCTGCACCTTTCTCAGGCATGCACCACATCCTTTCCTAGGGGTTTGCTCAGTGTGCAAAGTGGCTAGGTTTTATTTTGCTACCTTGAAGGATGGTTGATAGCCTAGAAATGGGAGTGCACTGCACGATACAGTCCTCAGTAACATGCACAAGTGCCTTAGAAGAGTGTGGGAGCAGACACACAGGTGTGCCTGTGTCCCCACACACACACACACACCTCACATGCTGTAGTCACCCTCCTTGTCCCAAGGGCTGGCTAGCATTATGCCAAACATTCCCTTAGGAAATATCTCTTGTGGATACTTATGAATGAATAAAAAATGCTGGAAATCCCCATCAGGAATTGCTTGAGCACTCTGGCCATTTCTGTATAGGAAGCCAGAATGAGCAAACATATGGAACTGGTATATCCCAAATTAAATAAAATGTGGTGCAAATCTCTCACATGTGCATCTCAGAGAGATAGAAAGAGCTAAAGTACTTCTGTAAATCCAAACTTCAGGAAAGACAACATGGAGGAGACTGCATGGTGACATAGCATGTGTTCAGGAGTCATTTTGCTAATAAATTCTATGGATTGACAAATTGACTTTGTTTTTAATTTGGAAAGACCCCTACCATGCTGTGGTACTGGATAGCAGCCTCTAGCAACCACCATAAATAACTTGGTTAGCCTGAACTGTGAGGAACTCCAATAATCTTTGGATTTGTACCATCTGATACAGCAGTAATTTTCCTTAGAATATTCTGATAATTTTGGATAATTTTCTTTGGAATTTGATAAGAGGAAAGCTTTATAACATGGACAGCATGGGATATTATGGGATATAATATTTATATTATTTCATATATTCATCAGCAGAAGTCAGAAGATTTTACCAAAATCTATACTTATGTGTAGATGTGCATAGTTCTACACTCAAGTTTTTGTCCTCTCCTCCTATTCAGCTCTGCTAGCTAGCTATGTCCTGTTACTATTAAGGAACATATGTTCTGCTGCTATTAAAGAGCATTTAGTTCATGACAAATGACATTTTAACTAGAAGGGTCTTAAACAGGGAGTAGATAATTCAATTTCCAGCTAAGAAAAAGAATAATAAATAAATAATGTTGAAGCCATCTTTTTGTTTCTCACTAATGGGAGGGTAATCATCAATCTTTTAGCCACTGGGGAAATACATATAAGGAAAAATTGGGAGGATGATAACAATTAAAAATAAGATTGAAATGAAATTACCCACATTAGTAAAGTTACTAATACCATGGAGTGCCTACATGCAATAGAGAGAATGACAGGGAAAGATGTCATTATTGATGTCGGCATCTGAAGGCCTAGCAGCAATGTCTGCTTTCTTGTTTGTTTGTTTAAAGATAGGAAATCTTCTGAATGATTCAGGCTATTTATATAATATGGGGCATTGCTCAGGTTTTCATGCTGTCACCTGGGCCTGGCCTTCCAAACACACCCAATTCTCTCCGTGCATCTCAGTGGAAACAGTTACAGCATTTCCACACTTAATTCCTGTCTTTTAAATGTAAGCCTGTGTGCAGTCATAACTGGGTTAAACAAGCCACAATTGCATAGTTGGTGCTGGCCAGCACAGATTCTGTTAAGTTAACAATAATAAGTTTCTTATTATAGCCTTGCTTGTGGTGCTGCTGGCAGCTCTGCGTTACAGCCGGTGCTGAGGTACTGGTAGATGGTACATTCTTTCCTCACTCAGGTTTTTCCCTGGTGTCACTCTGACCTTTTCAAAGTACATTCTGTGATATGAAAGATGACAGTGATCTCTCCTTTCCCTTAATCTCTTTCCCTGACACCAAGAAACAGACATCAGTGTTTCAATTTAGTTTTGATTACAAGCATCAGGGTGCTATTCCAAGAAGATGAGAGTTTTATGTTTGACTCCAAGTACAGCTAGGTTACAATCATTTTCTAGCACAGAATTTGTATTTAGTACAGTCCCTGTTGAAGTTCTGCTTGTTGCAATTGTGTTCATCTCATACTTTTCAATAGTAGCATTATCTCAGTGGCCACAGTTTTCATGGGCAATCATGGTAGGAGAGTTTTTCCAATCAGCTTATCAACAGCTAAAGAAAAAGGACATTTCTGGCTTCTCTTTGATGAGGGAATCCACATGAAAATTCACATTCAAATAATCCACATTCCATTTACTTCACCATGTTTTCTAATATTTAGGTGCCTCTGAAGGTGTAGACATATCAACAGCAAACAGATAGAAAAGGATACCAAATGAAATTTAGGCCATCAGATTCTGCCAGACAACAATGCAGAGGGTGATGTACTTTAGGCAAAGTTTTACTGAGCAGCAAAGCTGCCATGCTCAAAACACGCTGAAGATTTCTTCACTGAAATCTTTTCTACAGTCACCCTTTTTATATGCAAACTATTTTTAAAATGTTTTCAATGTGAGACATTAGATGTTTAATTCATAAGTGACTAGAGGTAAAAGCCATCCCCAACAATAGTTCTGTGCCTATTGTTTGTACCCTGCTCATAGCTGGTAGCGCCCTTTGTTAAGTGAAAAATAAAAACCTAAAGGACAAAGTGTTGCAAATATGTTTCTACTGAGTTAATCACTGCTATAACTTTGCATGTGTGTTCAGTTGCCAAAAATTCACATGCCTAGAGTGAATTATGTGTGTAGATCATAAGATAAGGGCCAATAAAGAAACATTTATGGAAATAATTTGCTCCAAACTATTTGCATGTTGTAAGTAGCAAGAAAAAAACTTAATTTAAGATATAAATTTAAATATCCTTTGAGGGCATAGGATACATTGTTTTATATGCAATATATTCTTGTTATTTCAAATAGATCTTAAATATCACAAATAATAACATCAAGTAAATGTCTAGAATTGTGTAGAGCTAGATTACAACAAAACATGCTTCTTTATTAGATACACCGAGGGGCTGTAAGTATTATGCAGTGGATGATTTCCTGTTATCTCAAGACTACTGCAAATACCACGATTCTAATTTGATATGTCCTAATTTTAAATATAGCACCACCAAATGGGGTGCAGATCAGACTAACAAATCTATGCATACTCTGTCTTGGCAGAACATAGATTTTCTTCTGTATAGAAAAGTAAGCCTGACTCAAAACTATACTCTAAAACACCCATTGGGGGACTGCTGCACTAACACCTCATATACACAAGTCAAAAATAGAGGATTCTAGAATTTCAGAATGGCTGTGGTTGAAAAATACCTCTGGAAATTGTCTAGTCCAAGCCCCCTGCTAAAGCAGGTCCACCTAGTTCATGTTGCACAATACAGGCAGGTTTTGAATGTTTCCACAGAGGGAGACTCTACAGCCTGGGAAATCTGTTTGATTGCTCTGTCATCCTCAAAGTAAAGACTTTTTTCTCATACTGAGAGCGAACTTCCTGTGTTTCCATTTGGGCCTGATGCCCCTTATCATGTTGCTGGGCACCACTGACAAGTGTCTGGACCCATCCTCTTGGCACCCAGCCTTAAGATATTTGTATGCATCAATAATATACCCTTTCATATTTCTGCAGACTAAACAGTCCCAGATCCCTAACCCTTTCATCACAAGAGAGATCATCTATTCCCTAATCATCTTCATAGCCCTCCACTGGACTGTCTGAAGGAACTCCTTATATTTCTAGAGTGGGGAAGTCCAGAACCGGACATGGCAGTCCCAGGGCTTCCTCACTAGGACTGAATAGATGGGGAGGATCACCTCTCTTGACTTGCAGGCCTCTTTGGTGTCTTCCTCATTGCACCTGAGGACACCATTGACCTTCTTGGCCCCAAGGACACACTTCTAGCTCATGGACAGCTTGTTGTCCACTGGGTTCTTCTCTCTAAAGCTGCCTTCCAGCAGGTCAGTCCCCAGCCTGTGCTGCAGATTAGGGCTGTTCTTCCCAAGGTATGGGACCCTGCATTTGCCTTTCCTGGACTTCATTAGGTTCATCTCCAGGCTGTCTAAGTTTCACTGGCTGGCAGCAGAGCCTTCTGGTGTGTCAGCCATTCCTCCCCATCTTGTATCATCAGCAAACTGGCTGAGGGCACACTCCATCCCTTCATCCAGGTCACTGATGAGTAAGCTGAATGAGAATGGTCCCAGTGCTGACCCCTGGGGAACACTGCTTGCTGCAGGTCTACAAACAGACTCTGTGCCACTGGTCACAACCATCTGAGCTCTGTCTCTCGTGCACTTCTTGATCTGTGTGCTCATCTCACTGTGTGTTCTTTCTCACTGTGCGCTCATCTAGCCCACACTTGCTGAGCTCACCTCTGAGGATCCTATGAGGGACAGTGCCAAAAACCTTGCTGAAGACAGGGAAGACAACAGGCACTTCTTCCCCCTCATCCACCCAGCCAGAATGATAATATGGATTTCTGAACAATACAATTGTAAAGGGACATTTGGCAGCTTGTTTTGTGGGTTGCACGTGCTTCTAACAGATGTGATAGCAAAGGTCTAATAGGCAGTTAAACTGCAGGATAAACATGCTCAGACTACTCTAACAAAATCTGAAGTGTTATCATTCCACTGTGTGCAGTGGCCTTCATTTTATTTTTTTGCTATTTTCAACAGCAAAAATTTATTTGTTAAGAGAGGAGCCCTATAGGGGAATTTCATTTGTATTCAAAGACAAAGACACTGTATTGTGCAGGTCACTTACCTTGAAACTATCTGAGAACTCAGAAAAATGCAAGACAAGAATAGGATTATAGAGGTGTGATCAAAAAAGCCATTAAAAAAATAACACGTCAGATTAGTTTTTCCTGTTTTTCAGACAGAAATAATTGCACATGAAGAATGATACATGTGCACAGTCACAATGTTATTTTTTAAGTAAAGCATCCATTCTGTCTTACGGCAGGGGGCAGGTTACCACCCCTAAATATGTACCTGCACAGAAGACAATTGTCTCAGAAGAACATGATGATATCTGCCAAAATCAAGAGCTTTAAAGTTGAGGAACACTAGAACCTAAATGAAAGATGAAATCCTGACTGTACTTTCCTGTAAATCAGTATTAAGATTTTCTTGAAATCTATCTTTACCTCCCTTTTTTCCCCCCAAGGAACGTTTATCATTCATTACACAGGATAAGTAGGTACTGATTACACAGTACCTACTGAATAAACAGCTACTTAGAAAAGTAATCTTCACCAGCCAGTTAGCAGTGCCTTATTTACTGCACACCCAAAGCCTGCTGTAAATACAGAATTATTCATTTTTTCACAGTATTTTCTGGGCCACTCATCACTGTAGTATTTGCATGCCTCAAGAACACAGATGAATTTATCGCTGCCGAAAGATAGGAAACCATTATTATTATTCCCATTTTACAGCTGAAGAGATAGGGACTTGCCTGGAGCTACACAGTGAATTAGTGGCAGAGTAAGGATTAAAATTCATGGCTTGCAACCCTGTGCACTTTACTGGAGATTGCACTATCTTGCAGTCTGAAGTGCTGAGAAACCACAGCTCTCACCAGCTTTGTCTACCATTTCAAGTGCTCTATAAGCCTTGGGCAGCCCAAGCTGGTCGTCCATAAAATAGGACATACAGTTAAAGGTCAGCTGCCAAAATTTTGGAGTTATCTTCACATTGAGACTAATGCTTCAGTCCAGTGCTTAAAAAGGGCTCACCCATGCCTAGGTGAATGCCTTAGCTACTAGGCTGCTGATGGTTTCAGGGTGGGAAATTTTCTTTTCCGTGATGAAGATGCTGGAACTCAAAAAGCTAAATGATAAAAGCACCATAATCTGATTTAAAAAAAATGGCATTTCGTGATGAAACACAGGTAAGAGTGCAAAACTAACTGGCAGGCTCTCCTGCTCTTAGCGAAGGTAGAATTAATTTCTTCTCAATAGCTGTTGCCGTGCTGTGTTTTGTATTTGGAATGAGAATGGCATTTCCTTGTCTCAGGCTCTGCCAGTGAGGAGGTAGACAAAACAAATGGGAAGGAAGCATAGCTGGGAGAGGGCCCAAACTGAACAAAGGGATACTCCACACCACAGAATGTCATGCCTGTCATATAAATGAGGGGAATTACCCTGAAGGGGGGTTGACCTGGGCTTGGGAAGGGGACTTAAATCATGACAGGCCTTTTTGACACCCAATGTGAGACAAAAAGGGCTAAAATAGGGACAGATCCAGCCAGAGCCTGTTAAAAGAAACATGACAAAACTCTAATTTCTCTTTTCTTGGATTCTTCACCTGAAACTCATTCCCTCCTGCTGCCCTCCTCCTGTCTGACATACCCAGGATGCTGCCCCACCACTCTATACAAAAAGCATCTGATTAACATTTGATGGCTCTTGTTTTGTTCTTTTTAGTGAACTGGGAAAACACCAGTAGATCAAACTGCAATCATTCTAGTGGCCATGATTTATTTAAGTCACTATTTTCTCTTTGAAGCTACTCTTTTGATCCTCTTCTGTGCAACTGAGATGCTGTGCTCATTGACCATTCCCACTTTTGGGCTGCTAAAATTAACATGGGTGTTAGCTCCTTGCATCCACAAGTGATCTGTTGAGACAAACAGGTAAAGTTTCTTGCTTTGACCACTTGACCAGCAGTCTGTCATCCATTCAAAGTATATAGCCCTAAACTAATCCACTAGTTTTCAGCTGCTTAAGGTGAAAGGCAATGTGGTAAATCAAATTTATCTTACTTCAAGCAGTCTTCTTTCTCAAAAATATGCAGTCAACAGAGTTGTTGTGGACTTTAAAGAAGGACCAGACACAATAGATATGCAGCCCTGTCCCTCCCATTCATATGCCTGGCTCCTTCCTTCAAAAAGCACAAGATGTCAAGAAAAACACAGTGCACCTAGGAGTGAAACTGAATCTGCTACATTCCTAAATATGTTGAATACTCAATCACCTCTGTAAAATTGGAACAGTCTAAGAGGAGAGAACAAGGAAAACCCATAAAAAATTCCCAGTGCCCAAAAAGAAAATGACTGCCCACAGCAAAGAGTGCTTTTGCTTTAATTTCGCTTTCTCACAGCTCAAGTCAACATCCAAAGCAAGGGTTATATGATGGCTCCTCACAGCTGTTCTTAACTTCTTCTGCAATTATAGCCTCCTCTTCCATCCCACTGATGTTTTCATAAATATTAAAACCAGAATGATTATGAACTCTGCTGTTTTAATCTACTTTCTTTCCATTGACTTATACAAATTGGCAAATTTGAGGCTCCACTGCAGTTGTTTGGTGAGCAAGCCACCTGCATTTTTCATTGAATAAATTTGTTATAAGATGAAAAAAAAAAAAAGCCTCTATTTAATATTTGTGCCAAATCTCATTCTTCAGACTCAAACAAACTCTCATTGACTGAGTCATAATTACTGGGTCACACTCCAGGCATAACCTCAGTTGATGTATGGGCATAGTTCTGCTGCCCTTCACTTGGCCAATTAATACAGCATGAAGATCTGGCTTATTGACTGATATATGCTACTATTTTTATCTTTCTGAATTCTACTGCACTGAGACTGACAAAATATTTTCCTACAAAGCTGCAGGATTGGCATCACCTACATTGGTGTGGTATATTTTAATGGTTGCTATACTTCATTTATATTTAACCTCCTGTAAATATTTGAAATCATCAATATATTTTCCAAAACAAGGCACTGTCAGGTAATTTCCTTTTTTTTTTTTTTTTTAACCAGCTCTGTTCAATTTCAATAAAAGTTAATTCTCGATAAAACAACTTAAAAACTCATTTTTCTTGAAATTTTATTAATGATATTGCTTGAGTCTATACAACAGAAGTCACATTTAATGGGATTCGGAACTGCTGAGAACATTTATTCCCACCTAACCTTTGCCAATAAATTCAGACTGAAAATCAGTATATTGCAAATCCTAAAATAAATGTAAGTAGTATCTACAGCTTTCCAAATGGTATGCATTAATGTATTTTCCTATAGCAGCTAATTATTGTAATGAATCACAAACAGGGTGACCTGAAAGCTTATGTGAAATTTAACAGAAGTGGATACTAATATTTGTTGGCATCTTTGACAGTTACCTTTATTGATCAGAAACAGAAATAATGAGTTCTGTCAGTACGCCCAGCACACATATAAACAACACAGAGAAATGCAGTAAAAAAGGAAACTACAGCAGCCAAAAACAGACCTGGGTTTATCACAACAACTTAAAACATCCAGTCTTGTCTTGGTATTTACATAGCCAAAACCCAGCTGACAGTTGATATGTACATACATGTACCAATAGACATAAATATGTAGATCTTATAACCCAAATATGAGAGAGAAATACATGTGTATGTATGCACAATAGAATTCACTGATTTACTATGAATGTCAAATAGATTTTTATTCCTCTTGGCTGTATTTAACCAATTTCTAAACTTCAAATACTCTGTTCTTAACATCAGTAAGTACATTTTTACTACAGTCCTACATTGTCCATTAATACACTCACCTTCCATCCATTATGAATATTTGAATTCATGCTTAATAAAGAATTTATCAACATTGATCTGTTCCTCTTAGTTCAATGAATTTCTGTGTTGTTCCTTCTAAGATTTGTTCTCTCCTTCCTCTTATGAAGGAATTACATGTAGAGTAGCATATGCATAAAGCCTTGAATATCGATGCAGAGCTCGCATGCTCCAGTTTAATCCTGCTTAAGATTTCTTCAGGAATCATATGTATGAAGCTGAATTGTTGTGGTTATTCTCCACAAAGTACTTTCTTAATTAGATGGGGTTTTGCTCCTCTGTATCCTTAAAGGCACGCTCTATCCTCACAAGGAGTGCACCATGAAGCATCTTACAGTAAATCTGCACTCAAATCACCAGGCTGTGGCCTTAAAGATTATGTACAGTGCTACCCTAATGACCCATTATTTTTCAGACACAAATATAACTGCTACTCTACCTACCGAAAATAATAACCAGTAAATTTAATAATTTGGAAAAAAATTAACTACAGGTATTTCACATACGATAGGGTCATAAAGTTCTGGTTCAGAGGTTTTCTGAGTTGATGCTCACTTGTGTGTAAAAATCTTGTGTCCACAAACTTATCTCTGCTAAAAGCACAGTGCCAACAAGAGAAGCAGCCAGGGGAAGATTCAAAGTGGGATAACAGCAGGCCCTTGTTTATGGGATATAACACCCATGGAAGAGGTGACTTGCCACAGGTCAAGGATACCCAGAAAAAAAGAGTCTGTATTCTTACAACACAAGAGGAAAACAAAACAGAAAGTCAGAGTTTACAGTACTACAGAAATTTGTGGACTATGTGATGCAGGAGGGATTTTTGTTAGGTAGCTCCTCTGCCTCCCAAATCTAAGACCATGAACCAGGATGTGTTGTAAATCCCTTTGGCTTTCATTATTTGTGTTTCAAGGGCAGTCTTTGGTAGGCTGCTGGAACATGGAGCAGATTTCACATCTGAACCTAGTAAGGATATGAATAAAAGCACAATTCTTCCATGGGAAAAATATTTGTAAGAAGGTTTGACCCTTCACTCTGAGTTTTCATTGCTATTCACTGGTGTGGAGGAAGTTCTCTCTTTTCCAAGGCAGAGGTGAAAAAGCCTATCTCAGTGGCAAGCTGAACTGATATAAACAAATGGTCAAAACCTGCCTGTGTGCAACATTTCCCTGCAAAAGCAAAGGGCGGTATCAGGGCTGATGAAACCCACCACCAGCTGTGTTAACCTTTAGGGAGGAGAGAATGGGTAAGGGACAAGGGAGTTGTAAAGAGTCAAACACCTAAATGGGTTTGGAGAAAAAAGTGGAACATTTATATGGCTGCAGAAAGACAGGGATGTCACTTTAAGTAACAATCTTTGCTTTAATACTCTAATCCAAGGGTTAGAGCATTAAAACCTTAAAATGAGTTGAAAAATGTTGGAAATGATGTCCACTCCTTTGGGAGTGGGGTGTATCTCTAGGAAACATTTTGCTTGTCTAATGGGGGCAAAGTCTCTAATACATTTCTTGACAGATACTTTTGAGAAATAAGGCTGCCAGCACCCAGGGTTCTAGTCTTGGAGTAAGGACCTCTGTAAGGTGTCTACAGTGGTTTTCAGAAACAGTGAATCTTAGGACATTCTATAAATCCATGACAACAGTATTTGGGCACACCCTGAACATTTGCTCAGTTGTTAGTCTAATATGTGGAAATGGACTGAAGGTTGCCCATAGCAGAGAGGATGAACTGCCAAAGAGAAAATGCAGACTTGCATTTATTTCTAAACTGAATCCATGCAGAAAGCACACTGCTCAGGATTAGATTCAGATGAACCACTGAACCTGCATATCTGGGAATCACAACAAATAGCACAAAGAAGCATCAGTGTTGCTTGCTAGAGGTATTCTTACAACCAGCTGGGATTTTGCTGGAGCACTGCATGTGGGCATCTGCCTCTCTCTCCCAGAGGCACCACCAATGTCTTCTGTGCTGCACAAAAAGGGATCAACTCTACCCCTGAGCAATCCTTCTCAGTGTTACCCTGCCCCTGGCCACATTTCACAAAATTCAGACAAGTAGTTCCCTATTGCCACTGGGATTCAGAGAATAAACCACCGAAACACCAGGTCCTAAAAGCAGCTCTGTCTGCAGCATGGCCCAGCAGACAAGTGAAATGCAGCAAATTGGTCATGTTTTATAGTGTCCATGGAATTACAGGAGAGAAAAAAAGGCTATCAATATCCCTCCTTACCATTCAGAAATACACCAAATATTTCGAAGTCTGTCAGACTCTAATACCTCTCACATCAGCAAGGCTGTTTGCATCATTTCACTACCAGACACAGTTGTGAAATGGTTTGGATAGGCAGGATGACACAGTTGGACTTTCAGAGGATGGCACAGTTTTCATACTTTACAGGATCACAGGATGGCTGAGGCTGGAGGGTGCCTCTGGAGATTACTGAGACCCAACTCCTGTTCAAACAGGATCAGTTACAGTGGGTTTCCCAGGACCATTTACCTTCAGGTTTTTTCTCCACTGACAGAGACTTCACAACTTCTCTGGGCAACCTGTTCCTATGTTTGAGCACCCCCAAAGTGAAAACATGTCTTCTTGTATTCAGATGGAATGTCATGTCTTTTAATTTGTGACTGCTGTACCTTTTCCTGTCACAGAATCCTTTCGGTTTGGAAAGAGCTCCAAGATCATCAAGTCCAGCCTTTGACTGATCACCACCTTTTCAACTAAAGCATGGCATTTCAACTAAATGCCACATCCAGTTGTTTCTTGAACACCTCCAGGGATAGTGACTCCACCACTTCCCTGAGAAGCTCATTCCGATACTTAATAACTTTTTCTGTGAAGAAATTCTTCCTGATGTCCAACCTGAACATTTCCTGGTGCAGCTTGAACAAATTTCCTCTCATACTTTAGTTGGTTGCTTGGGAGAAAAGGCTGAGCCCTGGCTACAACCTCCTTTCAGGTAGCTGTAGAGGGCAATAAGGTCTCCCTTCAGCCTCCTTTTCTCCAGGCTAAGCAACCACAGCTCCCTCCTCACAGGACTTACTGTCAGTCAGTACTAAGCAAAGTCTGTCTCCCTCTGCTTCAGGCCCCTGCCCTCAGGTGTTTATACCCATGGATAAGTACCACTCTTAGCCTTTTCTTCTCCTGTCTGGACAATCCCAGCTCTCTCTGCCTCACCTTCATAGGACAGACAGTCCTTCTTGGTCCTTTGCTCGACTTTTTCCACCACGTGCATGCCTCTTGCATACTGGTGAACTCTGTGTGTGTCTCACCCAGGCTCAATAGAGTCCTGACTCCAGTCTTTACAGACACTAGTAAATAAGGGAGTGAAAACAAACCTTTCACCCTTTGCTCAAATCCAGTCTCTGCACTGAGAGTAGCTGAGTCTGTAGTAGCTGATGGTTAGGGGTTCCTTCAATGACTGATGAATTCAGACTGCTCTCTATTGGAAAAGGATTTGTATCACTAGAGTCACTGTTCCAAGCTCTGCCTTTTATGGAATCTTAGCTAAGAGGCCAAAGGCAAAAGATTTCAAGAGAACAGGCAGTCCTCGCTACCTAGATGATTGAATTGAATTGTTTTGGTAGAGGAGAATGCCTCTGAAGAGCCTACTCGCACCAATTCCCACAGCATGTCACACCTCCACACAACTTCACGAGTTCTCTGTAACTCTCCTGCGAAGGAATGACTCGATCAGTTACAGAGGTACCTCTGGCTACTGGCAAAACAGGCCATTTTCTAACAGAGAGAGGTAGGTGTGTGTTTCCCAGTAAGCTCCCAAGCATGTGCCATGGTAAAATCACAACCCAATTTGCCTGCACTATCGTTTCAGTCCCAGATGATCGACCTCAAATGCATTCATCCCTGCAAATAAGCAGCATTACTTAGCGAAACAGGGAGGAGAACTGTCAGAGGGACCGTGCAAACTTCACCCAAATTTCAAAGAAAATCACTGTATAGAATGGTCATGTTAGTATTTTTCTACACATCAGCACAGAGAACAATCAACCAAACAAAACATTCCCTGACCCTAACAGAAAACATTTGATTCACATACTAAATTCCAGGTATCCTTTAAAACGTGACAAGGAAGCTGAGGATGCAAGCAGGGTGTGAACCACTGGGGAGTGCCTGAAGAAACACACGGCGGAAGACGCGCGGTACCGCTGCCCTCATAGCGGCAGCCTGGCGATAACTGCGAGCACAGTCCGGAGCTCCGGCCCGCCGGGCTGTGCAGTCGGAGCAGCCCGGCTGTTTGCGTGGAGCTGTGCTGCCCTCCGCCGGCCGCGGCTCCCGCAGCAGCCCCGGCCCGCCGGACACACGCTCGGGCACAGCGGCGGCTCGGGCCGAGCGGCCGTGCGGCATCACCGCCCGCGCTCCGCCCGCCGCTCCAGCCCGTGAGCCGCTTTCGAGGGGTCTTTGCCCGCCGCAGGGGGTGGAAGTAGGCGATCGCTGAGATGCCTTTCCGACCCAAACTGTTCTGTACCATTTATCTTTTTCTTTAAGCTTTCCTTAAACATTTTCTTGCTGTTCTGCTCCCCCAGTTGCTAAACGCTTTATCCCTTTGGTGTTGGGAAGCGGATCTGCAGCATATGGCTTCGCAGAGAAGATGTAGGGAGTCAGGGGAAGCGAGACTCGGCTCTGCTCGCCAGGGAGCTGGAGCGAGAGGCCGAAGCTCTCACCCGCTTGCGTTAAAGCCTCGGCCAATATTCCGGCATATCTCTTTTGTAAAATTATTTAAAGATCGCGTACTTTTTACAACATCACCTATATAGAGATATAAATAGCTTGTACTATAAATCAAAGCGCTGTAAAAAAAAAAAAAAAGTGATTTAAACACTCCTAGGCAAGAACATTATCATGAGAAACTACTGGCACTTCATACTACTTAACTCAGATATTTTTAAGCACTGGGAAAGCTGTTCTGATAGCAACATTCATTCACAACTTCATATTTATTGAAGTCACTAAGGAACAACGAGGAACAACGTATGTCATTGGCTCTGCATTCGAGATCATAAATCATTGCTGTAAAGCTCGCACAGCCGAGCACCAGATATAGAGCTATTGAACCATAGACTGGTTTGGGTTGAAAGGGACCTTTAAAAATCATCTGATCCAATCCTTGATGAGTCTCAAGGGAATGATGAAGAGAGGAATCACAAAGAACTGCCCGAGAAAAATCTTACTCGATTGATACTAGGAAAATGATTCATTGTTTACATAGAAAATTCTCCCTGGGGCAACATTTCTGGCCTTGTTAGGTGGGAAAAAAATGTAAACTGAAATTTCTAAGGACCGGTTTTCAACTCAGGCAGGGCAGAATGTGAACCAGACACACATAAAGCAGCACCCTCTGTGGCAACGAGCTACAGAACCAATATTGATTTCAGTGGAGGGATTCATTCCATAGAGCTTTTATGTGGATATAGGAAAAAAAACAAGCGCTTCATTGATCCATAACGTTGCCTGAAAGACATACACTACCTCATTAGATCTGATAACTTAATAGCTGAGTTTGGTATGTTACTTTGAAATACAGTCACAGCAGTATATAGTGAAATCATCATATATTATCACGTGTAAGATGCGCATGCTGCAAAACGTTGCATTCATCTCAAGGAATCTCCAGGAACTGGGACTATACAACACTCATTTCATCTTTCACGTAGTTCAAAATGCGCCTGCATGCAGTACTTCATATATGTGACTGGAACATGTAGCGAGTGTAATGCTCCTATCCTTGAAGCTGTGAAACAATGCATCCATTTTTCAGGAATAGCATCACACGCAATCACAGGGAAACCTCGAAGTTATTGCAGGTCTGGTGGAATATGAGTGAATTGAACACAACACTGATATATAAACTACGGGTTTAGTGAGGATGTAAAAAAAGAGAGCTTACGCCGTGGATATAAGCCTACCACTTCAGCATTTAAGAGCTATGATGGTTTAGGTCAGATCCACTGGAAGAGGAGTATAGGTAAGATCTGGGTATCTAGAGGTGTGTGTATACATATGTACGCTAATACACGTGTGGTGCAACGAGCCTACACACCGGCGAGCCTCGGCCGTGCTGGGTGCCCCTGCCCCGCGGTCACACGACACCTGCACGCCCGGGCTGTGTCGGGGGCTCCCTCTCCCCGAGGACACTCGGTGCCGGCCGGGCTCGCCCGGGACCCTGCCCGGGGGCGCTCGGCGGGGGCTGTCCGCGGGAGACCAGTGCGGGGAGCTCGGGGAGCCGCCGAAGCCTCCCGGGGCTGCGACGGCTCCGGGCTCGGCCCCTTGGCGGGAGGTGGCGGCCGGGGTGCCCGAGGGCCGGGCGCGCCCCGCACAGCGCCCCGCGCTCCCGGCCGCGGGCTCGGCGCGGGGGCGGCGCGGGCGCGGCGCTGCGGCGGGGCCGCGCCTGCCAGCGGCCGGGAGGCAGCGCCGCCGCTCCCGCTCCGCTCCTGCCGCCGCTCCGCAACTTTCGGGCAAACGCTGCCCCCTCGTCCTCGTCCCCTCTGCCTGAGGCTGGTAAGCGCCGGGCTCCCGCGCCCGGCGGGGCGGGCGGAGGGCGGCGGGGAACCCCGGCCGCAGCCCCCCGGGCGAGCACCGCCGCGCCGCGCACATGGCCGCGGCAAACTTCGGCCGGCGGGCGGGGCGGGGGCAATCCCGGGGTGCCCTGGGGACTGGGGAGGGGACACGGGAAGGAGCGGCGGAGCGGGCACGGGCGGGCAGGTGCCACCCTCCGCGGAGCAGAGCGGAGCGGAGCGGAGCGCGACGCCCCGGGCGCAGTGCGCGGGCGGCGGCGGCGGCGGCGAGTGAGCGGCGGTCGCCGGACAGGTGCGGGCGGGCCGGGGCTGCGGACGGGAGCGACGGCCCCGCAGTGCCCGGTGCGGAGCGAGCGGGACCCGGAGCGGGGCAGCGCGGGCCGGGCGGGGGAGCCCCGGGGGGCGGCTTTTGGTTCGGGCGTTTTGCCTTGCGGCGCCGGCGGGGTGGGAGAACAAGTTGCTGAGCGATGTAGCACGGGGGCACAGGGTTCAGGTGAAAATCCAGGCAATTCCCCTCTGGGTGTGTTTTTGGGGGTTGTTTTGGGGTTTTTGTTGGGTTCGGGGTGGTTTGTTTGTTTTTTGTTTCGTTGGCTTTTGGGGGGTTTTGTTGTGGTTTTGGTTTTTTGTTTGTTTTTAATAGGGCACAGAGGAAAACGTTAGTGCACAATGCTGAAATTGGTGATCTGGTCGCTGAGGCAGGTATCCAAAAAGCAGCAGTCGCTGGAGCAGCTACATTACTGTCGTTCTTCGTGCTAGCGTGAGGTTTATGTGCCTTTGCGAGGAAGGTCACTTTTTACCCTCTTCCCCCCCCCCCCCCCAACAACCCACCCTCCTTTTGCTAAGCCGTGCATCAGCAGCATGAATTCCAAGAAGCAGTAGGTGTTTCTTGGCATTTCAACTGGGATTTTGGAAAGGGAAGCCGGGTATTTAATGGGAAAAAATTGCGATGGAAGGAAAGGATGCGGAGGCTGCACACAGCCCTGGGTTTGCAGGCATGTGGAAGTTGTCGAAATAGGTAAAGGGTTGAAATTGGCATTTGGAAAATGGTGGCTATTTTTTTTAGTTACTTATACCACAGAAGAATATAGGGAAAAGCTGGGCCACAAAGAATTTTTCCTGTTTTGCAGTTTGCTGACAGCAGAAGGTAAAACATGTCCTTGAAGATACACAATTTTACATAAACAGCTGATGTTTACATAAGCCTAGATAAGTTTGTGAAAAACGCAGATAGCAAAAGATGCGGTGTTAGCTGAACTCCGCTATCCTGCTCTCTGTCCATGCAATAATTTATCAATTTTTTGTATTGTTGCAGTGTAAGAACAAAGTGAGCAGCTGCACCTTCACCAAAGCAACCACCTGCGTTCCTCTTCTCCTCTGGAATGGACAATGGGATGGTCTCTGACTTTATCATGATCAAAAACTTCTTCCTCTTCTGCGTTTCCATGAGTTTAGCCAGCCACTTTGGGTGAGTTGCTAGTTGCATTTGAATTTCTGCTGTGGCTTTTTTAAGGAAATGAGAAACCTGGGCTCCGTGTGCTACGGAGCAGCTGAGCAAAACAAGCGGGCTTTGCGTTTCATCTGAAGGGGCTGGTGTCAGGGGGAAGGGAGGCATTTGCTCTCCTGTTCAAATTTGCTCTCTTGTATCAGTTCTTTAGGCATGCTGTGGTGGTGTAGGGAATGGCTTGTGGGGCACAGGGAGCTCAGACCAGGCCTACAGCTGCTGAGTGCTCTGACCTGGGTTTAGCACAGCCAGGGGCTGTGGTGCCCTCTGCCCCTGTGTCTGTGGTGTCGGGATCTTGCAACTTCCCTCTCTCTGATGCGTGCTGGTTATAGGCAGTAATGCAAAAAAACCACCGAAACTGCAACAGTGAGACTTGATGCACGTTACATCAAGCTGGTACAAGCTTTCCTCCTGAGTGACGTAAGATAGTGACTGCTAAGAAGGACGTCTGAGTTTGAAACTTGTTAGAATAATTAGAAATCATGTTTCCCTGAAGCATATAACAAGGAATCCCGTTTCCTTATTTTTGCTTTGGATGCTTTCCTGACGGTGATATTCTGAAAACTGTATCAAAGAGATGCTCTGACTGTAGCTCTCAGAAAATGAAAAATAAAGTCAAAACCCCTCTATTTTTATGTTTTTTCCTATACCCAGAGATCTTAAGAACTTTCTGAATATGAGGTATACAATGGAATCTGGAAAAAGCATTTTGCAAGTGCTTGGGAAATGTAGGTTGATTCTTCTTTGTGGAGGAGAACAATTATTTATGATTTCACCAGAAAAAAATGAATCCTCCCAACATGCTGATTCACAAGCACACCCATCAATTCCTTGCTATAAGAAGATACAAAATGGAGATGCAAATCAGTTTCTGGTTTCAAGCAAACGGATTTGTTCCAGATTGGATCTAGGAGAAAGACCAAACTTTGAGTGGTGACTGTCTATGCTGTAAGTAAAGCTTAGCCTGGTATCGAGCACGTGTCCCGTGCAGGTAGGCGGAAGCCTGTAACCTCAGAGGTTTATACGAACAGTTGTAGGACTGCTCTCCACAAAGGATGCAGAGAGTTGCACACTCTTTTTATTCACCTTGGAAAAACCTAGTCCTTCTTTCACCATGGTCTAAGGCAAAAGTGTCACAGGATTTTGTGACAGAATTTAAGAGGGAAGAGATAAGGTGGGACTTGCTTTAAACTTGTCTTTAGATTATTGTAGTTTGACAAAGTATTTCCATATTGAGAAAATCTAGGTGACTATAACCTTAACTCCTTCTTGGTTGTTTGTCATCCCTGTAGAAGGGATACATTGCATTAGTTGAGTGTGACCTGCTTGGTGTGTAGGTCTTTTAAGTGTGTTTCTCCTCTAACAAAAGAATAGATAGACGAGGATGCAAAAACCCCCAAAACCAAACAACCCAAAACCCAGACGGTTTAGCTCACTCTTGACTCCAAAGCAAATACTGAATCAAAGTCCCAGGAAGAAATCAGTGTGACCTGTAACATGTCAGATAGGACAGTTAAAGGAAACTAGGACACTTGTTTTCTGCAAGTTAGTCGAAAAGCTTCTGTGGACTAAAATGAGATCATAATGTAAATTCCCCCCACCCCCCTTGCCCCCCATTTCTGATCTAGTAATTTTAGTCCAGGCCTGCAGAGATAAGCAGCTTCAATTCACTGCACCATTCACACACTGCCTTAGGGCTGAATTCTGACCCTGCTCAAAAGACACAGGATGCTCCAGCGTTTTTGCTCCAGAGGCAGAAGCAGTTTCAGAGTGTAATTTGCTAAGTGCTTTGGGACTGCCTCTTCAGGACGGAGCTGTACAATTAACATGTAGCCTGCTGTATTAACTGCAGGAATCTAATACTGATAACACTTGCTGTTGCTACCAGGTTCTTCTTTATTAGCTTCATCCATGTTTCTACTGCACTGTTATATTGCAGTGAGTTTTGCAGTGTGCTAGATTAAAGTGATTGGTCTAAGTAGCACAAATTAAAAATCAAAATACTGTAGGACATTACAGAGGAAGGAAGATATTTTTATACAGTTCTCCATAGTCATTCCATATTTATATTAAATCATAAATACGGTTTTTGCTGACATAGCCAAAGCCACCTTGGGGGATTTTCATGCACAATGCCTGGTAACATAAACAGAAATTATGTATCTCAATCTACTAGGCTACTTGACAAATCTCAGCAAAAGACTGTGATTAATGTTTAGCATAAATGTGTAATGACTATCGAGAATTATCCACATTAGTAGGCAGTAGGGGAGGACTGTAGACATAATTGGTAGCAGCTATCTAACGAAAAATCACTGAATTAAAATTCAAAGATATAGATGAACTGAGAAGAGATTTTGAAGTCCCCTCCCATCCTGTTTTTGCTTTAACACTTTAATGAATCTACTTCTGCAGAAAGGGTCCAGCATGAGTCAAGGCTTTTTCAAGCCTGCTTGAATTCAGCCTTGAGTTTCATAATGCTCTAACAAGTTAAGGTGTTTTACTTAAGCATTTCAAGGTAGCTCACAACTGTCTCAAAAGTAAACATTAATAATAAAGCTGGAGAACAATTAAAAGTAAAATAAAACCACGAAGAGTATGTTCAGGTGAGACCAAACACGCCTTGTGGGCCCTTGGGGTGCCCAGGTAGTGGCAGCCCTGTGAGGGTTGGTGCCATGTGTGGCTGCTTGCACACAGATCTCCCAGAGATGAGGTAGCCCATGGCTGGCTCCAAGCTGGCCAGCTCTTTGCAGGTCCCAGGCCGTCCATGGGGGCACACTGGTGATGCACAGTCCTGGTGTGTTTGCGTTTGGGACGTGCAGTTTCAGGAATCTGTCCGAGAGCCAGAACCAGCAGGGATGGTTCGTGTACCCACAGTATAGTTGCCATCTGCTAATAATATTTATAATAGCAGAAACACGGAGAACAGAAGATCCCAATTATGTGTATTTCTCTGTACACTCTGAAGAATTCAGTCCGTGGTGTGTCTGTAGTTTCACATACTTCTCCAGCTCACAGCCCTTATCACTAAGACCATAATCCTGCTATTTAGGCAAAACATACCTCTCCTTCAGGCTGTTATTTCAAGTTAGTCTCTGCAGCCTTAAGCAGTTAGTTCTGCTAGGGTACCTCATTCCAAGTACTTGCGATGCTAGAGAGTTCTTCCTCATATTTTTAAGACCAATTTTGTAAGAATTATTGTATCTTTATGCAGTCATGCATGTCTATTTATTTTTTTATTTTGTCTTCCTTTCATTCTGCACATCTCCAGATAGCTTTTTTAACCCATTAGACAATTTTAATAACTGGAAAACTAAATTGCTATCTAGAGCTGCTTGCAGGAGGCAGACATTTATCAGTCATTCCCACTGCCAAACAGATGAATGGCTTCTCTGTCCCTCTGGCTGGCCAAAGAGCAGCAGTGTCCCTCAGGCCACCCAGCTCGTACCTGGTGCAGGAGAAGCCCTGGCATGCAGTACCTCCCAGTGAAGCTGCAGCTCAGTGACCTGGGCAGCTGAGAGGTGTTTAATGACCCTGGGAGCAGTTCACCACATCGAAAGGGGCATTATGATGTTGGGGGGGAGGACTGTAAGATGTTACCCTGTGAAAAACAGGCTTTCACTGCACTGCTCACAAATTGCTCCTTCCCAGAAGGGTAAAACGCTGTTCTTGCTAAGTAAAAGAATTTAGTAAGAATCTGAAAATAGTTTTAAAATTTCATCATTTTAGTCAGTCCCCTGTTCTAATCTGATGCAAAAGAATTGAGTCTTCAGTACACAAATTCACAAAATTGAGTTCAGGTTTTTAGATCTCAAGAATCCATACAGAAGGGGTGGCAAGAAGCTGACTTAGAAAAGTAAATCTATTTTCTTTGATGTCTAGCCAGCTGGCTTTATCCAAAACTTTGCGTTCTCCACTGTCTTCCATAAACTGTTAGTTTTTCTGAAGTTCAGATGTAATTGGAATCCTATTAAAGCAAGTTATTGGAAACACTACTCTTAAAAGAGAGAGAGTAAAATATATCTTTCAGTAGTAAAATACTCCTCAGTTATTTTTTCAGAAATTCTTACCTTCTTTTTTTAAAAAAGAAGTTTTGGTAAAATCATAAAATATCTTCCATACATTTTCCTCTTATTACTACTAAGCTATGAGTTATACCTGCCATGTTTTTGACTAGATGGCAAAAAAAGACAATGATGTTTAAAGTGGTAAATGATGAAGTCATCAGAAGAGGCAGCTGAGCGTCTTTAGAGTTATTACATTTTATACTGATGGGCCCCTTCTGTGGCTTCTGATTTTTTCAGTTACCCTGAAATTGCAATATTAAATAAATGTGATGAGACGTATTCCTTGTTGGTTTAGTTTATGTTCAATAATGAGCTTTAAATGCAATTATCTCTGAATTTTCTTGGCATTTCACTAAGATTCTTTTCTAGGTTTATTTTTATCTCTAACTGAAAATTTCTGCTATAAAAACATTTTTCACTGCAGAGAGGCAATAATGTGCTTACCTACTAATATGTTGATAAAGCCTAATCCTTAGCTGTGTGGAAATAATTAGTTTAGGGTAGGTAACACCTATTTCTCTCTATTATTTCACTACTATTGAGCTACATAGTATCTAATACATGCACGTAGCTTTGCAAGTAGCAAGCTTTTACATGTCTTTTTACATGTCACGACAATCTCAGCCCTTACTCCAAAACATTTCTCAATCACAGAAATTAAATGCTAACTCTCTGTTAAGACAGAAAAAGTCACTTACATAAAAGCAAACAGCAATCCATCTACAAATGCAGCTTCACATAATGCAGGCATTTCACTAAAATTCAGACTCGGATGCCTTCTTTTTCGGGTGATCGGCCAAATCTAAACTGGATTGCAGTTTTGCAGAAGTGCAGACTTTTTACTAGTCTTTACCGTAGTTGTTTCTCCATCTTTTTCCTCTATTAGCTCTTGTTTTAAAGAAATAAAAGTGTTTCAGTATATGGGGTGTGTGTACTATTCCTGTGAAAGACGTACATAGCTGAGAGAGAAGGAGGTAGCATCAATTACTCGTTAGATTGAGAGGAGCAGTTATGAGAACTAAGTATATTTTGTCCCATCCCCACAAAAATAGTTCAATGGAAATCCTCCCTCAGAGTTCAATTGGCTTTGAATTCAGCCATAAGCACTAAAAATAACAAGCTTTTTCATGAGCAGAGAAACTAGTGAAGCTTTGTGTCCTGTGCCCCCAGCACTGTATCTTTGCAATAATCCCAGCTCCACATTTGATATCCCTTGTTCCCATCTCCCATTGCAACACCTACATTTTACCTCTACTGTCCTTTTCTCCCAAGATCTTTCATAATGACCTGCAAGTCTCCTCCATATCTCTTAATTGTCAGAGAGGAGGGGGGCTGGTCTTGCTGAGGCTGTTTCTGAGCTACATGCATATTGAGTGGCCCAGTCAGCGAGCCAGAGGGAATAGATGACTGCTAACCTCACATTTTTACTTAATGAGGCACTAATTCAGATTGCTCTCCCCTTGTCTAGTCAAAGCTTCTCATGAAACTTGTAGGAATGAAATGAAGTTTGATCTCTTTGCTTCTTTGTCAGATGCAGTGGAAAATGAAAATGGGTTCCTACGTTGATGCGGTGTAGCAGGCAGACAGCATGATGCATATCTCTTTCTTATGAAAAAGAAAAGATAAAATAGATGAGAAAAGTCAAAGATAGTATTCTAGGTGTACTGGATTTTCATGCTTTATGCTAGGATTTTATCAAAGCGTTAGTTGTGGTTGCTGCATTTAAAGGAAGTCTCTAAGTTCTGTCTCCTGTTTGCATTTGTTAAGCTGCTACTTGTGAATATTCACTTCTAAATGGTGGATCCCTTCAATTACAATTGACAAACAAGTGTATAGTCTTTTTTTCTGGAATGGTCCAGCCTGAAGACATGTCTTATGTTTCTTTAGGCAGTTTGCATCTGCTGAATTAACTGTCTTTCTTGTCTGTCTCAGTTGCTCACTAGAGGTTGTGGTCACAGCATAGAAAACAGAATTAATTTGGTCTTTTGACCATGAAGGTGAAAAATAGACAAGATTTGTGGCTATGCCTCACCTGCAGCGAGGGAGCTCCTTGGTGGCCTTGGGCTCTGCAGCATGGAGCTTGCTGAGGGTTGCAGCAGTGCCAGCTGCACTTAGGTCATAAGAAACCTCCTCAACCAGGCATTGTCATGGGCTTCAGCGCTTCAGGGAATCACACCTGTGCTCCCTGGACACAACCGTACTCCCATGTCCTGAGATGCTTTGCGCTCTTTTTCTTTTCAGCAGAAGCATAAACAGTAAAGAGCGCAGGACTGGGGGTCCCCAGGTCTGTGAGGGCTGAGAGCAGCTTGTTCTGGGCTAGATCTGGCGTCACTAAAACTTCCAGATGCATTGCAGGGGTGTCAGTGAGGTCTCATTAGTGGAAACCTTATGCAGGTAAAACCAGGTTGAGGTCCCTTTGTCTTTCTTTGTATGAATCCTATTCCATTAGGTAAGGCAAACACGTATGTTACAAGCATTCTGCAAGAAAAGCTGTTCAGAGAGATATTCTGAGCTTCTCTATTTATTTACTGATTTATTTCCCTGGGGACTAGTAGTAAATAAACATGGATTCTTTGTATTTATTTATTTATTTGTTTGTTTATTTATTTATTTATTTAAATATCTGGATGACTGTCTCCCATCGAGTTCAGGTTGCTGAGTGTAAGCTGTTCCTGCCTGCTGGCAGGGTGCAGGAGGCAGGGTACAGTTCCTGGTGGGATGATGTGCCCTGTCACAGCTGGAGCATTTGCTGGTGATCTCAGCAGAGGCTGAATCATGAATAAGCTCCTAGTGTGAGCTGTCTTAAGAGATGCTCGTTGCTTGCTGCAGGTGAAGCATTCATATGGATAATCTGCCATGTCTATTCTTTAGGTAAGCAAAGGCATTAATAAGCAGGGGATTCTCCTAAGCATCTTTAAATGAAAATCAAACAGATTTTATAATGTGAGTTGTTAGTTGTGCTGTGAGCAGCTTCCTAGGTCTGAGCCATGGATAAAATGATGAAATAAAAAAGAGTTCGGAATAAATACAAATCTGGCCCAAAAGATATGGAATGAGGCCCACTACACATTGCTGTTATTTGCATACTACAAGGGAGAACTAATTTATGCAAAAGAGAGAGGAGGAGTGAAGAACTGTGTTTTCTGTACAGCAGTATGTTTTTTAGATACCCCAGTGATACCCCAGTGGGAATTTTGAATGTAGTGGGAGTTTGTTATCCTCAAATAAGGTTACAGTTCATCCTTTGTTCTGGCAATAAATTACAGAAACTTTGAAAATTGGAAGCTGTTTGGCATTTAAAGATCGAACAGCACCTTCAGGCATACTTGAAGGTGGATCCCCAGGCAAACCTGTCCCCCAAAACTGGGGAAAGCCAGTGACAGTTTTTGTCAGTGCTGTGAGCTGACTGGCCACGGATGGAGCCGTGCCAGCACTGGGGAGGTGACGGGGCCGATGTGGGAAGGGGTAGCGCAGGGCACAGGGATCTGCCTGTGCATTCCAGAGATCAAAGGGCTCAGGTGTCCCCCAGTCCTGCAGCCCAGGGTTTTACCTGCACAGCATGGTCTTTCTTTGGGTCCTCCTCCAGGGAGAGTTATTTACGAGTTTGTAGTAGTGAGGAAATTAATGGCTGCAGCTCCCTGTGCTATTCAGGAGCAGCAGGAGAGGACAGAGCCTTGGAGACTCCATCACAAAGTTCTCTTGAGACTGAAGCCCCTTGAAACCAGCATGGCTTTTGACATGTTTCCTTTTGTTTGTATAAAACAGCTTTTCACAAACGCCAACACCATCAGTAAAAGAGGAGGCCAATGATAACATCACGATATTCACCAGGATCCTGGACGGTCTGCTGGACGGCTACGACAACAGACTGCGCCCAGGACTGGGAGGTAGGATAACGCCTTGGCTCGGCCAGCCCCCCACTGGATGGGACCATCGTCTACGTGGTGCCCTCCCAAGTGGGGACCTGCTCCTGGCCGTGACAAGGGACTTGTGTTTGATTAACTAAACTAAGTCCAGAAAGCAGATTTGTCTCCTAGCAAATGGGGCACGAGAAAAGGATTACTGAAAGTCGTGTTCTTTCAGTCACTCAGGTTATCTGAGGTTGGCTTAGGAGAGCATCTGTGATACATTTTTTTCTGTAATGGAGTACAGTTTGGGTTTTTTTTTTCTGGTACTTCCTAAGCTGAGCAAGACATTATGCTAGTTGGTTGCTGCGAGATTCCCTTACTGGTCAGCCTGTATAAAATTACGTTGGTAAAGCACATCTTTTTTTAAAAACAGATCCCCAGACCATCCATATTTAGACAAGTACAGGAAATCTGTATTGATATGTCTTTTTGATAACCTCTACAGCAGCTATTTTAAAACTGTAGCATGTGAATAGTGGTTGCCATCCTAACCTTGTTGAGCCCTCCTTCAGCTCTCTTTCCCCCAGATTTCTCTCATTTTATACCCATGTGTAAACCATCTGTTATGTTTCTTCCTGGCCCTTTTTTAATCTGGCTACCCCCACCCCTTCCTCTTGTGAGACCAACACATTGCTTTCATCCCTTTCTCTCCTTCTCCTCTCACTTTACAGAGAGACGCTTGAAAATAGGGCTCGATGCTTTTTATCTTATATAACGAACTTCTGAAATTTCTGCCCTTAAATTAAATTAGACCTGGATTTGAAAAGATGCCAGAAGGACTTAGAGACTTGAGGGTAGAAATAATTTGACCTAACTCCGGACATCTCTGATAGATGTCTGAAATCAGGCAGATCACCCAAGCCAGCAGAGGGGAGTAGGTCCTTCCAAGATACACTTCATCTCATCCTGTGGTAGGTATTACGTAAGTGCTGGCAACGTGCACTGACAGCCCAGAAAGCCAATCTCATCCTGGGATGCATCAAAAGAAGGGTGGCCAGCAAGTTGAGGGAGAAGATTGCAGTACAAAGCCCTCTGCTTTTGTGAGTACTGGAATCCCAGCATAGGAAGGACATGAACCTGAGGAGGTTACCAAGATGATGAGAAGGCTGGACTACCTCTCCTGTGAAGACATGCTGAGAGAGTTGGGGTTCTTTAGCCTGGAGAAGAGAAAGCTCTTGGGAGATCTTACAGAAACCTTCCATTGCCTAAACGTGCTTAGAGGAAAGATGAGGAGGGACCTTTTATCAGGGAATGCAGTGATAGGATGAGGGGTTGAACTGGAAGAGGATAGATTTAGGTTAGGTATTAGGAAGAAATTCTTTACCTTGAGGATGGTGAGGCACTAGAACAGGTTTCCCAGAGAAGCTTGACCATTCCTAGAAGTGGTCAAGGCCAGGTTGGATGGCGCTCTGAGCAACCTGATTTAATCAAGGATGTCCCTGCCCATTGCAGGGGTTTGAAACTAAATGATCTTTACAGTCCCTTAATTCTGTGTTACTATGATCAGAACCTGTCAGTCACAGGAAATGCACCCTCAAAGGGCTGGTTTCCTTCTGACTAAGAGCAAAGCCTGGACTCCCAAGGGTCAACAGCTGCATTTGATCCAGGATGAAATGCCTCCTCAAGCATGCTCTTAATTTCAGTCTTTTGGGGATTTTTGAGTGATTCAGGAATTAATAGTAAAAAGCATTGCCAGTAGGTATTTGTATTTTAAGCAATTACTAAAGCAGAGCCTATGTTTATTACAGAGAGAATAACTCAGGTGAAAACAGACATCTATGTTACCAGTTTTGGTCCCGTGTCAGACACAGAAATGGTAAGTTAGCATGTGGCTACCAACTCAGTTGAATTTGCTAAGGTCATTTTTGGTACCATCATTTCTGTTCAGATCCTGCAATACCTCGAGTGTTTCTTTGTGCCAGGAATACACCATTGACGTTTTTTTCCGACAAAGCTGGAAGGATGAAAGGCTGCGATTCAAAGGACCTATGCAACGCCTCCCTCTTAACAACTTGCTCGCCAGCAAGATTTGGACCCCAGACACTTTTTTCCACAATGGCAAGAAGTCTATTGCTCACAACATGACAACCCCAAACAAACTCCTGCGCCTGGAGGATGATGGCACTCTGCTGTATACCATGAGGTAATAGCCAGGGTTGATTTTTTTCTGATTCCGATTCCCAGATAACTACAATTACTTGTGGGGAGAATCACTTTCTCCACTCCTAGTAGAGCCAGAGAACCAATCTTTCACACATATTTGTGTGAATATCAAGAAAAATGGAAAATGTAATTATAGCCTTCAAGTACAAATTAATTTGTAGCTTCTGAATAGTGCTAGTACTTAACTATTTCTTTTGATTAAATGGAAAGCATATTCTCAACAGATTCGATTATTCAGTTCAGCTTTTTTATGATTATCTATTCTCTCTTACTGTTTGTGTTTGCAGCTGTAGTGCAGACTGCAGGAGAACAGTATCCAAGACCAGAAACTGAGACTTTGTTCTGGGGCAGTACATCTTGAACCCTTGGAGCTTTTGTTACATTTTTTTTTTTTATTATTATTAATTTGACTAATAGGGCTAAAAGACAAATGATCATAGGGATAAATGACATAAGCTAGCAGCACTGTGAAGCTGCTTTAGCTAGTACAGTCCTATAAACAGGGCTGGTACATTATATTACAGAGAAGCAAATGGGTGTCTCAGATATTCAGAGCTGTGCTCCTCCTCTGATTTGAGTATACTGGCAAGAATCATCATTGCGTAATGTAGATAGAAAATATAATGTCAAGGATTTTAGGTGTCTGAAATTATTTTCAGGACAAATCCCACATCAGTGTATGGCAATTTGCTCATTAAAGGTAATTAGCCTGTAGTAATTAAGACTGCTGTGTATCTTCAATAGAGTTTTCTCCAACACCATAGTCATATGGACAACTTGAAAAAGGGGATAAAAGGAAAAACCTACCGAGCAACAAAGGGTTATGCTGAACTTTGCATAAACATGCCCAGAGTGATGCCCAAGACACAGCAAAGTGCTCAGGAGCCTGAAGCTGGCCACTGAGATGACTCAGTTTTCAGCAGGCAAGCCCAGCTGTGTATGGGAAGCCGAATTCTGGTGCTGTGTCGTGCTGTGGGGCCACAGTCCTGCACACTGGGAGGGCGAGTCCCAAGCTCACTCACAGGCCTAGTGGTTAAGACTCACTGAGGCTGAAGATGGTTATCCTTCTGTACACAGGGACCTGGAGTTTCCCAGGTTTTGTTTCAGGTGTTTCAGACATGATTTTTTTGAGCCTAGTCTGAAATCCCTTCTCCTGGAAGGAAAAGGAGATACAGGGTATCCTTACATATTTCCTTACAGCTTTAGACTATCCCAGTTATAACTGCATTGGCACTAAAATGATTTAGACATGATGGAAATCATGTTTAAAAGAAGGAAAAACCATCCTAATTTTCTCTTCTACTATGTGTGTTGCTGCTCTTGCTAGCCCCAAATTAGTGATCACTGCAATAACAAACCAAAAAACATGAGGATGCGTGGACACACTTAAAAGTCCAAATAGCTATCAGAGAAACTTCACCAAGAAAGTTAGCAATGCCAGCCTTAAAATCAGTCTCACTGCTGTATGGACTACGTAAGTGCCACTCCAGAGATTGCAGCAGTGGCAATTCACAATTATTTGTGAAAATTACTTGTTTAAGGGAAGTCCAGATCAGAGTCACATTCATCCTGGAGCAAAGCATTACATTGTGGGGCAGATCTCACAATTTCCATGCAAGCACTGTTTTTTGCTGTGTTAAACAAATGCAGTGAAGCCCTGATTCATTGGGTGAGGAGGTAAGCCAGCACAGCTAGGAGAGTGAGACCTGGGGGAACTAGATCTAGGTGAGATCATCACTGAATGAATCTGAGTTGCTCTGTGAAGGTGTCTCTCTGGTGAAAATGGCACACTATTACCAGGTGCCACAGGTACCGTTCTGAAGCTCAGCATATGCAGCTGGGGAAAAATATGGATGTGACAAAGACTTTGGCATCATCCCACTCAGCTCCTTTTTTCCCTGATTTTTTTTTGGGATTGATTTTGTAGACTACAGAAAGAACAGAATGCTTTTTTAACCTAAAAAACCACGCAACATAACTTTTTTGTTAGAATATTGTCTGTGGAAATAAAATTTCTACTAAGCACGGTATATGATAAGAAATAGAGTGCTGTCTGATAAGAAATCAGATTGCTTTCCACTATTACAAGTAATAACTTTAAAGCGTCAATTCCCCTCCTGTTTAGATATGAGTCAGGAGCCTGCTTTTGTAACATGCATGGAGCTGTGCTCCTTTAGAAGCAGAGCCATTCTGTGCTGCAGGGTGGCTTGAGGATCCCATCCCAACCTGTTCAGAGGGGACTGTGACAAGCAGCCAGCCCCTTCAGCTTCCCTGAGTGTCCTAACAAAGGTGACAGCTAACAGAGTTACCTAGGATGGCTTTCCTTGGGAAGAAAGGCAGCACTGGGCTTTTTTTGGGGGGAGCTGCTTGTCTCAGTGGTAGTGCATTGTGAAGTACTGAGTTTCAGCTGAGGCTCGAGCCCCAGTTCCTGTAGCTCCCATCAGGCTTACTCAGTTCTCAGGATCTGGGGATGTGTAGACAACCCTCTGTTAGCTCTGCATTCTCCTCGTTTCCAAGGAGGAATTGCGAGCTTCCCAGACTGTACGTAGGAGTATTCTGTGTGGGGAGGATTGGACCCTCTGTCATTGACAGAGATGCCTGAATTGCTTTTGCAACCTTGCATCTGGCTGCCTGAATGAAAGGGAGGAAAGCAGCCGAGCCAATGCTGACCTCCCATCCTATTTCACTTCCAAATCTACCAAGTATGATCAGCTGAGCAAACTCCCAGCTTTAGCACTTGTTAGGACATACATTTCCATGACACACGTGTTTACTTATGAAGGAAAAGGTACACCTCGCATATTGCATTTGATGATACGTTGTCTGGGTCAGAAGTTGATGGGATGTGTGTTGCTAGGGAAATCTGATAGATGGCTTCTGTATATGTGTGGCATTAAAACCCTTCTGTGCGAATAGAGGAACACAACGTGGACAGATTTCACAGACAGCAGTGTTCTCTGTGGGGAACGACTTAATAATTCTGGTTGTCTTTCACTGGGGAGGACCTATTAGTTTTATTTCACTAATGTGGTTTACAAACAAAGCGCTCCGGAATGGAACGCTGCAGATTCTGTTTCTGCCCCTAGAGGGGAGTATTGTCCCTAGCTCCACTTCTAAATGTTTTACTGTCTTTTTTTAGTAAGAACACTGGTATAAAAAGCACTAGAAAACATACTTCATGTTTCACTGTTATATATAGAAAGTAGCTTTGTGAATGGAGGTAAAAATTAGATTCTTTCCTTTTAAAAAATTAAAATATATTTAGTTTATCTTAATCTGAGAAATAAATATTGTAAATGTATAGAATTCGTTTGTTCTGCAAAATTGGAACAGTGATTTAAGCAACGTTTTCAGGCTAAGAAGAGAACATGTTTCAGTGAGCTGCATTTTTTTTTTTTTGCTCAGTGGGAATTGGCTGTAAAGGCAGAAGCTTTGATAAACTTTGCTGCAGAATGCCAAAAGAAAATGCTGTGAAGAAGTCAAAAATTGTATGAAGTAGAGCACGCTCACTAGAATTAACTTTTGGACCATAAATTAACTTTTTGCCAGCAGCTTTTCTGCATTTTTTAATGGTTTTCTATCAACTTGAAGGGAGTGAAAAATCTTTCTTGTGCCATCACAAGGGCACTCCTTAAAGCCCCATTCTCACTGTCAATTTGAAAGGACCCCAAATCCCTCTTTTATCCCTGGGGCTTCCACACATCTGATATAATCTGGGATTTTAAATAGGACATAGTCATATATCTATAGAGTGCACAAACAGATTTTTCCCATGTTATTATGGTGACTGAAGGTTGCCAGAGAACCTGGGAGAGTTTACAGTAAAATCTGTCCCAATAATTTGCATATGAATAATTTACCAGCTGGAGAATGCAGGCATTTTTCAGCATGGTGTTAAAAAAAACTCCAAAATTTTTAGTACAGCCCTGAAATACTGCTCCAGAAAGATATTTACTATTCAGCAATGTGTGTCCACTTGATGGCAGCATAACCACGGTGCTTGCTCTGCTGTGGTGCACACACGCAGGCTTACCTAGGCTGAAAATACTGATTCTTATATTAGCATTAAAACTGTATGTGCAAGTGAACACATGTTAGCACAAATTCTGCTTTTCCGTGAAGGACTTGGATTAGCAACCTAACCATTTTGTGCTCTAGAGCTATTTATTGAACATAAAACCAATTGACCAGAAGATACGGTGCTGCTTTCGAGAATTTTAATGGGAAAGAGAGTTTGTTTGTTTATTTGTTTGTTTTTTTTTTTTAAAGGGAAAATAATTCTGTGAGAAATGTGTGGGTTCTCAGGCTCTGACTTTTCCACATGTAGGTTTGGTAGTGTGCCCCTGAGCGACAAGTGACCAGCAAATCTATGATTTAAAATGAATCCTCAGTTTTCCATCAGCCAGATGTCTAGAAGGGAACATTTCTGTTCAATATGAATGTGGTTTTTCTTATCTCTTGTTTATATCTCTGTCAATGCATTTTAGGCATTGTATAAATATTACAAAACTAATTAGAAACGGTGAAGACATACAAATACGGATTTCCTTTCCCCGTGTTAGACTTGCTGCATTTTATTTTGTATTCAAGCTTCAAACTGCCTGAAGCTGGAAGGAAAAAAAAAAAGTAATTTCTTTACATTCTGCTGAATCTTGGAGAGTGATGAAAATCTGCTGTGGTGGCTAGGACTCTCAGCTGCTTTTCGTCAATTCAGATTTTGAGAGAGCTGGAGAAAATAGGGATATGTGAAGCAAAGGGCCTTTTCCAGAGGATGATGGCAGAATTCTTGTTTAAACACCAAGTCTCTTTGTTCCCGTTGCTCTGTTTTGGATGCACATTGCCCCATTTCTCAAAAGTTGTCCTTCAAGGAACCAAGATTTGTTGTTTTGAAAAATCCAGGGCTGGAGTTACTCGGAGAGAAAGGCATCAGAGGAGACTGTGGTGTACCACATTCAAAACGGGCAATTATGACCTGTCCAAATATAGTCCCTATGTAGATTGTGTGACAATGGCCTATTCTGCTGGGCATTGAAAAGTGGGCAGAGCCCTGCAGAGTTCTCCATCACAGAGATGGGAACTCACACAGCAAGGGCAGAATTGATTAAAAGACAAAACCCAAACCAGAACCGCATGTCCTTGGATGGGGGGGATGCTTGCTTGGACTTTGAGGAACTACAAAAGGTACAACTTTAGTTCCAGGTCTGTGCTGAACTTAGAGGCAGACCCAACTTCCCTTTGGGGTTAGCTGGTACAATTTCTGCCAGATTCCTTTGTGTTCCACCTGCTTTATAGGCCTGAACCAGCAGGGTTGGCATGCATGGATGGGGTGACTGAACAGAACTCAGAGGGAAGCAGCACCCTGACAGGTGCCACCCAAGCACCCAGGGAAAGCACAGATGCTTTGGTGACTCTGTTTCTGCCCAATCTGCTTCTGAATCTGGAGGCTTTGAAAGTACCTGGTAGATGCTGAAGAATTGTTATGGCTCTGCTGCCTTTTTTTATTATTAGGGGAGGATAACTTTACAGTAGATTCCCTGGTCATTTCACTTAGACTGAAGTTAATATCTTCATCTGCTCAATCAGATATGCCACCCTCTGAAGTACATTATATTTGTGCTGAACATCCGACTGCCAGTGGGTAATCTAAGATACACTGTGGTGTAATGCACTGGGCAGGGTGGGTGGGATTCAGCTAATTCTCTTCATCTGTTGTAATGTTGGTGACTGCAGCTGAGCCTCTTGGCTCAGATTTGCTCCCAATGCAGGAGAAAGAATTTCTTACAGAGTTAGAAGTCTGCATTATTTCAGACATCTACTTCAGTAGTGAAGTTAAAAGAGGCTTATTTCTCTCCACTCTCACTTCAGGGATTCTTCTTGATTTTTTTTTCACAGTGGCAGATAAAAGAATACAGCTTAATTGATACCTTTGTTTAGACACACGAGTCACATCTTATTTTCTTTGGTGTTTCTCCATACTTGTGTAGCCTGGAAAAGGGTAGTGTGCCAGCAACCTAAAGGTATGGGATGTTCATGCCAGCAGCTGGTTCTGTAGCTGTTTTGTGGAGGACTCACAGTTTCCTCTCTGTGCAACATGAAGCCCAAGGTTGTGCAAGCGTGCAATCTGAACACACATAAATTGGAGTCAGTCCTCCACTTTTGTCTAGATGGGTGTAGGAGGCAATATAGTGGAATATAAGAGGAATTCAAGAAACAAATGTCACTAGGAGGTTTGGTACTTCCTTCTCTGAGGTTGAACTGTAACAAACAGGTGATTAAGCTGCAGCAGATGCTAGCACTGGTGGTGGTATAAATAACAAACAGATGGTAAATTGAGGCCTGTTTAATGGCTATTTATGGTGTTAAACAGCTGAGGAATCATAGGACTCTTTCCCTGGAGCAGTGAAACCCGCAGTCTGACCCTTTACCTGGCCCTTCATGGCTGTATTGATCAGAAACATGTAGCATTTCAGAAGCAAGGCCAAAAAACCCCAATAATAACATCCTGCTTGGCTGAACATAATAATAGCATCCTGGATGGCTGAACAACCTTCTTCATGGACCAGTAAGGTGCATACACATAGGTATGTGCATGTTTCCCTGTGAAAGACTCTCTCACCCCAGTCACTACTTCCCCCTTTTGCAGAGGTGTGGGGAGGATAAATGTTACACAAAGAGCAGGAGGTTATGAGGAGTGACCTTGGAGGCGGACCTGAGATGGATAAGAGGAAACTGGGGTTTCCTCTTCCTTAAACTTGTGTTTACAAGTGGTTGAAAGTGATGTTTTTGAGCTCTAGGTCTGAACTGTGGAAAATAACCAAAGATTTTAGTTCAGTATTTTGGGTTGCTGGGTCATAATCCTTCCTACCTACCTTGCCATGTCTGTGCATCCCAGTGTTGATGTGAGAGAGCCCAAATGGGGTGGTATTGCCCATCTTGTGTCTGCTCCTCCTCATCCTTCCCCCTACCCTTACTTTATAAATCCAGATAATTTTTCTCAGTAGAAAATACTTCATGTAGTTTATGCCTGTCCATAGAAATATAAAAGGATGTGTGAACTGGGAGGAAGCAAAAGGATGTCTGTGCAGTGAGGTAGCCTTCATCCATGGAGGAGCACATGGCATACTGACAGGCAGAAATGGAAAAACAAAAGCCCTTTTGGACAGTCAGAAAACCTGCGCTCATCAAGTTGCCTAGCAGGTGATATGAAAATTGGAGGATGGCTGCACTGTGTCCATCACAGTCCTTAGCCTTCATCATTTAGTGTGCTTTCTATGCTCCTTTCTCTCGCACTCGGGTTTTCTTCCACTGAAAGCAAAGGTTGGATGTGCAGTTGACTGGCACCAAGTACTGTTGTTGCTGGCTGGTTCTGCCAGTAGCTGGAACTGGCCTCTCTTGAGAGCCAAAAAGAAGCTGATGTTTCAGTGTTACTCAACATTACAGGAACAGCTGTACTTACTGCTGTTAGCTCCTCGTTGAATTTGCTGTCAAAAAGCCATGCAGATAAGGAGATTATAGTCAAAATGTGTAGCATGGGCAGACTTAGGGAATGTGTGGCCTGGCAAAATGAAGTGTGGGCTGGTTGAGATGTTGTTTCCCATTTCACCTGCATCAACAACTTCATCAGCTTCTCAGCATTGCTAGAGCTAGTTAGATTCTTGGCTTTTAATTCAAGAATTCACTAAACAAAGAAGGTCCTGCAGAGAAGTTTGGAAGCCTTCTTCATGGGGTGCCAAAAGAGAATTCATCATGGATAAGGGATCATAAAGAAGAGAAAGCTTGGAGAGGTTTTTAAGTGAAATTATCCAGTAAATGTGATACTGTGCAGAGCATAACCATTTTGATCTAAAGTTTCTTTAGGATAGTAAAGTTTTTAGGAGGAGAACCTGAAAAAGGAATTGTCTGTCAAAAAGTTTGGGGTTTTTACTGCACCAGTTAGTCTGATAAAAAAACAGAGCTGAACTTAATCAGGTAACTTGCATGGCAAGATTTGATAAAGCGGGTCACTGCTTCATCCATTGGTTTTATGCACTTAAAAGAAGTACTGGAGAATGAAAGGTATTGCCTCTACTATAAACATCTGCTTTGTGATTCTTTCTGTAACCTCCCAAATCCACATCATATAACTTGTGTGTCCTATTGGTTATGTCATTACCTTTTTCTGTTTTTCCTGTGTCTAGAGGTTGAACATCTCCCCTCCCCTGTCTAAGAGTATGCTCTGGGTATGTCAATTTACTCCACATGCAGGGAGGAGATTCTTATAGTTTATCTTATAGGTCATTCTTACAGCTTTTGAGATCAATTCTACCTCCTCAGATCATGTCACAATAACTTGGTCTTCAGCACAGTTCATCTAGGCAATTAAAGTCTTGTTTCACACTTCAACAGAAGCTATGCTGAGGATTTTGTTTGCTTGAAATGAGAGTTTTGCTCTTAAGTACACCATGCATCTGAATTATGTATTCACAGCTGCCAAAAGCATCAATGACTGGAGCTCTTAGTCTTCCATAGTCCCTTCCCTGGAGCATTTTAAAGGACATTTCATTGTCACATAGCACATCTCAGCATCATAGGAAGGTTGGGACATATGGTAGTATTCTTGGCAGAGTGGTTATGAAGGTGAAATGGGCTAAGAGAAATTTCTGCAGACCACCTCACTCTAGTCTTAGCTTTACTTTTTGTTCTCTGTTCACTTTATTTGGTGTATTCCAAAGATATCAGTGTTTATAAGTAGGAAGCAGTGGTGAACTGCCTCCACATCCCACATGGACATGCAGATCAAGGCCCTGAATCTGTATTTTGGCCTTTTTTCCAACAAAGTGATGGAAATTCATGAGCAAAGCAGCGTTTGAGTTACTAAGAATAATTATTTCTCTCCCCCTGAGCCAGGCTGCAGACAGTTACCCAGCCAGGGGCAGGTTTCAGGGTGACTCTTACAGCCATCATGTTTCCATGGGTGAATATCTCTCCACATTCCAACACTTCTTTGTGGTGTTCTCTAACCCACTACCACTAGCAGGGTTTGTTAGGACTGTATGGCAAGTGCTTCAGAACCAAAAAAGGTCTTCATGTATATTTATATGTGTGTCTGTGTGTGTATAGTGTGTGTGTATATGTGCTTGTATATGCATATACATATGTGTGTGTATATATATATATATATATATATGCTTATATTGGCACATTACATTTACTTCAAGAACACAGGGAGACCTTATTTTCCTGGACTATACACATACTGTGCTGAGGCCTGAAACAGTCTTGCTTTAAAAGCTTTTGAAAGAAATAGCAGTTTGGTGATTGAAGTGTTCCCAAGACATCCTCACAGTGGGAGAACACCTGAATGGTTGTGGCACCAGTCAAGGTCAAATGACTAATTTCACAAACCTAACCATGTGCTCACAGTTTGAAAAAACAACCCAAACCATGAACTCCAACATTCTCCTGGCCCCATGTGTGTCAGAGGGCATACTGGAGATACCACAAGGGCTCAAATCATTCTGCTGAGGTCTGACTGGAGCAGGTACCCTGGGAAGCTTCTCCTGGAGTTGGCTCCTGAAAAGTGTCTGACCCAACCCTGAAGTCTCCTTTCTCAGGGAGCCAACAGGCCCACTGGAGTGGGATGTAGCCTGGCTAAAGGCTGGATCCACCTAACTCCTTTTTGACGTGCTGGGGAGAGAGATTGTGGTAGGTTTAAAGTGAGTTTAAAGCAAATATTTTGCCTTTTATTAAGGAAGAAGGCTGTTCTCATGCTGGGAAAGGCACTTGGGCACACCTGAGCACCATAGCAGGTAATGCTTGCCAGCACAGCATTTAAATGCTCCCTTTAAACAGGGGTAAGGGTACTGCACAGAAATAAACAACTAAGAAGATGGAGCTGGTTTGGGGATTAGTTTGGGGATTTAGTACCAACAAAAGTTTTCCTGTGTCCCCTTCATCTGTAACTCCTATTATTCAAAATTTATCCTAAATTAAGTTCTCCCAAAAGCCGCTGGTAACTCTGCCTTTCTGCTCCCCTCTCATTCTAGAGCTCTCTGTTTTAATTTGTTTTCATATTAAAGTTAGTGGGTGATAAGAAAAAGCGAGGTTTGCAGCTGTCTGTGGCTCCCTGGGCAGGTGACTGCCCTCACCTCCTGCCTGGCAGCTGCAGATAATGTTGGGAAGTGTTTCCTGCACTTACAGGGTAGGAGAAGGATGCTCAGTTCCCCCTCTCTTTACCCACAAGTAGGAACAGATGCTCCTTGCATTGAGGAGATCATGGGAGCAGCTGGGGAGTCCCTGCAGTGACCTAAAACAGGCTCTTTCAGGACAGGGTGCCTCCTGTCCTGGGGACTGCTACTATGGGTTTCTCACCTCACTTTGAAGCTCACTTACTCCATTTGTCTGCCTCCCTAATATCTGAATTTATTTCCTTGCCGCATCCTTGATTTTAACACCTCCTTCTTTTCCTTCTTGCTAAAAAGGAGCAATCTCTTGAAAGCATTGCCATGCTTAATTCCCTGGTGGAAATGGTTGAAGGTGACTTTTCTGAAATGAGCAAGTCTTGCTACTTGCTGCTTTTCTTAGATATTTTTTTATGTGTCTTGAAACAGAATGTCAGTAATCACTTAATGTTCTTAATGTAACAGCTATACATAATGAAGCCTTGCTAAAGCTTTCTCGTACAATTATAGGTGATAGATTAAATAATTTGTATACCTAACATTTTTTTTTCAGATAGTTAAGGTACAGAATAGTATTTTGTTGGTTGATTAACACTTGGATAGCAAGTGTTAATATTGTGAGTGTTTTGAGCATTATGAGAACAAAATTTTGTCATTAAGAAGTCGGCAACTATAACCAGGGTTTGCTACATTTTTTGGGTGAATAGTGGCCCCATTCAAGTCAGGGAGAATTTTACCATTATCTTCAATAAAATCAGAGTTTCATTCTCCTATTGCAAAGAACCCTTAACAGCCGTTTATAATCTTGTCATAGACCCTGTTTGAGTGAAACTAATCACACAGGGCTTTTATTAAGACAGAATTATGGTGGAGGAGGGAAGCTTTTAAAAGCTTCTCTTGGAAAGAGCTGCCTTTTCTGTGCTGTGACAGAAAAATCCTGGTTTGGTGACTGTCTTTAGCTCAGATAACTGCTGCACTGGGCACAGCAAGATCATTCCAGAGTCACCATGTAAAAAGGATTAGGCAAATGTTTCATGTATGCATGCCTAGGCCTCCTTTTTCTTCCTTAAATAAATGCAAACTGGGAGTAAGTAAGTTGTAATCACAAAATACACTGTATTGAAACGGATCTAAAAGGAGCGAGCATCAAGTGCAAATCCTCCTGCATGGGGCCATTCCCAACAATCACCATGTGTTCAAATGCTTCTTGAGCTCTGTCATGCTGGTGCTGTTACCACTTTCCTGAAGAGCCTTTTCTAGTGCCCTGCCCTCTGGGTGAAGAGCCTTTTTCTGATAGCCAAGCTAAACCTTCCCTGACACTTCAGGTCATTCCCTTGGGTCCTGTGTCACTGGTCACCACAGAGAAGAGATCAATGCCTACCTCTCCTCTTTCCCTCACACAGAAGTTGTAGGCTCCCCTCAACCACTTCTCATACAAGCTTCCCCTCAATGCCCTCCACCATCTTCGTTGCCCTCCTTTGGACACTCTCTAATAGTTTTATATTTTCCTTATATTGCAGCACCCAAAACTGCACACACAATATTCCAGGTGAGGCTGCCCCAGAGCAGAGCAGAGCAGAGCAGAGCAGAGCAGGACAATCCCCTCCCTTGCCCGGCTGGTGATGCTGTGCCTGATGCACCCCAGGGCACAGTTGGCCCTCCTGGCTGCCAGAACACACTGATTACTCATGTTCAACTTGATCAGGACCCCCATGTCCCTTTCCATGGTGCTGCTTTCCAGCATCTCATTCCCCAGTCTGTCCATACATTCTGCCCCATCCCAGATGCAGAATCTGGCACTTTGCCTTGCTGAACTTCACACTGTTGGTGACTGCCCAGCCTCTGATTTGTTCAAGTCTCTCTGCAGGGCCTCCCAGCCTTCATCTGTGAATTTGCTTAGTATCCCTTCCAGTCCTGCATCCAAGTCATTCACAAAGATGTTGAGCACAGGACCTATGACAGAGCCCTGCAGAGCCCCACTAGTGACAGGCCACCTGTCTCCTGTCATCCTGTTCAGTGCAACCCTTTGTGTCCAACCCCTGAGCCAGTTGCTCACCCCTCACATGATGTGTTTATCCAGCTGTGTGCTGGATACTTTTGTCCAGAAGGATACTGTGAGAGACAGTAGTAAAAGCTTTATGGAAATCCAAAAAGATGACATCAGCTGTCTTCCCTTGATCAACTAGATGGGTTACCTTGTCATTAAAGAAAATCAGGTTTGACAAGCATGAAGCCATGCTGGCTGTGACCAAGGACTGTGTAATAACCAACTATGTAAACTACAATATACAAAGGGTCCCTAAGCTTTCTCACAATGTTAAAAGCCAAAGTGTGCAAATATCACTGCTGGTGATATTTGAAGGAGTAGACACACATATCAATTTTTTGAGACTCCTGTGGCTATGATCTGAATCTATAGTTTGTACTCTGCATCTCAGAGCAAATCTGTATGCAACAGCCCATGCTTGCAGCCCCCAGAGTGTAGATGTCTGCTGTGCTGCTTTTATTTCTGTATGCAGTAGAACATCCAGTCTCTTTGAACCAGGAGTCAGTTGAGTGACTTTGTTTTTCAGGTTCTCACACAGTCATGAAAACCAGTTCCTGTTGAGCACAGAGCACCTACAGAAATTCAGGGTGGTGACATTTGTGCTGTGAATCAGAACCCACAGTCAAGCTTTCTTTACAAGTTTTCTGTCAAGTTTTTTATCACACTGACCATCACAAGACACTTCAACAGCCTTGGGTAATGCACACTTTTGTAAGAGATTTCTAGGAGAGTGTTCACTGAACACGTAAAAATCACCTAAGAGGCTCAACTGCATCGTTCTTAATAGTATGTAACAAATAGAGCTAGTTAATTTGTTCAAGATGGCCAGACTAGGACTGGTCCTAAGATAGGAGCATGGGGAAAAGAAATAATCATGCAGATATCATTGATATAGAGCAAAAAGAACTTTTTTTATCCAAAGAATTCATGCTAATGAAGGAAATGCTGTCCCCAGGCACATTAACAGCTCCTAAACTTGGTTCTCCCTACCCCCAGGATAGACCCAGAAGACTGCAGCAGGCAGCACCCTTTTAAGGGATATTCTGCCTTTTTGCTCATCGCTGGATGAGGAATTCAGAGGGGACAGAGGAGTAGCCCTGGCATCACAAGAGTTTTTGCAGCTTCTGGGTCAGGTAGTGGCAGCCGGACACCCTCCAGTCTTATCTGCTACCCTTTTAAGACAGGCAAAAATAATTTCTGGAGGGACTTAATTAAATTCCACTAGGTCACAGTCTCTGTGCAACTCATTTTCACTTCTCTTCCACATTTATAGTTGATGTATGTCTCCAGCCTTCCTCATTACACGCAAGGGTTATTTCCAGAGATACAATTCATAGGACAGCCAGATGAAGCAGAAGGTCTTATGCATAATTCTGCACTGAATATTCCTTCACTTCCTGATTCTACACCTGTGGTCTTTGTAAGATGGATATAGGCATCCCCTCCTTCGATACTTGCAGATGACAAGTGTGTATATTAAAATGTTGTCAAGCTGCAGCTCTGAAATGACATGCCTAAACTGTTGGTAGATAAAGAGACAGGAGATGGACTGCAGCAAAACACGCCAGCTTTCTTACAGGCTCCTGGAGCAAGGTTTCTGAATTTATCAAGAAAGTTAAATCTGCAGTGCTTAACACAGAAAATAAAATGATGCATTGGAGGGATGGCAGCCTTTCTTTCAAGCCCCCATTAGAGTGATTTTTGTGAAAGGGATGTAAGTTCTGGGTAGGATACTACTAGAACCAGCTTATTAAATTCATCCACACACTACTTTTGGTAACTTTGGCTTTGCTGGCTTTGGTGCCCAAGGGCAGTCTCCACCACAGACAACTACCTATCTGAGTGATCTTAGAATATCATTCACAAAAATACAGCTCAAGAACAGTTTTGCTGAAGTGCGGGCATCTTAGGCCTCAGTATTTTCTTTTCTATATTGTATCATCCTGTCTGTTCTTACCAAATGGTAAATTACCCCTGTTCTGAACTGGATTTCTTTTGCTTTGGTTTTCTATGGCATATTATCTTTACATTTTTTATTACTCTCTGAGCATTTTGCTTTTTTCCCTTCCTGTTTTACAGATCATCCTCAGAATATGATCTCTAGCCAATGGTACTGTTGCATTTTCTGTGCTTATTCTGCCATTTCCAGCCACTGGTACAGCTCCAGAATTTGTGTGTGTTATCAGAGTGGAGCTGTTTTGCCCAGTTTATTGACTGCATAGCTGTAGTGCCCTGGCAAGGCATCCCTGTGTTGTACAGACATGGACTGGCCAAGCACTGTGCCATCTGTACACAGATTATTTGGGCAGAAGTTCTTGTGGCACTCTGGGATGCTGATAAGAGGTGTCTGTACACATAGCCAGTATATTTGGCTCCATGTTGCTGTAGTGATAGGAAAGCGTACTTTCACATGCTGGTTGTGGATTTCTTTGAAGATTTTCACTCCCCAAGCAATACTTTGGGTAGGAACCAGGCTGCCCTTCAGTAGAGCCCTGTGTCACCCTAGCACCAGGCAGTCTGTAGAGCCTTGGATGTCTCTGGGCTGTTTCCTCTGAGGTGGAATAACAGCATAAAATGAGAAAGCCATAAAGATATTCATAATGTAAAATGAGATTTTCATTCTCACTATCCTGAGCAAACTGTCTGTATTATGCAAATATCAAAATGGCATAAACAACAGATTTTCCTTGTGCTAGGAGCAAGTTTTGGCTCTCTTGAGATATTTGATATATTTGATGCATTTGTTATCAATATAACTGATATTACACTGCTCAGAAATTTACCTCTGACTATTCTTAGTCTTCAGCTTGATTGTCAGTCATGCAGAACATCCATGGGAAACATCTCTATTTGCCTAAAGGTCTTTACTTTCCTAACCCTATGTCCAGTCTAGATGAAATATTTCCACATAGTGGCTGGGGAGTCCAGGATAGAATTGCTTCCCTAGGCAGTATGCAGGGTAAAATTACCCTGTTGTTTTGCCTGACAAGATGCCCAGGTAATTCAGTGTGTTGAACTGAAATGGACTTCAGTACCATGTGATTTCCATAGAAGTTAACTATAGTGCTGTATCAAGTGATGCATATATATCCTTGATTATATATAACTTTATATATAGCTATAATTAGTTATATTATATACTTTTATCTGTAAATATTTAATGGATTTAAGTAATTGTATCTACCTATAAAGTCAGTGATTCTTTATGTCTGTAACAGTGCTGTTTGACCCAGGAGTCAAATTCCTAGTCTAGTTGTAAAATGTACAGAGAGCAGGTAAGTGTAAGGTGTATGGCAGAAACTTCATCACAGGGGTTTCTTCATGTAATAATAAGAAAGAATGATCTTATTGGGACAGCCTACATAGATAAAATCATTTCACATGTCTCAGGGTTACTAGGTAATGCCTAGGGCATGCATACAGAGTGGTCCACCTGGCTTATCTCATGTGCAGTTATACAGGGGGTTGCTGTGATTTCAGCAGGAGCAAGGAGCCTTCAGGAAAAGCATGCTTGTGTCAGCATTCTTGTAGTGCAGTGAGGGGCCTAAAGGAAAAGTGCAGGGGAAAAAAAAATAATGTGTTTTCTTTTTACTCCCCCACAGATTGACCATCTCTGCTGAATGTCCCATGCAGCTTGAAGATTTCCCCATGGATGCACATGCTTGCCCACTAAAATTTGGAAGCTGTAAGTTCTCTTCTGGAACAAGAACTAGAAAAATACTGTTTTCTGGCTTCTCATGTTCAGACATTTCTAGTATAGATCTTTCACCCTCCCTCCCCGCTCTCTCCTTTTTCTTTAGCATCCCCATTCTTCCCCCCTTGCTGCTACCCTGCTGCTTCTTTTCCATGACTGTGCTTTATCTGAGCCTTCTGCTTTTCAAGTCATGTCTGCATACTCCAAGATAAACAGTCAGTTGATGGGTGATATGTCTTGTATATCCACATCAAGTGTAAAAGCCACTGTTAGATGGAGTTCTAGATGCAGACAACTGGATTGATAACTTGGTTTTTTGTTTGGAGTAAAACAGAGCTTTCACTGGACTGATCAGATTGATGTGCAATTATTATGGTATTTACATGAATCAGACTGCTGTGCAGTATCTGCATTGCATATATTAAAAGAGATCTAGAATATTAAAAGAGGAAATATCTTTCCATTTGGCTTTAATAAATCCAGTCCTGTATCCTGTTACATGATGTTTAATACACATGTATTTGTATATATGCACACATTATTCTAAACTGTATGCCCAACGATGATTTTTCCTCAATTCCAAGCCTCTAATCCACCACACTGCTGCCTTGCCAGAAGCTTACTTTAAAAATATCCCCAGGGAATCAGATGGTTATATTTAAAAACAAAGCTCTTAATTAAAGTACAAATGAGGCTACTGCAGTAGACTTTTTTTTTTTTTAATTTTGGTAATCAAATCAGAGCTTCCAGGTGCAATCATTGTCTCTGAAGACTTTTGGTAATTACCAGGCAAGGCATTTTGCTAGCCCCTGAAGCCACCTAACTCCAGCATTTTGCAATGTTTTTCAGCCGTATCAATTTAGAGTCACTAATCCTAGCAAGATTAAGCTTTGCCTTTATCGTCTGTATCTGCCCTGATTTAATACTGACTATACATTGTCTTCTAGTGATCATACTAAGAAGTAAAAACACTGTTTACAGTAACTATACCACATTACCAAACTTAAGATGAACTGATTTCCTTTCCCTCTTCCAATCCAGATAGATTCTGTTGCATCCAAATAGCCACCAGTATTTTACAAGGTCACTGCAGGTTCAAGTGTGTTCATTGACTTCAGCAGCATTAATTTACAGCAAAGCCAATATAAATCTGAAGGTTCAGACACCTTTACATTCCACTTTAAAAAACATGTATGCAAATCACCCATTTAATTCTGATCTTGAAAATGGGAAAACATCTCACAGGAGATTGTAATTGTTTATACACAGGATTAAACAAAAGCCACTGGAAAGAATTAATAAGACAAAGAAAAAGAAGTTATCCTTCCTGGTATTACATATTATTTGCTCTATCAATAGATTAAGTTGCATCTGTTGATTTCTAGTCTAGACTACTAAACCTGGTATGTTTCATAGTTCTGTGAAATCTTGCAAAATATGCAATACTGAAACATACATATTTAAACAAAGAGCCTGATGCTGCAGAGATCTGAAGCTCAACATGAAAGTTAAATGGAAGTTTGTTTCCATGTATTAGTAGATTAGGTGCAGTAAATTACAGGTTCTACCTCTCCACATAGTAAGACCAAAAAGAAAATAGCATCCCAATCAAACGTGTGAGTGCATGAGATAACATTACAAGATAGGCTACAAATGCTTAGGAGTGCCCAGTAATCTGTCTGAATGTAATTATGTGTCCTGCTAGTGCCAAATGCATTACATGTTAATCACCTCTTAGCACAGAGGTAATTTTAATCTGTGTCAAAACCAGCACTAAGGATTTCTATTTCAGGCCTGAGAGGGGTGAACAGAGTTTTAGTTTATGCTCCTTGCCATGCTCAGAATAAAATCCTAGAATACCTTTATGAGGTATTACAAGTCACCTTTAAGTTCTTTCACAGTGTGTAGACATGGTCTGTGATTGTAGATTTGGTCTGTGCTAGCCACACCACTGGCCTCTGCAGTAAGTAAATATATAGGGACAAGCTTTCAGCCTTCAGGGAATATCTGTGTTACTGATCTGACAGCTCTCTAGTAATTTATTGGCATTTAATATGAATATGTTTGTACAAGTAGCAGCCAGTAAATCAGAGTTTATTGAACTAGTCCAGGTGTATTTAGGAGAGGACAATATTTATTCCTTATTTACAGCAGTATGGGTTTGCATTGAGTCACCTCCAGGCTTGCAGCAAGATAAAACCTACAGGGGAATATGATACATAAGCACGTACCCTTTCTGCTTTAGCTTTCCTCACTGTCTTTCCCTAAAGGCTTTATTTTTTTAATGGTCTTCTTTCCAAAAAGGTTTTTGAAAAGCCTCAAGGGATAGCATCAAAGTAAATGTTAAACACATTATCAATGGAGCTGGGAGGGTGGAGAAGAAACTGGTGCTAGCCAGTCTGAGGATGAAGAGAGCAAAATGAAAGAGCTGGTACCCAGCAGATCAGCAGCAGAAAGGATGCTGAGAAGTGATCATGGTTGCAGCAGAGGCAGGAGCAGGTTATTAATTTTCTGGCTGCATGAGAGTTCACTATGTTTGCTATAATTCAGCAGGAAAAAGGCAAAAAGTACCTGGTGTTTTCTTCATTATGAAGGAAAAAATTAATCTTTTTCACATAAATAGAGGTAAATGTTGAATTCTTATGTCCTATTTGACTGATTTTTTGGTACATTAGAATTGTGGGAGATTTTATGGGCCTAGGAAACATGATGCGTAGCAAGAGAATATTTCTTAGAAATAATTAAAAGTCTGGTCAAATACACAAAATATGATATAACGTTACCTGTGCATGCCACCAGCCTAGATACCTGCTGGGCAGTTAAATGCCCACTGCAGAAGTGGTATTTAACACTCTATGGCATGTGTGAAAAGGACAGAAGTTCAGGGACAGATGAAAATGAAACGACCAGAGCAGGTTTTAGTTGTCCTTCTCGTAAGTACAGCTCCCTACTGCTCCAAGATGGCAAGATCAGGTTGCTCTGCTCCAGGGGTACATGCATGCAGGTATTTTTCCTGCAGAATTGCATCCCTGCTAAAGGTCAGGACACCTGTTATCCTACAGAAGTCTCATTTAGGGGGAGCTGGGGATGATGCATAAGTTCAGAGGTCTCTGCAGCAGGCTCCATTGCCTTTGAATCCAGGGTGCTTGATGGGGATTTCTGTGGCAGTCTGCTCATTACCTCATGGTAGCATGGGAAGGGTGCTGCTTTCTTCCATGGCCAAATTTAAAATAACTTCCCACTGCAATTCTAGTGCTGACCTGTAGTCTAAACTTCACTGGTCAAGCAGGAGGTAATGAAAATTCCTGATGCCAGAAGCAGTTCCACTAGGAGCACCTTAACCCAAGAAATTTGATCTTAACCCCAGGCTATTTCTGGTGTGGGGAGGAAGAATTAGATAAAATAGCATGGACATTAAAGCTTTCTAGCTTTAATGTTTCACCTCTTCCACTGACGGTCCCAAAGAATACATTAAGAGTATAATTTAGTACAGTTTCCAAACGCCCATGTGTCACCAAGGTAGGTAAGCATCATTATCTCTAGGGCAGCTGGAACAGAGAAGTTAATTGTCTTTCCGTAAGGTCATGCAGCAAATCAGTGTCAGAAAAAGGATTAGACTCAACGTCTTTGGTTGGAGAGGCAGATGTCTAATCCACTAGACCATGAAGGCCTCTGCCCAGGCAACTGACTTAACTCCTAAATCTCATTTTACTCCTGTGTTAATTATATCGGTGTTACCTAGCTCACAGGGTTGCCCTGAAGATGAATTAGTTAATTGCTGTTAATTGGTGCTTTGACAATATCAAATACTGTAAGGTGGGGTCTATTTATGACAGCTGTCTCCTGAAGACACAGTGCCTGAGCCCATGGGGTTATCAGATCTTGTATTGTGGAATAGATACATGAAGCAGCTGCCCACTAGTCACTCAGCAGCAAAACTCTTTATTTTTAAAGTAGAGAGTTTAATGAATATTCTGAAAATAATGAGATCCCCAAGCTCATGAGCACAGGAAAAAGAGGACCTGTGTTTATTCCTGATGAATTTCAAGTCAGCCACAAAGATAGCCAAGGTTGATCAGTGTTGATCAACAAGTGAGCTTTCCAGCTGTTGGTAAGGAAACAACTTGTAGTGTCTGGAGATAGTAGCTAACATGGTTTATGTACATCTTCCTTTTTAACACCTCAAACTAAGTCACAGTTTAACTTTTGATAAAGGAAAGTGCTATTTCTGTACCAGGAGATATGCTTAAATTGCTTTCCTCTAATAAGCGTGGTGAAGTCAGAGTAATGAGGAGGCAGTAACTTCACCACTATCCCAGATTTTATTTCCACACTGAACATTAAGGCACTCATTGTTCACAAACTATCCATTCACTTGTAGCCACTGAGAAATTTCTCAAAAAAAAAAGGTATTTTAAGAAAACTTCCCTGATATTTCCTTAAAGTGCAGAGAAGGCATGGAGGTGAAGGCATCTACAGGGTTTATCTTATTTTGTACTTTTCACCATTAGCACCTGCAAGAGCTTCAGGAAACCTGCAAGTATGAGGGGAGAACTTGAAAACAGTGTCCTTCTAAACAGACTTTAATTCTGGTTTAGTAAAATGTGATAAATAATGTATTCGGCCTCTCAAAACCCCTGTGTAAAAGTCTTGTATAAGAATATAATTAAATGAATAATAAATAGAGAGAAATGTTAATTTTAAGAGACTTTGAAAAGTGGAAATGGCTCTTAGGAAGCTTGTCATAGGTTGCTTTCAGGGACAGCTGGAACCACAATCTCATATGTAGAGGCAGAGTTTTTCTACTACTTGTCCCTACAGCTGGGGAGAAGAGGCTCCTTGAATTTATTCCTGAGAGCAGAGATAGTCAGCACAGCTTGTTGACTCTGCTGGGATGTATTAGTGCCTTCCTTGTGAAGACACGTGGAGAGAGAGCCAGGGAGGACCTCTGTGAAATGGTGAGCAGCCGAATTCAAGACTAAGTTGTGATTTTGTGATTTAAGGCAGAAGTCAATTATTAGGAAATGGATAGGTTTGGTGGTGTTCTGCTCACTAAGGTAATATCTTTGTTTTTCCTAAGGTTTACCACTGCTTCCTTAGACACCTCCATTGCAATGGATATTGAATTACTAAAATAAGGTATATTAAAACTAAATATTTCTAAGACATTTGATCTATTTTTCTTCTCTCTCTTTCAACCCTCTATTACTCCCAGCTACCAACCACCTTTTTAGTTAGCATACTTTTCCCCTTATTTTTAGCTGTTTACAAGCTAGAGCTCTAGCTTTTGGCAGCATCAAAAAGGCAGTCTAGACAACTGTGTTGGACTACTGTTGTAGTTCTACTTAAGCATAGCTAGCTAGTAAAACAAAGGCATCTAGCCTAATTTTCTGTGGAGCTCTAAGAATGAATGGAGGGGGTGGACACTGCCTAATGGTATTACTGGTTTTTGCCTCTATTTTCCTTGGAATCATGAGCAGATGACTTGTCATGGGGCTGTGTTGTTAAAAAAAAAAAATAAAATAATGCAGAATGAGCACAGGGATTTGGCCCTATCAAAAGCCTTATATTGACAGCAAAGCTCTAGGGAATGGATGTGACGGATCTGTGACAATTTCAAATAGAAAATATGCCCCAGTTAGTTATCTGAAGTCCCTTTATGGCCATTGAAAGGAAATAAGTACTTCTGCAGTGAGGTTCATTAGAATTATTTTTGATATCTGCCTAAGGATAAGATGAATCATATTTTAGAAGTTCCTATTTTTTTTTTGCAGCACTATCTCATGTAGGTAACTTTATTACACCCTAGTCAGAGCAACTTAGAAGTCAATTTTTCTCTGCATTGCTAGCTCAGACATACAAAACCATACTTTGTTCAGAAGAAACAGTCATTGCTGCAGATTGGTTAGGTGTTACATTATATTGGTGGTGAACTTTTCTATCTCTCCTAATGACTATTTTAGCTATTTCTGCTGTAAGTCCCATTTTTCAAAGGATCTAAATGAAACAGTCAGTAGGGCTGTTTAATATAGAGACAACTTTACCACTTCTTCAAGCATCTTGTATGAGCTGTGCTGTTTCTTCTGCATTGAGTGAAGTGGGTTATAACAGCAGACACTTAAGCCTTCTCACAGGTGTTGCCCAGAGCCTATAGCCATTTCAGACATGTATGTATAGCAATGTAGCTTCTTTAGTCCAGCATTCTGGGCAGTTTGGTCCCACAGTCAAGGTGAAGCAATGTAGCCCAGAACACCCAAAGGGCAGGAAATTCCAAGAATGATGTATAAAAGAAAATACTGTAACATTCAAGTATTCCAGAGATGTAAGAAGATTTCTTAACAGGAATCTACTTAGAAATTAAAACACAGGGTTCTGGACCTGGGCAATGTGGTGGGTTTCTGCAGCTGCTGCTGTTATAGGAGCCCAGTCAGTTTTGTCTGTAAGTTTGACAAAAGGGAAAAGGGCTCCCTAAAATGATCAGATCAGTCAGTTTTTCTTCACCCTTTACAGTGACACACATCCAGGACTTGACATCCATCCAGGACTTGAAAAGGCTGAAGAAACTGCTAGTATATCCTTCAAGCACTTGCCGTCACTGTCACTATTTAACTTTCCAAAGACTTTGTCATATATACATGGTTACTTTATGTGTGCACTGAGATAATTTTTAAAACGCTTTAAAACTGCAGCCCAGCCCTCTGGCTGTGTGATGGCTTTCCTGCAGAGCAGTGCCGGGCTCTGGGTCAGTCAGCTCCTACTTCTGGTCACCCACTGCATAGAAACCAGTGAGTTTTTCCCTCTTAGCTTTGTAACAGAGTGAGAAAGGGAGGTCAGAAAGAACAAAAGCTATTGTCTTCCCCATGTCTTGCAGCCAGCACTGAGCCCAGGCTGCAAGCTCTGCTGACGTGCAGCGGCCGAGGGCTTGGCTCCCTACCAACTGAGGGCAGTGTCCATGCAGGCAGGATCATCCTTAACAAAGCCCCTTTTTTTGGGTCAGTAGGGGTGCTTGCTGGGGGGTGCTGACAGCAGCTTTTGCTGCCCCTTGAGCAGCCAGCACTGAAAGGCTGCGCTCTGCCTGCCCTGGGAGCAGCCTCATCATGAGGAGACTCACCTGCTCGTGCTCTTTGGGGAAGAAAAGCTCAGCTGGTGGAGGTTTTGAGCTCAAGGAAACAAAAGTTCAGGCAGGGGTAGGGGTTGGTGTGGAGATACTCAGCAGTGGTGTTTTTGTCTCCCTGAAAGCGGTCTAGACAGGGTTGTGGTGGAGCCGCGTGCAGATCCGGCATGTTCCGTGCCTGCAAACATCAGCACGCGTTCCCCACTTTGGAGATCACTGCCTAAATTTAAAGGCTGCACAGCTGCCTGGTTACAGGGAATCAATATGAGCTGTCAGCAATAGAAAACAACACGCAGAGACTCTGCTTAATATGCTTTAGGCTTTCAAATGGCCTTTGGGTGCAAACCTGAAAAGACATCTCATAATGCCCCAGAAGGCAGCGCCAGGCCTACAGTTGCCAGCCGTGGATCATGGGTCTATACCACTGGCAAATGGGATATTGTTTGTAAGTGTGACAAATGGGTAGATACTGCTCCACTGCTTCACAAGCCAGGTTTTTAATGTCTCTTATTTTCTAAGGTGGCTGTTTCCATGGCTTGTAAGCATTTTATAAACATTTCTGGAATCATTCTCCTGATCCCCGTTTGAGGTTGGTAGGTCTCTGCTGCCTGCATTTTGCAGGTGGGCATAAAGGAAGCAAAGAGCAATTACAGTCTCTTCTGAGCAAAGATAGAGTGGTTCATTACTTGCTTTTATTGCCTCTGTCGTTATGGGTCCCTAGGTTCAATTAGAGCCTCCCAGTGCTACTGCAGTACATTAATGACAAAATTACTTGCCTAGGGTTTTTGGGGAAGGAAAAAAGCTATAAGACGCTGCTTAAACTTGGATTTCAGTTTCTACTCTGGCAGCTCCTTTATGACACCTCAGTCTCTGGTGGGCCAGGAAGTCCTCCACCTAAATTGCTGGAACCTCATTAGCCTCCTCTCCTGCACAGAGAGCCAAGCTGTCATCTAGTACTGCCACAGTCCCAGTCCAGCTTCGAAGGAAACAGTTGTTTCATGTTATCCCAAATGAAGAAACAAGAAAGAAAGAAAACTGGGAAAAAAAGCCTGATAAGCCTTCTGCTTTTTCCCCCTTCACCATGATTGCTACTGAAAGTCTCCTCACAGCCAGCCTGCACCAGCAGCCAGCCATTTTGCAGAAAACATCCCGGAGCTAAATATGTCAGCAAAGCTGGGATTCCTCTCTCCTAAATTTATATTTTTGTAGGGTAAATATATACAGCTGAGCTGATTGCTCTCACTGTCTTAGGGGAGAGAAGTAGATATTTTTAGGCTCAGGTTAATCTCCTCCTAAAATAGGTCAGTTGATAGCTGTAAATAAGGAGATGTTTTATATGTGCACAGAGAAAATGAGATGGTGAGCACCTTTGGATCTGGGTCTCTAGAGAGACTGGGAGGGGACAGTTCTGAAGAGAGGATGTGTGCCTGAGTACTCTAGCAGAGAGCAGGTGGAATGGCAGTGCCCCTGACAGGAACAGCTCACCTCAGAGAGGCTGCTCGTATCCATCACTGAGGCCAGGCACTTCGAACTGACGGCCTCAGGAGATTTTATCCCTTTCTCTGAAATACAGGGCTGCACTGTGCCCCAGAGCAGAGGTCTATAATCCATCTTTGGAGGTTTAGATAACTGCAACTTTTTGTGTAGGGAATAAGTTCTTGTAGTTGAAATTTCGAGGCAGTGTTAAAGTGTTTGAATAATAATATTTCAGCCTGCTCTCTCTGCATACCTATTGATTACACATTCACATAGTGCTATTAATGCAGCAGTACTTCTGAGATTTGTAAATGTCTTCATTAAGGGATAGGATTCAGAAACAGAGGTATATATTTAGCCGTGCAAGTAGTTCAGATCACTCTCAGCTGGATTCAGGCCATACAGATTTATAGGTAAGGGTGCTTTGAATGGAAAGCTCAGCAGATACACTAACTATGATGTTTGAGTCCCTGATGCCACTTAAGTGGGTGAGAAGAATATCTGTAGATTACAGTGAGGTTACAGTTTCATTCTGTGATGTTACATGTGGCCAAAATTACCGTGTTTGTAAAGGCGCCCTCCACAACAAAATCAACTGAGTGTTTTCTAAAATTCACTCTGCATTTCTCAAAAGAAGCTCCAGTGACATTCCTGCAGAGCAGGTCATGTTAGCTTTGCTGATATTAAATGGCACCTTGCAAAAGGACGGGAGCACTGCAATCAAGGCAAAGGTACTATAGGCAAAGTGAGTAACACTGTCTTGCCACACTTTGGAGGATACTTTAGTTTGTCTTGCAAAAAGTGAATTAAATGTCTTAACATCAGCCCCATAACCATGCTGTTTTTCCTAATGAAGTAGTTAATAAAAGTGCCTAATATTGTATTGTAAATTCAAACTTCATTAAGTGTTAGTACAGCATTCAAATTGGCTGGCTGGTGTGGAATTACCACATGCCTGGCCTAGAAAGACCAACATCAGGTCAGAAACATTCCTAGGATATTTAGCATTTAAAATATCATCCTAGCACATCCCACTCTTCTGTTTCCCTAGTCCTCTTACAGTGCATATTTATGCCAGCCATAAAAGGGAAAAAGAAAAAAGATCAGAGGCTGGCATACCAGATTTTGACAAGTTCCATATGAAAAGCAGTTGTGTAGCCACCATTAAATGTGATGTAAAATCAGTTCTCAGGTTAGCTCTAGACTGAGACAGCTGCCACTAAACCTGAGAATAAAGAGAGAGGTTGTGTTACAACGACTGGCCTCAGTGAGGGGATAAAACGGGAAGAGGCAAAAGAAGGGAGGCATGACGCTCCCTAACATCAGCTCTCAGATGGAAGTAGGAGCCCTGGGGGGGTGATCTGGTGCTGCTGGTACCTTGGAGCGCTGGATGTGTAACATCCCCACAGGTGTAACATCCCCACTTCTTTCAGTCAGCTTGTGGCAGGCACCCCACACCACGAGTGGCAGAGTTCAGTTATCTACACCTATGTGGCTGTTTGCTGTTTGGCATGCTCCAGGCTGCACCATGGAAACACATTTTCTTTGCTGTTTTTTTTTCTCCTTTTCTGACTGGAGCCATGAGAATCTGCAATCCTGAAACACGTAGCTCAGTTCAGTGTGCCATGCCTGGTTTTTATTGCCTGTGTATCAGATTTCACAGCAGGTGAAAACTCCCAGTTGCAATCCAAGTGCTTGGGAAATAGATGCTCCCCTCTTACTGCTCCCCCATGGTATGGGTGAGCATGATGGGGCAAGAAAGAGCTGCTGTCACTGGTGATCATGATCACTCTTAGGAGCCATTCAATGTTACTCTGCACAGCTCCAAGCTCAGGGCTCTTCTTAAATGCTGCAATTGCGTCTTGTGAAGGTGCTATGCCTGACTGAATTATTAGGACGACACTGTTCATTAGTATTTGTGTTACATCCATCATCAGTATGACTGTGGTTTAGTGTACCAACTTGAAAACAGTCAATTTATTGTATTAAAGAAGTCAACAGACTTGCCTATGGTAATCCTGAATCCAACCTCCAAAATCACAGTTGCTTTCAGTTTGGTTTTTTTTTCCTTTGCTTTATATTTTTGACCTCAAAGTCAGGTCATGTTTAGACTTTTCTCCCATTATCTGGAACTTCTAAAATTACGCAGGACCTTCCACCTGATTTCTTCCTTTGAAAAGCCAAAGAAAATGGCTTTTGCAAAACTGTGCGTCTCAATGTGAATTTGAACAAACATCTCCAGTTCTGTATGTTTGACCACCTTGTGGGTACAGTCTGTGATTCCATTTCATTTCCAAGCCAAATTTCTATTCCCACCTTCTCCTGAGGTGACTTGTAAATTATGTTCTGAAAGAGAATTATTTTTCTCTAACTTAGATCTCTATTTTTTTAGCAATGATCAGTGGAGTATATTAGTGTTGCCTAGTAATGAATTCTCTTGAGACCTGTCTGGCACATTTTTCAGAGCATCCTATACTATTCCCTGCATAATGTGACAAGAAGATCAAGCAAAACTGTATCAGGAAAACATATAGAATACTACTTACATTACCAAATTGTATTTTTATTTTAATTTCAGGAAGGATAGAAATGAAATTCTAGTGTAACTGGACTTTCTACTGCCTGTTATACAGCCAGTGGTGTCCTATAATTTTTTATGAATATGCTCATGAGTTTCATCAGTTTTCATGAATAATTTCCTCCTTGGATGTCCTCTATTGTCACAGACAATGATACTGTGTCATTCCAAAAATGGTTCCTTCTGGGCATTTAATTTTTACTCACATCTGGAACCATTCTGAGTGCATGGCCAATCTGAGCTTCCCAGTGCAAGAAGAATAGAGACTTTGTGGAGAGAATCCTGTTCAGGGCCACAACAATCACTGAAGGGCTGGGTAATCTCTACTGTGAGGGGAGACAGAGATCTTGGACTGTTCAGCATGGAGAAGGGAAGGCTCAGAGGGTCCCAGTCCATCTGTATAAATAGCATGGATTGGGGAATGAAAGAAGAGGGAACTTGGTGCTGCTCAGTAGTTCCCACTGGCAGAATAAGGGCCAGTGGTCATTAAAAAGCATTAAATTCCATCTGAACAGAAGAAAACATGCTTTTACTGTGGGAGTGGCCAAACACTGGAGCAGGCTGTCAAGAGAGATTGATTGACAGTTGGCAACGGAGAGTACCGTGGAAATATTAAAAATCTGACTGGACATGGTGCTGGAAAAAATGCTTTTGGTGTTTCTGCTTCAGCAGGGTGTGGGACCAGATGATCACCAGAGGTATCCACCAGTCCCTGCCATCCTGTGACTCTGTGTTACATGAGTTTCCTGTTTACATGAGTCTCCTGTGTTTGTACACTACACTTTTTTTGTGCATTTGTACATTACACTTCTTGTGTATGATGTATTTTAAACCATGCATGCTGTTTGTCCATATGCTGTAAACTCAGGCCATTTTAATTGATCAGTCTCAATTTTAATGATTTCAGGTCCCTAAAGTAATTGCTGTAACCCTAAAATTCTCCTAAGAACATCAGAATTCATCACACTATGTCAAAGTCTTCATTTTAGGCTCTAAATCATTTAATATATGAATACATTTCTCTTAGTATTTAAATTGCTATTTTACATAAAAGTATAATTTTTATAAAAAATTATTTCCCCCAAGACCTTGACCATGCATATTAGTCCCATGTCTTGTTATTTTTATATTTAAAAGTACATTTTTACTGGATTTGTTTTCCATTTGCTCTTCCTATAGAATGATCTCATTTGTACGTCGAGTAATTCTTACAAAGTCATTTTAATGGGAAATTCCAATTACGGAGCTCAAATCTGGCCTGAGTCACATAGGCACAACTGTTGACAGATGCTTTGTAATGGGCTACAAAGTATTTATGCAAAAACCACAAGAAATCCAGCCTGACTCTTAGAATTCAAGCTGGTACATGATGGCTTAGTAGCAGCACTGTTTTGCAGCCTGCAGGAGTCTGAGAGGCTGTAAATCTGGATCACTAGTGAGTTATATAACAGCCTCTAAGTGAGTCAAATACATTAATGGTTAGATAAGATAGATATTTGTATGTGAATTCAGATTGTAATTAGAGTTTCTGAAAAAGCTGACAATTTATGCACATCTTCCCCAATCAACAGGCTTTGGCAGGGATTAGCAATACTCCCAAGATTAGGCAGTCTGACAATCCCTGTGGCATGTACTAAAAGTCACGATAATAAAGGCTTAGAATGTAACTGCACAATTGGAATGAATAAAATAGAAAACAAACCAGAACTCATCTTTCTGCAGTATCTCTTTAAGTTAATTCAGCATCCAACTAGCATAATTCTGAAAGTTCCAGGAATGGCTTGTGGGTAAATGGTGTGATTAATTCTAGAACATACCTCAGGCTTGCTAGGTGGGCATCCAAACACACTGCACAGGCTGCATTAACCTAACTATGAAGGCACTGCTTTTTGCTTCCTGTGAGGTCTGTCAAAGGGTTTAGAGCGTGTTTTGGAGAGGGATTCTTTGTTTCTCTATTATTTTACGGCCTGTAATGCAGGAATGAAAACTTACTGGTAGATATCCATGGTGATTTTCTTTTTCAGGGGTTACAGCTTAAAAAAAATTAGTCCTAGAAATACAGCTGGGTCCCATAGACTCAGAGTTTGGGTTCATCCATCCACATTTAGGTTTATTTGACTTAAGGTGCCAAGAAACACTCTTCCCCACCACCTCTCACCTCTTCCTTTTTTTTTTTTTTTTTTTTTTTTTCTTTCCTCTGGAGTTTCTTTCAAATATGGAGGAGAAAGAAAAGCAAGAAGGAGAGTGTCTGTCAGTAGCCCCTGTGGTGGGGGCACTGTAAGGAGAAAACTCCCTGCTTTTGAGTTGCTTTTTGAATGGAAGGGGGGATTCTGCACTGCTCAGACTGTTTCATTCGTAAATGAAGACAGGGCTATCAATGCCAAGGCAGATGTCTGGGATGCTCCAGGTGTTACCCACTTACTGTTGTGCTTTGCTGTACTTTTTCTTAATGTAATTCCTCTCTGGTTATGATCTCTCCCCTGCCCACTCTTCACTGGCACAAGAAAGACCATGTCTGGCTTTCCTTGCCAGACATACAGGAGCAGGAAAAGTGTGGGAGAAGAACAAGGGACATCTTCACTCTTTTTATATTGTGTGGTGTATGTTGGATGCTAGAATGTAGAAAAAATAGATCTGCTTGTCAATATAATAGAAGATATTATTTCTTTCATCATTCTGGTAGGTGATAAGCCTGCAGCCATTTATCAACTGTCCAGTAAAAATAAATGTCTGTTGTCATTTTCTCACATTTAATAACATTATACATCTTTGTAATTTTAGCTGTTCATCTCAACTGCTACCTTTTTTTTCCTTTTTCTAAGTGAGTGTAGAAGAGAAAGGATACTTTAATGAGGCCTCCTCCTTTCTTTGACAAGACAACAGGATGATTGTAAAGTACACAAGATTACTTATTTGGACTCATAAATCCAGAAGACATGCACTTGATTAGAGTCGAATAAACACCAAGAAGTCTCACTTGGATTTGCAGTGGCTTTGAAGTTGAGTTTTCTCTTGCAAAACTACCAGGATCATTTTCTCAGTTTGCTATCCCAGAGCTGCAAATACATTTCCCTCTCACCCTTTGGGAGACATCCCCACCCTGTGTGTAATGTAAAGGAGATGATATATTTCCATATTTCCTTTTATTGGTACACTTTTCTCTTATCTCTAAACAAGCATGACCTGAAGCTCTTTGGTGCTCCAGCAATAAGGCTAGTTGGCAACCTACTGGAAGCTTTGCTTAAGTGGAAGAAAATTTTTTGACAAAATTTGGTATGACAATGAATAATACCATGTCTCCATTAGTACTTCTACCCTGATAGCAAAATAACATCATTCTATACTACACCCACAGTGTCAGCTTTCAATGTGACTATGCCTAATTATACTGCAAGGGTTATCAGCCACAGAGCTGGAGCTTGCGGTTGTCAATAACTGGAGATAATTGGAGTTTGAGGCTTCTGTGAAGATATATCACAAAGTTTGCAGTAGGAAGAAAGCTACCTGCTGAAAGTCCACAGGCTTACCCCTCTGGAGGTTTGTCTAGATGACCAGAAAAGAGATGGTCAGGTGCCAACCAAGGAGAATCTAGTGGCTTTTTCCTGTCAGAACTTGATGTGCGGTAAGGAAAGGAGGCACGAAATCAAAATCTTGTATTAGAACTTCTTAAAACACAAACCATGTTTTATTGTGTTTGCATGGAAGATAGATGAGGATCATATCATATATGTGATCCATCACAGCAGAATATATCTAGATTGGGGCAAATTCATGCTATTCTAATGTGACAGACTTCTCCTGAAGAGATAAAATCACAGCAGGTTGCATTGGTCTGGGTTGGGCTCCACAAGAACACATTCGTGTTTTAAAATTGTGTCTTAAAGCCCTGGCTATAAGCATCCTGCCCTTGCACAAGAGTCTCTTCTAGGTGAGCTGTTGTCCCTTCTCCCATGGATACTCTACTCCTGTGTAGCAGTGACACAGCTCTCTGTCTTGTAGCCTCACAATAGATCCTGTGAGAAAGGATCTACAGACTAGGGTCTTCCTCCAGGCAGGGACTGGCTTCATGCTGTGCTCTTGCCTGTCTGAATGCTCTCTCTCCTCACCACAGCTGGCCTGGGATTGGCATCCCCCTTCCCTGACTTGGTTTCAAAAGAAAACAGCCTCATGAAGTATTGCTTAGGGGTACCCGTGAGATCTGGAGTTTCGGCACCTTGTGGGCTCTGTCTGAATTGCAGGTGTTTTACAAGAGGAGCTGCTGGACTCCTGCAGCATTGGAGCCCCAGATCCTGTTCCATCCACTGCATGTGTTTTAGCACCCAGCAAAGGCTGCAATTCACAGCAGGGCTGTTGCAATATTTTTGGACTCCCCTGCCCCGCAGGCCAGGCAGAGGAGAGAAGCAAAGCATCTGAATTCTTGTTCAGCCCTACAGGCCTAAATTCCTGTGTGATTGCAGTTTCAGTGAATTTGGTTACAGTACTCACAGTGGGAAGCATCTAGTCAGGATGAATTAATGTGTATCATCATCAGAAAAGTTGTTGTCCTGGTAGTTGGGATCATTGCAGAGACAGGGAACTGCTGAGTTGGGATACATTGAGATCATCCCAGAAAAAAAAAAAATACCAACAAAAAAAAAAGTCCAATGTTTTTAGGAGTTTTTCTTTGCATAGGAAGTAGCATAGGTAAAAATCAAATTTTCTGACAATCTCAAATCTACCTAAACAAATGCCATGTTCCCTGGGGATAACCAGCACATGAACAACATACACCAGATAAGCATTTAAAAAAGGAGGGCTTTCTCCATCACTTTTTAAAATGGACCCATCTCCTCCTGCTTGTCTTCTCCAGATCTGGCTTTGAAATTATTTACAGTACGTTGTGAACTTGTAATCATCTCAGAGATAATAAAGTATCTCAGCTCTGAAGGAAAGGTGAAATGCCATGACATTTTGTGATGCAAATATTTTGAAACAGGGAAGACATTCCTTCTTAGCCTTTCAAAGCAGATCACAACATGTAATTACAGTAATTTTACTGCAAATACATAAAGCATAAGGAAGGCATGTGGGCAGTCCTGGCAGTGGCTAGGAAAGGATGAAATATTTGTAGATTCTCAACTTCCAAACCCAGGATCAGCTCCAGCCCTGGATACAGCAGGAACTGTCATAACAAAAAAAAGATTTCTAATTATCATTATCTTCCTAGTGACACTAGTTCTTAATTGTTTTTTCTCAGAAGGTTATCCACTGTATAATTACTGCCTCCCACCCAGGTAGGAAGTTCTGCCCTGTTCTTCATCTGAATCTGCCTGGAACTATCTTTCAGGCACCTTTTGTGAGTAGTCCAAGAGATTCACCCTTGTTTCTGATTTCTGTATGCAAGTAGCTATAGTCAGAGCTTGAGCTACATCTCAGCTTTTTGTCAGTGAGCTGAATAAGCTGAGCTTCTTAAGTTTCAAATCATTACTTATTTTCCGGTCCCTGGAGGTACTTGTAACCTTCCTTTGAACTCTCCACCTCTCTGCCTTCATTATTTCTATGTATTTTCTGAGGTATGGGTGAAAAGCCATAAACAGTCAAAGCAAAGGTGTATCTAGCCTAGTGCCCTGCCTCCCACATACGGCACAGTAACATTTTTAACAGTGCAAAGAAGGTGCTGCTTTCTTCCCTGTTACCTGGTCCAGCGTTCAAGTGAAGTTCATTGTGCTACACACAGGCTCTTAGCCTGAACTGGGATTGCTTCCCATTTTATGCTTGACATTTCTGGCTGTATGGATCCAGGAACCTCCCTCCCATATTTCTTGCCCTTGCAGTGCCTCAGAGGCTCATGTTGACCCACTGCCTATGATCCAATGCCTATGAATTTTTTTAAGTCCTCCATGGAGCTGCACCTTTCCAAGACAGCTCACTTGCTCTAGCAAACAAAACACACTGTCTGATGGAGTGAGTACACATCCTTCAGCCTAGCCTGTTGTCCTTGACTCTCAAATCCTGATCTGGAAAGCCACAGTGTGTTGTCTCATGAACTAGGATGTCAGGATTTTTCCAGAAAGAAACATATCTTCCAAGTTAGAAAGTGCAGAAGGTGAGATATTAGTACTTGACTTCAGACCACTTTCACTGCTTTTCACCTTCCATTTGGAGAGTAAGCCATGCCTGTTTTCCAAAGATTTTAGTACAATATACTCTAGCCTACTGTAACATGCTTGAAGGAATGTGACCTGAAAGCTTTCAATGATAGGGGAGTTCTAAAAAGTGTGAGAGCTATTTACATTAAATATAACTAAATATAGAGTTGTTTCCTGGAGTTTTTGAGACCATCTGCAGAGAGGGCTTAAAATCTAAACCTAGCACTGACTGTAAAAGCAAACTGAGATTTCTGTATAATACTATGATCAGTCTGGGTGTTAAAGCATTAAAAGTTACAGCAGCATTAGAGAGGAAGGAATGACTTAGCAGTACTGCAACCACATTTAATTCCTAGGACCTCTAAATGAACATGAGAGAAGTCACAAACACATCTGCAGTTGTGCAGGTGTTTTCACACCACCACCCATTCTGCTGTGCACAAACACCTACCCTCTCCTCGCAGCTCCCTGCCCCATTCCTGCTCTCCTTCCTGCATTCTCACCCCTGCATCCTGTGTCTGCTCTTCAGCATCACAGGCACAGTCAGGCACATTCCAGCTGCCTTTATCCACATGCAGGACCTATGCCCTCACCCACACGTACGTATTCCAGTCAGTGCGTACAGACCAGACCCAGAACCTGCACACGGCATCACTTAGAATTCTACCCTGGAGACAGGACAAGACACAGAGAGTCCCTGTTGTCCTGGCATTCAAGGTGTCTGAGTCCTTTTGAAGGGAAACTTCAGCAAAGTACCTTTTGCAGCTTGCTGGGGTTTAGGAGCCAGCAGTGAGGTGAGTATAGGTCTGAGCTGCTCTTTCCCAAAATGAGCGGTTGTGATGGATTATATTTATACCTCCACTGTTCCAGCCTTTCACAAACCATCCCACACATCTCTTATATTAGAAGGCTTCAACCTAATATTTTTTGAGCAGGGCATATGGGACCATGATTATATCATCTTTATTTGTTTTTCTCCATTCACTCTCACTCCTCCATTCTTCTCTCCCCCTGTCATTATCATTTAAGGATCCACTAAAATATTACACAGTGTTTTTTACTCCTTACTGTCTTTTTTTCCCCCTTGTTGGCAGATGCTTACCCCAATTCTGAAGTGATCTATGTGTGGACTAACAGCACCACAACGTCTGTGGTGGTGGCCGAAGATGGCTCACGACTTAACCAGTACCACCTGATGGGACAAACTGTGGGCACGGAAAACATCAGTACCAGTACAGGTAGGGGGAATATTTCCATCCCACAGTTGCTGATGGCTGGAGCAGGAGGGGAGATTCACAGGCTCTGGTTATTTTGCAATAAGGCTAGGGAAGCACCGGTGGGATGTGGAGTGCTAGGGAGATCCTGTGCAGCTTCATGGCCACTTAGCAGAGGCATTTAAACACTGAGAGGGTTAAATGCTGGCTTTAGGTACATTGCATGGCTGTGGCTGAAGATGCATCCAAGCTCCTGGCATTTACCGGAGTGCCAGAGAAGCCTCGTGCAGTTTCTTGGCGATGGCCCTGGCTGAGGCTGCCAGCACTGTTGCTGGCTTATTTTGGCGTGGGAGGAACCACCCTGGGAGGCACACACCACCCCCGCATTTGATCCGTTTCAATCATCACTTTAAAATGATTGCTTGATGGAACCGCGTGGGGGGAAGGGAACGGGGGCCGGGGGGAGACTGTGCCATGGCACGGCTCTGCAGCGTGTCCGGGGAACCACATGGCCGGGGAGGAGGTGCAAGCCCCGAGGATTCCCATTCCCTCGTGGGCTGCAAGCAGAGGCGCCAGATGTGGCAGCATTAGGGAGGCAAAGAAGCTTTAATCCCAGGCCGGGCATCCACGTGAGCCGTGCCCCCCTGCTTCTTAAGGCTCCCACGCAAGGGCAGCCCTGGGTGTGCATTGGTGGGGGGGCTCCGGGGGGGTCGAGGCTGGGACAAGGGATCACGTGCACTCAGTGGGATGGGAGCTTAACCAGGTTACACAATGCACTCCACTGGAGAGCATTAGTGGCATCCAGCACAGGGAGGGGGAAGAGGTGGAAATGAAATAGCCTGCCGTGAAGAAAAGGAGGATTTCCACTGCTGGTGGTCGCCAGGGGCTTGGGCTGGGGAAAGGGGCAGCCTGTGGCAACTTGCCTGGGAGCAAATCCTGCAGGCAAGGCCCAACAGAGTCTGCTGGTGATATACTGTGTCCCCAGTGAAAAATGGTGGGCAGAGTTGTAGAGGTCAAAGTACAAAGTATACATTAAATTAGGAACCTTTTACTATCAGAAGGAAATTTAGGAGACATGAGAACAGGTACACGTACGCTTGCGCACAAAGTTAGTTGAACCAAAACATAAAGATGCATAAAACTTTGTGTCCAAATAAAGAGGGGACATCTGAGCTTTCCACTTGTGCTCCAGAAAGGACACAAAGTGAGGGAAGGCTTGCCTTGGGCAGCCACAAATTTGACTGCCATCTCCATCCTATAGACATTCACCCCCTCCCTTGCCCATTTCAGGAGATGCAAAGCCGCTGCTAAAGCAAAGATTCATAAAGTCAAGAGAAACACATAAAGAGAGCAGTCACTTTTGCAGAAAAAGAATGAATACACTATCTCCCATTAAAGAGTAAAGACACTTTTTTCCTTACCAGTTCACCATCATAGCTGCGTTGTTTTCTGCAATGAATGGCAGCTCCCCTCTCGCCTTCATTGTTACCAAGAAAAAGATCCAAAGGATGTACTGGAGCATCTCCTACAACCTCGTCCTGCTCCTCAGAGCAAGAAAACCATCCAGCCCAGGCAGTGAGTGCTCCAGCGTGTCAGCTCCAGGCCACTTCCAGTTTGCCGCTTTGCCTGTGAAAGCTCCTTGTATTCCTCAGCCCAAGGAAACACTCCAAACAAATCCCAAAGTTTCCGCACAGTAAACACCTCCCTCACGTAGTTAAGATTTATGCTAAAAAATGCTGTGTTTCCAACGTCAAGATTTGATATTAATGTCCTGGGTTACATCTGGGCTGGCTGGCTTCTGATTGCAGGGTGGATCACAAAGAGCAGGACACAGATTGTAACCGGGGATTAGCAAAATACAAAAATCCGATTTTGCACAGGGAAAGCATCAGTCAACGATGGATTTTCTGGACTTCATCAAGCTCGTAGGAGGCCAGTAATCAGCATTACTTACGAATGGCCACCGAAGGCATTTCCTCCTTCTATTGAATTGTCGAACATAAAAAAGAAAAACCAGATAGCTGTTGCATAATCCAAGTGCTTGGATCTTTTTTGGCTTTTATGACACACAGGTGAAACTACATAGCCCTTATAGTTGCATAGACAAAATGTTTGTGTATGTCATAGGTCATTTATTTCCTTTTTTCTAGCAGACTTTTTTTAAAATGGAAGTGCCAGACCTGTACCAGTTCCTTGGGATTCTGCTGATTTGTAGGCAAGCTGCCTTTTGGCCGGCTTCTCAGGAAAAAAATACCCTGGCATTCCTAATTCTCCAACCAATCTTGAAATTTGGAACATTTTAGCCATGGCACAGAAAACAGCTTTGTCATAGGCCACCTGTTCGTTTGCTTTTTTGGCTGTCTGAGGGTTTTTTTGTGCTAACATCCCCAGATGTTATTCACCTGAAGGAAAGGCATTTGACTACCCACACTGCTTCCAACAGAACCAACATCTGTTATGTCCTGGTGGTAAAAGTGCTGAAAACAATCAGATACGAGATTTGAGTCCAAGTGGATCTTGCTGCTCTCCACAAATGGTTGCCCAGTTATGTTCCCCATACCCAGAATCTCTCATAGCTAACTTAGGATCTGCAGTGGCACAAAACAAAACATAAACCCACTCTTTTGTATACTGCCAGCTGGAGCCTGAACTCTGTAATATCCAAAGCCTAAATCATAAAAGAATCATTCAGCTCTTAATTTTGAACCAATTAATTCTGCTTTTTCCTTGAGATGAATAGTTCCCTAGTAACACTATAAAAGGGAACATGGCATTTTTTATGGGCCAAAATATTCTGTATGTCAACATAGTCAGGGAAGTGTCTACTGTACCTAATGTCAGGATCTTGCCAGAACAGCCATTGATAGAACTGAGTCCAGGTATATCCAGTAAACAAACATGCTTTGGGGGGCTGGTCTAGCCTCCCTAAAGTATGTAAGATCCTAGAGAATCTGTATCAAGTTTAGCATGATCTCCAGAACTCCATCAACTAGATACCAAAAAAAAACCCAAAAACAACAACAACAAAAAAAACCACCAAAACTGTAGAAGCTTTTAAAGCATAAAAAAAAACCACCCTTAAGAGCAGCAGCACAGTAGCACAGCTCCATGAAGAAGTGCAGCCATTTCTGCTCTAGGGCTTTTCATTAGTACTAGATTTGTTTTTGTTTACTAACAATAATTTGTTTTCTGCAGTGATGAGTGGACCCCATCAGGAACAGGATTCTCTTTTAAGTGCTCTGTAAACCTATAACAAAAATTAGCTCTTGCTCAAGAAAGCTTATGGGCTAAGGATAAACAGTGGCCTTACAGAAGTAAAAGGGAGCTTTGCCGCTCCAACAGAGCCAGTATCTTGTTCTATAAACAAAAGGCCAACTCAGGCAGCTTTTAGCTTTGCTTTAAGCAGCGGTCCCAGGGCATTAAAAACAAAGCTGTGGGGTTTCCTTAAGCCCTAAGTCTACTGGAGGAAGTATTCCTAGTATAGACATCTTTGAAAGGGACTGCATGGGAAATCAAAGAATATATCAGCTGGGAGAAGAGCAAGTACAAAATCAAGGTGCTGTGATTATTTCAGTGGAGACAAGAGTTCTGATAGGTTAAAGAAAATGGTAAGGTAAAAATCATCTGTGGAGGGCCATCAGAATGTAGGCACTCATTTTCTGTGTTTTAAAAATGAAAAAAAGAGGGTCCTGTTGCTCTTCTGAAGCTGTTTAGATTCTTTTTTTATTCCTGCTCTGAGAGCATACTGTCAAAATCGATAATGCACATTGTCGTTCTGTAGAGAGCAGGGAAACTGTGACTCAAACACATCCCAGTGCAGTAGCAGCTGAGAAAGAGTCTGTCTGCCTGAGATTACAGGCAGGTAGACCCTGCTGCAAATACTCTGTAATAAAGAGCAAGTGGGGTTCCTCCTGAGACCATTGCGTGTTCAGCCTCCCTGGTTCAAAATTACACTAAATGGAAGGGAATTAGGCTTTTCTTCGCAGGGGTGTTCTCCCCAGTTTCACAGCATTCCATGCCCATTTCCACATCACTCTTCAGGGAACCGTTTCACCAGAAAATCAGGCTCCAGAGAAAGACATAAAGATTGAGGCAGGACATCACTTAAGGTATTTCCGTGTTATTTCACTTTCTGTCTAAAATCCTCAGCATGAACAAGGTCTGTAAATTTGATGCAGAATAGCAGAGCTGCTGAAGCATAGTGTATGAGTGCAGCTGTACCTGCAAAAACCCTTTCACTGTAAACCTGTTCTCTGCTAATTAGCCATATTGTCAGTTAGAAGTAATCTGACAAATCTAATACTCAGTAATGCTGGCCACAGCTCAACTCAGGCTATTCACTCAAGGCAGAATCAGCCTGTTGGATATTTTCCTTTCGTGGGTGTTCTGTAGACACTAACAGTCAAATCTTGCAACAGAGATTATAGCTATAGTTGTTCTTGAAGGACAACATATATTCCAAAACAGGCATTACTCTGATTCATCAGTACCCAGCTGAATGATGCATGCTTTAAATTACTTTGATATCAGTGAAGAAGTGTTAGGGCTTTAAGGGATGGATTGCTTTTTATTATTACATTCTATTTTACTGTTATTATTCCTAGGCAAATAGTAACATGCTTTTAGCAACAAGATTTTGGATTTGGGGAGCAGTTACCATCATGGAAAACCTTCAGTAACAACTACATGTTTTTCCAGAAATACTCTGAAAGAACCAGGGAGCAGTTACCACCAAAAATAGCCCTCAGTAACAACAATATGGTTTTCCAGGAACAATCTGAAGGAGCTGGTTATGGTTTGATTTTTTTCTGAAACATTAGGGAAGGTGACAGCTGGTCTTCGATTCTTGAGTGCATTTATTTCGGCTTCTATTGAAATTCAAAGGAGCCGATAAATGGCATATTAAGGCAATGCTGTGAATTTGGCATATGAAAAAGAAATGGAATTTAACACTGCTGTGGCAGCTTTTAGGGAACTCTGCATGCAGGCAGTACAATATTCATTGCACAGGTGAACAAAAAAGAATACAATATCTATCCAGAAACCAATAATCTTTTGAAGGGCTGAAGTGTACCAAATTCTAGGAACACTGCATACATTAGAGGGACTATTTTTTTTTTTTTTTTTTTTTTTTTAGTTTGAGTACTCAGATTAATAAGACATCCCATGATCCATATGCAAAGTCATAATTCCCGCAGAAGATGCTGGGACTTGCAGTCCCTAAAATGTGGAGCAGATGGAGATGGACCCATTTTCATTCTTGAAAACTGATGGCTTGGTCATAACAGTTCCCTAATGAGGTTAAATCCTGCTGCTAAATCAGGTTTCTAAGAGTCGAGGGCCTTAATTGTTACTATGCTACAAGAGTTTGCAGGACTGAGTCAAAGCCAGACAGCGTTGAGGCAGTGCCAACAAACCAGATTTTTAAGCCTTTGAACGTCACAACATTCCAGGTGCATAGGAGGACTGCAGCTTTTCAGGGTAGTAGGAATAGCAGCCATTGTCTTCTGCTTTGGAGACTGAATGGGAAGATTGTGAGGATTTAGCAGCACCTCTGTCTCAAGTCTTGCTTTTCCACAGTGCAGAAATCCAGATATTTTTCATTAAATTAAGAATGCTGGAGTGCTATCCTTATGTGGGGGGTTGGAATTGGCCTTGTTCAGTCCCTAAATCAGTAAGCCTTCCTTATTTTACTCAACTGCACATTTTTCTTCTTCTAGGTGAATATACTATCATGACAGCCCATTTTCATCTGAAAAGAAAAATTGGATATTTTGTCATTCAAACATACCTTCCTTGTATTATGACTGTGATCTTATCACAAGTGTCATTTTGGCTAAACAGAGAATCTGTCCCAGCTAGAACTGTCTTTGGTGAGTATCCCACTTTCTCCTAGAACACAGGATCTTTGTGGCTTGTGGAAGTGATTTGCTGTAACAAAGCCACAGTTCACTACTGTTTATTTCTGCTTGAGATGTTGTAAATGTTTTCTCGTTCTCTTCCAGTTTAAACTCAGAATCAGTTTAAAAGCTCTGTCTGGGCTGTTTTTGTTATGACAGAAATTGGTCAATCAATTATTAAGGAAAATTAAGGACAGAAGATAGAAGAGTCAAATTAGTATGATTTGTGTTGGGGTTTTTCCACTTGGGTAGATACTGGTAGATGGTTTAGAAAAAAAGACATACAGATTATCATATTTAATGTATACCCTAGCTAAACATTTGAAGCAGATGCCACTTCAAGACATTTGCTTATCTTTATTGTGGGATGTTGACCTGGGAAAACCATGTAGAGGTTAATTAGTGACAATTATCTCTATTGCAATCAAATTAATATGACTTTGCATTTAGAAAATGTATATTTACTGGAGAAATTGTTATTGAAAAAACCTTTGGAATGTCATTAAATTACTTGGTTTATCCCTAGAAGATTGCAGAAAATAAGCACTTTCTCAAATGAAGGTTGATGAAACACAAGATCTTTACTAGATAAAAAGAGGGGGAGTAGGAACAGTTTATTAAGTAAAACTTTGTTCAGCTACTTAAAGGAGTCACTCTTCTGTACCAGCCTCCTGAAGTTGGCAGCTTTATTCAAAAATCAGTTCAGCAAGTTATATGGAGAGAATACAGGTAGTGGCATCACTTTGCTGACTGATTCAAGGTTTACAAAGCTGTAACTGAGAGCTGAACATTTTGGTCTTGGGGAAATCTTCCCACAGATGAAAGCAGTGTCTGCTTTGTCATTTACTGGCATATGGGAAAGGAGGGGCTGCAGTCAAGGAAACCAGTAACAGTCAACAATTTTAAACATGCAATCTCTGTATAAGAAAACACCATAAGTAATCCCACTTCATTCTGACAGTTAGAAACTCTGGGCTTGTGTTACCCTAAAAATCCTTATTTAAATACACTACAGCTAGAACTAGCCAGAACTCCATAGAATAAAACATCTGAGGGTGGAGGCTTTCATTTTTTCTTATTCTTTCAAACCGTGATATGCAAACACTGATTGACTTCATGTGGCCTTCTTAGGTGTCCTGCTGAGGTGGGACCTGCTCATCACTCATTTGGGATCCCATCAGCAAACTGATCTCTGACTGTCTTTTTTCTTTGCAGGAGTAACAACAGTCCTCACCATGACCACCTTAAGTATCAGTGCCCGTAACTCTTTGCCAAAAGTGGCCTACGCTACTGCAATGGACTGGTTTATAGCTGTTTGCTACGCCTTTGTATTTTCAGCATTGATTGAATTTGCAACAGTCAACTATTTCACCAAGAGGAGTTGGGCATGGGATGGCAAAAAAGCCCAGGAAGCTGCAAAAATCAAGGTGCTTAACCTATGTTTTTTAAATAGCTAAAGTAAAAAGCAGGTATGCAGTATAGTTTAAATAACTGAACGGTCAATTTTCAGCTTCTTCGTGAAAGAGGTATTTAATTACCTCATGATATCCTTTTACCTTCCTGTTGAGGAAAATTTGCAAGGAAGTATGGTACCTTCCCTTCACAGAGATAGACTGCCAGTCTCTAGCATCTGTATGAAGAGGACTGTTTACAGAAGCACAATGGGCATTGTGTACACAGAGCATGGAATTTCAGTGATCAGACTTCTGATAATAGCAGATTTACACCACGGAACATATCTCTGCAGAGCACTCCCTGTATGCTCTCCTAAATAAATAACAAAGCACACATTGAGCTTCATGAGTCAGGGTCCCACCAGAGTAAAAAAAAAGGAACAAAAGACTGGTTCTATGAAAAAACAAACTTTGGAGTTTCATGCTGAAACAAAACTTTTGGGACAGGACTGACTCAATAAATCATCTCCTAGAGAGCTCATACCCACAAGCATCCCAAAAGAGCCTACAAAGAGACCAAGCTGGCAGGGGCAATGAGCCCTTCCCCACCTCTGCAGCAGCTGGGGAAATGATGTTCACATCTTGTCAGCTGTCGCTGGGGCAGCACCCTCCTCAGACACAGGACCACATCTCACTGACAAAAGAAGCTGCTAATGCACATGCCAGGTGGGATGTGGGTCAAGCCAGTCAGCTTCCTCCCATCAGGGAAAGTTGCACCTGCCTAAGGGCTACAAAATCAAGGCAGAAACATCTGTTTGATAGTCAAAGTCAGAATAGCTGACAGGCATTAACAGGCGAGCTTGATTATGGTGCTCAGCTTTTTGGGTCAGTATCCTGAGAACATGTTTCCACTTCCTGTGGTGTAATGTCACCCTGAAATTAAGCCTTCTGATCTTGTTTTTCATAGTTGTAGCTACTTTCTCAGGAAAGTAACTGTAAACATAGATGTTTATACATTCCTTCTAAGAAACTCCTTTTGATGGACGTTTCGCATGACCAGAGTGATTGGGAAGGTGGTAACTTAATTATCCAATCCCTGGTCATTGTCAAAAATCTATAAATACTGGAGTTAAGTAATAAAGTCACGAGTTTTTGTTCTAACACTGAAGGTAGTAATGTGAATCATTTCATGTCCTCTAGCAACAGTGTAACATTTTGTTCTTCATGCTGCAGAAAAAAGAGCGCAACTTGCTGGGAAATAAACCAACTAATACCTACAGCACCGGGAAGATGACTCCTGCACCAAACATGCCAAAGGACTCAGCCCCATCTGTCATCTCAAACACTACATCTGCTCCAGTGAAGCCTGCAGAAGAAAAGCCTGCTGAAAGCAAAAAGACTTACAACAGCATCAGTAAGATTGACAAAATGTCCAGGATAATTTTTCCAGTGCTGTTTGGAACTTTTAACTTAGTTTACTGGGCCACGTATTTGAATAGGGAGCCTGTTATTAAAGGTGCCAATTCTCCAAAATAAACTGAAGTACTCTGGAGCCACATGTGAGCCATACTTGTGAAGCAGATGCTACCAAGGAAAATTTGAGATCCAGATGACTTTCTACGTTTGGGCAATATTCTTCAGGAAGTTTTTTTGCATGTTTAATAATATGTACAAATAATATTGCCTTGATTGTTTCTACATGTAACCTCAGATGTTTTGGAGACAATTATATTACTTACAGCAACAGATCTTTATAAAAGATCAGAAGACATTGAACATGGCTTCTTTGCTGCTGAGTATCTTGCATTGATAGTTTACAAATAAAATAAGTTATATTTTTTAACTGTTCAAGTGTACTACATATCGTGGTTTTTATACTTCAGATGTACAGTCATACAAATATGGGCTTAACCTATATTTTACAGAAGAGCTCCACTATTGTCATCTGATAAGTTACTGAGTAACGCCAGTTGTAAATGTGCCAAATTATTAAGTGTAGGGCTATGTTTGAGCACCTTTACTAGTTACAGGTAGTGCATTACTCCATGGACAAAACTGCTCAGCCCAATTTTCCTTGGAAGTTTAATACAATGCAGTAAATCCTAATGGGACTATGATGATTTTCACTGCTTTAGACTCTAGTTTGCAGTGAAATAATATAGGGAGCAGGATGCTACTTATGTAAATAAAGATGGCAGAATCTTGCCCTTAAATGAAAATACGAAGTTTGTTTGGATTTTGCATTCCAAGGAATTCTCTCTAATGATTCTCAGTATTTATTCCAAAAATTAAGAATTACATTGCATGAAATTAACATAGATTAGGAACATACTTGTGCAAATAAAACTTCTAACAACAGCAGTAGACATTTTTATCAGGGTAAAGGAAATTATGTTTGGACATTTTTCCAAGACGACTGTGTTATATTAGCAAAAATTAGCAGAAAAGAATTACAGTAATTCTTCAATAATTATTACTTGTTTCCCACTGCAAAAACCAATCAGCCAGCACTAGGAAGTGTGATCAGAAAAAAAAAAAGTGCTTCATGACAGCAAGGTGTTTCAGTGACAATATTGATAGAAAGGTCTTTGTACTGTCCATCTGAAACTTTTCTATAAAACGCCTTGCTGCTGACAATGTGTTTTGCTTTCACAATGAATGAGAAAATGCAGTCTGAGTTTTCAGCTCTTTCCTCCTTGGCATCCTTTAATTGTTCCAGAAGCTTTTGTAATTAAATCTTAATGTTTAAATAAAAAATGCATTCAACATTTGATTGCAAAATGTCATTCTTATACTGGTTATCCTTTTATAAAGACCAAAGAGCACACCAGAGAAGCTGAAGGATTAACTGGAAAGCACACGTGCACACACTCAATCACATGTGCACACATGACATATCCTCCCTGTTGCCCAGAAAGGGACATGTCTTGAGTGAACACAGTGAATCCAGTTGTTGCAGAATTAGGTGCTATCTTGCTATGGAGCAACAATCCCATGATCTTTTGGGGACAGAGTGGAGAGTTCATGCTTTAGTTCGAGGTGAGAGTCTGGTCTGGGACTGGGGAGTTGTCTGGCTTCTTTTGTGTCTTTTCCTCAACCCTTTCATTCCTAAAAATTACCAAGAAAAAAATCTCATACGTCAATTGTTTTTTGAAGCTTTTTGTTTAATGCTGTGGAACGAGAAATTCATAAATTCTTGAGGGCAGTAGTGAAGCCTGGGACTGAGCAAGTGACTGGATGCTGATAAACAGGAGCAAGGGAGGGCACACCCATCTGTTGAGTGCTAGCTTGAGCTGAGGTGAGGATGTGGAGCTGTATCCTTGTAGCCTGCCTGTGTGTCTTTGAGCAGCCACACACCTCCTTGTTCATCATCCCTTTGGGGGATCCCTTTGGCCCTGCAGGGATCAAAAACCATGAAAAATTGCAGTGCATATTGGAAGGCAAAACTTTATAAAAGTCCCTTAGCTATTTCTTCAGGTGACAAACTTGAAGAATTACATGACTGAGTTTTGTGAATGAGAAACTCAGAGCCATCTTTGAGTAGCATCTTCTCCAGGCCTGTTCTGGAGACTGCCCCTGAGAGTTTCTGTACTTTATTTGCTTACACCCAAGTCTGACTCTTACTCTGTATTACAACATTATTTCCTGGTCTCTACTGCAAGACTCAGTCAAAGGGTCTCTAAATCTGATCTATTTTACTTAGGTGGAGAGTCATCTTCAACAAATATGTGTCTACCTGCAGCATGTGCTTGTGCATGAACACTAAGTGTTCCATAGGTTGGAAAGTACTTCAATAAGCCAGTATACTCCAGGTTGGAATACTTCAATACTTTTTCTTCACTTTCTATACTACCTCACTATTTAAATCTCTTCACTGTCAGTGGACATCACTGCCCACTGAGCTGGTATCTGAACTAAGGGAGATGGAAGCATTCTTCAGGTCCTGGCTCAGTCAAAACACCTTGGCCTTGTTCTGCCCCAGGCTGGAGTGCTATCTCGATGTGCATCAACCTCCTCTGGTACCCCCTGGAAGCAGCTTGGGCTTTCAGGAATGGAGTGAGCTGTGTCACTGTCCCCAGCAGGGGTGAACTAGGACCCTGCAGGACACAGCTACATCGTGGCCAAAGGGCCAAGTAATAAATAGGAATTGTTTCTCATTGAGTTTTTTCATGTATGCTTTCATAAAAAAAGAGTTGGAAGGTGAATTAGAACAATTCAGCACTGTAGAGGAGGTGTGTGCAGGCTGCTGCCAAATTTCCTTCCTTGCACCCATTAAGAATGAAAGAACAAGTCAAATACAATGGCAGAGATTTTTAATTTCTGATATTTGAGCTGTGCCAGCTTACTTCAATGATGAATTTCAGCAACAATGTATTTTCTAAAGCTGAACCCTCTTCTGTTATCTTGAGTTGTGTTCTGCCTTTTTCTAAATGGATTGTGCCCTCTGTGGAATAACTGAACATATTTATACAAAACTGAGGAAATAATGATTTTATGAAATAGTCTTGTCTTTCAAAAATTCTTACTCAACATCTAAGTTAAAGTTTGAAGAAAAATGAATGAAACTGCCTTGCTCTTCATTTTATGCAGAGAAGATGAATGTAGCACTTGCAGATTTTTTTAAATCTGGAGATAAAGTTCTTTGTAATAAGAATGTATTTCCCCGAATACTCTTGCTTCTCAGATTGGAATTGACATTGAAATGACAAAATTTCTTGAATCCTTTCTGACCTTTTATATGTTTTTATGTTACTACAAATACTTAAGTTTGGTCATTGCATGGTGACTCTCGGATGACATCCTCACTTTATCAATTTTGCATCTTCCACTATTTTTTTATAGACATTTGTTCAATTTTGAGAAGATAGAAAGATTGGAAGTTAGACTTTACGAAGCCCAAAGGACTCCTGAAGTATCTTCCAAGGATTACCCCTAATTTAGACTCAAGAGCAAGTGGCCCATTCTGTAATGCAATGCAATTTCCTTTTCAATGCCATCCTCAAAAGCAATTATCGCTTCTCACTCTCATAATGTCTTAAAAGTTGCTGCTGAAATTAGTCCCTGGCTAAAAACAAAGTAGAAAGGAAGAATATTGATTGAAGATACCAACTGATTTCAGTTAGATGGATTTGGAGAATTTTTGAGAATTCCTGATAGATTGCAATGGACTGGACCAACAGTAGGATAGGCTGGATTTGTAGGTAGGAAAACAACTACACAGAGGGTGACCCCCCATTTTAACTTAACACATATATGATAATAAATGTTGGAACCAGCCACCCAAGGCTGTTTTGGCCTCAGTGGATCTGGGCTCAGCTCTTCATTCACAGGGGGCTGGTGTTTTTGATGTTCTCAGGACAACTGCTCAGGAGTGGTCTGGCCCCTGAGGAGCAGCCAGCCCTGCCCACCTGAGATGCCCATGCCTCTGCTAAACATCTACACAAAGCTGCTGAAAAGCTTCAGCATGGCAGCATCAGGGGGCATTCTCCCTGTCCTTCCCATGAGCCAGAGAGCAGAGAGCCCTGTGCCGAAGGACAGAACTGAGAGCACACAGAAAGTTCTGGGGTTCAACTTCCTCCCTACAGGCTCCAGCAGGAGCAACAGAGACCTTCATTCAGAATAAACTGGCTCAAGCCTCTTGGAAATCTCTAATAAGTCTTCACCTGGAGGACTCCAGGAGCTGTAGGAGATGGGTTTCAGGTCCTTCCTTCTTTGCCTCAGAGCAGCCCCAGTTCCCTTCTGTGCCTCTCATGGTATATAGGTAGCACTGGAGTGCCAAGGAAACCACCTGTAGGACTCTCCTTCAACACTGAATCTCAGAAAAGTTCAGCTGCCCAAAAAGGGAGGAATTTGATATGTGAATCCCATTCCCTTCCTCAGCATTTCCTCCCTTATTTATGCTAACTAGCTCCCTGCCAAGCCACTTTCAGAGACTCGTACTTCCCTACTGCACAAGACATACCACAGAGGTATCTCTCAGGCTGAGGGATAGTCATCTTCTGTGAAAATGGTAAGTTAAAAAGTGGATGCATTTTGTTGTGCTGGAGAGTTGTTTGTTATTACTGAGAATATAAACATTTTACTATCATTATATGGCATGACAAAATCTTTTGATAAAATCTGTGCTGGATAGTCATGACCCTTACCTGAATATACAATTTGAAAGGCTCAGCAAAGGCAGAGTGTGCTTAAAAGTAAAATAAAAGCATGTGAAGAGGAGGAGCAGAAATGACCGAGCCATGAAGTGTAATGAAAAGTGGTGCTAAAGTATCCCTTCGGCGTTAGCTTGTAGCTCACCGAGGACGACAGAAAGAAAGCCTTAAATATCACCTATTTCTTACAGCCTGAGGACAAGGAGTCAATAATCAATGAACCATATTGCTCCCATCGAGCCTTGGGGATTTCTGACGCTCTGCAAGGAAAGAGGGGACACTCTGAAGGTCTTTCTCGAGGTCTGAGTGACTCGATGGCCACCAAAGGCTCCGGTCAGGGCGCAGGGGTGACCGAGCGCTCTGCCGCCGGCTGGAGGCGGCGCGGGGTGGGGACCCGGCCGGATCCCGGGCGCTTCCCTCCGCCGCCGCCAGAGGATCCCGCCGCCGCGGCAGGACGCGGTGAGGGCGGGATGGGGCTGCCGGGCGGGCAAGAGGCGGAGCGGCGCCCGGCGGAGCCGCCGAGGCGGGGAAGCCACCCCGCTTCCCTCCGCTCCCGCCCGGGGTCCCCGCGGAGCAGGGCCGGACCTGCCCTCGCCGTTTCTCCTCGGAAATCGCCGCCGGGGTGTCTCTCCTCCGGGTCTTTCTGCCACCTGCCGTCTGTCTCACTCGTGCTGCCCTCCCGGGAGGTGGCAGAGGTGCAGCGGCCCCCGGCTGGTGGCAAAGCGAGCCCCCGGCCCGGGCCGCCGCAGCTCCTCCGATGCTGCAGCTCCGCCCAAGCTGTTCGCTGCTGGGCTCCCCGGCGGGGGTGCTGGGGCCGGGCTAAGCTTTTATTTATTCGGATTGAGCGCGTATGTGAAGACACACATGTTTCTATATGGCCAGCGCAAGGGAAACCCCTCCTTGCATGACGGGCGCTTCCCGTCCTTGCTTTCCAAACGCGCGGGCGCTGCCAGCCGGGACGTGGGAACCGCGACCTGCGAGCCCGGGATGGTGTTCGCACAAGCAGCAGCCTTCGGGAAAGCATGGAGCGCCTGCGGAGCGGGGCCGTGCGGCGCTGCCGGAGCCCCGTGCTGCCGGGAGCCACCGGCGCTGGCCGGACTCTGCCGGCTCGCTGGGAGGCGGCTGCTCCCCTGTTCCCCCGTCCCGCAGCGCCCGTGCTCCCGCACACTTCACAGCAGCGCATCGGTGCTTGGCCGGCAGCACAGCGATTCCTGGTGAAACCCAGGCAACCCCCGAGCAGTCGCCGTCCATCACCTTTGTCATTTTCTCAGGGCAGCAGGCGGCCTGGCTGCCACCCGCGTTTCTCCGCTGGCGGAGGAAAAGAGCGCAAGCCTTGTAACAAATGATTGTTAGCAATTCACGGTAACTGCAATTAGCCAAAGTAAACACCACAGAACTGCTGTATAATCCAGTAAAGAGGCGTTTAGGTTGGGAATAAAAACAAAAACCTAACAAAACCCGAAAGGTTGAAAGAAAACCCCTAAAGTGAATAACTGAGAGTTAATTGCCTGACTCACGACAGATTTTCCTTAAGCTGGGTCGTTCCTTCAAAAATTAACTTCGGGAACAGAACTCCCTACAGCCAGCTCTTCTAGGCATCATGTAGGAGTTATTCTAAAAGCAAGACTGCATCTTTCAGCTATTTTTTTTTTTTTAATTGAACAATTAAAAACGACTCCCCCAGAACATGGAAGCTGTGTCTAAGGGAGAAATAGAAGATCAGAGATTTCCACTCCCGAGATTTCTGATCACAGGAAAGCAGTGACTCGCTGTACCTCTGGGCAGAGTTTTTTGTTTCCAAATTACCATTACGTAAGTGAAATTTTGTCACTTCCCATTCTGAAAACAAAAGGGAATATTCCAATTACCCTGATGCCTGGTGCAAAGCTCCACACACCTGAAGAGAATCGAAGTGCCTAAAAATCACATCTGTGCTGTTAATAGTGGAGTAGAAAGACAAAAGTTGTCCAAACCCAAACTATTTTTGCTCTGAATACACTTGACTGTTGTCTCATTTCCGAGACTCACAGCAGAAAAACCTAATTTACTCCAAAGTTCACAATATACACGTTAGTTCATGTAACCTGGTCTACAGGATCGTGTAGATCTCCTCTCCCCGTGTATACACTTTTCTGGCATACCTTGTGCATATAAATGTGTATCCACGCATTCGTACAGTGCATGCAAACTTCTGCATGCATCCCCCTAGATACGGAGGCATACAGAAACACTGCCTTGCGTTTGTCTGTCTGTCCGTGTAAGCAGCCGAGCCGATTACATGGATCTGCGCCTGTGTGTACATCGGGATGCCCGTCGCTCCGATCACCCCGAGACCAGCACCCGACCCCTCTCTCTCCGTCTGAAGAGAGCACCTCCAGCCCCGGGCGCTGGGGGGGCTTTCGGCAAGTGATTGTGGCGTTCGGGCATCCCGGAAAACAGCGGGGGGATCCTTCCACCGGGCTCCCTGTCCGGGCCATGGGGCTGGTGATGCTGGGGAGAGGTCCCGGCTGCCTGCCGACTGCGGCTGCCGGGTTTGCCGCTCCCCCTCTCCCGTATGCGTGTGTGTGCGCCCGCTGGGGCGGGGGCAGGGTTCACTTCCCGGCTCCTCCAGTTGCCGGCGAGGCGGGAACCTGTTGGGCAGGGAACGGGGACGAGGTGCTCTCCGATGCGGGGCGGTCCCCGGCAGCGCTCCGGTGCCGCTCTGCGGGGCTGGCTGCGGGCAGGCGCTCCGCGGGGGGGGCAAGGTGCGCCCCTTCCCCCCGCCCCAGCCCCAGCCCCAGCCCGCCCCCCTCGCGGCCCGGCCCGGCCCGGCCCGCCCCGCGGCACCCGCGGCCCGGCGGGGCCCGGGCTGCTCCGCGCTCTGCAGCGCCCGGGGGGCACGGCCAGCGCCGGCCCGGGCAGCGGGAGCGCCCGCGCCGCTGCGCCCGGCAACTGGCTGCCGGCAAAGGGGACGAGCCGCAGCTCCGTGCCCACTGAACACCTGTCAGCCCGCGCAGCGTGATTTATACCTGGCCTCGGCAGCCTCTCCGCTGGGGATTTCCCTCTCGTTCCACTTCTTCTGCTGCTTTTTTTTTTTTTTTTTCTTTTCCCTTTCGCCTCCCCCCTCCCTTCTCGGAGCGTTGTGGAAGAGAGTGTTTTCTTCAGGGTATTAAGCTGAGAATACAGAGGAGGAGAGGCTCAGACTTTTACCTCACTGCCTCATTCTCCTTTCCATGTGAATATTCTGCAACGTTTCCTTCATCCTGCCGCTCCTCTCACCTGGCCAGCGCTGTCCGGACCATGTCCGCTAAGCTCCTGCCGCTTTTCTTCCTCCTCTCAGTGTTCCACGCTTGGTAAGTCTGCGCTCCCCTCGCCTCCCTCCAGCCCCTCTCCTCTCTGCGCTGGGGCTGGAGGGCTGAAGTCCCATTTGCCGGAGTTTGCACAATATTCGGCACCCAGGAAGAACAGTGGCCTCTTCCCACCCTCTTCGCGCCGTGCCGGGGCTCTGTTCCCAAACACGGCTCACCCCGCTCCCATCCCCAGACCCGCCCGGCTCCGCGGTGCGCCCGGGGCGGTGGCACCGCCGCTGTCCCTTCCCGGCCCCGCTCGGAGCCCTGTCCTGCACCGGCCAGGCAGAAAGTTTCCCCTCGGGCGGCTCTCGGCGCCCGGTGGGACGGCGGCTGGGGCTGCCCGGGCTCCCTCCCCTCTCGGCCCTGGCTTCCCTCCACGCCACCCCCGGGGCACCCGCGGCAGAGACCGGAGCGAGGAGCGAGAAGGCGAGTGATGGGGTGCGCGATCCCCTGGTCCCCGCTCCAGGGCCGGGAAGGGTCTCCCCGGTGGGGAACCGGTATCCACTCTTAGAGACCAGAGGGGCACAGCCGGCAGCGGCAGCCCTGACCTTTTGGACTTTGTTCCTTTTGGTTGTCCGGGGTGTTGTACACCCTCACAGGATAACCCAGGCAAAGGGGTCAGCTCAGCTCCCCCCTGCAGGAACCACCGCAAACCAGGCTACAGGCACGCTCAGAGGCTTCCCCCTCCCCTCCGTGGCAGCCTGCCCCACACCTGAGTGGTGTCTATCTCCTAAATCCCCACAGGAACTAGAGGATGCTTCATGCCAGCCTCCACAGCAAGTGTGGGACACACCTTTTGCAGGAAATAAACACTTTCCTGACAACGCCTCAGAGTCTTCTAGACTTCCTCCCTTGCAATTTCTGCATAGTCTCTGTCTCCTTACAGAATCAAAACTGACAGAGTTGGGGGAAGGCATATAGCCTTTCTTCCTTCCCAGCTTGAGACCGGTTTGCCATCAGTCTGTAGTTATTTCTCTAGATGGCAGGAATATGATAGGAATTGGCAGTCACCAGTAGGGCTACAAAAGAAAAATGTAACCTCAAGTGCCCCTGAAGGAGCCTAACCAGAGGCAAGCAATGGAAGGGAAATAATAACTTCTTAGGGAAGAAAGCAAAAAAAGCTTGAAAAATATGTGTCTAGTGTATTAGTCTGGTCCACTGTGAAACCTTTCCCACCTCCAAACTTAATCTAGAAGATAGGTAGGGATTTAAACTGTTTGGAGGTACTTTCTAGGAAAGAAGCTGCTAGAGGGAGGTGATCTAAAAGGTCTGCCAGTGCTTAGCTAGACTCTTGTTAAGGGACTTGTTTTAAAGCAGCATCTCCCTGAAATGGCAATCATGATACTACCTGAACTCCGTTCTCCTTTCCAGGTGCAGTCTGAATGCCTGTGGTAAAGTTATGCTGGCTGCAGCAGAAAAAGACGTATGATTTGTCCCTCTTTGCTATTAGCAATTCAGCACCACTGCAGAGTTTCAGCTCGGAAATATTAACCATGTATGTTCGGAGATGATGCCTCCTCGGAGAATGATTCTGTAACAGCAGCATTAAAACACAGGGCTGGTCATGAACCTGATGGGAAAAAAAAGAATTCTCCCAAAATCCTCTTGAGTGTTTTAATGCTCATTAAGTGAATTATAAAAAGAAAAAAAAAAAAAGTCAACTTTTTAGAGAATACAGCCCAATAACAGAGAAGTAGTGGTTGTCTATTCAAAATTTCGTTTCAAGTTTTCTCTACTTTTACAACTCAGTTGTATGATCTCTGTGCAGAAAATCCTCAGGATCTAGGTTTAAAAATTATCTTTATATAGAAACTGCACCTAGAGCAATTGAAAATTGTGAGGTCGTGTTAAGTGATTCATGGTTAATCCTCAGGGGCATATTGGCGGTAGAGCAGTTTCAGTTTAAAGATTCATTAAATTCTCAAATAGTGGTCTTCAAGCAATGTGAGGGTTGATGATGCTCTGTGATTAAACTTTCATATTTGCGTCAGGTGTTTTTTATGTTCACATACAGTGTTTATCAAGTCTTCTGGACATCTGAGGTATTTTAAAAGACACGAACGTCATTATGGAGAAAAGCAGAGGGAGAGAAAGAAAGTTGCAGTGATGTGTGTAGCACATCCCCTGAACAAACGAGGCTGATGCCTCTCCTTCTCCACTGCTTTGCACCTCACATAATTGTTCACAATTATGTAAAAATGTTGCAGAATTATATCATATCCCCATGGCAATTGCAGGTTGAAAAAAAGACGTGATTCCTTCCATAGGTTCCACCACTGAGGTCATCTTTTCTCCTAATAACTTCATCTCAGTCTGTCATAGATTTTCTCCAGTGAGAGGCATCAAACAGATTTGGTTTCTAAGATACCAAACAATACATCTTCAAATCAACATTTTAAAGTCCGTGCACAAAAAGCCACACAAATGGAATTAGACTTGTGTGAAAATAGCTCTAGCTGTGATTTCTGGCCAAACTGCAGTTTCACCCCATTTGCATTAATACACCCTTAAAATAAACATCATTCACCTATAAAGGAGTAAAGTTACAACTCTTGGAGTAGTGCTGTTTTTAAAAAAAGTTATTGAAGCTGCAGAAAAATTGAGATTTATTTATGCAATGTATTTGTGTGCTTGTGACAATCCATCTCAAATTCAAGGAGTGAGCTCTTAATTCTAAGCCTTGTAATACATTGAACTCTGGAATTCGGGCACAGAGAATATAATAATTTATTAATAGGATAAAATGATCAGGAAGCATTAACAGATCTGAATTTTTAATACTCTTATTAGCCTTTGTGCAAGAGATGAATCAGTTGTCTTGATGTATTAATAAAGTAATACTGCAGATGTTCGCTCTTTGTAAAGGCATATTGTAAACTAGTCAGAATAGGTTCATTAAAATACAGGGTATAAAATACTACTCTGGTAGCTGTATTATCTCCTTGAGTGTAACTTTTTGAAGACACTTCCAGAAGACAATTTCTAAACAACTGTCAATCATGACCTATCCACAGATACTCAACAATTGTTAATGGGAAAATCCTGTTGCACCTGTTGCACCCTGCTGTACCCTGTTGCTTCCAATTTTAGTCATATAAAATAATTTTTTTTTTTTTTTCATTTGTTTTGCAGTTCTAGAAAGGTTGAAGAGGATGAATATGAAGATGGAACAACTAACCAAAAATGGGTTTTAGCTCCAAAAACACAAGACACAGATGTGACTCTCATACTAAACAAGCTGTTGAGAGAGTATGACAAAAAGCTGCGGCCAGATATTGGAAGTAAGTGCCTCGTTCTGCACAAGTGAGGATAAGCTTCTCTAGGTGCAGAGTAGACATGTTACTATATCCTGGAAAGTGTGCACAAATATCTTGGGAAGTGTAGATTAAGGTTTTTTGCCTGAAGTAAATTTCCAAGTCAGTATTTTAAAAATTCTAATTCTCACAAGGAAATCTGGTGGTAGCTTAGGGTCCTAAAATTTGGTTGGTTTGTACAGAGTTTGTGTAAGGATATGGAAATGCTACTTCTTAAGTATTCAGCAGTTCTCTTTTGCCATCCAGTCCATGCTGAAAATCCCACACTCTGAGAAGCAAATAAAACTTGAACATATTAAAAACAAAAAGTAGGACCGCCGATTATCTTCAAAATATGATCCTGAAAGTTAAGTTCCTTAATGCTTAGTGAGAAGAAGGCAGTGGGATTTGCCTGTGTACAGGGCAACTCCAGAGATGATCTTCCACAAACCAGCAGATATCTCCAAAAGAAATCTTATAGAATCAAAATGTCTTGTGGCCAGCACTAGTATGTATAAAATTGAAATACGAGCCAGTATGTACCTGTGTATAGTCATCTTGGGCTATTTTATTGTTTTAATTTGTATAATGAGGTCTCAAACCAGTTGTGGTTCTTTTGTTTGTTTGTTTGTTGGGTTGGTTTTCTTTCCTTTTGTTTTGTTTTGGATTTTTTTTTAGTGCCCCACCTACTGTAGTTATGTTCTTTTTTCCTGGTTTGCATCCCTAGAGCATAATGGCTGTGACACAACTGTTGCTCAGTTTTTTCACAGCAAGTTTGTATGACAGAAATCAGAAAGAATTTGTCATATTTGCTGTACCTTGCATGTGCTTCAGAACAAACTGAGAACGGGGAATACTCAAAACAATCACCTAATATAATTTGATTTTCCTAAATATTTGTAGGGATTAGAAGGAGAATTCCTACCACTGATTATAAGTGAAATTACTGTTTGTTAATGGCACATATATCGATACGCTTTCTAGGTGATCCCTTTGTAACAGTTCAGAGGGAAGTAAGAGCCATCTGTATGTATTCATCATTACAATTATAAGTGTCTCATATCTATACAACAGTTCAACAGTTGCAGAAAAAGAAGACTTTCCTGTGGTATGAAAGAAAGGGTCTGTTTGGTTCTTTTTTTGCAGCTATTACTTTGATTTTCCATAGTATTTACAAAGATCATATTTGATACTTGTGTCTGTTTTTATCACAGAGTGACATTTATCTTTTTCTACTTAGTTTGTCATACTGGATTTAGCCATCTTTAATATCTGATGGAGAGGTGCTTTAATGCACTTTCCCACCCATATCAACATCTGGAAGACAGTCGCAGACAAATTTTTTGATTTATACACTGTGTCCTCAGATCACTGACTTAAGGCAGAGTGAATTACATTATGCTTACGTGGGGCAAAGGAATCACTCAAAGTCCCCATGTCACTTGCCATAAAATCAGTAGAGGTCAGACATATCTTACAGCACTGGGAAGTCATTGTTACCAAAATAATTCCTTTTGTCTCTCCACAACATTTTGTAAATCCTGTTTTAGAGAAAGGAGTCAAATTACACAGCTCTTCACATATCAAACAGATTTTACAGCTCTCATACATCTATTTCTATTAAGCATCTTGGTCCTAGGCCATTTTTTGTCTTTTAGATAGCAATCTGGCTGTTTCAGAACCTGAGCTGAGTGTTGAAATGCTACAGAAGTTAGTTCATCTCTGCTTCCTCCCCTGGTCCCTCTTTGCACCTCTCCTACCTTTGATGCAGATAAATAACATTGCCCTTTTGAAGTTGCGGAGCTGTCGCATTTGGCAAGGAGAACACAAGGGGAACGCTAGAGAATCAGGCATTACAGATAACTTCCCTGAATTGCTGGCTGGTGCCTGACACACAAGCACATCTTCTTTTCCATCTGGGAGCTGGTTATCCTCCAAACAGGGTGGTTGACATGTCTTGGCAACAGAATTGTCTTGCTGCCCTGAAGGTCTCGGTATTAAGACAAATACTTTACAACATAACAGATACCAGCTAGAGCACAAGGAAAAAAAAAGTTAGTGTACCAGGTATCAGAGAGCATTCAGTAAGAAAATGCATGTTTTCAAAATTAGAGGAAGTATGGAGTGAACCAGTAGAAGAAGTGAGAAGTAATTCTCAGAATCAAGCAGAAGTTCAGCCAATACTGAGGGTTAAATCCACAACTAATATAGAGTCACCTTACTCACTAGGGCCTTTACATTAACATGGTAATGCTGGGAAGTAAATTGTCTGACCCACAGGACAGGGACACTCACCATTTCATGTCACACTGCTCTTCACTCAGTTTTTCAATCCTTTGTTGCAAATCCACAATTTCTAACAATGTGCAGCTTTAGCTATGGTCCTGAGGAAATGATCTTTTTTCTGAATGCAGTCAGAAGGACCTAGGGAATACTTTGCACTTTCTAATATTAGGTTTGCCAGTTTCAGATCACTTGGGAAGACACTTCTGCAACCAAAAACTATGGAGAGAAGGAGAAGGCTGTGGCAAATATAAATGTATCAAAGTGCATGCTGGCATAGGCAGTGACTTCTCTGTGGCTTATCATCCTTCTCAAAGGCAACTGATATTTTGGCTAGCTCAGGTATGATTCCTACCTGGTGCAGACATATTCTGATTGCCCTTTTGCCATACTGTGGGCACTGACATTGTCAGCAATCACATCTCCTCCAAGGCCAGCAGTACAGCCATGAGTGAGAGAACTGTGAGCACACAGCTACCCTCTTTCCTCCTCTGCCACCCAAGCACATCTAAACCACTGCAAAGAGTGTGTAGGTCACTGCTTGGATGAAAAGCTAGGATTTTGTGTTTTTTACCCCTCATCCTGGCCTGTATTTGACCTCAGCTTCCACGTAAATGCCTGCTGCTCAGATCATAGGCACAGTCTACCCTCAGCACTTCAGGCATCACCTGCAAGGTTCCAAGCCAAGATTCTTTAAGAGTGGATTGAACAACCTAAATGTTAGGCAAAACAGTTTACCTGTGAAGGCTATTAGCAAAGTTATACCTTAACAGGTCCTTTCTCACTAAAAGGGGCCTTTGATCTTTGGAAACAAAGCAGTGTTCTGCCAGCAGGGGAATGCCTGACTGCATCCCCTGTGGCCACACACTTGGCAGAGTTCTTGTCTCCATAAATATCATGGCTTTTGAGGTTGGTTGGTTTTTTTTTTGTTTTTTTTTAATTGGTGGCATCTGGAAAGTTTCCATTATACCACAAAAAATACACACCTTTTTGAATTGAAAAAAAAAAAAGAAAAGAAAGCACTTCATACCAAACAGCTAATAACGGTGTACTGATTAGATCAAAAAGAAAAGTGTTTTATGATGTAAAGCATCTTTTCACCTATTTTTTTACCAGCTGAAATTATTGATATGAGATACTCAGGTCTCTTGTGTGGTATTAAAAGAATCCTAGAAAAAAAATCAAAACCAATTCAGAATTGCCTTAATATCTCTTCCATAGGCAGGTATTCTGTGTTTTCTTTGAAAGTGCTTTGAAGTGAATGTTCAATGCACATGCATAATTTCTTACGTGCAGTAAGACTTGCTGCCCTGCAAGTGTGCTTTTTTCTTCCCATGTCACATTGATTTAAATCCTGAAATTTAGCAGGACCAGGTTCTGGCCCTGAAATTTTTCTTCCTCTTTATTAGTAAAATGAAAACAGAAATATTAGGCAAACCAACAGGGCACAGAACAGAATGATGATAATTACAGCTAAAAAAATCTCGGTTGCGTGTAAGTTCTAGTGATAAACCAGATTTTAGTAATTGCCCTTTACTTTGATTGACAGATTTAAAATTTAAGTTACTATAAAAATCCCACCACACAAAAAACAAACAGAAACAAACAAAAGAAAACCCAGCAATGAAGCAAAACACAGGTGAATTAAATGCCAGATGGCAAAACATATTTCCTTCAAAGTTAGTTTACTTTTATGAAATCTTCCTTCTCCCCTTCCTTAATGGATGCTTTAGACCACAACAGAGTTCTGGAAAATAAAAGTTACCTTTAGAATCCTACGTTGTTTCAAGCTTAACTTTATATGGAATATAATTTGTCTTAGAAAATGTGTAACAGTGAAATAAAATAAAAGGTTTGCCAGTCACATTCCCTGAGTAAGCTTATATGTGGAAATTTAAATGCAATCTTTTTTTGCATTGTGAAAGTTACCTTAACCATCAAAAATCTGATATGTGAGAGTGTGAAATGAAATGTGCCATTAGCAGTGGGAGGGGAAAAAAGTCTCACCCTAGATCAGGCTTAGAGTGGCAGAGTAGAAAGGCAATTTGTATTGCGTATTTGTATCCTTTGTTTCTCAGATGATCATTACATTAAGGAAACCTCTAAACTGCGTATGTTGAAAAAAGCTTCACCAGTCTGTGTTCTGAGTGTTTCAACATACATTAATGTCTCCTTTTCCTTCCTCCCCTCCTTCATATTTTATTTTTTTTTTAAGTTACTTTTCAGTAACTCATGGTTTCCTCTTGGATCCTCTAAAATTATTTGATCCCTGCAGCTTCTGGTGGTCATCTATATTATTATGTATTTATAAGCCAAAACAAATTGACTTTGGGATATGTAATGTTCTGACTCCACCAGTTCTAGCTGTCTTGAAGTCATGCTGCTTTGCTTTACTTCTCCAGTATCTTTGTAACCATAACCATATTTCTGAAGATCTGAGCAGTCTCAGATACTGCTGTGCAGCTCTCACTACCCTGAGTAGGTTTGTACAAGCTTAGCTGGTACAAACAAATGGGCTCATTTGAATCAGCAAACACAGAAGACTAAGCTCTGTCTGATGTGCTTTACTGTGCTGCTTGAGAGCATTAACAGCAGTTCTCTTTTAAAGCAGTTAACAGTTTTCTCTGTAACTAATTTAACCTGTTTCTCACTGTGTGCAAGGAGCTAATCTGTTGGTTGAGAGAAAACAACTCTGTTGCTTTTTGAAGGATATGTCCTTTTCCAGGCACAATCCTATTGAAAATCTTGAGCTCTGAAGCAGTACCACAGCCTTTCTCCTGTCTGACCTGCTTTCCTCCCATGTTGCACAGAAATGAACCCTGAAGTGCACCACAGGCGCTTACCACAGAGGCTGTCAAGTTATTTTTGCTAGCTGCTGATTGCCACACCTGATGCTCTTTAAATTAGCTCCAGCTAGGTTTCCCCATATGTGGTGACAGAGGGTTGCATATTGCCTGGCAGATCAAGATATTTTCCAGATCACAGTGCAGAGAAAGCTGTGAAGTGTCATGCAAGGTCAAACTGCTACATTCTGCTCTAAGTCTTTTTTTTTTGTGGTGGCCTACAAGACAGTGCCAGGCATCTCATAACATGAAGCAGTGAGAGAGACATTCGCTGCTTCAGGATTTTTCATAGACACTTGGACCTGGAAAGCCAACTTGTGTGTAAAGGTGGAGGACATGGGAAGGAGAGATGGGGTAAATTCTGTTTGTGCTATGGCAGCACTCAGGAGGAGGAATCCATAGTCCTGGATCCAACTTCTGTAGTACTGGGTACTGCAGAAGATTGTAGAGATTAGTCTAATTTAGATTTGTATGGGAGAATAAACTTGAATAACCTGCTGTTGAGGACATAGACTGCTGTGGCTGAGACCTAGTAGGAAACAGGGCTGAATAACAGCCACTGATACTTCCCTTTTCCTTCTTTTTTGGGAGTAGAAGTAGATTGTCTTCCTTTCAGAGACTTTTGTTTTGTTTTAGCCATCTAATGAGAAATCCTCAAGAGAAATATTCCTGAGGAAAGGGTTGTTTTTCAATGAACATGAGAACAATGTCTGTTCTAGGTGGGGTGATAGAAGGGATTTTTTTCTTCTCATTCTGCAGGAGTTCTAATTCTCTACCATTTTCAGGAACTGATGCCTTCTTTTGCAGTGATGGCCATGAATATTTCTAAAATATTATAGCAGAGTTAGCAAATAAGGGGTAAGCTACTCTATGAACACTCCAAAATACCTGTTTCAGATTTTGATGATACATGTCAGAGTTTTGAAAGATTACATAAACAAATAGGCTGCTTGCACATAGTCTTGGTTTGTGCTGGTTCAGTGTGTTAAACATAGGGTCTTTCAAAATCCTGCATGGGAGCAATTCTGATTAGGAGAGGATCTTGACACTGGGCTTTCTTCATGCCTGAATTCTGCTTTTCTAATCACTTAACCATGGACTGAGTACAGAGGAATTTCTGCCTTGGCTTTCTGACCTGCTTTGGTTCACAGCTTTTCAACCCTGAGGGGAACCATCCTACTTTTTATTCATCCTTTTCTCAGGTAAAATTTTAATGTGCCATACTGAAAGTATAAGTAGAGAAATTTTAGTCCAATGCATTGAGCCTGAAGCCCTGCAACTCAATGTTTCTTCTTAAAATTCTCCAAAGCAACCCAGTTTTGTTTTTCCAATTATTTTTGAGTTTTGGTTATTTTCCCTTTTTTTTCCTTTTTCTCACCTTTTTATTTATTAGATCACCTGATTTAAATCAAATGATGGAAAGCAACACTTTGATTTGAAGCTTACTGTACTTCAGTAATATAGAAATATTTTAATATATAGAAATTATTAATTTCTAAGAAAATTATTAATTTCTAAGAAAATATTAATATTTAATAATAGAAATATTTTAGCATTCAAGCATTGTTTTTTTGAATTTTCCCCATAATTTACTGCCAATAATTTACCCCAAGTAATGCAGTTCTTTGCCCATATAAAATGCTTCTTTCTCTCATGTCTAAGAAGCCACTTGGATCTTTGTAATACTTATATCTTGTGTGTAGTCTTGTGTTGGGTTGAAAAGAAGTATTGCTTGTGTGTTGGAGAAAGTGGCCTTTTACCCAATTACTAAACTGCAAGCTGTACAACCTTCTCTTTGTGAATGTAAAGAATTAATTTACACAGATAACTTTTATTTAGTGTCTTATTTCCTGACAGTGACTGTTTGCTGAAATGGCTTGATGCATACACAGATGGAATATTTTTCTTGAATGGCGTCGTAGGTAGGAAAGTTTGGTTGACATTTAATGTTTGCCTAACTCTTAGTCTTAACTGTCACACATGAAACTAAATGTAGAAGCTGCTAGTTCTTATTCTCTCTTCTACTCTATAACTTCACTATCATATTTTTTAATCTGAGAGGATCAAGGGAGTGTAGCATACAAACTTTCTGGAAGCCATGAGTTGAAAGTTAGGTAAGAGAGAAAGTCTGAGATATCAATTACATAAAAAAATACTTTTCTTCTTTCCTCTTCCTTCTCTGGTTAGCCAGACTAGGCTGGCATAAAGGAAGTTTCTTAGCAAGTATTTGTAAACTGCAAAGATGTTCAGTGTTAGTTGCCATTTTGGGGTCATGGCACAAACTAATTGTTCTGTCATCTTTAAACAGGGACATATTTTGTTCTGCACATATTATTTTAAATATTGCTTGTTTTTATATCTGTGTAGTTTTCTTATGGCTGTTATTGTTCATCCACACCCTGGTTGCTAGCTTGCTAGACTTCACAGGAACAAATTCTATTATTTTTCAGTCTTATGTTATTACACAGGAACTCTCCCCTCTGATGAATATAAGTAAAACAAAAATTAAAACTGTAGGAATTAATTGAAAAACAAGCCTAACCATTACTATTTGCAGTTTTCATTCCACAACATAATACTTGAAAAATTACAGCTTGTGCGTTGGGGAATGGTAAATGAAGGATGAAAGTGCTGAAGGTTGATTGATAGTTATGGTGGGAAATGAAGAATAAAAGTGATTTGTAGTTAATTGAGGGAGTCCGTTTATGTGCGCACTGTCATTCACACTCCTGGACAAAATGACAACCAAACCTAGCATGTAAAAAAATGCTGTTTTCAGAGGACTGTGTTCTCATCCTGGTACTGCTTTAATCCAAACTTTCTTTCTTCTTTTGATTTTCATTTGCAGTTCTGTTTAGGTAGCTTGAACCTGAAACATATGGATGTCACCTCTGTCAGAGTTTCTGTGTCTGTAGCAAGTGCAGGACTTTGACATCTATCTGTTTTCAAGCCCATTCTCTTTCATGCAGGGAGAATGAGGGTTTTTAATTTTCCTCACTGATAGATTTGTAACATTGGAGAAGAGAATCATCAAATAATTTAGGTTGGAAAGGATTCTTAAGATCTTTGAGTCCAACCCTTAACTTACCACTGCAAAATCCAGCACTAAATCATGTCCACATCCACTCATCTTTTAAATACCTCCAGGGATGGTGGCTTAACACTTCCTGTTACCAGGTTTTTCTTCAAATGTGGTAATTTGTTGTAAAATGGAGATGTGTTAGCTGCCTGTATTTAGTCTTGAGAAGTGATTTGTTAGCAGAGCAGTTTTTTTTATAGGAATAGCTAGGTAAAGAGATGTTGCCAATAAGGTCACGTAGGAAAATTGGAATAGTCGTCATCACTAATGCAAAGTAAAAATTAACACTATAATCACTACTATTACAGTTACCAATAACTGTGTAATGATTTATTACAGCTTTGTCCCAATTTAAAAATAGCAATTTATGTGGTAATGAGAGAACGTAAAGTATCATTACAGAGCAATATAAAAAAATATCTCATTACTGCAGAGCCAATCTTGTTAGTCAGTAGTCTTGTAAAATTGGGGCAGAATTCAAGTGGCCCTGTAGGTCTTGAACAGAGATCATATTGTGATTTTTATGTATTTTTGTGCCTTCTAAAAATCTAGTTCTAGCTGCTTTGCTTCTACAAATGTGTATGTATTGATCTATGACATTTTTTACCCCTGCTGTGTTGGGTAAAACCAGAACAAAACTGTGAGTTGGTTGAACAATGTAAGAAAGGTTAACTCTCAGCAAAAAATAATTTTGTTTTAAAATTAATGAGAACTCAGTAAGACACACTCTGTTTAATTGAGCTTGTAAAAAATATTTCTCAATATTAAAATTTTAAAAATATTTCTAAATATTTATGATTTATGCAAGAACATTAGTGCTATTTGGACAGACTTCAAATGTGGAGGAAGCTTTCTGAAGGAAGAAAAGTGGTTTCATTCATGAAATAAGCATCAGTTCTGAATAGTGGAGATCTATCAAAAATTAAAAGATATTTTAAAAGGACAGCATTATTCAGAGTAGTAAATAAGCATAATAAAATGTCAGGAGCATTTTGCAGATTTTTTCCCCCTACATGACATGAAATTTTATAACATTCTCTCTTTTGATTTACTCTTTTAAAATTCTCCTGATTTATCTCTTCAATTTTTTCAATACACATGATCAACTCACATATGTCCAACAGTAATGTCTTCATGGATTTTAATGAGATTCAAGCTCAGGTACTGGTTTATTTTCACCCTTGTAAATCCATAACGCAGAACTAGATTAATCCCACAGTTGTGTTTTGAACTGTCAGGGGTTTTTTTAAGTTTGTAGGCAGTACTTGTTGGTAGTGTCTTTGCAAAGTGATAGTTACAAAGCTGACTGGAATGTAAACACTGTCTCAAAGCCAGGGCATTTGGATCAGATGACCTTAGTTTTGTTTAAAAACATTTTGATTGGTGTTATAAATCCCCTCTTCAATTAAAGCCAACATGTTTGAAGATAAAATGACTGTGATAAGTAGCTAGGTTACCTTTGGTAGCCCTGAGTAGCAGTGTAACACTGCAATTATTCAGATGTGCTTGCACTATCTTTTAGGGAAAGATACTGCCATGGATTAAATAATATTTCAAAGAACTTTGAGAAGGCTGGTACATTTGTTGACAACCTTTAATTGCTCTCTTGCATGTTGTATACACATGGTTCTGCCAGTAATTTTTCAAAGTTTCTGACAGCTCTTTAGAACTATCTTGGGTTTTTGCCAAAAACAAAACAGTACTGAAACTGAGTATCCATATTTAATCTTATTGTCAACTTTTAGTGAGGTATTAACATTTTCATTGTTCTGTCAACAACTGAGGACTCTTCCAGTGCAAGAAAAAAAGCTCTGTCTGCAACTCAGCAACTCCATGTGAGGCTTGAATTCCTTCAGGAACTGTGTTCACAAATGCATGCAGAACACTGAAAAACTGAGCAGGCATTGGAATTGCAGAATCACAGAATGGCTGGAAGGGAACACAGTGGATCATCCAGTCCAACCTTCCTGATAGTGTAGCTTTTTCATCTTTCCATGAAACTCAGTTTATTTTGAAGAGCTTTGTAGGGTGAGTTCTTTCTAATATGACACAATAACTGTAAGACTCAGTTATTTCCTTTTTCATAATGCATTTTGGAGAAAATAATCTTAAAACCTTTATTCATTTTGGTTAGTATTTTGAATTTAAACTCATGATAACAAATCTAAAATTTATACCTGACAATCCTTTGTTTGTTTGTATGTGTTTATATCCATGAAAGACCATGTACAACAAGAATTATGTTCTTCTGACTTTTCTTTTAAAACCTGAACACATATTTATCATACAAATTACATTTATATTTTTTACTTCTGCCTAGAAAAATAAAACAAAGTAATTCAAGTAAGCTTTATAATTTTTTTTTTTAATTTGAACATGTATAATAGCTTACCTGTATTTTCTTATTATTTATTTTCAATTTGAATTTCACTGGAAATGTCTGACAGAAGAAGTGACTGTTGTTTAGTGTTCTGTTTCAAGGTTAGATCTTTACTGTGAGTAACTGTGAGTAAGATCAAATTGTCTTTAACATTAACAAGCACTGCTTTTTTGTTTGTTTTTTTTCACCATAAGAGAATTTGGTCCAGCACATCCAGGAGAAATTACCACCTCATATTCTATTTATATACTTAACTGCTGCAAGGATTAAATAGAAACAGGTTTCAAGCACTGTGTTCTGGTCCTGCCAAGATTCAATTGCATGCCAATTTACATCCTTAAGTCTAGTGCCATTAATGTTCACCAGAGCTCCTTAGCCTTGAACTTCCAGCTAGACACATACATAAACCCTATAAAGCTTAGAGCTCTTTATTCCATGAATGCTATTCTGGTGGAAGAACTAGCTGTAGTTCCTCACTATTACCAATTCCTGTGTAATGACATTTATTACTGCATTTTGAGGCAACTCATTACCAGAAGCTGCTAGACTCCTATTTAGTTATTAGCTGGGTACAATTAGAATTGCTTTAATCAGCTGAGCTTGTTCAGCTGAATTCACATTTTCTTTTGCTGAAGGGGAGATCTGAGTTTATCAGCCAGTACTTCAGGCAGTATGAAACCATAACCTTAAATAATCCTGGATGTTCTGACCATACACAGTCAAGAAGTATGTGTTACTTAATGAATTAGAGAGAATGGTTATCATCTTTAACCACTGTTTTCACCCAGTTTAATGTCTGTTTTTTGCAACAGGGAATATAGCCTTCCTAAACACACATACATACCTTACAGGACAAACCTGCATGCAAATTCTTTTTTTCATAACCATCTAAATTTTCAAGTACTTCAAAACTACTTGACACCTCTTTGATAGTCTGAAATTTGGGGGATGCAGGCAAAAAAGATTCATCTTTACACGTGAAGATTCCTGTCTATCCTCAGCTTTGTGCCAGATGGCTTTACACCAAATGACTGATAGTTGGCATAGATAAGCTTCCAGCAGAACCTTGGTATTCAACTGTTCCTCACTTCTCTGCTCAGTACCTTCCCAGAGGAAAGCTTTCCGAGTTTTGAATGGCCAATATGCCTGCATTTCCTCATTCTAGGAGGACTGGGGGTTAGTGAAAGAAGTCCAAGTCCAACACAGTTCCCAAACTTCAGTGGTTTGAGTACTCTCTGGAGATTTTTGAAAACCATGTAGAGGAGAAGGTTCTTCTATGGGAAAGGAAGATGTCCAACACAAGCTATTGGCTTACTAGGGGCAAGTCTGCATCAATTGCAGGTTAAAACAGCATTTAGTCTTTATACTTAGTTTTGAGTCAGTTAACACTGGAGAAAGTAGACCACTAATTTAGATCTCAATTTAGAGGTTAACGTATAACCTGTGGGGTTGGAAGAATGGCAGTATAAGTAAAGAAAATATGTGTTTTTTTGTGTAATAGTGGCATTATTTTAGAGTCAGGTTATGTCACCAATAAGAGCTCAATAGTGTCCGGCAGGTACAATGACACCAAAGATGCTGAAAGAAAGAGAAATCGCAGTGGCCCCAGCAAAACAAAGGAATATAGAGCTTGTCTTGGCTTATTAAGTCCTGGAGGTCTGAAAACATGGAAGATCTTATGGGAAATGTGCATTGACTAAACCAAATCAAATTCAAAAGCCTTTGAATGAAAGAGTGCAAAGGCAATGTGGACTGAAGGGAATGAGTCTAAATTGAAAGAAGAGTTGCTTAGGTTTAGCTAATCAGATTTCATAGAGATTTTACTCTAAGTTAGGATGATTTCAGGGCTGATGAGATGCAGAAACCTGGAAAGATTTTTTTTGATGTGGAACAAATAGGCTAAAAACCCTTAATGTTGAGGCAAAGGGAAAAAGTAATAAACTGCATTATTTCTACTTTCATGTCAGACATCTTAGGTTTGAGCTTGACTTTGAGCTACTGTGCCTAGACCTGAAAGTTTCTTTAGCAAATTGCTGATGAGACAAATTGGAATTGTGATGATGAAGTGGTACAGGTTTTAATTTATGGCAATTTTTTATGTTGGGTAGGAGTAATAGAACCACATTTTCCTAAAAATACATTATCCATATTTCTCAGTAGTTGTACCTGAAAAAAAGACCTTATGGTTATTGGGGGGAAAAGTATTTGGAGTGATTATTTATGTTGCAAAATAATTTTTCTTTTTTTTTCTCCACAGTAAAACCAACAGTTATTGATGTTGATATTTATGTCAACAGCATTGGTCCTGTATCATCAATAAATATGGTAAGTGACTTACAAAGATTTTTATCTGGATTGCTGATCTTGGCATCAATACTAACTTTTGAAAAAAACAATAAATACCACAGTGATAAGTTTTTTTGGTTCTGATTTAGTCCTGTTTTCAGCTATAATTCTGTTTTTTGTGTCTCATCAAGATAACAAACCTAAAAGCAATATTATGTTCTATGTTGTCTATTGAAAAATGCTGGTAGATCTTCAGTGGTAAAATAGTCATCTCAGGAAAATAAAAGTATGAAGTGAAGCCATTGTCAAGAAAACTCTTGAGCTGTTGTTTCAATAAGCAATCAAATATACAGAGTTTCATAATGCAGAGTTAATAAAAGTCATCATATAATAATGGCATATTTATTTGGAATTCATCATCTCTTCAGTGGTCGCTGAGTTACCAACAATCTTGAACGTTAAAGTATAATTTTGCAGAAGTTATACATCGATGTACTGGGTGTGTAAAGGCAGGAGGTACTGAACGAGTGTGGTGGTGTGGCAATAATAAACCTGTGGTTGGTCAGTTGTTACAGTCTAAGCTCTAGGTCTTTCCTCAGTGCTGCAGCATCATGTTCAGATTTAGAAAGCAAGATGAACGTTTATGTAGCTCTGGGGTTATGGGTAGCTGTGGCTGCTTGTGCTACTTTTGAGTTTGAATTCCTCATATGATTCCTCTTCTTAAATTAGGTTGATTTCTTTTTTAATACAACTTGGGAATGGAGGACCTGTTAATATCTTACTGTACTTGAAGATTTTAAAATAATCTCTTCAAAACAATGTCTCTTTTCCACAATAGCATTCAAAGGCTGTGTACAATGTTCCTATAAGAATCTAATGAATGCATTGCATGTGTCTTTTGTATTTTTGGAAGAAAAGCTCCTGAATTTAATAGGTGTCTCTTCAGCTTTATTCTTTGGTTCTGCCTGTAAGTATGAAAGAAGGCAAATACTTGCAGCATATCAAATACAAGGTGGCCAGACGCTCCTGTGCACCCTGGCAGTGGAAAATCTGGCAAGTAAACACAGAACAAATTATGTGCTGTGGACAACTGTCATGTTCAACGACTGTGAAATGTGTTGATTGATATTTCACATGAAGCACTGAATGTCAAGCAATGGGAGTAGCTGCTCTGATCTTGAACTAATAAATAACTAATTATCTTGCCCTTCCCTGATGGTCTACCATAATGACTTCTCTGGAGAACAATTTATTAGAAGGTCCTCTGGCTTGCATTTACTCTAGGAATGGGTACTCTGTTCAAAAGCAATGGGGACAATATGTTTTTGCCCTTTACCTCTGAATTAATTTGTGTTGGCTTGTCTCTTCAGTGGAAGAACTGATTGAGAAGCTTCTTTTCCCCTAATTTGTGTTATTTCAACTGTTTGGCTACAGTATTCAGTAACTCTGATTTGATCTACTGGAAGAAAAAAATTGAACACTTTTAGGAATTAAGAAAAACAATTTATTTACTTTAAGTAAGCAGTTATTCAGGTAGACTGTGAACCTCTGAAGCCTGGGCACACAAAGAGCTGAACAGAAATAGTAGCTAGAAATTACCTGTCTCAGAGGAAGAGAAAGGAAAGGACCATCTTCAGTCTGATATCTGTCATATAACTGAAATTTTAAAGGGAGAGGAATGTGCATGAAAATCCCATTTCAGGAGAAAAAAATGGGATTCTTGGTAGAACCCACCTATGCTCTCTTTCTCACCAGAACAAGAACTTCTAACTTTTCCCCCCTAACTTATTATTAAAAGTTAAGTTGTTCTGTCCAGGCTATTTGGTAAAGTGGTGGTTGATTGAGCAAAAAGAACTATGATTACATTGATTTCCATCTCTTCTATTTCAAGACCGAGATCATTGACACGTACAAGGCGGACTTTCCTGCTGTGTACTTCCAAACACAGACCTTAGCTCAATTACTTTTTTCTTAGTCTGCAGCACTTCTGAGGGAAAATAATGTGGAGCTTCTCTAGAAATCAAACTCTGCATGTATATTTTCTGATCAGTTTTCATCAGTGATTTTCATTTAGTGGGTGAAACCTAGGAAATAATTTTCTTTAAGATATTTTTTCAATGGGTATTCATCCCGAATGTTCAATCCAGTTTTGTAGAGCAAAGCTTTTCAGATGTCATTAACTGTTACAATTATGCTTAGATTTGAGTATGAATATTAATATCTAACTCTTTCTTTAACAGTCAGGAAAAAGACAGTTGGTATCAGACACCTACTTGTAGCAAATTTAATCTCAGATGAATTGTATGTGAATACAAGGAAGAATGAATCTTTTTAGACTGAGGCTGTAACTGCCACAAGGGGAAGAAATGTTAGGAGCTCCTTTGAAGAGGCTTCAAGTCAAAGGAGAGGAAGTGTTCTGTGGCAAATACAGCATAATCCACAGGAACATATGGCTAACCCAGCATTCCAGACTTTTTGAGGACAGTTCCTGCCACTTCTCCTAAAAGTCTTATTGGTTACTCATTTTCTAGGTACTTTCAGTATGTTTATTTTAAACCTCAAGGTTTCTAGAAAAATCAAACAGTAGTTGCTCTTCTATTAGAGACTCATCACTATAATATATTTATGAAGACAATAGAAACTTGTTTTCTGAATAGATAGGGGTGATTCTTCCTTTGTGTGAGACGTGGAAGGCTTCTTTGGGTCATGGTTTAAAAACACCTGATATGAAGTAATAGGTATTGTGTAATAATAGACAAGGAAAAACAGAACTGAGTGATACTAGGAAGTGTTTGCGAGTGGCAGTAGCTTTAAATAAGTAATTTCAGCATTTTGAGTTATGGCATGATGCTATGAAATGGTAGATATTATTGATATTATGCATGAGTATTTTGAAATTAAAAATTCCAAGATACATATATGCTCATTTAAAAATTTTCGGCTGTCTTTTTAATAAATGAAAGCCATCTTATGTATAAATATTTTGATGCCTGTCCTTTATCAAAAACAAAATAGGATGTGAGCTTATACTCATTTAAAAGAATCAAAAACTGGTTTATTTATAAGTAAATGACAAATGCCTTCTATGAGCCAACTTTGATGTTCCTATATGCATATTATATCTCTTTGTCTTGGTTTTCATCATTTAATAAAATAAGTTAAAGAAATCTGCAATTTGCTATTTCAAGGTGCAATGTCATCAGTGACCTCAGGTTATAGGATGCAAGATTTTAACTCAATCTTTTCTTATTGAAAAATTTTGTTATATCTGTAATTATAATGAACACTCTTCCACTATATTAGGGAATCTTAAGGACCTTCTAAATGAGTTTTGAAAATTTTTTGAATTTTAGAATTCATTTGTGATTTTTTAGAATTTCTTTTCCCCATGCTTTATATTGTAAACCAGATGTATGGACTCCATATTAATCAGTTTTTATATATCTGTCTTTTTGGAAATTTTTTTCTTCAGTATTTTCCATTGAAAATTGTGTCCAGGAAGTATATAATTTTGCATTCAAATCCGTGGTTCACTTTTTTGTCAACCCTCCAGTTCTTCTCATTAGGTGTAAATGTTTATAAATTGCTTTTTAAGACAGTCTTAATGTGGCTTACTGCAGTATGGTCTTCTACAGATAAGTAATACTAGCTTGTCTATAAAAGAACTGAAAAGGGAAAGACACCAATATACAAATAGGGAACTAGACATGAATAGAGGGGGAAAAATCCCCTAGAAGTAGTTTTGTGAGACAGAAAGGTAAACATGCTGAGATTGAATAGACTATTAAACCTCAGTGGCATCAAAGGCTGTGTATTTGTGCATTCACACATCCAGGATTAACTGAGTAGCTACAAAAATCTAAGATTGCAGCACAAATTGCTAGTGAAAGAACAATTTTACACCTGCATGGTTTTTGCAACTGGAATCTCATTTTAACACAGCTGTACAGAAAGGATGTTGAAGAGAGTGTGAGAAGCAACCTTATAAACTGTACTTACCTGGCCATAAAAATAGTAATTGGTTATCTGCTGGACATATGGTCACCTCTTTATTCTCAAGTATTATTAAATGGCTATTCAGAGTGTTTCTTTTAAGTATTTCATCACTTTATTCTATTGTGTCTCTCTAGGCTATGTCATATATCTTTATGGGTGCTATATTTCCCATTTGTTCAGTTAAGTGTTCTAAAATAAAAGCAATTTTTACTCTGTTTTACCCCTTAATGTATTGTATTTGAACTTCAGTTTCAAAGTCCCCACATGCTCATTTTGCTTCTCCACTAGACACTATGTGTATCTAAAAGAATAGTCTTGATCTAGAGGCTTGTCTAAAATACTACTCAAAGGCTCATAATTAAGCCTGAATTTCTTGCATACTTTCAGTATTTGTGTCTATTCGCTTGATAGTTAAAATTACTATTTGAGCTGCTACAATTATAGGAACATAGCCTGGTGAATCTTTCCATCATATGGCAAAGCTACTTTATAGCCAGATTTCATCCCATTTTCAGCCCACTGTGAAATACTCCCAAGTATTTCCTTTACAGACATTTACAAATATAGTGCAAGCCACTGTTTGAGCACAAGGCTGATGCCCTGTTCGTTGTTAAATTGAAGTGTGTTTTTCTATCTCACTATCTTACCTAATCTATTTACAAAGCAATTGTGTAGGGAGACGGTTGGAGTTATTTTTCAGGAGTGACTTTTCCAGTCAATGAGTTCAGATAATCGCTAAAATAATGGAATGCCTTGGGATATTTATATTTTTCACTGAAAATCTTACACTCCTTTTTTGCTCTGTGACCTAAGAGAACACTCATGTACTGAGCTAAATTTTAGTCTGAGTGGGTCTGTTTGTTTACAATATACTAATCATACACTTAAACATTTTTCTAGATTATGATTAGGTTACTGTTCTTGTTTCTAGATCATACTTATATGCTGTCATTAAGTTTGGATCTCTCATGATAAAAAAATGTATGCATTATAGAAAACTTTTTAAAAGAATGGATTTTTCTTATCTGATAAAACAAAATCACCTCTCCTACAGGCTCATTCTTGTTGCCTTAAGCTCTGGCAGTCAATGCCTCACTATGAAAATGTTTTTGGGAGGTAGTAGTAATAAAATGACACATCAATCTGTGGCTTCTGTTCCACTATAGACTTTGTGAGAGGCTCATATAATCTCAAAAGTGAAACTGACTGGAAAAGAGGAAGCTGGGGCTGGGGAAATGAACATAGATTGAGGTTTTTTCACATATCACCTCAGCAGCTTCTACATTTGGTCTTGTCTAGAGCTCCACTTTGTGTAACTAAAACAGAGCCTGAGAGATAGAGACTCGGATAAAGAAGGGCCTTAGGCTGCCCTTGTTTGAGATGCAGTGGGATGGACTAGAATAATGTTAATTTTTCTGCCATGTAGCTTGTGTGCTACACAATACATACTGCCATTATTTGCTGCACTGGCAGGAAATCCAGTTTATTTCTTGGAGGAATGATAGATTCTGTCACAAGTCTTTGGTAATGGACTAATCTTAGTTCTGCTGATCTCTCTTATCAAAATTCAAGCAGATTATCAAATATGGATGAATTTAGCCTTAGTGTTGTCACAAAAGGTGTATGGCAAATGAGCAATTTAATTTCAATAAGTTAGAAAAATTAAATGTCTCATCTACTCAGTAGTGGGTATTAAAAATATTTGAAGAACGGCTAGGCTGAATGCTTTTTCCATAGATAAACAGTGTGAAAATATCTAACAGATTCCTCCTCTTTGAAGTTATATATTAGCCTTCATACAAAAAGTAGTAAGAAACTCTAGTCTAGCCCTAGTTTTTAAAGCTTGATTTCTCCCACTTTAATAACCTGTTTCTTGGGCCTGCAGGCTTTAGGGTTTAGAATTAGTATACTCAGTGTTACAGCTCCTTTAGAATGTAGTAATTGCCCTTCTTGTCTATTCATTGATACATAGCTTCACATTCTTTATTGACAACATTTGGGAAAGTTAGTCTAGAAAAATTATGGCTAAATTGCTGTAAAGGGTATTGAGTTACTTTAGGGTAAATTGACAATATCTTGGCCTAAATCAATTTCATCTTTGAGTGTTCAAATGTTTATCAACTTTGTTTTAGAGTTTCAGCTTTTCATGATTGCTCCATGAAAGAGTAATTACTTTTGTGTTGACCTGTTTATTGGATTCCTGGATAATATTGATGTAATTTAAACCATGGTTTTGAGAGCTTGGTCTTCCTTAGTGCTTTCAGTTATGGATTTAGTCAGGAAATGGAAGTTACTGATTTGTTCTGTAAGTAATAAAGATGTACTAATGACAAGTTGTTGTAAGACTTCATGTAGGAATGTAGGCCTAGACATCACAGCATCCATAGAGCATTTCCAGCAGCACTACAAATGTGCTTGGTAGTTAGGAAGAAATAGCTGAATACAGGGTGATCCCCTATAAACTTTATTGGACCACAGAATCATCTTCAGTTTCCTGTAAGACTTTTTGATTGCTAAAGAATGAATACTATTCATCAGCCTCATCTGAATATCAGAACAGTGATCGGTGTTTTCCACACCATTATTGCAATGAGCAAAACCCAGAAGAACATTCCTACCTTACTTTTTTTTTTTTTTTCCCACAGGAGAGCTTGTCATCAGTCTAATTTGACATAACTTCCTTTCTTGACAGAGAGCTGAAAAATAAGGTTTAGAGAATTGTATTACATTTCCTTTCAAGCTTTGTTTGTGAACATGTTGTCCCTTGACTCTTAAGAATTCTCAGATATGCTTTTCTGGTACAGACAAGGTGTTTCTGCTGAATGACTCCACAGAACTGAAGAATAATGCAAATGCTTGGTTTCTGCAATTAAAAAGGTCTACAGCCTACAGGGTTGTATCTGTATCACAACACTTCCATGCTTTTGCTAACACTGTACATTTTCCTCCTTTTAAATAAAAGTAGTCCTAATTTATTGCTTTCTTGGTCTGGAAAAGGGGCTTTTATGTGGTCAGAAATAGTGATATTCTAGGTTCTTTATATGTTTTCATAGCCTTCTTCCTCAAAGTTCTTTCCACCTTAGTCTTCTTTTGTGTCTGCTTTTCATTAGAAATTTAAGATACAGGTGGTTCTGTTACATGCTGTGTTACGTTGGGTAAGCTGTTTTCTACACTTAAAACTTCTATCTCCTCAAGAGACTTTGTAGCACTTTTCCTACTTCTGCAAATTACATTTGCATCCCTTGAAAGCTGAAGAAATTTTGTGTGAGGAAGCTGCTATTATATCTAATATTAACATTTTGCACACTACACAGAAGCAGATAGTTTTGACCACAGAGATTTGGATATGTTTTAGCTAAACATCTCAGACACTAAAGTGTAGTTGCTGCTTTAAAACTAGAAACAGACATTTTAGTTGTAATATAATAATTTTATTAACTGTTGTTTGAGGTTTGTTTTTTTTTTTTTCAGTTATAAATGGTAAAGATACAGAAACTTTTCAAGGGTCTAGGAGAATAAATTCTCAAGGCTGCTGTGAGATTATTAAACCAAGGAAACTGCTGTCTTCCTTTCTGACTGTGTCCTGTGCTTACCCCATAATTTATCTAGCAAATTTCATTTCTTGGGAGACATGAGAGCAGGAATAACTGATTATTGCTTTATTGCAATTGTTTTTGTATATTTTCCGAGGAGAACAGAATTTTTAAATGTATTTAAGGAACTTAGTAATGGGAGATATTAAATGCCTAGCCTTCATACCTTCGTGAATGTGGCCCTCTATTTGTCAGGTCAGATTTATGAAAATTGGAAGAGGTTCATGAAAGTATGCAGGTGTTAAGCTTTTTCTTACCGTGTCTAGCTTACCTAAATGCCAATGTCTGTTAAATAGTTACATCAGCTCCACTGATATTTTCCTTGCATAGTTAGTGAATATTTCAGTAAGGTGAGATTAGAAATTTAGATTAAATCTGTGTGATTCTTGGCATACCAGAAGAAATCTGGTATGATTTTGGAAAGTATTCTTCCTTAGGAATTGTGGCCTAAAAAAAATATGTCATAATAATAGGATTTTTGTATCTGTTTTTATTTGAGATTTCAAATAACAATATTTGAAGGAAGGAGTTTAGGCTAGCTGTTAGAAAGAAAAGTGGAAAAAAACAATTGATCCTGCAGACTCTTCATTGTGTTGACAAAGACATGGTGATGATTACACTTTCATGTAATCTGCTTCTGTATAACTATTCTTCTATGAAGCCAAAAATTCCTGTGAAGACTGTATGCAAGAAATAGAGCAAATGTAATACAGCACAGAGAACTGCAAGAGAGGAGAAAGGCCAAAAATGGTTGGAAACTATTTTGAGAACATTTAATAAGACAGCCATGCTATTTCAGACCTCCTGGTCCTTCTCCTCAAGAGAGGTTACTAAATCCTTCAAAAGAAGAATCCTGGAAACTAAATTTCATAATCCTGAAAAGCACAAGCTCAAAAGTGGCATGGGTGTTGTGGCTCTGTACTTGTGCTCCTGGTAAGCTCTGCAAGTTTAAACTGCTCGTCACCTTTCCTGTGTGTTGCATCCTTTTCTGCTTCAGTTCTATGTACTAACCTTTCTTTCTCTTGTCTGGTGATTAATGACTGTTGTTTTTTACCCCAAATATGTTTATCTAAACAGCCTAGAAGTTTGCAATGTCTCTCTCAGATAAGAAATAGAACATGTATGCACAAGATTTTATTACTTTTTCCACCTGTACTGTCTAACCAATAAATTACCTCTGTTTTCAGACCTTGCCTTTCAAAATCCTTCTTGAAAACAGTAGCGAGTGAACTCCAGGGGTAGTGAGATTTGGCTGATAGTTCATGTTTGGTAGTGTGTGTTGGCTAACTGAGACAAAGAAATAACTGTCATCTGCTTACACACACTCCATGTATCAGACTCTGACAGCTCTGTGCTTTCAAATGGCTTTCCAGGTAGATATTTCCCTGAGGTATATTTGCTGCAATGTGCACAGCATGTGTTTTTCATTACCTAGAAGGCCTGTAGATTTAGGTAAAATTACAAAGCAGTCAAAGTTGTGAATTACAGAAAGGTAGAACCCTAGTCTCTCAATTTATATTCATTATTATATTGGAATCAAAAAAGCTTTTTTTTTTCTTTTTTTTTGACTAAGAGTGCCAATTTATTAATTTTACTGCTCCTAGCAACTGAAGAATTGGGAATCACCAGAATGCATGCTGGTGTTCCCCACTGCAAATGGAAATAAAAAAATTTTCTCCTCTATTACTTATCTGTCTCATTCTTGGTCTTCATTACTTGGGGTGAGATTGTCCCTTGAGCATTTGCTCACTAAACATCTGGCCATCTTTAAGGCAAAGCAGTTTCAGTTTTCCTAAACTGGATTCATGCATTATGCAAATGTTGCTTCATTAGACACTGAGATGAGCTATCAAGCTATATTGTTTGGTCAGAATAATGTAGGCTCAATGCTGATTTGAAATCAGACTATCAATTTTGGATAAATTCAGTTCATGCAATCATTTTTGCTTGTGATTCAATTAGGGCATACACAGTGATTGAGGTAAATGCAGTCAATGATTTTGTCTCTGTTTCTGACTTTTTCTGATACCTATGTGCAATGTGTGAAACAGCATAAACAATAAAAGAGCTAAATTAATCTCTCAGAAAGTGAATAGAACTACGCCAGGCATAATTTTGAGCCATGTTCTCCTAAAATATTCCACACTGAGAGTCTAATTATAAGACCCAAAATTACCCAAAGTTGATTTTGGCACTAGGACGTATTGGATCCTCAATGGCTTCTGTCTTTGAATTTGCATTGTGTGGAGAGTTCAAAGTGAAACACCTGTAAATTGGAGATTTTCTTCTGTGCTGGATGGGACCAAATAAATAGCAGATGTATGCAGTAGCAAAGGATCTGCCTGGTGCCTGATCCAGTCTGAATTCCACAGGGAAGCCAGTTTCTCACCTGACATAAATGGTTGAATTCATCAATGTAAATGGAAATGTGGTGATCTGTGCTAGCCTGCTGCTTTCATATTTCCTTTTACCTAAAGTGTTTTTTATTGTTTCCAAATGAAAAGGTTAGATACTAGGAGGTTTTATTTTGAATAATATTTTATATTTTAGTATATCATTCTTTTGCAGAATACATTAGAAAAAAAAAGAAAAAAAAAGAAAAAAGAGAAAAAAATAGACTGCAAGGTTATTTGATTGCAGTCACCTGAAATCTCTTTATCTTCATTGTTTTCCCTGCAACGTGTTCTCTAGCTCTCTGGTGTCTGAAACTGTATTTATGTAAATAGGTCTGAGCATTTCTTTGCCATCTGGATAGCACTGTAAAAATGGCATAAAGAAAAGGAAAGTGAAAACAAATATAGGAAGTCTGGGAGAATATCTTAAAAAGAGAAAATTTGATTTGTATTTTGAGAGCTGCCTAGCTGGACCAGCATGCAAAGGTTTTGACAGATTGTGGCACAGCTAGGTTAACTAAGTGAAAAGAGGTGGATTCAAAGAATTACTTATGAGTTTCTTCTGGATTTTCAGAATGTCTGGCTAAACTGGTATTGTGTGATTATTCTAGATAATGATAGCTGATACATTGAATGGTCAACTTGAGTTAATTCTTTGGTTTAGCTCAAATTTATACATGAAGTTTTTGTTGATGAAGTAATGTTTAGGAATGTGGCTTCTTTCTAGATAACTCACCACCTCTCACATGTGGAACTGGTTTTATGTGTTCCTTTGCTAATATATTTCAACCTGTACAAATATAGGCAGTGATAAGATAATCTTTCAAATTTTAAACTCTTTATAGGTCTAGAGTTACGAGGATCTTAGCAAAATGCTTTGAATAAAATGACAAAAAAAACCAGCAGTCAAAATCATAATTAAATTATATTGAGGAACATGCCAAAAATCTGTCAGCTCCTAAATAAATGATCTGATTTATGCCAAATATCACATGGAAGCTAAAGTCAAGAACTGGATTTGAAAGTGTTTTTTGAGTATTTTGTTTCTAATAGAGTCTTACAAGGCTAGAATTTGAAGGGTTCAGAATTTGAAGCTTGTCCATGGGCTAAATCTCCATTTGTTTGAACTCAGCATTTTCCCAGAATGAGATGGAGGACAGGGTCAGTTTTACATAGAAAACTGTAGGCAATTTTAGTTTTATCAAGTAATTTGTTCCTGTGGCACTATCTTGGACTATAATACTGAAATAAATATGTTGAAATGAGGGTATAAGTACCTGGGATTCATGTTATAATCTAATTAAACATGTATGCAATATTTTTCTTTATAAATAGTGGATTTCAGATTAATATTGTAAAGAACAGCAGATATATATTTTAGAACTATGTCAAAGGCAGTTTAGACAGTGGTTTGGCTCCAAAGCAAACATAGGAACATGTGTTTTTTTTCACTTTCAAAAGCAAGCGACCTTCCACCTTACATCAAGCTTTGCTATGTTGTTCTAGTTAGAAATTGCATTAAATTTTAGGGCTTTGGAGGGGGAAGAATGGTGCATTTCCTGTATGTCAGAAATGCCTTCTGTTGTCTTTGAGAAAATCTGCCTGCAAGTCTGTTTGCACATGCTCTGCAGAGAAAAATGGTTTTAGCAGCTTTAGTCTCTGGTTCCACCTGTGTTGTACATTTTTTTGTGTGAGGGTGGGACAGATTTTCTGGAGAGCTTACATTTGAGTTACCACAGCTGGTGTAAAAGAGCAGTGCTTTGTGCTTCTAGTGATCTTGCAGCAAGGAGGAGGGAGTGGAAAAGTCAGTTATAGGGATTTTTTTTTTCTCACTTGTACTCAGGCATGATAAAACAGTCCTGCATTTCTTGATAGTCTACCATGATTTTGCAAAAATAGTTCCTCCTTCAACATACTCACAGTTTCTTTGATCTGAGGCTCCTTGTTTGGTACAGGAGTTTTCTCCTTCCTGCTATTGTGGTACAAGCAGCTGCTTGTGGGGACCCAACAGGAGGGCCTTGAGGTTAGAGCAGGAGAATGCTGCTCCAGTGGAACATACTTCTTGAATTCTGTGAGGATTGATGCTGTGACCACTTCCCTGGGGAGCTGTTCCAGTGCCCAGCCACACTCTGGGTGAAGAACATTCTCCTGATATCCAACCTAAACCTCCCCTGACACAGCTTCAGGCCATTCCCTGGGTCCTGTCACTGCTCACCAGAGAGAAGAGATCAGTGCCTGCCCTTCCACTCCCCCTCATGAGGAAGCTGTGGACTGCAATGAGCTCTCCTCTCAGTCTCCTCCAGGCTGAACACACCAAGTGACCTCAGATGCTCCTTACATGGATTCCCCTCAAGGCTGCTCAACATTCTCATATTCCCACTTTGCATAGTCTCTAGCAGTTTAATATTTTTCTTACATTGTGATGCTCCAACCTAGACACAGGACTCGAGCTGGGGCTGCTCCAGTGGAGAGCAGAGTGTGACAATCAGCATCCTCAGCTGGCTGGTCATGCCTGATGGACCCCAGGACAAGATAAGACAGCTAAGTGGCTGGTAGCACATTCAACATTTATTTTTAAGCACATATTAGACCTAGAGTGGAAAGGACTTCCATGCTATCTGGACTTTTCATATATTTCTCTCTTTACCTTATCCTGAAGTGCCTATTTTCTTACTGTCAATTTGGATCAGCTATAAATGTTATGAGCTCTCCTAGTAGAGCTGGAAAATAGGAGCTTCCAGGTGGCATTGCTTCTGTAGACACCACCATGACTTGCTGCCATTTAATGCTCTTCTGCCTGCAGCAGAGAGGTGTAGGTTCTTCTGCAATGAGGCATGGTTTACATAGGGTTTAAGATCTTGTTGCTGTTTAAAAAAAAGTATTTTGATTTCTTAATCAGCTTGTCCTAATTTTCTGGGAATGCCAGTGAATGTAGCTTTGAGAATTAAAAGGCATCTTCCACTCATATTGTGTCAAGTACAGGTGTAGTTCCATCTTTGATGAAATACTTGTATTAATCTTAGTTTTACTATGCAACTTTTGTATATCTCTATAGATGAGGTAATGGAAATGGCTAGGGATCTCACTTTCTGGTGGAAATTCAGAGGGTTTTAACACAGAATCCATGTGTATATTACCTGACAAATAGTTTTCTAAGCATGCATGTTCTTTAACTTCATCTTTTCCAGGACTAGTTTGAAAGAAACAAACAAAATGGACAAAAGAAAGTTACATGAAACTCACTCAAAGTCAACATGAGATGAGCCTGCAAAAAGTGTGGCAGCCTCTTGAGCAGAAGGGCTGCTGGGTGTTGGAAGCTGGCTGAGGAGAATGAACAATTTCCTTTGTTTTTTCTTTTTTTTGGATAAGCTGTAAAGTGACATGTCTTATTTGAAAACTGTGAGTTTCTAATAGACTTTTAAAGAGCAGTTTTCTACTCATGAACCAGGAGAATTTCTTGAACTTGAAACAGGGGTAAAGTGAGTGATTAAATAATTAGAGGCTTTTCTAGTGGAATGTAGGAGAATGCAGATCATGATTTTTGCCTGGCCTGGAGAAGAGCCAGGACTTGAGCTCAGGAGTTCACTACTGAATCCTACCCAAACTAGGTATTTAGTGGTTGGTTCCTGGGTTGATTTCATTTTTTTCTCACTCTCCAGTCATTTCCATTAATATTATCCATGAATATCCCTCTTCAGTGACTGTTGCAGATACTCAGATACAAAAGGAACCTATATTTTCTAAATGTAGGATGAGTAATTCCCATTAGAGTGATTAGAAAACTGGATAAGTAACCCAGCTCATATTTTGAAGGGAGATACCATGCTACACTCCGAATAATACCCCATAATCTATTTCCATATAATTTATGAAATGTTTTTACTGGGGGTAATGCAAAGGTTAAAAAAAAACCCTTTATTTTCCCCTAACTATTCTGATACAGTTAAGCAAGAAGTACTCCTTGAACAGAGAAGATGAAGGCTTAGGTGGAGGTTCAGTGTGATTTGCTTGAAGGCATATGACATATGGTAAATTCTACATCATGTTAGGAGAGTTCAGTTGTTGGAAGTAAGGCTTTACAGCTTTTTGGCATGTAAATTAAATCCCTGCTCACTCATTGATTTAAAATTAGTGCATTATGAAATCAGCCTGCAATTTTTAATGTCATTCACATGAGTGGTAAAAATCTGTTAGTCTACAAATGCATTCCTCTATTTCCTATAGTACATATTTTGCAGAAATTAACTTTTATCAATGAATTACTGACTATACTACTTGCCAATAATGCTGTGTAGAAGCATCTCTATTCAAGATACCATTGTTTGGGTTCTGTATTTTCTTTCAGATAACCAAAATTGACACACCTATCCGATCCATAGCTTAAAGGTACAGCCTGAAAGTAGGAATATGCATATTTTAGAGTAGTACATATTAGAAGAATATGAGGAATATGAAATACTGCTTCTTTTTTGCTTGTTCTTCCAGCAGACTCACTGCAGATCAGTCTTATTTTTCTTATCACCTGTAGTTTTCTCAACTCATTTTCTCCTCTCTAAAGTTGTGTATACTTTTAGAAAGCCTTTGGAGTAGGTATGATGATGATGTTTTGGGGTTTTTGTTCTCTCTAGGGGACAATTGTGTGGCAAAGTTGCTGTCCCCTTAGCTTGTTCACTTGCCTCACCTTGCCTTTTCTCACCTGTGCTCACACCACCTCACTTTGTCTCTCCTCACCTCCCTTTCCTTCTGTTCTTTTAAGCTCTGGCACAAAGTTAGTACCATGCAACAGCTCTCTCACTCCCTCTGACCTTCTTAGGTGAGATGGGGAGGAGAATCAGAAACTTTTGGGTTAAGATAAGGACAATTCAATAATTGAAAATATAATAGTAAGACTAGTAATAAAAAAAAAATAATAATGAAAAGCAAAGAGAGATATTTTTATCTCTTAATATGGAAAATTGAAATACATTCTAGAATTCTCACATGGCTTTGAATCTTGAATGTGTTTTCTTGATATAATTCAACTATGCAAGCCCATGGCTCAGTTTCAGTTTTTAATGTATCAGGTGCATGGCAATATGGTCTTTTCAACCTCTATTATTCTATAGTCGCTAACATACTCCAAGACACCTGCTAAGAGAATTTGTTGATTTTCCTGTGGATGTATGAAGGAAAAGACACAATCACTTTGTACCTGTATTTCCCATCTTTTGTGTTTTAATAAAAAATTTGGTGCTGCCCATTATTTCCTCTATAGATTGTGTCCATAAAATTTTGCTAGACCTTTTCCTTAACAAGGAAAAACTAGTGGTAACATTGAGGCTCCTCTTGTGTCAGGTATGCAGGATACAGTACAATCTTTTTGTGTCAATCAAGTATGGAGGTGTCCCTGCTGACAGAGAGAAGCCATGAATGGAAAAATGTTGGTTGTTGTCCTAGAGATAATACAGGTAATGCTTCGTGATGGAGGGAATAAAAGGTGTGCTATAAAGAAAAGAAAATGTTGCCATTATTGTGGGATTTCTAGATGTGTCTACAAGCTAAAGGATATTTGGGCTTTTAAATTCTCACTTGGCTTTGTGACCAGAAGGATTTTTATAAATCATGCTCTTCACTTTGTAGTTTCTTTGTAGCTGTTCTGACCTGCTCTACAGAGCACAGAGTCCTATGTTTGACAGTAACAGCTGTATATTGATTGGCTGGGTCTTTGCTAGTGGTGAACACTGACTTGAAAACGCTTTTCAAAGCTTTCCTGCACTGGGAGTGCAATCCCTGCCTGAGATTTCTTTGTCTGGAGATGATAATTTCGTCCCTGAGAGGGAGTGTTAAGTATATAATGTCAGTAAACAATGCTAAATTAGTTAAAGTGGAGGAGAAATCTTTCAAAAATTAGTAGCTGGAAGTTTCATGGGAAGGATAGATTGTAGACCAGACTAATGCACAGGTTTGGATATATCCTTAGAACAATGCTTGAAGCCACTTTCTTTATGCAGGGCCATAAAAGCAGAAGTTATCCTCTAATTCACTGAGCTGATTCCACAGTGCTGTAGGAAGCCACGCAAGCCAGTCCTTTTCATGTATTCTTCTTTAGTCTTACACCTAAAATATGGTTTTCTACTTCTGAGGATTGATTGACCTCAAAGACCAGAATTTTCAGTTTTGGTTGTTCAGATGAATGCAGAGATTAGGACCTTCTTCTTTTCCTGTACTGGTGTAGAAGCACATCATAGGGTAGAACTAGAATTTAGTTCCTTTATATTTTTTGTCTTACATGAGGAAGTCAGAATCTAGACTTAGAGGTGCAATGTTCTGGATAAAGTAAATGAACAGAGGAAGAGATGATCTTTACACACTGGAAAAAGGGAAATGTGAATCTGAAGGGAGATTTTGTTACTTTCTGGGGTTTAATTAATATAGTCTGCTGTTGGCAGAGTGTGGAAATAAAGCCCAGGCTCTCTCTCTTTCTCCCTTGTCTTTTTAAGAGTTCCGCTTCAATCTGCTGACATTACTTGGCTAAATGTAAATTATTTAACATAAGAGCAGCATATAATCAGAATACCACGTGGAAAGAGTGAATGAAGATACTGAAATTCATTACTGATACATGTTACAAAGTAAGGGGTTTGCTTTGTGTTCCTCTGCTTTCTTTCCCCATCTCCATAAAATAATTCATCTTTACTTCAGTTCTTTCATAATTTCTTACTCTCATTTCCTTTGTGAAGTCCTATTTATTTACTAGTCCTTTACTTTCCTTCACCTGTAGCTTATCCTGTCCTAACTTACACCATTTCCCATCTTTATAACTTTTATTTCTCCCTGCCAGTAGAACTCCTGCACAGTTGACTACTCTTCCATAGCTCATCCTGTACGTGGTTTTGTGCCTTTTTATTGCTGTCATTCTCTCATGCTTACCAGTCCTTTAGCAAATGGGACATTTATAACAGTGTGTACAACAGAACTATTGTGAATTTTACACTTCATATAATCTCTTCCTAATAAATATGATTAATATTAAAGGCCTACTACTACCCTAGTATACAAACTACTGAAATTCAGAATTTGAGGGCAACTTGTATAAATGTCAACTCTTACAGTTGTAACATTTTAACACTGAAAATGTCAATGTATTCTAAGTAATGGTGTTTTCCTCTGTGTGAATTACATTTTAATCACTGGTGGATGAATTTTAAATTTTTCCAAAGTTCACAAAAGTTAATCAATCTAAAGTTTGTATGTTCTCAAAAACTACTGATTTGTTTGTTTGCTTGTTTGCTTGGGATTGTTTTGTTTTGTTTTGTTTGGGTATTTGAGGGGTTTTTTATGTGCAAATAGAGTGGAATTCAAGGTAGCTCAACTATTAACTAAGAAAATGCCAAAGCAGTCATAATTAAAATCCAGATTCCAAGTAATTTGGGTGGAAAAGCATTACTTAAGGTGTATGATAGAAGATTCTCATGAGTTTAGACATCCTTATGAGGTCATGGAAAAAATATTAGCAACAGAAGCCTCTCATTCATTATAAATGCAATTACCAAAATCACCTGTGAAGGAGAACACAGGGGGGACAATTTTGACTCATCAGTAAGCTGGTTGAAAAAGACTGATGAAATTCAGGTTTGCCATATTTATCCATCCAAATTCTTTTTTCTTAAATGAAAGTCCTTAAAGTGTGATTGCAAGAGCAGGATCAATCTTTTCCACAGGCAGCCTTTCTCAGTTTTCAATTCTGGGTTTTCCAAGTGATAGACTAAATATGGGCAATCTTTAAAAATCATGCATGGAGCAGAGTGTATATCTAGTAATTCCTTTACATTTGTACAGTGTCCTTGTAGTCACAAGAAGACTGACTTGAGTCAGAAGAGGTGGATATTTATGTGGTGTTCTAGTCTAGCATAAAGGTTGTTTCAGTTGCAGAGTCAGAATCATGATCTTGTTTGTTATAATTTGCCACTCTGTCCCTTTTGTTGGACATCTGATTCAATCAAAGCATGAATGTGTTTTTATGTATGTCCTTAGAATGAATGAAATTCATGTTTTCAATCCTTAATTGACTACTAATGTGTGAATCAGCTAAACACAGGCTTATCTTGGATGTGAAAAAGTGGCAATTAAGCCCAAATATTTGTCATTAAAAAGGTTGTTGATATTGTTTTGCTTTTTAATTTACCAGCAATAAAAAAACCCCCCCAAAAAAAAAAAAAAGTAGCTTTTAATTCTGACTCATGCTTAAAATCATGGAGTAATTTAGGTTGCAAGAGACTTCTGGTCTATATCCAGTCATATAGTCCAGCCCTCTGCTCAAAGCAGCTTCAGTTAGATCAGATTGCTCAGGGCCTCAGGTTTTGAGCATCTGCAAGAAAGGAGATTCCAGAGCCTCTCTGGGCAGCCTGTTCCAGTTTGTTCAGCCACTGCCATGGTTTAAGAAAATGTATACCAAACTGGAAATTCCTATGTTCTATCTTGTATCCATTGCCTCTTGTCCTGCCTCTGAGGAGAATATGGCTCCATATTCTTCATATACCTTCCCATTAAGGTAGCTGAGGAGCTCCTCCCCTAAGGCTTCAGTTTAGGCTGAATAAATCAAGTTTTCTGATTTTTTTTCATATTTCATGTTTTTCAATCCCCTGAAAGACTTGCTCCAGTATGTCAGTTTCTTGTACTGAGAATCCCCAAACTGCCCTCTAGAGGAGGCCTCTCAAGGGCTAAGAAGAGGGGCACAATCATGTCCTTCAACCCACTGGAAATGCTTTAGTTAATGCATTTCATTACGTGGTTGCTCCTTGTCTCCACAGCAGCATATTTCTGGTTCATGGTCAACTCATCCATTAGTCCTCAAGCCCTTCCCTGCAAATCCATTGTGTGGACTTATTTCCTTCCTGCTGCAGAACTTTACATTTGTTTATGTAGGAGTTTCATGTTTATGTATGAGTTTCCTGTCAGCTCACTTCTCCAGCTTCTCAAGGTGTTTCTGAATAGCAACCCAGGCCTTCAGCACGTTGATTATTCCCAGCAGTATGATGCACATTTTCTGAGAATGCCACATCAAGCACTGAGGTCGTTAATGAAGATATGAAAGAATACCAGATTGAGTGACTGATCCCTGAGGAATGGCAATAGTGACTGGCTTCCTGTTGTACTTTGTACCACTGATGACACCCCTGTGAGCCCAGCTGATTTTCCATACACTTTATAGTCTGTTTATTGAGTCTCTACCCCATCAACTTGGCTATAGTGTAATAGGGGAAACAATTCACATATTGTTTTTATCTCATGGTAACTCTTAGAATTTCATTTTCCCCCTCTTCATTTATTCACAATGCTGTGAATGAGGGTATAACTATCCTTTTAATCTAAGCAATAACTACATTCTTTAGGAAGTGCATAATAGATCAAGGACACATTTGTAATATGGATTCATTAATTTACTATGCTAAAGTGTTGGAAGTCAGACAAATATGTGATAAATTCTGTGGCAAAATTTTAGCCTACCTGTATGGGATTATTTATTACAGGGTGAAACTGACCAAGACATGAAAAACACATGAGGCCTCATGACTGGTTTTTTTTTTTTTGGACTCTGTATAGAGGGATAAAAAATGGATGTGTAACATTTTAATTTCTTTATATCCACTATATATTATAGCCACAATAGTGGCTAATTATTGTCATGGAAGGATACACATTTTAACTGATAGCCTTTAAAAGTTAATTTGATGTTTGGGAAGAAGAGTGGGAAAGAGTTGCATGATAAACAGTTAAAATCTCTCCAGAGATTATTCAAAATTTTTTCAATGGCCTCCTCATGCAGTAACAGATCTTGATAAGCTGATGAAACAAAAATGAAATGTTAACTGTGGAATACCTTTATTGGCTGAACTAATCTAAAGATGAAAGAATACTTTACCATTAGAAAAATACTGGTGCAGCTACCCATGATTGCAATATTCTCTCAACCCCAATTGATTTAATTTAGCAATCAGATGAAACAGCAAGAAAGCTTCTTCCCAGCCTTTCTTACCTATGATTTATCTTCATTTGTCTGGCTCAAGGAATGCTGACTGTCTAATCCACATGGAGACTGCTCAATTTTTACTGCTATGTCTCTTTGTGTCCAAGGCAACCATTTGAAGCCAAGAAAATCCTAATACCTGCAGAATTTATTTCATGTATATATGAGTCCAGCTACAGCAGGCTCTCAGGGTCTGTCAGATTATCAGCAGAAACATATAGCAATGCAGATATCACAAATTTGTCACCATGGGATTAAAGCTAGCAACAGCTGTTGAGGGCTTTAATAACACTGCAGATGTTTGAACATAGAAATCTGCTCCTCCCTTTAGCACTCATTTTTCACTTCCTTCTAAAATAAGTTGTTTTTTTATTTCCTGGGGTTTAGATTTTATTAATAGATAGGCCATATTAATTACAGAGCTATTCCAGCTTTCACAAAGCATTATTACAGTTGAGCAAAGTGCAAATGTTACATGCATGCATTTGCTCTAATTAAGCAATTCACTGCTTCATTCTTGATGTTAACCAGGGCCTTGTGACCATCAAATAGTATCAGCAAAGTATCCTAAAAGCATATTGAGGCCCAGGAGTCCACAAACTCCTTGACAAACTCACTAAAAGCATTGTGAAGTACTTGCTTTAGCAACCTGAATGTGATTCACAGGAAAGGCAGTGTGGCTATGTACTTCTCAATTTTTTCACACTCCTCATTAAAAAAGGGAAAGTGGAGGTTTATACGTATGTTAGTTAAGGTTCACAGCAATTCTCCAAAAGTTTATAACCTTATTCCACACGTGCTAGAGGTATGTATATTAGAGGTCTGAAAAAGAGTTTCATGATAGTAGGCTGTTTCATGATAGTTTCATGATAGTAGATCTCTTCTGAGGAAACTGAGTTGTCCTAGGAAATGAATTCAGTAAACAACTAGAAGAAGGCAAGAGAGAGAAGGGTGAGATCATTACTTAGCCCATTCTGAATTCTTGTTATTTGGCTAGCAATTTATTTGAACTGATTCTTATTTGACTTTCTCTTTTGGGTAATGTTCTATTCATACAAAATGAAAGCATTCTGATTTGGAAGTGACTCTTGCATCCATTTAGCTTTTACTTTTTTTCATCATTATGAGTAGCATAGTCAAGAGAGTCAAGAGAGTAGGAAATAACACATGAGATTGTAATTAATAGGATTTAAAGTCAAGAGGAAAACAGCAGTGTGTGATATTACTATCTTCTAGTTTCTTGAAGTGGTTTGTCCATCCACAGGTACTTTTGGTTTAGTTTTGTAAGTAAGTACTAGAAAGAACATTTAATAAATTTCTATCTTATACTATTCCTTACTAACTCTTAGCATTTTTATTTATCTATACGCATTTGTCAGTTAGTTGACTTTTGTCTGAAGTTTTGCCACTACTTTTTTTTAAACTGTGAAGGTCATTATTTTGTTGAAAATAATCAGAAGTAGGACCCAATATAAGCTTGAAACCGCATTTTGCATCTTAGCAGCTTTTCACAGTCCTTATTCTTTCTGCTCCTCTATTAGCTGACCCTTCAGCTGAATGTAGCTATTTTCTTAATGGTACCTCAGTCTCAGGAAGGTCGTGGCAAGAGGGAGCTAATTGAGGAAGTCCTTGGAGTTTAACTGCCAAATATTAATAGCTTTATAAAGATTCAAGGATCAAGCTAGAAAGTGAATATATTTTATAACATCAGTTGTGGCATTCAAGCCAACACCAGGCCAGAGTAAAAGGAATTTTTTTAATAAGATTAGGGGATGTTGCGTAGAGTATTTTTCAAGTAAAAATGGTTTAATCTGACAAAATTTTCTGTTATTTCTTTGTCCTACACTTGACCATCCTAATTTACCCTTAATAAATAATTGAGATATGACTCTTGTTACCACACAATGACAGAAGAAATTTTTAAATGACAGTATATTAATTTAAGGGTGGGACATAATGATGGGAGTTTGAGTGTAAAAGAGTAGCATGAAAGGCTGACAAAGTCTTCCAGACTGTATCTACAATTCTTGAAAAAAGGTGAAAAAAAAAGTTTTTAAGCTCACTGGAGATCTGCTGGTATTATTTCAAAGGTGTATTCTGCTAATTTATGTAGATTTTTCTCAGCTGTATTTAACTTTGGTAGATTCCATTGCTTGAGTCTGTTCTTGCTTAATATTACTTTACTTTTCTTAAAGCAAATGATTTTATGTTTTCTTTATCCATCTTTATGTGGAAAAATTGAACTTGCTTCTTGCATGCTTTTGGAAAAATCTGCAATTCTAATGAATATTGCTATGAACTATACAAGAGCAATTTCATTAAATTACCAGGATAGAAACAAGTTGGGTAGATAAAAGGCTGCAAGATACTAAAAGCTGAAATACTATTTTTCTTTTTAAAAATAGATTTCTGAGATTTCTGTTCTAAATAGATTCAAAAGTTTTCAGGCTAGCTTGCAAGTATAGCTATAATGTTTTAGCAATTTAATTAGGCATCCTTTAATGTAGTAATATTGACTCATGTTCATCAGAGTTTTGAAAACTGAGAGCTATTTAATAAACATGAAACTGTCATAAAATAGCCAACACAATTAGCTAAATTGGCTAAATCTGTGGTATTTTTACTTTGACTGATGATATGTTTAATTTATGAAAATCTTTCACTGTAATCTTGACCTGATGTTCAGTTTAGTTTGTAATTTATCACACCAGATATGTTGTGTTGTGGAATTGGGAAGAAAGCATTGGGAAGGGACTTGAATAGTTTTACTTGTATTTCAGACTCATCACTGAATTTTGATAAATTCATTGCTCTTCTCTCTACTTTTTCTTACCTTTCCTTACAGATGAGTGCCGACAGCAGAGTATTGTTGTGACAAAGTTGTTTGGTGGGTACCTGGATCAGGCAGGGTCAACCTAACATACATGTAAATTTACAAAAATATCCAAACTAGCGCATTCCTAAGAAGTTATGGAATCTTAAAACACTAGTGCCTGGTACTGTGCAGGCAGCAGGGATGTCCCAAGGACTTTATAATCTACAGGTTAATTGCTTTCCCCCATATTTCTGTGTAGAAAATCCAGAGCTAGTGCTAGAGAAATTATTATCTGTAGAAAAGTAGAATATTTCTGGGTATTTTAATACTCTACATTCTAACAAATTAGGATACCATGTGCTTGGGCAGTTAATCAGATTGGCCCATTGTCTGCAGAACCTTTATTCTAACCAAATTAATATTAGCAGTATGACTTTTAAATATCTGATCCTAATATGAACTTAATAGGATCCTGTATATCCTGATTGGGAATAAAAATTGTATTTACATACTCAGCATGCTGACAGGAATTTGTATAGATTCCTTGGAACATTGTGGTGCTAAGTTACCTTTGTAGGCAGGAAAAAAATTGGCTTAAACTGAGATGCCAAAAGGAGAGAAGGCAGCAGATGAAGGAATTTGTGTTAGATGCTTCATGTAAAGAAGGTTGTCTTAAATTTTTGGATGCCAAAACTGTGGGACATACTTGCTCTTACACTCGATGAAAGCTTTATGTTTCTCAACAGAAACCCTTTCCTTACCCTCTAAAAAGAGAAGATGAAGGCCTAAAATGCAAATTAAAAGCTGCTGGTGGTTTATAGGGCAAGATGAAAATGGAGTGAAGTTTCGACTACCTCTCAAATATTTGTATCTGTTGACAATAGAAGAGATCATAAGGTACAGGTTTTTGAACTGGGATGTAGTATGTGGAAATACATGGCCATGATCACAAAGTTAAAGCTAAGAATAGAGGAAGAGACAGATGTACTGGAAATAGAGGAGGAAGAGCTGTCAAAACAGAAACTGAGGTAAGCAATAAAGGCAAAAGACAGTATGTCACTATTTTCCCTTCTGCAACAACAGTTAGAACTGCCACAGACCTGGGACAGTTTACTGAGAAAACTGATTTTTGAAATGGAGACCTGAGTGATACATGGAACCTTCTGGTCCTAACACTGTAAATAGGCTACACAATTCAGCTCATTCCACTAGTTATTCCAGTATTTTTGTGTTGAAATCTCCTCACCTTTTAGTGGGAGTCATACTTGACTGTTATCATCAGGGTCTTCTAAACAGCATCTGACAGTACCAGAGCTTGTGAAAACAAGACATTTTTTTAGGAGTAAGAGATAATAATTGTCCAGAACACAAGCACTGGTTGTTTTGTTTTATTAAGGGAAAAGAGATCATGTTGTAATACTGTTAGATGGGATAATTCCATAAAAAAATTCATGTTACGAGTGGAACAGACTTGGTTGGAACTCCCTTGGATTTTTGTGTAGAGTTGGATTTTAAAGTTTTGATTTTTCTTTTATTTTTTAAAGGAAATCCATATACAGGATATACAGGGTACCCTATATATTCCAAGGACTAGGTTTTATTATGAATAGAGGCTTTTGGAAAGATGCTGTGAGAAATTTTTCTGCTAACGGTATCAATGTATGAAGTTAAGGTTTCTCTTAACTAGAATGAAAACCTTATTGAAAACTATTCGGTACAAAATGAAATAGACAATTGCTGAAGAAAGAGCTCAAGTAATGTACCATTGTTTAATATTATTTCATGTAAAGAGATGGTACAACCATATATGTTTGCTTTCATGAAACTCAGTTGCCAATTGAGATAAATTTCTTCCTGTATAAATAATTTTACTATCAGTGTACTTTCAATAATCATTACTTTTAGTTTTAAAGATTTACTTTCTTTTTTAGACTCTTAGTTTCATTCTATCTTTATCAAACAATCTTTTGCAATACCTTCTTATAAGTGTAGCATGTCATAGCTGATATGATTCTTTAATCTTGATGTCTCTCTACTGCATAATTAATTTGATAGCTTAAAAGAACTTTACTTTTTTTACTGAAGAAGTCTGGTCACTTTGGGCTTGTAATTTTCTCAGCTAATGTGTGAAGGTCAGCATAAAGTTCAGTTATTACTGGATGTGATAGCAGTCTGACTTCTTTACTAAATAATTACTGTGCCAAAAAACTGTAATGTTTGCTTTTGTAAGTACTGAAAAAATAATTGAAAAAAAAAATCCCAGGCTGTTAAATTAAGAGGTTGCACATTGGTTCAACTTCCTTCATTTTGGTTGATTTATTTAAAAAAGCAAACTTTGAGAAATTTAAGAGAATTATTTAATGAGGTCATGTTGATTGAACATCTTAAGAAATTTGATGTTTAAGAGGCATGCACTTACTTCAAAGTTCTAAAACTGGCTTTCATCCCAAGAAAAAGAAGGAGTGGGATGGAGGTGCAAGGGATAATGAAGAAGAGGGCTACAGATCTAGGGAAAACAGAATTAAGAGTTGGCAAAGAGCTTGTTAAGAACAGAAAGTAGATTACTTACTGAAAACTCAGGCCATTTATCCAAGTCTGAGAATAAAATAATTCAAAAGGTAAAACAATTTCCAAAGAACATTAAAACTGGTAGTACTTTATCTGCCAGGTACAAAGAGAGTATGTACAACTGGGGCTGTTCACTGGCAATGTGGTGTGACCTCAATACTTAATGAATACCTGTTCAATTGAATTAGAAGGTTGTGCTGTAGAAAAATAGCTAAGGAAAATGGAAAAAAAAAAAAAACCAAAGAAAACAAATGTGAAGTACAAACATATAGACAGATCAAGGGACTAGTCACTCTTTACCTGGTGCATAAAATTTCAAATTTGCCACCAGCAGGGAGGGCTAGTGATACTATACAAGGTGGGGTGAGAATTCTGCTGGAAGTCCTTTTGAAAGGCAACTTGAAGATGGACAAGATGTAAAGAAGAGCTAGCAAAAAATATAAGGAGGGTGAAGATTTTACTTTCTAGGAAAAAAACCCAAAACAACCCAACCCAAAAGGTGCTGTTATACAAGCTGTTTTGGCTGCATTTGAGATGGATTCAGATCTGTGTATATGATGCTTATGTATTATCTAACACACTTTTGTCAAAACCCTCCAGCAGAAGAAGGCTTTAATATAATTTTGGCAGAACCAGGAGAGGAAATATACTGATATATGGTTATTCCAGCTCATTTGAAGAGACAGAAAAGGTGATTTGGAGATTTATATTCTGAAGGTGTAACTTCACCAGAAAAATACAGCTGAACAATTTAAACAAGTTTGACTTGTTCAGTAAAAAGACTTTTGATTGCTGATTATGTATTCTCTTATGACACTAAACAGGAGGAATGAAGAAGTTCAAAGGACAAGATTAATACAAACCTTATACGCAATTATAGATACACAGTGGTACATTGCTGACTGGAAATAGTATTTCTAATTCTCAGAACAGTGAAGACAAAATGGTCTTATCCAAGAAAAGGCAAATATGTTTCAAGAGGGAGCTTGTTAAAGGATTATACATTGTTGTCACAAGCCACAACATAGTGCTAAATTTGATTACCCAATTCCATAATTCCAGATCACATAACCAACCACAGAATCAGCAAATTACTTACAATAATGCGTTCAATCAATTTTCTGTTCCACACTCTTTGCTTGTACAGCTCCATTATTTATCTGTAGATTTACAATGTAATAATGTTCAGAATGATGTAAAAAGTGTCTTTTAACTTCAGGTTGTATCCAGTTGAAAAATACACCATTAGTTTTTAATCCCTTAGCCTATCTGGCTTATTAAAGTAGGTCTACAGTCATAGAAGTACTTTGAACAGAATATTTAATCTTCCTCCAAGAAAGCTTTCATTTTATTAGGGACTTGACAGATTCTTTAGAATGTTCATATGCTTTCAATAAGGTTATAGATAATGGGATTTTTCTGTAGTACTTTTTTAGGAACTCTATATATAAATCACAATAATAGATAATGAATAAAGTTTTCTATTTAATGCTGATTTTTAAAGATTTTTAATATTAAAAAATTCAATGCAATGTAAAAATGCCTGTTTTTTACCCCTCATATCTGAGGCCATTAGTTGTACTTTATACACAAATAATTAAGACTTTAAAAACCTATGCAGTATATCTTACTATTAAGTGTGACCATTTGGGTTTAATTGAGAGAATATAGGCAGAACTTTGAATTTTCCAGTACTGCTTTAGATTGAAATTGTGGAGAATTTACACCTAAGTGTAAGGTTTTTTTGGTGTGTGGAGATAGATACCAATGAGACAGAGCAGCCTGAAATGTTGCTGAAAATACCTGGATAATAGGACAGAAGTTCTAATTTCTGTCTACTTTCATGCTTTATATCTAAACTAATTGAAATAGCCAAAGTACTGGGTAGGCCAGTACAGCAGACTGGTGACTGTACAGAAGTGCTGCTACATTTGTGCAAATCCATGTTGCTCCAGTGTTCAAGTACAAATCAAAAGTGCTTCCCTTTTTCTTCATGCAGTTGTTGCAGAGAGAGACACAGACAGTGTTTCTTAGAAAGACAAACTTATTTACTGGGATCTTAATAGAGAGTAATGCTCTCATGGGTAGTCAAATCTTTTGAGCAGCTGGTCACCAGATGGATCACTGCAGATCCTTGCAGTAGCACTTTCACCTGGATGTGATGGGACTCCTGAGCCACTGCTCTGCTCAGCTCTGACTTCAGCCCTTGGTGACCACCCAGCATAGATATAATTATTGCTATTGATTATCTTAACTTCATATAAAACCCCTTTCTAATGAATATTTACAAATATATTGCCAATTTACAGTGTAATCTATCTTGCAGCACAAACTGCTTAGAGGAGCCTTTGGAGGAGAAGGCCAAATTCTCCACCTAGGATGTTAATGGACAAATCCAAATTGCTCAGGCTAGGCAGAGCAGGAGCTGCCTGAGGGAAATCTGTATGAAGGTCCCACCTGGAGAGGACCTGCAATGATCTCTCAAACATTCCCAGGGTCATCTGCCTGGCAAAGGTAGCTGGACAGGGCTGAGGTAAGAGATAAACTTGAAACTATGTAATTGCCTGAAATACCAGGCCAGGTGGGGAGGCCAGCCTGCAGCTTAGGGCCAGGAGCCATGAGAGTCAGGCCAGGCAGAGGCATCACTTCAATACAGCCTGAGACCAGCGCTCCTACCAGGCTGCTGGGGCAGGTGCATATGGCCATGGGCCAAAATGAGTTGGGTTGTAGAGAGGGAGTCCCAGGTGAGGCTAGTCAGGACAAGTAAGGTCAGTCAGTGTACATCAGACCCCTCAGCTGAAACACCTATTGGATGCTACAGGGGTTTGTGCAATGCTGGAGGAGCACTGAGAACTAAGGGCTGGTAAGCCACAGTGGGGTCTTGTGCTGCAGTTAATGGCAGTATTTGTTATGCTTGTGATTTATGGTCCCATTTTATACACTGCTGCCTTTGTCATCAATCTATTCTTCACCTCATTGCAATGAAAGTAATAATATAATGTATAAAAATTAAGTTCAGTATCTCAGACTGACAAGAATGGCTTTTTTTGTTTGTTACGTGCTACTCAGTTGTGCTTAAGCCCTCACCATTTTTTAGCAGAGCTGGTAATTGTTGCTCTGATTATGCAACTGTCTTCATGCTGCATTGTGGGTTTCATAATGTCCTATTAGTGCTCTGGTTAGCCAGCAGATCTGTCTTGCCACCAGCTGTAGGAAAATACTTTCAGAAAAGTGCACTCCCAGTGGAAGTGATTCAGATTTTAATGAGCAGGATGTTTTACGGTCTTTGCTAATATAAATTAAACTGGAAGAGAGCACTTTCTTGCCAGAGCATGCTCTCCGTAGTGCCAGAAACTGCAGGCTGTGCATAAACTGTTGTATTGTCAAGCATATTCTGTCAGAATATGGATATGTATTATTCAGTTAAGTGTTACAGTATGACCATATAAATAGTAATAACACTGTATGTTGAGATGGGAAATCCCATTTTGTATAATGATACAACCAACAGAGCAGAATACTAAATCGTCCTCTTCTACACTCAGTGAAAAGTGGTGAGTGACCTCCCTGTTCAGGAACTATCTTCAGGCAAAAGACCTAAACTATTTCAGGTTCTCTACTTTTCCTCCCAAGCCCTTGAATTCCCAGAGGAATAGGATATATTAAGAACTAGCTGCCTACAGCTTGTGGGCTTACAAAATATCACTTTGTGACTTTTTTTTCTTCAAGACAAAAGCTATTTGAAAGCTCTCTTTCACTTAGAAATAAGTGAACAGTTAATATTTCTTTTCAAATGTGTTCCTAAATTGAAAACCTGAAATAAATGCTGATGCAAAAGTTAGCCCGACAGTTGGAAACGGTATCCAGCTATTAGCTTAAAAAAGCAATATTCAAGACTGTATTTCCTTTCTGCCCTGCCTTTCCCAGCCCTGAAGAAAACACATTTAAAGCAATTCTAAAATATGTGCTGGAGTCATAGTCCCAGATTCTTTCTGAACAGAGTTTGATTGATCTTGCTGTTAGAGCTGAGCCATGATTCTATCTTGCTGTTTTGTCACAGTGTCTTGGAAAACAGTGAATTGGGATATGAAAGGATAGAGGTCTCTAATAAGATCTGCAGTTAGCCTAATAAAACACCTTGCTATATCTTTTTTATATCTTTAATTACTCTCATGATCTAAAACATAGTATGTAATCTCTCCTGGACAGAAATTTGGGGTTGCCATCAATATTTTCCATTAATTTCTATTTGTCATTTTATTTGGATCAAGGATGACCTGATATTATCTGGAAGAATTTTTAGATGTTTTACCTGTGCCAAGATTTTCAGCATAAAGCATTTTACAACATCTTGTATATTATATGTTCAGGTTAGAACAGTTATCTGGTTTAGTTCTCTATAGTATAAGTATATATATAGAAGTATATTATATGTATATGGTATAAGTTTATATATATATATATAGTATATATATAGTTCTCTATATATAGTTGTCTAGTAGGTGCATGTGTTTTCTAATAAGTAAGAAGGTGTTGGATACAGAGGATATAGGGTGGGTACAATTATGATAAGGCTATTCAAACCAAATCAGATTATGGTGGAGGATTTAATAATCTGTGACTAGTGGAGGAACAAGAGCAACAGTATCTGTGGGTAATGAGGTATAAATTTTTTTCACAGAGAAACTCTTTGAGTGCTCCATATCCATATGCAACCTATTGTTAGCCTAATACCTCTTCTTCCTTTTCCTCCATCCATCTGTTTGCTCAACAGCAAAAAAGAGAAACAGATTATATACAAACCACAACATTTGGCCATAAGTAATTGATCAGTGTTTAAAGTACAAAAATACATGAAGATTGGGTAAGCAGCTGAGGGATTGGTGTGGCAGCACTTGTGTTTGTTTTCTGGATGTATTTGTTGGAGTTTGATTTGGATTATTTTTCAGCATACTGTTTTATTAGTAATAGATTTTATTTTGATAATTTATACAGTTTGTTGTAGTGCATCTGTGTTGTGTTCTCTCTTTGTTAAGACTGACCAATTTTATGTCATAGTATGACCTAGAAGGAACCCTACAGCATTACATAGTACCTTCATCCTGAGGGCACCAGTGGTGTGGACTAAAAGACTAAATGTCTTATTATTATACTTGAACATGGGAGAGAGACCTGAAGGATTTGAACTTTTTAGAGAATCATCATGATGTTTGGGTTTATCCTCAACAGCAGAGCTAGTCTAAAACTAGAACTTATTTCTGGTTTTACATGTCCTACTGAGCATGTAGATGCTCAGCTGCAGAATTTCCCAGCATTTTTTTGTTCTGGGCCTTTTTTCCTTAAATTAAAGATGTATATTATGTTGATTCAGAACTACGTAAAAAAAACCCCCATGTATTCCTACCAAAATTTGCTTCCAAGAAACCAGACTTAAGGAAATAGATTGGAGAATCCAGTGCTGGAATAAGATGACATTCACTGTCAAGCATTTTTCAGAATCACATCTAACTTAATATACTTCAGCATGGTGGCTCTGGAACTTCATTTCTTCCAGGTGATTTATTACATCTTTGCTGTAGCATTCAGTTTTGAATAAAACTTGGAATCAAAATTGGACCAGTAGTTTGCCCCACATTAATTTTTCCTAGGGATTCCTCTGAGCTGGAAAGAGTAAGATAGAACTGTGGAGTGGGTGATTTATTGTTTCAGGTCCTACTTTGGTCCTGTGCAGCAGGACGCTGCTCTGTGTGAGGAATTTCAGTCAGGAGCTCGCTTATTTTGTTTAGAAATCTTCTTCAGGTAATATAAAGTGAATTCCAATTGATCAGAAGTTGATTACTGTCTGTGCTTCTGAAGTGGTATTAATCAAATTATCCCTTTCCAGGGAACAAACTAATTCAGCTTTTTCACTCAAAATGTTCAGTGAGTAGGAAGGTGTATGTTTGAAGACTACTTTCTTTTACTATCATGATCATGCATGAGAACAGTTCTAAAGAGAAGGTGGTCAGATAGGTGGTTGTAGAACTGAATCCTTTAATGCCAGTCTTCATGTTGATCATCTGTTAACATTTGTGGAAAAAAAAAGTGCTACATATTCCACAGTGCTCCTTGGATACCGCAGGTGTCACAACTATGTGACATATCTTGATGGCATCTGTCAGGATTGTTATTATATTAATTATTAATTAATTGACCAACCACAGGTAGGTGTATTGATCACTTGCTTGAAATTGAAACCGTGTTCCTAATGGAACTCTTTTTACAGAGGGAGCTGCTGTTCACATGAAAATAGACATTGGAAGGAAGAAGAGGGACGTTTTACTGATGTTTTCCTTCTCCACATAATTTTGAAGCTGATATCCCAGAAAGAGAAGACAGTGTTCTAGATAAAAAGTTGTGAAATTATAAAGGAACTGCTGCTTGTGGGATTAGGGCAGGAGAGTGGAGCATGTTATGTAGAAGAAAATTCCAATTTATCAGACTGACTGAGGAGAAAGGAAATCAACTAAACAAGAAATGGCCTAATTTATAGAAATAACATGCTTCTCTGGAGAGGCAGAAAATATGAACAGCAGATGGCTTGGAGGATCTCTGAAGACTCAGTGCTCAAGAATTTTTTTGGAAATTATGTGTGTGGTTTCACTTTGCCTAGAGTTCCCTCTTAGCTATTGGAATAAAACAAAGGAGCAAATAGTATGAAAAACTTCAGTTGTATTTTACCACATTTAAGTTCAGACAGCTACCTCTGAATTAGTAATGCTATTGAGCAGTAGAGAAGTGAGTGTTTGTGGGGTTAGGCATCATTTGATCAAACATAGATAATTTATGATAAAACCAGGTGCACCCTTCAAGGATGCATTTTCCTCTGCTGGCTTTCATAAAAAGGAGCCTTTTAGCTCTGGGAGTCTGTCTCCTTTTAGAAATTGTACATCCCCAAACAGTCAATTGTAAGCCTACAGTGAGGATGGAGGGGAAAACTAAACCACTGACCAATATGAAAGGAGCAAGGGTATTGAGGAGGGTGGGGAAGTAGATGTTGTCCTGGTGGTCTAAAGATCTTATGTTTGAACAGCCCCATTTCCATCAAGGGGAAACAGAAGGTGTTTGTGTCCTGAAAAAGTACCAGAGAAGCCTATGAGAGTGTGCTTCCACTTAGCTGGGTCTAACTGGAGGAGATGTAAGACTAGTTGCATTTCTCTTTTCAGGTTCACTTTTGAAGGATGTTCATGCATGTAAATGCATGTGCCCCTAGTAGAGCAGAAATCTGCCAGGCATGTGCTTGTTTAGAACTTATTTTTTATCCTTTGATGACCTTGTGCCATGCCATTTTGTGGCCTCTCTCCAGTTCAGTTGACCCATTGCTGAAGAAGCCCAAGACCAAAGGGCTGAGAATTGGTTTGCATTTGAGACCTGCCTAAATACAGAGTAAATAATAATAATAACACTTATTTAATTAAAATAAATTTTAAAATAAGTAATAATACTTGCCTAAATACAGTCAGAAGAAAAGAACCTGTATGTGTACCTGTACAGGAACCTGTTTCAGGGAACCTATGTCAACTTAACCATAGCAACTGGAATGATTAACTGGGTCCACTGGGTTTGCCGTAAGAGACATGAGCTTAAGGTGAAGTCTAAATGTTCTCTACTGATTTTATTTTTCAGACCTGGGTATCTAACCCATTGTAAGATTTTAGCAAAACTATATACTTACTGAAATTTAAGGATGAAAATGTTGATCAAGTGTTTTTTTCTCTTACCACTCAACTTCTTAACACTCCTTTAAAATATTGCAGGTTTTGTGAACAGAGTATGGTATAAATGTTTTCCCTAAGGGATTACAGTATCTTCATCCTGCAAAAGCAAGCTTGATGTTCTATAGAGACTGCACCAAGGTCAGGGCCATTACTTAACAAGTCCTACTGAGCAAGATGAGTTTCATCAAAGCAAAAACTGAATCAGTGATTCAGGATTTAGCTCAATAGGAGGAGGTCTGAGACTTAAACTGAAGACAGGAACATAAATGCAACAAAGGGATGTTGAAGTGGAACAACTTCAGTTCTTTCAATTTAAACACTTGTCATTAGTCTAGTGTTCTGCAGGTGTTCCCAGGCCATAAGCAGGCTGTATAAATGCCCCAGAGGCTTAAAATTAGCTTTAAGAAGCTTTTATAAATAAGTGACAGAGGTTGTTCTCTGGCATATCAGGTTTATCTTCAGTGCATCAATCTTTTTTTATGATCCTGGTTAAATAAATTCATTCATAGAAATTAAGCAGTAGTGAGAAGCAGTAGTGAGAAGTCCTTTATGGAGCATTTTTTTAGGTTTTTGAGGGTCTCTAAGAGATCAGAGGACATCTTGAGGAGTGTAAGTTCTGACAATTTGTTGACCTTTTAGGGTCTTCATGGTAATTTAGTTATCAGAGAGCAGCAAAATCCAATAATATCACAGCTACAGTTAAGAGCCCACAAAAGAAATAGGAGGCTGAGATGGCAGAGGAAGGGTGCTAAGTCTGAACTAATTCCTGCAGCACTGGTGCTGCTCTTCTGCTGTTTTTTCTACTGGGCATCTTAAGTAGTGAACTTTCACAGCCTGAGACATTAGGTCAGTGCCACATGAGAGTGATGACTGTGTTAAACTAATGAATATAGAAATATTCATGAATTGATTGTGTGTGGGTACAGCCCAAGTAAGATCTCAGTATTACAGTGAGGTAAAACCCCAGGGTGCTGTGCTCCCTTTCCTTTCTCTTTCATTTCTTTGGAAAGATAATAATGGAGTAATAGTCTGCTCCACTAAGGTGTGAGGTCTGGATGAAAAATGACCCACATGACAGAGAGTAGTGCTTTGGATGCTACCCTGATCTAGCAGGGAAACCTTATAATGTTCAGCTAGTTTCCAGAGGGAAGGATGGGAAAACATTTAGCATTCATCACACACATTTTGTACTTAGCTAATTCTTCTTGCATTGCAGGAGATGACATGGCAGCTTTACTTAGCAATAGAGACATTTTGTACACTGCTGTGTTTAATTCTCCAAGTTCTGAACTACAGATGAACAAAAAAATGTTTCTAATTTTTTATTATATTATTATTTTTATATAATATTTCTTATTTCTAATAGCCTTATATTCTTAGTTTTATAGATTGTGAGGTACTTTTCAGACTAATAAAGCTAAAATTTGGGGGGAGCAGTGGGGGATGGTTTCCTTCCTCCCCCTGTACCTTCCCACTCAGGGAATTGTTGGTTGTATTAATCCTGCCAAAGAAATACCGCTTCCTCACTGGAGACAAAAACATCTAGGAAAAGTAGGTATATAGTAAGTAAGTAAGAAATTTTAGCTTTTTCAGTAGAAAAGCCTTGGGAAAAAAAAGCTAATCTGCTTTCTACATGTTCACAGTATTTGTGGTTTATCACTTGAGTTGGTGCTCAAAATAAAGATAACAAACATGTTTTCTCAGAGGTTATCTAAGATTATGAGCTCAGTGCAGCTAGAAAAATCATCAGTATTAAGTTCCTTTAAATCAACTTCTTGACTGTCCTCTTTAAGTTGAGAGCCCTGGTAGAATAAATTCTTGAATGCAAGATTGAGTAGCTTTCTGTGCAGGTGTGTACATAAATATTTAAAGGTATAATGGGTCAAATAAATAACAGAGAGTTCCTAGAATGGATACACGTACCTGAAACAAGAAACTCAGAATAGATTATCAAATACCTTTCTGAAAAACTTCTAATATGTTGCCTAAATAATTTCTTGAATCAAATCAAAATCAAATCAATCTTGAAGCACAACAGCAGTAACAAAATAGCTCAACCTGCGCTATTGTGATGTGAAAGACCCTGCAGAAAAGATCCCAGAACAGGGCTGTGCTGGTGCCATGGCTTCTGCCTTACAACCAGCATGTGTCTGTAATCAGAGTCATGGTGAAAGCACACAGATCTCACATTTCTCTGGTTAAAAGACTGTCCTTTTAACCTAAGGAAATGAAAAGACTAAAGGGGCCATGGGAGAACAGGTGCTCCAGCACTACAGATCTGGGGTGAATATGTGGGTTTGCAAATCCTGTTTAATCAGAAATTCAAATTTTGCAGTTCACATGGGAGCACAGTATCCAACATCCAAAGGGTGTTGGTCTGCTAACTGCCCATAATTATTTGGCTTGTTGTAGATCTTGGATGTTTCTTGTTATACTCTCTAATTGAGAGCCTCTGGATAGCTGTTAGTGGTGTTCAATTAACATCTCTCCATGGTTTAGTTTCCTTGCAGACCTGTGGGCATTACTGTTATGAAAGAAGAGGAAGCCCTTGGGTGGCAGGCCTGTTACCAGATCCAAGCCATTTATAAACCCTTTAAATGTTTCATCTGTGCTAATAATCTAGATTCTTTGTAGACCAAATTGAAAGAAAAGATTAATTCTTCTCAAGGTATCCCTTTTAGCACCTGTTTTAAATATTTACAAGGACATGTTTATGCAAACCTATCTCCTTTTTTAATTGACTTAGAGGCATATAGGTGCTAAGATTCTCAGGCAGCTGAAAGAAATTAATTCTTGGCTACTACTGTTGCTACAGAATGCTGTGGAAATCAGGGAGAGTTATTTTTATAAGCAGAACTTGCAACTACAAGCAGTTGCTCAGTATTGTCAGGAATCTCTTTGAAAAGAGATTATTTAATTTTGAAAATACAGCCTAAGTATTTTAGGACATAAAATATGTATGTATTTGTATACTTTTCAATGTTAAAAGGAACTTCAGATGGACATAATATTAAAACTTTGCCATCTCTCAGTCTGGGCTAGAAAACACTTTAACTCATGCAGACTTGTTCATGTAAGCCAGAAGAAAGGATGCTGTGGTTTGAGGTGAACAACAATAGTTTCATGTTTGAATTAATGTTTACTTGTAAGATAATAGACTGGAATTTGTTTAACCTTAAGCATTTAAATGTACTATAAGAAACCAAGAATGAAAGCATCAGTAAATAATGAATGTATCTAATTGAAAACAAGAGCACACTCAATGGCCACACAGGTAATTGGAAAACTGTAAATCTAGAAGAGCTGGATTGAAAACATGATGAGAAATTCAAGCCAAATTCCTGAAACTCCAACCATGTGAAACAGGAGTAGTGTTTCTTCCTTAAAATAGATCATTTCTATTTATAGAAGCCTGAAGAGATGCATCCACGCTGAAATGCCTTGGCTTGACATCAGATGTAGTTTACTCTCTGGCATTTGGAAATATCTCTCAAAGTGATGGTAATTTTGAGACTTAGGATGCATTGAAATTCTTTTCCCTGGGATGCTTCTAATGTTTTTGCACTTGTTACCAGGGAATACTAAGAAGATAGTATTATGAATAATAAGTAAGGTTTTAGACTGGTGTACGCATTGTTTTCTTCCTACAAAGGATATAAAAATGTATCATGAGACAGCAGACTCCCACAGAACACATTTAATTAATTAATTTGTAAAATTACCTACTACTTTTATATCCAGATGAACACAAGCATGCATCTGAAAGTGTAAACACAGCTGTGTCTGGCTCTACCTAAGAATTTTGCAGTGCAAATGACAGATAGTTGCCTCCACAAACAGCATGTTTTTCACTTTTTTCCTTTTTCATTGATCTTTCATAGATGGCTTTTGAAAGTATTAGTTTCAGCTCTGGCTGCTCTGTTTCTGTTATAGTGCTGCCAAATACAGGTGCATTTTACTACATAGCTTTGAACTCCTGAGCTTTGAGTGACATACACTGCTTCTGCATTACTTCCCTTTGGTCTCTGTAATCAGGGTCATTGTGCATCTCTATTTTTTTCTTTCTTCTTCTTCAACAGAGAGAAATACTCACTTTTTTTAGGGATGTTGCAGACAAGTGTTCCAGCTGTGTGTTTTTTCACCTTAGTAGTTTTTGACACATGAACCAAACCTTTTGCATTCACCAGAATGTACTGCTGTCTCTTGAAGGCATGGATTGGTGATGTGAGTGCTCAGGATGTTATGCCATGACTGCAAATGGTGCATTTAGATTTATTTATATAGATAATGTAACTTTTTCACCATGAGGGACATGATAAAATGGAATAAATTTTAAAAAGTTATATGTGTTTTTTTCTGTGGCCTTAACAATCGGCCAGGAGATGAAATACACAGAACACTCCACCAAGTGCAGTGTTGAGGATGAAGATTAAATGAAGAATATAAATTCTGTGGCTTGTTTAATCTTTCTGCTTATTATGACTGTTGTCATCTGGGACTACCAAACAAGAGAAGCTCTCCTTCTCTTCTGTGCATGTGATACCATCATGAAGGGAGAATTTTTGGGTCAACAATACTCACTATATGTTTTTATTGCAATCTCAATAAAATTAATTCAAAGTGCCTGTTAGCAGACACTGCTCTTAGTAACATGAGAACTAGCATGTTGGAGAAGACTGCTCTTGTAGAAGTTTGATAGAAATTCAGAGCTATTTTAGGAGACACTGAAAACTCCAGGAAAATAACATGGATCAAAGTCTGAGTGAGGTGACAGGTTCTTTGACATCATCTCCTGTGTTGTCACATTTTTGTCCATAAGGCTAGATATACTCCCTTCACTTAGTTTTCTTCTTCTAGGAACATATAGCACTAGAAAATTAGGGTGCTGAAAGCAAATCTCAAATGAGGGTCTTGCAAAGATTTATTGCTACAGCCTGAGACAGGAGATACTCAGACACCTGGTTCTTCCAGGAGTACTGTTGTTCTGTGTTTGACAGGAACATTCCTCCTTAGCTGATAGGTGCCTCTGCACATGTATTAGACAATCCAGATCACTCTACCTTGATGCTATACAAAATAAAACATTTACTGCTAATGTAAAGAAAAGAAGCATTAATACCGACTTCTAGACATTCTGCTACAAAATTATTACTAAGTAATTAAGAGGAAAGAGAAGGTAATCCAGAATCATGCCTTGTTTGTGCCTTATCCAGAAATCTTCACACTGTCAAAAATCTCTAAGAGAAAAAAATAGGATTAAAGTTAGGCTATTTTCCTTTGGCATCAGTGGACTTTGAATGTGACTATATTTAATGTTGTGTGTTTATTATACAATGCACTTACACAGTCTGTAAAAGGTAGTGTTATGTACCATTCTCTAAACACTGTAATGGGTGATACCAGTTACATTATGTATTAATTAAATTCAGTTTAAGTTTGATTGAGCTGTTACTTCCTGTATTAGTAAGAGTCTGTTTTTCTGATTAGTTCTTTGATTTTATTTTTCTTTCCAGAGAATATAAATCTTGTTAAACCTGGGACTATTATAATATATATTGACTCCCTGTATTCTCTCTACTTCCTGGCTGATGTGCCAACTGTGAAAAAGGCTGTCCAAAAATAGAGCCTCTAGACTTTTCTATTGATTTCAAGGGTAAAACTGGATTATCTCACTCTTGTTTTGCCAGCTCCATTTTTTACTTTTTCTCTTTATCTGTAATCTTCACATTCTGTTTTCTCTGTTTGGAATTTCCTCAGTTTGAAATAATCTCATTAGGAGTCAGATCACAGACTAATAAGGCATTCTCCCATACTTATTTCTATCTATTAAGCATTAATTTGGAGTTAAATGGCAAAGTGTTGATCCCTTGAAAAATGCCCATACGTGCAGTCAGTTGTCAGTCACTTATCATCCCATGTAACTCTCTTCCTAGACCCCTGTGGTAATCACAAAGCCTTAAGAGAAATTGACAGAGGGTAAGTGATTGACAAAATCTTATTTTGGTAAGCTCCTTATGCTGAATAACAACACCTGTTTGCTATTTTCAGGATTTATATTCACTTCATTTGCAGGATTGCAAGCAACCATCCTCAGTGTTCAGGAAAGTCAAAGTAGTTCTGAGAGATTCAAATCCTGAGAAGACTTAAGAAAGGTGTATTAATTTTTTTTTTTTGCAACTGTGTTTCCTTTCCTGTTGCTTTTAGAGGTAGATGCATGTAATTGATGCATGTTAAAAATAGAAGGCTATGGGATAGGTTAGTAATCTGTCAACAGATAATTTGTATTTGATTTTGAGGGTTGAGTATTGGCAATTATTGGAATGTAACGGCCATACATGTTCTCTTGCAGAAATGACCAATAGCCATAATTTATCTCTGAAATGTCTAGCTTATGCCTGTGACATTAAAATGTCTGAAAACTTTATTGATTAAAACATATGGTGCTTAAAAAAACTTATACAGATCGCTCTGGTTTATTTCCATTTAAAAAAAAAAATGCATGCATGCAAGATTTTAATTAAATATTGATGTACTATTTAAATTTTTTGTCTTGTTTTATTTTGAATTCATAATTGAAAAAGTTTGCACCTCCAAAATGAAATTCTGTATATTAGAAACTGATGTTATGTCAGAAATGTAAGCATGTAATATGAAAAAATTATCTATTTTCAGAATCTTATCCTTCTAGACACTGTATTTTATTTCATCTTGCAACATTTCTTTGACATACATTTATTAGATCAGGATTTGGCTCATTTTATATTTTTAATTCCTAGAGAATGGTCCTTTTATTGTAGGCATTGCAAACATAATGTGAAAGAACAGTTCTTGATTTGGGCTACAACACACATGATAGAATTTGAGTCTGATCATATGCTCTTCAGAGTCGGGAAGGACAGAAGGCACTCACTTTTCTGATACTAGTAAGCCCTCACAGGACTTAAGAGCAATTTACTGACATAATATTAATGGTGAGTCAATACCTTCCCAGGGGCAAAAGAGGAAAAGGATAAGGAAGAATAATGCACACAAGTAAAACTACCATAGGATTATATCTCTTGCTGGTGCATGAATCATTCGATCAATTTCAGAATTTAAACTGCCTGAGACAGCTTAAAATCTCAGCCAGCATTCTACATTTATATGAAACAGTGTTGTTACAGGCAGTTCCTAGGAAGAACTTAAAATTTTGTCAAACACTTGTTATTTTCTTCTTTTTTATAATAGAAATAAATTCTGATAGGAACATCATGTAAAAAAATATTGGCACTGGCAAAGATTGTTTGAGAATTTCAAATAAAGGAAAACATCAGACTTTACATATACATAGATTATGTTTTTGCTTCCACTGAATGAAAATCAGTTTTTCTACTTGATAGAGTGATCTGCAGTTTCAGATTAACTCTTCAGAAACAAATTCTTAGTCACTGTATATAAAGCATCTACTGAACAAGTTCCTGCTTTAAGCACAAATTTCAGAATAGTGGAGTTTTTTTTAATTCTCTTTCAATAAAGAGAAATAAGAAGCATGACTAGTTCCCAGCCAAACATTTGACAAAGTATTTAGCCACATATGTTAATACTTTTTGTTTAATGAGTAGTATAATGCTTTTTTTCCCCCATACTTGAAGAATGCTTCTAGGAATCCATGACTCACAACTTTGTAGAATTTTGGTGATACATACAGGTAAAGTCTAAGAAATAAGCAAATCTGTTTGGTCAGCTTAGTCATTATCAGCAGACAAAATAATCCTGTCAAAATAGAGCAATGAATTTTAAAATGGCAAGAAGATAAACTGAGGACAATGTATTATTGGAAAAAATAAACAACAGGAACTTTGCAGATGGAAATTCAGGAAAGTTTCAAGGTGACCCTGTCACAGAGAAATCACTGGTCAATTAGTAATTCACCCCTAGTTAATGGTTTTTCTGCTATAAATAACATTTTATAGATGGTTAATCCTCATTTTTTCATGGTCTAGCAGCTATTTCCAACGGCTTTCAGCTACGTTTGAGTACAGACTTGGGAGTTGAAAATTTGCCAGCTAACAGCATGTTTTCATTGTAGTAGATGGAGATTTTGGTTAAAAGAGATCATATAATTCTGTAATGACTTGGGGGAGGGTGTTCCGCTCAATTCATCCAGTGTAGCTAAGGATGTGAAACTGTTGAATTTTTAAAATGTTCTGTTATTCACCCACCAGCCAACACAGAATTCATCACATACGATTTTCCCTGTCAGAAAGAAGATAGAGAACTTGTCAGAGAAGTTAATTCTTAACAACTTCAGTCTCTAAAGGCAATGAGAATGTCTGAACTGGGACACCATCTGTTCAGCTGAGGTGCTTTCTCAGCTGAGCTGTGACTCTGTGCTGTAAAGACCTGGTCAATGTGAATTATGACTTTCACTCATCTTGTGGGGATGGGTTAGCTTTGAAAAACATCAGGATTTAGGCAAAAGACTTACTATTTGCCTAAGTCCTGCCCTGTTGTGGATACAGGTAGGATGTATACTCAGACTTCAGAAGCTTGGAAACATTCCCAAGCTTCCAAATTTGCATGCTGATTTAAGTATTTCCTTTACCAAGACATAATACAAAGAACTGAGTGATGAAGAGGTTGCGCAGCCCCTTTTGGGGAGTTTTGACTGTGGTAGCAATAACTCCTAAAGAAAATTGTGTGACAGTTTGGATGAAATGGAGAATAAAGAAGAATACTGAAAAATTCCAGAAAATAAGAAATCAGCAGGAAAGGGATAAAGAACTTGACCAGTGGAAACATGTCACCTTTATCTTAGCACGTTCCAAAAGAATGAGAGAAACTGAGATAAGGTATGAAACACATTCTGCACCTTTGACTAAACTGAAGCCACTCTTTTGCTGCTTATAGTATAGAGGGATTGCTTTCACACTTCTGGTAAAGATTTTTAATTGTGTGTGCACCAAGTATGTGAAAGACTGTGTTTTATTGTGTCTGCATTGCAAATTTAGAGAGAAATATGGTGGGGCTCTGAAATTTTCATATTCATTTTTCAGGAATTCCCATTCATTTTACAGAAAATTTGGTGTAGTCCATAAAAACGCCTCTCACTTTCTGCCATTCCTCTTTCCATTTCAGTCTTTATTCTAAACCTCTTGGCAGGTTTGGAAGCCTACCTAGTCAAGACAGTCACTGAAAACTCTCATACTTTGGTGAAAAATCATATTGTCAGATGTCAGTAATGCCCCAGTATGCTCATCAGCACAAGTCTACATGTGACATTTGGTAGAGTTTTTTGCAGGAAGAATTTTTTTTTAAAGGCTGGTTGCTAAGTGTTTGCCATATTCAATGCAAATTTTGTACAGGCTAAGTATTAGCTCAAAATTTTGTGTGGAGGAGATGCTGCTGTTGATCTTTAGTTTTAAGGGGTATTTTCTCTTTCATCTCTGCTAAGGTATATTTTAAGATTTGATGTGTTATAAAATAACATTAGCACACTCCTATTCAAACCATAAAATTTCAGAAGCTGTGATGTAGGAATTTGACAGTAAAATCCTGTGTTTATAGTGGGAATTGTAATCAGTGTATTGGGATTTTTCAGTAGTGTGTCCAAGAGGATTGACTTCAAGTTCACTTGAACTGGAGATTGAAAGCCTACCTTGCACAGTGATACTGCCAGCTATTGCCTGTCACTGAGGAAAACATCCTGAACTTACTGAGTTTGAAGATATGGGCTTATTTGAATACTTCTGCCCCTTTTAACAGTAGTGACGTTTCTAATGTGCTCAACAGAAATATGCTCAGAAACTTTCCTGTGTTTTTTTTCCTATGTGTAAATCCTAGGGTCTTCATCTTCCTCTCTGAAAGCCTTTTCTGTAGATAGCAGAAACCAAGATGAAAGCATATAGTAACTAAACTAATTAATATAATTTCTGAAATATCATTTTCAGTTAATAGAGCTTTTCCATTAAATTAGAGGCATTAGTTACCTTAGACTTTCCAGTATTGGGTGACAAAATTTGGCAAAAGAAAATCCAAGGTAATGGCTATTGATATAGCACTGAAGTATTTAATTTTTGGGATACCATCTTCAAAGCTTCAGAACTTTCATATTATAAATAGCTGAAAAGAATCTCAAAGGAAGAATTAAAAATAATTTTTAGAAACATTTGTTAAGTTTATCTAAACTCTCATATAAATAAATAATATATTTTTTGCACAGAGAAAAATATTGACCACTTAGGTCATCTAGTAAAAAAAAAAATAAACAAATCCTATCATTCCTACTTGAGCCCATTTATAATTGAGTATATGAGTAATAGTCTTAACAAGGACTTTGTCCTTTAATTTCAGTTTCAGAACATGCTCCTTTTTTCTGTTTGTCATCTTTCTCTAAAAAAAAGTTCTCTGGACTTTGTTTTCTTGCCACAAATTTGCATAAAAAACCAAAACAGTGTTTCAGATGGGTTCTTTTTCTCTCCCAGTATGAGAGGTACTAGTGTCACTCAAACATGTTTAATGCAGATCAACTTTCCAACAATCTTTGCCAACTGCCATTCTTCACCGCTGTAATTTTAAGCCCTGCTTGGTCCATCAGGTGACTAAACTGTGTCAAATGTCAGAAGCAATTTCTTTGCCAGATAGAAAGCTGTAATAAGCAAGGAGAAAACAGGTATGAAATAGAGATGATTTAGAAGCTCAGAATACAGATCTAGGATTGGAAACAACAGAGGCTTTAAAAGCTGTTCAGCCTACTTATTGAGATAACTAAGAATGTCCTTTGTCTTGGAAATGTTCCTGCATAACACATTTAATTGTATTTTGATCAATGTTGACTTTTCACACTTGCTAGTTAAAAAGATTTTTTTGAAACTTCTTGCTGGATGCAAATGTAGCTTTGGAACATTTGCATTTAATATTAGTAGGCAATTTATCCAGCAGCATCAATGATAGCTAAAACTGAAGGGAAATTGTTTATGACATAAATTTGGGTTTAGGAACTTTATTAGTCAAAGCTCCCAAGGAAATGGGGTGGTTTGGTATTTGAGTTCACAGAGATGTTGCTTTGTTTATTTGTTCATTCTTTCTCCCCAAATGGAAGCTTGCAAGTAGACAATGTTCCAGAGCTACAGCTTTGGCCATCAATCAAGACATTAAATGTCTGTGCCCTTATAATCCAGAATAAAACTTTACATGCTCTTCTTTGTCACTGAGAGTCAGAACTGCATGTATCAATTGCAACAGGATTACATTGCTTTCAGGGGGTTTTGGGGTTTTTTTGGTCCTCTAGCAGTTTTCTGGCAGACAGGAATGTAATATGGGAGAGGTTTCTTTTATAATCTTTATCTACATGTCTCTCCTCTATTATAGCCTTATATAGTTGGGGTTTTTTCTGCATATCTTAGGCTTACATTCTTGGGCACATGCTTCAATGCAGTCATTCCTTGGCAAAAATATATTTATTTCTCAGTAGTTCATCAGTGCAGGTTTGCTGGTCCTAGGACACTTTGAAATTCAAAGAATCCTTCTGAATTTTGCCATTTTAGTAGAAGAAAAAATACAAGAATGTAGCAACCGAACAATATTAGAGATGAACACACAACTTCTAAGATATGATTACATTGGAAGTGACAGACCCCTGCTCTGATGATAGAAAAGGGAATTTGTCACTGGGAGATCTAGATTTTGCTCCTCAGGTCAGGAACAGTACTTGTTACTACCAATGAAAACTGTCAGGGGAGCTGACATGACCCAGCAGCAGTTCCTTTACTACCTGAAGGAAAAGCTTGTGAAATCCTGTATGATGCTTGACTGGTAGGTGCTTGTGCACATCTGTGGAGAGATCTTATTTCTGATGCATTAGAAATATTGTAGGGATATGTCTCCTTTTCTTCCCACAAAATGTGCAGTGGGCTCACAACACTTATAGCAAATTAATATTTCTATCCATTGCTTCAATAATCAAAAAGATGCTCAAGCTACACTTGAGTGTGCAAAGAAATTCATGATGGAGGGAAGCTGGGTTCTTTCTGAATCTCCTGCTCTGCCAACTTATCTGCAGCTGAACTGGATGACTTGCAGAGTGGTGCTAGTGTTTTTCACCACGGAGAGGCAAAGAGAGGTTTGTTCCTGCCTCAAAAGGCCCTTACTGAGAGGTACTGCTACTGGTAATCAGCTCCTCACAGAAGGTGTTTGTTCATTGACTTTTGTCCTAGTCCTCTGCATTGAGAAGCATGATTAGTTCAGTCAGAAAAGGGGCACACAAAGAAAATAATGAGACATGGCAAAAAAAATAGGGAAAGTATTGAGGTTATTTAAGATAAAAAAGGGGCTTTAATTGTCTTATGAAAATGAAAGTACATCTTACAAACCAATTAGTTAAAAACACACCATGGAAATTAATTAGTAATATTTTTGTGTTTTTTCTGTTTAGTTTTAATTATTTTAAAGCTATTTTTTTAGGTTTTTTGATGGGGATCAAAATAATCTGTGGATCAAGGTTTATACGATCCTTCTCTTAAGAAAAATCTACTTAGTTTACTACTAGGAAATATTACGTTAGATTGACAAAAGTGTAGGCATATCATTCTTTAATTATAAAACTTCAAGAGCTTCTAATCCTCCCAGAATTGTAATCAGGAGATGTTGTAATCAATTTCTGTTGTTCTTGTAATGATACATGGGATTTTAATTTAAATTGGTAACTCATTCCTCCAATCCCTTGGAAGGAAAGCTGGCAGCATGGTCAATTAAATTCAGACTTCTGTAAATTATTTTTATTGGTCATCATTCATGCAATAGCACCTTGATGTACTTAGGCAATATGCTAGTAGGCTTTGGGGATGTGGATTTTAATCACTGCAACTAGCCAAGGAATTTAACATCTTAATGACAAATCCCCCCATTTAAATGGGAGCTATGTGCTAATTAATGAGTACAGGTAGTTTGTCAGCTTTTTAAGAGGCACTGATAACTAGGCTGCATTTGCCCTTTGGGAATGTGAATAATTGATTAAGTTTAGCTTCCAAATCAGCTGAATTGAGGGAAGTGGAAAGATTACTGCAGATTCAGAAAATTCTGTGGTTTTCTTGTAATGAAACAAAACCTTAGAGCTTTATGTTCAGCTGAATTAACAGCAAAAATCTCCATTTGGTCAAATCTAAAATAATTCATTTCAGGTATTAATTTTAAAACAGCAGTGCACTAACAGGAAACAAAAATCCAATTTACTCTACTTTGAGAGCAGGAAACCACATTCTTTTTCTCTTTGTCCAGGAACTAACTGAAGAGGTTGGAGAGGTGAGATTAGAGATAAAATTAGTGACAAGATCTTTCCAGGGTTTGATGGCTTTTGCAGGAGAGATGTGGGAAGATTAACTAACTGAGAAGATACAGGAAAATTCTGATGTCTGAATTCCTCTACCAGAGTATAGAGCAGCAATTTGCAGAAGGCACAAAACAAAGTCAAGTTGTACCTTTTCCATGAAAATAAAACAGAATCACATTTTCAGCCTTTACTACTACATAGAGACATGTTCATGTCTATAGTTTTATTATCAGAATACAGTAGATACTGGAAAATTTCCCTTTACTCTGCTTAGTTTTTCCGTAATTGTTTTGGATGTTCTTCTGTTGTCATGTGCTTGATTCCAGTGTATCCCACTCTCCATCTTGGCTAAGATGTTTCCTTTTCTTTCTGAAGTTTGTCTTTTTTTTTCATAGAATCACATAATGGTTTGGGTTGGAAGGAACCTTCAAAGCTCATCCGGTCCCACCCTGCTGCCAGGACTGCTCAAAGCCTGTCCAAATGTACAACAAATCTCTTCAGCTTTGAGACTTGAATTAGGCTTCAAGTCTCCTCACCTTTTTTACTTTTGTTCATGAGTCTATAAAACTACTTCCCATAAGGATTTTGTGTCATTTGTCTACTGAATACTGACTTCATGCCAACTGAAATTCGGTGAATAGTCCTTACAGAAATCTAGAAAGTCATTACAGGAACAATAATTGATTTTAGAGTAAAGTTTGGCCAGTCTGGAAAGCTGTAACCTAAAGTATTTTGTGCTGCTAGCTTATCCTCAGATTATTCTCTTTGTATCTTATCTCATTGCTAAGAACTTTGTTTACATTACTTCTGAGTTTATTCTTCATGCAAATCACAGGCAAGCATAAATATTCAATGCTTTAGGCTTGCTTTTACTGTAGTTTATCATTCAGTGCTTCAACCGATGAAGATATCCATTATGTAGGAAAATATAAACTGAAGTAATTATTCTTGGAATCTTCTCCTACAGTATTTATTAAATATTTACAAGTGGCAGTTAGCTTGTGGGTTTTTCTCTTTTTTTTAGAACAGAATAGGAAATCAGAGGGGGAAAACTCTGAAGGCTTTTCCAGCACTGAGTGTACATAGCATTTCTGAGGGTCAGAAAAAGCCTACGTTGTTCAGAGAAATCTTCCTAACAATTAAAACAATGAAAAATGATTTGGATGTAGTTTTTTTTTTTTTATAAGAATGCATATATGTAATGAACTAAGAAAGAGTTAAGAGGTTTGCATCCAAGACAGAGAGAGCATTTGACAGCTGAACAAGACCCGGGAACAGCCTCTGTTGATCCTGAAGCAGTCCTGCTTGCTGACCTTGGATGTATGAAGATTCTGCAAGCATGGAGTAAAATAGGAAAAAATAATAGTAAGAGAGCTCAAGATTCTGGTGGTTCTGGATGAACCATCTTGAATACCTGTGGAATATAATGACTGCTACTTTGAGGATAATTTATTGAACTCTCTACTTTTATATTTGTTGTGTCACTTTTTCACATTATAGAAATAATGTTGCCATTCAATTTAATTGGTTCTTAGATACTACTGCTGTCATTATTTTATTTTCTAATGTCCCATTCCTTAAATGTACTACCAAGGTAAGTAAATTATTACAGCCCCAAAATATAAAAAAGTAAGATATTTTTCAGGTGATGAACAAAGCAGTAAACAAATGTAGTCCTGTGCAATACATCAGCTGCTTTTTATCGAGTCCTTTAAAAAAAAAAACCCAGTCCTAGTCACTCTTCAAAAAAATGTGCTTGGGAATATAAAATGACAACAATAAAAAGAAAATCCAGAAAGCATTCAGCAGCCACCATGAGATAGTTATTTCTCCCCTTTAGAGTTCTGCCTCTGTATGCTGTATTGGAGCAGTGCACCTACTTCATACCAAGAGGGATAGAGGATCTGTTTTGACAAGTAATGAAAGTTAAATTATTTAAGTACAATCTGCATGCTTTGAATCCGTTAGCATGCAAGAAAAATCAGACCTGAGTACAGACAAAAATAGAAAATTTTAGTGTGAAAACTGGATTTATATGGACTTCTGTAAAGCCTTTGACATGGTCCCCACAGCATTCTTCCCTCCAAACTGGAGAATGATGGCTGGACTGTTGTGTGGAATAGGAATTGCTTGGATGGTCACATACAGAGAGAAATGGTCAATGGCTCAGAGTCCCAATAGTCATCAGTAATCAGTGGTGTCCCTCAAGGGACAGTCTACTGGGACCAGTGTTACTTAGTATCTTCATTAATGACAGAGGAATTGAGTGCCCCCTCAGCAAATTTGCAGCTGACACACCTGAAGGATGGACTGCTGTCCAGAGACACATAAAAGCTCTAGAAGTGGGCACATGGAATCTCATGTGGTTTAACAAGACCACGTACAGGGTGCTGCACGTGGACAGCCCCTGTTTTCAGTACAGGCTGGGGGATGGACAGCCTGGCTGAGATGTGCTTGGGGGTACAGGTGGATGGGAGGATGCACATGACCCAGCCATGGGCACTCACAGCCCAGAAAGCCAAACATGTCCTGGCTGCAAAGGAGCGTGGGCAGCAGGGCAAGGAGGGGGATTCTCCTTCATCTCTGCTCTGGTGAGACCTCAGCTGCAGTGCTGCAGCTAGATCTGGGATCTCAGCACAGGAAGGGCATGGAGCTGTTGGAATGAGTGCAGAGGAGGCTCACCAAGTTGATCAGAGGGATGGAGAACCTCTGCTATGAGGAAATGATGAGAGATTTGGATTGTTCACTCTGGAAAAGAGAAGGCTTTGGGATAACCTAATCGCAGTCTTCCAGTACCTAAACAAAACTTATAAAGAAAGATGGGGAAAGACTAGTCACAAAAGTATGTAGTGACAGGATAAGGAGGAATGGATTCAGACTGAAACAGAGTGAATTTAGACCAGAATGATGAGGCACTTTAACAGGTTGTCTGGAGAAGTTGTGTATGCCACATCCCTGGGACTGTTTAAGGCCAGTTTGGTAAAAACCCTGGTCTAGTGGTAAATGTCCCTGCCCACAGCAGCAGAGTTGGAACTACATGATCTTCAAGGTGCCCTTTCAACCTAAACCATTCTATGATGATTCTATGATTTAATGGCAGCTAATAGTCAATAATTTTGAAGTGAGGCTGCTTCATGTTATTACCATCTTTGAAACTATCCCCCTGTCTGAGGAAAAGCTACTCTCATCTGTTTTTCCAGTTTGTTGAAATTTTTGAAGTCTCAGAATGCTTTCTCATCCATCTCATAGGGCTGCAAGGAGCTATTGATACTACCTGGAATCATCATAACAAGGACGAGTTGAGAAAATTAAGACTACCAACACTAGCATGACTGCCCAAAAATTCTTTACAGTCTGCTCTCTCAAAAATCTGGTCTTGAACTGCTGAATGGATAGAAAAGTAGATGTCATATTCAGAAAAATTAAGATAGGAAGAGTTGCCTCCATGTAGGAGAATTTTAATACAATCTAGATCTGCCTGGGGTGTAGATCTTGCCTTTCACAGCAAGAAATCAAATGCATTTAGAAAATATGATGCATTTATTTATGTGTAGTCTAAGTAGAGGATACTGTCTGGGAAGCTTTTGGGAGATGTTGTTTAATGGCTGTAAATGTGGAATTGCATGCTGGAAGACAGTGTCACTATTGTGGCAGGACACCAATGCAGGAATGGGGAGTAGGAGCCATTTGTGAGAGCCATTCATTTCCCTATGGATTTCCTTTGTCCTTATGCTTGTTTCCCAAGCTCAGCAGGTTGGCAAACCTGCTAAACTTCTGGTTCACTGCTCAGCCATGCAGCAGCAAATCAGAAGTCCAGTAAGGGACAGAATCAGAGATCTACTGCATCTTCCTGTGCACCCAATACTGATACTTGTAGTATCAGTTGTTGAACATACAAAGATGGAGATTCTCAAGCCTCTCCACTTTACAATTCTTCATATTTCATACTCTTAGGAACTCAAATATCCCTTGTTGCCTCAGGTATTTAAAATATAGAGAATAGATGTCACTGGCCTTTTATATATTTGAAGACTATAAGGTTTAATATGAACTGTTATTCTTCAAATTAACATCTCTTCCTTCATTTCACAACTCGTTCAGTCTGTCCTGGTAAATTTTAGATTTCCAGTTTCTCTGATCCTCTTCTATGTCTTTATGTTCCCTTTGAACTTTCTGACAGACCGTGCCTATCTTGGTATCATGCTTGAAAGTAGGTCTCAAAATAATTTTCTAGGTGAGTCTTCACCACTGTTTCAAAGAAGAGAAGGATTTTTTCACATACTCTTCTTGTTTGTGTAGCTGAAGACAGTGACCTACATCTGGAAATTTACATTTCTTCTAAGAAATTTGATTTCATTTTCCTTTACCACGTTCTCTAATTTTCAAATTCATTATCCATTCTTATTATGTCCTTTAACTGCTTAAAGGCAATTCGAGGTTGATATTACATGGTTATTACTATTTTTTATCCATGTGTATGTGCCTTTATCTTTTTTATGGTTAATAAAACTATTAGATAATTCTGAATCAAAGTTAGACCTCAGTGGAACCTTGCCTAATTCAGCCTTTCATCTCCTGTTTGTTTGGTCATAATCTATTAAGAGGCAAATGTGATGACATATTTTTCCATTACTACTCCATGTTACCATGTTCATGTAATAATCCATAATCCACATTAGTAAAAAAATATCCGTGTTCACCATACTGAACCTTAGTAAAAAAAACACAGGTAATTGATGGAAGAGGGAATGAAGTTCCCTGATAACCACTCTATTTCCTTCTTAATTAAAACCTTCATATGTCTATTTTCTCCAGCCTTCTTGACTCAACAGAGAATGTTTAACATCAGAACACACTTGTGCAATCTTCTAAAAGACTGAAAATGTAAACCAAGGAAAAATGTTTTTTTCATATTTCAACATTCTAAGTCTAGCTATTTTTTTTCCTGTCATAATTTCTTACAGAGTTAAAAAAAATTAAATTTGTATTTGTTTTGAGACTTACTGAAAGGAAGCTATTTAGCAGAAACACTTCAGTATGAAAGGATTTCATTTGGCTAACACATCCACTTAAGTGGGAAAGTGAATACAGTTCGGCAAAGACATTTCAACACCTACTCAACCCATTAACTGTTGCTAACAGACGTATATGAAATAATTCTCTCTCTTGGTAAATGCATAACAGGCACTTGCATAACTCCCTAGACTGTTCATGGTTAAGTTCTATTCATATCATTGTAGTGTGCCTGTTGCCAAAAAATCTGAGATGCTTCCAGGAAAGTGACAGCAGTATGATCTACCATCTGACACTTCTTTCTTTTTCTTTCTTTCTTTCTTTCTTTCTTTCTTTCTTTCTTTCTTTCTTTCTTTCTTTCTTTCTTTCTTTCTTTCTTTCTTTCTTTCTTTCTTTCTTTCTTTCTTTCTTTCTTTCTTTCTTTCTTTCTTTCTTTCTTTCTTTCTTTCTTTCTTTCTTTCTTTCTTTCTTTCTTTCTTTCTTTCTTTCTTCCTTCCTTCCTTCCTTCCTTCCTTCCTTCCTTCCTTCCTTCCTTCCTTCCTTCCTTCCTTCCTTCCTTCCTTCCTTCCTTCCTTCCTTCCTTCCTTCCTTCCTTCCTTCCTTCCTTCCTTCCTTCCTTCCTTCCTTCCTTCCTTCCTTCCTTCCTTCCTTCCTTCCTTCCTTCCTTCCTTCCTTCCTTCCTTCCTTCCTTCCTTCCTTCCTTCCTTCCTTCCTTCCTTCCTTCCTTCCTTCCTTCCTTCCTTCCTTCCTTCCTTCCTTCCTTCCTTCCTTCCTTCCTTCCTTCCTTCCTTCCTTCCTTCCTTCCTTCCTTCCTTCCTTCCTTCCTTCCTTCCTTCCTTCCTTCCTTCCTTCCTTCCTTCCTTCCTTCCTTCCTTCCTTCCTTCCTTCCTTCCTTCCTTCCTTCCTTCCTTCCTTCCTTCCTTCCTTCCTTCCTTCCTTCCTTCCTTCCTTCCTTCCTTCCTTCCTTCCTTCCTTCCTTCCTTCCTTCCTTCCTTCCTTCCTTCCTTCCTTCCCTCCTTCCTTCCTTCCCTCCTTCCTTCCCTCCTTCCTTCCCTCCTTCCTTCCCTCCTTCCTTCCCTCCTTCCTTCCCTCCTTCCTTCCCTCCTTCCTTCCCTCCTTCCTTCCCCCCACATGTGACATTTTTTAAGGGGGAAAAAGGTATGGTATGCTCAGTTAAAGCACTTTGTGTGCACAACAAAGAGTCCTAATGCAGTCTTAGGCTGTTAGTGCCCAACTCCACTTTGTGCAAGCCTGTCTAAGGTGTCAAGGGCAGGGTGAAACCTTCATCTATCATATGTGTAGTGTTTGGCTTGGACCACTGGATGTGCAACCTTACAAATTAATAAGATGTTTCTTTTTTTACTTAATCTGAATTTCTTATGTGCTGCTCTGTTCCAATAACCAAAATCAGCCTTGTGGAAAATTCTCAGCAAGAATACTTGCTTCTAAGCTAGCCCCTGGGCATTTTCAGTACTCAAATTCTTTTGCTTGTATTTCATATGTCTCCTGCAGCCATACAGTTTGTTTAGTGGTTCTGTCAACATGCTGCTTCAATTGATCTAACTACTTATTTTTATACAAATCTTTCAAATCTAGCATTTTTCTACAGATAGAGGGATACATGAGATTTGCCTTCTATTAACAGTTCAAAAAAGACAGTCAGCCTTCAAACAGCCCCATGTGATAAAACAATTAAGATAAACCTGGCAAACACAGATGTAGCATTTTTTTTTTCCTGATGCTCCTCTGGACAGGTTTTTACTCAGCCTCATTCTTCTTTCTCTTTATGTTCTAGGAAACAGACTGAAATTCAAGTTCACCATATTCAGTTTTTGAAAAAATCCTCATTTAGTGCCTCAATCAAAGCAGATTTGATCCTGTGTATCAACATTGGTCTGGGCATTTGGTTGTGTCCAGATTTATGTGACAGAGTGACATTTTAAAACCCCCAAAACCTTCCTGCTCCCCAACACCCTAACTATTATTTTGCCTTTAAAAAGGGAAGTATAGTCATGGCATCTTTGTTGACTTTGCTTTTGTTGTCTTTGTTAGAAAGAAAAACTGAGTTGTTTACCAAACTCTTTCAGCACCACTGATGCTCAGGAAGAAGTTCTCTATGTCACATCATCCAGCATGTGGACTGTTCCTTAAAACTGGAGAGAATTTTTACTATTTTTCGTATTGGTTTGGGGTAATGAGATAAATTGAGGACAATGCCAGTAATGCTCCACTTACAGGCTTTGCATGGAACTACTGCAAACACAACTCAAATTTGGATGTATTTATTTCAAACTCTTTTAGCTAAAACACGATCACTCCTTGTATGAATGTATTTCAGGACAGATATGAACTGGTATGAGAAAGTGAAAGTCATCCTAAACCTGCTCCTGTATTTTGTCAATGTAAATGGTTCTTGAACTGAAGCAGGCCTGCTCTTTTTTATCACTTGATATCCAGATGGCTCACTTGAACTGCGTGTGGGGTTGCTATGTTCTACAATGCAGGAAAAAATTCTTTGCTGGAGATTTTTACACATCTTAGTGACAGTGAGAAACAACATAAGACAGGGCAGGCTATTCCTGTGCCACTTTAGTAACAAGGAAATTCTGCCTGGAGGAGGCTTGCTATTAGATAAAACAGTCGTGTTTAGTGAATGGGGTCAGAACCTGTTGAAGGGCTTTGTATCTGCAGGAAACTGCGTGTAGCTTGGAGAACAACTCACACTGCATTTATGAAATAAGGTGAAATAAGGCCTCCACAGTGAATCTGGTACAGTGAAGTGTGCATATAGCAGGCTGCTGTTTCTTTTTGATCTCTGTTCCCACTTGTTGCGTTCTTGCCTGTAGACAGTCCACGAGTTGTGACAGCAGCAGTTATCTTCCTGACTGCTTTCTCAGTAACACAGGAGTTATCACCTCTCTGACAAGTGTCCCCATCAACACAGATGTTGATGATGATTTATGTATCACTTCTCAGCATCTTGAGCTAGAATTTGATCAGAAATATAAAGTTCCTTTCTTAAAATTCAGAAGTCACTGTCATTTTTCCCATTGGAAATGGATCATGGTAGTGTGTGGCTGTTGCATTCCTAGGCAAAGCATGAAAAACACTTTCAAAACCCCCCTTGCAACTGATTATAATTGCTCTCCTCATTATCATTCTCATCATAACGGTCTGCCTTTGCCCTTGCTTCCAACTAATAATCAATGCTTACTGATGGAGGTTAAATGTGATTGTTGAAAGAAATAGGTTAAAAAGAGCAGCAGCCAGTTGGGTACATACTGATATAATATAAGAAATTACACACTTAAAAGAGATCAGAATCATTGAAATGGCAGCTGAAGCAGGTCCAGACTCTGGGGTTCAGTAGAAAGTTTAAAAGCCCTGTTTTGGTTTTAGTTCTGGATGGATTGTTTCAGCAGAGTGGATTGTAAGTGCCTTCTCCTGGGAAAGCAATTAAAATTAACTGGTCAAATAAGCTGGAATTAATGACATAATTAAAAAGATGAAAAAATTTGTTACAGAATAGTCAGACAGGAGATGAAGAGTGATTGACCACAGTTAAGGATTTAAAACCTACTGAAAATTTAAAGCTGAATTGTTGTAACAGATTTTAGTTAGGTGTGTGCTTTCAAACATGCTTCCATAGTAAATGTAAATCAGTGGGGAAGTGCAGAAGATTTTAAAACTTAACCACATTGTTTCATAGTAAATAATCTGTAATTAGGGGTTAAATTTTCAAGGTTCATCAGTTCAGAAAGTAAAGAAGCACCAAGTTAAATGAAAATGTGAGTAGCTTTCCAGTTCCCAGTGTTTCACTGACAGTTAGGAATTACATAGCCTCTGAAAATATTAGTGGGAAGCTGAATCCCCTTTTAAAGATCCAGGTGATATAGGTAGACAGACATTATGTCAGGACCACTCTTGTGGTCACCCTTAGGGACAGTGTGTGTGGTATCAAAGTCATCCTGACCTTACATAAATGTTACTGTATTAGAAAAAGTTATACATATGATAATGGCACTGAAGAAGAATATCAGTGTTTGAATATGTTGGTTATAATCCCAGACATTATTCCCAGTTCCTAGAATAGAGGAAGGGAGGAGTTATGAGACAGCATAGCAGGTCCTGACTCAACTCCTTATCAGAGTGCTACTGTAAGGTAGTAAAACCTGTACTTAATCTGTAAGTAACTCTGTTGTGCTGAAGACAATTCCCAACTCAGCTGTCTGGCATTGCCCCAACAAGAGTTCTTTCCATTCACACATTTCTGCCCTTGCTGAGGTTTTTCACACTGAAATTATAAAATGCTGGAAAAAAAATTATTGTACAGAAAATTCAGCAAATAACCAAACCCTGAATCTTGACATGCCCTGTATAGATCTGCATTTGGCAAACTGTTCCCAGTGTTTTGCAGTTCTATTTGTGATATGCCCATTTCCAAACTCTGAGGAGTCCCATAGGAATATCAGCTGTTCGTATGCAATGGAGTAGAAAGTACTGCCAGAATTTGCTTCTCTTATACTTTCTACCTGAATGCTAATAATGGGAATTTTAATCTCTCTTCTCTTTCTGTAATAAACTTTATTCTCCCATCTTATCACTGTCTTTATTTAATTTTTTTCATGTCTCCCACTTATGTCCAGGCTTAAATGGAGTTTTTTCGCTCATTTCTTTTGCTAGTGTTTTTATTCCCTGTAGGGATTTCTAGCCATTTAGTCACTCAGAATACAGCTGTTAGGTAGAAAAAGAGAAGATTCTCCCAGTTTGCCTCCCTGTGTCGAGACAAGCAGAGGCAACCTTGCAGGGGCAGTTTCTCACCAAGAGCAGCACTGCTGTCACAGATAAGTAAAAGTAAATTCATACTTACTCCTCAAGGATCACTCCTAGATGCAATTTACTGTAAAAATACCAGATACAACTCCAATGATCTTTGTAAAACTTGATTTCACTTCATTCCCAATGGAGATATTTATGTGTAATCTTTTGTAAAGCAGCTTTTTTACTGCTAAGTATGAGGATGTCCAATTAGTTGGTTGTATGTGTATTTTCTTTTTCACAATAAAAAACCCCAGTATGATCCAAAGAAGAGAGAACATTTTTGTCAAACTGATCTGTAGGTCAGGATCTACAGCAGTGTAAGAGGAGAGGTGACTAGCAGAGGTGGTTTTTATTTTTGGGGTGGGGATTGGTTTCTTGGTTTTCTTTCTGATAAACACTGCTCAAACATTCCACAGATAAGGTTTATGCAGGAAAAAAACTAAAGCATTAAAACCTAAGCAGTGATATTCCTTATTGGTGAAAAGTGTAATGCCTAAATCCCCAGAGATGCAGTATGGTTGCAAAAACAAAGCCTTTGATGAAAAGGCATTAAAGTTTGTATGGGCCTGGGGCCAATTTTTTTTTCTACTGATATGTGAATTAAATGTCTTAAAAAACTGCTAAGAATGTTTTTGGTAAGATTATTTATTTATCCCAGACAATTTGTTCCACATGTACACCACACCTTGCAAGTGAAAGCTCAGGATTAACCTATGGAACAGTGGCCAGTGCAAAGGCACACAAATCTGTGTGAGTGTGTGTTTATTCTTTGAGATGGCATGGTGAAACATCCAGTCCTTCACAGAGCTATTACCTGTGAATCTATGACTTCAAAAGGAACAGCCACATTGAACTAAAATTTGGCCTGTATTTGCACATGTACTGAATTGAAACTTAAAGCTAATGTGCTATACAGTAAAAGTATCCCAGTGAAATAATAACTCTTTCTTTACAAATGAATTCACTCAGTTCAGTAGGAATATCTACACCTTTATCTTAGGCAATCCACTTACAGAAATACTTTCTCTAGCAGTAGATTTTCATTATGTGCTCATTGCTGGAGAATATGTACTGATTATAAACCTTGACACTGCTCCTGGACTCTGTCCTAACACAGGATGTGCTTTGCTACTGTGCAAATTGGCTGTGGTGGAAGAACTGGTTGATGTCTTGAGGTCCTCTTAAAATTGTGCATTTCACACTCCTCACCTGTCCCACATATGTTTCAGTGACATACATGTATTACAATAACAAAACACAACAAAGTTTATCTTGTTGACCCAGTTTATCCTGTATACCTACACTGGTATCTGTGTTCCAAATCAGTGACAGAATCTGATTGATATTGAGCTCCTGCTCCTCCTGTTCTAGAGTTCCAGGTTAGGGTGTGTTAGTGGAGATTCTTGCTCTGGACTGACATGGACACAGAAACAGAAGGGAAGTGTCTTTGCTGCTGCTGCAGAGCAGAATATTCCTTTCTTAGATAAAGCTGACCAGACTGAGAAAATCCTCTGAAAACAGTGTGGTGAAAGCATTCTGGACCCAGTTTAAGGAGATGTTTACTAAATTGGGACATCTGTAATAACCAGTGAATAATGTGGAGTGTGACATGGTAGTATTTTTATTCTGTCTTTTTCTGTCTGTTTATTTTGTGGCAGTGAAGATGTTGATAGGACTAATTGAAGCAAAGACCCTGTAAGACAGCCAAAACTGTCTACAGTTTCTAGTGAAACACCTCTTAACTTACTGCTACTTTCCATACTGTTAGAACAAATATGCCACTAGAAGGTTGCAGTGTTATTACCTGGCAATCCAGTACTTTAGAAACAGGAAAGGATGTCAACAGAAAAAGCTTTAAATATAAACTCTACAAGTTAAAAAATGTTAGTGTAGTTTCCTCTTTGTCCTTTCTATCTTACTATTCATTTGTTGTGTCCTTCATAGACAAAGCCTCTGGAGGTACCAAAAACCTATCAAACTCCTGAACTATTAGTATAAAAAATCACCTTCAAAGATGGATGTTTGAACATTCTTCCTGGTTCCTGTTTTGAAGATGCATTAGATGTATTTTAGATGAAGATGTATTTTATCACCTTATTTCTGGTGAACTAAAGTATGCTCTATGAGAGGGCAATGCTGGAACTTTTGTCTGGCTTTCAGTGCCACACTTTCCAAAATGCCCTCCAAATTCTTTGTTTAATTGCACATTTCTCATATGGATTTCAGTTTTGGAAAAGAAAGTAAAAATTGCATATGTAGTGTACTTATTAGTCATGGTAACTGAGTTAATAATTCAAGATCTTTTTGGATATTTTTTCCCCTTGAAACTTGTAAACATAGTTTGGGACTGTTTTAAAATTCTTTTGGTCTCTGAATGGTGAGCTCACTGTAATGTAGTGCATTAAACCCATGAGAGATAATTCAGTTGTTGTGGGAGTCTGGAAAGGCAAACAGAAGTCAAGGAAATAATGTGCATTATGAGAGAAGCATTTGAAAATTAGTTTGAAGAGTGGACATGTTTTTAACTGCATCTTCTGCAGCAAGCAGTAGAAAAATGCCTCATCCTCTGTAGACAATATGAAATCTATTGATGTGGAAAGTAGTGAAGGCAGAAAATTGAATATGTCATAGATTGTAACAGAGTGAAGTTCAAACAGCCTGTTTGGGTAATAGACTGCCATAAATACATCAATGTATTCACCATTCATGCCAGCTGAAATTACAGAGGATTTTCTTAGTCTGAGAAGTGTGCATTCCAAAGATTGTTTTTGGTCTAATGTTTTCTATTCCAGGAAGACATAGGTGGTGAATTTAAGCTATATTTTCAGTTCCATGATAACTTGAGAATATTTGGCATGGTGGATTCAGACAGATGCTTTCTCTTTCTACATGCTATTCCTGTCCTTTCTGCCCTGTTTTTTCTGTCTTTATTTATAACATTTTCTATCCTTTATTTTTAATGTCCCATTTCTTTATTAGATTTTTTTTTTTTTAATGCTTTGAAAAGATTAATTGGAAGGGTCTCGAATCTGTGATAAAATGATGATATGCAAAACTGATGTTGGGTCTCTAAATACTTCTAGAAGACATAAATATATTAAACTGATTGATTTTTAAGGAATGATTTCTGGATTACTGCTTTTGTAGTGAGGTAGATAAACTTACAACCACCCCCCAAAAATGCAGATGCACACTGATGCATTCACACATACAAGTCGAGTTCCCTCTTCTGGATGAAGATGACTTCTAATCCATGCAGATGAAATCTTCAGGCAGGCTAGCGAAAATCATCGGAAACTCTGGGAATAAGATTCAACGACTCAAAAATATGTTGAGACAAAACTTGTGATGTTATAAACTAATTTAATGGTGACTGTGAGCTTGGTTTGTTAGGGTATTAATCTACTTCCATGGGTAAAATACTGGGCAGGCCTGGGGAGGCACTGTCTGAGGCAGCTCAAGGTGCTTTCCCAGCATGAGAAAGTGCTGCCCCTTGGATCAAGCAGGGCTCTGTGCAGGACCTCCATCCCTGGGAAGGAGGTTCTGCAGCTGCAGCAGTGCCCTTTGGCATTGCAGGGCTCTGCATGCCTTGCCCTGAGTAGTGAGGAGGCACCAAGTTACAGCTGTGGCTAACGTGACCTTTTTCATGTCATGTAGCAGAGCAGGCTCTTTGGTTTAGGCTGTGACAAATTAAAGGCATTACTGAAGTGGATGGCAATTCATTTCACTTTGACTTCCAGCCTGCCATCATCTAATAATGGCTTTGTCACTAATGATTTGGTGGGAATGATTTCTCTTTTTTTTATAATGCCTGTCATTCAGAAGCATCCCAAAGCGATCTATAGTCTAATTTACTTATTACTCAGAAATTGCTTCTTTCATCAGTAAAATGCAGCTTTGGATAAAAGGTGGCAACTGTGTACTACAGCTCACAATCTACCTGCTAGAGATAGATGGGAACAGAGGTGGTTCTTAGTAAGGTCATAGTATCACAGATTTTGGATACAAAATGTAAATACTTAAACAAACAGATTTACGCTTAACTAAAGATGAGAGGGAATTTGGATTTCTGTTCATCAGACTGTGAGATCTCAATGTCAGTAGGGAATGAAGAAACAGGAAAATAATCTACACAATTGTGAAAATTTATAGCTCCTCTATGGCCTGGGTTCAAAAGAGGAAGGGACTGCAAGTTTCTTGACCAGTTTCTTGTGAGGGGCTTCTGCACAAACAGAAGTGTGAGCTCATGCAGAATATGGGTAGATCTGTGTATGTTTGTTTGGATTTAAATGCCCATTTTTATTTCACCTTTTTTTTTTTTTTTTGACACAAATATTCCAAGATTTTTATATGATGTTCTGATGAATGAAGAACCTTGATGTCCCTTTTTCACATGTAGTCACAGAATTGTGGGGTGGCTGAGTCTATAAGGACCCTCTGAAAATCATTTTAAGCCCCACCCCTTGTACAGGGCATGGTAAACCAGAAAATGTTGTCTGGGCCCACATCCAGTTGGGTTTTTTAATATATCCAGAAATGGATACTCCACAAGCATTTTGGACAGTCATTTCTGGTAGTTGGCAACTACTGCAGTAAAAATGTGTTTTCTTGTATTCAGATGGAATTTCAACAGTAATCTCCATCACAGAATGAAAAACATGTTAAGTGTGATATTGCTTTAAAAAGTTGAAATGATTATTCCTATTCTAAGACAGGTCAGCTAAATTCAAAGGAATCTTTTTCTTTTTTAGTCAAACCTGAAAGACATTTTTATATGAATTCAAAAAGTCATTTGAAGAAATAAGAATAAAAAATTCACAGGAAGTATTGTAGACGGGATCCCAGTTCTTCAAGAATTGAACTCAAGAGTAGCTTAAAACGCTGAGATAAGAATGAATTCTGGTATTGGGAAATTATTCACCCTGCAGGAGGATAACAAAAGAGGCTTCAATGGTATTCATATGTGGAGTCTTCTCTGAGAAATGAACAGCAACACTGATAAAATCATAAATGTTTGGATGCTGACTATGCCTATCAAGTAAGAAGTGTGTTTAACAGCCTGATGAACCACTTAGAAAAGTACTAGGAACCTAATAGAATGTTTTCTTCTATGATGTGATCTCCCAGGAATACAGAGCTTTTGCAAAGGAATCCACTTATTTAGTTGTCTGAAAATACATTATGGATGTTAAGTGCAGCTGTCAAGTTTTTAAATTCTGGTTTGTGTGAATTTTATTTTTCAACTGCCCTTCATACAGCAGTAGAAGTCTGTTTGGAATACTGTGTCTCCTCTAAACATCTGTTTTTGGCACCAGTGAAGATAATACTGCAAGTAATCTTCAATGAGTCCTTGATTTCACACTGTGGCCAAGTGAAAGAGTGCATGAAAAGGTGTGTGGTAGGAAATCACGCGTTACATTGGGTGGTGGAGGGTGAGAAACAGTTTCATCACAAAATACTCAATATCCACATCAAGCAAAAAAACCACATCTGACAATCCTACATCTGAATGAATCCAGAGTTTTGAATTAGTGCTACTTTGTTTCTGTGTCTTTAGACAGCGCCCTTTCAAATTTAATTAGCTGCACTTAGGCTGTGGTGGTTTAACCCCAGCAGGCAACTAAGCCTCACACAGCCACTCACTCACCTCAGTGGGATGGCGAGAGAATGGGTACGGTGAAAGTGAGAAAGCTGATGGGTTGAGATCAAGGCAGTTCAATAGGTAAAGCAAAAAGTATGCATACAAGCAAAGCAAAACAAGAAATTCATTCACCAGTTCTCAGGGGCAGACATGTGTTCAGCCATCCCCAGGAAGCAGGGCTCCATCACACCGACTGGACTCACTGACCGAGAGGCACAGGTGGTACCTGAGCAGCCATCGGCTGCTGTTGCTATTTGAAATCTATTTATTTCATAAATCTATTATTATACTTAGTAAATCTATTTATTTTATAAACCTGTCATTTGTTTTAGTTCAAATAATCTGTTGTTATTTGAAATCTACTTAGAGTGCTACAGAAAATAAGTAGCCTGACTGTCTAGAGGCTTTGAGCCCTGTATCTATTATCACTGAATATCTTTTTATTGTATTTTTCCTGTTGATCTTCATCATGTCCATAAACAGTTGCTAGAACTCTTCCAATAAGATATTGGCAAAAGGTTTCCAAATAGTATATGTATTTATTTATTTAGTGTTTACCCAGGTTTTGAAATTATGAAATGGAAGATAGATTTTCTTAAAGAAAAACTCAATCCTCCACACCATCTGGAGTGAATCCGGAATTTGTCGGTTTTACCCTTCTAGAGTGTTGATTTTTATCTGGCTCTTAAAACTCGTTCAAAGAGAAACTGACCTTTTTAGAGAAACCAATTATGTTTAAAAATCTCAGCCAGTATTCAGATGCTCTAATAGTTCCTATTGTTAAAAAAACATTTTGGAAATATTGACCCTTCTGTAACGCACTGTCAACTGTAGGAGCCGCGAGGCTTCATACTGACTTAAACAGCTGAAGTTGCACAAAATTATGCATTATGCCCATTTTCATTATCATATTTTATGTGGGTGTTTTTTTCCCCCCACCAAGAAGTCCAAGTAAATAGCCAAAATAAGACAGTTTTGAAAACAATGTATCAAGGGCTTTGGAGTAGATGTTATATATTTATAAGCTAAAAAAGCTCCTTCCAAACTTTTACGTAATGTGAAAACCTTCTGCCTAAGGAAGCAAACCTGATTACACTTTTTTAATGTATTTTTCAGTAATATTTAAAAATGTGATCCTGTTCCAAATGATGCAATAAAGAATATCAAGCTATATCTTCTAGAACATGAATTTTAATATCTCTGCAAAGTTTTGATGTTGCAGAGTCAGATCACGATTTGCTTTGAACACAGATTTTTTTTACCTAGTTCTGAAGGATGTTATCATGTTACTCTTAGGGAGACTTTTAATGGCAGTAACAGAAAGAAACAGTGTAAGTCTGGAAGGAGAAAAATAAGTTTGCAAAACAATTGTTTAGAAGAGTCCCTTGTTATCTCAGCATGGACAGTATTTAAAATATTGTATTATTTATTCTCCTTGTTCAAATATATTCCCTGAGACTCTGGGCCAGCATGATACATGTTAGTAGACTCTGGGAAAAAAATAGGGGAGTTCCCAACCTGCAGCTCTAAACCAAGAAGTGCAACACCCCCTCACACTCAGTCTTCAGAGGCTTTGTGTAAGACAGTTCCAGAGTGAAATATTTTCAGTATTCATCATCAGGGTATTTTTTACACAAAAGTTTCCAAAGTCAGTGAGAGAAATCGGTGGGAGGAGGGACAGGTGGGCCTGCTGTTGGAAGCTTATAGAGAAGGTACCCTGCTAGTTTTGTCTTCAAATGAGTACTTCCCCTACCTCCTCTGCTTTCCACCCTTAGCACAAGAGATGTGACTGAAATGAAACAAAAACAGCTTTGAAAATAAAACTTGTTCAAAATGATCTAGGAATTGCATTGAAAGCATATGCTGCACACCTACTATATAGAGGCTGCAGTGTTTATAGGTTCCTAGACTGTTCCCTTTGCCATGCCATTACCATGCCTTCAGTAATGGCTAACATCTGTCACATGTTTATTTTCCCTCTACCCTCAGGGAACAACTGTGTGCAGTGAAATATATTTTTTTCTTGTTTATTTTATTATATTTATCCTGCCCACATTGACTGTAAGTTTGTTATATGAAAAAGGGTCAAAGAAATATTCTTTGAAACTGAAAACTCAGATATTTACTGCCTTTAGTCCTTTGAAGGATCTCCCCATAACCTTCAACTGTGCCTGGAGGAAGCTCATTTTTATTAAGGACAAGGGCATACAGTTGAATTCAGGCTAGACAGTTGAATTGAGTGTTTAAGTTAAAAGAAATACCTATTTGTATCAAATAATGTAATATTCAGTGAAACGATTTATAACAGCCCAAATACTCTCGCCAAGAGAATTGAAAAGATAGTATCACATGATAACTCAAATGAGGTTCATATAAATGCAACCCTTAATATAACTAATCTCCATATTACTCTAAAACAAAGCAGGGGAAAGAGCAAAAAAAGAATAATGTTGAAAAAGCAGTCCTAAAAACATATTCAAAATATTCCATTCATTTCTATATAAACTGAATATTTTTTTTTCTAAAATTATATTTATGAGCAGCGTTTAGTGTTTAAGAGAAACATTTGTGTATTCCTTTGGAAAATTTTCAGTACACAAATGGCTAAGTAAATTTATAAGCATCACTTTTAAATACCTATTTTCAAAGAGAAAATAGATAAAAGCAAATAAATCATTGTAATGAGATTAAAAGGCAAAGCCCTCAGGAAGGTTGTTTATAATGCATCCTGCAAAGAGCAGGACTTTTTATAAAGGATTAGCATATGCTGTAATTCTGATGAAAATGAAAAATATTTCTGCTGAAAAAGTGATGGGTAAAATTCTGTAAGCTGTATTATAAATTCTAACAAAGCAGCTGAACGGACAGAAGCATAGTAACATCTTTATTTCTTCAGGCTTCATTAAACAAGCATTAAAATCCTCTTAACACAGATTGGCAGAAATAAAAAAATGGTTCCTGTTCAAATAAGTGAAATCACATCCTCATATACCATTAAGGTGGTACTAGGTATGACACCAAACGGAGGTTTTCTAGTTCTTTTCAGGGCAACTCATTTGTACAGCACCAATGGTGGTTTAGGAAGAGTGGAGTAGAGAGAGATTTCCATTTTAAATGGATATGAACTGAGACCCATGCCTGGGAGAGGGAAGAAAGGTGGCAGGTAAACCACAGTAGTTGTGCTGCTGAGTCCATCACTGAAGTTTCAACTGAGACTTTATCAACAAGATATTAAAAATCAGTGTAACTCTAAGAGTGGCATTAACTACTCTTAGTCTTGGTTGTTTCTAGAAATTTCTTGGTGTATATAGTCCAGCCTTCATTAACTCTTAAATAAAAGACATTAGCAGAGGAAAGAAAGCATTCAAGAAGCTCCAAAGTCCCCTCCAAGCATTTCCATTTGCTATTCACACTGTTTACCTTCATTGCTATCATGCTAGTGGAAAAAAAGAAAGAACAAAGATGAGTGATGTTTCTGAACCCAAGTAGGTTTCCCAGCCCCAGGAACACCTCCTGCTCTAATTAATACCCCAGACTCAACAGAAACTTTTCCACTGAGTCTAAAGCTCTTTGCATGGTGCACAGAAATCACAGGGGCCAGACTACTAGATCTCCTTGTTTTCAGCTGTGAACAACTGTATTCTGGCTTTAATGCTGCTCAAAGACTACATTATCATATATCAGCATTTCTATTTTTTTACACCTTTGATTACACTTTGTGACCCCAAGCTTCAGTAATCCTCAAGATATGAGCCTGAAGATGTGTTTGGAACGTCAGACAGCATTAAGTGGGTGCTCCTGTGCCACTGGGATCTGAGCAGCATAGGGCCTGCTGACATTGTTAATTGAACAGTGTTGGCTAAGAGGAAACATGCTGTGGACTGAAACGGCCCAGAGCACAAGGTGATACCTTTAGTAAATACTTGATGAGCATGAGCTCCATGAGGTTACTGTCTGCTTGATCCTTCATCTGTGTAGTAACATCCCTGTAACATCGTTTTGCTAGGAATGTATTGTCACTGTTAGGCCTTGCTTTACCAGAGTCTTCCACTTCATCTGGATGCAGTCCACATTGCATGTGAGGCAATCCCTCTGCAGCTAATGGAGTAAAACAGGCTTCTAGAACATAAAGCACCTCGTAGTCTCTGGTTTTTCTATCAGTTCAGAGACTTATTCACGGTCTAATTTTTTTTAAGTACATGCATTCATTCCTGGTTGCTAACATCAGTATTCTACTGTGGTCATACTTGAAGCTTGCCACCTATCTGGTTACATTAATTAGTCCTCCTCCTGCCAGTACCAAATCTGTTTAATTTCTTACTTCTAATTTGCCAGGTGCATTAAGAAATACTTCAAAGAAGCTCTTATATTTTTATTTTTTTTTTAACCTTCAAAGGATTCTCTTGAGTCTGTATAAATGGGAAGCTTTTAAATTGTAGACTTTGCACATAAAAACACATTTACAGAGTGCTTAATCTTTATCTTTGCACCCTTCAGTGTACTTAGCTATCATTGTTGTGGCATGCACAAATAGGACATCTTAGATGTGATGTTTTCTCGGCTTATTAACCTCTGCCATTGAATCTCTCTCACTTGTTTCTCAGTAGATTGTTGCATAGGAAATAGAAAACTGTGTAAAATATATTAATTGCCATAGGAAAACAGCCCCACTTCTCCTTCAGAACTTAGCTGGCTTATGTTTGGAAAAGAAAGGCCTAAAGGGTTTGTAATTTGTATTTTGTAATAATACATTATAACATTGGTTCATGCAGTGTTCCCATCCCACAGGATTTTCATGAAGATGGATTGATATTAATGTGGGGGTTTTTTTATATGGCATTATTGAAATGAAGTATCATTTTAAAATAGCAGTGGTCCACACAATGAGAGAACAAAATAGTTCTGTCTTAGTTCAACCCTTTTCAACTATGGAAGGGCTTAAGAAATCAGCACTTCTTAATTTTCCATTTTTAGGATGGAAAGAAATAAAAGGAAATAAAAAGGATTGTCTGGAGTTGTCATACTGTATTTCACTTTAAAGGTGCATTCAGTTTTAGATTAAAGAAAATCCAAGAATACCAGATTCTTGATACAATAATGGTCTCTCCTATTTCCTTTGCATGGAATAGAAGTTGTTTCCAGTTATTGGAAGAGCTGTTGATCTTCTCTTTCCCTCTCTTGTGATGTTGTCAAGGGGAATACTGCTGAGTGATTGCACCACCTAAAGAGCTCTTCATTCTACATCCCTCCTGACACAAGGGCTTCTTAACTGAACTGTCCCATAATACTTTGAATGATGATGATAATGTGTTTTTTTTTTATTATTATTATTATTATTATTATTATTATTAATAATAATAATAATAATAATAATAGTACCAAACTTTTGGAGCTCCAGTGGCTATTTCAGTATCTACTGCACTAATCTTGTGCTTCTCCCTGCTGTGCACCTTCCTGGGGTTGGGCTGCCTACGTGGTCTCCACTCTCCAGCAGGAAGAAATAAAAAAGGGGTACAGATTTCTCCTCTCTCCTCTCCTTGGCTCAGGGAGGCTCCTGTATCAAGACTCCACAAAGAGCAAATACTTCTGAAAAGAAATTTAGTGGGGATAGGAGCTCTCACAACTGGCAACTCAGAACCTCCCTTCTCAGCCTAGGAACTTAGTAATTTTGTAGATTTGGATGTAGTGTTTTCCTTTCAGTGTTAAAAAAGGCTGTCATCAAGACTGTCCTATTTCAGGAAGAGCCCAAGCTCACTTCAAGATTCTGTCCAAAGTGACAGTGAGTGCTGCTGTTCTGTGATGTTTCAGACTAATGTGAAGACGTGGCACACCAAGAGATAGTAGGATCTGCCTTTTCAAAGTGCAGTGATTCATTCAGCAAAGGCATGTCCAGCAAATATAACTCTAAATAGTGTTTTTAGGTGGGATGTCGCCAAACTTTTTACTCTGATTCCTTCCCAGGTGAATGTAGAGAGCTGTTGTACTTGCCACAGACAGAAGTACATATTCAAGTTAGATGTACTAATCAGTCAGAAGCACTGTGTATTTCTTTATGATCTGAGTTAGATTTGGCTTGTAGATATTTATAACAGTAAAAAAACCCCGAAACTTAATGGACAATAGTATGTGCCTATATCATGGTAGAATTCACACTGATTAAAATAATTAATAAAACATTACTTTATAATTTTTCAGTAAGTGAAAGTTCAGTTTGTGTATTTTTACTTTTTTTCCTATATTTATAACTTAGTTACAAGAATTGTGAAGGGAGTGTAGGGGCAGGTAGAAGTGAGAGAGCTAGCTTATAAAATCATGGAAGCCCATTATTTTAAAAACAGTATCTACCAAGCCTAGAAGATATTAAAGAGAACTGAAATTAACTGGTTATCCTTCAAAACCACTGTTGTGGAATAAAAAATTATTGATAGATGAATACAGTTTGCACATAAAGGCCTTTATAAATAGATCAGAGATGCAGGAAGGAAAGGAAGGAAATTATAATAGCTCAAAGAAAAAAACACAATGGCTTTTGCTGTTTTGCTTAGCAAGTGAAAGCATGGCCTTGGCAAATTTGTCTGTAAATCTTTACACACTTCAGAAGATATTTTAGCTCCCAAATCAGGCATTCAGTTATTTTTGAGTGATGCAGCATGATTTAGACTAAGCTTAGTGAAACAATGAAAAACAGGGAAGACGTGCCATGAATAAGGCTTGTAGCAAATAAAACCTACTGTGAACTCTGTGTACTGATGTGTACTTGTGCACCCATGGTCTGATGTGCCACTTGGGTACCCATGTGGCAGCCAAGAGATTGCTGGCCTCTATCCTTTGATCCCCACAGCAGCAGAGACTCCAAGGAGGAGGATTTCAGATTAAGGAGGTGTGTTCTGCATGGAGCTCAGTATGGCTCTGGAGCCTTTTTTTTAGTATTAGTATTTAACGAATTTTAAAATTGTCCCAAGGACAGATTCTTTTAAAATAATTAGAGTGAAAAGCATCAACTTCTAGGATGACAAAATAAAATACTGAACACTTGTTATGTTCATACTCAGGCACATGTTGCTTAGGAATCAGGAAGAGGATGCATATACAAGTAGGACAAATCGCACCCCACACTGTGCAACACAATTTTTCAAAGTGTGTTTTGCTTTCTTGTTTTTCTCAAATATGTGATGCCTTGTTGCACACTGCCAGAAGCCATTTGAGAGGAACGGGCAGAACTTGGCAAGATTTGACCCAGGGGAGGAGAGATTGCAGAACTGCTTTCAGTGCAAACCTTTGTATCACAACGAGAAGAAAACTCAGTGATGTTAAATGTTCCCAGCCAGAGAAATGGAAACAGTTTCATGACAGCTAAGACACTGGCTTTACAAACAGTGCATAAAAGGCAGGGTCTCACAGTAGTTGTGATGAGAAATAAAAAGATCCAATCTTGAAAGAGCTTTTACTTTTCCTTTTTTTTTTACTGTAGTCACCCATGAGAGTCATAATGAGATCTCCTGTGCTAGATCTTTTGAAATTGTTTTTAGAAGCAGGTAGTAATTTAAAGAGAATAAAGCTGCCAAAATGTTCTGATTCTTTGGCTGCTGATTATTATCTGATCCAGAGTACCCTGCAGTCTCTGGGCAGTCATAAGGACTTCTGATGCTGTTCCTCTATGCTTTTCTAGAAGTAATGCTGTTGTCAAGCCATGAAATGCACAGAAATATTCATGTCACATAAAGCTGCTGATGGGACTGTACAGGAGTGAGTGGCTTGTAGTCTGAGCCTGTAAGGATTTGTGCATGCTTTTAAACTCTGAACTATAGTGATGAGAGTGCTGGCAGTGACTGAGCTGTGTTTTATTTGAAGCTGAATATTATGTCATATTGGATATTACCTAGATAAGAGATGAACCCATTCCTATTTTGCAGTGCTGAATTGCTCTTGAGGTCAAAGAAGATGTGAGGAAGTGGGCTGAATTTTTCCATTCTTTTTGCTGAAAATAGGTGGTCCAGCAGATTGATCTTGTAGCCCACTGTTAAGATCCACAATCAGCGCTCCCAGTTAATTTAGACCAGAGACTTTTGAATTACCTCATGCTAATTGAAAGGAGAATGTTGTGTTTATTTTTTCTGCCTTTTTTTTTGGTTATTTGTTATTTTCTGGAGGCTGTTTAGTACAGCTCATGTCTGCACATTTGCAAGGAAAACACTAATGAATTGAGGAAATTGTAAAAAGAAAAAAAAAGGGATGCAGTTGCACTGTCACATTAACAAACAGCATGGCTTTCAACAGGCACTGAGGGAGGGAGCATTTGCTAATGTTAGGATAATTTTTAAGACAGCATGTAATTTTACAATTGACAATTTGAGGTGAAACAGTGAACACAAATAAGTCTGGTTCAGAAAACAAAAGTACAACGACATAGTGGGGTTTCAGCACCTCTCGACAAAAACAACTGTGACAGGAGACTTGTCAGCTCTGGAGAGAAACCAATTCAAAAATGACTACTTGTGCATTTTAGCAGAGAGGAGAAACTGTTGGAAACACATCTGTATTCCAAAAATGTTAAAAGGCTTTCCAGTTGCCAGGAATGACAATTAAATTAAGCCATGAAGGAGTATCTTCTGTCTTTAATGACCCCATTCGGAGTTAATTGTGACTGGACTGTCTTGTTTTGCAGTATGATTCTGACTAGAGCCTTGAGTAAAGGCAGCAGGAAACAAGTCTGCTTTTCATCTTGACATCAGTTTTTCTGATGTTTTCCTTCCCTGTTTTTTATAGGAATGGGGTGTGTGTTTCAATTTGGCTATCTATTTTGCTAGCAGCAGCTTTTTATGAATGTGATACAATGTCAGGCATCTCACGCTGAATGTGCTTTGCATATGCTTTGCCCTTGAATTGAGGCTCCTATCCTTCCCCTAAGAAATAGGGGAACCTCATGTTCTGAAACACTCTTTTCAGGAAACTTGAAAGGCTTTTAATTTTCCATGGACTCTTTCCTCCCCCCTTTCTCTTATTTCTTTTTTCATAGCCGTCAATGCCGCAGTGCTCCAATGAGTATTTCTAAAAATAAAACCAGCAAATTACAGGCCTTGGTTTACCACAGTGTTGCAAACTGTTATTAACAGTTTCTAAAAGACACTGGTTTTGCAAGCCATGAGGTAGCTTAAGTCCACAGAACTGTATTGTTTTTTTTCAGTACTCCCAGTCACCATATATTTTAACTTTTTTTTTTTTTTTTAATACTTACTTGCTGCTTGAAAACACTGGGACTTGTTTCCAGCAATGAATTAACATCCTGTCTATCTTTCCAATGATTTTCTAAAGAAAATATGAGTTAGAGGGTGACATGCTCTTGTTAGAACCTGAGCAAAATTTCATCAACATGTGCCTGCAGAGGTTTAATGCTCAGCTTCACACACAGAGTGACATAGCAGCAGTGCATTCCTCCTCTTGCCTCACCCTGTATATCCAATCCTCTTTGTTAGAGAACCTGGTGAACTAGCCAAGTGCTGGGACTGTGCTTGGAAGGGTTTCAGAGACATAGGATAATCAAGTATCCCAAGATTTTAATACCTGTGTCCATACCCTGTTTTATATACATCTCACACAAAACTAGAGATCTTGTTGCCTTCACATCTCCTCTACCATCAGCTGGCAAGGACTACCAGAGCATATTTAGGAGGGCAGATATTTCAATACTGCTGACATTGATTGTACTGACCAGCAAAAGTGGGCATGACATTGAAATTCCTGCCTTGAAAATTGTTCTGCTCTACTTACTGTAAGTCCAGTGCCCTACATGACTGAGCCCTCTTTCATTATTTGATTTTTATGTTGTCTTTTTAATCTGAAACTTTATTTTCTTTGTCAAAATTTGCACTTCTACAGCTATGGTCATTGCCCTGATGACATGACCCTTTTAGGTGTTTCACTAGCTCTTTTTAGTTTGTTTTTCAAACAAATGGGTTTTTCTTTTTTTTCTTTTTTTTCTTTTTTTTTTTTTTTTTCCAGGAGAAACTTTAGTGAGTCCTCAACACATATTTATATGTGTATTTATAATGATATGAATGATAATGATATGAAGTACTTTTTGTTTTGGTAAGAGCCAGGTTTATAGACTAGTCCTTCTTCCAAGCTTTTCCATAGACAACGCTCAGTCTGCTGATGAGACTTGTCCTGTATTTTGGACATTAATTTGGTATTTAGTATTAAATGTGGGTGTCTAATACAAGGCAATTCAATCCACCATCTGGCCAGGTTGCTTCAAGTATTTTGGTGTCAAAGTCCCTTTGTAGATCTAGGACTAATTCTTAATTAGACAGAGACTGTAGAAAATGTAAATTTGGATCCATTTGGAAAAACAAACTGGAATTAATTATTTTTTAAAACTAGCTTTTATTGCATCACAAATTTATTATGTAATGAGTAGCTTTTTTTTTTATTATTGTTATGAGTCCTTACTAGTAAGAAAAATGAGAAGTGGGTGATAAAATGTTGCACTATAGCAAACATTAGACAATCTATTTCCCTTGAAAGCTTTTCAAGTAGCCCTATTCCAAGAGGGCACTGTAAAATATGCCTTTTATCAATGTGTTATTCAACAATTCCTAGACTATATTCCTTTAGAAATAGAACCTAATGATGAAAATTGGAGAGCAGAAGCTTCCACTGTCACTGCTTCTTGAATTGTGCCAGTATTTTTTGTTGTAATGAAGAAAAAAAAGGCTTTTCTTTGGAATGTCCACATTAGAAGTCAGAGGTGGTATTAGCTATGTAACATTTAATCAAATTTCAGAATTTGATTTAAGAACATGTTGAGCTGTTTTAATGAGACATATTATGAATACTGAATTCTGATTGTAATTTTTTGCTGGTTTGTGTATCAGTAGATTCATATCTGCCACCACAGGTACCTACATTTTTGTATAGATGCTAAGTAGTGATATAGGGTTGTACTAAAATAATAAAATTGATACAAGTAGATTTTTTTCTTTTTTTATTGATAAAACTCATTACTAAATAAAATATATCAAATTCAGGTTTATTATGTATATATTACATATTAATATACTAAATGAATCTATTCATTATTAAATGAAATTAATGATTATGTGATTCAATTAGCTATGTATCAGTTAGTGAATATCTAAAGCAAACAGATAATTCCTAAGTCTGTGATTTGAATACCCAAATGTTTAAGTTATAATGGGTATTAGAGGATGCAATTTAGTTTGAATGAGTATCTCTTACCATCATATTTTTATTCCATTGAATCAAAAAATTGAATGCTTACTTCCCTTTAGCATGAATGGTTCTTGGCAGACCATAGTGTGAAACAAATAGCAAAACTCAAAGGCTACACAGTAACAGCAAAGACAATCACAATTCTGATTAGACTAAAAAAAGATATCTGAAGCTTGATGACTGGCTTTACATTAATTTGAGAAGGGGAAAAAAGTATCCATTTAATATGTTGAAAACCACCTAGCCTTAAAATTCAAAATTAGGTAACTACAATAATCTCAATATTGTAGTTGAAAAGTCAGAAACTATGAAGCTTGACATACTTATTTGAGTGGTTTAGAGTAAAAAATGTAATTAACTAAACCTCAAGAAGTGTGCTTAAGATACGTTGCAATTAGGAAGGCATCACCAAGATCACAACAAGTATTCTTTAAAATCTCTCTAAATTATGAGTAAATATTTATCTTTGCAAAGTATTAAGTATTAAAGTATTAATCACACATATAAAGACAAACAAGTCAAGAGTTGTGTAAAACTCAGGTGAGGAGACATTGTAGCCCAATATCTGAAATTGCCTGAAAAACAGTGCAGCATATTTAACATTTTTATCTGTAGAATGTTTCCCCTTATGACTTTTGCATGAAATTCTTGAAAAATTTGACTCCAGTGCAGAAGGACTCCTTTCAGCAGGGCATCCTGAAGCAGTTTGAAATCAGTTTCTGGCTGCTTAGCACAGTATCTGAAGGGAAATGGATTCAGCAGAGCTTCCTGGTGAGGTTAGATTTCTCTTCCTTCTCATAGTGGGGCATCCATCTCTGAGAAAGAAGGATTCTTTGCCATCCTTGACAGAATGCTCATCCAGAATAGACACATGATCTGTGTGATTCTTCTCTTTTTCTTTCTTTTTTTCATTTTTGGTTTTATTTGTGCACTTCAATTGTTGCAGCTATACCTGTAAATGCTTGGATTTCCATATTTGAAGCATCAGTTTACACTTATCATGATGCATGCTGGAACTATAGAGATTAATTCATGTTAGATTTTTACACTACAAAATTTGAAAATGGAATAGCATTTTCATAGTGGGAGAGGAGAGACTGGGAAAGTCCTATGTTCTTGCACATTACTGGCTAATTGTACTTTGTAGTTGCAATACCACCAAAGAGAAAACAATATTTCTCTTTGATTTTGTTAGATTATTATGATATGTGACTTCTGTAGTTCCCCAACTGTTCTGTACTTCCTTGTGTTCTCCTTCATTCTTTTGCCTGTTTTACCATTGATAAGGAAATTAACAGTAATTTTCAAGTTGTGTGAGTTCCTCTTTCTTACATACCTGCTCCTCTAAAAGAAATATGGCAGTGCTGGGTATAAAAGCAGAGATTTGACATTTCCTCACAAAATGTATTTGATATCAGATGAGATGTGCTAGACCTGGAGATGATTTTGAAACCATTTTTGTCTTTTCCATGGAACAAAAGAGTGCAATATCTACTCACCTTAAGTATACAATTACGTAAATGGAGATAAAAATCACAGCCAAAAGCTTCAGTGTTTACATGTGGCATTGTGTGATCACTAGTGGATCAAAACTGTTAATGAATATTTTCCAGCAAATGTTGTATCCTTCAGTTTATCTGGAGTATTGTGCAGTCATGGTCATGGAAATATCACAGGTCTTAATTTTCATTATGATTATACTTTTCTAGCAGGGTAGCTTGTCTCAGTAATTTGAGAAGGTGGGGAATGTCTTACAGGTCCATGTATTCATTTGTAGCTTCCTCATATTCCCGTGGAGGAGCACTTCACCCTGTGCCAAACTGAAGTCAACTCAGTTCTGTTCCTACCTTCCTCTATCCTGCTGTAATTCATCTCTGTTTAGACAGAAAGTGAGCCAGGAATTTCTGTAGGCAAGAACCTGGAAAAGCCATCTGGATACCTTTGAATGTAATGGCATTTTTTTCCTAAGGGCTTAGGATAAGTTTTAGAATGGATGTACTCATACACATGAATATGTGCTTTATTATATTTTAATTATATACACATTTTCCCCAATGATTTATGTATTGATGTGCAAAAATGTTCAGGGTGGGAATTTCTGAAAATATAGACAGGTTCCTTTGGGTCTCAGGGATGTCCATTTTCTGAACAGCCATATTTTGCAGGAAAACTGTTTCTGCAAAGCAGTAAGTACCTAGAAAAGAAAAAGTTATGTTAGGCTGAAATGAAAGCTTGTGATAGTCTTTGCACAATGTCTTCTACTGCTGATATACCAGAGAGTGTAAAATTATGAGCAATTTTCAAATGTCATAGATTTAATTTTCTAGAACTGATAGCTTTAAAATCTTATTTTATACCAGTCCACTTTAACCAAGGCTGCTTACCTAGATACAGAAATAAATTTATCAGTGACTCCTCTCAAGGAGAACAATGTTCAGTGGCAATGCTTTCCTTTTTATTTTTCTTTCCCCAGTGAATGTACATTTGACAGTTAAAATTTCTGGTTATGAGAGGGGGAACTATTGAATAAGATTTAAGGTGCAATGCATCCTTATGCATTTTTTTGCCTACATGGTAGCAAAATATCTAGCATCTTTATTTTAGTTTTATACTTAATTTTAAATCAATCCTACCTAGACACCATTGGTAATATCATTAAATATTCTATCCCCTCTACTATCTTTCAATTGTTGCTTTTTTCTCAAGAGTGGCAGAAAAATCCAGGTCTTGAGTGACAATTAGATCAAGGCAAGGAGCTCATTTTCCTTGCCTTTTCTTTGCAGTTGCTTCAAGCTTTGATATCTCAGTTGACAGGATCACACCATGGGACAGGTGCATCTTCCCAGTCCTGATCCCCAGCTCACCTTTAACAAGAGACCTGGGCCCACAGATACAATCCTACTTGATTTTACAGACTTTCTGGAGCTGTGCTTTTTTCATCTCACCTGATTTATAGTCAGGGCGTAGCTGCAGGTTACATTTGGAGGCCAGATCCATAAAATGGTTCTTAAATAATTTCTAAACTCTCCAAGGATCACAAAGATCATATACCTCCTTCTCAGTCTTGTATCTGTGTACGTGGGTACAGGTCCTAGAATCCTGAAAAGTATTTACTTTTTTTTAAGTTTTTCCTCATTAATTTAATGTTTATATTGAGATTAGTCAGTGTACTGGTGTGCTGGAAATGTTGCTGCTGTTGTGAGGAATGCTTAAGGTTGAAACAGGTGGTGGTGGAAATGTGTCAGGAAGTAAATTGTTAAGTGTTTCCTGCTATAATCTTTTACAACCAAGAAAAGTTTAGAGAAAGTTCAAGAAAAATGATGTTCCTATAGTTGGATATTCCTATGAAAGCACTTTTTCTTATATTTATCTGGATAAAAGAAGAAAATAAGAAATAGCACAACAAGGCAGTTACGTGAGAAGAAGGTCTTGATGTTGTGTCACGACAACTCTCAGAATAGCTGCAATTGATTCCTGACTTTTCAGATTTATATATAAGTATTTTCTTTTTTTTAATCAGAAGTCCAAAAGTACTGATGTTAGTACAGTGATCCCAATCCCACAAGTGTTGTCTGCATGCTTCTGAAATTGAAAATTTTGCTATCTCCATTTGAGTCCACTGAATTACTCATGACAAATTAACCACAGGTATGTACAAGAGGAAGCAGACTAAAGTCTGAGTTGCCAGGAAAAAAAGCTGTTGGTATAATATTTTGACAGTAGAGGCAAAAGACGAGTTCATTTGAGAGCTAGAGACTGTTATTAACATGCCAGTGTGGGAAGAACTTCATCCACAGTGATCCCTTATACAGCTTTTACGAGCCAGAGAAGATGCTGCACACTTGTGAATAAAGGAGACACGCTGTGACTACTGCTCCCAGTAGTAGTTTTATTTTTGAGATGAATGGTTGACACAAAATGCTTCTCCACAAATGAACAGGGAGATCACTGGGGATCCCTTTTGGGGGTCAGGACCTTGTGCAGAGTGGGGTATTCCTGAGCAAATTAATGGATATTGCATATACTTCCAGTGACTCCAGTCTATAATGCACCAACTTGGTTTCACAGGAAGTTATATATAAATGTATAGGTCTTTATATGCTCACACTGTGCATATATGAACTTCATAGATGCTCTTTTCTCTTTCCTTTGTCTTTTCCCTTTATTTTTTGCTTTTAGGTTTTTTCCCTTGTTTTATAGAAGCAGAGCTTTCAAGATCTATAAAGGGCTTTGGAAATAGTAATGGGAATTATATTTCTGCCATGATATAATTAAGTAATTTTGTCCACTACAGCTGAGGGATTTATGCTGGGATTTTGTTCGCAGAAACCAAATACTTCATAGTCCTCAATAAACATTGTTTTATTCAATGTTCTGTAGGTAGTAAATATTTTATGTCTCTTGAAAATTAATTACAAAAGCAGGTAAACTTGAGCTATGTTAGCCTATCTTCATTACAAACAAAAGAAAACAGGTACCTTCTGTTCCTTTAGATATCCCTTTTTTCTTAAAACATTTTCACATTTAAAAAAAAGAATAAATTACTTATGAAATGCATGCTTAGGTTTTGACCAGTTCAGCTAATATTTAGAAGAGTAAAGGATAACATCGTCAGTTATATCTACAGCAATTAGGTTGTTATTTGTTCAGGTAGTGGCAACAGAAATTGAAGTCTTCCTTTTCATGCAGCAGAGTTTTGTGTTTGTGCCAGAACAAGTTTTCTCAAAGTTCTGCAATATTTAGATGCTCAAGGGGTCTGGTTTTTCTACTGTTTACTTTTTATCTTTCTTTTCTCCCAGGCTGCAAAGTTGCTCCTTTAATATTTTGGCAATTAACACAAACGAAAGTGGTATGAGTACCTCAAGGAGGTCTTTTCAGCTTTGTCTTTTTTTAAGACTGAAGCATCTTTAATAATTCAAATCTGTGGAGCTTTTATATAGCTTGGTATGAATCTGACAACTCTGTTGAGACTGAAGTGTTTAGAAACTTTGTCAACGAAGTTTTAAAAATTCTTGTCGGCAGGAGGGGGGCTCCTCTTTTTCCCCTCTGTAAACACAAATTATGTCCATAGCCTAAAGGACAGCTTCATGCACAACTCCCAGGTTCCTTTTGTGTCAGCCACTCTGACCACCCTGGACATGTCATAAGCCTTTATCTGATGGTAGAATTTCCTCTTAATTTGTTTTTTTTTTTAGCTATAAAGATTCAGATCATGAGATTCTTTTGCCAAACATTCAATACCCTCTGTGCTGTACAGCCTGGAAAAGGTGAATCTGAGGCTGTGGAAGCAGTATCTCCACATAGTCCTTGATTTCTCTCACACATTTTTACTGAGGGAAAGGAGGTAAATTATCTTTTTTACAGATTGAAAACAAGTACTTCCCAGGCTGCCTGGAGCTGGGGGCAACACTGCACATTTCCTTGCAGGTTGCATGGTATGAATAGATTAGTGTCTATAAGCCTTCTGCCAAGTGACTGCTAACCTTGTGTTTCCAAACTGTGGGGATGTTTTTGGTGCTGCAATCTGAAAACAATTTCCAAAGACAAAACAGCACTGATTTATAAGAGCCTTTATTTGCTCTTTTGCCTGGTATATGTTGTTCATTCTTACAGACCTGGACTGACAGACCACAAGTAAGCACCAAATTAATTTCTCACTTGCAACATTGAACCAAACTATTAGTTTCTGTTGAATATAGATGTCTGCTACCTTTTCCTAATAATAAAAAATTCCCAAACCCAAAATATTTACCTGTAGCAAATTTCTTACCCTTTATGGTATGGATATTGGACTTATTCTGCCTAAAACTTCTTTTCTACATAGATCAGCAGCCCTATAAAAATTTAATCTCTTTTATTCTAGAACAACTATCCTTTGTATCAAAATGCTCTTTTTTTCCTGTTGTTTCAGCTTCTGATCAAGAACAAAACATTAAAAATACCCCAAACTGTGCAGTACTATAGCAGTTTATATTATATTACAGATGACAGAGAAGAGGATTTGTCCCAAATGCTTCATTAATATAAAAGTGTACTTTGGTTTGCTTTTTACACAATTTCATTATATTTTCTCTATAGTAGTCATTTCATTTAAGTTTTGTTCCAACAGGTGTCAGCTGCAGGCAGATTTTTAGGATCAACTTGTTCAAATCAATTCAAGTAAAGATCAACAAAGTATTTCTGTCTTAGTGGTTAGTCAAGTAAGGCTAGGTAGCTTTCACACTTCTACACAAATTCTGTGTCAAAAATTAGTAGAATATGAAATAAGTTCCTCCTGATTTTACTCTTAACTAAGTCTAGGTAGAAATCAGCTGGGAACAAATCTGAAGGAGTATACAAATAAATATGAAGGAATAGAAGATGACCTTTCCTTCTCTGACTTTATGTTTTAGTAATATCCAAGTGTTACAAACAGCACAATTTCAATGGAGCTATGATTGTTTATATGTGCTCTTTTAAACATTGCAGTCTTTTTTTTTTTTTTTTCAAAGAACAATGAAAAAAAAAATCTCAGAATGATATCAAATTTAACAGAGTTTGGAGGGAGCAGAGAAGATACACATTCTTTCTCAGACACATAAACTGATAGTAAGAGAATTCAAAACTCCTTGAAATGTAAATGTATAGCTTCTCTCAGAAATGCTGCAATCCAAAAATGGCATTATTTAAAGAGCATGAATAGTCAAAACCAAATAGAACTTGTCTTTAGGGGAGATAAAATGGATCTGCTCTATAAACTACAACAGGGCTGAGAAATTTATCAGCACTATGGGAACTTACTGTCCATCTTGAAGAGGTTGATGAATTAACAGACCACATCAGAGTTATAGTACAAAAATATTTGGAAAAACAGTGCATGTGCATTGTCTATTAGATAGATAACATTATTAGTTACAGTTATAAAATTGGAGGCAAGAAATAATTGTATTTCAGTACTTTTTGTATTATTAGTATGTAACAGCTGTATCTTAGAGAAACTGAGGAACATGATTCAAACACTCTGTGAACCATGGGAATGGTTCAGTCTAGCTTTCTGCCATGTTTTTGGATCTTTTGATGCCTTAAAGGTCTAGAAATAAAACAACATGCTTTTGAGATAATATTAGTTAATATAAAAGCTGGTCTTTAAGGGGAGGCCTCCAGGGGCAGATATGGAAAAATGCCCACCCTACACAGAGCTAATACAGTTTTATAAATTTAGAAAATTAGCATAATTGACAGGAATTTCCAATTAGCAGCATAGGTGATGAGGTAATTCCCACTTCTGCTTCATCCCTTTTTTGGAGCCCTCCTCTTGATACTAGCTGCACTTTGTTTATGAAAAAGTGTCTTGGGAGAGTAGTTTGTTCTTGCTTCCCAGAAAATTCAGCCTTGGACCCCCAGGCCCCGGAGCCTTTGGAGAATATATTTGGTTTTTCTGCCTATCAGGGGAGGAAAGGTACTGGAGTTAGCTAGGAACTATGTAACCATAGTCTAGTAATTTTGGAATCACATTCAAACTTTACTGTTTGTTTTTTGTTTGCTTTTTTTTGGTTTGTTTGTTTTGTTTGTTTTGGGTTTTTTTTTTACTTTCTCACTGATTCTTTTCTGCATTTTGCCCCACAGATTTTTTTTAAAAAGAAGGGGGAAAGATGTCCTGTGACTTCCATAATATCTTGAAGTTTTCCAGCTGATATTTGTCCATTTCACATGGCAGATGGCTGGATGACCTCCATTTTAAATTTACTTAGGAACAAACATTTTTATTGCTGAGATAAAATTCTGATCTCAACATATTGACAAAAATATGACCCTAGAGGGTAATATTTACCACTGTTAAATGTTGCAAGGGTAGACCATCTTATTAGTCAAAGGTTGTTCCACTTTCCTCATGTTAAATTGGCAGAAGGTTAAATCTCTGTAAGTGTAGAATGACCTTAAAAAAAACATGTCTGTATATCAAATGCTTGACAATCAATTGGCTACTGCAGTGAGTATGTAGGTTACCTTGAATATAACAGAAAATGCTACCCTGAAGTTTGCTGCCCTATTCCCTAAAGGATAAAAGAGCAAAATAGCTGAAAAGGTTAAAAAAATACAGCAAAGGGAAATGGCTTATTTGGAATGTGGAGATGACCAAACCAATTACCACAGTCTGAAATCCAGATAAAGCAAAATTTACAGGTTATTCTAGTTGTTTATTTAAAAAAAACCAAAACAACAATATGAATGCCTGATTAGCTTCAGTATCCAGACCCTTTAGGACATATTTTGGTGTTGAGACATATTATTATGTCTTAAAATATGCAGCATATTTGTATCTCTCCAAGAAAATACTTACAGGGAAAATTAAATGTCCTCCTCAAAAAAAAAAGCCTCTCCAAAACCAACCAAGAGAAAAAACACAGCAACTTCCCCTGATAATTTTGAGAGTATAAAAACATTTGGATAAATCTATGCCCAGATTCAGAGTGGTTCTTTGTATAATCCTGTATTTTTCCTCTCTTTAGTAACACTACATGTATTCCAGCCAGTTATGACTCTGACTCCTTCCCAAAGGTCACAAGTGTAGATGTCAAATTCTGAAAAAGGAATCTATACTCCCGGAATGTTCAAAGGAGGAAAAAACCCCAGATGCTTCCAGAGTGTAAATGGCTTTAAGAACCTGTCTTTCCCAAGTGTAGCCTAGGGTGAGTAGTTGACATGTGGACAGCTACTTTGTAAATAATCTAACTTGGATAAGACAAATCCTACCTGAGAAATTTACCTTCAGAGAGCTTTCTCTGTTCTTAGTCTTGCTTCTGCTTTAAATCTTCCACTCACTGTGTCCTGATAGCATTTCAGTGTTTTCTTTCTTTTGTAATTTTCATCAGATTTGATTTCTTTGTACTTTCCAACTCACCCTCCCCTCGGTTTTCTCTAGTCACTTGGCTGTTCTCAGAAAGAAGGGGCTTTACTTCATCTTCTCCCCCTTTAGTTGGAAGGTACCCACTGACCTAAATTATTATTTCTGCAGGCACCTGGCCCACTGTCAGCCATAGGAGGAGGGGAACAGCAAGCTAGTTGGTCAAGTTTAAAGTTGGCAAAGTCAGGCAGCATCACAGGCATGGCAAACTGTGACCTAATCTATGCAGCACCTACCTTTGCACACTCTGTTTTGAATCCTCTTTACCAACAAACCATGTGCTATTTTGTGTTTACCTGTCTTGTGCAAGAAAGTATATGGCCAAACCAGAGGCGAATTCAGACATTCTGGTGCAGTATTTTCAAGGGGTATTACCTCACAGTAGGATCTGATGAACATCTTTCAAAGGACTGCATGCACATGGATGCTTGACAATGTGTCTTCTTGAGACACTAATTTGTCTGGGATAATATTTTGTCCTGCTTGTGCCAGGGGTTTATCTGAAGGGAATATTAAACTGTTCTCAGCGTGGTTTCTCACTGACCATGGCTTTTTGCTGTCATCTGTGATTAACTGCTACTTTGACTGCAAATGTGCTCTAAACTGCAATCACAGATATCTGCCTTCATCACTGAGAGGAGAAAGAAGAGAGTTGCTCAGAGAGCTTTCCAGAGGGCAGCAAATATCACAGCTTATGGGTCACTGATGAGTAAGCAAATATATTGTCCCAGGATAAAATTCTTTGCTGAAGGGAATTTCTAGATTGCCTTTTAAAAGTGCATCTCTCCTTTTAAGGTTTTCAAGAATACAAGCTTTTTCCACTCTGAATCTAAATCAGCCAACTGCTTAGCATTGTCAGAGATAAACAAGACCTCCTGACTTCTGTCTAAACATATCCCTGCACTGCAAAGGTATTTTTAACAGGGCCTCTCCTGTTGTTTAGTTTATCTTTATCCCCAACAGTTCGATGGATTATATATTTTGTCACTGTTACATGGAAATGATGAAATGATGAAATTGCTTACTCTGTATTACATCATAAATTTCATCTTACTTTCTTATTTATTGGGAGCGAAGGGAATGTCTACTTTGGAGATTATTAGTCATTCTTCTGGCAGTGGGTGGTTGTATTCTAAAAGATGTTTTTTCTTCCCCCACCCCACCCCCCACCCCCAAATTGGCTAGCTATGATTTGGGTGGCTCCAGCAACTCAAGATGATTGCTGGAAAGATATGGTGACATGGCTGGGCCTGCCATTCAGCACAGTTGTATGCCAACTCTTCAATTAAAAATTTCTAATCCCTTTTGTTAGCAAATCTTTAATACAGCAACATCAATGCCAGCAAACACTTTTGCTGATTTTCTTCACCAACTTTTTTTCTATTTCTTTTATTAAATATCTAGCTGTGAATTGCATGTACTTCTGTAACATTACAAAATTATCGACTCTTCACTTCTTACTTTGAGGTCATTATAAATTGCAATGGAGCCTATTTATGTATACAGGATGTTTTGCAAATTAACAAAATGGATTGCATCTCATTGTCAACCATTTCTACAGTGACTTTTAAACCACACACCAATACTGTTGCTTTAGATATACTTTTTAGATTTGTTCCTATTTGTTCTCTCTTTGTTTCTATTTCTATACATTACTTCAATTTGCTTTAGTGCTCCATTTGAGATGTTCAAATTGGTATTCACTGTGTAGGTATTGACACCAAGGAAATAATTTGCATATGAAAATTGGTGCTTCATCATCTTCTGCTTCAGCATCAACTGACACTCTGTAACAGGCTAAACAATGGGTATATATTTGCACTTCATTATGTATTCCTCATTTTCCTTTCCAGTTTTAGTAATGTGGACTTTTATCTGATTGTGTCATGAAGATGTTTGCTTAATTGGTGATGTGTTGGTAATTTAGCCTTTGGAAGTACTTGAATACTCAACTGCTGTTTATTGGAGTACACAAGCAAAATGCTGTAGATCCCATGGATAAGCATAATTTAAGGGCAAAGTACCTCAAAATGTGTATATTTTAAAATTTTAAATAGTTGTACATGGCTATATATTGCCATAGACATATGTAGTATTTCAGATGGTAACTGTATTTGTTACAAGTACTAGACATGGTATTAAAATGATTACTGCAGACTTTGGTCTCAGCCTTGTGATCAGTGCATGCTTGGATGTGAGATTATGTAAAAGACTGAGATATTAGATTAGGCTCCTCATGGACATGACTTCTATCTTCTAAGTTCCAAGAAAAAAGTTAAGTCAGCAGACATTACATGTGTTTTTTAAAAAGAAGTTTTGCACTGCTTTAATAAATGAAATAAAATCTTGGTAGGGGTCTGAGCTTTCTTAGTGTATTAAAGTGACACTAATATATATTACCAGGCTTTTCAGCTAATTGGGTTATGATAAATCACCACACATTTAATATAATAGTAGCGATTTGATTGTACAATAAATTTTAAATGTAAATCACCTACTGCTAATGTTTTGAAACTATGTTCCATCAGAAGCTTTGCTGAATTACAGCTATCAACCAATTCATAATTGCTAATGAAGGTTAAATTAAGGTTTGGGTAAGCATGTTCAAAATCATTCTGCCCATGCTATCAGCACTGCACTTCGTAGCTATATCACCCAGTGGCTTAGAAAATATCCTGTGAAAGTGAAGGAAATGCTTGGGCACTGTTAGGGATCTGGAATCTGGCTAGCACACCTGCACACCACTCTTCTGTCTTCCAGTTTCTGAGATACCAGTAAACCACTGCTGTAAGCTCTGTACAGTGCAAATTTTGTGTGAATAGCTCCTTGATCAAACTTTGGAAAGGCTCTGTGAATAAGGAAAGGCTTAATGGCAAATATGGGACTTACATAAGGAGAATATTTACAGCATTTTTTTGCTATGCTAAAAGCATTTCTTTAGCCTGTTCTCATTTTTTTAACTGATATTTGGAAGATGCTCTTGGTTCCCTGATCTACTTTTGTATTCTGGTTACTGCATGCATTGTACTTGTTGTCTTGATTGGACACTCAGTCAAACAGCCATGTTTACATTTATAGATTAAAAGAAGTATCTCTAGATCATCCAGCTGGCCTCAGGGATCACAGTGACCACCAAAACAATTCTTCTTCCAGCACTTAATTTAAGGAATTAATGCAGAACCTACTACTTCCAGTTTACATGATATACCCCACCACTGGGAATCGGAAAACAGATTTTTTTCCCTTCATTGCTGGGTTCTCAAGCCAAATCACCTGAAATACCTGTGGTATGCAAAGCCACACTTTAACCCCCAGGAAGAGAGATGGAGTTGGTTTTCAGAGTAGATGCTCATAAAATTTTTAAATGTAACGTTAAAAAGTGCATAAAATATTAGTGCCTGGGGTACTGTAACTTTGCATCATTTTGCTGTACTTCCATCTGTATATACTTATTTTTACAGCAACTTGCTGTGAGGAAACATTCAGAGACATCTGCAGTGCTAAAAGCAAAGTGATAGCCCAGGAGACTATCCCTCAAAATACAAAATATTTTCCCATAAATATTAATCCCTTGACAGTAAAGATTGGAAAACTATTTCCAGTTCAACAGCAGCTATTTAAGGAATTTATTTTGTCCTGTAGCAGAAAAAATGAAAAAAAAAAAAAAAAAAAGGAAAATATTGTTTTTCTGTGTATCATAGAATAGCTTGGGCTGGAAGGGAATTTAAAGATATTTTAGTTCCAACTTCCATGCCATGGGCAAGGACATATTCAGCTACACCAGACTGATCAGAGCTCCATCCAATCTAGCCTTGAATCCTTCCAGTGATGGGGCGACAACTTCTCTGGGCAACCTGTTCTACCCACCTCACAGTAAAGAATTTCTTCCTAATATTGATCTTCCTAATTTGATCTAAACTTATTCTCTTTCAGGTTGAAGCCATTCCCCCTTGTCATTAGATGCTCTTGTAAATTGTCTCCATCTTTCTCATGGGCTCTTTTCAGGTACTGAAGGTCACAATGAAGCCTTCTCTTCTCCAGGCTGAATAATTCCAATTCTCTCAGCTTCTCATAATAGCAGAGGTGCTCCATCCCTCTGATCACCTTGGTGCCTCTCATCTGGACTTGTTCCAACAGGCCTGTGTCCTTCCTGTGCTGGTGACCCCAGAGGTGATGCAGCAGTCCTGGTGGAGTCTCACCAGAGCTGAGTAGTGGGACAGAATCCCCTCATCTGTTGTTACCAGCTCACCAGTATGGTTTTCAGGGATAGGGGCATACACTTTCATTGACCTTCCTTTTCTGCTTTTATATTGATTTTAATTATGCTTTAATACTATGACATTTGGAATAACCTTTAAAAATATTTTTTTTTACTTTCTGAACAGCAGGTAATGGCTTTATTGTTACTAATAACGAAACTATAATTTAGTAATTTCCTTTCCTTACTATGTTATTTAAGTATTTTCATTTCCTTCACATTACAAAAGATGAAGTAAAATATGGTTTTACTGGATGAAAAAATGGGGATTTACTGTTTATTTTCACTCACTAAGGCAGTCAACATTAAACTCAGTTCTCAAACTGGTAGTTACAGCTGTCTGATTTTTGCATATTAATGCAATCAGTTCACTGTCCGACCCAGAAAGCTTTAGGAATAGAATGATGTACACATTGGGAACTTGAGTGTTTTCTCTTATGTTTTTCCTTTTGTGAATAAAGACTAAATTGCTACCCATATAAATTTCTGCCTAGCTGTCGTAAGTCAGAACAAAATATTAACTATTCTCAAATTTCTTTGTGTGATTTTAAGTGGCTTTGTCATCCTCTGTGTGGGTCCAGTATATAGAACAAATTGAGATGAATTACATATTTTGAGTGCAGATTTCTCAAATACATCAAAACTCTTCTTGTTTTCCTTTGCGGGAAAATGGAGGCCCAAAAGCGACAAGTAATTTTAAATGCTGTACTTGGAAAGCCTGTGCTCTTCTCCTTTGAAAGGTCTTGATAATTCCAAATCATTTTCATGATTTTTAGTGTATGTCTTAAAATCTTAAATGTCACCTGTCTTTACATGCTTGGCACTCTAAATAACTTCAAATAGTAATACCCAATCTTCTGTTCGTCAGCAAAAGTTTCAATATTTGATCTTTTGAGTAACTAATGTCTGTATGTTAATGTTTAAGTTTTTATTCTGTATATGTGTATATTTAAGGTCATAGAATCATGGAATAATTTTGGTTGGAAGGGAACTCCAGGAATCATCTAGTCCAACTCTATGCTCAAATGTAAGTCAGATCAGGTTGCCCAGGGCCACGTCCATCAGGTCTTCAACACCTCCACAGATTGTGAATTCACAACCTCTCTGGCCTCTTTCCCAGTATTTGACCACATTCAAAGTTCTTTTTCTTTTTTTTGAATTTTCTTTTTATCTAATCATAATTCATAATTCTCTATGTTCCGTCCTTTGCCTCTTATCCTGTTGCTGTGCAGCATCATCAGGATGAGTCTGGTTCTGCCTTCTTATCAGGCAATAGCAAAAATCTTGTCTTGAGCCTTTTATTAGGGGTGAAGGGACCCAGCTGTCTCATCGTCTCCTTTTATCTCATGTGCTACTGCCTCTGACTATCTTGGGATCTTCTGCTGGATTTTCTCCAGTGTTCCAACACCTTTCTCACAGTGGGGAGCCCCAAAGTGAACAGTTATTCAAATGTAACCCCACAAGAGTTAAATAGAGGGGAAGAAATGCATCCTTACTCCTACTAGGTGTAGTCATACTAATACTGTTCCACGTTTTTTTTGTCTCTTTATGTAGCTAACTAGCTGTAGCAGCTTTGGGCAATGCTGCAGTTCTACCTCACACTAGCAGAGCAGCTAAAGACCAGCTATTTACCAGAAACAAAGTATTGAACCCAGTTTCATTCTCTGTGTAAGTAGTCTACTGTCAGGCACTGTTTTCTTCATGAAGTTGTTGACTATGTTGAATTTTTCAGTGTAGGCTTTTACACGAGCCTTTTTGCCCTACTGACTACTCACAAACTGCTTTGTGAGACTGTTCTTGATTTGTTATTCACACTGGGATTGCTCAGCTAAGTCATATAGCTTGTTTTTTAACTGGATGACTCCTAAACATAACAAGAACTCCTAAATTAGCAATATGAATAAATTTTCCTGAATGCCGAAGTTTTGCATAAGCTTTCACAGCCACTTAATGCTTTTCCTATCTTTTGTACGCATCTAAGCCTGCCTGGGAAACTCACTGCTGGTTGTAAATGCTGGCTGAGCAGCATTTCTGTGCTTTCCCAAGGGCTGGATGCAGCCAGGGTGGGACTGGAGGGATGCCTGTATGGTGGTACAGCAGCTGGTTTGTGATCCCACCTGGAAGATATGGCCACAGGCAGTGTGGATGGCGAGGACACTGCCATGGCTTCTTGTAAAATCTGTTCTGTGCCATCCTGAAGAGTGCTGAGGATGATCTTTTTAGTATTCCATTATTGCCTTACTTCTAAGTGGGAGTCTTTCCTCCCATTCAGCCTTCAGATCCCTAAGGCTCTCGTCAGTCTAGATAATGTGTAATTTGGGTTATAGTGTACCTAATTATTATGCTGCTCTTTTCATCATTCTATGAATTTTCCTATGCAGCTTCAGTGAAGTTACACTATTTAAAACAGAGGATATTTTTTTTCCTTTGAAAAATGAAATATACCATCTGTGAAGGGTGTGACTGATAATTCATATGCATCGTGTGAATATTCTCTCATACACTTGGATTTTCTGTTTCCAATATATATCTATAAAACAGCATATATCTGTTATAATGGGCTCTTAGTAGCCATTTTAGCTTACTCTTCAGCTATAGTTGTGGAAAAAAAAGTAAAAAGTTGCATGGAAATGTCTTTCATGCACATATAAATGAAAAGTGAAAAGTGTCTACTTTTGAACAACATAAATTTGCAAATATGGGTGGGTGTATCCTGCAAATGGAAAAAACATTAAAATCATTCTTCTCAGATGCAGATTGTTTAACCATAAGAGATAAAATCTTCATACTAAGTTACAATCTGTATTGACTTAGAAGATGACTTCTTAAAGTTCTCTCCAAGGTGTTTTTCTTAAAATTAATTTCTGCAAGTTGAACTTCTGGCATATTTTAGAATCAGGGATGATTTTGACTGAAAAAATAAAACTGATGCAAAATTAACATTACTAGCAGTGTTGGTGAACTCTGTTTATTTAAAGCTGGTTTTTTTTTTTTTTTATTTCTTACTTATTATAGATATGTGTGGTGTCTTGATTAAAACAGAAGTACAAGAATTTCCTAGTATCCAGCCATGTGGCCTAATCCATTTCATAACCTAGAAAAGCTCAGTCTTAAAATCTGTGAAATGTTTTTCTCCTGTAAGTCCTGCTGGTACTGTGGTTCTGAACCTCCTCTGGTGGGCAAGATTGTGGACACAGAAGCATTTTCAGTGGAGCAATAAAAGAATTTATTGAATATGCACCCAGGTCTGATGATTGTGGACAATTCTTAAATCATAGAATACAGAATAGTTTGGGCTGGCAGGGACCTTTAAAGGTCATCTAGCCCAACCCATTTGCAGTGATCAGGGGCATTTTTAACAAGACCAGGTTGCTCAGAGACCCCTCCAATCTGGTCTTTAATGTTTCCAGGGATGAAACATCCATGACCTCTCTGGGAAACCTGTTCCAGTGTTTCAGCACCTTCATGGTAAAAATCGTCTTCCTTATTCATATCTAAATCAACCCTTGTCCTACTGCAACAGACCCTGCTTGAATGCTATCATATAACTGCCTGGGGCTGCAGCTATACAGTGAGTTATACAAGATGTCTCACAACTGCTGGAACATTTGCAAGGATATATCACTGCTTTTATGTAGATACAGTCCTTTTGATTGTGAAATAATACCCCAAGTAATGGGTTTAGTTCTTGCTATTTAACTTATCTCATATATTTAGAGATTAAACTATATGCTCAGAAGTTGATCTTGTAACCTCTATGCTTTTGAAAGCATGATATGTAATTTTTTATCTGTTCTTCAGCAGTGTCCACTACTGCCTGACTCTCTGAACATATATAATTTGGCTTTCCATTAATTGGAAATTTTGTTGAAATTATTGTTTTGACCAGACCACTTTTTATGGTATTGTCCCTACCTAAGAAAAATGCTGTTATAAGTCTTTTTGGACTGAATATACAAGAAAGAGAGGTGTCTTTTATTTCTGCCAACTTTCCTTCTTCCATAACATGAGGCAGGAGAGCTGAGACCTCCTCTCTCCTTTTCAGAGTTGCTGCAGCCTAGAACACCTGATGAGATTGGATGAAAAGCTGTCTTGACAGAACCAGCAATGCTCTCCTTGTCTTTCAGAAGTTCAAATCTGCCTCTGCATCAAAGTCCTTAAGCTTTCCAGTCCAACTAACTCAATCTTCTCAAGATCCTGAAGCACAGTTATGTCTTTCCACTAATGTTAAATTGCACTGCTTACATGTGTAGATCCAGCTGCTTGGTATGATGAACTTCAGTGGCTACAGAAGCAAGCAGTGTGCTTACCTTAGTAGTTTTGCAAACTACTGTATTTCAGTCTACTGGTATGATCAATGTCTTAGTGACTAGTACACACACCCATCCTTATGAGAAGTCCAACAGTCTACCCACTGAAATTATTATGTGCATTGTTGTGTGTACATTTATGTTATTTTCCATTACCTTTTGTATTAGAAGCAGGAGGTGAATGTCATGTCTTCTTTCCAGCCTCCTACCCCAAAATATAACATATGAAATCCAGCTGAATACAGAGGATTCCCAGAAGATGACACAGAGAAGAGCAAATTAAACTTAGACTTTGCATATTGTTTCCTTTAATGTAGATACTGTGTATCCTGCAACCATTTCCACTTTAAAAAAAAATATTCTATTGTGTTAAATTGAGCAGAGCATGTACTCAACCACTGTGTTGCAGTTGGCATTACTGCACTCACAGATGTGTAGTGTCCTGTGCACCTGTGTGGGGCACAGAAACTGATCACTGCCAGTGTCTTCTGATCTGTGAAGGAAAGGAGTAGGAAGCATTTGATCAAAATTACCCCAACAGGGATATATTTTAAGTCAGTGCTAAAAAAATACCATTCCAGGTGAAGGTAAGGGAGTCTGTACTGGCTAATAAGCAAATTAGAGATGCCACTTCACTTTTTTGTCACAGAGAACATAGTATGACCTTGCTCGGTAGTAATTTGCATTTTATTTGGCATAGAATCGCAGAATCATAGAATGGTTTGAGTTCAATGTGATCTTAAAGATTACCTAGTTCTAACCCTCCTGCCATGGCTTGAACCAAGTTGCTCAAAGCCCCACCCAACCTAGCCTTGAACACTTCCACAGATGGGACACCAGTAACTTCTCTGGGCACCTTGTTCCAGTGCCTCATCCACTCTCACAGTAAAGAATTTATTCCATGTATCCAAATTTCTCCTCTTTTAGTTTGAACCCATTTTACTCCTGATCCTATCACTACAGTTCCTGACAAAAATTCCCTCACTGGTTTCCCTGTTTTCCCCCTTCAGGTACCGGAAGGTTGCTGTGAGGTTTCCATGCAACCTTCTCTTCTCCAGGCTGAACAGCCCCAAATTTCTCAGCCTCTCTTCATAGGGGAGGTGCTCTAGTGCATAACACCCAGTGAAGAGATCCGCTAAGGACTTCAGTAATAGCCAGGACATCAGTGAGGAACAACGCTATTTTCAACAAAATAAACCAAATATATCTCAAAAGAAAACATTTATATCTAATCCAAAGCCTTTAGATACCATAAATTAAACTTTATCACATAGAACTCATATCAAATAATTTTTAAAGTGACTACTAAATACCACCACAATATTTAAGCATTGTCCAGTGGCTATTTTTCTGTTGCAGCCATGAGCAAATGGCTTGGTAAGAGGAATTTTCCCTCTTTCCCACCCGACATCTGTCCAATTCCCTTTCATGTTCCACATGCTTATAACAATGATGCTTTTCTGCTGTTCTTGAAATATTCACACATTTCTTCCCTTCTTTTAAGTTCCAGATATTTTTCCTTTCAATTCCCTTCTGCAGGAAATTTCTTTGTCCCTTGCATTACCTGTCATCTCTCTTTTGACATGTCAGATTTAAAAAATAAAACCCCATATTAAATCTTATGAGCAAGTAGAGCTTAAAACTAATTTTCCTAATGTACTGCTAGGAGATAGAGCTTTCACATTATCAGATGCAGTTTATAATAGAGTCTGAAATCTATGTGGAAGGATTTTCATCATTCCCAATGAAGAAAGAACTTTTACAGTGTTCTAGTTAGATATTTCTTTCTGTCATCAAAAATAGCATTCAAACAGTAAATGAACTGATTAGGATACACATGAAAATGCATTTGGGTAGTAAGGCAGCAGTAATGTGAATGAGAGGATGCTCTGAAACCCTAAGGCTCCAAATAGTTATTATAAAACTCCATTTCTTTCACAGCAGACTTTCTGCAGGAGACACAAAATAGATTTTAAGGTTTAGTGAGTGCTGTCTTTTGGATCAATGGGACTGAACAAAGCTCCTTTGGTATTTTGTTTAGGTTTGTCCTTTAATCTTCAGCTGCTCTTTGGAGGGGGGGGCAATCATTCTGGTGATTAACGTTAACTTATCTATCGTTGAGGTTTCCTTTGGTTTCCTAAGCAGATACTTCCTTTGCTTTTTGGTAACAGGGGTAAGTGACACACCATCCAAAGGAAAGGCAGCCACTAAATCATTAAAGTCTGAGCAGAGTCAATACTACCTGGAAAACCTTCTCTTCTGGAAAGACACAGCTCCTGAGTAGTTCCCATGTTTCATCTCCCAAGAAGTCTACAACCAAAGAGCAGCACTCATACCAAGAAGTCTTATCCATACCTTCTCTTCCCCTTCTGATTAGTATGGTAAAATATTTTGTTGGTAGTGCATAACATTTAGAAGACACCTTCCACCTCTGTTGTGAGGGCAGTATACTCCGCAGTAGACTCCTCCTGTCATCAAGTCAAGTGGGAGACTTACAGAAGTTTACCATAGGTGTCAACCTGGCATGCATTGGACTTCCTTCCAAAGAAACTGGGAGCTGTGAAGGTATGATGTGCAACCAGACCTCATCTTGTTGTGCAGGAACAGTATGGCCAGGGTGGACTGCTAGGGACCAGATGGTGGAAGGCATTGTAACAACCTCCCATGCATCCACCTTAGGTGGGATTCACTCATTAATTTTGATTTCAAGCTGTGCTTTAGTGAAGTATTCATCATAACCTAGGTCAGAAATTGCACAGGAGCCTCATTAATACATGCTCTGCCATGATATTTAGGTAGTTCTCTGATCCAGTCCACTTGGTTAGCAAATAGTTTCATTGGTCAGCAAAGAAGAGTTGAGGAATATAAGATCCATTAGTATTTGACATCCTCCTGGAATTAACTCACCCTGGATATTATTTCATCTGGTATGTAATAATTCACCAATGAATTTGCATGATCAGCCCAGGCTGAATTTTAAAAAAAAAAGTGCCCTCTTCCATTTTTGGTATCCCAGATTGGCACAGGGAATAGGGATCCATAAATAGTCTGAGTCAGATCAAGATCTGCTTTTAGCCTGTACCAAGTATACCTTTTCATGTCTTCATCAGGAACATTGCAGTGCTCTCTCTGCCAAAACCAAACTCGTTATCTTTTTGCCAGCAGCAAATCAGATGTAGCCATTGCCAGCTAAAAGCTATTTTCTCAGATGGTTAAGAAAGCTCTCATACAAAATACTGATAACATAGCACGTGGGTGGTATCCATGGATAACTGCAGACTTAGACCTGTTGTCACACAGAAACATAGCTACCTCTCATGTTTAGTCAAGCCTGTATAACTTCACTCAAAGTTTCTGCTAGGTAGGTTTCTTCATCTAGAAATGATGCTATATCAAGAGTAGCTGAAATTCCTCTTCAGGTAGCTGAACCTTTTCTTTTTAATTTCATTGCTACTCTCCTGCTGCAATGGAAAAATGGTGAAAGATCTTGTCCTGCTCTGCCACTGGACTTCTATGCTGAAGAGGTGTTACATATTTTTCCCAAAATAATCTCTCAGAATAATCAGGAACATAGTACATTGCATTTCTGTTAGTTAAGAAAAATAATTTTCAAACTACTAATCACTGTGGGCTAAAAAAGATGTTTCAAATAGGACTGCATGCAAAGCACTGACAGAATTTGAATGTTGGACTCTTGAGCCTATATTTTTGGTTCATTGTGAGAGGCTTCTGGCATTTATGTTGCAAAATGCCATGGGGTAAAAATGTGTATCCTGCAAAAGGCAATTCCTGAGAGAATAGGACTGGCATATTCATTCCCTGCTATGAAAGCGATGATTTGAACTGAAGTCTGATCACTGGAGCTAGTTTATTTCAGAACATCTGAAATCTGATCTGTTAGTCTTCTAAGCACAGATTGTGTTGGGGCCACATGAGCCTTAGGCTTGAAGCTCATTCATTGGTTTGGGTATGACTTTTGGATTTTTTTCACATCATGTTTCTCTTCCTCTAACCTCTCAAAGTTGATACAAAGCAGGTAGAAGAAAAGGGGTTTGAATGTTTGTGGATGTGCGTGACTGGGCAAATAGATTTTTAAAATTTCTTTCTCTCTAAAGAACTCATAAAAATAAACATAAGGGTTTACATATTAGAAGATTAAAAACTTTCTCCTAAAAACCTGACTGATTTAGGACTAATAGTGTTGGTTCAGATAACTGTATGTAGAATAAACTTGACTCATCTCATATTTCAACAGCACATGCAGTGTACCACTGTCACATAAAAGAGATTTTTCTCAAATCCATTGTGATTGATTAGTCTTTGTGATCTTTAATTGCAAAATGAGTAGCCAACACCTGCTTCTCACCCAGGATCCATAAATTAACGTTAGCAGCAGGTAACACTTGCTCTGTTTACTCCAGTGATTTTAACTTTTTGCCCTCCCAGTTGTGCACCCAGCTTCTTGTCATCTCACTAGGTTAGTAGTGATACATTAGTATCACAGGTTGTGCTCCCCTCTGTCTCAGAAATGTTATTAACTGCTGACAAAAACCTACTGGAATCCAAAAGCATGGGCTATTGTGTATCCATTGAGAAGAGTCCACTCCCTGGTTTTCAGTCTTGCCTGGTTTATGGCTATAATGCCTTTGCAAATCAGCCACTTGAACTGGACTGAATCTAGCTGTTTTTCATGTAGGCTCACCCTGTCCATCCTGAGTTTTTGTAGGACACCTGGCTACATGCACATAGGAATTTGAAGGAGATAAAGAATCATTTCCCCCTGGTTTTTAATCACAGGGATCACTCTCTATATTTCCATTAATGTCAAGGGAAATCAGGAGTCTGTGTAACTTCAGACTTCAGAAGTCTGTAGAACTTCAGAGTTTTCTGGTTTCCTTGAACAAATTTTCCTGAAGTTTGTCAACTCTGTCAGAGACCAGGGAATAGAGTTCATACTAGTGCAGATCTCATTGTTAACCTCATCAGATTTGGAGTCAGGGCTCTCTGAGGTCTCATCATCATCACTATCATACCAAATATCCCCATCCCAAGCCTCAGGGTCTTTATAAAGTATTGAGCTGCAGAGCCACCTATCTGAAACAGAAGGTTGTTTTTTTCAGCAACAGCTTTTCTCTGGGCTCAGCTGCAGCAAGCAGAGTTTAAAGGTGGTCAACCTCAGTTTTAAGGTGCTTATTCCCAATTTAAAGGTGATAATTTTCAGCTATAAGTTTATCAACTTGTATTCCAGATTTTCTTTATCCCTCTCAAAGGCTAATAATGACTTGAACACCTGATTTTCTGATTTCAAAGCAGTACACTCTACATCAGAAATCCATTCAGAATTAGCTAAAAGGGCTGCAAGGATTTTAACACAGCCTGGCAGAGGTGCCTCCACTTTTCTCCACCCTCCACTGAGCCCCTTAGATTGCACTGTGTGTGGAAAGTCAGATATACATCCAACTGTGTCATCTGGGGACCACATTTCCCCCTATAATTTCCGTATTGTTATACACTTTAATTTTACCCCCAGTCTTTTTCCCTGCTCTCCCTGAAAACAGCTGTCACTGACTTCTTTTGGTAGAACATGTTAACTGGTATTCCACAGTAAGCAAAATATTCCTGGTCCCAAAAAGCTTTTCCAAATTCACTGTGAAATGCTGAAATTTAGCTGCTTAGGAAATGTGCTAGAAATTTTCACCAGTTTCCAAAGTTTTTGTGGTATGGTAAACTTTGGCATAGTCCTTTTTCTTTTCCATCATTTTCTCCCTAGTAAAGGAATCAGGGTTCTTTATGTTTCATTGTTGTTCCTTTGTCACTAGACAAAACACATAAGTTGCCCTTAAAACCCACCCCCAAAACCTAAAGCACTACAAATATGTTCATGTGCACAAGAATAAAAACAAATGGCCCAACAGATTTCAAACTGCAGCAGTCTTAAATGGCACAAATATCTCAGCAGAGTTTAGAAAGCTGATCTCAGTTCTAGACAGCCTGGACAACCCAGTGGCTCCAGAAAGCTGTTCTGAGTCAGTGCAAGGGTTTAGTATTGACATTACTAAAAATAAATAATGAGAAACATGACTGTGAATCACTGTTTTGAGTGAAGCATTCTAGATTTAGCAAATCTAGCTGGTATGCCTGTAAACCCAGCTGATTTGGTAACAGCTGGGATAACTCTGTATTGTATTGTGGTTTGAAAAATCATATTCACATAAAGTATACCAATTTTTTTCATTTCTGGGGTTTTGTTTTGGGGTTTTTTCTTTGGTTTTTTTTTTTTCTGTTCTCTGCTGGCTTAACATTAATTATTTTTTTTAACCTTTCAAGTAGCATGTTTCATCATCCTTTACCTTGGGACTGTTACCTAATTTTTCATCCTAGCTGTTGGACTTTTTCTTAATTCTGAAATCAGTTAAAAGCAAATGGGGAAAACAAAGTGCATATGGCCTTAACGAAGAGCATGCTGGATGGGTAAACTTCTTTACACAATAACTAGTCTTCACTCAAACTGAAAAAAACCCAACAAACCAAAAATCCCAAACTATAAAGCTGCCATTACCAATATTAATCATGCTGGTATTCATCACTCAACGCATTCAAGGCATTCATCTGTTGAGAGAAACTTTGATCTGAAAAATGTGAAAATCCCTGGTAAGAAAATCCGAAAAAATAAATACAAAGAACTCATCTAACATTGTGACAGCATAGAAAAGGTCAGGTTTAAATTCAAAGATAAGGAAAAGAACAAACCTAACAGGTGAATGAGAGAGAGAGAGAGAGAGGGAGAGAAAAAAAAAAAAAGACAGATTTAAAGTTAGGGGGAAAAATTCGTAATGAGTGCATACCTAGAAAGCTCAGCAAACACTGGACAGAATAAAAATAATCCCCTAGTAGACTCAAGATATGGATAATTACTGCTTTCATCAAAATGATGGGCTCATTAGTTGGTGTATGCTGTGACAAAAGTTGCCAGCCACCATAGTAAGTGATTAATTGGAACCAAAGAATTCTTCCTAAAACTCTGATGCTTATCTAAAAATTAATTTAGTGAGGAAGATGTGACTGTATGTCTGAAGGGGTGTCTCTGAATATGGAACAGATGGGATCTTGTACTTCCCAAGATGAATAACAATAGCTGCTGGACTGAACCCTCCTATGGGGCCACATTCCTGCATGTTTGCAGGATGGCTACCTCTGCTTAAAATGCCTGATATGCCAGTAGAAGTGAACACAGAGTTGTATGTAAATTGCTGTGATTACCTTCTGCTGTAGCATCTGATGCTGTGTTCATTCACTGCTGTGTCAGTGGTACCATAGTACTGCTGAGAGAAAATTTACATTAATCCAAATCTATGATGAAGAACTGGGTATGACAATTTGGAAATTGGGAGAAAAAGAAATCAGAATATAAAGTCTTCCTGAGCAGCAAATTTCCAGATCTCTACATTTTTCCTCAAAAATAGCAATAATCCAAAGTCCTGTATGCTGCAGTGGGCTTCATTTTGCTGTTCATTCTTTTTGTAATGAAGTGTCAATATTTCTGTCAATCCCAATGGTAGTAATAGAGTAAAGGTTACTGATGCTATGCTGAAGAAAGATATGTGTGTTTGTCAGGACAAATGGCAGAGGAAACACGCTTCCAGATTTGTGTGTGCTGATGGAAAGCCGTGACTTCTGTTTTTCAGTTTGTGTCTGAGGAAATAAAATAGAGTCAGGATTTAGAAACAAAGCTTATTGAACAATTATCTATCCTCATGCTTAATTTCTAGCATTTACAGTGGAATTTGTTTTATTTTTCACCTGTATAAGCAACTAACCAAATTACTTGTTATATGTTTTCATCTTTTTTTTTTTTTCTAATAATTTCCTTCTCAATAGAAATAGTTGGTTCTGGTCTAACATGTCTGTAAATCAGAGTTGTCTGCTGACAGAGCAGAAGAAAATGACCTGAGAAATTTTACAATCTGTTTCAGAGATGTCTCCTCTGACTACAGAATAGTATCTCAATGTTTCTCTGACCCACTAAACACAGCTCAATCTGCTAACGGGAGGGATTGATTAGCTTGCACAAGCTAAAATGTCTTCCCACACGCTACAAGAATACATTGGAGAATGTTCTGTAATTTGCCTAAACACAAAACTGTGTATAGGCATCTTTTTTAAACTCTTGCTCAGATAAGAAAGCAGTCTGGAAGCTGACTAGATGTTTTGCTTATAATGTTCTTTGGTGTATTAAATGAAATCATATCTATTTGCAAAGTATCTGCTAAGTGCTTGCTTTTCTAATTAGAGGTTTCTTTTCTTACTGTATATGACTGGAGGGACATCAAAGGTGAGGGAGGGTTTTGTGTTCTGTTTTGGGGTTTTCTTTCCATTCATTTTTGATGGTTCTGTTGTTTGGGTTTGTTGTTTTTTTATTACTTTTTGCCTCATTTGGATAAAACTGAAAGCGTCAAATCACCCTGTGTTATACCAAAATCCCTGGCAGCTGTGGTTCAGTAGCAGAGCTCCTGTCCTGTGTTGAACTGAAAGCCCTCCCACCTTGCCACCTGCCATGGTCCCAAACTGAGCTGTGTAGACAAACACCTTACATGATGAACAGGGAGCTCAAGCTGAGGGGGACCCGCAAAAAATGATGAAGGAAGAAATACAAAGGAAAAAGGTTAAAATAACTGAGAAATTACCTTTACACAGAGATCCTCTAGTACTGGGGTAACAGATGAGAAATCTTTCCATTAGGCATTCATAGCTAAGTCAGTGCTGTTCTGCTCCACTTCAGTTTGGGGACCAGGAGAATGCCCCAGGTCAATCACAGAATAGCCAACAGCAAAGCCTTTGGCACTCCCCTGGGGCAGGAGACTTGGGCTCCCTTCACCCAGTCTTCCTAATCTTTATAGTTCCCTGAACCTTTTCAACATTCTGGTGCTGTTTGCTCATAGTGAGCAGCCAGGTCTCAAAATTCCAGCCACACTCTCTTATAATCATAAAATGCAACCACATTTCTGTCATTGAACTATTCCACCCACAATCTTCTCTTCACCTTTTCTATCCTTATAAGTGATCCAAATTCCTAGTTTTGCTTCCCAATGTTTTTCTGAGCTCTGCTGAAGTTGTGCCCTGCCTGTCACTAGCTTTAGATGATAAAAAAATACTTTTTTTCATAGATTCAGTAACTCAAAGCAGATTTCCAAAAGGTAAAGATGATCTTTTGCCTAACTTGTTTCTATTGATGAACACATGCAAACTTTGAAAGCTGACAGAATGCTGTTCTTTTTTAACATTACCATCACATATAAGTCCATGGAGGATTACTTGGGCACTTGGGACTTTGCTGCTTGAAAAACTTCCCATCTTGAATTTTGAAAATACCCTGTGTGCTTTCATATTCACATGTCCTCTAGAAGGGAGACTAATAACATTGAGAATATTTCCCAGAAGCTTGATTGATGATGGTATCTGGTTTTTTGCTTTGTAAATCTGATTTGTGTTCACACATGCACCAGTTCTGAAATTAGATGGTCAAACAGCATTAATGCAATTTTTCTATAGATTATGTCTGGTTTCTAGGAATTAATTGAACTTCCAGAACAGATTCTGCTAATGTGTATGAACTGTATTCCCAAGAAAAGCTTTTCCTATTTGCCTCAAGAAACTGCTGGGTTCCTTATCCAATGTAATGCTCAATTGGGTCCTGCTATTTGGGGATGGCTGGTGTTTTCAGCCAAGCTGAGATTGCCTTTCCTTTGAAACATGAACACGAAACATTAGAAATGTTTTTGCAGTTGGTTACAATGGAAAGGGGGTGTGAGGATCTGCTCTTTACTGAACTTGAAGTGTCTCACCTCAGTTTTTTTGTGCTGTGTGTTAACCTTCTTGCTCACCACTTGGTACACGCTGTTTGTGCTTTCCTCCAACAACTGTGAGCCTTTCTCGGTGTTGTGTCACAGGAGATGTGTCACAGCCTCCAGACTAAGACAGGAACAGGCCTGGCTTGGGGCAGTGTCAGCAGATGACTCTGGTGACACGAGAATGTCACCTGTGAGGCTTCTACACCTAAACCCACCCAACTATAGAGGGTCTTCCCCAAGCCCAATTTTATTTGCATGATAAAATGGGTTTTGAGGCTATGTGAACAGTGACACTTAGTGGCAAGTGCCAGAACTATACCTTCAGGAGAGGAGGCTGTTTGATAGAAGAAGTAAATTGTGAAGTTGTAATGTATCTAATTGGCTGAAATGTCTAATTAATAAGAAAGGCCAACAGTAGCCATTAAGCTTGGCTTCCATAAGATTAACTTAGTATTTTTGGGCTCTGCAATGGGTGAAGCAGAGTGAAAAAAATCCCAGAGAAGATCTGGAGACTGGGAATTATTTAAGAACCAGCAAGATTGTATTTGTTCATCTCATGCAACCTCTTGCACTCCCTCAGTGCTGTATTCCACAAATCTCAGCTTCTCTTCCCAACAGGGAGAAGGCTGCTGCTCAGGGAAAGAGGGACAGAAAGCTGTGTCAGTTCCTGCTCTGCAGCTGCCCAGCTCTTGGTGACCTGTCTCAGCTGCTGGTGAGCAGGTCCCTGGAGATCTCTGCCATTTGTTTCCATGCACCTCCCTGATCTCTAGGATCCTCCTACCTCAGGATCTTTCCTCCACTGACAGTGTTCACCTTTTAGCCCTTTTAGCCTCTGGCCCCCAGTTTTTTCCAAAATCAGAAGGTATGGTCAGCTTCTCAATTGGCAGTACTCATTAACCAGAGGATTCAGGATATATCACTTCTGTTCACACCTGATGGTCTGAATCCCAAAATAATGAGGACTCTTTCACATTACATTATTGTGAGGATTCAGACACGGTTGGAGAAAATGCTTAGTTAGGGCCTGAAGAAGGCCAGTCAAATCTTACATTGGGTGCTTGAATTTTATGACTTGTAGGGATCCTAAGAAGAAATAGTGAATTTATACAAATAATTCATTACCCAGGTAGATGTTTCTAGAACTAGTTTCTAGAGCTCCAACAAACACATTTAATAGCACAGGCAAGGTATACTGCACTGTGGAAGGCCGGATTTTCATGTTGTTTCATAGTATGCTTTAAAAGTTTCTGAAAAACAAGACCTCTGAATTCAAAGCAGAAACATTATAAACAGAAACATTATAATGCAGCTAGTATTTAAACAGAAACATTATAAATGGGGCTAATATATTTTCTTTAAAATCTACTAGTATCTCTGATGAGTACCACAACATAGATATGTTTCTGACTCCTTTGAAATTCAGTGGCTAGTTTGAAAACACTGTAGCTTATAAATTGAATTAATTCTCATTTCAAAGAAATAACAATCAAAACAGCAGAGCTAATTCAATTAATTTTGAAGGAACAGTATTTTGTGGACTTGCATGTTTTTGTTGTAGTCACAAATCATAAATTTATTCAGAATTTGATATCAAAGGAAACTAGAAAACAAGTTGTGAGTTATGTAGAAATGTTGCTGCTGTTTCCTTTAAATAAAAAACATCTAATTTCTTTCCTCTGAAGCCAGCTTCAGTAACAGTTGTGTCTAGTTTGTACCCAATAACCTCATATTGTAGAATAATTATATGGACTGGAAGGGGCCTCTGCACATTGTAAGGTTCAACCCCCCATTAAAAGCAAGGACACTTTGCATCAGGTTGTTCAAACTGTTGTTCACTAAAACTTTTAACAGTTCCAGTTCCTTTTCAGACTTTTCCAGTGCTTGACAGTAATGTTTTTTCCAATATCTAACCAGAAACTCCCTTGCTATAACTTGTACCAGTTTCTCCTTGTCCTCCCGCTGTAGTCCCCCGAGAAGGCTCTGTCTTCATTTTCTCTGGACCCTGCCAATTGTTGAAGGCATTAGAACAATTCATTTTGCCTAAAGAAAATCTTTCTGTCAATAAAAACAGAAATGAAAATATTTCTGTTTGATTTCTATGAGGCTGTTTTCTTTTTTGGATGCCTCTGGACAAAAAGAAGCATTCCTCATTTTTCATGTGTTGGGGAATCCCAATGACTGGAGGGAGACCTCGTTGCAGTCGACACTGTCCTCATGAGGGGAAGTGCAGGAGTGATCTCCTCTCTGTGGTGACCAGTGACAGGGCCTGAGGCAATGGCCTGGAGCTGTGTGGGTAAGGTTAGGTTAGATGCTGGGAAAAGATTCTTTGCCCAGAGGGTGATTGGGCACTGGAACAGCTCCCCAGAGAAGTGGTAACAGCACCAAACCTCTCTTGGTTCAAGGAGTGTTTGGACAACCCTCTCAGGCACATGGTGTGTTTCTTGGGGTGTCCTGGGTGGGGTCAGGCATTGGACTTGATTATCCTGATGGGTCCCCTCCAAGTCAGCTTATTCTATGATTCTGCGAGTGAGAAAGGAAGAAAATAAACACAAATCCTGAAACAAAGGTAAGCTGAACCTGTAGACTGCCTTAAAGAGTACAAAATTGGAAATAAAAATCCATATTTGAAAGAAGAGGTTAAATGCAAATATTTTCATCCTAAACAGTAAGTTTAAATTTCAGAATATTTCTAAAAGTACTCAGATTTGGAAAGGTTAGAATTGTTATAGTATGAAAATCTTCCTTGTATTTTTTTCTCTTCTTGCTGTATATATTTTACCAGAAGATTGAGCACAGTTAAGTGATTCATCATCTCCTATTCTTTTGATACTGAGGTCTTTCACAAGTGCAGATCCTTGATACCTTTTATAAGGCAAAATCAGAGAGACAGTATATGTTTTGAGCTTCTGACCATAGAAGGACCAGCATTAGATCCTTGCTGTTCAACAAAACATCACTTTTTAGCTTTGAACCCAGCATGTGATTTTCTCTGTTCAGTCTTTTGCTGAACACCACACTGCTTTCACTTCCAGGTATTCCAGTAATTGTATTTTCCAATTGATGCAGCCTAGCTTGATGAGATTGCCTGTTATGATCCCTGATTTTGATGGAAGTTTATTTCCACATCTCGCTGTTGCCCCGTGGCCAAACACAGTTTCAGCTGGAGGGAGCTGTGCAATCCTTTGCCCATCATTTGCTGCTGTCTTCTCCCATTGAGTTCAACCTGTTGATGTCCTGATTGCCAAAGGCCTATCATTTGATTTTGAAAAGCCTCCTCCTCGGTGAACGCCTAAGGGTATTTTCAGCTCTATTTAGATTTCTGCATTACAGTTTTAAATTGCTACTTTGGGCTCTATTAAAACAAATCTCTGAAAGAAAATGTCAATGTGCACAAACAGGTAATTGAAAATAGCACAGCTTAGGAGCAAACACAGATTTCCTGCAGATTTCCTCAGCCTTTGTTTAAAAGCGCAGCATTAGTATTATGCTAGTGGGGATTTTTTTATTTGGTACAAGTGCTAATCATGATAAAATGTCATTGGTTTGGGTAACATATTCATTTGTTAACATATTCATTAGTGCAAGAAGAAATGATCTGTAAGAGCTGTGGTGCACACAAGCAGGAAATCCCAGGCTGTAGTCCATTAACTACCAGAGTCCAGTTCCCATTAATTTATGAATGTTTGTTATCATTTTACAGCATAAAAAAACTTCAATCATGACATGCACATTTAGCTTTTAGTAGTCTATTGTTGTCAATGACTGGTAGAAGACTCCATGTTCAGGATTCTATAGTCATAAAATATTTTTGTTCTATAAAAATAAAATAAATCTTTCAGCTCTGGCCAGCTTTATAGACTGTACAGGTAGTATCTTGATGTCTTCTGCCTTCTAAAATGATTTATACCACTGAAAATAATTAAGCATATTTTACTAACTTAGTCTCACTTTTCTTTTTTTCTCACTTGTGTATATTGTATACCAAGTTATTTATTTAGCTTCAGTGAGAGCACTAGAAGGTCCTAGAGGGAGCTTGGAGCATTGCCTGTGAAACTGTAGATGGAATTTTCTTTAACAAACTCTTTAGTGAAGCATTGCTACTTTCAGAGCCAAATATTATTTAAAAAAATATTCCAAACTATTTTTTTAAAAAAAATCCATTAGAACCAAATTGGTGTGTTTCATCACTGATTTTTTCCAGGAGCTAAGAAGGTTCTCTAATTCTCAGGATTGTGGTTTTTTTTATTCTGCATATGTTATTGACACAATATTGGCAGTGAATAAATAACATATTTCAATCAAATTTCAGTAGGCCATTTAATTTCTTGTATGGATGGAGTCAGGTCTACCATAAAACACTATATCAGCTTTTGTCACTCTTCTATATATCAACCAGTGCAATGCAGTTTTCTGTATTATATAAAATAATACTACTGCATGATTTCACAACCTATTATCCTTTCCTGGTCAAGTCAACTTTGTTTTTTTCACTCAGTTCATATTTATGTGGTAGCCACAGCTTTGGCAGCAAGCTGTCTGCACTATTTCCTTGTGCTGTATTAATGCTCTATGATGTGAGCATTCTATGTAAAGGAAAGGAAACCCGTAAAATAATAAAAAAAAACCAAAAAACAAACAAAAAAAAAACCCCAAAAATGTAATTGAGTTGTAAGTATTGTAGATGCTCTCAGGAATACTTAAAGAAGATTGAGGGACTTTTATTGACCTAAGCATTTTAAAAACCAAAGTCAAACTGAGTATGTCAGCCGGCAGCATTAAACCGATCAGCTCTGAATTCTCTTGATAATAATACCCAGGATTGTCTGTTGGAAGGAGGCAAGAACTTTCTCTGCTGTTTGTCAGCTCCTTCTTATTGCCTTAGACATTTCCTGATGTTTGTATAGTGCTAGAGTAGCTCCACATTTGTTGAACTCCTTGCTCTGAAAAGACAAACTGTTGCTATAAAAAATGGGCTGGTCTTTGGAAGTCCGAGTTACTGAAATTCTGTTCGCTTCCAATCAGTCTTCATTCATTCACAGACATTTCCCAGAGAAGGCAAATCGGCCTTTTCAGTGAGTGTCTCCTTGACAAATGCTTTTGGAGTAAAATCCTTGTGGTGCAGAGCTGCCCGCATATCCACACGGGATCTGCATGCTCTGTTACACCTTGGGCTGGGATCACATTCAGGGTGTGTTTGGTGAGGGGATTTGCCCCCCAGTAGTTCTGCTGCCAAAGCTAATGCCTAGGTTAGAGCTGAGGCTCCCTCAACAGGGCTGGGATTGTGTGGTCTGTGGCTCTTGGGCGCTGAGTGCAGAGCACCTGTGGGTTACAGTCTGCTGGCCTTTGCTGCAGAGCGAGTCAGTAGCACTTGCTGAGCAGGCAGAGCTTGGAGGCACTCGAAGAAGTGGTGCTGTGTGGTCTTTGGGCTGTGACAGTCACCCTTCCCAGGGGACTGGCCAGCCAGGTGGCCCACCAGAGCCTCTAGTGCAGACTCTCCTGGCACCCCTGCCTGCTCTCACACCCTCCTCATGACCATTCACTGGGTTACGTTTGAAAGCTGCAGCACCAGGAGCGGCCAACAAGGTGCTCACATCTGGGTGTAAATGGTTCACAAATGCCTTCTTCACAAAGCAGACCAGCTTTCCTGCAAGGAGAAATGCTGTCTGTGTTTACATTATAGGTAGTATGGAATACCCAAACTGTGGGATTGTTTCAAAGCCTTTGTATACTGCAACAAAATTGTTTTAGAAGCCAGAAATATATTCACAATGGATACATACAGATTCTACCTCAACTGGGACATAAAACAGTGTGTGTGGGGGGCAAGTGGCTTGGAGCATCTGGGTTTTACTATGCTATGCACAGTAATATCATATTTTAAGATGTGATTTCCTCAGTTTTATTCTTTTCCTAAGCTATTACTCATCTTGACTGCACTTGTATATTATGCATGAAGACAAACTTGAGCTTTGTGGAAAGTACGATTATCTTGGGAATTCCCGTGTCCAAAAGTGCATGTTATTTAACAACGTATTTAGACAACATCAGCTTCAATCTAAAAGGATTTTGTGTCAGTTTTCTTTTTGTGGTGTCTCTTACTGCGGATACACACAAGCACAGTTACACACAAATATACCAGCACAACAACCTGCAGGGGAAAAAGGGAAAACCCCTTGTTCTGAAGAGTGAAATAAACGTAATGGAAGCTTTTTTTGAAGGCAGTATTATCAAACAGAAAAGTAGTTAGAGAGGACCAGGAGGCAAATATTTAAATGTAACTACATCCATTTCTACCAGCTAATAAAGAACATTATCTTTCCTTTCCCAAGTGGGAAAATAGAGGACAACTTCCTTTAGCACAGTTTCTATAGTGACAGTATCCTCAAAATCATCTTTATGCACTCAAAAATAGCTTGATATTACAGTGTAGAAATGAAGCTTAATCAGAGTTTTCTGTCCTCTAGAAAACAGTTAATGATCTGAAAAACAGGAATTAAATTGCATGGAACATTAAATTCTTCTAATTTAGTAACTGAACTCTTGTTTGCTCCTGCTGAGGAGCAGAGTGATGGCAAATGCCATCCTTCCCAGCCTCATATCCCATCTGAGGTCCATGATGTCTACTGTGCTTTTGTGTTTGAGCCCACAGGTGCTACATCTACCCATTCCTTACTTTTTTCTTGGTCTAGGAGCAACTGAGCTCTCTGGTTTTTCTTGTGGTCTGTGGCAACTCTTCTCAGCTCAGACACCTGTGAGCTGGACATGGCTCTGGTTGTGCCACAGCTCCCTTGTGAGCTCACAAATCTCCCTTCATAGTTAAGACACAAACCCACAGCCCTCTGTCCTCTTCTACCCTCCCAACATCCTTTTCTTCAAATGGCATCTCCTGCTGGGCATCACTCCTTTCTTCCTCCTCTCCGCAGTAATTTTCTCTTTCTCTGCTGCTCCCACAGCCAAACCACCAATTAAAGCATGTTCCTTTTCTTACTCTCTTTCCCTGAAATTCCTTTTGTTTCTGTCAGCCCTTGCTCTGTATACTCAGCCATCCTCTTTGGGGATTTTTCAAACATCTACCACTCCTATGTCCAGATAAGGACCAAAGTGGTTTTTTTTTGTTTTTTTTTTTTTTTAATCTGACTAGAGACTGTAAAATGCCTCATGGTTCTTTTCCTCAGGGTTGGGATTAATGTGGGTTTAATGAGCGAGAGACAGTATTCTTGTTTGGACTTAGAGAAGTTTATTATTATTTCTTATCTATGTTACATTCTCGCAGACTGTGAGTTCTTCAGCACACTAAGCTAACAAACTAAAAATGGAGCCCCAGAACTCTCTCCACAAAGCCTTTTAAGTGTAAACTACCCAATCATGAAATGCCAACTAAATTATTTTTACTTTTAACCCGATAACCAAGTACCCATGTTTCGCACTGTGGACTTTTCCACCCAGTCACACAATATTACCCAAGCCCATGAAGAAGAAGGTGAAAAAGCTAGACAAGCCTACGCCCTAAAACCTCCATCTTGCTACATATATATTACTATATCCCAAAACCTTAACCTATAAATTTTATACCATGTGATATAACACACTTCTATACAAACTACGCATTAACACATAAACAATCTCAGTTCCATCAATTTTGGAAGCCTTTCCCACAGCCAAATACACAGGTCAAATACAGTTCTGTTCTGTTGTGGGTCAGTGCCTGTCAGCACAGAAAGCCTGAAATTCTCTGTGCACGGGGTTCCAGCAGGAGAGTTCATGCAAACCCTAAATATTTCAGTTAACTTCTCTCTTCCATTATCTATGGCCTCATCCTTCAGACAGATTGGGCAGTAAATTACAAAGGACTTAGGTAGTTCATGGCTGATTCATTACATACAGAGGCATTAAATATTGAGTAATTTTACATAATTAACAGAATTCTTAAATTCATGCAAGCAGGTTCTTCAACCAGTGACAGTAATTACCCTTCAGTAATTGATGAATAGTAGCACTAAAAAAAAGATCAGCATCTTCCCTGGATTGCACTTACAGGTGAACCTGTCTGTCATGATGCAGCCATTCAAGAGTGTGCATATTTAGCTAGTTAGCTGATTCTGCACATGGAGCTGCAAGAAATTGCTAGAGAAAGTCGGCTGGTTTTGCATGAGTTTAATTAAAGTGAATGATACATCGCATTTTATGTGTATCTATTATGTGTAGCTATTTTAATGTCCGCTTGCACATCAGGACTCATTACTATTCACAGTTTCTGTTACTTGTTTTGCAAACATGCAAATAAAGAAATAATTATGACTAATAGAGCTCACCCATGAGAGATGAGGGGGAGAAATGATCATGAAGTTGTTGCGCTCCTGGAAAATCAGCGAGAAATGTTTGAGTTGTGCAAGCACCTAAGGTAAAATATGCCTCTGCTCAAAATTTCTGACATGCCCCCAGCTGCTCAGGGCGAAGAGATCTTTAAGGTGCAGCCATGCCTGATGGGTCTGTCATCCAGGTTGTCCTCTGTGGCTGGAGCCTGGAAGTGCTTGTGCAGCCCTGCTGAAGGGCCAGGAGCGTTGCTTCTCCCACATTCAGAGATGCTCCTGGAGCCCTTGGACCCTCTCATGGAGCAGCTACTGGCAGCTGGGCCTGAGCCTCACTAAAGATGTTCCTCCCTTCTCTCTGACAGTGCTGCAGATGGTCTCACAGGACTGTACTGAGGAATGCCATTCCTGAGTGAATGCATTTGAACAAAATCAATCACTCTGATAAACGCCTTGCTTGTGCTGTTTTGAAAGTGTTGTTTTACTTCCAGTGAAGCTGCTGCAGGAGGCTTCCCCACAAAATGAGGCTTCCCTGTGTTCTGCCAAGTGGCAGTCCCCAGGGCTGCCTGCCCTTCCTGCTGTCAGGCTGTGCCAGCCTGGTGCTGCTCACAAGGGCTGCATGTGCTGCACTGTCATTCGACTCATGGCATTTGCTGAGGGAGCCACTTTGATGTATGGAAAGCAACCTAGGAAATTCTGATATTCAAAAAAATACACATAAAATCAATCCTCTTGATCCTAAAAATTAGCATGATGTCTAACCACTTGTGTTCAAACATAAATATTGGATAAATACTTATTAATTTACAAAGCAGTTTTTACTTTTAAGACAGATAAGACCATTTCAGGTTGTCTACTCAGGTACTGAGTTTTGTCAACTTACTTAAGCTTTACAGAAGTGATGAATTTTAAAGTCTATGCTGGTGCCTAGGATTATATTGGTGTATTTTCAAATAAGAGATAAGTCAATAGGTTAAAAGCAAACCAGAATGTTTCTTGCTTGAATATTGTAATCCATGTTATAATGTTATTACCTTTTCTCTGTTAGAGTTCTGAATTATCAATGGCCTAAAGGCTTTTTTTATTCATTAAAATAATTTGTTTTACCTTTCTATTCTACTAAGGCCAGTGAATTTAAAATTCTTATAATTTTGCCTAAATGAAAACATCTATTATGCAGTAGGGAAAAAGATGCATATGTGATTAGTCTATGATTATCTTGCTGTTAAAATAAATCTAAACAAATGGGATTTTTATTGTTCCAGTGCAGACTGTCTGAACGGTAAATTATTCTAAATTGGTCATAAGCCACAACCCATTCAAGTTTGTTCAGAGAGTATAGGCAAAAGTGTAGCTTTTATTATTTTAAAATATAGTTAATTTTTTTCATTCTTGATGGCTTTTCTGGTTATAGGCAATAAATGTAGCTGCATATTACTGCTTTGTGTAACTGATGTGCCTCCATGATATTCTTTAAAGCACCAATGATACAACTTTATTTGAATTTTTAATAACTGAGTACCCTGCAGAAGCCAATATAAGTAAATGATGGTTAAAATTAGATAGACACATAAAGTGAACTCACTGTCAATTTGTCTTTGAACTCCAGATGCTCAGTGTGAGAGGTGCCATAGAATGAATGAACAGAGTGTGCTACTCTGATGAAGGAGAAAGAGCAGTGCTCATGTATAGATGTAGAGATTCACTGCAATCACAAGAGTGCAGACAGCCCTGAATTGTCCTTGGAGCACCTTCTCTGAAGGTGAAGCAAGGAAGCTGCAGAGGCACTCACTTCAGCCAGCTGGGCTGGATCTGGCACTGCTGCTGAGCTTTCCCCCTTGGCTGCTCTGTTCTGACCTTGGATAATCCCTGCATCCTGTCTTGAGACAGGAAACGTGTGGTGGCCTAGAATGAATGAGATCTACACCCGTCCTTTTGGCAGGCACATTACCTTGCAGAAGCAGCAACTGCCTCTTTCTTAAACAATGTGAGCTGACTGGAACCCCTTTATTTAGTTCCCAGTATAGCAGAAAATAGTATTCTGTCTTGTTAAAAAGTTGTTTCAGCATGCTCTGCAGTTAAAGAAAAATCTCTGACCTAACATGAGGAGTGCTCAGTCTGAGAAGATGAGAGAAGATGACTAAAGGGAACCATGCACAGATCTTTTCAGTAGTTTAGTTACTTAACATATTGTTTAATCTAGCAGAAAAGAGCTGCTCATTACTAATTGGTTACTAATGCTCACCTTCTGTAGCATATTATGATGCTTTTATAGCCTAAAAACCAGCGTTGTGTGTTTGGTTATCTTCCTATGTAAATTAAAATATTTTTTTCAGGAGGAAATGAAAGCACAGCACAGAGCACTATTACAGCATTCAACTGCAGGGTACAGGCTGGTGCATACTTAAAAGCTGGTTAATTTAGTGCTTCAAAATACCCCTCTGCTCCTAGAGTGGTTAGAATGAAGGAAAATAATTTCCCCAGTGTGGGCCAGTTTAGCAAATGTAATGATTCACATTTTTCTGTAGAAGTACACAACTGTTTATTCAACACTAGCATACCAAGCTCCCGAATTATTGCTTTCTCTGCCAGGCTGTGGCTGGATGGCAGGGCAGTGTTGTGTGCTGTAAAGTGCTGGTGTCACCTGTACAACCTGTGTGCAGTTTGACACAGTGGTTGCAGTAGGTTGGATGGATAAATGGGTGATATTTCTATCATATTCTAAGATGTCAATCTCACCCAGTTTCTGCTTTTACTGCAAGCAAGAACTTGCAAGTTTTCATTTCACAAACAAGTTAATATGTTGATATTAATACTGATATAATAAGCTCCTTTCTAATGCCAGGGATAAAATTTTCTCATAGATGTGTTCTACTGGGAAATGCTGATGCAACTAAATCAAAGCCTTATGATGGAATATAACTTTTTTTTAAAAAAAGGAGTTTAGGCAAAATATCACCAAGGTTTTCAATGCACTTGACAGATTTTTAATGTATCAAATTAAGATTTTTATGGACAAACCATATCTTGAAAGTTGAAAAAATATTCTGGAATATTTTGCTTTGCAAAAAATTCTGCTATATTGATTTTTTTTTCATACTGAGTCATGATGAGTACAGTATTTAATACCTCAGAGCTTTGAAATTAATGATTAATATAATTTTTGGCCAGGTCTGGCTAACTGTACAATGATATTTGACAGCAGAGGCACTGACATACACACATGTGAAATATAGTTCTGAATCTGACCAATAAGGCTACTCCTTATCTAATTTCTAATATTAATTAGATATCTAATTTCTAATATTAATTAATTAATCAATGTGCTTCCTCCACAGAGATAAACAGTCCCAAGATGTAAGTTTCAATGAAACTGTTCCATGGAGATGAGTCCTGTTCTGATAACAACCTCCATGAAGTGATGGCTTATACTTAAAAATATACTCTTTCTATCATAACTCAGAATCAGATAAATCCTTAAGCTAATCAGACATCAAAAATGAGAAAGAAATGTAGCAAAGGAATTTTAGAGGGAGCAGGATACTGCACTGAGGAGATGTCAGTGTTCAAAATGTGGCACAAAGTCTGAGCAAGTGCATTGCTGCCTATTGCTGCAGCTTTTTCAAATACAGTGAAAACTTGGTATTACATTTCAGTGAAATATTTAATGGAATATGGTTTTTTTCCTTTGTAACCACTGTGTGCCTGGCAAAGGGTAGTATTATACATTAATGCACAACTGACCTCACTGGCTGATTTTTTTTGCTTAGAAAGACTTACAGTGGGGTATTGAGCTTTGCAGTCACAGATTTTCCATGAGGATTTCCATTCTGTTCTTCCATAACTCACGATTCCTGTAACACAGGTACAATCTCCTTCAAGCACTTTTCTCCCTGCTGCTGTACTGCAGCTGAGGAAGCTTGCACCAGCTTTCTCCTGCAGGAAATTCTTCTGCTGTGAACTCAGCTGTTCCCAGTCATGAGTGAGAGTCACAGACTTTTATCACACGTAGCAGGACTTAGTCAGGCTCTGGGCAGTCAAAGTGCTTCATTGATTCTCCCACTTTTCCCACAATGCTGTTATTCCCTGGTGAGCAGGGGAGATACTGGTTTATAGTTTGCTTTTATTTTCCTTCGTGGGGCTCTCCCTAGCAATGTTAAGTGTTTTACTCTCTGGGTCATTTCAGGCAATACACTTGCCACCTGCAAAATGCATCGAGACCTGTGCTATTTGTTAGTCCAGCTGAAACTACAACCCAAATAGTAAAATTCCTGGATACTTTGAGTCTGTGTTCCAAATGGAGTAAAGACTCCAAAGAAACACCATGAAATACCTGCTTCCTGTAGGAAGTTAAATTACTCTGTATGTTATTTCAGTGTTAAATAAACCAAAATATATAAAGTTAGGTGCTCAAATTTTGGCAAATGATATAATATTTACGTAGCCAGCTGCATAGTCTAGTCTTCAAAAGTATGTTTAAATTTTCCGTGAGTTATCAGCAATTGCTTTTCATGGGGTGTGTTGATGCCTCAAAACTCTGAAAAGCAGAACTCTTCCATGGTGTTGAACTTGCTAAAGGACCTACACACAGGCAGCAAAGCCTGGAAACACTGCTCACAGATTTACAGTCAAACATTTTCCAGGAAGCTTGTGGGGAAAATGATGCTTGCATCAAACAGAAGTATCTTATTTTAGAAATATATTAAGAGAATATAAACAGGGACTCGGTTAAGCACTTGCGTTACTAAATGGCAGCATTCAAATTGCAACTGCAGTAATCATAACTCTATTATAGTTTTAATGTCATAGTATGTAGTTCAACATCTCTTCCTGCAACTTTCATGCTATTTCCAGCCAAAACAAAATATCAATTAGCTCTATGGTATGAGTAGTTTCAGTAATTCTTCTATTTGTATCATATCAGCAAAATCTGTCCATCTTCATGAATAGAGCTATATATAAATTCTTTGTGAGAGTTTGAGCACTCTGGGCAGAAGATGTGGATTAAGAGGTTTTACTCAAGCAATGCTTCCTTATTAAGTAGCATCTGAAGGGATTTTTTGGGGTTTTTTTGGCTTTTTTTTGGAGGGGCTGTGTTGAGATTGGGATTTTTGGCTTTCTAGGTTTTTTAACTGAAAAATAGTCTTCTGGCAGAATTTTGGAGAGAAGGTGGATTTGTGTAAATTGATGGTGATGTAAGAATGTAATTGTGTAGCTGGTACACAGTTTAACTGATGTTGTTCTGATACAATTAGTCTGTGTCATATTTGAATGAATATGAAGATGAATTTATGTCTTCCTTGTACAATGGGGGAAACAAGAACAAGGAGACCTTTGCTCTTGAACATATGAGAAGAGTTTGTGATACTACAAACAAAGATATTATTTTATGTGAACAAAGGTCAGATATTGATGTTTTGGTCACAAAAATATTTTTACAGTAGTGTTTCTGGATGGCATTTTTGTTCATCTGTTATACAAAAAAATGTAATGCTGTCATCTTGTAATTATCTCTGTTCTCAACTTTCATCTGCCATGCACAGTTGGCAACAGATGCTCAGGCACTCTGCAGTGAGATGCTCTTCAGCCACAGACTTTACAAGTACAGCAGTGCTGTTGAAAAAGTAATCATGTTCAGGGCAGTATTTCAAAGCTCCTAATTGAAAAGGAGAAGTAATTTCCACTGGGTAACTCACATCCATTGTGCCAAATATGGTTCGAAGTGAGTTATAATGTTTTCTCAAATCTTTCTAGAGAGGTCCATTTTAAAATCTCTTCCCTTCTTTTAAACTGCAGAGGTTCCATAACTGAGAATTTGGAAGGGCCTTCTGGAGACTGCCTTTTAAAGGATAGGCAAACCTTCTGTATAATAGATTAATCAGTCTGATGACAAATTTTTTGTCCCAGCTGTCATTTCTGCAAGAGAGCAGTTCTAATGTGTGGCACTGAAGTGAGTTCTTGGAGTAAACCTGACAGGGGACGTCAGGAAAACGTATCAAACATTAACTACTTCAGAGGTAACTCTACTTTTACAAATGCAGGTGTAGGCACTGCCTAAAGAATGTGGCAGGCGTTTCATAAGGAAGTCATGTTTGATTCTGAGATATGTAATTTGTACTTTAAAGAGGTTTTTAATGCCTACCATAGTGATTTTTTTTTTCTAAATATACTGATTGATATGAAGATCCTAATGTCAGAAGTCATTATGTAATTCTTTGAAATTATTATACTTGTTACATCAAAAATACATATGGTACATGTAGGAGACCAAAAGAGTTAGGCTGTCTCTCTCATTTCGTACCAAGCTGCCATCTCAGTAGAACTGACATTTTAAGTCCTTTTTGGCAAGAGATAGAGAAAAATATCATATTTTGACACATGAAACATTTCACTAAGTTGACATGTCTGTACCACCTGTCTGTCCCAAAGCAATGGGTTGCACCGAGCATATACAGGATGATGTTACACCTGAGATGTTTTTGGTTGTTTCATGTTTTGTGAGGGTTTTTGCAATGTTTCAAATATATATTACTTATTATACTTATTATGTCTTCATGAAATTAAATATTTTGATGTGGACAAACCCCTTTTTTGTGATAGCATTTGAGAGGGAGAAATAAGCATGACACACTGGCAGTGTTTTTCAGGATACGGTCGCTCTTTAATCAGATGAGCTGTAATCTTTGCTTTCCGCAGACATAGGGAAGTGGAACACCTGGTATACTCTTTAGGGATCTAACACAATAAGAAATGAAACAGCAGCTCTGTAGTGGAAGATTTGCACTGTTGCTGCGAATTCCTAAATCCACAAATCTTAGCTGGTAATCATGAAATGACAGAAAAGGCAGGTTACAAAGGCAAACGAAGGCATAGATACATTGTTGTAATTTCCTGGTTCTTATTAAGATCTAACTTCATGACAACCAGTCATGGCATCATGAGAGTTTATCAAGTTGGTCAAGGATTACTTTCTGTTTTTATTTCTCTGTGCTGACTGCTCCTCATGGTTTTCCTATCATTCCTATGGCTAGAAGTAGTTTCCAGGATGAGCTGCTACATCATCTTTCCAGAGGTGAGGCTAATCAGCTTGTGCTTCCCTTCTCACTACTTCTTGCTCATCTTGGGGGTAGGAATGACATTTGCTTTTCTCCAGTTTTTGGACACCTCTCCCAGTCACCCTGATTGATCAAGGATTACCCAAAGGGGCTCTGCAATCACATCAGGCAGCTCCCTTGGCACTGGTGGGAACTGCTTTTCTGCCATCATCTTCCTCTTGTCCTGCCAATCTCTGCATCATTTCGTTACCAATTCAAGGCCTGAGTCTTTTGGGTTTTTTCCCCCTTTGAAGGCATTTAAAGGCATTGCATTTCTGCAAATTTCAGTGGGGTTTGAAGGTGTGCAAGTGTTCTTCACAGACAGAGCTCTGAAAAAACACTTTAGCTTCTGCTTGACCCAGAGCTTGATTTTAGCATAGAGGTGCCACCAACAAATACACAAATTCAGATAATGTGATAATGTAAAATGTCATACTAAATGTTTTATCTTCAACTGATAAAATGAAAAGGAAGATCTCTAGTGAGAGACAAGCCTGGACTGCAGACTTGAGATAAGTTTTGTGATTTTACAAGCTCCTGTTTAGGTTATGGTGATCTGCACAATGTTTGAAATCAGGTAGAATTAAAAACTGCAAAAGCAAAAAGAAAGAGTAACACCGCTTTGAGAATTTATTTGTATTTGTACATTTTCTGATAGAAATTCTTGTCTGTCTAAATACAAAACAGGTACAATTTTTCTCAAACACTTCTTCATATCCTACCTTTGTTCTTCTTTTCCTAGCTCTTGTCAGAACCATGAATTCATTAGTCAGTATTTTGCTCAGTTAGATTTATCAGATTTATTGCTTTCTTGCTATAAAGATATATATTCAGTATTTTTCTTCAACAACATATGTATTTTGGAACAATTTCATGCATAGCCATTGTGATTTCATCATGCCATATTCCACTGCAAATTCCAGAGAGTGAATATCCTCTATTGTGATGCAATGATCTCAGTAAAATTGTGTAACTCAAAACTTAATAGAAATTTCTGGTCAAGTTCTTTTTCTCATTTTCTCATTCAACTCCTTGGGAAGGTTGCAATAAAGTTTTGCTGGGTTCTGCTAAGGTGAAATCTGAAAGAACTGTCCTCCACCCACTGTACATGAAAATAACAGAATGTGGAGGTAGGAAGAGACAGGATATTTCCTTTTTGCTCTGTTGTTAGGGCCTCAGCAATACAGAGCAGTGATAACAAAAAAAGTCCTGTTTACTGTCAGTGGAGAAAACTGTCTATTTTGAAAAATTCTTTGAGAAATTTATCTGCAAAAATCTAGAAATTGTTTACCAAGAATATACACACTATGATATGTGTTTGCTGTTTGAGTGTTTTGGTCACAGTTTGGGCAAATTTTAAGCATAGATAAATGTATGATTTCTAAGGCAAAGCTGCCCTTCTTGTGACTTTTGTGTTCTTGATGCCTGATGAATTTTTTTCAGGACATTGAAAAACTTTTTTTTTGTAATGTTAAATAAGATGATGTTGGCATTATAACTTCACACTTAGAAGTGGCTGTACCTTTTTTGACTGGAATAAAAACAATAATTATGAAGTTGATCTGAGTCATTTACTTAACATTGCTATTGCTTTTGGTATATGTACTGAAAATAGATTTCTATAATGAGACAAGTCAGATCCTATAATGTCTGTTGACATTAGGAACATCACCTACAATATACCAAAATTATTTTGATATAGAAACTCTTAGTCACATAATAGAACTGCATTTTATAATAAATTTATCTAAAGAGAACCTTGTTTAACTCATGGATTTGAGTCTTTTGGCATCATCCTCCTGGCTGTATAATTTAGAGCAGTCTTATGCTGAGTTCTCCAGGAAGTTCCTAATGTTCATTATAAACCTTGTTTATACAACAGTGTGTGGAGCACATGTCATTTGGATGAATGTATGAAAATATTTCTGGCAGGAGCAGTGATTAATAGATTAAATATTTGGGTCTCTGGTAGGAATGGAGATAATGCTTCAGATTATTAATAAACTTCTTACATGGATTTTGGCTGAGGCAGCAGGTGTTACACTTTGGTCATTGACTTCTGTTTGCTTGCTATTCATCTGGATCAGTTTAGGCTTTTGCCATTTGATTGCACTAACTTTTACCTACTTCAGAATTCTCATCCACACAAATATATTTTAATGACACACCATCTTTGTGCCCTTATTTCTAATTTCTTCAGTTTTCCCCCCAAAAAATAAGATTGAACAGAATCAAATATATTCAACTTGAATGGTTTTTTTAAAATTTTTTTGGTATGAGAAACAATTGACTGCTAAAATAGTATGGAAATTTTAAAGGTGTGGTGCAAACATGCCCTTTTCCTGCAACATTTCCTGATCTACTGCAGTGTCTGCCAATTTTAAATAAGAGGTCTAAAGAGCTGTGCAATTCACCCCAGTCTTGGGTGTGAATTGCACCTCTCTGGGAACATAGTTCATACCCTTGACTGACATGCAAACACCAAGAAAATTCTGATTTTTTTTTCCCATTTCAGCATTTTTAATAGGCACAATTCTGAGTTCTGGGGTACCTAAATTAACAAAAAATAAATTTGATGGAAAAAGAGATGCTTTGGAGCACTGGCTTTTGGATAGTCCTAAATATCTCTGGGAGAATGGAAGAGCTTAGACAAGATTGGAGAACTGAGATAGAAGGACAAAGCTTTAGCATGGTATTTTTCCTTTTCATCCAATAATTGTCTAATATGAGGAGCATAAACCCTTGCTCTTGTTCCACTGTTTGGCTAACTTTGCAAGAAACTGTATATTGCTGTCAAAGGAATATTTTTTTCTTGATCTTCTGGATCTGTGAAACTAATCTTTCTGGTGACACAATGATATATCTTCAACAGAAGGTGTGCAATGTGCTGCCATCCAGCAGCAAAATCTGCTGAGTCTGCTCCATAACATATCTTTAGGCATTTAAGTTTTCTGGAGCACCTCAGCATTTTTTGACAGAGTTTTGCTGAGTTTTCCTCCTGAACTTATGATTCATGTGATTTGGGTAAATAAATGCTTTGAGAAATGTCTACCTGGCTTTGCTGACCCTCATCTGGATAAAGATTGTCATGCTTGAGAAAAAGCATCAGTTTTACATTTAGTCTTCATTTTTAAAACATAATCACATTTGGTTTTCTTTCATTTTAGATGCATTGGCCAGTGGCAGCTGTCCAAAGCTGTCCCCTGGATGCCTTTCTTTTTTGTTTTTTTTTAAATTTGTAGGATTTGAAGTTTTTTACCTCATTTGCAGAGTAATTAGTGTTTGATTATTATCAAAGAACAAAACGTCAGGTAGAACAGTTCCTATGGTTGTTGTTGTACACTCCTACATCTGTGTATTGTAATAAGAACAAAATGAAAAGAAACTAAAATGAAGGATCAGATGAGAAAATGCTTTGGCTTAATATTTGATCACTTATTTCTCCCAGGCTGGTAATGCCACTTAATTATGAAGGTCACGGAACATAAATTACCAAAGTGGCAGAAGGTGACCAGTTTCCAACTCTGATGAGTGTTCATCTTTATGGGTTTGGAAAAAGATATAAATTGTGTTAAGTTTGCTCCTCAAACTTTGTTCACTGTAGTGGCAGCTGACACATGTATGTATTTACTAACTTAGCTTTTTTAAAAATGTGTCATTAAAAATTCTGTTGTTCAATAGCTGCTTTCAATAATTCACTCATTACTTAGTTCATTTGTCACTCAGTTATTTCCTACAGAACAATTTCAACTGTCTTTCCCATGTCTTTCATTCTACATTTTGAGAATGAGAAAAATCTGTTTCCAACAGCTTGTGCTTTGAGTCTTTTGTTTTCATTTTTATGAAATGAAATTTCCTGTTATGCTAGGAAATGAAAAAGTAAGGATTTCAGTCAGGGTTTCATTAAACAGAGTTTCATTACCAAAAATGTACGTCCACTTCTTTCATGTTGTTCACAATGGACCAGTCTTTTGGTACCAAAACTACAATAATAACTTTTCCCTTTCATAGGCAGTTGAAATGTATATTATGAAATTTTACATGAAACACTTCACAGCTGGGCATTATGAAATCTATTTTGGAGAACAACATTACAATATAAAATAGCCATGGAAAAGACATCTCTTTCTTCCTGTATTGACATAAGGTTTTGTAGAATTTGATATTTTCTAAGATCTAATTCAACAACAATTAGACAATAATCAAAGATCGAATTCAACAAGAATTCAACAAGAGAGAGCTTTTCTCTCTTGCTACAAGTTTAGAGATGATCAAGTGAAGAAGTGATTAAGTGTGAATAAGTGTTGCTATCAGGTAAAAAATGGAAATTACTGTTAGCCCTTGGACTTTTACGTGTCTTCCTGCTGTACTTCCATTTGTCTGGTACAATTCAGCAATAGGAGAGACCAGGAAAGGCTTGTCCTATTCTTCTAGTGAAAGAAGCTTTACTAAACTGGGACGGTTTATAGTGATTAAGGAAGGTTCAGAAAACTTATGCTGGAAAGCTTACCAGGTTTATATTTTTGCAGTGGGAAGTGATTAAGGCTGGAGAAATTATTCAGAAATAAAAACTGCAAGATTCCAAGCAGAACATTTCTTTCCATCTCGCTTAAACTGAAATTTGGAAAAAGAAAAATATAGAAATAATAATAAGACCTCTCCCAGTTTAAGTGTTCAGAAAGGAAAAAAATGCAAACCGAATCAGCCAAAAGACACTGAGTCAGAGAAACGTGACTAGGTCAATATTATTGTTTCTGTTGTGAAATAATAAAAGGAAAAATTACCAGGAAAAAGACTGATCTAGAGTTAATTACCAGTGACATACACTTCTGATCAAAGGATCAGCCTGCATCCGCAGAAAACACAATACAAACATTATATTGACCCCATGACTTTCCCCTGTAGCACCTCCCTGCATAAATCCGTGTAAACAAACCAGAAGCTCCACAACCTTTTCTGGCCCTGAAAGCGTTTCCCGGTGTCTCCCCGGTTCGGTTCCCAGCCGCACAGTGCCGCTGTGGGTGTGCACCCTGAGCTGCCGGCCGAGGGGCTTGGGGAGGCTGTGGGGCCGGACTGCGGCCGCAGGGGGATGCAGGGCTGCCAGAAGCGGGACTGATGTCAAGTGGTTACCGTGGCAACAGGGAGGGGACCAGCGGAGGGCGGGGGAGCAAGGGGGTGGCAGGGTTACCACGGCAACAGATGAAGTGCCTTCCTCCCCTGGGTTGGAGATGCGGCTGCCCTTACATAAAATTACCTGCCTGGTGCTGGTGGGTTTAGGCACAGCACATCAAGAGCTCTTGTGTTATCACCTATTTATATTAACTATTTTAACCATTTTGTTTCTAGTTAGAAAGTGAAGCTGCACTGGAGATAAAGTATTTTTCCCACACAAGCTACACCCATATTCATCTCTTCATATAACTAGTTCACAAGTTGTGGAAGAATTGTTTTTTATTCTTTCTAATATAGTGTAAAAACTGTGTAGCAATATGAGAAATTAATCAAGAAGTACCAGAAGACATGCTGACTTAAGGAATGAGTTTGTTTTGCACATTTTTATAGGACAATATCTTATCTTCCCCAATGAGCTTTGCAAGACAGTTCTTCAAATTTCTTGTTTGGGTTCTTTGGGTTTTTTTTCTTCTTTTTTTTCCCTAATCATATCAAGTACTGAAAATTTCTGGTAGTTTCCTTTTGAATTTCCCCAACTGGTGAATGATTGAGTTTGTGAATATAAGAGGAATGTGCTCAGGTAAAACTGATAGGAAAAGCCTGAACTCCTAAAATTTCTGTCATTGCAATGGCAATCAGACATCTGTTGTTTCATCTGGTGTCCCTTGTCCCCTGACTAGGGACAGTGAAGAATTACCAGTGTCAATAAATGTTTTAATAAGTCTCACATCAAAAAGAATGGACTGCAGTCAAGGAGGAACTGGAATTTGATGGACTTTGTTTCGAAAAGAAGGATTTTATGGTTATTATGGCCACACAACACAAGAACATTTGGGAGGAAGTACGGCTTGGATCAGGGGAGCTCAGAGCCCTGGAACTGGACAAAAACACAATCAAAATTAAAAAAAAAAAAATGCAAGGGATTAAGAAACTGAGACAAGGACCAGCCCCCGATACTTATCCTATGAAAATGTCTCTTTGCTTTGGTCTCTGTTCTGAAGCCTAGGTGAAGCATGAATACATTTGCCTGCAATATTTTCCTCTGGAGAGGTAAGCTGTAATCTGGAGTGCTCTTAGGCTCAGAAATGAGAGGGCTAGGCTCAGCCTACTAAGGCAACCAGCACAGTCTTCTGGGCTCTGTATTTTGAACATGAAAGCATGCTCCCAGTAGTGCAGAAGCAGAGGGGTCTGGTTTCAGCTGAGCCAGCAGTGCAGAGGGTGCAGGGCTGCCCTGGCTCCTTTGGAGGCCAAGAGCAAAGGAAGATTTGTACACAGAGTCATTACAGACCGTCTTCTTGTGCCTATGTGGCAAAACAGTCATCTTATTTTTAGAGCAGTTAAACATTTGCATTTCCCTCATATGCAAATTAGGGCTTTTACAGATCAGCTTTTTTCTACTATTTTGTGCACAGTTGGCTTTTTTGTGCATAATTTGGTTTAATGAGAGTAGCACCTATTCACATCCTGTGGATATAGGATATAAATCCCTTGTTCACTGTGGCTCCATTTATTCCCCTGATTTCTGCCATCCAACATTTTAAACTCTCCTTTTGGATCTTACTTAAGTTGTAATAAATTTAGACTTTCTGACCTGGGTGTGTCTATTCTGCTAAGTCAAAGACGTCCAGGGAACAAGACTGAGTGGCACCAACTGGTGTGTGTACATTTCTCAGTTTTAGCTGCCTCCATGGCAGATTTGCCTTGGGAGCAACAGGGCAAGGAATTCAGCTGTCAGTAAAGTAAGGTGAATGACTGGGTGTGTGGTGCTTGAGCTATCTGTGCAGACTCTCTTTATTCAGCTGTGGGGATGCAATCAATGAGTTAGTGTTTGTTTTGAGCAAATGCAGAATTGTATATTTTTGTTTATTTTGACCCTTGAAAATGTTCAGTGATGCGTGGCAGGATGGTTTGAAATGGTGAGAAATCCTGGCTGAGCTGTAGCTTTCCTGCATCTTGGGGAAGACATGGACGCCCTCAATATCTCAGCTTCTGAGAAAAAGAGTTTGCAATTGTTTGTTTCCCAACCACAGTGTTGTAAGAGTGCAGCTTTCTGGGACACTTGGTTTCCACAGTACAGTGGTGTGTGGGTTCTTAAGATATAACATGGTACCCTGAAAGTGCCTCTGGAAGGGAACAGCTAGAACAGGACTTAGACCCATCTGATCTTCCCACCTGCCTCCTTCAAAAGTGTTCCTTACCACCTTTTGTCTCACTCAGAATTCTGTGTGAGGCCATCACTGTACCTGACCCCCTACTCTGAGATGAGTGTCTGTTTTTTCATGACTGCCCTGTCTCCCTGTTATTGTGCTAAGAGTGACAGTATGTTTAAAATCATCATGGTAACCTCTCCTTTTCTAGGCAGCTGATGGCATAAAATATGTTTCAAAATATTTTTGCACTTCTTTGGTTAAAAGACACTCTTTCCATCATTAAAGAAAACCCTCTTTAATACAGAGACTGTGATCATAAAAGCCTTGTTGTGTGCAGTCTTAGAGAATGCATTTATTTTTTGTGAAAAGTAGTTTGGCTTCTGTTTTGAATAAGGTAATTACTCAGGAGCTATGTTTATAAAGTCAATACATCTTCTGTTGTAATATGTAAATAAATACTATTGAGTATATTTACAATTTTATAATTTTTTCAGATAGCAAGTATTCTTAGGAGACCTTGATAATGTACTTTATTATATTAAGTACGGCCATTAACATATATTCTCAGACTTTTAATTTTCTCTTTCTTTGTTTCTTCTGATCAGGGATTATTAATTTTTATTTCTTTACTATTTCCACAGGAGGTAAGCTTGTCCTTGAGCATTTATGTTACTAAATTCTTAAGTTAACAACCCTGGATTCTTCAATTATGCATTTGGAGTCTTTCTCTCTCTCTCTCTCTCTCTCTCTCTCTCTCTCTCTTTCCATCCTGACTGCAGTCTTAGTAAAGCCTTAAACTACAGGTCCAAGAGAGCTTTCTCTGTACTTTCTCTGTCAATTCCAAAAACATTATTCCTTCCAGCAGCAATTTTCTTAGGAATGACTACTCTGATTAGCATTTTGAGTAACAGTGCTCATCAGATAACAGTGGTGAAAAGTCTGCACTCTGCCTTGGGCATCCCCTGCACTTCTCTGCGTGCTTTGGACACTTCTTTTTTCTAAAGTGGCCCAATTTAAAGCATGTGCACTTATGTCTCATCGAAGGCAAATCTTCTCATCAGGCACAGGCTGCAACAGGACGTGAACCCTGACATGCCAAGAGAAGAGGCTGTGGAAATGCAGTTGTGGCATGATCATAGCAATCTGGGTGTCTTTGGGAATCCTTTAAGAGCAACAGAAGACTCAAAAAAAAAAAAAAAAGAAATGAGAAACAGCAATATTTTACAAAGTCTTCCACCAAAAGGGCAGAGAACAGAGCTACAGCTGATTTTCTGAAATGCATTCTTTCCAATTTCATGCTGTGTTTCTGAGTATGAAATGACTGATTGAAGCAGAAGAGGTAATCCATCAATGTGGAGTGAAGAGAAGTAATGAAGAGATGTCAGGAGATGGACCAAGACAAAAATCTCCAGCTCTTCCTTTAACTGAAAGCAAGAATTTATCTGGAATACAGAAGGGCTGGAGCTAGCCTCCAAAGAGCCAAAATAGGGAGTGAGACAGACTAATGTTTTCTCAGAGAAAGGAAATGCTTCATGATAATTGCATGCTTTCTTTTTAGTGTGAAGTTAGCTGTCTTTCCCTTTTTAGAATAGCAGGAAATCAGTGAAATAACCTTCTTAAGCAGGCAGGAGGCAATACTACAGTGAAGCAGGTGAGCTTCCATACCCCTTGCTCCAAGATTCCTACTGAGTCAGTGATGAGAAGAGCTTTCTTTTTCCTTTTCTTTCTTTCTTTTTTTTTTTTTTTTTTTTTTTTTTAAATTTATTTATTTATTTTATTTTATTTTTTATTTTTACTCAAAGCATTCAGCTGTGGAGATGATTGGTGCTGCTTTCTGAAATATTTTGACATTCCTAACTTGAATAGCCCTTCTATCTGTGGTGACAATCTCAACTTTGACTTTACTTCTTTCATTGTATTTTCTCCATGGAACCATGATGCTTGTAACAGTATGGAAGTACCAAAGCAAATTCTCACAAAAGAGCAAGTTATTGAAAATCTTTCTATACATAAAACACTTTGGAAAGTTTTCAAACTTTTATATTTTACTACCACTGTAAACCTAACCTTTCATCTATTTTTTCTGACTATCTTTTGAAAGTACAACCTTAACACTGATGGGAAAAATAAATTCAGATTAAGAAGAGAAAAAAATCCAAAAGTAGGAATGTGTTGCCCACTCTTCCATTCTCAATAGAGGCTATTAGGAATTAGGATCTGGAAAGGGAGCAGGAGCATAGAGAGCAGAAACAAACCAAACTGGTGGAGAATGGGAAGGTGATCCCTGTTAGGCCGTCTCTTAGGCAACAAACCCAGTGTTGTACGGAGTGTGAAGTAAATACAGCCCCATTTAGGTCCTGGGCAGCCTCTGGGAACACAAAGCTCCAGCCTGGCAGAGATACTTCAGGAAAAGTTACAGGCAGCTCTAACCGTGCTACTGCATTCATCCCAAGCTCTGCTGAAAGCAAGGCAAACTTTCAGGTCATTAGAATCATTGTCCTCACAGAAGGCTTGTATTAATCTTGATACCAAAAGGGTTTTGAATGTACACTGCATATGAAACAGACTATTTTACTGTGTTTTCTCCAGCAGATTTGTTTCTTTCTGAACTATTTCCACAACATGAGAGTGTGTGTTTCCACTGGTAAACCATTCCATTACTTCCAGTTCCTTTCCACAGGATATCTGTGAGGTTTTTACCAAGTTTTGAAATTAGAATGCAAGTTGCACACAGGGTGCAAACCCAAGCAGAAGCTATCAAGCAGTAGTATTAAGGTTTACATTAAAGCTTAACATTTTAAGCCTTCTAGAGGTCTCCTGAGAGCACCATAGTTCCTGACTTCATAATCTTTACAGCATGCACTCTGATGAACAATCAGCACATATCATGAGCAGTTGCTGTGGAACTACTTCTTTCCATCAATACCAAAAATAGGGATGATCAAGGTACCTCTTCAAATTATCAGAATTCTGCTCATAAGATGGACAAAGAAAAATCTCTCAGGGTAAGATGCAGTAAATCAGGGAAGCCAAAGGTGGGCTGTTCCCAAGAGAATTACTCGCGGTGTTTTGATATTGGACATGTGAATCTACTGGTTCAGGAAGAGGGAACCACTCATCCCATATTTCTGCGAGCATTTCCTCTTTCCCTCATTTTTCACACAACTAAACAGGCAGTTGAATCAATCAGGCAGCCCTTTGCAGGATAATTTTGACAGTTCTGTTGTTGATTGAACTTTCCTTTTAGTGGTGAGCTGGGCTGGAAAAAATATGCTTTTATTGAAAATGACCTTCAAACTCTGAAGAGATTACTCACTTTTAATGTTCTCAAGTGCATCAAATTGCAGACTAAATAAATAGACATCATGAGCATGGCTTTAATATTTGGGACATTTTCTTCTAAAACACAATATCTCAAACCCTTTTCTTTGTACTTCTAATCCAAGGATGAAAAAGAAAGAATGATCCTGAGTGTGTTTACCTGTGGTCTATGGCTGAGTGGAGTAAGGGGGAGACACTCAGTCTCTAGAGATTTGCTCCCATTTCTCTCCTGTTTCCCTTAACAGCCCCTTCCCATACTCCCTTTTAAACCATAATGTTTAACATTTCTATGACAGTTTGCATGTCACAGGTTCAATCATTAATTTTTTAAGCATACTTCTTACTGAATGGTTAGTTCCAAGCTTCTGCAGACAGTGCTTGAGGTGTGTTGTGGTTATACATGTTATACAAGGGGTGTGGGAGGGCACAGAATTATTGTAATCTAAACTGGACTCTAATTATATATCTATTTTCAGTTGGGTGAGTACCAGCTTCACACAAATTCCAGTAACAGCTTTAATCATTTACAGTCTCACTCTGTCACCAATCAAGATATAGGTTCTAAAATGAAAAAAAACAAAATTGTCTAGTAGACAATAGTAAAAACCTGAAAAGTACCATGCAAGAAATTCTTGCATTTTCTCTAAGGACAGGGCTCTTGACATTGTTGTTGCTGACGTGGAGAATTTTGAAAATGCAGAAAATGAGAAGGCTGCAGCAGAAGCAACAAAGGAATGCAACACTATTATCTGTAGTCATTCACATCCATTACCTGGCTGTGACAGCTTATTAAATCATATTTTTCAGATTTAAAATGAGACAGTATGATAGGAGAAAAGCTCCATGTATTACCAACAATAGATTAGCTACTCTTTTGACTGAGAAAACAATTGGAGACTCAGTTGAAAAGCGAGTATTTTTCTCTGTGACTAAGGACAACTTAGACAATGGCATTTTCAAGGTGTTCCAAATCATTAATCATTCCTACACAGTTGAAGGGCAAATAGTTCAGTGCTGACTCTTGATTATTTTCAAAGCACTAATGAAACCACATTAGGAATATTTGAAAATGTGAAAAAAAAAAGAAGCTAAAATCAAGTAGTTAGAACTTTGACTATGTGCAGCTATTTGCAGGTAATATTGTTGCTAAATCTGGGTTGTATCTCCTGTCCACAAATCAGTGAAAATTAAGAAGGCAAAATTGTCTTTAGTTTCTTGTTCTCTTCATAACCATAAAACAGAAAAATACCATCTAATTTTCCTCATCTCATTCAGTCATTTCTCTCAGATATTTCAGACTGGAGGGTTTATAAAATTTGAATGGGAAGAAATGTTCTACATGAGACAATTACTTGCATACTATGCAGGTAAAGGGACGAAAACATGTTTTCTTGGTTTTAAGAGTTACTTTTGGAAGCTGTGTGAGCATTGTCAGGTGTCAATTTATGATCCCATTTTCAAAGCTAACCTCAAAGGAAATGATACAGAGGTTTTCAGTGACACAAAGTCACTTACAATTTCCAGATGATAACTGAGTGTTTCTTGCAAGCAGAAGTCTTGCAATTAGAACAATCTTTCTCTTTACATGATGAAAAGCATAAGATAATGCATTAATTTAAGGTTAATTTGCATAAAAGTGCAGAGGAGAAATTCTTTGGTCATAAGTAGCTACTCAACACTGGGGAGTAATAATGAAAAAAAAAAGACATTTCACAGAAAGATACACTGTATCTGCCTGAAATTAGGCTTTTCATTTTCATAGTATCAAACAAAATACAAATAAACTGATTTAGTTTTACTGGGAAATATTACTCTTTCCAGAAAGAGTAAAAAAATATTAGTAATCTAGTATTTTTTAAAAGGTCTAATGATGTGTGGTTATAGATTCAGCTGAGTATTTGTCTATATCACCAGTCTTCAGCTAGGAAACATGTTCATATTTTTTGAAATTTCCTAAAATTATTTACTTTTTAATAAAAAATGTCCCTATGTAATCAGATTTGAACAGATTGTAGAATCCTGAAAGAGTTTTCACTTCAGTGAAGTTTTTTAAGAGTGGGGAATTTGGCATGTAGCATGGTTCATTAACTGACTTTTAAAACCAAACAAAATTAAATCTATTATAACTGATAATAAATTATACTTCTATCAATCCTTTAGATTTATAATGAATTTCCTATCATTAAAATTTAATATTATCCCAGAAGTATGTCTATGTACTAAAGGAAATAAGATTTCCCTAGAATTTCTCTTGGTGTTAGCATGTAAACCTATTTCTCCTGTTAGGATTGTCCCTTCTTCTCAAGGAGAATGCCTTTTCCAGTTTGGCTGCTCTGGAGTGCAACTTCATTTAATGCATCCAGGCACTGTAATAATGAATATGTGGTAAAAGTAGGAAAATCTTGGTTCTGTTTAGGTAGCATGGCAAACCAGGTGCCATTAAGACAAGAAAACTTAGGGACAGAACACTTTATTGTACATGACCTCAGTATTTTTCACATAGAACATGTTTTGCATTTTTTTTTTTTGCTTCTGGGAAGAAATCTTCAAAATTTTGCTGGCTTTCTCTTCTTTCTGTGCTCATTGCAGTAGTCAATATTTGCTGCAAAAAAAAAAAAGGTGGGGGGGGAAAGGGAGAATTGTAAGGTTATTAACAAAATTACTGGTGCAGTGGTAGAACAGAACATAAAGAATATGGTTAGAGTTCTAGAACGTTGTTTCATGTGAGGCATCACATCACTGAAACCTGATGTCCTGCCTGATTTAACTGCAATCACAACGTTTTGTAAAGATCTAAAATGGCAGGTATTAGCTAGCAAATGAGGAGTATTACTTTCTTATATCTTATCATATTGACCTGTCTGTGAAACCAACATAGAAACCTTTCGTCTGGCAGTTTCTTGGTGGATGCTGTGGGCTGCAGATCTCTGTACCAGCTCTGTGCAAAACAGTGCATGGAAGCTGTTGACTTTATTGGGAATGGAGTATCTGTTGTCAGTGAAGATAGAGGTTATTTTCTGAAATATGCATAGACTTAGAACCATTAGAAGTGGAGAACTGGGTGCCAGTTTTACAAGTGACTTCTGCTCCTTCATGGTACAGTGACTATTTAAATATCATACCTCATTATTTGCTTGGTTAAAGACTGAAGAAATCCCAGATATTAATGTAAGGGATTTACTGATATAAAATTCACTTCTAAAAGGGGTAAATGGCGAGAATCTCAATTCAGATATTAAACAGAAATATGTGTTTCTTTTTAATGGGAAAATTTTAGTTTTGTAATTTTTACATTCTATCTGAGCACTGTAAATACTTTTTTAAAAAATAGGGTTAAAGTGTTTAAAAAGTCAATACAACTAACTTCAAACAACTTTAATGACTTTTCTTTTAAAAATGCTCCTTTGTTTTTTTTTTATCATCCCAGTTTGCCAAAAGAAAAATGCAGATATTTTTCAGAACTAATTAACTCAGAAGATCTGGGAACCATTTAATTTGAGTTGAAATTTTTTTATTAAGGCAAATGGAGTGGCCCATTGTACAGGTATTTTGAATAATGATCTTTGGTGGCACATTCTACTTGCAGTAATAAATAATGAAGATGCAAAACAGGAGTTGGGCAGTGGTGTTAGAGTGACCCTACTTCCTGGCTAATGTAATTCACTTAGCCAGAGTAGCTTACTGGAATAGAAACCACAATGTTACATTTATACTGCTTCTGGGGCCCACTTTGCTCAGATCTAGCTGCAGTACCTTCTCAGGGTAATGTATTAAGGAGCTCAGGGTCTACCTTTTCTTTTGGCAGAGTAGAAATCCTGAACACCTTAAATCCTAAAAATCATTAAATATGCATGATATACTAGAAAATAACTATGGTTACTCCTAAATTTAGTCAAAATGAAGCATTCATATAAAATAAGCTCAAATTTGAATATCACGCAAAAACTTGTCCTGTGAAAAGACAGCACTGTCATTAGCCAGCTGTATACAAATGGTCTCTGCTTCTATAAATACCGATTCTCACATGTGGGCTAGGAAAAGCAACTCTACTCACTCAGCATATGGAGAAACCCATAGACATGTCTGGCATATTCCTCTCTACAGAAGAGAGGAGTAAATGTGAATGTGCCAAACACTTCTCACTAGACTTTCAAAGGCTAAAATGCAATTGACTTAAAGAAGGAAGATCAGTGCTCTGGCATCTAAAACCTGGTGCATTAAGTGTGTTTTTTCTGAGTATCAGAAGTACACTGTGTACATCACATTGCATCCTTCAGATCTGTGGGGATGTCATCCATATGAAAGAAAAGTCTCTTCAGATTCAAATCTGTCATCTTCCCTGTGAAAATAAAGGTAATAATACAATGGGAAAGAGTAGTGAGATAAGCTATGAAGGAAAATGGTCCTTAATGCCTTTGGTTGCTAGGCTTTAATTCCTGAGGTGATCTACTACCTGATGCTTGGATACATTCTAGCACCACCTATGCACCTTTTGATCATTTACCATCTAGAGATGAGATGTCCAGAGTGTGTTTTGGACTTGGATTATGCCAGTGAATTGGGTTTCCTGGTGTTATAACATCAGCTTTGAAGGGATAGCCTGACAAAAATGTAATAACACAGGCGAAACAGGTGTATTTTAGCAAAATCACTCTCCTCAATTCAGACTGCAAGCTCTACTAGCTGTCTAAAGAAGAAAAAACCCATTTATTGTATTAAAACAATGGACAGAAAGAAAATAAATAAAAGAAAATTCAGAATTGTCAAAGAGAAACCAGACTTTACACATAGCCCTAATTATCTTTGTTCAGATACACCAGGAATGCATCTACCAGGGGTCCTAAAGAGATGTTTTCCTTTGGATTATTCCCAAGCCCTGTATTAGCCTCTGTTCTGAGCATACACTTTGTGCCACATCAGCAAACGTCACCCCTGTCACAGCCAGCCCTGTGAAATTGGGAGGGTATTGCATGACAGACTCAGATGGCTGTTTCCCTGAGGTTCAAAAATAGAGCAGTCTATTTTTCATTTTTCAGTCTGTGAAAAGAGGAAGAGGAACACAAGCAAATGAAGCATGACCTTTTGCAGTCTCTGGTGGCTTGAATTCAAATACAGAATTAAAACACAATTTCTTCCATGGGGTCTTAAGTGCATAAACCAGTGTGTTTATATATTCACCTATATAATTTTGTCTGTCTGTGTGTACTTTAACATCTTCATTTATATGTACTATGATGGCTTACCTGCAGAAAGAGAGTAGTAAAACCTGGAGTAACCAGAAGGAAAAATTTCATGTAAATTAAGGTACTAGCATATTCAGGAATGAGTGTTCAGCTCTTAGCATCAGGGATACATGAGATGTCTATAAAGGAGCACTAACCTGCCTTTTCATTCTGCTGCAGTGTGGCCTGGGAATGGGTGGCTGAACAATTGCTAGCAAATGGAAAAAATAATTTATTGAATTTACACAACCTCTTCCCTAAAAATCATTGCTATAATCTGGGAAATTTACCGTTCTCTAGCTTATGTGTGTTCTGTTCTTGTTTCATGTTTCTTACTGGTCCTATGACAAAGAAGTCTGTGTAAATTATACCTTCTAGCTGTGACTTTTCAGAGACAATGAAAGAGAATGTGCTAATGCTGAAGTTGTTACGGTGCAGGACAAATGGAAGTGCTTGGCAAGTTTCATTAAACAGCTAGACATAAAAATAAAAGGGTGAAATAATAAATTGGAAAAAAAAAAAATCCTAAGGCAGTAGAAAAGGAAAACATAGTTCCACTGGCCAGAGCATACCCCACACCAGAACAGACCTAATCAAACACCAAATGTGAAATGTGATTCTTCAAAGAACTGATTTCAATTGATGTATCATGCTTTCTTTGCAGGAATATCAAATTGATATATTTTTTGCCCAGACATGGACAGACAGCCGTCTTCGCTTCAACAGCACCATGAAAATACTGACTCTGAACAGCAACATGGTTGGCTTGATCTGGATCCCAGACACGATATTTCGTAACTCAAAGACAGCAGAGGCCCACTGGATCACCACCCCCAACCAGCTCCTCCGCATATGGAATGATGGCAAGATCTTGTACACCCTCAGGTGAGCACTTGGCAAGGTGCAGGGCTGAAGGCTTCTCCCACCTCTGGTGTAGCAATAGTAATTTTCAGCGATGTGTTTGCTCTGCTCTGCTGTTTTCTTCCTGATGTGTACTTGGCCACGCTTTACAAATATTTAGCTGTTCAGGCATAAGTACTGCCAAGTTTAAAAAACAAAGTCTTGTCTTTCTAAGAAAGAAACCTTGAGAAACAGGAAATAAGTCTGTCTATATTGTACAAGCTGGGCTTTTTAGTGCTTGTAATAAAATTGGGAATATGTAGTCCCATAAAACCTGTTAAAAGCCTTTTCGATCGGAGCTAGATGCAGGGCTGGATAAAGCGTTTTTAGATTCATGTTAATGCCAATACTCTATTCTTCAAATAAGTCATGCTGAAAGATGGTCTGTCACATCTCATCACAAGAGTGAATTGCTGGAGGAAAGGCTTTTACAGTTTTCTAATCTTTGTGATAAAATCAACTATACGGTATTAGAAATACTGTATATATTTGCATTTTAAAAAGCCTGTGGAAATCAAAGTATGTGTTTACTTGTGGAAGAGATGAGCTGTTCAGAAGGGAGTTTTGCCATAAGCCATGTTCCACAAGTTTCGGAGACGTGCCTTTCACGCTATATTTCCTTCTTAGTGAAACTTAGAGGGCTGATTGTGCTTGCAACTGCTGTTGGGCTCCAGTACTTTGCCAGTCTTTGGCAAACAATAAGAAAGGAAATTAACATCTGGAAAAGCTGTTGATATTTTTAGTGCCCTTTCCCTCTTAGGCTTTCTCTACTGTGAAGAGCTCTTGCGTATTTCAGTTGCCTTTAGCTAAAGAGTTTGAGGATTAAGGTGTCATCTTCAATATTCTCTTGCTTGGGTTGGGTTTTTTTCTGAGGAGATTTTGATGGGTTTTTTGTTTTTTCTCTATTAAGTTCTGTTTCAGTATCTCAGGTCAGGTATCTACTCAAAAGTATTTAGACTTGTATACCTCTTACTAAAGAAACTATTCGTTGAATGGACTACAAAATTTCTCTAAACCAGCTAAAAGTAAGTTATTACTTGGAATAAGTATTTTTAGTATGTGAAAGATGTTTTGAGTCCTTTTTGGTCACTCAGATCAGCCTCCTTTTCACACAGGAAAAGCTGCTAGAATGATCATTGTTAATGCTTTGGCATTCAAACCCAGTTATCTGACCTGTGTGCCAGAATGGGTATGACATGGCAGAGGTAGCTAGTGTGTGCCCTGGTGCTGTCAGGTGCTGATGGGTATTATGTGTACAGGAGAAAGCACACAAGGTTCAGTGTGCTTTCACCTCTCCATCTTCTTCCCTGCCGCTTTCAAGGTGTGAATGCCCTCCTGCTGCAACACTGCAAATCCTCTTCCAGTGTCAGTGCAATAAGGCTATTAAGTACCTCACAGGTGACCTCTTCCAAGAAAGAGTTTTTCTCTGTGCCATCCTATATCTGAGACACAAACCTTTTTCCACAGAGTTTTTAATCTTTTTATTTAGTTTCCAAAAAGAAAAACTCACATAGCCCACATGCACGAGTTCTGTCATGAAACTAGGTAGTATTTTTTTAAACAGACTGTACAATAAACTAGCGCTTAATTCAATTTTCCTTGAGTAAGTACATTCACTTTGTAAGCTATTAGACTGAAGATTATTGATTTTTGTTAGCAATTTTTAAATTGACTATGTTCATAGTATACTTTGTGTTAGGGATGTCATGTAAAACCAGCTTTCAAGTAGGGATGAATATGTTTCTGCTGATCTCTTTGTTCCATCTATGAGATACAGAATGGCATATAGAGATTAAGTTTTGGAGAGATAGCCTGAAGAAATTAAAAGAATTTTAAGTTCACACTATAAGTACACATGGAGAATATTTTTATAAGTTTTGCTCTGAAGTTCTAATTTTGTGGAATTACGTACCACATGAGCCATATTTCCTGTTATTTTTGTAAAGAATAGTTGCTTTCATCCCAGAACCTTCAACGATGAATTTTCTAGAGAAACACGTATGCACAGATTTCCTGGGATCCAGAAAGTCTTGATGATGTGCCTGAAATTATTTAAGATCATTATCATTGTTTTGTATCAGGCTTAAATAGCCAATGAGCAATTTACAAATAAGGTTCTTTCCTTTCAGGCCTTTTTTATGGATATCAGAGCATTCTTTCATGATGCTTTAGGTTACCCTGCCTCCTCCTCTGGCTGCTCCCTGTGCTGGCACATAATAACAGACCCTTGGTTTCTTCTCAGGCTTACCATCAATGCTGAGTGCCAGCTGCAGCTACACAACTTCCCCATGGATGAACACTCATGTCCTCTGATATTCTCCAGCTGTAAGTGCTGCTTTGATGCCTTATTCTTGTATATGACTCATATGCAGGGGTGTGAGTTTAATTCTGACTTAGGTCAGGTTGGTCAGTTGTTCCATAACTGGTATAAGAAGTTTAGGTTTGCTCAAACACTTAGGGAACTTTTGTTTTCCTCTCTTGTGGTCCTGATCAGTGAACTTAAGACATGAAGTCTCCCACAGATTTACTCTGTTATTTTTGCTAGAACCTGCCTTTTTAGCTGATACTACAGTCACAAACTCAGCAGATACTCATACCAGTCTGTTCAATGTTAATTCATACAATCACTTGGCACTGCAAATGAGAGTTGAAACTTCGGTTTCCTGGTGGAGGTGCACAGCATGAGGACATGCCCAGTAACCTCTGAACATCTGAGTAACACCAGCACGTAGCCTGGTAATGCCTCTCTGCTTCATAGTAAAAGTAAATGGTGCAGCTACTGTAAATCTCATTTTCCTTTTATTGTTCAGCTTGTCCAGAAGTCCCAATGTTGTGTTGTATGTTGTTTTGCTGGCATATTTAAAACCGTCCTAACAGACAAAAAAAAAAAAAATACATGGGGAAATGTATGGAAAAAAAAATCAGGTGAGTTAATTCTGAGGTTCAATATTACTATAAGAAGTTAACTTAATGTGGATTCATTTGAAAAAGCTTGAGAGCTGTCAGCTCAGGAGAACACCTGCACAGTTTTGTAATCCAAAGCTACACAATGAAAAGGTTTTAAAAACATTTTTAAAAGGAGCTCCACTGAAGGTTTTAATCTTGACAATCTTTAAGATTCAGGATACATGTTTTTCAGAAAGTGAAAGGAAAATGTGTTGTTTTGTCTCTCTATTTAGAAACAAGATTATCTCCCTAATCCCTTTTAAAGTGAGAGAAGAATAACACTATTGAATATTTTCATAATATTTATTGTGCATATGCATTGTTATTGATTTCTATTTTAAGTACAGTACGAACAGTGATACACAATCACAAAACAGATTTGAATTTCTGACTCAGAGTGTATTTTTCTTTTTACCCAAGAAAAAAAATTTTAAAACCTATCATGCAAATGTCTCCCTTTCCTCCAAAATTCTATCACTATGTTGCCATTTTTTATTTTTTATATGTTAAAGTGAACCTGGCCAGAAATATACAATTGTGTGTTTAATTTGGGTGTGTGTAATATGCATATTCAACTGACCAAGAGGCAAATAGCTCCTGAAGGAGCTTTCCATCTAATGAACGCTGGTCACTGAACTCTATGCACCTCAGCTATCTTTAGTTACTACATAAAACTGCTTTTGCGGCAATCTGCTGTTGTTTTGTTGAAGTGCTGGGAAAGGTTTTTGATTTTAAAAATCAAATTACAGAGATTTATGGAAACCTACTAAAAGTTTCAAGTCCAAAGATAATAAATAAAGCTACCGCATAAATTTGATTGATCCTGTGATAGCAATATCCAAAGAAAGTGAACTGTAATAAACAGGAAGTCACTTCAAACCTTGCATTCCCTAATAGCTAGACAGCTGCTAAATGCAAGTAAATTATGCTCTATGGTTTTTATTGAGAGGAGAGGATATCATCAGTACTTCAGCAGGCTCTGCTCCATGACAAAGTTCCAAATATATTTTGGATTTCAAATGTTCCTCCTAATTTGATCTATTAGCTCAGAACATTTCTCACCTTGCAATATACGTGTGTTGCCATCAGACATGTACTACTGTCTGTGGAGATTACATAGGCTAAAGCAGAATGTGAATGTGTTGCAGTCTCTATGTGTGTTCCTCGTAGTTTTTTGCCAGATGGAGGATCCTGTAGAGGAATGTTAAAATAATGTTTTATAATTTTGACAACATTTTTGGTCATGTTGATAACAAGGGTTTATTTCTTCAGATTCGTGCTGAATTACATTTTTTTTCCTTGAACAATTTTAGCACAGGTATTACCATCATACAGGACATCTCCTATATGGTTAATTTGTTACATAACTCACTTGTATTTTCAGTCTTGTGTACATTCATAGCAGTCTAGCTAGATGGCACTCAGTGGGACTCATGAAGTGAATGACTGAGTGAATGCCTGAATGATTTATTGCTGCCTTCTCTGACAAGTTTCTGAAGGGACAAGCTGATTAGGGATTCCAAGATGTATGTCTTTGAATAAAATAAAAACCTTTGTAGAATTGACGGCGCACCTCTGCTTCCCCCTTCATCCCTCCTGTTTGTTCCTCAGCACACAGACAAATCTTTGTAGTTTCCACTGTAGGCAGGCACAAAGAAGCGCAGGTTTCAGGAAATATTCCCCACACCTCTACACACAGATGAAGTTTAATATTTGAAATTTCTGACTTTTTATATAAATTTCTCTTGACATTTCAGAAATTTGAAACTCATCTTAAATTTTGTCTAGAGTATTTACCTCTAGTGCCAGCTAATTTGCATCCTAACCCTGTTCTTGCTCTGGGGACAGCCGATGATCTCTCTCAGTGGGAATACTGAGCTCCACTTCACCTGGTTGCCAGGATGAATAAGGAGAAAACAACAGCTTATGGAAAGCACCCATCTCAATGTGCTAACAGTAGTTACCAAAACACACCTACCCTTCCTGTGGAAAATTGTTGCTCAAGAACAAGTTCCTGGAGCTCTTTAGTTTCTTTTATAGGAGTTAAAAAATATTTTAATAATCTGAAGCTCATTAACCTGTGCAGGTGTTGTATGTGAGGTGACATGATGGCTCATCTGGCATGCCAGGCCTTGTGGTCAGTGTGTGCCTGTAGCTGCTGCTCTTGTGTAGCTGTGCACTCAGCACAGTGCTCATGTGAAAAGCTGATCCCAGGAACATCATGCAGGGCTGCTGTGCCATGTGACAGCTTGTGTCTGTTCCATGCACCAGATTGGTTTGATCAACCACATGTGCCAAGCAGGATTTCTCACTAACAAGCTACAACAAGGCATGGTACGAATGTGCATTTCCCTGGAAATGTGAAGAAAGAATCAATGCTGTGACTTGATTGCAAGTGGAGCAATCTTGGATAGATTTTGCTCGATAAGAATCACTCTTTCTTCATGTGGTTTTAAAGTACTATATGCAGCAATGTAAAAATATTCTGCTACTGTCGTTCTTCGTTTGAGTTAATTTATCCTCCTGAGCCAAGGGAGGCTGCTGTGCTTCTTTTGGCACTCAAATAGCACATTAAACTGTCTTGGTTATCTCTATTCAGCATTGATTTGAGCATTTTGGAAATACTCTCAGGATGCTGCCATAAAATTCTGTTTATTGAGGTAGTTAGGGTTCACATAAACTTCAGGAAGGAAGAGGAGGTGTTCTGTCTGAAGGATGATGTCAGCACAAGAACAAATAAATAAGACATAAGCAAGAAAACGCAGACTGGGAATGAAAAAGTAAGCAATTAATTGTGAAACTCCTTCTATAGGGAACTGTGGGTGCTCAAATATTATAATAACTCAAAAGTGTTTGAACAAAGCAAACAACAATACATTGGGAGCTGTGAAGCATAACAAGATCACTTGGTGGTAATGGCCACTACTTTTTTTATTGTGAGGGATAAGAGCATTATAGATTAAAGAGCAGGAAAAAGAAGCTGAATGGCTAAGTTACTTGAAAGTACTCTTTAGCATTAGAGTTATCATGTGATTGTTTTTTAGCTCACTTGCACAGTTTTACTTTTCCTTTCTCAGTCACTGCTGAGGCTGTTGAATGTTCTGGATTTTCTTAATTTGGGAGGACCAGGAGTGCTGCAAAATAATGTGAGAACATTTGCACTCAAAACTGTGTAATAGTTAATTGTTTGAGGTTTACATTATTTTCAGATGAGCAGAAACTTTCACCTCCTCTCCCCATACACGTGCTCAAGGTTAACTTGACACTCCTTCAGGTGACAGCATATGAAAGCCATGCCAAAATGAAGCTGACAAACCCTTTACTCCTTGTTTTCAGAATCTGGTCAACTAACTTTTTAATTATGTCCAAGGAGGTTTATGGTGGGAATCTGTGCTAGCTGCATACCTGAGGTCTGAAACAATCTGTAAGGCCATGCCTGGGGCTCTGCCAGATGCAGTAATACTGAGCTGCAGTGCAAGAGGCCAGGAAAAAAAAAAAGAAAAAGAAAAAAGACTGAATTGATTAATGGATTTTCACAGGTTTATTTTTCTTGCCGCTGTTCTGATCAAACTGCAGATACAGTTGTTCATTTTAAAAAGCACCTTTGACTTCGACAACAGGAATTATGGCACATTCTGTAGGCAATTAATGATCTTCTCCCTAGTCATAAGGTCAAGTGTCCTGAGCTGCCCATTACAGGAGGATTGCTGCAAGACAGGAAAAGGTTGGCATGCCCAGAATGCCATTCTTATTGCAAACACCAAAATACATATACAAAGGTTCACAAAGAATTCAGTTACTTTTAGTTCAGTTTAAAATAGGAGAAAGCAAGATTTCCATCGACTGATGGTCTAGTTTGTTCAGCCAGGACTTAAACCAAATATTTTTTGCCTTTAAATGTTAGAGTTGTTTTGGGTTTTTTTTAAAGTGACATACAAAAATATGCCAAGTATTGCAGGAAAAAAAAAAAAAAGGAAGGAAATGTGCAATGTTATTAAAAGAAATTAATCCAAATCTAATGTAGTGCTTGAAAGGAACAGATCCCATTTTTCTAAATATAGACTCAGTTCAATCAAATGTTCCCCCTTTGAACATGAAACCTCTTATGGATATGCAATCAGTACTTTGAGCCTTGTATCATTAATTTCTAACACAACTAGCTGTCATTGCCCATTTTAATATGCTTCTCCTAGCCTAGAAAAGTAAATGCTGGTTTTGTGGAATGGGCTGTGCTTTGTTTCATCTCCTTTGTCATCAGCAGAGTCATTAATACAGTCTGAGGGCAGAAATTTAGTTCTGATGAAGAACAGGCCAGAAGGAGCACAGCTTAATGTTCATGTCTCAAGAGGAGTTTCATTAAAGATGCTGGGAAGGCATTCTAATGTGCAGAAAGAGCTTTATTCCAGATCTGAACTTCCATCTGTGCTCTCTGTAATGGGCTGAGCCAGATCATGGGGCATCAATGGAATTCTTGAACCAGTTCTTGTGATGAGCATATTTTAGGTATTGTAGCTTTCTCCTCTTCTAGGAAGATAGAAATATTCACATGCATCCTTCCTTCTCTTCAGAAGACTGGCTTTTTCAGAGAATAGTCAATATAGAGAGATCTTATAAAGAAGAAAGAAGAAATATATTTATAGAAAATATGTCCTTTGAGGTTTCCTCCCAAGCTCTGTATTTAGCATATGGCTTTTGTCATATATACCAATAAATGAACATAATATGCAAAGCATTCCTGTGATACATCCCTCTTCCTATTCTTCTGCTAATTCTCCTCTTACACAGACATTTCCATATCTTATTTCATTTCCCCTCTTTTAAACTGTTTTAATTACACATTTTTTTCAAATAGCTTGGCTAGTGTGCAAGACAATCTTCAAAGAAAATTTGATCATCCCAGAGATTTATGAGGTGTGTGTGGCTCTGTAAGGATCTTCTTTGCCTTTGTTAACCTGTGAGCATTAATGTTTCTAAGCACTTTTTTCCTGAGATACCTACAATGACACCAGGATACAGTGAATTTAAAATAGGTGATAATCTTACAAAATTTCATTTTGTCATTCCAATAAGTTTTCTGAATGTATTCTGCTACTGCTCAGTTTTAACTCCCCTTAGGTTTCCTTAAAATTCCCTGAGGGTGTTTCTTTTTCTTATCTAATAAAAGTTAGATTCCTAGGAAGTATTGCACTGTTTCCTGGGGAGTCAAATATTTATCCAATTCCTTGACTACTCACTACTGACTAATTCACTACTACTTTTCTTTGTGTGACTCAATAAATTTCTCAATACGTAAGAGACATTGCATTAAGTATCCTTAGATTTTTATGACTCTATTTTATAGCCAAGCCAAGACTCATAATAATTATTACAAAATTAATTTTTATTGCAAGTTCTGCTAACTTTTATCTAATTTCTCAAATATTATGTATTTTTATGAATCTTTCAAATTCATCTCTGATGCTAGTACACTCAGTGTAAAATTATACCCTTTACATCAGATTTATGGTAGATTTGTGCCAAACTAGTGCATATTGTAAGTATTATTTTGGAACTACTGTTTCTGTTAGTATTGTGTCTCATTGTTCAAGGTGTATTAGTGGCACCTTTTTAAACATTTATGGCTGTATGATTCAATGCTGGCTCCAAATACATGCAACATGTTGTAATGAAAGTGGAATATTAATCAATATGACATTGCATCTGATAACCACTAATACATAAATGATACATCTTTGGTGAAAAAAGCAGTGAAATTTCCCCAGGGTCAAGGGCTGACCTTTGCCTCCTTAGTGACCAAGCAGAATTGAGGGCCATGGTTAATTCATGTAATATCCCGTGCTCCAGTTCCTCCAAAAAGAGCTAAGGTTTTTTACTAGTAGCAGACCAGATTCTCTCCTTTTATAGTGAAATTTTTCTCCACAAGATTGAAGGCTTCTCTGGAGAGGGAGCAGCTGCCATTACTTCTAGCAAATTGAGACCCTAGAGTAAAATTACAGCAAGTGCTAATTAGTGAAGCCTAAAATGCTTAACTCATGATATCTTAGGGCCAGTGCAGTCTTCCAGAGAGACTCTGGATTGATGGTAGGCTATTCCAGGAACCTGGCATCTAACCCAGTTTTGCAGCAGTCTTCTAAGGATCCTCAGTGTCTCCATTTGCCCTGCACAATTGTCTGAGGAAGATGGGATGCCCATGATATGAAACAAACTCTCTAGGCAGCCTGCTTCAGAGAAAAAAAAGTGCTATTCCTGGATCACAGGTTTAATATAGGTGATTGTATTTCAGGGATAGGACCCCCCCAGCATTTACTCAAGTTTCTACAAGGAGACTGGAAGTCTTAAAAATCCCAGGTGCAATGTAGCCTTTCAAAGCAACCAGTCTCATTTTTCTAAATTTTTCTATTAGTAATTTTAAAAAAAAAGAAATCAGACTAAAAAAATTTTAGAAAATAAAAAACCTGCCTGAGAGCCAGTTATTTTTGGCAAGAATATATGTAGCTAAATTACACTTAAGGTGTCAGTAGAAAATAAGAGAAAGTGCTGAAGCAAGACATGGCATATCTGAAAACTGAATGTATCAGCAACAGACCCAGGAGTGTCTGCTGTGTGACAGTCATTGTTAGTTCCCATGATTTCATCACATATCTCAAGTTATTCAGTGTGTATTTAAAACCCATTTAAGCATCTCATCATGTGCCAATGGGAGCCTGTTCTTTTTATCTTTCTTTTCACCAAACGTTTGACAGTGTGACAAATGTACCATTGACAGAAAGAAAATAGTCTTAACCCTCAAATGTAATATAACACCTATTATGTACTAAATGTTTCTATTATTTTTAGTTGCTTATTTAGGTTTTTGATAATTAGTTTTCAAATTAATCTGATCATTAGGGAGGGGCTGGTCCATAAGCTGTGAAGTCCTGGCTGTCCTACACTTGTAAATCTGACATACAGAGCTCATATTTTTGATATTTAGAGCACCAGGAGGAGACACAGTCTTTTGCATCATTAATCAATATAAATCAATAAAAATTACATTTTTTAACATAAGGAATGACTGATTTTGGCACACTGTAACAATTATGTGACAGGGAAATGTAGCCATCGATGACAGGAGAGTGGCTTTGAGTGGCTACATGCTGTCCAGCAGGAAAGAGAGGGGCTCCCAACTACATCAAGAGATGGATTGAATGTTAAGAGCTGTCTCTGAAGAATGGCCTTGAATAGGTCACAAGCTTATGGGTAAGATTCCCATGGCAACAAGGGGAACCTTGTGAACTGGTAGAAATCCAGGAGTTACTGCCCTCAGGGACAGATCTGACAGATGTCTAAGGACTCTTTCCATAGATTGTAAGAATTCTTAATTCCCCAGGTGTAAGAAATCAGGCAAGGAAGATAAGAGATGAACATGGCTGAGCTGAGACTTGCTGCTCAAACTAATGGTCAAGAAGAAAATGTGCAGGTAATGGAAGCAGGGACAGGTGTCTTGGGAAGAGTAGAGGGATGCAATCTGGTTCTGTGGGAATGGGGTAAGAAAGGCTAAGGAGCATCTGGGGCTGAACGTGGCAAGGGATGCAAAGAATGACAAGAAGGGCATCTAAAGGTATGTTAGGGAGACAAAGAGGGTAAAAGAAAGTGTACATCCCTCAATTAGCTTGTCTGGCAAACTGGTAACAACAGAGAAGAAGGCTGGGGTATTTTCTCTTACAGACAACAGCCAGAGCCAGCTGTGCCCAAACTCTTCACAGTTCTATATGCATAGCTCACTCCTCTTTGGGTCTTTCATAATTAACTTAATTCTTCAAGAAATTTCCAAGGATACCTTCCACAATTTATGCTTCATTGTGTGTGAGCAGATGTTACAATATAGCTTATTTAGTATTCCTTTCCTTGTAGCCTCCCTTAATGTAACTGAAATGTACCTCATAAAATATTACATAAAATATGAAATTAGAAGTCCAGGTAGACTCTGCTAAGCAACATAAAAGTTGCAACGTTTCCTTTCTTCTGTTCTGATTTGCACTTTTCCAAAGGCAGAAGACAAGCTTGATTGAATCCACAAGGTTCAAGCTATTTTAGATCTCTAGTACAATAGATTTCATATTTTTTAAGAAACAAAGAGCATGAAGTTTTCTAATTCGTTTTGTTGTTTTAAAGAGTGGATTAAAAAAAAAATAAGAAAAAAATTGATTGTGTTATTGTCTTCTGTAGTCACGTCAGTGGCCACATTAAAATTTACAATAATGCATCTCCAAACTATGAGAACTGTATGTTTGAACTTACTGGTCTTCTAATAAGACAAATAATTGCTGCAGAATTTCTTTGAAGTATAAAGAAATCTTTTGGGATTTTGAGAACCAAGAGACAACAAACCACTGTCAGATCCAGAACAAATACCAAATAATTGAGAAGAAAAGGAGAATAAAGAGAGACCAGAGATGCCAAGGTCAGCCAGAACACCTACAGTACTCCACAGAAGTAAAATAAAACCAGTGAATATCGACTCCCAAATTAAGCTCATCTTGGGTAGAGCTTAGTCGATGCTTGTTACTTCTGCCAGGCTTGGCTGACAGATGATAATGGGGTTAGTAGAAGCCATTAAAGGTTTACTTGTAACAGACTCAAATATAAGATGAAAACATCAAGTCCTCGACTCATTAGCCTTGTCTTGTCAATTTAATTTACTTTTAACACCTGGAAAAAACAAGGCATCCTGGAAACAGGAAATAAAAAGCCCCATCCTTTTCTTGCTTCTGGCACTGAAAAATTAATGGAAAAAACAAAAGCATATCCTAAGAGCTGATGGAGCTAAGAAAAAAGAGTGAGGCAGTCATGCAGCTTTCAGTGTTGTTTTCCTCATGGTGCTAGAGGACTATCAGAGAAATGCCCTGTTCATCTGTTCCTCTAAGAAGAATGTTGCTGAAGTTTGTCTGGCTGTATTCCTTGTTGTGAAGGGCAGGTCTGCCTCCTTAAAAGGGATTAACTTTGCATAAAGAGTATGTTGTATGACAGATAATAACATTTTAATCCTTTTTCATAGTTGGGTAGCATATTTTTCTGTCAAAACAATATATGATGGGATTATGCCTTTTCCTATCACATAACCCTCCAGACAGACAAACAAACAACTGATAAGTTTTAAAGAAAGAAAGCAGGAATACATATCAAGACATGAAATTTAAATAAATTTTTAAATAAATATTTTTATGTTCTCCCATAGGATGCAGATCTTCAGTTGGTGCTTTAAAAAACCCTGCAATTTTGTATATCTAAATAGAGAGACTATTTCTGTGGAATGGAAATTATGTTATGATTCAATGTTTGGGTTAGCCATGCATATTAAAAAGTAATTTATTTTCCCTAACTCTTTTATAATGTAACTTCTGGCAATTTTGCTACTAATCTATTAATACTCAGGAAGAGCTGATTTTTCCATAAAATCTTTCCATCAGTTGTAGGAAAGTAACTATGAAGAGGCATGTAAATTGAATAAAAAGTTCTCGCTGTTCTGAGGGGATCTGCCAAATCAACAGCATGTACAGAAGGCACTGAGTTTCTTTTCTTGATCTTTGTACCTGAGCTTCTTTCACAGGAAAGCCAAAGGGAGAGCTGGTGTGTGACTTTATTACGTCCTGATGGGGTGGGAGAATCTAGGAGCTCCGAAGTTCTCCCAGCTGCATCAGTTGCCGTGTCACCGTAATCAGACTGTTTGTTTCCTGTAGTCTGTTGCTTTGGCATTGATGTCTCCTGACAAGCACTGGGAAGCAAGGCCAGCTCTACCTGTCTCTTCTGCATGGCCAGCCCTGAGTGCATCACCACATGGAAGGTTCCAGTCAATGCCTTTTTTTTCAACTTTGGAAGCCTCATTTGACATCAGTGTTCCTTCTCTAACAAACAACCATCAGTGAAAAAACAAGACTTGTATTAAATACAGATCTGATTATCAGGAAGTGGAATGAATTGACAGTATTTAGGTCCTTCATCAATATCTTTCTATTTTTGTCCTTAGCTACGCGGTTTACTAGAAAAACACATCAGAGCTGTTCCATGCTTGAGATGGGCCTCTTACACAACAAAACCACTAATGAAGTTCCCAGACTTGGTCTTTAGATCAAGGTGTTCTGTATCATGCCCCAGAATATGTTAAAGCTATCTAAATTCCTAACTAAAACTGCTGTTTGACTAGAGCATAATAAAATAATATGTGTGAAAGGCTAATATGAAATTTTGAGTGGACATGTTAGACCAAAAGATCCATCCTGATATCACCATCTTCTGTTCCAGTTTTGTCCTTAATAAGTAAACAAACAGCATGAGTATAACTAGAACAAACCTACAAAAAAGAATCTGTGTTCTTCTCTTTCTCTCACAGACATCCATCCTTCTACACATACTCACACACACTAGAAAAATGAGAAAGGATGTGAAAAAATATATTTAATAATTTTAAATCTTTCAATTTCTTGCATGTTCTCAGCTAATAAGGTGAAAAGCAATATGCTTGAAGCCATGTAGAATTAAATAAGATGAAGGAAAGAAAAAAACAAATCCTACTGTGAATCCTCTAAAATGGACAAACAGTCTGGCCTTTAACTTTTCTTAATGGAATATATGTCAATATTTAGGTATGGCCTTGAGGTACTCCAATGTTCCTATACTTATAAGTCTTTCCTTTATCTATATTAACTGATTTGACATTTGAGTGTACATTTCCTATAACTGTGCTTTAAAAATATTGTCTTCAGAGTTACTATGGTATAATCTGCATGTCGCGTGGCATTTGAACTGAAGAAAGCTGAATGTCAAAGCTCATGAACAAATTTCAAGGATTTTCTTTTTTTTTCCCTTTTAGAGGAGGTTATTCCTGTGAAATATAAACTCTTCTTTTTGAAGAACATACATTTTAACTTTGTGGTGTTTTGGTCATGAACAGAAGGACGTATCCAACAGTATCACAACCTGAAGAACCAGAATCCTAAATATGTGACGCTTAGTTTCAAATCTCACCTTAAAAGGACAACAGAAAGGTTCTCAATATATTTTTTTCATTTTGCTTGTAAGTGGCCTGATCACACATTTTACAATTTTTAATTTTTTTCTGTATCTCTGATTTTTTCACTGCAGAAGGTACAATCAATAAACTTATTTTAGTTCAAAGTTTACACCTAAAGAAATAGTAGCTTTTTGCTATTACAGTAATGTCTATGTATTTATATGAAAAGGGGGAGAAAATACCACTTCTTTAGGAAAAGAAAATGGTAACCATGCAGGGTACTCACTATTGTTGATGTTTTAATTCTGGGAAGTTGGTCTTTCTAAGTTAAAAGGAAGAAAAAGCAGAGGAAATGCATGTTTCTACCTCACAGGTATTTTACTCCTGTATTGATTGACTTCAAATGAGGCTGCTAGACCAAATGAGCATGGAGAAGTCTGTCTGCAAGTGATGACTTTGAACACAAGGGAACTTTGTGGTCTGAATGGTGTATTTGCTCACAGCAGTTGTCTGAAAATCAGTATTTCAGTAAGACAACATTGCTTGCCTCTGGCAGTCAGAGAAGACAACCACAAACTTTTGGATAAATGTCTTATGATTAAAAGAAAACTGAGATATCCAAGTGGTTTATAACCTTGTATTTCCTTCCTTTCTTTTTTGTCCCCAACACCTTTCTCCAAAGTCCATACTTGAAATCTTTAAAGCTTTTCTTGTCTAACCAACATGAGACTGCAGAAAAGAAGATAAAAGGCTGTTCCCAGCAACTTGCAAATCTCAAAGTTGTCTGGGAGATTTGTACTGCTGGTTTATATTGATTTATGTGCAAAATATAGCAACATTTATTATGTAAAAGCTCAGCAGAACTGACAGTCAAAAATCCTGGTCTGTGGTACCACCAGATTTCAAAATCATCCAGCTGAGACTGGAGACTACTTGTATGGGAGTTTCAGCAGGAAAAATGAGGTGTAACTTTGATTCCAGAGTCACTTGTATCTACAGTCTCATTTATATCTACATTCATGATTTGTCACAGCCACCAAAGGGTTTCTTCCCTCCAGTATCTTACATAACTGCATGTGCCAAAGCAAAGCACATTAATGGCCATTAATGTTTGTATTGTAATGTTAAGCACATTAATGTTTGTATTCTTTAATGTCCAGGTACAGTACTGAAGTGCATGGTGAATTAATGTGGCAATGGGAATTACCTGAAGCTGGGGGAGCTCTGACTTGACAGGAAACAAAAAATCACCAAGGACAATCAAGCATTGAAGAAAGTTTTCTAGAGACTTGGTGAAATATTTGTCCTTGAAGGTTTTTGAGATGCAACTGGAGCAAGCCCTGAGACACCTGGTTAAACACATTGATTTCAACTCTAATTTTATCAGGAGGTTAAGGATTAGAGACATCCTGAAATCCCTTCGAACCTGACTGACTCCATCCTAACATCTTCTCATTCAAAACAATTTTTATACCAAAATATACGTTCTTCTTTATAGAGCAATTCCTTCACATTTAGAAGTATAAATATCTACTTGTGAAAACCATCTTTCCCTAAAAATGTTTTGAGAGAATCAATTCAATCTTAAGGAACTCCCAGAACAAGGGGAGGAGCTGTAAAAGAGTTAAAAATTTTTGCCATTTCCTTCTTACTTTTTTTTTTTTTTTCCTGAATGGCAGAATATCTATCCTGTTAGAAATAGTAAAGTTTTTTCTGAATTTTTTTACTGTACAATGGTTGTTGTCACCAGCAATCACTGGTATATTACGTGCAAACAAGGTAAACTTTAGTTGATCAATATTTTGTGATCCTTCCAAAAACAGGAAATATGTTCAAAAGCCAAGCAGGATACAGAATTTATCCTTTCATCCCCTTAGAGGTCTCCCCCCTGTGCAGGAATTGATTTTGAGGTCCCTGGCTTGCAGGGCATCACAGGTTCCTGTGGTAGCTAATTCTTCCACCTCTTGGCCACCGGTGTTCACACCACAACAATACCCAGGGGCTCTGATACTGTGGCAGCTCTGCTCTGCTAAAATTAGACATTACTTCTAGTTTTTGTTGCAGGTCAGACACAAGATCTGTTAAACCTTTACTCTGTCCCCTCAGAATCATCTCCTATTTTTTCAGCTTTCTCCAGAAACAATCCTAGATGTATCTGTCTTCTATAAGCTTTCATTTTCTCATTTCTACCTTTTTTCTTCCCCTTTTTCCTCCCCTCCCTCACCTCCATTCCTTTTTATTCTCATTTTCTCTTTTTCCCTTCCCTCCATGATTTTTTCACTCCATGCTAGTGTTTTCTTCAACCCATGAATATTTCCTTTCTCCACCTACACAACTTTTCTTTGCACTCCCGTATTATCTGGCTGTGGCCACAATGTCCTTCTCCATCTGGCAAGAACAAATGTTCTCTCCAGCTTCATTCTTTGTCAGAAAGTTCACCTGTGACACCATAAGTGCAACACCTAGAGAATTTATCTTGCTTGGAAGATCAGGGTGGCCTCTGCATGTGACTGACAAGTGTCAAGTGACATTCAGCTAGACAATTATATACAATTAAGGAAACAGAATCAAAAAGCTGGGAGAAGAAGCCTGGGAATAAAATAAATTCCCATAATAAATAATAATAATAAATTATTATTATATTAAAATAATAATAAATTATTAATATAATAAAATATAATAAATAAAAATATTTAAGGAGTACAAAATATTTTTGTGATGCAGATGTTGACAGAGGAGAAAAATGGACAGTAATTTTTATGTTTGAAAAGATAGATCAAAAAAATCAGTGATGTAAGGTAGAACCCCCTGAAGAATTATGACTGAATTTCAGGGTATGCACAGGAAACTTGCATTTTGGAAATACTGAGAACATAAAGAACTAGTACAGAAGCTAGACCAAACCAAAAAAAAAAAAAATAAATAGAGAAAGAAAATATGTAATTATTTTACTGTTCAGGATTCAAGCATAAAAAGACATAAAACAGTGCCATATACATACCTGTCACACAGTTAAAAAAGTTTCTGTGAATTTGTTTTTTCAAAATTCTTTTCATAAACATCAGTTCAAATACTTCAGTAATGATCTGAAATTTTTGTGCTTTGCTGAAATCTGACCAGCTTTCCTTAGAAATACTCTCAGTATTTTTCTTTCCAGTAGTTTTCTTATCATATACTTCTGTTTTGTTTTGTTTTGTTTTGTTTTCATTTTAATCAGAACTTGGAGCAGAAGAGCTGAAATATTGTAAAATATAATCTCATAGTGTTCCTTCAATAAAGAGAGGCAGGGCATGGCAGAAATTTCTCTCTGGAGATTTTTCCTCCGTAGAATTTCTGGACAACTGTAATAACTGAATGTGAAACCGAAATATTGCTCAGAGAGATGTACACTCTTCTCAGTGATGGTCGGAATGAAACCTTTTGACATTCTGGAAAGTAATCATCACACAAATACCGTCTTGAATGGCAGACTGCAACTGCAATTTACAATTGCAAAAATCTGCTTCATCATTTTCATATAAACTTCAGTTTAAAACCATTAACTACAGAACAGGCACAAACCACTTTTGAAACCATAGGAAAAGCTAGTACCTGTAATAGAAAACTTAATGGAAAATCCATAATGACAGTTAAATCTCTCAAGATTTATGCATGTTCTTTGAAAATGTATTTAATCTATTTTAATTTATTTATTCAATTTCTTCTCACCTCTTAACTCAGGTTGAGACTGCTTTTCCAACTATGTAAGGTCTTGAGAAACTGAAGAGACATTTGTTGAGTAACCTAAAATATTTCTATACTTCATTGAAGTGTCAGTAATTTCAAGGCCTTTTTATTAAGCCATTCTGTCTATAGGATATTACTTTCCTTTAAAAGCCTTGGAGTATTTTAAGATATTCAGTATCAAACTTACAGAATTTTTGCAACTAGAAAGATTATTAAAATTGAAAAAAACTATTTTATATGAGTATTAGTGTGATATATATTTATCACAATCAGATTTCTAGAATAGTAACATATGAAATGAATATTGCTGAACTGTATTGAGCAAGAAAAAACAAAAGGTTTTATTTTCTCACTTACTTAACTTTAATTTTTACTGAAAAATTCATTTAAAAAGAGTTTTGGATAGCACTATTTTTTTTTAAATTTTTTTTTTAGTATAAGGCTACAAATTGAACAGTTGAAGTAACTTTCCTCATATAAATGATAAAATTTTGAGATCATGATAGACATAGAGAAGATTTTGACCTAGACCAGAATTTGATGTCACTTTCAGGGTTTCTTTCCCTACTCTTTAAAATACTGCCTGCTCTTTCATTCACTACTGTGAATGAAGCGGTCTTATAAACTAAAACAAACCCACTAAAATGTATGCATTTAGCCCTGCACGAGGTTTAATACGACCAGGATATATGTAAAAGTAAATAAGTCTCTAATGTATTTGCTGTGTTTATGTCAGTGTGTTAGTCTGGACTCCTGTTGCACTCCAGAACTGTTAGAAATGCACAGAGGTCTGTACACCGGCAGCTCAGTGCCAGAAAAACCTCAGGTTATTAGGTTGGAGGAGGTGTCATGCTGTATTAAAAGCAACCCCCAAACTCAGGTGTTGCCATGTTGCAGACACATAAAATTCATGTGCTGTGATGGCATAGAGGAGAATCATAATAAGTTTAGTGCTGTGGATCTCTTAGATGTATGGCAGAGGACAACTGCTAAAATTCTTTGAATGCCAAAGTAGCTGATCAATGAATCCATATAGGATTGTCACCAATGCCTCACTGCCTTTCCTCTTGATGGCATAAGAGTTGGCTAATTTGTTTTAATTTTTTTAAAAATTTTGTTTTAATTTATTTTTTAATTTTGTCCAATTTGTTTAGTGTGAGCTGCCAGCACCAAATGTAATTGTGCCAAGTACCTATCAGATGAGAGGGGATATTCCATAGAATTTCTGGAACCACAGTGTTATTTTCAGTTCTCTTCCTTCAACTGTGAGACTTAGAAACTTAATTTTTAAATGGCAACCTGGGAACGTCCATGTTCTTGATCCCAGGAGCTGGGTTTTTAAGTGAAATAGCAGCTCCACCAGGAGAGCTTTTATACAGCATGTGATTGGAGTTTCTAGACAGTAACAGATAAGCATGGTACTCCTTCAACCACTGGCTTTGGTGTTGATATTTCCCTAATGTATTGAGTATTCTAATTATTAGGAATGGGAATTTTATTTTTTATTGGGGAAAAAACATCTCACCCAATTACCAATTTTTTTCTATGTTGTTCAAGACTGGATTGCTCCCAGTTTTGCCTTTGTGCATGTGATGTAGAAAATCAAATGATTCCTAAAGTTAAGAAATGACATTTTAAAGTTCATCATTAAATATTTAAAGGCCTGAAATAAATCTGGGGATCTGGCTTTTAGTCAAAACATTTGTGTACTGTCAGGATAGAATAACTCATAAATAGGTGCCAGAATCAGTACCCTATGAAGCCAAAACATGTGTTCCTCCAAAGCACTGAGGCTGTATCTCTACTAGGAAGCTAAAACCAAATGGATTTTATACGGTGGTGGAAATGGGATAACAGGAATCTTGAAAGAAATTTAGTACAAGGAAAAGCAAAATTCTGTTCCTGGGGTAGAATAAACACTTTTGACAGGGGTCAGCTTGCTGGGGTTTGGCTGCCTAAAAAGCAACTTTGCAAACAAAAAGGACCTGGATGTCCTGGATAGCTTTCTACAGCTGAGGAATTGCCAGCATGTGTACTGGTATGGTCTCACCATGGGAAAGAAGTCATAAATCTCTGAATTTGTTAAAGAAAGCATTTATCAGCAAACCAAAATCAAGCAAAGTAATTTTAAAATGTCAGCATATGAATTAAATATTTAACAAGTACTAATAGTGAAACAGAAAATAGTGGGCAACGCAAAAAATGGGGTTTTTTTTGAAAGTGGCAAAAGTTAATAATCTTGCTATCTAGATTGACATTCATTTGCAAATGAAATAATTCCCATGAAAGAACACAGTATATTCAGAGGAAGGATTTCAAAACTAGAAATTGCTTTTTGATTTCTTTTTGGCTAGCATGAATAATGTATATCAAAATGTTACGCCAACTATTATTTTTATTCTTTGTATTGAAATTAGATTCCCTATATCTATTCAACAAATTCATTCAGCTATTCAGTCTTTATCAGTTGTGTTATCTTCCACTTCATTAACCAAAGACGAGAGTAAAGGAGGGAAACAGGAAGGACAATCTTCAAAATTTATTCTGTTATTGCTATTATAAAAAACAAATTCAGTTTTTCACAAGTTCAATAATGATAGTGGTGAAAGAGAAATTGTGAGAAATACCTTGTATTTTGAAATTACAGTATTTGAAGATTCACAGTCTTTGCTTGAAGTTTAGAGAAGATTCTGCATAATATATTTTTTCCTCTTTGCTGAGAAAAAAAATTCTGTAAAGTTGTACAAGCCATAGAATTGCTGACAAGACAAAAAGGATGGGAGTTTTAGGAGAAAAACAAATAAATTAAAAAGAAAAACTCACAAAAAAATTGGTGCCCCTCAAAAAGTCTGGGGAAAATTTCTTCTGTATTCTTCTCCCAGGCAATGTAGACTCTCCCTCAAGATCCCATTATTGTGCTTTCATTAGGACTGCAGCAACACCAGTTTTTCCTTTGTTCTCATTTTCCACGGGTCTTCTGTCATACATTTACTGTCATCTCTTGCTCTGTCTTTGTTTTTCTTCTTTGCATCTGCCTACTCTTTCTTTTCTGTTAACCTGTGGTCAGTTTGGTATTTATTACTAGGTATTACTTTTGGGCTGCTGCCTGGATGCTTCTGGCTATGCCTTCCCTTCTCTGTTTCCTTATGGACTTGATGCTTCCCACAGGTGAAATGTTCTGCCCACAAAAATCAAAATCAGTATTGCAAGCAGATCTGGGAGCATAGAAACATCAGTGTCCATAATGATTACCACCTGCTACCATGGAGGAAGAACTGACTGTTTTTCCATTCTGAATATGAGGCTTTTCTGTGAGGAGGGGAGCATCAGAGAGCTGGTGCTGCCTTCATGTATGTTAAATATAGGATTAAAGTGCCCTACAGCTGTTACTTGTCTTCCCTATAATGAAATTCTTGGATGTATTTCACAGTTTTTTTCTCTAAGATGTAGAGTGTATCTTTCACTCTTTTTTTTTTTTGGTAGGTTTTTGATTTTTTATGGAGTTTTAAATGTTTTTAGGGTTTTTTTTTGTGGAGATATCAGTCTGTGTGTCAGAATTTATTTTAGAAAGAGAATGCACAGACTTCTAACACAGTGTTAATAGAATCATTCAGGCTGGAAAAGACATCTAGAATCCAGTCTAAGCACTAACCCAGCACTGCCAAGTCCATCACTAAACCATGTCCCCAAGTGCCACATCTGCATGTCTTTTAAATACCTCCAAGGATGGTGACTCAACCACTTCCCTGAGCAGCCTGGTCCAGTGCTGAACAGCCCAGTGAAGAACTTTTTATTAATATCCAATTAGGATATTAGACAGCCTTCCTAATTGCAGTCATCACCAGCACAACTTTAGACCATTTCCTCTTGTCCTGAGCTTGTTACTTGGGACAAGAGACCTACCTGGCTGCAGCCTCCTTTCAGGTAGCCGTAGAGAGCAGTAAGTCTACTTGATTCTAGGATAAATAGCCCTTGGCTGCTCCTCATGAGAACTGGGCTCCAGACTCTTCCACAGCTCCATCACCCTTCTCTGGACAGCACCTCAATGTTCTTATTGCAGAAAGGGGCCCAGAACTGGACACAGGATTTGAGGTGTGGCCTCAGCAGTGCCCAGCACAGGGGAACAGTCACTACCCTGCTCCTGCTGGCCACACTACTGCTGATGTGAACCCCTGGCCTTCTTGGCCCCCTGGGCACACACCTGGGCACACACCTGGGCACACACCTGGGCACACACTGGCTCATGTTCAGCCACTGTCAGCTCCCAGGTATTTTTCTGTTTGGCAGGTTTCCGGCACTCCTCCACAAGTCTGTAGCACTGCATAGGGTTGTTGTGACCCACATGCCTGTGCTTTTATTTTTCCTGATGCCAAATAACTTTGTAGGTTATTTCATTTTCTCTAACCCTAAGCACAACACAGCAAGAAAGCTGGCCAGGTAATACTAATCACTCAAACACCTTATAGCCATATTTAATCCTTGTACTTATGGTGTATGTCAGTGTTCAATATTGCTTTCTTTCTGTCATCTCCTGTGTGAGTGGCAGAAAAGATATTTTTATCCCATCAATAAGTTTTCTGTCTCAAATTCAATCAAGAGCAATGAATAAGAACTGATAAGCAATACATAACTTTGGCAGATATGCACTTCCATTTAGATATTTTTCTTCTGAATAGCAAATAGAAGCAAATGTTACTTCGAAATACTATCCAGATGATGGAAAACAGAAGGAAAGTTTTCTATGCATATATATTCAGGACAAAAAGCCTCTCCCCTGTCCCCAAGTCAGAGGAAGTATTGTCTGGCATCTATTATTTCACCTAACTTTTAGACAATGTTTTTCTCATTGTTTTCCATTTTGAGACCTTCAGCTATGGGATCCATGAAGTAGGAGATTCTTCAGTCCTCTTCCTACTTCAAATCACTGTTTCTTGCCTAGTAGAGTTTCTCTTTCTGCTTTAAGGAAACCTTAGAGATTTAAGTCAAAATTTGTATAGGGACCACGACATAACTTACCAGACACCTGGAATTTCACTTGTGTTCCATTTAGCCTAAAATAATTGCTCACTTCTTTTAATTTTATTTTCTTTTTCAATGAGAGTCTTCTATGCATTCCATTATTAAAAAAAAAAACAAACAATCAAAAAACAAAAAACAAATGAATGTAAAACAATATAAAATACATCTATGTCTGTTCTTTGACTGTTATAAGGAAGCATGATCTGGACAAATGCCATTTACCTAATCTGAAATACCAGTATTTCAACTATTCTTCAAACTTTAGAGTCTGTGGTAAAATGGGCTCTCTGAAGGGTGTTCACAGTGGTTCTTTGGGATCAGTCATACAGTTGATGAACTCAACACATTGGCTTGACCTCTACAAGGATCCATTGTGGCCACACTGTCTTAACATGGAAACCATTTTCTGCAGTGTTCTCAAGTTGGATTCTGAACTAGTAATACTCAAGGTCAGTCACAATCACTGCATTGGTGGAGCTGTAGAAGAAAAAGCCTACTTTGATCACAGAGTCACATATTCACAGAAGTTGTTTTAATTGTGTCAAATCTTGTTTTAGTAAAATCAACTCTTTGATTTAATTTCATGATTATCTTTTTCCTTTGTTTCATAGCTGGTATTTTATTTAGTTTAATGGGATGCAGTCATTGAAACACTTGAATAGTTGTGCTTTGTTCACATTGTTTTACATCAACTGTATGCTGAGGCTTAACCTAGCCTTGGAGAATACTTTGTCCTGGTCTGATGTTGAGGTGATGCTTTTAGAAGAGCACCTTCCCACACACATGCACGCACCAGCAAGCACAAAAGAGGTAATGTGGTTCTTCAGGGATCTGTGAGGGGAGTGAAAAGTAATGCCTTTGTGTCTACCTGAAGAAATGATGGGGTGATAACCATCTGTGACTCACAGGGACAGCTAAGACCGACTGAGACTGTGGTGGTTTGTGGATGAAGAAGCTAGAGTAAGGCAGTCTTTTATCGGGCTATGTGAATATCTGGAAACTGGGTGTGCATTTAGTCACAGAATCAGAATCAAAGAATGTGCTTGGTTGGAAAGGACCCATCAAGATCATCAAGTCCAACTCCTGCCCCAAGAGTCACACCATGTGCCTGAGAGTGTTGTCCAGATGCTTCTTAAACCCTATCAGGCTTTTATTCCCTGGGGAGCCTGAAAACCCTGTGCAAAAAAAACCTTTTTCTGATATCCAACCTAAACTTGCCCTGACTCAGCTTCAGGTCGTTCCTTCAAGTCTTGTCACTGGTCACCTCAGAGAGAGATCAGAACCTGCCCCTCCTCTTCCCCTCATGAGGATGTTGGAGACTGCAATGTCTTCCCTCAGTCTTCTCCAGCATGAAAAAAACACATTTCCTCAGCAGCTCCTCATAAGATTTCCTCTCCATAGCCTTCACCATCCTCATGGTCCTCTTTGGATGCTCTCTAATAGCTTAATGTTTCTTTTATAGAAAATACTTCCCCTGTAAATGGATATTTTTTTATTGAAAAAGCTTCATGTGGATTCCATTAGAGTTGTTTGAACAGTATTCAATTGTGTACTAATTATACTGTCTCAAAAGGCTTCTGACTTTTCTCTGTTAAAATTAGATGAGGATTCCTATTACATCTTTCTTAGGCATTAGCTAGCTAGTCACAGCTCTAAATTGAACTATCCAGAATGACAGCGAGAATGCGGTAGTTGTATAAAACTTGGTGAAATCCAGTCTAAACTAGTCAGTTTAGACTAGCTGTTTCCAGCTTATCCAGAAAGTGAAGTATTTTGTATCAATTTTAGAAAATCTGTATGCGAAAAATGTATTTTTAAAATATTCTGGTGGGCAGAGGATATTCTCAAACTGTCATAATGTCATTTTAATCGGCACTAATATATTCAGATTTCTAGATGGGGACAGTTGGCAAACATTTTGTCTTGCTGTGTTCTAATTCAGGGGAATCCATTAGACAGTGAATGTGATTCTAATGCAAAGGAAATGTTATACTGGTCTGAAAAATACTTCACAAAGTCATTGAGGTTCTTTGCTCATTCTTTGAACTGTACCTTTCACAGATTTAGTAACTTAGATAACAGAGGAGGTGTTTAGATTATTTTTAACCTTCCCTATGTCTCCTACTGCAATACCCTGCTCTCCCTTTCCACCATCATGATGTCAGGTTTTCTCTATTCTGCATCCAAAGAGGGGCTGGAGAAATCCTGATCTTCATCAGCCACAGGAAGAAATCTCAGGACTGAGCACAGAAGCTAAACCTCTGTTCTACTTAGTTTGACTATTGAATTTCCTGGAGTGAACTGGTATTTTTTTTCCCTGTTCCATACCTGACCTGTACCTACATGCTTCAGACTGGGAAATTCACTTTTTGCCTGAGTGAAACGCTTTCTCATGTGTGACAGTGTGCTGAATGACCCTGGCCACGCTCAACAGAGAGGCCAGACAGATTTGCAGAATGAAAAAAGAATGGAGAGGGATTTGAAGCTCTGTTCTGTCCTCACTTCTGTGTCATTGGATGTTTTGTGCACTCTGCTGAAAGAGTGTGAGTAGGTCATATTTTTCCAGGCACAAGGTCACCTTCTTCTTTAAAAGGTTATTTCAATACATCAGCATGTGGATTTTAATAACCTGGTACATAAGGGAAAAGCAGTCCTGCTACAAATCAAAAGCCTGTCAGCCTGTTCCCATTTAGCTACTTATCAAGGGGCTTTTTTTGCCCATGGCTCTCTGTAATATAATCTCTGGACAGCCCAGTGTTAAGGCTTTTTTTGTTACCAAGGTGCATAAGTTGGAGTATTTAGGATTTAGGACTTTACAGTAAAAGAACAGCATTAGAGGAAAATGAAAATCATATTGACTACATCTAGTACAAATTTTAATCAATAGAATCCTGTGATTATTTTTTTCATTTGTTGGCATTTCTTCTTCAGGTTATACAAAAAAATGACTTGTAATTTCAGATTACCAGGAGAAAAGTGTAATTCAAATATTTATGATCAAATTTTACAATTTGCAGGAAAAAGGAAAAGGCATGTGTGAGAAAGAAATCTTTTGAGTGAGCTTTCTTTAGGACATCTGTTCCCTAGACTTTTCTCCAATATATTCCTGTCCATATTTTCTAAAATCTTCTCTCCTAGGGTTGCTTCCTACTTTCAGTTTTCTTCAAATAAAATCCTCAAGATTGTTGCTACTGAATTTATTGTTATTTGAAAAACATGTATTTTCTAATGACATTATCCCTTTAACTTCATTTTGCTCAATTTAAACCCTCTATATGAGAACAATGAAGTGTTTGCTCTCTCAAATCAGGTGTAACCCATGACATTGTAAATACATGTATCTCTTCTGATGATTTTGCTGTTAATAGGAATATCTCTATGTTTTGAATTGAGAGATATTTTTTCTGAACCCTTCTCAGATCTAGAATTTCAAGAAGAAAAGCAAGTGATTAGTTAAAATGGGTTATCAGGATATTCCAAGAGTAGTCTGTGGGAAGATTTTTTTGTGGAGATTCTTCTCAACAATTGTTCTCCTTTTACAATGTCCTCTATACTTATTAAAGTAGTTACACTAATATAAGTATGCATAACAATTTCTTTCTTTAAAGCCCAGCCACAGAGAGATAAATGATGGATAGACTGATTTTTTTCAAATCACAAGTGTGAGGGAACAGTAATATGTCAGTTAAAATGCTGAATCAATCTTTTAATTAAATTATAGCTTTCCTTCTTGTCCTCTGGTGCTGTATTGAATGCAATATTTTATCTAATCTTTGCATGATATCTGGAAAGAAAGGAGAGATTGAAAGTAGGTATGTTCATTGGTGTCCTGGAGGATGTTATCTGAAGTAAAATGAAAAAAAATCCCACTACAAAGTAGATCAGTGTGTGGTACAATGAAAACACAGAGCTCATCACTAGTACTACTACCACTAGTAAAAGGAAATAATCTATTCTGAATGTAAACAAACCATTTCTCCTATCTCTAAAAAAACTACATTTCTCATTTATTTATTTTCATTCCAGCATCCACTAACATATTAGTTTTTACTAGGGCATTTTATACCTCTTTTTAGGCTGTGTGGTGGCAGTCAGTGAGAGGAATCACAGCATGACTGACACTGGAAAGAACCTCAGAGGATCATCTGGTCTTATCCCCCACTCAGCACAGGGTCAGGCACAGCAGGTTGCCAGCACTGTGTCCAGTTGTGCCTTAAATATCTCTACAGATGGAAACTTCACAGCATCTCTGGACAAAATGTTCCACTAACAGCAAACATGGCCATGGTGAAGAATTTATTTTTTTTTTCTTTTTAATTAAAGTGAAATTTCCTGTATTTCAGTTTGTGCACCACAGAGCAAAAGATTGGCTATAATGCAGTACAACAGGCAGAGTCCACTGACACAGCCAATATTTTTCCTTTGAAGGGAATTCATGGCTGACTTTTCAGCTTACATTGCTGTGGCAATCAGTGTGTTCCTGCAGGGGAGTTTGATTAACTCGTACTCTTTCCTGACAGAAAAAATATTCAGGTAGAAAATTTTCAGTTGTTTGGGTATTACCACTTGCAGAGAGTATCTTCATGAGCAAATCTCAAATCTTATTTTATCTTGAATCAGAATCTTAGGCAAGTCAGATTTCAGGATAGATGCCTTCAGTATTTTGACCCCTAATGACATCCTACCTGAGGGTACTGATTGCCCTCCTTTGCTGTGTCCCCCAGCACATTGCTTCCTTCTGATGGGTGCAGGCAGAGGCAGCTATCATTACTGTGGCTGTGCTGTGCAGCAGGGTGAGGAAAGAAAAAAATGTAGGTGGCTCCCCATTTACTTTTTATGCATACATACATTTGAATTTTTTTACTGCATTTCAGCCTCTCCAGGAATAACCATGTGGTTTGACAGGTAGCACCTGTCTTTCCAGCTTCTGCTTACTAAGGGAAGAAAGTGCTCACTGGAATTAGAAACATCATGTTACAATGTGCAGTTTGTTCTACATTTGAAATTATTAAAAGTGTAACAGAGGTTTAACAAACATTTTCCAACTGGATATTTCCAGTCTGATTCAGTGGTGTGCTTGAAATACTGGTTTCCTCTGGAAAGTGGTGTTTAAAGAGTATGGGAGGATGTCAATGACTTGAATTCTTTGGGAAATCAGTAACAAAGTTGGGATAATGCAGATTTGTAGTGTGAATTATTTACAAAGATAGGCTATAAAGAGCAAAAATATTAGAGAGAATTGATTGGCAATCACACATATTGTCATATTTTGCAATGTTTTAAAGCCTAGATTTTGGTTTATAGGACTTTGAAGAAAAGAGCTTTTTCAAATGCTGGGCATTGAAATGAGCCAATAAAAAAATACGAAAATGCACACTCTCAAATTAATTTGAGATTAGTGTTCTCTTTTGTAGAAGTCCTTTGAAGAGGTAATTTTCTAATTCTGTAAAATTGTTGACAAATTTATGTGTACCTCTTTCTCTCAGAAAATGTTTTAAAAACTTCCCTACCTACCCCAGTATTGTAACTCTCACCCCTACGGTATTCAGCTCTGCATCCTAGACTTTCATGCACAGAGGAAAAAAGGCAGAAGTGAGGGATACCTTAAGTATTCTGCTCCAAACATTGTCTTTATTCATTTCATACCTCTGAGTGGATTTACCTTCCTTCCAGTTATTAAACTGTAATGTGTCTTTTAGTAGCAATGACAGGTAGATGAAGCAGCAGACATTAAGGTGTCCTGTGGGCTCTAGGCAGCATTAGTCTGCTGTTCCCCCATCACTGCATCCTCTCTAAAAGCTCTTAGGGGTCAGCTCTGTGTAGAGATGTGTGTGGGGGACAGATGGAGGAGGAGAATGGGGAGATTTGCATAATCTGGTTGAACTACCAAACATCTGAGACAAGACTCTCAAGGCAATCAATGGAGAGAATTTGGCTCTTCCAGAGGGTGATTCAGAGCACCTGAGCTATGTAGGCTGCTTGGAGAGACTACAAATCAGACATTTTTAGCTGGATGGTATAAATAATCATTCCTCCACCCTCCATGTGTTAAATTTACCATATGGCCAAATGTAGATTCATGTCTGGATAGTTGTAAGCTAAACTTCCATCATAATCTTAATGTATTTCAACTGATTGAGTATTGTTGAGATAGCAACTCTACTAGCTATCAGCCATCTGTCAGCTTCCACCCATATTTATTTATCCTTTCCTCTTGCAGAATGGAAAAAAGACAGAGTTATTGATAAAACTTTAATAGAATTTGTAGCAATTTACCTAAAAAGTGGCATATTCCCTTGGGATATTGTGGAACTGAACTGATCCCTGTAGAATGCTGCGGAAAGTGCTGTGCCAAATCAATGGTCACATCATGCACTATTTTCAGCATTTTTCATGTGAAATTCTCAGCAGAACTTAATCTTGATAGTTTGGTGGTATTTATTTCCATCTCCTTTTTACTACTTTCATGAACAAAAAAATCTGTGGGAAATGAAGAAATTACATTTTTCTGCTAAGTTTCTTTTCCTGGATGTTGTGGGGTGTGTAATCTTTGAAAGAACCTATATTCATTATAACTTTGACTTTATTTTCAAAAGAGAATGTGTGAGCCATTATAACAGTCTGAGTCAAATAAATTACTTTTTGTTGCCTAACAATAAAAAACCCAAGGTTTTTTGTTGTTGTTGGCTCAAGCTTCATGCTGCTCATATTACCACAATATGCTCATAAATTTGGACAGCAGTCTCAAACAACTGAAGACTAAAAAATAAGCACAAATTGCTAAAGAGTTAGATGGCTGTGCTATTAAATTGTTTTTATTTCAGTAACTTATCTAGCAAGAAGCATTGGACTGCTTCTTAAATAATTTTCAAGACAAAGCCATATTAAATTAATTCTGAACCTATCCCTTTTTAACATAATTTCATATAGACTAATGCAAGGGAGCATGATAAATAAAATAATGTTGCACTTGATGGTCTGCTACAGGTGGATGGAAAGCTTTAGCAAAGGACAGATCATTCCTTGAGAAACATAATTGTAATAATTCAGATAATGTAAAGATTACCTGAAAAGCTTGAATTGAACATTTAATGGCAGTGAGAGGACACAAATTTTTTGTCAAATTTCAGCATATATCAATAGTCTGAATTTTCTAGTGTGTTTGTTTGCTTGAACATCATAATATGTGATTCCTATGTTTGTCTGTACAACAGTATTCCGTCTTATAAAGTAAACATGTGAGATGTTTCATTACATTGTTTCAAAAGGTAGCAAAATAATTGTTTCACCTTTTGGACATGCTGCAGTTTTTCCATTTAAAAAGCTGTCACTAGAGCATATTGGATGTGATCTAAGAAAAATACACATTTTGTTATGCTAAATTGAAAGTTTCTTTCAAGCTGTTGTATAAATATAGACCTGTATAGTGTCCAAGATTTGAATATTTACTCTGCATATCCTGTAATATTTTGAAAAAGAAGTCCAAATTGGAGGAAGCCACCTAATCACTTTAAACCCAGGTATCTCTTTCAAAATGATGAAATAAAGCATTCCTTGTAACTCAGTATGGCATAGTAATTGAGTTTTATATTGTTGCTGTACATATGTTACATCCAAGGGACCTTAGCTTATGTCCTGAAATGCTTATGAGGAAATTTCAGGTATGACAGTTCTGACATTGGCTGAAAAAAGGACAGAGGCAAGAACAAGAAGTTTCATGGTAATTTAGAGAGGGATATTTCACTGTATGTGTAGAGAGGAATCAGTGTGTATGTAAATGTCATACACTAAGGAGCTTTCAAAGGAAAAGAAGTGATTATTTTGGAAAGATAAATATTTAAAGAACATTTTATTTTATTTACTGTTGGATTACATTACTATAACCTTCAGTGAGAATAAGTTCCAGTATCTGCAAGAAATATGAAAAAAGTAAAACTTTGTTAGTAATGATGTGTTAGATAAATTAACCACAATGGTGTATTTAGTGATAAAAATACCCCCTTTTTAGATTAACTTTGCTTCACTGGGTGATGACAGTTACAGGGGGGAGTGCTTGGCAAGAATGCCTGGATGAGTGAAAATGCATCAGGCAGTGATTTCTTGTCTTGATTTCTGCCTGGGGACTTTGATCATGACTATCTTAGCTGTACCATTGTCCCATCATGTATGTGCCATCAACTCTTATTAGCACTGGGGTAGAAGTAAAATTAGATTACTTGTAGTATAAAATAATTTGAAATTCTCTATTTAAAAAGTGTGTGTATTTACAAATGTTATAGAACAAAATATCATTGCTGTTTCTCATCTGCAAGCATTATGTTTTGCCAGGAATTAGAGATAATCTATTTAGATTTAGCAAATTTTCAACATCTTTGAAGCAGAATTTTTTTTTTTGCAGTGAAGCTGCTGTTAAATGCTGTGGAAATTGGATTTTAAGTGGTGATTTTCTGAACAAAGAATATATTAGAAGAAAAAAATTCTGAATATCATCCTTCCATTTGGCCACAGATTATAAACTATTAAGCAAATTTGGTGACAATTGAAGCATGTATATTTACAGAAACCTAAAATAAAGACTTTTCCTGAATCATTGCAAAAATTCCATTGAAACTGTGCCAACTCATAAATTAATATCTTAAGGATTAAGAGAATTACAATAAGCATAAGTACATAAAATAAACAAGAATAAATCTAACTGGTTTTCTACATAACTGAGCATGTTTTAGGATCAGGTGGCATCATTTGGAACATATTTGTTATGGCTAATACAATCATATATTGAGTTTATGTAAAAACACATTGTATTTAATTCCTCTATGATCTTCAAAAATTATACAACTATAAAATACTACTCCAAATGTGATTCTACAGTGGCTATGAAATGTAGTCAAAATGCAATTTCTCCATGAGGCTTAAAATTTCAGGGAAGGTAAACAGTGTGTTGTTTGTTCTTTGCAAATAGAGGTTTAAAACAGAAATGTTTCAGTCAAATTATTTGTAGATAACCCTTAAACTTTTATCCTTTGTGAATTCTGTAGCTTTATTGTGTCCATGGAATTGCATTAAGAACTAGTGCTGTCACTAGGTTCCTGAGGCTACAGAATTATACTACCACTGACCTCATTATTCTTATTGTCTTATTGTGGAACTATTCTGAACATATCTAGCCTTGGGACAAAAAAATCCCCAAACAAATAGGATTTGTGATCTTTGTGCATAGAATAGAAACTTAAATTTATCCATCTGATTCCTGGGCTAACTTTCTTCACAGCTCACATCAAGCCCTTCCATCCTCAATGAGCTAAGCAGGTGGCAGAGCAGTAAAACCAGATCACAACTGATCACAGCTTTAATTTTACCATAGAATTTCATCTATACAGCTCAGATACATGTGGTTATTGTGGCATGGCTGAGTTAGTGTTTACTTGAATTAAAATAATTCTGACTTAGAGAATAAATCTTTTTAGTTCTCCATCATATGGTATGTATCCTTAACTTTTTTCCCCCTGGATTTCTAATGTTACATAATATGAATGTAGTAACCACTAAAGTGGATTTTCTTACTAAATATAATACCTGTGCAATCCAAGCCTTCTTTGGTATTTTATAAGCTGCCTCACAGAAAGATCTTTGAAACAACTAGAATGTCAATTCCACTACGTTTTTGAAAGGAAGCTTTTTGAGCTTTACATGTATTGCTAGAAAATATGCAAGTTTCCCAAGCATATAGATTTCTACAGCAAAATGGATTAATGACAGTTTCTGAGTGTTCTAATCATCGGTTCATGCTTAATATACAAATTTGCAGAAAGACAATTAGGTAACTAATTCAGTTCCTGTGCCAAAGGATGAGCTATAATAAGCTTTAGGTACGTTCTAAGTGGAAAAGATTAACGTTACATGAAGCTGAGTCTTGAGCAATTAAAACTCAGTGAAAGATGGTTGAATTTTTACACGTAGTCTAATCACACCAAAATATGTCGTGGCTGTAGAACAAGGATGTTGAGGTTTTTTCCTGCTGCCTGGGTTTTTCTCTCGTGTTGTGAAGTGACAGTGTGTCTCCTGTTGTACGTGGGCTGGAAGTTCACTAATGCAAGTGACGGTGTCAGGCAGCTGAGATAGTAGTACATCACTGTGTCACAACATAGTAGAGTGTTTTGAGCTGAAAACAAAACTTCTTGGTGCACAAATGTTACGAAAAGAACCGCATCACCTTTTATCCCAGGGTCAGAACGGTCGTAAGTGAATTTACTAAATTAATTTTGTAACGTTCAGGAAAAATAAAGATAACATTGTGCTATTTTCATAACTCTAACTATAATCCCACTTGCATTTTTCTGCTTCATTACTTAAATATTAGTTTACTATTGGGATGGGAGTATATCCCTTAATTTATATAGAGATGTCCGATAATTGAAAACCCAACCATTTTTGGATTACTGGAAAAGTTAAGCTGCAGAGGGTGGGGAGCAAACTAAAGAAGAAAACTGAAAACCCAAAAGATTTTTGTACAGAGGTGAAGAAGTAGCAATAACAAAAGTGAATGTTTCTGGATAGCTGAAAAGTCTGTGTCAAGTTTTCATGAACTGTAATTCAAGCATAACTTATGACAGGAGATGAAAGAATTTTAGATCTTAGCAGAGAATTGCTTATATTGAATTTTGGAGATTATATAAAAGAAAAGGTTCTGGATTCAGCTGTCACAGTGCTGTCAGAATGGCTACCTGCTGGTTAAGGAAGAGTGACAGGTGGCATCTCATCAAAAGGGCCTTTATTCACTCCAAATAATGAAAAACATTGCGCCACTTCACCAGAACCTTCCAGCTGACAAAGGTGACTTGTGCTTTATTCATGCATTTATAAGAGGTGTTCTAAACAGGAAATGTCCTTTCTACCCCCCTTCTCAGAGTCCTTCTCTTTTGGAGAACTTGACAAAGGAAAAGCCTCAGAAAGACTGAAAGAGTCAAATAAAAAGCAAAGGTATTGAAAAAATACAGTCCTGTAATGTAATTGTTTCTTCTACCATGATTGCACGCCAGCTGTTGCTGACTCCCAAGGAAATGAAGAACTGGATGGGTCAAATTCTTCACTCTTGTGTTCATATGGCTCCTGTTGACCTCAGTAAGAGACATGTTATCACACAAATACTTTATCTTAGGCTAATAACTTGGTGAATGACTCTCTATCTTACCCACTTCAGAGGGCTTTCCATCTCAGCCAGTGAGAGTCAGGTGTGGACAAAGTATGTGAGCGTGCACTTGTGTGCCAGAGGTTGTTCTGCTGATGGAGTAGAGCATCTGACTGCTTCATGTGATGTGTGGTAAGATACTTTGTGAGATACTATTAATAAAATATTAAGCCTTTTACCAGTGTATACAGCACGGTGATGGAAGTTAAATGTTAAGGTTCCCAAGAGGGAATGCCTCCAGCCAGATATAAATCTAATACAGCCTCTCTGACTTCATCTGAGAGATGACTTTTGGCAGCACCTGAGGGCCTGCTGCTTTCAGCTTGTTTTCTCCCACATTTCTAATTAGAACTGAGATTTTTTTAAAATATATAAATAAGCAAATGAAAGTAGTCACTTTGTCAAGGTATCTTAGCAGCTTCTAGAGAGGATAGAGGGTGCTTTGGAACAGACTTATCATGGCTGCACTTTATGATGTGCAATGCTGGGAGTGTTAATAGCCAGTCCTTTAAAAAGGAATGTAATAACTAATTCTGAGAGTCAGGTCTGCTTTCCTGTAGCATGTGGTCCAGTGCCTGCACCACACACGTCAATGGCAGCTGGCTCATGTGCCTGCTTGTATGTCCTGCACTGAGACAGATGATGCTTTCATGTGGTGAGACCTTGAACAGACCAAATCATGCTAAGGATTTCCAGCCTCTCAAATTCCTGAGCTGCCTGTCAGGTCTCCCTCTCTGTGCCACATCTCACATCTGGTGCACAGATGCAGGTTCACCTCACTCTTCAGGTCAGAGTGCTGGTGCAGATGCACTTGGCCAGGGAGGTGTAAATCAGGAGGGTATGAGAGCAGGTAGAAAAATAAGCTTTTTCTATGAGGGAGAAATTGGAGCATACCCATAGTCAGACATTTTCTACAACTGTCTCTCTGATATTCTATTGCAGATAAATATATGTAAACAGACTAAATAAATAGCATGTCCTTGACTTAAATAATGTTTTATTTATTTACTTACTTACTTACTTATTTACTTATTATTGCAGGTAACGTTCTATTTATTTCTGTGTTCGAAGCTATTTAAGTAATGGTTATGCCAGCCAGTGCCTGTTATGTGTACTGGAAGGCAGAAAAATGTTTTGGCAGTTAAGCAGTGAGGATGGGTTTGGAAGATTGAATCATTCTGGCATTAGTTCCACTGACGGGGAACATTTAGTTTTATTGAAGTTTTGCAGATGGCTGAAACTTAACCCTTGTCAGGTATAGCTGCTCCCATAACTTCAGAGAAAACCCTCTCGTCTCTGTGAGTTATCTATATTTTTCAATTAATTTCTAGTCAAACTGAATAGGACCTGAAAAAAGAGGACTTTTTAACTTAGTGATGCAGTATTTTAATTGTTGATACAAGGAGATCTGAATTAGTCGACCTGAAATCTTGGTAAGGGTGGTATGATATAAATTGGTAGATTGGACAAATAAAAATAATATTTAATTTCTTTATAAATTATGTCTAAAGTTATTTAATAATTGTTTTACTTAAAAACACATTTTAGTACAGCTTTTTCCTATGTGCAATGTATTTGAGACATTTTTATTTAAACAGCTATAAATGTTTGTTTGCTTAAAAATTAATTTCTCTTAAATACAGCTCAATGCAAATTATAAGTTAAATATGAAAGGTTCCCAGTAAATTGTTTACACAAGCTTTTTGTATAGTGTATATAGCACACAGCCAAAGGGAGTCCCTGCCAATGTGTCTGGACCCTTAATGTCAGCAGCCTGGAGTCAGATTTGGTCAGACCTGTTGTCCAGGTTTCAGATAAGATAATTCCTCCTCAGTAGCTTTTTCTGTGCTGTATTTTGAATTTAGAATAAGAATGGCATCGATAACACACCTATGTTTTGGATTTTTGCTAAGTCGTGTTTATCTTAAGTCTTTTCCTGTCTCATACTCTGCCAGTGAGAAGGTACAAAGAAAAAAACAAATTGGCAGGGAGCATAGCTGGGAAAGGTGACCCAAACTGACCAAAGGGATATCCCACAACATAGAATGTCATGCTTAATATATAAAATGGGAGGAGTTACCTGAAAGGGGAGCTGATCTGGCTTGGGAAGGGGGATCTGGTATCAGTCAGTGGGTGGTGAACAGTTGCAATGTGCATCACTTATTTTTTTTAATATTAGTAGCCCTTATTATTTACCATTATTTTGTATTTCAATTCATTTTCAGTTATTAAACTAATGCAAAAATACTGCATTACTAGATGAAGAAGATAAATGAGCAGTACAAGGAAGGATCTTTTCCTCCTTTGTCCCATGTCTGCTGAATAAAAGCCCCTACAGCTCTGGACTTCATGCGTGCTCTAGGGTGGTTGCTACCTGACCTCAAGTGCTCTTGTGTTGCAGCTTCTCCACGTGTGGATACAAGAGCAGCAAAGAAATAATCATAATAAGATTGTTTGAATTTTTATTTAATAACATCTGGAAATTCCAGTAGAGTTCTCATCTCTGAACCATGGCCTCCTGGTATCATTTTATTCATAGCGTATTGGGGAACTTCACAAATTAAATTTCCATGGCAACAATGTTCGTATTATCCTAAACTTAAATACTGTCACCAAATATAAAATATGCAAAAAAATGAAATATTGAATATTAAGGTTTCCTACTTTAAAGTTATTAGCTTTCATATTTATTTGACAGGCTATATTCAGTCTCTCAAGTGTTGATCTAAAACAGATGTCAGCACTACATCAGAGTGGTGTTTGAGCTCTGATGTCAGCATGTGGGCAAGTGTCAAGTATTCACTTCAAGTGTGCTTCTCATGTCTTGAAAAGGGTTTTGGTCTCCCTGGTGTGCAGGAAAAGTGTGGCTCACAACAGGATAAGTGTTTGTACTTTAAATGCTGGTGTACTCCTCCATTCCAAGTCCAGGTTTACAAGTAAATTGGTGACAATGGAGAGGCTGTCTCTGGTCACCCTGTTGTGGTCACCTCACCTTCTGCATGCAGAAAGGAAGAACAGATGAAATTCTGTTTAGTCATGGTTTTGAAGGGTGGAAAGCCACGTGCTGGTACTGGAGAGAGGACCCATGTCATGCCTCAGTAGGTCTGCACATCCAGAGGATGGGCACCCACCCGGTGCTCTCACACAGCTGTCTTTATCAGTGCTTTCTCCAAGACTCAGCACTCATGTAGGCATCAGAAAGGAGATATTTGTCTGCAATGAGTATGGTCTTAGTGGCAATATCAGAAGAATAAAAATAGCATTCATGAGGCTTCACAGTATATTGGAGTGTGAAGTGCCAATTCATTTTCTGTTCCTGTAGCTGTCTTAAAATTATGCCTTTCCACAAAGATCTGACAAGAACAATCCATCAGCTTGTTCCCCCCCTTTATATTATAATGGGTTTGTCTTTTTTTGCTGTTTGTTTTGTTTTGTTCAAAGTTTGTTATTTGAATACTTATTTCTTAAACTCAGAACAGGCAAAGAAGCAGCTCCCTTCCTGTAAATGAGGCATCCCAGCACTGAGTGGGGAACCACCATAGAAGTTAAAGGCTTTACTCAAGAGCTCCTTTGTGGAGGATGTATTCCCTTCTTCTAGACAAAAACCAAAATCATTATAAACTTGCAGCAGCTTCTGGTCATTGATGAAAAGAGAGAGGTACAATTTCAAGGCCACTCAGGGCTCTGATGACCCCAGGAACACAGCCCAAGTTTGTTCTTTAGTTTTCAGCAGTGGAGACTGGAAGCTGCCTGCCCAGGAGGGTCGTATTCATGGCTCTCTCATTACTCAAACCTCACCATTAGGTTTGCTTTTCACTTTTTGTGATATCTGACTGAATTCTTCTAGTACAATTTAAAGTCATTATGTTGACTTTAATGTAGATGGATTTATTAGCCCTATACCTGTTTTTTATAAAGTTGAAATTACCTAGCTTTCTTATGCCTTCCATGCGCTTCTCTAAACAGACAGTTCCAGTTCACACACTTCTGACTGTTATTCCTTTCTCCAATTTTTTTACAAATTTTTAATTTCAAGTAAAAATGCAGTTCTTCCATTCAGCTCAGAGCTGAATAACACAGGTTCAGCATCTGTGTTGCTTCCTATTGGACTATGTTCTCTTTTCCTCAAACCCTTTCCCCAGTTTGTTCAGTTTTCTTTGAGTTTTATTTCATGTGAAAGTTTAACTTCGGCTTATTTATTTTCTCCTAGTAAAAACACTGAATAACACTGAAGCCAGGATGATAGATTTGTGTGGAACACTACCTTCTGTTTTGGCAGCAAAACACTGATAAGTGTTTGAAAGATATGGCCTTTAGTGCCCTTGCACTTTTTCTCTTCTGCTGGAGAACCAGCACATTGGCACATTGCTTTTCCTAAAACTATTTTAATTCCTGAGCTTTGCACAGGTGGGCATCTTGCCAGATTGCCGTGCCTGCTATGTGATTAAACCAGCTGAAACTTCTGATCCTTTATACTGCTGGAGCATAGGATCTTTTAAAGGCAAGTAGATTAGAAAGAAATAGGAAAAATACTTTAAAAAGCTCTTCTAGCAAAATTCAGTACTGGGACTCAAATATTTTTTCATGACTATTACAATAAATGAGTACATTCATGAGCCTAGAATTAATGTAGTTATAATTAAGCTGCTCTCAAAGTCATTAGATATTTTAAGCTGTTGAGCCATTTTCCAGCCCATTAACTTTATTTAGACATAATTATATTTTTTAACATGTTGGTCCAGAGAATGAAGTGCTCATGATTATACATATGCCACAGTGCAGCAGACATACTGCACAATAATGTATCTTTATTTAGGGTTATTCATATGACCCCAGATATCTGATGATGAGTTGTGGGGGATTTTTTTGTGGGGGAGGAGGACAGAGGCAGGGAGATGCTTTGAGGTGGTGGTAAGGGTTTGGTTTGCTTACTATTTGCATTTTTTCTGGAGTTTTCCCACTCTTTGTCATGGCTGTTGCTGCTTCTTCAATTGTTGCTTCTTCTCCTGTCATGATTATTGTAATTACACCCCAGCTCTCATTTCACAGTTGGCATCCTGCTAGCAAAAGATGATGGTATTACATGGAATCATTCCAGAATTAAGAGAATTCCCTGTTTTGCAAAGTTTGTGAATCTGTTGTGTAATTTAAAACTTCATTCATCCCTTGAGTTCTGGTGGTCTGACAAATATAAAACAAGAAGTAGGAAACCAGCCAAGTATTTCTTCCTGCACAGAGGTAACTGACAAACTTTCAGCCAGGAGTACTCTTGTTTGTTGGATGGAGATTGAATTTTGACTTTAAAATTCACATGTCACAGCTTAGGGAAAACCATCACATTTTTCCTTTTAGGAAGATGCTGGGAAATCTCTGCTTCTGAACAGGAGCCTCTGAGAAAGGTTAAGGTGCTTTGCTTGGAGAATTTCAGGGGGATAAAAATTCAGGGACAGTTTCAGTAATTCCCTTTTTCTTCAAGGATATTTTTAGGAGAGAGGAGTGTTCCCAGTTCTCATTGACTCCATGCTCTGTTACATAGGTACCTCCATATTAATTAACAAGGCCTCTCAAATCTGTGTTATATCCAATTATGTGCTTTCAAGTTTAACATGAAGCATCTTATCCAGAGCACATCCAGGCAGTCTGATTCTTGATAGGGGTAGTTTGGTACAGATTGACAGGATCCCCACAGGCTGATACTCAGAGCTGGAAACTGCTAGATGAAATAGGGATAGAGATATTTAAAGAGTGTTTTTCTTTTGAGTTCTTAGGCATCTTACTCAGGACTTCAGAAAACTGATACCATTGCCTGGGGGTCTCTCTTGAATTAGGTCTGAGGAACTTAACACAGGGTTTGTGCAAGTGGTACAGACCAAAATTATTTTCATCCCTAGAATGTAACAGCTTTTGCCCTACAGATGAAAGCACTGGGTTTGAGTCCTCCTTCAGCTTCAAGGGCTTTAAATCCTCCCACACAATAGAGTGATGACAGTGGAAAAATACTAAAGAAGATGTAGGAATGAAGATCAAGACAATCCTTGCCACAGGCCCTGGTATCAGCTCTTGATTGATCTAGTGAATCTTGTGTTATATTTGACCTGTCCTTACCAGAGGGCATTGCAGTCCTGATTTATCCAACTTTGCAACACAGGGCAATCCTGCAGTTAATGAATCTTGGGAATTTGGGTACCTAGAGAGTGAGGGAGGGATTTTCTCCGAATTTTTCCTGCATCATAAACTAATGTTATTGAATATCACTTCCCTCTACTCTTCACCTACATGTCATGTGAATGTGGTAGTTGGAGCTTGTATTGTTTTGGTGTGGTCTGAATAAGCTCACTGAATGAGGTAGGTATTCTCTTTCAGAGGTTTTGGGCTCTAATCTAGGTGTTCTTACTCCAAGTCACCTTTTGGGCACAGTCATCCTCCTAATGGGGATTAAAGTCAAACAAAGAAGCACCTTATGAATTCACATATTTCTTGCACTACGTAGGGATAAGAAAAGGCTTTGGGGAGTTAGGAATAGAACTGCACTTCCATTCTTAGCTCTTCGGTGAATTTCAGTGTTTATGACTAAAGTGAAACAAATAATTTCAATTATAATGATATTTTGAAAGAATGAAACTTGCTAATGAAAAGCGAGTAACCAACAATATTTAATTAATGGATTTAATTACTGCATCTAATCATTGTGTGTCATCAATCACTGTGTCTAACTAAGATAACATTAGCTATGAATAAGCTATATTGGTTTGGATGGAAAACCATCTTTCCACTACCAGTCTCAAAGGGAGGATCTGCCATTACACGTTGAATTATTGCCCTGTTCTCTGGATACTGGACTCTTGCTCCCATGCGAAGCAATGAGACGTGCATTGAGGGGTGAGCTAAAGACTCAGTTGCAGTTACATAGTGCTTGTGCTGCTTTAAGTCTTTGTAGCTCTCTTGCTTGTGGATTCTAGCTTTATTTGGCTGTGCCAATTTCAGTGCTAGGCAGTGTTGGTAGGCACATAACTCTCCCAGGAGCAGGGAGTATAGTTGAGGTGTTAGGGCTGGGCTGGACTCGATGATCTCAAAGGTCTCTTCCAACCTAGTGATTCTGTGAGTCTGGATTAAGTACTTGAAAGCAAGGTGTTTTATACAGGAAATTTTAATACTACAAATTTCAGTAGTGCTCTGTATTTTGCATTTCTTTCTGATCTTTCTAATTTCCTCTATTGTACCACTGCTCCTGTAAATACAAGTAGTATTTTTCTGAAGATTTTACTTTTCATATCAGTATAGGAAATATGTGCCCATGCTGCAGACCACCAACATTATATAGACTACACAGACTGTGTTGCGTGATTGTCACAGAGTCAAACATTTCACTCTTAAGAGATTAGCAATATATTCTGTTGATACAAGCCAGTGAGGCAACAAAGTTCAGTGGAAAATGTGGCAGTGGTTTAACAGGATTTGCTGCCAAGGTACACTGGAGTGTGGTCTGCATAGAGAACAGGGTCAGACAAAACTGCCATGGATAGCTCCCTGTTGAATCATGAGGTTTGGAAAGCACTTTATGGAAGTACCTTTTAGAAATGCATTCAAAATTCCTCAGAAGGAGATTTAGGTGCAGCTGGATTCAGACTCAGTCCTGGACTTGGTCAATGTTTATGTCTAAAGGATTACGTGTGTGCAATCAGTGTTTTATATCACTTAGCTCAAATAGCAAAGTGTATGTGTTCTTATTCCAAATTCACTTAATGAATTAGGATTCTCTGAACCTCAAAGACTAACCTTGAGAGGTATCCCTGCTCAAGGGGTGATCCTGGTGTGCAAGTCTGCTGCCACGCAGGAAAGCTCAATGGTGTCAGGGCTACCCTCTGTTTATGGAGTTATGAGCTTTACTCACATGTTCCCAGGTAAATAGCATGCTTTGAAACCAATGGGTATGAAGAATGCTGAAAAGACTATGGTTCATTGCTCCTGACTTTGAGCAAACTGAAAAAAAAAGAAAAAATTTTCAATGATTCAGCATAATAATTGGAACTAATAGAATTGGTCTATCACTTATTTCTAGATCAACTTGTAGTTTTCTCTACAGACCTGCAAGTATAATGTCAATAGTTTGGCACATTATATTGTTTACAGTAGTTTATTTTTTTAAATATCTAGAAGATTTCTTATGTTTAATTTTAAGGGAAATAAATCAATGGTTCTGATTATATTGTGCATCTCAGCTTTTCTTCTCTGATTTGTAGCCCAACGAAATGCAAAACTTCTTTTTTGAAAGCAATTCGCAGAAACATGATGTATAAAACATCCATTCAGAGTCACAGTAGTGACATGAACCAAATTGGAACAAGAGCATTGCTATTACTCTGCATGTGCCAACCTGATGCCTGATAAGAATAAACACAAACATGCAATTTCAGTGTGTGACTTTATTTGCAGAGACGTAGTCAAAGCACTAAAATCACATTTCAGTCCCTTGTATTAACAGTTTAGAGAGAAGAAACATCTCTCAGCCTTTATAGTCAACTGGACTGTAAGAACCACTACCAATATTGATTGCAACATAAGGCTGGAGATATAACCAAGCCTATTTCCCTTTTAAGTACACAGGAAGGATTAAAAGCACAAGCATTTGCTTGGTCTTGGTGGTGAGGGAGGCAGAGGGCAGGCAGAGAACACCATCCAGTCAGTATCAGCACAGATATATTGAATACTGGCAACTGTATATTTGGGTCTTGTGCTTCTGTGCTGCTTCTCAAATTAACTTTAAATTTCCACCTGGAGGTTTAATTCCCTACTGCTGCCTTGAAGATGCATAGATATAAAAGGATATGGTCAATCAACTTTCAGGAGGTTGAGGGAGAAATTTTGTTGACACCCATATGATGTATGAATTCCGCAAAAATTTCTTTTTCTGTTATTTGCATACTTTTATCTCTAGGCACTTGCATCAAGTCTCCCTCAGTGGGGAAAGCTTCAGTGTCTCAATGATTTTGGTTGCTCAATAATCCAAAAGACTTGCTCAACAGATTGTTGGAACCCTCTCTATAGCCATGGGTTTTCTGTCTATGAAAAATAGGGGTGAGGAGGGCTGGTCAGTCAGATCTTGGCCTAGCAGGACGATGTCACTCAGTGGGTGCACAAATATATGCCTGGAAACCTGAAAGCATCCCATGATCAAGCACATAAATAATGTCATGGGGTTGAGGAGCTCAGCTGTTACCCTATGAGATGCTCATCGATAAGGCAGCAAGAAGCCATCAGGGATTAGTCCCTTTTGCCATGGTACCTCGTGAGAGAGCCATTGTTCCTCACTCTCAGAAGACACTGACCATCTTTCTCCTTGCAGTGCTGTGCCTTCCCACTGGCAGAATGTAACTCCTTTTGGACAGGCAGCAACTGCAGGAAATCACCTCCAGCCTGGTTTGAGAATCCCCCTTCAGCATCTTGATCATGGGATCTGTCTCACAAGTTAACAACTATATATTTCAATCCAAAGACAGAAAAAGTGAGCGCAGTTATACTTTCTCTTATATACTGTTAGTAAGTAAGGCTGATAGGTTTTTGTTGTTTGGATTTGTCACTCTCCCAGATTCAGCCACACTGACTCAGCTAAAAAATTCAGTTTAATTTATTTTAAATAGAGAATTCTGTTTTCAATTATTTTTTGTCACCTCCCAAATGACTCCTATCTTGATATTTATTTTTCAGTTGGAGATTATGTTACTATCCTTGGATCATTTATTAGCTGGTGATGGTTCTTGCTGACTTGGTGGAGAGATTGCTGAGGAAAACTAATATATTAACCTTCCTGATATATTAAGAACTTCATCTCAGTTCTAATGGAAGCAAAGAAAAGAGGTTTTTATTTTCACATTCCATCAGAGATCAAAACTGAATCATTTATTTCATCCTGAAACTGAAAGCAACGTCTCTTAGAGAAAATTCACATGAAGAAAAAAGCTGTAGTGTGTTTTGTGTGCTTACTCTAAAACCCAGCACACTAAATCAAGTCTTCATATCTGTTACCTAAGGAATGTTAACTGAATATATCTGACAGGTTTTTTTCTGTCACATTTCATTATTGGAGATGCTGCTTAGATTTCGCTAAGCCAACCAAATACCCCAGTGATCATTTAATTATTTTGTCAGCCTGGTGAATGAATATATGTTGCTTATCTGTTGAGGTATGTACTGAAGGAAACATAATAAAATACCTGACCCACTCTGAGATCAAAATAAATTGAGAAGATAATTCCCATTGTTTTAGTAAGATTACATTTTATTTTTTTCTGGACCTTAAGTGCTTTATAGCACAGTATAATACATATAGCAAACAGCTGCTTCCAGAATCAGTAGCTGTTGCTCCTCTTATCAGCATGTTATGTATGTACAGAGGGATGTTACCTTATTGTTTGATGGACCTATCTGTATTTCAGCTAAAAGCTGAATGCTCTGCCTCACAAAGGAAGAAATCCTTCAGTTTTCCTTCAGTCCCACCCTCTCCCATTTTCCTCTTTACATTAGTATGTGAATGGAAAAAAAAAATAAAAAAGAAGCAGCCAGACAAAAAACTACTAGGGAAGAAAGTTTTAACATAACTTTATTCCATGTTTCTCACTACATGTGTTCTCTGTATTTCCTCTAATAACTTCTATGTGGCTAGACCTATGGACTCTGATGGAGTCTTGTGTTCTGTCCTTTTCATTGCCAGATTTTGGGTTGGGAGGAGTGTCACTACTGTCTAGTACAGATTTTCAATGGAGTCCTGACAGCCTGACTTGTCTCGAATTCAGAGTCACAAGCGGAGCTGCTTGACAAATATTGAGTGTTGTAAATGGGCTGTAAAAGGAATTACTCATCTTTTCTCTCCCTCAGTGATGTGCAAGCATAATTAATAGCTGTAAAGCTTTCTCAGTGGGGCTTTCCTTGGTTAGATGTCCTCAGCAATCACACATTCTGGTGTTCACAGAATGCAGGAATAGAATTTCTGGATTAGAGTGATTTTAATATTAAAGTCATTTGTGAATACAAATATTAAAGCATATGTGCATACATATGTCTTCTTAGGGGTTACCATCTGCCTATGGCATGTACATGATATCTGGCATGTTTTTAGGAAAAGCTGAATAATCTTCTTTTTGAAATAAAATAACATATATCATAAAGTACATATTCCAGCTCAACAGGCATCCTCTGATTATGAAGTTTTGAATGTGTGAAGTTTGTCTCCTTCCTAATACATTAATATTTTAGGTGCAATTTAATGACAGGCAATTGTTTCAATGCTGTTTGTCTCTACAGAATCCCTCAAGGATGTTGATCCGATGTGTGATAATGAACAAATATTTTTTAATGCCTTGTATTAGTGTTCCACAGGGTCATATCATGGGAGGTGATTTCCAAGTATGATATTCTTGTTGAATAACCAGTAGAAAACAGAACACTAGAATTTCCTTAAAATCTACATTACAAAGGTTTTTTTTGTTGGATTTGCTGTTTGGTTTGTTTTTTTTTTTTCCTGAGCTACAACTATGAGCTGTAGAACTTGCTTTCAGAGAAAATATTCACAGCTATTATGCATATCTGTCATATAGAATAGCTGCAAGTGACTGCACTGGGAGCAGAGAGCACTTACTCTAGACTAGAGAAAGCATTGGAAAGCACCCATACGTCACCAACATAGACTAGACAGATAATGTTACTGCTCCATCTTCCTCCACAAAGAAGCACAGGGACCCAGGTGAGTTACAGGATACTTTTCACTTGGGTATGGCTGAGATGGAGCAACTTTTCCTCAAAGCAAACCTCGCCGTGTTGTGCGTTGTACTGCTAGATAGAAAAGTGTTGGTGACACACCAGAGTTTTGGCTACTGCTGAGCAGAGCCCACACAGCATCAGTCATTTCTCTCCCATTTCCTCCACACCAGAAGGCTGGGGGTGGGCAAGATCTTGGGAGGGAACATAGCCAGGGCAGCTAAAAACTGACCAAAGGGATATTCTGTGTCATGCGATGTCTTCTCAGCAGTAAATGCTAAGAGAAAGGAGGAGAAGGAGGATGGGGACCATTCAGTATTATGACATTTTTCATCTGGAACCCTGCCCCCTGGGAAGTGGCTGGACATCACCTACCGATGGGAAGTAGAAAATGAATATTTTGTTTACCTTTGCTTCTGCATCTGGCCTTTGATTTTGCTTTATTAAACTGTCATTATCTCAACCCATCAGCTTTTTGCATTCTATTTTCCTTTCCCCCTGTCCTGCTGAGGAGAACAGTGATAAAACAGGTTGGTGGGCACCTGACATCTTGCCTAGGTCAAGTAATCAGAGTCCTTAAACAAGGCATCTATAAGTAGCAATTCTAGCATGACTAATTGCCAAAAGGGACTGAATGCCAGGTTTATTTCAGCTGGAACTGAAAAATTTGTGTCTAAACCCCAGGAGCAACTTCTACTCAGAGAAATCGTATTGCTGTCTCTCAAGTCCTGTGATGAATTACAGAAGATATTAATGAAAAAACAAGGGATTTAAATAGTGTTCCATCACTCACTGTAACAAAGGCTAAAATATAACTAGCAAGCCAAGTCCTGTACATGCTCATACTGTTTAAGTGCAGCCTGTTCTGACACCTGTGGTAACAAACTGTTGCAATGAGATATAGAGCTAATAAAACTCCATTTTCAACACAGTTTTTCTTTGTCCCCAGTGCCTACAAGAGCTTCAGGTTGTGCCTCAAGACCTAGGAACACTCACAGTGGGAGACACAGTCTTACTTTGTCTGCATGTACAGGACTCAGCCAGCCATGGACTTGTGGTTTCTACTGGCTCGTGAAACTTGTGAAAATTTCATATGTTTGAGCTTCTTTTTTGCTTTTTTTACATTTGATTGAAACTGATCTGTGAGTCCATAAATCAGTGGGAAAGGAGATCACAGAATGTCGGAAAACCTAACGCTAGCCCCATAAAGTTCTCACCTATTCTGTGTCTCAGTATTGCTGTATTCCTCATAAGTATTTTCAAAGGAAAACATCCAAGTTCTCCAGTGTGTTCTCCTGCATTTGTACGTCTTTATAACACAGATGTGAACTGCTTAATTCCAGCTTAATCAAAGCTTAAGTTGAGCTTCCAACTACTTATTCCCAGCTTAATCAAAGATCTGATCTTATATAGAGCATTTATCCAGAAATTCAGAGTTCATCAAGGTACTTAAGTATGTGCTTGTATTAAGAAGCTAAGTAGCCCTGCTGACTCCATTTGTGCATACTTTAGGACCTTGATGAGGAAGTTTCAGAATGTGTGGATAAAGACATGGTGCCTTCCCAAAGTAAATAAAGAGATGAGCTGAGACATATAAAGAATTAAAACAAAGAAATGGGGGGGGAGGGAAAAAAGCAGGGTCTAATGAAAAGAGGAATTACTGCAGTTAAGGTAGCTGGAAGCAATTAGTTACTTCTTCTAAGTTCATTAGTACAACTTATGTGAATGTTGAGGGCCATGGAAAAACTGTGGTAGCAAGTTAAAATCAGATGCCTGAAACTGTTAGTGCCCCTCATCAGCTGCCCTGCACCTTTAATGCCCAGAGTTAAGGCAATCTGATCCACCTCTGAATCAGCTCTGCACCAATTAACTTCTGATCCCACTATATTAGTTTGAATCTAAATCAGGGAAAAAAATTGGTAATAGGAGCATCAAAATGATTCAAAACTAGTAGTGAGCTTTATTTCCTATTTTATAACAAATTATTGCCATTCATAGTCTGGGATTGATTGTCCTTTGACTGCAAAACATATAATCCCATTGCCTTTTGATTAAGTGCCTTGCAAACCCCCCTGTCTTCATTTTTGAAACTAATGGCAGCATTAATCTTGGAGAGATGATTCGTGGAGCAAGATACTGCTCAGCATGAGCAAGGTTGTGCATTAAGGGAAAGCCGGTTCTACAGGGGGGGTTAGGCTTAGCTCCCTCTGTGATTAATCATCTTCCTCCCAGCTGCTGCTCTGATGTTTTTTTCTTTAATACACTCCAAATGCAAACAAGGGCATGAACATACCTGTGGCTAAAACTAGCTCACAGCTGTCAAAGTTGTTTTTCAAACACAAAATCAGACACAATTTTTAATCAGAGATATTTCTACTTTTATTTGTCTCATTATTGTTCAATCCTTGTGCTGTTAGATAGGTAACCAAGTCTTTAACAAGCCAATTCCATTCCTTATTCACATAGGCAATAGGCTGTTTTCCTTACTTCATTGAACATTGTCAGCATAGCACTTACACATCTACAATTAGGAAAAAAAGATTTAGGCAAGTAGAAAATAAAATACTACTTCACTGCAAGTTCCCACTCTCATTTTCTCCTACAGTAAGTTAGAAGACCTAAAAGCAGAAAACCAGATGGATGTTTTCAGATAAAATTTTATAAAAGGGTATTCTGGAAATCATTCTGAAGCTAAACTGAAGTACAGAGGGCAAGGCAAACATAGCCAGAAATGTGACTGTTACTGATACTAAGAAGTAGGAAACAAATGAAAACATATTGTAAAGTCTTACAAGAGGAGAGGTTAGCAGTAGGGTCTCAGAGGGAGATCTCCTCCTTAACAGATCCATAAATTACCTGGAAAGAAAAATGAATAATGAGGTTAGACAATTTGTGGATGCTAAAAAATTATTCAGGCTTTTTAAAAAAAGAAATCACAGAAATTTATGGAAAGCTGTCATGATAGTTTTGGATGGATAACATATAGCTATTAAGTGATCAGTGGCCCAGAGAGAAAAAATTATTACTCTGTGTTTCTTTTAATGTAAGAACTCAGAAACACCAAGTGAAACAATTGGGAGGCAGGTTTTCAAGAGATAGACTGTATTTCTTTTACAAAATTTGATTTTTAAACTCTGTCCCAGGTGTTCTGGCAACTAAAAATATGAATGGTTCAAAGAGCGCTTAGCCATGCATCTAGACATTGAGAAAAAAAAACATCAAGAGGTATTAAACATCAAAACAATGATGTAAAAATAGCTAGCTCTAGGGAATTGCTCCCCCAGCAGAAGACAGTCACCCAAAATACAGAAAAGTTGCAGTCTACTGGAAAGAAGAAACCATTTGTTAGGAAAAAGAAGGAGCTAGCTACCCTTTTTCACAAATTATTCTGCTTTCCTTTTTTGCATTTCCTGTTTTAGATTTCCTTTCTTCATGGTTATTCCAATGGTCCTTTAAACAGGGAGAGGCTTCTCTGCCGTCAGGAGCTGACTGTATTCCCTTTATTGCCTATTATAAACCAGATGTTTTGGTATCATCACAATTAAAACAGCAAAGCAAATGTCACTCAGTGGTGAGAGGAGGATCTTGTTGCATTAACTTTAATAGGATGATTATCCCAGAGACAGCCAAGCCAGGGAGCCAGAGCAAAGATGTGTCTTACACCTGCACGTGGAGAACCATTAGCCCTGTCTCTGAACTGATCCCTGCATGAACAATGCAGTATCTGAGTTTGAGGAGTACAGTTATTTAATATCAATGTGTCTAAAGGACAAAAACTTATTTTAATCTGCAAAAACACTAAAATTCCCTGGCAAAATGTCTAGCTGGTATTTTGTATCAGAGGAAACCAGTGGTGAGTCTTTAAAAAAATAAAAGGCAAATGTGATATAACACCAAAACTGATCATTGAGTTTCATGTTATAGAAAGAAATCCAGATGAATAATACATAAAGTTTGAAGTGTGCAGCCAAGAAAATCTCCACTCTGTTTATGTTGTAATGACATCTCTCAGGCTCACTGAGTTAGACCTTCCTGATTACTTATTGCAGGTGCCTGGAGACAGGCTGCACCTCCTTTCCTTCTCAAGAAGCATTTTTATTGTGTATATGGTTATCTAGTCTATCATAAGGCTTTTGGAACCTCTGCTGATGCCTGTTGATTTTGATGGGCTGCTGCTCTTAAGATACTGCATGTTCTTTGTTTAATCACTGTGGTAAGCAGTTTTATCATTCAGCTGAATTGCTCTCTTAGCTTTAAAAAACATTGATTACAGGGTATGCAGTGACAGCACTCTTTTTTTAGACTTTAAAGCTGCAGACGAACCCCCTCAAGTATCTGGCTCCTTCTTTAACCTTTTCCTGCTAAAATAAGCAATGAACAAATGCATCACATCCTGTGGCCTACTGCATTAATATAAAACTTTCAGAAATACTCTGTGAGTTCTTAGCCCTTTGCTATGATTAGTTCTCATCCTTCAGGTACATTTGGTGAGCTGTGGCACTCTACCATGGGTGCAGTATGTGTACTGCTGCTGACTTGGATTTCCAGTGCACGGGGAGATGAAGGAACAAGGCAGACCCCAAGTGGTGTGGGGTCTATTGATGAAATACCAAGAGATGGGCCACCCAAAGACTACATGAGAGGATAGCATTAGAAAACAAGCAAGGCAATGATTTCAAAACATCCTTGAGATTATGGTGACTTGCTGGAGGAGCTTGTAACTACAATGGAAAGGTGAAATTCATTCAATCATTTGCTATTAATGGTTCACTGAGCTCTCATCTCTACTTAGTGGGAAATCGTACTAAATCTAGTGACCTTTGGAACAATTTCATTAATGCCTAACTGCTTTGCAAAACAGTTTGAAACCTGATTTACTGGAGTAATATTCTCTGTTCTTGTTTAAGAAGTGTCTCTGAGGTCTGTTTTTAATAAAGTGTTACAGAGCTCTTGGAGCTAAAACCGGAACGCGCAGTATGTGAAGAACTTTCACGGGGAGCATTTAAAGTAATTGTGTTATGCAGTTGTGTTTATACAAAGTTGTCATTTGATTGCAGTGGTTGTCACTAGACTTTTGCTTATAATCTTCCTTGGGAAAGATGAAAATATTGCTCTTAAGTAGGGATATTCCACACAATTTGCAGCAAGGGTTCTTCTTCAAGGGGTATATGTGGTCATGGCGGGTGTGTTCCCCAGGTTTGCTGCCAAGATATTATGTGCTAGATACATTTTGAAATAAATGTGCCCCACAAATTCAAACACTGGAGACCATGAACTAGTCTGGTACCCAACAGAACAACAAAAAGTAAAGGTGTACTCTGTCTTTCCATCACAAGCTGTAAAGTTAAGTAGACAGTGTAAATTAAGACTGTGTAGCAGGAACCAGCAAAAACGCAGATTAAGGAATTTTGCCTTTTTTAGGATGGTCTTATCCATATTATTTCAGTTTTATGCTCCAGTGATTAAAATTGGCAGGGTTAAACTGGCAGGGTTTCAAAATTAAATTATCACAATAAATGTACACAATAAATAAGGATCAAAACTGAGTAAAATTTCTGTAGTGATATGTAATTTTTTTGAAAGAATTTTTTAAGCAGTTAAATCTGCTTAACAAGGACACTAAAGCTCAGCAAGAGACCTCACAGGGCACGTAATATCAACAGTAGTTTATGAGACACAAAATAGTTAACAAATGAGCCTGCAATACCACTGAATACTGGATATAAAAAGGTAAATAATTCCTAAAGTATTATTAGAGCTTTGTTTATATTTTGCCACCATTTTTCCAGTTACCATGGCAACTCTGCCTGATTGCCAGAGTCCTGTAAGGCATTTTTTACTTTGGCAAACACAAAAGCTGGTAAGCTGGCTGCAGGGATGCTGGCAGACTGGGACATGCTGTTTAATAGCCTGAATGTCCCTTCAGAGATTAACAACTAGAGTGGCACCTAACAATCAGTCATCCTTGCCTTGGCTGTGAGTACTTCACATCTCTTATGAAATGGGAGTTATCCCTAAGATATTTTGTTCAGGAAATAAAGGCTTCACTGCAGAGATAGAGAAGGAAAAAATATTTTATTTAACAAAGCCATAGGTTTCCTGACATTTTTCTCCATTGCAAATTCCTATAATTTTAATACTCAAACAGTAAATGCTAGGTAAGAATAAAAAAGATTCCAAGAAAAAAAATAGGAGTAAAAACTTTTTTTATAGCTATTTATGAGAGAATACTTATTTGTAACTTCAGAAATTAAGTTGATTCAAATCACAAAGATCTGCTAGTGGAAGACCTCTGTTAGCCACTGTCCAACCAAATATTCCCCTCTGACATCTTATGAATTGTGTGGTAAATGACAAACCTTTTGTCCTCCCTAGAAAAGCCTGTATCACCTAATATTAACACTAACATAATGTGCATCTAAAAAGAATTCTTTTTTTTCTTTCACCATTTCTGTGAGTGAACTTCTGAGAAGGAGTAAAAAACTGGTATGTGTTTAGTGACTACTTCTATTGAACACTCAAACAGCTCCAGATACTTATGTACTGGGAATATCACCTTTCCATAGCTGAACAGGAGTGCTTCTGATGATGTGGAGACTTTGAGAGTCCCCAAGTCTCCACTCTTTGTAAAGGCAGTGGTGCTTCATAATACTAAAGAATAGAAATGTAAAGATGCAAAAATATGAAGGGGCAATACAGTACTTTTTTGTGTTGAAACAGATTCAAGGACACTTACATAAACCTTAACAGAAGTCTATTTGATCAGCTGTAAAAAAACCTTCAAGAAGAAATTCTATAATCTATGCAACCTTTAGTAGAACTTTACTGTTTTGTGGGTTTTTTCAGAACTAAAAAAATCAGACTTATCCATAATTTACTAATGGACCTTTTGAACCTGTTTTCTCTCTACTTTTCTGAAGGACTCTCTTCACCTTGTTGGTATTTCTCAGAAAGGGTGGCACTGTGAATAAATAAACATAGGCCTTGAATCTTGTTCATGTCTTTTTCTACACAGTTAATGCATTTATTTTTAAAAAGTTTCATCATATTGATTTTTGACTCTGCTGACCCTATCTCAAATTTAACCACATAATTTGAGCTGTAATCTAATCCAGTGTTTGCAGCTCTTTTGAAAGCTGGCATCATTTACAGAATTTGAAAGTATTTTTTTATGCCATGATTCAAGTAATTCAATGCTGAAAAGAGTGGAAACAGGACTAGAATACAGCTGTATGAGCCCCTGTTTGAGATTTCTCCCACTGATGCCAATAAGCATGCAGTAGAATAAGTCCTGTTTTTTTACTAAAACATTGTGATAGGCTCTCTTGGGACAGATAGTCACAGGAAGCCACTGGTAAACCAGGGCATTTCAAAATGGTCCCAAAAATGTATGCAAGCATAGGTCTCTCTCCCTGAAATTCCTGCTGAAAGTATGTTCAAAGTGGGCAATCAGAATAGAGCAAAGACTCTCTGCTGCCCACAGTAACATCTGTGTTCTGGGAGCTGAAAGAGCCCAGCTGCCTTTCCCAGTTTTCCAGGATGGCCACCCCTCCTGTGCAAACTGGACACCTGAGTAGGGCCACACACATCCTCCAGCATCTCCTGCTCTCCTGCTTTGGTACATCTGTGGCTGTATTGTATCAGCTTCTTGTTTCAGGCCAGTGGACCTTTCCCTTTTGATTCCCCTTACTGTGCTTTGGACACCATGGAGATGGCTCAGGGCTCACAAGTGAGATTCCTTTTAGATGAAATGGTTTAGATGAACTGGGAGCTGTGTTCCAGCAGTGCATCAGAGACACACACCAACTGTGAAAGGGCATTTAGAACATAGGCCAGACTAAAATCAACCTAAAGGAAAAAATTGTGAAAATGTTCTGATAACACCAACAGCTGCTGCTCCTAGTCCTGTTTTTTTGGGTTTTTTTCAGTAGTAGAGTAGCAGAGGAGAAATCTTTATTTCTAGGCTTTCTGCAGCAAACTGCATTGTCAGAGAGAACACTGTCAGATAAAGCAAAATAGACTTGAGGATTCTAGCTGGTTATGAAAAAGTCTTTTTTTTCTGAATTGTCTGTTGTAAAAAGGATCAGCTTATACAAGAAATTCCTAAATTGGGTTTAGTCAAGTCATCCTCTTGTCACACAGCAGCTAAACCCCAGAGTGAGTGTAAAGTTCAGAAATATTTTAGCAGGCTACAGTTGAATCCACTGGATTGAGATTCCTGATTCTGCATAATATAGGCACTCAGATCACTGAACTATGTTTTTTTTTAGCAACTATACTTCTACTTTTCATTAAATTGAAAACTACAGAAGAAATGTCAATGCTTCATGAAGCACTTATACCCACAAAGGTAGGATGTTGAAGCTAGCATGTAATAAGAATGTAAATAATAAATAATGCATTAGTGTCTAGTCCATCAGCAGTTATGTATTAAATAGGGATTTCTGAAGCCAAGAGAGCTTTTTGAAAGCAAAGTTTTGAAATAAATGGAGGGAAAAGCAAAATAAAATTGACCTGAAACAAGTCTACCTCTACAGATTTCAAAGACATAATCCCCAGGAGCACAGCAAAAGCTTTCTTACTCTTGTAAAATAAGGTAGACTTGATGTGAAAGATTGACCCAGATTTAAGGAATTTGTGATTCCTTAGTACACATGTAAAGAAGGATTGCCACTTGCAAGCACATAATTTACAGATCTTTTAGGTAAGCTTTGCTATTTCCAGCCCACACTCCCCATTTCCAAAGAAATTAATTCATTTTTCTAAATTGAGTATGTATTTCTTTTATAGCTCTGTAATAGTGGATACTATTACTTATAGTAATCTCAGAATTTTTCCTTAAGAATCTTCTGTTTGTAAACCTTCATGAGTAAAATAAGCACACAGTAATTGCACTACGTGCTGACACACCCTGCTCAAAAGTGAGAGTTACTACAGGGCTCTTAGGTTGTACCCATGTACTCAGCAACACAAACGGCCCCTTGACATAGGTGATAAATTCTGTAAAGATGGAAGCAGATTCAGAATAAAAGATTCTGCCCAGAATCTTAAATTTCACTGATTTTCTGTTCATGACATGCAGAAGATATGGACGAGATTAGTCATAAAATAGGACACGCAGAGAGATTTGACTATCTTTTCAGATATTTTGAGCTCTAAAACTATAGCTTTGTTATTCCTGGTTTTGCTGCTGTATTGTACTTAGCAGCTGGCATAAGAACATAAGAAAGGCCATATAGTACCTGTCCAAATTTCTAGCTCTGTATCCTGTTTCTAACTGTAGCCAAGACCAAATGCTCATAGAAGAGTATAAAAATGGAAAAGTTTTAGTATTTTCTGTGCATTCTCCTATCCCTCCCATATCTTTAACCCAAGGATATCTTGAGCTAAAGATGACATCTTTGCATTTAATTGCTTTTATGCATTTTTCTTTTGGACTTCTTCTTGTGGATTTTTAAACTTTATGAAACCATTTAGTATCTAGAACATCCTGTACCTGGTTTAACCATGTTTTGGGGAAGAAATACCACCTTCACTTTGCTCTGGAACTGTCATCTGGTTAATTTTAAACCTCCCTATATATAAGTGTAAGATATATCTGTTGGATGGCAGTCAGATAAACAATCAGCAAATAGTTGCTCCAGCTGCTCTTAGAAAATAATTTGAAACCTTGTTGATTCTCATTGACAGCTGAGTAATTGAAGATGTTGTTGAAAAAGTGCATCTAGAGTTTTTTTAGCATATAGAGGAGGCATAAAAAGGAGATTTTACCTACCACTTAAGAAAAATTAGTCTTGAATGCAAAAGGAACTCAGCTCTGGTTCTTTGTGAAAAAGAGCTAAAACATGATTAAAGTAGCACAGGCTAACCACTAAAGGTTGCAGGATTCAGACAGCCCAAAATTATAAGGGCTTTGGTAATGTATTCTTGTGAATATTGCTGTGATTGTTTTTATCTCAATGTCTGCTTCTCTAATAGCTGTTTAAGGGAATAATCTTTATACATAAATAGGTGCAGAGAAATCCTGTCTCCTCCTACTTCCCTGTTTCAAGTGTGGCAATATTCAGGATAGAGGTTATGTGGGGAGGTGTAGGGTGAAATGTCTTCAGCTCCCTTGCTGGGATTCTCCAGTAGATATAGCTGAGTATCTTTGGAGACTGGAGTTACAAGGTGGAAAGAAATCTTGCATTGTCAGACACCAAGAAATTTCAGGAAGAACCCTGTGTCTCCATTCCTGTGGTTTTGTTTATCCATGACTTTGCAGGCTTTAAACCCAACAGCATTTCTGATAGGGTTTGCTTCAGTTTAACTCCAGAACTTCCTGTAGGGATCAGTGCAGCTGGTGTTTTCCCCAGACAGTGTTCCAGGCAGTGTTCCCCAGAGCTTAAGGAGTGGTTGTTCCTTTCTTTTCCTCACTGGTGAGGCCAGATCTGGGTACCTCAAAACAAGGCAGATATCAGCAAACTGGAAAAATTCCAGCTGAAAGCCACTAAGGTGGCTGGGGAGAAGCTGAGAAAGATGGGTTCATTCAGCCTGGAAAAGAGAAGGCTAAGGGGAAGGACAGTCTCTTCTCAGAAACACAAAGCAAAAGGACCAAAGCAACAATTGTAAGTTTCAGCAAAGGAAAATCCAGCTAGGTGTAAGGGAATAAAAATCTCCTGTCAGAGTAGCTAAATAAACAGGTTCAATGGGAGAGGCTCTGGAATCTCAGTTCTCAGAAATTTTTCAAACTCAGCTAGTCCTGATCCAGCTTTGAAGCTAACAATGCTTTGAACAGGGAACTTGAACTGAAGGACCTCCTGAGATCCCTTCCAATATTAATGTTTCTATGGCTCTGTGAATATGACTTTGAAGTAAAAATCTCTTCTCTTCACTTTATGGCCTGCAGTCAGGTTGCTCTATTAATATATAAACAAATTAAATAACAAGGTAATTGTCTTTATTCTTAATACCAAAGAATTCCACTGCAATGAAAGTGAAAAAAATTCAGAATATTCTAAGTAAGGAATCCTAGCCACCAATATGGAAGATTTTCCTTATGAGCATGAAACTTTTTCATTTAGAAAATGAGTCTTCTGTTGTACTCCAATATGATATAATATATGCCATTTGTGTCATTATGTATGACAAAAAAGAAAAGTATTTACATGCATAGCTCACAAACCAAAAAACAAATGGCATTCGATCTGAAACTCCAGGACAGTTCCATAACCACATAAAGCTCTGTTATCTGGTGTGGTTTTTTTCCTTGTCAACCATTTGGAAATTTTGGGGGTTTTTAATACAAGAAAAAGAAAAAATAAGGTTTCATCACAAACATTGCCTCTTCACTATCGCATTCTATTATATAAGGCAACACAGTAGTTACTGTAGAAATTACATCTCTGTTGTCAAAGAGATGTTAAGAATGGGACATAAAGCTGAAAGAGAGCCCTTGTCTTCGTGTTCCTAGTGCAACTTAAATGTAGTATTAACTGTACAGGAATGCCTCCAAAAGTATTGAGAGCAGACTAATAGACATTCTCATTATGTATGTACTGAGCTCCTCAGGCCACTAAGATCACAGATACAGGTAGAAATAAATATAAAGGATTATCATAGATAAAGGATTTAAAATAGGATGTTTTTTGAATAAATATACAGAAAAAATAATGGAATAGGCTGTGAAGTATATAACAATTGTAGTAATAGTACACAACTTTGAAATGAGGGTTTATTTTCTTACCATTTCAAATCCTGCCATTTCATTTTGTCATCATATCAAAAATATTTTTCACCTGCCTTTCTTAATTTCTTCAGAAATGGAATCTTCATAAAATCTGGTTTTCAGTATCACCGAGAAACAGAGTTCGAAATTGGTAAATTATTCTGTTGCTCATGTTAAAAATCCATTTATTACCTTTCCTTTCTGTGTGAGCTTTACTGTGCTATCGGGACCATGCATTATTAAAACATTATTTATCAGTGAAGCCAATGGAAATTAGTTGGATTCTCATGAGGACTGTACCTCTTAAGTAATAAAGGCCTTTTCTTCTCCAGTCTTTTTGCACAGTAACATCACACACAAACCAGTGAGAAGTGCTGCTCACTGTCTCTTGGCACAGTGGAGTGTTGTCTGTCAGAGCCAACTGTGTTCGAGGAGAGGATCAGATCTACTCTTAGACAAAGCAAGGCAGCCTGGAACTTGTTATACAGTAAGTTCAGGTGCTTCAAAGAGAAATACTTCTATAAACCAGCGTACAGACCCACAGCCAAACCTCTGCAGTCTTTGGAGCAGCTGCTCAACCTTCTATTTTAACTTTGTTTTCACATCTTCACTGAAGAAGCTCAGTTCATGCGGAAGAGCAAACTTGTTTTTCTACTCTCATATTCCTTTCTCAGAATACAGCTGAAGGAATATGTTTTCTTATCAAAAATAGTACCATGACAATGTCTGTGCACTGTGCACTTTCCTCTTTCTAACCAAGCACACACAGTTCAATAAATATCTGAGCATCCTTTAAAAATAGTGTCATTTTTGTGAAACACCCCATATGTGGTATTCATGTCATGAATGGAGGTGGCTCGTTACCTTAAAACAGTTACCAAGTGATGGCAGACAATAACTGAAAAATACTGTAACTTTATTGGATTGACTGATCAAAAAAGGAGCCAGAAGAACAACATTTCAAAAGAAATTTCTGTATTTTGTGAAGACAACTTAACCTGTGATTAAGTGTAGAAAGCTTTAACTGAGACATTTTTACCCCTTGGTATAAAAGCCTAAACCAGTTACTGGAGAAATACTGTGATCATAAGTCCTACAGAATATTTTGTGTAGAATACTGGTAGATTAAATTTATTTTTTTTTCATGCTATTAAAAAAAATGTATGTATAGAAAAAACTGCCTGTGACGGAGCTTTTCATATCTTCTATATATTTGCAGTATTTCCTATATTAAAAGACAGTTTATTGCAGACACATTAAATTTGTAACAGATTTTAAAAGTCAAACTTCACAAAATTGGGGTTGAGGTTTAGTTTGGAGTTCAACATTTTTAAGTGGATAATTTAGCATTATCACATTTAACTTAGCATATCTTTACCTTTTGTACTCGGTTTTGTGTTCTTCCATCCTTTTGGCTTATTAAAAAAAATGAGGAAATGATTGTACATGACCTAGAAACTTTTTGCTTGATACTCCATCGACCTTGATCATGTTCATGTTCACCAAGAAATGTAATACAAGAAGGAAATGACTACTTTTGATCTTTCTTTGAAATCTTTCGTATATCAAAATGTATGCAGGACTGTCTCTGATATCTTGAGATGGCTCAGTTCATTCCAGTATTAAACTTCGCTGAATATTTATTCTCGTCAAGGAATAACTAACATGATCAGTTGAACTTTCCTAGATACTAGTAATTCCCAACCAAATAGGACCTGTGGAATCATCTTCATCAGAAGCATATCATAAATTGGCATATTTTTAATATCTGACAATTTTAAGCTCCAGCCGCTGGATAATATTCAATTATTTGGAATGTTAAAACCCATATCTGATGTATATGTGGGTTAAAAGATTCTTTAGCATTCACAACAGGCAGGTTCCTTGGTGACTCTCCACAGCTACCTTCTTTGAACATGGTATGTCTGCAGTGAGACTGGAAACCAGATTTCTTGATCTGATAAAGAGCAGAAAAAAAAAATTCTGTTGTTGAAAAAGAAGCCATCCCCCTCCACCAAGAACAGTTTCTTGGTACTGTAGATGGTTTAAATTGACTTAAAATCAAATTGTCTTTCACCAGTGTGGAACTCTGCCAACATTCTTCCTTTTCCAGCCTTTCTTCCTCTATCTTCTCCTTTGCTCTCTGGAAATCTCACATCCCAATTTCTGGCAGTAAAGGTCTTGAATGTCATTCTCTAGCACAGCATTCCAGTTTCTGCACACTGTAGCAAATAATTTAATCATAATAGATTATGTGCTATGCAAATGTAAGCTAATTAACAGTGTGAGAAATTACATGTATTTCTTACAAAAAGGTAGAGCCTAAAGAAAGAAATATAAAGCAGTGCTGATGCAGGTATTTGTATGTATAAAACAGTGTGTCTATATAACAGTAGACAGGCAGATGGATGCTTGGAGAATGGTGGAATGGATGCATGGACATGTCACCTGAATGAAGTAAAGCCATCCACACTGCAAATGTCATTTCTTCTACTCATTACACAGCAACATTGTTACTCCCATTACAATGGCTGTGGTGCATGAAGGCAAGTGATTTGAAATAGAGCATTAATGATGTATTGCAGAGATGAGTATAAATGGGATTTATTCTACATATGGATCATTTTTCTTTGGCTTTTCTGTTAAAATCAGACATAATACTAATTAAAAATAACCAAAACACCTAGTTGCAGACAGATTGTTTGTTAACAAAATAAATAGCCAAGGAGTAAGGACAGCAGGAACAAAGAGATAACAGAAAACTCACTGCAAAAGGTGACACAGAACATGCACCTTCTGTCCCTTCTGTTCTCCCTTTAATTAAAAACAGAAGCAGGAAACAAATTAAGAATATCAAACTTCTTCTCTGTGCAATTCTCAGACCAGACATGGCATGCATACCATCTGAAAAAAAGTTCATGTGATGGGTGGCATCTGATGGGGTTTTTGGCCCTTTTTTATCCCATTGGTGCAGGACTACAGGGCAATTTAATACTGAACTAGTAGATGTGATTATACCATCAGCTTGGTTTGCTCCTTGTTTTGCTATCAGCTCTGATTTTCTCCAGACTATTTACATACATCAGAGTCTGGAGTACACCAAATTGCTATGAAAATAGACCTGAATTGCTTTGTATCCAGCACTGTCTCAAGTTTTGAGTGTAAAGAACAGAACTAGAATGAAACTAAAATAACTAGTGTAATTTAAAAATACAATTTTTTGCCTTCTTTGAATTTTTGGACTCTGAGGATGAGATCCATCTCCCCTACTTGTAAATTGAGGAAAATATACACCTTCAGAATGTGATTCATATAATGTGTGTTAGAAAACTCTTAGAAAATGCTGAATCCCATTGTAAAAGCACACACAGAAATATTGTCTGGATAATCTCAGATTATTAGTTGAGATTATTAGTTTATAGTAGATTATAAATTCTCTCAGTTTTGGATATCTAAATTGAGGCAAATGAATCTGAATAATATTTAATCTTGGTATCCTGGAATATACAATAGCATATATTTTCTTCCCTATTTTTAAAAGGTAAAAGTTGCTAATTCCTTTCTGAAGATCATATTCTGAAAGCAGACACATAGACCCATGTCAAAGTTATTTTCTATCCTTGCTGTAATTTATATGGGAATTAAAGATGTCCTAGGTGATTTGCATTTGCATTTATTTCTGAAAATATGAGCTTACAATGAAGGTATGATACAACAAGGTTAAGGTGCCTCCAGTTTTGGTAAAATTATGTAAATGCAAAAACTGTAGAGAATTTATTAAAAGTTAATCTTTCATCATATAGATGAGCTCAGAATCCACTTTAATGTCTTTGCTGCTGGCTTTTAGTTAGTGTCTGTAAATCTTCCTTAGGTTTTCCAGTCAGAAGGGCTGAACCATCCATGCCCTTCGCCAGCACACTATATAACATGCACACACAGATTTCTCCTGCTTTGTAGTGAGATCAAAATGTGGAATCCTTAATCCTAAAATATGAAATGTTCCTGTTGTTTTCACTCATTCTTAGCTTTAAAAGGTTAGCACATTTAAAGCTGAGAGTTCTCTTCAGTTTTCACCCAGACCAATTCCAACTAAGTTCCAGGGAAAAGGAACTTATGAAAAATGAAAAGCATAAAGCTTTGTTAGATTGTGAAGGCTAGATCAAGGTAAAGCTGTAGCTCTGGCTTTTCAAGACAAAGTGGGAATAACTCCCTCTCTGCTTCCATAAGGTACAGGTATCAAACCTAATGAGGGGAGGAGGAAGAAGATGAAATTATTCATTAAATTTTCCTCTGCAAAAGAAAGCTATTGAAGGAGGGGTTAGCATACAATTGAGGAAGAGCCATGCCACCTCTAAGTGATGTGCAGAAGCACAGCCACTCATTTGCATGCTTTGGAAAGCCCGCTCTGCAATTGCAGGAGTCCCTTACTACAGGCTGGGAATTCAGAACGCAATTAAATCATCAGCTAAAGACCTCAGTGCACAGCCTGTAATACCATAGTATTCACAATAAAGTATGGAGCATGGAGCATATAGTGTTTCTTCTCTGACTTTCCAGATATTCTTCAAAATTGAAAATGCAAATAGTCATTCTGTGAATCTCTGTAGTTATGATAATCTTGTCATCTAATGGAGTGCGTGTTTTTCTCAGTCAATTGAAGTCAAGAATAAACAAACAATGCATGGGTTGGTGGTGTGGTTTAAGCTCAGCTGCAAGTTAGGACCAATGCAGTCACTTCTCTCCCCTCACTCCCTCTCATGAAAGACAGAGAAAAAAGGGTTACAGAAGTTACAGGTTGAGACAAAAATTTTCTGGAAACAGCAATGAGATAAGAAAACAAAAACAGTAACAGCAGCAATAGTAATAGCAGCAATACATAAAAGACTGATTACATGCAAAATCCTCACTGAGTCTGTGACATGATCATGGCCAGCACCACCCCACTGCTCCCTCCACAGTTTTTTTTCTCAAGCCCAAGACAATGCAAGAAAAAAGGCAGACAAACCCTCCAGTTGAGATGATAATCACCACCCTGCTTGTCTCACCACCCTCTCTTGCGGGAAAGACAAAACTGGCTTTGGACTCCCCTGCACATGACCTTCCTCTCCACCCAAAGCCACAACCTTTTCTTCTCAGAACTGCAAATCCCTTATTTCTGTCTCCCTGCAGATACACCCCATATATATATATATATATATATATGGGGTATAGAATAATGACCTAGATACAAACAACCTGCTCCAGGCTCCACCCCTCATGTCCTCGGCTGAAACCAGGACAGCCGGCCACTGTCATTATCCCTGTGCCACTGATGCAGTTTTTGCAGGTTACAGCATTCTGGAGAGCAGGAGCCATTGCTCTGTAATGAAGTAAACAAAGGAACTTCATCCTCAGGAGGGTGTTAACATCCAGGATGCACACAGAAACTCTGGGGCTGACCCAAAGAACTGGTGACTAAAAGTTGTAGAAAACTCAGTGTGCCTGGCATGCATACTGAGAAAATACCTCTGTACTAGGTCAAATAGTGAATAAAATATGAAGCTAGAGGAATTCCCAGTTTGAAAGAATCCGTTTCATGGCCCTACAATATGTGGCAATTTCCACTTTTTACTGTGCTCTTTTCAGACTTGGCAATTTCCACTTTTTACTGTGCTCTTTTCAGACTTCTCTAAGGGATAGTGTTGCACATTAGAAAAGTATTAAAGTGTAAATCTTCAGGTATTTCACTCTGTTGGCATGGGTTATATTCAGTCTTCAGAATATTAGGCCAGGAAATTGTTGGAAGTGGTCTAGATATGCTCCTGTTGGCTGGGAACACTCATTTTTAGGTAAGAAATTGAAAGATGCAGACACTTTTAGCATATGCTGGAAGTTAGTCCTCAATCATCTGTTTTCACAATAATGAACAGAAGTTCACAGCTGCAAAAATGCACATGTAGGAATATTTGGGGGTCAGGACTGGAAGTTTATGGCATTCTGTAGTCCCTGTTCGAGTCCAATGTTAACTGTGCTGCATATATGATTTTTGTGATTTGGTACAACCAAATTATAGACAAAAATGTGTTGAAATAAAAAGATGTTATATATGCTTTTGCATACATATAGGGATATATATATATATCTAGAGAGCTGAGTAGCTCCCTAGATGAGACATATATCCCCAAGTTCACAGAGTTGCTGAGCTCTCCCATTCAGACTGTATTTATGTCTGCCCCAAATATTGCCTTCTGGATGTTTTTTGTGGAGTTCAACTCCAGTTCAGATCCAGAGCACTCTTTTCAGTGCTAAGCTGGAACACTGAAAAGGACATTCTATAAAATAGAAATAACCGGTTTTGTATTGCTGTTTTTCTCTTTGTATGAAGTCCTCTGTATGTTGGTTTCTCAAGCCACCTAAAACCAACCCAACACAGATTCTGGAATATCATTTTAGAAGTACGCTTTCCTAATTTCTTCTTACGCACTAACAATTGATTCCTGGAGTTATTTAATTTTTTTTCTCCTGCAGCAGGTGTCATCTTACAAAAGTCTCTGCAGCAGTTAATGAAAAAGTGGAATATTCTGGGAGTTGTAGTCTTTCAAACAGAGCTTCACAAGGACATACCTGTATTGGAACACTACAGCTCCCTGAACTTCCTCGCCTCGCTGCCTATGAAACGTCCTGCAACATGAGTAGTTTTAGTGGGGGTGGTGCTCATGGACTTCCAGCACTGCAAATCACACTGCACCTTACGTCGGTGTGTGGGAGCAATTGGGAGCCAGAACGGACACAACCGGTGCACGTTTAGGGTGTGAAATGACTAAAGACTGATGTGAGGCCACGCTGTGATCTGAAATATTTCACTTCAGAAAAATCAAGCCAGTTTGTGCCTTTACCACAGGAGCCCAGCCACTTGGACGCTCTCCAGATATGGAGACATTTTGGTCAAATTGTGTTGCACTTGATTGATTTTAGAGTTTTCTGGGAACTAAAGTACTTCCAGCACTGGCCATTGCTGTCACCTCTGGCTCATGCCCTGGGAACAATCTGTCTGTCTGTGGTCCCTGGAGAAAGGCTCTGGGGCTACTGCTGCTCTTCCATGCCCAGCTCCTCCATTATTAAAAGCTTTCTAACATTCTCACTGCTTAACTCTCCATGCCAGTTCATTCAGACATAGGCTTTGGAGGATTACAAAAGAAATCTCTCTAACTAGCTGCAGACACCTAAAGATCTAAGTAAAACTACTAAAAATGTGGACATATTTCTTACCCCTGTTTCTTTTGGAAATTCCTAGGCCTTACCTCAAACTTACCTAAATGAGCTCAGATTAAATTCAGACCAAATTGTTCCTGGTTTTAGAAGTTAGGTACAAGTTAGATATTCCCTAACAACATATGTCTGGCTCCATATAGATGTAGACTGCATTAATTGACAGAGTAACTGGAGAGCTTTACTATAGTTTTTCAAGTTATTATAAAGGGAGAATCCCCAAAACCTCAGCCTCATCAATTTGTAAACCTGTGCTGAAATTCTTACAGCAGCAGCTGTGCTTGTGCTGTGAGCAGTGTTGTTTTCTGCTGCTGAGCAGGTGGTGATAGAACAGCCTTTTTCTCTGTCTTTTTCCATTCATGATCCTAGCTGGAGACCAGAAGGTGGGAAAAAGCATCAAGCCATAAAATAAAGAAATAGACATAATGATACTTCATTTCTCCCTAGGGTTTAAATATTAGCTTAACTTCTGAACAATTGGGAAATCTTATTTTAGGTAACAAGCCTGATTCTGCACCTAAGTCAGAGTTTTGCTTTATGAGAACCAACACAACCTGCCAGTGGCTCTGATGTATAAAATCTAATTTTTAAGTCACAGTATTCATTCAAACCATCATAACATTGAAAGTAAATGGAATAACTATATGCATGCATTTATATAAGCACCTAAATATTTTGAAGAAAAAGGGGATTTTAATATGCAAAAGAATTATACAAGCCCTGAAGATAAAGGGAAGAAAAATGGATGGTGAAGGAATCAGATTCCACAGAGATCATTCCCTTCATAAGAAGAAACTTCAATTAATTGAAAAATTTTATGAAATACATGAGAGAAGTACTATTCAAGTTAATGACTAGTTTTATGCTTTGCAGTCTGCCCTACATGCACAAATAAATTTCATAAACATCCAATACTTAGATCTGGCAGAAGATGTATTTATAATTAATGTTTCATTGGACTGAGTAATGCTTATTTGCAGATTCCACTAATAAATAGCATTTTAACACATTCCTAAAGAAGGCAAAGAAATTAATGTGTGTTAAAAATTTCACTGGCTGTTTTGGGGTAACTGCAGTGTTCTTGGATGCTTTCTTATACCAGATGAAAATGTATTTTCTGATTTTTGAACATATTGTACCACCTGGTCCCTATTGCTGAAAAAAGACAAACTTTTCTGAGGTGTAGTCATGCAAGGAAAAACAAACAAACAAAGAAACATGGAAAAGATAGTGGCAGAAGGTTTTCTTAAGTAGTATGTCCCCACAGAGGACAAAGTTGTTTTATTATCTTTATTTAAATATAACTTCCTAATGTTATGTGGCTTTCTGTTCTTCAGAAAGTAAGTCTTATTATAATACCCACCAATGAATAAAAAATACTGATGCATTTTGTCTTCAATCAAAATGTAATTCTTTTAAAGTTTTCTGCAATGAGGAATATTTGCATGAGCCCAAATGCTTTTGAAGATGAATATACATGTTAAGTGAAAGATTATTAATTCAGTTAATTAATTCTATTTATTCAATTAATCTATTAATTTATTCACTGAATTATCAATTAGTTGTTTACTTTCAAAGGTTCAAGATGTCCTTGAGCAATTCATGGACCAATACATCAGTGTAATTAACCACAGGTTGCACTAAGAGCGCAGTGAAAATTTTTCATCCGCTGCTTACAAAGGATGGAGGTGCTGGTCCTTAATGGGCTGTAGCAGAGCAGACGGTGCTGCCATCACTCTGTACTGCTCAAAGTCTAAACACACAGAGAACAAGGAAATCTTGGTAACAGCTCCTTCCTTCCATTGCAAGGTGATACTGAGAAATGGTAAATGAATGCTAAGATTCAAACAGTCAAGACACTACAGACTAGAGCAGCTCAATCTGCCCTAATCAAGAGAAATACTTTCAAGGCCAATTATTTCTCACCAGGAAAAATGTGGGCTGATAATCAATGTTCCAGGAGTGCTAGGCTCCAAATTTGCTGTCCTAATCTATCTATATCTATATCCATATCTGTATCTATATCATCTATATCTATATCTATATCTATATCTATATCTATATCTGTATCTATATCTGTATCTATATCTATATTTATATCTATCTCTATCTCTATCTCTATCTCTATCTCTATCTCTATCTCTATCTATCTCTATCTCTATCTCTATCATCTCTATCTATCTCTATCTATATTTATATCTATCTATATCTCTATCTCTGTCTATATATCTATATATCTATATATCTATATATCTATATATCTATATATCTATATATATCTAATATCTCTATATCTATACATCTATCTATATCATCTATATCTATCTATATCATCTATATAGCACAGAATTAAGGACCAAGTTTACTGTTAGAGTGGAGGAAGGCATATATTTACCTAGTAAAATTCAGTGTTAACCCACAGACGTTTGTTAGCCTGCATTAATATCACTACACATTACACAACAGGAATCAAGCTATGGTTCTTTGAGTCTGCTGCTGTCCTTTAAGGTACCCTGCACTTGTATCAACAGTACAGAATTTATTTCATTATAATTTTGGATAGCTCAGCAAGAAAAACATCAGTAAGTGGAGCTGTTTGGGCAGCGGACCATGAAAATGGATGTTTGTCAACAAAATTAGATTAAAGTATTTGATAGGCAATCTAGAACTATGAACCAAGATATTAGCTGTTGAACTAGAGACTCAAATTGGCATTTTTAAGTTTTAGTGAGGGTATTTTCTGCATGTTTTTGAGTACATCACTGAATAACTGGACACATGATGATTAATGTAAAATTATTCATTAATATTTCAATATATTTCAATATAGCTTTTGCTTTTAAAACTAATTAATTCATTCATATATTTTTACTTTTATCAGAATGCTACTTGTAACAATTGTTGAAAACTTTGTTCTAATTGTACATAAAAGAGAACTTTTACTTGGGGAAAAATAACTGCACACCTTTTTTTGTACATAGCCAGCTAAGCACTGCTTTTTCTTTCCGACTGGATGCCTGAAAATCAAATAAGTGAGAAATGTAATGTCTCAGCTGAAACCCTTCCAGTTTGCATGTGCATTGACATTATGACATAATGAAGCTTTTCGTTGTTATATAAACTGTATTTGAATAGAAAGATGTTAATCATGATCGTGTCTCTGGGAAGCAAACAGATTTTGCTGGAAAAATCATGGAAGAAAATCTTTGGAAGTATATCTCCAAACTGTTATCTCCTTTGTTGTGAAATGCTGATTAAATGTACTGGTTCATGTCATTAGTCTGATCATTTTATGATAATCAAGAATAATTTATTAATCATAACACATTGAAATATGTTATGATGTTTCTCAAATATTTATATCTATTTGAATAATTCACATTTATTCTCATAAGTGGACTTGCAGCTGTTTATATGTAGGAAGTGTCATGAATATGATCAGTTCAATAATAACTCTGATCAGTGACTCCACTGAGATCTGTGTTTTGGGAAAGACCACTACCTGCTGAAGCTTGTATTACCTTTTCCAAGGGGAAGTTATAGCTTTAATTATTCCACAGCTGAATATTTGCAAAATCTCCAAATAATTCTTTGTGACCCAGACAAATGTGTCACAAAGTTTTTTGGATTTCTGATTAACCACATCTACTGAAAATTAGGGATATACTGAAGTTTGTACTTCCTGGGAACTACACACATGCATATGCTTCACCATGAGACCTCTTTATTGTTATCTCTTTTTTTATCTTTATTTTTATCTTTATTTTTAATTAATCTAGGACTGATCTAAATTATTGGATTGAAAACCAATCATGTTTACATAATTTATTCTTTAAAAAAAGTTTTTCATGAGTTACAAATAAAGAAAATTTAAAAATTCTGACTATTTTAAGGGGCTTTTTGAATATTTGCTTTGCATTAAAACTAGGAAACACCCTAAGCTTAAATGAAGTGGCTGTGGAAATGATTTTTAATTAACATAGCCTGTAAAATAAGCATCAGTTTTCTATAGATGGTAGTAGATTTCCAGGTATTTCTTATTTACTACAGTCTTTTCTTCCAGGAACTCCATATGAGGTTTGATCTCTCTAAAACCTGTGACATCAGTTCCAATTGTTTTCGTTAAATGTTTTGGTATTTCTATGTAAAATTAAATTTATCCAGAGAAACACCAAATGCCCTTCAATTTTTTTCTTCTAAACAGAGTAGGAGTTTTGTATCAGTAGACAGCAGGAGATATGGAAAATTATTGCTTTGCTGTGTTTCAGGCAATTTCAATTGCCAGAATTCGTTTTAATGACGTTGTTGTAGTTGATGCATCATGCTGATTAGATAACAAACGCAGAAAAAAATGCTGAGATGGTCCAGAGAAGAAACAAAAAACCACTTTAATGTCAATAGCCACTGCTATTGACACCTGTAAATTTAAGGACACAGAAATATGATTTTGACTTCATGTTGATCTATGCAAAGTTATAAAACCACGGAGAGCTATAGTTTGGTGGTCTTGTAAACAGAATGTGGAAAGCACCTAAGGTAGTAATAATTTTCAGCACCAAGGTGTTGTTCATGCACTCAGTAAGATGGGAACTGTGGGCAGCAGGCTCTGCAGGACGACAGGTTCAGCTCAAGGTGAGGGCTGATGAAGGTGAAGGGAGATGAGAGCGTACATGATCCTTTTTCTATTTCTCCCTTTTAGAGTCAAATCTCATTTTTGCCTCCTTAAGAAGACACATTACATTTTATTCTCTCTCTATGAATAGCAATTCCAGTACAGACTCTGCAATTCTCATGCCTTTAATATGATGCTGTTCCATGGCATAAAAATACAAAACTATAGAATTTACGAAGGTCGGATTTTTCCAGAACGATAGCAGCACAGTTGAGAAAAGCCTTTTTAACACTATCTCTTCCTTCCAATTTTCAAAGAAAAGGCTTATTTTTCCCTCCCTTATCAGTTCAGTGGGAAATAATCCATAATTCACTGAAATGATTGATAATCTTTCAAAGATCAGCTTGAATACAGGGAAGTGGAAGTATCTTCAGTCATGGTTTGGTTTGGGGATTTTAGTATGTGTGGAAATATATAGTGTATGGGAAGGAGGAAAGGGCATTGGTTTAAAATTTATTTTTAGTCTTACTGGAAGCTGTTCAGCTGACAGCAGTGGAGAGTTAAATTCTCTGCCAGCCATAGAAATAGCATAATATGAGCAGAGTAGTTTTGTTGTGCTGCCAAGTGAATAACTCCACCTTGGTCAGACGGAAGACCAAAAATCCAGCAATGACAAAGAAGTAATTGACCTTCTGATTGCCACCACTGTCCCCATAGCCCTGTAGTATCTGGCAAATAAAGTAGCTGGGACTGTGCCAGCTGCAAGGATGCAGAAAGCAGCTGTGAAGGGCTGATCCATGTCACGGACCATATACCCAACCACCATCAGAGAGGAGCAAAGTTCGGGCACAGATCGACCTCCACTTGAACCAGCGACTTACAGAGGCACACAGCCCTATGTGCCATTTTCAGTTCCCAGTCATCCAACCCTCTCATGGAAATTAAATTTTATCTTCTATATGGCATTCCTGAGCCTTAGTTGAAAGGATAGCAGAAATCAAGGCTACATGAAAGCCTGTCTTTAAATTTATCTGTCTCCTGGAACCTGAAGGAAGCCATTTATCACTGGGGTTGAAAGAAAGAATTTGAATTTGATTTTTTTTTCCAGCTGCTTTATGTGTTTCAGTGTATGAAATATTTGATTGAAAAATAATGTAATACTTTTGTTTCTCCAAAAATGCAATGCCGTTATGCCAGGCTCCTTGCTGTGTTCTGCAAACTTTAATTCATTACTGAGGAAAAGCTATCACTACTTTTTCATTATTACAGTATCCTTTTGCCTGAAGGTCTCACAGAGGGAGAAGCATGCCAGATGCCAGTTGCTTTCATAGGCATCCCACACATTCAAAAGTCTCATGAAATTTCCAGAGTGGCCTTTAGATTTTGTCTGATTTTCATTCCTTCTGAACCCAAGTGTAGATTTCATTTTTAATTCCCAGGAAACATTCAGGGAAAAGGAGCTCTGAGAGGAAATCTCACAGATAATCCTGCAAGAAGACAGTAGCAGAAACTGAGGCCTTTCTTTAATCTCTGGCATGTGAAACCAATGTGCAAACCACCGGCCCCTGGCTGGTGAGCACCACCCAACCTTTCAGGGAAGTCTCAAGGTACTTTCACATTGATGGCATTATCAATTGGGCTCTCTCCTCTGGAATGATTAAGGCAATTTAGGTAGATGTCTGTGATGATATCATGGATGGATCTTGGAGGTTTCTGGGTCTGCTCACATGCTGTAGTCCTCATCCTCCGAGCACCGGCAGGGAGGAGGAAGCTGTGGAACACTGGTTGTTTCAAGCATGGCCCCACACCCAGGACTAGTAGAATATGACACCTGGATTTGGCTCTCTTGCTTCTTAATAACTTGGGTGGATTATTAAAGAAACAGCTAGAAAGCAATCTGATGAGAAAAAAATTTACCTTCATCTTTTAAAAATCTTAATTAGAAAAAAAAAAAAAAATTCAGCAAGAAATGACGAATTGTAGAGAAATATACTTCTTCAGTTTAGCCAGATATGTTATTTTTCCTGTGTATTTGAGGAAGGAGATGATTGATAACTTTTTTTTTTGTGAAGTTAATTCAGCTATGTATTACCATTATGTAAATTTGTCATATTTAATAATTGCAAAGCTAGAAAAAGCCTAAGTTTCTGTGACTGAGGTATCCATTGCATGTTGAGATATCCTACGCACAAAAAAATTGCTGTTCTATCCATAAAGAAGGATTATAGAATGAGGGTGGTGCTGTTGGCCTTTGCCTATTAAGCTGATTTTTCAGGTCATTGGCAGACAGAAAGTTTTACAAATTTTACAGTGGCCAAAGAAATCAATATATTCAAGGCTATGAGCTTTAATATCTAGAGACTGGGATAATGTAGGGACCATAAAACAAGCTTACCCTTACAATATGAACATTTTGAAGGATCATCTCAAACATGCAGCAGTACATTCAGAGATCTTTCAGGATAAGCAGTGCAATGTAGCAAATGTGGCTCAAGGCAGCAGAGCCCTCAGTACTTTTTCTGACTCTTTTGGTCTTGTGTGATGATCTGCAGCTGGTCTTTTCCCCTCCATGTTGCTTTACCTGCTAGTCTGTATCCAAAAGAGGGATTCAGTCCCTGGCTGGCTTCCCATGACCAGGGCTGGAAGGCAGAGTGTGGTGGACATTACACAGTCTCCAGAGCAGAACACAGTGTCAGTCAAAAGCTGCACTTACCTTGAGGAATTTCAAAGCTTTATTACTCCCTTTTGTGAAGTTTTATATTTATAAAGCAGAAATTAGGCTCCATTCTTCCACAGCAGATAAGGAATTGAGTTTTGGTTTCCAGATGCAAATATGAAAATGTGCAGTAAGGAGATTTTTATTTGAATTATGTAAGAAGAAGTAAATGAATAAGCCAGGATCAACATTGTGTCTGTGAAAGATTTTGTTCTAAAGACATTTTCTGGATATATTTTTTGTTTAATATTAATACCAGAGATTAAATCAAAAGACAGCTATTCAGATTTTCTCTCTCTGGGACCATACCAGTGAACAGTGCACTGGTTAACTATAGCTTTGTCTGGCACAGAAAATGGGATGGTAGCCACCTCCTACAGTCAATGCTCAAGGGCACTGTGATTGTCACCCTCTTTATACATAGCAGCTGTAGAGTAATCATCATTTCAGCAACAATTGACCTTGCAAATACAAGGTCCTGAGGCAATGAAATAGTTTACAACATAGCTGCTGGAATGGCATCCAGGGCAGAGAGATCAGCACTGGTGTAGCAGCATCTAAGACTGAAGACAGAAGGGAGTATATTTATTTCCCAGACATAAACAAGAAATGCATTATCAGCAAAGTGTGAAGAGCACTAAAAGAATGAATATGTCTCCAAGCTATTTGGGAAAAGGACTCACCTTTTAACTCTATTTAATTGCAAGGAAGGAAATTGTTCTGGCTCACACCTGAGGAGTGTGCAAGGACAGCAGAAATGGAGCATTTTGTTTACGTAAGAGCTCTGTCGGTAAAAACACAAACATTGGTAGATCAAACTGGGCACTAAATCGAGTCCAGCATCATGTTCTTACAACAGATCATACCTGAAGTTTCTGTGAAAGTCTGCAAGTGAAAATGAAATTATTTTGATAATTTGGGAAGCTGCTTGTGTGAGGTTGTGGATCCTGCGCATACGTCAACTGGACCAGAACCTCAGTCACATCACAGGATGATCTGTGCTGGCTCCTTGTCTTGCTTTTGCCTTAAATCACTGCTCCTTAAAAGTCCCGAAAAACAGCAAGCATCTGTTGATTGTCTGATACACAGGGAAAATTGATAGCAATCTTCTGCCCCGCAGGTGGCTGGGGCTGCCAGGCAAGGCTGCAGTGGCAATGCAATCCCTCCAGCAGGGTTCACCTGTGTCCTGGTGCTTCCCGAGGGCTCCCTGTGCCCCTTTGCTCTGGGCTTCTGTGCTGAGGTGCCCCTAAGCCAGGCTCTCCTGAGAGCTAGGGTGGTCCTGCTCTTTAGCAGGTGGCCCAGCATCTGTATAATAAAGTGAGCATTGCTAGATCTAGGAACTCCATGTTCCCCAGATTAATGATCCAGCAGCCAGACATATAACTAGGTGATAAAAGGACAAGACTATAGATTTTTGCTGTTTTATTCAACCTCAAGCCAAAATGCACTGCCATAACTAGCAATCTCATGAGGAGGAGAAGACCTTGCACCCATCAGTGTTGTTCCAGATTTCCTGGAAGCAGCTGTGGTAGCCCTTCTGTCTTTCTCCATAGCTGACCTCATTACTCCTCCTAAGATTCTAAGACCTTTCTTTCCAATACTCATGCACAGTTTGAGATGTTCTGAAAGGAGATTAGGGTTTATCTGTCTTTCCCAAATCCCATTTAATTTTTAAACTTTTAATGTATACATCCTGGTGTCTTAACTGTGTGCTTGTTTAATGTTTTGGGGGGGGGGCTTTTTAATGATAGTGCTGATAATAACCATCAATGGGCCATAAATTTTATTGTCCATTAAAAAATAATTCTACCTTTTTTAATTTTCTGCCCTCTGAATTTAATAGCAAGCTCTTTCCATTTCTTAGTCTGTGGAGACACATCTAGAGGTGTTCATGCCACCCTCTTGATGTCATACATTATTTTGAAAGCCTTTGTCAATACCTCTCTGTATTTTTTCCTAAAATAAACTGTCCCAAACTTTTCAATGTCTTTTCACACAAATGTAATTTCTGACACCAGCTTCACCCATAATTTATCTCTCACTTCTTCCCGTTCTCAGACTTTTTTTAAAAGAACAGCTGGAGATGAGCACCTTGAATCAGGTACTCAGGCACTTTTTAATGGAATCCTTCCATTTTCAGGCTGATTTTCCCATTCGTGGTTGTTCTAAAATTTCATTTGATTACAGTTTATTTTCTGAATGCTGCAGCCCCTTGGATGGCAGGGCTTTCAATGAATTTCTAGAGGTGTTGCAGCTTTAATTTAGACCCTGAGAAGCTGTTTTAATAACTCAGAGCCTTCCACCCAGTGTGCATTGCACTGGTCAGCAGCAAAGAGGTGACAAGGTTCTACCAGCCAATTATTAGTTATTGCAAGGAATCACAGATACCGAAATAGATCCTGGTAAAGTGAGATGTTTTAGATTATCATTACTGAGTTGTAAGGTAAGTGTGAGATATAAAGGAATTAGGACACTTGACAACAAAGATTTCTGCTGCACACCTGAGTCTCCTAAAGGAAAAGGCCTGGAACAGCTGCTTAACTCCCTGTGGCTACATGACAATAAATCTCACTTCAATGAGATCTGTTCTCTGGGAAAAATATCTCTTATTTTTTCTCAACAAGAATGTGGAAACTTGTAAAGACACACTGGACCTGAATGGGATTTATGTTGTCTTGGAGAAAAGCTATTCTGTCCCACAGATAATCATCTTTAGCCCTGCCTTAAACGGCATTCCTAACAGGCATTCTGTCACGTGGCTCCCAGTCTTGGGTATATCTCAACAGTAACCAGACATGAGACATTTTGTGAGACACCACATATCACTAGATAGGAGAAAACTCAAGCAAAATTAGTCCTTGAGCTATATATCATCCACAAAATATCTATTTTTCCATTATAAACGTGTGTTTTCTTCTTAAAAGTGGTTAATCCAAGTGGTTGCTAGGGGGAAACAAGAATTCTCCTCAGATCACCTGGAAACTTTAATGTCTTGAATCACACCAGGTCAAAATGCCAGGTTATTTATTTCAAACAATATCTGTCATCTCATTGTAACCAGGTGTTATGCAAGCAATGATAATCCCTTCAGATGTAAAGGAGTTTCTGAATTTGGCACCATGCATCTCCATTGCCACCTCATCTGGTTCAAAACAAGGTTGAAAAAAGTACAGAAAGGAGCACCATTTTAACTAAGAATACTAATCTAGGTGTCAATCTGCTTTAGCAGAGCACTACATTTGGAAGACTTACTAAGATGGTATCCTAGATTTATAACCCAGATTTATATCCAGAGAAATGCAAATTAAAGCAAAAAAAAATAATTTCCATTTGAAGGACATAAATATATAGAAAAATTATTAGAGAAGTCAGTCATTGTAGTTTATGGACTCTCTTGTTACTATACTGATTTGGTATGATGTGTATCTTCCATACTGCTTGTCTGCTAAATCCCTTTTCCTGGGAATATTCATGTCATAAAGCTGTGGAAGGGAATTCAGAAGCCTGTGTTCATGCTGTGCTTGTTATAAATGTCAGCTACCACAGCATTTGACCTCAGATTCATTTTTTTATATTTCAGCAATTATCAGGATCATGATGTTATAGTTTTGATGGGCATGTGGATTTCCTCTGCATCAAACATCTGTATCTACATAGGAAACCTATTGCAGCCCCTGGATATGGAAGCTGGATGATTTTTGTAGTAATTCAAATTGAGACTGATGTCAGGCTCCCTGGGCAAGTTCCTGCACAAGTAAGGAAGAAGGAATAGGGAGATCATGAGCAAACTCAGTATAGCCACATTTCTGTATTTCACCCCAGGGACAGGGAGCACCCACCAACATACCTGGTGTGTGGAAAAACAGCAGATTGTAATCAGAAGTGCATGTGGCTGCCTTCTCAGCCAGAAGGATGGAGGGGACTGCATCACTTTTTTATGGTTTTAGATGGAGTTTTTATTGAAAAACTAGCAGAATTTGGCTAATTGGAAGGAATTTCTCCCATCAGCCCTTATTTCTTCAGGTTTTTAACAAATTCTGCTATAAGCAGTTAAAATTAAAGGTTATACTTTGAAGTCAAATTTACAGTTAAAATGTACTTCATTTTACACATACATATAGCACCTAGGTGAAGATCCTGCCAGGCAGCCTATGTAGCAACGTCAACATCTACCTTTCCACATGTCATAAATCAGTTTTAAAATGTATCCAGTTTTGAAGAGTATTCCCTGGCTTCATTATAACACAGATGAGCAGCAGATGCCAGCTCACTATGAGATGCTGGGTATGAAAAAGTAAATTTCCACTCTCAAAATTCTCTTGGATTCTGTGCAGTTATAAAGGAAACATGCCTTATGAAATCTCTTCGGGTACTCTCTAGCCATTATAAACTCCTTTAAATTACTATTACCAATATCTTAATCTCATCAAAAGGGAGAAATATAGGCCCAAAGTAATTCTCCAGACACTGGACAGCATTTTTTAAAGAGAAGCAGATTAAGGGGTCTTCAGCCACCTGAAGCATCTGCAGTACCAGAAAAAAAAAAAAATTAAAAAAAAAGCAAGCTGTCTTTTCATGTAGAGGGAGGACATTTGCACAGTGTCCTGTCATGTGTGCCATCATTTTCTGAAGTGAGGAGTACTGCAGCTAATTTAGTGCCTCTGACATGCTAATTTGCATCTCTGGAAACATGAGAAATATCTACTTTTCTTTTAATAATACAATGGCTTTGAGGCTCAAAATAGTTACGTATCATAACAGGAAGCACTGCAGAGCAACTAGCACTGTATTTAGAGTGATCAGGAAGAGAGAAAGAGACTGACATTTTATAAAGGCAACAATAAACACTTAAAATACTGGGCAGCACACTTATGCTCTCAATGAGGTAAATGAAGCATAGAGAGCATCCCACCTTCTCTCCACTATTGCACCAGAGAACACACAGATAATTCCTCTCTTCACCCCATTCCCCAGCATGTCACTTCTCTGATTCTTTGCACCCAGACATGGGGGTGGTGAACTGAAAGGTGACTCACTGTAAGTTATATATGTCTATAGATCAGAGAAAAAATAAGAAAGATAAATATAACATGGAGGTGGTGCTTTCAGGAGACAAATACTTTTACATCCTAGACTCCTGTGAAAAAATTCCATGTTTTCTGAGGTTGAGCAACTGGTTTCATATGTCATTCAAATTTGCCTGTCTGTGCTGCTGGTAACAAGTGAACTTCAGCCCTCATTTCATTATGAGACAAGAAGAGGGTCACTCCAGTGTTGGAGGGCTGCCCCATTGTTGGCTTTGCTGTGTGACTGTTATTTCCTTCCTTTGAAAGTTTCTTTTGCCAAGCCAGCTGAAAAGCCAGGACAGTTGTTATTCTGTGCATGTGTTTATTTAGACTGCCAAGTTAACTGTTATGGGAGAATTTTTGCAGAAAAGAGTAGGATTTGTCACAGGTCATGTAATTTCTGTGCAAGGTATAGGGACCTTCCTGTGAAAAGTATGGGAACCCTGTGCAGGCAGCCCAGTGCTTCACTAAACCCTTGCAGAGGAAACAAGAAACTGGACAGTTTGCAGAGGGAGTTTTGTACAACTAGATATACTGCTGTAATGAGTGGGTGGTGAAGTTATTCCTGTTTTTTTCAGAGAGGATGTTTTTATTGTTACAAGAAGTGACTGAAGAACAGCTTCAGGTCAATCATTCAAGAAAGAGAGCTCTTATGCTCCAAAAATTTAAAACTTTTTTGATCTAGAAATCTTCTCATTGGTGCTCACAGGTTTTCAGCAGATTTAGATTCCAGCTGAAACTTCATTCTGTTCCTTTCTTGGCAGTGTTCACTTTCAAAGAGAAAATTTCAGCCCCACTGCCAATACTCATGAATTAGTATAAGTCAAAGAGCTTATTTTGGGTTGTAGGGTTCTTCTTTTCCCCTTTCACTTGTGTACTGATTCATGTCATCTTCATTTCCTTGCTTTAGAAGCCTGCTCCTCGACAGCAAGGAGAGACACCACTAGGACAAAGTCAGCAGCAGTCTTCTGTCTGGGGCAGAAGACTGTAAGTTTCTCCTGACCCTTTTCCCTGTCCAGAGCCTTGGAAAGCTCATAATAGACTTAAAGACTTGGACCAGCCATCTGACACTTGCATTTGAATGGCTTTACCCTGTGTTTCTGTGAGGGTTCTCTCCACGGGGACACGGGCTGTGTGTTTTGGAGCTGGGCCTCCTGTGCTGGTGACATGTCAAACCACAGCTGCTTCCAGCAACCTGTCCTCAGTGAACAGGCAAACAGAACGAAGATCACTTGCACTGGGGTTTCAACCCATCGAGAGAAGGAGACAGATGGCAGAAAAGGAGATAATTAAAACATCCACCTCTTCCAAAATGCTTTAATAGAAAGGCAATGTTATGGGATATAAAAAAAAATCCAGAACTAGTATATAAAATAAAGAGAGAAATCTTATCTAACCTAACAGGGTAAAGGTAATGTGATTGGAGAAGACCTGGTGTCAACAGTGATCTGGTGCATATTATCAGTCATTTTCAAAGGGATGTAATTGGCATGAAACCACAGCATGCCATGGCAAAGCCAGCCATTCCAATTGAAAAATCTATGCTGGCTGAGAAGCAGAATGCCTCTGTGATGACAGATTTTTTGCTCGCTGGTAGGCCTAAGGATGAAATCCTCTACTTGTCAGTGTCCTTGGGCAAAGCCATTCAAGCAGTCTAAGGCCCTTTAAATATGACATCTGCTAAATCACTTGCTGGTAATAAGGGAAAGACCTTTTGGGAGGGATGCTAAAATAAGTAGTGCTGCTGGAGAAATGTGTGATGAAGGCAACACAAAGGAAATGGCATCTTACAGACAATGTCAGGACACCTGTTGAGACTTAAAATAGAGACTTTGAGCTCATTAGGATTTGATGAGCACTCATACCTTCTTAAGAGCAGGTGCTCTATTCCCCTCATATGTTGTTTTTTTTTTTTGTAGGAAAAGTCCTCTCAACCCACTGGAGTAGTTCAGTGTCCAGAAGCATTTCTGGTTGTAGGACAAGGGCAAGTTGATATCCCAGGGGCATATAGCTTGAGGATGAGTGACTTTTCTGTGATCCTTAATAAGACTGCAACCTTTTCCTGCTTGAGGGGCATTATAACAAAATGTCTCCCCTATTTGGGAGCTCCTTTTTAAAGAACATATAATATCTGAGGCTTACTTTCTTCTGTCAAATTACAATAAAATAGGGGAATGGGTGCACAAGTTATTGCAGCAAGGACAGATAACATGCATTAAACATAAACAATGAATGTAATTACATAAGCCTCATTTCCTAAGCAAACCAAGCTAAAAAAGATTTAATTACTGTTACTTGGCCAAGAGACACATGAAACAAAAGCTGCTGATGTTTTGATATTCTGTATAGGGATTTTTTTTTTTTTTAATAGTTGTCAGTATGATTTATATATGGCGTGAAATAGCTGTGCAGTTATCAGAACAGTGTTCAGGCTAGTGCTGGGATACAAGAAGAGTACACAACAATGAGGAACTTGGGAGAAAACTGAAATTTGAGCTATCCCAAAAAATTCCCCCTGGCCTCTGAAAATTTTCAGATATAGGATCTTGCACAAAGAGTCTCACTGTTTCATAGCGGTGGCTTGGTATCGTTTACTCTTTTTTACTTCCTAAATATAAACACACAAACCAAAATTTTTAAAAAGGGTTTAGGGTGAGCAGGATATAGAGATAATAATTTCTTTCAGAAATGTAGACACACATTTTTCAGGAACAAACGATTCTGATTCTGGCAACTGCTTTGTGAACGTGGCATCACTGTCATTTTCACTGCTGCAGAACAGGCTGTTTCACTATCACCCAAGGGCCAGAAAGCACTTTTGTCTGGGACAGAGCTTCTAGGCTTCCAGGCATGCACCCTGGACCACCCTTGTAGCCATCATATTTTGTGTGATAACAGCAGCCTGATGCCCTGGAAGGATCTGGGGGAGCCATAGGCTCAGGAGGATTCAGAGCTATTGCAGGCAGTTGTGTTCTATGTCGATACAAACTTCTAATGCCCTAAAACCTTATCAGAAAATGAAGCAGCACAAAACTATGTATGGTAGGTGTGTAGACTTCTTTCAGATCTTATCTGTTTCTGAAAAAGTTATTGAAGAACTTGATACTTATTTGCTAACTGCAGGCAAAGCTATCCATGAACCTAAGGGCTAAGAAAGAGTGCACCCCAAAGAAAATTGAGATGCATGAGGGAAGCACAGCTGATATCTTTTTTTCTATCAGGAAAAAGGATCAGTGAGCTGGTTTCTTCAGTTCTACCTCCACCAGTACTCTTCAATTTTATAGAATTAATGGATCTGAGAAGATTTAGATCATGATTAGAGTCTGGGACCAGAAATTGTAAAATAAACTCTCAGGAAACTCAGAATCTCCCCTATTGTGTATTGTAAGATACTGAGATTTACAGTCAGTCTGGGAATCTGGAGAGGAGAGTAACAGAACATGGCTGCTCAGAAGTTTTAGCAAGAATGTTTTATCTAAACTAAAGCAAAGCTAACCAAAGTAAATTTCATGTTCTTGAAATAAAACCCCTGGGTAAGAGTGAAGGCAATGGGATATACAGACATATCACAGAGCAGTGCAACCAATACATGCATCTCAAAAGGTGAGAAAAGAACATGAAGGATGCTTGGACTGGTGTAGTACACTGGACTATCAGCTAACTTCCATCATCAGTGTCCTGGGGGCAAATGAGATACAAATAAGGTGAGGAGGGAGGCAATAACCAGAGAAGAAACAATCCTGAGATGCTTGGAAAGTAAATGAAAAACCAAGATGTTGATAAATATTTCCAGAGAAGTGGAAAGCCAAATTCAGTGAATGCAATATGAATGTATTTACCAATTCATCATAACACTGTTGCCACTGTTTAAATGAAAAAAGTGCAGTGCTTTCCCTAATTTGAGTGTGAATATAAATATGCCAAAATCAACAATGTGATCTGTTTGTCTGAAATTTCATTCCCTCAGATAATTTTTGATGAGCTGTTATGATGATCAGGGAGATTATATCTCAGCCATGACTTTTTCAGAAACTGCGTTTTTTTCTAGGCATGAGACAGAAAAAGTATTTTAACATTTGTCTTTGGTTGCCAAGTCTTGCATGCTTTTCCAATAAGGAGCAAACAAGTCCTACAGAGCTAAAACTGGAAAACTAGGAAAATATTACAAAAACATAGAAATTTCTTTGTTGCTTTTATTTACAGAGCTATAAATCTTATTTTTTGTGAATTTTAGTGTGTGTGTGCAAATGACTATAAAGGTGTGTAAATAATAATAAATCTACATACTGAATGATAGTAGCTAAGTTAATAACCAGATAACACTAATTTCTTTGAATATAGACTGAAACCCCCCCTGATTAGAAGAAATTAGCCATAAATAACTGATTTTGATTTTTCAGTGTCAGTTCACAATTACACTAGACTGTGATGCAAAGCAGAGATATTAGTCCTTCTTAAAAAATAAAAAAGTTTGTACAGGCTTTTTCTTTTCAACATCAACAATCCTATTCCACATATCATTTAAAAGCTCCCTCTCCTTAACCTCTGTTTTAATGAAATTTGCTCTTTAGTTTTGAATTTATGCTGCAGATTATTTTATTATAGGAAATGGTAGTACTTGAAATAAACTGTGTTTTCAATTTGGAGTGTTCTGCTGTTTTACCTTTTGCTATCCATTCCTGATATATTCTGAGGAGATCAATATGAAAGTCATAATAATCGTGTATAGAAGTCTAATTCATAACCTGCTTCCATTAATGCTGTGTTGACTGAGAATAGTATATTTCTGATGGCTTTTGTAAAGCCATGGGCTTTGCTGATGCAGCTTCTGTGAAGCCTGTAATGGGTTTCATGGCAATTCCAAAAAAACACTGTTGGTAGTTAGATTTTCATTTTCATGGGTCTGAAAATGTACAGTTCAGGCTAGTCACAAAATATATGGACTATGTAAGCTAAATATCTAGCTACAATGATTTCTGTAATTGAAATAAGATAGAAAATTTATATATGGGGGACAGTGTGGCTAGATTGTAGAGTGCTTCTAACCCAAGAAGTTGGACACTGAAAAATGCATGGATGCCAGTACTCCTGAGGATGCTATGACCATTTCATTTTAAGAGCTACCTTCAAGGTGTGAATACAATTTTTCTATCTATACATTATTAATATTAATTTTACAAAATCTTCCTATCCATCTTTAGAAATGCCACTAATAGATATACTTCTTTTTACTGTTCTCATACTTATCATACACATACTGATTATTGAGTTGCACTTGGAAGATGTTCAGAATTATCCTTAAATACTCTCAGTCCCACACAATAAACACAAAATGAGTTCTTAATGTTAAAAACCCCACTCATATCAAGTGCTCAAATAAAAAGATTAGCTAGATTACTTGTTAATGAGAAGAAGAAGTCTGTAATTAAATTATGTTCTCTCTATTCGTCCCCACCTGCATGGACTAAATAACTTCACAGGTGTACTTTCTTTCATTTCCTGAGCTATATAAGGCTGTGTTGTTTAATTTACTTGAGCTCTGAGTCTTCACCAGAATCTCTGCTTGTTCATTGTATATTTTCAAATGAGTCAAAACACATTTTCTCAGCACTTTGCTTAACAAAGCAATGCATGAAGTAAATAATGTTATCTTTCTCATCGGGATAGTCTTAAAGGAAATCTTAGTAGTCCTACATGGAGGATACAATTAATTACTCTAATTAAATGGGTAAAGACAGGATTATTTTATCTTGCAATATCCAGTGCAGCTGAAGCTGATACTGAACATTTATGGGCTATTTTTAATCCAAAACACATATATTTGTGATAAAGAACTTTGATGGAATTTACTTCATTTAACTTGCACAGCTATTTTGCCCCTAATTTTGAGGTGGCCTACATAATCAGTAAGAAAATATACAGACTTAAAAGGCCTGTAGAGAATGGTGTTCAGCTCCTGCTGGGGTGTTTGAAATCAGCTGATCAGAATCTTTTGGTGGCACTGCAGTCCATCCCAGCCATAAGAAATTTAAGTGTTTGCTTTAGAAGGTCATTGTCACTAAGCATCTTCAATAAAAGTGCAGTTTAAATAAATGGAAAAGGAAGATTGTCTTCTGGCTATAGAGAATTTGAGCAGATGAAAGAATTGAAGATTTGACAGATACTCCTTTAATTGACTGAGATTCATCCTCTACTTTGACTGTTTTATAGCTCTGATTTCTAAATTGATCCAAGTAAACCCCGATAGGTTTGGTTTTAAATTCCATGCTACGACCTTTGACTTTCTCTGGTTTATGAAAATATTTTTCATCTGCTTTATTGTAATAATGCTGTCTTCCTCTTTTACATAAGGTTGAATTCAGAGCCAACTGCTGTACAGAAAACTGTGAGTAATTGACATCACTTATATCTGTCTGAGATGCTACTTCAGTACGCAGTCACTCAGACTTTGCACATCTCAGAAATTCTGGGAAGCACCTCAAAATTTTCACATCTAGCACAAAATTCATGTTGAAATGGACATGAAAAAATCTTGCATATGGCTGGAGAGTCTTCAATAGTCAGTTATAAACTAAAAATAAATTATTTTTTCTCATCTCACTTGAGCTCATGCAGTCAGCCAAGCACAATATTTTAGCTGCTAAAATATTCATTTTGAGCTGTTTGTTTTCCATTACAGAACTCAATGTACATATTTAGCAGTACAATAGTGAGTCTGATCTCTCAGCAGTAATACATAGCTCTTGAATTCTCAGCATCATTCAGTCGTTGTTGTAGGGCATGTGTAAAAGAAGGGAGATTGAGATGAGATGAGATATGAGATAAGAGATATGAGATATGAGATATGAGAGATGAGATGAGACTACCATCTCTTTGAGTCTCACCCTAAGTCCTATGGAGCCCAGCAAGTGCTCAGGTGAAGCCTCCCATCTCTATGCAGAGCTGGCCATGGTGTGTAAGGTCTAGGGCAGGACAAAGCAGCAGCATGGGATTCCAGAAGATTCTCAAAGGCCACCTCTTTGTCATACATTTCTGGAAATGTCCTTTTACTGAGAATCACCATCTGCAGTCTTGCAGCCAATAAAAATGACTTACATATTTGTTTATAAGAAGAACATTTCTAAATACACAGAGAATAGAACAAGTACATATTCCAGAACCATTCAGCTCCAAAGACAACCTGAGCTAGGAAAACTGCTTTCTGGACTTTCATTCTTCCCTGCAAGGGGCTGGTTTTGCAGAAAACTGAGGGCAAAATCTTCACATTGTTCCACTCATAAGAGAACAGGAAGTTGAGGTGAAGTATCTATTCCACAAAAAGTTTGAAGAAGACTGCACAAGACTAAGCAAACTTTCTCTGTCCTCAGTACTCTGACCTGTGCCAGAATTCTAGCCTTAGAATAGATACAATTTATATGCACCAAGCTAGATATGAGATCAGCCCATTTACTGTTAGTGATGTCAGGCATGGATATGAAATATGGCTAAATCAGAAGGATCTGAACATTTAGCAGGTGTTTTAGTAACCAGTGAATTAATTTGTTAAAGAAACTGCTGGCCAGAACAATGCAAGCAATTGTTGCACATAAGGCTTCTGAAAATTTCCTTCCAAATGAAACTGTTAGCAAGCAGTAAAAATAAGTATATAGATAAAAATGCATAGGAAAACATCAACACAGGCTATAAGATGAGACTATTTTTTCAGTTTTAGTGTTGGTGGATTTTCATATTTTTCAGAAAAGATGAAGGCATTTTCATAACAATAGAAAGGTGGAATTATAGGGACAATATATGATAAAATTAACCATTTTCCAAAACCAAATCACTCATGGTACTACTTGTAAATAAGTCAAAATGGAAATTGTTTGGTGAGCATAAGGATAGAACACAAAGGTGTGATGATGCAACAGGATTGCCTTAGTTTCTTAAGGTAATTTCAAACTACCTATCCTTTAGAAGCTGATACTTGGAATGGGGAGTTTTTACTGCTAGGGCTGTGTGTGACAAAATCTTTGCACCACTAATGATGCATCTGTTAGATTTTAGAAGATAGTGAGTACACATAAAAGCAACATCGCAAAATGAGAAAACCTCTCTCTTTTCATTCCAATTATGTACATTTTTCTCTGTCTTCTTTCCCTTCATTTTCATCTTTCTATTCTCTTCTCTGTTCTCTCTGAGCCAATATTTTAATTTGGCTATGAGTAGCAAGAAAATTATTACTTCCTACAAAAGCTGGTCCACAGAAAATCCTTGTTTTGGGAACTCTTTCTGTGACAGCAACACCTCTCTTTCCTTCTTTCTATTTTGAAGGCCCAAAAGAAGAATTGACGCCACAAGTTTCTCCCAAAAACTAAGCTACCATGTAATTTATCAGTAAATCACATCAGCATTCTACACTTCCATCAAATAGAGAATTAGTCCCAGGTAAGGGATAATTAAGCATTACTGTTAATGGTAGTGACTAGATCCTCTAGTTCTTCATCAGAATCATATCACAGTTATATGAAAGTAAATGTTTAGGTAGAAAAACTGTCTGCAATGGGACACATATCCTTTAACTTCAGGGCAGTATTAGATCCATTAATCTGCAGTCATGGTGATGTTGGTTGATTTTTTTTTTCATGAGCTAATGTACTGTTAATAAGGTGTCAATTACTGATGCAAGCAAACAGGGAAAAGAATAACATTTCTAATTGCTGTAGTTATCACCTAAGTGCAATTATCTACCACTGCTGAAATAAATCACCTCAAGATTAAAAGCTGTCTTTACAACATTCACATTTTTTTTTTATTATTACCCTAGCTGCTTTTCAAGTACCTCTTCCTTTCCTTTCCTTTCCTTTCCTTTCCTTTCCTTTCCTTTCCTTTCCCTTTCCCTTTCCCTTTCCCTTTCCCTTTCCCTTTCCCTTTCCCTTTCCCTTTCCCTTTCCCTTTCCCTTTCCCTTTCCCTTTTCTCTTCATTAGTGGACAGAAAGAAGTCAATATACATTATTATAAAATTATGAGTATTGTTTTCCATAGATCTTAAGTAAACTATTAAGTCTCCATTCACTTTCCCTACTTCTGCTTCAGTCTACCCTGAGGGGTTCCTCCTGGACTGACATAATGAGTTGTCTATATACCCTATTTTTTTTTTTTTTTTTTATTTTAAACTTATTTAATTGAAACTTAGCTCTTTCTGCCATCTAGTTGTGCTCAATAAGTTCATACTATCACTAAATCTAAGGTAATTTTATAGGATAACTTCCAGGATTCTCCTACTTTAAAACCTCTTCTTCCAAACACTGAGAAGTTTGGATTAAAATTCAGTCTGCTTGCCAACAAAGAAGCAATTATATATAAAGACTGCTAACAAGCAAAAAAAGCCCATGCAGATTTTGTGGAAGCATGTGATTTGTCATTCACAACATGGTACCAGAGAAAGGTGCATTTGTGGACTTCATTATCCTCCTCTGACCCAGGCTGTGTTGACAGAGGTCTCCCAATTAGCCTGAAGCAGAGTTAACAAGGCAGCATTCAAGGAGGCAGAGTGTTTCTGGCTGTGTGGTGCACAGGGCTGCTTACTCCTTGCCTCTAATTGGAAGAGAACCTCCTCCCTCTCCTGGCCACCTTCACCAGCAGCTGCTGAATCCACAACACTCCCTCTGTGCCCCTGATCTAAACTCCAGCCACTCCCTGATGGCTCGTCTTGCAGATTACATTTCCCACCGACTTGGAGTCTATATCTAACACCCATGGAAAAGCAAAGGCGTCCCAGAATCTAGCTACTGTCTTTCAAAAACATACTCTTGTCACAAGCATCAGCTCCTGGCAGATACTTAACAGAACCAATCCTTTCCTTCTTGCTTCCCCCACATTTTCAGCTTTGCTGCTTCTTTCATTAACTCCTCATCACATAATCTGAGCACACAAATTTTTGCAGGGCTAAGAAGGAGCCGAATTGCATTATTTCTTCTGCTTTAAGCTAGGTCTACCTGTGTTACAAGTAAAAGGAAAGTGGGGAACTAGCAGTGAAATAAACATATTTCACAGAGTGGGTAAAGTATGTCTGAAGAGATGAAAGACATTTATTTTTTCTATGCTTCTCTATCTTTTCATGTCTTGGATTCTTTTCTGTGGAAATTTTTTTCTCTTTTCAAGTGGTTTGTGTCCTTTTTTGACATGATGTCTTTTCAGCTATCTTTCCAGCTCTATTCACTTCCCAAAATAGCTGCATTATCACACAAAAGAAAGTGAAGCAAAGATATCAGGCACTGATCTAAGATGTCCAGATCAACAACAGCATTGGGGAAATCAAAGTCAGAGGCAGTATGCACAAACAGGCATCAATGGTCATGTTACAGAAGTTGGAGATTTTTCCATTAGTGTTGGTTCCTGCAGCAGACATGCTTCAGGGACACCTGATATGAATTCTCATGGCTAGTTTATGGTTGCATACGCCTCTTATCCATCCTGGTGATGTTTTTGGCCTTGACTATTTTTCAGCACTTTGGTGAAGTCTTCTGCACAAATCAGTCTCCCTAAAAAGTGAAGCAGAATGAACGTGAAGTTTAAATGTTTTTAACGTTCCACTTCTAAATTATATGATGGTGATTTGAGAAGATCTGGTAATATGAGTCCAATTATTTTAATAATAAAGGCCAAATACAGGAAAATCCAGGGAATCTCAGAGGTTGTCATGACAATTTGCCTTTCTATTACAATAGTTTCACCTTAAAAATAACAAAAAGGGAAAAAGCATAGTCATTATGGATGTTTGGTGAAAGTAAACACAAGGCATTATATAGATACTTTATCTTGAGCTCTTAAAGAAATAATCAAATTTGATTTTGACCTGATTTTGAAAAAACCATCTTGTACCATTTGTAGTACCGTTGTACAAAAAGCCAGATGATCAGGTTGGTCTCTAAATGTTGTTGATATGGCATATAAAAGTTGCAGCACTGCCTACAAAACAATCTTTGGGCCAGAAAGTAGAAAAATTTAGTCAAGTAAAATGATGGGAGGGAAAACAAGGTTTTTTGATACAGATTTTGGTTGAGAAGATCCTGAGTTGCAGGTTGCCAGAGCTCAGACAGCTGTAACACAGAACAAACACTTGGTTGTCTTCTTCCCATGCCATCACCCTTGCCATCTGACTGGTACCTGCTGGAAAGCCTCCAGGACTTCCTGGAGGCTTGCCCTGCTGCAGTGTGAATATTTTTACATAACCTAAAGCAACTTGGCAGGGTAAATACACTTGACAGAAATTTGCTCAGTGTGAATGACTTGAAGCCACAAGGCCAAAAATTTAGGGTAATTTAATGTCATTTATCATGCTGGGAAAGTGAAAGGAAGCTGAACAACAGAGGTTGCATCTTCTTGTGGAAATACTGAAGTCTCCAGTTCTGATATTTGCTAAAATGAAATATTTAAAGGGCTTGAAACAATTAGGCTGTGGCAAGAAATATTGAATATCACCAAAAGAACCATCATGAACAGTCTATTCTTTCTTTAAGTTAATTGAATTCTAGGAGTGACTTCCAAAGAGATGTTTTACTCCATAAATCTAGTATTCTTTTAAATAATTGAAAAGTGAAGTCAGTCACCTGGCACCAGAGCAGAACACAGTAGCAGTTATTTAAGAGGTTGAAACAACTCCCATTGAGTCTCTAGTACTTCTCTCTTTTGATGTTTGCAAACAAATCATTGTAAGAGCAGATCTCAGCAACTGTAGATTAAGGAGCTATTGAAATGTCACAATGGTGTCCTGAGGTCAGTTGCTTGCAATTTAATGCTGATGAATAATACTGAAAGGAGATCCCTTGAAACTGAATCGAACCTTTCTTAGTCAAAAATACAGGAAAAATCTTGAAGGATGGGAATCCATGAACTTGTACCTGACTACATGTTGTTCTTGTCAGAATAACCAGCTATGCCTTAGTTAATATGATAGCAAGCTTTCAAGCATGCTGACAGTGTAATTGATTTTTATTGGTTTTTTTGTGGGGTGGTCATGGGATGAAAAGAGAGGGAAAAAAAAATCAGGAAGAAATTGAATTCAAGACTAACTGGCACAACATTTTCAGTGAAATTTGGGGAAAATAAGTAAAAATGCTATTTTGGATCACTTAAAAATAATGTATTGAAAAATAAAATCTTTTTTACTTGGAAGATACTTGAAACACTTTTACTTACAACGGTTATAGTGAAATTTATCTGAGAAAAGGGACTCCATCCCTTTGAATATTCCCTAACATTCAATCTAACACCACCACCCCCCCACCCTGGTGCAACCTGAGGCCATTTCCTCATCTTATTTTTTGTTACTTGGAAGAAGAAGAAATGTGATCAGAGGGCTCAGTCAAACAGGAGCCAGACTCAAGAAGATTTCAGATCATTCATGGCAATGGCTTGGAGGCTCTGCAAAGCTTGACTTCTTTCACTGTATTGCTGCATCCTCTGACATAATCTGCCAGCCAAAAAAAATTAACCTTTAGGTCAATCTCACAGACTTGCAGAGCAGAATTGGCAGTGAAATCTGCTTGGCTGCAAGAGTTCTCACAGAGTACAGTGTTTGTTACTCTGGGTCCTTCACGGGTTATTTTTTTTATTTACATTGATGGAAAATGTACGAGTGTGACATTCTGAATTAACACATAGTGATATTTTAGTAATTTTTTAGGTTAGAACAAAGGGATTTGTGGGTGCTTTTCTTGCTGTTTTAGTGGGAGGGATAAATGAGGCCATGCACACCTTACAGCAGTACCCTGGCAGGGTGGAACCTTAAACAAGATTAAAGACACTCATAGGAGGAAGACATCAAGGAAATAGCACCATGACCAAAGAAGTTGTTTTGCAATGCAAATATAAAAATGCATCAGTTTTCAACGGGGAAAAAGAAATTTCAGATGTGAGAATTACATTAACCATCTATTGTTGTTGTTAGGCTTTTAATTTGCCTTGTAATCTACAGCTATTATATTAATGAGATGAATAAAAATTGATTGTATGATGCATTAGAGAACAATCTAATTTTAACTAGCATGGGTGGGCTGTTGTTTTCTAGATGGTTTATTATTATGGCTTGGACTGGTTGAAGATTTGTGGGACATCTATTGGAAAATGCCATTCTCTAACAAAAAGGAAATTAAAATTTGGCATAAGAATAAATTATGACCACTGAGTGCTAAAGAGATAAAGACTTTCAGAAGCTATTTCAGCAGTAGAGATCAGATGATGCCTCATTAACTACCCCAGACTTCAAACAAATATGGTAACATAATCACTTTAAAATTCCCATGCTAATTAAAATTTTGCTTTCTTTTGCACTGTGTTATGTTTATTTCAGAAGTGCAGCAGCACCCCCCATTAGAACTATAGCAACTTTTAAAACAACGTGTCTTTTTCAATCGTTCATTTCTTATGAGAGACTTGGCATTTTTTGCATTCTATTGGTTTGCATAGCTTCTTCAGAGCTTATGTAAAGCAGCATTCTTCTGTGTGCTTCTTCCAGTTCCTCCAGTCAACTGCACCTCTGGAGAGATCTGCTTCTGATAGAACCAATCACATATTTTCTATTGTTAAAAAACAATGATTAAGAAAAATCACAGATTTGCCAGTATTCAGACTGTTTTTGTGTGCCATACAACTGTGCCTGAATGATGCCACTTAACTCACTGACAAAGCATCAGATCAGAAATTTAGGTGGTCCCAAATAGCACTGAAACAGTGAACTGATAATATTTTGAAGAACATTTTTTTTTAGGAAATGCAAAATATTCATGTGTGTATATATATATATATTAATTTCTAGATGGCTATCCTAAAGAGGAAATGATTTACAGATGGAGGAAAAATTCAGTGGAGGCTGCTGATCAGAAATCTTGGCGACTCTATCAGTTTGACTTTATGGGTCTTAGAAATACTTCAGAAATTGTGAAAACCTCTGCAGGTAAGAATGATACAAATGGTAGTGTTTTTTCTGGAATTCAAATTAATTAAAAATATTTATCCTTGATTTGCTTTCATTCAAGTGCAAATTGATTTTAATATGTTCCAATGTTCATATGAGAACCTGTAAAGTTCAAACTTCAAAAATACTGACTTTATCTTAATTTTTGATAATCTCTACTCTTCTGGTGACTTCACAAATTGAGGAATAAATGTTTGCTCAATATGGTGGTTTGTTATAGACTCGAAGTTACTGTATGATTCTCATTCCTCATTTACTACGCCACTCCTGCATTAAATCTGTCTTCACCATAAGTCAAAAATTTTGAGCACAATGGTAGGTTAGTGAAATTAGACACTTTCTGTTCTTAATCATTCAGACAACAGCTTAATATTTTTCTTAGTATTTCAAAGGCACTCTCTCAGCTGATAAATGCCTTTGCTTAGTGATCTTGCCAATTGATTGCAATTAAAATCTAATGATGCCTATTCTATCTCTTCAGAAATCTTGCTGTTTCTTATAATACAGTAATATAGAGAAAGTAAATAAAAAAAAATTAAATGGAATACATTATTAGAACTGGATAAACTGTGGTAACACCGTGTCTAAACTTGATACATGACTGCAGTAAGCTCCATGATTACCATGATTTCGTAAGTCTCACAGCTTCTGGGGGTATCTGCTAGAAGCAACCTTCTGCTTAACAGGTGGTGAATTCTAGAAAAAAATCTAATTTTTTTTGTTCACGAGGTAAGCAAAGTGAAGTTATTATTTTCAAAACACTGAATAATGTTAATGATAAAAAAAAAAAATTATAAGTCTATGGAACTAATGCTGTTCAGTCCTGGCCCACTCACTAACATCAGCAATGAATTCTTAGAACTGGATAGCAATTTTTGTAATGAAAAGTCACTAAAGCTTTAGTGAATGTTTTGAGTTGGTGGTTTAGCAGAACAAAATGTTACAAAGAGCACACATGTGAAAGTTGTCTTTTGTTATGGATACAAAGCCTTTTAATTTGCAAGTTACTCAGGAATGCAAATTTCCCCAATATTTAATCAGGTACAAAATACTAAACCGTTGAAGTATCTAAATCTGTGATTTAACCCCAGCTGGCAGCTTAACCACATGCAGCCACTCACTCACTTTCCCTGGAGGGATGGGGGAGAGAATTGGAAGAATAAAAGCAAGGAAACTCATGGGTTAAGATAAAGATGGTTTAATAGGGAAAGAAAAAGCTATTCACCCAGGCAAAGCAAAACACAAAATTAATTCACTGCTTCCCATGGGCAGGCAAGTGTTCAGCCTTCTCCAAGAAAACAGGGAGGTTGGAACTAGATGATCCTCAGGGTTCCCTTCCAACCCAAACCATTCTATGATCCCATGAAAAAAAAAAAAAATTACCAAGTTATTATTAATCTAATGTCAGTGTATTGATAAACAAATCTATTTAACTCTTCCAGGACAAAACCATATTTATAGAGGTCTTGTTTAAACAAGTGAATGGATAATGTGGAGCAAAGAAAAATCTATTTCCTAGGTTCTTTTTAGCATGTGCCCAGTTCTTATTAAGATGAGTGTGTTGGCACAATATTTTTTGTATAATATTTTTTGTATAATTGCTATTGATGTTTCTGCTTACCCATGTTTGTGAGTGCAAAATCCAACAGCAGTATAATTCAAGTTACTGGAACCACATGATATTTCTATTCTCCTAGAGGTATCACAGTGACAGAAAGCTGACAAATTAAAGCTTATTCAAATACTAAAAAAAATAAAAAATAAAAAAAAATAATTACAAACCCATACCAAAAAACCCTATCAGGAGATTGTGGAAGCTAACTTGGAAGAAACAATGTAAAATGTATGTGTCAGGTTGTCACCTGGAGATAGAAATATGAGTTGTGCATTTCACCAGATATCTAAGAAAGGTGTCAACAAACAAATGAGAGACGTGAAAAATAAATCCTTGAGTTTGCACATGGACCTGAGTTTTCAGAAAATAGACTATGACTATATTTTTTACTCTAGTTTAAGGTAATTTCAAAGTCCAGATTTACTGAATGTCAACAATTTTTACTATCAAGAGCAAACCAGGGCCAGGACTTGAGAAAAAGCATGTACATTGGAAAACCTTGAGTATGTCCCATGTTGTCATGTAAGGAGTCCCAAAATAGAGGGGAGGGGGCAGGACGAAACACAATATGTCTCTGACAAAATTTGAGATAATTCTGTAACTACCTGCTGTGTCTAAATAGATGTGAACAAATAGGATAAAGAGGCACCTGTACTCTGGAAGATGCCTATTTACTGAGGTAGCCAAGGAGTTTGAGAATTAGGGAACCTACAAAGCTGCTGTTTCCTACTGTTCGGACAATCTGTGACAAAGGGAGGTGGCAGCTGCTCCTTACAGGTGTTACATCTCCTTCTCAGCCATGCCACGGGGGGCTGCAGGTGGTCAAGAAAGAGATGCCAGCTTCTGACATGGAAGATCTGTGGTACCTTTACACTCAAGCTGCCTGGGAAGGGAGACTGCCCCCAGGACACCATGGGTGTAGGACACACCTTGAATTTATGCTGCTTCCCAGAGAGAGCAGTTCCCACCCCACGCTCTGGTGTGTCTGGGGCTCCTCTGAGCCATGTGCAAACACACAATGGCCCCTGCAGCCAGCACCCCTTTGCAGACTCAGGACAGAAAGGAAGAATAACATTGTTCAGTGCTGCACAGGGGATCATCCTGACTAATAAGTTGGAGTTAGGAAAAGGGAAGCAGGCTGGACACCAGCAGCAAAAGGTAGTAAATATCATCTCTTCCTCAAGGGGGAATTATGGAAACTACTATTTTACAGAGGGCATTTCAAAGCAGACTAGGTATAGCATGAGAAAATCTACTGCAGGGACCAGTCCTGCACTAACAAGAGATGGATTCAAAACCCTAACTTCTTTTTTGCTTCTGACTTACACCTTTCTGCTTGTTTAGGACACTATTACTTCTCACTAAATTACATCTCTATAATGTGAGAGATGCTGCAGTGCTGCCTTCCTATTTCCAGCTTAGGGATCTCTTTTTAGCTTCTCTTCAACAACGTTCTGAGTAAAATGAAGTGAGGTCACACAGAAAACACAGCAACTTGCTGCTGTTCTTCATTTGCATGAAGTCCTTTCTTTGTAGTCATTTTCATGACAGAATTATTAGATTTAAGACTCAGCAGTGTTCTGCTTTTTGATTTTTTTTTTCAGTCTTTCCAAACCCTTTTCAGACATTTAAATAACCTTTATGTTAATCTATGACAATTTCAGAGGTACATGAGTAAGGAGCCAGGTGTCACAGAATGTATTTCAGAAATATAACCAATATGAGAAATGTCATCTTTTGCACTGAACCAGCAGTGGCTTAAATTATTGACACCGTGATGTACTTTGCTCTTTCTTTACAATTATCTGGCAGCCAAATAAAGTCTTCATTGCCACCTGGAAGAAGTGTACAGTTTTCTCCTGAGGATATTTTTAAAAAAAAAATATGCTAAGATACAAACACATACACACACACAAAAAAAAAAAAAAAAAAAAAAAAAAAAGAAAAAGAAAAGAAAAGAAAACCAAAACAAAAAAAACCCAAAACCTCTTGAAAATGGTGATTGCATGAAATAAACAGCAGAAATCATGTGCTGGTAGTATGATCATGAACTTTTATCTGGAACCCTAAGAAAGTTCTCACTTCAGGAGAGAAATTAATTCAGAAATACTGAAAAATTCCCCTGTTGCCATCTGCCAAGGTACTCAGATACTGTAACAAGAGCACTTCTCTTGCTACAATGTCAAATAAGGCTAACAAAGATAATTAAAGGAGAAGGCCACCTGTGAAAAGAAAGGACAAACTGCATGCAGGGAAAAATTGCACAAATTTTAAAACTGCAAGTCAGTCAACAAAAAGTGACTAGGACAAGGGGAGAGAGAAAAATGTAATCTTTGAAATCACTCTGTTTGTGTTTGTAGTAAATTTCAGGTTTCTGAGTCCCATACATTTAAATACACTTGAAGGGAGTGGTGGGGTGGGGCATAGGAGGGGAACAAAAACCAAGACCAAGAAAAACCCACAAGAGAATCATGAAGGACTCTACAATTAAAGCTCATGGTGTGAGCTGTAGTATTGCTTGCACTTTTCTGTCTACATCTCCCGCAGAAAGTCTATCTATGCTTTTAAAACCATTTATTTTTTCACACTGTTAGAAAAATAAAAAAGCCCTGTAGCTCTTGAATCTTATTTTAATCTCAGATCTTATTTTAATTTGCTTAAAAACTAAAGTACATATTCTGTTGCAGAATACTCAGTAAATGACAAGTACAAAACTACTACAGAACAGAATAAAGCAAACTTGTCTTTCAACAAAATGCAAATCTCTACATATATATATGTATATTTGTATGTATACATATGTACATATATAGCTGTTGGCAGAGGAGGGAAGGGACAGACATGTTTTTATAGGAATGACAATTCCATTAGGAGAGTCCTCATCAAGTCAAATGTGTTCTTGCAGCACAGAGCACCAACTGTATACTGGGCTCCATCCTTTTTTTTCATCAAATGCTGAATTCATTGGGATCAAGAAGACCCTGCCTCAGCTTACTGTGTTGCACAGACTGTCTTTAACTAGATTGCATCCTGAAGCAGACAGGTGGAGACTGTTCTTATATATATATCTGTACATAAATACATCTGTATATATATATATGTACATATATAAATACAATGCACCATTTTAAAATAGTGTCTATTTTCACTTAAATGGCATTGCAGGATCTTTGCCTCTTTCATCACCGGTATGACACTCTCCTGGTTCCAGACAGGACAGGGTTAATTTTTTGCAGTGGCCATGGCCAGGATGTGGATGTTCTTCTACACCACCCTCCTTGGGAGTGGAGGGAAAAGGACTCCAATAACTCTGTAAAATCCAGAATGTTCATACAATTTAAGATTACTTTGTGTGTGATATATAATATTATATATTACACCAAATATACACCTGGATTTGACCTGACTCTCATTCTTTGGCCACTTTCAGAGGAACAGAATAATACCACAAGTCTTTTGCCTTGGCAGAAGTCTTGGAACGATGGAATATCACAGGACTTACTTTCTGACAGTAAATACCAACAGAAAATTAGCCTGGTTACAAAAAGATTTAGCAATAATCTTTTTTGTTGACAGAGTTTTTATCTCTGGTACAGTATTTGGAATAAACCAAATCCCTTTTTAGCAGAGAAATCAAGAGTATTGACTTTTAAAAGATATTAATTCTCATGTCAAACAGCAATTGATCAGCATGAATATTTTGAAGATTTTGATGTTTTTCTATGAGAAGATTTAATTTTTATTTTTATCAGTAATTCATATAATAGTCTGATAACTTTCTCATTAGCTACTCAGATTAGAAATGTAATAAATAAATAAATAAACAGATCATTACTAATAGTACTTCTAGTCTATTAAAGCATTTTCTTATGTTGCTTCCAAGTGTGACAGACATTCATGGGAATAAAAACTTTCATATTGGCCTGAAAATCCAATACTTGTCCATCTTGATACTCTTTCAAAAAGAAACTCTTTCATAAAACTCACAGTAAGACATTTTCTGAAGAGAGTGATTTATAGCTGCATCAATAGCCTGCTGAAGTTAATGGAACTTTTCCCTGGTGCTGGCCTGGGATCAGATCCTGAAATGTAGAAGCCTGAAACTGTATATTTAATGTGAGTAATTCTTTAATCACTGGAAACTAGAGAATACTCAGCTTAATAATATGAGTGGGATAAGTAAAATCTAAAAACACCTCCCTCTTATTTTTACAAATAGTACAGAAAGTAACTAGAATATGAGCAGTAGACAGACTTATTACTCCTCTCTATACTTTGTAAGTTCAGCAGAAATGCATAAAAAACTAGTTTCATTCTTATGCTTTGCCTTGCAGAGACAAGTGTTTCATGTCCTTTGTACAGGTCCTTACTGCAGCAAATGGTGAGAGATAAGAAATAATACAAAGTAGTTTTACTTAGTAGCAAAGGCAAAAGAAGAACAAGAAATCGTAAAAGACTTCGGGGCAAGTCTTCACCTGCATTTTTACTGAAGGGAAAATTTCAGTAGGAAGCAATTTTTCCCTAAAAAGATATCCAGTTGTCCTTGTTAAAAGACCTCAAGTTGTCTTTTTTAAAAGACTTCCATACCATATGGAAAAAAACCACAGTCTTTTTTCCATTATGTTTTCCCTTCAGCTGATGTTTTTATCTGATAGTTCCACATTTTTGAGTGTTTTGTATGTGTCTGACTTTAAGGTTTGGTAATTAGTGTCCTCATTCACCCATTGAGTGACAATGCTATATTTGTTGCTTCTCTCTGTACATGGAGCTTTGATCTACTGCTCCCTTCTGCTGGAGCTACATAAATTTCCGTTCTAGGATAGTTCACCAGGACAGGTAGACAACAAGGATGACTCTGTTCTCCAGTAACAATAAGTCAGACCTTGGGATTTTAGCCTGAGCTCCCCTCTGAGCTTGAAAGAGAGACTGGATGTTTAATAGCAATGGATATTTCATAGTTCTTTATGAAGAACTAAGTAAACCCCCTACAGAATTTAGCACAAAGGCTAGCCAAGTCACTCACTTGAGACATAGGGACTTTGGTCTCACATGTCCTGGTGCTTTTACCAGAGATCAAAAGGTAAAACACAAAAGACTGGAACTGATTCCATGTTTTGCTAGGAAAAAGATTTTGGTTCCTTATTTCTAAAGAACAGAGTTGTGAATTCTACATAGCAACAGAGGCCTTCCTGATAGCAGCCACTTCTCATCCCCATTTTTCCTTCCCAGCTTAGATGACACTGAGGTAGGCTGATAGCTTTCAGGATTTTTTTCTGAGATTTCCAGCTCCCTCACTTGCTGCTCTCTGCAGTCATGGCAAAGTTTGATTTGTGAGGATAATTGTGTGGCCAGACATTGCCAAATAAGAAGCCACACTGCCATTTGTACAATACTAAAGCAGTAGGGAGAGAGGGACCTATTTCTAGGGAAAAGACACCATGACTGCAGTCAGAATGGCTTTACAAGTCTCTTTAATACACAAAATACAAAACAGAATAGAAGCCATAAGTTTATTTCTAATTAGGTGCACAATGTAGACAGAATATTTTGACTCAAATTGTGAAACATATCTTGACCTGCAATGCAGATTGATGATACAATTTCTGTTATTAATATCACTGTGATGGGGGTGGAATTATTACATAAGAACTTTTAATAAATCAATTCTCAGCTGAATAAATTTGCATTTATTCAGCTGAGAACTACCTTCTCTACTTGCTGTTCCAGCACCTCTGGCTTTTATTCCTACTTCTCTGTCATCACATCTCTGTATTGGTGATTTATGGCTGGCTAAATCAAAAGCTTTATATTAATGCAAACTGTGAAGGTTTGGCCTTTGTCCAGGGTCACACTGTCACTAAAATGTTATCTAAATGTCTTTCAGAAGCAGAAATGGTACTTAATTTAAAACTCACAGTATTGCAGAGGATATTTTATATTTATTTATATTTTTATTTTTTATTTTTTATTTTTTATTTTTTATTTTTTATTTTTTATTTTTTATTTTTTATTTTTTATTTTTTATTTTTTATTTTTTATTTTTTATATTTATTCACTTCTGAATCTACAGTATTAATGATAATTTTAAGACACAGAGAGTGTAGAAGAACTATTCACATGCTGCAGAAAGGTGATAAGTATCTTTTTAGATTTTAATTTCCCATAAGCTAACAAAAATTGCAGCACAGACTAGTTACTTGCTAACAAGGTCTCTCTAAATTTAGTCTACTCCTTCACATCAGGGTCATGTTTCCAGATTTCTTTCATGGGGTTGTGGAAGCTCTTTCCTCCAGGACCCTTTCTTCTTCAGCTAATAATCACAACATTCGGGTCTTGTTCATCATAACAGCTCCATTTCAGTCAACACCTTCTGCTTCATAGTTACACTGGCAAGAACCAAAATCTCTTCTATGATTAGTTGTCTGATGCTGGATTCATCCACTGTCTACTGAAGTCAATACTCATTGTACCTTTATCTGCCAGAAAGTCTGGCACATATGAGCTATGCCACCAGTTAGCTAAGGAAATGGACCAGTACAAGAATAAGCCTTCAGAAAGTTTTCAAACCCTACAGCAAAAACAGCTGAAGTGGTAACAACCTGAAAGCATTCCAGAAATGTAAAGAAGCCTGCCATGACAAGGATTGCCACAGCATCCCATAGAAAACCAGAGGTGAATCCTTGGTACTTGTGTGGGGCCATTTGGCAGCAGCAAAACTCTCACCTGGCAGCAGTTACGAGGCATTGCAGTGTTTACAAAACAATTTTGACAGAAGACACCAAAATTTGCTCATTACATCAGAAAAAGTTAATTATAGTCAGCTTGAGACAAACTGAAGGTGTGGATCAGAGGTCCACTGCAGGGAAATGCATAATCCCAAGAGTACAGGAAGGTGGCATTAGGGCAAGGATCTCAAAATTCTCAAGTGATTTGTACTAAGAACTGCCAATGTCCTTGTGCTTCTGAAAAGATAAATGCTCTAAAATACACTGCCTTCTTGAATGAGCCTTGTAAGTGAATCTATTTAGTGTTTTAGATGTTGTTCTATAAAGCAGGGATGAACTATAATAGTAGGCAATATCCTTATAAAAGATAATTCTACATGATCACGGGGTATTTCCTTGTCAAGCTTTCCTTCAAAACCTTTTGGACTTTCTCAGAAATTACAAACTTGTATTTATCCTCAGTAGAGAGGAAAGTTAAAACTTTGCATTCTGACATGATCCATAAAGACTGATGTTTTAAAGACTACATTTAGCTATTCTGAACATCTGTATGTTGCTCCCCAATGCAAGACATTTAGAACATATTCTTTTTCTTTACCAGAAACAATCCACAGCCACTCTTATTCTAGTATTTTTAAGTGTCTGCACTGCAGTAGGTTCCCTTTAGGTTGTACAAACCTTTCAAGTCTGTCTTGGACCTTGGACCTGGGACCCTGCTCCAGCTTCCCCTCCCCACCCCCAAACAAAACAGGGCATGGTGCTGTATCAGAGAAGGACAGTTTATTTTTAGGTAAGTGTAATATACAGATTTTCATCTGAGAAGTACAGATCCACCACCCACATTCTAATTCAAGTGAGTATCACAGTTAATTGCAAACTTATTATAGGTAGGAACAGTTAAGAGTGAAAAAAGAATCTGAAGCTCTTTCTGCTCATCATATCTGTAGCTTCAGTATGATATAATACAATGCTATAAACAGAGTGCCAAATTATTCCTTCAGTAATATTGATTCAAAACAGAAATTGTCTTAGAGTAATGAAGTACAAGAATCATAGAATTGCAAAGCAGATTGAAGGGAAATAAGAATTTGCACCTATTTCATTGTTCACTGAATGCAGTTTCCTATAAAATGCATAAAGGTCTCAGAGGTTAAAGGAATTTAAACTCTCATTCACCTTCCTACTGTAGTTGGACATGAAAAAATAACACAAATCTTTAAGCAAAAATGAAGCAAAGCACGCACATTATAGTTTTAGGAAGTGTCCTGGTCTATTTTGGTTTGAGTTTTTCTCTGTCTAGTTATTTTTTTTAATAAGGATACATTCAAGAAAAAAACCCCAAACTGTTAAATATATGTCTATTAAAATAAAACTTTGATTAAAATGTCTGTTTTAGTAATACAAATTTGCACACTCCCATTCCAAACTCTCTATTTCATCCTTATTCTACTGCTCCTCCACTGAGAGGGAACATGTCTGCTTGCTTTTCTAAATGCTTCATTCAACAGGAAGAAAACGTGGAAAATGTTGCCTGTATTAACACAATAGATAAAGAAAGAACCACATTCAAACGAGGAAAAAAAAAAATCTTGTTGCTGCTTTTTCTTATTTAAATAGAGTTATTTCTAAGGTCACATCCTGAGCATCATGTGTGAAAAAGAACAAGCCCTTGAATAGATTTCCATAGTGCCCCTCAGCAAACTCTGAATTTCAGGTCACCACTGGCTAACACTCGTGGAATTAACTGATGTTTTCTTTAACTCAAGCTGTCTCCAGAATGTCTCTGCTCATGGGACAGGCATCATCAAAAACTTTTAAGGAACAAACTTGGTCTGTCTTTAGTGCTTGAAGTCCCCAGAAACAGTGAGGCAGGGAAACTGTATCATGTGGTGAGACCATTCCCTTTGCAATGAAGCGCATCCTTGTGGAGTACTGTCAATACTGGGCTGGTGACAGCTCCCTCCATCACCCTCAGGCAGCATGAGCAAGGGTGCAGAGCTGAGCTTTGCCATCCTCTAACAGCAAAGAAAGCAGCTGGAAAATGTTTTGGTCTCGACATTCTGCACTGTCACTTACGGGTGGGTGATTTTGGGTGATGAAAAGATTTTAGGTTTAGCCATGTCATCTGAGATAACAAAAACCCCTTAAACTCAGCCATAGCCTCAGAATTCATTTCAAGACCTCTGCAAATGGTGCTTAATCCCATTCTCTAACATCATATGTTTAAAAATCAGATCCATGGTGAGATGTGCAGAGGACAGTATTGCAGGATGCTAATAAATACCCTATCATCTAGGGAGTGATGATTCCTTAAAACATAATACAAAGTTTTTCCATTGTCAAAATCTTAAAATAAAACTGCATTTTAATTATATTCAATTTATTTTATTTTTTTTTTACAAAATCTGATGTTTTTATGGCAAATAAATCTTCTTAGGACAGGGGAACTCCAGAGAACTCCAAGAATTATAGAAAACAATGTATTTTTTATTTCTTCTGGTTTTGGTAATTTCCATCTGCCTCTGATACTGAACTGCCAATGTGCCCTTTCTTTATCCTATAGTCAAAATCATTTATAAAATATGAGCACTGCTGAAATTTAATCTCAGTTGTTTGGAGGAAAAAATTTACTCTTGTAGCTGTGTCTGAGACTGAACCTGTGAAAACATCTTGAAACAGTTTCAGTCCCACAGATTCCATATCAGGCATTGCATTATAAAGTAACTTGTGAGCTTTTCTGCTAGGTCCTAAATTTATACATAAATTCCCATTTTTCTCCACTTCTTCCCAAAGTTTTTAACAAATTGACAAGAAAAATGTCTGATTTCAAGTGCTGCATATTGTAGAAGTAATAGTTTGTCGAAGAATGCTCTAAACAAAACTTTGAACCCTTAATGAAGAATTTCTGAAAACAAATAGAATTTTGAGGACCACAGCCCCCAATTTTCTTGAGATAATCTCTCTTTGACTGCAAGATTCTTGTACAACCCTATAGTTGGTATCTGGAAGTGTTTTCTTAGAAGTCATACTGGCTCAGGAAAAAAAAAAAAAAATATACAGAAAACTTATTTATTGTCTACTTATTGTAAACTCCAAGCTGACCCCATAGAGTAGATGTGAGATGCTATTATAATTTTCAGCTTTTCTTCAGAAAGCTTCTGTGAAAGGCAGTGAAAATGAAGTAACTTTAGCATTATGTATTTCAAAAACCACCTTCATCTTATATTATCCTACTTGAATTTCTGCAAGTAAAAAAGGACATAAGTAATTCCAGAGCTGAATTGAATAAGATAATGAAAATAATATTGTTGAAGGTTTTTTTCATTGAATTCATGCTTTTGATTCATAAATCTTTCAGCAGATTAAAACCTGGGTTTATAATTTTTGTTATTTTGGTTTTGCTTTGTTCTGAAAGACATTTTTTTATTCTCCTATTTAGGAAAGCCAGTTAAAACACAGTTAAAGTGCCATTGTGGTTGATACATCACAAAAGAATTTTTTTATAATTGTATTGACAAATTATTTACTGAAAGTATTCAACAGATACCAAATAAATAATAGCAAATCCATTTGACAATACCCAAGGTCATTCTTAAAGTATTATATTAATCAAATAGGGGATTAAGTGTTCTCTGGTCCATCACATTTCTTAATTACAATTTAAAATTCTTATCATGGGATGGGATTCAACAAAAATACAATTTATGCCTCACGGTGTTGGATCAAAACTACCTAAAACACCCTGTGAATAGAAGCAACATCTTATAATCTCACTATGCTGGTTCAGATGTCAAAAATCAAAAATCTCTGTTATGACCAGTTTTTTGCCAATTTGACTCAAACATGTTAAATCCAGCTTGCCTTTCCACACCCAACTGTCTGGCCTCTTTGCATGTTTCTATTTTTCTTTCCCACTTCTTTGTCCCAAAGACCATTTTTTCTACTGCATTACTGTCCTTCTTCCCATGCCAGTTTGCTTTTACTATCCTTTGAACACATGCTTGAATAAGACCTTCCTTAACCTTTTGCCACAACTCTCCTGCCTTGTTCTTGTGCCTTCTTGTCAGCACAGACATTGTCATTCTTTCCCTACCCAGAGGGGTGACACCGTCACCTGACAAGGGTCACGCTGCATTAGAGCCATGCACATTCTCCTGACTCAAATCTCTCCTGTCACCCTTCAAAAGGGACCAGGACACAAGCAGTGGGTTTGACAGAGCTCAGGAATATTCAATATCCCTCACTGGCAACACATCATTACAGCTGTATTTCAACTTTCCTACACGGTCACACGTGCAGATCCAGAGAGCTGGAGCAATGCAGAAGAGGGGCTCTGAGAAGGGTTTCAAATAAAGATCATTAGTAAACTATTATTGAACGATTGCCAACATTAGTGTTTGGAATGAGGAGCTGTATGAGGATGCAAAGATAGTTCTGTAATGCAACAGAAATAAATCAATAAATATCTAAGATTTCTGTTGATAAAAATCTAATTCTACAGTTCCAAGGAGCAAAATGGAATCAGAGATAATTAGCAGATATTTGTGAAAGCAAGGACAATTGGAGAGATTGTGTAAGTTCGCAGGAATCAAGTACAAAAATAATCTTATTTCAGTCAAAAATTAACTTAGTTCAGAATTTCAGGAGCAACAGGCTCAACAGGCTCCACTTTATGTCTACCATCCACATGAAAATACCAACCAAGAACCACAGGAATAACAGATGTCACTTTTTTAGTCACATAGATGGCTGTTGCCTCTCCAGACATAGTCTGCACCCACTCAGGAACAGAGATATCTTTCCATACTTGTAATGGAAATGTACTTTCCCTTGTTTATCTGCTACAACAAATAAAGGTTAAGATCAGCATGGATCTTCAGAAATGTTGCCTTTTCCTGCCTGAATTTCCTCCTGCTCTGGTGGTTTTCTTCCCATATATTGCAGCATGGCGTTTCACTTCCTTTCTGTCTAGACTCCCACCTCCACAGAATTCCCTGCCCTGTGCAACATCCAGCTTGCATTGGGCCATCCTGCTTTCTTGGGTCATACATGGGCCACAAAGGAACTTGAAACATTTTTATCAACACTTCAACTGCAAAGCATGAATGATGTTGTTTATGGCTGCATGGCACGGGCATGCAGTGCAGGAAATAAAAGGTGTCACCCAGGGAGTGGCAGCTTCACCTGGTAGTGGCTCTGCAGTCTATCAGACTGTTTCTGTTTTGAAGTCACAGCCTCAAGGCTGTCTCTCTTCTGCATTTCTCCCTCCACCTTGAGTTGATTCTACAGTGCAGAAAGCTGTTAATGTAAGGATTTATCAACCACAGCACATAGAATGTCTTGGGCCCATTTCAGATTCACAGAGATTTTTTTATCCTAAGAAAAACAGCTCAGTGGCTTTTGCGCTAGAGGAAATGCAAAATTACAGGACTGTATTAACTCTAAAGGATTTATGGGCATGGACAAAGAAATTCAACAAGCCTGATTCCCTCTGCCTTAGAGAGTAGGTAGAGTTCTGCTGTAAAGGGAAAAGGAAGACAAAAGCAGAACAAAGTAAATTTTGCACAGGATGATGCAATGTTCAACAAAGGGAGAAGCAAAGGTGAAATGACTTGCCTGTAAATGCAAGTATTGAGCAAAGCTGGAAATGGGCTCTAGCTTTAGTGATCCTTTTTTCAAGTTTCTCCTGAAAGCCATCAGAAGACATCCTAGTGGGGAGTTAAGGTTCAGGGTGGTATGATGCATCCTGAAAGGCTTTCTCTTTGTCTTATTTACCTTACTGGTCCCTAGGCATCTTCTGCTGGGGGACTGTGACTATGGGTTTACTGCCAGATGAGAACTGACTCAAATTACTCACAGTTTGACAGTAGATAAAAGTAGCAATATTTCAAATTGATTTGCTTTCTTCAGGGTCCTTTATTTTCCCCCCTTTCCTTCGCTATTCCCCACCACTTCATATTATGAGACCTCCAGTTAAATAACATTGGGTATTTAATCACATTCTGTCAAAAGAAAAAAAACAAAACAAAACAAAACCTGAACTTTTATAGATCTTCTGCTCTCCTCTTTGTTTTGGCTAGCTTGGTTTGTTTTTGTTTTTGTTTTTTTCCTTCTGACATTAACTTTTCATGCTGTCAATTCAGTTTGGCAAATTACTTAGCAGATAGATTGTCTTCTATGTTCACAATACTCGTAGGGACCTCCTTGGAATGTGATCTATGGGTTAGGTGAATGTTATAGTGGACCACCAGAATCAGGAAACCAAAAAGAAACATATGGGACGTTTGGTCTTCCCTTGAATTTAGTGTGGTAACTTCCATCAGTCTAAGAGGGATGTAAAAATAACAGCCACTCAGTATGTAATATTTAAAATTAGTTTACCAAAGTTCACATGACTTAATAAAAAGGCAAGAGAATATTCTAATTATATAGGATTTAAGAGTACTGATTTCCTAATACAGGTGTATTTATATAATTTTTTTACTTCAAAAAGGGAACATGGAGTTAGCTGCACAACTGGAGACTGAAGGAAGAAAAGGGAGAGGAAAGGTTTAGTTGCTTAGCCGCAATATAAAAACTTTGAGATTTGCATTTAGCTCTCAATAAATATGCCTAAAGAAAAGGGGAAAAAAAAAGACAGAAAAACCTCTTTATCAGTGTCTGTGTAATTAAGCATGTACTGTTTTTCTTTATGATAAAACACAGTTTTCTCCCTCTGCAATTCCATGTAAATGCAGCCTCAATCATTATCATTACAGGATCTGTGATGATTTCCAGCATTAGTAATAAAAAGTGGCAGCTTTATTAATCAAACATGTTCAGCCACCCAAACATCATTAATACTTGATATAATCTCATAGTGCAAATGCTTAAGCACCTGGAAACATTTCCATGAAATATTGACTTAGTGGTAAGTGTCAAGAAGATATCTAGTCCTCTGCTTCTCTTTTCTTTAACTATATAATCCAACAATATAAATTATAAACAGGCCCGCCCAACATTTATAAAACTGCAATCCACTCTCCTTTCCATCCATTTAAGTAGCTAAATTCTAAGCAGTTTTGGTCAGTTAAGAAGTCTGTTTAATGCTCTATTGCTTTTTGTTCTGAGGCCAGGAGCAATGGAAGAAATTATGTTTACAAAAGATTTTAGTCCATAAGTAAACCAAGAAATATTTGAAAAAATACTGAATTGAGGAAATAGCTTTACATTGAAATAAATAATTTTGAGGAACAGGGCTAGTTAAGTTTAAAGTATTCTTGTTCCAGCTGTGTAAGGCCACCATGTGAGTCAAGGCATGCAAGGAGGAGCTTGCTCCTCAGGGTTAATAAGTCCAGACCAAAAGTTTACCAGGCAAAATACCTTGTCTTATTCCATGTTTGAAGACTTTGTAGCCCCAGTCCTGGCTCCCTCTGGTCAGGAGATCACACTGAAGGAGAGAAGTAAAAGTGTCCTCTAAGTCCAGAAGGAAAGAAATCCTCTCTTCCAGGTCATGTTCTTCTCCAGAGTAAATTAACCTAAAAACATGCCTCATTTGGTGATTTTGCCTCACGGCCACGGTTCATTAATAAAATAATATAATAATCTCAATAATATAAATCATATAAAATAATACTATAAATCATATAAAATCTTAAATAATCTTAAAAATTTTCAAGAGAAGACAGAGCTGGGAAGTGATGAGAAACTGGAAGCTCGGATCAGGGGCTGGGACCGGCTGGACAAGGACACTAATTTCCAGGGCCAGGCAAGCAGGTCATGAAAGGAGAAAAATGAAAAAGAGGAGCTTGTGGCAGGCTGGATAAGAAAACTTCTGTCATAGGAAATCAAGCTATGCAGTGTAGGAAAGTCTGGGACATAGGTAAGCAGGGAAACAGGAATGAGTGGGTTGGGAATAGGATAAGGAGCTGGTGAGCCAGTGCTGGAGCCATTTGCACAAACAGCTAGAAAGTTGGAGCTGTGAACAAGAAAAGGTTTTGGAGAGAGGCAGAATATATTGAGCTTGGTAAAAAGATTACATTGCTATTCAGAGCCTGGAAGGGAGTCCAAGACTCTCAGTTCTCACCAATACTCCTCTGTAAACAACACATTTATGAATACATGGCAAAATATCTGTTTTTTCAGCTTCTGGAATTAGGTGCTAAATTATCTTAGTAACTGAGCTTAGGTATCAGTAGGGCTGGAGGATGGTCTGCAAATAAAGTAAGGAGAGAAAATATTCAGAGGAACCTTTTTTCCAACCAGGAAGTGGAGAGATTCAATAGAGGCCATTGAATCTAGCAAAACATTGGATGAAAATCAAGAAATTACATGAACAAACAACCTAAATGCAACAGCCACAAAGCTTTGACCATTCTGTTCTTTACCATTCACTGTTATCTGGAAGGAACTGCAGAAAATGTAATATTCCCTGCTGGCAGAGCATCAAGCTTTGTGTGACTTGATAGGTTCCTGCAGGGAAAATCACAGCAATCTGCATTAAAAACATTCCGCTCTGCACTGAAAGACCCTTGTAGAACACAGGGAACAAAAAATAAGGTTTCAGCTCTTAACATTGTAGTCTGCTGGTTATAATGTGAACCTGTGTAAAGAATTACCCTTTCCAATCACAGCCAGAACCTGATAAGGGAATGATAGTTTTTTTCAAGAAAAGACTTCCAAGGGAAAAGACATACAGCTGACAACTGAAAAGGCACCATGTCAGATTTAGTTTTAGATATAGATTTATAGTTGGTTTTCCTCAGTTACTCAAGTCTTTTACAACATTAGAAATGCTGCAGATTAGAAAGTGGGAAGATAAGAAGCTCCAGATCCTGGACTGCCTTACTGTCTATAGTAAGGAACAATCCCAGCTCTCCTGGCCTCCAACTCACCATTTTTGTTTCCTAAAAATCTGAATTATTATGGGGCTCTGTAGAAATCCATTCAAGGATAGAGTAGACATATAATGATGGACTAAGATTATTAGTTATTGCTGAAGTTCATCACTTTCAGGGTTGGGAGGGTGGGAGGGCAAGGACCAATATATATACTGAGATTACCCAAATTATAATTTTACAGTCTTGAGCTGCTCACTTCATATATTGCTTCAGTCCTAATAGTTGTCTTTTAAGTTTATTTATTTTCATATCTATGGAATTGTATAAGAAATGTTTCTATAATATTGTCTACTACATTAAATTGTTCAGGCCTTGATTAAAACCATTTAAAATGAGTAATTCATGGATAGTATCATTAAAGATATTACCAGGATAGGAATATATTTCTGTGTGCTCATGGGAACTAATTATGTTTGCCATTCCTGATAGAGACATGTATGTTATCTTGTGAGAGTACAGATTGCTCTGTCTGGTATTTAAATGACAATATTATTCATTGGTCCCATTGGCTTAATCAAAAAGCTGTGTTTAATGATTATTTTAAAGAACAAATTGCATTTTCTAACATTAAAATTCAATGTAAAGAAAACTTTTGAAGTGATAATTTCCAAAGCAATTCATAAGCTAAGAGGGAGTGTGATAGAGGTAAAAAAATAGTGTTTGATAGGTTGAGTTTGAGCAAAATTGCATCTTTCTCATTGCTTAAAGTAAGAAAATAATCATAATAAAGAAATAATGGAACAGAATTATGACTGCCTGAGGGTAGGTAGCTCTAACTGAAATAAACCAGACAGAAGATTGATTCAAGGAGGAAATGAAGTACAAAGTGGTTAGAGGTTTCATAATTGAACTGTTATGGAGATATTTTCAGAATAAGAAGGGATTTGGTTAGGGATTTTTCTTTATTGTGGTTATTTAAATAACCACTTTTTCCAAAATTGCCAGACATTATTTTATGTCAAACTTGTCAAAAATAACAGCTTAATTTAAACCAGGTTAAAAAATATGCTAAGAAATCTAATCAAGGGAATAAATTTCTTCTGTTTTTTAAGAAAATTCTGCAAATAAAGAGCTCTCCAAGGCAATACTATTTTTGGAAAAAATTCAGTTCTCTCACAGATGATCCATGCATCCCTAAAATCTCTGGGAAATGCTGATCAAATTCAGCTGCACATGAAAAATACTAAAAACCTCAGGCAGTATTCATAGGTGAACTGCCATTTTCAGTTTTGTATGAATCAATATTATGGTCCTTGTCCTAAAAAGATGCTTAAATATTAATGGAAAAGCAACCTACTTGCATCACAAGTGCTCTTGAAGGCTCTTCCAGGCACTTCAGTTTTAGCAGTGTTTCTTACTCGTTTCACAACAGTTTAAGGAGGTTACACCTGTCATTAGCAGCTCACATTTTATTTATACACAAAACCTCTAAGTTTCTGTAACTGTTTGGCAGTGCCAGAGAAACCAGATTTCAGGGTCTAAACCATGTAGGGGCTTAGCACTGTAGCCTTTTACCCAGAGTTAAAAATTTTTAAAAAAAAAGGGGAAGGATAAAAAAGGATAGGCTGAATGGTTTGGTCCTGCTCCAGTTTGTTGGGTTTTTTTCCTCAAGATGCTTTTCACTGGAGCAAGTGTGCACAGAAACTTTACTCCTTGTTTACATGTCCTGCTTGAGAATCTGTTTACACAGTTCCAGTCTCTACTCTGGGCTAATCGAATGCCCTTCTTAAATATTTTATATGTTGCAAATCACTGAAATGTCAAGAGCTAGTGTTCAGTAAACAGGTGCTGTCAACACAGATTCAGCCATAACATTTGGTTACTGCACCCTTCCCAGGGTGAAATTTAAGGCTGCTCTTCCTCCTTGAGCTGACTCTTTCCTTCAGGTTGATGCATACGAAGAATCATGAATGTTAATTGCCTTGCTGAGAAGTACGAGAAACTTGCACAAACAACATACTTCATTCTCCAGTCTGGTGGTTTCTAAAACAGTACTGTTGTTGAGGAGTGTCATGGTTCAGAAGAAGCACTCCTTCTCCACCCTGCTGTGGAGAAACACCTCTACCCTGTCCAGTGCGATATAAAAGGTAGAGGTTATGGGTTAAAATAAAAACAATTTACTGGAACAGCAGAGATAAGAAGAAGGAGTGGTAACACCAACAACATCAATAACAGGTATGTGCAAAAGAGAGGGATTTATGTGCAAAATGCTCACCGAGTCCGGCATGATGCAATGTAACCACAGATGGTGCCACCCCACTGCTCCTTCCAGCACACTCTTCCCAACCAGCAAGGAACACCCATCTCCTCTGAAAGAAGAGAGAGTCTTGTCCTGCTTTTCTCTGTCCCATCCCTTCCTTGCCCTGTCCTTCTCCACCCCGGGAAATTACATAAATCAGCAAGGAATAAACTCTTAGGCACATCCACAGCTATGTCCCATCAGCTACTGCAAAAATTAATTGTCCTGGTCAAAACCAGGACAAGGAGATATATGAAAAACTTATTTATGCTTTCTCAAAGTAGACGGTAGCTCAGATAGCTCTTAGGCAAAGTAGGAAGTTAAATGTGATGGCTGTTGTGTGTGTGGTCAGGTCTCAAAGGCATATTGGTTATTTAAGTGGGACCCTAACCTTTAAATTCCTGAGTTTACTTCTCACAGGTCTGAATCATATCTTCCCCAGCTAGTTATTTCTATGCTGTTACCATTTTGTGCATGTGGTATTTTCTCCCCGTGTTGCATTCAGATTCATCTGTGGGAGCAAAGCTCAGGGCAGAGACTGCTGGCTGTGAAAAAAAAGTATAAATCAGAGGCTTAAATTAACACTGCAAATGAAATTTTTTGGCTGCCCCTCAGGTACCACATCAAACACTCCATTTTTGCAGTCCTAAACCCTCCAAAAATTGAAACATTCCTACACTCTCTTCTTCAGAAGAAACAATTCGAGTGAAATATGGAATCTAAGTCCTGTACTCTTTGCATTAGATTACCAGTCCTAACAGATTCTGTTTACATATTTAAAACTAGTGCTTATAGGAGAAAACTCTCAAAAGTGTGTGTTGGTCGATCTATGGAGTACAGAGAGTCATGGGGAACCTGCATGCTGCAGAGTAGCAGTGCCCCCAGAGTGATCCCACTAAAACCTATCAGTGTTAACAAGGCCTTCCTATAGTGGCAGTGTGGGCTGCTGCCAGAACATGCTGTGCTTAAAGCCTCCCTCATCCTCATCCAATTACCTGGGAAATACATGGCATAAGGGACTTAGAAATGTGTACCTCACTGATTCACAACAGAGTGAAGAGATTTTGAAATATTATATATATAATATTATAATATATATAATATATTGAAATAATACATATATAATATAAGAGCTACCAAATATTTAAGCTACCATCAGCACAAAATGTTCGCCAGGCTGGAGTTCATATCCAGCTGTTTAATGAAGGCAGGGCATGGTTACAAGTCCCAGGCCTGCGAGGCACAGCAAGGAAGGCTGCTCATGCTGAAAACAAGCAGTACAACCAGAGATACTATTATGAACAACTATTATGAGCTGCCAGCCTCCAGCCTTTCCATAGCCATTCCACCAGGGTAGCTCTTCAAATTTTTAACTCAGTCCTTTCACGTGGATGAACCAGACTTGGCGCTGTCAACCAAACATGCATGAAAATGTGATGTTTCACAGACTCCCTGAGCTGAGCAGCTCTGGGGCAGGCATGTTCTGCAGTGGAGCAGGGGATCTTGGCATAGACAGGGGATTTCCTGAGCCAAGGAAACCCCAGGGGATCCCTGAGAGGGATCTGGCAGGAGCTGTGAGTTGCAGGAGCTGGCAACTCACAAAGAGTGGCTGATGGGGCGTGAGTGGGGCCAGGAGATATGGCAGGGGTCACCCCAAAGGGTCTGCCTCATCTATCCCAGCACTGAGCAATGCCCACACAGAGATGCTGAGGGGAGAGGCAGCAGGGTGGACCTCAGTCTGTGAGTAGGGCCTTGAGCATTCTCCTGGGACAGGGAAAGGCAGCAGACCTGTAAAACATCAGGGAGGCTGAGCAGGAGTTAGATAGCTGGTTCCAAGTCTGCGGTGGACACACAGCCCCACAGACAAGCAGCCAAAACCTCCCTGGCAGCACAAACAGGAGGGAGGGGTCAATCATGCAGAAGAATGGATGCTTGCTAGGGCAAGGACAGGCATCAAGAGCAGGTTAAGGTGCCCTTGCAGAACCACTTCATGACTCTGCAGACTGAAGGGAGAAGACCCATTACATAGGAGGGGAAGGAGGATTTCAATGCAGTCAGAGGGGCTGATGAGAGGACTGGAGCATCTCTCCTAAGAAGACAGGCTGAGAGAGCTGAGGTTGTTCAGCCTGAAGAAGCCACCAGGGAGATCTTACAGCACCTTCCAGTACCCAAAGGGGCTACAAGAGAGCTGGAGAGCTTTTTACAAGGGCAGGTAGAGATAGGACAAGGGGAAGTGGCTTTAAATTTAAAGAGGGTAGATTTAGATTAGATATAAGGAAGAAACTCTTTACTGGGACGATGGTCAGCACTGGAACAAGTTGTCTGGAGAAGCTGTGAGTGCCCTATCGCTGGAAGTGTTGAAGGCCATGTTGAATGGGCTTTGTTCTAGTGGAAGGTGTCCCTGCCCATGACAAGAGGGCTGGAACTAGATGGTCTTTAAGGTCACTTCAAATCCAAACCATTCTGTGATTCCACAATTTAGGAAATAGTCTTTAAATCATACACTCTGTTCTTTGCTGCTGTCTGCTGACTGGAACTTAAACCACCACAGCAGCACAGACAGTAAATAATTAAGAAAATAAATGCCATACTTAGCCATTCCCAAATTGTTCTCCTCTTACAAACAGTTGGTTCAAGTTTCTGAATTTTCCAACATTGTAATACCACAGTCATAGTTTATCTGATGTTCTCTTTTAATTTGCACATATTTGATGTACAATTCTCTTCAACCAGGCCCATGTGAATAAGCATCTAGTGGTGATTCATCCGTTGAAGTACATAAGGCCACTCCACTCCCTCCCAAAACTCATACATTTTAAAGTAATTGCATGAGCTGAGTTGAAGAAAACTGGAAACTATGAAGTAAGAATCTAAGACATTACCATATGCTCTTCAAAAAATTAGCAGAGTTGAAAAAGAAATACAAAGTTTGGTATGGCTTTGCTACACAGAATATCTTTTGGTTTTGTTTGGCAAAAACTAATTAACTTCTGGCATCAATAGATATTAATATCATCCAGCTGCCCTATTCTACAATTTTGAACTGTGAATGAAACATCACATTTGTGTTGCTGAACCATTTACCATGCTCCTGCTTTTCTTTAGAAGTCATTTTCAGGAGCCCTTTCTCTTATCCGCAGTTTTTTGTGATCACTTGTCATTTTTCAGGTCATGCAGAGATGGTGTAAAAAGATGTGGGCTCTTGGACAAGTGAGAAGAGACCTATTTAAAGGTGTTACTGTATGGTACTTAGGGAAAACTATTTCTTCTTTTGCCACAGGGAGAGCATTGGTAGTTTTTCTGACAGAATTTAATTTGACAGGACCCCTTAAAAATCAGTGCATGTTATTGTTCTGTAAGTTACACAGTTCCCACTGCAGAATATCGGATAAAGAGAATTAATACACACAGCAATTCCCTGGAGACAGCAAGGGGAGGGATATCAAGAGTTGGACTGACTTCCTCACAAAGGAACTCAGAAGTACCAGATAAAATGACTAGACAATCCAGGAGTCCAGTACAAGAAGGAAAAATGGCTAGTACAAATGAGAAAAAAGGGAGTTGTTTTTTTAATCACAAAATTAATTTATTAATAGCACATGGTAACAAAGGCACTAAGGAATGTGAAGGAAAACAAAACCATTACATTGTACCAGAGGTGCAAGCTGAGGAAATTAATAAAGGCAATACTCATGAGCTGATTATGAATATATATTTGAAAAGGTGGTATCAAGGAAACTTGAAGACAAAAGAGTTATTGCTTGGCATCCAAGAAAGAATGATAGTAATCCAGTTAGAAAGCATTGAGTAGGCAAAGAAGGAGCTAAAATAACAGTTGGAAGTAGCATTATCTTTCTCCAGCTGTCAAATGTCTTGGAAGTGAATAAATGACTGCATACAGATCAGTATTTTTCTTTATTCTACCAGATAAGACAGCACACAGAATGCAAGTTTGCATCTGTTACAGACTGCCAAATACCTTTGTAGGAAAAAACTCATATCTACCTATAATGTGAAGTGGGAAATACCATTGTCAGATGGTTTTAATCTGAAAGACTATGCTAGAAATCTCCTTCTGCAAATACCAGCATTCTTTGGAAACTCTCAACCTTTGCCTTTACTATTTCTTAACTAAAATGGCATTATCTACATCATGCAGGAATCTGATGAGAGTTAGAAAGTTAGAGTATAAAAGATAACCCAACTCTTGCTTTTCTTTTAATGAGAGTAATCAATACTTGTTGTGGAAAACAAAGATTGCAATGTAACAGGGAAAGTCCTTGAATGCATCCAGAGGAGGATGACAAAGCTGGTGACAGGGCTGGAGGGCATGCCCTGGGAGGAGCTGGGGACTTTGGGTTTGTCTAGTTTGGAGAAAAGGAGCCAAAGGGGTGATTTCATTGCCCTCTGCAGCTTCCTGAGGAGAGGAAGTGGAGAGGGATGTGCTGAGTTCTTCTTCCTGGTGTTTAGTGATAGGACAGAGGGGAATGGTTTAAAGCTGTGCTGGGGAGGTTCAGATTGGACATTAGCAAGCATTTCTTTACTGAGTGGTTGATAAACTACTGGAACAGTCTTCCTAAAGAGGTGGTTGGTGTCCCAAGCCTGTCAGTGTTTAGCAGTTATTTAGAAAATAGCCTTAATAACAGGCTTTGACCTCTGGTCAGCCCTGAAGTGGCTGGAATTGGATTAGATGATTGTTGTACGTCCCTTCCAACAAAAAAAATTCTATTATTCTATTCTATTCTATTCTATTCTATTCTATTCTATTCTATTCTATTCTATTCCATTCCATTCCATTCCATTCCATTCCATTCCATTCCATTCCATTCTATTTCCTATTCTATTTCCTATTCTATTCTATTCTATTCTATTCTATTCTATTCTATTCTATTCTATTCTATTCTTGCCAGTCACTTGCCCAGCACAATCTCTTCATTAATTCTTTGTTTGCTTAACATATCCTTTGATAACTTGATAGTAATACTTTAAAGAGCTGACGAAGCCCTAAGTACTTGAGGGCAAATAAAACTTTTTTTTTTTTTCTTATCCCTTCAAACAGTTTCAGAAATCTAAATAAAATTACCAAAGTACTTACTGTTTTTTCATCCTGGCATTGGCCTTGAGCAAAGTTATGGAGCAGCTGATCCTGGAATAGATTCATACAAATGTAGGGGGTAATATAATTATCACCAGTAAACATAATAGAAAATAACTCCTGTCAAACTAGGTCAGTGTCATCTTCTGAGCTTATACATTTCTGGTAATATAACATATATTTTTAAGACATCTCACATGATGTACTGTGACATTTTGACTAAGAAGCTACAATGATAAGAAAATCAGTGTCACATATCAAATTACCAAATTTTGACTACTTGGAAAGATTTATGACATAGCTAGAAAAAACATTAATTGCCAGGACTTTCTGTTGAGATACTACATCTTTTGGCTCGATGCAACTTACTATTTCTTTTCATGACAGAGAAGCAATAATAGCATTCAGACTTGTTAAGCTCTAAGCACCGCTGAGCTGAAACCCGCCACCATGAACACCTGCGGCTTGAGCAAGATTTTAATCCTTTTTCCACCCAGATGAGACTTGCAGATTTAATCCTTTTTCCAGGAAGAAGGCAAGAGAGAATGATCAACAGGTAAAGAGACAACATGAACTATGAAAGACAGTGAAGAAAGGAATTAAGCTTCAGATGGGGGAGAGAAATAAGGAGATGCCTTAATAAACTGAAATATTCTTCTGTCAAAGCTATGCAGATGGACAATAATGTTCTGAAAAAAACTCCTTTGATTAATGAAAGAGTATTTTGTGGAGGAATGGAGTATTTGAAAGTGTGGATCTGAGCAAAAGTAATTAATTGATAAAGCTGAGTAAATGGTGAAGTAGTTGTGATCCTATGAGATGCTGGAACAGAAAAGGGGAAGTGAGAGTTGTTGAAGATTTGTGGCCCATAAGAGAAAAAGAGAAAACTCCAGGGAGGCTCACATAGACAGATGAAGGGAACTTTTGCCTTTGAATAACTCATCCTTAAAATGACACCCCTTGAACACATGGCGCATGAACACACCTCAGAGTGGTGAGAAATGGGAGGAGAGAACTGATGGCTTCCAGACAGCTGGCATCAGAGAAATAGAAGGCCATGAGAAAATGGTTTTCTTGTGAAAAACTCCATAGACTGACAAAAGAGAACTTCTTTTTCTCTACTATGACTGATGAAGAGACCATAGGAAAGCAGGGACTGTTTTAACCACCAGGTTTTTGTCTCTATGTTGTCAATTAAACAAGGGAATGGTTGGGTGGTGGGGATAAAAGGGTTTCTGGAAGTTTTATTCTGATTTCTTATTCTTGTAGTTTTGTTAATAAACTTTCTTTATTCCCTTTAAGTTTTAAGATTGTTTTGCTCTTGTTCTAATCCATATCTCACAGCAAGAAATGAGTAAGTTTTCTAGTGATTTTTTAGCTAATGCTTTAAAACCACAACAAGCTGGTACTTAATATTGAAACCTAATGATTTTGCTTTTCTAGAATTGGACACCTACAATTCTAGGTGCTGCAGGTCTAAAGGCTATGTAATAGTTCTTGTGAATTAATAGTTATTTCAAAATATACTCCATGTTTGAAGGGATGGCCAGAGTACCAAGCACAGGTATTACATATGTTCTCAGAGAAGGATAATTTTCTAGAATAAGGATGTTTATATTATCTGTATATGTTATATTAATGCAGCTGCTATGAAATTAAGATCTAATTCTGGTGGCTGCACTTTAAGAATTATTTTGAAAAGTTGTGGAGTCTATGAAAGAGACGGAAGGTTTATCAGAGACTAGAAATAATTCCTCTTGTTAAGAGACCATAAGTGTTTATCTTGATGGATAAAGGGTAGTAGATTACTATCTCTAAATGCCTGCATGAGAAGAACAAAACTGGCTAAAAGTGCTATAGCAGTCTAGCAAAGATATACAAAGGCTCAAGGTCTGAGCTGATGCAAGATAACTGCAGACTACGACTATGTCTCAGTTAAAAAACTCACTCAGTTAAGACAGACTGGCCTGTTTTTCCCAGTGACAATAACTAGGCACTGAAAGAACTTCAAGGCTTGTAGTGTAACTCCACTGCTGGAATTTCTTAAAATATAGGATGCCTTTCTAAAAGATGTTCTACTTCATCAGTAGTTTTGGGGTTTGCAGCCATGCTTACTTTAGAAAAAGCTCATACCATTCAGAAAGTGCTAAATAATCACCACAGTCTCTTTCAGAACATGGCATGACCAACAGGGAAGGGCTTCCAAGAGTGAAATACTCTGAAAAGCTACCCACAAGAGCATACATTAGGGACAGTTGAGGTGGAGTAGATGTCAGTACAGATAGAAAGAAACAGGCTACTCCATTCTATGATTATATAAAAGATGTCATAGTCATTTAATACAGTGATAATGTTTGAGGATAAGGCCAAACTCATGAACATTTTTTCTTAAGCAAAAAGAATATCAGGTCAAGCAAAACAGGTTTGTTTTTTTTTTTTGTTTGAGGTTTTCCTTTATTTAATGTGTAAAAATAAATTCCAAGGAAGTAAAAGAAAGCATTTTATTTGAAAATGTTAACATTTGGCTAATTAAAAACAATTTCAACTGGTTTGGGAATTACAAGTCCACCAAATCCAGTCCTGTGGGACTGTGTAAAAAATGTCAGCACAAATGGGCTTCCTTCCACAAAAAAACTGCTCTTTTGAGTAAGAATTTCAATACTAGAAACAAATGAAAAGTGGTCAGCATTGACAGATATCACGAAACTGTGGGCTCTCAATGCTTTTTAAGAGCAAAGTGGAAGTGAGAGTCATTAATGTTGTGTATCCTCAGATGTGCTACAGTATTTGATGCTCTATGGAGTGTGAAAAAATATTCTGTTCAAAAAGCATTGCACAGCTCATCAATAAACCCTCTCAGGAAAAGATTCCTACATAAAAGACATTAATTTTCACTCTGATCATTCATCTGCTCTCACTGACATTGGCAGCTATGGTAATTTATTATTGTTTTTACTTAATTTGCTACTGTTCACTTCTATTCTTCAAACACAAAAGAAAACCTATGTATGGAAAATAGCAAGATTTCTTAAGAATAGTGAGTAATGGATCATGCCATACTGCACTGTATTTGTATATTGATTTTCTCTCAGATTGATACATTAATTCAAATAGAGATTATGTGTGCAACTTTTCTACTGATAAGGCAGAAATTGAACTGGACTGGTAATCATGGATCAAAGTCTGCTTATGATATTATACATTTTTATTCCCATTATGTGGCTGGATGAAACTGCATTTTTTGAAGGATTTTACAATATTACTTATACATTACAACAGCCAAATTAAAATCCCTTTGTTTTCAGTGGTTCCATATTTCAAAGAATACATGAAATGATACTTCATGTTGCAAAATGAAAATGTCATTATGTTTAAAGTTAATAGGCCTGAACATCTTGAAAGCAATTCTGTTGCTCACAGTACCTCACAGATGAATAACATGCTGCAGGTCCACATGGCTTAGTGGGAGGAGAACTTTATATACAGTAGTTATGACTGGGAAAACAGAATTGCTGTATTAGACAGGACAGCTTACATAATATATAAACATGTAAGTATACAAATAAAAAGAGTCTTGATCATGCCACCAAATGCTAAAATAGTAGTTATTTTTTTTTCCAAATCTTCTATTCTTTGAATTTATTCTGTATTTATGGACCTTGATCCATCTCCTGAGTATGTTTAAAGTATCCCAGACACTTAACAGCAAATATGGTATACGGAGAGTGAAATGATTGCAGTTGAATCAAAAGTAACTCTCTTTGAAACTGTCAGTGTCAACTGTCAATGGCACATAAAGGATTGTATAGGGTATAAGAAATACTGACTAATAGGTTTCAAATTACTTTGGTACACAATTAATTTAAGTCTTAAGAAATTGTGTCTTTTGCTTATCTAATTTCAGTCCTTCATGAAAAGTTCCAGTATATAACATATGTATGCCAGTGTTTCTGGGGGAAATAATGGTCAAGATAAAGAAGATAGAACTTTGAACAAATCCAGTTATTTTCCAGATTCAATAATAAATTCCAAAATCAAAGGATGTAATAACTTTATGTGCTGAAAATATAGTCATTACCTTTTAAAAGAAGGCTTTTTAAGTTCATCTAAAAAACCTATCATTTTACAAAACTATTTTGAAAATGCTGCTTGCATCAAAGAAAACAAAAGTTCAGCATCCAAGGAAGAACTAACAGAAAAATGAAATTATTTGATAGTGATAAAAATATGGATAGCCTCAAGTAAAATTATTTTTCTTGGTATTATATTCTTCATATTACACAAGGCAATAAACCCAACATAATATCTTGTGGATCTACCAGGTTAGGAAGTCATCTTGGTTTAACCTGACTTTAAAAATTCTTTTGCCTTGAGACAAGCGGATCTGGTCTTTGATTTTCACATTATAATCTAAAAATATTTATTATGCATGCTAATATATATGTGTATACTTATAATTAAACATGATTTCTACAGGCACAAAAGGTGCTATTAGGGTTAGTTGGTGTTTTGAGGCTTTTTTCCACTGTGTATTGATACAGTAATTTGTCTATGATAAAGGGAAATTTTAGCAATGATTTCACATCACGGTATGAATGTATTTCTGAAAAATTTGCTTTTCAAGTGTAAGAGCTGAAAGGCAAATCTGGGCTACACTGCCTTAATACATGCACACACACACACACCAGAGACACATCCTGATAACACCAAAGGCAATTATGACCTCAAACCCGAAGATCTTTGGAACACAGAAAGCTTTTTTGATCTATTGCCTAAGATCTTTGCCTGTGACTAGACATCTAGTCACATTTCTACTATGGCAATGCATAATGACACCTCTGAAGCCCTGTACACATTTTTTGTGAGGTTAAACATGCAGCTTAAGCAGAAATGTATTAGTGTAGCAGTGCCTGCTACCACTCCAAGAACACTTACTTGAGATAAGGTGTAAACATCATTCTCTGCTGTACACATGCTCCCACCCAAGCACAATATCTAGGTGTCACTATGGAATACCTAAATGCCAAAGCAGCATAGGGGAGTCTAAGACCAACCCTTAAGTGACAGCACGACCTTGAACATTTTGTTCTTCCTTTTGTCTTGGAAGCATTTGTTCTAGACTACTGTGGAGAAAAAATTGTTCCCACCAATGAAAACTCTTTGTGGACTGACCCATTTTGGAGTCAGAATAAGCCTGCAATAAGTCCTCAGCATTTCTTCATTATTTATAATGATGCTGAAAAAGATAAAGGCACTTTCATGACTCTCATTTGTCCTACGCTTTTGTTCAAAAGAACTGCAAAATCCTGTTTTCACCCTTGTCTCTTTTGTCTTAATAATAGCTCATTTTGGAGTCATAACCACCTATACATACATAAAACTCTTCCTTCTACCATTTTGTAGCTTTTTTGGATCTTCCAAAATTGAAAATTGTTCCATACCTGGCTGGAGATAAAGTCATGTTAGGATGGGATACCAGCTCTTAAGACAGACTGGCTGATGAAGTATTAATTGTAGGCAGTGTAAATGAAGAAATCACAATCCATCTTTCTTTTTTCTTAGTAGTTCTAGTAAGAAGATAGCTTGACCCTCCACAAGGAATATCTCTGAGGTATAGGGATGAAGGCCTGGGATGTGAAAAGAGCTAGTTCACATGACTCTTCCATCTGATTTTTAATCATAGAGTCATAGAATCACAGAATGGCTTGTTGCAAATGACATGACAAGATCATCTTGTTCCAACCCCATTGCCATGGTCAGGGACACCTTGCACCACACCAGGTTGATCAGATCTCCATTCAGCCTAGCCTTGAACTCTCCCAGGGACAGGGCACCCACAACTTCACCGGGCAACCTTTTTTCAGTGCCTCACCACCTTCACGGCAAAGAATTTTTCCTAATATCGAATCCAATAGTGCTCTCTTTCATTTTGAATCCATTCCCACTTGTTCCGTCACTACACGCTCTTGAAAAGATTCTCCATTTTTCTTGTAGGCTACCTTCAGGTATTGGAAAGCTGCAATTAGGTCTTCTGAAGCCTTCTCTTCCCCAGGCTGAGCAATCCTCATTATCTAAATTAGGCAGGGTTGGGTTTTGTAGCACTGCCTGTGCTTCTGCCTGACTTTGAACTGAGATATTCTTTCCAGCCAGTGCAGAATCTGGAGCCATGTCTTGAACCTGAAACTTGCACATTCCTGGCTGGCACCAGCACTGCCACAGTAGATTCACTTCCAATTACACATGTATCTCTTCCAATAAACCTCTCTGGTGAACATTTTGCAGAAACTTCTGTACATACTGAGTACAAAACTTTCAGCTTACTAAGAAAGAAGAGAAACTTAGCCCAGGAAATAAAAAAATGGAGCTCTGGGAAGCAAAGATCAGAAAACAGGTTCAGGGTGACATGAATAGTTAATGGCAAGAGTAAATAAGGTCTTTTCTTGGCTTCCAATAGAAAAAATAAAAAAGCACTGAAGACTGGAAAGTTAGCTTGCTTGCTATTAAGTAAATTTGATTTATTAAGATAATGAGGAAGATGATTCAGTCTCTGTGGTCTTGCTGATCAACAAAGTAATACTTGTGGCACATTGTGTGACTCCTCATTTTAATGACTGGGGCCTTCTTCTGAAACCAGACTCTTGTAGTAATATGGATGAACTCTGGCATCCTCATTATTCTGAAGTTCTAGTGATGGACACTTGGCATGTAACCTTCATTCACATGCTGAATTTGCTCTGTGTATGCATTGTACCTTCATATTTCAGTCTTTGAAGATTTAATAATTTTTATCATTTTTCTAAGTTAATTTTCAGCCTCAGAGTATAATGGAAGGATGAATGAAAATGTGACATAAGATAGCATAGTGTAGTTTGAGTAAAAAAATTATTTACAGTATATAATTTATTATTTTTTAAAATTTATTTCTTATTAATTAAATAATCGGTTGCATTCTGTCTAACATTTTACCTTCAAGGGAGCCATTCTTGGTGCAACATAGGCAAAATTCTAGCAATTCAGGCCAACAGACTCTTAGTCTTCAAAAGTAAAAAAAAAAAAAAAAAAAAATTGCTGTAGTTTAATTTTGTTCATTAAAATCCACAGTGGTTATTACATGGGAAATCATTATTTTTCTAAACAGTGTCCTACTTTCAAACTAGAAACTTAGGCTAATAGAAATCCTATGGGTCACAGCCAGCAGTCGTCTTGGTTTCATGGGAAGCATTGCTACACTATTTCAATTATTCCAGATTTGTTGCCTAAAGGTGCACATTTTGCTCCCTTTATAGAAAACTGATCGTGGTCTACTTTGCCTCGAGATCATTTTCAATACTTCAGTGAACTGATGGTTGATCATTCAGTTCAAAGTTAGTTTGCCTTCCTGGGAATATTATTTAAGTCATTAAAAGGTAGAATTCCTCTCTGGGTTTAAAAATGAAGTTCCTTGGTATTATCTATTCCAGTGGTCCTTTGCTAGGCAACCACTGTGTGATTACTTTTAAACCAAGTGCACAGGTTTAATGACATGCAGTTTGGAAGGAGATTTTTCCCATCTGCCTGCACTGCAGAACTTAGTCATACAATGAGCCCCAGCTTCCCTTCCATCAGTGGCAGTAGCAGCAGGTGGAGCTCTGAAGGCTCCCAAAGGTGCAAGGAGACACTGAGCAGAGCTCTTGAAAGTTTTTCCCTTCTCTGGATTGTGCATGACTGCAGGATGGACAGAATGAATTGTATCCCAGAAGAGAGAGGAGTCTTTCAAAAGAGAGGAGAGTTTCTTTGCACAGATTATTTTGTGCATAAAGAGAAAGAAATATATGCACCATGGCTACTTTTCTTCCATGTGCACGCAATGCTTTCAGATACATACAGAATATTTACTTCTGGAAGGAATATTGTGAAGAATAATATCATCATCATCATTGTCAGCAGCAGCATGCAGTTTGGAGTAGTGCAATAAGAAAAGTAGCCACAGCACATACTCTTGCATGTAATGTGGCTCTTGAATGTAATGAGAGAACCCAGTATTCTCAATAGAAGTTGACTTGGGTGAGGATAGAACTGAAGTGGTAATTTAGCTGAACATTTTAATTTACCATATCTATTAAAAGAGGGAGGGAGGGAGGGAGGGAGGGAGGGAGGGAGGGAGGGAGGGAGGCCGGAAGGCAGGAAGGCAGGAAGGCAGGAAGGCAGGAAGGCAGGCAGGAAGGCAGGCAGGAAGGCAGGGAGGCAGGAAGGCAGGCAGGCAGGAAGGCAGGAAGGCAGGCAGGAAGGAAGGCAGGCAGGCAGGAAGGAAGGCAGGCAGGCAGGAAGGAAGGCAGGCAGGCAGGAAGGCAGGCAGGAAGGCAGGAAGGAAGGCAGGAAGGAAATAATTTAGGAAAATACCTAAAATACTCTTTTAAAACATCAAGAAGGTCATTACATTTAAATAAAATAACCTTAGCATCTTCGCAGGAGTAGCCCGATTTAGCTCTCACCATGGAATCAAGGGCTGTGGGTAACTCCTTGTATGATCTGCAAATATCTACAATGTTTTTGTCCATATCTCAGACCCTTGCTATTATTTTTTAATCACAGGAGAGAAATGGAAATGTTTTGAATACATTCACCTTCTAAAATGTGCCTCTAAAGCAGATAAGACAAACCATATACTGAAAGTACCAATTTCTTTTCATTTCAAGTGTAGAAAGGATGCCACACTGTGCACGTCATCTGTAGAATTTGCCTTCTAGACGTCTAAAATCACAGGAAATGAATCCTGCCTGAAAGACACTAAGTCAGTTAATGACTAATTGTGATGATGGACTCTCTACGTCATTTAAAGTGCCATAATTTTCTCCCAGTCTCATGTTTATCTGGTTTATATTCGTCAAAGGCCTTGGAAAGAGAGACTGTTACTTTCCCAGTATCTACTGCTGTCGCTGCTGTGCTGAGTATCATGACCACACTACTGAGAGAAGCAGTGACCTGTGTGGGTACTGGAATTGTGTGTATTGTTACACACAGTGGAGGTGTGCAGATTGTGCTTGACTTTATACCATTCTCAGGAAGTTTATCCACAAACACACAGTTCAAGATATGGGAACCAAGTTAAGGAAATGGAAAGGCTTGACATGTTTCCTATAGAGTCTTTGATTTCATTTTTTGCTCATTCTTCTACCTTGACAGACAATGTTTGACTCATTAACATTCCTTCCATGCTTTTCAGTTTGTTCATGTCAGTAAAAGCACTGGTTTACACTCCACCTGACTCTTTACAACCGTTTCTATGAAATTATCTTGATTTCTGTGGTGCAAGTCTTTCTTCAGTGAGGCAAACCAGCCAAACAGTAAGCCAGCAGAACCCGTGGTTACTGAGCCACATCAATTCCTTGGTGTCATTCCCTGCACAGAGAAAACTACTGGGGATTGGTGGAATTGCAATAACCCTTAGCCTGTAGAAAAACCCACAAGGCTCCTATGTCATGATGTACTGCAATATCTCCTAGTTGGAACCACAGTGAGCTCTATAAGCACAGCTTCTGAAATGACCTTCCAGTTTCTTGTGGTCACACAGTTTTCACCGACACAATTCTTGTGAAAATGTATGCTTTCATCTAACATTCTAGGCATTATGGAAACTTCCACAAGCTTGTCAGCCTCTTCAAATATATATATGTCAAACTGATGTACTTCACATACAGGAATGTTTCCTATCACACTTTCCCAAATTCCCGCCATCAGATTTTTATTTACCTTTAGTTTTCTAATTTATGACAATTCATTGATTTTATAGAGGTGCTTTGGATGAAAGATATTCTTACTGAGTTAATTTATTTTCTATATAATATTTTGCTGTATTCAGCCACTGTATGAAATGTGTCTGTTTATATGCCCTCTGTTACTAGATGATTAAGCTTTAATTTGCCTCAACTAATAAACCCATTGTGTTTCTGCTTGGGTGAGTTGTATGTACATTCCTTGGGGGATTAATCTTTATATATTTCTAATTTCTTCATTCTTCTGATGGTTTGCTCTAACAGGACAGAGTTACTTAACTACTGCAAATGATGCCTTCTGAAAATATCATACTCTAGAAAGTGAAGGTTTGTAACAAGAAGCCATAAGACTTATTAGGCCAAATCTGATGCAGTCAGACAAAACCACATAAAAATTCTCTGGCATATAAGCTTTCCTTTACATCTGAAATGGAAGCAACCTACTTCAAGTGCAGTACAGAAATCGGTCCCAGTTCAGTTTTATTACTGTTATTCACCATGAGTGTCTGAGAAAGTTAACATCTATGAGGCTGAGAGAGCTGTTAGTAGGGCAGAGGTGATAAGGTCAGTAGCCTCTACTGAGGAGAAAGGGAGGAACAGATTATTATCCCCTGTGGAATCACAAGAGTTAGCAGTAGAGATAGAATAAAAAAAAATCATGTAATGTGTGATAAACTAACCTTCTTACTGACTTCTTGAATGTATGATTTTTACTATACAGCAAAATAATAAACTTTGTGTTCAGACTGACCTTCTGAAAATACCACAAATGGCCACAATGGTTTTGAAATGCCAGCATTGAGTTCTAGTGTCTATAAATGACGTCTTCTGTAAATCCATACTCATGTGCATGTTACATTTGCCATAAAGACCCCTATTTTCAGATTCATATCTCAAAAGAAGATAACGGAAGTCACTCAAACCTGGAATTAGAGCACAGAAGACTGCAGAAGGAAGGATTTTGTGTGTAGTGTTTGCAAAATCTGGTGAATTAAAGTACCTTCACATTTGTGGCCATTGAAGATATCCAGAACTACCAAGTCTGGAAATTCAGCATGGCTTTCAAAACTTTATTCATCCAGAATGATTGCTGAGAAGCTCTGTCTGTCCAATACATAATTTCCACAGAGATCTAAAACTTAAGGCTGTTAGAATGGCAAGGTTTACTTAAATTTCACATGAGGATTACTGTGCAGATGCTGCTGAAACTCTAAAAAATATTTCATATGCAGTGTTTTTATGAAAGTTAAAATATTATCAGGTCAGTGAAGAACTGTCTGTATCCCATTACAATGTGAATTTCCTTTTTGTGCTATTATTGCAGGTGATTATGTAGTCATGACTATATACTTCGACTTAAGTAGAAGAATGGGATACTTTACTATACAAACATACATTCCCTGTATATTAACAGTTGTTCTTTCCTGGGTATCCTTTTGGATCAAAAAAGATGCCACACCAGCAAGAACAGCATTAGGTAAGTTGTTAATAATTCCCTTTTCTGATGTTCCTACACTAATATTTGAAAATGTCAACTTCCTTTCAAAGAGACCACTAGGTACACACTTTGGATTATTACTACTACACCTCGCAGAACCAGATCTACTTATTACTGAGACTGCTGGGTTTTTTCCTGTAACAAGGTAATTAAAAGTAAACTAATCTGACCCTTTGGATGACACTACCACCTATTTTGCATAAAACTCTTGAATTAATGTCTGTCTCCTTGTTCGCACCATGACATTTTTGAAGAATTAATTAATTGCACTGCTGGCTTCCTTCCCATCTGTAACTCTCCCCCACTGGGCATTATGTCTTATATATACAGAAAACTGTGGGATATAATAATATTAACACATGCAAATTGTTTTTGCTTGCATGCTTGAAGTTAAGCTTCACACTGGGTGTATTGATATTTTTTATAGATTGTGGAGATTTATGCTGGTTGAGGTTTTCCAGAAACCCATGGGTCAGGACCAGCATGTGCATTTGGACACTGTGCTTTAGCATACACTTAGAAATGTTGACTTCAACTTGGAAATTTTTTCTAATATCTATACAAAAACCTGCAGGGTTTAGGGGTATGTAACAGCCAATTATATGTAAACAGAACCAAAGGAAAAAAAACAATTCCTTAGTTCAGATTGTGGTTTCCAGGTCTGCCCATATGAACTGATTCAGAAACCTCTGAAACCAGTCTAGGAAAAAAGGGTAGCCTATGTCAAAGTTTGCATATCTGTTTTCAACCATTCCCAGCTATTCACTGCATCCTCCTGCTGGAGTTTGTTAAAATGTAGGCCCATTTTTCTGAGGTTATTTTACAGGAAAGGAATATTTAGTCCTCAATCCCTCCATGTGAGTGCCAAAGGGCCAGAACACCGCAGCTCCAGCAACAGGATGGACACAATGACCCACAGTTATTCTGTTATCCAGTAACACCTCCAGGACAGCAAAAAGACCATACACAGGTCAGGACAGAGCAGCTTACAAATGCCTGTTCCTGCCTATGTAGACTTGCCTCTGATAGCCAGAAAATTGAGCAATAGGTCTTAAGTATACTTCTCCACTGAACTCTTAAATTGAACTCTTTTCTTAAATTGGGTGACTCAGGGGAGGTAAGGAAAGACTGGCTGTTCTCCATCTGTTTTTAAAAGGAAGTCTAAAGTGGGGAGTGACATAGCATCCAGTTGGGTAATCCTTCTTAATGCAGAAGAAAAAAGGGACAAAAGACATCTAACACTTTGAATTATTGATTTGCTATAAGCATTTTTCATATCCTGTACCTAAGGGTGGTTCCTCACACCACACATCTAATTTTTTCAAATAATTAGACACAGAAGTAGATCACTAATCACCAATGTGTGACTCTCCACCTCACCCCTCAGTCAGCAGGAAGTTCAGAGAAAAAATGTATTCAGATACTGAAGTCATAAATTTGGCATAAGAGCATAAAAATGAGTTGTTCCGAGGCTCTACTCTATGGATGTCATGACTCACTCCTAAAACTCTGAGAATTTAATTTTATAGGCTTAGATATAACTTTTTTAAAAGTAAAGTCAAGTATATATGGGTCACTTCTTTTGTGCACAGAATCCTGGGCTCCCAAATTGACAATGGCCTGTTAACTCCTGGGACGCAGTAAGCCGAAAAGCAAAAGCTCCCATTTTGCTGTAGACCTGCATGTGTGTAATGCAACTTATAAATCCATCCAAGCAGCAACACACATCCACATCTAGATAGTGGCACATGGTAAAATTGTGAGTAATGCAGCCAAAGGCAAACTGCTGAAATTGTCCTGCTAATTAGTTGAAATTAATCATAGAGATTCTGTGCAACAAACCTTCTTCAAGTATAGCTGCAATAATACAAAGGACTGGCACCAGGGAAATATTTCACTCTCTGGAATTAATGATTAATTTCCAGTTATTGGCAACTACTCACAGTTACATGAAGGACAGGTTTTATTCCTTTCTGAATAATGCTTACTAATATATTTCCACAATGGGGGAAAAAAAATAAATAATTCGGGTTTGGGACCATAAGTATTCTTTCAGCAGTACCGTTCAGAGGTATTAAAGCATTCTTTAAAAACTTGGTATTATAGTCCCCTTTTTACATGCACTTTGAGGTACTAAGGCCCAGACTGGCAACAAGACTAACTCCAGGCCACCTGAAGAGTCAGTGGGAAAATGGAAGTAAACTTTGAGTACTGGATGAGAACTGAGTTTTTGATCCTGAGTTATTCTGCTCTTCATTCAGAGAGGAAAAAAAAATGTCTCTCCACAGTTTCTGCTTGTCTCCAGTCATCCAAATTATCTCAGAATGATCTAAGAGGCAACTTTTCCCTGAAGAAAAGTTATAATCTGAAAAAGAATAGGTTATTTTCATTGAATATGGAGGGAATTAATTCAAACTGAAGCTTTTATCCAGTTTCCCTGTACTTTTTTTTTAAATGGGTATAATATGTAATAGGACCAGGCAGTTTCTACAGAGCAAGATCAAGCTGCAGTTTAAAAAGATACAGTGGGTATCAAGGCCAGCAGTGTGTTGATGTAAAAAAAGATACAGATCGTATTTAATAAAAAAGGAACATTGCTTTCCTTGCCATTTCATCTTTACTTCATTCACTAGAAAACTAAGAAAGTATTCAAAACAGCTGACAGACCAGAAAGATGGAGATTTAACTTCATGAACAAGTGATGGCATGAATGAAAACAGGAGACAATTCCTCAAGAAACTAAGAAAAACATAACCAACATAACCTCAAGAAACTAAGAAAAAATTAACTTTGCTGACCAAAGAGTTTCTAACACTGAAACTTCTGCCACCTCAGTTTGCATATGGTTGTCCAGCAAGCAGATTTCAAGCAGTAATAATTTAAAACAACTGTTTACACCAAAGATCTAAAAGTTAGAGTGTTTTCATGCATTATATATATCTGCATAATTTGATCTCCCAGTCAGCCCTTTCTTTTATATCAAATAGCATTTTTGATATGGGATTTACTGAGAGAATATAACATCCCACAATAGTATTTACACAAAGACTTGTAAGCTTGCACTTACAATTTCTCCCTGAAAATTCTGAAGTCAGGTTACCTCAGAGCTGTCCTTAGGTGATACTAAAATTCTGTTGAAATAGATACTTCAAGAGCACTGTGAATTTCAATAACAGATGTAAAGCTCATTTTGCCATATGGGAATCCACAAAGTAAGAGACTTCACAATTTCATCTGGCAAGACATATGCATTTGAAACCACTCAACAAACTGACTTTCTTTAGCATGAGAGATAAAATGAACTAAGGGTATGGAAACGAGACATTATATTTGGAAATAATGGTGCTGCATTTTACTAATACTTACATATATATATTCTGACTTGTAAATGTACAGAAATACAAAACCGTATCACCTGGTGCACCTTCCTTCTCTTTTCTCTCTATATGTATCCCCATAAACTCATTTTAACATTTTTAAATTTGTGGCTGTATCCTAGATGTACAATTGATACATTAGATAGAATTTTTATCATTTCAAAAACTAAGTGCTTGTTTACGATGGGAGCAGGAATCTGGTAGCAAGCATGATTTGAGCTGGTGTTTCACATTCAGGCTTAAGGCATGGATGTAGGATGCAGATGGAGTTGAGAACTTATATATTTCAACTAATTATTTCTTTTTAGCCTTCTAATAAAAAATTGTCCTATCACAGGATGAGTGGGAAATAAAAACTTACATTTGAGTCCAGGTAAACAGGACACTGTATACTGTAATGGAAGAACCCTATAGGTTTTGAGGAAGTTTTTTAAGACAGTGAAATGCCTGAAAGGATGTACATGTAGGTCTGAAAAGGACACTTTTGTGTCAGAAATCTAAATGTGGATTAGGAGGTGTTAAAGAACTTTATTTTATATTGTGGGGTATGTCACAGTCTGGATGTGGTTCTTTTGAAATAAGTGACTCCCAAGGCCTGGGTCAAGGCCATAGAGAACGTGGTTGACCTATAGTTAGTAAGGGTCAAATCAAAGTCAGCGAGTTCACACCTTCTGCAGCTGGGCATTTCTGCAGTTGGCTGCTGTGATGAATGACTAAACACTGTCTTTGAAGCTTTTCTAAAGCATCAGCTGGATACAGAACTGATGTTAAGGGGTCTGGAGAGGTTGCTGGATCATGCCAAGCCCATCTGCTTATACTGGGAGGTGGCATAGATTTCAGGAAAAGGAAATATTTTCCCATAGCTTTTAGATGTCCAAGGCACACACAAAGTCCACACTTTCCACTTCCTACCAGCATTGCTTTCATCTTGGTTATTGACTTGTGATTTTTTTTCAGAAACTTTTTGTTTGTTTGTTTCTGGATAATAGATATATAAGGAATTAAATTAATCATTATTTTTCAAGGTTGAGACACAGGCAATAATTTTTCTTCTGACTTTTCCGGGGACTTTCTGTTAGCTTGAATGGATAAGGTTGTTCCTGTGACTCACTGTAGCCTCTATCAAACTTTACAAGTCAGAGATGGACAATCCTTCATAAAGACAAAGCAGTCAAAAGTAATCCACAGATACTTCTTTCTCTCCAGAGTGCTTTTAGTGAGAAGTTATTTAACTATAAGGCATAATTTCAGTCATTTCTTGCCATTTCTAACACTGTGCACCATTGTGAAACATCATTTAAACTATAAAAATGAAAGATTACCTTATAGCTATGTTCTTTGTTGAGAAGGTTCTCTCTTGAGACTTACTTGTGGGAAAGCTTTATTCCTTTTCCCAAGCCAATAAGAAGGTAGTTTTTTTTCTATTAGAAGACATGGAGTTCATAACAATCTGGGAATGAAAAGACTTCTATTTCTCAGGAATGAAGAGAAATTGTATGAATTACTAGGAGTCAAATAACTTACATGACATAGATTTCATTCTAGCACTGGTTTTATTATTTTGGATATTTCACACTAATCCCATTATATTCACTGTTACTAAACCAATCTCAGAAGTGATGCTTTGTATGCATTAAAAAGGCTGTTTCTGTTAATGTTGCATTTGAAGTTCATATGAGTCTTACTCTGACTGAGCAAGTAACCCTGACATCCTTTACTCAGAAGGAAAATGGCACTGGAGGACTCCCAAGGAAGCAGTGTGTGAACACATACTTTCAGAATCCATGGTCAGATCTTAGCAGACTTATTTTTTTTTCTCCCTCCACTTCATTTTTTTTTTTTTGAGCATTAGATTTTTCCTGAGAGCACTACTACTGTGGAATAGAACCTGTTTCCTTCACTGCTTACTATGTTTCTTGGGCTTATTTTTCTGAGTTTAGTATCTCTTCTGCTTCATACTTTTCTTCAAAAATTTCTTCGGTCTCTCCCTCTCCCTCACCTCCATCTTCAACCTAACTGGGATTGGAAAAAAGAAAAGATGAAGAAAAACATATTGAGAGGCATGGGAATGTCACTTGTGCCAAGATGAAAATAAACAACAGAGTAAATCTTTGTTTACAAAATAGCTTTGTCCCTACTGATGTTATTTTCCATTATTTCTTAATATTACCAAATGAAATTAATTACTTGAGTACACTCTGGATTTCTGTTTTGTATGTTTATAGCCAAAGATTCTTTTGTGATATGGAGAAGTGATGTTGCACACAATTAAATCAAGTTTCTCCCTGCAGGCATCACCACAGTATTGACCATGACAACTTTGAGTACCATCGCAAGAAAGTCATTGCCCCGTGTTTCCTACGTCACTGCCATGGATCTGTTTGTGACTGTATGCTTTCTATTTGTCTTTGCTGCTCTGATGGAGTATGCCACCCTCAACTACTACTCAAGTTGCAGGAAACCAAACTGTACTAAGAAGAAAAAGTCGGTAAGATGGGAGCATTTAAACTTCTTTTCACGTGCAGCTCAGTGAGCAGATAATCATTCAGTTGTAGCCTGAAATCACACGGCACTTCACTCCTCCATGGTTTTCCCAGTGGTGTGATCTGGAAAAGCCTGCAGTAGCAGTAGGAGCAGTTATGTGCCTGCTGAGCAAGGTCTGTTCCTAACAGAAGCAGCCTGCTCACCATGGAGCAGCAACCCTGCCTATGCATCTTTTGTCCTCCAGTTACTGTGCTGGAGTCGGAAAAATCCCCCACTGAAACATTGCACAGCTTGTTATACAAATAAATGCACGTCAATGTATATTCAAATGCATTGCTATTTCATGCCTTAACAGGTCTAGAAATATTTGTGACCAGAATTTCATTGTCTCTGCTGGGAACCAGCATTTAAGCCCTGTGCACAAATGTGCATGTTCCCAAGGACAAAAATGGAGGTTGGTTAAAAAGGTTTTAACCATGGCTCATTTTTGGCCAAAAACCAACTTCCAAGTGTAACACCCAGAAAAACACAAAAGCTATCTGTTTAGAATCAACTAAAACAATCATGCAGGAAGAATTGCCTGGTTTACTTAAAAACCAGCTACGAGAATGAGAGGGGACATTTTAATAAAGAAAGAAATCTCACTGTAAACATACAGAAGGGAGTTGACCACTCAAGATTAGTGATAAATATGTGTTCAAGATAAGTAGTGGAGGTGGATGCCATTGTGTGTCATGGAGGAAATAAGGACATTTGAAATAAGGGCATTTGAAATCAGAAATCAAAGCCAAATAGGAAAAATGTGAAGAAGGAAATTGAGGGGAGAGAAGCCTAAATTTAGGGAATAATAGGTCATGATGTAAAAAGGCATTGAATGGAGAGCTATAGAAAATGATTGAATGAAGAACTAATGACGGAAAAGCTGAAACAAATATGGGATTAGAGAATGTCTAGAAAGCCACAGACTTAGTCAATGACAACTCCACTAAGCCTAAAATATCTTCTTGCAAAAATGCATTGCTCACAAAAGGCAAAAGATTGTTAACAAAAGAAAAGTTTGAGACTGAAATGAACTTGCTAGTGATCAAACTAAAATTGCCATCCTATGGAAAGACTGAATTGAAAAGTCATGAGTATCTTTGTTAGTAGGATGTAATTCCAGACATATGAATGAAGTAGTGAGAAAGCATGCAACATTGACAGGATTTAAATTAACACCAAAAACATGCTCACTTACCTATTGTTCAATCAATAAATAAATTTAATGGCTTGACTAAAGATTTTAAGTCTATGAAAACCAGATGTGCATTCTGCTGAAGTTTCACGCCATTTTCAAGTGTACAGGATATTATCCTGAATATATAGAACACACTGCATGAAGTGTTTTATGCATTTTAGGGCTTGATCCAAGGAATACTACTGAATATAAATGCATGAGAAGCACTAAGTTTGTTTTCTCCTGAATAATTATTTTTTTTATCTTTATTTAAGCTACCTGATGTAAGTTTTGGTCATGTAATGGTAAGTAATTTTCTTTATTCAGGGAGAGAATTGGGGGCATGAATAGATGGTTGACATTTACTTGCACTAATTCCTGAGAGAGCTGTATTGCTGTGTTATGCTTTACCCTGACTTCACTAAAAATATTATTTGCTTTTTTGTTAAAAGGTCAGTTTGCTTTCAGCTATGGCAGAGGAACATATCTGCCTCTTTCTATAAGGACTTTTCAAGTGATATGGGAGGGAGGAGGGTCAAGTATAAAATATTATGTGTTATTTTTACCTCAGAAATATTGTGTATCTGCTTTATATAACACAGAATTTTCTCACTACATTTTATAAGAGAGTAATGAGCATAACTTATGTCATAAACTTCTATGTTTAATTAAGTTTCACAGAAAAATTAATTTATGCATATGCAAAACCTTTAGCAAGCTTTCAGGTGGGTTTTCAAACAAACATGTTGAGCACAGGTAGTTTTACTCTATCTACAAATGGAATATGTGCAGCAGCAATAAAGTTGGAACAGAGAACAAAATTGTGTCTCTAAGTTGTATGAAATCTGAAACTGGAACACCTGCTATGGTATATGCAAATATACTATACACTATGCATTCAGACAGCACGAAGACAGTTTACTGGCTGGTTGAATGGTCTGCCATCAGACAAAAAAGGATAAGACCTAAGACATTGGGGTTTGCCTTTCTTAGGTTGGATATGCTGAAGTTTCTCATTTATAACTGCCAGATCCATGTAATTATCCTATCTTTTTACAAATAATAATATATACTTTTTTCCTATTTTTTAAATACGAGTTCTCTGATGTATTTTAAGACCTCATATAACTTACAGCAAGCATTACATCTATCCACTTTCTACTGCTGCCACTCCCAGGACAGACTTTTCTGAAAGATGAAGTTAACAGAGCACATTTAATGGGTAGCAGCACTTTCCTTTTTCCAATTAAAAGCTATAGGGAAAGATAATTAAAATGATATTAGGGTTTAAAAACCTCTATCTAGAACTAGTCATTCTGATCTGCTTGGAAAGTATCTGCAGCATTTTCAGGTTTTTTACTGAGCTTTTTTTCTTCACCTTAAAATAATTATTGAGCAGGACCTTTGTCTGTACAAAAAAATCTCCCAATTAGAACTTAAATAAGCAATGTCTCTGGCTCTCAAGATATCATTTTGTCCTTTTCAGCTTTGTAGTGGTGATACTTAAAAGGTGAAATTTATTAATATTAGTAAATCCATGTTCAGGTAATCCCAAGACTTTTCTTTACCTCCCAGAAAACACACATATACTTTGTCAGAAATAATATTATTAAACATGTTTAACACTACACCTGAACTGCCTTGTCCAAGGCCCTGGAGAAGTGCCTTGCACAGGCAGACCTCCTGGGCTGGACTGGGATGGTGCCCACTGTGTGTGCACTACTCTCCTCCCAACCAGCTCAGGTGGACACACAGAACACAGGGGGACCATCCACCTTCCCCTTGTACCCTGTCACTTCAGGATCCCTCCTACCTGACAGAGATTAAAACAAACAGAATCATCTCTCCGCATTATTAGGGCAATTATTTTATCTTCTGTCCTGAGCATATAGTTGATATAACAAAACAGCAAAATATCCTAGAGATGAGGAAGTTTCCTTTGCAGAGCCAGAGTACTTTTTTAACTTCATTCACCAAAACCTCTCTGAGCCTTTGTTTTTTTTAACATAAATATTTTAGACAGGCGTGGAAAATTTAAGCTCTTGAGATGGAAATGTTCATAAAGACCTTCAATAAATGTATAGTATTTGACGTAGTGGTATAGCAGAACTCCATGTATAGTCTAGTAATTGTTTTTTCTTTCCAAAGTAGTAGAGTCAAAGGAGATTGCTTGTACAATAATCTTAGACCTTCTTCACATGGCAACACATTGTACGGCTCTGAAACAAGCCACCCGAAACTTCAGCAAAGAGAGAGAAGACCAAACAGGTGTAATTTCTGTCATCTAATCTCAGAGATAAAGTCATTCACAACAAATAGATTTGCAATAATCTGCTTCTAAACAGCAATCTTTTTGCAGTTCACAGCAGAAATTGCCTGAGACATTTTAGCATTTACTTATGATAAAATGAATTGTGTCCAGAATTGACTGGATTCCATAGGGCAGTTGTTCAGGTGTAGATATCTGGGTTGGCAGTGCCAGCATCTAAGTAGAGGGATGCTACATTGTCCTGGGTTAGGGCAAATTTGGAAGAAAACTTCCAAAGGGGTTTCTCTAGAAACCAGATTCAAGGTGCTTCTCCCCCAGCCAGTTCAGGAAAAGATTTCCTTGGAGAAAAGTGGAAGAATATTTATTTAAGAAGTAAAGTATTCACAAGCATAAAAAAATTAATATTGTTAAACAACAAAACCTCTCACTGCTCTGAAGAGATGGCAAATTCAGAAAGTCCTTGTCATGGGTGTAGCTCAGCTCACTCAGTCTCTTATCAGTCCCTTCGGCGCTGGAAAGTGCCGCATCTCACGCCCTGGTGCTCGTGGTGTGAGTTCCCAGTGTTTGTCTGGATTTTCAGCCCAGAGCATGGATGAAGAGTTCCAAGAAAAAGAAAAGCCAGAGTCCGGGAACTTCTCTGCCTCACCTAGCTAAAAGCAAAGGAGAGCTCTCTCCCACTGCTCGTGTGTAGACAGCACAGTCATGAGAAGGATGCAGGGAGCGAGTGCAGTTTCTGCAAACAAACTGCGGCCTCTTCTCCCCACCTTCGCTCTCAGAACCAGCCTTAAAGGTGCAGAACTTAACATCCAGCAGAAACAGAACAGGTGACTGGGGATAAAAGCATCATTAAGTCACCCTAGGACGCACATCAAGTTCTTAGCTCAGGAACCAGCATTTTTAATCAGATGGGTAATACTACAGCATGCCAAACCAAAGATTTGTAGAAAATCAATTAAATCAATGTAAAAAGGAAAAATTTCCACTGAGGCACATCAGTCATATCACCAATGTTTTCCCCATCCAGAAGGAAAGTTTTCAGTCACTCCCTAACACCTTCAGCAGGAAATGCTGAGTACTTTGTATAGTATGGATGCAATAACCCAGAGCATCTTCCTAAATGCAAGCAATCGTGATCAGCTTGTTAGAGCACAGCCAGCACTCTCCTGCAGGCAAAGCCAATGCTCAGCACAACCCCAGGGAGAGGAAGGGCCTCTTAGGTAAGAGAAAACCAGGCTGACAGGGCTGTGTCTGCTTTGTCAGGGCTGTGCAGACAGGCAGCAAAGCTGATGGGGACCTTTTCTAGTGATGTCAGCAGAGGAGGTGACATTTGTGAAGATGGAATGGGTAAATGAAAGGGGAGACTACTGTGAGAAGGCATCTTGCATGCCAAGGAAATGATGTGACAGAAAAGCTGACAAAGTGCAAATAGAGAGTACATTGGAGAGGGAGAGGTCTTTAAGCATGAAGGCTGCTGTGAGGATGTGCATGACATCAAAGTGTCCTATCTCTGAGATGGTTTGTGTGATAAGCACTAAGGGGACATGTCTCAGGATGGCATTTTGAAATCCTGTACTGAAATGATCACTATCTATTGCTGACCATATCTGTTTTTATAAATCACTGTAAAGTTAAGAGGCAGTGAATGTTCCTATGCGAAATGGAGGACATTGTAGAAATAAATGGAGAGGGGGTATATCTTCCTTATTATTGAGAATCCATCTTAAATGTAGCTGCAAGTATTTAAAACAACTTGCAAATAATATTCTGACAGGTAAGTGAACTCTTAAGAGTGAAAAAATTATTGTTGCTTGCTGTGATTATTAATTTTGATCTGCATCATACAGAGAAACTTATCAAACCATTGTGGTTTTTTTTTTCTCCTCAGAATTATTCTGTACTTGATATGAGACCACCAACTACAGTCATCACATTGAACAATACCATGTATTGGCAAGATTTTGAAGATGCATGTGTCTATGAATGTCTGGATGGGAAAGACTGTCAGAGCTTTTTCTGTTGTTATGAAGAGTGTAAATCAGGCTCATGGAGGAGAGGACGGATTCACATAGACATCTTAGAACTGGACTCTTACTCTAGGGTCTTTTTTCCTACATCTTTCCTGCTGTTTAACCTGGTCTACTGGGTTGGATACCTCTATCTTTAAATGTTGCCTGTAGCAGTGAAGACTTGCTGCGTTTTCTCACTGCGGACGGATGGTGAAAGTGCAGAAAAAGTGAAGGACACAGTCAGTTTCATCTCAGATTATAAAGACCACATTAACCTTCACCATCACAGAGCCTGATGAAGAATTTTAACATGTAATTTCCTGAAAAAGCAAAACACGGAAGAATTCTCTCCTAACTGCTCTTTGTTTTAAGAAAAAGGTTCTTACAAAGTTCAGCTGAATTTGTAGTGTAAGCGATGTTTATGAATAATTATTGTATATTAAAATCTCTACTACTGTCCCTTGCCATAGAATATATTCACAATTCAGGCAAAGTTTAAATATGTAATTTTTATTTTTTCATTCCCATACTTTCTTCACAATGCTGCCATGTCCCTAAGGCTCAGAGCAATGTACACTGACACTAGCAAAGCCAAAGCCAATGAAAATGCTCATTTGTATTTAAATTTGCTTGATACCATAGGCTGTGGGAAATTGATGATCTCCTTGATATAGAGTAACCACCAAGAGACAACAAGAAATGTCTGGTAGGATCAAAACGTGGATGTTACCTTCTGCAGAGGCCTGGGATTCATGGAATTAGCCACTTACCCCACATATTTGATTTAACTTAAAGGTGAAAAGGCAGACAGAGAAGAAAGCTATAATTTTGATATAAATAAGACTTGCCTATCTGTGAGGAAGCTGTAGGCATAACTTCTACACATGTTCAAGCTTTTAACTGTGTTTTTTATAACTCAAACACAGGATGGTCATTGACTTCTAAAGTACTATACTTGAAGCAGGACAAGATTCCTGCTTGTTTGTGTCATTGTAGCAGTTCATAGTGCATAGCCCATAAGTAAAAATCACTATAATATCACCAGGAATATGTGGCTTTCTTCAGATTTCAATCTGCTAAAAAGTGTGCCAATGCATTCTTATTTTTTCTCTCAAAGTTGTATTATATAATTGAAAAACATGTGTGCCAAAGGCCTTTTGTTCTTTTTGTAACATTAAGCACTGCAATATTTACTCATGGTAGTTGCTCCCTGGGCCTGAGCTAAAGACTGAACACTTGTTTGAATAGTGCATTACAGGAACTCAATTGTGACACTTGGATTAAGCATGAAGTAGTTGCCACATACAGAAAGAGGTTCTTTTCATTCTTTTCCAAAATTTTCAACTATATTTTACACTAAAAAAGAATTTTGTATTTTTCAAGGTTTTGATCATTTAACCCATTTTTTCAAAAGCTAATTTTACAGTATTAGACTAAGTGATGTCTTTTACAGACTGTCTACATAGTTATTATTAAGCAAACAAGCCACATCCATAATTAAATAGCAGTAGCTTTTCACTACCCTTTGCATGACAAATTGTTACAAAAGATTGAAGTCAAAAGATAATTAAAACAACAATTCTATTTCTTTTCTCTTTTGGAGATAATTTTTTTATGAACTCAAAAAACATGTCTCTTCTAGGCAGTATTTGATGAAAAAATGAATAGTGGATGTGACTAGAAAGGAGTTCCTTTTTCCTCAAAAGGAAAACCCTGCAAACAAGCAAAAACTAATGCAATGATAATTCTAAAGGAACAGAAATGCTGTCATGTTCTTTGAAACATCACTGTCTGTCATTGCTGTTGCTCTGTTCTTCCACTGAGTTTTTAATTGGAAGAAAAAAAAAAGCTAAAACAAAAGTTAATTGTAGTTATTCAAAATCTTCTGTTTTTAACTTGTCTGAAATATTAGAAACATAGCTGGGTTTAGGTGGTGGAGGGGAATTGCTTCTGTAAGGCCTGACAAAATTTACAACAGAAGCACAGAGAAGAAATATTTTGAGGCAGAATCAAAGCCTTATTTTTAGACAAATCTGCCCAATCTGATGTCTTCTAAACTAACGATAACCTTCTGATTTCAAAATACATGTTGAAAATTTTGCTAACTCTCATTAGCAAATTTACTGCTCTGTAAACCTGTGTCCTGCATTTGGAGGTATGGACTTAATTTAAGGATGTCAGTGATATTTTAAGTAGTGCAAGGAAGTGATTAAATTTGAGTTGGATATCCTGATCTCTAATTATTAATTAGTCTACTCTAATAGTCACCTTCAGCCATATTTTGCAAGAATACTAGAAAAAATCCAAGCCTAAATAAAAGAATGGAAACCATTTTCCTTTAGGGGGTGATCCTGCAAACCCTCTGCACAATCAATTGATTTTGGTGGTAGTATTGAGACAAATGATGCACAATCAGGTGCTTTCCACGATTAGATCTTGAACAGGTAAAGTGAGGTTTATTTAAAAATTCCATACTGTGTGACTTTGCTGGGAAGGAGAACATTCCCATGTTAGATGATGAGCATATGCTTCTCTTCTGCTCATGGCTGCCCATGAGCCCTGCTGAAAGCAGGAAATTCCAAGAGATCCTTCTTTGCAAGACTGATTCTGCTAAGTCCATTCATATTGCCTATTTTCTTTTTCATAAACAGAAGACATAAGAATATAGTTCCAACTTTTTCCACTGTCCTAAATCAAGAAAGAAGCCTTAGACACTACTGCCTTCTGCTCTTACAGTGTGAGCAGAGGACCTATTCTACTGTGTAATTTATTCTACTCTGAGGTTATCAAAAAATTGATTTTTATGCAAGGCAAGCGGCTGCAGGCTGGCAGGCTGCTGAGTGCATTCCTCTGCTTGTTCCTGGTAACTTGGCTTACTCTCACTGCTCTACTGCTCCAGGCTTTCTCAGCCACTGGAAAACCTTAGAGATCAGGGAAGGTAGGTGTTCTATGATCTGAATCATTCAAAATGGCATTGTTGTCTGCGTACATCTATGTGCCATATCCTTCTGTAGGAGTAAGAATATCCTCATCGACCTTCAGATATTCTTTTGCTTCTTTTGCAAATTGGCAAAAGTTAACCTTTTTGCATGCTGTCCCAGGAGAAATGTAAGAACTGCATTTTAGCATTTTAGAACATGTTCTCATCATATAATTTCATATTAAAAACTTGCACTTCTTCAACTACTTCTTTTTGTTATTTAGTACTTCTTTTCACCCTTCCAAGGAAGGGAACAGAGAAAAGCAAAATCAAATGAGCAGTGAAATGAACAAATTTGGCTATGTAAAACCTCAAAACCAAGTCTCTTCACATTACATTTCTTCCTTGTTCAAGTTGCAGAAGGGATTGTGTAGGGTTTTATTTCCCCAGGAGGATCTAAAGTCAGCCCTCTTATTCTCCCCTTCAATTAGAAGTTCTTGGGCATAGTTTTTCTTTATTGAGGGCAGCATTTTCAAGGCAACTAAGAATGTATAAAAAATTTTGGTCTGCTTAATTCGATCTGCTCAGTTTTCCTGGCTCTGGTGCCTATCATATTGGCAGCTCCCTTTTATACAGCCATTCTTCCAAGAACGAGGGTATAAAAACTTGTACACTCTCACAATGTCCAGCAGTAATGTGGAACTGCAGTGCACCACACACCACACAATTTTAATATAACTTTCTAACCAAAAAGTGGGAGTGTAGTTTAAAACACCTCAGGCATTTTGATAACCTTCTCTTTCTCATGTTCTCCTTAATCAACTCTCAACTGTATATTGCTATATTGTGCATACCAATAAAAATGATAAAAATTACAAAAGCCAGAACTGTCTTCACGGAGACAGTGATGAGTAGTGAAGTTAAAAGAAGAGAAAGAAATTATTTTTTATTGCTGTGCAGTTCTTATCTGTTGCAGTCCTTTTATTCAATTTAACCCACAGCTAATTCCAAATCATCCACCTGGAGGTTTGCACATTCATCAGCTGGAACAGCAGTGACACATGAGCCTTTAGCTGATAGGAATTTATTTCTGGAACTGCAGGCATACTGCCAAATAACTCAGACAGATAGCTATCTTAAACACTTCTGCAGCTCTAATGTGTCTCGGTGTCTAGCTTCTCAAGTTATTTCATGAATTTACCCCAACTCCCCTTACATGGTCATTTCATGAAGGGAAGGCTGTTTACCTCCTTTTTACCCAAAATTTCACCATATATCCAATGAAATGACTCTCCTTCATGACCAGACGCCAGGTAGCTCTGGAACTACTGACTTTGTGGGAAGGGAGACTCAATACTTTAAGACAGACAGATTTCACCGAACCACAGAATTAAATAGGTTGGAAAAGACCTTGGAGATCATCAAGTCCAACCTATGACCTAACACCACCTTATCAACTAAACCATAGCACTAAGTGCCATATGCAGTCTTTTTTTAAACACCTCCAGGGGTCATTTCATTAGCCTCACCATCTGAGTCAGTGTTACCTTCTAAACTGTAAAACAAAGTGCCCACAGAAACTTGTAAAAGCTGTCCATAGCAGACTGTACTTTTTCCATTGGATGCTCTTTCCTGGTTTCCATATAATGCAGTAAGAAAAGGCAAGCCATATATCAAAATCTTAGATGCCTACGCAGGCAGATGATTTTTTTTTCAAGGTATCTTCTTCTTGCTCCCAGTGAAATGCTTGTGCCTCTTACGTCAGTGCCTTTATCATTCATTAATATGAAAGGATATTCATCAACATTAAAGACTATTTCTCATCTGAAAGTTAGAAAGTGGGACCAATGACTTTTCTGGAGTTCTTCCTGAGCACCACAGTGTGTTACCAATATTCTAAATGTCTTCAACCTATAGACTGAGAATTTCTCTGCATTTTCTTTATTTTTCTAAACAGTCTGTAGGTTTCTTATTTCATAAATAGCAAAAGGCTGCAGTGGAACTTCAGCAGTTTAGCAGAATTCTTCCTTCTTCATTCAGTAATTTCAATTCTCCAAGAGATACAGAGCATAAAATCAAGGCTCACCTAGATCTCCTTCCAGAAGACTATTTAAAATAGGAAAAGACTAAGGATTGTGAATGTATTTCCACAGATGAAAGGTTTTCTTTAAAGGTTTTTTGGCTTTTTTTTTCCTCAGTTAATTTTAGATCCTGCCTCCACAAGCATAAAATTAGCTAAACTTACACTTGCCTACTGAGAAAAAAAGTATAGTGTTATTAGTCTTACACGATACTTGTATGCCCAGCACCTTCTTATGGTTCATCACAATCTCTTCTTGAAGGGTTCTATATGTGAAAAAATTAAGGCCTTTCTTCATGACTCAGTGACCTTAATGGTATTACCTTTTTCCTTGGGATCTAGAAGGAATTATTTCATCTTAATTTAGGCCACTGGTTTAGATACTAAAACCAAAGCTATGTTTTATGTCTAAAGTGAAATTATGTTTCAACAGAAAAAATTATCTCAGCTTGAACTGAATTGCTTTGAGAAGTTAAACAGTAATTTATTTTCTTTATGCTGAACATTTGGTGGATAATTCAATGAGATATGATGGCCCACCACCCTGTCTAGCTAGGACTAAGTCCTGAACTAAGGATAAATATTGTTCTAACTCTATACTAATCTAATTTACCTAGCAGCTGTTTTTTTTAAATGACTTTGGATTGTGATTGTCTTCAGGTGCTTGGTTAGATACTGTTGACATTCCTCAAGTGAGATACCCAATATCTGTGATGATGTACTGTTTTCTATAGACTTTACTTTCTTTTACTTTTCCTCTTTTGTTGTGGGTCCTCAACTCGGTGTCTGTATGCATCTGGACTCCTCAAGGGTTTTCCTACAATATATGTGAAATTAGAGAATAAAATTCCTTATGAAATTCAGGGCCTCAGAGCTGGACACCTGAGAATTCTCTGCTTTCTATCAAAACATTCATTTTGATCTTCTAATCATTTGCTATTTATAAAGGACAATCAGAAGACGTGATTATGTTTATTCATATATCTAGGGGAGAGCTTTCTCAAGGACTGAACTAGGCAAAGCAGGCACTGATATGCAGCCAGTAACTTGTTGGGAATTCTTTTATCTAGGTAAGGAATGGCTCTAATCAGAGGAGACACAACAGCCTCTGGTGACATGGAAGCACCCACATAACTTTACTTGGAGGCTTAAGCCAGCCTGTGGAGCTTCTTATAGGGGAGTTCAGATGCTCCCTTCAGTACAGAACTTTTTAATACAGCCCTTAATACTCTTCTAATGTCTTGCAGCAGTGCTTACAAGACAGGAAGCTGTACTGACACAATATATTCTAAAATACAAAGAATGACAGCTTCACAATGAAGCTGGTGATGGCTTGTTACTGAAACTGTACTAGGATTACCAGTTTAAAAAATACCAGTTTAAAAGCCTACTAGGTCCCAGTCAAAACTTTCCACATTAATTAAGACCATTGACCAGAAGAATGGTTTAAGTTTAAATCAGCAATTAGGAAGATAATTGGATGATATTCTGTAAAAGTTGATTACCCATTGTTTGGATTCAAAACTTGTGGAGTGTAGATTTGTAACTTAAGTACTTAATGTGAGATTTGTGATTTATATACTTAAAGTAAGGTCTAAAACAGGTAAATGCTACAATTTCTAAATTGCGCATTAATATAAAATGGATGAAGAGAACAATACTGATGACATGTTTTTTAAAAACTACTGAAAAATGTGAAATAGAGCATGCTGTAGAATCCGTTTCATGCTTACAGACCTCATGGAATCCTTAAAATGAGAGCAACTGTGGAACTCATGGGAAGCTGGTGAAATAATTGCATTTGACAATATTACACAGGGAAGTACGGCACTGCCAGACAGAATGCTGCAAAGGAAAAAATGAACAGAAAAAGCTCCCACGAAACACTTCCTCTGAACAGTGGGAAACCTGGTGCAGAGAGATTACAGTATCACACTCCCTTATTCTCTTTAGCAGTCATTCAGGAGTCCTGTCACTTTTTTGTCATCCACAATCACATGCAATACCAACCTTAAACCATGGACCAACCTGTGGCTACCACAGGCCATCACCAAACTCCTCACATAATCCTGATCTAAACTCTCAGTATACTGCTCTCAAAACAATTTTTCCCACCATGATAACACATGGATATTTATTTTTTTTTTAAAGTGAGTGTAATTTTAGTAATCAAATAAATACTGCCAATTATGTGCCAAATTGAATTTTCTTATAGAACACAGATAAAATTTTAGATTTCTAATTATCCTTCCTTCCTAAGTTTTTGTTAGGGGTGTGTGATTTTGTTGCTAGCAGTGCAGCTTGTGATGTCATAGTGAAATGAAAGTACAATTATGTGCCCAATGTGCCTTGAATAATACAGGTAGCACTAGTTCCAGTATGTCATTCTAAGTCAGATAGCCATCCCAGTGATCCCCCAGACTGACCTAATCAGAAAAGTCAAACACCCATGTGCTTCATCTCCTCAAGTTTGCAGACATTGACTTTCCCTTCTTGATCACGTCCATTCCAGTTTACTTTGTGTTAAGGAGTAGGGCTGTGCGTCTAGAATACTATTTATATTCGTATTTTGATCCCAGCATTTGTATTTCTGGATACAAATAAATACACATTATCAGAAAATGCAAGTATGGCGTGCATGTTTGGTGGTTGTATTTTTCTTATAGAATTTGAGAGCTTAACAAAATAGAAATAGTTTTCTGAAAATCTGCTTGAGAGAAAAGGCTTGGTGTGCTACCTTTCTAATAGGGTGTAGGTTGTTCTTGAAAGTAATTTCAAATAAGTCTTTAAAAAAAGATTTTTACATTTTCAACAGTAAGCATGAGCTGACTAAACTGCAAAAAATATTTGAGACTGCAGTTTATCCGTGGGACTAATTTAAACTGGGAAAAATATGCTACAAAATTCAAAGAGAAATCAAGAAATAGGCTGTGTCTTTTTCCTAAACTGCTTGAATGTAAAGAATCTGCAATTTTAAAACTGTAATCAAATATGACTTCAAAACTTTCCCAATCCCAACTTTTTCAGTACCCAGTGAAATTTTACCAGTAAAACTATACTCTGTGGTTTTACAAGACTTATTTTTCAGCAGCCACTTATTGTTAAGAAAGACTGTCTTCTTGATTTATGCTCTTTGAATGTAATTTAATTCCCGCCTCTGTACATTCATGACCATGGAATTGTCAGTCTCAACCCACTCCAACTGTGAAATGCCTACTTCATTTTAGGATTACACTCCATAGTAACACTGGAGCTGACAGCTGGGCCACAGATAATGCATAAGATAATGCATAAATTTCCCAGATCTCTCATGATTCCACAGATTTCCCTGAGCTTGTTATATTTATACTTTAGGTATATTCCTAGAACTAAGGCATGTTTTTTCCAAAGGGCATTTTATTTCACAAAAACCAATTACACCCAGAGTATTTAATTAAACTTTCACTAAGGAATTACTTTTTTCTTGTTTTCACTCATTAGTTTGAGATGCAATTCATGCTTTATCCCCATTTGTGTTCTGATACAACAACTAGATGCTTACCTGACCTGTTTGCTCAAAAATAAACATACATTCTGTACACTCCCCCAACAGCATCTGAACCTTCTTATTACAGTTAGTAAAATGCAGTAACCAGGTGGTTACTGTGCTGGTTTTACCATGTGGTTTTGCCTCACTCCCCTGGACAACTAGCAAGCATAACAGTTGCCATACATTAGTCATTAACACTTGCCACAGTCACAGTGTGAAGACAATTCCAGCTCTTCTCCCTTGAAGAGTTTAACCTGGAACACCAGCTATATTCTTGCAGTTATCCAGGGAGCCTGAATGTGAGTTAAGCACATCGGCCATTCCAGAGGTTTAAGGTGCTCATCCTGACAAATTCCGGAGGCTGTGACACATCTCTCAATTTAATAGCATTTCCTGCCCAGTAGGCTCGAGTGTGCCGTATAGAGTATGATGATGAACTGCGCCAATAAGTTCTGCCTTTTTATGTCACCGTCTGTCTCACCACCACAAATCCAGTTAAGAACTGAATTACTGCTTGGCAGTTCTAGTTAAAGTAAACTCAGTTTGTGAAATGGAAAATGAGCAAAGCTGAACATCAGGGAGCTATCCTGAAAATAAGGAATAAACGGAATGGGCGTTTTCCTACTGACTGATATTAGAAGACCACTGTCACTTAAAAGCCAGAGCAAAAAGCCTCACATTTTAAAAAAATAAATAATAAATAAATGGAAAGCAGCTGTGCTAGCAATGGAAAATAATTGGCATATGCTAAAGTTTCACATGCAGCAATGTCAGTTTTGGGGAGGGGGTTTACTGATTTGCATGTTCTCTTTTTTTTTTTTTCTTTTTTTTTTTTTAATAGCTTATATTCTTGTAGAGTGCAACAGATCTTGCATTAAAAGAAAGAATTTTTCATGAAAGCAAATTCTGGGCCAATGGGAGTTTCATTAGACCATCCTCTAGTCTTGGGCAAGCAATGAACACCATAAACATACATTTTTTTTTATATACTGTAGTGGCTTTAGATTCCAGGGTGCAAGAAAATGGAATATATTTACAGAGAAAGTCTTAGTCTAACACTGTCATGGATCACAGCAGAGACAAAATGATACCCATTGATAAGGTGCAGTCTCCTGGTGTCTTGCTGTTGTCAAGCAGGAGTCAAAGGTCCACCAAATGACAAAAATAAGGCAAAGCAAGAAAAAAGCAAACTTTCACTCTTCCTAGGTAAACAAAGAAGTCCTTGCTATCCTGTGTGGGGTCTCTTACCTGTAACATCCTTTTTTTCCCTCTGCACACAAATTCTGGCATTCTGGGTCAGTTAGGTCTGAGCATTGCTGTTAGGTATGCTCACAGCAGTGAGGGTGCTGGTACCATGGTCCTGCACGTGTTTCCCATGCATTTTCCCAGAAGGGGAAACAGCACTGAGTCCTTGGTGTCTTGGTGCCATGGTCACCTGAAATGCATGAAAGAGACCGTAAAACAAACAGAAGTGGAGGCTGTGACAGCTGATCCAAAAGGAATCCTCACTGAAAGCAATCATGTCTGCATTAATGAAAGATTAGATTTTATCAGAAAATAGTAGATTTTAATGCATTTATGCATTTATGCATATTGCATTAAAATATTATTTTAATGCAATAATGTAGGTCAAGCCACCACAAAACCCATTAAAAACTGAATTGACAAAGTTCATATTTAGCCAAAACCTTACCCCTCCCAGACCCCAAGAGATTCTGTTTCCAATATTTTCTACTATGAAATACTCCTGTTTTAAAGATACTCATGCACTTTCTACCAGAGAAAAGTTGGTAAATATCAGGTCAAATGCTTTGACCATTATTTTTTGGTAGAATTGTCCACTCAAAGCAATGACAACTGTGAAAGTTAAATGCAAAATTCCCATTGACTCCCTTAATTCCCACTGCCTGTGCTAGTTGAAGTGTAAATGTAAGTTGCAATGCTTCTTAATTGATTATACAGGGAATCTATCTAAGAATCAGCCAAGGACTCATAGGATTAATACAACATGCATGCTGTCAGTACTACACATTGACTGTGCAATTGACAACTGCACATCCAGTGAACTATAAATCATGCCATTGTCCACCCCTGGCACTTCTGCTGAGGGCTAAACTGGAGTTCAATAATAAAAAGCCTACCACTCTGTAGGAGAGAAGATAGATGCCAGTATCACTATGGTGTGGTAACAAGCCAGCAGCAATTGCCAGGCTGAATGCAAGGTAACGATGTGTTCTTAGCACAGCTGACACAGCTCTGTAATGAGTTATGTTATAGCTGTGTCTCACAGATCAAGGGAATGCATTACTGCCCCATGCTCAGCTCTGGTTACTGCAGGACAGTAATAACATTGTAGGGAGGACATCTGGTATATCCTCCCTACCTACAAGGCCAGGGAGGATGCTGAAGAAACAGAGGGAACCTATTAGACAGCTGCTAAGATGATTAAAGACCTGGAGCAGATGAACTGCAAGAAGCTGACAAACAGATCTCATTTGGAGCTGAGGCTAAGAGATGTTCTACTTGCAAACTGCAACCACTTGAAACACAGAAACAAAGACATTAAAGCCTAACTCAGTCTCCTCTCAGCATTGCTGTAAGAGAGCAGGGAACAGGTGTTTCACCCAGGGACACTTAGGTTGGAGATGAGGAACAGGTTTCCCACATTACAGCACTGCAAGAAAGGGGCTGCCTGGGAGGGTTCGGGGGGCTTCTGCCAAGGAGGCTTTCAACGTCTGCCTGGATAAATAGATCCTGGCCTAGTGTTGGTGATGGTCCCCTTCAAGCATAAGGTTTAAATACATGACCTCAAAAAACTCCCCACATTCTAATCAACATTTCTATAATTCTATAAAAGGATTTTTTCACCAGTTGCCTCTTCCATAAATATTCAACTAGATACGTAGTGAACAATGACACAACTAAAAACAACATATTAACAATCTGCTTTGACATTGCTGCTATTGTTCATTCTCTGAACAATTTATCTTTGCATATAGTACATAAGGCATATAGGGAATCACATTGTGCTTTCCCAGTGAAACCTCTCAATGCCATCCAGAGAAACAGACTTTTTATGACTGCGAAGTCCAAGGCTGAACATGCCATTTATGTCAATTAATTTTTTTTTAATTTATATTGCTTTCCCAGTTTTATCAAATTAAAAAGTAATATTTATTATGCAGCTTTTCAAAAGAAGCTTCTTATACCATCCCTATCTTATTTTCCCTTTGCAAACTGGCAAATTGTAGTATTTTCATGTTATGTTGCAAGAAGGAGAAACCCTAGCAGTTTTTAGCAGGCAATGTACAAACTACCATCTCTACACAAATCCCAGCAAAGGTATTAACCTTGAACATGAAAAATGCATGACTGAGTAACAGGTTCACTGTTACAGATGTAGGTGCAGTTTGCTGAGTCTATAATGTGTGAAGATTCTTCAGTGTATGAAAAAAAAGATAACAATTCTCCTCACAAGAATTTAATTAAATTTGTAGCCCTTATTGTAATGTAGGGTATACTAGATTTTCCAAAGTAATTTCAGCAATTGGTAGACACCAAATATATATTTTAGCCTCTTTTTATATGTTACATACACAAATAAAATTACTTCTATCTGCTTATGTTTTGCATGCAACGTGTAGTTATATCCAAAAGGGTAAAAAAATGTACAAGATATATACATTTACACTCTACAACTCTACAATGTAATTTCTTGTACATGCCTTCCCCTTTGGCCATGTACAAAACCAGCAGTTCACAAGTGGGAGACTGTATGGATAGGTGAATACAGAAAGCTTAGCAGAAGGTTAAGGCCTTGAGTTAGTGAGAACATTTCTACCAAGTACCTTTGGCTCGAAGGTTGCCACTCTATCTGTGTTATGTGTGTACATACATTTGCTTAATGGAGGCACTGAACTCATTAGTTCTGCATGTGTGAAACAAAGCCAGATTGAAACTGATGATCATATAAAGATTGTTTCAGTACAAAGCATTATCTTCACACATCTATGGAGAAACCCACCGAAACAGAAATGCTTTGTTTCATGCAAATCAAATCTCAGTACTTTCTGCTATGCAGCTGGTTATAGGAAGGGTTTGATACACATAGTTCACTCCAGAGCTCTTGGAAATAACAGGGCAGAGGGCTTTTGACAGTGGAACCTCATCACATGGCACTGCATCTCACACGAGGCAGTGAAAGGCAACTACTGAGCAGAGAAGCTGCTGTAGGCTATACCCTGAATTTCCAGCATGGACTCATCTACATCTTTGCATGGTACTGGAATGCAACTTAGAGTTGCTGACACAAGACAGCACTCCCAGAAATACAAAAGGCAGGAAGAACTCAAACCACAGGCACTAGGCATATAGGTGATCTGTGAAGTGCTGTCAGACTTGTCATGTCATCATTCAGGACTGGAGATTCCTGCAAGCTGCAGTTCTATGTAGGCAACCAGGACTGCATTCCTCCCACCCCTGACATGTGCCAGGTAGACAGCAACATGCTCCAAACAGAAAGAGAGGCCTGCAGTGTTGGCTATCCAAGATACTAATAGTTCTAGGAGGTAATCTATATTTTCCTGTTTTGCTCCCTATTCTGCATACGCAGAGGTATCACAGTCACTTCAGCACTCCCGTGTCAAAAACAGAAACTCTGTAACTCTTTCCATGAGAACAAAAAAAGAAAGGACTCTTCCACGTAATTTCCACGTAATGTGCTGCTTGAGTTACTTTTACTGCAGGTGGCTATCCAGAAAAAATAAATCACTATTTCTACAGTGCAAGAGGCCAGTCAAATCAAATATCAGTGGAAAAAAAATGGCAGCACAAAGCAAAGTTCATCTGTCCAAATACAGCTATAAATATTGGAGACTCTGTCACTGGAGTTAGTAATCTAAATTCTCTTTAAAGTTGTAGGAGAGGCACAGATACTTCTGATAAGCTCAATTTATTTTAAACAAGACATCTGAAATTGCAATCGTATCAACCACACTCAAAAAGAGTTAACATTATTTTCCACCACCTATAAAGGGAGTGTAAGGGAAGTCTATCTCAGACATAAACATTTACCAATTCCGACAGACTAATCCTCTGTTATCTCTTAAACAGCAGAAACATGAATGCTGCACTGAGGAACACAGAACAATAACATAAGAAAGATGTCTAAGCAATACTGCAGTTACAAGGAACAGAGCTGGATGTGTGTCTCTGTTCGTCCAAAAGCTAAGGGAAAACACCAACACAAATATGTCTACAGTATCTGCTATATTTATCGAGCACACTGTGCTCTGTGGTATTGCTGTGCAGGCTGCTGCACTAGAACAAGTGCAAGGAGATTTCTTGCCCTGATAATATGGAGTGGTACATGAGATCACTCACGTTGCTGGGAGCTCTTGGCTCTCTCCAATTCAAGCAAAAAATTTGCTCAAATATTTCTAGATTTCACCATAACATGCAGCAGTTTCATACTCAAAGGTACCTATATATAAAGAAGTATAAAGCACAGTGGTCTTTAAGAGTCATGGTCAGTTTTATGCAACACAGCAATGAAGAGCCCCAGCCCATCTTCCTGTTATGTTCCAGATTACCTGAAGCCATTTTTACACAAAATGAGGATCAAAAGACAGTATCTAGTAGGAAAATAAGGTGATGTGGGACAAGAAATATTTTTATTCTGGAGAATACACACAGACTTGTGCCTTTGATGTTACTTGTAATGAACTTGTAATGAGCTCTTCTGCATGAGGAACACTCAAGTAGGGTGAAGTGTTATATATTATACAGCACACCAAAGTACAAACGAGATCTCAGGGGAACAACTTCACAGTTTCTGTCATTTTCCTACAATTTTCTACAGTTTCTGTCACTTGGGAGTTCCATCATCAATCATTTTATATTGTTCTCTGCTAAATGTTGTCACAAAAGTTTTTCCATCTATCAAGACTACCCAGCTATACAGTCATGCTGAAGTGTTCCTGCCAAATATCTGCCCATGTTAAAGTAATTGCTGAAAATATAGACACAGTAGGCTACGATGCAGTATGTTAAATATCTCACTAATGTATCGTCTGTCTATCATACAAACACTAGGAGAAATGTGCTGAGAACCTTGTGTTTGGAGCAGCATCCTTGTCTCTATTCTTCATTCATGCCATTGAAGTATTGCATTTTTTTACTGGGGTTACTGAAACGGCAGGAAAGATCTTATTGCCACAGCATAATGATGTATTGTCCTTTTGGGGTTAAACTTTGTGTATTTCTCAAATCCCTGCATAAGGAGTTTTCCCTCTCATTGAATAATCGACCATCCCACTTTCCAGGAAGATATTCTCACTGGATAACAGATTATGTCTATGTTCTGGAGCATATACTCTCAAATAAGGAAAACACTTGCCAAAGAAGAATAGAGGCAAAGCAACCATCATGCACACTCCCAAAGCCTCTAGATTCTCACACCCACATGACCAGCAGCAACAGGTAAGCTACCCTCCCTTTCTGACTTGCATTTCACGCTGTACTTGGCACAATCTGAAGAATAATTTCAAGCTGGAAGAACCATATGAATATGAATCCCTGCTGCAATGGATTTTCATACTTCTCTCACAGACCATCCAACAGTCTTTTGACAGAGCCTGGCCCCTGTTCACAAATGGGGTTGTGGCCATTGTCACTAACATAACAGGGTGTATGGCTGCACTTCTGTCTGGACATAATTGCTACAGAAATTTGTATGAAACAGACAATGAATGTTGCTGCTTATATGCTGGTTCAGTGTGAGTCACCAGAGGCAACTTGCTGTTTTCATTTATCCCATTAAAGTCTGCTTGTCAAAAGGGTGGCCTTTTTTCCAGCTCCAGTGTAACTGTTTCTCAGCCAGCTTCAGTAGGGGTGTTTCCTACTTTTGTTTTCCCCTTTTTCATAATGTGAGAAGACCATGGCACTTATTTCTACAGTCCCCTAGAATAAAATAGGAGCTAAAACCCTTTCTTTGGAAAACAGCAACAGTACTTGTTTAAGCAATGCTCCTCAAGGATTAATAAAAGTAGTCATGCATTTCCTGGATGGAGTGAATTCCTCCCCTCCCCTCCCCTCCCCTCCCCTCCCCTCCCCTCCCCTCCCCTCCCCTCCCCTCCCCTCCCCCCCCCTCCCCTCTCCTCCCCTCCCCTCCCCTCCCCTCTCCTCCCCTCCCCTCCCCTCCCCAGACAAATAAAACACTTCAGTAATTTCAGAAATTCAGAATTTGAAAATAATGTACTTGAAGACACAGTGGTTACTTTTCACACAAATCCTACAAAAATTATATGTACTTCAGTACTTAGGAACACTTTTCAAAACAATACATTTGCATTTCAGTGAGAATGTTTCAGTGTCAAGTGTAACAGTGTTGACAGTGCTTCTCCTTCCTCTTTGATAATTTCAGATTTGTTAGTCAATACTGGAATTTCATTATTCTGTAAAGTATTGGACCAATTTCTTGGACTAAATGCTAAACTAAAAGGTGTTTTTACTTCCTTCTGTTGCATCCTAGTTCTGGGACTATGTGTTATTTAAATTTTGCATTAAGACTAGAAGAATTATTCTAGCCCCATCATTAATCCCACAGAACATTTAAATTATTGAAGTATTTCACATATTGGTAAGCATGTAAGGGTTTAAATATGCTGCATAAATTATTGCACATTTAGTCTCATACTTTATAATCATTAATTAATTAAGCATAATAATTTTATGCTGTTTTAATATGTGAACAGAGAAAGGATGATATATATAACAAATATACATGTTACATCTAAAAGCACATTACAGCTAATGATACAGCAAAATTACATATATTGCTGATCAGTGAGCCTCCAGAGGTTTTTGCTAATTTTAAACCCTTAGGTTTTTTCATAACTGTGAATACTGAGACTGACTTACGAATCTATGTGTTTCAGTATTCCCAGAGCTGGAAGCATTTGAAGAATGAATTACCTGATATTTTAAAAGAATTGTTACTGTTAGCCTAACTTTATTGTAAAGCCTTTCCTGCCGAGGGTGAGATTGATCTCACTTTCAGGCAGCTAAATCTAATCGAGACATTTAACTCCCTTCAGTGCTAAATAAGGAAGAACAAACCCCTTTTAAAGTTTTTACTCTTTTGCACAGGTATAGCATAGGAACCCTTTGCTCACACATAACCACCCATATGTACCAATATGGGCCTTGCCTCCAGCTGCCTCCAGATAGGCACAGGTCTCCAGCACATTGTCACGTTGTGAGACCCAAGAAAACCCTGGATAACCCAGAGAGTCTCAAATGGCATTAGCTACATATGTATGAGCAACTGAATCTAGCCCCAGACATTCACGTTCTCATGAAATGCCCTAGAAATCCCTTCTTCTGTCACCTCATATAAACAGAAACAAGACAACCAGAGCAAGATTCAGTATCCAGAGAGCACACATCACCCTCAAACATGATGCAGGACATAGGGAATGCCTGTGTCCACTGAAGTAAAAGCTGCAATGAGCCACGTAGCATCTCCCATGCCTCAGAAAAAATCTGTTTAGAGCATTTGACTGAGACCAGCAAGAGAAGCCAGTGATTTGGGCACAGAAAAGGGTTTCAGTTGCAGCATTCCAGTACCACAGGGTGGCCTCTGGTACAAAATAAAAAAGTTTATGGCACTGGCTTTTCTTGTAGACTAGCCCATGTGTCATGGAGACCAGCTCAGGTGCAAAAACCTTTCGTAACTATTATATAATGGCCTTGTAACCCAAGTCACTGTGTGAATAGTACTTCCAGAAAGACACTTTTAGACATTTCTATTATTCAATTATTTGTGGAGTTATGGCTATGAGGTTGTAAACCTGTGTATTTAGCAAATTGCTTTAACCCATCATGTGCAACATGAAAACAAATCCATTTCCTTAACTCAGAAGGACTGTGAGAAATAGTACAATAAAAAGTGTGAGGAAATATGGTCACAAGGCTCTTCTAAGTAGTACAGATGCAACCTGCTTTTGTTACTTCTGGGTGCTAAAGAAGTTGATAAGATCAGACATTTCTTTTCTCATGTTAACCACAGACTGCAATTAAAAGAATAAGGTGAAATCTTAAACAAGAAGTTAAATCTAGTAGTTCCTTTACAGGAAGGTAGTTTAATAGGCCTAAAAAATCTGTGAACATAATAACATTCATTTGCAAAAGAAAAAAGAAAAAAAAATAATTTTTATGGGGGAATTGGTAGACAGCTATTTAGATGTAAATTATCTTTAGACTTGAGCTGTGTGGGTTTTGCTCTGTTATTCACTTAAACAGAAATGTCCTATGCTCTAAACAGATGCACTACAAGTATCTTGAGACCCACTTCAAACAATCAAAATAGCACATGCAACTCTTCCTCTAAAGTGCTTGGATAACATGGAAATTAATACCAAAGAAACACCTATAAAAAAGAGCAGTCCAGCTTCTTAGAATTTTAAACCTATATTGTGATGTAAATTTGACTAACATTGTAAGTAGTTCTGAGAAATGTTAGCTTTAGTTAAATCAAAATTGCTTAAAATGAACAGTCATTTTGCTTTTCATATTTCATCTATAATTGCCCCTAGAGCTGTTGCAAATTTTCTGGTTAATGGTTCAAGGATCAAAATTAACTACTTACCTACTGAAATGTGGTCAAAAGGCTGAAGAATCTTTGGATTCTTTGAATTTGTACGGGACCAATTGTAAAGAAGCTATAGCAATGTTATCCATGTCAGAGGACAGTCTTTACTGGAATAAGCCACAGGACAGGGAGACACATTCTTGATCATTATCACACTTATTACAACCAACAACGTCATCATCATCCATCTCTGAAGTCAGACATGATCCATCTTAAATTAGGTATTTTATCCTTTATACTGACAGAAGCTGATTATAGAGTATCACTGATTGGATACTTTCTTCCAGTACCCATTCCCAATTCACTAAAGATCACTCAATCTTTTGGTCTGATAGTATGAAATTCTATTAGTCACAATTTAAGGCAATGTCTAAAGAGTAGAGAAAAAAAAATAAATAAATTGGCCAAAGGATTTCAGTATGTTTTAGAGTGCCAGTGTGGGATGACTGCAAAAATATCTCACATGGCCAGGTTAATGTGAGACGCAATTTTGTTAGTAACGTTTCATTTGATTACTGATGGTCATCAACCTTTTTGACTTATCAATGACAAATGAGGAGAGGGCTGCATGGGATGGTTTGACTGGGAGGGTTGTATGTGAGCTGTCCAGCATCAGCCAGCAGGTTGATGACAGAGCAAGCCCCTGAAAGGGGGAACACTATCCAGGCCATGAGAGGTATATGGCAGCTGTGATGTTTGCTCCAGACGGGCAGATACAGATATTCAATGGCCAAAATGGGAAGGAAATTTCAGTTTTTCCCCTCAGCTCCAGGCATAAGCCCCTTGAGTCTCAGGAACCTCAGAGAGGGTCCGCTGGGGCAGATCTGCAGGATGGAAGCCAGCAGTGTGCAGAAGCCTGTCCTCTCCCAAAGCATATCCCTGAAAGAGCAGGCTGCTGCGTTCCTACCAGCACCACAATCCTCCTCCTGGAATCTGCTTGCTCTACCCTCCAGAGACCCCTTCAAAGACTGTACCAGAGAAGGTTCAGGACATGGAGGGCTCATTAATGTCCCCTTTTCCTTACTGTGAGTGCTGGACAAGAGCCAGGGGCTCTATCCACAGAGATACCCTGGGAAGCTAATTTTCCTGCCCCCAGGAGCTTGGGATACATTTCTGACTCACAGATAGGAAAAAGCTGTGTTTTCCCTACTCACACATAAAAAATTAAACCATGGACCATCAGTCAAACTAAGCTGTTTGTAGGTCAGGTCTTGACAGAAGTTTTCATTTTTTTCCTTCAAACTCCTTTGTCCCCCAATGCCCATTCTGCTTTCTTGCTGCATGTCCAAGCAGGAATAGGAAGAGATCAGGGCACAACCTTCCACCCTTCTCCTCACACAGTCATGTGAAGATTTCTGACACACATACATATATATTTCTACATATGATTAGTTCCTGCCCCAAAGGAAATGGACAGCCGATCAGAGGGCGTTCTGAATTCATGTGGGTACAATCTATTCAAAAACTAGCACAAAAAATAATCTCAAAGTAGTGCAAAAAGATGTGGGGAAGAGTATCAACGGAACTGGCAGCCTGTACCCATGCAGGCAGAGCTTCTTCTTCCTGGTAAATTCCTGGTAAATGGATGGTTTGTCCTGCCAGAACTTAAATATTATCATCTACAGCGGGGACAATTTCAAGTCTGATTCTTAAGAAACACACTTTTTTAGTCTTTTTGCTTTTCTTTCCTTTGTCCTGATAATTCCACTTTATTCAACTCTGCTAACATTGGATTTTCTTTTGTTGCCATCAAGGATTTCCTATGACCATCAGACAAAGTGCTTTATTTAAGTACAAATAAACTAACCCACTGCATTGCCTGTCTTGAAAATCTGTTATCAATAAAAAGGCATTTAAGCAGACTAAGTGCTCTACTTTAGATATAAAGTCTGATAAGAAGTTGAATACCAGTGTTTTTTTTTCTATAAAATCTCTTTCAAGGGTTTATAAAATGATGGTTCAAAATAGGACATCTCTACTTCCTTAATTAACTTTCTTCCACACTTCTACTTGCTACCAGTTCCAGCTATGAAAGTACTCCTAAAATAAAAGATTCAGGAAAAAATAAAAAAAGGAAGACCCACACATTGATTTTGCCAGTTTTGAAATATCTTTTGCCAAATGTTTGTTTTCATAGTCTACTACAGAGGTTAACAAAACTATCCAGTGTTATATGCTCTGTAATGCAAGCCAAGATAATCTTTGCTGATAACCTTAAACAAGGTCACTTAAACAATTGTTCTATCTTAAGCTATTGTTCTATCTTTATCCAAAATTTAAAAATAGTTTGGAAGTCCACCCTATTTTTTCTTTCTCAGGAGGTTTGGCAAGGTTTATTCTCATGAAGCAAGGAAAATTATAAATTTCCCCATGAGCCTGAATTCTCTCATTTTGTTCATCCTTTTGTTCACAAATGTAGCTTTGCAACTCTGTCCTAAATTCTCATGGAACCACAAACAGCACTTGGATTAGTAAAAACCTTCTAGACCATCTAGTCTCATCCTCCCTGCCAAGGAAGGCACACCTTTCACTAGAGCAGCTTGCTCAAAGAGCCCATGTCTCAGGCCTGTCTGGTCCCTCTGGATGGCATCCCTCCCTTCCCGTGTGTCAATCGCACCACACAGCTTGGTGTTGTCAGCAAACTCACTGAAGGTGCACTCAGTCCCACTGCCCATGTCCCTGACAAAGATGTTCAACAGAGCTGCTCCCAAAACCTACCCCTGAGGGCACCACTCATCACTGCTCTCCACTTGGACATTGAACAGTTGACTGTAAGTCTTTAAATGTAAGCATCTTCCCAATTCCTTGTCCACCAAGTAGTCTATTATCTGGCTCTGTCTTTCCTTTTCGCTGCCTCCCTTGCAGACTCAGTGTATTTTCTCTCCAAACTTCTGGGCATATGTTGACAATAGTTTTTAAATGGTCACAATCTGAGAGAAACTATTCTGAAATGCAATTCAGTTGATTGTTAATAGTAGTCATCAGAATACTTTGTAATTATTCCTGTAAGAATACTTTTATAGATTACATGAAAGGATGATTGCAGAGGAAAATAATGGCTGTCTTGAGCGCCTGTTATTTATCTGGAAAGCATTTTTTAATAAAGGAAAAGTTTCTGGCATACATTATGTAAATGCTGCATTGTTTCAAGTCCTTGTTCTTAGCTTCTCTTCTACCCAATTTTCTAAAATACTTGCCTTTGTTTTTGAGTGCCACTACATCTAGAAATGCAGAACTATAGCAATTTGTGACAACTAGCTCTACTGGAGAAAGCATGACCATGTGATCTGGGAACTTGTCATACACATACTATTTGTATTGTTTCTTGCCATAAATTAAATATAAATGAATTTCTTTCATGTTTCAGTCTGGCATATTGCCATGGTTTCACCCCAGCCAGCAACCAAGTACCACACAGCTGCCTGCTCACTCCCCCACCAGCAGGATCAGGGAGAGAACTGGAAGGCTAAAAGCTAGAAAATTCATGAGTTGAGATAAAGATAGTTTAACAGGGAAAGCAAAAGCCACGCACAGAATCAAAGCAAAACAATTAATTCACTGCTTCTGATGGGCAGGCAGGTGTTCAGCCATCTCAGGAGAGCAGGGTCTCATCCCGTGAAATGCTTACTTGGGAAGACAAACACCATCATTCCAAACCCCCCCTTCCCTCCCATCCTTCTTGCCCTAGTTTATATACTGGGAATGATGTACGGTATGGAATATGCTTTTGGTCAGTTTGGCCACTTGTCCATCTGCATCTTCTTCCAATTTCCCATGCACACCCAACTTGAATGCCAGCCTGGGAGTAGGAAAAGCAGAAAAGGCCTTGGCTCCTCATAAGTCCTGCTCAGGCATAACAGAAACATCTTCTTATTATTAACCCTCTGTTCAGCTAACATCCAAAACACAGCCCTATGCCAGCCACTGTGAAGAAGGTTAACTCCACCCCAGCCAAAACCAGCACACATATGAACATACATTTCCACACAATGCCCTAGCACTGATGTGAGCGTTGGATGGAAAAATGAGTCAGTGAGCTAGTACAGAAAGTTTTCAAATATTTTTTTACTTACTCAGCCTAAAGCTAAAAAATGAAAATACATATTTCCCATTTTGTTCTTGCAAAATTACCTAATAATACTTTTTTTTTTTTTTTTCTTTCCCCAGAAAGGCTCTAGAATAATTGCATAATTCTAAAAGGACTCCATAGTACTTCATCTCTATTATATTGTCTGAGTAAGGAGTGAGATTTTTAATGACATGCCAGGCATATTATGCCAGTAGGAAGCTCCCTGCAGTGTTCTGTGTTATTCTTCTGTCTGGCTTCATTTGGCTTAAAGGAAGCTCATCAGTGACTTACTCCTTCTGACCAGAGATATGTCCATTTCTGTCAAAAATTATGAGCTCTTCCTCACGTAAGTGATTGCATTCAGGTACTGGGATCCACTATAATTAAAAATAATAAGGGAAATATGATATTTCTCCTGATATGAAAGTTCCATTTCTACCCTGGAACTGAATAAGTAAGGTTTGCTGCTGCAAGCAAAGAACTCAGCCTTCCTCAGGGCCAAATACACTGCTCAGCAGAACCTTACTTATCCTTAAAACATGGGGATTTTCCAGCTACGTGGAAATCTCCTTCAGTTTCTCCTCCTTTGCTCACTGTAAACTAAGAAAATAATAAAATCACAGAGAGGTTTGGTTGGAAGGAACCCAAAGCCAGATCTGTGTGTCTGTGTGCATGGGCTTGAATGTGGGGTGGGGAGTCAACGAGGCCTGTCCTTAGGAAAATGTGACCCTGCTCTGGTCTAGTTCAATTCCTCTGACTCCAGCAAGAGTCCAGCTAAACACTAATAAGTCCTGCAGCCTCAAAGAAATGGTATCCCCATGCCCTACTTTCATCCAAGAACAGGGTTAATTTTTCTGCAGTGGCCATGGGAGGATGGAGCCTGGAGCTGTGTGGGCATGGCCAAGATATCTCATTATTCCATCCCATCTGATGTCATGGCCAGGGACAGGACAAAGAGGCCCTCTCTTCCATCCCAGAAAGGACGCACAGGCAGCAGTGGGGTAAAGATGATCCTGACTGGAGGGCCCGTCCCCCACTGTTCTATCATAAACAGAGATCACTCCCTGACAAGCCTAATGCAGAACAGACCTTCTGCTTCCTCTAAACAAAGATTAAATTCCCATCAGAAAGGAGAAAAACTCTTATTTAAATGAGTGAACTATGTCCACACTCTTTTCCACAGGGAGAGGAAAAGTGTGCTCAAGCTCCTCAAAATGTGGCACTGACTATTCTGACTTGCTTTATGAGCATTTCAAAGATGTGCATAGCTGGGTGACAGAATTTTTTGATGGCCTTTATGTGTACAGGGTAGTAAAGTCTAGGTCTAATTGCAAGAAATTGTTGGAAGACCTTGAGACCAAGTACCTGAGGGGTAGAAAAGAACGCAAATAAAATTCAATCTACAAAATTCACAATAATGTAGATAGGCCAGATTAATTTCCTGGACTTCACAAATAAAATTATGGAATCAGAACAGACTCTGTGGAGGATTAATCTAAATCTTTATTTAAATATAGTATAAATAATCCAGTTCAATGGAACTGTTATCATCTGAGTCTATGGATAATCATCCTCTGAAGCTTTTTAGACTTGCTTTCTGGATATGTCTACTTTCAGCTGCAGGTCATCAGATTTTGTTTTTCCTTTGTTTGCCTGTATTGCCAAATACTTCTTTCCCACTTAGCTGTCACCAAGTGACTGCTTTGCAAAGCCCTTGCTTAGGGGATGACAACACCTGAGCCCATTAGCCATGGGGCTCCTGCCTCGTCTTTAACACCACTTAGGGCACCCCATGGACCCCTGCAGTGGTCTCTTTGCCTGGAATTTCCTCAGGAAACTGAGTTGTTCAAGCAGGAGCAGAGCAAAGAGCCACCTGAGCAGAGGCAGAGAGGAGAAGCAGGAGGAAGTGCAACTGCAAAAAGACTTTGTCTGGTGGAGAAAACCACACTGCATTTTTTCCCTCAGACACCACTGTCCCCCTATACCCATTCTGCTTTCTTCACCTGCTGCAAGCCCAGGCAGGAATCAGGACAGGTCATGGTATCCCTGTGTCTTTTCTTTCCTCCTTCAGGCACATGGGCATTTCTGACACTTCCCAGTAGGTTGTCAATGGCCAAGCATAAGGAAACACATTCAGCACCAACATGTTCCCTGTGTAATGGTCTGACAGACAGCTCTAAGCTCTCCAGCAGCTATGGAAAAAGAGTTCCTCTCCTCAATTTCTACATGAAATTACCTCAAAATACAGTCTTCAATTCATGGGTCTTTGGTCAGTCCTTTCCAGAAACCCTTCTGGGAGTTTTTCATTATTTTTCCCAGGCACATTTTTTTTTCCTGAAGTTTGGCATTTTATTTGGGTTCACTTTGTTGAAGTAATTACTTGGAACGAGGAAGATGACTTTAACCAAGAAAAGTTTTACAAACAGACAGAAAAACTCGACAGTTTCTGAAAAACAGAATAAAAGCTGCTTTTAACATTTGCAATTTTATTTTCTATTTCCTATTGCAATTTTTCCAAATTGTTAATAGCCAAATCCATGAATCTGATAGTAGTACATACATCCTGGAATGAAAAGAAAATCACAAAGCAGCAGTCTGGCCATGAACCACTTATTTAATATCTATGACATTTCCTTAATAAAAATTTAATGTTTTGACAGGCTTAAAATAAACACATTAATGAATAGGGAGAACAACAGTGGGACCAAGACCATTCTGAATCGGCAACATGTCATGTATCTCATGATGGTTGTGATCTTCTTCCAATTTGTATACAACCTGTAACATGAGGCATGATAATTTCTTCCCTTTCTGAACTACAGCCTGAAAATCAAGCTGTAAAAAAATCTAAGTAGATCAATGCTAACTCTTTTTTTCTTTTGGGTCAAAACCAGTTTTCCCAACAGTTCTGTGCCTAAAATATCAAAATAAGGAGACATAAATAAAAAAAAAAAACCTGCCTTGAAACTCACAAAAACATTTTTAAAGCAAGGTTTTATTTTTTGTTTTGAATCAGATATTTAATCAGTCTCAAAAAGTGAGGACTGCAATCAAACATCAGTTCTGTACAACGTTACACTTTGAGAAGCTAAAGATCCAAATCCAGCTTGGCATCCCATGCCTGTTTCAGGACTCTTATCGGTGACTTTCAGATGTATTAAAATGCTGGCCTTGGTTGATCTTGGCAGTGAAACAGCAGTTAAATACTAAGTCATTACGAAATGAATGTGATGAGGAATTGTAATCCAAGCAAATCATACAACGGAAATAAACAGAAGAGAAAATAAAAAAGGTGAAAGACACAAGGAGTTTGTTTAATGATAATGGCTGTGAATTGCTGATGTCCATCCAAAAGAGCATACAGAAGTGCTGCAGAGTAGTTGGCAAGCCAGCGGAGGAAGATAAAAATAAATGAGACTTAAAATAGATAAATGTAAAGTAGCATATTTATGGAGAAAAAAGAATAATTGGCAGAGATAGAAAACTGGAAATTACTGTTTAGAAAAGCAGTAATGGAGAAAACCAAGCCCAGAGCTATAATAAATATATTAAAAAGGAGCTCACAGTGGATTGTCATTGCAATGTAAATAAGTGCCAATCTGTTCTGCAAATAATGGAAAAGGATCCCTCCTAAAACAAAAGAGGTAATCATAATTCTGCTCAGTCCTCTCTGACTGGAAGCTACTTTTAATGGTTTCATTTTATATCTATTAGACCCTTTAGTGTATCATATAAACTAATAGAACTGTTGCTGTCTTTTAAAAGACAGGCTAGTGTCATATCTATGTATATATTTATGCATTTATAAACTCAATAAGTTGCCAGAAGAAAAAGGCAGTGGTACAATTGCACGCACTTCTTTGGCAACATGCACAGGTGCCTATGACAGACTCCTTTTGAGGAACAGTGATATTTCTTTGCTGCAAAAATTCCACCAGAACCACTGTATGTGTTTCTGTATGTATGTACAACCCTTGTTTAACATAAAAACCTGTAGAAGCCAGTCACAGAGCTAGCAATGTTTAGGCTTTCTGTCCAATAGTTCTGCTTCATTGTCTTAATAAACTGAGTTGAGCCAGTCAGTTGATGACATAATTAGGAGAAAACTTCGCTATTCAATTTCCCAGGTGTGATTAGAAGACCAAGATATTCACAGTAAACTCCTGAGATTTCATGCATTCCCTGTGGTATCTAAGACTGGGATTACACGTTGCATAACCATGATGAGCAATCCTGCCAAAAGCATTTGTGAGACACCCTCCAAAGAAAAGTATCCTGAGGTCAAAATATTACTTGACCTTGGATGGAGGATGAGTGCGAGTACAGAGATTCACCGGTGAGGACTCAAGGTCTCTTCTCTTTGCTTTTACTATACTATCCAGACTGCTCACTAAATGTGTTTGGATGTGCTCCTGGGAGGTTGCTTCCCAGGGTAAGTCCTTCTTGCTCTGAGGATGCCATCGCCAATATTGACTTTTTCTGGGATCCTATATGCACAGCTGTTCCTTGATGGTGCTTTGTTTGAAAGAAAGAGGAATGCTGTGACCAGAGAAGGGAGTGAAGATGAGTGCAAACTCTCCTTTCCTTTACCTTTGTAAGCAAAGTCATCACCTGAAGATGTGGGCATGGGGAGAAGAGAGAGGGAGAGGTGCAGTGCATAGTGAAGCTTCATCAAGTGGTATGGCACAGCTATAGCAATACTGCCAGCAGTGTGAGATATATGAACCCCCATTATCATTTCATGCATTTAAACTATCAGTGCAGAGGCCCATTCAAAAATCAGTATGAAAACAACATGAATTTATTTATATATAAAAGCTTTATATACAGCCATAACTAGACCCACCATCCCCCACTGAACCTGGAGTATATAAAGCCATGACAGCTAAGGTTTAATTCACCAGGTATTGGTTGCTTTTCTTCTCAAGTCTCAAGTATTTACACACAATAGTTCAGTCCATGCCACCCCTAATTAACCCATCCCAAATTAGACTGTAAGCTATCTGCAACTATAGCAGCAAGTACATGATGCTTTCTCCCCTCTGTAAGAAATTACAGTGGAATCTCATGCAAATACCTTTCCAAAAGCAACATTTGGGTAGCTACACCAAACACTCTGAAACTGGAATTTTTTGGAGAAAGACATCTTAGAAAAAAAAACAGCATACTGTAAAGAGTCATCTAAGTAACTATATGCCTGTATCTCATTCCACTGAACTTCATATTAAAAGCATAATTTCTATGCTTTGGGTGATCCAGTCAGTGCCTGCAGATTTAAAAAAAAATGTTGCATGGAGAGTAAATGAAATCTGCAGCTAAACAAAGATGAGGCATGAAATATAAGAAGCTGGGATTTTCTCCATTGCTGTTAATATATGTAGATATTTCTGGTTGATTTATCTAGATCTTATCATACTGCTCTCTTGCTTGTTATACCAAAAAATCTATTCAATAAAAGTAAAGCAGATATAGAATAAATATTCTTCTAAGAAATACCTGACTATAAACTCTATTTCTGTAAAAGTATGAAATATCACTGCAGTGCTAATGCAACTATTAGATAGACATCTCGTGACTTTACCTCTAAGGGTCACTTAATTCCCCAGAAGGAATTTATAATTTTCTATTAATATTTAATGCATAAAGTTGCAGATATTCCCCTTTCAGTTATGACATCTGCAGTTTGAGCTTCAATTTCTCCCCCCACAGTTTTAACTCTCTTTGTCTTGCGTTATTTTTTTAACATAGTAGGTCTGCAATGCAAAGCAGAAGCAGTATAGGAACAATCTCTGTTAAGTGAGGAGTTTTGCTCCTTTTATAGCTCCTCTGCTGTGAAGTATCCATCTGAACATAAATGGTTGTCTCACCTTCCTTACAAACATTTCCATCAGTGTCTTAAAACACATAAACAGGCAAAAGCACAGCATTCTTGCCATCAAGATGTTAAAGAGGCAAGTGAACTCAGCTCAAAGAGATGTGTAGGCAAGGATTTAACTGAGGTGCAGCTGTCTGAACCCAGGTGGACAGACAAAAGCACTTTTGTCCAAGGTCAAGTACCTGCGCTCCAGAGAGAGCAGGAGTTCAAATGCATCTCTGCCATATAGTGTGAGGATATTTCAGACTGTCTTTTCAAGATAGATACCAGCTCCACATCGCACCCTTGGTGAGGAATCTCTGATCATCTTGCTTTAAACTCCAATTTTTATCTCGAGTGCCAATGGCAATGGTTATTTTTATGAGCCTGGATCTTCCCAGACATTTAAATGCTTGGGAAGATCCAGGTTCATAAAAATAACTATTGTCATTATCAGTGTATCTTTATTACTTCATTTTTACAAATCTTGTTTCCAAAACACACTTTTAGGTTCGTGAGTTGTTTCTTTTCCTGCTTTTCTTAATGCTTGCTGTAGTTTTTGCATCAAAGATGGGCTAATTGCAGAATGTCCACATTCTTCTCTAAGCCAGTCACCCTCACACCTCTTTATAGTTAGTGATATGAAATAGGGCCCTGCTGGGGCAGGAATTGCTGCTTGAGAAGCAGAGGAGTGACAGTCCAGGAGCACTCATTTCCCTCCATTGCCTGTAAAAAGGTAACACATCATTTTCTTGGGCACACACACACAGAGGGATCACACTTCATGGTGTGTTCCTGGTTACTTTGTACAGACATAAGCACTGATACTTTATAAACTTGGATTCAGAAAGCAAAAATAAAAAAAAAGAACAATTGATTGCTCTTCCTAGGAGCAGGCAAACTTAAGGTTTGCTCACAGGGCTCCATGTGACTGAGTTGTGCTGCTTTGTGTAGGTGATGACATTTTCAAGTGTCAGGAGAACATCCATATCCGATGAGAAATGATGTGTTGCTAATATGTAATAATGTAATAACTGAAGACTTGTGATTGTGTGAACTTACCCTTTGTTAAACAGAGCTTGCAGAACTGCTATAACAATGCCATATGTCAAGTACTAAAATTAGGACCTGCATTTTATTTCTGCTGTATTCCTCCTCTATTTTGTGTCCTCCCCACAAAAGCATATCCAATGTTTATTCCTCCTTAGAGTGTAATTGATTTATTATTTTATCAGAGGCTGGTTTTTAATCGGTTTTCTTTTTGGCAATCCTTATGCTGACCACAGTAGAATTGATGTGAGGAAACCTTAATCTGTATGTGTAGGCTCCAGAAATCTTAAACATTATATTTAGCATTAATAATTTTATGAATGAAAAGTATACCTCTTACCTTCAGAACAGAGAGTTATTTTCAGAAGGATATGAACATGTAAAAAGGAAAGATGGGTGCACGTTCCAGAATGAAGCTTTCTACTGGTATAAAATAGGTATTTTCTGTGTCAAACTTTGGGTTAAGGCATAGATGTTCCGCGTTCTAGATCCGTAAAAAACTTTGGGTTATTGTTTTCAAAATGCCATTCCTTTCTTCCAAATTTAAATTCTCTATCTATTATTTCTGTTATGTGTGAGTTAAATATTCCACTTTGAAAACAGCACTTTTAACGATGAATGGAATTATGAGAGGAGCTATCTCAATTTTGATACTCTAAAATTTCTGAATGTATTTACAAAATATAGCAGTACTGTGCTGTATCTTTTGTCTTTTCCTTTTTGAAACATAGAATAAGGAAAATTATATTTTAATAATATAGCAATTAACTCTCCTTTGTAGCTAACTATACTGGAATCAGCTCTATTTCTCATGATAATCTGGCCTAACTCTGAATTCTTTAAGTTTTAAAAACAGTAATACCTATCTCCTTTTGCTACACAGAGGTGTCTGATTCTTCTGAGTAAATTATCATAAATTAACAACGAAATAATAATTTATTTCTAGATATACCAAAGAAAAATTCTTTCCAAATATCTCCAGTATACTGGGAAGCTTTTCTATGCAGTTTATAAATCATGTTTGCAGTCTGAGGGGTGCTAGAGAGGCAACAGGGATGAATGAGTGGATGTCCTGGTGAGATTAGGTGTTTCTCCTCTTGTGCAAAAAATGGCAAAGGCAAGATGTGTCACAGAATGTAGTTGCTTTAAGGTTCTGTACTTTCAGAACTGCATGCTCTCCTAAGTGTGTATTACCACATCTAGCCATTGAAATGTGTTTGATGTGAATGTCAAGTAGATTAAGTGCATAAACATCCTAAGAAAAATTATCTTCGGTGTTGTATGTAATTAAGATAATGCATAACCTTAGAAAGACGCTATCCCAGGATTTTCGTAATCACAAACCATTTTTCTGCTATCAAGTCAGACCCATTTGTATTACTCACTACTTCATTCATGTCCTTGAAATTGTAAACTTTTTCTAGCAGAACCCGTCACTGTGTTTATTTGCATGGCTGAAGCACTATCTTACCTCCTATATCCACCGATAATATTTAATAATAATTTTAATATTAATTAACTAATACTTAATTTCAGCCATCTAAGAACACAACTAGTTGACCTCTTGTTATGGTGCTCACAGCCTTTTTGTAATCAGTGGAGAGAGCTGATGCCTGCAAGGACAAGTCTCTTTATTAAAATTTGTGAGAACTTGGCCTCTGAATGTGTCTCCACTGACTGGAAGGAGGTAAAGACTGATTAAAACTATGTGGGGTGCACTGACTGCTGAATTTCAGAGGGACTTTGCAGAGAATATAGCCCACTCTTAGGAGATCCCTGCAAATTCAGAGTCAGGCTTACTGGTGATTGAGAGAAAAGTCAGACACAGCACAGCTTGTCAATCACTAGAGTAACTTTCTCGATTTCCTACAGGTCATGTAGATACACTGTCACTGCAGATACAGACTCAAATGAGCCCAAGGATTCTTCTCGTTACCTGGAGTCCAAAGAAATTGCCTGTTCCCCAGAAGAGCACACTAAACAGAGCTCAGGTTTCACTACTGATGAACATTAGTTCTCCACCTAATATTTCTGTCATCACTGCAGGAAAGTTTTGTAATTGTTAAACTATAGATGGCACGAGGAATAATTAAGATAAGCAAAGATGGTTAAATTAAGGAAGTAGTATTTGCTAGTGAAAACTGAACAGAAGATGAATGCAGGTGAAGCAAAAAAAGAAGCTACTGCAGTCAAAAGACCATTACTAGACTCAGAGAAATAAGTGGAAAATCCTTAAGAGCTGACAAGAATGAAAAGCCTGTGGCCACTGTGAACTTCGTAATCCTTTGAACTGAAAGAAGCAGAATCTGCAGGAGGCTTGATGTACAGCAGGTACCTGAGAGCCCAAGGAAATCTGGTGAAGTTTTGTTTAGGAGTACTAAAAATCACTTCTTTCTTCTGCACAGTAGTGTATGTATCCAGTGGAGCTCCTCCATTAGAGGACAGGCTGTCTTTGTCTCAGCTGCTGACTGCTCAACTGCTTGCTACCCAGATTTATCACTTTGGCAACTGTGTGCACGCTGAAGAGCTACCCAAGCATTGGTTATGTGCTCATGGTTCCCATTTTCCCTTCCCTCATTTAATTTACAAAACCACTTGAAATAACTTAGCTCAGCTGGATAAAGGTGATTTTTCCTGTCTTTTGGTGAGATGTATGGGCCTAGTCTTTTAATAAAAGTTTCCAAGACAAGCACTGGCAGTAGCGCAAATGCAGTTTTGTGTTTAGCCCTTCAATTTTCAGGGTCTATTTTGCTATCCCCCAAAGCTTTCAAACCATTGAGCCAAAGCTCATGAGTCATGGTTCAGGTATCTGCAGCTTGACTCTCTCCCAGGATGTACATCATGGAGAGAGAGATTGCTGCACAAAGAGTATATGGGATTTTGTCATCAGCAGAAATTTTAAGAATCATACAGCTCTCTTCACTCATTCTGTTAGACTTATCTGCAATGTCCTTTGATTAAAGAAATATCTTAATAAAAAATAATAATATTTTTTCCCAAACCAGTTAGGGGAGGGGCTGCTTGAATTTGCTTTCTGGAGGGACTCCATTAGGAGGTTCTCTCCCAAATTTGCCCTAAACCAGGACAGTGGGGCAATCACAATAGGCAGATAATTTTCATATATTGTAGAGGTGTTTTTTGATAACCTGGAAACCATTTTAGGTACTCTGAGAAGCTTCAAACTGCTTGGAATGGACATACTTTATAAGCTGGGTTTTTTTTGGTTTTTTTTACTTAATAATTTTCCTACCTTTGTCATTTGTCTGAATTAATACACACACTTATTTCTTTCTGTTATATACCTGAGATACCACAGAGTGTAATAGTCTATCCTTTATCTCATAAGGCAGATTTCAAATTCAAAGGGGATTTGTTACTCTGGTCATAGCCTATCACACTACAAGTAGCCAAACCTATTACCTGGATTTCCAACTGCAATTAATTTTGTTCATCTCAGAGTTCAGAATTTGAGGTTAAAGAAACTATGAGTTGCATAGTCTGAAAGGCACTAAGAGCTGGGTTATGTTATGTTATGTCATGCCAAATTGTTACACTACATATTACGTTATGTTGTTATGTTATGTACGTTACACTACGCTGTGTTATAACACCCATTGGATAACAATTCTGCAAAGGCAGTCTGAAGGGTTTTTCTGATCCATGAGATTGAATTGAAAATGAACAATAAAATTTCATCCCAGGAGCTAGTACATTAGCATCATATACAAAAATCTATGTTCCTACAAAATTAAAGTAGGTGAATTCATGGGAATCCATACAGTTTCTTGAGATGCATACAGTTGTGTAATTAGTAGTTAAATTACATCTTGTAATCTCTCAAATACTTTATTTCATTATTCCAGTCAGATTGCATAATAGAAGGCAAATGCTAGTTTTATCCTGGAATTTCTATCCTAGAAATGCTGAAGGAAAATAGGAGTGACACTATTTTGGCTGAGAGTCATCTGAGGTATCTGATCCGGTCACCTTAAGCTCCCACACAAGACAGGGAGGAAAGCCTGTAGTTCTCAGGGGTGAAACCTTTGAACTCAAGTGTGTGTCCCCATAGCTACTCAGGACACTGGTGCCTCTGGGCGTGCTGATTTCACTCCAGTGGGTATCAAGGATCTCAGATCTAGATCTTTACAATTAATACGTAGCTAAGAGGAATGAACTCTACAGTAGTGGTGCCACATAAGTCAAACATCAGTGAGTTCTGAGTCTGACAGTGTTTTCCTGCTCAGTTTTTCAGTGGGAAGGTGTATCTTTGCCCACCAAGTTTGGATACAGTTGGTTTTGAAAACCACACGTATGCCAAGCTGATTTCTACAAAAACAAATGGTTTCTTGTATTTATTACTTAAATTTAGTAATTTTTTAATTCTTCTTGACAAATGAGTCCAAAGAATAAGCTCAGAAGCAAAGCGATGTTCCTGAAGCAAGCTACCATGAATAAGTAGCAAATAATGCTCCACCATATTGTACACATTTGTGTTTGCTGACTTACTGTGTGAGTAATAACCTGCTGAGAATTAGAAACATCTGTGACTCTTAAGACAGAAATATGAATTCTCTTGTGTCATATTGAGCAAAAAGGAGGAGGACAGAAATTTTATTTATTTTAATTTACACTGGTTTGTATCGCTATTGCCTATTTCCATTTTCTCTTGTTTTTTTTCGAAAGAGAGAAAAATTTCACAGCTCAGCCAAAGATGAAATGTTAACTCCTTTTTCCCTTCAGCGTTCCTTCATTTCTCCCTTGCTCTGGCCATATGTACACTTGCATTGAAAAGATATTGCTACTGATCTTTTGGACTTCTATTTAGGAAAAAGGAAATTGCAGGTCAGCATAATTGTTTGAGAATATTTTATATGCCATAATCTCACTTAGTCTTGTGAGATTGCCAACAGTCAAAAGTTGCATTTAGAAAGCCAAGGATTGACTTCTGCATAGCATATGAAGAGTGGCTTCACATTCACAGAGTTATTTGCAGAACTGCTGCCTGTCCCATGGCAGTGTGCTCAGCAAACAGCAGCCACAGGTGAGCTTTTCTCTCGCAGATGAATTTCAAGTACAGTGACAAATAATCTCCATCTGACCATGTAACTGTCTCATCATTCTAAGTTCATAGTCAATGAATTCTCTCCAAAAACATTCACCTAAGTCATAAGAAAGACTCAGAGATCAGACTGTGAATCTGTGTGACTGTGGCCGAGCTGGGAGAGTTTCACTTGGTGCTCCATAAAACCTTTTCCAGCCTTACCACATGGAATTACTTCACAGAATAAGAGGATGCCTGAGTTTGGAAGATGCCTGGATCTGGAGATCATCTGGTCCCACGCTCTGTCCAAGCAGATGCAATAGTTGTTCCCTAGTCCCTGTAACAGAAGAGGTAAATCTTTGCTTGGTGTATTGAAACCTTGAAGGGCGACAAAATCAGAAAGAAGTAAAAATGTAAAAACCCAACTGAAATTGTGTAAATATGTAAAGTTTCAAGTTGAAGACATGGAACAAAACTTTCAAAGAGAGAGCTAGCACTGTCTTCATCTTTTAAAGTATCTTTCAAAGGCCTGATGAAAATTCAGTTTAGCCAAATACCAGCTCTACAATTCAGAGGGAAGTCATATGCAGTGATCTAACCCTGTGGGTTTACCTATTTATAACTGACACTGAGCTCTTGCTGATTTGCTTGTCAACGCTCCAGAATTCCCCTAAACAACAAAGACCATCACTCACACCTTCTCCTATTCTCCCTCCTCTCTATGGAAAAAAAATAATATAAAATTGTTCTTCACATGTCTGAAAGAAAAAAAGAATTCAGTGGGGAAAGGAAATCATAAGAATATCCATACACTGCTAAGTTCTTCCTTGATTGATTCAGAGATAAAAACCTGATTTTATATCCATTGGAATCTCTGACACCAGGTAAAAGAGAGGTTTTCAGCATTTTCATCACGCATGTAAGTATGTATAACATGAGTTACAACAAGGGTAATAATGAAATTATTAGGGCAAAATGAAAAGAAAAGCTATTTCTTTTTTTTGTCTTCAAGATTTGTTCTAAATTGTCTTCTTAGTTATGGTGTGGATAATACTGATTAGTTACAACCATTTGTATTGCTTTTGTTTTATTTAGTTGTATTGCTTATTGTTTTCAGGCATTGAAATGAAAACAAATGCAAAATTTGTATATTCAGAACAGAACACATAAACCTATACAAATCTGGTCCACAGCAAGTTGCTAATGTTCATATTATATTTCTTAATATGCTTCTTGAACTTTAAAATTTTTATCTTTTGTTGTTTGTGAGAGATGTGGTCTATCCTATCCTGGCATGATATCAAATATATAAAAATTCACTAAGAGAAATCGTCTTTTGCCAACTGCAATAAGATTGAAAGCCTGCTGTTTTCACACCCCCAGAAAACACCCCAGTTTTTATTTAGCAGGGAGAGCAATTAAATTAGTTGAAGTTATTGTGCTTCATTTTATTGTAGCGGAGTGGAATCTGAAATATTTCGTAGAGTTTGCTAAAGTGGACTGCTTAAATGAATAATGTTTATTGTCATCCTTTGAATGAATGAGCAGTATTTGAATCAGATTTATCACCTGATGCTGCCATACATAAGTATATTCCCATTCAATTTTATACTTCCAAAAAAAAATGCTAATAACGATACTTGAAAGGCAGTGAGAGAAAGATACATCTTCTCCCATTGCAAATGTCCATATTCACCAGAAGTGCCCCATTCCAAGTTTGTATAAATTCTACTTGCCAGGAACATCAACAAGAAGTATATTATTTGCTGAAATTCACCATCTAAGCACATAATATTGAAGTGGTACAAATTATTAACAAACAGAATGCAGTCAAATGCGGAAATTTTCACAACATAATCAACTTCAGTGATAAAAATCTAGGCTGATAGCTGTCTAATCTTTTGACTGATGCTGAAGGAACACAAGCTTCCAGGAAAGCCCCTCTTGACATTTAAGAAAAAATAACAGGTATACTACCAAGCAGAGTTTGAGTCCTATGGACAGTTCATTTAGTCCAAAAAGGGTTTGAACAGAGAGCTCCCCCAAATTGTGATGATAATGGCAGAAGCCTTCAGAGATTAACTGTTTAAAATAATCCATGCATTATATGATTGAGAGTATAACTCAACAGAAAATAAAGGGCTTGATAAAACCAGTGGTAACAGACTCTATGTTTTTTCCCTATTCCTCATTATTGTTGTTGTTGTTGTTGTATTTGTGATAGGTTTTCCAATGAGGACTAGACATCAAAAAGCCAAACGTGAAAGGCTGTTCCCAGAAGAGGATTTGCCTGTCTGAGGGCACAGAGCACTGAGGTTTCCAGGAGGAGCAGGCTCCAGCCTGTTGCCTGGCAGGCAGCGTGATGGGGACAAAGCAAGCTCTGACTGGAGCCAGCTGAAATTCATGTAGTTAATTCTTCTCATTCCCAGTGCTACCCAACACAGAATGGAATGGAAAGGAAGGCTGCTTTACAGCACAACTGCTGCTGAAGTCCTCAGCTCAGTACCACTTGGGTCATTAAGCTGAGCACAAACTCCTGAAATAACAAGTCTTTCCTGCAGTTAAGTTTGACTTCAAATGTCAACAAATTCAAAACCCCCAAGAATAATGCTTTCGCCCCGCTAAATTTTTCACTTCCCCTTTCTCTTGATCAAGCCACAGAAGTTGGCAGTCAAACAAAGCTTAAGGCAGTTTTGCAATGCAGATCCTTAGTGATGGAAATTAATGTCATCTTGGGAGAAACCATCAGTCTGAAATGTTGATTGCAATATTTATTCTTTTACCAACAAAACAGATGCTGTAAGCTGCATAAAATTGTCTCATAATTGTTTAATTTAAATGAGACGTACAGGGATGTGTAAAGGAGGTGTCTGTTCTTTAACTTCTAATAGTCTTAGAAGGTGCTAACTATCATGTGAATGGGTAGAAGTGGTCCATTACGACTATCTGCAGCATGACCTAATTTTAAATAGGTAACCAAGGAATTCTGTATTTTCCAAAGATGAATATGATAGCAATATATGTTGTCTTTCACAGATGGAAATACCTCGGAGGGATGCACTAATATTCTGATGCAGTCTGAAGAATTTTTTTCCTGTTCTCTTTAAAACATTGAACACAACCTTAAATAGTATTTCAACACTTTCTGAGGCTAAGAAATCAGAGATAAAAGCCTCTTCCCATAATACAACATTTGTTAATGGGAAAATGAGGCATAAAACCCCCTATCAACATAGAATGTATTTTTTTTCTAATTAAGGACTCTAGCTAAATCAGAGATTGCAGTCCATTTCTCTCTCGGACGTAAGATTTCAGCTTCCTTTGCCTTTTAATAGCTTTTACATGTTTCTACTACAGCTTAAAGGATCAGTGTATGGTCCCTCTCTTTCCTCCAGTATTAATGTCTTGTGCCAAAACACAGAACCAAATAGAAGGTGTCCTCAGTGTACATGAAGAGAGACAAAACAGTAAGCCCACTCAATTCACTTGTCCTGTGAAATGCCCAGAGATGCACAATTCCATTGTGACCTGCCCTCCCCTGTGGCAGGGCTGCTTTAGGGAGGTGCCAAAGCTATGGTATTCACAGCACCATATACCCTGTGATAGTAAACATCTGTGTTATCTGAAAATGCTGATTCAAAGCATGATGTGCCACACAGTTAATCAAAGAAACTTTGTGAGACAAAATGTGCAGTGAGCAACCTATTGCCATGACTGGCATATTCTCAGGAAGCTGCAGCACTCGGTTGACCCTTGGAGCAGAATAGTATGATTTTGATGTTTTTACACTGTGTTGCTTGAAGGTAGTAAAAATATTTGAGTGATGTCACTCTGGCATGAGACCTACCTGCCATCCCTTCTTGTTGCCAACAGTAAAAATTTTTGTTTCCTCTGAGCAAGAGACAATTTAAATATTTCTACAATTATGTAATAGTTTAAAACCTTCCTTGTATATAGAAGACTGCACAAGGTGTTGCAGATGGTTTGAGGATCTTAACAAGGCTCAGGTGTTCCTAAACTGCCCGTTGATATTTTTATTTTCTTTAAGTCTGTGTTATGCCTTCCCCTTTTATGTTTCTCGGCTGAGTGGTTAAGGTCAGCCACTTCTCAGCCCCAAAGGCTCAAAGCAATATTTTTGCTATGTGCAGTTAATGTCACGGCACTTTTTTTTTTAAGTTCATTGACTTTTTTTTTTTTTTTTTTTTTATTCGGTTGCACTATTAACACTCCCCCTGCCACAGCAGACTACACATCCTTAGTAAGTCTATGCACAAAATCTATCTTTTCTTTCTAGGAGATAACAAAATAGTGAAGACATGCTTTCTGTTAGCTTCTATCCAGAACAGGTTTCTCTGACCAGGTGTTGATTGCGGGAAGTTTTAATCCAGATTTAGAAACCTCAGTTACATTATGCTTTCTGAAAGGTGATGTGAAGCATTTTCTCATGATAAGGACTATCAGATTCTGCCTTTAAGGACTCTTGTGTTTTGCAACAGAAATTAACAGACCAATTGGGGAAAAAAATAGACTTCCTTGGTTTTGCTGAGACTTCTTCATTTTTATTCCTTAATCCTATGAAAAGGTAGTGTAACCACCAGGTCCTTGCCTTGGATGGTCACACTATTGTAAACCTGCATTACAAAGTCTTTCTCAGTTTTGACAAATCCTTACAGAAAAAAAAATGTTGAGAACCAACTAGTTGGACTTCTTATTAAGTCTTCTTTAAAGCAAGTGAGATGTCCAAGCAGGGAGGCAATCACTAGGAGACAAACACAGGTCACCCAGAAAAGCATACACCATTTTGCCTTTCTAATTTTTAGTTAAATTGCAAAAATATTGCTATTTAATTAAAATGTGTTTTAAGTTTGGGATTTTTTTTCCCTCAGTTTTTTTCTAGGAAGCCTCACAGAAACATATATCTTTTAAGGATATGAAACCGAAAAAGCAGGACTGTGAAGACAAAACTCAAACTGAGGCAGTTTAAAATTCACCAGGTACTCAGTGTGACAATCTCCAGCATATTGCTCGCACTTCAAGGTTATTGCCTTAGCATAAAACTGCTTACAGGGGGAAAAAAAAAAAAAAAAAAGCAAGTACATGAACTTTTACTAAAGTTAATATGATGTTCTGTGGGACTGGTAGTTAAATGGACTTGTGCCTGTCGATTGTGCTATCACTTCAGTGTAAAACCAATTTGCTTGCAAGCGGTCTATATGTCATTAGCATTAGAAGTGCTACAAGAAAATAATTAGCTTCTAGTGTACTCTATAGCTAAATCACTGGAGCAGAAATGATCAATAAAACAGTCAATAGCAAATCATTTTGTCCTATTTTATTAATGCTGTAGGATTCATGCACTTTCCAATCTGGTTTATCTGCACATCATGAGGCATTTCATGTCATGCTACAACTCTCATCACAGTGACATGATCACACAGCTATGCAATATGGTTGATAGAGGCCAGCTGTCAAAATCAGTGGGTGTCTGGGAAATCAGTAATTCTCTGATTCTCTGATTCTCTACATTTTACATATGTAAAATGTACTCACAGAATGTTATGAGTTGCTTAGCCAACAGATCTGATCAGGCCAAAGTCAGAAGAAGGAAATGAGAAAGTTTAAAACCAGGTATCCAAGGTCTTCTCATACATGACTGAATATTCACAGAATCACAGAATAGTTTGGGTTGGAAGGAATTTAAAGATTATCTAGTTCCAACCCACCTATCATGGGAGGGCCACTTGCCACTAAATCAGATTGCTCAAAGCCCCATCCAACCTGACCTCGAGTACTTCCAGAGATGGGCTACAAGTGCACATTGCTGGGTCATGTTGAGCTTCTTGTTTATCAGCAGCTCCAAGGCCTTCTAGCCAGGGCCCTTCTCAGTCCATTCTCTGCCCAAAATATATTTACACTTGCAACTGCACGTGCAGGACCTTGCACTTGCACTCATTAAAACTCCTGAGGTTTGCACAGGCCCACCTGTCGAGCCTATTCAAGTCCATCTAGATGGCATCCCATCCATCCAGCGTGTCTGGAGGTCAGTGTGGATGTGGTTGCACTCAGTTCCATGTTATCCACAAAAGTGTCCAAGAGCATTGTACCCAACACCAAGCCCTGAGGAACATCACTGCTCAGTGCTCTCTACGTGGACATCTAGCTCTTTGAGGGTGACCATCCATCCAATTCCTTACCCACAGAGTGCTTTATCTGTCAAATACTTTTCTCTTCAGTTTAGAGATAAGAATGTGATGCTGGACAGTATTTAATGCTTTGTACAAGTCCAGGCAGATGACACCAGTTGCTCTTCACTTCCCACCAACACTGTAACCCTGTTATAGGCACCATTTTCACATAATGGAGCCATGTTGGCCGTCACCAATCACCACCTTATTTTCCATTTGCCTCATAGAACTCTGCTGAGGATCTGCTCCATGATCTTGCCAGGCACCAATGTGAAACTGACTGCCTGTAGTTCCCCAGGCCTTCCTTCCTTCCCTTTTTAAAAATGGGAAACCTTTAAACAGTCATGGTGACTAGACTAGACTGCCATGACTTATCAGATATGATGGATAATGGCTTAGTCACTTCCTCAGCTAGTTCCGTCAGAACCCACAGATGCATCTCATCAGGTCCCATGGACTTGTGAAACTTCCAGTTCTTTAGATGGTCTCAGACCAGACCTTCTCCTGCAGCAGGTGGGTCTACATTCTCCCAGTCCCTGCCTTTGTCCTCTCAGCTTGAGTGACAGGAACACTTGCTAGCAAAGACCAAAGCAAAAAAAGTCATTTATTAACCTCAGTTTTCTCCATACCCCAGCAAGTCAGGTGTACCATTTCCATCCAGAAAGGGCCAACACTTTGCCTAGTTCTCCTTTTATTACCAGTGTAAATACAGAAGCCATTCTTGTTGCCTCTTGACATTCCTGGCCAGATATAATTCCATCAGAACTCTGGCTTTCTTAACCTGATTCCTGGATGCATGAACAATATCTGTGTTTCTCACAGGATACCTGTCCTTGCTTCCACCTCATGTAGGCTTCCTTTTAAGGCTGTCCAGGAGCCTCTTATTCATCCATTCAAGACAGTTTTTGTCTGACTTTGTTGGGATGCATCACTCCTGATCTTGGAGGATGTGATCTTTGTCAGCCAGCTTTCTTGGGCCCCTCTTCTCTCCAGGGCTTTATCCCACAGCACTCTACCAAACACCTTTCTGAAGAGACCAAAGTCTGCTCTTCTGAAGTCCAAGTTAGTGAGCTTGTTGTGCACCATCCTGGCTTCCCTAAGGATCTTGAACTCCACCATTTCATGGTCACAACAGCCAAGACTGCCCTTAAAGTTCACATTCCACACCACCACCTCCCTGCTGGTGAGAACAAGTTCCAGCATAGCACCTCTTCTCATTGTCTATCATTTACAGAAGGAAGTTATCAGCAACACAGTCATGAAATTTCTGCATTGCTTATGCCCTGTTGTGTTGTCCATCCTACAGATACTGGGGTCACTGAAGTCCCCCAGCTTGTGAACGTGAGGCTGCTCACATCTGTCTGTAGAGAGCCTCATCTGCTCAGTCTTTGTTTGGTGGCCTGTAGTGGACTCCTGTACAACATCACCTGTCCCTTCCCTCTCTTTAAGCCTGACCCATAATGTTTTGGTCTGCTCCCCATCCATCTGCAGACAGAGCTCCATGCACTCCAGCTGGTCACTGACAAGAGAGGGTGACACCCTCTCCTCATCTTCCCCTCCTGCATCCATCCATTCCAGCTCTGCAGTCATAGGAGCCATCCCACCATGGTGGGATGTCATGTCTCCATGACACCAAAAAGATCACAGACCTGCAGGTATGCACCTCTATAACTCCTTCTCTCTATAACTTCTCTCCTCTCCTATTCCCCATACTGTTTTTTCCCCATGCCATTTGCATAGGAGCATTGAAATTGGATCCTGATGAATCTTAGTGGCTGGAGCAGCTGGAATTCCTTTATGCTGCAAAGAAATAATGTATCTTGGGATTATTATGAGGCATGAAGGCTGTGCAGTCAGCAATCCTGTGGCATCCAGAATTACTGCCATCACATTTTATATTTGTGGGTGCTGTGGAGGTCAGATATGTTGGTGACCCTTTTTTCTGTCTTTAATATCTTAACTGTTCACAGTTTTCATCCAACAGAATCACATTGATTGGAATTGGAGGAAATAATATTTCACACAGAAGTCTGCACATAGCCTCTATTGGTATAAATTTGCATTTACATTATATTTGCATCTGGGGAGAGCCCACATACTATATTTTTCACAGTGCAGCTACAATGTCTTCGGAGCCTGGGTGCAGTGGTTGAACATATGTTATTCAGTGCCAGACTAGTTTAACTCTTTTAAAATCATCAGGAACTGACTAGTAGATTAATTAAATACTGTAGTGTTTATTTGTAATTCTAGCACTTCCTCTTTTTCTTGTTGAACCATCATTTTATATTAATATATAAATCCTAATTTTAGATGCATTTACAGGCAAAGCATTAATTTGAGGAAAAAGATTTCAGAGGTCTAAATATGACTGGTCAAAAGGGTGTCAGAATAGTTAGGTAAAAGGAGCAGATGATAAACCATGAGTGTATGATGAGTATTTCAAGAGCTAGAGGAGATTGTTAGGTAAGGACATAACAAGGTACCACTTTTTTGGTGATGGAAAGAGAGAACCAGTGAAAGGCAGCTGAAATATAACCACTATCAACACAAAAAAAAGGCAGTATGCTAAAGCAAGCTGAACACACATTTAAAACGTGCTGAATGATTCTACCAAACTTAAAGATGAGAGGAACAGGTCTGAGAAAATAATTGATTTGTGGAAATGAGTGTTAGGAGGATTCAGGCAGTCACAACAGGGAGCTGCTGCAACTTTTACCCTACCCTTAATCATCAGAAGATTAATCTGAATGGCTATGAAAACCTAGGTCAGAAAATCTCGTAGTCTTAGGTCTGTGTTTTCACCAAAAAAACATGCAAATGTCATTCTTGGTATCACTGGAAACTAATTAAGTAGAAGATGTATTATTAGGGAACAAAGATTTTAATAAATAATCCCAAAGAATCTCCTCTCAGATAGAACTAGCAAAAAAAGAGATTTCTATTGCAAAAACAGATTTCCATTACATACTTCCCAGATTACTGATTTTTTGCAAATAGGAGCAACCAACTGGAAAAACATTATGTTTCTTGTCTCTGATGAATAAAATTAATTGACAAAATCTAATAATAATGTAATATTGTCTGGGAAATATCTTTCAACTTTACCATGTCTTTACCAAGGGCTTTCTGAAGGTGATTATCTGTAGGGAAGTAACAGTCTGTCTTTAACTCAGTAAAGGCTATTGATTTTTGTTAATTTCAAATGAACACTCTTCATTCCAGTTTGTGTCAACTATTAAACATAAGAAAGCATCATATTTTCAATTGCAAGCCAGCCTGAGAAACACAGGGTTCTTTACCATATTAGACTCACTGGAAACAAATCCAGAGATCAACAAAGTGCTAATAGACCAAAGGCTGGTGTCAAGGTAGAATAGCTTGTAATTCTGAAATTATCTGAACATATGAAGATGTCATTGTAGCTACTTATCTGCATCTTCATATATTGGTATTATGTACACTCTAACTACTCATTGCTGATGCACCTTACCTAGCATGGTGCAGGCTGGTCACCACCTCCTGAGATGGGATAGTGCCTGCCTGCTGCTGTTTGACTGCCTCCTCTCATTCCTGGCAGCCTTCCAACCCTGCAGGAATCTGTGACCCAGAGGGCATCAGAAGGAGTTGTGGGGTCTTTGTATCTCAGATCATTCTGTGTGATCTTCTCCCATAATTTCATTTGATAACTTATTAAAGAACTGTAAGCTAGTACCTTCAGTACTCTGCTGTAATCCTTGGTTTAACCATGTATTACATGGAGAGTCACTTCCTTTCCATTCTTGAATTTGGCTCCTGCTGGCTTACTTGAAGGCTGTATAGTTCTTACACTGGAATTTTTTCCCATACCCCTGACCCATGCCAGTGAATATTTTATAGACCTGCATCACATACCTCTTGTCAGTTGTCTGTTTCAGGCTGAGCAGTCTGTATCTATTTAAGTTACTGCCTACACAGCAGCTCTCCTGGAAGCTTTGATCATGTTTTATGTGTACTGATTTTCACCTGCTATTTTATCATCCATGCCATGTCATTAAAGTCTTCTTCCACTCTTTATTATCTTTTTACCTAGATTTACCCATAACTTTTTTACCTTGAACAGCTTCTGTCACTGGTCACTTCTTTAAATTTGAATCCAGAACATTTATTCCCCTTTATCAATATGAGGGCATGTTCCCTTATTTTATAATTTTAAGAGAATTTGGAAAGGAATCTGGTCCAAATGCTTTTATAAAATCAAATATGCACAGCAAACAGACCTTGTTTGTCAATCTTCTTTATTTTCAGCATAAAATAGTAGCTCTGTTAGATGGGATTTGCCTATAAAAAATCTGTGTGATTTTTCCCAAGTAATTAATACCTATAATTTCTTCCTCATATAGGCTTATTGATCAGTATTTACTTGCACCTAACTGGAATCCTGTCCAAAAGTGGTCCCACAGCAGCCTGGTACTGTAATACAGAAGCAATTGTAAACTTAAAGTTGTGCATCAGTTCAGATGCTCAATCAACATTTTGAGAGCTCTTGGGTGAACACCGTGAAGAGTTTGCAATTTATTAATTTTTTTTTTTTTAGTTTGCTGTCTGATCATTTTGTTCTAATATTTTGTTAGAGATGGATGTCTATCTATCATGTCAGAACATTTTGTTCTGAGATAGAGCCTTCATTGTGTTTCCCAAAGACTTCTGGTGTGGAAACGTTTCATGAGTTCCTCTCAAGGTAAATTAAAAAGAAATTCACTCATTTTTTTCTTCCACTACTGCAACTATGCTAGTGAAATAATGCAGTCACTGTATGGCTTCTGGTTGTTGTGGTCACCGTTTCACAAGGAACAGACAAAAGCTATGATATGTTTGAGACACGGGAACTCCACAAAGTTGGGTTTACAGAGCAGCAATTATTTATATATGTCTCCTGGCCACCTGATGCTTTTTAACATGAACCTCTGCACAGCTCTAGTAGAATCTAACTACTTTGGTTTATATTTTAGCCAACACTCATTCCTTCAGCCATATTATTATCTTTTCTTATCTTTGACTGATATATGCAAACTCAGGATATGTTCCTAATGTTTAAAATTGTTTCCAACTTCAGTGCAAAGGTGAGTGTTAATCAACTTCTGTTATTAAATTCTTTAAACCTTCTCTGGTATAAGAAAATATATATACCTCCAAATAGCAATCAGATAGTAACTATCCAAATGATAGCAAACATCATGGTGGCCTCAAAATTTGTTGGAGAACAACTGGACTAGCAATCCATTATCAAGACTGGATTTTATAGCTTCCTTTCTCCTTTAGCTCCACAGGATACTCAGTTAAATACAATTTAAAGGTCAGATACTTCCTTATACTTGTGCAGCTAAGAGCTAAATTGTGTTGTAAGGGAACTCTGGCTTAAAATGACTGATAGCAAATTGACATTTTCTACCTCTCCTTCTGCAAAAAACTGTCCAAGTGCTACTATAAAATTGAATTATGAAAGTTTCTAATAGCTATTAATGACTTCAAAATGTTTCTTCTTGCAGCAAAAAAGCCTTTAAGACCCCCCCTGACTAGCAGTCCTTTCTTGCTGCTGTCATTTTTATAATAATAACTGTGTTTTCTTTCTAACCAGTGGAGGAGGTTGAACTACTTAGTTTTATTTCTACTCCTAAATATTCTGACTCAGAGTGGCATAGAACATGACTCTTACCAATGATACCATTTACAGGCAATGGTTATGATAACAAGACAAATAGTGCTTAATGGCAATTGAGATCCTTAATTAATAACATTTTAAATCCTAGGACAAACTGTTCATTAAACATTGCAGTAAAATGGTTCAAAATTCATGCTTTTTATTCTGATGGAACCTAGAATCATTCCTCTTCTAACAGGTTTCACCAGTCTGTCAGTTAAATCTGACAGATATAAACTGCTTTGCCATATAGATTAGAAAAAAAAATGTTTATTTTACAGCCTGTGATAATCCTGGGTGTTGAATCTACACCTTGGTTCAGCTGGTGGATGCGTCACTACTAAGCTTTTGTTGCAGAATGGCACAAGAAAGAAATTACATGGCTGTAATTAGCATCTGGGAGATGTGCCTCCAAGACATCAAATATCACCCAGAAAGATTAATACCACTTCTTTACCACCTACAGCAAGCCCAAGAGCTTCTTCATGTGGCCCTTTAGACTAAAGAATAAGAAACAGCATCTCAGTAAGCGTCTGCCACTGGGGGCTGCAGCTGCTTTGGGGATCCATAAGCATCCAGTGAGATGAGGCTGCACTTTGGTGGCAAATCAGAGCAGGGATGACATAGTTGAGAGGGTACCTGAAGCAGCTCTAGTGCAGATTTCTGTCAGGTCCTGGTGCACCACTCTATCAGCTAAAACCTAGGAACTGTTAATGCAATATTTGGAAGCTGAAGAGCATCTTCTGGGGAAGTTGAAGGCATTCCAGCTGCTACTCTGCCCATCTGTGCTAGCACATGCTCCAGCTCACATGACAGGGAAGAAGCTGGTCTTTGGCAAAGCATTTCCACTCCTCTCATCATTGCAGAGGTATCTGTCCCATCTGTCTTCTGCTTTAATTTGAGAGTAGCACTCTGGCACTGAGGACTGAGATGTGTGATTGGCTAAGTACTAGAATCAAGCCTGAAATTAAAGTCTAGTTAAGTAATGTTTGCAGCCAAAAAGGTCTGCCTCAGTCCTACTTTTTTCTCATTTCCCATCAAAAACCTTTCCTAGATAAGTACTTGCACTTCAAATTTAAGATACATCTTAACCTTCCAGGTAAATGCTAAATGATTTTCTTTGCCTTATGATTGCTAATTCTTTTTTAAAAGTCAGGAACAAACCATCAGATGTGTTTAAATTAACATCTGTACAGTGCCAGCTGTCATTCATCTAGGTTGGTATAGAAGGACTGAGGTTTATTTCCTTTGCCTGTATTATTCACAAAGATGGCACACCTTGTATTTAGAGCATTCTGCTCTTGTGACAGCAGTGAAATATAGATTTCCCACCTGAACCCAGTCATTATATTCTCAGTTCAAGTATTTCTTTCAAGGACTATGGGTCTTGCGAAGTTTCAAAAGTCTTGGTGAGAGAAACATTACAAAGAGAAAAATTCACTTTCCTTTTGAGTAGTGCACCAGGACCTGACAAAAACTATCCTACAGCAGCTTCAGTTTCTTTAAAATAATTTTTCTCTTAAAATATAAGTTCATACAAGAGTTTAAGTATTGCTTATATAGCTTTCCATATGGCCATCACAATGTCGATAGTTTTGGTAAATTTTTCATTCATAAACACCTTGAGCCAGATTTAGTAAAAGACTTTGATGTTTTAAAGTTACTGAGGGCAACATCTGCAGTTAAATTCTACATCCTGGGACAGGTCAGAAATTTTTTCTCCACTGCAGAGCTTGGGCCTGCAGGGCAGTGGTGCCATTCAAAACCCAGAGCTGAAAACACACTCCTCAAGTTTCCTGAACTGAATGTGCAGGTGCTGTTTGCCCCACCTGCATAGTTATGCACCTCAAAGTGGAAAAGTTCGAAAACCCCTGTCCATGGAGTAATTCTCAACATGCCCTTCCACTACCAAACAGGAAAGGAGTTTGATGCAGGAGCCCCTCTGATGCTACCTATTGGTGGATGGCTATTGTGCAAGTAAAAATAACATTATCAGGAATTCTAGGAATTCCCACCAGTGAACAAAAAAGACCTGTGTCCAGTGGTTATTGCACACAGCAACAGAAAGAGGAGGAAAAGGCTGTTCTCTGACTTCTGGGGTTGCTTATATCCCTGACTGTATTTATTCCATAATTAAAAATGATGTAAATTCAGTAGCAGTGTATGAAATCACCAGAGAATATTTCCATACTAGACTAGAACATCCACCCCTCCAATGAACATAGCGATTTTCCTAGGGTTTTTTCAGTGGTGAATCTGTGAAAAAACCACTGAAATATGTGCTCATCAAAACATACTGTAACATTTATAATCCCTGGGAGAGAGGAGAGAAAGAGCAAGCTGATTACCATGTGTATTTGGGGATGAACTTCCAAGAAAAAAACATTAGTTGGCTTCTGAGATTGTACTGTATATTTATGCTGACTTCTTTTTAAGCTAAAATATTTACCCAGTTAAGGATTTATGCCATGGCTGTGGTACATTATGTTTTGGAACTCAATGAATGATCATCTCCCTGAAATTCTTGATTTAGATTTTAGGAGTGATTATCTTCAGTGTTCATTTGATGGTTTTAACTAATCTGAGGATTTACTGCTAGTGGTTCTGATAAACTTTTACATGATTTCATTTTGACCATAATCTGACATCTGTACTTATGAAGTCTTAAGTGATTTGGGAAATACTTGCAGAAGGCTTAAGTATTGTGTCCTCTTTGAATTGATTCCTGCTTATTTATTACTTTCAATAAAATGAATGAAAAGCATATTCAGTAACTTTTTCTTCAGGTTTTAGATGTGCCAATGGAAAGGAACTAATTACTTTCCTTTACCTGTGGCTCACTCTGGGGGACTTAATAAGATGAACAGGAGGGGATTATCCAGTATGAATGACTGAATGCACACTGGTTCTAAGAGCTTGGTAAGTGCAGAGATGGCTTGGTAAAAGCCAGAGGTGCCATTAATTATAATCAGAGTGCCCTTTTCCAGTATGATTTCCTGACACAGAATGGCCAACAAAAAAGAAGTTTCAGTGCACAAGAACATTTTTGACATATGATCTTAATTCAAATCAGATTAAAACCAACTTTTTATAAAAACTTCTGATGAAGCAGAAATACCCCAGAGCCAGAAACTGTTCTGTGAATATGACATTCTTGTCAGTTTGCCTAAAAATAGCCTTTTGATTGATTTATGAGAGTAAAACATAGATTTATGAGAGCAGGGGGTTTTAGTGTTCTCCTGCCCACAGCAGATATGTTGGTGGGATGCCAAGACACTGACCCTGCTGCTCAGGGAATCGATAGCTCTGGGATAGGCACAAACCTTTTCAGCTCCATGGGAACTGTGCTGAGTCTGAGATGCTTTGAGTTAAGTATTTCAGGCTTACTGAGCTAGTGGTTCCAAGCAGAATTTTTTCTCTTCACAAAGTGTCTGGAAGTCCTGAAGACACTTGCAGGTTTATAAAATGTCCTAGTATGTCCTGCAATCAACTGAAACCGTGCAGTTTTTAGTAACTCTCAGTTGCATATCTCACCCCTGGGCTGAACTGATTACACTGCAGTCTAGCCTTCATTTTCAAGATTAAGTTTCAAAATGTGCCCCAAATGCTTCAAATACTTTCAAAAACTTTTTTTTTTTTTTTTCCCAACTGAACCTGCAAAGACACTGAAACAGCAGCTCCAAGCTACCCTTCTGATCTCTGCTGGAGGATTAACTGGAAAAGGTGGAAGTTCACCCAGTCACATGTTTAATGGATCACATCACCATCACAGCAGAGAATTTTCTGCAGTAATAGAAGATATCTGCAGAGCCAGAAGGTTCCTCAGCTCCCAGCTGTCATTGTACTTCAACAGGGAGGAAAACCCAAGCCACCAACTACTGCCTCCCATGTGAAGTGTCAGCATGTACTGTACCCTGATGTACAACCTATCCAAGGTCTACAGCAGAGGAAACTACAAGATTCTTTTTGCTATAGCCTGTTGCTAACTCTCTGCATCAGCAGAACATGGAGAACAGGGAGAACAGCACCCCAATTCTTCAAAATACCAAACTTTGTCTTCTAGAACAATAACCTGGATAGGGAGAATCAGAGATGCCAGAGGTGCCAGACAGCCAGAGGTGAGGAGGAAGCTCACCTCTTTTTCTTGGAAAAGACTTAGACTAGAAAAGATCAGCACTGGTACTACTGCCAGCCAGGTTTTAAAACAAAAAAACAAACAAAAACAACAACAAACACAAAAAACCAACACAACTTCAGGTGGATTCAGGCTGAAATTCAAACCCCTAGATTTAGGTTTCTCCCATGTCAGCACATGAACCAGGACCATACAGCTGATAAAACACAGAAAACTAGTGCCATCTGATATACCTTACAGCCTCTGAAAAATCTGTGTGTGGGGTGGTGGTGAAGGGATGGAGCCTTTGGGACAACATTCAGAGACTCAGTGGGATTTCCCATAGTCCCTAGAAACATGTTATCTAATAGTTTGCAGATGATTTCTATCCTGGCTGTTTAAGCAAGGGTGGTAGCCAACAGGGAGCTTGAGTTGTTTGCCTACATTTGGTACTCTGGGATGAGCACCTGAGAGAGCTGAAAGGCAGGCATGACCCAGGACTGATGAGAGACACACACATCCTGGAACGTTTTCTCCAGATAAGCCAGGATGCCTCAGCACTGTCCAGATTGGCACTGGATATCTACAAGTGAGCAACTAATTTCATCTTAGAAGCAATGACACTTCATGGAACTACAGAGATCTGTTCACCTCACTAAATTTAAAGTCACATTTCTAAACTGAACAGCTCTCCAGATGCATTACCTCTATCTCCACTGTCTGCAGAGATTGAAGATCTTACTCAAAAGGTGAATGCTCTTAGTTCACCTACATTTTAAGGTGTCTGGAGCTGGAATGTAATATGACACTTAATTTTTTATTTTTATTTTAAATATCTTGGCTATGTGTTAGATGCCAGTGACACTGTGGATACCAACAGGATTGTGGATCTCAGTTTAAAAAAAAAAAAATTAAAATCCCTGGAATTTCTACAGAAATTACACATAGTCCCAAACAGGGCTTTTGTATTCAAACACACCCAATACCCCTCTTTTACATATGAGTCCTGAATAAGTGGCTCTTAAAGGTCAGATGCAGTACTGCATCAGGCACCTATGGTGGATCTGAATGCCTGTCTGTATTTAGAACTTTAAGCACCTTTGTAATGTCTTCTGTGATGGATTCAAAAGGAATAGACAAACTATAAGACTGAGCTTCATTTGTCCCAAATTGTGTAAACCACGGATGTTTCATATTTAATAAAAAGGTACCACTTGATGTTGACTTCCTGTGGTCCTTTTTATTAAGTGTTACTTTCCAATGCACCCTATGAGAGAATAATAATAATCTCTGCCACACTTGCTGCACAGAACCCATTAAAACATCATCTGTCCTTGTCCTGTGAGGATGTGCCCCCTGAGAGGTGGTATGAACATTGATTTTCAGAAAACAAAGGAGAAAATTACTTGCCAAAGAGCAAATACAAATTTCAGAAGTCACATGCACCACTGTGGTACTTCAGAGAACACATAGCAAACTTTGATGATAATTGAACAATCTGACTGCTGGCTGTCAAACTGAACATTTAAATGCCTATTTGAATGCTCTCTGATTTCATAAAATTGTATCCAAAGGTGCCCTCCCTTATTTTTTGAGCAGAAACTTCAAAGTCACCTCAAAAAATTTACTCCACAGCACAGCAAATGTAACCTGTTGGTGACTGTGAGCTGGCTTGGGAGAAAAATGAAAGTCTACATTTCTTCCTATAAACATTTTCTGAATAATTCTGGGATAATACTCCTCCTCCTCCTCCTCCTCCAGCTGCAAAGCACCTTGAGAGCTGCAGGTTCAGCTCCAGGATTTGCAAGTGTTCTTAGACTACTCTAAAAGAAGCAATGGGACCAGAGTTAAAAGAGAGATAGCACAAACCTAGATACAGCAACAAACAGGTGAAAATGGTGCACTTTTGTAAAGTGGTTTTGCTCTGCTTCATTCCACAGCAACAACTACCATTAAAAACCTGGAAAAGTCCTATTGGTAGCAGAGGAAAGGAAGAAAATTAAAATAGTTAAGGCTTTGATGATATAAGGTATTAAGTTCACCTTTAATGATATCCTTAATCCTTTTCCTTTTTAGTTAGAAGTTTTCTAAGAAAAGCTCTTGTGTTGACTGTATTTGAAAAGACTAATTCCTTACTTTCAAGGGCTAAAAATAGTTGAGAGAGTTTAGACCTCGTTGCTGCTGCTAAAACTGCTTCCTTTGGAGCTAAGCAAGATCAACACACGGCATAGAAGAGAAGAGAAGAGCAGAGCCACAGCTTTTGTCTCCAGTGCTGCCTGGTGTTTGCAGGCTGCTGGTGGCAGCTGTGCCGTGGGCACTCCTCAGTCACCGCTGCTGTCCCGGTACCGACCGCTCCTGCTGGCACTGCCACACTCCCTGACCCACCTCGATACACCTGACCCTCACGGCACCACTGCCTGTGACCACAGCACTCTGCAGGACCCTGCTGCCTGAGTGCAGATTGCTCTGCTGCTCTGAAGGAAGTTAGAGACTGGCACTAGGTTGCTGCCTTCTGAAGGATGTTATTGTAAGGCTTGCTGGTGTTCTGTGCAAAGACCCCAGAATGAGTTCTCAGCGAGCATCTTCCAGGACTCAGAGGCAAAAGCACCACTTGATTGAGTTCAGTTTATGAGTCTGTTAATTAATTCAGATAAGGCTAATTATCACAGCACTACAGCACCATGGCCCTGCTCCTTGCAGGGCCAGTAAGAATTTATGAACCTCACAGTTCTGCCTCCACATTAAAGCCTGAGAATTTCTCCCTGTTTGGCAGAGACCAGGGTACCTTGGGCATCTTGGAGAGGCTGAGTTGGTGCTACAGGCAGGTACCCACACTGCTCACTGGCCAAGAGCTCATGCTTCTCCTAGTCCAAAACCAGGCCAATCATTCCCACTGTGTGTTATATCCATTTTGATAAAGACCTACATGGATTTTGTTGTTTCAGGTTGAAAGAGTTAACTGCTTTTCAGCTGATTCTAGCATCTCCATTTATAGGCAGTGACTTATGTTTGCCTGAGTTGTCAGACAGTGTGTCATTCCTGTATTAGTCATAATTCAGTAATATATTTCTGCATAATTTTAATGTATGTCAGATATGATTCATCTGGGATGCTATTTCTACTATCATGCAGAACGTACCCAACTGATATTCCAGGTTAATGCAGATCTTGGGAGAACCTTAGCATAGGAAACATATTTAAGCACCAGAAGAAAAATAAAAACAAAAAGAGGAAGAAGTCAAACCAAGACTGTGAAGTTGAGGCTGTGGTTAAAAAAGGACAAAAAATTGGTAAAAATGAGCAGGTGCTATGTGTGCCTTGCTCAAGAATTTTAGCTTGCAAGGTCAGTCATCTGCCATCCCACAATATTAGCCTGTGGATACTTTAACATAGAAAATCACTGCCACTCAGGACAGGCATCTAAGATAAATAAGAAAAATTACCTTCTTCAGACACCCTTTCTGTTTTTTCTATAGAGTCTAAATAACCAGCTACTTTTCCAGAAGTCAACAGTTCAGCAGATAAGCCCCACTTAGGCTAACTCAAAATTGAAAGAGAAAAGATTCAGTTTAAATCCTTTTGCTATCTTATGCTTTCTTGAGTAATTAGAAGCTGTAAACAAATAACATACATGTTACTCAAACATCCTTTTCTTCTCCCACTGACTGGCATATCAGTTATGTGGAGCAGCCACCAAAGAAACTCTTACTGAACAAACCAGGCCTGAGTCCTCCAGAGGATCCACGAGGTGAAAAATCTCATGAAGTTCAACAAGTCTAAGGGCACTTGGATCAGGACAATCCCCAGAATCAGTACACACTGAGTTACAATTCCTGAAATTTTCTAGTATTATTAAAGTTTTGCCTGTGTGCACTGCTCCAGGAATGAACTACCTGTGGGTATGGCCAGAGCATGTCCCAGTGACTACAGAGATACCTTTCTCTTTCTGCCAGTTAAGTTCCTAATGCCACACATGGTGCTCCAGCAGGAGATGCTGAGAAGTTCCCATACCTAATATTCAGTAACTGAACATATAAGCACTGTGAATTTAAGTTCCCATTTTGACTCAGACAACACAGAGATTTTGAGCCCTCAAGGTGAAACTTTATCAGTGAGGCATAATGTAATGTGTGAGGGCAAGAAGGTAGTCCCAAATACCCAAAAAGATTGGTAGCACTGTTCTGTTTCAGTGGGAACATTTGGCAGGCAAAAATATGTAGAAATGTCAACAGTTAAAACTCATTTCTTTCTTGGTCAATCATCAACAAAATCTCTTTAAAAATGGACTGTCTGTGACAGCTCTACTGAAAAATTGTACCATGACTAGACCCATTAATCACAGTGTGACTGTAACACCTTAAAATGAAATCAATCCAAAATAATTGAAGTCTTTCTAAAGACCTGACTCAGGTTCTTGCACTGATTCTGGTCATGTCCAGCTGAGATAAGATGAGGAATGATGACTTATTCAATTCATATACTTATTCTCTAAGACAGATGAAAAAAAAAAGAAGGTATGCATGCTTCATAGATATGCCAGTTATCTATGCTTGAAAAAGTTGCTTTTAAATGGAAGTACTTAAGAATTGAACCATCAGCAATAAATAAAATATTGGTTTTACTTAATATAGATATAGATACAGAGCTATAGTTCAAACACCATGGGACTGGAAAGCACTTAGATCATCCATTCCCCATCACTCCCCAAGACAGGTTCAGCTATACTTATACCAATCAGATGTTTAAAGACTTATGAATTTTTGTTCTTTTGTTCATAAAATACAAAGAAGATTTTATTCCCTTTTTCTTTATAGCTAATTTTTTGAAAAGTGGTCCCATGTCTGCTTAAAGTTAGATCTTTCCTTAATTAAAGAACTCCATGTCTTTCATTAGCTTTTCCTCATTCACGGGATTTTCTAAATTATGCTTGCTATGCACTTCTCTCCAGTCATGTATATTTTACTGAAAATAAGTAATAAAAACTCCTCACAAGTCCACTCAGATGTTACAGGATCAAATAGGAACAGCCATTTCACATCTCTCACAAAAAGTAACTCTGTTTATCCATCCAAGGACATACCTTGGATGAGTGGAATCATTTCTCTCCAATATAGTCTTCGCTCCTGACAATGAGTATTTAATAGTTATTCTTCAAGAAGTTTTCCAATAGCAGCCCATCCACCTAAGAGTTGTTGTGCATCTTTCTAGTTTGTCTTCAAAAATTGTAAATAAGACAGGTGTAAGGACCTTTGTAACACAAAGTTACAAAGGGTTTGCTACTGGGCTGCATTAGATTGGTTTGATATTTGTCTGACAAAGTATTTGCTAAAAGTTTTATCTTCTAGCTCTTTACACAAGGTTTACTTCATTTTATTTCAATATCTTTATAGAAATGAAAAGTACCTAAGCTTACAATTCCTTGTCTTGGGACAGTTGAGAGGGGGAGCTTTCCCTTTGAAAAAGACATTTTTGTTGTTGATTTTCTGGTCTTCTGGAAGCTTAACTCAACTCCAGCTTCTTCAGATTTTCAAAAGTACCTACCTGCAGGTTTGAAAGACCATCTGTCACTCAGAAGATATAGGATAAATTTTTGGGTTATCTAGCTTGTGGCTTCAAGCTAGCCACCTGACTAAAATTAACCTTTTCAGTGAAGACTGTTGCAAAAAAAGACAATGAAAATTCTGACCTTTTTACTGTCATTTGATAAATTTTTTCCATTTTTATTGAGCAGTAGTCAGATGCTTGACTTGCTCTTTTCCTTCTCAACTAATTCACTTTCCCAAAATCTTTATTCATTGTTATGTTTCGCATTTTCCCCCTACATCTTATGGTCATCTATTCTCATTTTGATATGTTGGTTTATTTGGAAGATAAGGAGGAAGGAGAGGAGGAAAGAGAGTTTTTTTCCTGAGCTTTTGGGCAGTAAAGCATCAATTATTTAGTCAATCTTCTTTTTTACACCATCTGCAGGCTGTGAACTAAACTGCTGTGTGCTGATAGCCTTGTTATAATTTTGCTTCATATGTACAGAATAACTGATGTGGCCACTGCTGTACAATATAGACTGGATAATTTTGTTGGTTTTCCTTTCATCACTAGATAAAAATAGAGTTCTCCAGCACACTGTGCATGAAAAAAAACCTGCACTGGATTACCTGTGGGATAAAGCAACACACAGGTACATCTAACAATGGATACAAGGGAGCAATGCAAACAAACAGCAAATGTGACTTCTGAAACAAGCAATGATGTACAACTGTAGGTCTCACCTTGGAAGTAGCAATTAACCATGGAGACAATCTAGGCAGTGATTTAAGGCACCCATTATTCCACCATCACATGTGCATTCAAAAATGTTTTTCAACTAGAAAAGCATATTCTGTATGATATAAACAACTGCCCACCAAAACCCAAACTCAATCAATTTAACTATCTAGAATATAAATACTGGTACTAACTACCTATGGTATTATCTAGAGAATCCAGAGGTTTATGCTGACAGCAAGGAGATGAATGTTGCATGCATCATACAGGTTAATACGCTCTCTGATATTCTAGAAGAGTTGCTCCAGAAGAGCTCAGATCTATGGCTTATTTGCCAGCCAGGGCATCTCAAGTCATTCTAGATGCATGCCTATGTTCAGGAAACAAAGTCCCTCCTCTAAACCTCATCCTCCTTTGAATTTCTGGGTGGATGAGGAAATTGGAATTGTGAAAGACATTATTTAAAAAAACATGTGAAAGTAAAAATTATGTTTGAAGAAGAACTGCTCTTTAACTATTTTAAAATTCATCCAGAAATCCTTCTATTGCAGCCAACACAAGAATCAGGTCCCCACAGAATTCACAGGACTGCTGTGCTCTCCCACAAGGAGAACAAAAATCATTTTTGGAGTGTCTGGTGAGAGCATAAAAGGCTGCTCATCTTTGCATTTATTTCATATTCACATTTAGGGCTACGCAGGAGGCAGATATTTTAAACTCAATCTATACTTGAGAGTGGTTTTGTTTTGTCAGTTTATGGACAACATGTCTTTGGGATTGATGAGGTTCCAAAGCTGTATGCTTGACAAGACTGAAGATAATGAATGAAGAGGCCTCTGAGGGTAAAAGAGGGATGACAAGTGATATAAAGATGTGGTGTCCCTCAGGTATGCACTCCCTGGTTGTCAGCTGCTTTCCAAAAGCAATTATGAAAACAACTAAGGCCTGAGGGAGACTCCTGTGAAGTCAGTTGTACTCAGTACATCCGTCCCATTCAACTCTGCTCTCTGGGGATGCATTTTACTCTAACAGGGCAATACATTTATATTCTTTCTCATATTTATGGAAGGATGGATGTGTGGATAGTGTTATCAGGCACAGCTTCTCTGCCTTTGTCTGCCCCAAGCTGGCCAGACACAGGTTAGCTTTGACACAGAGGTCATAGGGTGTTACGCAGGATCTATGTCAGCAAGACTGATTGTCTTAGGCCAAAATCTGCACACACCAATTCTAGACTCAATCTGTCTCCTTCCTAGATAGCTCAGACAGTTAAGTTCAGGCTACAGAGAGTTTTAGGTATTCCCGTTGTGTGTAGAGACTAAGTAGGGTAATCCCTCATTACCTCATTACGCTCTGTCTCAGCTGCATGACTAACCACAGGTAACCAGCCTCATGCATTTGTACACAGCACACCCCACAGGCTCCTGCAATACCACTCTGCAAGGACGGGTTCCTAATATTCTTCACCCTGCCTGAACAGCAAAGGTGCAGCCCTCACATGAATGAATAGAAGCAATATTATCCCTATTCAAGACAATCCTACTAAATTCTGTTGATACCATGCCCCCATGTCCACCACTTTTAAATGAAGAGGCAAACAGATGGAAAAGGAGCTTCCATTTTGGTGCCTGCTTCTGGTATCTTTGTTTCCACATTCATCATTGACACACGATAGTTGCCAAGTTAAACAATTGTTGCTTCCCTTTGTTCATTTGAGCATAAAGACACAGTTCTGTGGTCTTACACAGCTATTTAATTATTTTGAACAAACACAATAAGAGTGAAAGTGGCTGAAAAAAAGTCAATCAAAGCATACAATCTTCACTCTCTTCATTGCTTAATTAGTTGTGTGTTAGGGCAGGGTATAATGGTTATACAAGTTTCAGGCCTCTAGTGGTCTCAGAAATGTCCTTTTCATTACAGAATCATGGGATGGGGCAGGTTGGAAGGGAGCACAGTGGGACATCTGGTCCAACCTCCTACTCACCCAGGAATCCCCTAGAGCACACGGACAGGATTGTGTCCAGAAAGTTCTTGAGTATCTCCAGTGAGGAACACTCCACAGCCTTTCTCGACAATCTGTTCCAGTGCTCGGTCACCCCCACAGTAAAGAAGTTCTTCCTCATACTCAGGTGGAACTTCCTGGGCATCAGTTTCTGCCCTTTGCCTGTGTCCTGGTGATTGGCACCACCAGGAAGAACCTGGCTCACTCCTCTTGGTACTTTCCCCTTAGACTTGTATACATTAACGAGGTCATCTCTCAGTCATCTCTTCTCAAGGCTGAACAGGCCCAACTCCCTCACCTTTCCTCACAAGAAAGATGCCCAATCCAATTACCATCTTCATTGTTCTCCATTGGACCCACTCCATTACTCTTTTCTTTACGGTACTATTATGTGCACATAATTAAAGTTATCAAGTCGCATCACAATTGATACAGGAAAATAGAGTATGAGAGGGTTGAGATTTCTTAGAGAGGGGTTCAGTCATTTGTAAGGAACACCTTCCAGCACCCAATGTCTTGCCAGCTACGTTCCCCTGCCATCTGTACCTGCACCACCTACAGAATATGCACTCTCCTGCTTTATCATGCTGAGACAGACTTGATCAGACAGATCTCAAGTGGAAAGAGGCTGAAATGGGAGAAAACACCTGTCCTATGAATATTTACAAACTCTGCAAAGATACACATAAACACTTATATATGTGAATTACCCACACTATTCAAATACTGGTGACAGGAAGGTCAATCTGTACATGATGAATCTCCTGTGATACAGGTCGGAATAGGTGACCTTGGAATCCACTATGCTTAAATTTGGAAAAAAATCTCATTCTCTCATAGTTAGTGCCCTTTGGTAACCTTCTTTACTGCCATGAATTAAAAGTCACCACCCTAGTTTTTCTTTTCACATAAGACAATTATTAAACTGCCAGATATAAAGTTATAAAACACACAAAATCTTCCCAGGTGAAACATCCAAACAAGCTATTGTCTTTGAGAAATGTGTTTTGTAGGTTCACATTACTTCTTAAGTATATTTTTGGTCTTTTTTAAGAAAACATATCTGGAAGGACATAAAATTCTGTTCAACTCAAGGTTGACTAAATTGGGCCACAAGTCCACAGGCTTATAAATATGTCTTTTTCTACCTAAAGTTACTATTGATGGAAGAATATATTGGACTTGAGTCAAAAATTAAGCCCCTCCTATTTCTATTTCTGGTATATAACTTCAGCATTCTAGGATTTATGAAGCAACAAATGTTTGGGTTTTTGGTTTTTGGGGTTTTTTGGTTGTTTGTTTGGTTGATTAGCTGGAGTTTTTTTTGCTGATACACATTAAAGGAATAATTCTTCCGTGCAAGACAACAAATAAAAACATGTTATCTTTCAAAGTGGTTTCAATTTAAGTTTTTAATATTCTTATTTTTCAATGACTAAAGTTGAATATAGTTCCAGGAGCTGGTTTCCTACAGTGTTTTCTTTACTCCCATGTGAACAAGAGAAATCATCACCTGAAGAAATTTTCAATACTCTTGTTTCTAGGCTGCAGGACTTGAATTTTATATGGGTTGAGTTAACATGTAAATGCAATGATTACATTTATATCCATGTCTTCCATATAGTCAGTTCTGCTAATATACTGATAGATTTGCTGATCATGTGTTTAGTATGTTATTTGCTAGATGGCCAACTGTAGCCCTGGGTGAAGGAAGTTTAGTCAAATACTGAAAATGGCATTTTTAAATGGACTATGTGAAGATTTTTGTTTTGTTTGAGAAGGTTCTTTACCTCTATAAGCATTCTTAAAATGGGGAAGAAACAAAAAAATTTGTATGTTAAGTTTTGTTCTAGACTGTGTATAATTGTTTTTTGGGTTTTTTTTCTTAAGTGCTGGAAAAACAAAAGCACATATCTATAAATTTTAAGAAGTTTCAAGGTATTTCTAGGCACCCAGTATGAAAGAAATAAACTGATTCTGATGTACATGTTCAAAAAGATGTTCCTTGCACAATTATCTAAAATAGAGATTCTTTGAGGTAGATAAAGTTGGTTTTTAAAAATAGAGGTATTCAAGTTTGGACAAATTAAGCCTCTACCCATTATGGAAAAGTAGATTTGTACTCTTGGGAAAGATCCTAGGCCTAACCTGGCAAAAACTTTCAGTGCATAATTAATGTTCATCCTTGCTACCACATGTGTATAACTGAGATCAAAGTTTCTTTCATGTACAAGTTAATCCAAAGCCCTTTCTTTCCTTCCCTCAACAAAGAACCGGGGTTATTCTGGAATCAGTGATGAGCAATAGGGTAGAAAGTAGTGACTCATGTGCACTCTCAGTAATCATGCTGGAGCACTTGACCTGTACAGCTAAACCAAACCATACAATTCAACCTAACAATGTTTAAGTTCAAGCATAATTTTCCTGAACTCTTAATATGAAAAATGTCTATCAATTACAGAATGAGTCATCCCAAAGGAGAGAGAATTGCAGAAATATAAGTAATTAACTACAATGTACTTTGCAGAGGAAGACAGAGGTAGAAAAGCCTTTCATGGGAACTTTAAGGACAGTAGGGATGTAGTGAGCTAGCACTTGAATAGAGTCCACTAAGAATTAAATGTTTAGTCCTGGAAACAGTTATGTCCACAGCCGGCTGCAACCATACAATACAAGCCTGTGGAAGGCAGTGTACATGTACACTTGGATTAAAGCCCCTGTATGTGCTTCCACATGACCACAGGCAGAAAAAGTCAGTTTTCTTCTGAGTTTTTATGTCTGAGAGTCCAAATCCATGATTCACTTTCCATCTTTGGCAACAATTTACCTGTGACGTTTCTACCTCTCTGTGAAATCTGAAAAATCAGAGCAATGAAACTTCCTTAATACATTGCATTGCTGTGATTAAACAAATGAAGACTGTAAAGCAGCTACATAAAACAGTAAATATTAAAATGCATTTTAAATGCAGCTGAGACTAAACTACTAATCACAAAATGGCTGAATTGTAGGGCATTCTACATTTCCCTTCTGATGACATAGTAGTCATCAAAACTGGATTGCTACATGATATAATTAGAGAATAGCTTTAATAACATATGTAGTCTATTTTTGCAAATTAAGTCTTGTCTCAAAATACAGCTACAGAGAATTTCAGATAGAACTCTTATTTTTATTTATTTCTGATCCCGCAGAACTTTTATTGACCTTTTCCCTATGCTGTTTCACTGTAACTATAGAAGCCCAGTTGTCTGGGCTTCTGACACACTTCTGTTTACTTCAGTACCAACTAAAAGCAGCAGCTAACTAATCTACGCCACGGGATGCACTACGCTGTGTGTGACTGCATCTTGCACAGCTTTGCAGTGCCAGGACATTCAGCACATCCCAGCTCACTCACCTTTCCACAGAGCTGCAATCCCTTGTGTGGTTGCTGGAATTTACAGAGCTTGCAAACTGTTCCTCGTGGATCTCCACCTTTGTGCTGTTCTGGCCTTTCCCTCTGTGCCCCAATGGCACGTGAGAAGGAGGTGCAGGAAATTGGGCCCTGTAATGTTGTCTTAGACTGCCTGCTGAAAGATCTTCCTATCCTACCTGGACAGTATAGACTACACAGGGTAGATTTAAGGAAATTACACAACATTCCTGGTCATGCTAATGTTTACAGTACTTATTTTTTTTTTTTTTTCCAACCTCCCTAATATTGCACCAATCTGCTGTGCAGCTCTGGTCATAAGCCAGTTATAGCAGCCTCAATATCTTCCCTCTGGCCAACCAATTGTGCAGACCCTGAGAGATTTGCCATAAAAATGCTAGATTTGTTTGGTTTGGTTCAGTTCAGTTCAGTTCATTTTCTCTTTTGTGCAGAAATGAAAATATGAAGAAAAAGACACAGAGCTTGGTGAGAAACCTGAGCAAATTTTTAACAAAATTAAGCTTCATTAGAGTAACAAAAAAACCCAAACCAAAAGCTTTACAGGGTACTTATTCTGGTGGGAAATTACTACAGTGTATAAAAAATTCATCTGCAAAGTCACTTTGCATGGCTTTTTGTATATCAAAATGCTTTTTTTTTTTTTTCTTGGGATTTTTTTTAGTGGCTTGTTTATTTGTTTTCTTTAGACTACTAGTAAGAAACTTTTCTGTGGTCATTACTTAATTTCCAATATACTGGTGACCCATGCAGATTCTTAGCCATTTATGAATGCATAATACTGAACATTTTAAAAAGTTCATTAATCTTCACTCCCAGGTAATTAATGTCAAAGAGACAGAATACTTTTATATGTCTGTAATTAATGTAATTATAAATAGGGGAAATAAGGGGGGGAAAAAAAAGCAGCAAGGAAAGCAAATTAATTCTGCAGAGGTCTAGTTAACCTTTTATTGCTTGTTCAGGAGTATGCGAAGCCTCCTTCAAGAGGTCATGAACACAAAAAATGATGAAAGGGTATCAGGGCTTGACACACTTCTGAGGAAGATGATGCTATCCAAAACAGTTTGCTAAGTAGAGAGGCAAGATAAATGCTTCTTCAGCTTTGAAGGAATGTAGAAAGCAGAGAGACAGGCAATCCTTTGCTACATTCCAAATCCAGCTTCTATCAGCAGTGAATCTGATTTTAGAACTGGTGAACATACTATATCAGACTGTCCTTGCTATCTTCCTGGAGATGGCCCAGCAAATTATAAAGGGTGGCTCTAGCACAAAAAGCAAAGGGTTTCAGGGGTTATTCTACAAAAGCACAGAGGTAAACACAGCCCTGACATGCCTTTCCCTTAGCTAATATTGTATGGAGGAGATATCTGAGTAACAAAAGGCAAGGGTATAAAATGCACACACAACAGGTGATTGCTTTTAAAGAACATCCTGTTGCTGCAGCTAGATGGTCTTTTTAGGACTGGTCTAGTCTAGTTCTGGATGGAGAAAAGATTTAACTAGATCCCTTGTCTAAACACAAATTCTGCACCCTCTTAAGGCTGTAATGATCTGGTGAGGAAATCTTTATGTAGCATCAATCATCAATTGACTTTTAAACTGGAGTGCTTGGCTGAAGAAAGGTGCTGATTATAAATAGAAATAGAGTTGACTGCAGCGTCCTGAATGTCTTTCCTAAAAATAATTGTCCTGGAAGATGTAGTTCCTGAACCTATTGTGTCATACCCTTGTCTAGTCATCATTCATCACACAAGAAGAGATCAGAAGGACACTGCAGGGAGCAAAGATACATGTGTGCTTTGAGAATTGCATGTATTAACTGAGAGAAGGGTATGTTTGCAGTGGCTTGGTCATCCAGAGTTTGTACACACTGACACTGTGACTTTGCCTCTTTCACTCTTTGCCAAACTGTTTGCACCTCAAGCTCTTTTGTTGAAAAAGTGTCTTTTGGGAATTTCTCTAAATAATCTGTGAAAAGACAAAGTCCCCTTTTCCTCAGTGACACCTATCAGGTAAGGTACTGCAAAATAACTTAGAAGCAGTGAAAGCTTTAGTATTTGGCACATTTAAATGAATCTATAAACCACAGCAGTAGATCTAAAATAATGAACAATGTTACTGTGACACAAAAATGAATTAGAAAGTATAATAGGAATTTTTATTTATTTTTTTTTTGCTAAAGTTTATGATTTTCTGCTCAGAACACTAGTCACCACCGATTTTAAGTGCAACTTAAAAAAAAATTTTCATCAATCCAATTGACAGAGGTAGATTTTTCTCATGGGAAAATTCCACTCTGCAGTATTGCCAAGACAAAGAGCTCAAAAGTAATAAAAGGGGTTTAAAAATCCTAAGTCCTTTAAAAAATAGCTTGCTACATTGAAATTTCACTCCCTAAAACTTTTGTGTCGCATTCAGGTCATGATTTGAGGTTAGTTTTAAAGGCTGATCATTTCATTCAGCCCTGGAATTTCACCAGACATATCTGAAGTTTTCCCTCTGTGAGACTAAGATAAATGTCCTAGCTGTAGAGAAAGAAAAATGTATTCAGATACATGCTTGTATCAAAAGCTCTATACAATTCATTCCTAAGGAACCTGGACTGGAAATATCAAAGCACCCTGGTGGCACTGCCACATTCCACTGTCGTGAGCACACACAGAGAACAGAAAAAAAGTACAGCTTAGGTCATATGACTTGCATTCTGATTAATAATTATTAATTATACCTTCATTATAATTATTTTGCAATAAAAATTGTTATATTGATCATAACTTTAGCATTTTATGAATTTTAATGGCAAAATCAATTAAATACTGACTGCAAATGAAAATTCATCAAGTATCTAAACCCATCTAAATTAATCAGCAAAGAGTATAACACAAAATAAAAAGCAAAGGGAAAGATAGGAACTAATTCTGAGATAAGCAGTCCACCAGAATAACTTTCCCTCTATAAATGATGCTATTGTTCCACGCCACATTTTGTAGAAAAAGCTCAATCATTTTGCTAAAGCAGATTTATTGTTGACATTGATTTATTTGTTGACATTGGTCAATTTTCTCCGAGATAAACTGGTTATAAGGAGACTGATTGCATTCTTTCTAAAGGTAGCAGAAACATTTCCCTTCCCTGAAAGAAGTATTCAAGCCAATTCCAGAAGTCAGAATTGGCCTAGAGTATTTGGTGAGATCAGCAATGATCCTGAAAATTGGAAAAGAAACCCCTTAAAAATGGTCTGAAATGCAACAGGGTCGATTCCAAAGTGCTCCACCTAGGCTGAAATCTGGATGGGCAACTAGTGGGTAAGGGGCAGCTCTGCAAAGGACATACTACAGTATGGGTAGTAGCAGTCAATAACAACTCTGTTATACGACTTAATCAAATGTTAAGTCATCACAAGCTGAACAGATCTGACCCTGTTTTAAATTATCAATAAAGGTGCCCCCACTGCTGTACACAAGTCAGCCTTCCTGATTTCTGTTTTACATGAACACCTATTTCAGCTGCTATCCAAATTGTATAATGTCCTTACAGCATATGTTCAGTGTCCTGCAGCCTACCCCACACATTCCACGTTTGTCTAGTGAAACTTCTGAAGGGCAGACACCTGGGTGTCACTGCAGAACATTCACTGGGGTCTCCTCCTCTGGATGCATAAGGCTGTATCACAGATCTTATTTAGAGAATGAAAACATGTCATTTTATTCTCCTGTTTCAAGGAAAATTTTCTTTGAGAATTACAGTCAATGAAAAGAGGAGAGGCTAGCAATCAAGGGAGGTGATTCTCCCCCCTCCATTCTCAAGAGACCCCACCTGAAGTACTGTGGGTCCCTTAGAGCAGGTTCAGAGGAGGACCAGGAAGATGGTCAGAGGGTGGGAATGCCTCTCCTACAAAGACAGGCTGAGAGAGCTGGGGTTGTTCAGCTTGGAGACTGCAAGGAGACCTCACTGCAGGTACCTTGAGATGTCAGAAAAAAAAGGAGAAGAGGGACTTTTTAGACAGGCAGATAGTGACAATACAAGGGGCAATAGTTTTAAACTGAAATAGCTAGGTTTAGTTTAGCTATTAGGAAGAAATTCTTTAATGAGAGGGTGGCGAAGAACTAGAACAGGTTGCTCAAAGAAGCTGGGGAAATTTCCTTCCTGGAATTTTTCAAGGCCAGGTTGGACAGGACCCTGATCAAGCTGGTCTAGTGAATGGATCCTTGCCCATGGCAGGAGGGTGAACTAGATGGTCTTTAAGGTCCCTTCCTACCCATGCCATTCTATGACTATATGATCATAAGAAAAATACTGCAGAATAAATTTCAGCTGGTTCTTTGCCTTGGAGTCTCTGTGCCCAATTCTTTGTTGTCAAAAACATATTTTCCTACTTCAGAAGAATTTTTTTCTTTGTTGTTTCCATGTGAAATATAAAACTGATGACTAAAATTGACTTCAGGCCCATTCCTGAAAACACTACAATGAAAGTTAGATATTTATAAATGCATAAACAAGTTAAAACCCCCAAATGTTATTTTTGCAGTCTCAGATGCAAGAATATATAATATAATTCATCTTTCTCTGTGTAAAGGACTTCAGAGTTCAGATTTTGGAGCCTTTATGGTAGACAAGTGTTCTTTCCAAAGAAGTCCTTTATTCTTTTCTCTTATCATCTTGCATAAGAGCTGCAGCTATACAGTTATCTGAATTATTTTTTTTCCAAGCATAGGAATAGCAGAAAGTCTTAATATGCATCCTCCAGATAAGTGCTCTTCGCTCTTCTTTTCAGCTCCTCCTTCTACTGCTGAGCAAGAGCTATGAATTGTTTTACCTTATCTCCTCATTTCCTGTGGTTCACATTATCAAGCCTTTGCATGTTCCAGCTGAACACTTGCAGTTATTTCTGTGGTATCTTGTGAAGGAAAAATATACTTCATTATGTATTAGTTACTTACAAAACAAGGCCTTTGTATTATATAAAAACAACCAGCACTGCTTTTCTCAGTAATCATTCTTGTTTGGGCTTTTAATTATTCTCTTCCAAATTTCCCTTAATATTTTCAGATATTTCTAATTAAGGAGGTGACTTTTTTTTTCCCAGCTGTGCATAAATGATGTCATGGCCAAATAAAGAATAGTAAGGAAATGTTTGCTTCAGGTGATAATGCAGGGAGAATAAAAAACATATTGTCTTCAGTAGGACTGTGCAAATAATTAATTTTTCTATTTAATGGTCCAACTGAAGAGGAATGAAAAAGGCACTCAGAATATTTAAGACTTCCTATTTTTCACTTGACATAAAATGAAATATTTCATTAATTACTGATAATACTGAATCATTTAGCTTTACAAAACAGTGAGAAAATACTACCAGGCAACACAGCTTGTTCACATGGTGCCAAAGCCTGGGAAAATATTAATGCCTAGAAAGATTGCTGCCTGAATAACGCCATTTGCCTGTTTTGAGGTAAACAATTATTCTTTGGAGACAATCCCTCCCAGATGAAGCAGGCAGCCCTCATGGCATGTACTGAAGGACAACCAGAGATCACAGCAATAGCTGGAAGTTGCAGCCAACTCAGGAGGAGTCAGGGACCTTGGATGAGAGATCTTGGGAGAATCAGCAAAGCCAAGTGCAGCAGCAAGGAGTGGTAACAAAGGCAGGCAGATGGAGAACATAGCAGCTGTTTGGGAGAACACAGAGAAAGCCAGCTGAATAAGAACTAGGTGAGGAGTTCTGAAAGCACAAATGTACAAATTATTACTCATTCTACATCTGAGAAATCAGACAAGTATTCTGTGGCAAAAGCTAGGACAGAGCCATCTTCCTATAGCAAATGTCATGGATGAGCAGCATGCAGTGTGGTGGGGTAAATAGTGAGTCTTTGATGGTGTAAAGCAGAGACCCCCAATCTCCATAGGCTACAGGACAGAATTGTAGAGGAATAAACACACTGCAGACAGCAACATCAGCTACTTTCTCTGGTGCTATAAAGAAGACATGTTTTCTTCTGGCTGTACACTGTACTTAGGGTGTCAGCAGAGTGTGTCTTCTCAATGACAGGAATGCCAGTGTCATTGTTTCTCTTCTAATGTCTTGCTCTCACTCAGACTTTGAGGGCACTGCTCTAGCAGACCTCCTCCAGAAAAGGCAGACTCCACAAAGTCTCCTGGTACACTGCAGCAGGCAAAATGGACATGCCAGTGCAGTGACTGTGGTGTTCTGATCCACATGCAATTGATGTCAGTGTCTAAAGAAGATCAAAGCCACAGCTCTATCTCATGTTCCTCCTCTCAGTCTTTTATCTCTTTACGTTCACTTGGCAGAGGCAGCTTCAGTAGTTAATTTTAGAGTATCAATGGTTTATTTTGAAAAGGATGTTAAACCTGCCCTTTTGCATGCTGCTGGCTGGATTAGTGATAAACAGGGTCAGAAAAAACACAGGAATGCACCCTGGGACTTTTCAGAGAGCAGTGTGGAGTTGAGAGTGTTGTGGTTGCTAGGGAAAAGATGTTCAAAAAGCCCTTGTTCCAGGTAGAACAATGGGTTCTTTAAGCCCACCAATTATACCTATTATCTCCAGCTTCCACAAAATGTGTGTTTATCCAGAGGAAATTTAATTTCTTCTTATCTGTCAGCATAAATAGCTGCAAATGTGTACAACAGGATTTGGAAATGTCCAACAGCTTCTCTGTGTCCTGCACAGTGACCTCTGACCTGGTAGGCATGGGGTAGGAGGAAGACACACGGTGTTGCTGGAGCTCTGCTTGTGCTGAGTAAATTTTTGTATTTCTTAGTACGTTTGAATGGATGGATTTCGTGAAATACTAAAAACAAAGATATGGAAGTTGCTTGTACCCCCAATACCCACTGATCCTTTATTTCTGACTCCAGGAGGTCCAGAGCACTACAGACCAAATTAATCAGGAAGCTAGGGAGGGGTGTGTATTTAAATTAACTAATTAATGGGTTTCCTACCCATGTTAATCTTTTAATTCACCCTAAAAGGGAAACTTCTAATAATTACTATATTTTTCTGTGCATATACAGTACCACAATCACATGATAACCACAAAGTTTGACTATCTGAAAATATAAATTTTGTTTAAAAAGCGAATCAATTACTAGGGGAGAAGTACAAAAATAACACATGTAACTTTTAATTAAAATGTATCACTTACCTCATGGGGAAAGAAACAGCTACCACTGACTTCAACATGTGAACAAATTTTCCCAGCCTTTCTTTTTTTCCCCAGGTTTTAGTAGGAAAAATAAATGCTGGAATTATCACTGCTGAGATGGATGTGATTTTCATCAATATAGAGCTGTGGTTGTCCCTTTATTGCTATGGCTTTGTTTTGAGTTGATGAAAAGACAAAGCTTTTGGATCACTGCATCTGCTTGCTTCATAAAGCCACCTGGCTTTTCCAAAGCAAGTCTGCTTGTTGGGTCACAGGTGGACAGGAGGGCAGAAAAATTTTCTGAGGAAGGTACTGGATTCATCTGACCATATTAAAGCAATTATATGGGAACTAGTGATGACCATTTTCTCCTAGTCAAGGGAAAAAACTGTGCTGCTGAACTCTTCCTGGAGTTACCTAAAATAGTAGCTTAATCAGGCATTAAAATTGCCTGTTCCTCTTCATCACTTGGAAGGGGAATAAATATTGGAGCAATTAGTTCAGGAGACACCTGTCTAGTGCCAAAGCACAAGAATTTCCATGATCCTTGATACTTACACCTAACCATGAGAAATCTTATTTTCTCTTTTCGAGAACAAAGCTTAGCCCTGTGTTAAAAAGTTCAGACCAATATTTTGACATAGCTGGTCTGTACAGAGGTGTTTGCTATTGGCAGGTAAAGGGATCAGATAAAGTCATTGAGGAATGTGACAGAAAGACTGAGGGGATTTCCTTTAAAAAGAAAAGGTGAAAACTCAGGACTCCAGTTCTGCTGAAGAAAATTCTTGGTTTTAAGATCCTCTCAAATTAGAATAAAAGTGCAGTACAACTTTATTGTTTCTTTTAGCAGTCTGAAACTTGGTGTAAGCAGAGACAATTTTTTCATTATTCAGGAGTGACTGCTGCAATGGAAAGAAAATGCTGAAACTCTCATCCCTTCTAGTGGTCTCCCTCAGTGCCAGCCTAGTACCCAAGAAGATCTAGAGTTCTATACAGAACAGGCAAATAATAGGTAGTGGTAAATACTAGTTTTCACATAAGACAATAGAAAGTAAAGACCCCTGTTTCCTTGTGTACCAAATTAATAGTTTCCAATCATGACTTTGAACTTAGGTAGTTGTCATTATCTGCTGATGAAATCATTCAGGTCAGAGTCCCAGGTTTTTTTTGCTCTCAAACAAAAATTTGTTCCCTGAACTCAAGCAAATTTATTGGAAAACCCATGGAAGATATAATGTGAATATCCCCAGGATTTGCCAAAATCTAAACCATTCCATCTTTTCAACCTAAGAGAAAGGGAAACCACACAGAACACATACGGATTAACCACAGCAGGAGCTGTGTGGGGTCAAACTGAAGTTCTGTCTAGTACAGTTCCAAGGACTTTGTGAAGAGCAGAATGAAAGAACAATATATTTTTTATATATTTAGGAAAAGCACAGGTATTTTTCAAGAATAAACTCACTGTCTGTAGTTATTTGTAGCTGAATCAGAACTAGTCACAATGGACTCTCACAGCTAAAGTTTTTCAATTGATCTTTGAATCCACCTTGAGTTTAGAACCCATTGCTCTGAGGCCAGGAAGTCATGGAATCATAGAAAAATTTGGTTTAGAGCAAACCTTCCAACGCCATCTAGTACAACCCCTCTGCAATGAACAAGGACATCTTTCACTAGATCAGGTTGCTCAGAGCCCTGTCCAGTCTGACCTTGATGTTTCCAGGGATGGGGAATCTACCACCTTTCTGGGAAACTAATCTAAATCAACCTCTTTTAGTTTAAAATCATTGGCCCTTATCCAATACCAAGAGTTCTTCAGCACTTTAAGAATTATCATCAAATAAAAATATGAGAGATTTGTCTTTTTTGCTGGTTTTGATCTTAAGTGTTCTCCCTCAATATACCCCTGAAAGCTGAGTTAGGAAGACACTATCTAGAAGGAAGAAGGACCTTTATTCTACCACGAATAAACTTTCTGCTAACAGCAAATTCCCCCAAAATTAACTTCTTGGTTTGTTTCCTTTCAGGTATTTTTAAGCAACCCTGCCACCTTGTTTAAGTATCAAGAAGTAATTTATCTTTTCAATATCCCTCAATCTAAACAAAAGTGTGTCTTTTTTCAGATACTTGCCATTGTGATCACAAGGCCAATTATTTCATTTGATATTTGCAGTTTAAGGAACAGCACACACATCCCAGTTGTGTGCAGCTTTGAGAACTTGACACAATAAATGCATTTTATATCTTTTGCTCCTTAGGTTTAATTACCTTTCATCTGCTGACATAATTCCATTCCTCAAATCCATGGAAGTTTGTCTCTTGCATTAGAAACATCAAAACAAGCTCTGTCAGAGCCCCACAGTCTTCACTTTACAAACTACAGTTTGAAGTATTTCTTCAGAATCCAATTCTACCTACGCATAACTGTGTGAATAAATCATTTACTTTTGCAAGATTCAGCACCCTTAATTACACCACACACACAAAATTAATTCAACCCACAGGATATTTTTCCCTACTATGTGTGTTGCATGTGTGCTCCTTTGGTTGCATTTTGGAAGTTTCAAAGCCCTCATGTTGATTTCATTGAAATCAATGACAAAAATCTTCTTTATCAAGAGATTCATAATTATGCCTTCTATTTTTATTATGTTCATATACAATTAATTCATTGAATCTTATGGAAATGACACTTAAATTCTAATTATGAGCCAAAAGTTTTGTTAGTGGTCTTACTTTGACCACAAAAAGAAAAAGGTTTAAATTGCAAAATCCCCACATACCCACTTTATCAATCTCTAAATCTCTTCAGTCTTTACCTGTTCCATATTCCTTGCTTACCCACTGACATTTTCAATAATTTCCTTTCTCTCAGGTACACATTACACTGATTGTCATATGGTCATTCAATTAGAAAGAGGAAAACCTCTACGTATCCTTGACCAGAATGATTCTGATTTCAATTGCTGTGGCTGCCACAAACCATTCAGAGCAAACTGCACAGCAGGGAGAGGGGAGGAAATGACAGAAAAATATTATCAAGTAATAAAAAGTAACTTTATGAGTCATACGTTACTTGCTGAAAGGAACATAAAGAACAAAATTGTGGTTTTACCATTGACTGAATGAGAATATGACCAAAAGTATTAAATTTTTTGCTCTGACTTATAGGATTGAATCTAGTTATGAGAAGCTTCTAACAAGAAATGGAACTTGTATGATTTTTAGAAAAGTCAAAATTAATTTTCTTCTAAACTTCTTGTACTTAGGCAGTAAATTAACACAGTCCTAAAACTGCAAAACTGAGGCTTCTGTAAAATGTGACTCTACACAATTGACATCACTTGCCTAAATTGATCAGATTCATATGCTGGTGCTTTGAGATGTGAGAGATCTCTGCACATTAATCATGAGAACCATCAGACAGAGATAGCATGTTTAATTCCCATGACCCAGGTGTCCTGCAGGTGTGTCTATCTGTATATAAGAGATATAAAGGCTCATTCAGACCTCAGTCTGAAAACTTTCTTCTTCCCTTCCTCCTGAAACTTTGTAACCCTGGTCAGGCACTCTGGCATACAATTCTTTCATATACCAAAAGTACTCAGAGGAACAGCACACAAACCTAATACATTGAACTGTGAGGTAGATCAGCTACAAGCTCCCTATCAGGCAGGAGTAATTTGGGATTATCATTCAGTTGGTAGGATTAAGGTACATAATCGCAATGCCAATTTCCTTGTATTTGTGCTGTCATCTACTAAATATAAAACAGAGGAAAGGCTTGACTACTTCTACCAGATTCACATCATGAAGACAGACATGCAAAAATTTTCATTTTTGTTATTGAAATAATTTTTTTTCTGAAGCTCTGTTAATCCTTTGTCATTTCTGTACAATGGAAAAAGCCATTTTTGCCTACAGATTCATGCTACCCTTGAGTTATTCCCACAGGGCTTCACATGCACCCACCTGCAGACAAAGGCTCTCAGAAGGCAGCTGTCCACCTGTCATACAGCTCTTGGTGTACAGAGCAGATAGGAAGGGTGGTGGGTAGTTGCTGGCATTTCAGGTAGGAATAATCTCATTTAAGTCTGAGCAACTCTATTACAGGCAGCTCCAACTCAGCTATTCACCTGAAGTTCCAATAAAGCCAGTGGACAAAAATATCCATGATTCAGAAAACATACTTTAGACATCTGCCTTCAGATGAGATGACTGTCATTCCAAAAAGGATGTTTCTCTCTAGCAGTTACATAGTGAGTCCAGACAAGAAGTCCAGATGTAGGAATCTATGTTGCATATCCTGACAGTCAGGTGATTTTACTTGCCCATTTTCTCCTTCATCCAATGACAGAAGACACTTTTTTTACAGAGAAGGATAGTGAGAAACAATCTGAATCAAAACTGATTCCTTTCTAAACATTCTGGAAAGGCTTCAGCCTAGGAAATCTCACCTACCAAACTGTGCAGAAATGGAAGCTGCTGAAAGAACTTCCTAACACTGATATTAGGTTGGAAAGGACATTGGGATGCCAACTAGTTTAAAGACCTGCCAAAGCACAGTTAATTATGAGATCAGACCAGGTTGCTAAGGACTTTGCACAGCTGGGTCTTCCAGGAATGGCCACCATTCAGACTATTGAAGGAACCTCTCCACTGCCTGACTATACTCTGGGAAATACTTTCTCTTCTTTTTTTCAATTTACGCCCATGGCTGTTCTGCTTAGCACCACTTTGAGAATCATGGCTCCAGCTCCTTAATGACTCCTTGTAGGTGCTGGGGGAACTGATCAATATTCCCAAAAGCAAGCCTTCTCCAGTCTGAGTAGGATCAGCTCTCCGTGTGGGGCAAGCACTCCAGCCCCATGATGCCTGCGACTCTCCACTAGACTTCTCTTCCATATTTGGAGCAGGCAAAAAATGAACACAGGATCCAGCTGTGCTCTTGGCATTTGTCCTTGTTAAATTTTATGAGGTTTCTGTTGGTACCTTCCTCCAACCAAGACAGCCCTAGCCGTGACCTTATCAAATGCTACCCCAACTTTGTGTCACCTGCAAACCTGACTGCAATGCATTCTACCACCTCTGCTGAGTCACTGCAAAGACATTAAACAGGACCTCTACAGTACTCACCACAGGCACCCATACAGGGCACACCTTAACCACTGATAATCCAAACTGTTTTCTACCCAGGTCATCATCCACTCATCCAGACCATTATGTCCTAGCCTGGATGCAGGTGAAAATTGTTCTTTCATGCTGTAAGCTAGAGCAGCATAATCTGATAAACCAGACAACTAAAAGCTTCAACCTAGAGTCCTGTTTGACTGCTCTTTATGGAAAACAAGATTTAGCTAATCTATCTTCCACGGACCTACACAGTCTTACTTCAAAAGCTGCTCTGCATAACAAAATGAGTAGCCAGGAGGGCTCCCTCAGGTTTGCAGACACATTCAGAACTCCCAGGATCAAGACTAGATGTGGTGTGGTCTTTGCCAAGATCTGGAAAAATCCTTCACAGCCTTTATACCTCTGTAAATTATCCTGGAAAGTGGAATGCAGAGTCAATGCACATGTGGTATATGTACGTATGTATGGAACCTGTCAATAAATGTCTCTGCCTTAAGTTGGCTTCAGTGAAGGCAGGACGCTTTCTAATTCCTTATCTCGTATAAGAAGAAAAGGGGTTAGAAAAAGGAAGCAAATTGTTAGATTGAGGAGTTAAAGGTCATACCTCACAAAAACCCAGCAATGACTGATGCAGTGCCTGAGCCGGCTAGCTCTCCCACAGATCCATGTTGGAAGTGGGACACACCTCAGGAGCACAATCACCCAAGGTGTGGCTTAGAGCAATGCTCTTTGGCACCTAGAGGCTTTCAGGTGCAAGTGTGGAGGCAAGAATGAGGGGAAGGTCTTGTGTATGGGTTTCAGAGAAGAGCTTCATCTCCAAATGGTCTGGGGAGAAAAGACAGAAAAACCAAGCTCACATCAACTACTATACAGGGAAGGGTCAATGGGTACATACAAAGCTTCAACAAATATGAGTTACCCTGGGGAGAAGTTCAAGGTGGGATCACAAAGCATAGACCAATAGAAAAGCCTGGAGGGAGGGAACAATTTACATAACCCAATGGGGCATCAACCCTCAGATGATAGACAGGGAACAAAGGGCAGGTAGCAGGTAAGGCTGACAGGGAAGGATCTGGATAAAGGGGTAGGGTTACAATGACTGTCAAGGAAGGTAGTGGAAGAAGGTGTTGGGATACAGTGATTGATGGCATAGGAAAAGAATACAATTTGGAATGAACCAACAAAGCAGGGGGGTTACAAGACAAACTACTTGTCTAAAGAACTTTAAACTTGTTAAATGAAAACTCACCACAACAAATGACTCTCTGAATTCTCACTTGTCAAGGAAGGATGGTAAAATTAGCTTTCTCCTGACTGGAGACCCATAGGAAGCAGGAAGTTGAGCATAAAAACTTTAGTTATTCCTCATTGTGTCCCCCAGAATCCTACGAGTTTGCAGGGAGATGTCAGTTTCTTCTGTAGGTTTAAAGTACAAGAGCAAAAGTTAAAAAATGGCAATTAAGATTCTCAGAGAAGGATTTGTCTTTTCGCAACTGTACCTCATGAATCATTTCTGATTAGCTTGCACCTTCTGTGAATCAGCAAGGTAAATGAAGCATTAGTTGTGCTGTGAAAGCAACCATTATCCTACAAGTAGATGACCAGTTTCTCCAGAAATTATCCAAATCCAATGACATCATGGACAGAAGATTAAATTACTTTTATGAAAGATGTTTTCAAGCTAGTTTGTGGCAGTCTCTTTCAGGAAATTCTACAATGTCTCTGCAGCAGAGAAAAATACAGGAAAAAAAAGAGCAGTGCACAATAAAAAAAAAAAAATTAAAAAAAAAAGAGAAAATAATTTTTAAAACCCCACCACAATTTAGTAGAATTTATTATTAAATAAGCACTAAAAGCAAATATTTTTCCCATTTTTCATTGATGAAAAAAACCCACCATAACTTGAGATGCTCCTAATTATATCAAATATTGGAAACCATCCCAGGTTTCTCAAGACATTTAGCCAATTTCCCATGGAATAACAGAATGTTACCATACACACTAGAAAAATAGCTTTCATATACATAAATGGGAAACTCAAGCTAAACAAAAGTAAAACAAAATTTAGAGTTACAAAAACAATGCATACCAAACTTTGCTAACCTGGGAATGTTTTTTTCAGCTCATGGATAAAAAAATGGGCAAAACGTTGATTCATACAGAGCTCCTCACATTCTCTATTTCAAGATTCCTTGTCAAGATTTTGTTTCAGTGCAAATCTCATGGTATAGCCACCATCTCACATGCAGAACACAACATTTAATAAGAAAGATTTCTTAGAACATAAGTTTACCAAAAAGGATGAAAGGACAGGATGTTTCCTTTGTTTTGGGGTGATCACGCAAACATTTACATCATATGTGTACAATTTGTTACTTGAGTGATTACAAAAAAAGGAAAGTTGTATGTAACATAACATTTTCCTAAATATAACCTTTTACATTTCCATAGTTTTTTTTTTCTATTAAATGTTCCAATTTTTCACCATTAAAGGTGAAAAAAAAATTATATATCTATTAGAAAGCATCTGGTTACTTACCTAAAATTGTCAAAAACCCCATAGATTAAATTAAAAGGAAAAACTTGAATTATATTGCTAGCTTATCCATAGTGTTTTCCTGTATGTAGAAAGATACTTCCTATGCTTCTAAATTTGGTATAAAGACATTCCTCGTTTATATCAAAAATAATTTCTATTTTAAATGCTTCCATGCATCCAATGCTAAATGTGAAATATGAATAGCATTACATTATTTTGGCCTTCTGTAAAGTAAACATTATTTTGTTCACACATCCCATGTTTTCATCATATTTACAGATTAATATTTCTTCAAGAGCTATCTGTCCCTTTTCCTCTTCACTACTGTAATCAATAGATACAAATTTTGGAGATGCCTAATTTTACACTCCAGTTAAAACAGTAATTGCTAGGCAAGAGCTAGACTCAAAAATCAGGCACCACATAATCCTTGGCACAGAAACTAGGAAACCAAATGGAATTTTGAAGATTTTTAATATCCAAGCAAACTCCTAAGACTGGGTTAATTTCAAACTATTTCTAACAGAACTTCAGATATGTAGAACAAAATAAACCTTGCAGAGGTTTCTAACATAGAATTGTCCTTTATTAAAACCAGAGGAGGCAGGGCTTTTAATTTCACTTTAGATTTAAAGGGGGAAAAAATTGACTGGGTATTTAAAAATACTTAACAAAATTTCACCTCTGTGAAAGTTTTTATTCATTATAGACATTTTTAATGTACAGGATGTTGCTAAAACAGAGTTACAAGCTGATGCACTTGCACTGTATTTTAATATTCAACTAAATTAGAACAAAGCTTACCGTAAATTAAATACTAATGACAGTACTAATCTGATACAATACAGACATTGCATCTCAGTGAATTACTCTTTTCTCCCCTTACTGTTGGTGGAACTGTTTCTGTGGTTCACTCCACTTCATTCTAAATTAAGCACTTCCACTTGCCAAAATTACTTTTACTCTAAAAGCACCCATTGTCTGAGAAGGAGTCCACAGGGAACTAGCTCAGGGTTCTACACTGGAAACACTTAAGAAACAGTGAAAATAATGTCTATCAGATCAGGAAATATACATTGTCAGGAGTTATACATTAGGCTTGATTTGAATGTCCTAGAAATGGAGCTTGGCTTGGTAAAGTCAGCCTAGAATTGTAGAATCATAGAACCATTTGGGTTGGAAAGGACCTTTAGAGGCCACCCAGAACAAGTCCCCTGCAATATGCAGGGTCACTTTCTATTAGATCAGATTTCTCAGAGCCCTATCCAACGAGGCCTCGAATGTTTCCTGGGATGGTGTTTTTACCACCTCGCTGAGCAACCTGTTCCAGTATTTCAGCACCCTCACAGTAAAAAATATCTTCCTTTAATCTTAGCTAAATTGACCTTCTCCTTTTTCTTTTTTTATTTTTTTAAGCCCTTTTCCTATCACAATATACCCTAAAAAAAGTTTATCCCTATCTTTCTTATAAGCCCCTTTCAGCCACTGATAAGATGCAGCAAGGTCACAGTGAAGTCTTCTCCAGGCTGAACAATCCCAAGTCTCTCAGCCTTTCCTCATAAGAGGGATGCTCTGTTCCTCTGATCATTCTTGTGGCCCTTCTCGGGACTTGCTTCAGGAAGTCTGTTTCTTTCTTGTGCTGGGAACAAGAGCTGGATGCAGCACTGCAGCTGGGATCTCACCAGAGCAGGTGGGCAGAATCCCCTCCCTTACCCTGCTGGCTATGCTGCTTTGGATGCAGCCCAGGACACGTCTGGATATCTGGGCATGAGTGCATGTTGTTGGATCATGTCCAGCCCTCTCATCCACCAGCACTCCCAGTCTTTCTTGGCAGGGCTGCTCCTCTTCTGTTCATCCCCAAGCCTGTATTGATACTGATGGTTTTTCCAACCCAGATGTAGGACCCTGCAGCTGAATTTTTAAACCTCATGGCTTTCCCATGGGCCCACTCCAAGTTTGTTCAGGTCCGTCTAGATGGCATCCTGTCCTTCAGGTGTGTCAGCCTCACCCCTCAACTTGGTGTCATCTGCAGGTTTACTGAGGATGCCCTCAGTTCCTTTATCTGTGTCATTGATGAAGATACTAAGCAGTACTGATCCCAGTACAGACCCCTGAGGAACACCTCCTGTCATCGATCTCCATCCTGACCTTGAGCCACCCACCATTATCCTCTGGATGTGACCATCCAAACAATTCCTCATCCACTAAACAGTCCACCCATAAATCTGTATCTTTCCAATTTAGAGAGTAGGCTATTGTAGGGGATCATGTCAAAGGCCTTACAAAAGTACAGATAGCCCTTCCCTTGTCCACTGGTATAGTCACTTTATCATAGAAGATCACTAGTCTGGGCAGACAAGGCTGTCCCTTGATGATGCTGTGCTGGTTCTCTTGAATTATCTCCCTGTCCTCCATGTGCCTTATTCTAGGAGGGTTTTTTCTGTGATCGTCCAAGGCACAGAGGTGAGGCTGACAGGTCATTGGCTCCCAGGACCCTCCTTTCTACCCTTTTTTAAAATGGGTGTAGCATTTGCCTTTTTCTATTCCCCTGGGACTTCGCCTGACTGACCTTACTTTTCAAATATCGTGGTGAGTGGTTTGGCAATTACATCATCCAATTTCCTCAGGACTTTGGGATGCATCTCATCATGTCTCATAGACTTTTACACAATCAGGTTCTTCACATCATCATGAACCAGATCTTCTCTTACAGAGGAAGAGACTTTCCTCCCCCAGTCCCTGCCTTGCAATCTGTCCACTAGAGAGGTGTGGGAAGAGAGATTGCCATTGAAGACTGAGACATAAGAGTACCTCAGCCTCCTCCATTGTTACCAGTTTGCCAGTGATATTCATTGCAGAGGGGTACACTTTCTTTATCCTTCTCTTTCTGGCTGACATAACTGTTATTCTTTACATCCTTGCCAAGTTCAGCTCCAGGTGTGCCTCGGCCTTCCTAACTCCATTTCTGCAGAAAGAGGCAGCATTCCCATTCTCTTCAGAGTATACTTGTCCTTGGTCCCCCTGCCTGTGCATTTCCTTCTTGGCCTTAAGTCTGATGAGCAGGTCTTGACCTAGACATGCTGAGACTTCCTTGTCTGATTTCTTACACATGGGGATCAAGAGTTCTTGCACTCTATGAAAAGGGTCTTGAAAGATCAGCAAACTCTAGGATGCTGCTGCCAGCCATCAGTTTGTCTATGTCTAATACCTGTATTATGAAAATGTGAAGACATTTTTTTTTCCAGATCTCAGAAAATAAGGTCTCAGGAAATAAATCCTTTTTCATTTCCTGTTTTCGTGAACAGTGAAGGTGACTTCTTGTTTGAGAGGAACTGTGGAACAGCTTATTATCCGCACAAGCAAATAGCCTGTTGCATTTAATATCTCTCTGAGATAACAAAGCCTGAGTACTAACTAGGGAGGAAAAAGATAGATAGGTACACGTCATGGTGTCCTTCTGCACATGAATGCTGGGTAAGGGGAGGTGATAATTTGTGGTTTGGCAGTTCTTTGACCTCAGACCTCAGCTGGAGTGATGCAAAATGTACCTCAATGTTCAGAGTGGTGAGATCTGATTCATCGAGAGTGACTCACCCTGTTAAGGACGTTCCTTAGCTGTAGGCTAACCCAGAGAAGCTGGAAGGTTTGTGAGAAATGCAAATAAATGAAAAACAATCTGTTCAGAAAGTCATAAATTTTTAAGAGATACTGCTCCTGATTTTTGTTGGCACAGATGCTCTTGGGGTGCCCCACAACATGCAAAATGATGCAGGATAGCACAGGTACCTGAACAGTTCTCTGAGAGGACAAGGAGGAGAACAGCAGATAGAGAGCAATTTGACAGGATGCTATTAGGTAGGACTTGCCTATATAATAAATATGTGGGAAACCTCCATTTTGGACATTCTTTTTAGTGCAAGGAGTGAACAGGAATTGGGGACACAACCTCTGAGGGTCACAACCTGTTAATCTTGTTGGTTATCAGCAAAAACAGCAGGTGCCTGCCCGCAGCTTTGCCAAAGCAAGTACCCAGAGCACCTCACTTGCCTTGTGATTCATTCACAGGAAGAGCACAACATAGCACTAAGAGATAGCTTTGTCATGTGACAAGATCATTTCCTTCACAGTTAGATGTTTTCAGGTTTGTTTGCTCTTTATTCTCATGGCTTTTACAACTTTTAAATGTCTTAAATCATAAACTCCAAGTGTAATAGATCAAAGACCCCATGAACTTTCTAATCATGTAACTTGCTTGTAGTTTTTTCTTGGACTTAAAACTCTATTTTCAAATCCTACATTACAGAGATTTAGAGTGGGGTCTTTTTTACTATCTAAGTCATATTTTTTATATTTTACATATGTTTATATGTTACATTGTTCCACTTTTTCCCAGATCACAGGCATTTTTCCTTAGTAGTGAAGGATAACATATTTTTTTATGGTGTTCTATAACATAAGAAGAACATTTAGGGTATCAGTATGCTGAAATTGTAATCCAAAGAATAAGGAGGCAGCACCATAATAATTTGGCTACAGATTTGGTTTATAAAGTAAAAAAAAATCTTTTCACAAAGCCACTTCAGAAATAATGTAGGGTTTACCATTTTTATTCAGATAAAGTCAAGGAGAAAAAAAGTGACAACTGGCCTAATCTAGTAGCTTATTTATGTATAAAAGGCTGGATGTGATTTTTGCTTTATAAGAAACACACTGGTTTTCTACAGGTAGCATATGTATTGTACAGTTTGCAGCGCCAGTGGCATTAACAAAATCTTGAAAGTCATAAAACTTCTGTCCTGCCTGCTGTTGCTCACCTATTGTTCTGTCAGAAAGAAGAATATATTATCCACATCCCTATGAAGGAGCAGCAGTTGTTTGCACGTGGAAGATCAGCGTTGCATGGGATGCTTCCCTGCCGGAATGTAGAAGGTGTCAATAATCTAAAGAGTATGAACAGATGTTATCTTTACAGTAATTAGCATAATATTTCCTGATTGACTACACTATGCATTCACTTTTCTTCTTTTTTTTATAGCTTAAACTTCCATTTATTCTTTTGTTGTTGTTCTTGTCAAGATTGTTTCCAGTTTATAGACTTATAAAGTTCATAAAATGAGTATAAAAATCTTAAAGCAGATGCAGTGACTCACAAGTACTCTTTGCTATGATTTGGTGTATTTTATCTTAATGCAATGTGAACAATAGCATTAAAATGTAAAGGGCTACCTCCATAGAAGAACTCAGGGAAGAACGAGAGCTGAAAAAATCAAGTTTTTGAACTTCCCACTTATTTATGGCAACCTAAATACCAAAAAAACCCTCAAAAACAAACAAAAAAGTCTGTGTGCCCAGGTTCTCTAGAGAAGAGCATTGAGCACCTTCAGATTGCTCATATTACCTGGTAGAAAATACAGAAGAAACAAGTGGATTCAACATTAGACATCTCTGAAATTGCCAGATGGCAAGTTTCAAGCCCAAGAAGCCCATTTTTTCAGCTCTTACTCTTACAAGAATTCTAATTTATTAAATTGCTCCATTGCCTCAAATAATGAATTTTAAAATAATTAAGTAGGAAGAAAACTTACAGTAAAAAGCCTTCTGTCGTGGAATCATAGAATCATTAAGTTTTGAAAAGACCTTTAAGATCGTTTGATTGCATTTAGTCCAACCTTTAACCCAGCCACCGCTGTGTTTACCACCACACCATCTGTTCAAGTGACACATCCACACACCTGTTGAACACTTCCAGGGATGGGGATTCCAGCACATCCCTGGTCAGCCTGTTCCAATGTCTGACTACTTTGTCAGTGAATATTTTTTTCCCATTACTGAGTGTAACCCTCTGCCCAGTGCAAAATGAGCCAATCTCCTCTGTTCCTGGTTCTCTCTATTCTTTTAAGAAGTCTTCATAACAGGTATTTCCAGCAGAATAGATAAATTTGTTAAAATCTACTGTTCTGTTGGTGTTTGAAGGACACTTAGGAAGATATAATAGATTTCATCTTTTACAGTAAACACTATAGGGTAGCTGACAATACAGTGCAGAAAGAATGTGCATTCAGAAATTTGAGTGAATAATTTATATTTCCCACTCCACTTATCGTTTCTCAAGGAATTAAAATTCAGTGCTGAATTAGCTTCATGTTGTTGCAATGGGTCAGAGAGTTGTAATCATTACTCCTCCTCTAAATGGTTAATTTTGCTGTTTCTTATTCTGAATAACTAGCAATAACTTGCAATACTCTTATTTTTCTTCAGCTGCAATCTGTGAGTCTTATTGTCTTGGAAATGTTTCCTTTTTAGTGCATGGCTCAACAAAAACTACACATCAATTTATGTTTGCAAACCTGAGAATAAATGGATTTAGTCCAGCTGGAACTGATTGAACATAAAGTGTGTATTCAAAGTGCTATATTGGAACTTGCTAGTTCCTTTATATAAAGATGAGCACATACTGACAAATTCTCTTTTTTGTTTTCTGTTTTTTGTTTTTTTGTTTTCCTTACCCATCCCAAATAATCCATCCTCAGTCTGGTTCTTATTTTTATTCTGATTAATCTCTTTAATTTCACAAAAAATGGACTTGCTACCCAGACCTACCCTTGGTTCATTCTGTCTCCCACCTCCAGTTCTTGGAAGTTGTGCCTTGAATTACACTAAAAAGCACCATAAATCTTGTCCCATCCATTGTGTCTGTAGCACAAACTTCTCTTGAGATGCTGAGCTTGGATACTAGCTTGGAGCTAGTACAAATGCTTTGGTGATATTTTGGAGTGTATGGCATGGAAGATGACAGTAGAACTCAGGACTTACAAATCAGCCAGCACTAAAGTAATGAGAGAGGAAGATTTATTCTATTTCAGAGACTCACAGGTATTACAAAGCTCCAGTCTGCTCTCACTGAAACCAACAGGAGGCTTTCCTTTGATTTTAATAGGAGCTGCATAAGTAGAGAGAGTGAAAGGAGAGATGTAATTTCTCAAAGTAATAGTCTTCTTCCCTTGCTAAGGATAAACTATTCAGCTTTCTATCTCTCAGTGCACTCTTGTAGGTCTCAGCATTTTTGCTAGCTTGGATAGCATCTGTTTCCATTAAATGCTGTACACAATGTAGGGCCATTTGATTATTCATACCAGTATCAATAGTATAATTACTCTTGTGAATATATAACCAACCTGCACAGAATTCAGTCTGGTAGCAGACAGACATACTAATGTAAAAATAAAAATTATTGAATTAAGCAATCATTTATATAGGGACAATCTGGAGACAAAATACATTAGAGTTGTAGCTTTAAACTAATAATAGGTCATTTCCCAAATTATTATTCCTATAATCAACTTTAAAATATTTAATCTAATATTGGAATTAATTTTACACTACTAAATGTAAAGTTAAAAAAATAAATCATCTTCATACTGATTTATTTAAACTATCAACCTAATTCAACCTAGTTTAGAGTCACATTTCCACTACAGCTTTGGAACAGATCTCAGCCAACTCATCAATAAAAGGAGTCAAATTATATGTTCTTTAAAAGCTATATATGCAATGGTGCAATGTTTAAGAACCAGAAGAGATCAGAATAGGAGGTGTCAGATGTCAAATTGCCATGGTTCTCTCACTGGGAAAAAATTGTTCTGCAGAAAACCAGCAAAAAAATAGACTAATACACCCTGCAAACAAAATTGCTTTTGTTTGTTGGTTTTTTTTAAACTAGTTTCATTATTACTCCTCTTAACGTCTCAGCTGAAGATAAGTGGCACATTATAGGAAAGATATGAGGTAGTTTATTCTTGCATGCTCTGAGTCTTCCTTTTAATTTATTGTTTCTGTTTAGGAATTGTATTCTCCAATTTAGTGTTCCCACTGAAACTACTCCAAATCACACGCTGTTTGCTTACTCCCCCATCTCCCTCTCCCTTCCCTTGCAGGTGGCTGGAGATGAAAACAGGAGGTACAGAAGGTAAAGGTCACAGGCTAAGATTAGTATAGTTTACTGGAATGAGCAATGAGGTAAGAAAATGAACAGTTTTTTGCAGCAATATCAACAGCAAAAGTGTACAAGAGGGGCAAATGATCTATATTCAAGTGCTCACTGCTATTCCACACAGAGCCCAGCAATATCAGACTGTCACCACACTACCCAAAAGGGACCCCTTTTCCCATCTCCAGGAAATGACAGGGGGTGGTATAGAATAACCTCTGGGTCCCGGCCATGCCTCCTCCTGGCTACTGCAGAAATGAACCCTGTCCTTAATTACACCTATTAATTTACCAGTTGTTTACCCAATAGCCATCTATGACTTTAAAAAGGACTAAATAATTTGTTTCAACCATCTCAGCCACTTAATGATAAACAGATATTGGCCTGTATTGTTTTTAAACATGTGAGAAAATGTTCCAAAAATATTGAAAGCCACAGTTCTTATGAACACAATTAGCAAAGGCAGCAGGCCATCAGAGCTCTCTTACTGAGGTGTTATTTTAATATGACTGTAACGATGGTGCAGTTATTTTCTGAAATAACTGATGGTTGATGTAGAGAAGCTTTTAAAAAATAATGTACAAAAGGTAAGCAAAGAGATACCAGCAACGATTTATGTATATTCATAATCTTTATAGCAAATGAGGCAAATATTTAAATCAGTGCCCACTCAGAAGTCCATAATCACCTCAGCAAAAATAATCATTAAACGACTTTTCCTGCTTAAGCGAGCTGTCTGTACTGATGTTTTGCAATTTCACATAACACATTTGCCATGATTCAGTGTACATCCATTCAGTAAGTACAGGGTATGTACAGGACATCTGCATATTCAGAGGGCAGCAAATACTGATGTAGTTCTGCAGGAGTCACAATTCAGCAAACTGTTTAAAGATGGGGTCAACTGTCATGATGCAAATAAACCCTCTTCAAATTTACAGTCACACATGCAATTGAAGGCATTTGCATCCTAAATAATGTAAATTATTTGTTTTGCCCCTGAAAATTTGGCTATATAAAGACACATCATTAAAGAGAAGGAGATCCCAGTAGTCTTCTGCTGTAATTTCATTGGCTGCATCTGAGTAGTATTTGATGTTTTACTCTAAGGTCTGGCTAATAAATACTGCTAATATGGCTTACTCTGGGGCTGTTTCTGTACAAGTCCTCATGACTATCTGAACTCTAGGCAATAAAACATTTAAGCAACACAGGCTATTCAACCTACCAGATATGTTTATGGACACAGAGGAAGCACAAGCTCTGCATATGAATTTTATCTCACCAAAGCCCTAGTTTTTAAGAGCTGAGGGACTTCATAAGTGTCAAGTCCTTGGTTCAGTTAGGGTGATTTTATCTGAGAACAAGAGTATATTGACAAAAGGGGATTATTCAAGAGTACATCTTCAAGGATTTAGCCCCATGCCTATTGCCAGAATCACATATATTGATTGTATTTATTTTGATTTTTCTCCAGATAATTGCATCAACCCAAACATACTATCATTTAGATAAGAGTTGTTCACATATACCCAAATAGAAAAAAGAAAGTTACTGGATGAAGGAGAAAATAAGATATACTTGTGGTAATTAGATATTCATACATATCTTCAGTTAACTTATTTTTGGCAGAAAGAGAATGTAAACTTCAGGCTAAAAATGAAAGAAATCTTAAAGTTCACTGAATTTTTCTGTCCAAAAAAAATCAAAATATTCATTGTCTATAGCAGAGAGAAAAGTAGAAGAGGTAGGTATATAAGTAGTGTTGAGTATGTTTAAGTCTTTCAGCAGATTGTTTTTTCTTCAATTACTTCAAGCAATAATTGACACATCAAATCAAAAAATATATAATTTTTAATGATAGAACCATTCATCATTTTATCATTTTTTGTAAGTTAAATAAATTATTCAAAGTTCTTGGCTTATTTCATATTACCTTACAAAGTCCTAGCATGTACTTATATTTCTCTCAGTTTGTAACACATTGACACATACTGAATACAACCAGTTTCTGTTTCCACTTTCCAGTTTAATCTCATTTGTTTATGAAAACTTGTTGAGGTTTCATTTTTATATCATGATCTTTCCAAGGTGAGTCTTGTTTTCGTAGCCTGGAGAAATATTGGTCCAATCCTACTGCTTGCTGTCATTCCATTGTAATAAAATCCTTAAACATCTGTGTATCCTTAAAGTTGTTTAAATAGTTTGTGTCAAGGCTAAGCTCTTAAAATTTTTCTTCATTTTAGATTTAGCTGTATGGCTGGAATAAAGACCAAAATAAATACTGTTTGCCACTCAAGCATGGGTAACTGCAAAGGTTTTATATTTTCCATGTATTTCCATTTTATCTCTAGTGAATGCCCACAAGTCTTAAAACACTGGCAGCATTTAAATTCAGGTGTCTTATTTCAAGGTTTCCTGTAAACTTGCAGTAACAGCCTGCCCACTGCCAGTTATTTACTGATCTGAGCATAAGCAACAGCATAAATGGCAGACAGAATCAGAGTCAGCCAGAACAGTGTGTCTTAAAAAATCCTTTGGCTGTCCAAGTCTTGTAGGACTGGCCTGTTTCAGGCAAATTTGGTTGTCCAAGCCAATTTATCTATATCAATGCAACCATGGCATCAAGAAGACACATATCCACAGGTAAACCTGGCTGCTCTCATGGCTGAAGTCACTTTTCCCACACTAACCTGACTTTGGAGCAAAGCCACTGCTGATATGAATTTCATGTCGCTCATGTGAGAAGCACAAAGAACAGGTAAATAGTCCCCTTAATTTCGTATTCTTTTAGACCTACCTAATTCAATTCCCCTGTAAGACGTGTTGAGCTGAGTGTGACCTAAGGACATGCTCATTGATGAAGACATTGAATCATCAGAAGTAGCTGACGACTTGCTTGAGGGCAGAAAGGCCCTGTAGAGAGACCTCAACAAATTGGAGAGATGGGTAATCACCAACCATATGAAGTTCAGCAAGGGGAAATGCAGGATTCTCCTGGGGTGGAGAGCAGCACTGCAGAAAGGCACCTGGAGGTCCTGGTCAATGGCAAGCTAAGATGAGCCAGCAGTGCTCTGGCAGCCAGGAGAGCCAACCCTGTCCTGGGGGGCATCAGGCACAGCATGGCCAGCTGGGCAAGGGAGGGGATTGTCCTGTTCTGCTCTGCTCTGCTCTGCTCTGCTCTGCTCTGCTCTGCTCTGCTTTGCTCTGCTCTGCTCTGCTCTGCTCTGCTCTGCTCTGCTCTGCTCTGCTCTGCTCTGGCGCAGCCTCATCTCAAGTCTGTGGGCAGTTTTGGGTGCCACAATTTAAGAAAGACATTAAGCTATTAGAGATGTTTTAAAGGAGGGGCATTATGAAGGTGAAGAGCCTTGAGGGGAAGCTGTGAAGGGGCATCTGAGGTCACTCGGTCTGTTCAGCCTGGAGGTGACTGAGGAAAGACCTCATTGTGGTCTTCAACATCCTCCTGAGGGGAAGTGGAGAGGCAAGGACCAATCTCTTCACTCTTTTGACCAGTGACAGGGACCCAAGGAAACAACACAAAACTGAGTCAGGAGAAGTTTAGGTTAAAGAATGTTAGGTAAAGCTTTTCACCCAGAGGGTGGTTGGGCACTGGAACAGCTTCCCTGGGGAGGTGGTCAGGGCACCAAGCCTGACAGAATTCAAGGAGTGTTTGGACAATACTCTCAGGCAGATGGTGTGACTATTGAGGTGTCCTGTGCAGGGCCAGGAGTTGGATTTGATGATCCTGATGGATCCCTTCATCTTATTTTATGGTTCTATAGTTCAATGATGTATTATGTATTATAGTACAATGATGTGTTATGTGTACCCTTCAAAGGCTGAGAAATATAGAATAAACAAGTCCTGGAAAAACCACACAAGTAAAATGTTGAACAAATGGTATAGCAAAGCATATATTGATTCTATGATAAGAAAACCGACCTGAGGTCTTAGTGTAGCCTTTCTTCCATGTGAAAACAAAATAAAGTATACCTGTTCTCCACTTGAGCTCAAATTTTTATAAATAAGAATGACAGCATGAAGTAGTTTGACTCAAAGTTTAAAAGCTATCCAAATCACACACAGACAGCTACACACCAGAATCTTGTAAGCCACACATGCTTATAAAATCAGGATAAAAACTGAAATTATAATTACAGAAGAGTGATACATTAAATTATATAAATTAAGCAGAATTTCTGCTTTGAGCAATGCAAAAAAAATTCCATTTCTGTGTCGTTCCTTCTCTGAGTGAAGTGAGCAGCAACATTCTCAGCATTTCAAATTTGTCTTATAATTTCACCTTGTTTTTTCACAAATCTGAAGAGCAAAATGTGTGTCTGAAATAACTGAAGTCATGGTTTTTGTGGTTTTTGTGAAACTTAGTTGTTTCTCCTCCATTTAAATAGGGATAGTAATTCTGGTGTTCTTATAGAATTAGTTAATTTGAATGTGCTTCTGACAATAAAGCAATATGGACAAGTGCTATCAAATTTTCCTCATGAAACCCTGAAGACATTTCCCAGATGTATATGAAAGGGTTAAAGGAAAACTCTATACTCAGGCTGGTTTTCTTTCTGTTCTCCTATTTGTCCATAAAGATAGCTTTAATTAGTACTTGCCTAGAAACAATTTTGGTATGTATTAAGTGTAATCAGTATGAAGAAAAGCTGATGAATAGTTATAGAAATAGCATCCAAACATCAAAGTCGCTTTCATAAGAAAAAATATTATTATATGAGATTGTACAGAAGTGTTGCCATGTCACAATGAAGTGCTCTAGCTGCATGTCACATTAACATAGCAATGGGTGCAGTGGTTAATTCATATTCACAGAATCACAGAATCTCAGACTCATTAGGGGTGGTAGGGACCTCTGAAGAATCCAACCATTTTGCCAAGGCAGGATCACCCAAAGCAGGTTACACAAGAATATTTATTCAAAACAGTTTTTCAAGATCCACACAGGGCAATCAGAGCTAAGCCTTATGTCTCAGATTAAATTTCTTTTTATTTAAAATTTATATTTCAATTATATTAATCCCGCTTTCATAAGAAAATTTAAAAAAAAAAATATAAAAATGGTTAAATTTTCTCAATGCTTTAAGAGCATTGCCAGATTTCCAAATCTTATAATTTTTGTAATAGTAAGCATTGCCGTAATATCCTGCTCCTATCACTAAGTGACCAAATGAGAATCTACTGGGTTTTTTTAATTTGCATGTTTCTTGCCTTTGGTTAGGAACATATTTGAATACATGAATCTGTATTCCAGAAAGGAAATGGGTGGCAAATAAGAGTGTGTATACATAAAGAAAATTTTCAATGTATAAAGGAGTTTAGGGGGTGTGGATGTGGCAGTTTGCGGAACTCGGAAGATTGCAAATGTTGACAAACAAGAGGTTCACAGTATCAAGGTATCACTTAAAGCAATATCTGAGCCTACAGCTATTTCAGCTTCCCCACAAAATCCCCTTTTTAGTAAGTGGGAAAGTATAGCTGATAACAAGGAGTGACAGGAGACAGTGAACTAAGATGATCATGGAAAGTGAGCAGAGGAGTTGAGCAGGAGGGAAATGGAAAGACATGACAGCACAGAAAGGAGGAGGAATGTGGTGGGCTGGCAGAAGACATAGAAAACTGTGTGTCCTGTCAAAAAAGGAAGAAGACAAAGTGGGAGCAAAAGACTGGGTACTGTGCATTACAATACTTTGACAGGAATAGTACATGAAATGGTTTGTGGCAAAAGGTGTAGACTACTAATCTGAGAGTTGATGCCAATAATCCTAAAAAGCTGGCAAGTGTCAGAGTGCCAAAGCAAGTCCCCTGATCCTCTCCACGAGACAGAAAAGTTCAAGGAGTTAATACATTTTATCTGAGCTCATAACATTAAATATAAATAGCTTCAAACCCAGTAATTTTTAATTATTGGTGCTTTCTTTAGGAGATATGAAGAGGAAGTTGCAGGAAAATGAAATAGGACCTAGAAGATTAAGATATCATTCAATTGTATCCTATCTTTCTTCTGGGATTCAATACAAACTTAGGTGGCTGTGAAGATGAAATGAAGAAAGATGCTTATAAGGAGCTATAAAACAATGATTTTAGGACTCTTGCTAGAGTTCTGGCACAGATGACAGGAAGAGGAATACAGAAGTCCTGTTGCGTAGAGACATTTGTTTATTTTTACAGAAGATCTGTATTCATTAATGTGCCTTGAAGACATGGGAAGGAACCAAAATGTGCTACTTCTACCTACCTACTGCTTTTCAGAAAGAAAAGACTTTCAGGGATATGGAGTGAGAGCTGGAAGTGGTTCTGTGGAAGTATCTCTGTGTTAGTACAGATTTGTGTTTGAGCTAGCAGCCCACTTAGAAAGCATATCATTAATTCTTTACTCAGGTCCAAAGTTAAATGCTGCTTTTATATCCACAAGATGTTAAAGCCAAGTGGAGAGGTAAGATCTGATTCTGTGCACATCCAGCTTGGGCTGTTGTGCACCATATTCCCCAGTGCCCACAGGAGTGCCTTTGTTATCCAACAATTGCAAACTCTGAAGCTTTTTTGTGGTTTTCAAGCCTCAAACAGTTACTCTTATAAGCCATGATTCTGCTTTTTCTTGCACTCTGGGGAGTTTTCTGGATGCAAAAGGTAATGCTTTTGGGAGGGTACCAGGGACACACAGAAGTTTTATTCCTTCCTTGAATTCCAGGGAGACATCCTGTGCAGAGCTTTTCCTCTTAACTTAAAAAGCAGTTGAACCTATTTTGCAGACAGATCCTTCAATCCCAACTGTGTAAGATGCAGTTCTTCATATAAAAGAAAAATAAAAGAAAAAAAACCCAAACAAACATTCAAATTGGATGCATTTTAATTACCCAGTCTATTTAACTCTTGAGCAGAATCATTACATTCATTCCAGAGGCAAAATAAAGCTGTTTGCTTTTCTAAAGAGAAATGAGGCAAAATTCTACAAAACATACATAGGAATTAGTCTGCTTAGACTTTGTCTATTCCAGAAATCTCTGCTCTCCATAAACTGATGGATTTTTCTGATGTGGAAAACTTACAGAGTTCTGTGTTCCTGCTTTGCCTTTTCATCAAAGAATATCACAAGGAAATCCCAAAGTTTAGAACGTGATGGAAACAAGTCACCCCACTTAACAGACAGAATGGAAAGTAACTGTGTAGTCAAATAAAGAAAATGTTAAAAAACCAATCAACAAACAAACAACAACAAAAAAACCCAAACAAACAACAAGAAAAAAAAACCTGCATCATCTAAGTTGGATGATAAATAAAAGCCAAAAGAGCTTTTAGGGAGGCAGTTTGTAGATCACAGTCAGGAGTCTAAAATACAGATTTTGCATTCTCTCCCTGAATTTACTATTTGGACTCAATATACTCCCAGCAGGCCCCTGTAAAAATTGTTATTTCCCAAAATTTGATTTGCACCACAGAAGTGGAGTGCCAGACTTTTTCAAAGACAAGATGCTTGACATAATTAACATGATATAACAATTGTTTTCATTTTTCTAACATATGTGATTTCTGCATTTACCCACAGCCATTCTAGTAAAATTTATCCTGATTCCCATCAACACATTTTCTCCTGAGAAAAACATTTTTCTAGACACAGGGGGAAAAGCACAACAGGTTTTTTTGTCTGTGAAGCTATTGATGTCAAGAGCATTGAACTTGCTTGTTCCAAGATCCAGTCCCATCTGGGAAGTTGAATGGTATGATGAAGTTCTGTGCAGTTAACAAACTATGATTAACAAAAGAGCAAAAGCGAGGTCTGTGTCTTCCTCTTGCTTCTTTGTTCTTCATTATGCAACTGATATATTCTCAAAAAGAGTGTCAGGTTTAACAGAGACACAGCTGTCAACAGGAAACTATGCAAAAAGAACATGAGTAGGCCTTCTAAAAGAGGCACTTGGTTGTCAGGAAATACCTTCCAGCTCTCTTTAAAAATCTCTCTGTTTTGTTTTTCAGACATAAGAGAGTGAGATCTGTTAGGAACCCAAGGATTACAAGTTATAGTCCCATCCTCCCAGCCAATGTCCTCTGCTGCTGTCCTGGGTCACATAATCTCTTTGCTCCGTTTCTCTCTTAGTGAATTATAATAATAATATTAGTCAATTTTTGTGCTGTTAAAAGATGACAGAGACATCATTAGAATAATTTTTCTGCATCAGAATGAAGGGGAACAGTACCTGAGATAATCCTGTCTTTTATTGGACCCTTTTTTTAAGCATTTCCCTAAATTTGCTTTCTTTTCAGTGTTAGCTCTTATGATTTCTGTTACTCCTTTGTGCCAAGTGTCAGGTTCCTTCATGTTAGTTCACATATCCACGCTCTGCATTTCATTCATGCTTATTTCTCTACCAACATTCCTGAATGTTAAACTGCAAAACCTAAGTTACTTCTCACATTACACTTCCAGCATAGCCAGCAACACTGTAATATATCCATCAGAAGGAAGCCCTGGAAATTGCTTTTCCCTCAGCATTTCAGCACTCCCTCTTTCTTCTCTAGGCATTCAGAGGCAACTATCCTGTAAAAGGTCTTCCATTTACAATATTGTCTAATAAAAATGTTACGACGTGGTATTTATTCTGATGGCTTTCATGAGTGGCTTTGATTTTTCAGTCTGTTGTGTTTTACTATGGGAAGTTGGAATCACCTTTGCAGTCCAAGGAATGGAAGGAGAGGCTCTCATTGTTAGAGCCTGAAGAAGTGGCTCTGCTGCTTATTATTACACCTGAGCAGCCCAGGCTGGAGGAGTCAAATCTTGCTCTGGTGCATCAGAGAGATATGAGAAAAAATAAGGAAAAATAGGTTTAGGGGGGAAAAAACACTGCATTTTTTAAAATGAAAATAAATTTTAAAAGAAAATATTAACTGCCAAAAAGATGCCAGTACTGAAAATTAAGATTTATGAAAGCCAAGGGAAATAACCTACAGTACTTGGAAGAAGTAATTGGAGAAGAAAGGTGAACTCTGTAAGATTTACCCACAGTAATTTTTGGTGGAACAGGAAACTGTCTAGCTAGGTAAACTGTATTACCTGACAGTCAGAAGAATAGTATATCTGCTGTCCATCAGGTTATATCTGCTCATAGGCTGTCATTAGTAAAGAGCAGCTGCTTTTCATTCTTCTGTTAAGGCAAGCCAATGGCAGTACCCAAGACCTCCAGAGATGTTTATAAAACTGGCATTTGCAAATGTCATACAATTTATTATCTCTACTGGGAACCCAAGTGTTTCATTCAAATCATGAAGACAAGACAGGACAATGAGCAAAAGGAGGAACATTTTAATAAAATATAAAGGAGCTTTCTGGCCCCGGGATGTTTCTAAGCAAGATGTATTGGCATTAATTAAGACTCAGGCTTCCAGCCCAAATCAAAGAAAGTGATGCATTTTATAAACCAGGCTGAGAACATATTTCAAATAAATTGTGAGAGAGCCAACCACATTCATTGGTCTTATTTTAAGAGCACAGAAAAACAATTTCAAGAGGTTTTTCTGTTGCTTAGTGGATGGAGGTTTTCTTAGAAATACTAATTTTGCTGTGTACTGTATTACCTGTATTGTAGTGGTGTTTCTCAACTTTTATTACATTAGCACTCCTTTCCCACTGTTATTCCCTTTTAGGATCTTGTTCCCTACTTGGGTGTATCTGAGTTTTCCTCTCATTCAGCCAGATGGGAAACAAAATGCAATAAGGGTCTCCAGCTTGTAATCAGAGAAGGTCATGGAAGTCTCGTCTATACTTTAACAGTTTCTGACAGGGTAGAAATGTCCTGCTTAGGTTCACTAATGAAAAGGGGTTAACCTCAGAGTACTTTCTATATGACTCTGCAGAAAAAAAGGCAGAACTGAAAAATCATTGAGGAAAACCATCTCAGCTATGGCTGTGTTGTTTGTAAGAAAAAATGCAGGTGGTCTGCCATGGTAACAGGATCCACAGGGAACTGGTCACAGCGCCAGAGGTCAGAGTGTCTGAATGATGCTTTTACCAGCATGGTTTACTTTTAGGCAGCCCTGCAAGGAGCAGAGAATTGTATTTTAAAATCCTTTTGTGTGTCCTTTCCATCTTGAGAGATTCTATGATTATACAACATTCAGGCAATAGAATCCCTTCACACCCAGAAATCCTGCCATCTACTGTGTAAAAATACACTGCTTCACACCTGCTCTCACCTCATGCCTCACTAATGATGCTTGCTTAAACATCACCACAGAAACAAACTTTAGAGGAATGAGATCAGGAATAATTTTCACCTTTTCCAACAGTGCAAGCAACACAGTGGCAAAATGTCAGTATAAGAAATGTCACTCTATCTTAGACTATTAAGCTTTATTAGTTCACTGTTTTAGAGGTTATTAACCTCTCCAGTGCATAATTGGTTCAACAGTAACATTTATATAGTCATGAAAACCATAGGTGATTCTTACATTATCATCTCTTTAGACATTTTTATTCCTCTTTATCAAAGTAAATAGATCTAGAGCTTCATTTGAAAACATTCTGGGCAAGCTCTTAGCATAGTTTTGCATTTTAAAAAACCTTGAAATGAAAGTACACCTAAGTTTGAACAAGCTGTAGGTTTTGCTGTTACAAATATACACTTTGCATGTCTTTTTTCTTAAGCAGTGTTTCTCACAAAACAGAATTCAGATGTAACCTTACTTCCTAGTGACATCCTTGCTTTACTGTTAAGGTGAAACATAACTGGAAACTCCAGCCACCTTAATTTTGCCTTGCTTTAGACAATGACAATGCGTGTCAACATTCAAGCTTTGCAGAACAGATATTTACATGTGGATTTGATATTTTTATCATGTCTCTAGGGGCCTGTTTCCCTCTATGGAGTATAAAAGAAGTATGAGGTGGAGAGCCTAGATAGAGAAATCTAGGATGAAATTCAATTATCTGAAAGAGGTGTCCATTACCATTTCAAATCTACCAAATTATCTCCCCTTGTTTTAAGACCTATCCTTCTGTAGGTCCTGCATTATACCTAACTGAGGAAATTAGCAGAAATTTCAGATAATACTGAATGTCTGAAATGGTCCTAGAAAGCTCTGTCTGGAAACTGAAATCTTCTACACTTGAAACCCCTGGACATGGTGAGATGAATCCAACCCTTTGCTTTACAATTGCACTGGTTGGACTCTTAGGGAATGGGTGCAAGGGTATATGTGGAGCAAAGCACTGGGTGCCATGGAGACCTCTGCCTAAATAAAGACATCCAGCATCACTTCAGAGACCATGCAGAGTCCGAAATATGCAGGTGAGGCTTGTGGAAATGGAAGGGCTGTGAGCTTAGGGCTGTATGCTGGCATGTAGCAGCCAGATGAATACCTCCAAAGAGCTGAAACAGGAGTAGGCACCAATATTTAGACAAGTGAATCAACACATATGGGGAGCATTAAGCCTAGGTTTCAGACACCATATATATCAGCCTGTATGCTGTACATGTAACTTCTCATTATCATCAGTGGTGATCCATACCTTCATGTTGTTGTCTATATCAAGGCCACAGTAAAAGCTGAGATGCCTAAAGACATCTCTTCAGGTGATAAAACATTGTCATCTGCACCATCCTTTGAGGATGAGATGAATGTGTTACTAGAGTAGACCCATTGTACTGTCTCCATCCTAGGAGCTTAGACATCTGTGTCACACAGACAACTACATTTGCTGAAATTCAGTGTCTCAATCTATGGCTGAACTTGTTCCCCTGCATTTGGGGGATTTCTGGGGCCTCTATACATTTTTTTGCTTCTAGAAATGCATGAGATCAACTTGTTATATCTATATATTAATGCTAGCTCTCCCAAATCTCCCAAACTCCTGTGGAAGCATGTGATCCTCTCAAACCAAGAAAATGTCTCTTCAAGTTCTAGTGGATTGTGACGTCCCTCATCCAGGGACTTCATTTGTTGATTTTTCATGTAGCTGTGGAGGAGCCAATCCTCTGGACTTCAGCTGGTGTCTTGTGATGATGAGGAGGAGTGATCAGCTGTTCTTTGCTTTGTTAGTCACTTGTTATCAGCACCATAAATCTCTTTTCAGCATGAGATACATGGTAGATAACTTCTAGCACAGAACAGTTTGGTGATTACAAAAAATAACCCCAAAAGCAACCCTCAAAAACTCCCAAAAACATATTTTGTAATTTGAAACACTGGTGTGCTCCATCTGATGTACACACCTGCTCATACATTACAGCCATGGCCACTGTGAGTGAATCTTTGTGCTGCAGAACAGGAATGCTCATGTGTCACTGAATTACATAGAGAGTAAGTAACCATCCAAAGTTCCAGCTCCCTTTTTAACTTGAAGGCCTGATGTACCCCACTCCCTTTCAAACCTATTGCTCTGCAAAATGAAAGAGAAATCATTTTAATTTTAAGAATGCAAGGAAGTGTTGCTTGGCAACACTATGGATAAAGGGGGTCCATGTCTGGCCTATAGCACACCTCTTCAGAAACACTTCATATAGAGAATGCCCTTTATTAACAAGGATGGTTTTGAGATTTTCTTTTCCCCAGGCCATTTTAACATGTAATTCTTTTTTCAAACATAATTAGAACATAATTAGAATATTTTGGCTTTATTTTAGGGAGAAAAGTGTTCATACTTCACATAGAACTGATGAGAGGGAAAAATTGGTAGAAACTTACAATGCACAATTGTCAGCACAACTATTACAGCAACTATCACATTCCTCAGTTAGGAACATTTGCTTTTATGTGCTTATGATTTCTAAAACTAGTATGTATTTTTCATGCATTACCAGTAATTGCTAATGCTGTAGTTACTGCTCAAAGCAGGGGACCCACTGTGTCTTTTGTCTCCACTGATAACAGGGCCATTCTTCCATTCTTCGATAATTTGTTAAAAAAAAATGTGGTGATTCAGGCAAAAAAAAGTCAGCCTATTTATTTCAGTTGCTAATGAAAGTCCAGTTGTTATAGAAGTGTGTATGTGAATTCCAGAAAATAATTCTGTGGGATAAATTTCTAAATTAACCTTGAAGCTCAAGCTGAAAAAGTTCATAGAGAGTAGCTTTCTAGAGGTCTAGAGAAAAGCTTTCAAGAAAAGTGACAAAACACAAAGGTGCTTTCTTCCATCAATACTAAAGACATTTTAGATTTAAACTCGGGGAAGGTGCATTCTCAGATATTCACTCTTTCTAATATGGCATGTGTACATATGCTAAGAAGCTGGTCTGGGAATTTGAGCTTCCCATATTAGCATAGAAGTAGGTTAAACTAAGCAAACAGCAGACACTACAGGAAATACCTTGAGATGGAGAGATTGCTGTGTCTGAAAACTAAATCATTAAACTCACAAACAGTATCTGTCTAAACCACTGGATTCAAGAAATGGTTACTTTGCAGACCTGGTCCTGATCTATCTTCTCAGTGTTAGCCAGATAACAAATTTTCCTTGCTGAGTCTCTCTTTGAACCACAGAGAAGCCCTCAGCAAGTCCTGTCTGAGTGAAGAAGTTACCAGAGCAGAGTGCTTGGCCAGAGGTTGCAGATATTTTACCACAGGGTTTACAGTTTGAAACATTTTTCTGCTTTGTGAGTATAATCTTGCTTATTCTATATTTATAATTTATGCTACGGGACTAAGGTTAAGTTTCCATTCTTTCTGAAGAAGACAAATTTGCTCTAGAAAAACCTTGTGATGCACACATTATGCTCAATAAAGTTTCTCAATTCACAAATACAAAAAGATACACTCCTAGTACAAAGTTCTGTCTGCATATTGATTCACCATTCAACAAGGGTTATTGTTACTGGATTACAGTATTTTTCAAAGGTCCATTATGAAATACTTTTTGCTGAATATATTTATGCTATGAATTCTCCAGCTTACAAACTGCATACAGCTGGAAACTGTGGACTTTGAATAAATTAGAATATTATTCTAAAGTCGAGGGTAGATTTAAACATCAGATTTTCACCAGTGTCTGCTGAAACATCCTTAATGAGTCTCCAGGGCACAATAAACTGTAGTTATTCTGCACAATTTTGAATGAAAAGCAACAAATATCAAAGCAAAATAGTCTTGTTGGAAGACCGATAAACTTTTTTCATTGTCTGTCTATTTCACTCAGAACCTCAGATAAACTCCACATGGAACATAATATTACTTGTAAGTCATAATATAACTAGCTAAGGTGGCATTCTTTTCCTTGTGCTACGCACAATTGATCAGGCAAGAAAAAAATGTATGTAAAATTCATCTGACAGAAAGATTTTTACTGATTTTCAAAGAATTCAGACATTACCCGATAAAACCTACTAAAACAGTGACATGAAAAAATTCTGGTCTTCTCAGCTATTATGACATACAATGCATGGTGATTAACACAGAGGAATATGCACAGGGTCAATGAGCCAATGGGATAAGTAACCAAAATTAGCAAGTGATCATTATACCATTTTTACTGCATCCTCTTTTCTCCATTTTCCCTACAATTGTTATTCAAGTTTCTTTCAAGTGTCTGTGAGATTTTTGGAAGATATTAAGATGCATTTTTCTGAATAAATTTTTTTATTACTTTTATTACCATAACTTTCTGTTTTTCAGGAGAACTACATGCTGCAGTTCTCCTTAATCTTTCATTCCTTAATAATTTGTGGACAACAAGCTGCCCATGAGCCAGCAGTGTGTCCTTGGGGCCAAGAAGGTCAATGGTGTCTTGGGGACCATCAGGAAGAGCACTGTCAGCAGGTCAAGAGAGATGATTCTACCCCTTTACTCAGCCCTAGCGAGGTCACATCTGGAGTGCTGTGTCCAGTTTTGGGCTCCCCAGCACAAGAAAGACATGGAGATATTCAGGAACTGAATGGATGCAATTCTGTGCCATGTTCTCCAGGACAACCCTACTTGAACAGGGTTGAAGGCTGGACCAGATGGCCTCTTGTGTCCCCTTCCAACCTTACCTGCTCTGTGATTCTGTGACAAATATTGCAAGATATAGGAGAGTTTTACACCTCCTCCCTCATCTCTGACAGAAAGATTGACTGTAGTAGGTAGACAGCCAGGGACAGAGTTCTGAAAAGTCCAGTCTCTGACATCATAATTACGTGCAATCCATGCAAGGTTACGTATAACGAAGAGAAATTATGTCTTAAGATGTTTGAGGAGTAAGAGAAAAATATAAGTGCTATTGCAGTGCTGGCTACACAATTAATGAAATACATACACTTCTTGTCAGCTATGATTAGAAAATATAAACTGATTTTGGAAAAGGTACAGAAAGAGATGCTAAGACACTAGGAAAATGAAGTTTCTGTTATCCAAGAGGAGATTAGAATAATTATTGACCTGATTTGATGAAGTTTAGGCCAGAAAGAGCAATGGTGAAATCATATCAGAGAGACTGAAGGACATGTAAGGAAGACAATAAGGCAGCAATGGCACAAGAAACAGATGGATTTCAAATGGCCATGAGCAGGTTGAGATCATCTCATGGTGCCCCTCTCACACCCAGCACCAGGGAATCTAGCCAGCTCCTCAGGAGGAGCACAGTGCAGGCTGGCACTTACAAGGTTTACAGGAATTATATAAATTCAATTTTTTCTGTAAATAATAAAGGTAATACAGTAATATAAATTCATTGGAACCACTTGGATGGGTGAAGTAAGTTTACACAAACCAACAAGTGTATTGCTGTCAATTTAAAAATAAAAAAAGACTCTCTCTTCACCTGACTTAACTGGCAAGTGGTGAGTTCAGCCATCCAAAGTCTATAAAGAGTATTTAAATGTAGAAAAGATTTTTACTGTTGTAAATATGAAAATAATAGATGTATACCTAAAATTAACTAGAGAGTATGTGCACTCTGCCAACACAGGTTGTTTTAAGTATCTCTGTTACATTTAACCTGCTCAAAGTGCTAATGGCATTATTGAAAAAATGCCTGTGTAAGTGATAAACTCATTTACCCTAAAAGCCATGAATAGAGGTGAGCACTGCATTCCAAACTGTACATTATATGTTTAATGTAAATCCACTTTGAAGTACAGTGTTCATCCAGATGCAGTGCTTGGATAATAATTGGCCTAACCTTTGTACAGCTCAAACAAAATTGAGGTGACAGTTCTTAATTCACAACATATGACATGACACGACACAACACTACAAGACAGAACACGACACGATATGAGATGGATGGATGGATGGATGGATGGATGGATGGATGGATGGATGGATGGATGGATTCATTTTGTCTGCCTCTCCTTGATCTCCCCCTTTGGTCAAAAGTCATGATGAACATCTATGAATACAGAGGGTTATTTTTAGTGAGAGTGTGCTAGGAGGGAGTCAGAGTCCACTGCGAAACACCCACAAGAAGGAAGATTAAAACCTTATATAAGGTGTCATATATTTTTTACTGGATAGCTAAATTAAAATATGCATTTAGCTTTGGCTACTAATATTATTCTTCCCCTAAAAAACACAATTATCTATTTAATTTTATACTCAAAGAAAACTAATTTAGTTGAAATGAAGTTTCTAAAATTAACTGTTTACAACTTGTTTTCCAGATGTTTCAACAAAACTATAATTTTCCTTAAAGAAAATCCTCGTTTTGGGGTTCAAAGGCCAAAACAAGGCCTGCATACCAGTCCAGTTCTTTAAAGAAGGTACTCATTTCAAACCAAGTGTCACACCAGTTAGGGGAGTTTTGGCACAGAAGTAGAGCATGCCATCTCCTTAAGAAGTTAAAATAATCATGTAGTTATTTCTATAATTGTAATTTGTTCATGACAGGCTCTTATCAATTATTAACTGGCACACAAGACTGTCCAAGAGTATTTAAGTGCTTCTTATTGAAGTAGTCAGAAGTATGTGACCATTCTTCTGCATGACTCTTCCTCATGTGCTTTGTAGATGCGCTGTGTCATCTGTCAGGATCCCTCAGTCTTACTATAAAGAAAAACTCACCAAGATTAAATCAGCTTCCATCCCTGTCAGGGTTCGGAGAGGAATACTTTTTTCCCCATTTTACCGAAGCACCCACCTATTATCAAAAACCTGGAGTTTGGTTCTTTTTGTTTATCACTGTCATTTACCTGTTCTTTAACCACGGTGTCCTTGTGTTGCCACTTCACAAGTTACCAATGAATAATTCAGTGTAGGCTTCTCAAACATTGAACCTTCCACTGAAGGCTTTTTCTGAAACACCTGATATATGACTTTAGTAGATCAGTGCATATATACTTTATATATAGTGTGCCCTATCTTCCTACTATAACTCTTGATAAATCTGTGTTAGGACTAACTTTTTGTTTTTAATACCATCCATTATTAATACTGCCCCCTGTTAGAAATCAGACAGAATCGAGTTGTCTGACCATAGAGCAGGATGCACAGAAATAGCAAAATCCATCTCCTCAAGCCTATGCAAGCTTGTCCAGGGTAAAATGAAGGCAAATGCTCTTTCCTTTATCATACCTATCAAGAGTTTTTGCAACAGGCTTTGCTCAAGGTATGCCAAGAAAATATGCATTTTACATTCTTTAATGAATCAGTTTCTAAAATAGGAACCCATAAATGTTTCCACAGATTCATTTGAAAATCTTCATATATCAAAAAAGTTGTCAATGCAGTAATAATCAAAGAGAAGGTATCAGCATGACTTAAAGTAGCTTCCAGAAGTACATGAAAAATTTGATCCTCAGTCCAGTGACACTTCTGTCCTTGACATCATTGTCCATAACAAGAGTAAAGAAAGAAAGAAATAATTTCTTTATTGGACTAGCACAGTTTTGCTCACTGAAATTTGTTATTGCTTTAGTGAGTTCTTCAGAGATTTGCCTCTTTCCATTTTCTATGAACAAGATGGGATGACTTGTTCCTCTCTAATAGAGAAAATCCACTGCCGTGTATCTTCCATTGGAAAATAAATACAAACCACCTCAAATTCATTAAATAGCATTTTTTTCTTTTTCAAAAAGCAAGAGTGAACATCGAGAGAACCCAGAGATATATATTATTTACCTACAGAGAGTATTCTGTTCTTGGGGACTTCATATCACAAGCCAGAAATCAAGAGGCAAAGGTGTTAATTACATTTCTGTTTCAAGTCTTTTCAGAGTGGAGGCAGAATTCATTTAGAAGCCCTCAGGAACAACTGACCTTCTAGAAATGTCATTGTGTGACTGCCCATGCTATAAGTTGTCCTTGTCAGAGATGAGCTATGAAGCCCAAATTATTGATTGTTTTTCAAATTTCCACCAAGCATATTTTTTTCAGAAATAGCTTTCCATAATTATTCCTATTTCCAAATATTTGTAAGATCATCACCATTACAGTGATGGGGACAATATATCCAGAACTATGTTATAATACATACTATTCTATAAAGTTAAAGCATACAGGGAAATTTAATTAGCTTGTTATTCACTGGTACTTCATATGCAATCGTTTCACACTTTTCCTTTATATGGCTGTGACCTGTTTTCTCTCGTTTTCTTTTTTTTTCCTCCTGGCTGTCCACCAAAACACAACACAAACAATGACAATACACAGAAGGAACAAGCAGAGCTCATCCAAGCATGTTGAGAAAGGATTAGAAGCACAAGCAGTGAGTACTGGCAACGTTTTTCTGAGTTTGTTGCCCTAATTTCAGCACTTTAATGAAGAAAAGCAAGTAAATCTTAGCTATTAAAAAATTATGGAAAGAGCTGGAACAAGCATAATGGATACAAGGATATGCCTTTGACAATCTGTGGGCAGCCTTGCACGTTACCTTAGAAAAAAATCAAGTGTCCCTTTTCTGTGAGATGTCAAATCTGCTGTCCTGATGTGGATAGTATTCTGTCAGTCTTGTAAAAAGCTAAATTAGTCTTGCAAGATGGAAGGGGGTCATAAAAATCTGTCTTGTATATTGTGATTTGTATCTCATCTTAATGTCAGAACTCCAGTAACTGAGGAAAAGGAAGTAGGCACTTTTCTCTGCAGGGAAGGTGACAAACTTAGGAACTCTCACATAGTCCCTGAGCATCTTAAAGCCACTGCAAACAGGTCCACTAGGAAGGAAGTAACCAGCTCTACAGTGTCCTGATTTTTAACACCTATGCAGTACTCCAAGGATAGTATTTGACTCTGGTAAATTTCTCATGGCTTTGTTCTCTAAGAGACCTTCAGACCAAAGAGGAAAAAAACTGGGTTTAGTTCTGTATTGTCCTTATGGATTATACATTTTATTTTTAGTTCATCTCATACGAAACTAAAGTAAGACTGACTTACAGAGGCACCCCAAGAGATCACTCAGTCTCCCCCCACAGATGGGCTTGCTGGACCTATGACATTCATAGCAGATGTTCCTAAAGGTCTTCAGTAAAGAAGATTTAGTTACACCCCTAAGCAATCTCTTCCAGTGCTTACCTGCAAAAAGTGCTCAACAGTGGGTTTAGTCCCTTCAAAAAGATACCTTAATCTTATAAAAGACTATAAGTGGTAGACTAGCATCTGGAAAAAATGAACTTTCTGGTTTTGCCACAAGAATATCCAAGTAGTAAAGAATGTATTCATACATCATAGGTAAGCTGGGATACAAAGGTTTCCTAACCTGCCTATTATCCTGTATCTGTGCTCCTATTTTCTTTGCTTCAACACAGCAGAAGAAATTTGGGAAGTACCTGTTCACCTTTTTAAGGATAGAACACAAACACAGAGAATACAGGGGGCAAAGGACCTTGTTATGTCAGATCTCAGAGCCTGGATGAAACCCTTAAGTTTCCGCCTTGACAATAGACCTGACCTGGCCAAGTCTCATTAATGCAATTTATCTTCAAGCTCACTTCAATTCATATGAGCACCACAGCAGGCACCTGAACACAGACATAGTGCTACAGCTACCCATGGGTTAAAACATTGCTTGCAATAGATTGACAAATGTAATTTATTGGAATGCAAGGAGTGTGTCCCAAAGGAATGCAGACTGAATGAAAAATGAGAAGGGAGTGAAGTTCAGTCAGTTGGACCCTGGTTGTGCAGGTAATTAAAAGAAGCTCCCAGCATTCCCCAAGGATGCATCTCTATGTCCATTAGCGGGATATGTCTGTCATCAATATGTTCCCCTTAGTGTTTTTTAAAAACTTGATATAAAATCCTTTGAAAAGTGGGCAGAAAAAGAAACAGAAACAATTTTGCTCTGAAGTGCTGGAAGACAATGATAAATGAACAATATAACTGCAGAATTACCAGTGCCTTTAAATAGCCAGCAGGGACATAATCAATGAATCTCAGAAATGTGATTCTTGACACACAGCCCAGACTTGTGAAAAAAAAGGAAAGGTCTGTGTCAGTTGGTTTGGGGGATTTTTTAGGGGATTGTATTTTTGTCTTTCCCACCATCCAATGAATTTGGCTCCAAGATCACTAAAATAAATATGGCAGTCAGTAAAACACGTATGGCAGTTGGCTATCACCTGCTTGAGCTTTCAAATTGGGGTTAAACATTGCCTACATGTGATCTCCCCTCTTAAAAGTGCAAGTCTTTATTTGGACTGGAGCAAGGTTAGAGTCTTTGGCTGTTATTCAAATAAAGACATGTGGAGATGATATTAATGCAAAAATATAACAAAACTTCCTATTGTTAAATAATTTTTGTCCAATTAAAAATGTATGCTTGGTGTAGAACTGTCCTTATTTAAAAATGTAGAACTGCCAGTAGCCAGGATAATTATATTTAGTATTAATGTGAAGAAGAATTTGACTCAGCTGACAGGACTCTCCCTTCTGATTCAAGCTCTAATACTTTCCATAATGCAGTGAACTAAAATTGTTTCAATGTGGGATTTTTTTCTCATGAAGAAACACAATCCTGAGCCGTAGCCTCTTATGGTTATTACAGATTCCTGGTAGTGTTGATAAGCCAGTGGTGAGTGAGCCATGTTTTCACAATGCCTGTGAAGTTTTTTCTGAGTGCGCTACTCTTCATCTACTTCCCTGAGCAGCAAATGAGGGAAATACAGGTTCCAGCTGACAGTGACATCATGCCTGAGCCCCCTGCAACCTTCCACGGGTGCTGAAGGTGGAAACTGTGCGTGGTAGGAGGACTGGGCCAGGAAAGGACAAGGCTTTTCTCTGACCTACAGATACAAAGCAGTTTATTAGAGGAGCCATGAACCATATTTCTGTAAGTATCCAAACGTGCACGGGCAGCAGTTTGCAGGTCTGTTTTCTTGATGTGTGGCTCTGCTGAGGACCATGCTGTGCCTGTGGAGTAATGAAAGCAGATCCCAATCACCCTTAAATTAGCTAACCTGCACACCAAATCAAAGACACTGACACTAACACTGGCTGCAAAGTTCACCTAAGAAGCTCTTTACAGCCCCAAGCATCATAGGTGAGAGGCAGGTAGGCTGAAGCTGCTCCAGGTAGGGCTGGGCTATGATTTAAACCAAAGTAAGCAAGGGCAGGTTGACAGAAGGCATGTGACGAGCTCCTAACTCGTATAGAGAGATCTGCCTATTGCACCATGGAATCCTGCAGCTGCCCTGGGTGCCAGCACAAGAGGAGTCTGCCCTGAAGTAGGATGGTCCAGGCATAGTCCTCCAGGGCCAGCTGCAAGCTGCAGCACTGGTCCCTTGGCTGCCAGCCTGTGACAGGCACTGAACAGCATTTGCACAAGTTTGCTAAGTGTTCTGTGACCTTAACTCTGCTGACTTTCAGGAAGTTTAAGGCCACTAAACACCCAAATGATTTTTAAAATGGAAATTAAATTCTAAGGAACATATGACCTGTCCACACCACAAAACAAATGTGGCAGATTTAATCTAGATAGCAGGGGCAGCAACAGCAACAAGGATGGGATGGTTTCAATGTCAGCATGTGCTGCTAGAAGGTCACATACAGAATCAGCTCCTGGAGCCAAGAGTTTGCACCTCAGCACCTACCTCAGATAATGCCTGAGTTGATGCATCTTCACTACTTTTCTTATGCCAGTTATTTAAACTAGCAAACATAAATGTGCAAATAGTATGGATGCATTTATACTAGTTATATTTATACTTAAGCAGCACAGCCCTATTTTATGGTTAAATAGGTGATCTCTGGGTCTGTTCTGGGCCAAACCAGTCAGTGTGATACAAATAATTCCCAGGCATAGTTCAGGAGTCAGCACATGAGAGGGATAATTCCCCACACACATATACTTTGCAGGCAGGCAAAACTGCTCTGGGAGATGTCATGATTTAACCCCAGCTATCACCAGGCAAAAAGAGTAAACCTCATGGGCTGAGATGAGAACAGTTGTATAACTTTAAAAAAATATTATTGTTATTATTATTATTATTGTTATATTGAAAAGGAGAGAAAGAGAGGAATAAAGCCCAGGAAAGGCAATAGATGCACAGTCCAGTTGCTCAACACCTGCTGATAGATGCCCTGACAGTCCCCCAGCAGCGACAGGCCCCTTCCACACATTCCTATACTGAACATGATGTTCTACCTTATGAAAGAGCCCCTTGGGGCAGTTCAGGTCAGCTGTCCTGGTCATAACTCCCCCCCAGCTTCTTGTGCACCTACTTGCCTGCAGAGGATGGGAATCTGGTAAGTCCTTAACTTGGAGGAAACACTACTTTGAAACAGTTAAAACATCAATGTATTATCAACATTTTTGTCACACTAAATCCAAAACATAATTTTATACAGGAAAATTAAGTATGCCAACAGAAACCAGGGCAGGAGAGTAATACAGTTCTTTGCAGAGATGGACCTTAGTACCAATCAATGTCCATGATTGTTCCTAGGCACATTTTGTTTACTGCTATGAATTTTTGAATACAGCATTTTCACTTTGCTCTGTGGTCATGCTAGATATTTCAGGCATATTTTAAAGCATTTACTCCTTACAGTTTTCACAGCTTTCCCACTTCAACACTTACTGCAACTCTGTTCCACCCTGAAGAGACAGCTGTGACCAGCTTTGTCCAAATAATTCTCTGTTTACTGTTACAAACCTACAGCTGCAAAGACAATTCAGTAACTCACCTCATACACACACACACAGAGTTCTTTCACAGAAGGACTACTTATATACCATTAAATTTGTGAATGCTTTCCAGGGGTTAAAATTCCTCAAGATCCTCAGCAGTACATTAAAACAAGGTCTATGCACATGACCCACATAAGAATCACAGTGTACTTTTGCAAAGTGCAAGTTCAGACCAGCTGCAGATTGGGATTTCAGGTCTTGAATAACTTGCAATAAAACTAAAGAAGGTATCTAAGAGGATATATGTTATTCTTCTTTTTTTTTGTTTCTTTTTTGTTATTTAGGTGACAGAAGAACTGTTTCTTGGTGTCACCAGCCATAGAGGAAAATTAGGACTGCAACATATTAATCATCTTAAAACTCCTAGAGACTCATGAAAACCAAATTACACTACCTGAAAATGTGAAAATCACCTCCTTCTATTTTATGTGAGAGCATGGGCATAAAAATGGAAATAATCCCCTCATGACACAATCCAGCAACAACATGACCCTGAGTTATAAACAGGAAGAGATTTTCAGAGTACTGCCAGGGATTTAGTGGAGGGATCCCCATTAATGTTAATAGGAGGAAATTCAGCCTTTCATGTCAAATGTTCTGACAACCAAGCAGCTTGCCACATAGTCTATGCACCCAGCCAGAAGGAGGGATGAAAACAGTTAATTGCTTTCTGATGTTGGAGTTGAGCTGAGGATACAATATAAGGATAAGGCATCTGGAAATAATGCTCCTTTTAAGAAATCTGGGAGGTAAGTGCCTGCTTTGCTGCACAGGCGTGTGATCCCTCACTCCACAGCTCTCTGGCAAAGTCTAACGTGAGCATCATTTAGATTAGATGAGATTAATCTTAAACTTCATTGCCCATGCAAACAAGACAATCTAAGCGAACTGACATATTTCCTAACCATTTAGATGAAAACATAAATGATTCTCTCTGGAAAGCTTTTAAGCAAATTACAACCCAAAATGAACATAAAGGCAAAATGAACTATTCTGTTGTAAGGATCTTGTGTTTTTTATATAATAGCTGAAGTTTTTTTGTGTTTCATAATGTTTAGCAATGTAAACTATGAAACATGCTGGGTCATCTTCATTCACTGCATTTTCTTATCCAAATTTTCTCTTTTTATAACAGAAGAAATATTGATAAGAATCTACTGGACTAAATTACAGGTTTCTTGTGGGAACTGACAGTTGTCAAGCAAGAGATTTTTCGTCTTCAGGCATTAGCTTGAGCCTGTGTGAGACTAAGTGACATAACTTTCTCACTCTGGCCTGAGAAATCATAAGGAGGAGTCCAAGCAGTCCTTAGAGAAGGAAAACAACCTTTGCAGGTGTTGTTTGTCACCTTGTTGCTTACTTGCAAGAAAAAGTCAAGGGGTGGTGTTCCCAATTGTCCAGTGATGGTGATGTGTTGGTTTAATTACCAAAGAGAGGTTTACCATTTCAGACCTTCTCAGAACTTTCTACAAAAGAAAATCTGGAAGAATAAAACTTGCTTTCTTCCGCAACCAAGGCTAGAGAGTCTGTGCCGTACTTTCATCATTCCTAATATAGTGCGACTGTTTCAGTTTTGAAAGAAGTTCAGATTTGCATGCTTCTTGTGCATCCAAAAGTGGGGGGTGAAAACCAATACAAAATATGAATTAGAGCCAGTGAAGGAAATAATGGCAGTGCATAAAAACTGGAGATTTGTACCTATTTGTCTATCAAAGTTGTGTGGAGCCAGGAAGAATGGGAAGAGTTGTTCCCCTGAGGAGGAAGGAAGACACAAAGTGCAGTGAACTGACCACAGTTGTCATTCCCCATCCCCCATGCCACCAGGAGAGGAAGAGGTAGAGAAATTGTGAGTAAAGGTGGGCCAGAGAAGAAGGAAGGGTGGGAAAAAGGTGTTTTAAAATTTGGATTTGTTTCTTATCATCCAGCTCTGGCTTGATTAGTAATAAATTAAATTAATTTTTTCAAGTCAAGTCTGTATTGCCCATGGTTGTAACTGGGGCGTATTTTCTCCTTGGGAGGACAGACTCTTCTCTGCTACACTACAAAGAACAAAAGACAACAGGCACAGGTTGCCACAAAAATTCTAACTGAAGAAGAGGAAACCAGTGCTCATGGTGAGGATTGTCAAACACTGGGTTATCCTGCCAAGACATTTTGTGTGATCACCATCCTTCAAATAACTGGGTCCGAGCAATTTGATCTATCTTTGAAGCCAGCACCCTTTTGAGCAGGGTGTGGATTAGAGATCTACACATTTTTCTTCCAACCTAAATTAGTCTCTGATCTTATGTGAGGTTGAAAATATTGGTCAATTCCAGAAACAATTCTGCAGAAGAAGAGACATTACTATAATCTTTGTGGAAAGATGGCTGGAGGCAAAATTAGAGGAAACTGAGAAGTTATATTCACATCCTAACAGAAGTAGAGGAATTATAGGGTGAAATGCAATTGCTTCTCCTTGGATGGAGTGTGGTTGTCATGCTGGAAACCTATTCCACAATGATTCCCCACACCCACAATATGCACCTGTAAGCACCTGCTAAGGGAGTTGGAATGGAGAGGGTGAGGCAGAGTGGAGAAACCACAGCCAGGCTCTGTTGAAACCCTTTCAGGGAGGGGATCTCAATGGTAACTTATGATACTTTGCAGTTGGAAAATTACAAAGCACCAAGGGAGATAGGAGATGTCCTGCTGCTGAGCCAACTACACCCTCCTCAGATGAATTTGGTTCATTATAATCTCACAGTAATATTAACTCACACACACCTTCATCCCAAAGTTTTCTTCCTCTAAGGTACAATCACCCCTCACTGTGCACATGCTCATATTTTTTTACTGTATCTTTCAGAGTGAAGCAAGAGAATTTTACACCAATCAGTAACAAAGGTTTGACTTAACAAAGGTATGTTTGACTGAAGTCATTCAAGCTCTAAACATAAAGAAATTATAAAAGTTAATAGAGAATGGGGAGAAGCCAGGGAAAACTCCACAATAAATTCTGGGATTAGTTGATGTACTGAACCTGTCTTGCCCATAGGGATGCCTGGTGGGTAAAACCTATACTCTAGTCACACTGAATTTGGGATTAGAGCTAATCTGTGTATTGCTTTGAATATGTTTTTGCATTCAGATAATATCACTGGCAATCCTTGAACCTCAACTTGTCAAAATTTTCTATTCAAATTAAATTTAAAATGTTTAAAATAAAAGAGAGTTATTCCTCAAACTGCTAGTGTGGGTCCTTCACAGGCGCTGACTGTCACCGGTAGCGGGTAACATAACTCAAATAATGTAGGAGACCTGCTGAGTGGTGTTCCTTAAGCTGCTGCTGTGTGTTCTCAGTGAACAAGTCAGCTGAACCACCCTCTGATCCAGCAGGACTGCTCTCTGAAGGGTGCTCCTAATGGGACACTGACAGACTGGTGGAGCACAAGGGTCTCAGCTTTCCTCAGGCACTGACAGACAAATCAAACACTAAGGGTCAAATATATCTCCCTTTTCATATGATAATCTTTATAAAGATCTAGCCTGAGCCAGGAAGGTACCAGGAAGCCTGTGAAGCTCAAATTCACACGTGGGGATCATTCCTTATCTTTTTTAATCACTCTGCACCAGTACTTCAGAATCACATTTCTAGTGCAAAGTAATAAATGTAACACCATTTTATTTTGAAAGTGTCCAGGATTTATTTACCTCAGAAGCTCTTTCAAATTCCATCAGAAGCTGTGTTAAAGTGAAATTTTAGCATATAAAAAAGTCTTTGCTGTAGTTTCTGTTCCTTGTTTCACTGTCCTTTTCCTGGTGGAGAATATGAAAGGCAAGGTGGTGTAGCTCTCCCTCTCTTCACTCCTCTATAACTTGTCCCAGGCTTGCCAGGAATGTGAAGCCCCATAATGATGTGGCTGAGTTACACAATCGTGGCTCAGACTTCTAATTATTCGGTTTGAGAATGAGCTGTGAAAAAGTCTGTAGAGCAAAGATAAGGAAGATAAAGCTTCAGACAGGTAAGAACTGCTGAGACAGGATCATTAGTAGCTCTAGGATTCTAGAAGGAAAGCACTGTCATGGAAAGTTATAAAACAAAACAAAAACAAACAAATAAAAACCATCCCAAACAAATGAACAAACAGAAAAAACCCAACTGCAATGCTGAAAGGTAGCAGCTCAGGAGCAGAATCTATGCCATGCAGCAAAGCTGTTCCACCCTCTCCCTGACTAATGCCTACTTGGACTGCAAGCACTCTCTCAGTGTCTCTCAGGTGGAAATAAACCATGTGGCTTCATAAGCACAGCTAACTTTTGTGTGTGTTGGCTAAAGCATAATTGTTTTATCCCTTAAAAGTGTGTATATCTCGACTGCAGGGACTCATTAAAGGGCTAAACACTCAGGAAGAACAAGTGTCCCAAAGAAACACCATCACTGGAGTGCAATTCTGAGCTGTGCAGCAATGTTTGGATTGCATTTTGGGGCAGAAGAAAGAACTTGTTATTCTGTCATTTTATTAATCAACTTGATTATGTGTAAAAACATGCAGGTTGTGTGACAAAGCCCTTAGGAGTGTTCATGCCATTGTCAGGGACAGATTTCTATGTGGTTTCCCAGCCTGTCTATTTTGTAATTAATGTCATTCCCAAACAAGCAATTCAAGAGCAGCATTTCTCTAGGGTTTTTAATGCAGTGTCACTCTTCTATTTACATATTCAAGCACTGAGCCATGAAACCAAGAGTATCAGCGTGAGTTTAGGCAATTTATGCATAGTTGATTACAATTTTTAAATTATTACTCTTAAGTAAAACTGCCTGCCTTCAACTCATAGTAGTGGAATTCCTAGAATTGGAAAGAAGAAAGAAGTAGCAGCAATGTTATTTCAATTACCAAATACTGAAAAACTCACCAGTATCTGCTGCTCACTACCAGAGACCACCACAGTCTGTGCCAAGGTTATCACACCATCCTCCTCCAGAGAAACCAAATTCCTCAAGTTAGAAATTGCTTCGCCAGGTGCTTGTTCTTCATGAAGAACATTACAAACAGAGTTCTGAATAAATAAGATCATCTACTTGAGCTTATTTAACTTTCCTGATTTTTGGCTTCCATACCCATTAGAGCTGTAGATGTTAAGCAATTAGATGTGGATTTCTCTTCAGAGATATTTTTCACAAAATTTGAACAGCATAGGCAAGGATGCTCTGACTTAAATGCTGCAACAGTTCCCATTCTTTGGTGTGTCCTCAGAGGACAAGAGGATGGAGGCTTTGCAAGAGCTGGCCTGAGGTTATTTACACCTAAAGCTTTGGCTGACCAAACAGTTGGGACCCTCACTTACTAGAAGGAGACACTTTTGCATGTCAGCAGATGATAGTCATGATAGCATCGTCAGGTGATGCTGATGGTCAGGTGAGCAAGCCCTAAAAAGCATAGGATTAATCATTCTAGTTCCAAATCTCCTCAAAGATGCTCCACTTTCATATCCATCAACCACAGCTGTTGGCATATTGGCCATACCCCTAACGAGTCCCTCCTTTCCTGCAGTAGTATCATGTCTATAGGGGGGGCTGAAATCTAAACTCCTCAGTTGAAGGTGTCCAGCTGGCTTCTTAGCAGTGACTTACAGAGCCAGGTGTCATTATTTCTCTGAAAGATACAAAGGGAGGAAACTAAGCAATTAGAGGATCTTGTAAAATCCTGTCAAGCTGCAGAGTGGTCTATTTATTTTCCTATTGATCTTGCCTTTCTTTCTTTGAGGAATAATGACTGTCTCATCAAATGCCTCAAGTTCCCCTGTGTCACACTGTGCCTTAACCTTTGTAATGCTAAAGATCTCAGATTTGCAATTCTGTAGCGTTTCACTCTGCAATCGTTCACCCAAACTGCTGTGGTGATATTTTTGTGCCTTGTCCTCCTGCTGTTATTCTCAAGTCCTTGCACCTCTAAACTCAGATATCACATTTCTCACAGTAGATGATTGCTCTGGCATGACAATTGTTCTTTTTTCCTGTTTTTCCCTTTATCCTTTTGTTTGAATTTCAGTTTAGCTATATATCAGATATGTATTATTCATTATTATACATGGACAATGCTCAGCCAATGACTTTCCCTTCTGTGAAGATGTCCCAGAAACGAGTCTGAAGTCAATGTTCATTTCACAGGCTACTACATAAAAGCCTACTTTAAATTTTTTTGGCACTTTTAATTTTCAAGGAAGCTACAGGATACTGTAAAGCACTTGAGAAAGGGATGGTGTTTTCTCATGAGCTAGTTAAACACTAAATGTTGTGGACACTGAATGTTACCACAATTTTCTAACTGTCACAACTCTATTTGTCTATTCAACTACAGTTAAAAGTAATATTTTATTTTTATGTTCTTGGATTTACAAAAGCTAAAAAAAATTTGAATATTTTAACTCTGAAAACCCTTCTTGCAGGCATCATTTGTAGCATAAATAGCAGCTTACTCTTGGGTGTGAGGACTCAGACAGCTGAGATATTTCAGCTGTCTGTGCTGTGAGAAAACATTGTGCAGGCAAACCTTAGCCCTCCCAGCCCAGCCATATTCAGTCAGCCACGTGGGGTGCTTACTCCTGCCATAAACTTTGTGAATGCTGCTGAGCACATTTTGTGGCAGATCATAAATCCCAAACAGGTTAAATGAGACACCCATCCTGCTTACTTACAGTCCTTAAAAATGCTCCAGGACATGAACAATGTCAGTGACCAGCACAGCCCCACAGCATGCAACACCCTGCCTCTGGGGTCCTGGGGCTGGAGCCAAAGGCATTTTCAGGAAGGCTGTGTCCTGCAGAACCTAGAGGTGCAGAGAACATCGTGATACAAATAAAAATGAGCCCAACCGAGGGTCAGAGAATCACAGAAGGGAGATCAGAAAGCCTCTCTAAGCCTTTCTGTAGGTCAGATCAGCTGGGATAATGTCATTCTTGACAAATATCTGTATCACATCATGCATCAAGCTTAGATACACTAGTAATTTTTAAATTTTCTTTTCATCACTCAGAAAGGAATTGCTTAATTCAACCTTGACAGATACAACAGAACAATATAAAAAGGAAAATCTGAGTATCTGTAGATTATTTGTGTTTGCTTTTGAAAAATGATATCTCATAGATGGGTTGAATATGTTTATCTGGAAGCATTCCAGATGACCTCAAGCCACAGCCTGATGCCAGACAGAAGGATGTTATTAAAAAAAAAAGAGAAAAAAATATAAGGGCAGTAAAAAAATTCTCCCTGCAATTAATAACAAGTAACTAAAAATACCAAACCAACCACTTTTATTTACAATGAAGTAAATGGTTCTGGTTGGCTTGCAATAACTTTCATAGCTTGAGGGGAGAAGGAAATGTGTCTAAGCATAATTTAAAATACGAATTAAATAAATAAATATATCACTATATTTTTTGAGTCTTGGACAATTGTTTCTCAGTCACCAGAATGAAATATCTATGATTTGTTCAGTTAAATTTCTGAATAAAATATTTATATTCAAGGAGAAGAAATCTAGCATGGAGTGGTCAAATCTTTCTCTAATATTGTGTCTATGATGAACAGAATTTTTACCTGGAATCTTTTTGCTTACCCAATTTTTTTTCATGAATTGAAGCTTTATTTTTCCTACTGCCATCTGTGGATCAAGAAAGCCACTGTACCACAGCCAAGCTTTTTTTGTAATTCTGCATAATGGGCAAGAATAAAACCCAAAAACCTTGTCTTTGTATGTATACATATATTAAATGACAGATAGCCTGTGGCAACATGCAGAATTGTCATTCACCACACAAAATGGGCCAGATTCTCTGATCCGGTATCATCACTTTGCATTGTGTTGCATTGCAAACATAATCCAGACCTAAAGCCTTGTTCAAGCTGACATGGTGAGGATTATCCCATTGCTCAGATAATCCTTTTGACCAGAGACCAAGTCCTTTCTCCTGGGACTTCTTCCTTTGCCATTAAGTATAGCAAGGCATGGGGTTCTTGCTTAAGGACAAGAAAAATTAATTAGCCCCTTACCATGTCACACTGAGTAAAGACTTATGATGACTTTTAGCCTCTCTGTGATAGAATTGATAGAAGGACTTCCCCCAAATGTAGCCACATGTGTGCAAGGAGGTGGAGACTATTGAGCTAGGTAGTGTAAGTCTAATTAGCTGCCTAATTAGTTTCATTGTCTGGGGCTTTCCTCTTTAACCAATTCTTCATCTTGTCTGAGTACTCAGTGCCAATCTGCAAAGTAACAGCATGTCAAAGTTTACACTGTGTGGGAAGGCATTTAGATTCCAGATGCTCTGAACATTCTTCAATATTTGTAAGCAGTATGTGTCATGGGGTACTCAGAGATAAAGTAAGTAGAGATCTATGTGTACTGAACAGACTCCAAAAGATTTTGACAGCACAAGTTCAGGACATTGTAAGAGAGATCAAGAAATGTTAGCCAAAAATTATTAGGTACTATATATTGAACTAAGGAGGAAAAGAAAGGGTAATAAGATATTACCTGAAACACAAGCTAGTGTTCTCATACCCAATCAAGGAGCCAGCCAAGCTTGGAAAGAAAAAAGGGGCAGTCTGGGCTGGCTTGGCACTGCCTCAGCCCCTGGTCCCTGTCAGCAGTGCTGGGCTGAGTTTACCAGAGAAGGCCCTGGAAAACAGATCCCCCTCTTCTTGAAATGCTAGGAGAGGTGCTACCCCCGAGCTGCTAGAGAACTCTAGTGCCAGAAGGATGGAACTCCTATCTTTATCACTTTTACTATTCAAGTTGATGCCGGGCACTTGGAGAGCAGAAGATCATTAGCAGAGAAATGAGTGAGTCAGAGCTGAAAATTGGATTCCTGGGTTGCAAGTTCCTCTGAATTTTCTCTTTGGAAAGAGATGAACTTGTGCATAGGTGATCAGAATATTGTTGGAAGAGTTTAGCACTCCCTGCTGATCCTATGTGAGCTCCAGCAAGTCACCCAGTCTGTTTGCCAGTTCTTTTATCTGTGTGCCACAGAAAGAATAATGCTTTGTTTCCCACATCCTGAGATCATGTGTCCTTCCCTTTTCTGAAACAAAGAGCATCCCAACTGTGAGCTGCACTGAAGACAAGGACATTTTGTTTTCATTTACTGACATCCAAGTAACAGCATTAACAACTGACCAGACACCCCAGGATGAGTTTAAAGCAGAGCCTTAAAAAAAACAAAACCCCCAACCTGTAAACAATCTGCCTGTTGTATGGAAACCAGAATACTCGCTATGGTAAAGGCAATTTTGCTCATTAACTGAATTGTTAAGCATTAAAGCTGTGGTCAGCCTCCCATTTTCTCATGTAACTACAGTTCCAAATAGTTTAAATAAAAAGTAGTTCTAACTAAAGCTGAGAGAGTATCAACCAATATTTTCAGGGGGGCTGTAGAGATATGTTTGAGCTACTGTGTGCATGACAGCAAAAAAGAGGGGAAGTTTTTGTACAGTATGGCTGAACCAAAAAAAGGGTGAGGAAATGTTACATGAAACCCATATACTACATGACCTGTGCTGACAGGCAAAATCCAGCAACCTCTCCACCTGTGGTTTTGCACTGATATTAAGTGCCTGTTTAGGAAAGCCCAAGACCTTTGCTGCTGCTGAATCACTCTGGTGGTCACAGACATGTTCTTTTCCATTTATATGAGGAATTAATTGCTCTGTGCTAGCACCTCATTTTCTTTAGACACAAAGCTTCATAAGGTCAGCATGCCTGTGACATTTGAAGACTTTCTGCTCATTGGTTATTTCCTGGAGTTCATTTGTGAGTGAAATGGTGGAGGGGAACGTGTCTTTTGCTCTTTACAGCAGTAGTGTAGGACAGATCTTGGAAATTTGTTTTGCATTTTCACATGAGTAATTACTAGATGAAACCAGGAGATTAGTGGGGAATGTGTTTTGTTTGATAAATATTTGGATTTAGCCAAATAACAATAAACATCTGCATCCCATTCTTGCTGTTTTGCTTTAAGGGCCAGGACTGTGATGCCATCCACAAAAATCAGGCGAATGAGTTGTTGTCTCCCTTCCCTGACAGCACCCAAATCCAGCTCAGTGGGTCAAGGCACTGGTCAGACCTGTGAGAGATTCTGATTCAAAGCCTCATACTGCCTGATTCAGAGCAGTGATTCCAACCCTCCCCAAAGACACCTAATCTACCAGGTAAGTACAGAGTATACCTTGTTATACTTTATGTAAAATGAATATTCATACAAGCAGAGATTCAGACTGACATTTTGCAGCAAGGACCTTTATTAAATTACCTCAGAGATTTTCTTTCTCTTCTGAGACTAAAGAATATTTAGCAATGTGAATTGTAACAAGCTTTTAGTGAAGAGCCTTATTCTGAAAGAGTTTTTTAAATGTTTGTAAATATTTCATTTTAGTGGCCAAATCAGAAATTCAAACACTGGTACAGCTCAGATGTTAATGTCCTCTCAGCTTCATGGTGGTCTGATAAGGAAAAGGCAGTAGCAATGGCTGATTCTGGAAAAGCTTGGCACATTTTTTATGCAAAACATTCAGTGTGAAGCTCTTCTGTAAGGAAGTGCACTCAATCCTTTACAAAATTATGAGGTGTGCATTAGGAAGCAAAACAATTTTCTGTATCTAAATATTTATTTACTTTTTAGTATTCTATTGCAAAAGAAAATTCAACAAAGCCTTCTGTTCTTTTTCAGTCCTTTCCTGAATGATTTTTATTCTTTTGGCACTGTTGGTCTTACTACCCACTGGCAATGGAAGATGTCACCCTGAGGAAATATCTTACACTATTCAGTGGGTTTATTATAGTTTGCGTTCATCTTTCAAAAAACTAAAGAGCCTGGGGTATCTAGAGAAAAGACGTTTAAGGGCTTTTGGAGCACATATAACATGTAAATCACATATATCAGCTTTCCTGTCCAAGGTCTTCCAGGTTTCTGAGTGACTTTATCTTGGTTTTTTCATCAGAAGTATTTTGAAACAGATTTCCCTGTTGCACTTTGGTTCACACTGATGAAGTGCCACCAAAGTACACAAACTACATTACCCATGGATTGAAGTGAACTAGAGGAGTGCCAGGAGCATTCATAAAGCACCTCAACTCCTAAACAGCATGCAGTCCACCAAGAAAGCAAGAACTAGTTCAAAATAAACTCCCCTGAAAGGTGTCTTCACAAACATCTGCTTTGATCTGCAGACACACTGTGCTATTTAATTATTCTGTGCTCTGTTTGTACAGAGCAAATGTAGCCTTTGCATCCTACCTGTGAAACAGCACATTCTTACCCTGGAGGGAGCAGATAGCACCAAGGACAGGGCATGCTTGGGTAAGGAACTCTTGGTATCACAGTGTGGGAAGAAGTGAAAACTCCTCAATGCCCCTGTGAGGAAGGGTGGAACCAATTGCACACAGGATGGGTTCTTCCTTACCTGCCAAAACTCACTGTGCATTCAAGATGCCCCCAGACACAGCTAGGTCAAGAGTAGGTCGCTCCTTACAGGACTCAAGGAAACCCAAGAGAGCAGAAAGGTACTGCCTGCCTCACTGGGAGGGACACAGCTGCTTTTGAGAGCAGTAGGAAATGCTGCTAGACATGGGGTCAGGGTCAGGGTGCCTGACTGTCATAGCCCCCTGTGACAGCTCTGCAAGAGATTTGTACCCCAGACTTGTCCTGAGAGATTGCATGGGTTGAGGATGAATGGTGTGAATGGTCACAGTGTTTCATCAAAGATTCTACAAAGATCCCTCAGAGAAGTGACATCTCTGATGCTTCTGGAAAACACACCTGGATGGCTTGAAAGAGCCCTACTCTGTTCTGCCTGGATGGCATGTGTCTCCACAGCTCTTGGCTTCCAGATTACCCAGCCAAGCAGCACAGTGCCAGCTCTGTGCCTGTCAGTAAGCATTACTGTTCTGAGCCCTTGTCCAGCCCCTCACCACCATGCCAAACACAGCACAACTCATAAAGTCTGCTGCTCAGGACCGAGGCCTACAAATAGCATAAGAGGTGCAGTTACCCTATTTTGGGGAAGGTTTCAAACACATTTCTCTTTCAAACCACATTTCTGCTTTGCAGAATATAATTTTCTTTCTCAGGTTCTCACCTTTAACATCACCTTCCTGCTCTTACAAACCCAGTCTATCATCTTCTCTGCTTCTACTTTCTAAATAACTGTGAATCCCTTAATTTGGACCTGGATTGAAAGATTGGGTTTACTTCCTTTGTTGTACAGGAACATAGGGCAGAGAGTGTGGCAGGATTTCCAGCCACATCAGGCAATGAGAGCCCTCTCCATCCATCCTGCTCCATGCCTTCACATCCCTTCCACACCACTGCCCATCACAGTGCTGTGACCTCTGCAGGGTGCAGCTCCAAGTGTACTCAGGTACAGGCGCCTCCAGCTGACACTGAATTCAGGTCTGGCCTTTGGAGACATATATGCATGGAAGTAAAATTAAAACTAGTTTTGTAAAAGCAATCTGTTCTACATACAGCCTTTTACATGGGTTTCATGCTGAAGTAGGAGAAAAACTCCATTTGAAATACTTCCCGTATCTGTTGTCTTCTTTAGAGGGCAAAGGTATGAAGCAGGAGAGTGCTAACATGTGGCAGTATTGAATTACTTTTCTTGTTTTCTTCTTTGCTCATCCATGATAGGGAATGATGCCTGCAGCTTCTCAGATAAGGAAAATCATATATTAAATTTATTGTATAGTACATATTTACTTTGAACAAACACCTTCATTGTTAGTGGTAATGGGGAAAGTCAGATATCTTTATTGATATTTATTTATATCTATTTATAAAGGGGTTGTTTTATTAGCATCATATTTTTTATACCTATCTAGTATGCTTTTATTTCTCATGAAGTTAGTTGTCTGCCAAATAGCAACTGATCATTGATGGGCAGATTTAGATGTAGGAGAAAAATTTGTTTAGACATAGGGAAGCCTCAAAGTAGGAGGACAGTAGATAACTTCCAAATGTTTTAGCTAAATAGAAGACTTCTGAAATAGCAAACAACCAATATTTTTAACTGTCAAGGGGAATTCAGTAGGTTGAAAAATGTGTTCAGTAATAAATTTCATCTATAAACTAAAGAAGGATCTTGCAGGGAGCTATTGCAGAATTGAAATAAGTTATGTCTAAACACATTTAGCTACTCTTATGTGAAATTACAGCAGACACCTACACAAAAACCTGCAAAAAGTTATATATTCCAATTAAAGGTTATTTCAATGCAAACCAGGACATTTCCATGCTTTTTTTAAACTTTTTTAAATTTCTTTTCTTTTCTTTTCTTTTCTTTTCTTTTCTTTTCTTTTCTTTTCTTTTCTTTTCTTTTCTTTTCTTTTCTTTTCTTTTCCCTCTTCTCTTCTCTTCTCTTCTCTTCTCTTCTCTTCTCTTCTCTTCTCTTCTCTTCTCTTCTCTTCTCTTCTCTTCTCTTCTCTTCTCTTCTCTTCTCTTCTCTTCTCTTCTCTTCTCTTCTCTTCTCTTCTCTTCTCTTCTCTTCTCTTCTCTTCTCTTCTCTTCCCAAACCTTCCCTTCCCAAACCTTCCCTTCCCAAACCTTCCCTTCCCAAACCTTCCCTTCCCAAACCTTCCCAAACCTTCCCAAACCTTCCCAAACCTTCCCAAACCTTCCCTTCCCAAACCTTCCCAAACCTTCCCAAACCTTCCCAAACCTTCCCTTCCCTCTTTTCTCTTTTCTCTTTTCTCTTTTCTCTTTTCTCTTTTCTCTTTTCTCTTTTCTCTTTTCTCTTTTCTCTTTTCTCTTCTTTTTCTTTTTTCATCTTAATGTATCTATTAATTAATTAGCAAATAAAAGGAAAGGACTAAGCAGCAAAATCACTTGGCTCTTTCTAATCAGTCTTTGGCTGCATGGTGCCAATTGCATAGTGTTAGTTTCAATCTGCCACTGACAGATGTACTCAGGTTTGGATGCTGTTACTTAACCTAGAGGCTGTGACAGTGTTTGGATAATTCTGATGTTATCCTGAGAGGATTAGGATTCATAGACAAATTTAAACTCTCTTCTCCAATGTGTATTTGAAGATGATGTACATTTGCAGGAGACCGGCTGTCACAAACCTAATTTGGCCTCTGTTTTTATTTGAACATATGTGTTTTCTCAAAGGAAGTGAATTGTAGGCAGAGATGAAAGCCATTCAGTGCCTCTGATCTCTGCCATGTCACTTCCAAATGAGTTCACCTTCACTGCACATTTTCTTTTCCTGGCAACAATATGGGGGAATTTACAGAATTACAAACACAGTCTTTTATTTTCAGAGTTTTAAGAAATTAGACTAGATCCTGATTCATTGCTTTTTCTTCAACATATAATGAATGTTTTCAAAAAAATATAGGGCTTTGTTGTTTTCAAGGTAATATAATTTCCTGAGAACTGAAGGAATATAGACACAATACCACCAAAAAGCTTGGCTTTTCCTCAGATCTACAACAACAAAAACTGCATCCAGAAGCCCTTTGAACTCCTCTTATTGTGCCTAAAGTAAAAAAGAAATGCAAGAAAACCATACTTTAAGTAGTAAGAACATCACCACTTTTCAGAGGTGAAATGTAGAAGCTAGACTTGTAATTTTATACACAGTACATAAGGAAATTCTTATACACTGGAAAGAGTGAGTCTGGTATCAAGTTTTACCACATCAGAAAAGTCAAAAGACATACTACTGCTCTTAATAGAGATATGACAAAATTGTCAGTTTCTATTTCAACTTTTTGTTGGTACATTTTAATCAGAAACACCACAGTAAAAGCCACCTTTCAAATGACAAATTCAGACAGAAAATATCTGTGACAGAAAACCTCTGTGGCTATATTGGCATTTCACTAGATACCCTAATTGTAAAATTCTTTATTTCTTACATCTAGTAAATGTACTGGGACAGCTTCATGCCTATAATTTTCCTAGATCATTGAGGAAAGAGACAAAATATACATCTAGAAAGAAAAAAAGGAAAAAAAGGTATGATGTTTCTTACCCCTTAGTGTTTTGGCTTGTAAAAATTGCTATCTATATATATCTACATCTATAAAAATTGCTATCTAAATATCTATTACTTATAGTGTAAGTAAGCTACTTGAAGTGTAAAACATCAACAAGCACTTCCACATTTCCAGGTTGTGGACAAAAGTTTTAGAACACAGGGAGCTTACTGGATTGATAGACTTTCCTGCTCTGTTGCTTACCGATGTGGTTTTAAACTTTATTCTTAGTGTGTCATTCCCTTTCCAAATAAAACAAAGAGACAGCATCTGTCACAAGCATTTCCCATGAAACACAGATTTGCTGAGAAGATGTTAGCAAAGAGCATCTACGTTCTCTGCCTTCAAGTCATCACCATTAAGCACCACTTGGCACTAGAAAAAAAAAAGTTGTTCTTAAGTGTTTGCGGAAACACAAACAATAGCTTGAGTGGAAAGAGCTGTTTAGTATTTACCAAGCTTTGAAAATGCTTTGCTTTTAAGTCTCTGTGTTCTGCCTTGAAATGCTATTTCTGTATGTAAAGCATAAATACTGATTATGTAGTTCCACTGAGGACTATAACTATAGAATATCAAAGTGGAAGGGTGAGAGAATTTGGATTTAGGATTAGGTGTTCTATAATTTATGAAAACAGCTACATTTTTTGTTCCTCAGCACTCTTTATTTCCAGCTGAAATAAACTGTTATTTTTTAGATCTCATTGTAAGGACGCTTTCATAGTTTTTGAATTGCTCGTCCTTGGAGTCCGTTGTAATTTCTGAATAACAATTTACATTCAAAATTTTGTTATATTATCTCTCTACAACACTCTTGCTGCTATATCAAGGAAAAACTGTCTGTTCTTGTGTAAGTGTTCTGTATGTCTGTCTGTGTTTTGTTTGGCCAAGATGTATATAATGTATATCATGATGCATGTACGCGCTATGTGTAACTGTGCTGATTGGGAATGCATCTTCAGCTTCACTGCTGGTTGCATGTGGGGCATGGAGCTGCTGCAGCCTCACCCTCTCAGACCATCAGATCCAGTGCATTGTTTTTCTCCTAACATTTAGGTACCACTTCATGCAGGTACAAAAGTTGTGCTCGTTCTCCCTATATTACCAAACAGACAAAAAATAGACTAATTCTAAAACAGGCAGTACAGCTTAATTTTAGCTAGCCAATGAACCCATTGCATTACTAGGTCCAGACAAGACGTTTAGTGTCCTTATGTGAAAATTAAATATGATGCCATTAAAAGGAAATTAATTGTAATGTTGCCAAAGGACGATCAGTTTTTATAGAAAACATACACAGAACCTTAAGGGCACTTGCCAGGGCTGTCTGCAGGCTTGGTGTCATCCTTGCTGCTCCAGTATTCACACCTTGAATCCCATGTCCAGTTCTGGGCCACTCACTCTAATAAGGACATTGACCAAGTCCAGAGAAGGATGACAGAGCTGGTGAAGGGGCTGGAGCACAAGTCCTGTGAGAAGTGGTTGAGGGAGCTGGGGTTGTTCAGCCTGGAGAAAAGGAGGCTCGGGAGTGACCTTATCACTCTCTGTGACCACATGAAAGGAGGTTGCAGTGAGGGGTGGGAAGAGGGGGCCGAAAGTATCGGTCTTTTCTCCCAAGTAACAAGAAGCAAGACAGGCCTCAGATTGTTCCAGGAGAGGTTTAGATTGGATATTTGGAAAAATTTCTTCACTGCAAGAGTAGTCAGGCATTGCCACAAGCTCCCCATGGAAGTGCTTGAGTCACTGAAAACATTTGAAAGACGTGTAACGGTGGCACCTGGGGAGATGGTTCAGTAGTGGAGTGGGCAGTGCTGGATTTATGACTGGACATGGTATTAGGGGTCTTTTCCAACCCAGATGATTCTATGATTCCCTCCTCATGTACTCTGGCTTCTGGGTGACCAGATGGCATCTCAAGGGTCCTCTGCTCAGCAGCTGGGGCTCAAGAATGCAAGATTCCCTGTGTAGCCAGCAAAATTTCTTTGCTTTTCAACTCAAGCACTGCATGTCGGGTCTGATTTTTTTTTTTTCCCCCTCAGATCACTGCAGCAATGAAACCTACAGAACTTTTCTCTGCCTCTCATACAGTATCTGCCAATAAGCAACCAAAAGAAATATCTTCCCAGCCTTGCCCCAATAGCATCTGCTAGTTGTGTTCTAGGTAACAACAAGCCTATTCTTGTCAACAGCAAGCCTATATTTGACAAAAAGGAAAGGAAATAGAAGAAAGGGAACGACAGCAACTTGTTCCACCAGGGCGTAGGTGAGGGAGGTCTGTGTTACAGCAGAAGTTTCTCCCAGCAGTAAATTTCTTCTTGAAAAGCTCATAAAATACCCTCATATTGTCTATTCAAGAGCCAGCAGAAGAAAAAGAAAGCTTGCACAGGACTCATCATTTATCTGTATAAAAATGGATTATGCATGATAATAGACCCCCTATTTTACAGAAGCAGAAACTGAGGCAGTGATTAGGTAGCTCCCCTGCAACTGCAAATTGCTGTGAGGCAGGGAAAACAAAGAGGAATAAAATATATACATAGTATTAATCACAGATATTTTCCCAAAGGCCTGAGACTCATTATGATGCAAAATATTTCTTCATTATTATTATTTTTATTCAGGCAAAATGCAGACCTTACCTAATTACACTTATTACTTCTTTGTTTCATATTCTTAATCACTAGTTTTTTGTTGTTTTGAAAAGAAATGAAGGCAATTATTAATAATGGGGTTTCACAACAATGCTTTAAAAATATTTTACTTAAAATGGAATAATTTTGTTATGAAATATCACACTGTATGGTGTCATACAATAGGTAACAGGCCAAGGAGTGGAAAAGACTAGTAGGCAGAAAGAGTCCAAATATGTAACTTCATAAATCTTCTTAATAAAGGCAAGGAAATTACATTTCTGACAGCTGAGAAAGATAAAATGTCTGTGTGAAACTTAAAGAAACTTGAATCAGAAAAACATGCAAAAGGTAAGCTCAAGTAAGCTCATCACATGTGGGAAACAGTAAAGGTAAGAAGACTTTTAGAAGCTGTGAAAATACGCTTCAGAAAAGAAAAAGCAGAGAACTTAGAGCTAGCTGCAGCTGCAAAGCCTGAAAATAAATAAGATACAATAATGTAATATGCAAGGACATGAATCAACAGTTGAGTTTTTAGGCTAAGATAGACCTTAAGACTGCAGAAAAATATGCTTTCCAAGACAGTAGAAAGTTTTAAGCTTAATAACAGAGTATTATGCATTGTTAATAGAAAACAAACAAGTAAGCATTGTTTGAAGAAGGTGTACGTGTGCTTTTAGTGATTGGATAGAACAACTGTCTGTAAGCTTTAGCAATATGCTATTGGCTGAAAAACCTATAAAATGTTCTGTAACAAAGAGATCTCTGGCTGCTCGTGGCAGACATGAGCTTGTTCTATCTCCTGGATCTGTAGCTGAGACTGGTGCCCAAAATAAAAGCTCACGTGGCAGTCCCATCCCGTTTGTGAAAATCTCCAACATCAAATATTTCATTGAGTTCTAAACATTCAGCTCAAACTTTGTATATAAACTTTATATATAAAGTGAGGATGTGGGCTATTTTGGCTGGCATAAAGTTAATTTTCTTCACAGAGACTAGCTTAGGGCTTTGCTTTGGTTTTGTGCTGAAAACAGGGTTGTTAATGTGGAGACATTTTTGTTATTCCCAAGCAGAGCTTCCACAGAGTCAAGGCCTTTTCTGCTTTCCATGCTGCCACACTAGAAGCTGGGCATGCCAGGAAGGTTGGGAGGAGACAGCCAAGACAAGTAACCCAAACTGACCAAAGGGATATTCCAGACCATACCTCACCATGCTCACTATACAGAGAGGGGTGGAGAAGGAGGAAGGGGGGGGATGTTGGGAGTGATGGTGTTTGTCTTCCCAGGTAACCCTTTTGCATGATGGGGCCCTGCTCTCCTGGAGATGGCTGAACACCTGCTGAACATCTCCACCAAGTGAATCAATTCCTTGTTTTGCATTTCTTAAATGTGCAGATTTCCCTAATAAACTGTTTTTATCTAAACCCATGAGCTTTCTGGCTTTTACCCTTTCCATTCTTTCCCTGATCCTGCTGATGGGGGAGTGAGTAGCTGAGTGGGGCTTGGCTGCCAGCTGGGGTTAAACCATGACAAGCTCTCACATAGATTCTGCCTGCTCTTCCTTTTTCTTGAGTCACTGAGCCAGTAAGCCAAAAAAATCACTGCATTTGAAGAAGGCCTATCCTTGAAATGTGTGATAAGGGGAGTCTTGTTTGTCCATGGAGCTGAACAACAGCTGGAAACATACCAGTTTCAGACTTTTAGCTTCACGGAGAAAACATGCTGGTGGGAATGATAGCCCAGCAGCCAATCAAAACATTTGTACTTCAAATTTTAATGTACACTTTATCATTGAAAAAATTCTTTAGCTGATTGATAGGTTTTATAACACTTTCAAATTTTTTTTACTGGGTTTGGCTTTGTTTTTAACCATGTGTTAGTATGATATAATCTGTTGTTTTATCTGCATCTGTGCATGCCATCTCTGAGAAATGCCACTTATATATTTCCAGCATGAGTTTGTCTCTACTTTTTTCCAGCAACTTTGAAATACCAGGATCATAATCTGCTCAGAAGTAAAAGCAGCTGTATAAATTTGAACTAATCTTTTGAATAATTTTGGGTTTATTTCTTATAATTTTCTTGTGTTGAAACCCTATTCAGCAAGATATTATCTGTTACTTAGCATTTACATCAGGATCAGGTTTCTTTCATCAGGAGGTTATTGGAAATTTAAGATGCTATTTGTATTCTTTAGATAAAGATCAGCCTCTTCAGACAGAGTTTTAGTTCCTGTCTCAAGCATTTTTCACTTAGGGAAACAAGACTGGATGAAAACTTTCACATATCTCCTGGCAGATGCAGTTTGCACCTAAATGCTCTCCAACACTAAAACTGCTGGCATCAGCTGATGTCACTGATACCAGAATGATGGAGACACTGAAATTGCTGAACCTGAATGAGCACATCCACCTTCCAAAGTGATTTACACAGTAAGATATGACATGCTTGGGGAAACAGAAAAGTTAGCTTACTTGATGAAAAACAAGTTTTCTTAAAAAAAAGTTCTTTCTTTTTCTTTGTCTTCAGTTAGGCAAGATTTAAACTATTTTGCTTTAACACCTTGAAATTCTTCATCTTCTTTGCAATCCACTAAATCACTACTCTGTCAGCAGAACTTGTGCAGGCTTGAAAGACAGAAACACAGCCAACACTCTCTGAAAAAAGGAAATTTTTACGTGGCCTCTGGGTTTTGCAGCATTCTTTCTTTTACTTGAAGAACACAAAATTAAGGAATAGTCTAGATGCATTACTGGGAGAAGATGGAGAAACATAAACATAATGCAGCAATAACCTGGATAACTGATTCTGCAAAGTAAAAATCCTTTGTCACAAGATGCTCTAACAAAGAAATTATTGAAGTTTGACTAACAGGCATGACAGTCAAGTCAGAGACATCCCAAGCTTTGGGTCTCACACGGTGTCTGTCTTTTCTTTTCTAAGTGAAAGAACAGCCTGGAGTCAGACAGGGATGGAAGGAAGAAAGAGGGGATAAAAGTCAGTGAGGAGACTTGGCAAGTCTCAGAGAAATGGCAAGGCAGTGTAAGATGTTCTCTGATATGAAAACACTGCCACACAGAGTGATGAAAACACATAGCAAAATTTACAAGTGAAGGAAAGAAAGTTTGCTGTGCTTCAGAAAGCTGGGGAACAGGGACAGAGAAGACAGAAGTAGACAAAGGAAAATCCAAAATAGCAACAAATGGGCCTCCTGGGGAGTGATTTTGCAGCCAAGGAGGGAAAAAAACAAGTTCCCCAGCAGACCAGCCTTCAGCCCTGTCAGCAGCAAATGGATGGGCATCATTTCCACTGCCAGAGTCAGGAAGTTCAAAAAGTTTTTCCTGTTTCAAATTTATTCTCTTTTCCAAAGTCAGTAAAAGAGGTAGGGAGGCTACGTTTTTCTGCTTCAGAGAGACTTTCACTTACAGCTGTTTCTCCTTTGTAACAGAAATGATTGTACTGTATTACCTACAAAACACTGCTCATGTCCATGCTAAAGGTAACTGTGATTGCTCAAGTGCTTCTGTTTTTAACTGCCTCTTGTTTCTCATTTTACTAAATTGTTTCAGTTTTCCTCTAAGTTTGTTGATAAGGTCTCTGAAAGGCCCAAATTATGGTGACCCCCACGCAAACAAGAGTTTTTGCCAGTAAGTGGAGTAAGGGAACTTAACTATGTCTTTGGATAGCATAATTGTTTCAGGTACCTGATCTAAAGTGCAGAATGCTAAGAAGAAAAAAAAGAGGGGAAAAAAGGGAAAAGAAGTAGTCTTTGGAAGATCTTATACATCATGGAAAGGAAAATGCAAAAAAAAAAAGCAATTTTTCTGCTTTCCAGCCCACCTTTCAAGTATTTCAGCTATGGATTTTGCTTGAACTCCAGCTGGTCTCTTGACATGTCATGGAACTGTTATTTCTAATTCAACTATCCTCAGAGGCAATAATGATTTTTTTCCTGAAAATCGTAGGTCTCCCTTCTTCACTGAATTTCTCTGCAGCATTCCCAACTTCATGACAGGTCTGCAATTACCATTATTGAAAACTATTATTTAAAAAGCTCCAGCTTTCTCTTGAAGCTGTTAAAGGATCTGAATTATAGGAACAACAGCAAGAGAGAACCAGAGAATATTTCTGCCAGTGTGCGGCCAATCGTGAATTATGTTTCAGCGTGATGGAAATGCTCATTCATTGCCCTGCATTCAAATGATGGGCTGATCCCTTAATCTAAAATTTGGTATTTAAGATTTTTTTTCCATTTCCCAATCATTTCTTTCTTTTAGAATTATGGCCTGGCAGTACAAGAATTCAGGGTGACAGAACAGGAGGAAATGAAGTAGACTTTTTCCTCTTTTAAGGGATGCAGGAAAACTCATGAAAGGTTAGTTCAAAGAAGATGTTGCCAAAGAAGAAAAGACTGTTCTTTGACATGAAAAAATGACAGGCAATTTCAGATATGAAATAAATCTGTAATATGCACTCTAGGACATATCTTTGCTGCTAACATAAATTCTCTCAGGATAACTCATATTCTACAGAAAAGATAAACAAAGGAGACAAAGGTACAAGAGCAATTACTCAGTATGAGGAAATATAGAAAAGAATGTTGAAGAATGGTAATGTCAACAACGGCTTGGCTCAGTAAACAGTGTGTGTGAAAGCTTGTAGATTTGGAGATGGATAGAAGTCATCAGAAAGTTAGCAGCACTTGAAGATAGCATACAGATTTGAAAGCCTTGGTTTGCCATCACCTCAGTTCCTTTTTTCCCTCTACTAAGCTTATGAACCACACTGGTGACTCCAAAGACCGAAGAATACCCACTTAGGAAATGCACACATTTCCTGTTACCAACAAGTAGCTGCACCCATAAGAAGCTCAAGGACTTAGATGCTCAAAACCCTTGCTTGATCCTTTGTGACACATCTAGGATTACTGCAGAAATGCAGTGGAAATCTTTACAAGTGGGTTTGCAGATGACCCCACAAGCTTTCCCGCTCTTATCCCAAAAGAGTTCTCTAAAACTTAACTGAAGATAAGGTTGGAACAGGGTATGACTAAAACATGCAGAAGGAAAATGACTTTTCCTCTTGTAATGCCCAGTTACCCAAAGCATATAAATAACTAAAGAGCACTCAGGCAGATACATGGCTGTAAAGTAGGAGCTGAAAGGATCTATTGACCCCATCTGACATGCTTTGCAAAGCACAGCTACAGCTGAGCCGAGTGCTGCCATTCAAAGGCAGCTGATAAGAGGTAGCACAGCAGTCCTGAGGGGACCACACTTCGAGAACACAGACAGTGATTATGCTGAAATAGTTAGCACCTCTAATCAAGCAGAGGATGCAAGGTCCAAAACACTGATTTTGTTCCTTTATTTGAAGAGAAAGAACCTGTTCTTTTATCCTAAACACTGTATCAGCCCTATGTTCACACTGCTATAAGTGAAAAAGCTCTTACTTTTTCACAATCCACTCTGAATACACCAAACTGTGCACAGTATGAGCTGATAAAGCTTGACTTGAACATTTTTTTTCTGAATGTAAATTGCTGTAAGCTTTAAAGGACTCCAAATCTCCCTGGGGTAGGTACAAACTATTTTTAAAATGGATTTGATAACACATCTGTTTGAAAAGTCAATTTGAAACAGACTATGTCTGTGTGCTAATGGGAGTAAATGGGATTGTGAAACATATGCTTCAGGCCTTTTTAAAAAAAAATAATGCAGGAATGTAAGGACACAAATGATAAAATAATAGCAACACTAATTCACTCCATCTTCCAGTCATTGCCCATACACATCCAAGTGTATGGATATAACAACACAGGCATACTTGACAGCTGTCTGCAAGTCAGCTGTTAGATGCAAACTGCAACCGAATCCCATGCCAATAGCAGCCAGGGCATAGCACGGGGGCAGAGAGGGCTTCCATATGGAAAAGGTTATAAAAACTATTTTATATGTGGATAGACACATAATATATATCTGTGCACACTTTTTACATGTATCTATACATATATGTATGCATACATGATTTTTGGACAAGATGTCTGCAGAAGATTTTTACTTACCAGCAAAGTGTCATAGTACCAGCCCAGCCACTTGTATATTCCCACTTGGAAATGTCTCTTCTCTCATTGGAGCTCTCAGAGGGCACAAAGCATCCTCTGGGGCACACAGATGCCTCCAAGAGTAAGGTAATGCAGGGTATTAGGGGGCTTTCCCATCTCCAAGGGAGGCAGAAACTGTTTGAGAGAACCCACTACAAACAGAGGGCAGGAGTGTGAGCACCCCCGACTGACAGTCCTGTGAGATTCAAGAAATATCTCATTAAAAGAGAAGCCTTGGTTGGGGGGGAGGCAGTACTGCCACAGAAATGAAGAGTAAACAAATCAAGGATTTACCACATTTATAAAACCAACATGTCTTAAGTATTTTCCCACTGGCTGTCTCAGCACAGTGGTGGATGAAAGAGCAAGCAGCAGTCCCCCACAGGTGTGACTTCTCTGCCCTTGAAAAGCATTTGGGACGTGGAAATTCCAATTCTTGTTGGTGATTGGTTCTGGCTCTAGCACCATCCATGACTCCTTTCTCTGCCAGCATCTGCAATCACAGCTTGCCAAGTCTCACTCAAAAATAATAATAAAAAAAAGTTACCTTTTCTCAAATTAAAAAAAAACCAAATCTGAGAAACAAAGGAAAAATATAAAAGGACACTTTGGAGTATCTTAGAGAATTAAATTGTCACATTTGCTCTGAATCATTAATCTCATAGAAAATATCTACCTGTACTCATCACTTTGTTCTTGTTTATGCCATTTCTACTAAACTATGCTACAAATCAGTGGGCTTAAAATGACTGTTTCAGTCAATGTTATGTGGAACTGTATGAAGCAGTCAGAAAAAAGAAGATACTACATCATTTTGCCATTTTCTTGGAAGAGAAGGCAAAACAAAGCTATGATTTAATTCTTTTTTTCAAGTTAAATGCTTTAAATGTTTGTGGTAGGGGTAGAATTAACTTGTTGAAAACATTATGGCTGTCCTCAGGTGCTGGATCCTTCCTAGGTCTGTAGGTCTGGAAATTCCTCAGGCATTGTCCAACTTGGCTAGAAAATTCCCAGAGAGATCACTCTGACTTATTTAAAATTGCTTAGAACTACAATGGATGGACTTCTATTTTCTAGTCTAAATGTTCCTTACAGTGTAGACTAAGAGGGATCTGAGTGCTATGCGTGTCACTAAGGTATTAGAAGTGATCAGAGCCACAGCTCTTGCAGTAGCAATGGCAGCATTTAAGTGGTCAGAGGAACTTTTCAGTAAAGAATCAAATTCTTTCTTTCTTTCCTGCCACAGAATTTAAATAAGAACTGTGGTGCTGATACTTCAATGTCACTGTGCCTAAAAGAGTTTGTGCTCCACTGTGGGGGCAGGAGAGTGAAAATGCCTCCAATTCTGAAGTGTAAGGGGCTCAAGACTGGCGGCACCCCGAAGTGTGGTCTGTAGAAGTGCAGTACCATGAGTTACCTCTTACTGTAAATATAGAAGAATTATTAAAGAACCTGATCTCAACAGAACAGACAGGTGGTTATGAAACCCTGTGGTAAACCAGGAAAATATCCCTGTAGGCAAGGCTGTCAAGGCTACAAAAATCTGAAAGTAAAATTGGTATAAATAATTATCTGGAACCAATGAGGCAAGAAAGATAAATACTGTCAAGAGAGAATAAGATACAAATTTAAAACCCAGGCTGCAGGGAGACACATGAAAGCCAGCCATTGTTATAAAGTACTAGATAAGAGGAACAATGCTGTGGTGATTCATTTCAGTTGAAAAACAGTAGTCTTAAAAACAGTTAATCAAGCCCAGAATATTCATACATTGCTAGTTAATCTAACTTTGTTTCTCAAGTGTTCTTGCTTTCCATTTTGAACACAACTGAAGAAGATGAATATGTAGATTAATCTCATCCTGGAATTAATTTTCATCATTCCTGCTGAATATTTGTTCACAAATACCATATTGCTGCAACGCATCCTACACTATTAATTTAATACTGTGAATTCAGGAATGCCTCTTTGGAATGAATTAGTGAAAACTTTTTAAAAGGTTTTGTACTCTGATGTCAAACGCTGCACACAAACGTTTCCAAAGGGAAAGCAGGAACCACCATAGTGGTATTATCTGTGCTCCTCTTTTTAACTTTTCCTGGCGTATAAAACCCTTGCTACTGCACAAGCATTGTAGATTTTAATGTGTTGGTACCAGCATACCATATTCATAAAAGAAATGGAAAATCTGCAGGGCAGGAATACAACTAATAGCCACAAAAGCAAAGTCAGGTCAGAAAAGAAAAAGATATGGAATTGTAGCAATAGCTACAGAAAAGCTTTTAATGGAGCCTCAAGTTGTATTGCGGAAAAGTTTTACTTCTACAATCAGACAATAAATTAAGCTCTCAAACAAAAGTTTCCAGTCCCTGCATGGATCCTCTCATGCCAAGACACCTAAGATAGACTTCAGCTGCATGCTTTCTGGTAAAAGGATACTTTTTCCTTTGCAGGGAATATTATTGTTAGTTTAGGCAATTTCATTTCTTCCTCCACAGACAGTTCTGAGGGAAGACTTAAAGCTTTGAGCTTCTAACTTCAGTCCTCTTCACTGCATGTAAGCTCAGTTCCAGAGCAGATGGCAGAAATGCCCAACCACAGACTGTGAAGGGATCTGCCACATTCAGCGCTGCACTCTGGGAAAGCAACCTGCTACTTGCATATCCTGAACATCTTTCAAGTGCAGTTATGAATCACATCAAAGAGAACAAGACTGCTGCACAAAGTAATCCTCCTTTCTGTTGAGTTTCATCTCAATTACATTGCATTTGAGGCACAATGGATATCAGCTGACCGAACCAGTGCGTGCGTGCCAAGGGCATCTTGGTAGATCCGATAAGCCAGATAATTCATGCACAGATGGACAGCAGTAACTGCTATGCTCATCCCTTCCTACTACTAAAATTTTTGCAGCTGGATTGCTTTCTTAGATAGAGGATGATAAAGATTCACACGATAGAGACTAGAGTCTCTATTATTAGTATGCAAAAGCAAACTTCATTAATGTTTACTGACAGCACGACTACTTAAGTGATTCAGTCTGGTGTCCTTTAGTCTCAGACTCTTGAGGACTGAGGCTTTCTATATAGCAGCAGGGACCACTTCCACAATAAACACTGATGCTCAGTTAATCCAAGTGCTAATTAATTGGTTTTCTTCTACTGTGTATTCAACATCTAAAAGGGATTTTTATATCAATTTATCACACTTAACAAACCAGCACAAAGCTGTGTTAGGGCTGTTGTAGCTATTGTTCCCTACTTCATAGCAAGTGGATAGAGTATCAGTTTTATTTCTAATGTGAGCAGGTGTATCATCACAGAAACCAGTCTTCAGCCAGGAATCTGGAGCAAGATACTTGGTAGGTCAGTCTTAAAGGTGTCAGGGCCACGCTTCCCTATATTATGTATTAATGAACCCAGTCCAGCAGAGTCAGAGACGTTTCTATATTACAGAAATTTCCACAACAAAGCATAATCAGTGGAGTTAAGCTCATTAATAACAGAGCCAAGTGTATGTCAATGCAGTAGCAAGGAAACTATTAATTATTAGAGAAAAGATACTGATGGAAAGACAGATTTTTACCTCCATCAGCTTACTAACCAGCTGTTTTCTCAGAGACGTTGATAGAAGGAGAGCTACATCTCATTTGCTTTTTCTCGAAAACAGGTGCATTATAACACAGGCACAATAGATTTGCTAGCTAGGGTCTCTCTGGGCAGAAAATACAGGATGATCTTTCTGCATTTTGGGTCACAGAAATGTTGCCATTAAGGGTGACAAAAGTAACCTCCAAGTAGACCTTTATGTGCCAACTTTCTCTGACCCCTCTTGTGAGCTGTCTATAGATATATATGTCATCAGTCCCTATATGTTACTATATTGGCTTGCATATTCCATCAAAAGAGCTTCTCAGTGTCCAGAAAAGGAACTAAATTTAAATTTCTGTTCATGTTTTAGGTTTCCAAGTGTAGTTTTATTTAACATTAGCACAAATCTACAACACTTCCGAAGCTACTAGCTTACAGGATCATTTCTTTAGGACATTAAAGAGGTACCAATGTGTTCTGTATATGTGAGAAAGCTGCTGAAGACTTGGGAGGGTTTCTCCTCCTCAGAAACAGACAAGAGGAATAAAAAAATCTTGCTTCATGGGGAGTAAAAGAGCAGCTAGCAAAAATTTTGAGCAAGACCACTTCAGGATTTCATCTAAAAGCTCAGAACAACAAAACTTTCTAGTTTTATCAGAAGAATTAGAATTATAATTAAAAGGAACCATAATATCTCTTCAAAGGAGAATGAAAATGAGGTAGGGATTGCACTAAATTCTGTACAAGGAAAATACTAGCTCAAAACTATTTACCCAGCTTGTACTCATTTGTGCATATTACACTTGCTAGACTTATTTCCAGACTTGACATGGGCATAGGTTATGGACTGTCCTTATAGCAGAGTCTCTTTCTCCTTCACATCTCCTTGGTTTTATCTACTACTTACATTGACACATTCCTAAATGCATGCATGGGAACAGAGACAATTATGTACAAGATTTAATGGGTGACAATAATTCTTTGCACAACCACCTATGCTTTCACAAAATCAGTATTAAACTTCACCTAGCAGTGTTTGCAATGCCATAAGCAACTGTAAGATTCCCTGCAGGCTTTTTGGTTGTGGTTCAGTTACCCTTTCCTTTCCATATCAGTTGCAGCAGGACAGAAATTGCCTTTTACAAGACACTATTGCTGCCAGTTGCTTACAGCCATGAAGCCTCATCCCAGTCCCACCAGCCTCTCTGACAACACCAACAACAAAGAACAGGTCTTGCCAGCAGGCAAAATGATGCAAACGATTTCTTTCCAGGAAGCAGAGATAGCTGTGCAGCCAGGAGTTTATTGGTGCTTCCCTTGCATCTTTCTTCTCCAGGGAGCTTTTTTTGTGTTCATTGTTTTTTGCTTTTGATCCTGCAATGGCCCCCTTGGCTGCTCCAAGCAGATGTTTTCAGTTTCCATTGAAGGCAATGACTAACCATAAAGATCCAGCAGAACAGAGCAACTCACTGTGAAATGAAGCTGCACTCGGAAGCCACTGGGATCTGCGTCCCACAGGATGGTTTAAGGAAGGTGTTATTTTCATGCTACCAGCCAGAATTGGTTCTTGAAGAGCCCACCAATGACAGTCCTACTTCTTGCTCCATTTCACCACAGGAGAATTCACCGTGCAGTCCTAAAGCAGATCTTCTGTGAGGAGAGGCCATCAAAATACAGGTGCAGACATGTCTTGTGTCAGAATCAATGGCTCCATCTTCAGGGCTTAGTTTGCCTTATGAGCAAGGCTGAAGAAATCACCTCTCCTTTCATATCCTTCCTTGAGCTCTGTCATCCTTGAGCTACAAAAGTAAATTTCACTGCTGTGCTGTTTGAATCAGCTCTGATTAATTCACCTCCCTGAAACATAATGGTGGTAACAGCAACACAAGTGAAAAGCTCACATCCAATTGCCAGGCACCAAATAACCAGATATGTAGAAAAGAGAGCAGGTCTGACTCTAACTGCCCTGTTTAGTGGCATAGAGATTGTCAACTCTCATTTCTCATCTGCTGCATAAAATCTCTAGCCATCCCTTTCCTCTGTCATCCTCTGAATTGTAATACAAGACACAGTGTCTTCAGTGCTGCTTACCTCCTGCCATTAAGAGACTTCTGCTTTTAAGCATACTGAAGAGCTAAATGTGTATTTATGGTACTCAAAATGTTTTGCTTAGCCTTATAGGGGAGAAAACTGTATGAAACCCTTTATGTTCTATCACTGAGATGTGTTTAGCATTCCACAATCAAACGTAATGCAATCTGGCATCAGTTTTACTAAGAATAATAAGCCAAAACATAATGTGAATACATAAAAAGTGTTGTTGACAGCCTGTTTACAAAATCGAGGACTTTAATGCAGATTTTGTTTGAGCACAAAACCCATTAACATAATAAGAATATTGTCTTCATCAGCCAACCTGTTATCCTCAGCAGCACTGTTTTTGAGAAGTCTAACTTTCTCAGACACCCTGAAACTTGGCTGCCTCATTGTCCTCACTGCCACCAATCCCATGTATTTCTGAAGATTTTATGAAGGCTTTTCTATGAATAAATATGGATGTTCTTCCCACTTCTCAGTACAGATAGGTTTACATTATTAAACGTTTGCCCTTTGGGGACACATCATTTTGTAAATCTCCAAGTTCAGATTTGCATGTACAAACAGGGCAATTAGACAAACATTTCAGTAGTTCAGCACTTTTTCAGGGACAAACCCATTCCCTTTCTCCAAGTTATGAAAGTCAGAGTAATAGAAACAAGATAAATAACCTTAAATATTCAATCTAAGCTCCAGTTCAGGAAAGCAGTTAAGCAAGTGTTTCACTATTCAAGAACACAGACGCCTTTTTAGAAACAAAATATCATTTAAATATTTCTATATAAAAATATTTTCCCAAATTAAGGACTTTCTCTTTCTGTATAAAAATCTTTTCCCAAATTAAGGACTTTCTCTGAAGAACATATGCTTAATACATCCAGTTGGGAGGAGATGTTTCACATTAACCTACCTGAGCTTTGTATGAGGTCAGTTTTCCACGGTATCTTTACTAGTCTTTAAAACAAAAAAAAAAAACCATAGACAGTTGAAATCCAAGGAGGACTTCTGCAGGCAACAGTGCACCAAAAGAATAAATACAGCCATTTATCACACAGGTGGTGGACAAGGCTCTGCTTTATCTATAAAACACAAAGGAACAAACCTAAACTTGATTGTGAAACTTTTATTTTGGTGTTCTCCCTCTCCTGAGTGTGAACTCTTTTGATGTTTTTCTATGCAGCAAGTATAGACATTGTCTACATATATCTATCTCATCAATAGAAAAATTTGTTGATGGGTTAATTTTTAATTTTCTTTTCCTATGCAGAGATGCCAAGTTTGACAGATATTTTACATGGGAAACAAAATAGAAAAATAGTTTCTTATTTGGCTCACAGAAAAATCATGCAAAATTTAATTATATCAGGGAAAATTTACTGTAAAGGTTTCAAAACCTCTTACAACAAATGTTAAATCTAAAATGTAAATATTTACAAATTTAAATATTTGAAAATCTCTAGTCTGTTTAGATATAGTATATGTAACAGATGTTCTGTGGATTTTGTTGCTATCTAAAGGTATTTATAGCAATTAAAATGCAAAATATATTTCCATTTTCTAATAATATAAATATAGAATATTTACATTAATGTGGAGTATTATCTAGAAACAATTTCCAGCTCTAACCTACTTTGGAGAAAATCTAACCTCCTACTTATTTTTCCAGTAAGACAGTGGAAATAAGTATACCAGAAGTATTTTATTGCAAGAGAAAGGATTTGGTGATTATGTGCTTAATATTCATCTTCCCTTATTCCTGTTCTTGACAAATGTCTTGAAATCTTGAAATGTCAAGTGGCCTTATATACTGGCAACACTGAAAACTGTACCTATAATGACAATATTTATTATCTGGGATGTATCCTGATGAAATTTTGTTTGCAGGCACCGTGGATGCTGTGCATGTGCATAGCTTACAGCATAGTTAGTAGTTACCTGAGGTCTTTGAGCTCAAGCAAATTACATTTAGACTTTCGCTGACTTCAACTGGTATGGTACAAAAACTCAGCATATATTGTTCATATGCTTCTTCAGCCTGACATTAATATTTCTTCCCATTTTCCCAAAGCCAAGACAGAAAAATTTCCACATAAATTATTGCCAGTCAGGTCACACTGCTTGGGAACAGAGCTGGTGGATCTACAAACAAACATTTTTCTTTGAGTTCAGAGTATTTGCCCATATTAATCCCTCAAGCTGTTTTTCCAACTAGATCTTAAAATAAACAGTCATGTGTTTCCAGAGATCATGGACTGATCTTTGCCCATGGAAATGCATGTACCTTTAAGGCAGAGAATGTATGAATTAGATTTCACTGCTCACAGCTTTATCCACCACTAAAAACCTAGATTGAAATTGAATAATATATGTGCTATAATCAAACGAGCAGCACTATGTTTGATATATTTCTATCTAGCTGGTAAGTTGCTCCTTATTTATAAAACCTTAGAAAATATATATGTATTCCACAGGTTGCCTTTTCTTAGGCCCTCTGGGAGCTCAATAAATTAATTCACTAGCTATAATCTGTAGCCATCTGAGTTCAAAAGTGAATTCAGGAAAGATAAAGAGAAACAAAATATCCTGAACTATTAACACTTCAGAGTCAAGTAGAAGAGAATCTTATGTTTTCAGTTCATGCTCATGAGCCCCAGCACTGTCGGACTTGCTGTGATTTTTTTACTCCAATTTAGTGTCTTAATGGTCTTCATGACCAATGCTTGAAACACACACAAGTGGTTATAGAGGAGAAAGTAGAGTAAGTGTGCATATTAAATAGGAGACTGTGCACATCACTGATATTAGGAAATAACCCTTTTTCCTAGTTTCTTTAAAACTGTTTGTAAGTAAGAGAGGGTTTCTCTCCCTCATAAACTTTATTAAGGATAAGTAGACAGAGGCCATCTGGAGAAAAGTGGGGCAGAAAAAACAAATAAGGGGTTTTTTGACAAAGAGAGTGCGAATGTACAAGGAATAAGGTTTAAAACAGCAGATATGTATGAAAGGAAAAGATCTGGTGGACAAGAAATGAAGGAGGAAAGAAGGAGGCATAAAAGGAAGCAGGAAAAAAAGAAAAATCTGCAGCTCCCTGCTGGATTATGTCTCTTGTTGCTGCGCTCTGCAGCAACCTTACTCCTATTATCTCATACACTTAGGCAGCTTATACACCATGAACAAACCACTATGTGTTGATTTTCTTAAAAATAACAGCAAGTCTTTTACTCCAGCCAGGATAATAGTAATGATGGCCAAGACCACATCTTGAGAGGGCTTTTTTCCCATTACTGATTCATTAGGCAAAGCACTAACTGAAACTACTGCTAATGAATCACTGCTGCCTATCAAAGTTGCAACAGCAACCTGAAAAGAAAAAATAGCAGTATGTGGTCAACTTTAAAAATAGTGCAAAACCCCTTTTTATTATTTTGAGTAGCTCCAGGATGTTTCTAATCCTATAATATTTCCCCTAATAAGAAATGTGTGAAGAAAGGTTTCTCTCTAATCCTCTCCCTTTAGAGCATCTATGGAGCAAGATTTTAATCCTTCTCTCAATAAATCACCAACACTTGTTGATTTTCAGTTGTCCTTAATAAATCATTTGGATCTTCACATGCTGACTTCATTGGAGCTGGTTAGCACTTATTCTGAATCGCTAGGATTTCCTATCATAAATTCACTTCAGAAATATTAATTTAATGCTTCAGCTATTTCTTTTTCCTTTTTTTTTTTTATTTGGCTCCAAATCATTTTCCTAGCATCCCATTGGAACAAACACATAGGCTTATGCTTAGCATATTTATTTTCTGTCTATTTCAGGTGCCACTGATTTTCTGCTGTTTGAAATCTATGAATTTCTAAGTGTGGGTAAATGTAGTGAATAACCAACCATCTGATAGCTGTTACACTGATGTTTCTATATTTATATTAGTATCTAAAACAATAGATTGTGTTTGCATATAACTGTATATTTTGCTATGTGTTCAATGAAATTTATTTCTTTTGCAAAATCCAAAGCCTCTATATAGAAAAAGTACCTTTAGTAAGCACTTCAGAAATTTGGATATGTTCAGGATACAAATATGTGAACAAATCCACTGACGAATCCAAACATAAAAAGTTACACAGAAAGGCAGCAACGCAGCAGGAAGTAGAAGCCTTTTATTCCTGGACCTGTTCCCATATACTAAATCTAAAATCCTGCTGAGTCACTGGAGAAAATCTGCAGTCCCAGTTGTCTGAAGACAATTTTTGCAAATACTTTGTAAATAATATTTGACTTTTTAGATGAGACTTTTCGTGGATGGTCAAGCAATTTTCATTTCTTTTAAATTTCAATTTCATACCTTTTAAATTTAGTGTCTTAAAAATAATACATTTTATTTCAAGTTTTATTAAGAAAACCAGAATTGCTTTCTTGGACTAAACTTAATGAAGATATGGTACTAGAAGCTTTAGCATGCTCTAAAATAAGTTTCTAGGAGTAGCCGTGAAACAATCCATGCAATTAGGCAAGTTTCCTTTTATAGCTGTGATCAGCACTTAGCTTATTCCTCAAAGAATAAATCATAATATCTTCCTCAAGACAGTTGGCAGTTTCTAAATTCTATGGTTTAGTTCTATTATTCTAATAAAATTGAGAAACATCTTTGAATCATACCTCAGTAACATCTTGCTAGCAAGGTGTCCACAACTCACTGTGACATAGAGGAAAACATTTCCAATTTTTAAACTCATTTTAATTTGACCTGTAGTTACTATAGAGATTAAATATATCCAGTCCAGCAGCTCTTACAAATATTAAACTACCACAGTATAAGGGGTATGACCTTTCCATGACACTCTAGCAGGAATCAGGTTGGCTCTGCAACAGTCAACATATTTTTAAATAGTCTAGAGCTTGAAGTAAAAGGTTACATGTGGAAGTCTAGGGGTTATTCAGAAGAACACAATTAATAGTAAAGAATTACAAAAAGCCCTAGCAAGAGCAAACAAGTGGGAAAAATTGTTTTACAATCTTCACCATGGACAGCTGTATAGTAATGTAGACAGAGGAGCAAAATTGAACTTAACTGACATGCTAAACAATGTAATAATTATGACTAAGGAAATGCTGCTTGTTTTTATAAGATATTCTTCTATAAAAATATATTTCTCAATTTGCCAGTACAGTCCAATAAGTGATCTTAACAATTATTAGGAATTAAATGGAAAATCAGACGAAATAAGAAGGCTTCAGTGTAAATCCATGGTGTCTTGGCTAGTGTTGATACTTCTCACCTTTCAACTCAAAAATGCCATAGTGAAGCTTTGGAAGGTGTAAAAGGGGATGAGCAAAGATATGAGAGCATTTCCTTATAGCAACTGAACATATGGACTATGATGTCCATCTGAAAGTAGATCTTTAGAAACATGATTCAAAAAAAAAAAAAAGATGGCTATGTATTACTCTTTCCCAATCAAAAGATTTGGGAATGGTGTTGGGAGAGAAGCATCACATAAATAAATTAGCAAAGGACAGGTACAAAGCAAACATCTGGAATAATTTTCCCACTGTGTATAGTTTATGTGTGAAACTCCTTGAGACAGTTGAATTCACACAGGTTCAGCAAGGAGCTGGATAAGTTTGTGGAAGGACAATCCATCAGCTGTAATGTAATAAAGGTGCTGTCTCTCTCTCAAGAATCTTTGGGTCACAGAGAACACAATTTTATGTTTGCTCTACTCTTTGAAAGAGGTGGTTGCTAAGCCAAATTGCCAGGGGCAGATGCTGGGCAGAGCAGACCTTGGCCACTCTCAGTGTTATTCTTTTCTAGGTAGCTCACTATTTGGTGAAGCTCTGGAATTTCCCTGATTCTTTCCTTGCTTTCAGTGATTGCCGTGCTTATCTTCTGGGGATGGTTTCTTTTACTGGGCATGACTTACATTGCCTGGTGGGGCTGTAATTCATATGTTGCTGTCTTCCTGCATTTTACACAACTCAGAAAGGGCAAATAGACCTCAGAGAATCATCTTTACATTTACTATATGTCTTAAAACAAGCATCAAAATACAAATAGCCTAATGGGATGCCAATGGAAATAAGGAGACCATCCACTGAGTTCAGCCACAAGCATACTAAAGATAATACACTTCTATTTATTACTTAACTAATAGTTTATTTAGTTATTTGGAGAGAATTTCACCAGAAAAATAGCCTCCAACTCTTCAAATCCAATCCATTTTTATGGAATCCTGCATACTAGTTTTGTCAAGGATGTAGCCACTGTAATTGTGCCCTTTTAATGTGCATATTATATTGATAACTATAATGGAAGGCAATGAAAAGTGTACTTCATTACCTTGAAATTATCTGAAGCACCTGGGTAATTTTCATTACATAGTCACATAAAGCTTTGTGTAAACAAACAATTTTATTTTATTTTTAAAATTTGCTTTCTCATTTAAAGTCTTACTGATCTCTTGGCTGTGCAAAAGAAGAAAAAAGATTGTTAAAGGAAAGAAAGTCAGTTTATATTTAGGAAATCCTCAGCAAAACAATATGTCATTAAAAAAAATTCCTTGAAGCAGAGTAAACTCAGGTTTGGTTGCCTAAAAGTATTAACAACATGATTTTGTACTCCTTGTGCATTACTTGTCTTCTTTTGACAGGACAAGTAACATATCAGAAAGAAAATCCCATTTGAGTCCTGTTGATGTAGCACTTCTGAAGCCAGTGAAATCTCTCTTGCACCAAAGTGTCAGAAGTATTTGCTGACATGAATAAGTGGATATCATTTGCTGTATTTCTGTTTTCCTCCTTCTAGCAAACTGTAAATGTAAACATGCATTTTTGTGCCAGCTAGTGTGATTGCATTATTAGCACAATTTGGTCAGAATTTGTGGGAAAGTTTCAAAGGTTCAGAAGCAGGATATGGTTTTAGTTAATTTTTTTATTCCTTACAAAGCACAATTAAAAATTATTAGCACACTGTTTTGTGTTATCATAGTCTCATTTTTATACTCCTACATGCAAACGGTGTTTTACTTGAACAGAAAAAAAAATAAAATTCACTGTTTTAGCACAAGCTGATTTTGCATTTTCTAGGGCTTAATACAACAGTTCTTGTGCAATCAATGACTGCACCAATATTGCCCCAGTGTGAGAAATGCTGAGGGCTGTAAAATACCCTGTGACTATTTTTAACCAGAAATCAATGTTAAGCTGATTAAAATAAATATTTCTTTAATTGAAACAGAATTCCAGTTATTATGACACTGAGAGTGAGACAGGCCAAATTCAATTGCTGAAAACTGTCTGAAGGAGTGTCTTTCAGGTCTTTATTTATTCTTTGTTTTGTTTTGTTTTGTTTTGTTTTGTTTTGTTTTGTTTTGTTTTGTTTTGTTTTGATTCAGAGTTGCCAGAAGGGGTTTGGTGGGTATTTTTAATTGGTTTTGTGGGATTTTTGGTGGGGTTTTTTTATATCTATAAAAGAAACAGAAGTTATGCTGGTTCTGGGAGAAGATCTTCTGTTCTACAGATGGTCACTCTTAGCATAACCTCGAGGTTTCTCAACACTTGCAGAATTCAGCCCCATCTCAGGGGGCTTCACTGATCCAGGGCATTGAGCATGGTGGGGATGGAAATCTTGGTGAGAAGTCTGACCTCAGTGGAGACAGCTCTTCCCCTCTGGCTCCACACCCTTTCTGTGCTACCACAGAATGGACTAGGAGGGGTGGCAGCCCTTGCTTAGAGTGCTGTGCCTCATCTCCATTGGCCTCTTAAAATCACATTTCACACTTAGAACTTGGTGAGGGATTTAGCCTATATATAACGAGATGTATGATTAATCTCACACGACACTTTGGCAGGGGAGATACTGCTTCTTTTTCACTTCCCTGGTTATCTCAAGGACTAAGCAGAAGGAAAAGCCCCATTTGATCATCTCTACTGGCTGCCTGTAATTCAGCCTCATCCACTTGGGTTGCACTCACCCGGTTGCCATTTCTTCTGACTCAAGGTAAAACACACCCACCATTAATTCAGGCCAAACCCACCAAGGTTTTGGAAGATGGGAACTGAGCTCTTGAATACCTCACAGGACTTAATACTCTGACTGAAAATTTTGACCTGTTGTGGCAGCCAATTATAAAAAGCAATATATGTGGTTTAAAACATTTATCACCAGATATAATGAAATCGAAGCCAAAGTATGAGCTCACTCTTCCATATAGTGAATTACCCTATTAAAATATTTAGAGCAGTCCTTCACAAAAGTGAATTAAGCATTAAATGGAAGATGTCTGATGCTTTATCACTATTTATGTTTGTCCTTTTGTAAGAAGAGTGGCATTAGTTTATCTTTAGAAAAAAAAATAGAGGTAGCCTAACACTATTCAGGAGTGTTAAAATGAAAAACAAAGCCTCTGGGGAATGCAATCCTGCTTTCTAAATAATAATTTCTTCCACAGCACATTTTCAGAACATGTGTTTATTTTTAATGTAGATAATGATACATCCTTCATCGTGTACAGATTTTCTGCTTAACTGTCAATTATTACATCTTGAATATTAGTTACTTTCATACAAGTAGCTAAATATATTGCCAAAGAAAAATGAAGCCCTAAAAAGAAATTACTGAACATCTGCTATTGTGAATGAGTTTTTCATCTGTGACTATACTCAGATTGTGTCAATACAAACTTTCAGGCACAGCATATTCCCTTGAGATGGTTCCTTTTTATCCGTACACTAATTGCATTCATAATGAAATATATGGATTCTTTTAATTTTGATTGTCTAGTTCTGCATATTGTTCATAAAACAAAAGGTTAAGAATGACCATATCTGATGTTTATTTCAACAATCATTTTGATTGATACCATATGTTGAGGTTTTGCACATCTTTTTCCTTCCTTATGTGTTCTTAGCATTCTGATATAAACTAAACAAAAGAGAAAGCTTATCTGAGTCTTGAAAGTATAAATTACTATGAGTTCCAACCTACTACAACATGAGCAACAAGAAGATAGCACATCCCGATGGTACAGGACACGATCATCATGGGGAAACCTAACCTGGAACAACAATAAAATAAAGATTAATAAGGGTAAGTTTGTTCTCCAATCAATTTACAAAAAAGATATTTGAATTATCCTACACATTACAAGCGAAAAGTATGTTTATAGCAATACCAAAAGCAGAGATGTACTGAGTATATAAAAGTCAAATATTGAAGCTCACTTTTCTACCTCCAGCCTTAGAGAGACGAGGTCAAAATTCACACAGTTTCATTGGTTTCAGAACATCCCTTTCGATTCACATTGTCTCAAAATCTTGCATGCCTCGTTGTTTTGGCATTTTTCAGGTTTTTTTTCCCACACACACAACATGCAATTATACAGGTAAAATAACTATTCTTACAAATTATGCAGCATTAGAAATGATTTTCAAGTGTGTATCCCTTCAGATTAGGTGTGGGATCCTGGTGTGGCCCTTTAGAACACATTATATAGATCAAACCCATTAAATTATTTCCTTGTTGATCTGAGTCATGTACAGCTAGCACTCCTCTTCCATACCTCTCACCAAGTCTAACAGGCTTGAGTATTAACAGGCTGTTGGAAATAAACCCCAGGCACTCATAAAATTGCTAAAAATTTGCTGTTCTATCCAAAAAGCTATTTCTTTTTCACCACAGGAAAAGATTTTCAGACAACACCCAGATTTAATAGCTCCCTTTAGACTGACAAACACAGAGAGCAGAGACAGACAAGTGAAAAGGATGTTGTGGAGTTGGCCAAGTTCTGAATCTCTAAATCTGCAGGTCTTTCAGATGTGTGAAAAGAAAAGTTTTCTGAAACTCAAAAGCATTATTGAATGATACCAGGGGTCTGTGAAAAACCGCTGCTGTGATCACACTCATTTGTTTTATGTTACTAAAATCACAAGGAGAGCTGAGATGAGAAATTATCATGCCACAAACGATACCCTTATACACTTCCTATTGCCAAATTCAAACAAGAGTTTCCATAAAACTCAGAAAAGCACAGCAATATTCTCTGAAGTACAGCATTTTATTAATTCCTTTTATTTAACTAAGACCAAGTTACACATGTGGGTATATCAGTTGTGCCTTTTTGCCTTACTTTGCCCTTAGGGAGTTATTCGAGCCTTTTCCCCTCTGCCATTACTGACAGAAAGTTCTAAGAGAATGACCATTTTGTAGGGGACAGGAGGACATTATGCTCTGAGCTTGGTTGAATGAGCAGCTCCTTCCTTTAGCAAGCTATGGCTAGAAGTGACCTTTTGGGGCATTAAACGTGTCCCCCCACTTCCTCTGGCTATGAAACCCCTTGCACAAAATGAAAACTAAACTTCTCAATTGCTCATCGCCATCTGCTTTCTACCTGCAGCTGCAACATTACCCTAAACTCATGAGATCTTCATGGGATGTTTCTTCCATTGCTGTTTTTCTGGAATGCTGATTGGCAGAGGCATAGATGTGATCAGCAGATCAGAAGTTCTATTGCCTTTAACAGTTATTGATTTGAGTTTCTGAGAAGGGAACTCTACCAGCAGTGAAGGTCACTGCAAACACAAAATATAATCAGCCTTAGCATATAAAGTTTGTAGAATAACTAGAAAATTATTGAACACAGGCACTCTAAAAAATGTGTTGGAATTATTTAGGAGTAAGCAAGTTTAACCATAATGCCAGCTTCATGGTCACTCAACCCAGTACTGAAGTGTGCTCATCTCACACACCTATAGAAGTAGACACAATCCAAGAGAAAGAAGGAAAAGCCCTGCCAGACAGAAAATGTACAAAGGGAAGAATGTCAGACTGACAGATGATCTCACTGCTGTGTCCTTGACATTGCTCTGAAGAGGCTGGGCTATCTCCTTGTGTACAAGTGTCTCTGTGTCCATCACCCAATATTGCCAATATTGCCTGCAAGATTTGCCCCAGAAGGACTGTGCTCACCATGCCTGACTTCAGAGGCTTCTTCCTCCATCTCTGTAGGGTTTGTGATGGTGTAATGGCCTTTTCTGCCATTTTGGCATCAGGCATCATTATTGCTCTTCTGTTCTGAAAGCATTAATGTTAAACTGCCATTTGGACTTGGGGGAAAAAAAGGAGAACAGAGAGAAGGGACAGCTGTGCCCAGAAGGTGAATGGTGAAAGGTGTGAAAAATTGCTAGAAAGGGTTAGAGAATTGTCACAGCTTTCAAATATTTCCTGAAAAGTCTGAAATGTATTTTGAGGATTTTCTGGGAGGTGGAAGAGTTTGTTTTTTTCCTTCTGCACGTGCATAAATATACTGCAGAGAAGTGTTATTTGTTTTCCAGTCTGACTGGTCAGATCCTTGCTTTTGAATGACTCGTTTCTTGAAAGAGCTGAATCACTCTTCAGTCACTAAACTATGATCAAGCTGATTATATTTTAAAACAGAAGAGCTAATTCACATCCTGAAGCTATCTTAGGAAAAAAGAGCAAAAAATAATTAAAATAATTTCCTGGCTAGCCAGCTCATTCGCAGACCCTTCCCATTTTTCTGACAGCCAAACTGATCTGTGGCATTTCCTAATCTCACTTAGATAAAAGTGTCCTGATAGGACAAAAAAAAACCAAAAAACAAACCCAGCAATGGTTATAGGAGCAAAAGAGGGTGGCTAAAACCTCCTACTACATCCTTTAGTATATTTAATGAATGCTCCCTGTGGCTCTATCTACCTGACAGGCTGGTGAGCTGGAGATTGCTACAGGGCTCATAAGAGCAGGGGTTGCTGTTTGACAGAAAACATAGATCTCTTAACCTCACACTTGGCAAGCAACGAGCTGGCACTGGGAAGAGTGGAGACAGCAGATCTTAATCTGTATTAATGCAACCTAACAAACCTCCCTGGAGAATGCACAGTAGCTCAGCAATGAATGGCAACATGGTGCCTTTCTGAAGACTGGCAAGGGGAAGAAAGGATCCAAAAAGATTCAAGGGCTACTTGACCACTGAAAAGAGAATAAAAAGGCTTGGAGGCACGTGCAAGAAAATGGATTAATTATATGGGGCCACGTGGAGGAATTGGGATCATACCACCACTGTCACAGTGCCAGACAAATGTGTAGCTGGAGCCAGAAGCAGCCAGCCTGGGGAGGAGCCTCACTGCAAGGAGTGTGCATGCTTGCATAGGGCACAATTGCAAAGCTGTTATTCTCATTGCATGGGCAATTACCCCACAACTTGAGGTCTGAATTTCAGGCTCACTGGCCTGAGGACTAATGTAATTGGATCAAATTCAATGTGGAATTTGTGCACCAGAGCGAGAAGAGATAAAGGCAGTCAGTAAGTATTAGTTACTGTAGAGTTAATCAATTCCTTGAGTATCGTGCGATCGTGCTATTTACACTACCCATTGCTCTTCCCTAAGGAACAAAAAGTTCCTGTCCCAGGCCACATATGACACAATGTACACCTATGAATGTTTTCTTTAGTTATATTGAGTCCAAGAATGCATATTAAACAATGTAAAAATTACTTCGAGCCACTCCTATTTCCAGCATACCTCTTGGAATCAAAAAGGGCCATGTCATCCATTTGTTCCTCTCCAGGGAAAAGGATCAGTGGAATTTAAAAGTTATCAAAATATTTTCTGATCTAAAACTTCAGATTCATAAGAAACACACTAATGATCATACTTGGCATAAAAACACATTTTTGCATCCTGCACTGCACTTTCCTTGTCCCTTCCTTTCTGCAGACAGGGGTATACACAGAGCCTGCATGGTTCAAAAGGTGCACCTCGGCTCTCCACAGCCAGCTGAGAGAGGGTTTACCACTGCAGAGAGAAAGCAAGGTCAGATAAAAGGAAGGGAAGGATGGCAGGATTTAGCAGTCACCCCTTTTTCCCCTCCTCCTCTTCATATTAGAAGCTTACATGTAAAACTCCTATCTAAATGAAATCACACAGCCTAAATATACACGAAAGGCAGATGTTAGCTCAGTGTGAGACAGTGAGAATGTTTCAAGTGAGAGCCCCAGGGATCTGTCTCAGACAAAGTTTTACTTATTAATAACTTCAGCAATCCGGTAACAAAAAGCTTGCAAATTGTCCCAGTGTGGGAGACATGTCAGACTCTGTGGAGAACAGAATACAGCATTTTCTGAGCAAATCAAAATGAGAATTTGAAATGAACGAAATGAAACTCCATGAAGGTAAGTGTGAAATATGTATTAGAAGTCAACTGTGGGCATAAAACTAGCAAGAGAAGTGAACCTTTTCCCTGGAAATGACCTAGATATTTCTAATTCTGTCTCACTGCAAGTTTTCTGGACTTGGAGAAAAGCAAACCACTGTATAATTATTCTGGGAATAAATTCCATTTTTTAATAAGTTTCTATGGAAGTGAATATTACAGTTTTCTTAGGTTATAAGTTTATCCAGTGTTATTTGCTAAATAATAATAGTGAAGCCTTTGGGGTCAGAATTGAGTTTTCTTGAATAAACTGGTCTTCTACATCAACTTGCAGCTCTATTTTGTGATGCTTCGAGAGCCAGAAGGATCCAGTATGTATAAGACTGTTCATTGCCCTGTTCTGCATGATTTGGGACACAAAATACAAGATGTTCTCATTCATTAAAACCTTGCCTACAGGCACTGCCTTCATTGACAGCTCATAACTTGCACAGCTTGTGCATCCTTGGGGAAATCTGTGGAAGGAGCACGTCTCCAAAGAAATGGGGAACCTTCAGTGGATTTTCAGTGGAAAAGTAACAACAGAAATTTCCCAAGACCAAACCACTGGCAATGACAGAAGACTGATGGTAGACAGGGGTAAGAGTTAAAAAGAGTTAAAGCTAACTTCTACTCCGTTTGTATTTGCAATTTAATGCATAATTTAAACTCAAGTGGTAGAGTTTCATCAGGCTTAAAATTCTGTTTTCTCTCAGTTTGTATCAGTTTCTACTGCAAGATCTACAGAAGTTATAACCTCAGCTTTTGCAGAAACAGGCAGGGCATGGACAGATAGTGGACACTCGTTGAACATGAACCAGTGATGTGTCTTTGCAACAAGGAAGGCTAATGGTATCTTGTGACTCATTAGGAAAACATTACCAGCAAGTCAAGAGAGGTGATCCTTTCTCCCATTCACCACTGCTGAGGCTACACCTGGAGTGCTGGATCCAGTTTTGGCCTTCCCAGTACAAGAGACATGGACATAATGCAGAGAGTCCAGTGAAGGGCTACAGTGATAAAGGGACTGAAGCATCAATCATACAAGGAAAGGCCTGAGGGCTGGGGCCATGCAGCCGGGACAAGAGATGGCTCAGAGGGGAACTCATCAATGCGTATAAGTTCTTAAAGGGATGGCATAAAGAACACAGCACCAGGCCTTTCTCAGTGATGCCCAGGGAAAGGACCAGAGACAGCACCAAATGAAACACAGGAGGTTTTGTCTGAACCTCAGAAAACACTTTTTTTACTGAGTTGGTGACCAAGCAATGACACAGGTTGCCCAAGGGAGATTGTGGAGTCTCTGATTTTTGGGGCTATTCAAAAGTCATATGGATATGGGCCAGGGAAATAGCTCTAGGTGGTCCTGCTTGAGACCTCCAAAGGTCTCTTCCAACTTCAAACACTCTGTGATTCTCACACTTTTTTTTCTTCCTCTGTTATTCAACACAGGATAAGTAGGCATCATCTGCACACCTGAAGATTGACATCTCATCAGAAAATATTTAATGAAGAACAGAAGACAGATAATTCTTCTCAGTCAAAAGCAGCCTCAAAAAAAAGACTCAGGTATGGGCATGCTTAAGACATGCATAAGATTAGTCCTGAACAAAAAGAAAGTTACACATTTTAATGAAATGTCATAATTCAATTTGCAATGTGTTTTTCTCTTCAATCAAAGGATATAGCCACAATATTCATCCTATTTCCTCTTTTCCTTTCTTTCAATGCAGACTACCTTGTGAGTGTCCTATCATTTCAGCTGTATCAACTTTTCCATCATTCTTAGTCTTTGACATCCTGATCCAGTTTATCTGAAAGGAAAGTATGGACTTTCCTAACAGCTTAAAAAAAACATATTCAAAATGTTTATCAGATATCCCATGACCCCTTCAAATCCAGACACCTGTTGTAGCTCAGAAAACAGGTGGCTAAAACTGCAAGTGATCATTAATTTAACATTAAATTACTGTGAATTTCAAATAGTCTGGAATTACATAAAAATTACAGTGTAGTTACCTACTAGTTACATAGGAGTTTCTGTGAAATTTGAAACACAGAACAAAACCTATAATTCTATTTTCATCTGCTTTCTAGATATATAATTTCTCATGATAGTCCATCTGTTTGAACCTATGCCAAGATTTTCCAAAGAATTACTGCCAGGAGTAAACTTAAGATAAGGAAATTCAGATCCTGAGCAAGGAAATAGAAAGGTGTTATGGTTTGCCTCCTGCCATCTAGAATTTTCTCCTAGAGGTGTTTGGCTGTAACCTCAACATAGTTGTATGCAGAACAAGCAATGGGCCTTTCCTTGGCCTTCCAAAATTCTGATTACTGAAAGAAAAATTTCAGATTTTAATTCAGAGAGAATAGTTGGTCTGCCAGCTCCACCTGACAGTTTCAAATGACTGTTGACACAATAGTTGTTACAGTCGCTGTCTAGGTCATTGTGGTCCAACAGAGATGAAATACAGGACTGTCAGGATAAGAGACTGATAATTATCCAAAATCTATTCATACATGGTTAGTAGCCAGTAAGAAAAAACATGAAAAAAATTTGGAAAACCCATCTCTTCTAGTAAAAAAAGATACTGTAATTGTTCATTTAAAAATCAGATAAGTGTTAGATGACAAGGTTGTCTGACCTTTCTTTTAAAAATAAATATACAATTCCAATAGAAAAATGTGAAATCCTGCAGACAGCCAGGGAAGAACACAATCTCAAGTACAGAAACAGAGCTGAACACTCTATAAAACAGAACTATTGGCGATATTTTTCTCAGAAAGACCAACATAATACAGTTAAATTTGCATTGTATAATAATTTTTATACTGTAATACAGTATAACTTTTTATTTGCTGGATCCACCTAGATGCACGTCATGCACTTTGGTCAAACAACCCCATTCAATGACACAGGTTTGGGAAAGAGTGGCTGGAAATCTACCTAGTAGAACAAGACCTTGGAGTGCTGATCAACAGCCACTGAACATGAGTCAAATTGTTCCCAGGTGACCAAGAAGGCCAATGGCATCCTGGGCAGTATCAGCAATATCAACAGGACCAGGACAGGGATTGCTCCCCTGTGCTGGTGAGGCCAAACCTCGAGTCCTGTGCTCAGTTCTGGGCCCCTTCCTTTCACAAAAAAGACACTGGTACTGGATTGTATCAGGGTAGGGCAACAGAGCTGGTGAAGGAGCTGCAGCACAAGTCCTGTGAGGAGCAGCTGAGGAAGCTGGGGTTGCCCAGCTTGGAGAAGAGGAGGCTCAGGGGTGACCTTATTGCTCAACTACTGCCTGAGAGGAGGTTGTAGCAAGGTGTCTGTTGGTCTCTTCTGGGGAACCAGTGATAGGGCAAGAGGAAATAGCCTCAAGTTTTGCCAGGGAAAGTTTAGGTTGGATGTTCAGAAAAATTACTTCACTGAAATGGTGGTTGAGCATTAAAACAGGCTGCTCAGGGAAGTGTGGAGTCACCATCCCTGAAGGTGGACTCTGAAGTGTCAGGGCAATGGTTGGACTTGGTAATGCTCAGGGTCTTTTACAAGCTAAAGGATTCTAAGTTTCTACAAATGTTAGGGGAATATCTTCTCTATAGCCAGAGTAGTCCACTTCATACCCTACTAAATAAGTATGACATGACATAAAGTTCAGCATAAAGATTCAAGATGATCTGTTAGTGCTTTTTGTGACTTCACATCACCCTTGGATCTATCATCACATGTTAGCAATGCATTTGCTCTCTACATCTTGTAGGCAGATCCCAAAACAAATTTTATCCTCAATTTGTGGCTTCTGGTTTTGTTATGAAACCTTTGTGCCATTCTAAAGCCCAGGAAATGCAAATATAAGTAATTGGTTCAGCTTCTTGAGAAAGCCATACTTATTCCTCTCCCACACGTCTGTGTAATGAGGTGTGGTTGTGAGTCTGAGCTTAAGAAGATTAAAATCATCATGGCCAACTAGAAGAGAAAGTCAATGAAGTATGTCTTGTCTGACAGCCCTTGTTCTCATGAATTGTTTCAATGGTTCTGATACAAATATTCTACTAATGAGATAGATTTATACAAAACTAGTGAGGTTTACTGTGCAAAAATGAAGGCATTAGGGCTGTTGAAATAGGTTTTGCAATATTTGCAGCAACAGTTTCTGTATTTTATGAAACATTTAACAGATTGTAAACTCACTTCTGACAATTATATGCTTTTCTGCCTTGCAAAAAGCAAATTCGAGGCTTAAAGACATTTTTCTTAAAAAACCTTTTTATATCTCAAATCTCCCTGCTATGGAAGTGTTGCATAAAATAAAACATTTTGCAGGATTTTTGAAACAAACTGCATCTATTTTTTAGACTACAGTGTATTTGTATATGGTCTAAACAAATCAAAGATAATGGATACGGCAGAAATTTACTGTGATTTATTTTAATTTTAAAATGTTTCAAATTGAACAACCTTTACTAACTCATTATTATCTTGTTTGTTTTTTTTTAACGAGAAATCAGGAAAGTAACTTGCTTGAATGTTATTTCCATTAATGTCTTAAATCCCAGCCCTCACAAATTGTATCTTGGGGCACTTCTCTTAGGTTTTATTTTCTTCTAAATGTACTCTTTTATTTTGGTTAAAGCACAAGATAAAGGAAATGACATTTTATAGTAGAGATTAATCAGCCTATTCTTTAATAATTTCATCAGAGCACAGTCAACTACTTTAAAAGCCTTCAACTTTGCTAAAAAGCCAGACATTGTGTAAAAAGGAGTATGTTCTACCCTCTTCCCCTCTTTTTCTCTCCACTTTGAGATTCCTATTCTAGTGCCACACAATGCAATGATAGAGAACTTGTGTACAGAAGTTCACCAGGACAAAGGAACAATGTAATTGCATTTTGAATGAAGAAGCAGAAGGATGTCTCCTGTGCACTTATGATTATTTTTCATTATGAATTCAGCAGATGCCTCCTGATAAAAGGCTGGTAGTGATGTAAGGCCAGTAAACTTTCCACCACAAGCCCTATGCTACAGGCTGTGCAGTCTCAGAGAACAGCAGAGAGGAGATTTTCATTCCAGCAGGCTGCACATGGAGGTTTCCCTCCCACCCACCATGAAATGTTAACCAAAGGCAAATGAGGGGGCAGATGAAACCTCACAAGCCCTCACTGCCATCATGGTGCACTACAGTGTACAAGCCTTTCTGCCCCAGAGAAGCCAAAGGTCTGAGCTCTTACCTGCTCTTTACATGGAAAATTTGTATAATCAGGTCTAACTTTAAGTGCACTAGCAAACTAAGGTTAAATTCCATGAATCCTATTCTAAGTGGACCCATTACACAGCATGTTAAAGCTCCCATATAAAAAACATTAGAAAAATAAGTAATAAATAAATGTGCCCTCTGGATTGTCACAGACACACAAATATATACCAACATTTTTAAGGAGAAGAAAATCATAGAAACATGGAATGATCTGGGTTGGAAGGAACCTTAAAAATAATCTGGTTCCAACCCCCCCTGCAGTGGACAGGAATAACATTTCACTGGACCAGGTCCCTCAGAGCTCCCTCCATCCCATCTTTCAACATTTCCAGGGATGGGGCATCCACAGCCTCTCAGGGCAATCTGTTCCAGTGTCTCACTATCTTCACAGTAAAGTTTTTTTAATATCTAATGTAATCCTACTCTCTGTTTGAGCCATTTTGGTCTTGTAAATGGTCTCTCTCCATCTTTCTCATAGGCTCCCTTCAGGGACTGGAAGACCACAACAAGGTCACCCCGAGGAGACCTAACAGATGGAGAAGATGGAAAAAGTATGGTGTGGGCAGGCAGATAAGCACCACCAGCAGGATGATTAAACATGGGCTTAACTACATGAGCAGTTCACAGATACTGTAATCAAGCAGTCAGAAGCATCACTGTCTAATTGTTACAGATGGCCAACTTGGGCCTTAAGGCACTTTCAACTGACAGGGCAGAGCTTGAGAAAGTCCAGTTCTCAATTCCTAAAAAAGTACTTCATTTTCAGAAATTTCTTTGAGAAAGACACATTAGTCCTGGTGTCATCACCTAACACACACCATCATGGGTGTTACTCAGGCCTGTGTTAGGAATAGGAATTAGTGTGTCTGAAATGAGGGAAAAAAAGAAATAAAAGCATTGTTGTTTTTTCTTTAATGAAGATAAGCATCTATATTTATATTTTCAACAAGTGGGAAAAAACTATGGTGCTTGCTACATTAATTTCTGCCTCCCTCTTCCCATTTCCAACTCTGCAGTGGAGGAGAAGGATCGCTACTCCAGGAATGCAAGTTCTTAAAAACTCTACACTTAACTGATAACAGAACACAGGAGGGTAACAGAAGTTCACTAACAAGTGAGTTATGTAGGAGACGGCCTGGGTCAGCAATTTGTACCCAGGTTACATGTACCCCAGTCTTCATCCTTTTTCTGTTTTAGTCCTTTGAACAGCTTGGACCATCAAGCAGTTGGTTTAAGTGTAATCAAGTGATTCTGAACAGTTCCTAAGTCCCACCAGAGAAACACTTTATTAACTCTCAAAAATATCAGGATTATTTTTTCAGATATGTATAAGATATTTTCCATGATGGTTTATTTCTCTAAACTTGGTCTTTCCAACCAAACCAACCAAACTTTATTTTTCATGATGAGTTTTGTGCCTCCTCCCATGAAAGCAATTCTTATTGACTATCAATTTAGAATCACCCTCATTACCTAACCACTATTGTTTTAGCCTAGTGAGCTGCTATTTTTCTGTTTTAAACTTTAGAGTAGCCCTTTTTAAATAACCTTAATTGAAGCTGAAAAACTGCAAGTATTGATCAGGAAGTTATAATTCAAGTGTTTTACTAGTGCTGTTTATATTAATGTAGTACCCCTGAATGTAAATATAATCAGGAACATATTTTTTTTTTAAGTTATTAAAATTCACTTCTAAGTTCAGGCAGTAAAAGAGCAAGGAATACAGTAAATACTTCCACGTCTTTTATGTGGAAAATAGTGAGTGTCTAGTTTACACAGGAAAATAAAAATCTATTTCCTATTCCATAAAAAACACTACTTCATGCTGCTCTAAATTCATTATAATGAAAATCTAAATACATTATAATGAAAATAATGTAAACAGTAAATCCTCCTTTCTTCTGATTGTGCTGGGACACACCAGGATAGTCTGTTTAACAGATTATCTAGTAACAGGGAAAATCACTTTGCTAGTTCTATTAAACATATCAAATTATTTGAGAAAATTAAATGCCCTATAAAATTATTTTATGATATGACTCCAAATATCTGTATGATGCTTTGGCAGGCAAACATAAAGCATTGGATAAATACTAGCTACGGAAAAATTAATATTTTGTCATAAGAAGACTTATTTATCAAGGTATATATGGTAAATATATATAAGTTTCATACTGATAGTGTTCTCTGAGTTTCCCAGATTTCATATCCCTTTCTTCCATCTAAGTTATCTTTTTGTTTGGATCTCTTGCAAATTGTTTTGCAAAACAGTGTTTGGAGATAAAGAATTTCTCCAAGCAAATTTTCCACATCCAGCACTGAATAACTCTGGTAATTGCAAAAAATACCCTATTTAATTAGAAAATCGCTTTCTAATTTCAACAATGTTTGAATAACACTCTTGTTCAGCAACTAAAGTGACTGTCTAATCAAATTGAGCATGTTGTAATTAACTAGAATCTTGGCATTTGATGAATCTGAACAAAGCTGAAAAAAGTAGGATTTTTTTGGAAAACAAAATCAATTTATATCAAAACATAAGACATTACACATGTGAAAATTTAAATATATGTTGTTCAATACAAAAAACTGTGTGTGAACTTTATAGCATCTCCCTGGTGGCATAGAAACAGAAACTAAGTTAAGGCAGTTTGGCTTTTTTTCCTCTCAAAGTCAAATTGCAAAAAGCACATAAATGAGCAAGCACTTCACTAATTCTTCTCACAATCACCTCTGCTTGCCTGGACTTGTTCCCTTCTCAAGCTCCCTTTCCTCCCTGTTCCCACCAACTCATTTATCCACAGCTATGGACACATAGTTTTTTGGAACGGGACTATCTTCTCCCATTTCTTTACGAGCTCAAACACAGTTCCTGGGCACAGCCTGTACTCTGAAATGAATGACCTGCCAAGAGTTGTTTCTCTCCAATATCTACAATGAGAGCCAAGTATGGAAATAAAGATGTCAACACTGTAGAATGGAAAAGTGAGGTGAGATGAATCTTGCCTTTACTGACAGGCAGCTCCATCAACATTAGAAAATAATGAAGCCTTATTTCCTATCTATTTGTGTCTTTAGTTTGATTGACTTTCTGTCTAGGTAAAAAACTTTCTTCTTTAACTTATAATGATGCTCACCTTCGTGGATTTTTTCAGTGTGTAAAGAAGTGTGGCCTCAGACTGCTCTTTCCCTAGGGAGAATACTAATAGGGTTTCTTTCTCCTTCCCAGCCACCAACTTTGATGGGATTTCAGGGATTTTAATTTTAATTGAGAAATCAAGCCCCCTGTTCTCAACATTCTCTCCCCTGCCAAGAGTGTTTGAAGTTGATAAGCACATTCAGAACTTATTAGGTGGAAAACACAGCAACACATTCACAGCAATACAATTGTACGAGAAAGCAGATGAAAAGTTAGGCTTTTACAGAAAGAAAGGAACAATAAGCTTTTCAAAGGCATTCTTTTTTTTTTCTGAAACATACTTGTTACAAGGAGATAACTTGATATGAATGAAGAAGCATTAGAGCAAGGGATCTAGCTTTGCATGTGCTTCCATTACATAGTTCTTGTCTCCAATTTAATCAGAGTGCTTACAGAAGTGGGAAGGTAACAGCTGAGAGAAATGTGATGTTAAAGTTTGGCATACATTTTGAAATTTTATGTAAACCCTAAGGAATTGTTAAGTTATATAGGAAACCTAAAACTCAGTTATTAAAAAAAGAAAACATTATTGTCACAATTTAATTTTAAATTTCAACATGATTTAATTAATGTGCTGCTGTTGACACCAACACAGCATATTCTTCTGACTTTAGCAGGAAGTAGAAAAGTGAAATTCTATTTAATGAAACATTTTTAAAAGCTGTATGACTTAATTAATAATCTCTGATGAAGTTCAAAAGCTTCAAGATTTTAATCAGTTTGCAACTCAGATGTATACCTATTGAACATGAAAATATTACTAGAGTAGGGAATAATATATAATTATGGCTCAAAGTGATAATACTTCCATATGCAATTTTCATTCTGATCACTTACATTTTAAATACTGTTCAGAAATCTCACAAATCCAAAAATTAATATTCCATTTGTATACCTTATACCTGAAAACTCCAATTATTCTTATGATGAAGAAAAATATCTGCCAAAATATAAAGAACAAATGAACTATTTACATGTATGGGTTGAAATTATTAAGGACTAAAAATGCATTTGAAGACTTTTTCTAAATGCAACTACATTATTAAGTTTGCACCAAATACACTGTGCTCTGGTAGTTGCAATTGAAATAAACAGCTTGCACAAGTGTCCCTGAAGTAATTTATTTAATGATAAGCTTCAGCACATATTTAGTGTTTCAAATTCTTCTATGCCTTGACATACTAATAGCTAGCACTTCATAATATATACTGACTAAATATACTTTGTGTCAGAAGAATGTACTCAGATTTGTAGTAAAATATTGAAAACATGGGATAATCTTAGTAACAATTTAACTGAGGAGATATTTATTCTGCAGCCTGAATAGAATAATGAGACAACACCGAAGGCCATGTAAACATGAGAAGTGATTGAAAACCTGGCCAACAGCTTTTTGAATGTTAGTATACCAGATACAAAGCTTCTTTTCCTTGGTATGCATGTACATGCTTTTCTGGCAGAGAAAGGAAATTAGTTCATGCTGTAAATCAAAAATCTCTGTGGGGCCAATGAGAAAGTTATACATTACCTTCTGCCTATTTCTCCTTGCAAAGAGTATAAATCTTGTGCAATATTCCCAGCATCTGGTGGGGTCAGCTCCACAATCTAATGCAGGTCATGTAGTTTTCCACTATGCTAGTGTACATATATCAAAAAATAGGATTTTCCTCAATGAGCTGTAATGTGAACTACTACAACCAAGAGGAGACTTCATTTCAAGCCTCAGCTTGGCCCTTTCTTTTTTCTTCTGCCAGTGACAGAAACTTTAAAAATACTTGATAATAATAGATAACAAAATTTCATTTTGTTGCCAACAAAATCACTGTCACTGGAGTCCCCTCCACTGACCTCTTAACTGCAACTAGAAGCAATGCTCCATTCTCTTCCTCCCAGCAAGTCAGTGGAATTGACATGTCTGTCTGTACTATTCTTGGCCTTGGAGGCTTCTTCATCTTCCAGCTGTCCACTGATCTCTCTTCACATCTGTCACTGAATCCTCTTGCCAAAGAGATGCTGTTCTTGACCTTCTGCTCCTACTTCCCTTGTTTCTCACTCCAGATAATTTCACCACTGACTACATGCAATTCAGAAAAGTCTCCTATGCTGACAATTCACTGATCTTGTTCCCTCCAATTAACCTAGACTCACTCTTTTCAAAGTTCAGTTCACTCCTCTGCCAGGTCTTTACTGATGTCTAGCTATCAGCTACGTGCCAGCCAGCACCATTCTCTTTTTTTTACCCCTGCAAATCTTTCCATTTATCTCATTTTCTTATAGTACTATCACTGTACTCCTTATCCTCACACATAATTTTAGTCCATTTGGACTCACATTTCAAGTTACTTCTACAGCTCTTGCAGATTTGTTCTGCTTAATTGCTCTTTCCTGACTAGTCACATAACTAAAATGCTATTTTATGGCTCTCCACCCCAGTTTCTCAATGTTGTTTTCTTTGACTTCAAGAAATACCAAGGATTATTCTCCAGCTCCAAAAGTTTGCTCATTGCAGGATTCTCTATGAATGCTTTCTCCAGTTATCTTCTTAAAAAAAGCACAAGCATTGTCAGCTTACATAGCCTAGTACTCCACCATTTATTCACAATGCAATGTTTCCAGCTGTATCCTGGAGCTAGCCCTCAGCACCATTTGTTATATTTCAAATTAGTAGCTTACTCACAGAAACCTTCCTAGCACTGATAGGGATGCCCCAAACTGCCTGTAAAGTCACTTTATCAGTATTCTTCCACTTTGTTTTGCTCTGGCACAACTGATAATATCAGACATCTTTGCAGTTCAGTATTACACTTCTTTATGTTTCTCTCTCAGCTGGACTAATATCACCAAACTTGGGATGTCCAAAGCTGAGGCACTCTGAGCTGGGCAGAAATCTGTGCAGCTGTCAGAAAGACATAAGCATATATATACATACATGGGCACTGAGGTCCCTTTCTATCTTCAGATCAACTCACACATTTTTTTCCCCTAAACTCAGCAAGTCATCTGATAAAAGAGTTTACTTCTCTCTACAAACCCTCTGCTTGCTGTGTCCTTAAAACATACAGTGACATCTCTGCCCTAAAGAGAACAAGCACAGGGTGACAATGGAGTTCTCACACATACAGACACAAATCACAAAAGGTCAATTATTCCTGACTGAAGGGAGGCCACCTGCAGTGCCAGGCAGAACTGCTTTAAAAGCAAAATAAAGAGAGCAAAAAAAAAAATTCAGATATCTGTTGGGAAACACTTTATGTATGGTTAAAATGCAAAGGAGGTAAAAAGAAGCTATAACAAGTGCTACAGTTGGATATGAATGATAGCAAATGAAGAACAGAAAGGAAACTGCTCCAACACATGATACCCCATTTCTAATCAGTGCCACTACTTATCTGTGCCAGATTCTTCCTCACTTGTCTTGGATAAAGTGTTTTTCTGCTTGCCCTTCACAGATATTTTTTTGCACATCTCCATGACATTTTGTAGTGTATCATCTTTTACTACACAGCTGGCTGCCGTGCTTTAGGAATGGTACTCCCCAGTTCAGCGCCCTTGCTGAAACATTCCACACCACAGGCCACTCATCTTTTCACCACCACAGGAAGTACAGAGCAGGTTAAATACTTCACCTTAGAAGCCTAAATTACCCTTTTCTTGTATTCATTACTACTGAACAATCTTATGCCCAGACTACAGGTTGGCTGGACAGGTACCACACTTTCGATCAGTGTTTTACTCTGCCTTGCCTTGTTAACTGTGCTGGACATTGACAAATTGTATCTGTGCCATCAGCAAGTGCAAAACTCAGCACAACTGACCCAGGTGGAGTAGGCAGCTTGGGGTTGAGAACATGATGGAAACCACCTGCACAGTAATTGTGCCTTGTACAATTGTACCAGCACAGCATAAACCAGAAGCACAGTATATATCCAAAGTAAGTGCTTACCAGAAGAAACACACTGGACTTCAAATAATGAATTAGTATCAAAAGAATAATAAAAAAAAATTATTACAGAAAATATTCTGCAATACTGAAAGATTTTGCCTTGGCTGTTTCTGTTCACAATCCTGGCAATCAAGAGCAATTTAGCTACTAAACATCATACTAGCCTCAGGAACTGATAGATAGCTCCTACAGCCTGGGGATATGACCGTCTGTTACAAGAATTTATACACCTGAAAATTATATGGTAATGTATGTTTCTGTGAATTCAATTTAAATTAAAAAAACATTGAAAGAAAAAAAAAAAGGTGGTATTAGCAACAAACAGATGCAAATATTGCTAGATTAGCCAGGTCATTTTGGTCCCAGAGCTAGACAAAAGGCACAAGAGCCTTTTGCTGTTCTGTAAGCAGTCTTGTAAACATCTCTCAGCAAGGTACAGCTCCATCTGGCAGAAGACAATTTCTTGAATTAGAATTCTAGTATTACCTCCTGGCTTATACCAGGCTACTGAACCATCTCACAAGCTCTGTACATAATCCAACAGTGCCTATAGTGACACTCTGAATGTTTGAATTAAGAAAAGATGTTCCTTTTCACAGCAAGAGAATGTACAGAGATTCTGTAAATATCATTAAAATGCATAGGAAATATTTCTCCTTTTTCAACAGTATAATTAGAAGGAACCATATTTTCTGCATAAATGCCCATCCTTTAAAGAGGAATGAGCAATATCAGAGTTTATCAAAAGGGCATGGTCTGTTTAATAGACTGACAAAGTTAAAGTCAGAGGTTCTTGTGTTGATTTACCAATTTTTTGTAGTTAAATCATGCCTTCCCTCCACTATGAGTTTGAATAAAGATGCAAAAAGCAGAGGCTGTTTCTTTGTAAAAAAATCACCTCTTTATGGCAGCAAAATTGAAAGATAAGTCAGACCAGTGTAGTCTCTCCCACTGTCACCACATCCCAGTGTCCCCACTATTACCTAATTCTTACTTGCAAAGCTGTCCCATTCATCATTCATCCCTAGAGTAATAAGCAAAGCTTTCAACCCTTTCAGACTTGGATATTTTGATTCCTCTTTATGCAAGGATGTCTTCTTTTTACAGCTCTACATATCAGGAATTTTCATGTGCTTACTGTGAACTGTGTACTCCCTGACCTTTTGTGATGTATATGTATGTAGCCCTTAAACTGCAGAAAGACCAAAGGTTTTGTGGCATTTTCCCTGGACTGCTAAATCATTTGCATCTTCATATAAATTAGCAGGTTCTAGGCCAATTCAAGTAAGTATGGGTATGTTAGGACAGTTAGAAAAATCAGCTGTTAAATGGAGAGCTACTTCCAATCTTAACTGCTTTGTCATTACACTTCCTGAATCAAGTGCTAATGAAAAATAAATCCTCTTCTATGCTAATAAAAATATATTTTAAGTATTTATTAATTTCTTGCTAGCAAAATAGCTCTGTTTTATTTCTAGCTAAGGAACTATAAATAAGGACTTTGTTTTTAATTAAATACAATGTTTTAAGAAATGACATGCCAAACTGAAATAAAACAAAGTTGATATATTTTTATCTCCATTGGATTCTCTAAGAATATTTTCTCCTTCAAAGCTTATCATGTAAACAGAAGTTATTGTCAAAGATTCTAGAAAGAACAGATATTTTCATTTCCAATTACTATTTTTGTAATCCAAAATAGCTTAGCACCTAGACATTAAAACACACTTTGTGAACACTGGTATGTGGAAACCGTTCCAGCTGAAGCAAATGTTAGAAAAACTGAAAAAAACCCCAAAACTGGCTAAACAGACAAACATCATAAATTATATATGCTAAACTGCAAACTTAAGATTCATTTTAGTAAGAGTCAGCACTAGCCACTCTAACCATGACATAAAACTATCTGGAAACTACTATATGAGGAAATAAAATGCTCCTCTTACTGATTAACAGTCTCCTTTTTTTTGTGGAGCATTTTAGGAGGCTATTTGAAAAGGTTGCAATGCTAAAATAATCCTCCAAGAATCATTAGAAAATGCAGGCCTTATGCAAAATTTATCAAACCAAATATCTCCCTGATGTGGCCAGCACACTGTGTAGGGAACAAATTTTTTTAAATACATTTATTTATATTTTTTGCTCCATTTTAACAAAGTGCTTAACCCATCTGACTCTTTTTTATTTTAATGCTCAAAAATTAGCGGTATTGCTGGATAGCCATTTATTTAATATGTCTCTTGTTATTTTTGTGCATTAGTAAGAATTTGAGGTATGAAGACAAATGATATCAGGTCATCTATATGAATAAGGTCACGAGAACAGAAGATAATGTTTCAGATTTACCTTTGACTTTCAGCAGAGCTTTTGTTGAGTGGACTTGCTGTTAATTTCAAATTCTTCCAATGTGAGATTCAGATTCTTCTTTCATCAATTTTGAAAATTTATGGAAATATTTCTAGTTGTGCTGGGTTTAATAAAAGCAAATTTCATTGTTGTCACAAGCTGGAATGAGTCCTGTGATCCTAAACTACCCATAACCAGTCTTGGCAATGAATAACGTACAGAAAGATCACACTTTACATCACAAAGACCCTGAGAAATAACCAGACAATATTTGATTTTCTATTCTTGCACCAAGAAGGTTTTGACAATTTTAATGTTAAATGTCATTAAATCCCTAACAGCTTTGCTGCTGGAATACATAGCTGTATGCATACAAAGGCAGAATTTGTTCCTTTCTAACACACATCATGCTTCTATAAATTCTTTTATTTATTTAAAGTGTCAGCATATACATAGAAATGAGAATACTTTCATTTCAAAGTAGTCTATCATTTTCAACAGGAATTTATTTATGCTAACCTAAAACATTTCTGCTGCTTTCAATCAAATATGTTATACATAAATATTCATATTTAATGGTGAAATTTGAGAACAGTAGGTTCATGTCTGGGGTATAACTGATTAGATGATTCTCATCTAAGAAAAATTATAGACCATTTCTTTAGGAACTGAACAAAGAATTAGTTAGTTAGTTCTGAACACAGAACCATTAAAAAAAAAATTCGGGATAAAAATTATAAGATTATTATGAGTCTCATTAAGAAAAATTCCTCTGGTGCCACAGGTGTCTCCATGAACTATAAACATAAACAACTAATCTTGTATTTCTTGTGCAGCAAAAATTCCCCCTAGTCAATAACACTTTATGATTTCCCTCTTGTACATGATCAGAGTTGAAGATCATGTCTATCAACAATGCATGATTCTTACAAAAGTTATTCTCATAGAATTTGAAATTTGCTGTATGTCTCCAGGATGAGTTTTAATTTTAGTAAATAATAAATGGCAAATGCAGAACTTAAATGTAAATCTGTTATGTGACAACAGAAGTGTCAAAACATATTCAAAATTTTCACTGGAATGAGAATCTTAAGGTAAAGTAAACATAACTCTTGCTGAATTATTTCCAGCAAACTAAATGGCTGACAGGTAAAGAATTGTGGTTTGTTAACTGAATATACTTTAAACCTGGGAATTAAAAACCAAATCAGTGTCCTTCCACTTTCTTCTCGTTAATATGCTGGACAAATGATGCCTGCTTCCTGCACATATATTTTTTTATGTAAATTGAAATACAGTATCTGGGCACCTTTCCGTGCACAACCTTCACCACGGTATCAATAAGGCACAGTAGAAGAATCCCTTTCAAATCCCCATATTCCCAGGGAATCAGATCTTGTTGAGCATATGGCTACACTTCACTGTGAACTGCCCTTTATGGTCATTCCAGGGTTAGTACATGGAGAGAAAGCAATACAAGGGGAGGAGAGCCACCCATTCCTGCTGAAAGCATGGTTCCGTCTCATCTCATGCCCACCCTGTCTTCCTAAGGACAGAGCCCTCACCTCCACCTCACCTCACCAGAGCACCTGGCTCTGCCACCTGACATCTGAAATGCAAAAAATCATAACAAGACCACCAAAGGCCCCAAAACAGCATGTGATTGGCTAAAGAATGAGGGTACAATTTAAAGTCCCTTTCACTTATATGGCCAGATGAATTATAGATTTGAACCAGGCTCAGGCAGATCCTGGTGAAAAGTCCTGACCATTGACCCAGGAGCCACTCAGGAGCTTGGGTAGTGCTGTGCTTTGTCTCTGCCTGTCTCCTTATTCTCACACAACTGTGTGGGGGAGGAAAAGGTTATGGGCTGGAAATAACAAGGGAAGAGATATGAACAGAGAGACAGTAAGGGACAAGAAAAGAGACCGGAGGCCAATGAACGTAGATGAACAGGTTGCAGTGTCTTAAATTTTCAGTGCATATATTACTTCAGTGTACAATTTTTTTTCAGTGTACAAAATTCCTATTAATATCTTTCTGTCCTAGTTATTATTTCCTCTTTTGCATTTTTCTTTGGAGAATTTTTGCACAATATCAGTGTATGCCTGATGAGAAACTTATTCTGGGATTCAGCTCCAGATTCAGACAAATGTAGATGAGAACTATATGTGAAAGAGGTTTTTTGTCTAAGTTCCCACAGGGAAGGTGGAAAATTTAGTGTGTTTAGGCAAGTGAATAAAGCCTTACATATCCACAAGGAGCTCAGATGGAAGCTTAGACAATTATCTCTTATCAAATCAAGTACTGTAATTCAAGCTGTAGCCCATCTTCTGGTAAAACACTTTATTGAGAATCAAGATACTTTTGTCACATGAAGATTGACCAGAATAAAAATAATATTAAAATAGTGCATTCACTCACTTTTTGTACTATTTTTCTAGAATAAAAAATACCAAAAAATTTAGTGCTTGAATTGGACAATAATTGAAGATAGAGTTAGAATGTTTCAAGACTAATTTGTTTCAAAATTGATGTGGGTTTGAGTAATTTGCTTTTCAAATGAAATGTTAATTAAAAATTTTAAATATTAATTTTTAATTAAATACACTATATTAATGCATAATTATTCTCATTTACTGTGGTTTTCGTAGAAATACACACATTTATGTATAAATATCATTAAAATTTGCCAATATAAATTGATAGTTTTACCCTTTAACTCTCATGAATCAGGAAGTAGTAAAAGTCAAGTGTCTCATATCAGTATTTCTTTTGTATATGTGCTACAGTGCAACATTTATTTAAGAGCTGCTAAAAATTAACTATATATCTATATGCATTAATTAAGGTACAATATGCATTATTTAGCTTTATAACACAACAGCATAGGGTTGGTTCTGGTCAGCCGAAAAAAGGGGACTTGAAGAAGCTAATTCTCCCCACCTCAGGATATCCCTTCAAAATGTCAGGGCAATTCTTCCCTTTCCACTGAACACAGAAGGAATACAAATGAACAGGCTCAATTACAGGGACAAACTCGTGTGCAATGAGTCATATTTCAAGTCAACTATTCTATTTCTAATTGTTGTCCTGCTGTTTATGAGGAAAATGCAGGAAGTTCTGGAGTAACACCATTGTAGGAAAAATCTGTAATTTCTCTGTGGTGAAGGGTCGCATCAAAGGTGACCTAAAAAGCCACTAACAAGGCTAAACCCCTTTTAAAACATTATCATATAATTCACACTTATGAGTTTAGGTGTGCAGACTTTTGTGCTGTGTCTGGCATATATACACCGAGCAGAACAGCCTGCAGACACTGTTCATGTTGGGAAATCATCTGATTTCCAATTACACTTCAAATTGCCAAGGCCCTGAGGGCACCCACTGGCCACACTGTCCCTGAACAACCCTCCTGGAGTTCCCTTCCACTCGTGGCCCAGGATCCCATTTCACCTCTCTCCAGGGCTCACCCAGCCAGACATCCTCAATGTCAGAAAAACACATTGCAAATGAGGTAGCAGTGTATTTTAGCAAAGGGTGGATTTTTTAATAGTCATCAGCACTAAAAAAAGATATTCAATATTTTCTTTTCTACACTGATAGTTCAGAAATTAGTTGCTTTTCTGAAAAGTATTGTTGAAATTTCTGCATAAGCAAAAAACTCAGAGATTTCAAAACCTGTAGTTCTACCCCCACCTGCAATAGTAATTATGACAAGTATTGGCTTGCCATGCTTTTCTTAATTATTTCAGTAATGGTTGTTTATTATATTTATTAATAGAATCCTATTCTCTATCTCAAAACTGGAAAAGCTGACCACTCATCTTGAAATTGTTTCTATCTCTTCCTATCAGAATAGACATAGAAATTAATATTTTTATGGCAGTTTATTCTGTGCATGTAAAAGTGTCAATTATTTTTAACCTCTTAACTAAGAGAAGACACTTATCTGTCACTGAAATTTTGAGTTTGACATCAATTAAAGCTTTCCCATTAAAAAGGAGTTATTAGAGCAACATGAAGACTTACACAATCAGTCTGTCAAAATTATATTACTGCAAAACCTTAAAAAGAAAACCTTTCTTGTCAAACAGGCACAATTTGTAGGTGGCAGGCTTTAGCTTCAAAATTAAAGCCCAGAGATCCCAAAAGCCCTACTTTATTCCCATATATGTGATAAAGAAAAGCAATTTTTAAAAAATATTACATTTAAGTAACCAAATGTGACAGACTATGTATACAAGAGAATACTGCTGTGTTTCTCATCACATTGGCCACTAAGCCAAATAATCCATATGGTGATAGGTCTAAAAATGAGACATAATCTAAACTGCTTTTAGTCTCATGAATTTTGTTTATGAAAATATAGAAAATATTATATTTTATTAATATGATAACATGTCCACATGCTGGCTGCAATAATCATGGAAATAGCACATGGAAATATCAATAGAAAAAACTATCCAGAGTCTTCCAAATTGAAATAAAAGAAACCACTGATTACGGTGAGCTCTCACCAAACCAGAAAAAGCAGAGGAAAAGACCTTTATTTGACTGTTCTCCCAGTCACTGCAAATAGCTTCTACTAGAAACAGTCCTCACTGATATACCATATTTAAGAAATACAAAACAATTCCTTTCTTGGTTTTGTTGTTGTTGTTGTTGTTGCTGTTTTTGTTTGGGTTTTTTTAATCTTACTGGGTTTTGGCTTTTGCTGGTTTGGAATGTTCTCAATTTTCTCGCTCCCTGGTTTGATTATTCACAGCTACATTGCCCGCCTTCTTTCCTTAAACATTTCATTTATCACTATCATTACAGACAAACCTCTTCTCTTGCTGAGAAAAGCACACTTTCCACCATGATAAAGCTCCTCGCTACATTAGGAGAAGCAAAAATGCAATTTGGTCTATTTCAAAGTGAATCCCCTTCAAGATGCATTAATTCTCAGTCACAGTGAAAAAAAAAATCAGTAGACAAGGTTCCAATGAATAGCTGGGACAGCAATCAAATTTTCAAAGAGTCCAGCCTGCACTTCAGAAAGGCAAACTTTCACAGAAATTTAACAATCTAAGCAACAGTGTTTCAATACTGCTTCTGCATTTGGATTTCAAAAGGCAAGGATTTAGGCACAAGGCATCAATTTAGAGCCTTCCCAGAAGGGCTTGGAGGATTAAAACAAAAAAAGCATTAAGATCAAGAGAAGCATGTGTAGTAGCCAGTCTTTCTGACAGAGAAATTGGAAAATAGGTGAAAAAGCCTAAAGCGTGTAAAAGTCATTAAATACAAACAGCTGTGAAACTGGTGTAAAGACAGAGCACTTCCAGAAAATCCTGTCCCATGCACAAGTCTATACACAGAAAATTTGTAATATCTAGAAGGATTAATAATAACTCATCTTTTTCTTCTCTACAGATGGGCTTTTTGTACTGGCTTAAATGAGAGCCTGAAGGACAGCAAACACAGCTCTCACACATTGCAACCCCACAGCTAAGCTCAATATGATGAACTACTTTGGGGCCAGATACCACTCAAGACCAAGAGGACACCAACAGCTACATTGTTTAGCTGCCTGTGGGAATATCTTTTAACCCACAGGACAGTACTGCCCTATAAGGCCCTGACAAAGATAGAATTTTTTTTTCCCAGAAGGTCATAGGAAGAGAAAAGGCCTTTGTACATCACTGAAGTGTTGTGTCAAGCAGATGAAATGGATGAGTCCTAGAATAACAAATACCATGGAGGGAAAATTACTTGCATTCCAACTACAGGCAAACCAAGATTATCTCATACCCAAAAGTGAGTTCCAGTGAAAAAGAAAGCTGGTCTGGACTTAGTTAAACCACAGAAAGCAGTGGATGGAGCACAACAGCTGATGTGATTTCGGAAGTAATTTGCACATTTTAGAAAACTATACTTATAGGAGCATGGACTTTTTTTTTTTTTTTTAATGTATCTGCTCCATTCCATACTGTGTTTTACCTCTAGCTCAAAATGTATCAGTAGCTTCCCACATTTGTGTCAAAAGTCTTCTTCCAATTAATATTTTCTAAAAAATTAACTAAGATCAAGACTCTGCATTAGATTTTTTCCCGTTTGTATAACATGGAGATACACACAGCACAACAGTTGGGTGCCACATCTATCAAAAGCCTTTCCTTTTCCATGTGCTGGATATACTGAGGTGGTAACAAGAAGAAACTCAACACAATTGTTAACTCAAAGACATGGTGGAAGAAATCAGTAAAAACTGTTTCAGTCCTACTTCTTTTCTTGCCAGAAAAATATCTCTAATCTTAGCTAGCAAAATGAGGTGGCAATATCAGCCAGCAGGATCATAAGAGTGGGGTCACTCCAGAGAGACTGTAGACACTCCTTTCTTCTCACAGAGACTTACTTATGGTTCAGGTAAGGCACCAGCAAACCTTTTATTTAAAGATGTGCAATGAAACGTGTGCTAGACCACAATGGAGCAGGGACATGGACACAATAGCTCCTGACACATGGCCCACATTCTCGTTAGCACCGCTGACATTGATGAATTATCTTGGAGAATAATGCACTGACCTCTTTTAACTGCTTTCTGATTTAATAGGCTCCATTAAAAAAAAAAATTAAATCACAATCATGACAAGCCTAACAGCATAATGGTACATATGACCTTCAGTTTGTGCCTTTTAGCATTTAACAAAAGCATATTTACCTCAATGCAAAAGCAAAAAAGGCTACAGATTAACTCCTGCCTTCTACTGTAGAAGTTTAATCAACTACAGAGTCTTCTCCTTTTCAGTCCAGAAGTCCCTAAAACTGGATAACACCTATTTTAATTATATCTTTTATCTAACCATGAAATTCTGTGCATTTAGATACAGAACCACTTGAACTAGTTTTAGAGGATTTGGTGGAAATTAAATGCAGTGAAATGAAAAATGAGGTAATTTACTTGCCTTTTAAAAGCTTGCTGGAAAGGTGAATATTCTCAGCTATGATTTCAGCCCATATTAGTAGTTGTAAAATATGAATCCTCATGGCCAGACATGTCAGGTTTTTTTTTATTTAAACTTCATCACCTCTCAGTGAAAAGTTGTTTTCTGCAGATTTTTCTAGTAATTATTTTTTCCCATTTTTACATGACTGCTATTTAAAGAGATACTGAAGAAGCACTACACTACTCTTTGGGGCAGACATTCTGATTTTCAAATCCACCTTGCAGCATAAATCATATCTTCTATGAAATCCTGGCCTTTAGATATACTTCAAGAAATTTTTCACAAAAATATAATTCTGTTCATTTTAAAAAAATTATCGTGAGAAAGTTTCACAAAACCTATCTCACCCACCTATTTGTAGTAAAACTTCTTCTCTTTACAGATTACTAGAAAAAGAAGAGCAAAAACATTTGAGCAGTCTAAACAAAAAAAACCCTCTAGAATAAATAAATATTTCTTACTACAACATTCACTAACGTAATGATCATCATAACTCCGTAACTTGAAAAAGGAATTTATTTATATCCTCTTCACACATTAAAGGTCAGCTATGGAAACTAGTCTAAAGAAATACAAGATATAAGTTATTTTTTTTTAAGTGTTAGGCCGAGGCAAGAGCGAACTTCTTCACAGATATGGTCTAAATCTCCATTTTAGAAAAAAAAATTGTTTTATTCAGGACCATTCTAATAAAAAGTCAGTAAATAAGATCTGTCCTGATCATGGAGTAAAATTAGAAAATCATGTTTGGAATAGAAAAGAATCTAAGAGAAGAATTCATCTTGCCGAACTTTACCTGTGTAGAAATTCTAGGCTCCCTCTGTACTCAATATCACTTTAAGTATGTACACAGAGAAAAATCCAACCAAGCTTTGTATTTTAAATACATCAGATGAAGTGGGGGAGAATTTTATGACTTTTCCTCCACAAAGGAAGATATAATCCAAGATACCTTGAAATCCTTTACATAAAATAGTTTCTATAGGAGTAGCACTGCACAACACAGCAGAATATCTGCTTTCTAACACTGCCAAAAACATCTAGAAATCATTACTCTTAAAATTATTTTCATTCCAAGTGCTGTTGGGAAGTTATTAGGTATTGATTTAGTTGGTAGCCTGTACTTATAAAAGGTGACCAAGAATGGGTTATGGTCCATGTTAAGAAAATATAGATATATATTACATTTACCACTCTCCTTGTTGTTCACTGATTTGTTTTAAAGTGTTAAATTGCTTTATACAGTTTGTGACTTATAAGATCCATGGTATACAATTTATAACAGAATACTCTATAAATATGATCACTCCTATAACTTGTATTCCTAGTAGGAATACCATAAGTTCCCAAGAAGCCTAATTCTTCCATCCATACTGGATGTAAATATGCTTTTCAGAATAAACCAGGACCAGTGTCCTGCATTTCAGCTTAACAAGAAAAATTAAATTCTCATCTGGTTTCAGTGTAATCCAAACCAGTTTTTCTTTCTATACTCTATTTTCATGCAGCTATTTCTTTTCCTTACTTAATTTAGTGATATGTGCCAGTAGACTAAAAATATCTGCAAGGATTGAATGGATAATTTAATGCATATTATGTATATCATTACTCAGGAGGAAAAAGGTGTACTGGAAAATACACCTGGAATGTGAGTAGTTGGCATCCATGCAATATTTAGGGAAGAGCTTTTAGAATTACATCCATTACTCATTTGTATGACAGACCAGTATTCTTTAGCACTTGTCCCTTAATACTCTGAGCTTAACCTTTCAAATTTATGAATTTCCAAACACCTTAAAGATTCTAAGTTCCAAAGAACTATTGATTTGCAAATAAAAAACAAACCCCAAAAAGAATCCCAAAAAAAACCCAAAACAAAACAGAAAAACAACCAAACAAACAAAAAACTACAAAACAAAAAAACACTAGACTTCTTCACAGATAACCACTGTCCCATTTAGGGCACATTTTCCCCCAATCTAAAACTCACACAAGCAAAGTTCAGTAGACAGGTTTTGGAGAGTTAGTACATATGCCAAAGAAAATATTTTGGAATGTCAGGGATGGCTTAGATTTTTCTCTTTGTTCTTTCATAGCCATTTATATTAGGAGATAATCTGAATTTCATATCCAATATTTTGTATTCATTGCAATCTAGAAACAGTAGCTTTATGCTAGTGAAAGGGAAAGTTACTCTGAAATCCAAAAAGGCAATTCAGAAATTATATATGAGGCATCCTAAATGGCATATAACACTTCAGAATTTAAAATAAAAATATTTTTAGCATCAAAAAAGTTGATCTGGCTCTTAGATTGGTATGGTTTGTGTTTATTCTTCAACTTGCTGCCTTTTTTTCCTCTCTAAAAAATAGAATCTTCCTATCTGATAGTAATTCCACAGTCAAAGTATCTTGATGATATGGGGTTGTGGATGCTAGCTTTGGAGCAGGCTGCCGGCCCATGGCCTCTCAGTCCTGCCTGAGAAGCTAGCCTGGGAATTCATAGGAGGATTTCAAAACAATCCTCAGAGACAGAAAACAACTGCCAGGTGCTGTTTGTCTGTCCTCTTGTTTTCCTTGCAGGAGAGAGTCAGGGGGGTGGTGAGCCCCACTGACCAATGATGGTGATGTAGCACTTTACTAACCAATAAAAGTTTCTTTTCTGTACTTTTCCACGTATCTGTCTATAAGACAAACCTAGAGCAATAAACTAGAGAGATTCTCCTGATGTGACTCCCTTGAGAGTCAGTGTTGTTCTTTATTGCCGTTCCCAATCAGAACGACAGGGGTTACATTTATTTTATTCACCTGAGGTACTAGCATTCATTCTTGACTGTTATTGACCTGATCCCAAAATATATGTCAATAAAATTTTAATTTAACTTCTTTGTGTGCTTCATGGATACATGCATACACACACAAACTATAGAATTTATAATCACTTTTAAACCAATCTCTAAACCTTCACTATGAAAGATTCAAAACTGAGGATTTATGAGCCAGTGTTCAATTAATAATGTTTTGATGAGAAGTTTTGTACAAATGGAATATTTTGTGGTTTTTTAATATATATACTTTAAACTACGTAATATTGTTGCATATGTCATATGCATATTATTTGTTTCCTTGATCAAAACTTCACCTAATTAACTGATGTCAACATTTTGTAGTCAGATCTATTTCTTAAAAATTATTTGAGGTATATTTAAGGTTTGGGTTTATTTGATTTTAAAAGAGATCAGCACAGAGGATCAAGTGAGAAAAGTTACACATGAAACTGAATCAAATTTGCTGTTTCAACACAAATAGATTCTTGCAAAGAGTTTTTTTCTTACATTGGCACCAATTTGATGACTAATAGTGGATATTACCATACCAAATGAGTTATGCAAATCTATGCCAGAACTACAAGACTATAATCTCACATGGGTAGAAAAAGTAGAAGGTTATTCCACTATCTTGTAGGACTTGGACAAAAAGAAGGATTGGAAAAAACAGAATTTTTTAAGCTTCTACAAGGACGTATGCCAAATCCTGCCCAGGGGGAAGAAAAGCCCATGCAACAACAACATCTGGGGACAGAGCAACCAGGGAGCAGCTCAGCAAGGAAGGCTCTGCAGTGGAGATCTTCACGTGGGCCCATGGGAAACCCAGAACCAAAGCAGCCAACAGCCTCCATGACTCTATAGAGAGGGGAAAATCTTTTCCAATCTGAACCTTTCTATGTTTTTTTCTATGATCTCATGATTAAATACTACTTCCACGACCTTCCCCCATAATATTGAAGTGACGTGTCTGAAGGATCACTGCTTCCTATGGAGCCAAATGAAACACTGGATCATCACAACTGCATTTTAAATGTTGAGGATGAAACACACACGTTTCACAGAATTTAAAGGCTGAAACCATACTAAAATTTTAATACCTGAATCACATAGCCTTATTTTATAATGAGTGAGACGACAAGCATTTAAATCCCATCTTTCCTTACTGGAAACTAAAAGCTAATCCAAAACACTTCACAGCAATAAGAGAAGAAAAGTAATACTTGTATGTCCACAGGCCAAACAATTCAAAGTTATTAGTTCTATTCAGAAGACATAGGAACATTTTAAGCTCCATGAAAACTTCACAGTAAATATAAATCATGATTCAAATTGCAAAAAGAAATGTCTTCTTACTTAAAGGCTCAAAATACTACTTTTCACCCTTTTTTCTAAAAATAAAAAAAAAGTAAATCCATATTCATTCACATTTCCACTTACACTCTTTGCAGAGTTTAAATAAAATCAAAAATTTAAATAAAATTTAAAAAGACAAATCACCCATAACTCAGGAAATATTCTTAAAGTGGTGTGCACCACTGTTTCAGGAATACTTGCTTTCATGGGGTTTGATGAAAGCCATGAAAACAGTTTAAATCAGCAGCATTTCTTTTATTCAACTGCCACAGATATCAATATAACGTTTGAGAGCAGTCATTAGATCAACACTGACACTTTAAAATATTGCAATGATTGTTGTTGGATAGTTCAAAGAAAATGCATTTTTCTTAACAAAGCCATCTTAGAACCTAATAATTTAAGATGAATACACGCTGAATTACCTTTCTACTGAGTTATCAGCTGAAAGTTGTATATAGTTTTGCTCTCTGCCATAACAGCAAATAGGACGCTAAAATCTAGATTACATTTGTTAAACTCATTTCCCTAAATCTGATAGAGATTTTCATATGCAATTGCATTTGAAATTTATTATTAAAATGAATTACTAAAAAGCCCTTCTAATATTTTTCTTACACATGTCAAGAAATCAAGATAAATGTAAAAACAAGCTTTAGTAAAACTAAGAGATCCAGATTTTTAAGGTTAGAAATTTCATGAAGGAATGGTTCCTAAAATCTCAAACTTGCCCATGTATTAATGCATGTTTTTTGAGAGTTCTTTATTCAAGTGGTGCATTTGAACTTACTTGAACAGAAGAACTCTGTTATCCTGTAAATTGTCAACATTTAACCCATGACCACTCACTCTTCCTTATTGATCAGAAGAGTAGTGGGAAGTGAGCTTGAGATAATTGTTGCATTATAATCATTAAACCTTTTCTCAGCAGTTCATAGAATCCTCCTTATCTACTTTGAACCTCCCCAAATTCTATCTTCTGGAGCTGCACAATTGATCAGAAAGTCCACAGGTGAATTGAGTTTGGGTATTTTGATCCCACAGTGCTCAACCAAAGTCTCCATCACCAAAATTCATACCCAAAATGTAGGGTTGATTTTATTCTGATCAGAATCACCTTTAAAAGAGCAACAGCATATTTGTGGCATAGAGTGGTGTTAATAGCAAGAAAATATGAGAAAAAGACACTAAATTATAAGGAATTAAAAAGACTACAGCTGTCTAACACATAATCCAGTAGAGAAATTTATATGGCTTTACAGGGTTCTTTTAAAATAGTTACATTCTATAAGTTGTGTAAACAGGATATCCAGGAGGTAGCAAAGAACATCACATTTGTCCTCCCACGTATGTGAATGACAGTCCTCACGGGAAGTACTGTTTCACAGTCTTTGCATCTGAGTGCTCTCAAAACAGATAAATAGGATATCCTACTGAAAATACTTTTGCTGTGAATACCTCACAAAACAAATCCTATGGTAAAACCAATTTTTTTCCTAAGTTATTATCAGAAAGCAACATTTTTGACACTTCCAAATTATCCTTATCCCCAGAGAAAACAGAGAATATTAATTCAGCTCTGCAGATGGCATATGAAGGGACGGCAATGACAGAAAAATGCAAAATCTTAAAATATACACAGTGCCTTCAAGATTTTATCCAGCTGACCTTACAACTGTAAGTCTACATTAGACTCTTAGGCTCATAACCTGCTCCTCTGGGCAAACTGATTTCCTCATGTATAAAATAATTTATCCCACATTCTTATCCCATTACATAGAGTTATCCAATCCTTTCTTCCCATAACCAACACTGTAATACAGGCACAGTCAGCCAAAATTTGCTTGAAATAAAATTGGAGTATTTCCCACAATATCCACTTTATATTTTTGTCAAATATGTTTGTCATTTTTCTGTGATTCATTTTTTCTATTGACATCACACATCGTGGACACAGGAGTGATTGATTTTGAATTACAATAGGATGAAGGAACATAAGTTACTTTATATTTGAAATTCTGTATGTCTTTATAAGGTTATAAATGCCTAACTTACAGAGAAAATTAAAGTCAAGTTGTAAATTGGATTAGCAAGTAAAAAAAGGTTATTAAAATCCCTACAGCAATGAGAAACTCGTATGTTATGGAGCTGGAATCAAATTTTTCACTGGTAACAAAAGGATTTCTCTGCTTCATTTTCATGTTCCACAGGGTGGTCTGACCTAGTAGAATGCTATACTCCAACAAACAAACTCAGATATACACTTGTAAAAATTTAGAAAACTATCATGAAATGAAGCATCTAGATTAAAAGAGACATATGCAATGTTATTTATCTTATTCCTTGAGAAAAACAAAGCTCTGTTGATTGTTTTACAGTCTGAATTTATATAAAATCATTATGTAAACCTCTTTAATTAAGCCAGGCAACAAGACTACAATGTCTTTATCTGACCATTTGCCAGGAGAACAGTACTCTCCTAGATTTGGGGTTTTCCTTTATGTTAAGCTCTTATTTAAGTGTAACATTTCTTTGATAACTAGACTAAAATCATAATAGGAATATTATCTTTCCCTGCCTTCTGCTTACTCATAAATGCTGTCTCTGAGCAATTACCTTCATATTATTAACACATCTGATGTTTTCTACAGGGTCAAGACTATGAAAATAGTTGGACTTCTGTCTAGAGACATAATGATCATTTGTTTGCTCTGATGTTTGTTCTGATATTCACTCTTGACCACATACAGCAAATATCCCACTGTTCTCTATATCCTTTTCCAAGCCCCATGGACTCACAATTCTTTCTATTTTTACCACTTAAATACTTGTCTTTGCGTCCACAGTGTAGGAAAAGTGTAAGAATTTGAGGAGAGAGCAGATATAATCACACTCATGTAAGTAACATGAAAACTGAGACTTGGATTTACACTGAGTATCAAGCTGAGCAGGAATTTGATATTGCCTAGGTTAAGAAAAGGCAAATAGCTCCACATTCTGTATTAAATCTTATCTTTTTTTAAATGTGAAAAAAATAAGAGGACTGTGACTGGAATATCATGTTCAGCTCTGGCCTTCTAAATTACTAGAAGGATAAGGAAATATTAGGGTACATCTAACTTTTTTTTTTTCAGGAGGAAAGATAGAGCACATCAATAGAGGTTAATGAGGAAGTTTTCAAAGTGAAACAAGAGCATAATTTGGCTGTGCTAATTCCAAAAATGCAAGAGCATGTTTAAGGAAATTATTATTCTGAGCTTATTCTTCTTACGACTTTCAATTTTGTTTTTCTCATAACGTTGCTTTCTTTCATTTTGAATTTGAGTTATTCCAAATGAATCATCCAGTGGCAGTCACTCATTATTTGCCTTCATGATTCTCAGGCTGGTTAAAAGCTGGATCTCTGAGTGGCAGGACTTGGAAGGCACTACTGGGACTCAGAAGCCTGGGGGAGCAGCATTAGTGACTGGTCTTCAGCAGGACATTGTGCAGCTGATCACACTGAGAACTTCTGCCTTTTCCACATCCTCTATCAGCAGATCCTTTCCCCATTCAATGAGGCCCATACGTCCCCTATTCTTCCTTTTTGCTGTATGCTTCTTTTTGTTTTTCTACCACCATGTCTAACAGATTCAAAGATACAAATACTTTCATGGTGATAAATTAAACTTATTACAATATTGTATGTTGTAAATGATGTGTGACACTTTTTATTTCAGTGGAACATAATAAATAATCAAAAAAGCTCACAAAGTCTGGAAACAGTGAGTAGAATTCATGGCAACTAAATGACCCTCTCTCACAGGCAATCTTGCTTTTTCCCTTGTGAGCACTGTTCAGACAGAAATGGTCTCTACATGTGTTGATGGGTAATTCAGAGAAGGGAGCAAGATCTGAATGCATTCTGAAATGGATAAGATATTTGGTGACACTTGCCAGCACATTCACTGCCAGGCATCCATGGATATGACCTGATATCTCCTCCAGCAGCAGTGTATTCTGAACATCAGGCTGCTTTAAGGTGCTTCAACACAGAGAGGGAGCCCTATTCCTTTCTCTCTTCTTTCTCAGTATAATCTTTCTCACCTAAATGCCGTCCTGCTGGAACAACCCTACAGGCACAGCACTTCCAGCACAAGTTGCTTGGATGGTGAGAATGGGACACCAGACCTGTCTTCCCCTTACATCCATCTGTGGAGCACCAGGCCCTTGAGGCAGTAGGACCCTTGATCCAGGGAAAGAAGCAGTTAGTTGTTGTTCTGAGGTTTCCCCAGGAGGCTAGAGAGATTTCTGAAAGACTGTAGCATCATGGTGATGGTCATGCACTTCCCCAGCACAGGATTTCTTCTGAGGAAGGCACTCCAGAGAGAAGCACATTAAGCTGGTGAAACCTCAGCATTCCAGGCAAGTTATCACACCTGCCCACCTCTGGCTCTGTCTGGGCAGCAGAATAGCATTGCATACACACAATACACACAGAATAGCACTGCAAACACATCTGCTGGATTAGCTCTGCTACCTTCTTAAAATGAGTAGATGAACTTTGAACCAGGCAAGTGCCACTGCACGAAGACACACAGAGGAAAGCCCACACACCCTCTTACAGAGCAAGGAACCTGCTTCTTGCCTTTTTCCCTCCCTGCACAGAGAGTCATCATCGTGCCTCTCACCATGGGGAGCCACAGCTTACATAGAATCTCACCCTCTGTGAGGTGTACTCACCAGACATGCCTATCAACCCTGTCTGGAATTCCTCTTACAGACCACTGTGTCAAAACATGGTTTTCAAAAAAGCTGCTTCTAGCCAAGCCCTCCCCCCACCCCCCTTAAACACATTTGCATGATTTGGTTCAGCATTCAGCTAGGTAAGAAGTATACTGGAAATAGAGTGCTGTGCTGTATGACACTAGGTACCACTTGAGACAGACGTGGCATGGGTTTCCTGTACACCTTGGAAGGGCATAACAAAACCAGCTCAGGCTGATATAAATACATCTTAACAAAAGTCAGTCAGCAGAGGGTCATCATCTCCCCACAAAAGGTACCCATGATTTTTCTCTGGTGACTCACAGGGGTTTATTAAATGAGAGGGTAAAAATCTGTGTCTCTGCTGGGAGAAGCACTGCAGATGACCCCTCAATGGGAATGTGAAATGCATTGAGTCATCCTAGGCAAACAGGGAAGAAATGCAGAAAATTCACTTTATACTTTGAGGCAACCTTAATAAATAAAAGTAAGCAAAATCAAAATCCTCAAAGGGATATTCAAAATACCTCTTGATGCCAGGAGAAGCCTTAAAACATGTGAATGTTTGACTGAAACAAATATTTTCCTAACACAAATTGTGAAGAAGCTCATGATTTGCCTGTTCAGTGATTAAAAGGCAACCAGAAAAAGCGGGCTTTTATGGTTTTTTTACTAATTAATATCCACTGCTATGTCCCAGAGACCACAATGGATTCTGTTCTCACATCATTGTTCAAGGTGGCTACAGTCTTTCCCAGAAATTGCTTCCACTAAAAGCACATGTATAGAAGGCAATTTCAGAGCATCTGCCTACTGTCGTCAGTCTTACCAAAGAATATGTTCCAGTAAACACTGCTGAAGAGATCTGTTTTCTCAGTCAGTCTCAAAGAAGTTTTAATAACATTTCATTAGAAAATCTACAGAGAGGACACACTGCTAATGCTGCATACAAGTTAAATCTCCAAATGTCAAAGTTAAAACCTGTGAATAATGAACTGTGCAATCCACAAGCCCATTATTACTGCATTACCATTTTTTTGTGCAAGGGCTTGACTTCCAGGAAATCTGTTAGCTATTACTATGTACTACATAAGGCTGTTCTTCAGTCTCAAAGATCCTGACAACCAAGCCTTTGATTTGATAGGCATCTGCCTTTCTAAAACATATCATCAGAAGACTATGGGTGGAGAGCTAAACGATGCTATGAGTAGCACATCCTCACAGCTTGAATTTTAACAACAGCACTTTGGATTACCTTTCTTTTTAGAGTTATCATTAACTGGGCTCCAGAAAATCCTGTGTGATTAATCATATAAACCACATGGGTTTGAGGACTTTGAGGTAAACAGTTTAGAAGAAAGCTGATAGAGCTGAGAAACTATAATAAACAATGTAAAGAAATTAAAGAGAAAAAATATATCCATGTGAGATTAACAGTATCCTGTGACCTAAATAAAGAAAGAAGCAGGGAATTATGTTTTAGCTAAATCAACTACACTTTAAACTTGGACTTTTTGTTTCATCCTCAATTTGCTAATTTCCACTTACATCCTTGAACCACAGTCTCAAAAACTGAAAGTATTTTGAAAAATATTAAATTGTTGTAGGCATTAAGTACACCTTGTCCCTTGAAAACATGCTGATGAATGACCTGCAAATAAAACTCCACTAGTAAAAACTCTGTTAATTATTAATTAAACAATTATTAAGCAGCAGCTTGAGTTATTACTGGCTGCTCATCACACTTTCATTCATAGTTGCTAAGTAGCTGGGAGAAAGAATTAAGCAAATAGTTTATTATGGGATCATGAAGTAAAAATCAACTCAGTCTAAATTAGGACATTTCAGTTTCTCTTCATGAAGGAACATCCATGAAAATGTGCAGAAGAGAAACTAGGTTTAAACAGCATTTTACAATAAAGCAACGATTTTTTATTTCTACAAAGCTGAAGATTGGGGGTGATCAAAGAAGGAATTTTGGAGGCTTTGTTTCTGCTGGAGTTCCACTGTGCTCCCACCAGCTTCATGAATTCTATCAACATTATACAGAAATAAAGTGATCTGCCTTCCACCTGCATTTCAGCTGCCAAAACCAAATAAGGAACACAAGTCTATTTTTTATAGAGCCTTTCGCTAGATTTTTCTCCTTAGAAGATTCATTGTTTTCCTGGAGAGAAAAAAACCCCATCAGATTTAATGTGAGAAGTTTAAAATTGTACCTGAAGAACTCCATGAAAGAGAAGCCATAACCATGCTGTTCAGCAATTCCAGCACAAACAACATTTGCAGATGCTCCAATCAATGTTCCATTACCTGCAGTTTAAAAAATAAAGACCAGTTTATAGTTTTGCTCTCTTTCTTACTCTTTCTCTGTTTATTCTGTATTAAAGCACTAAAATGAACTCATTACAAATGAAAAATCAATTTCTGTTGTATAGGCTTGGAAAGAAACATAGTCAATACAGCCACATCCTATAAATAGCTTTATGCTTTGAAATATAAGCCTGGTATTATTCCTTAGTTCTACTTACGCCAGAAAATAAGAAAGGAACATAGTACCAATAAAAAAAAAAATAACACCAGAGATCTGCATTCAGATAAACTTGTTGATTTTTAATTTTACTTAACTAGAAGGTGCCATCAGATGAGGTGAAAAGATGAGATAGTTTGAGGATGCTAGGAAACATGGATGCCTTTTTTCCCAATGCCAACTTGATATTGGCAATGTAATGTTTTCTTTATTGATAAACTAATTAATTTGTAAGATGTTTGGGTTTTTTTTAACAGAAATTTAAAACACAGTAAGTGTGACAATGGAGGGGAATGGATCTGTTTCACATCTCTCTCCTAAGGCAAAAGAATCACAGACTTTGTTTACCTAATCACCGTGGTTCTTCAGTAAATAAGAAAACATAATTTCATTCAGTGAACTTCTCCAAATTAACTTATACAAGCCCCCACAGGAGAGGAGCACAACAAAGAAAAATAATTTGCCACATTTATAATGCGCATCTATCATCACTTCTCTTATCCCAAGCCTTTTCCAGAAATTGATTTATTTCTTCATTTTCTCTAAACTTTTAACAATCTGGCAAAGTACAGAAATCAGGTATTCAGAGCTCAGAAAGACCGACCCATTTTCTACATCATATCCATGAGTCATACCTCAAACTTATACATGCTGCATACTTGAATTCCACAAAGCAGATGGCTTCTGCAAATGTTTCTGATCTAAGGCACGACTCAGGAAGTGACAGTGACTCCTACATGCTGCTCTTTAACTGAAGTTTTGAACAAAGGAGGTAACAATCTAAGGGAATTTTTATATATATATACACTTTGGTAAGTCATCTCTTTCGCCATGCATCACTATATTAACAATCAATTATTCTAAGCAGAAACCTTCCTTTCCTCCCATTGTCATGTAGTTACTCTTCTTACTTTGGTTCTGTTCAAAATTTTAGCTCCATGGAAACTCTTCTGGTCTGACTTTCATGGTCTGACTTTGAGAGAAACAGATCATAATGTAATTTATACTCTGGTTAATTGTTTTAATTCAGTAAATATTTCAGGTCACCCAGAGATCAGTGTACCAAAAATTATCTTGGCATAAAGGCAGAAGAATTATTCCCCCAAAGTATTCACACATGGTACTGTTATGGCCTTCTGCACCTGAGAGTGCACACAAAATTAGCAGATGTCTAAAACTATTCTTTAAAATAATATAACATTCTTAAATTTAAAAAAAATGAAGTGCTACAAATCATTTGACTGGTCATTATAGTGACAGAGCAACAACTCTGAGGAAAAAACTAAACCCCAAAAGTAACTCAGAACATTTTAATTACTATTTTTAGTTGATTTCATGAAACCCAAAGCTTTTCAATAAAAAGCCCTGGTATGACAAAAATTTTTGTGAGTCCAAAGAAAACTCATGATTCCTATTTATTCCAGAATGGTCAATTATAATCAACACACATTAGGCAGCAAACTGAGATTTCCATCCTGGAGTAGAGATCTGAACAAAGGTATCTTTTGTCTCAGGTGAGTGGCCTAAGCAACACCTATTAAGAACAATAGACCGTTTTAATTTTCTCATTAGCACCCTCAAACAACTCTTGAGCAGATGCCACTATGGAATAAGGAAGACACAGGAATCTTGTGATGAGAAAAGCATTCCACTCCCACTCCCTCTAGTCCCAAATAGATATTTTATTCTGTATATTTCACTCTCCCTCTATGTTTTTTGGTTTTTTTTTAATTCCCTTTCCTCCTGCCCTCCTAGGAGCTGTGTTAGGTGACCTGCTTGCTCTGCTTTTAAGGCTTTGACATTGGAAAGGAGCTGGAGCTCAGTGCAGAGATTCTGCCTGTCTCTGAGGAGTTCTGCTGATGTTGGTGAAACTGCACATCAATACAAGGGTGTATCCTTATTGATCACAAAACTATTGTGATCATGCTTGTGAGAATTATTGATAACCTTGGCTTCTTATCATACACAGAAAATCACCCTCACCCCTGCTTTAGGTGTGGAGAAAAAAGAATTAATAACATTCATTAATGTTAATGAAACAGAAACCTTGAAAAAATTGTGTCTAGCACTGGTCATTAGGAACATCACAGCTCATTTCCCTTGCCCTCTCTCTTTTTGCCTCAAAGTATATCCTAATTACTGTAATGCATGTTTAAAAATACAAAACTGAACTTGGAACAAGAGCTTTCCTGGTAGATACTGCCATGAGAAAGCCTAGACACAAGGTGTGTGGCTTAATTTGAAAATAGAACAAATGAATACAGCTGATGTAATTAGAGAAGTCAGGAAGGAACACTTCAGGAATGGAATTTTAAGTTCCAAACTAATCACTAGTCTACAGCATCCAAACATTTCATAAGAGATTTCTTCTCTATGTGTAGCACAACCAGTCATCACTCCCAGAATAATGTTACTGCAGACAAAGAATATAGCTCTGGCTTCAAATTAAAGAAATGAGACTAAAACTGCACTTGTCCCATGGCTCTGACTAGATACAGTTGAGATCTCCAAACAGCACGAGCTCTTCTATACTGTATGGGCTATAGTAATGCCTTCACATAATGAAGTATTATGGAAAGAGTTTCTGCTTCAGCAGTGAATTGATTTCCCCAAGTAGATTTCACTTGAGGAGAAATTGTCACCTTAAATGTTATCTGTGAGAAGCAGCATTACTTTTTCATTTGTTTGGAGTGTGTCTGCAGTTTAATTAGGCACTGGCTCAGCAGGCTTCAAAGAACTGCACTCAAATTAACAACAGAGGCAAACTTTTGTTTCACATCCCAGGAACATCTGTCTCCATGGCACGAGTTTAACTCAGAAGTGAAACAGCAACACCGTGACCCTCTGAATCATGGAAAACTCAAGACTTGGTTAATGTACACAGAAACCTATACATTAAATTCATTCTGATTCATGCAAATTAAGAATAGAAATTTTTTTATGACTTCACCCAGTTTTGACTTCATCTTCACATCATCTGCAATTTTAAGAGCAATTCAGCTTAAAAAGGCTCCTGCTTGCTTGTTTGTATGCTCAAAACAAAATAACACATGGGTCAACTCTATCAACACATTGCAATAACCAATCTGTTTTGAGGAGTCCTATTGTAACTTTGTTGATGACTCCTACTCACCTTTTATCAAAAGGCATGTGCTTACTCAGAAACTGGATTCACTACAATGAATTGTTCTATTTCTAATGTCAATAATATGTGATATCTGTGAAGTAAAACACTTTTTTTTCTGAATATCTGTTCTTTTTTTATTCTTGACAGACTACATGCACTCTTGTCAATATTAACAATTCTTAATATTTCATAAGCATGAAATGGAGAGACCTTTTCTTAAGGAAAAAAATAGCAATCCTAATTAGCTGCCTATGCTACACAGAAGAAAAACCACAGAAGAATCCTCACAGATCATAATCCTTTTTCCATGAAGCTGCCCAAGCTTTGCACAATCATTTCAGAAACAAAGTAGGTCTTCTACTGCTTCTGTCTAGAAAAGGTGATATAAGAGCTTCTTACTGATATGTCTCAAGGCAAATATCTTTGAATAGCTTTACGGAATGTGAAATCAACCCCAAGTATAAGACAGTATTTAAGAGTTTTAGTTAAGAATAAATCTCTCAAGAAATATCCAAGCCCCACTCATTAAAATGTGCCTTTTCATCCCCAGCTAACTTAGAGCTACAAGCAGGAAGACACTGACAAGGTTTGGTAAGCTTGATTTGATAGCTGCACTATCCACCAGCCCTCCTTCTTCCAGCCTTCTTGTTCCATTTGTAGCCACTTTTCCGTAACCCAGAGTTCATCTGTTGTCCTTCACTACATGGCTTCTTCAGAGACTGCCAAACCTGAACCCAGACCTTGCACACCACACACAATGCACCTCTTGTGGGCCCAGAGGGCCTCTTCCTCAGTAAACGGAGTCTGCCCAAGTCACCGTAACCTGCAATGCCCTGAAAATCAATGCTGGGAGAACCGATTAGCCATACTGAAAGAAGGAGTTGGGAAATCAGATTAGAATCACAGCAAGAAAAGGGAGAGAGTTTGAATCAATAATGTGCATCCTCTGACTTCAAGCCTCATCCTCAGCTATTGAATTTTACTTGTCAGCAGCACATCTATTGTATCTAAATGCTGTTAGTTCTCAGGAGTCCCTTTAGTATTGCCCCCACCAAGAGCAAGCCTAACCCTTTTGTTTGCTGAGTTAATATGTTTGCTTGGAGACTCACCTCAAAGTGCCTGGCAGGATTAGTGTTTATCACTCAAAGCCCTGAGAAATCAAAGGGAAGGGATTATCACTAATAAAGCTGTTTGGCCTAGCATGAGCAGCCATCATAACAGTAACTTCCTTGAATATAAAGGAGATAATACCTTGGGTGACAACTGAGTGGATGGCTAACAGAAATGTTTGTTTTGCTGTGAGAATTACAGACCATTTCCCTTCCATATGCCCTGATAGTGGAGAACAAGCTATGCCTGTGCTTAACCAAGAGGCCTTCTGCATTTTCTCTCTCCTGCATGTCTGGACAGGTAATGCAGAACTAAAAGATCACCCTAATTTCATGCCAACACAAGCTCTGAGAACAGCTTTTCCCTAGCTTTTAACAAGCATCTTTGACAGGCCCAGTTTTACACAGGACAGCTGTTCTGCTGTGTCCAGACAAGGATTCTCTTTCTGAAATAATGAGTTTTATGCAGTCATGAATAATTTTAGGGTGAGGATTTTCAGCCCTGCTATTTTGCTGTTATGACCCATTCCATTACAAAATTTACTGAAGGAAGCCAGCTCCTTTCTTCCAATGCATTTTTAAAAGAAAATCCTGTGCAGTCTCCCATATAATTTACATTGTAAAATAAAGGTAGACTGATGTGCCTGGCTTCCTTTCCACAGCATATTATCTACTTAAAGCACAGGCTAAGAAAATGTAACAAATCTGTCTGCCAAAATGAACACTGACCAGTTCTGGTTTTGATTAGCCTTACAGAAGACAGCCTTCATAGCTGTCATAAATTTTCAGTTTCACACAAAAGTAATAGAGATTTGCCTCATTAAAAACAAAAAAAAAAAACCAAAAAAAAACCCCACATTTATATTCATCTGTTCAATGTCCACAAGTCTTGAACATCTAATAATAGGCAAGACTTGAATAACTTAATATTTTTTATGTGTAAAAATTAATAAGCCAGATGATCAAACTTTGTCATCAGTGAAGAAGAGAACCAAGGCCAATTGAACAGTAGTAGTCCCTAAAAGGAACATCAAGTCATAGGCATGCATGAATCCATTTAATATTATTATTTGTGATAAAATGCAGTCTTATGATACCAACATTTTTTATTTTACTGATTTGGAAATATTTTGAATGGTGTATTTCTACATAAATACATAAACATGGACATTATAGAGGAATAAATGAAAGAACATGAATGAAAGTTTTAAGTTCAATTGTCAAAAAAAGTTAATTGAACTTCATTCAACCTGATGCTTTCAATCAGGTGAAATTTACCACTTTTTCTCACCACTACACCACCACCAGCAGGACAGTTGTATAAGAATTACAGTAGTGAATGATCATTGTTTCCTTTTTGCTATGAGAGGAAAAGGTAAAGTTCAAATTTGTCATTTTCCTACCAGAAGCGTGAAATAAATAAGGTGAGTTGCTCAACATCCTGCACTTGTTACTTTAGTGACCTAAAGAAATCCATAAACTTCTATGAAATCCAGACATCTGTAAAAAATACGTAAAACCTGAGGTGACCACTAAAGCCACTTTAGTAGGAGTCAATCTATCCTGTGCAAGTGTAAAAAATACTATTATTATGATGGATAGTGCCAGCAGTCTGGCACACCATTCCCCTATGCCCTGTGACACGTGTCCAAGTAGCCTTCACTTAATGCTTTTAATACTGCACATATTTCATATTTTTAATGCTGCACATATTTCATCTCTGATTTTTAGATTCAAAGACTAAAACTATGTCTCAGTTTCACAGCTTATCCACATGTCATGTTAATGGGGACCAAATATTGAACTCTTTCATATACAAGAACTTGGTATAAGAGCACGTTATTCAACTTTACCATAATATACTTTGAAGATAACTGTGCTAAATAGATTTATCAGTATCTATATAAATCATATCTCGAGCATGACTATAACTTTCCTTAGTGTCATACAGATTGTCTGATTTGTCAATATAAATCAATATAAATGCTGCAAGATTTTTGTGCTCTTCAAGGTGCAGAAGAGGGGGCATTGCCTGGAAAGTGTCTGCAGAGGAAGAAAAGTAGATAATCCAGTATTATATTCTGCACTTAAGTGTTTTGAGTCTTTCAGTAGCTTCCTTGCCTTGTTCTGCATATAGTCCAAATGCTTCCTTCTAACTGAATATACCTCTTCTGCTGCCAACTATTCAGAGTCTGTGTTCTCATACTGCAGCAACTCACCAATACAACATGATCAGTTTGCCCATTCCATATAATTGTGAAAACAGAAGTGACTAAGGCTTCTGGAAAGAACCTTCTGTTGTTTATGATAAAGAAATGCATAAAGCAAGTAGAGAAAATGAAATGCACCTCCTATACTTTGTAGGAGCCCCAATGCCATGTCTGATCATTATCCTATCTCTAATTTGCAGAACTTTATAGCTTGCAGTTATTTTACACAGATTGAAAACCATTAATAGAAGCATCTCAAAGTTATCAGTTATACTAGCATTATAATTAATCAAGTGATTTTGGTGTTGGTATAAATTTATTTTCTAAATCAATATTATATATTGCACATAGCTGTCTTATTTCCAATTTAAAACCTTAGACTTACAATCCAAACTATAAATCCTCATCAGTTCAGCTGAAACAGCATCCTTTACCCCATATGCTCCATGTTTCACTCTTAATGACATGCATACCTCTACATGTGCATGTCTGCCAAGATAACTCTTTCCAAGCTTAGAAAAATGTCCTTGCTGAAAAAAATATACTAGTTTCATTATGGGGGTTGTTTTCCATATTAACTCAGTATTTTAAAACTAAACTGGTCTCTGATATTGCCTTCATACAGACGAAAATATGTCTGTCAAATGGACACACTCAGTTTCGGCTGGTTTTACATTTTAGGCTCAAAATTTTCTTCTGCACGTCTTCCATACCCCAGAGGACAATCTTTGGCAATATTAGAGAATATCCTTTAGCTGCAGGGAGTCTGGAAACAAGTCTGGGTCTCACACCAAGGACTTTTCAGCACTGCTGGGCTTTAAGAACTACACAGCAAAGGCATCAAGATAACTCAGAGCCTGAACATCATGAAAGAGCTAAGGAAAAGAACAGCTGTATTTTTGTTGAAGATTACAAATACTGGCTGCTTCAGAAAACAGCAAGAGGACAGTTTGGGCTCTCAGATATTAATTGAGTGAAAAGAGTTTTCATGCTTATATCCAATGTTTTTCACACTACAGAAAAACCCAAAAACTTTCAGGTGATATCTGAATGAGCTCTTCATTAAGAACAAGAAAATAGTACTAACATTTAATGGATAGCAGCCACTGTTAAATTTTTTTTCATCACTGCAAACATCATAGAAACTACACAAAGTATACTTAGAAATCAGATATTAGTGGAAGACATAAAAAACATCCTTCTAGATATGTACAATTTAAGGGTATAATGCTGCTAAAGACTGCCCTGGGGTCTTTAAATAAAAATTGTGAGGTATTTCCTAAATTTCCAAATTTAATTTCTGCCTTTCAAGGTCAGTAGCAGCAATATCTTTTACCTTTTGAAAAATTGCTCTCATTCCCTACAATACCATCCTTTGGTTTGGACTGAGTTTTATATTGATAAAAAAAATATTTAGCTGAATCTGGGCTGTCTTGCCCATAAGACATAGAGCAAGAAATCCCAGGATTTCTTGTCATTAAAAGGCTCTTTTAGATCCAATTGGATCTTTCATGTATATATAAATGAAATATATATATATATATATATATATATATATAATATTCATGTCCTGGTTAAAATCAAGCTCAGGTAGGTACATTGTCTCTACCAAAAAATTTTCCTACAGTTTCAATTACACATTTTATACAACAATAAAGTTCAAAATCAAAGCTGAATAGTGCTCCTCCTAAATAACAGCTACATTTTTATACTATGCATTCAATTTTTGGTAGACTGTTTTAATCTTTCAAATTGAAATGTGTTATACAAATTTGATCTATTGTAACTATAAAAGAACAGTAAAGTAGCTATAGTTTTTCATAATAGTAATTATCATATATTTATTACATTTTATGCTTTCTGAAGGATATAACTTTTCCTCATATTGCAGAGAAGAAGAGTTGGTTTATGAATACAAACAATATTTTTGGCTTTATACCTTCAGTGTGTCTGAAGCTTTAAACCTAGTTTAGGATTTTATTGAACAGAATCGGCAGGAATAATAAATCAGCAATACTCCACTGTGCAAGGCCCCATCTGCACCAGGGACCTAAGGAGGGCTGCTGAGAGGCAGAATAGCTACAGCACTGGACTATTGAGAGAAATCCCACTGTTTAGCTACACTGTGGGATAGCTGTAATAGCTGTAATTAGCACAATGTCCTGTGGATAATGAATTTTATTCACACCTGGGTTTTGACCCTGTAAGGTTAGAAGAAAAGTGACAGCAATCCTCTCTTCCTGCCTCCTGTCTTGACATAGAGCCTATGACTGAGTTGTGTGGCCAGAACAGCACAAATGAATGCATCCTAGAAACTGCCTATTTCTGCAGAATTGTAACAGTAATGACTTTCAGGTGTTGTCCTTCAGGAATTTTCCGGAGAAGGAAAATAGTGCAAAACTATACATTGTAAAAAATATCCCCTCTGGACCACATTAATAGTCACTGCAGCAGTTTCTGCACTTTCCTATGCTAGCAGCTGAGATCTCAGAAGGTAGGAACTTTCAAAAACTAATTTGATATTTTTCCCTTTTTTCAAAAGCATACTGTTTATAAATCATGGAAAAAAAAAAAAAAAAAAAAAAAGAGATATAAAAAGGCAAATAAATGCCAGTTCTTTAAATGTTAAATGTAGAAAAACCCCTAAATAATGTCTTGGCTATAATCTCTCAGCTCAGAAAATAGTCTAGTTCTACACAATTGAACAGTCTTAACAGGTGAATTTCTGACTGTACACTTACTCAATTTAGGTTGAATCCTTATTTTATTCTCTTTTAAAAGTCACGAGCCAAAATAAAAAGTGCAATTAAACTTCCTCTTGTTCTGAAATTGCTGTAGCTAGCAACCTTCATTTGTTCTCAAGAATTTCAGGGCAGAATTCCCTAGACACTATTGGAAGGTCTACATAAAACTCAGTCTTCAGAGTGTTATAATTCCATCAAGTACTAGAATACAAAACATTCATGAATGAAGCTTTAGTCAGTGCCCTTTCATGCAAAAGTAATACAGATACAGATTCATCAGGACACCCCAGAAGTTTCTTCCTTTTTTACTTCCTTTAGTACCTTTTCTATTTCCTGTTTTCTTTCCCTTCATTGTTAACATGTAATTGAAATACAGGCAGATCACACATAAAAAGACTCCATGAGCAGCACAATTTTTCTAGGTACTTAGTCAGCCTGACCACTAATGCTCAGAAAGATGTGAATTAATAGGGTTGTTCAGCATCCAGAAGATCTGGCTAATCAAAATCCCCCAAAAGCCTGAATTCATTTCACCTGTCTTTGGGAACCCCTCTCAGTCACGTGAGGGGCTCCAATGTGCTCTGCAGAGATCATCTGGCAATTTCAGTGGATGAATAAACACCTTGCTCATACCACTATCTCCTTCACCAAATATGGAGGCTGGGGCAGCCACACTCCTAACTTGCTACTTAAGTTCTTGAAGATTCCTGGGGCAAATGTAGATCTAAATTTCCAGAACCAGATCCCCTGGAAAATGATCATGTTTATTTCTTAACTGTGTAAGATTGACCTGACCAAGAAAATTTCTGCCAAAAAGAATAGGGCAACTATGAGGAATATCCAAAGAATTCGAAATTCTGACACTCTCGCCTGGAACTCATCATGGTCATCACTATCTTTGGCTTTCTTGATTAAGAGACAGAATTTTTCATCCCTTCTCACCTTCAGAGACACATTTCACAGAACAAGGAGCATCTATGCAATATTCCTTTACTCCTTTTGTCTGAGCACCAGGCCATGAAAGACAGAAAATTAGCAGCAGCAGCAGCTCTCTTTTGGGATACAATGACAACAAGGTGGCAGTTATACCATCAAAGGTCTTTTCATCTTATTTGAGACTGACTCCATCCTTCTTTCATTTCCAGGACAACAGCTAAGGCAATGAAGGAAAATTACTGCTTTTTCTCATCCTATCATCTTCCAGGTGTGTAGCTGCCTGTGCACTTTGTGGCAATAGGAAAAAAGTAACTGCAACCACTGGGAATTTTTTAGAAGAAAATGGATGCTGTTTTCCAAAACAGGCCCAAATGCTGATGCTCCCTTTAAAGACACATTATTAGTGTTTACCCTGAACTACAAAAATGTTATCAAATTACCAGAAATTAGGTTCTGCATTATGTAGTAAACAGCTAACCCTACAATATGTAGTTGTAATGTATTATTTCATAAGAGTCTTCTAGAAAATATCTTGTTTGTCAAGTTCCCTTGGTTGCATAAGCAGTGATAAGATCCAATCTTTCGCCCCAAGCACCAGGCAGTAATGATATCATTGTCATCTACTACTTCTGCAACTGCATTAGCCTACCTTGAAGATTCCTTCATACACTTCGGGCATGATGGGAATTCTCTTTTGGAAATAATCTTTAAGGACCATCAACACTTCCTTTTTTAAGAAAGAAAATCTCCTTTTTACCCACTTTTCAAGGTTGCAACTTTTAAAGCTAAAGCTTTCACACGCTTCTTATTCTCCAGCTATATCTATCCTGTCAGCTGTATTTATCCTGTCTATTCAAATCTCCTGTCTATTAGCTTTTTGTCAATGGAAAATCAGGAGCATATCAAATTTCAGGCTAACACTCCTTAGAAGACATTTGCCAGTATAACTCAGCATATGCTCAGCTTTATCTTAATAGAGAGCAGAGAGGAAAGTTTAAGCTTTTGCTAATAACGATCTAACCTTTTATCCAAATATTTGCATGGAGAGTATCTGAATACCTAGGCACCTCCTATGGATCTCTAATCTCTTTAATTCAAATCATTTTCATGGTACTTTTTACATTTTGACTTTTGTCTCATGCTGCATACACACAGAAGTCTCTCAAAATCTAGGCAGCCCTTCAACAAACCAAATTAAAGGAAGTTGTGTTAAGATGATAACTGATAGTTTAGGAAAATCAGCTGAGACTGGTAAAGGCTCCAGGGCTGGTAAAGCACATCCCACTCAGAATATGTCAGTGTAATCTGACTAACTTTATGTTCCTTATGTTTGTTTTTTTTAATCTGAAAATTTAATGAAATGAGAATACGTTCAGTAATCAGTAAGTTCACAGAATCATAGTGTCATTTAGGTTAAAAAACCCTCTAAGAACTCTGAGTCCTATAAAAAGGTGAGGAAGTACAGTATTTATATGGCAAACATCTATATGAAGATATGCTGATTATTCCAATCACTGGTTTTAAAGAGGAGCAGATTAAAGTCACAATATAATGATGAGTAATGATGAGCACTAAGAGATATTCCTCAAATGAATAACTGGTGTGAAAATGTCCTGCTCTGAAAATTCAATCTGTAAATTACTATCACTATAATCATTATTAAGTATTTAGGTCACTTGTACTAGCAATCACTTAGCTGAATAAATAAACCTGAACTTATATTGCACTCAAAACTGGTTTTAGTTGTCCCTGTGGAGTCACAGAAACTGTTTGGAGGGGCATGGAGGGGAAGAAGGGGCGGATATATGGTGGAACAACATTATTAATTTTAACTTTATATAACTTAACTACCTAAATGTTTAGAGATCAAAACAGAGCCAATACAACATAATTAGCATTAAAATTCTAAGTAGTAAAAACATAATACTAACTTTATTTCTCATTTAAAACTTACACATTTTAATGGCACTTAGTGGACTTTCTATATGGAAACATTGCATTGTAACATCTTCACAGGCCATTTCCAAAATGTAAAAAAAAATCCTTGTAAGCATTAATTTAAAAACTACTGGATTTCTATTCTCTTTTGCTCTTCTAAAAAATAGACACAAAATCCAAGGCCTCCAGTACATACATGCTACCTTTTTAATTAAAAAATAATTTAAAATAGTCACGGAAACATCTCCTTGTTTTGTGGTAATGTACTGACAGTACAGGAAATCCCAGTTAACACCAAGATGGGCCCTAGAAGAATGGCTGTTAGATTTATTAATAGAGGTACATTTCTCAAAGGCTTCAAAAGTATTTTCCTTACAATAAGGAGTGATAAATAGGTCAGCAAATGGATTCTGAAATAATTTCTGTAAACCAGCCAGAAAACCTTCCAGTATCTTCAGCAGATTTTGAAACAAGCATTCAGATCTTAGCTATTATACATTTTCCACATTTTTTCAATGAACAATGATGGCTTTCTGTTCTGAAAGCCAAACGTATCTTTGTCTTTTCTTCACAAAAGATCAGAACCCTGTAAGAGCCATCTGGACTGTTTCTTTGTATGGCTGTAGATTATGCAGATACGGACTTCAAACACAAACTGCAAAAATCCTATTGTAGCAGTAGCAACTGACTGGGATCTTCATCCAGGAGTGCTTTGAAGTCAAAGGAGCTGGATCAGGCCCTCCATGTGCCTTGCACAGTAAAATGATTTAACCTATTGTGGCAATTTATACATGTGATAATTGCTTTATGTCAGCTTTCTCACATAAACTCTTACCTCCAAGGCATGCACCCATGGCCAATGAGAAGATTAATGGTTTCATAGGCAAGTTAACATCTGGATCTTTACTCAGATTGAGAAGCACTGGAATCTGTGGTCCAAGAAGAAAAGAGAGCGAATCAGTAGACATTATCCAACCCTCAGCACAACATAAGTTCATTAAAGGAGACAAACCACCAGGAAATCCAAAGAGTAATGAGGGGGGAGGGATGTTTTGTCTTGATGTTGATTTCTCAATTAGTTTATTTGCATCATATGCTTGATAATTTTCCCACTGACTGTGCTTGTCCCATAGCAGAGGAGAAGCTATTGACACTAGGGCAAGCCTGACACAAGTACTGCTAACAAAACTGAGGCTGTCTTCAGCTTTTGAGTGCCTTCCATGAGACCCTTCTAGGTCTACAGGGAACTGACAGTGACTATAAATCAATTCCCCTTTAATTTCTTGAAAGCTAAAGGACAGAGATGTGTCTCCTCTTCATCACTGGAGATGATGGTAAAAGGTGCCCAGACCTTCACAGTGAAGATGGCTGTAGATCATGAGTCAGTAATCAAAAAATTACAAATCCTTTTTGTAATCAAAAACACCTGATCCATTAGGGGAAAACTGAGAAAACTCCATTTGGCAGGCTTCTAAATTCATAAGCAGATCAGAGTTATTTTACTTCTTATTTCAACATTTTATTTACCACAGAATGTGGATTTAGTTCACTGGGAAATATTTGCAAATGGTTTAATGCCAGCCAGCAGCTAAGCACCATGCGGTTCCCATCTCATACTCCCCCACACCTCCCCTTAGTGGGAAAGAAGAATCAGGAAAAAATATTAAACCTTATGGGTTGAGATAAAAACACTTTAATGATTGAAAAAATATTATAACAGCAATTAATAATTATCATTATAGTGAATAAGATGATGATGAAGATTTTAATGAAAATGAGATATAGAAAAAGGAGTACAATGGAAGATAAATAAATGATGTATAATACAATTGCTCACTAACTGCTGACTGCTGCCCAGCCCATCACCCAGAAGCAATTGGTGACAAACTCCTCGCAGTTTCTATACTGAGTGTGTCATTCTATGGTATGGAATATCCCTTTGGACAGTTTGTGTCAGGTCTCCTGGTTATGCCCCCTCATTCACCCTCCAGTTTCTTGTGCTTCTGCTCCCTGGCACAGCACGGGAAAATGAACAGTCCTTGACTTGGCATAAGCACTACTTAGCAACAACCAAATCAGTGTGTTATCAAGATTATTCTTATGATAAATCCAAAGCACAGCACTGTAGCAGCTATTACCAAGAAAATTAATTCCATGCCAGCCAAAACCAGAACAGGCAGTTTTATGAATTTCATTTAATTGCTTTAGCAAATAAAATAAAATTTAAAAACAACAACAAAAAAAACTCAAAAAACCAACAAAAAAAAAACACAATAAAAGACAAAAAAATACCAAAAAGAACCTGAAAAGCGAAACAAGATTTGTAGGAAGGCATAATAGACTTCATTAGGAAATTGGTATAAGGCAGGCAGCCTTTCTAGCCAGATCTAACACCAGTTCTCAGCCAATAACATTCTTCAAAGCTAAACAACCACCTTCATTTGGAAAAATGGTTTGAGTTCAAGAAAATTTTGTGACCACTTGGTTTGAAAAAATAGTGTGATCAGTACCTGTAGAGAGGAAGTTATTGGGGAGAGGTGACAATATTATTCACCTGTTTTTAACGTGTTCAGAGGTTTATGGGACCAAAACAGAAGAAGGAAGTATAAGAAAATGAAGAATAGTAAGACATGATGCAGGAAGAGATTTGAGAAAATAACCGTGACATATATTTAAATTAATTCTTTTTCAGAGCCTGTGAGTTTCAGTAGGGAATGGAGTGATGACTTTTAATCCTCCAATTTGTCATTTTAATGTATTTCACAGTTCACCCTCAAGGGATATGATCTCTTCTGCTTCCTGAAAAATGCTTTAGCTTTGATGGCTGAGCAATGCTCACCTTTATTGACTGCATGTGTTCTTTTGGTATGGAGCAATTTATAGGCTTTATGAAGAGTTACACCCCTTTCCCCAGTCTTCCCACCAGTAGTGATACATATCCCTCTTAAAACCCTCTTATTGATTAGCCCAGATAAGTTAATTTCTAAACAATTATTCTTGAATTTTACATTGCCTGAAAATGTCTATTTCTATTTAAAGGTCTAAAGAAAGCCCAACATGGCCAACATCTTGTCTGTTTTTTGCATGAAACAGTAAAGATGTCATTTCTCATCACAAAATTAATTTCTCTCAAACTGTCACATCTGGAACATGATATGCAATACAAAATTAAGTTATATTTATTTTAAAATAATTTAATGTTTCAATATTTCCAGTTATTGAGGTCAGTCCTAAAGCTGTGGCCAGACAGCTCCTTTAGTGAAGAGCAAATAATGCCCCACACCTCGCCAGTGCACCAGATGTGCAGAGAGGAGACCAGAGGAGGGGTGCTGGTACTGCTCTATCAGCAAGCATCTCCTCCTGGGATGAGCAGCAGACTTATAGAGTGAAAGCCTCTCAGCTATTTCTGCTTTCCAAAGAGAGCACTTTTATAACTAATTGCACACACCCTCATTGTACCAGAATAGTAACTTAAGCAAGTTACCAGGTCCTATAGTTGTGCAGTGCAGAAGAATTCAGCAGGTCAAGAAAACACTAGTTAATATTCAAGGATCACCTCCTCCAAATTCAGAAGCAAAAAGAAAAAGTCAGGCAAAAATTCCAGGAGGCCTGCATGGATGAAAATGGAACTTGTGGACAAACACAAACACAATTTTAAAAAAAAATCTTACAAGGGGGTGGAAGCAAGGACAAGGTATCCTGGGAGTAATAAAGAGAGATTGTACAAGTAGCCAGCAATCAGTTTAGGAAAGCTAAAGCCCTGATAGAGTTACATCTGGCCAGGGACATCAAGAGCAACAAGAAAAGCTGCTATAGAAACCTCAGTGATGAAAGGAAGACTAGGGAAAATGTGGAGGAAGGAACTAGGAGACCTGGTTATCTGGGACATGTGGAAATAGCTGAGGTACTCAATAACTGTTCTGTCTTGGTCTTCACCATCAAGTGTTCCAGCTACATTGCTCAAGTCAGAGAAGGCAAAGGTAGGGACTGGGGGAACAAAGGACCACCTGCTGTAGGAAAAGACTAGGTCTGAGACCATTCAAAGGAAACAGAAGGTGCCCAAGTCCATGATGACTGATGAGATATATCTGCAGGTCCTGAGTGAACCAGCCGAAGAAGTGACTAAGTCACAATGCATCATATTTGGGAAGTCATGGCAGCCTAGTGAATCTCACTGATTGGAAAATGGGAAACATAGCCCTCATTTTATAAAAGAGAAAAAGAAAGACCTGGAGAACTACAGGCCATCCAGTCTCACCTCAGTGCGTGGCAAGGTCCTTCTGGAAAGTATGCTAAGGCAAATGGAAAACAAGGAAGTGACTGATGACATCCAACATGGATGCACATGGTGCCTGGCTTTCACCCAAATTGGAGAGGCATGGATCTGATAGACAGACCATTTGGTGGATTAGAAATTGACTAGATGATCTTACCTAAAGAGCTGTAGTCAATGGCTTAAGGTCTGAGTGGAGCCCATTGACAAACACCACTCCTCAGGGAATGATATTGGGACTGGTGCCATTTAACACTTTTGTCTTCAATATGTACAAAATGTACAAGACGAGGTTGCACAGGGTTCTGAACAACTTGGTCTAGTGGAAGGTGTCCCTTCCCATGGCAGGAGGGTTGTAGCTGGATGTTAAGGTCTTCCAAACTTAAGGATTCCATGCTCTTATGATATTGTCTGGTTTGTACATTTGCGCAAACTGCCTGTGAAAAAGCAATTCACACCATTATTTTAGGGACTCATTGCTGCTCTGCACAATGGGACTTCACACACTTTGCTAAGAACTGCCTGTGGCAAAGATGTCTTCTGTGAAAACTGCAGAGAATATGCTTTAATAGAAAACAAACTATTTGTAGCTTCCCAAACTGCTGATGATTGCCCTGTCTCTGCAGATGGCTACAGCCTAGTCTTGCATTTTTACTGGGCAGTGAAATGCAGGACATCATAGATTACTCTGGAAGGGCAGAGGGCAAGGAAATTCCAAAAATAAATCTGGCATTAAGAACATGAGATACATGCTAAACATTCAGTACTGCAAGAGAAGAGCATCCAATAGTTTTAGAGACAATAAACAGTGGGCCAAAAATTATTTACTTTCTGAGACCTGTCAGAGACTAAGTCACCTTGTCAGCCAGATGATTCATGGAAATTCTTTGTTGCTCTATATTGAGGAAATAGTATCTAAACTCAGCTAAAAGAGGGATTTACTGTGGCTATCTTTTTACTTCCAGTAATATAAGAAAAATATAAACAGATGGCTTCAGCATATATCGCTGATAAAACATGTCAATTAAATTAAAGAGCATGCCGGCAATAACATCATGTCACTTAAAATTCTAAGGGCAGAAATTCACTGGCTATTTGAACATGACAATTCTAGGAAAGTCCAGGTCTTAAAAATTAGAAAGTCTGCCTGTCAAAGAATGTCATTGCAAGTTTTGCCTGCTGATGAAGGAAGAAAAGTATCAGAGGTTTAATAGAATGACAGATAGAGTATCAATGAAGCATCAATACATTTATTCTGCAGACAAAGAAAGCTGGATATGCAACATGAAAAAAACCTTGTCATTCAAAAATTAAAACGTGAGAAATATAATAGCCAAGCTCCTGGTTTATGATTTTTTTATGATAAAACACTATCTGTTTTTTAAAGGAATTCCCAGGTATAACTATATATACCAGATTTTCAGCTTGCAACACAGATTGGATTTGCTGCTGGCAACACAGCCTTTTACATACAGTCAGTGTTCACAGAGTTTCCCATAACGTATTTTTCAAACTCAAAGTCTGGGACCCTGAAACTGTAAAAGAACCCTTTGTATCAGCTGAATGTTCACAAGTCCACGGAGCATGATGGTATTCATCCCATAGTACTGAGGAAGCCAGCAGATGTTTTGGCAGAACCCCTCATGATCATCTACCAAAGGCCTTGGGAACCTGAGAAGGTCCCTGCTGGCTGGCAGGTTGTCAGTGTTATTCCAGTTTAGAGAAAGAGCATGAAGAAAGACCCAGAGAAACACAGACCTGTTGGTCTAACCTCAGATCCTGGAAAAAATACAGAAAAGATTATACTGGGCACCACTGAGAGGCATTTAAAGAGCACTACACACCTCAGGCACAGCCAACAGGGTTTACAGTGGGAAAGTCCTGTTAAACTAATTTGATATCCTTCTGTGATAAAGTCAACATCCTTATGGATGAAGGGAAGGTAGTGAATGTAGTTTTTCTGGATCCTAGGAAGGCTTTTGACACTGTTCCTCACCGTATGGTCTGGCTGTGGGATGAGCAGGTTCACAGTGCTCTGTGTGAAGTCCTGGTTGAAGGGCAGAGCCCAGAGGGCTGCAGTGAATGGGGTTACAGCTAACTGGTGACCAGGCACCAGCAATGGTCCTCATCTAGGGCCAGCTCTGCTCAAAATATTTATCAGAATATTTAACAGTCTGAAAGCAGGAGCTGAATGCACCATTAGCAAGTTTGCTGCTGATATTATACTGGGAGGTGCTGTTGTCTCTCTTGAGGGTTGATTGTACAAAAAGTCCTTGAGCGTGTCCAGAGGACAGCAACAAACAGAGGAGAGCAACCAGAAGGTGTGTCCTGTGGGGAGCAGCTGAGTTGGTGCAGTTTGGAGACAGGAGGGCTGAGGGGTAATTTCATTACTCTCTACAGCTTTCTGGGGAGGGGAAGTAGAGGCAGATGTGCTGAGCTCTTCTCTTGGGATCCAGTGACAGAGTACAGGGCAATGGCTCAGAGCTGCATTACAGCACATTCAGACTGGACATTAGGAAGCATTTCATTACTGAGAGGATGGTCAAACACTGGGAAAAGGTTGCTACAGAGGTGTTCAGTGCCCCAAGCCTGCCAGGGTTTAAGAGTCATTTGTCATATGCCCTTAACAACAGGCTTTAGTTTTTGGTCGGTCCTGATTTGCTCAGGCAGTTGTATTGGATGATTGTTGTAGGTCTTTTCCAAGTGAAATAGTCTATTCTATAATTCTACACTACTTTTTTACAGTATATCTTACTTGGTGACAAGAAGTGATTGATTTTCCTATCACTTGCAGATAGCTATCACAGTTGTCAGGCATGCTTATGCAAAGAAATGCAATAAACACTCACTCATGCAGACATATATTTAATCAGGGAGCTGGATTTTCACTTTTATATTTAGAGTGAAGGGGAAAGTCCTGGGATTACAGTTCACTGGGAAATTTTCAACCCCCTAATCTTGTTTGGGGGCAGTTCATTGTCTTTGCATACAGGATGAATTATTTGAAATAAGCAATTAGAAGATATTTCAAAAACTGTTTTGTCTTCATGCAGTTCCAACGCTCTATTTTAATTTTTTAAAAAAACAAAATTTTGGCAAGGCAAAAACAATACGTGTGCTCAACCTATGATGAGCTAAGTGCACTCAGAAACTCATCCCATTGTTTCTCGTAGGCAATTATCTTTGTACAGCATCCTCTGTAGCAAAAAATATGTGCTGTGTTCTGCTCTCTTCCCAGAGTTTTCAATTTGGCAACTTCAATACACGAATTCCATATGGTACTGACATTTTTGAATGTGGTTTACACCAGATTTATGCTTGTCTAGAGCAGAGAAGAATTTGACCAACAACAGTGTTGCACTGAAAAGGTATTTTCAGGGCAAGGCACTTCAAATAATACACTGATCTGATTCTTGTAATTTCCAAATATTTTAATAAGAGAAATCTTCTCCATGCTGCTGAAGACTACTGAAAATTATTGATATGTTCTCACTGTTTAAATAAACATACGAATATTTTGCACTTTAAAGTACACCCATCTTAAAATAAGTGAAAATATTTGTGTTTTGTTCTTATGGCTGCAGATAATGTGTTGTGTTTTAAGATAAGGAAGAATCCAAAATTGCCTACACAGATACATAGAATCTCTTGAAAATACTAAGAATTTCTTATAGAAAACCAGTTTTCTTATTGGTTTTCATTATTTCTTATTGGTTTTCATTATTTCAAGTCACAAAATAGTATATTTCCTAGAATTCTGTGTAATGCTGGCTCATATATATTCCAATTCCTTTTTCAAAATATCTACAGTTTCCACTTTTCACACCCTCTTAAGTTAACTGTTAAGTCAGCTATAAATTTTAATGTTGTTGAATCTGAAACTTTAAATGAAGCAGTCAAATTTATCCAAACACTTAATAAAGTGAAACTTTTAGTCTCAAGATCCATTAATTAGGCATAAATATTTTTTCCTCTTTTTTTTTTTTTTTTCTACACACAAAGCAAGCCATTATTAATCTGATTATCTCACTAGTACATGCACAGAAACTGAAAGGAAATTTTGGACAACCATACATCAACTTGATTGTTTAAAGGAAACACAATATCACAGTAACAGCTGTTTGCAGGTTTTTCTGTTTTGATTCCCTTCAGCTACACACCTAGCCTGAGTCAAGACTCAGGCTGCAATGGAATTTTGTATTTCTTCCATTCCTCAGGTAGTTCCTGGGTCAAAACACTACACATAACAGAGAATTGAAAGAGTTCACATCTACAGTGCCTTCAGCCCAGAGGGGCAGTCACCTCACATAGAAGACTGTCCCCACTCAATCCATTTCTGAGTTACTACATTGATTGTGCAGCCCATCTCCTCCCCCTGTTCCACATCTGGACAAGATGCACTAGATATTGTTTTAGGAGATAAGTGGAAGACCTTATCCAACAGCACAGAGGCAGTGTTGGGGACATCTCAGTTATGAACTGATGCCTGTCTTGAGGCTGCCCACCCCTGAAGGAACAAAACACTAAAACTTTTCAGATGCCGTTGCCACTCCAGTAGTTTTTTCCACAGTCAGCTGTGGGCTCACAATCAGAAGAACTGAGACTGGCAATACTGCCCCATTCCTGAAATACGGAACAAAAATCATGGTATACTTGTCTTTCTAATGCAGAAATGATACTATTAGCATCCTTGACTGTGAGCTGCCACCCGGCCTTTTATCATCTCTCTATGATAGCTAAGGAATTCACGTACGGGTCAAACAAGCATTATCCTATGAGACAGGTTTTTCTTAACTCCTGGTCAGTGGCAAAGCCAATGTAGGCAGAGGTCTGTGATGTCATCCTCCAACCACTTTTGTCAGTCATTGTACACAGCTGGTATCTATGAAGCTCACAGATTTTTTGTATCTGAAGGAGGCTGATGGATTCCACATCCCTAGCCAGTACCTGGTCCATCAAAGCTATGACTATATGAACACCTCGAGAGAGATAGACCCACTCTCATGACATTGTTCCCCACTGAAGGAGACTTACAGAGACCTGGAGGAACTCACTACATGTGTCTTTCGCTATTATGAGTGCAGGCTCCTTTGTGAAGCTGGAACCTTTTCCAAGGAAAGGACAGAATCATTCATGTCACTGCTATGTCACAGCAGGTGCCCCATACTCCTGTATCACTAAGGAATGTCAAACCAAACTCATATATACAAGTCCCTTATAAGTGAAAAGTCATTCTACAAAAGAGTTGGGTTCAATATATTTAATACTCCTCATCAGAAGTCCATAACTTCGACACATGTACTGAAAAATAGCCTTCCAAAACTAAATACTGCTTGTTATAAGAGTAGGACCAAAGTACTAAAGAATCAAAAAGAATTTTTAATGGAAGTTTAAAGATCTTGAGACTTAATTACTTAGAAATATTCTGTAAGTATTTTCTAGTGCAAAATGACAAAAACTAAAGTGCAAGCTTAATTATCAAAGTAGATGAATCTCAACTCTAGTTTGCCAAATAGCTCAGATAATGACTGCTTTTACATAGGTGAGAATATGCATGCATTTTTCTTCCTGTCTCTTCTCTCTCTCTATTAAAAAAATAATTAAAAATCATAGCAGTCTCTTAGGTTTATCCCAGAACAGAATGAGAAAAATATTAATTTGAAATAGCTTAAAAATGTTGACAAGGATCCCTTCCTGTCAATCTGTATTTGCCACGCTCAAAGACACAAAAGAAATGGTTTTCAGGCATCCCAAAGGATTCTTGCATTTCAGTCCCATTTCCCAAAATATACTCATTTCATGGTGCTATTGCTCCAAGCCAATTTTTATAGACTAGCTGGGTATGAGGCAAAAATCTTCTAAGTGAAGATTTCTGCATTATTGCTTGATAGTCCTCAAGCATCTGCTGGGAGGTGACTCAGCCCAAACCAATCCTTCCTTTCATGGCTATTCCTTGCAGTCTCTTGTGGTTAAATCAATACAATTTCACAGGAAACACCACAGTAATCAAAGCAAAGTGCCATATTAATGTATATTTATAGAGTAGTTACAAATTTGACCAATTCGTCATATTACCTACAAGAAGTGTCTTAAACCTTGGCACAGGTTAAAAGTGGACATGACCATCCAATAATGGACAAAAAAATTGTGAAGAAAAGATATACTTAGCTGAGAAAGAGCTGCAACAATGAAACACTAGTATGGTATAATGAATGAATTATCACATGTTAAACAGAGAACTTGATTGAATAAACCTATCTAAGCATGCCCTAATATGTTCTAATTTGATACTTTTCTGATATTAAAGCTCAGCTGCTGACAAGCATTTGTTATGCTTAACATAATTAAGTGTTGTTTAAACTAATTACAAAAGTAAGGTAGCAATAAAAGTTCAGGTCTTAAAAAAAACATTAGCATAACTACTCAGCACATAGAGTAAAAACATTGATAGCAGTGGATGGAGAGTGACAGTTTTCATCAAAATAGACAATTCTATTTTTTATGTGTGTATGTGGATATAAGAGGAGAAAATGCGAAAATGCAGCCAAAATAATGCCTCTGGTCCCACAGTTACCTGCAGCTGCCGTTGTAAATGGCCAGCTAGATACCATAACAGTATGAGTTAGTTTCTAATACTGATTCAATCTCAGAGGATAAAGTAAGCTACAGCACAGCAGAGATAAAAAAAAAAATCAAAAACGAAAAACCAAGCAGTAAATTGTAACCAGGCAGCTCAGCTCCCTTGCCAGCACCTGGGGGAGGATGTGCAGTGCTGCACAGACCTTACCATCGTAGCTGTGAAGGGGATGTTGTCAATCACAGAGGAGGCCAAAGCAGACACCCAGAGCACTAAAATGATGGCCACTGCCAAGCGCTGATCCTCAGGAACCACCTGGAAATGAGAGAGAGAAAATGAGAACTTTGAGATCAGTGTTGCTCTGTGTGTCCCCCACGGCAAAATTGCATGTTCTTTACAGTTTTAATTTATCGACAGTTATTATTCCTTTAGGCTCTGAGATAGGAAAGGCATCTTAGATAAAATAGGCTAACATTTAGTAACACAATTATGGTTCTTCTTCCAAGAAAACATGAACAAATAGAAGTACAAAGATTGATATTTCTAATACTCAGATTTCACACAAAAAAATACACTGTGAAACTATGAATTTTGATCTTTAGTTGTTTATACATTTTTCACCTTTGCATTTTTGGAGTTTTTAGACTACAGAAAAAGCTTCTCTGTTGCATTTATGGTATGTTTATTCTGGCTGTAAACAGATATATACATATTAAATATCACCCATGCCAAAGTATCACATGCTTTCTTGATATTTCTGATTCAATCCTTAACATCAAATTCAAAATAAAAGTATTCTTTATTGTTCTACTGGAGTAAAACTATTTTTCTTAACTGTTACAAAATATGAATATTTTAAACATACCTTTATTAACAAAGCAGTCTGCTCTCCTATATAGTCTATTAAGTGCAAATGAGCCAAGGCCTGGAAAAAAAAAATACATTGATATCAACTAATGAACTGCATGATGTACTTACTTTTTTTCACTGGATGTAAGAAAAGGCATCAATTTTTTTCCCATTTGCAAGATATTGATATTCAACTCATGTAGCTTCTACAGAAGTAATTTTAGGCAAGAAAAGACACAGCAGAAATTGGTGGCTGTATTTGCAGAAGCGAGTAATGGTTGTACTGAAATGACTTGTAGTGTTACTCGAGCATGGGACACAGGATCAGAGAACGGCTGAAATTTAAATCTGATGTTATTCAGAGGATACATGTCTTCTGAAAACCTGAACACAACTGATTTTAAACCAACTTCCCCAAAAACACAATATAGATAGAAGTGTATGTGTTTCAAAGGTTGGATGAAATCAGGCATCTCATACTCAGTTTCAGATGAAGAAACAGGAAAACAAATTATGTTTCTGTTTTATGGCCTTCTCAGACCCACTGAAAAAAAACCAAAAACAAAAACAACAAACATACAACAAAAGCTACAAAAACCAGTATTCATCTGATAAAACCAGGACTTGGAGATCTTGGATGAATGGGAATTGGCAGCATCATCTGAAAGGCAGGAAATCCATCTCTCCAAGGCCCAAGTTAGGCATGTAAACTAAGGAGGTGAGCCCTGTAAGCACTGACCCCAGGACAAGCTGGATCAGAGTGCTCCATCCTCCCTGTGAGAACCATACCCAGTTGTACAAGACATTTAGACAGCATCCTGTGGTGCTACCAGAGATGAAAAAACATAGGAAGATTTCATTCTGGTGGTGCTAACTCTGATCTCTCCTTGGGCACACAGAATACAGGCTGAGACTTCACACCCAAGAGCAGTGACCTTTTCCCACAAGGTAAAAGGGTGATTTTAACTCATGAGTGCTGGCCTTTAATTCACTTTGGTTTTGTTTTCTTTTCTTGTAGGCATGAAGTACTATTTTCAAGTTTAATAAGTTATATCTATTTTATGTCTTCTCAGTTTCTCATGGGAGAAAATCACATAATTTTTGGTTTAGCCTAGACCATGCTGGTTGGCTTGTTTTCATTTTTTTCTGTCAAGTAAAATAATCAGACAGCTGCAGTATCTCACTTACTGACATCAGTCTCTCACAGAGGAGAAGAAGTCAGTATCCACACAACACAGCTCCATATAAAGCCTCCACCTAGCAGTCAGACAGAGCCCTTCAGAGACTGCAGTGGGAAAACATACATTCAACTCCCATGCTGTCAAATTCCATGGCAGGTGCAGACAAAGATCCTAATGGGTATCGAGTGGTGTGGCATGGGACACTGTCTTGTCAGCACTAAGATGCTTTCATTCAGACTGGCAATTGCTGTACATGCAGGTCAATTGGACATCAGATGAATGGTAGTGGTTTGGGTACCACCACGTCGAAAATTTGGCCAAGAAATGTTATTTTGTTTAGTAATACATTGAACAAGAAAAGGTTTCTGTACAATTGAGAATACAGCATGCAGAAAACAAGCACCAAAACTTTTAAATATGTGCACATACCCCTTACACTTTAAAAAAAAAAGAACATTTTTTCATTACTTTGGCTTCCCAGAAGAAAGTTTCCTAAGACATTATTTTTTGTTGCTGATTTTAAGTTACCATTTTCTTTCTAAGCTGTGTTGCTTTATCAGCTCAAAGGTTATGACAGTGACTTTTTAAACGGATGTAAAAGCAACATCCTTAATGAACAGCAACAGTTTTTTATCATTGCTTTGTGTTCACACTTCAAGATAAACTTTTAAAGAGATAGTTGTCAGCAATTAGAGCCCAGATTCACATTCAATTAATATTGCTGCCTTATTAATTATCTACTAAAAGGATGTATTGTATTTCAGTAAAACTCAAAATTCATTCTGGAACTGAAGAAAAAGAGGTGTTCAGGACACACACATCACTCCTGCAAGAGAGCCCGCAGGTAGCCCATCTTGTTAGAGATGGTGACAATATTAATCACAAAAATAAATTTAGCATATCTCTATGATCTCCAGGCCAACCTCCTGCAAGCACCCAAGTGCGAGTCAGCAATTAGTACCCTGCCACTGTCCTCCCCTGCATGTAAACTGCACAGAAGGTCTCCTGGATATTCCGTGTCTTCTAAGAGGAGTCATCATTATTGCACTAATTGGTGTCTGCAGGCATACTAGTTCCTGTGGGGCAGTTCACAACAGAGCTTTTCTGCAGAAAGAAATCATGTGCCATTTTAAAACCAAGTCTGATTTATGCATAAAAATTTTCATTAATCCTCTTGTGGACAGTATGTCATGATGACTCTTGTAAATAAACTCTGCCTGAAGGAATTAAGGTAACATGTCAATCTCTACCATAAAACTGAACAAAGAACTGTAATCCTTAGAGGCATAGGGACTTATTTTACAGACAGAAGAAGCAGAAAGGTTTTTATAGCATGCAACAGCCATTTGTGGATAAATACTAAAAAGACAGTTGTAAAGATTACCCAAGGGAAACAATAGAAAACAACAGAGCTCCAAAAATATTTCCAAGTTTTTCATTGCAAAAGATGAAGCAGACAGGACTGATACACCCCAAAAGGCAGAACCTTCAAGAGTTCCCCTGTGGTTCAGGCACTCAAATCACATCTTCCAAAATGTCTGGAACTCAAATCACATTTTCCAAAATGACTTGCAGCCTAAGTCCCACACAGGTTTTTAAATGTGCCTTGTAATAGGAAAGAGAACATTTATAGCAATAGGAAACTGCTTCAGACTGGGAACTATCCAAGCTGAAGGATCACCAAGGGTGAGCAATATGAGCTGACAATTTCTGGCTGCCCTAGACTGTGGAAAGATTTCTTGTACTTCAACATATGTCTTTGTTTTGACCAGTTTCTTCTTGACACTGGTAATTTAAAGGAAAGAAAAATGCCATGGAAAGGACTGTCACCTATTAATCCAATAGATTCAGATAAAAATTAGCAGTGATGATATACACAGAACATTTTTTCATTCATTCTGAAGGAGAATTTAATGCCTCAATTTTGTTCTTGATTATCTGGACAAGTTTCTTTCATGCTGTTATTCTAGAGAGCCATGAAAAATTTTCTTGCATTAGCAAACTATTCACTGGTGACCTGAGAAATAAAAAAAATGAAGTTTAGTGAATTATAATAGTTGCATCCAAAGTCTGGCAGTAAATGGCAAATAACTTCCTGTGTATTTTACTATGGTATCGTGCAGTCACACAGCACTTAAATCACAGCCAGTCAATCCAAGTTTAAACAATAAATACATCAGGGAACACAACTAATAAGCTGTTACAACAGCAGTAGACAAAATAAACATGGCTTCAGCATTGATTGCCTATAAGAGCTAGAAAATTCAAGTTTATATGGAACCTCATGAAAGGGAGAACTAAAAATTGTCTGTTCTAAGGAGCACAGAATAAATCAATTCTTCCTGATGAATTTTATACTTCGTAGCTCACAGAAAACTTCGTAATGATAATCAGAGTTTCCACTCATCTTGGAGGTTACCAGATTTTGACTTCCATTTTGGCATTAATTAGAGTTGGTTGGATTGATTCTTGTTTCTATTTGCTTCAAATGTTGTCCCTATTACTGCTGGTAATTTTTTTTAATAGATTCCAATTTCCAAATTCTTGGGATCTTTTCAATTATTGTGAGGCAAGAGGGGACAAAAGAGGCTATATGAGAAAATTAGTTATCACAGGCTTTTCCCAGGCTCCTCACACAGGAAATTCACTGGCCATGGCAGTGTCAGTGGTCACTTGGATATTGTCAGTCATGCTTCTACAACACTGTTACATCATTAACAACAATTAACAACTGAAAAATAGTCAGTATTCTAGAAGCTTAATTAAAAAGTTAATGTGAGTAGCCATACACACACACGCAAAAAAAAATCCAAATATTTGGGTTAAAAATAAATCTTCTCAAGCTATACAAAAGCATCAAACAGGGAATAAAAGTGGATGCAAACAAGGATGGACATGGATGTTATCAAGCAGAGAAGCACACAGAAACTACACAGCAAGATGTCCAGGCATTTCAAGAGCTGAATATTTTGTAAATTAGCATTGCAAACAGAAATTCAGTGTTATTTTCCTTTCAAATCACACTCTTACGAGATGTCTTAGGCCATTTGGTAGCCAGCACGTAGCAAACCGCACTAGAAACATTTTCCAACTCTGGTTTAATCTTGTTCTATTGTTTTTCCTATCATCTGCATAAATAATTGTAAACAAACACATAAAATATCTACACACGTAGACCAACAATAAACCCAGAAACTGAAATTTAAATTATAGAAAAATGATTGTGTCAGATACATTCAACAAAAGCAGAATAGAGAAAAATAATGAGACCAAGTTTATAATGAAAATTTAAATATGAAAGAGATCCAACAAACTTTCATTCTCTGCTATTTCTCTCCATATTACCATAACTACATTTGATCAACAATATTCCATGGGATTTAACCAGCAGGAGGCCTCTCTCCAGGAGCATAATTCACATTTGAAATCTTTTGCAATTCTTCAGGCTTTAGAATCAGAGTATTACCTCCATGAGAACAAACAATGCTGCAAAGAAAAGGAGGGTTGCCCACTCAACTCTGTTCAATATCATCTCAAAATCGTGGATGTCTGCTAGCACTAGCAGCCAAAGGGCTCCCAACATGGCAATCCAGCCTGCATGAGAGAAAGAGAGAACAGTGCTTTACACTTCACAGCCTTGTTATGTGCTACCAACATGTAAGCTACACTACTGTGATTTTCAAAGATTTTTGCCATATTTTTGTTCTGAGTGTAACAGAAAAAGTTCACCAATACCACAGGATGAATGGTCTCTACTTTCAAATAAAAATAAAACCTAAAATAAAAAAAAAACAAGACAAAGTTGGGTTACCCCAATAATCAATGGCTTTGGATCACAGAGAAACCTTTAGGTATTTAGGAACAGTGAAAGATTCTGCAGCTCCTGGAAGGCTGGCTGCATCCCCTGGACCTTGGAGACTCAGTGGCTGCCTGCTCTAAAAGGTAACCAGGAAAGGAAACTCTCCTTAGGAAAGAAGAGCAACTTAGAGCAAAAGAGGCTCTCTTCAGATATTCTGCTTCTGTACAACCTGAAGTATATTAATAGATATTTAGGTAACTAATTGAAAGAAAATGCTACTCAAGTACACAGTTAGCCAGAAAATGTAGCAAATCTCCTGTCCAAGCAAGGCCTGCTTTCCCTCTGCACAGTTAAAATTCTATCTAGAGCTGTCTGATCCCTCTGGTTCATTTATCTTAAAACTCACAGAGCTCCCAAAGCACCAGAGGAAAGAGAATTGTCAGTTCAGAATTGTGGAGGAGAGGACAGGACAGGACAGGAGACTTTCTTTTAATTTTTTATTCACTATGAAGAATTTTGAAAGTACTAGGATACATTAAAGACTGGCTTCTCTGTTCATTTTTTTCCTAGCTTCCTGGGCCACAAAAGAGAGCCATGAGAAAGAGAAATAGAAATAAATTTTAAAAATAACTTCTCATTACCCTAGTGAAAACAAAGCCCATTTACAGCTCCACAGACCACTTCTTTTACTGCCTTTTAGTGCTTCTGCTTCACTACAATCGATGTCTCAGAACGAGAACCCAGAGAAAAACTAAATCTAAATTCTATTTTTAACTATTGAAGAGGGTGACATTTTCTATTTATTTTAGGGAAAAGGAAATGAAATTTTATTATAAAATGTATCTTGCAAATTTATAATGCATTCTTCATAAGACAGTATTTCCATGTCTTCTGTGTAGTGCCAGAGAAAAAAGTACAGTAGAAATTGCTTAAGCTCTTAGTTTTTCTCATAGTCAGGACACAAAACCACCTTTGGAATAATATTTAGCTCATAAATGAGTGGAGCACAATTGCAACCCTACTCAAAAAAAAAATTTCTTATTTTAAAATAATCAAGTAGATGACCTTGAAAACATGAAACAATCTAACAGAATAAAATAGAAGTTTAGAATTTAGAAGTAGGGAGCAGAAAGAGAAAGAAATTAGGGAGAAAAATTACAGTGTAATTTGTAGGCCTCTCAAATGCTCATTAAGAGGAATTTGCATTCCTCAGCAAAAGTAATTTTGACCTACTACCTCACAGTAGGAAGTCAGAAGCACAGAAGCATAACAAGCTTCCTCCAAACAAAGTGAAAATGTGGACACTGTATGCTTACTTTATATGCACAGAATTTGGAGTAATGCATTTATGAAGACTGAGAAAAACTCACTTTTCTGGAAACTGAAATGGCACTTGAGACATTTGGACTGAAAACCAAAGTGAGGGTAACATTGCACGATCTCACTGATGGCCTGGGCAAAACACCAGGCTGCTCAAGACAGTGCAAAATAGTACATTTAGGGAGGAAGAGATAAAACTGTAAAAATCCAGGACAGGAAGCAACAGGATGCCAAATAAAAGTCCTACAGAAAAGACTTGAGAAACACAGCATATCACAACTGAATCTCATGGCCCACTGAAATACAGAAGCAGGGCTATACATAGCAAATTCAGTGAAGCAACCTCTGCTCTCTGGTAAAGCCTTGTTTGTGTTAGGTTGGTTTTTTTTGGGGGGGTGGGGGCGTGGAGGAGAAGTTGTTTGGCTGGCTGGCTGGTTGGTTGGTTGGTTGGTTGGTTGGTTGGTTGGTTGGTTTTTTACAACAGTTTGTACTGCATATTGTTAATGAGTTTTGTTTTGTATTAATTAGATAATTTAGACTCTAAGTGCTTGTATTATCGTAAGATTACTTTGGTTACTTACTTTGGTTGCACTGATACAACTTTTAATTAAACTGACAATAAATTCTCAGCTCCAGATAATAGGGGATGGTTCCCTTTTTGCCCAGAACATCACGAGCTTAAGAAGACCATGGATACTTTGAGAGCAGGAGCCTACTGCCATACACAGAGAAAGTATTTGTAGTCCAAATGTTTTGGAGGCCAAAGCTATTTACTTTACTGAAATAGCTGAATTTCCAAGCAACTACAGATTATTCAGGATGGTATTTTTAGCTCTACAGGAAAGGTCCACAATTGTTGCTTCCCAAGCTTTGCATCTGTCATCATTTGTTTAGTTTATCAAGTCATGTTAGAAAGCTTTCCAAAATAATGAAATCCAATTTAAATCAGAATTTTAAAAAAATAAAGACAAAGGAAAAAAATAGTCATTGTGACAGCTTTAAATGCAGTTGACAATAAAGCATCATTTGAGCCGTTACTTAGAAGTCAACACCTACAAGTTTTCATCAGCTAAAACTGATTCATTTCCTAGACCTAGCTAATTTCTAGATAAATGTTAGCTTTGGTGACAAATTAAAGACCAAATGTGGACTTTTCACAATGAGGATATAGTGACATAGGAAATGCAATATAAGATGTGCTAAGCTTAATGTCATTCTTGGCATCTGGCCTATGCTTTCTTAAATCTAGCTTGTTCACCAGTTTTTATATCTTAATAGCTGTCTGTCTCACCAGGATTTTTTGTTTTCTTAAGTATTAAAAAATTATTCATCAGCTTATTAAACTGGTCTATGGTTTTTGTCAGATATTTTATAAAACAACTCCTGAATAACCCCGAGTAGCTCTATAATGAGCAGTTCATCTTAATTATTGCACAAATTAACCTGAAAACAAACATAGGGAAAATACAAACATTTCATTTTTTTTTTTCCTCTCCAGTGGGAAAAACACATTTTTAAGTCAATTTTGTCTGATTCTGCAAATATAGTTTTATTGTTTGTAAACATTGTAGAGCTGCACAGAATTCACAGCAACTCAGCAACTCACTGAACTGACTAAAACCAAATCAAAGATAAAGCACCTTCCCAACAGAAGAATAAAGAATTAAGCTATAAATTGATTTTGGTGGTTTTTCTGACTCAGTCACTTTGAATGCTCCCTTCAAAAAAATCTAGCTTAAAATTCCAACAAAATCTTACTTTATATTATTTTTGAAATCTTTTTGGACATATTAATATAGTTCAAAGCTCTAGACATGCCTGCCTAAAAGATAAAGTCAAAATGGTTGCCAGGTCCAATCCTCAAAGAGGCTTTACTTTCATCCTTTGTCATCTTTATCAATTCTTTATCAATAAAATAAAATTTCACGGGGCCAAATGAAAGTACTGTGGGAGTCTTACAGTTTTTAGTATCTGCTTTTTTTAAGTCTCAGTACTAATCTTTTATTAACATGGATATTTCATAGAATTACACTAAATAAATTAATGAACAGGCATAAGAAAACTGAATGGGAAAGAGTTCTGCATTTCAAAAGGCAGTTAAGTATGTAAATTTTATTAGTTAAATTAAAATGTCAGTACCTTCAAATTATATTAATGACTACAAGTTCATAATAAAAAAATTGTATCAAGGCTTGGGACTGATAAAGAATTTTAAGATCTTTCTAATTCTCTGTACTCAATGCAATTTAAAGTTATTAGATTTCTAACACTTCAGCCTCTGCATAAACAATTATTCTGGTGAAAATTTAAACACTGAACTGCAATTTACTTTCATTTTTATGAGAAAAACATATTGAACAAATTTACCCAAGCCAAGAGTACAAGTTGTAGTGTTTATTAGTGTATATTAGAAAATACATTTCCATGCTTTGGAAGAGTGAAATCTGTAGAGACTCACAGCAGCATTACTTTGGTAATGATAAATAATGATAAAGTGACAGATATCATCAAGATAGTGAGATTCAGGAAACAAAAATGAGAACCTGTAAATTTTGGAACCTGTAAACTTAGCAGTAGGAGTTTACAGGTTCAATTACTTTTCAGTAGAAATTACATGTATGCTTTAGTAACATTTATTCATTAATCTGACAGGATTGCCATGAGTGCAGAATGGGGAGAAATTATGCTGAATACATACAACCGTTATTTACTTTCAAGGTTGTTATTCAGCTACTGAATAACAGAAACCTACACCGCCAAACATTCCATTTGTTTTCGTTTATTTACCGGCCTAAAGCAGGACAAAACAAAACAAAAAGATCAGTAGTTACTATGTTTCTTCAAGCATGACTCCAACTCCTTTGCAGTTCTGAAAAAAATATCTTACCAGGAGCATACACAACCAATGCTATTTAGTCTTTATTGACTGTTTGGCTTTTCAAAAACATTTAGAGATGTTTGGCTTAATTCAAGGAGTCCTACATGGTTCAGTGCTGCTTATCCGAGACACAAAAGTAAGGGTGTAAATTGATTTCTTAAATTGTCAATGTGAAGGCCTTTCTTATCTTCTCAGCCGCCGTGACTTCAAATGCATTCAAATATTTTCAGCTTCTGCATTTTCCCAGACCTTATTAACTTAGCACTTTTGCTGTTATAATACATCAGTTTACCTTTTAACTTCTTAACAGACAGTAATCTTCACGGGCTGAAATTGCCCATCTGCATGGTAAATAGTCTGTCAGTAGCAGATATGGAAGGTCTTGAGTACAACCTGATCACCACTGTGGAGCTATAACTGGCTCTATATTTTGCAAAGTGTCAATGTAATATCTGTGTATATGATTATTGAGTTACTCATTATGAGCTATTCCTCTTCAAGACTGCTCTGTCTTTCAGCCACTGAGATAGAAGTACATGGTGTGTAAATTCAGATTGCATGAAAGAAAAATGTATCTGGAATTCCATAATGAAGGGTTCAGCAGACAAAAAAAAAGTTTTCATTTTATATTGGTCAATGCATAGGTTTTATGACTGTCTTTCTGTTAAATGTGAGATTCAATTTGGTTCTGTTTTCAGGATATATGGAGCTTTTTCTTGTAGAGATGTACAACTACCTGTATAGAAAGCTCCACACATAGATATATATAGATATAGATATAGATATATATAGATATATATAGATAGATGATATAGATATAGATATAGATAGATTATATAGATATAGATATAGATATAGATAGATAGATATAGATATAGATATAAAGTATGCACACAGCTACTTTCATTTCACCCATATAAAGTGTCTTCTGTTTTTTATTTTTGCAAATGAATTATTATGGTGATAAAGTAATGGAGACTGTAAATTATACAAGGAGCTTTCTATACTTAAGAAATAATGCCAAACTGCTTCTTTGCTCTCCCATGAAGTGATTATTTTCTGATATTCCTGATGTATCTTGGTCATTCACTCAAACAGTGCAAATGATGCCAAGGTCAAATTTGCTCATTCTGTAATGTTTAGCCAGCTCATTAGTATTGGAAAGTCCAGAAAATGAAGTCATGAGCACTCTGTTATTCCTCCTGGGGTAACTGGGACGTGACTGAATTTTTAAAACCTGCTCTTCCCTTCCCTGAGAAATTGCTGCTTAACCTGGCAGAATAGTGAGGACAGGGGCATATGAAAAATGGCTTTCTGAAAAGATCAAAACTCAGAAAGATACAACTGGATTTTTTTTCAGGGAGGTTGCTTATTTTACTTAGAACAAAACTAGGAAACTTACCAAGATCTAGGTAGATGCCTGGAACAAATGAGTTGAGGAAAAACATAAGAATAACACATCCCAGTACTGTCAGACATTTAATGAGAAGAATTTTGTCTGTTATTCTGTGCTGGAGACAGACAGGAAAATCAAATTAGTAATTGTATTAAAAAAGAAGCTATGCATTATGCATAGAGTTCAGAAAAGCATGTGTGCAGCGCAAACTGCCGTTCCTGTATTGTATATTCCTCTTCAGCATAAAAGACAGAACTACCTGGATAGTTTTTACAGGTGTGCATCTTAGGCATACCGATATGCAAGTCTCATGTACATGCCAAGCCTCTCATCTCTACAGACTTGTACACCTCTGGGCCCAGCTCCTGCTTCACTGCCAATCTTCTTGTGCCCTCAGAGCCAGTGCTTTCCATCATGTCTCTGCTTTCACTACCGCTCCATGGAGCTGCTCCCAGACCTAGTTCTTCTCTTTTCTCGTAGTTTAAAGCTCTACTAAAATTCAAGTAAGTCTCTCTTCTTTAAAAGGTTTGTCTCTTATGCAATGCCTTGAAAAGCACATAAAGAAGATCTGTTGTGATTCCTCTGGTTTGGTCTGACACCCAGGACAGCATTCTCCCAGTCAAGGACTTGCACCCCAAGGAGTCCAATCAAGGACTTGAGCTCTCAGACACAGGCCTGATTCATTACTGATGCCAGTGAGGTACAGAGATTAAGACACTTAGATAATTAAATTTAGGAGACATTAATCCCACTACAGAGTTTCCATCTTCTCAGTTTCAGCATAAAGGCTTAAGCAGTGCTAGTGTGTGCGCAGCTAAGAGAACAGGATTTATCAGGTGGTTTATCCCTACTTGAATAATAAAAGCAGTTGTGTCACCAAAATGCATTAAATTAGAGTCAGCACTGGGTACATTAGGAGGAGTGTACTCTATTATCATTCATCAAGGCTACAGACAATTTATTGACACCTCCTGAGCCTTTCTGGCTATGGATTAAAAATTTAAGAGAACACTGCTGAATCATTGATTGATTCTTTAAGTTATAGTTTTCTAAGGAACAAAAGTACAAAACCTAACAAAAACTCATCCTGTGGTTCAGTAACCTTGTCTGACCAAGAAGTCAACCACCCTGGCTGCTAACTTTTTGGCTACCAGAAGAGTTATTAAATTTCCATTAGATTTAAAGCACTATCTCTATATGAAGGCACAGCTTTATTTACATGTATACTGAAAGAACTGCCACCTACTTACTTTTTTCTGAAGTTCCTGGATATTTGTTTCCCAGTTCTTATCTTCTTGTGAAATTTGCCTGAAAGAAAATGACACCTACTTTTTTCTGGAGTGAAATCAGAGCTCTGCCAAGAGTGTTGGAATAAATCCCTCTCATCACAAACAGATCACCTCTTTCCCTGTGTGGAGTAACTCATACCACAAGGGAGTCATAGCCTTCTTCCATCCAGCAGCAAAATTCCCATGGGCATTCACTTAAGACTCCACCTTTGTAACAAGCTCCACTAATACACAAAACCTTCTGATCATGAAGGAAGCCACAGGCTGGGAAGGAGCCGAACTCCAGGGTATAGACCTCAGTATAGGATCTGGCTATCTGCAATATGTAGTTCCCTTAAGTTCCCTTAATATGTAGTTCCCTTAGTTTCAGCAGCTGATGCATGTGTCCCGCTGCGATAAAACAAGGGTCGTGTGCTAACATCAGCAAGCCAGAACACATATGTTTCACATTTTCATTTTATAATGAAGTTTTGAAGATCCAAATCACTTCACCATGTTATTGGCACAGTCAGGCCTCCAGCAAAAAGCTTTGGGCTTTGCAAAAGGAGCCCCCTTGCTAATGCTAATGAATTTTTACACTGCTGTAAATGTGCTGTGCTGGAGAAATCCTGATTTTCAAAATTAAATACACAATTTTTATTTTTAAGTCAGAAGGGTCTTCTTTAGAATATTGTAAAGTCTGATAAACTTAAAATCTCTTGAAAAGAAGGTGGTTTTAACAGCCGTACTTGTCTTGAAGTATTACTACTGTCACTCAATTCAAAATACATAATATCAGCAAAAATTATGTAAACAATCATTACTGGAATAGTTCAAGAAATAATATTTACATTTTCTTGCTCAAATTCTTTTACAACATTATTAAAATTAATTATTACAATTTCATTTTTGTCAGTTAACATACAAAATATTATCATTTCTACTCTCATCCATTGAATTCCATAGCATAACATCTGGTTTTACTGGAATCTAAGCAAAACAAGGTCATTATTCTTTTAGCTGTAGTTTATGTAACCTTCTTTTCCGTACCTAAAAGTATGTCTGCACTCAGGTTCAAACTGAAATTTTGATTATGAAATAATTTTGAAACACAGAAGTTCACTGATGAAATGCTTTTCAAATTCACCCATTCACTGAAGAGAATTTGAATTTTTCAATAAAAAAAAAAAAGAAACACTAGCATCTTACTGTGTTGAAGCTACAACAGTAAGGAAAACTGTAGTGATATATTTGTGATCTTTTGAAATCAAAAGCCGCCTGAAATTTCTAGGCCTTTAATTTTGGGTCATATTGACAAATATATTTTTATATACATCAGTTTTGTCCTAAAATACTTTGTTTTTTACTGAGGCTGAGAGTGGCTTTTCTTGTCTGCTTCAACATCCATCTCACCAAGACAGAGCTAGGAATGCAGGTCTTGTGCCAGTGAGGACCCCTGAAAGGTGAGGTGGGATGTGCTGGGTCCTTGCTTACCTGTGAAATGTCATCAGCTTCTTCCTCAGGAGCATCTCCAGAGTCAGCACCTTCTGCATCAAGAGGCATTTCACAGCAGTCTCCTCTCTGCTGGCTGGGTTGATGCGCTGAGCTGTCAGCCTCCAAACATAGATCTCATGTTTCAGCTCTGAAAAGAAGCAAATTGCATCAATGTGAAATTCAATGAATATGAAACCAGAGATGGATAAAATATGTGTAATGTGTTCTGGACTCAAAGCTGTTAAGGTTATTGCATTGGTTTCCCAACAAACTTCCACTCATGAAGCTGCTTTTGTCATTCATTTTGCAGAGCTGAAGTGAATGAAAAATAAATAGAATTTTTTCAAAATTTTAAAGAAATTAACCACGAAGCCTTTTTTCAAAGAAAAAGTAGTACTGTCTTCAGATGCTTCCAAATGTCTTCAACAAGCTTAAGTGCTAAAACTGTAGCCCATTCATTTTTCAACAGAAAACAAACTGTCAGGATACAATATTATACTGCTAAGAGATACTAGTTCCCTGTGTAGTTAGGAATTACAGCAAATGCTCCTTCACAGTGTTCAAAATAGGCAGCATGCTTCCATTGGCTCTATGTTCATACAGGCAATTTAATCTGTGTAAGGCAAAAGTGAAATTTGGAACTTACGTCTGATGGAATAATCTTTAATAGTATTTTAAAGGTTTCCTAGGAGGATTTAATTCTTAGGCACTGAAAAGATGTTTAAACACAGCCACCATCACTTTCATGCTGACATGGATGACAGCTGATCGTGTGTAAGTTCAGACAGACTGATTAACACTTTGAAATCAGACTCTAGAATCTTCTCAGAAATTTAAATCCTTTTTGATTATTTTTTTCCCTGTACCATTGAGGCCTTGGAGAACAACCAAAAAACATGTTTCTGTTCAAGAAGAATGTTAAATTGGGCATGCTAAAAAAAACTTTGAATTTTACAGGAAATTGCTGAAGAAAAAATCAGAATATTCATTCAAAAACTGTCTGTGCAAATGTTTCCTATTGAGGTAGTTGGTATGTTTCCTCATGTTTCTTTTTTATTCCAGTCAAATTTCATGTCATTGAAGACCAATGTCAAGAATCCAAGATTTTATATTTTAAGATTCCTGTACAGTCAGCAAGTTTCTCTTGTTCTGAAAATGGACATGTAATTCTTTACATCAGGTAAGCAAGCTGTAAGAATTATTGATTAAAAAATATTCAGTTACATAGGAAAAATTTAAACACATTTTGATGTAGTGATGTTAACATTTTATGCTGCAACTCTCCAGAGGGTGATGCTATGTACTATCAAAGAGAGTACTAAACATGTTTAATTCCCCAGTTTCCTTTATAACTAAGTATTCATAATGATAATACACACTGAATCTTTAAAAGACTGACCATGAGAAGGAATTAGACTCAACATAGCTCAAATATTTAATAACAAAACTGTGTCCAGAGTCTGTGTGGTTGACACAGAAGAAAGGGATTTGAACAGCAATTGACATACATTTTGTATGGTTTGTGCCTATAGATCCACACACATCTGTCTAAGTGGCAATGCTTGCCTAAATTTTACAGTGTAAGACCAGAAATACAAATCCACACTGCTGAAAGCCCAGTGACCGTCCTGGGTAGTTAAACAACTAGTGCTCAGCTAAAGCTTTTCTTCCAGGAAGGGCATTTATACCTGAACCACAGATTCTAAAAGTCTGCCAAATCAACCACTTTCCTTTGTAATATATTTGGTGGTTCTTGCCAGGAGCATAATCTGGCAGAAAATTATATCACAATACGGATAGATCTTGCTTATCAAAGGATCCACGTGACTTCTGGCCACCATTTATTTTAGCATCAGCATTTGCAACACACATAGATATAACAGGAGTAATTTTCCACTCACAGAGGTAAAAAAAAGGCCTTTCTGTGCTTCATTCTTATGTGATTTCTGAGTGAATGTGACTGCAGTTTTGGAACTGTCATCTGTCCAAGGGAAAGAGTGTGTTTTGCCTTTTTCTCTGGCATACGCTCATGAAGCATGAGCATCCAGTTTGCTGTTCTACCTCCCTACAGTTTGTCTTTTCTGACACAAGTTTTCTGATGGCATCTGTTCATCCTGCCATAGCATTTCTCCTCATCCTTTCCAAGTGCAATTGCACCAAGGGTTTAGCTGAATCATTCACCACCTAAATGAGACGCAAGTACTCCACAGTTATTTTCATACAGAGAATCTCTGTCTTCAATCCTTCAGAAAGAGGCAACTATGCTCACTGTATCTGCCAAAAACAAATCCACAGAGTGGAAAGTAGCATGCCTTGCTTGTGTTGCAGATTCTTATTTCACATCTAAAATGCCCTGAGGCTAATCTCCAAGTTGAGCTAAGTTGGACTGGTGCTTTGTGATCTATGTCAAACAATATTTAAGTGTTTTTTGTCACATGGCTTTGAACATGCCTTTGTGTACAGCAAGTGCATGATTGATTTTTGTGCCATCAGTTTTCTAAACATCCCAGGGATGTGAACATCTGACCTGATGTGGAGTTTACTTCAGAGCAAACTGTTCTTGGAAAATCAGAACAATTGATACATCTTCTCTACCACAACTCCTGTTTCAGTAATGATTTGTGCAGAGGTTTTCTGGGTCATCCCACAGAATGTTTCTCCTACCTCTCTCTCATGCACACTCTTATTGTAAATAGCCCATTGTGGCAGCAGGTGATACATATTTATTAGAAGTAGTGCTTTCTTTGAAGGAAAAATAATGCAGAACCTTGAAGTCAGCAACAACAATTAACATGGCCAAAGTCCTTCGGGCCTCGCTTCTCCCATTTCATAACTGCAAAACCATTTAGGCAGCAACCCCCAGAGTCTGGGAACATCTGATATTTTATGAAATACTGTGTTACACATGGACAAGGGCTTAATGCAACCAGAGAGTCTTATCAATCACTTTGAAATTACAACCAAGAGAGCACAAGGGCAGCATTTTGCTGCCACTGAATCAAATCACAGGATAGTCTCACGCTGTGTTTGTCCATGTCCATAAGTTCCTGTCCCCTCCTCAGATGAGATGTAATGGTTATATTACACCAGCTGTCTTCACTCACTTGTCCAACCCAATCCACAGGGTTTTTGCAGGATTGGCTTTATGGTGGATCAGGCTTCTATCCAGTGCAACCTACCACTCTCAGGTCAATTGCCAGGAACTGATGTGGTGAGGCTACAGCATGTTTCTCATTAAAGCAGCTAAATTAACATTTGACTGCAACTGTAGTACCAGTAGCCAAAGTGATAGAAGCAAAGCTGTTTAGTATGCAAGGGTCTGGAGCACAAGAAGATATCAGAGCTGCAGCTCATCTCAGCCAGAGAATTCAACTCATTATGATACAAAAACCTTTGTGAATGCCATACATTCACAAAACCTACCAAGCACGACAGCAATATACCTAGCATTATTATTTCCAACAAGAAAATATTAATTTTTGGCTTAGTTATCGGATCAAATAAAGTCTCTTCAAACATGTAAACCCTATGCTATGTAAACCACTGAGTTTAACAAAATTTCAGCTGCTGACCTGGACTGTGACAGTTTAGAAAAAAATTCAGCATGTTATAAAATATTTTTTACTTGAAAACTGCATATTTTTTCTGCAATCTGACAATTAATAGTCAGATTGATTTTCACTTGACTAGTCACACATTCCTCCCACCCAGCTGCCAATAACAAAGGCGACATCCTCAAAAAATGAGTGTAATTAATTCCCAGTCTCAGAATCTGAAAAGGCCAGTTTTGTTAATTGAAGATACTCAGAAGAGCATGACCAACCTTGATGAGATGATAAGAATTATCATTTAATGACAATTTCCAATTTGCACGTGCACTAACTACATAAACTATCTTTTTGCAAGCAACACAAGTTTGCACTGCTGGACTGTATCTAACAACATTCAAAGTATGCTCATCTGAGTATTTGTCTAATTCCTTTCTCCACATGTTACTGTAGCCTAACTATTTTCAGTAAAATAATTGTTCTTCTTAGCCAAATTCTCAGAATGAGAATATTTCTGTTTAAATACTAACTGTAAATTAAGCACCATGCTTAACTAGTAATAATAATAATGTCTATAACTTTTAGTAATTTTTAAATCCCTCATATTATGTAACTAATCTTCTAAGCATTATGAGATGGTGTCGTCTCCATTTTGTAAGTGCAGAAACTAAATCCAAGATTTGAAACCCATGAGTAGGAAAAAATTCACCTTGAAGGATATTACAGCTCAAACACTCATGCCTCTCTCCTAGAGGCAGCACCCCCAACAGGACACAAGCATGTATCCTAATCTAAAGCTAACCTAAATCTAGAAAAATAAACAAACAAAACAAAACAAAGAAAACACCAAGCAGGTATAAATGTTGTATGGCCTTCAAAACTACATCAAAAAATGTTTTGCTTATTCAGCTACATACATGGAAAGGAACACAAGAAATGTGCACAATGCTGCATAATACAATACAGAGATTTTATATAAGCTATTCAACTCAGTGTGATATCTGAGGCCCCGTTTGGTCATAAAGGCACCTAATGCCAGCTCAGCTACCCAGTATGGGATTGCATCCATCACACAGGAATTACAGGGCATCATCATCCTGCAGCAGAACAGCTGGAGCCTGGGCAGAAAATCACAAAGCTCATAATTTCAAACACCTAAATTACTCACCAGGAGTCATCTTCCAAGCAAGCTGGAGCAGGCTGCAGCAGGCCTGTGAAAGAATTACAAGCCTAACCATGATTTTATATGGGAATAGTCAATTTAGTATGTGTATGATGATCACATAGGACTCAGCTGGAGTAATCTGTAGATATTAAGGTGGGTTACATTTCTCACAATGTTTCAGGATGGTTGATAAAGATACACTTTACTCTTCAGTAGCCTTGTTCCTGAAGGACAGGTGGGATATCTCTCTTTCAGGTAACATGGGCTCTCTTCTTATCTCTGGGTAAGTCAGACTTTAGAATCACAAGTTTATTTTAATGCTTGTGGGTTTGCCCTCAGTTCCTCTACTGCAATTCCCCATCTTTTAAAAGCAGGAATATGAATGTATTTAGGATCTCTGTATGTTTATTACTACTTGCCTAATCTGCTTAAAACGCTTCATTCTGTTACACTGAGAATGGCACAAGGAAGTCAAGAGTCAAGTGTTTTGAGCATGCATTTATCTAAAATTCTACTGTAGTTCAGAAAATTTTTCTCAGGTGTGAAATAAATCTAGAAAAATAACTCCAGCTTACTATCAAATAGTTTCCATTCAGACTGCCACACTTGCCAATCTGATTTTACTAGAATCTAAACAAAACAATGAAAAAATGAAAACCAATTATGCTGATGTCTTCCATTAAACTACAAGTTTCCCTTAGAAAAAAACAACCTCTCTTAAATTTACTGCATTTTGCTCAAAAGCAAATAGACACGTTCCAATCCCAAAACATTTTGCACAAAATATAACTACTGCTGATGTCCTTTCAATACAAGGGAAAGTGCCACAAGGCACCACCTAGAGATGGTATTCCTAAGGATAAGTGTAAAAGAACCATGAAAGATAAAGCCTCAAGAGGACAACCGTCTCTTGGAGTATTTCAAAAGATAATGCCTCTTCTAGTGCTTTTAACAGGACAAAATGAAGAGCAAAACTATGAAGCCTACTTCAGGCTTATCATAACTTGTATCAATGGTTTAGAAGTTAAAAATGGTGACTAATACATTGACCACGCTTTGATAAATGAAAACGGTAGAGCAATTAAAAATCTGTCAAGCTTACACTTGTGTTTGAAACACCATCACAGTGAAAGATTTCTGCAGCAAGTAAACACATATAATGTGTTACATAGAACTAAAAAGTTCTTTTAAGCCCTGTTTATTAGGAAGATCTTGTGGTCTTTAGAACCATGAAAGTGCAAAGCATTGTCATAGCTTCACCAAAACACTGTTAATGGAAAAGCCATGTCTTGCCAACCTCTGTATACCTGTGCAATCCTTTCACAACTGAGGACTGTATACAAAAGCACAGAGGCACAAATGCTGTAAAAGAAAGAGGAGCTAGAACTAAGTTTTTCCCTCCCATCAGTGATTTTCCTGTACTCATTCCTTCCATGAAAAGTGTGTATAATAAATTGTCAAGTGCTGCTCTATTGATTCACAAAGACACTATATTATACCTTCTTTCTGCATAAGACAGGTAAAGTAATATTACAGCTGCTTTCTTGTGATGGCTACATTATCAATGCACGAAGCAAATAATATGTGATTGTCATATTCCCCTTGTTTTGCAATGTCAGAATACTATTTTTATCATCTGAAGACAAGAAGAGGCAGATCAATGTTTTTCCAAGAGGTATACTCTATCCACTCTAAAGCAATTCAAAGGACATATACAGGAATTAAGTAAAATATTTAATACTATCAAAATCTTCAATCTGTGGCAAGTGAATAACTATACTTCTTTTCATTTCTGATCATCAGGAGAGCTATTGAAGGTGTAAATAATAAAAGACATCTTTTGATTTGCATTTTCAAACATACAGCCATAGCCCTGGTAGATCCTGATATATTATCCAAAAAGGAATAAACATAGTGTCTAAAGGGGCATTAAGAGTACCTAGTTTGTTTGAGACTGAAAGTCTTACTGTTCTTTCGAACAAAAGACGCAATATGTACTGGAAAGATATTATGTTAGATACCAAAAGCATTCATAAGAAAGCTGCACCTTTTAGTTCAGCATGCTAACATCCACAGTAGGAGAGTTAAAATGTTACTATTCACTATTCAGTATTAATATCTAAAACTAGATTGCAGAGAAGAGAGAAAAAGGGAGCACATAAAGAAACCAACACACATTTTACTGCCCACATTGGTCCTCAAGATTTAAAAATCTTCCCCATAAAACCTGATGAAATTAGCATCTTAGGTGAGGACAGTAGAGCACAGTGCACATTGCAAAACAACCATGCAGACTGAGCTTAAAATTGAATTATTGAAAAGAGATTGAAATATTCCCTTCTTGGGACATTACTGTCTTCATAAACTCCGTGGTACTTTCCTCACCTGAATCAGTTTCCAAGTGAGAACAGGCCACTCCTTCCAACATCACAATAAATACCAATTATGCTCTACTGGCATAGACCTACGTAAGTACAGATGCACCTCAGGGCAGAGATTTCTCAATTTACTTAATTCATCTCAGTCACTGATGTACCTCTCACTGATTCTAGAGAGAAATGGTTCCTAAGTTACAAATATGTTACTAGGAAAAATAGGACTAAGGACTGCTCTTTGACCCTGAGCAGCACATATACTGATGTTACATTAAACCTTATCCTGGGTGCCCTCTGTATCCCTGCAGTGTCCTTGTGGCCCTAGACATCATCATTATTTTATGTGGGCTTTTTACATTTCAAAGTGTCTGGTGCTAAGTATTGGAGTTTTCCTGCAAGTCATCACAGTAGTTCTTTCCCCTCCTCCCCTTCCTTTTCTTTGAGAACATCTGTAGAGCTTCACATGGAAGAAAGTAACACATTTGTTCACTCATCTGGTTAGCGCATTTCCCATTGTGAGAAACAGCACTGTGTTTTACACACTTTAAGCACTTTACATATGACTATGATTAATTAGAAAATTCCTTCTGTTGTCGGCTTTACATGCTGACTCTCACAGTACCATCAGTATTTTCCCAGCTGCTGCAGACACCAGAGGGAATAACATGCTCCCCCCTCTCCTGGTATTACCACTCCTACTTAAAGGGTGGATCTCTCTCTTTCAGCCAGTGAGAAAGTTGGAAAAAAGAAGCAAAGAAGTAGAAATGAGGAGCCAAAATTGTGCCAGGAGAAAGCTATTCCTCTCTGTCAAATGGCCAGTATAATACTTGTCACCAGAACATGTGCCACCCACTCTCCTGGGGACAGCAGCCTTGCCACTGAGGTCCACATCTCTACAGCTTGACAGCTGAGACTTAATGGTGTATTGTTACACTTCCCAAGGACTAAATAATGTGTTGTTAACCCTTAAAGGAAGAAAAAATTTTGGTTTCAGGTTTTCAGAGTGGGAGCTGAAACAGTAAATTTAATTCCTCCTACACTCAAATATTATTTCCCTTACACATTCTTTTGTAAAAGTGTAGATCGATACAAACTTTTCAAACCTTCTCAGCTTACTCTTCTAGCCCCAGCATCTTTTGCTGCATCACAGAAAACAAGGAGCAGGTTTATCAGCTAAAAGACATGCTCAAAAAAGTCCTCAAAAATCCCTTCATTCTTAAAAAGCATTAGAATTTCTCTCTCATGGCTGAGTTCTTCAGAGTCTTTTTTTTTTTTGTCAGCTACCCTGCTGAAAGTCGCTGCAGGTACACAGTGGTTCCTGGGGAAAGAACAGGTATTTTTTACTGCAGCAGAGGTGATGCAGATCAGTCTGAAAGCCAACAGATCAAAGACACTGGTACTATATAGTGTTGAAATTAAGATTAAAATGTATCTTCGTAATAAGAGCATTGTCTGTTTTTAAAATTCATGCTAATCCATTTTAATAATCTGTGTATCCTAAAGCAGCAGAAGAAAAGCACATGGTGCACAGTGACAAAAAAATCTGGGGAGAGTAATATACCAATTAAACCTCACATAATTCATTTAATTGCTAATTGAGGGCAAGGTGAGGAAAAACTGGTATTTAGTTGATTAAAACAGCTGCTTCAAACAAGCCATTTGAAGTTATCACAGAACCATTTCAACTGGAGATGAAAGGACGCCAGGAAGCACCTTGGAGGCCATTCTGCAAATCCATACCATGACAGCTATCTCCTAATGGAGCTGTACTGGTTTCTTTCCTTCTCTTCCCCTCTCACAGAAATTTTCAATGGAAAGAATGGCTCTTCAGCACTCGCTCTAATTGAACAGCTCCTGATTAGGTTTGCAGCAAAGGACAAGCAGCTGATTACAAGAACACATGGTATACTGATTAGGACACTGCTGTACCTGAGCAGACTAAGGTGCAAGTAACAAAGATTACCAAGAAATTAATTGAGGGAAATATGCTTGCCAGTGGTTCACTACTACGATGTTTCACAGGTAAAAATACTATGTCAGTAAATAAACTGTACTATTCAGATTAATTTTAAAAAAAATCATACATACTTTATTTCTTAAAAATCCCAGACATATGCTTTAAAAGTTTATAGCCAAAAGGAAAAAAGTAGCAATTTTATGTTCTAAAATATATATTTATAAAATAATGCTATTATGTTGGGATCAATACTGTTTACAGTTGGGAGAATTAATATTTTTGTTGGCTATTTTGAAAATTCTTACTTTGTGGAGTCATAGGTAAAGAACCTAGGCATGTTAAGGTCTGAATTAATTTCTTTATTTCTCTTTCTCTCTGGATAAGACTTCTAAGGGTGCAGAAAACCTCAGCTGTTTTAAAATGAATATGCCTACATCATAACAGATAGACTTATAGGAGAAAGGGAAATTCTCCTTAAGTGTCTTAGAAAACAGTACGATATGTCAGTATGACATCTACAGCACCTAAAAAATATTTTTGATCTAAATTCTGGGAAACACTTTGGCCTTTAGAGATACAAACAGGTAAGCTGAGTGCACCTTGTGCTGAATACAAACTGAAATCAAAACCAAAAGTCTTCGGAAGATCTTCCTAAGCAGGGAAATTTCTTCTCTGCCTTTTCTATCCAATGGGATTTGAGACACATGGTATAATCCACTGGGGAGAAGACTGTCACTTCTGCCTTTTAATAAAACCATAATCCTAAAGCAAATTTCCCCTGGAACAAGGCAAGGCACTACAGGTACTACTCATTTTGCCTAAATGAGATACCTATCATGAAAGTCTCTGCCACAGTTTCTCACCTTGGACTCTCCTTATAAGAGAAAAGTAAACTTCTAAGGCCTGCAATATATCTGTTCTAGCACAGACAGCTCCATTAGTCTTGAAAAGGACTTATCTTTCTCCACAGATTACAAATGACGTCAAGATATATCAACCATATCAGAAGTTGTCCTCTCCATGGTAAACAGATGCCACACACACAGGTTCAGACATATTGTACAGCACATTAAAACCTGTGTTCCATGGTCAGTGGAAGCCTGGATCTTAAGTCTTCTGCAGCCCAAAGTGAAACAAGCATCAGTCCCAGGGAAGAAACACTTATACTCAACTGTCTTTGTACACACCTTGCTAATAAATTATACTTAGTGGAATATTTCTTATCCTGTAAAGAAATTGTGAACATTTGGGGGGTTAGTATTAAATTTCATCGCTGAAACAGAAGCGCTAGAACAATGATAAAAACTTCAAAATGACTGAATAGAAAAGCATAAAAGCATGGAGACAAAAAGGGACTTACAGAGTCCACAATCATTGAAACAGCTTTAAGACTTCTAAAGACTATTGAGGTGAGTGACATAAAAAGACATACATTGAATTGTAGAAATTATGCACCAGGGAAATTTAGGGTAGAAAGAGCCACAGAGGCAAGGTGGGGAGGACTTGAAAAGTTCTGCATTTGATAAAATCTCTTTCACTGACCACAGACCAGTGAAAGATTGCTGAAAAATTCAATGGAAGAAAACCATCAACAAGGGAATACACCAGGTCACTATGTTGTTAGAGAAACCTGGGATATTTCTAAACCTAGGTTGTGAACTCAGCACCTTGAGCAGATGTTATCTGTTGCAACACAGAACATCCTGACATTAGTGCCTATGGCTATAATGAATGATGCAAAATATTCCTGCAAATTTTGTAAGATATTTAACAATTCATGTCAAAAACCTCAATCTTAGCACCAGAAAGACATCCAGTTCTAAAAATCAGAAAATATCACAACTAAAAAAATATATATTAAGTATTAGTTGAAAAATTAATATTCAGAGAGTGAGGAGGGTGGGCATTTCCAGCTGAAGACAGTATTGTAGTAGGCACTACTCAGTTTCCATTTAGCACATATTCAGTGTAACAATTATAACTTTTCTTCACAATCACACTTACCAACAATCTCACTTGGCTCCTTATTGTAAAGTTTTTTGTTCCAGTAAAGAAGTCTGAGAAAAGGAAAGGACACCAGAACAACAAGGCAGATACCCAAAAACATATGCCCTGTGAAGGCTGCAAAATCCAATCCCTGAAAATAAAAACAAAAACCTAAATTAAAAATCATTTCTCTTTCTATATTACCTACAGGGAAAAGTATTCAGCTTTATGTACATTAACCATCAATAGTAAATATAAAGTGATATAGTAAGTTCCAAGTACAGAATCAGCTGTATTTCATCTGTTTCAAGGAAACAAGTCATGTTAAAATTTAACTCAGAGAACTAAAACATTGCATTACAAGTTACCCTGAAAAACACCTAGTGTTCCTGAAATGTACAGTAAAAAAAAACCCAAACTGAATCACTAACTTTTACTTCTCAATTAAATCACTGTAAATTCATTCCAAATCAGTCAAAGTCTCAGACTGGTGACAAACAAACAAACATTTACAATAATTCTATCTGAACCATTCTTCTACAATAAAGTATTATATGTCAATATTGTGTTCATCCTTCTTTCTGGTTAATAAATGAACAGATGTCTTTATATTTTGCGCAACAAAACCCTTTAATGGAGGGGTTTTTAAAACGGTTAAGCAGAACATATTAAAAGGCGACCGCTTTCAAGCAATAGGAATGAAGAATGAAAACTTGCCCTAAAACCTTGAAGTTTTCCAAGGTGTGTGTAGGACATTGGACTAGATGACCTCTAGGGACCCTTTCAAATGAGTTATTCCATTGTTCCATGTTGCACACATTGTAGTGGATCGGGGTTAGCCTTTGGGCTGGGCTTTTCTGAAGTAGCCATGACTCACCTGTCCAAAAGAAGTTACCCATGGAGCGCCAAGGAGGATCACATCCAAGTACTCTGGTAGTAAGGAACTGTTATATTCAAAAACAAGAGGTTGTCTGAGCTGGTGATCCCAGCAGAGCAGATCTGTGACCCCTGGAATACAGCATAGCTCAAGCCCTGGATAGCCCAGGTTGTCCCAGCTGAATTTTCAGAGCACCCACTGATTTCCCAGAGACTCCAGCAAGTCAGCTGTTCTCCCTGTGACACACCTTTGTGTCTCTATTGTTCCCTGATTTTTAACTCAGAGTTTCCTATACATCCTTTGGTAATTCCAATGCATATTAAAAACAGCTTCACTTTCAACAAGAGATGATACTATCTCCAGTGTGTTAAGGCTATTGGAAACTTATTGCTTTAGATGTGTGTTCTTCGATATTGTCAAATGCTAAAAGAATTTATGTGGAAATTTCCTAGTTGAAATGTCTCTGGTTCAAAAAAAGAAAGAAGAAGTTTCTCTATTGCACCACAGGGCATAATAAAAAGACACATAACACAAGAAACTGATGACAGTCATAAAGAACTTTCATAGCCAGATAAAGATTGGTGCTCTTTGGCAAAAAAATCCATAGCATGCAGACAGTCGAATAAATCTCAAACCATAAATATGCAGACCTAGGATTAGAATTCGATCCTATTAAAATACAGGTTTAAGCTTCCTGAGGTAATGTCATCCCTACTTGCTATTTAATAGTAGATTCCTTGACTCTTCTACTCTCCAGATATTAAAAGGTGAAACTATACCTGTTCATTCACTGGCCTTTTGCTGTAACTTAGCTACAGCCATTGCTTTTATGAAAGCAGAAGGAAGACTCTTCAGGAATTGAAATGAGATTATTTTTAAGAATTGGACAGAAAAAAAGTGACACCACAAAGAAAAATAATGTGCCTTCATTCAGTTTGCCTACAAAATAGGTCAGCCACTCAGGTGTCTGACATCTCTGTAAGACATATTTTACAAATCAGTTTTTATAAAGATTGGCCCCTGGGCATCAAGTTAAGATTCAGAGCTACAGGAGACATTTCTATGAGGGATGAAAACAACACTCATAACTCTAGGAAATTTACAAATGCATAAAAAATGAATTCCTGCAAAGGCTCAGTGTTTGTGAGACCTGCCCCCAAAGTACATAAACTCCATATCCCCCATGTTTTTTTCCTTAATTACAACCATTGACAATAAATTGACAATAAATCTGATTTATATATGGGTCCCCTCTAAGATTATAGCCAGAAAGAAAGATCATAAAATTTTGGCCAGAAAAATAAGAATGTTAAACCTTAAAACGTGAACTGGCTTTAGTTCAGAATTTTCCCAGCTTTGACAGTGTGCCATTAAACAAGTTAGGAAGTATGCAAAATCATTATGCAGTTTGGTATGATCTCTAAAATAGCACAAAGAGAGGTAAAAAGCCAAAATTATTTAAGCTGTAAAAACACTGAAGCTACACCAGCCAAAATAGAAATGCCTAAACCTGACTGGAAAAAAAGAATTATCCTCTGAAAGAAAAATGACTGGGAAACAGGTGGCTGAAGAACAATCAAGTAGTTAGGAATGGTCAGATTATACTCAATAGAAAATTACCAGAATGAGAAAAATTACTTTGCACTCAGACTAGTTTTACAAAGAAGCAGTGGAGATGAAGCTTTTCTTAGGCTGGCAGCAAACACATTATACCCACATCATGAAGAAAGATGACAGCTACCAGGCCAACTATGATGGTAGAAATTCTCTGTAGAAATATGCTGAAATAAAGATAAATGCTAAAGAAGGAAGTAAAAAAGATAAATAGGAACCAAATGAATTCTTGAGTTAAACTCAAGAGTAACTCTTGAGTTAAAATATGTGGTATCTTCATCATGTATTAAAGGATCTTGAATTTAAGGAAGCAGCTTAATGCAAATAAACACAAATACAAAAAATCACTTGCCTTTACATTTTTATTATCTCACCAATTTCAAAGGAAAAAAAATTGTGTCTGGTTTCTGAAATGTCACAATGCAGAGGCTTCTCAAAATATACAGAACAAGAAATAAGTCACTTGAAAGCCACAAAACTAAATTCTCGATGAAGAAAATCACCTCAACCCAGAAGTCAAACTAAAATGCTGAGGGTAAGAAAGAGGTCTCAGGTCTGACTCATAGTTGAAAGGAATTGAAATGAGATAGAGATCACAATACCCTTAAAAAAAATCAGGATTAGCACAGCTTCATGACATAAGAGCTGACATAGATAAGCCTTGAAAGTGATTTGCAGACACCATCACAAGAAGGGAAAAAAAAAAGTCTACTAGATTTTTTGACATCCAATCCAAGAGCTTACCCAAACTTTCCAGAGGGAGTAGCCAGGCTGAGATTCAGGATTTTGTAAAAGTTCATAATATCAGCACATTGATCTTTCATATCTCTGAGATCCTTGGTGCAAAAGAAAACATGCTGCTCTGCTCTTGCTGCAGAACAGCTTTCCAGTTCAGCTGAAACAAATTCTTTTCTAACATGGAGTGTGCCTATTTCAGGACAGAGCTTGTACGATAGGGTTGTCAGTGGTAACACAGGACTGGAGTCAGTTCTCTTCCCATCATCTGCTCCTGACTTTGCCCCCTATTACCTCCCTGCATTGACCCACAAAAGACAATGAGTGAAAATGAATCCTGATGATCACTAGCCTTGAACAGCTGATGCCCTGCAGCCATGAGGAGGCCGAGGACTACCAAGCGCACTACTTTTTATGGCTGATATCACAGAGGCTCACAGGACAGCTGCCCTCCCTGATGCTTTGGCATGGGTGCTTAGAACCAGCCTCTCTGCAGCACAGGGAAAGTGTTTTCAGGGAAAAGGCTGATTTCACACCAGGCATTGTCAGGTAGCAAGTAGCCAGCTGGCAGCCTTTTGGGGAACTTCAAGAGATCAAAGGGTTTTCACTGTACCACAGGTGCCCAAGATGCAGAAGAGGATACCAAGGTGGTGGCACAGTTGCTTCATCAGTTGCCCCTGTTCCTTTCCCCACACCCCAGAAAGAACACAGAGCCTAAATTCATACCCTTTGTGGCTGTGGATAGCACATTTTATACCTCCTGAGTCTTCTGCGCTGCTGGAGCCAGGATTCAGCATTGTAAAAAGCATTAAAGTGCTCCCCATGTCTATTGCATACAACAAAAAGTCATTTTCACAAAGATTTTCTTTTCCTGCACAATAGACTGGAATAATGCACAATAGGCAAGAAATACTTCTCTTCCAGGAGTTTTCAATCTGTGAGATAAATACAAAACACGCTTCAAATGTCCCTTACTTGAGTCTGTGATGATTGTGTCAAATTCTTCTTGTTCCCCAGCTGAGAGAAAATCTAAAGATTTTGTTTCAGCAAGCCTAGAGGTTCCACTGCCTACAGATTCAGAGCTGAAACAGAGTGGGCATCTTTCCTTGGTTTATAGTTTAAAATGCAAAGTCAAATATATCAATTTCATATTAGGAGGAAATACATTGTTTTCCTAAAATATTAGCTTTCTATCATCTTGATCATTATTTTTCCTTGCTTCTGGAAATGTGAAATTAAATTCTAGTGGTTCAGACCTTTCCAAAAGAAATCTGCCTTTTAAGAGCGATGAGAAAGCAAAAATTATAGCTAGGTGCAGAGATCTGGGGGAGCAGCAAGTACTGTGTTCCTAGCCAGAATGCCCTTTACTTAATATTTTAAAACTAATAAAATGAAGAAGAGCAAGAGTAATTTATAATTTCTACACTGGCTTAAACTTCCCTTCTAGCTGAGTGACTGAGATCTGCATTGTCTCTCATGGGAGCTGCTCATGATGTCACTGAGCCAGAAATCACTAATGGTCTAACCCAGTTACATGAAGATAATGTTTATTTGAGATTCTTATGAACCTCCTCTTTTGTTTTACATTATGCTGCTTAATGATTACCACATACATAGACGGTAAAAATTCCAAAATCAGATGTTAGCCCATACATTTTAGTTCATGCACTTTACCTAACTTTAATTTGCTCTTGAGAAAAGAAGTCAATGAAACATCGACAGAAGGGGTAGAGCTCTGCAAGTTGATTAAAAGTTTTAACAAGCTTGTATCCAGCAAACTCAACAAAAATAGCCTACTGAACTGTGGGAATCCATTTTCCCAGTGTTTGAAATATCTTTAAGGATTCATATATAGTATTTTCTCTCCTTTTTTTTTTTTTAGAAGTACCTACTTTAACTCATAAATTTTTTCGTTACCACGATTTTTCATTAAATAAAACCAACTAATATCACATCATGCTAAATTCCATCATGAAGGCTGATGGATCTAGGCTTCCATCTAAAAGGCAGTACATGAAAACCTGATGTCTGTCAATTTTCCATGAAATTCCTGTTAAACGGCAGGAATAATTCTGAGTGATATGCTGAAAGCCCCAAATCCTCAGCAGACATCAGATTAACAGCACAAGCTTTATCACATCCTAACAAAAACAGTAAATAAAAGGATATAATCCAGCAGCTAGCATATGCTAAAACTGCCTTTGCCCTTATCATTACCTCTTTTATTCAGATTCAGCCTGGATACACCAGTGCACATGCTCAGTATCACTATGTTCACAGCAACATTTTGCTCTGGAGACTTATTTGCCATCCATTCTTTAGAGAACTTGGAATCACAGCCTGTGCTTAGAGCACAGCAATTTCTGATGTCAAAGGCATGTTTGTAGAAGTTTGTGTTGTTCTCAAACACAGATTTTCTGTCCAACCCTTCTGAGAGCAAGGAACATATCCAACTGGATCATGCTCTGTTGTGCATATAAACATGGAGTTCCCAAAGTCTGAAACCCATATCTCTTCAAAATTAAAATATAATTTTGTTAACAGTGGCCATTCTGTAGCAGCACTCTGAAGACAGTAAAACACTAAAAAATGTTCTATATTCACTAAACAAGTTTTCCATTTGCTCTTGTTTTCCTTCCCTAAAATCAAAACATAAATTCTGTCTTGTGAAAATGTTTCCAACTCCAACTAAGAACCAAGAGTACAACAAATCTTCCTCTCCTGTTATGCAAATGTTCCACTGATTCCAGTCATGTTAGTAGGGAATATGTCAGAATTATAAATTAACAAAGGCTACAAGGAAAAAATCCTTCTGACATTTATCTCAAGAAAAGTGAAGAGTCTTATTGATACATTTTAATGAGCAATATGTTACAAAAACTTTATTTATTCAGACACGATTTAAATAAAATATTTTTAATCTTTTTTAATATTTTTTTAATATGATGTGACTTTTCCCCAGAACCTATGGAAAAAAGTCTCTCTGGCACCACAGCAAACAAAATGTAAAGCATTTCTAGCACTATAACCAGATAACAGCACCCAAAGTAACAAGGCTGCATTTCATTTCATATTGATATAAAAGCCAAGGTTTCATACAAAAGTGTAAACTTGCATAATATTTTACTTGGATGTTTTTAGAGGTTGATATATAGCCGTAAAAGCTTGGGAAGACTGGTAAAATTCTCATCCTGATAGCACCTAAATAAAGTAGAAAACCAAATCATCTACGTAAGACAGTTCATTATTCAACTTCCTGCAGGGGCAGTTGTCAAATCACTCTGGCACTTACTGTGAAAAAATGACACTGAGAAGGAAGTACAAGAGAATGAAAAGGAAAATTTCAACAAAAATATAAAGGGGAAAAAATCCTAGAATTCCTAGAATTTCTAAAAACCTGACCATAATGCTAAAGAAGTTTAAATGAACCAAGTATTTTCTATAGAAAACTTCATAGTAGAAACTATAAAATTTACTGCATGACTCCTTCATGCAGTAAACAGTTCAAAAAGAAATAAAGGAGTAAAATAAATTTGGTTTGGTACTGAGTAGGCTCCCCATGCATTTAGGCCTTCTTCACAGCACCCTTTATGTAGTTTCAGTAGTTTCAGAAAAGAGACAGCAATGTCTTTATTTCTCATTCTAATCAAAAGAGAGCATGCTGGAGTGGGTGGACAAAATTAGGAATCCAGCTATTAGTTCAACAGCTCAGAGTGTAAGAGGCCAGATGGTCCAGCTCCCTCTCTGACCTCTCTCTTGGCTTTATCCAGTTACCCCAGCCAGCACTCTACAGGCAAATCTCCCTTAGAAGGGGTGAGCCCTAAGCAGTGAGGACATATCCCAGACCATGACACTCTGCCTCAGGGCCAAGGGTAGGTCTTTGACCTCTTTTATTTATATACATAGACATAACAATTAAGAATATAGAAAAGAAGCAGCGTAAATTCCATGGCCCTGTGTTGAACCTAATCTATTTCATTACATTCTTACTTCTGTGATGCAGCAAAAGATCTGAAAATAATCCAGACTGAAAACATCTGGAAAGATTTTTGTCCTTGTTTCAGATACAGAATTTGCTATAATGTCATATTTGCTAGAGTATTTATACATCTGAGTCCTCCTAAAAATATCAATAGCTCAAACAAGAAAAATGTAACATGGTTTCTTTTCAACTCTGATTGCTTAATTATTTCCCATGTTTATAGCCACTTCTAAAGGTTCTATACAGATGGTAAGTTTCTTAGTATTTAGGAAAATTACTTTTATGGCAGGTGTTAATTATTCTCTTTCAGATCAGAAGTTTTAAATAGGTGCACAGATTTCATATCTAAAATGTAAAACTTTACCATCAGTTTCTCAGCTAACAATAAATATTTCAGTCTTCAAAGTCACCATCCAAACCAGCCAATTGCAGTACATTTCAAATATTTTGATGTTTTGATTCAGTTTATTAAATACTATGAACTTTCAAAGACCTTTTCCAACCTGGACAGCACTTAATTAATTTGAGTGCATTCAGTTAATTAGAATGGATCTTTCTTTCCTAGAGCAATAGAAATATAAGGGTTCCTGAATTTAAAAATAAATAAATAAACCTAGGATTTTATATTACAATTCCTTCATTCCACTTGCTCAGTTGTTTTCCCACTACAATTAACACTAAATTTCTTTATTTTGGGAACGGGGGGAGGTGGTGGTTTCTGGCACCTGGCCAAAAGAGAAAGTACATGCCTGGTGTCCTTAAAGATGTGTCCATTACATTCCTGCTCCTTGTTGGTGGCAATGCAGGGTGAGGAGAAGGGCAAATCTGCCCCACCCCAAGAGGGGCTGCCTCTTGCATCCTGAGCAGACCCCACAGCAATCAGGGAAAGGGAATGGGAGACAGTGCCAGAGGTAGAAGGAAGACTTGATGCCCTGCTGTTCAGAGGTAGCAGGGGTAGCTGAAAGCACAGAAAACTCAGCAAACTCAACTCCATGCAGATGCTGAGGGCTGCAAACACTTGCCAGAGGTGCCACAGTCAGTCCACAGGGCAGAGAGGCCCATGTGGGTGGGAAGAAATGGTGGGACTGGGATGCTATTGGTGTCTGGTTCATGTCCTGCAGTCCCACCCAGCACCAGCCACCATAGCTTTCTCTTTGGTGCCAGGCACACAACAAACAATAGAAGAGCCAAGTGTTGGAAGCTAAAATCTGTCACTGCAGCCTGGAGATAGCAAAACACTGTCAGGGGGTGGGAGCCAGCTGCAGCCCATGCTGCACAGGAGAAGCGCCCACTCCCTCTCATGCCCCACATCCCCTTGGGCTGTGCCTGAAGGGTAAAATGACTCACATGTGTCATGGCTCTAGAGGGACAAAGCAACCTCTCTGTAAAATGCCAAACTGTCTCATATTTAACATTTGAGAGAAAACCTGTACTGAAAAAATGGGTGGATCATCATCTTCATTTTCACATTTTTGCTTTTTTTCCACCTTGCCCTGTCTGCAGCCCTCCATCATCCTGTTTCTTTCCTCATTTTGTCATTTATAAGGAAATCCTCTCCAACAACAGAAAAAGGAAACCAGTATTCTCAGTCCAGATCAAAAAGTCTATTCTTTATCACTATTTTGTCCCCAAAAGATCACTCTCTTCTGTCTGATCATCCTACTAAAAAAAAAGTAGATTATGTTCTGTTTATATGGCTGTCTGGGGGAAGAGAAGGATCAACATTGCATAAGTCAACACACTACTTTTATTTTAGTAGCCAAACGACTGCAGTACATACCCTCTTCCTCAGCTCCTGCTTTGAAACAATAATCACATTTGGAGGATCCCCAACAGCAGTGGCAGCCCCCCCAATATTTGTGAAGATTACTTCCGCAATCAGGACGTGCCTAGGATCAAGATTAAGTACTTCACAGAGCCTGCAGTGTAAAAATAATGAAATTAACTTCTTATCCCATGCATAAATTACCTGAAATCTTAAAATGCACAAAAATTACAAAATGCAGTCATTTCACAGACAAATTGCAGGATTTAAAATACAATGTGTCAATAAAGTGTATTTGAGCATTTATTGTGCTAGAGTAATTATAACAATATAAATTAAAATTTATAGATTTTCTTTACATTTAAAGTGCAATTATTTATGCCCACAAAACTGATGCATTTTTAAAAGCATTTAATTAAAAGTAGTCAACTATTACAAGAATAGGACTACACAGAAAATAACATTTCAGGTTTTCAGTGTGATACAGCTTCTGAAACCATGTAAGCTGCACTGACCATGGTCCTTAAGGTGCACTGACCTGTGGAAAACTACTCTGGTCAGCCACAGGCTCTGCACTCAGCAGCAGTGATTAACTTCCTTATGGAAGCAGTGGTAGAGGATTGAGCAGGCTGCCTATTAGCCATGAATCATCTATTAGAGATTTCAGCTTTCAGGCTAGGTTAATCCAGTTTATTCTGTTCCCATTTTCCTCCTTCTCTAAAGCTTGATCATGAGTATTTCTATTTGCAATGAAGCAGGAGCAGAAAATAAACATTCCTTATGGTTAAAAAAATCTCAAAATGTTTTCAGCAGTTCAAATATATTTAATACTTATTTAGTAGGATGCTGCTTTGATAAGAAAAAGTAAAATGCTTCTGTAATAAGAAGCACCTTAAAGTGCTCTGACAAACACTGGTGTTGACTCAGCAACCTCATGATTTGTTTGAGCTCAGAGCCCACTTACACAGAGTAATCTTCACACAGATTACTCCAACTCCCAGATTACATTTACACACACACCCGCATAATCCACTGCGCTCTGAAGTACGTGTTTGACTTTAAACTCGGGCTGTGGTAATAAAGGCTGAAAGTTCAAGTCACACCTAAGCACTCACAACTTATCAAAAGGTTGCTCCAGAAGGTAAAGATGGAGGCCACACTTAAATTATTGTCCTCTATATCTTGTAATAGATGGGGGGAAGAGTGTGCAGGAAGAATGTTTTCTCACTGCAATTCTCTCACACATTTCTGTAAAGAAGAGTTGAACTTCACTTTTTAACCTAAGTCGGTGTTATTAAAACCTACATTTCAAAGAGAAAAGAGTATGTTGCAAAAAGAAGTTTAACCTGATTCACTTACACTATCACCAAGAGTGTCAATTTAAAACCCAGAAAAAACAGTCAGATGGTGTATATGTTAGCACATAAAAACTCTGGAAAATAATAACTGTGCAAAAATACACTATTTCCTTGGCAGCATGAAATCATTCAGTTAAAGGGTACTTTGTAGTACAGCTGGTCCAAATGTATTGATTGTGGTACAAGACTACAATTGTACTTGCAATTTTAACTCCATTTCTCCTTGATTTCCCAGTATTTCAAAATACAATCTAAAATTTCTTTAGTGATTCTTCCTTTTTGAAGGGTCTAGTAGTATCTTGGAAAGAGAACTCTAATTTAAGTAAGAAAAGGCTAAGCCCAAAGTATAAAACCATCAGAATGTCTTAGCTGTATAGCAGGAACACAGTTCTTCAATTATCCTGGTTATATAATTCCTCATGTAAAAATATTAGCCTTTTCCCGTTCCCAATAACAGAGTATCTTGAAAATAAGCAACAGCTAAAAGGGGGTAGTTATTACTTTTTTTAGCAGCTTACTACAAAATGCAGAATGAAAAAAGTATCATGTTTTACACCTTATTACAGGAAATATAAACCCTCATGTTCGCAGAGTCAGTACGATTTTCTGCAAGCTTTATCTCCATGGCAATGGAGTCTGCACAGTGCAACACAGTGGAGCTGTAGACAATAGGAGTGAGATAAAAAAGAAAATGACCCCCAGCATGAAGCTTTTTGAAGTAGGCAATTACTTGGCTTTAGTAGGTGAGATAAAATTTTATTTTTGTTTTGATAGTGATTCAAATACAAATGTTTCCCACATACTGAGTTTTCCCTTCTTCAGTGTTACAGGCTCATTTAGTATAAAACAAAAGGACTTAGTATACATTTAGTACAAAAGTCCATTACTTAAACGTGGCTACAAAGGCAGAGACTCTCCCTTCACGAGGGTCCACATGGAAAAAAAAAGAGGCAACAAGTACAAGGGAGAGATTTCACCTCAACATAAGAAATAATAGTTATGGTGAAAGCAATTAACTGCTGGAACAACCTCCCCAGGGATGTGGGAGAGCCCCCATCACTGCAGGTTTTCAAGATGTGATTGAACAGAGTACCAGATAATCTCATCTAGGTTCCCTTTCCCATGAAAGGTTGGAACAGACCCTTCGAGGTCCCTTCAACCTGGGCTATTCTAGAATTCTTTGAAAACAGAATAAATGTTACCGTAGCTCTGACTGTGAAAAGCTTTTTATGCTACATTGACTTCTGGATTTCAATCCATTCCCAAATTATATTTATCCAATATATTCTGCAACACAGCTAAAGAAAACTTGGTGTTTAATAGTTCCAGTTCTGCTTACTGCTAGGAATGCAATTATTGATTAGGGTACAGCAAAGCCATCTCTTTAATATATAATCAGACAGAAGACAAATGGAGCTTTCATTCACCAGCTGTTTCCAGTCTAGAATAAATGCCACTTGCAAAATTGTTTTTTACTGCTTTACACTGCATTTTAAAGAGGGGGCATATCTTAATAGAATTTTGTGTACTTTAATGTGATAGTGACTGCAAGCATTACATCTCTCAGGATCATTTCTAAAATGCACTAGATCTTTCCAAAACTGAACTGGATTAAACAGATTTGCCTGACCAGAGAAAAGTTAAATTCAGGTTAAACAGTAATTTATAATCCCACATTGATTAAATGTAGTTGCAAATCACATGTTATTAATTTACAGAAATCTGAAGTAATTAAATTCACGGTTGTCTGCTCAAAGTTCCAAATATATAACCTGAAACAGTTAAATTAACCACTAGCTGTCCCAATGACATGATCACCAACAGGAATAAAATTCAGATTCAAGAAGAAAGCTGTTAGTTGAAAAATGGACTTTTTAAAAATTTGTCACTAATATTAGAAGGCATAACAATTTCACTAAAACATAAATTACTATCTAAAATTGTATATAAATATTATCCAGCAAAGGACAAAGAAGCTTTAATTTAAAAATTCTGTCTGCTTTACAGGAAAAAAAAATTCATCTGCTAGGTAGCATTTGGTGCAATATGCTACTGTAGTTGAGGTATGAAGAAAAACCAGAATGGTTAGATGCCAAGGCAGTGTTCACAGGTTTCAAATATGTGCTCAATATTAATGCAAAGGCAAAAGGCAACCCATCCCTCTGAAAGTGCTAGCTTTTAATTCTACTACAATAAGTCTATTTGAAGTTCTGATTTGCATTCACATTACTAAAAAAACCCCAAACAAGTATTTTGCACACGTCCACTACTGATTGCTGGCTACGAAAGACCAAGTCCAAAACCATAACAATAAAATACCTTATGGTTACTGGAGTAAAGAGCAGCATAGTGGTAACATTGTCCAAAAATGCAGAAAGAATTGCAGCAATAAGGCACAGAAATGTAATCATGGCCCACACCTTGCCTCGAGAGAACCGATAAGCCTAGGAAAAAACAAACAGAAGCAAAATTAATGGACTAGATCACTCTAGCTTAGATTTCAAAAAATTATAGATAAAGCAACTTGATCAAATTCAAGCAAAAATGAGCTCAGAGCATTTGCTATTCCTTTACTATTACTCCAACAGCACCCTCTCCAACACTAAATAACTTGGAAAGAAAATAATTCATTAAAGGGGGCAAACAATCCCATCATGCAAAAGAAACAAGTCTGAAGAAACACCACGCTCTGCTGCCAGTCATAAAGGGGGTCTGTGGCAGAAGAGGGGCTGAGCCCCCATCTTCTGCCTGCATGCCCAGGTGGACTAACATGGTTTAGACCTCCCATCCTCTCCACACCTGGGACACATTTCCCATCCTCAGAACAGCACTGCTGGACTGAGTCCAGAAGACGGCCACAAACAGAATCAAAACACTGGAGCAGCTCTCCTATGAGAACAGGCTGGAAGAAATCTGAGTTGTTCAGCCTGGAGAAGAGAAGGCTCTGAGGTCACCTTACAGCACCTTTCAGCACCTAAAGGGGTTCAATAAGACAGCTGCGGGGTGGAGTCTTTGGGTAAGGGTATGTAGTGATAGGACAAAGGAGAATGGCTTTAAAATGGGAGAATAGGTTCAGGTTAGATAAGGGAGAAATTCTTTACTGTGAGGGTGGTGAGACTGCAATAGGTTACCCAGAGAAGCTGTGGATTCCCCATCCCTGAAAGGGAAGTGGTCAAGGCCAGGCTGGATGGGGTTCTAAGAAATCTGCTCTAGTGGAAGGTGTCTTTGCCCATGGCAGGGGGATTGGAACACCATTAAAGTTTCTTCCAACCCAAACCATTCTCTAATTCTATGGTTGTGATTCTATGAATTACACTTTTCATGTAATCTTTTGTTCTGCTACTATGCAAAGGTCTGTGGCCTCTTCTCATGTGTGGTCATAAAGTTAATGATAGTTCCTATATTTCTTCTGTCCCACTGCCAAGCACAAATAGAGAGTTCAGCTACAGCAGAACTGCAGTCCTGGGGAAATCAGTGAAATACTCAGCTTAATAATGTCCAAATGCTTGTGTACCCTACCGGGGACCTTTAACATTCTCCTGTAGAAACAAAATTGTGTTAAGGGCTTCCTTTCATCGACAAAGGATTTTTCCAATATTACAACATGACCACTGTCATTTCTAATGTGATAAGTACATGTTGACCTTAGAAAGGTTCTTTAAAGATCAAGCTTGGTGTGACAGATTTGAATAAATACTAACTTGATAAATCTAAAAATAATTATAAGTACCAAATATACCCACCTTTACTGCACAATAGTCAAAGAATCCGGTCTCTGAAAATATGGCCACCAAAACCATCTACCAAAAGATGAAGAAAAATATAATCACTTGGAACTGATATATAAAAGTAATTGAATTATTACTCAAAACTAAAGCAAAGCAGTTTGTGATTCTGGCAAACAGACTTCTTATCTGACATGTCTTTGAGAATCTAATCACTCTTAGAATATCCACTACAACTGCCAGATATCTCTAGTTAATGTATCATATGGTGAAATATACTTCTCAACATAAGCAGTCTGTAAATGTCATACAAGTCTAGTTGAATTTTATTTGTAGTGACTAAGTGGACATCATACATTAAGTACTCAACGTATTTCCCTTATATCATTAATCAAGAAAAACCAATAAGCATGTTTGCTCTCTGCTGTGATACTCTGTAGAGCACAGAAGATAAGAACTGATTGCATTTTCCGACATCTGAGAGGTCTCCTGTCCTTCTGTCTTTGCTCCCAACAGATTTCTTTTATTTTTTTATTTTATTTTTCTGTGGGGAATGCAAGGACTAGTGTCAGGAAATAAGAAAAGCTCAGAATGGAAACAGATAACTGTAATTTTGTCTCTGTGTATTGTATATTTTGTGTTAGACTCTAATAGCACTTGGACAATGCATTTTACCACAAATAGCTCTGGGCAAAGTGATTAAAATAATATATGATTATAATCTCATCAGATATTACTTCTCCATTTCTGGCTTGCTTTTTTGCAGTTTCAGACATAACAGCAAGACAGAAAAACACTTTTCCAGCAGAGTGTGTTTGAGGAAGGTTTTGAACAAACAAAATTAAAAAGATGAGAGTGATAATACTTGGCCCTTAAACAGGTCTTTCTGTTTATAAATCCCAAGGATGTTTTTAGTATGCTATCAATACAATTTCACAGATTAAAAAAAAAATAAATATATATATATATAAAAAGATGAACATTTCAAAAAGACTCCTTCAGAGATCTGATCCTCATCCTTTTTGGTAAATCTCTTAAGATACAAATATTCATCATAAGTTGTCTGAGTAAAGTACAATTAAAAACTTTTTTGAAAGGAAACATCTCTATATAGAATGTGAATATTTTAGCACTTTTAGAGCAAAATATATATTTTAGTTACCATTCCAAACAATAATGCCAGTGTCTCATAGTCAATCCACTCCACCACTTTGACCATACTTGGCCTCTGCAATCAAAAAATACAATTACAAGTGAATGCCACCTAACTTGTGATTAGCTGTGACTTACAAACTCCACTTAATCGATGAACCATTTAAATAAATGTGATGGAAATTAATAAGTGTTCCTACAAGCTACATAAAAAGGACTCTTTATTATTGCCCTTACTACTATTATTATTATTACTAATTCAAAGTACTGCTGGCATCCTAAGTGGGTCATTATCAGGCTATTGGTTGGTCTAGTTGTTCCTTACATAACATTGCAGAAATAAAAGATAACCAAATTACTTGGTACATGCAGTTTCTTTTTTAGTAAGAGAACAAAAGCAGACCACTTCACCTGTGAACAAACTGGAGGGAATTAAAGGGAACAGAGTAATGATATGGCTATGAGAACAACTGAGAAAATCAATCTGAGGTTTCACTATGTATCAACTAAGAGTAAGCAGCAGGTGAAACAAAAGGGTTGGAACATGCAAGCATGAGATGTAATTATTTAGGGTAGCATAAAGCAATGCATTTCCATTTGGGTTTGCTTGGTAGCCTAATATTACTGAAAATAACAGTGTTAAACTAATGCTGGATTAAGCTGAAAATGGTTGTAGTCAGCTTCCTTCAAATCAGAGCAAAAAAAGCATCAAGTGACTTTTTTGTACTCTCCTTGTCTATACATTAGCCTGACCTGTCTTCCCACCCCAGTTTCTGTCCTACTATTTCTCTTTCTTAAATACTACTGCTTTGCCATGTGCTCAGTTGGAACTGGGCAAACATGGAAATTGATGATACCTGCCACCACAGCCAGAAACAAAAGGAGAGCTCACAGTTTGATAACTTACCTCCCCAACAATGGCTAAGGCGGCTAAAGCGGCCAAAGAGCCCAGCATGGCTGCAAGGGTCCTGTGAACAATCTGAAACAAAGGGTAAGAATTGACCACAAACTCCTCTAATCATCTCCTTAGTATTAAAAAGGAGTGGGGGAAAAGATAAAAACTCATGTAGGCAATTCTTTTTTTGGCTTGCTTGAGGGGTTTTTTCTGAACAAAGGATGGTTAATTACTTTGCTATTAAAAACAAAAACAAAAAAAAAACACAAACAAACAAACAAACCCAGAAACCAAATGAAACAAAATAAAAAAACCAACCAGCTGAAGTCTTGCCTGTGCAAACCCTTCTAGGAAGTCTCATCTCTAATATCCTGGTAGAGAAGGGACTTCAGCACCAGTTTCTTATATTTGCCAGTAGGTGACCCAAGAAGGAAAGCAATTCATCTTCCCTAATTTAAGGATCAAAAAGCCTGGTCCTGTTGGCTTCCCTTCACATCCCACGGAAAGAAGGTGCATGCCTAGGAGGTGATCCTGTAGTAGGGACTTACTCAGCAAGTGCACCCTGAAAATGTGCTTTATCTCTCCAGGAACTCATCTGTAGTTATTTAATCCTCTATGTCTGGAAGATCACAGATTGCATAAAATAACTCGGCTAAAGTAAGCATGTAATTAATGAAAATCACACTACAAAAGACCGAATCTAATTACCAGCTTTCACTATTAATGTGTTCAAATATTATTGCAACACAAGTTAAAATTATTGTTGAGAAAGAAATAAAACAGTCTAGAAATATTTTATTTGCTGCTAATTTCATAAGAAATATTTTGCTGATAATAAACAACAGGATGAGAGTGTCTCAAGGCCCCCCTTGTTTGTAAAGGAAAAGCAAGATTTGGCTTTGTTTCTTCTCCTTGATTATACAGTTTTAATGGAAATGGTAAAGAACTACACAATTTAGCAAATTACTAAAAAATAAATATATAAATTAATTAACTTTAAAAAGCAAAAAAGTTATCTGTCTCACTCTCCAGTTTACCTTAAAAATGCACTGAAGAACAACCTATGCATGGCCACAGAGCAAGAGATCAGACCAAGATTTTTATGCCCTAATGACCCACTTGTTCAGAGCACAGATTACAGCTCGCACCAGCTCCTACAGAAATGTGTGTGATAACCCACTGGCTCATGTTGGATTTCCCGTTTCAGTGCATTGACATGTAAGCACACTTATGGCCCTTCTGATTCTGCAAAGGTGGGGAGCATTTGAGAACATTCCATAGCTCTTCTGGCAGGCAGTCAGGTGCAGCAATTAGCCCTTACAGCTCTCTCCAATAACAGATGCCAAGCAGAGCTGTCCATTAGGGAAGGGGATCAGCATCCTACCAGAGCCAAGCTCAAGTGTAGGGAACAGGGAAATCCTCAGCTGGCCTCAAACTGAGGGTTTTCTCCTCATGCAATGCCCACCCACGTCAGATAGCTTTTTTGCAGTTCTCAGAAAGGTATCATAAGTTTTCTGAGATTTGTTTAGCTACAGATTTTTGCATATTTCCAAATTTGCTGTCAGTGTTGTGTACTTAATTGCTTGCATTGGGTTGACTGCATTTTCAGTTTCCAAGAGTTTGCTGTCACCTATGGGTGAAGTTTGCTTTAATTTATGCAGAAAGAAACTGAACAAATTGAGTCATCTGTCAGTTCCTTCATTTCAGTGGTTTTTCAATAAGGATATACAAAAGTATATCCTGAAGAATGAACAAGGTACAAATCTTTATTATAAAAAACTAGGTAAAAGTACAAGTCTTCATTCCAGCAAACTATCAAATGTAAGTCATAAGGTAATGTAAAGCCTAGAAAGAACATTTATGTAAACTCTGAGACATGTAAATATTCAAAAATTGATATTTAGGAAGCTTTAAGAAATAATAGATTACTCTATTTAATTTTCTTTTCACAGAAAATAAACCCCAAACAAATAACATATTTGCAAAGGTATGTTTAAAAACTTACAAATGTACAAGTTAGGAGATGCAGGTTATGAGTTCTGACATTCCTTGAACCACAATTCCATCTATTACATATTTGGAGGGCATTATATTAAGCAAAATTCCATTATTATTCTTTAGAAAAATAGTGCAGATGATCAAACCCTTTTGAAGATTGGCAGGAGGATGAGTATCTTTTCAGGATGAATTGTGGAATGTATCCATAAACAACAGCTCAAGTAGAGAATTGAAAGGGCTCAGAAATAAATTAAGACAGTGACTTAATCCCAGGAAAGCTGAGAGATTTAGTGAACTTCTGGATCGAAAGACATTATTAAAGGTTAAGTGAGAAATCATCTCTATTCACCTGATCCTTCTCCCACTCGAGAAAGTGCATACCCTTGTGCAATGACCACGGAGATGAAAAAGACAGAACTGATGAGGAGGAAGATACAAAGATTTTAGCATAAAGTTTGCATGCTAGAGCTCCCCACCTCCCATTCCAACTGCAAACCTTATAAACTCTTTCCAAAAAGGGCATCTTCATCATCACCCTCACCTTTATTTTTGTCTGAAGAATACCTAGCAGGGCTACTTACTGCAACAGCAAAGGACAGCAAAGGGCTATCCTAGAAAAAGGGCTCTTGCCTTTTTCAAAGGGACAGTAATACCAGTACAAAGGGCTACTGAAAACAATGCAGCTCCAATTTCACTCTTTACAAAGCAGGGTTCAGTTTAGAGCTCACTTATACAGGTCATTACAAGGCCAAGAGATGAAGAAATGGAAGAAAAAAAAAAAAAGGAATGGATATTTACAGTATTTAATATAAAAAAATGAAAATACCCAAAGCTGCAACAGTGAAACAACAATGTCAACAATTTATCTGTGTTGATAGCAACCTCAGAGTCAATTCAGAGTAAGCGAAGACTAGGAAAGGCTACTATAGCAATTTTGTTTCATAATTCTTTGTAGAAAGTTTGTCTCATGATTGCCTGCTGTGTGATAAACACAGTGTGCTGACAGCTGATTCTAACAGTTTCCATACTCTTAATTCAGGAGTTCATTTTAAAGTAAGAGATTAAAGCTACTCAAGTAATTTATGCCACAAGTCTTTTTGCTTGATACTAATTAACAATATACAGTTCTAGAACTATAATGCAAATTGGATTTTGAAAGCCTAAACCTTTCCCAGACTTAAATTTATTTATCTCTTTGAAAGTGCTTTGGAATTTTTGCACTGAGTTCATCAAACAATTTGGTAGACTGCAACAGCATCATTATAAAAGTTATTCTGAATACCAGACATTAAATCTTGTATGGTGTTCCAGGAGGCAAAAGGAAAATATTTAGAAGCCAATTAAATGATGACCTGGGTGCTATTTCAGAGCATACCTTTCCCAGCTGAAATCCAGGACATGCGTATTCCTAAATTGTGTTTCTGAAGATATTTGGTAAATGATATATTGTACCAAACATTTTATTTCCACAAGTCCTTTGTTATAAGGGAGAATAGCAGTTGAGAGATGAGTGTCAATAATTTTAATGCAAAGCTTCAAAAGGAGCCCCTATTCATTTCTTATCCATTTTGTCTCCAGCGAAGCCTGTTTTATTAAACTTCTTATTTTACTGATAAATTAATTTACATTTGATAGAGTGGAAACATCGCTGCATTTCAACAAGGATACAGTTATTACCAAGCCTACATCCACATATGGGTATTATGTATTTTTCACCTACCTCCAGAACTGCTGAGACCTTCCTTATAAAATCAACAGCCAAATCCCTATTAGACTTTATAAAGTCTCTAGTTTACTTCTTAATTCTCAGGGGACATGGAAGGAGAGAGGCAAAATTTACCCTAGGATAGGTTTTTTCTGATATTATGTTTTGTATCTATTCCTTGTTATGTTTTAATGAGGATTTATTGGGTTAAAAGAAGACATCCTCAGCAGTGGAAGAGGTTTTTTCCAAAGTTTTCCCTAAAGATAATCAAGACAGGATTAGCCTGAACGCCTCTGAAAATGTGCTCCCCAGTCACATCCCTTGATGGAGTAATCTTATAATTTACCATCATGTATTTTACAAATTCTAGTGGTCTGCTTTGCCTTGGACTATTCCAGTTGTTCCAGGATACAGATAAAACTTCAGTCTTTTTTTTTACAATATTTGATTCACTCTTGAGCAGATCAAAATAAGTGGCTCAAAAAACCCACATTTTGGAAAATTAATGCAGAAGTCTAACACTACCTTCAGAAGCTGAAATCAAAAATGGAAACTGCAGGAAAAAAATGGTAATTTAGCTTTAAAATTTAGGTAATTTTTCCTAACTTTCAAGCAACAGGACTGAAAATTTGGGTTTAAGATAGAAAACAAGGGTCAAAAACTTGGAACTCTGCCTTGCTGATCCACTTCAAAGCTGAATGGCGCCAAATTCTTAATTCATGGAAATTTGCATTATTTCTGGCAAATTGTACAATTTAGACACAATGAAGCAACAGACTAGAAATATAGGATGTAGTCAGATACAAAGGAGCTCAGAGCAGAAGAAGAAGAAAGTCTGTGATGCCAGACCTATTTATTTGATTTTCCACATGCTCACCTCTAGTAAAGAGACTGACCAGTACCAGGTAGTGAAAGCATAGCACACACACCCCCCCTTCAGGTGGTGATGGCAGCTAATGCTTTAGCTCCTCACCCTCCTCCCCCCAGTTTTCTCCCTAAAAAAAGCTCTGCAGAAGCAATTCTGCAGCTCCCTCAGCCATGGGGCACTGTGTCCAGTGCATGGGAACTCCTCACAGGGGATATGCCTCAATAGTTTGTGCAAAATGAATGATAACAGAAAATTAATTGCCTTAGAATTACCTAGTTAAGCAGTAGTAAGTAAGCTCTGTAGGGATTTTAATGAGCTAAAGGGAGCTGCTTCACATAGCTTAGAAAGCATGGCATGCTGGTGCAGTGTGCAGGGGTGGGCTAGAGAAACCCTTGAGGCAAGCCTGTAGGGTGCACTGGTGAAAGATGATGTGTATCAAGAATCCCAAAGTTCCCAAAGTGACTCCAAGTATCACAAAAATCAGCAAGACCAGTTTATCTGGTTTTTATCTGTATCTTATTCATTTCTTCATCTGAAGATTAGGACACTATTTTTATGTATTCTATACATGCAGGCATGAATCATAAGACTTTAGCCCAGGTTAAGCATTTAGAAAATCTAATCATGAATCTCATTTTTACAAGTCAAAATATGTCAAAACTGCATCATTGTACATAAGTATGTCTTGCTTGGGGAAAAAAAAAATAATCCTGGACCAAAAGTTTACTCATTTTTACAAGAAATCAATGATGAATCAATATTATAGTACTGCCATTTGAATGAAATATGTGACCAAGACCATTTAAGAGCACTGACTTGAGAAATGCGTGGATTTAGAAACATTAGCATATCTTAGTGCTAACATGCACTCTTATTCATTCTCTGCACAACAAGTATTATGCCTGTAACTGTGAAAATAATATTCCATATATATTCATTTACATTCAGTAAGCTCTTTTTAAAGACAAATACCCAACCTTAAATGACTTTTTAAATGGAAACACTAGGTTCTGTAGCAAATTTTGTAATTTCTGAACATCTACACAACCCCAAGGAAAGAAGGCACCCATCTATGACATTCTGCTATAATACCTATTTCTGCTCAGATAGTGCTCGAAATTATTTGTTCTGATTTAGTGTCAGTGAAGGAAGTAAACAACCTTAAAAAATAAACAACCCTGTCTTAGGGGAAGTTATGGAAGGCAACAGTTTGTCACTTTCTAATACAATGCTATACAATATAAAAACTATACAGGATTATTATCTTAAATAAAAAGTGATTAAAAGTAATATTACATGGTGTCCAAGATAATGCCTGTGTTAGTTCACTTTTAGCCCTATGGTATGTGTGCTGGTTTTTGCTGAGGTAAAGCTAATTTTTATCACAGGAAATGGTAGAGGGCTGTATTTTGGATTTGTGTTGAACATAGGGTTGGTAATGGAGAAATGTTTTTGGTATTGCTGAGCGGGGCTTACGCAGAGCCAAGGCCTTTTCTGCTTTTCCTGCTGCCACGCTGATGAACAGACTGTGGGTGCATGGGAGATTGTGAGCCAGGACAGCTTACCCCAGCAGACCAAAGAGATACTCCAGACTATGTGACATCATGATCAGTATGTAAAGTGGGGGGAAGAAAGAGGAAGAGGGGGATGTTTGGAATGATGGTTCTTGTCTTCCCAAGTCACTGTTCTGTATGATGGAGCTCTGCCTTCCTGGAGATGACTGAACACCTGCCTGTCCATAGGAAGGAGTGAAGTAATTCCTTGTTTTTCTTTGCTTGCATGTGCAGCTTTTACTTTCCTTATTAAACTGTCTTGATCTCAATCCATGAGCTTTCTAGCTTTTATCCTTTTGATTTTTTCTCTGATCCCTCTGGTGGGGGACTGAACAAGTGGCTTCCTGGGGCCTGGCTGCTGGCTGGGGTTAAAGCACAGCAGCACATTAACTAGAACAAGCCAAGAAATACAAGGTAAGGATATCTTATGACTCTTGTCTAGGACAGGCAGCCCTGAAATCCTATGATTAAGTAACTGCATTAAGCTGATATAAATTCTTTCTATACATAAAAAATCTTTCTATACACAGAAAAATGCAGAGAGAGAATCAGGGGGAGAGATACACAGAGAAAGAGACTAAAGAGAAATCAAATTAATTTCTGTGAATAAATTACCAGATTAATTCATTCACCTCTTCTGTATTGAAAATATACAGGTTGATTCTAGATTCTGCAGAGGTATTTGTTACTCCATAGCTCTGTCAAAGGTTTTGAATGAGCAATGTGCACAATTTGCAATCTTTTCAGAGTCTATGAGTTTTCTTCCTCAGCTATATCACTGCTTGCTGTTTGTAAAGAAAACTGAATGACTAAAGCTTCCTGCTGATATGGAACATTGGATTAACCAGTTCAAAGTGGCCCTTGAATGATGCAAAGACAAACATATCCTTGATGCATGAGATGAAACAAACTATTGGATTTTCATGCTTTGGAAACTTGAGGAAAAAGCAAAGTTGGAGAAAAGAACATAGTACAAGTAAGGAAGAAGGGAAGTATCATTTGTACAGATGATGGACAGAGGACCCAGAAGAGAGTTTAATCCTATGTGATGAGGGTTGAAATGACTGCTAAGTCTTGTTTTGAAATAACCTCTCACCTCAGAATATTAAGGTAAAGAGGGATAAAAAAGGTATAACATCATACCTAATATTTCTATCAAATTCATACAAAAGAGAGATGTCTGCCATATTTATATCACTACAGTCATAAGTGGATGTTTTCCAGACTCTACATGTTGGAATAGTTCTGATGCTTATAAAATCAGCTTTATTTATCTCCAGAAAACTCCAGAAGGTAGTATCCAGTAACGTCTGATAACTTGATAGCCCCTCAAATTTTAAAAGCAAATCTGTACTTGGTATGAATTTTGGGATTTTGTCTTGCTATAGAAGTGAATGGACACATAGGAAAATGAACAAACTCATATTCTGTAAATCAGGGTCTTGAGTCCAGTCTCAATAATGGAAAGGTGAGCCCTGCAGAAAGAGAGGATGATGATAATTTTTATGTGCCAAGGCACTCATTCCTGTAATATTTTAGCAACATAAAACATATTCTATATGACTTAAATAAAGAGATCTGTGTATGAGCCAGAACCTAGAAGAACCTAGAAGAAAATAAACCAAAGTGCTTCTGTGGGACAACATGATCAAAGCCATTGTTTACCAACAGGCTGGCCTAGGAACAAGCTTTCAGTCTTGTAAGAGCCAATCCAGTTCTCCAGCACCTACCTCAGCAGGCTTTACTGACTTCATCCAAGCCAGGTACTTTGATATCATTCCCAATGCACACCCTCATTCTTTGTGTCTTAAAGGCATTTGAGAGGGCTGAGAGATCCTCAATTACATTTGCAGTTTCAGAACATTTTCTGAAACTGAAGAAGACGCCACCATTTGTATTTTCCCAGTTATCACAGCAAAGAGAGACAGTAAATTTCTAGTAAACAAATGACATGGACCAAATCATGAAATTTTACTTTCCCTTTCTGAATCTTTGTCAGCCCTCTTGAAATAGTAGGTTAATACAACCGTACAGAAATACAGCTATGCACTATGAACAACTGTAGAGCAAGCTGCAGTACTTGCATTACCTTTACAGGGAACTTTCTGCTCTAGCTAGCAGTTCCTCTGGAGAGTCTTTCATCCCTGACATCTCCTCTCTTTTTTCACTCCACTTTTCTTCTCCGAATCTTTTCCCACTTAAAGTCACGTTATCTCCCTTCAAGCCTGCCCTCTACACTTTCAGTTTTTTCTTTCACTGTTGCCCTTGCTCTTGCTGAAGGAAGACACTGTCTGAGGCCCCAGAAAGAACTGAGTGGTTCTCATCCCTGTTTGTGTGCATTAGAAGTGTACGTGCGTTCTAACAACTTGTTAAAATTTTAAGACTGCATGGCTCTCTGCCCCTCTGGTTGCCGTAGGCAGGGTAGAAGCTGAACGGCAGCATTCAATTAAGCTAATTTAATGTTCTATTCCCACTCTCAAACGGAAAGGAAACACACCAACCCACAAAATACACAGTATGCAAGGAGGGGCAAAACATTTGTTTCACTGGTCTTTCACAAATTGAACAAAATACAGTTCAAAATTAGGTTTAAAAGGCACAGAAAATAGCAAACGGCCATTTGGAAATTAGTTTTTGCATTTAGTGTCGAAAATATGGCTCGTATTATTTAAAAAAAAACAGCATTCTGTGAAAAGAGGAGCCTGATAGAACCTTTTAAAGCAGACAAGCCTATCTAGTCCTTAGAATAGCGAGCAGCACCACCCAGTGGCAATTTTTTTCCTATTTCATTCTTAATTAAAGACAGTTTACATGTTGCTGAAGTACCATATAGCGCCCAAAATAAGGTATTTTTCTTTAAAACACACATATTCAGAGCACAGCCTGACTTCTAGCAAGATAGATCTAACGATTAGGCAGGCAATAGTCAGTGTAAAATCAATATTCATATTGGATTAATAATACAAAATTGTAATTATAACATATCAAGCTGTGATCCAGTTGAGGATTTTGCTTGCTATTATATTGCATTTTTGTTTTAATTGAAACTCATCCCTTCCTCGTCTTACAGAATTTTGCTTCCTTTGAGCTTCCTTTCCTTTGCTGTAGTTAGGGCAGGTAAAAAATAACAGGTTTATCTTACTGGTTCTGGCTCTGTCCTTTTAGAGACTCCTCATTGTTGGCAGTGGCTCTACTCTACACAAAGCAGTAGAAATCCTGGCATCTCAGGGGCACTGATAAAATCCTTCTCATAAGGAACAACACGCAATGCTCCTGAACAGCAGATTGAAAGTAATTTTGAGCTTCTCAAAATGCACTGAGATCAAAATACACAGAGGTCACAGCCTTCTCCTAAATCAGGGAATGGCATTAGAGAATGACAGTAAAGGTTGATTGCCTGTACTGCTTAACTGGTAGCTCAGTAACAGGCTGTTCTCTCTGGGAGAGAACACTTGTTGAATATTTCACTCTGGGAGACAGGACAGACAGATCTGTCCCATGTCTGGATCTCCTTGTTCAACCCAATCATCCAGCATCTACCTCAGCAAGTTTTACTGCACACCCCCAGTTTATGTTCTAAAACCAGTACTCCTGGGGATGGCAAGAGTGCCCTCATCATAGTGCACAATTTCAGAGGTATGGGGGGAAGAAGATTTTGAATGGTAAAGGTGCTTTAGAGTTATATGGACTCCAAACAAGATCCAAATCCATTTGTTGCCCAGGGCAGATGAGGTTAGACTGCTCCAGAGGAAGTTCAATTTTTATTTAAGGTAAGTTTTACTACTGGATTTTATGTTTATGTTTATGTTTAATTACCCTGATTTAGGTTTCATACAACCCTCAGAGTCCCAGTATTTAAAAATTCTGGGTTCTTTTACTCCCTACCACCCCCAAACAGTGGGACAGACTCTTATTAAGGAGGGTAGAAGGTTTGTTCTTATAATCTGTCCTAATTTTCTAGCAAACCCTACAGCACTATTTTAATTCCTCTTCACTATTTTTTTCATCCTAAAACAAATTAAATCCATAGCACCAGGAATATATTCATATATTCTCTCTAACAAAGGCCAGGGAGTGCATCAGCTACTATTTCCTTTTTTACACAGTCTTCCAATAACTGCTATGGATTTTTTTCAGTTTCTTTGCTACCAATCTTTTGGGAGGATATTTGCGGAGGTGGGAACATTCTAATCCACACTCTTCTTAGTTTGTATCTAAAGACAGATCAATACAAGAATAGATGGGAAGTGAGAAGCTGATCACTTTTGTGATAAGTCACGTTATCTGTTACTTTCCTTATCAGAAAAAAATCTCCCTTAAGATTAGTCCATTTCTATCACTTAATGTTATGCTTCATAATAGCCAATGACTATTTCCTCTCTTTTCCTATTCCCTCTCTGAAGCATTATTTTTGATACAAAATCTGGACTGTGTGTAGTACTGAGTGTAGACTGCAGTAATAACACCTTATTCCAGTTGTAAAAATGTTTCCTGCCAGGAAACACTGCTTCAACCAGCCTACAATGACACAAAAAATGGTCAGACTAAAACCACATAAAAGTTTTGTTCTCTGGAGCTAATTTCTGCTGGTTAGATGCTATTAAAAATCACTTTTATATGAGTTAAAGAAATTAAGTTTAGGGGGTGTTTATTCATAATTTAAGTTAGTTAATAATAGAAAAGTAATATGGAGAGAAACTGACACAATCCATTTCCATTAAAGTAATGAAAATTGTGATTATAAGCACATACTTCATGTTAGTAAGAAACTAGAGCTTTTAAGGCCAGACCCTGCACTTTCAACTATTTGTATTTTAAAAAGAAATACAGACACGTAAATGTCATTCAAGATCTCAGATCATTAAAATGCCATTTAAAGATCCTGGCAAGATCTTTCTTAGTGCTAATTACAAGACAGGGTATGAAGCTAAATAATACCACTTGTGATAAGTCCTATGAAGGCTCTCACCTATCAGAACTTCTGATATTTGCTTGTATTACTTTTTTGCTATTTGATGTGCTATTGGTATATCTTATTTCTTCTTTAATTTTTAAAATTAATTAATATTATAAAAGTTATTTTGCCTTTTCTCCTGATTAAATTTACAAAATAGCTTTTAAAAGGCAATTACTTTCACATTTGCTTCTGCTCATTCAAGTATCATAAACAGCTAACACTGCATTTTAACACACAACATAAAACAAATATATTATTAAGGGAAAGTGTTGGACAAGGGCACACATTAATTCATTTCAATTAATGAGCTCTATCCTTTAATAATTGATGTCTAGCATTCCTCCTTATATATTTCTAATTAATGCAGCTTCAACAAAGCTGCAAATATGCAGTTAATCATTAAAAATAAGAGCTTTATCAATTCAAAAAACTTTTTTGAATACCAGCAAAATTATTTTCATTATTTTTGTTTATTATTTTATTTATTATTTTATTATTATAATTATTTATTATTTTAACAGATATTTTAAGACATAGATGGGCAGAGAGATTTCTCTTTAGCATAACCAGTGTATTATTTTGTGTAGACAAAAACAGTGACAAGGCAAGAAAGCAAAAGTATCTAACCATATTTATTGGTTATCTAATTAATCTGTCTAACTGTTAGCTAAAAATGAGATTTTATCTGCACTTCTTTTCCTTGACCATGCCTGATGACCAGAAATGATACATCATTCAGTTAACGGGCTATCACTTTAGGAAAATGCTTTTTTGGATGAAATTATGGAAATCAAAGAAGGTAAACGATCAAATATACTCAGCTGAAAGAACAAAGACGTTCGGAGCAGAGGTTTATAAAAATTAAACTTCCTAGCTTTTTTTTTCCCAGGTTTTCAGTCAAAAAAGCATACACATTTTGAGGGTCAAAAATAGAAAAAGCCTGTCTGAAAATACATTGCAAACAGATTTAATACAGCAGCATCAGCTTCAAACTCTGTACATCCGCATTTTACACCAGGTGTCCCTGTAGATCATTGTGAAACTACTTGTAACCCATCTTAACCATGTGTCCACAGTAATCCTGAAGGGTCAGACAGTAGAGCTGAGATCAACAAAAGTAAATCTGGCACACTTTTTCTCTCTCTCTCTCTCTCTCTCTCTCTCTCCTCATCTCTCTTTTACTCTCTCTCTCTCTCTTCCCCTCTCTCCTTCTCTCTCTCTCTTAACATGCACTTTTTAAAATTTCCTTTGCAGTCTATGCTTTCAAGAACAGAATTAAATACTTTGTGGTTTTCTACAAGTCTATAAAATACTATATATTAGACCAAAGCAATAGCACCACAGGAAGCTGAATATTTTTCTCCTTTGAGACAAGGGGAGGAAATAGGAGACTGATATGCTAAGAGGGAACAGATTGATATTTGGTCATATTTATATGACCAAGTAAAGAGAGTTAAAAGCAATATACAAAAATTTCAAGAGGTAATGGAACTGTGAAGTAAGAAAATATTCGTATTTGTTGTAAGCCTGAAACTAGAAATCATTGGAAATTAAAGAGGAAAAGGGGCATCTTCTTTTATCAGAAAGGTTTTATATTTTATAAATGCATAATATGGAATCAGTTTCAAAAGAAACAACACTGAAAATAAATGCCTGAAGAAATGAAGTTCAACAGCTTGTTTTCTGAGGAATAGCACATCCTGAAACCTCCACTGACAAGGAGGGGTGCTTAATTTAGACATTTGATGATAACATGGAGTAGATTCTCAAATCTCAAAGTAGATTTTACCCTGTGTCTTTACAGTGCTAGCAGTTTGGGGAAGACAATTGTTTACAGTAAATATACTTCAGTTTCCAGCTGGAACCTCTGACTGGACAATCTTCTCCCACCATTTCATATCCACAGGAAACAGAAGCTCTTGCAGCCCGTTTTGCACAGCCCCTGGTGACCAAGGTAGCAAAGAGCAAGAGGACAAGGGCAAGAAAGGATTAGAAGACAAGGACACTGGGGATGAGGAGGCTGTGGGCAAGTTCTACAATTCATGCTGGGGAAAAAAGGGCTGTGCAGGAGGAAAAAGAAGCTCTTGTGATTTGTAACAGATAAATGTTTCATTTTTCTTCATTTTTAAAGAAAATATGTAAAAATATATCTCTAGAACTTGTTAGGGTGTACACAGTGTCTGAATTAGAAGCTGTATTGCAAAGAATAATTAGTAAAATACAGGAAGCTAATACTGACTGATAAAAGATGGGGAGCAGCAACACCAAAAATAAAATTCTACAAGAGATTGCTCCTGCAGTAACACTGATCTCTCCAAGAGTGATAATAGCTAAAGGGCTAGAGAGTGCAATGTGTTGAGAAGGCAGGACTTCAGGCACTGAAGTGATAAATACTGAATATAATGAAAGCCACTGTTACATATTCTAACAATATTAACATCCATTGCTTGCAAGAAATCCATGAGAGAGCCATAGAACTTAAAACCTAAGAGTTTAGAATTTGCTCTTGTTGTAGCGTTTGACATTCCTATAGATGTTATGGAATAAATGGCTAATATCATGATGCAATACGTGGCTTTCCACACTAAAAACTTTTAATAAGTTTACTTATGAGTATTTCTACCTTTGAATTTGCAGAAATATTTTTTCTGCCCACAATAGAAATCTTTCCTTGATATTTTCACAGAAATAATAATTTAATGAGTGGGTTTAAGGCTTTTTATTAAAAAAATAACAGGAAAATTAATGTTTTTCCCAGCTCTGCTTTTCAGCTTCAAGTCTTTATTTCCTTTTTGACATTAATTTTTCCAAAGCAGATTTTCAGGATGCAAACACAAAACCCCCCTTTACATACATTTAAAATCTGATGTTTTTGCAACTGCTAAAAGGTTGCATAGTTGGGGTTAGGGGTTTAGGGGATTTTAGTTTGGTTCCTTTTTTTTAAAAAAAGAAGTTGCATTTAAAAGCATTAAGACCATTTTGGTGCTGTGCTGTATGCCTGCACATATTTATAGAAAAAATAGTCCAATCCCCCTCTGCATATAATATATCTCCTTGTCCATTTATAATGTATACAGGGGCATTCTTAGGTTTAGAAAAAAATAATCATTGCTGAACAACATAATCTAAATGTCTAAAGCATCTGCTGTGTTGTCTGCATCCATTATTGGTATTTAGTTTAGGTAAAGTTCAACAACCTTACCATTTTAATGGGGAAAGGGTGAAAAGCTCAAAATATGCAGTGGATGTGGAAGAAAAATGAGCATGCTGGACTTATATACTGTGGAGTACCTTGTAGACTTGATTTCATTCATTTCTTTGTTTCATACTGATGTAAATTAGGCGTGATTTGACTCAGAGCATTGACAGTGTGGATGTTCATATGAATTAAAAATAAATTTGAAAGAAGTATTCCTCCCCATCTGCAATTCATTTTAAGATAACAGTAAGTGTTTTCAGTTTAAAGAATTTAGTTGGAGTTTTGTGCTATTTATGATATGTTTTCCATTCTTAGTGTGACACAATGCATTTTTATTCGATGCCATACCTCAAGGTTTTGTAATGTTGTTGCACTATATGTTAAAAGTCCCCTGTCCCTTGATTTCATATTAATTCAGGATCCATTTCCTCTTCAAATAATAGAGTTAAAGAATACCTAAAAGTCACTTATTAAAATATATGTTAATTTTAACCTGTTAAAAGTATGCTAAATTCATAGTTTGATGTACCTTACAGAAGGCAAATAACCAAATGAGTTTTTTCGTTTACCTTACCTTAAAAAATAATTAACTTCAAATTTTCCACACCTTTGACAATTCTGACCTGTTTTTACTCTCACAAGAAAACTGTAATTATTTTGAAATAAGAAAAAATTTATAGAGCCTATTAGAAAAATATACAAGATCACTGTAACATTAAAAGAAATTGGCAAAATCACTAACAATGCAGAACAATTTCCGCACATGTATCTTATTCATGTCATTAACAACACTGATGGTGCATGAAGTTATATACATATTTTTAAAAATATATCAAAGCCCAAGACTGAAGCACTTTTCTTGTGCTCCACTTACAACTTAGGGGAAAAAATAAAATCAAAGTACAAAACTGGCTTACTTCCAATATGATCAGCACGTAGACACCTACTAGGATGATGGATGCAACTGTTACTTGTGCCTCTATATTTGCATGAAGGTACTGATGCTTCATGGAGAGAGGAACACTTCCAGACTCCTGCAGGAAAGCTTGAATGTTTATGAAGATGGTACCTCTGGTGAAAGAAGAAGACGTTTTGTTTATTCCTAGAATGAAATACTTTTTGTTTTATTTGTACACTAATTTTATATTGAGTACTTAACAATATACTTGTTATATCTTTACAAAAGCAAGCAACTCCTCAAACATTTTCAAACAAACTCTATCCCTCTAGAAAGTATTGTTTAGAAATTAACTCTCAAGTACAATCTAGTCTTCTAAATAATTTTAAAGAGCATCAAGAAGTCATCCTTTCCTGCCCTTCTGAAACATGCAGTGATAACTATTTTTAAAACATCTTAGTCAAGTCTGTGGAAACTACTCCTTTAATACATCATTTTTCAGTCTTTTAGCCAACCTGTTTGGTATCTGAAAGGTTCTAGTTGTGATGATCTGCTGATTTCTTCTTGAACTTAAGGGTAGAGACCAGTTGTACACCACCTGCAAGAGAGTCATATTTAGCAATATTAGCAGAAGTCAACGACAGTGATATGTCTCTGATATAGGGTTTTATTCTTCTTTTTCTCTCTTCTGTCCATTTTTTGAGGTTTTTGTGGTAGATCAGGCATAAAATCAGCCTAAATTAATTCCCCCTGATTATGTTTGTTGCAGGTGCTCAGGTTTAATCAAACTAAATCATCCTCATACTTTCACTCAATCAATGAAGTGAGAGACGCCTCCAGGATGTCCTCCAGAGGGAGGATGCCAAAACACCTTACACTGAACGTACAGAAAAAAATTTTAATGCACAGGAAGCCCAGAGAAGCCTTGTAAAGATAAAATAAAATGCAACTTTAATTAGACTAAGTTTTCTAATGCTAAAATTGAAACACCTTGCAGCAAGAAAAAGCATGGCCACTTAATCCACACAGTGGTGATGGAAATAAGTGACAAAACAGATGCCAGAAAAAGTGAAAGAGAATTTAAAGACTATCACCTGCTGCTGGCGCCTCCTCCTTGATCCTGTGTCTTCATTCTGGCTGATTTGCACTACGATGTATTCCTCTGTTTGCTCATCAACTACTTGTGCCCCAAATGGGCCTCCTATGTCTAACTTCAGCAGAGCAGAATCACGAAAGTCAGTCAGATTCATAGCTGTTAATAAAGTTGTTAAGGTGAAAATTTCCGGTAAAAATGAATATAGGCTGTACAAGTTCCAGGAAAAAAAAAATTAGTCAATTTATATTGAAAAAATATATTTTTCAGCTAGAATGTCTCAGGAATTTTGAAAAGGACAAAACGGGTATCTGCTTCCTCACCAAGCTGTACTGTTTTGACTAAGTTTCCTAATAATAAAAGAGTTATAAGTTCTGAACAAATATATCTTCCCTAGTGATTTTTGGGATTACCAATGCTTTCATCTGATGTATCAAAGCTTCAAAATAGCATACAGAAATACACAGAGAGGTAAAGCTCTTTAAATACTGGTACTAAATGAAAGACTAGACCATTAGCTCAGCAATTTAAACATCACAAAACTTGTACTGGTGAAAACAATGTAGAAACTGCAGAGGACTTTGCCTGATGATTTGCTTTATGGTCAAAGTTTTGCTCACAATGTTACAAATATCCAAAAGATATTTTCAACCTCCTCTCAGCTGAAGCACTCACAGACTCTTTCACCCTCAGTTCCCTCATCTACTTCTTTTTTCTTGAAATATCTCACATGAGGTGCGGTCAAACTATACTCCTAGGCTAATATAATTGATAAAATCAGCCAACCATGATCCACAAATCCATTGGAAGTCTGATTCTATTAGTCCCAATATATCTAGGGCTTTTTAAACCTAGTGTTGTAATAGTCCATTTCTGGCATGGTTGAAAAATGCATCCTTGTGGCTTGGTGGGTGGGGAAGGGAGGGGATGAGGAAAGCCCGAGCTTTCAAACCCTTCACAGTTTGTTTGTTACTGTAATAGAGTAATTATCATAATTTCTTTCCTCCTATCTGTGTCAGATTGAAAGCTAACACATCACCAACAAAACAAAAAATCAAACAAACAAAAAAACTACTTAGTTTTACGCATACATGTTCCATTGAAGTCATGAGACTTAATCACATATTTGAATATCTCATGGTTTTAACATCTAGTATTTTATTGAGCATACTACAAAGAGAGAGAAAAATTTACCAGATATACCCACCAAAATAATTTTCCCAAAAAGATGCTTTGTAGGCCACAAAACTCAGACACTTTGACAGGAAAAGAAAAAACCCAGGGTAGTTATAGGACTCAGGGCAGTGTTGAGCTCTGTCCTGCTTCCAGCGACCCCAGAAAGATCACCCATGCTAAGTCAGTGTCTGATGGGGAAAGATTTGGGAGATTATGAGATCCTTCTGGATCTAGAAAAGAGCAATCTCTCACAGTAACCAAAAGAAAACCCCTAGATCTAGTACCAGGTGGGCAGCCAATGCACTCAATGTAATATAAATGTCACCCTGCTTGGCAAGCCGAGCAAACACTGCCAGTGACACTCACATGCCATTAACTTAAAATTTAAGCTCCCAAGTATCTATTTTCTTAAAGGAATCACACAGGAAAGGATAAAAAAAGTAACCTCACATGGAACAAATCAGGAGACAAGTCAAGCCAGGAGAATTTACACAAACAGCTCTTAGCAAACATAAACAACAACAGTTCTCCTTCTGAAACTTTTAAATATGATTTGGCATCACAGATTTTCTGTGTCACTAGTTGCTATATAATAGGAGTCTCAACAGGAGCTATAGCTATACCTTTAACTAGAGACATTAATTCAATCTTCTAAAAGGTCTGCTGACCTGAAGTCATTAACCCTACAGTTTGGGACAACTTTTGGTAGTCAGTTTTTTACAAGGAGTGTAGCCACTTATGTCTTGAAAAGCTTCAGGTGCATATAATTATGGCAGCTTCCTTTTAAGCAATACTTTTAAAATAAATCTGTAATTACCTAGATGACACATTCAGGAGCTATTAGAAAGGATGTCTAAAATTAAACCTTATTTTCAGAAAGAGTGTCTCTTTTCTTCTTTTTTTTCCTCTACAGATAAGGACACTTTTCCCTTTCCATTCTGTGCACTTATAAAACCATTATAAAGAGACATAGGAAAAAAAAAAAAAAAAAAGAAAAAGAATGGTTCTTCTTTGATTGCAAGTGCAACAGAACATCATTCACCAGCCTGCATTGAGGCTCTCAAATCTCATCAGAGTTATCTTTTTCCAAACAATATTTAGGGACTCTGTCATAATTCCATTGTTAGACTACAGCAGATCACAGCCTTTATGAAAGGTGGAGTCATAATAAACCAGAAGAAAACTTCAGACATGCTTACATGAAAAAAAATATGATTTTTTTTATCAAGCTGCTCTTCAGAATATTTTTGTTCTGCCTTACCTTGGTTTTATATTTCCCTTAAATTGTCAGAATGTGATTTCTTCTAAATTTTAATCATTCAGATATTTACAATTTTGGGAAAACTCTCTTTTTGCTTCTAATATTCCCTTTTATTCTGCAATTTAATCGTGCTTTTCCTTTCTTGAACTTCTTTTTTTTTTGCAATGTGTCCTTCTGTGCTCCCCTTTAAAGCAAAAAAAAATCTTCCTGATGAGAGTTACAGCCAGAGCTGATATTTTTTATTTCACTTCACCTAAACTGCTTCATTTTGATATAGCTCTATTCTTGAAATCACATTATTTCTGTGGAGTAGCCCGTCAAGGGATTTGGGGTTGTGCTTGCTTTGTGAAGCATTACACTGTGGCTGTCTGTATTTACACCTGGCACCAGAGCAGGTCTGCTGCTCCCAGCTGAAACAAGAGCTGCAGTTCCTGACCCTGGTTTTCTGAAAAGGTTTTGAGGAGTATGTGAGTCACCTCTTGGTACTTTATGTTTATGGGATGCAGCGGCTAAACATTTAATTGGTATTCATTCTCCACAGTTCATGCTCCTGTACTTTACTTCCCTAAAAACAGTGATAAGAGGGTGCTTGTAAGATGGAATTCATTGCTTCATTTTGGACCACTGCCTGAAGCTGAGAATAATTGCTCATGAGGAACATCCATTCTCTCTATTAACCATAAAGAGAGACTAGGATGACTAACTCAAGAGTAGCTGTGTGAGTCCCTGCTCTACCCTCCATCATTTCATTATTTCAATATGTACAGAGGCAGCCAAAAAGCCCTGTTTGACAGAGATTCTCTGTTGTATTTGCACACAGATGGCTCCCTTTATGCTTTCTTTGACATCTATTTGTATATCCTATTCTGAATACTGTAGAATGTACCTTGAGAATGCTGTGTCTATAGCTCATTTTTCAAAAAAGTCTCTGAGGTAGCTATACACCATTCATGCTGATTTATGACCAGGTCACTTATGCTAGTTTCTCTAGGGTATTACCAGTTTAAAGAAGGCCTTTTTCCCTAGGTCTTAGCCTCCATTTTTGCATATTGTCCTTAGCCAGTGTTATTCCTGCATTAGCATTTGTTCTTTTCTTTTTTTTTTATTTCCTATCTCTGCTTGTAGCTGATGAGCTTTTTTCTGCATCATCCCTTCACAATATAACAACTTGAACCACACACTTCTCTGTCCCTGTTGGTTTCCCCATCTGATGAATGCTCTATAAACTTTTTATTTTCCCCTTTTTCTGAGCGCCAGTAATCCAGTTCCATTATTGTCTGCAGTGGATACATCCTTTCTCTTTGCTCCATCAGTTTGAGAAGTTCTGTAACAAACTAATTTCTACAGCATTTTATCAGTTGTGCCTTGAGAGTCTGCTTCTTGGCTGCCTCTGCACGTGGTCCTGGTCTTCACCCATGTATTTAACAGCTTGAACATTGCCTGCAGGCCTAAATGCTTAGTACATTTCCAACAACTTCAAAAACAGAAATTATTTTTAAATGCTTTCTGCAAGGCAAAATTATGGAGGAGAATCCGCCAGTAGAGAACTAGAGTTACAAAATAAAATAATATTCAAAGTGGAAAAGGAATTAAAGGGATTAGAGAGGTTTTGTAATTAATTACATTAATTTATGCTCCCTGGGGAAGAGCCTTCAAGGAAGCTGAAAATTCTGGCAAAGCATGACTATATTCTTTGCCTCACAGTCCTTCTTTCTATATACACACCTCTTGTTCAGGGAGTGGGAAACATTGTTTTCCATGTCACTAACAGTCATGGCATGATTGCAAGCTCTCTAGTGACCTTTCCTTGCTGCATGATTAACAGCTGCACCAAGAACACAAATTCATGCAGAAACCATTCTAACTCATATAACTTTAGCAAGGAATTTGATAATAAGGTGTCTAAAGTCTGCTTGTCCTAGAGACTCTTCATCCACATGTGGAATTGTTCTAAATAGTTCCACTGAATCAAATAAAAGAGAAATCTAGCCTATGATTTAAAATTCAACTTATTTTTACTATTGAGATACATCTTCCAGTTTCTGAATTTTGAGACTTTAATTCTGGACTGGAAGTGACAAAAACTCTCATGGAGAAGATGGAGGTACATCCATTAAAATCGCCCCCTCTAGTCAATTTGATATTTGGCTTTGTCTGATTTGGAGTAAGCAGATTCAGGTGTGAATTCAAGTTATGTATTTTTACTGAGTTTTATCTTGAATGTAAAGAGCAAGTGAGAAAGAAACTCTTCACACTGGGTGCTGTGAAAATATTTCATTTTCATAATGTCATCCTTTGCTCCAAAAATTTTACTGGGGAGATATCAAACACCTAAACAATCAGATAATCACTTCACAAAGACTTTAAAATGTATTTATAAAATGCAAGATCCTTGGTCAGACTCAGGAAGAAGTCACTGTCTACTCCCAAGGTAATTTCTGACAATCTGTCCAAAAAAGGAAAATTAAATTGCTTTGCCCACACTGATCTAACCTTCCCTGACCTACAACATGAATGTGTGCAAGTAAAAATGTTGAGAGGGAAGAAAAGGTTGTTACTGAAGCAGTTGTCAAGGACAGAGTAAAGATGAAAATTCACACCTCAACGAGGTAGGTGTGAGATCAGTTGCACAGAAATGAGCAGAAGGCTTACCTTTTTTATAAAAAGAAAATATTTCTACTATTGAGAAGTGTAGAAATAGCTATAACTGTATGAGATAGAGTGAAAGAAAGAAGGCACTGTTTCAGGGAGACAGGCATTTCTTTAAATGACAGTGAAATAGCATACAAAATTTGCATAATTCCTTAAAAGCATGATGAATCCCAATTACTTTTTAATTTCATAAAGCCTAGTTCAAGTCAAAAAGTTAGTGTCTAGTTCAGTTCCAGTTGTCCATTCCTCATTGCTGGATAAAAGTTTAAAATTTGCTTAGATAAGGGCAGTAGTTATTAGAAACAAAGAACACAAAGTATATTTAGCACTTCAGAAAATTTTTCAAGTCTGAAAATGTATGTAAGTTGTGGAGAAGAATAAGAATATTTTTCATTCACTCTTTGATCACCCAGTTAATGGAGAGACATTTCCTGAAGGTCTGAATGGCCAAAAAAGTTAAGAAAAAATAAGAATGTTCCTGTCTTAGAATAGGTACATGTAATTAACCAAGAAATGCTGGAATTTCTTTAGACTCTTTATGTCTTCTTCTCTCATCTTAATAATTAAAAAATGTTCTCCTCTTAACATACAGCCTTTGAAAAAAAAAGATCTGAAAATGATTCACACGTTTTACATCAACAGTGATATTGAATCTTGCTTCCTTCAGAAATTGTCCTCTAGTCAGGCTTCAGAATAAACTTACTTCTTTCTGGTATTATAGAGCTGACTGTTAGAATTTAAAAACCTATAAATCCCAAGTGTTTATCTTCAAAGAGAGACATTACCAGTATTTTGAAAAACTATACTAAAATCACTGAATTTATATTTGGTGCCTATAGGGAAATCACTATCCAAAAAAAACCCGAACCAACCACACACAAAATTACAAACTCAGAAAGCTTCTATTAATTCACAGCAGACCAGATGTTGTTTCCAGAATCTGCAGCCAGCACTCCTCAGTGTTACATGCCAAGTTTGTACTGATGGGGATGGGTAAAACAATGGGAGGTACACATGGACTAATACTGATGGAGGTAATGGGAAGAAAACCAATTAGAGTAAAACCAAACCAGAGATAAAGGTACAGCAACACAAACAGAGATGTCATCTGAAAAGAAGGTCACCTCCACACCATCTAATGAAGGCCTCTCCCAGCACCAGAGAAGGAAAGTCTTGCCTCTGAGCAAACCTGAGATCTCATGGGCATGGCAGAAAAAACAAAAATAAAAAAAGCAGATGACACCAGACAAAGGACATAAAGACCAAAAATAATTACTCAATTTGCTTTTTAAAAATATTACACCTTTTGTTTTGATTTTTCTAGTGTATGGAGATACATTGTATATGTGACCACACATTCATAACACAGCAATGTGCTTGGGCACTTCTGGAAAGAAACAGAACTGAGAGGAAGGAGTACAAAAAATAAAAATAAATAAATATACAGTGGTTAGTACCAATTCAACACTTCTAAACAGCTTTTGAAGCAGAAGCAAGAGGTAAAGTGTGCTCATTTGCATAATTTGACATCATATGAGCTAAGGTACTTTTTTTCCACCCAAACCTCTAAGGGCTTTGAGAAAAGGACTACTGCAGCACGCCTACAAACCTACAACTAAATTCTTATAGTCATTCAGAGAGTAGCAGGTAGTGTCCAGTACCTCAGTCTGTCAGCCAGCATAAATTGCATCTTCAGCACTGCTGACTGAATGGTTAATATTACCTCTGCCTGGCCAAGAAGTGGAATATAAACCACAATACAAAACCACTGTGCAACAAAGTGAAAGACAACCACAAGACATTACTGCTGTGCAAATGCAGACTGACAGCATCAGTAAGAGGACATTCAGGATTGCTGGTGCCTTCTCCAAAACTCTTTTAGAAATGCAATCTTTCTCCTTGACTCTTCTGCTTGAATTACTACATCACCTTGAAAAAGAATGATGGCTTTGCTGGATTGCTTGCCTCTCACTTTCCCCCTGCTCAGTGACATCAGACAGTAGATGAAACATCCAGTTTTCAAGACATATTACACAAACTAAAAAGCTTTACCTTTGTCAAGTAAGAAATAGAAATACTATATTCTGACTATCTGACAGCTATTTATCTCAGTGTCCTGACCTGATAGGTAAAATGTGAAATACAGGAACACCCATTTGTCTAAAATCCCAGTCCCAACTATAATTCCCTGGAACAAAGGGAATATTTGGTTGCAGATGTGTACAACGTGTATAATGCAACAGCTCAACCCAAGTCTGGAAAGAGAGGAAATCCTCAGTTTATGCTATGACATTTGACTAAGACTTGAACTTAGACTCACTTTCAATTCGTCCTCATTTGGCAGATAAGGCTGTGACAGCAGTGATGCTGTTCAACACCACACGACCATAGGACCTTTCAACAACAGTTTCAAGGAGGACCAAAAACACTGATCTGAACAGGATATTGATGGGAGTTTACAACCAAAGCTGTCATTGTTCCTACTAAAAGTCCATTTGCTTCCCTCGAAAAAGCAATCTCAATCGCAACTTTTAATTATGAATTGCCCTAAAGCACTTTTTTCCTCATTTACCCTACTGATTACTACATTTTATAGTGTCATTATTGGTGACAATGAGAATGCTAATAATTAAATCTATTTCAAATGGACTCTCCCTGCCCAAAGCTATGGAATTGACCAGTTATGTAGAAGAACAAAGCATCTCAAAAATGAAAACCTACTGAACCTTTTCCAAACAAGGCACCTTTCACCTTGACCTTCTGAAATGTATCTACAGGTGCATCTTCTTTTAACACTAGTGAAATAAGAGTCAAGCAGATTTCAGCCCAGACTGATTAAACTAGAAATAAAGTGGTAAGAAGAAATGTAATTTGTTTGCAAAAGTTATTGTTTGTTTACTAAATGAATGTTCATCCCTCAAAGACTTTTCACATTCAGATCTGTACTCAGCTATGATAAATAAATTTTATTTGGGATTCTTCTATTACTTGTTCCTCTCAACAGTTTCTTGGCCCTAAACAGGTGCCATTCAGTACAGCTTAAAGAGGGAGGTCTTGGGCCTTTGTCAAAGGACAAGTCTGAACACAGCCCAGGCTCTGAGGACACCCAATCCTCTCAGGGTATAAGACAGAAAATGCATACCCTTTCAACTACTTTATCAATGAAACTTCAGATCAGAGTTTTACAATGAAAGAAGGATACAGAAGCTTTCCAGAGGTGATACAGCCAACATCTGCCAGGGCATACCTTGATCTGGATAAATGCCAAATAAAATCTAGGGCAAGGATGAAAAAATAAACATTCATTAATTACACAAAAAATGTAAAAGAACTGCTAAACTTATCTCAAATACTTTAAAAAGACTCTTTCAAATTGCACATACAGTATTTCTAGTTATAATTCCACCACAGTTGAAAAGCATCTCTGGGATACTTAACAAAGGTAATTAATATTCCTTCTGTTAATTTACAACCAAAGTCACATATTTTATGCACTTTTTCAAAATGTCTCTTAAGACATTTGTAATCTTCAGGATCTGTCTGGAAAGCAACACCCATACCTGAGGAAATTCAGAGTATCATCTGTTTTCTTCCCAGCACAGAAGCCCTGCAACTCAAAATTGAGTTCCTCACAGCCGCTAAAAGAAATAAACTCCAACTTTTTTGAAATTTTTCTCTACACTTTCAGTCTAAGATTTTGCTAATTTTGAAGATTTTTTCAAGGGAGGGCAGCACTTTGGCCACCCAAAGGAGATGCCAACCTCCCCATCACTTTCTGCCTTTGACATTGTGAAGCTCTGCCATTGCTGCAGCATTCTCCCCAGTGCAGCTTCCCCTATGAGCATTCCTCAGGTGTCAAAAGATCCATCCTAAATTCAATGAGCATTCTTAAGGGACCTATGAATTTGGGTTTAATCTGCCTCTTCCTCCAACTCAACTGCTTATCCAACCACATTGTCCTGAGGGGTGACTAGAGCAACAAATAGGAGTCTGATTAGGCATGAAGCCCTGCACAGTATTGTCATTTTTGCCTTGAGACATTTTCTGTGTGGCAAGAGAAAATACCAAAGCTCATTTGAACTAATTCTAAAGAAATGGGGGACAGGGGAAGACTGAAAATTCAATACTTACAGAGCAGACAACTACAAAGATAAAGAGGCCTGAAACTTTCAGGAATTTTAGGCAACATCTGAAACACAAGGAAACATGTATTTACTATCTGGCTAGTTTAAAAACAATAATTTCTATTCTCTTAACAGCTCTGACATTTCATAAACACCATGGTAAGCACTTATGGGTGATAGTATATCACATCAGAGTACAGACACCACGAAGCATGGGCTTGGGAAGCCTTGGTGACTACCGGGGCTCCTGCACCATCTCTGCTCCCAGCATGATCTCAATGCACAGGATGGAGGATTTGCCCCTTGGAAAATCTAAGAGAAAGCTGCAGAATGAGCTGGTGCTGGATCCTGGAACCACTTGTCCACTACTGTTGCTGGCCCCTGGCAGACTTAAATCGCCCTCAGCTCATTCGTGTCTCTCCCAGAGAGGCAAAGGAGCATTGCTCTCACAGGGAGGTGGCATGGTTGTGATGAAAATACAGCTTGTGGCACAGACTGAGTGTCATGAGTGACTTCCTCAAACTGGACTTAGAATACACACCCTGAAAAGTATTAGAAAAAGCAGTTTGAAGACAAGAACAAATTTAAGAATCTTCTGGGTTTAACAGTATATTTTAAAACCAAATATACCTCATGAGCATAAATCTACTAACAAAACTAAATCTTTTTTTCCATGGCACATCTGTGTCCATTGAAGGAATGCCCTGTTCTGAAAATGAGATGCCATGAAATATTCTGAACTGTCCAAACTTACTACTGAGTGGGTTAGGCAAGAATAACTCTAAATTAAAATGTGGATGTTGAGATGTTGAGATAAGGCAAGAATAATTCTAAAATGTGGACATTCTCATGGTCTTGAGAAAGAAATCTTAAGATTTAGCATTTTCAATTTACTATTTTTTAATCTTACTTAAAAGACAACTCAACTAAAAATTTTCTGCCTGCCCATCAATGTGTTCTACTGATGCCTTAATTTACAGAAGCCTTTCTGTTGATTTGACCTCGTTACATATTTTCATTTTGAAAGCATCAATATTCTTATACTATTTTTTTTTAAAGTAAACATTCAAACCTTGTTTTTCGGACAGAATGACAAATGCAAGGCTTGATTTAAACCTGATGACAGGCAAGAAGGAAAACATTTCAAGTTACCAGGATAATTAGTTGAAAAATGAAGAGTGCAATAAAAAGCTGCATTGACAGATGTTGAAGGACAAAATATTAAAGCAGAATAGTCTGAAGAATGTTAGAAATAATTTTTAACCACAGTGGAAGTAAGTCCCTAAGTCAATTAATTGACAAAAAGCAACATAAATGACTGGAAACACATTTTCCAAAAACAATGTTTTCCAAAGTTTCCCCCCCTTTTTGGAACTTTCTAAACAGCAGCTAATAAAAATCAGCAGCTAATAAAAATATGTTGTTACAAACTGGTACAAACAGGCTACAGTCCTCTATTTAATACAAGTGGTAACAACTTAACCCAAACTTTGCACAGCATGAAAATCTAGAGAAGGTAGAGGAAAAGGAGAAGGAAGCCAGTTAGGTAGCTTCTTCTGTAGCTTCTTCAAGTAGCCCTGCTCTATTGAAAAGCAAGATGGCAGAGGGAAGAGAGTAAAACAGGCATGAAAAGAATGGAATGATGACACAGGCCATTATCAGCACTTCAACACTGATAACTTAGTTTGGTATAATGCGATTTGTGGAAAATATTTAGTGCCAGTTTAGTCATAGAGCCTCTATCCTAGTCATAGAGCCTCTATCCTGCCTTTCAATTTTACTCATCTTTGCATTACAGTTTTGTTCTGTAATTCTGAGAATTTATTTTGTTATGAATTAATAAAGTGTTATCCAGACTGGCTTAATTTTAATGTACTTTATATTTTTTGTTTGCACTTTGGACTTCCAATTTATAATTTATAATATTAAAGTTATTATTAAAAGACTCTTAATTTTAAGACACAAGTGAAATAAAATGCTAATTAATCATTTATAAATTAATAACGACTTGTTTGTAAATAACAAACTCATCCAAAAGAGCTGGCAAGATGTAAAAAACACAAGGTTTTGGAAATGGTTTTAATAAATAAAGAATTTAGAAGGGTCTTTTCCTCCCGTCTGTTTGTTTTCATGGCAATTTTTATTAGGGAAGCAACATTTTTAACAGCTTACATTGAGACGTGATCAGCTTTTGACACACCCGTAGTTTGCAATCTGTCTCTTCCTACAGTGTTAATCTGGCACAGCGATGCAAGTACAAGCCCTGTGCCAAATCCTATGCTGATATATGCCTCCAGTACAATCCTATCTGACTTCAGCTGGAAATTCATGGAGTATAAATCTATGAAGAATTTCACCCCCTCTTCTAAGCCAAATGATTTTTGATCTGCATATGGTGCTGGGCAGTTTAGCTTCACTTGCCATCTCAGCAGTGTTATGATTTACAACAGCCAAGGAGCTGATCCCATATGTACAGCTTGCACTGCAGCAGTGAAAATATTTCAGGGAAAGTTCTGCCAGAAAAACGTGCTCCTCCCCAGATTATAAACCTATAATGGAAACAGTGACCTATACTGGAACCTATAACCTACACTGGAAACAATGAATTTCACACTCCCAATAGATACCTTTGTTCCATCAAGTACCAGGGAAATCTACCACAAATGTGAGGAAAAACACTTGCCAAACTTCTTTGCATGTGCTCACATTGCACTAATTGCAGTCATTGGAACTCTCCTGCTCCATTTGTTCAGCAGCAGAGGGGAGAGCACAATACCGTATGCACAATGAGAAGAAAACTATTGTGAAGTGATGAGCTAAGACAACACACAGATTGGGAAAAGATGTACTGACATTCTCCTGGACAGGCATGGCAGATCAACAAGGAGATGTGGACCTGCAGTGCTGGGCTCCACAAAAACCCTGCAGAGCTATTTACAGATACCAAAACAAACTAGAAAAATAATTGGACCTCTGGAAGGGGCAGAGGGAATTAATATCCAAGATTAAACGTTTTGCTTGTTAAATCCCCAGCAAAAATATCCTGAGAAAACTTGAAGTTAAGCTCTTATGATGTTGCTATCTTTTAATATATTAACGAATTCAATTTCCTCTATGCCTAAATGATGTAAAAGGCTACTTTGGGGTAAAGAGTGAAATATACTAATGTTGTCCAAGATGGAAAAATGTTCAGTTATATTTTGCTTTGTGTATATGTGAAAAGCTACTGTAATGACTACAGAACTTTTACACACATATTTTAATTAAAGTGAAGCAACAAAACACTAAAGAAAAAAATTCTGTGGAATCAACCACAGGGCTTTTAAAAATGGTTTCAAAGAATGTTAAAAGCAATATAGGGGGTATTTAATTACAAATTTAGAATGTCGTGTGATTGATTCTTGTTAGAACAAGGGGCTATTGATCATTATGAAGAGTCAATTTCAAACTATCAATGTCAAGATACCATCTACATATGTAGTACTAGTTTATTAATTTACATAAATAAATACTTTTCTAGATATCTATGCATAAAAACAAATACATGCAGAAATTAAAAAAAAAATTAATGTTTGAATTCAGACCTCATCTTTGATAAATTGAACTTGACATGAAGGTTGTCCAAGATTTCATATTTCTCAGAAGAAGCAGATCTAGGGAAACTTGCCATCTCACTTTCCAGTTGAAACCTTTGCTCAAATTCTGCAGAGCTGTTGTCCCATGAATCATCATCTGTAGTAAAATCTGGATTATGAAGAGCCATACACTGCAACCTGTCACACATTTTCAGTAAACATAATAAAACAAAACAGCGTTTTACTTCAGCGGGTAGTAGATGTAACTAACCTTGCAGAACCTTACATTCACTCTGAGATATTTTCATGGAAAATTTCATAGAAAGAGACTTGTTCAGTACAGACCAAACTCCCCGTGGTGACACAGCTGGGTAGACTGGGCAGCAAGAGCAAAGGCCCCGTGACATTTAGGTGCACCTGAGAGCACCAGCTCTCTGATACACCAGGCAGATGTACTTCAGGATTTGATGTGTAAACTCCATCATCAGGACCTTCCCTATAGATCTGCTGTGCCTTTCAGTGCCCTTTATGTAGCAGCACATGGAGGAAATAAGAGCACAGAACCTGCAGCTGTCTAAATTTAGGGTTCTCTAATCACCCTGACCTCACACCTTACATCCTTCCCTTCTCCTTTTTCAGCCCCTTCTCTGCTGCCAAGGTCCTCAAGAGTAATTCTCTGCTTACAGCCCCTGCTATTCACTTTATTTCCCAGCAGGTTTGGTGTTAGGATATAAGAAAGAACCACATGGAATCAAACAGAAGAGAACTTAGAAAAAAAAATATTTTGAGAAAAATGAAAGTAACTCACCCATTTTCCTCTGAGGAAACCTTCAGTAATGGTGTCTTTTCTGTAAAAACAGTGCTTTTTGACCTCAAGCTGAATAATTTTGAAAAATTGAAGTGGTATCTTTGAAGGGAGAAAGAAAAAATACAGAATAGTAAGTCTGCAGTAAAATGATTCACTAGAGATCTACAGAATATTTTGCTACAAGTCCATCTAATTAGTTAAATATTCTTTAAGAATGGTGTTCACCTAAATTAAGGTTTTCATTCATTAAGTTTGAACTGGTCATGGTAGTTACTTTCTTATACTCACAGGGGACTCATCCATATAAGTTTACACTAGCATACCTCATAAAATATGAGATATTAGAAGAATTTATTTCCCACAAATGTTATTTGAGACATGGATCACCATCTACAAATCCACTAATGTCTACAGTAACCTTGGTACTCGGTATTATGGAAAAAAATCTGAATACAAGTACTTCGTTTCTGCAGCACAATCCCTTCCAAATGGTTTCTGTCAAGTCTTTGTCCTGGTGTTGCAGATAATTAAACAGAGTGTAAGAGACTTTTTGCCATATTCCATCTTAGCATTGTGAAAGAGCTTTTTTTCTCAAGTGTAATCCCCAAACTTAAGATGCAGCTGAAGACCATCAATCACAATCACAGAGGTTTGGCTTTTGGGGAGGCTCCTGGGAGAGACTAAATAATTGAGCCATTTTAGAACATCTTCCCATGACCAGGCTCTTTCAGAGACATTTCCTATCAAAATCAACATTATTCAGGTAGACTCAGATTTATTCCATTCAAAAATGTAGCGTCCCACCACCAGAAAGTCAAAATGCAGATCTCAATACACCCAGAGGAAACCCATTTAGAGGAAACCCAAAATTTCTCCCACTATTGCTGGACTGTGAGGGGAAATAAATTATAAAGTCATAGACTTCTAAATAAATACACAACAGTGACTGGTTATTCTATCTTCTAAATATAAGGACTGCTCAAAAAAGAAGGATTTACGTATTTTATTTTATAACTAGATGGAAGACAGTGAAGTTTCTTGCAATTTGTAGAGCTGTGTCTGAACTTCATAAACTTAAAACCTCCAGGTACTGCTTTGTTTGTTCAGTAGTGTTTTCAGTCAGAAGATGTGCTAGGTGGTTATTTCAGCCTTGAGTGGCCACAATGCTGATTCAAACTCTGCTGTAAGCCACATATTTTCAATCTCAGCTAAAGAAAGTGAATGAGTTAGATTCAATTACCCAGTACCTCAGGTCAAATGTTGGGCAGATTACAACTCAGGTGCTACATTGCACTGACACTTTGTCTGTAAAGAGATGATTGCATACTCTGTAGCTACCAAAGTTCTTCCTTTTTTAAGCAGGAGAATATCATTCACACAGGAGAAAGTGGAAAAAGTGGTATTTTGAAGCAAGTGCTCTTCTAATCTCATCATGGCTTTCAATATAAAAGGCTACCTGAGTTTTTACAAAATGGAACCCATAGGGATAGCAAGACCACTATCAGGACTTTAAAGGTGTGCTCACCAAACATTGCTGACATTTTTCATTGCTGACATATTGCAAACATACTCCTGGCCAATCCCAGCATCCCACTATGCTCAAAGTCTGCATCTATAGGGGGCAATTTTTATAACAATTCTGATGGTGGACCTTGAATGTGTGCATTCAGAAATTTGACTCATGAAAACACCCTTTAGTTGTTTTGACTTTTAGACACAACAGTGTCACTTGTTCCACTGGAAAAAAAGTCTTCAAATGATATATAATATATGCTGTTCTGATATTACCTCACCCTGTCCACACTATTAATCTTTCTACACTTCCTTTTGTTTTTGTCTTCCTAGGATGTGTGAATTCTGAGACTAGTAACCAGACACTTTCTATAAAAACTACCATTTTCTTCTGCTTGTTAGGGTTTGACACCAACACTGCTTTATGCTACACAGGCACATGTATATCCACTGACAATCCACACCTCAGCAGCTCTTCACCATTTCTGTTATAACCAGTTCACAAAAAGTGCTGAAGGGCAAAGCAACCACAGGAGTGGCAACAAGAATGGGAGTATAAAGGTCAGGGGGAAGGTGGCTTAAGTGACAGAACCTGAGCTGAAGAATCCAGAATGCTAATTAAAGACATCACCTTCACTTAGATATCACTTTCGCTTTCTTCTTACACTTTGTTATCCCCACTTGCTGGTGTAGGTCCTGTCACTTTTACGTGGAACTGTGGAGCTGAACAGATGGCCAAGAATGACGAAGACAGTAAAAACAGAAAAGGTCTTCAGATAAAGTAAAAACAATTAGTACATGACAACAACAATTTGCAGAGAACAAAAACACATGGACAAGAATAAGCAGCAGGAAACAGCCAGGCTTGACAAAACAAAAATAATTAGAGAAAAAGCAGAAGAGCCTTAACTCCCCCATGATATGATTACTCTAATTAGACAATGAGAGTAATATAAACAATAAAGCTAATTAGGGCATAAAAGAATCTTGAAGGCTGAAAGCTCCAGAAAGAAAAGTTGTAAAAACATCATTAAAAAAATAGCATGGATTATAAAAATGAAAGCCAACCTTGGATTGAGAGCCTAGTGCAAACCTCTCTGTGCCCCTCATATTTCTGCAGAGATGCTGGAGGTGCAATTTGATCATCCACTTAATCCAAAGATAAGAGATCTGCAACCAAAACCTAGGAATGTACAAAACCCCACCCTGGTAGAGGAAGAAGTCTGCAGTGCTCAAAAACCATCTTAGCATCATTCTTGGTCCTCCTCAACCCTGCAAGTAGCTGATAACTGGGACACTGTGTAAAAAGGAAACAAATCAAAACAAATCAAAATGTAACACGTGTCAAAACCTGGGGTCAGGCCGCACTCCAAATGTTTCTTCCTGATCAAATAACTAGAAACTGGTTATATCCACATGCTGGAATGGAGTGCAATCCACTTCTACTGAGCAATTCAGCAACCTTACCAAGAGGCTAATCACCATGTCAGCTCATTAACCCATTGTGGGCAGGCCTGTTCACAGGATGAGAAGACCACTCTAGATTTCTACTGTGTTCTGGCAAGGTTCTGGTAAGCTGGACACCACTAGTGTTCACAGTTCTCTCAGGGTTCAGAGTCAAAAATCATTAGCATTTTCTACATCAAATATGAGAATCATAGAATAGCTTGTGTTGGTCAAACTGGCCCTCTGGAGAGGTACAGTGAGAGCAGGAATTACCTTCCTGCCATCAAGCACCAGACCTGCACTCTGACCACATTTTCAGGCATTTCCTAATGGTGTCTACACCTGCGACTTTAAACAAAAGGAAAAGGAAGACTTTGTGGTGGGCCCTGATGTTCATCCATAAGCAACACTTCAATCCCAAATGCACTACAGCAAAGGACACCAAAATAAATAAACATCTTACAAGAGCCTGAGACAGTGAAAGACCATAATCACCCTAGTTAGGCTGCAAACACTTGAAATAATCACTAGACCTGTCTGGAACCTATTATTTAGCCTTGTATTGAAAAGATTAATCATGGTACACAATGTATTGCTTTCATTTGTTATAATAAAAGGGACACATTTTAAATACCAACTAATATAATGCTTCATGTCCCATATGTAATGCCATCCACACAACTATCAGTTGGGGAGCTATTTCTGTGAAAACAGAAAGCAATAATTCTCACTTCCATGGGAAAGATTTGGTCAGAATTGAAGAACAGGTGAATAAGGAGCATACATATTTTGCAAGAACTTCAACAGTTCTTACAATAACTCATAAAAATTTCACTATATAAAAAATTAAAAAGAGAATTCCTTTAGGGGAAAAAAGAGTCAGCATGCTTCCCTGAATTAGTAATCAAGTTCTGAACTAGTAAATAAAGTTGTAAGCATGAAGTTGCCTCTCAAACAAAAGCTCAATAATACGACTAAGCCAAGAGTTTACAACAAATACAACAACTAAGCAAAGTTTCCTAGAAAAGAAGTCCAGAGTAAAAGTATGAGAGACAATTAGTCATGGAGACTAGTCAAAACAGCATGAATTAAATTTATCATTACTACATTCTTTTAGAATGAAGTCTAACTTCAGAAGCTTAATTTTCCCTAAATAGAAAACATTTATACAAATCATATGTACTGAACTAATTACTCTTATCTTAACTGTAAACAAGCATAATGCAGAAATAAATTGAAAAACAGAGGTTAAGAAAAAACAAACAAACAAACAAACAAACCACAAATAAAGAAAGCCCCGGACTAGCTTTTGACTGCACTTAAAGCCCATTCTTCCACCAGATTTGTGAGTTTCTGATAAAGTCTGCGTTTTGGGGAACAGTTTCATGGTATAAACCCTGCTGACCAATGTCAGAGCATTCAGCTCTTAAACCTTTACTGTGCACTCAGCAGCTGTCTGCATACATCTGACAGCTTTATCATATACATGTGCTCACACAGAAGCACAACCCTCCCTGATGATTTCTCCTCAGTGGTAGCACACCATGGGGGAATTGTTATGACTACCCATCACAAATCAAGTATGGCCAGCTGATAGAGTCAGGGGAAGGATCAAAGACTCCAGAGCTCACATCTCTAAACAATTTCCAGTATTTCCGGATGACTGCTTTATGTAGCTTCACCAAATCAGCAAACAAACTTCAGAACCTTTAAACCTGTGCACCATTAAGATGTCAGAAAAAATGAGCAATGAAAGCATTATTTAATACAGACTCATTTTCTATTCGACTTTTCTAATTTTCTATTAGACAGGACTGTACAGGATCCTGCAGAGGAATCCCCAGAGAGGGATCCTGAAGGGCTGGCAATACCTGACAGCACGACACTGTGAGAGGTACAGCCAACTGGCAGGTCTCATTTTGAAAGACACTGAGGTGCTGGAGTGTGTCCAAACAGTAAATAAGATGGTGAAGGGTCTGGAGCACAAGTCTTATGAAGAGCAGCTGAGAGAACTAGGGCTGTTTAGTCTGGAGAAAAGGAGAAGGAAAGGTCAGGGACGACCTTATCTCTCCCTGCCTGAAGGGAGTTTGTAGTGAGGTGGGTGTCAGTCTCCTCTCACAGAAAATGGGAGGACATGAGGGAATGGCCTCCAGTTGTTTCAGGGATAGTTCAGATTGGCTGTTTGGAAATATTTTTTTCACAGAAAGGGTTGTCATGCATTGGAACTGACTGCTGAGAGAAGTGCTGAGTAACCAGCAGGTAACAGGTATTTAAAAGATATGTAGATGTGGCACTTAGGGCCAGGGTTTAGTGGTACACTTGGTAGTGCTGGGAAAACAGTTGGGCTTGATAATCTCAAAGGTCTTTTTTATTCTAAATGATTCCATTATTCCAAATTGAGGAGCATTTGCCATGCCAAGACCCCAGGCAATTAAGGAACATGTTTAAGAAATGTGTGCTAATCTTATCCTTTATGGAAATGGTTCCTTAGATAGGGCCACACAATGTGCTTGCTTCATTAATTTCTGCTGGATTTGGAAAGTGAACATGTTCTGCAAGGGCAATTTTAGTTTCAAAAATAGCCTGGAAGATAGAGTGCTTCCTCTGATTCTTGTTTTAAAGTCAAATTGGGCTTTGTAGGGTTATTGTGCTTCTCTGAAAAAAAAATTAAAAATTTGGTATCTCCACAATTTGGTAACTTGTTTACGTCAAGTCTCTGCCTGTCTCTGTCAAAAAGACATTGGAGGGTTGTAAAGAGACCAGGACTTCACTATAGTAGGTGAAGATAAAAGAAAGGACTTAACCCTTAAGCTGCCATGAAGTATTTCTGACTGCCTCATCGGGGCTGTTCTCACACATTTTCTGCTCCTGTGTCAGGGTATCATGCGGTGCTTCTACCCTGTGGGAGGGAACCAGGAGCAGGGAGTGGCCATGGGTCTGGCAGAGCCACAGTATTCCCAACCAGGACCTGTCCCACAGCACCCAACAAGGGAGCAGGGATGGGTGGGGATGGGGACACAGATCAACCCTGATTTCTTGAGCATCCAGCAGGACCACAGTGATACAGCAGGTCCAAAAACCTACCATTTGATGGAGTGAGAAATTGCACTGAAAAGCATATCTTCTGTTTCCTCCTCTAAATTTTCTGCTTCAGAAAAGAAAATTGGAAAGCTACAGGAGACCACATGGAAAACTGCAGACAGTCTGAAGGAGAAAATAAATTTCAGGAGCAGATGCTGCCAAAAGAGTTTAGCTGTCAGCAACTGCCAGCAAGCTGCAAATTTGAAAGAGTCAGTATGGGTAGTGGTCCAAATCCCAAACCCCCAGTTTCCCTATGGATTACACTGATAACCTGTTAAGAGATATTATCTGCAAATCTGCAGGTTATACTGAAAAATGAGTCTGCAAATTTACCAAGAACATTTAAAGCATGACTGCACTTGTGACACTTTAGTATATTCTGCAGGTTTGGCTTTTGAATGGCAGCATTTTTCCTTGACATTCACAATGAGCTTTTCACTTAACCAGCTCTGCTGCTAACTGAATTTATGACAAATAAAGGGGGATCACACCATTTTTCTAGTCCATAAGGGAATTTCAAAAGTCTCAGCCATTGAGAAAGTGGTCACAACTTAGTTCTTTAACTTTATATCTTTATATCAGACTCTTTTAAAGATGTGTGGATGATGGAAATATGAACAGAAGAGTAGGTCTGAGATACAACTAGATGATATAACCATGTCTAGAGAAGGCTGTTATTTGTCAAGCATTGAAGTTATAGAATATTGCAATCTCAAAGATTTGGGGGAACATATGTTAAAGCATGAAGATTTGCTTAGAGAGCAGCTGAATCCAAGAATTATGCAAGAAAAGGAAATACAATATATTAAAACAAGATTACTGGGCACTTCCCGTATGAAGGAACACCTTCATACACAGCAGTGAGGCAGGATTATTTTGATAAAATTTTCCTTAGTCCAAGTGATGTACAGACAAGCCATTACATGCATTGATTCTTCTGGCCTTTCATTATCCTTATGCCACCCATTTTGAGGACTTAAAAAATTAATTAGTTAGCTATACATAGAGATCAAGTAATGAAAAATCTATTTTTTTTCCTTTTTTAAGCATTTCTTTGAAAATTGTTGTTCCATATGTTTCATTACAAGAATTTGGATATAAGATTATTCATAACCATATCGTTTAGATTAAAAAAAGACTTTGTCACTAAAAAAAAGTGTCTCCATGCCTTAGAGTTAAAAAAAAAAAAAGCCAGACATCTACCAAAAAAAGTGCTTGTTAACAACGTGAGAAAATGTGGCTGATTTCTGTGCCTAGAGAGGTGTTACAGAGGCAGGCCACTGCACAGTTTAAAAAATATCAAGTTGTCATCAAATTAAGCTAAGTTTCAAAAAGGCAACATGATGGATCCAAAATATTGTAAGCTTGCTGGGACTAGTATTTTGTCCATTGGTCCCATTAAAATGAAACATGGCAATTCAAGCATACTCATATCTGTTAAATAGATATTTACAATTTATACAACAATTTATATAGCCTTTATGTCAATGATGATCTCAGTTGACTGGACTCGGCAATAATGCTAAAATTTGCTTCAAAGCTAGAGCAGAATGAGCAAAGAAGAAACAGCAGTAAAATTTGTAGATAAATACTTTCTAGTAGGAGATATAGCTGTCATGTTTTGAAATAACACTATTAGGTTGATAAAATAATGTTGTTTTTTCTTTCATTTGGAAGTCCATTTTATTTACTTTTTTAAATTATTTTAATTACAACTGAGGTACTAAGAATTTCTTTTCAGGTTCTGGCTGAGCAGAAGACACTGAGGTTATTCATATAAGCTTTGCCATCTGAAAGTCTGGTTTAGGTTCGTTACAGACACTGGCAAGAGAGAGATCTCTTCAGATCATTTTCATCCTCCACATCTCTCATGTTGTCTACATAAGGAACCTGGGGAATTAACTCTGAAGTAACAAAAAGACTTTTTCACTTTTTTTTATACAAGCCTTATACAAATAATGTCTATATTACAGTGTTATAAAAAAGTACTTTTTAATGTACATTTTATTGCACTGAGATTTGATCTTTTTCATACAGAAGAACTTTCATCAAAAAAATTATTCAGTGTTGATCAAGTATACAAAAGAAGTCTATCACCAAGTCTTTCCAAACACAACTTCCTTATAACTTCCTAACAAGTAAATTGCAAAATAGAGCAATTCTACATAACTGGTCATTTGCATTCCACCTTGAGTTATATCAGAGCCAAAAACTTTTAAAACATTGAAAATCCCAGAGGAACAAATTGCAAAACTAAACAGAATAAAAAAGCAGGTCATATCAATATAATATTTCCTCTTATATTTGGATAATAGTGAAATCATCCAAGAATAAATGCAGTTTTATCTCACAAAGATGGTGCTTTTCCCTGCAATATCCCTTCACTTAGATCACTGTTACATATTAACATACACTGTTTAAATGCCCTGGGAAACTCATTCCATAGCCTTGGGTTCTAGTTTGCTACCAGATATTTTTTTCTGCCTTAAAAGGCCTTAGTGATCCAGACACTCAAGGCTACAATGTCAGAGAAGGAGCTTCTAATCTGTATTAAAAAGCAGCTTTAAAACACAGATTTTTGATTCATTGCCGACCAAGGGGAGACAAATTTAAAACACAGGATCGGAGTCCATAAAAACATTCAACTGAAATTCTCAAGATAAAAAGAAGGGGGGGAAGAAAAACGACCACCAAACAAATCAACCCAAACACCGAGGATTATAAATAACACATTCCAAAGGAACTCTGAAAATTTGTCTCATGCAGGGTAGCATGCAAATTATATTCAGCAAGTCCTCCCTAAAGTGGGGTAACTGACCAAATTTAAAAAAAAAAAAAATTTAAAAAAAGACATTTTAGATTCTCCTCTTCATGATTTAAACTCTAATCATTCTCCAGGTCATAACATACTGCTGTGCACTGAAAAACCAAAAACCAGGATCAGGATTCAGAAGGAAATTCCTCTTCCTACACAGCAGATGGCTTTGTTCCAGCAACACAGTTTAGCTGTCTATCATATTTCTTAATACACTTTTTCCCCTCCCTGTCACAGAGATGTCAGACTCTTGCCTCTCAGAGACCACATTCCCTTCGACCCTATACAGAATAAGTAACTTTGGTTACTCCATAGTCTCACAGAGATGACTTCCTTCCATGTTGTTCCTTAAATAGCATATTCTTCATGAGATATGCCATAATATTTGTTATGTATGATTTAAAAATTAGTTCCAACCCAAAGCTAAACTCCTGCATACCGACCATCAAAAAAATAGATAGGACAATAACTCTTCACGTACACATGAAAATCTCTGGCCACACAGAAATGAGGTTACATAAATAAAACTTCATTCTGCTCCCAAAGAAAAAAGGAAATAGAAAAGGGAAAGTGCCAGTGCCCCTGATTTAAAAAGGAAATTCTTCATCAGGGGATTATCTGCAGAGAAGGGGAAAGCCTGTGATGACTTAGCTGCCTTATGTTAGCAGCTTCTGTACCAACAGTGGAGCACAGCTAACACAGACAGGTAAAGAGAGACAAAATTTTATAGGTGTTTTGATTCCTCAAGCAGATACAGTGCCTGAATAATCTATTAGTTTTTCAATCAAAAACACTCATTAGCATTCTTAAAAGAATGAACTGATACCACAATTTCAACGTTTAAAAAGCAGTTCTTGTCATTTGCCATGTGTTGAACCAGACGGTTACCCAGCTATTTGATTATCAACACAAACGGATCAAACAGGTTTAGTGCTCTTGGACCAACGGTGCCTCCAAATAAGAAAAGCTTAAAACATAAGAAAAAGTGTTCACAAACACAATTCTTGCATATATTTTTTCAATAAAACAACTGCAGCTATCGTTGTCAACAGTCGCTGCATCAACAACTCTCTTTTTAGTACCATCTGTACAGGCACTTTGCAAAAAGAAATTATCCACGGAGTGTGATACAGCAGGAAAATTGAAGGGTATTCTGACAAAATGGAAATGCAAAGGAGCCCAGTAAGCAGATACTCCTGGCAGCAGAGCAATAAATAAAGTAACAAAACAAAACAATAAACAGCAAACAAGCAAACAAACAAAAAAGATACTAAAGTGTCCATAATCAGACATTGTTATTAAAAGTTAATGTAGAAGTAGCCCTTCTGCACCTCCAGAAACAACATAGAAGAATGGTTGTTCCACTACACAAAAATGACAGTTTAGAGTGCAAATAATGTAATCCATTTGAGTCATGGCATTTAAAAGTAGATTATAAGTGAAAAGAAATGTTTTAGAAACAAACAAACAAAAAATGTTTATGAGAAGTAGAGGTCCATAGTGGATTGTCACAGAGAAAAAGTACCACTTTGTACTATTTTAAGATTGTGGAACATGAAAATTAATTAGAATAGTGGAAAAACTGAAGCCACAGTACTTATCACCTGCAGTAGCATTAGGAAAATGTGTGGGCTGAACAGAAAAAACAACATGACACATGGCAGAGGTAAAAGATTTTAACTTAAGACAAAAGCACGCAGACAAATTTTTAAAAGGGCGTTGATTAGAAAAGATGGACTCCATCAACATTTTTTACTCATCACAAGAGGTATGGCTACAGTCTCAGCTCTGAAGTATTATTCCTGTTTATATATTAATTTATTTTGGTCAATAACCAAATACTGTAGCTAAATTAGGACAAAGTATGCGGCTGCTTGCCGCATACCTTTATTGTTAATGGAGATTAAATGTGACACCCTGAAGACCTTATTCCTGAAGAAATACAGATGAAGCACAGGTAGGATCCAGATAATTAACTTTGCATCCCAGTAAACAAATTCCATTACTTATAAGGAAGCCAGTATCGATACTTACTTTAGATGATCTCAAAGTATTATACATATGACCTAAATCTTCTCAGTTTCATGCAGAGTTTAGAAAGTATGAAGAGACAGAATTTTCTGCTCTCCAACTTATCTGCTTGAGTCTAAAACATTTTTGGAGTGGCATATCAAGAAAACTAAATGACCAGTTGTACTCCAAATTGTAAATAGATTGGTACATTTGTTAACTGCTTTTGATGTAGAGTTCTTGTGTGTTCTGCCTCACAAACATCAGATTTCCAGCTGAAGGAAAGCATGATAGGTCTAACAACATCAGTGTAGTTGAATCAACTTTTGTCCACAGAAAAATAGATTCAAAACTTTGATTAGTACAATTCCCATACATAAAAACCCTTATGACAATCTATCATTCTCTTCTGCCAAGGACAAGTCTGTCTTCTGTCTTCGGTCAAAGCTGGAATATTTCTGGTTATGTAATCCTCTTCAATACTTCCATTTAACTAGGAACAGGTTTGTAAGGAGTGTTTATTGTCATTTTATTTATGGTTAAAAACAATAGTTTTTTGAACACTGATGTTCAATGTTTTTTACTCTGAAATGTCACTACTTCTTGCAGTTCTGATTTGGCTTATTTTTAGGCACATACTACAATATGCCAAGTAGATGAGACCCAAAAACAATATCTAAAATGCACAGATTCCATTGCACCACTTTGTAGAGCATTTCTTTTTCATTGGCCTCCACTGGAAAGCACTGGGAGGCCCAACATACAGCACACAGAGCAGACTGGAAAAGAGGATATATACCGTCAATGGATGCAACAAAACCCCACATATTTAGATAATATTACAGCATAGCCCTTCTCTTTTAGCTTATACAATTTAGCTTACACACATCAGAGAAAACAGAAGGGTATTCCTTGTCATTCTGGGTTTATTCTTCCTTTTAGCAGACAGATTCACTAAATTTAGGTTCATTCTCTTCACTGTAAGAGGTTTACATGCTGAACCAGCAGTCAATAGACTCCTAAAGAGGATTGCAGGTCACATGTCATTGACACAGTTGAAAAGGTAGAGTTGTTCCTATCACTTCTAGGAAGATTAGAAACAAAAGAGTATTTGAAACTGCTTCTACCTATTTATTTTCTTGGCAGCAGAGAAAATAAATTGCGTAAAACCACGAGAGTGGGAGTAAAAGTCACCGCAGAATATTTACTTACCCTACCCAGGATTAGACTTCTTACAGTAAATTCCTCAAAAGCATAGTGCTTCCTCCTCAAAAATCAAGTGCAAAGCCCTGCCAGGCACATGAGTTCAGTGTAATTGCCAGTGTGGCCATCTGAGGGAGATGCTTTCATACTCCCCCACTACCAGAGTTCCACCTCAGGCAAGGGAGTCCTTTCAGAAACGCTGCTCAAGGATACCAGGGAGCAAATGGCAGATGGATTGTGTTTGCTGTCCTCACTGACTAGTACCAAAAAGACAGTAGCTCTGAAAGTGTGAGCAAAGCCTTCAGCCTTTCACAGCTGCTTCTGAATGATGACAGTTCACACAGAACTGACTCAGTAGCTTCTGCTCCACTTTTTAAAACTGGGTGGCAGCAACTGCCAATCTGGTTTATATTTCACCCTGTCCAAAAGAAATAATATAAAAATATGTGAAGAAAAATAAATTTAAAAGAAAACAAACACAAGTGCATTATTTCTGAACCTACCCAGTTTTGACAGCCCTGGCTTCAGCTCATGGTGCTGTCCTTGATGTAGCTCTGACCTGCTGTGGGCAGAGCTCTGTGTGGTCTCTGACTGCTGCTGGTCCATTAGCACAATTATTGCAGGTTATCCCTGCAGCCCCATTAGCCCCTATCAAGCAGAGAATTGCTTGCTTTTTCACTGTCTGTAAGCATTTTGGTGATTCATTTATCAGCTTTTGCTATATTTCAGATAGTAAATCACTTGAGTTCCTTATGTACGGCAGGTTTTAAAAAGCCATATGATTTGCCAGACTACGGACTGTGACCTTTTTTTTTAACTTCACTGGCTAATTTCTCCCATCTGCATTAATCTATTTTTCCATCAACTACATTCAATTTAACATGAACTTCTGTTCTTTACTATATGACCATCGCTATCTGAGAAATTTTTGCTGCAGCTGAGGAATGATTTCCAGTGCTTTTAACACAAAAGGACAAAACACTCTGATGATAATTAACTCTAAAGGGAGAGACATTTACAGTTTAGGGCAGACTGAAAGATCCCCATCACCAGCAGAACTATGTTCTAAAACATCTGCTCCTGATGGCAAGCTAGGAAAAAAAAGAAGGAAAGAAATATTTCTTTCTGTACCACCTTACAGGGTAAGATCGTTTTATTTTATGAGGAATCATAGCCTTCCATGTCTTTATCTTTTTAACATGTCTTGCTTTTGTTTGAAAGAACAAGCTGTAAGTAATTATGAGTGCAAGATATTCAGGGTTAGCAAGGAATGCTGCTAACTTGGCTGTCTGGCTTGGCTTGGGACTGACAAGTTCATATTCTTGTTACCTGCAGCTTTGGGTGGAGTTAACTTCTTTTTTTTCTTTTTTTGGATGTCTGGGGGCTGATTGTATCAGAGTCTAGCTTATAACCTTTTTAGGTAATTTAGGTAACTTGCTTTTACCTAATTCAATCCATAGCTCAGTAGATCCTGCTCATGCTCTGTATTTCACGCTGTACTTCACCTTCATTCAGTGTCCCTTTGTAGCTGCAGGGAAGAGTTTCCATTCATCTTTTCCACTACTCCTACTGCCTCTACATTTTATTGATATCTATACAAACACTTCTCCTTCCACTTCTGTCTCAAAGTCCTCTCTCCTCCTCTGGCAGCAGCTCCCCAGCAGTCTGGGCAGAGGATGAGACAATTTTTTTGGTCAAATGTTCAGTGTGAGCTAAGCTAACCAAGCTTTTACCTCATCACCCTGGCTATTAGACTAAAGACTTCAAACCCTTCCTCTGCTCTCCCTTCAGGCCCTTATATTTTCCACAGAATAATAGTCATCAGAAAGAAGAATCAAGAGTATACAAACAGAGCAATGTTGATTATCAAGAAATTTTCTTATAAAATAGAATATCTGAATAATAGTTGCTGTTTTAATTGATGCTTCATAATGTATTTTTAAAATTACATTGAAAGAAAAAAAGAGATTGTCTTGGAGTCTGGTAGATGGACAGTGTCTGGCAGATGTATGTGGACCCATACACTTAACCAAAAACTGGGAAATGTGTTTTTAGTACTACTCAGAGCAAAGCAGAAATTGTGTACCCAAACAACTACATAAAGTAATTCCCACTAGCATTACTTCTTGTTTGATTAGACCATTAAATCAAAATGCTTTTTTCCTCTTCCTCTAAGCCCTGCAAAGTTCATGGGTCCCTGCTCCACCTCAGCCTCACTGAGGTCCACACCTTAATTTCAATGGCCCAAACTTACTGTCAAACATTACAATTCTTTATTCCCTTTCTCAACTATTTTGGCTTCACTTTCAGGTCATGTCTTGTTCTACCTTTCAGCTGCAGAGCCTGGGCCCACAGAAGAATTGCCATGTTATCATGCAGACTCTTTACCACCCAAACACAGTGCTGCAGTGGCTCCCTGTATATATATATCTGACTGATACTGTAATATACGTAAGGATCATGGATTTCCTATGCCTTCTTTTCCTTCCTCCTAGTCACTGTCCATGAAAACTCAGTTGTTCCTCCTCACATAAAACTTATGCACTTCTACATAGCAGAAAAACTATGACAAAACTGAAATCTTATTAATTAGTATAACTTGTCCAGCTGCTAATGAGCAGTTATGATTTCTGTCGATCTTTCAGTATGTTGGAGCTGCCACCTGCACACACACACATCAGCCAGGAGCAAAGCACACAGACCAATTTTTCAGTGAAAAGCTTAAGGGAGATATGTTGAGTGTTTGAGTTATTTGCTTCATCATAGATGGCCAGCTACTCCTCATGTCAGATATATAAGTCCTAGGCAAACCCTCCTGCTCAACTGTGACTGGCCCTTTGTAACACATTTCTTTTCAAAGTCTGACTGACTTGTTTGCTTTACCTTTCAATGAGAAAAAAAAAATTCTAGCATTAAAAGCCTTTCCTTTTTTAAACAGTTTTGCGTGAGGAAAGTGCTGTCCAGTCCCATCTTGTATACGACTGGCATCTTTCCACAACTGGCCTAAGAGGTCTCACAAAGACAAAAACTCACATTACCATATTATTAACTATTAGGAAAAGACCAGCTGCTTGTAAAATCCAACAGCTTTGTGGAATGTCACAGGCATTCAAATGAAATATTTGGCTTTTGGAGGTTTGTACACTGCAAATTCTTCACTGAGTGCTAAGCTCAGTGTCTAGCCTGACAGCTAAGAAAGTGTGAAGCAGTTAATTAGTACCCCCTAATTCTTTCAACAGAGCACTCAGAAACAAAAATTAATAATGGTGGGTTCTTTTTTACAGAATGTTCTGTCAGAGCAAAAAGCATTTGAGTGGCTACATGGGAGCACTGTGATTTTAGTCTGTCAGTGGCAGAATAGAAATTGTAGTATATGACCAATCTGAGATAATGTGAATAATTATAAGAAATTAGCACTGAGACAATGAATAATACAAAGCAACCAAAAAATTAAGCAACTTTGAACACAGAGAAACTTACAATGAGTGAAGCCTCTTTCTGTATGTTTCATTAACAGCAGAAACTATATCAAAAACAGTCTTTTGTTGAACACACCTCTTTTGCTCAAATGAAGTCAAACACTCTCTTTAAGTTACATCATACAACTAAGTTTCATTCTTCCTGCTGTTACCATGGTAAGATACCTTTTTCCCAGGAAATGCAGAACAGCAAATTAGAATAGGGCAGCAGAACGCAACAAAAACTTATTTATTTGCCTATTGTGCATAATATGGTCTTCTGTTATACTTCCTACCATTCAACCTAAAGTTTTGCTAGAGCTGTTTATTGCTTCTTTTGAGCTTTTCAGGATTTGAATGGTATTTTATGATATTGTAGTGGCAACAGCAGGGAGCTATTATCTAAGCTAAGAGAGTCTCAGCAGTTCCATGCCCCTACACAGTTTGCTCATGATTAACTGTGTTAAAGCCACATGCCTCCATGTAAGCAATAAATGTTTGAGAGGGTCTATTTAAAACCAAATTAATCAAACTAAATCAATTAGAAAAGCTGGACTTTCAAACTTCTTCCATACTATTTGTTTACTGCAGTGTCATAGCATTTAAAGATCCACATGGGAAATCAAAATATAGAAACGTTCACTCTGGATAAGAAGTGAGAAGAAAGCCAGAAATGCCATCTTTCAGACAGCAAGCAAGATAACCATAATTTGAGGATGATGAAGGTGACATTTTGCTGTGAAGTCATCTATCTGTGCTGGACTCTTCTCTAATGTTTCTGTAATTAACATTAAAAATCAGAATGGTTCCTAGACAAACAGGCAATTATGATGTGAAAATGATGCTTTCTGTGTTTGACTGTTAAAGAGATGATCCCACTTTTTTCTAATAGCCAAAGATCAAAATTAGCCTTAGGGTGCACAAAAAAAAAAAAAAAAAAGAAGTGGTTTTATTGTTTTAGAGAGGGTTTTTTTCCCTTAGTCTTTTCCCCTGTCTTTCAAATTGTCACATAAATTAAAGAAGCTTTTAAATTGTCACATAAATTTTACTTATTCAGACAGCAACCATGTCTTCTTGACATCTAATTCTAAATCTCATAAATGTCTTTTAAAAGTAGCAATACATCAACATAATTAAAAATCAAAATTGAGATTTATAGTCCCTTATGGTTAAAGGCATAACTTCACTCTCATATTGACTTTTCACTATACAATACCTTCTCTTCTTCCAGTTTCTCCAGCTAAAAGAAAATAAAATTGCAATCTTCCTACTGTTTTGCTACAAACCAAGGATTCAATAGACATTTTAACTCACTGACCTTGCAAACCTGAGATTGCAAACCAATCTCCCTACTGATTCTGATACCAGATATTCAGGAAGAGGTGGATTTGGTTGATTATTTTTACTTTTTACTACATAAGTGAAACTGAAGGACAGGAGAAATGCTGAAAGAAATAGTTTTTCTTGCTGAAAAATATTTTCAAGCATACTAAAAAAAAAATTGAGGGTTTTTTGCTGGTTTGTTGTTTGGTTGGGGTTTTTTTTGTTATCCTAGAGATGGATCTTCTTAATGACACACAAAGAATAAAGAAAAAGTCTTCTAAAGACTATCATATTAGAGGACCATAAAACTCCAGGGCCAAGTTCATCCAAATATAACTTCAGTGGAGTAATGCAAAGTAATTGCTTACATGGAATTAAGAATTACTATTCACCTCATTTCTATAGATTACCTTTGGTGCTCATGAGCTCCTAAGGTAAATAGCTGAATTCACCCCCTTCCTGTGGATCACAAAGGAAGATTTCAGATTTGGTTCATATAAAACCATGCTGTTAAGTTCTTCCCATGCAAATAGCGCTGACAATGATGAGACCAAAGGGCCTTTTTGGGGCCACATTCTGTATGTACAGAGACATGATGGAAGGGAGTAGCCAGTGTCTTTAGAGGTGTCAGTGCTGACCTGAAAAGTGTTGCCTATGGTGCCACAAAGCAGTGTAGAATCTTCCTGCAAGGTAAGGAGCTCATGAAGGTGGTTTGGACCAAGGTCCATTGGCCGTAAAAGTCACTTTCATGTAACTATAACAAAAAGGACCCTGGTCAAGCCATTGTTTAAAATCTGAGGAATCTGAGAGAAATGAAAAATCTAAATGCAGACTTCATTGCCATGTTTTGATACTTTAAAAGCTGCATTTCTGATAATCCAAAGTACACCACAGTTCAGTGTAAACATACACCTAGGCCAGATGCATTCCAACTGAACAGGATGTCACTGGAGCTCATTCATGGTCGCTTCAGAGAAGCAAGCCTACATTGTCCCCAGCAAGCAGGACTGAAGCAACTATGTTGTTCATAAGAAGGCAGACAGCTTTATTTCTAGGGGAAGAACACTGGAAATACAGGATCATTGGAGTGACCACAGTGGATGGTCCAGATCTCCTCACACAGAGGAAACCAAGGCAATGCAGTAAAACCTGGAGTTAGGAGGTACCACTGTCCATAGAAAGTAAATGAGAAGGCACTCTGACAGACAGGCAGCCCAATAGGTACACTGACCACAAAATACCTGCAGGACTGTGCTGCAATCAAAAGGAAATGCTTAATCCAAATAGGGTGGACATATCTGTCTCAGGGTGCATGGCCCTGCTTAACACAAGAACACCTTTTTAAAGGTAATTTTAGAGACTGAGATAAATCCTCTGTTCCATTAAATAGATTCTTTGGAAAGTCTTGTCACAGTATACATGTGAAAAATTTAGAGAACCTGGGAGTCTTATCCTGAAAGATAATTCAGCAATTTAAGTTGAGTAGATGCATTAAAACAAACCATACAGACGTGCCAATTTAGTGAACCACTTAATGGAAAAAAAGTTTTGTCGCCTCTTATTTTAATCATCAGCAGTTTTCTTTGCAAGCAAAAGAACAATTTACATTGAAAGCTAATTCTCATTCTAATGAAACCAATCAAACAACTTGTGACTCTGCAAAAGTTTATCCATGTTTTTATCCTCATTCTGTTGGGTAGTCACAATGATTTAAGGGTAATTGCTCATATAGAGTGGTCACACAGGTCACATCAGTATTTTAACTGCACCTGATATATATTGGTTAAAATGCATGCTAAAGAGAGAGTGATAAGTTTCATCATATAAAGTGATAAAGAGAGTGATAAGTTTAATCTTTTAAAAAGAAAAAATAATCAATATTGGAAGAGGAAGAGGCAAAGATCAACAAGAAGAAATTTTGAGAGATCCTTTTCTGAACCCTAATATACTACTATAGAAGATTAGATATACATTTGTCTGAAAGAGAGCACAGGTATGGGTATGGCTATTTAACTGTACCTCTATTCCTAAATCATGCACAGTGACTCCAGTTTACTCAACACTAAGAGTGTTAGCAAAAGACTTGGAATTACTCCCTGCACTCACAGGAAGGTGGGCTCCCTCATGACCTAGTATTTTTCATCTCTGGCACCTGAGACCAGAGAGGGCTTACAGATGGTTCAGAAGTTCACAGATGTTGTGTATTGCCAGTACACATATTCATATCACTCACTGAAAAATAATGGGAAGAAGTTTAGCCAGAACAGTGAAAGCTGGTCCATAAGAATACAAATGTGGACTTTGTTCAAGTGCCAGGTAGTAAACAAGAAGGTAAATAGCACTGGCAAACACAGCTGTAGCAAGATATAGATGTGAATTCACAAAAGAAAAACCTTGTCTTCAGATGCATTGAGTCCTTCCCTTCTCTTCTTCACACACATTGTACTTACCATGCTCTTTCAGAATAAGACATTTACTCATCCCTTCACATAATGAACTGAATAATTTTTAAAAGATTTGTTTCTGTCAGTAAAATTCTTAGCCAACACAAAAATCCTCAAATACTCAAAAAAAAAAAAAAAAAAAGGTTTATAGGGTTTTTTGGTCCAGCTAATAATTTGATTAATTTTTTAATATTTGGAAAACATAGCTATAATGATTTCTGCCTCTCACTCTGACAGAAACACTTTCAGATGCAAATTAAAATATTGACTGAATTTGCTGTAGATTTCTATGCCATAATTATGATGTGTGTAATTAAGGGGCACAACAAAACTCATCCAGATAGCCTGGCTCTCCTTTGCTCAGGTCAGGGAACTTACCAAAATGCCCCAAACTTCCTTCCTTCCTCCCTGAGATAAGCACATTTCCTTCTAACTGAGATGCAGGGGCAAGGGTCAAATCTCAGCCTTTCTCACCAAACCAGAGGTGTCACCAGCACAGCCAGAACTGTGGGGAGCCCCCAGGACTGCACCTCCCACGTGACATGATTTTCCTGATTTGTAGCCATGCAACAAAGGTCTCCAGCATCAGGTTCTGGATATTGTGCTGACACTCTGCTTCACAGCTGCAGTGTAAACCTTGCTCAACGCAGACACTGCCAGGCAGCATTTCAAGGCCTATGTTCTGCAGGAGTTTGGATTAGGTACAGCACTTCTCCCTCACTTTAGATTCTGTCAAGCCACTTCTAAAGACGCTCAAAACTACTGAAAAAGTTGACAGTCCACCCTGGCTGCCTTCCACTCACTGTAGTTGCTGCTGGTTCAAAGCTTTCAAAATCCACCCGAAATATTTTGGGGTCTATAAATTATTTCTAAGTACTTACAAATGGAATTGCTGATGCTGTATCTGTCACAACAGGAAAGATTAACACCCCTCCCCAGCAAACTGCACCTTTCCTGATGTGGGAGAGGATGCATGAGGAACACACACTCCTTGTCCACTTGATGTGTGGTGTCAGCTATCAGAGTCGTGTTATATTGTGCCATTTTAGTGTTTGCAGCCTCAGCTGTAGTATTTCTCTCTATGCCTTTATGATGCATTTCTCTGAAAGAAGTATAGGGTGGGATGTGAAAACTTCTTTATCTCTGTGTGTTTTCTGACACCAAGTAGAGAAGAAAAGCCAATTGTCTGATCTTGAAAACACAGCAAAATTGGCCCGTGGTGGCTATTAATGCTGAGAATAGTTTAGAAATCTAGTGATCCATGACCCCTCCACGGCAATTTACAACTGCCCTGATGTTCCATTAAGGTTTTGCCTCTTTGTGTCAGTAGGAGAAATATTCATTTAAAGAACATACGTATCTGTCCTGCAAGGAAATAAAGATTAATTTTGATTTGGAAAAAAAACATTGTTTGCTCTTATTCTTACCTTCCCTGCATGGGCACAGGAGTGAAATCCTCTCCCAGAGTAATGCAGTCATCCTCCCCTATTGCTGATTTTTCACACAGGGTCTGTGGATCTCCGAGACTTGCTACCATGCCGTGATACTCTTTTAATAACTGCAGCTCATTGCAACTTCTGGTCATTGGTTTGGCTGCCACCTTTGCAGATAAACTGGTCTGATGTGATGATGTCTGATTCAGCTCCATCTCTTGTTGTCTAGTAACTGTACTGCAATCTTTGTTATCCAAGTACATCTGTCCCTGGGGGGCGTTCTCCTAAAAAAGTAAAAACAAATATACTAGGATTAAGTGGAACTGACCCAATGTTTACTGCAGTACAAGCATCATTTTCAATCAGATTTCTTTGAGTGCATTTTTGGGTATTTCCCTTGTTAATTTCTTTACACCAGGAAAAATTCCAATGTTTTAAACATCTTTGCAACTTCAAATTTTGCCACTATAAGCACTGAATTAGATAAATAGATGGGCCTTCTACTTTTTCCATGCCTACCGTGATTTTCTCCCTCACATCTCCCAGTGACTTGCACTGACTTATCCCGTAAAATAAGCCAAAATCATCTCTGCATCAGTGGCACAAGAGTCACTGCTGCAGAACATCTTCCCAGCTTACAAGAGCACTGCTTCACCACCACCACACAGCTTTTCTCCTGCAGCTGTGGTGGCAGCTGCCTCACAGAAGCCCATAGGTCTTCACCAGCCTTTGTGCTCCCTCAGAAAGCCCTGTCCCGCTGCAGATCCACCACGGATGGTGGACCCTCATTAAGCAGAGCAGGTACTTGAGTTTTATGAAGACAGTGTGCCATTCCAGCAGTTGCCAGCAGCATTCATGAAATGTGATGAAAATGAGGTTTTATGATATGATTATTAATGGTGATTTTAACAAAAATAGTGCATAACAGTCAAAAAGCTTTTATGTTCTCATCATTAAAATTCAATCTGAAAAGTTATAAAAACCACTTCAGAATCCCACAAAGTGTGCAACTCAGACATGACGACTGAATTAAAGATCAGCCTGTCTTAAACACATGCTGTGGAGTTTAATCATGGGAATATTTCAGCATGAAGTGCCAAAGCCACTGCAGAGGACAGCAAGAGCTCAGGAAACAGGTCTGTCAGCCTCCAACATCCTTCTGGTGGGGGAGCACAGCCTCGTCAGAACACATACCTGCTCCTCCCTGTGGAGATCTCAGCACAGGACACTTAGGTACTCCTGCAGGGCTGTGGGGAAAAAATAGCACAATAATAGGCTCTGCTTCAGTCCCAGTGGGAGAAATCACTTGAAACAGAAATTACAAACAGCTAATTATGATTTCGTGCAGACTTGACCTCTCATGGCCTTGCAGATTTGAAGGGAATGGAAGTTACTGAAAAAAAAGACAGCACATACAAGCTGCCACAAACACAGGTCATGACTCCAGGTAAAGGTAGGCTTGCTAACTAAATCTAAATCAAAAATCTAAATCTAAAAGAAATTCCCCACGTGGCATACCCTTCCCCAGCCCTGTATTTCTGTTTCTTTCTAACTATTCTCAATGCCCTTAGTTCTCGTCTCCTTATATTTTTCACCTGTCCTTATAAGCAGATCAACAAACTTGACTCTTCCCGTCATTGCACAGTAGCTGCAGTACCATGTCTAGTTCTGGTCCCCTGGATGTTCAAACACCATGCACAGGCTAGACAAGTCCAAAGAAGGGCTACAAAGATGACCAAATAACTGGAGAATCTGCCCTGTGAGAAAGGACTAAAGGATTTAAATATTTTTCCCCTCAGGAAGAGAAGGCTCAAGGGGGACCTCATTGTAGTTTCAGTAGTTGAAAGGTGAATACAAAAAAGACAGGCTCTCTCTTCACAAGAGAGAAGAACAAAGAAGAAAAGAGGCAATGGGTATGAGTTGAATGAGGATGGGTTTAACCTCAATACAAGAAGGAAATTTATTTGCAGTAAGAATAACAGCAACAACATCCAGGGGTAGAGGTCTCATCACTGCAGATTTTGAAGGCAGAACTAAACAGGCTAGATGATCTCATAGAGGCTCCCACAAAAGGTTGGATCAGATGGTCTTTTGAGGTCCTTTCCAATAGGAGTTGCTCTATGAGTCTATGATTAACAGCCTGAAAAAGATCAATATAAATAAGCCTTTACTTAACTGTGCTTTACTGGTTTTCTTAGAAGGGAGAAAAACAAAAGGGAAGGTAGGGAGAGTGTGGTAAACAATTAAAAGAAAGAAGGAAGCACCTACTGCTTTCACAGGACTCCCATATTTAGACATGGTTAGCATACACCAAGAAACACTAAAGACACTTCCATTTTCAATGGATTATACCTCTCCTCTAGACATTTTCATAAAGGGATACCTGGTGTTAGGAGCACAAACCTGGGTGAAGTAAAAACAAACATGCTGCCACTGAGCTAGCCCAGGGCTTCTCCGTGGCCTGAAAATCACAGAGCTTTTGTGATCAAAGACAAAATCTGAGTGAAAGTCCTGGAAAGCCAGGTTTGCCACTCCTCTTGGCATCTAAAGCTGGAAGGTGTTGGGAGGGTAAACACACACCATACAGAGGCCACCATGGCCCCACCAAGACTTTATTGTCACCTCTGGTAACCTGCTGCCCTACCAGCCAGCAGTTTTGCCTTTTCTAAAATTCCAAACTGTCTTCCCTCCAAAAAAATCACTTTGAAATGAAAATACTTTCAATTCCAACTAGTGAAGATAACTGCTTTTGTCTTCAATCTCACTTTATATATTTACATACTGGTTTTAGTAAGATACTCTTCAAATCCTAATAGAGAAATCTGCCCTTTTACTCCATTTCTCATAACATTTGGTTTGTCTGAGTTCCTACGGTGAAAATACACAGATTTTGATATGATGTCAGGCTGTGGAAATGTTAAACCTACAGCAACTCAGGCTGTACTGGTTTTTAAAAGACAAAAATCTGAACACAACCTCTGAAATTGATTCTTTCTCACCCTCTAAGTGGGATTGTTTTTATCTTGAGGTGAACAGGGACCAAATCAGACAGGCTCTTGTCTGTACAAAACCTTAGCTTGAAAGACATTTATTTTCAGAATTAACGCCAATGAAAAATTAAAAGAATGTCAAGGACAAGAAGCTCGAGAGAAAATACGATGTCTAGTTAAAAACCCACAAACTGCTTTATTGTACATTCACAAAAGCTTTGGGGAAAAAAAAAAAAAGGTAACACAGCATCATTTTGCCACAAGAGGCAGACTTGATTGTGAATGCCTATGTGGCTAAAACATTGCTAAGGCAACTATCTCCATGGTATCTATGCTTCTAAGACATCAGTGCATTCAAGAAATTCTCAAATTATCACATCGCTCTGTAGTTACAGAATTTCCCTTTTATTTCTTCTTCTTTTCTCTTACCTTGCAATGCCTCCATCAGCAATGAGATGGAGGTGAGATGTTATCATATGAAGGTAAGGGGAGATTTTAACCAAGAAAATCTGTTTTGGGTACATTCTGGTGCTATGCACCAGCCACAACTAGAAAATATTCCAGCAACCACCCATCTTGTGTTTGGCTAGTACAGTGATAATAAATAAATAAAATAAATAAAAGAGCTGATACAGTATTTAAGCCACGTTTGTCACCCCTTTTCATCCCTTTCATCCCAGCCTAAGTAACTGAACATTCACTTTAAAAGTACTAGTGGAGAAGAATTTTTTCTTCCATTTTTTAGGTGCAAATAAGACCAATAAGTTATGTTATTTTATTTAAGAGGCTTTTTGCATTTGAAAATCAAGAATTTAATCTTAGGGTCCATGAGGCTGTGAAATGTCACATCTGCTCAAGGCAATGCCCAGAAATAATGCTTCCTGTCTTGCTGATCCTATTATTTGTCAAAGCCCTTTTCCACCAATACTGGAAAAAATATATATATTTCCTCTGCACTATCACCTTCTTGTTATCAGGCAGAAACTGAAATTCTAAAATACTACTAGCTGAGGAGTGATGCATATATTCTCTATATACATCCTCCCCCAGGCATGCATCTCCCAGCAGCTTCCCCATAAGTCAGACAGCTGATGTTTTCCCTCCTGTGGCAAAGACACCTGCAAGTGGTCACAGCAGCATGGAGAAGAGCTGTTGTTCTCAGCCTGAGGCCCACAGAAGCAGAGCAAGGCTTCAGTACTGCAGCTCAGAAATCCTCCCACCACTGGCTTACCCTCACACGGCCATTGACACACATAACCCTGGCCCTGCCATCCTAGGCACAGGTAGATGAAAACTCAGCTGAAAACCTATCCCTGGAGTTACAATCTAAAATCACACACACACACACACACACACACACACATGCTCCTGCAATGCCATTGCCAAAACATTTATTTATATTTATTTATTTTGAGTAAAGGAAAGATACTGCAGTATCGAATGTTGTCATGTGCAAACAAGAGCTCTTGGTATTTAATTGCTGTTTTTTCTCTTATGAATTGGAAGTGTTTCTAGCTGTAGGAAGGCAGGAAGGTTGGTTTGGGTACACAGAGTAAAAAATCCCTTTGGCATCTAGGATTTTGCAGTACTTTCCAGTGCTACTGTTTTCCACAAAACCCTGCCTATCCTACATATATGATCCTCATTAGCTCTTACAGTGACATTAGAGATTGCAGAGAGTAGACCTCTCACATGACTGGGAGGACAACAGAGCATGGTGCACAAAGTGGGGCTGCAGGACAGCCCACAGCAGATTGTCAGTACTGACTCTTCCATGTTTTTGGGGTTGTCTTTTCTTGCCAAGAGCAGAGGTGGGGGTAAACCTTTCTCATTATGCACTAAACATACAAATAAGACTCCATGAAGCTCCTGTCTCAGATTCCCAAGGTTCCTGCCTAAGACTCCTCACTTTCGTTCCCCATGAATTCTTGGCCCAGGGCTGCAGAGAGGGCTATTCAGCAGGTGGAAGCAGGGTGATGTGCAATAAGAGGCTTTGTCTCCATCAGTCTGCCCAATAAGAAATGTTTTTAAACTGCCCCCATGACAGCTGTTCCCAGGTGGAGGCTCCCTGGCACACCCAACACTTAAAGCCCTGACACCTTATATTCTCTCTCTCACTGGGTTTTAAAGTGTTTCAAATACCACACTTGCAAACTGGCAGAACTTAACAGCTCTCAGCAAGTTGCTGCGTTTCCTTAGTCAAAAGGAGGGTGCTTGCCTGAGAGCAGTTTATTTTCCTAATCCATGTACTAGATGGTGAGACCTACTGGATGTGGGGCAGCACAGAGCCATTCCCTTTGACCTCACATTCCATACTGTTGATCTGGGGGATGGACATTCACATGCCCAGGAAAACGAAAAAGGGACCCGGCTGCAGGAGCTTGAGGAATTCAGCAGAAGACCCTGGATCTCAGGGCAAAATGCTCTTTGCTGCACTTTGGTGCCTTCCTGCAGCTGGGAGGCAGCCTGTGTGGAACAAGGCTCATAGGGACTTTCCTGTTCAGCAAGAGCAGGCTTTACTGATGAGAGCCTGCTGCTCAGACCCTGCTGCTCAGACCTTACTGCTGTGCTGAGGCAGCAGCCCCTGGTGCACACAAGAGGCCTTGGCTTCATTAGTGCCTGGGCTGCTCACAGGGCTGATGGGGATCCAGCACCACAGCTCCACCTGAGGACTCTGAGTGAAACAGGACACAGGAACCTTGCTGTGCTCAGAGCCAAACTTGGCCTCTGCAAAGGGTGAAGTCCCCAGTCTCCTGGTGCTGCTGAGATCCAGCAGCTGCTGAGCCTGGAGCCATGGTGTTGCCTTCTGGGGACTGGCATTCCCTAGAGAATTCAGGCATTCCCAGGGAATTCAGGGAGGCGTGGGAGTGGAGGCCTTGCAGGATGGAGGTCCCTCAGTGCAGTGAGGTGATGGCTGGGCTATAGAGCCCTGAGGAGGGAAGGGAATGTGTAAATTGGGATAGGGGTTAGAAAAGTGGGTCCGGACCAGAGGGGCAGTGAAGGAAGCTGAGGGCTTTGACAGAGTGCATGGATGGAGTTCTGGGGCTCACTGTACAGACGTGATTCAAACAGCTTAAGAGGGGAGACAATTTGCAAGAAGAAAACAAACAAACCAACCAACCAAAAAAAGCTCCACCAAACCACATAACACTGTGCAAAACATTCTGCAAGCCGTACGTGGGCACAGGCTGCCGCCTGCCGGCTGCCTGACCACAAGCCACAAATCGCTTTTCCTCGGGAAAAAAAACCTCCTCACAGGCCAGTCCAGTTTTTAAAGCCGGGTGTCAGGGGAGTGTCCGTGCCCCCGGGCCAGGGGGTGGCTGCAGCACCGGCCTAATGATACATGGGTAAAACATCTGTAATAAGTCAGCAGGAGCTGCTTCTGCAGGCACGGGAATGGTCTGACAGAACATCCCTTTGTGTGCAGGGGCAATGGGAAGCAGGTTGCCTACAATACCTGCCTTGTATCCTACAGGGACAGCAGTGTTTCATGCACAAGCTTCTGCCGCCAGGCTAGCTGGACCTTAAGAATTTCATAGATAGAATCACAGATCAGTTTGGTTTGGAAAAGACTTTAAGAACATACAGTTCTAACCCCCCTGTCATAGTCAGGGATGCCTTCCACTAGACCAGGTTGCTCAAAGTCCCATCCAGCCTGGCCTGGAACATTGCCAGGAATAGGGCAACCACAGCTTCTTTGGGCAACCTCTTCCAGTGCCTCACCTCTCTCATAAAAAAGAATTTCTTCCTCATATCTAATCTAAACCTACACTCAGTTTGAAGCCGTTCCCTCTTGTTCTATCACTAGATGTCCAAGTACAAAGTCCTTCTCCTACTCCCTTGTGGCTCCTTTGGGAAATTGCTATTAGTTCTCCTCTGCTTCTCTAAGTGGAGCAACCCCAACTCTCTCAGCCTGTCTCCATTGGAGACAATCTCCAGCCCTCCAGCTCCATGGCCCTTCTCTGGACTCCATCCAGCAGGTCCATGTCCTTCTTATGCTGGAGGCCCCAGAACTGGACACAGTGCTCCAGGTGATTTTTACATTTTAAGGAGTCTACTCATTCAACAGAAGATGGTAGACATTCCCACCATCAGTTGGGCATTAAGTGATGATCCTGTTCAAAGATTAATTTCCCCATTTAAGCGTTGCCCCATGCAAAAGATCCCCATAAGTTAGGATGTTTTGGGGTTGGTTTTGGGGATTTTTAAGCGTTTGGTTTTTTTTTTTAAAGAAAACCCTCTATCCCTGTGTCTATGTGCCAATGACCAGGTGTCATCCAGTATTTAGTTTAAAGAGTTGGTTTGGGGAGTCCTTTAAAAGAAGCCTTTGCTGAAAGAAGAATGTAAGAGAAGAGCTAACAGCCTGGACTTTAAGAGCAGGGAACACTGTAGGAATAATGACAATCAAACAAGCAAAAAAAGAAAAATCCAAATATAATCCAGACAAAACAGTAATTTCCTTTTTCCTTTCTTACTACATCTGCCAAAGAGGTCACTACGAAACCCATTCATATAAAGAGACTTTTATAGTGTTTAATCAAATACAGATAAACAAGCTGAAATGCATTCTAAGGTTATCCTCCCTTTCACCACCACTTTCACCTCCTAGATCCCTGTAGAGCCCATGGAGGGAGACAAGTACTGACCACCCAGTCTCTACCCAACTGCCCTGAGACAGGGTCAGTGCACTATGCTTTAGGGCATTCTACCTGACCAGCAAAGGACTTGGAGGTCTGGGGGAGATGTGTGTTTTAATGACATCTCAGCCTTGGACACCTAATTTCCAGTCACTACCTTAGCTGAAGTCAGTGGGAACTAAAAACCTGTAGCACCAAGTAAACCAGTTACTGGGACCAGTTCAGGGGCATGGTCCTTTGAAAACTTACTGAATGCTGTCACATCACTGAGCCAGTGCATACATTGAAGTAGATTTCTTGCTGGTAAGCTGAGCAAGTAAAGGGGGAGGGAGGCTGAACATCACCATTAGCACAATAAGCCACTGAACTTGTTCTGCCAGAGCTATTCAAGTGTAGTAGTTGCATCATCTGTGCACAGAATCTGAGGCACTTTCACTGGAACCAGAATGTTGCTCACAATTGAAAACAAACAGGAAAGAAAGGCAGCCAAATATTATAAACTTTAGTTTATGGACCCAGAGTTTCAGGGGGCTGTGTTAGCAGCATGCTGTGTCAGGAGGAAAATGGTATAGCTTTGAAATAGACTTTTTTGCATTTAGGTCATGCTTTGGGAAAAAGAGACATAGACACTAGAGGTCACATGCAAAATATAGCTGGAGACTCTACAGCTCTGATTAGAAGATGCTTAGAAATCATGCAATTATGAAAGGAAAAAACTCGGTTTACTTCCCATCATGACCCAAGTGTAAACCCAGAGAAGGTTTTTTCCTCTCCTTAAGCTATGTTTTTTATGCCATGAAGTTAATGTTTCTGTATTCTCTTAAAAATGAGATAAATAGACCATATCTCGAGAAAGATAAATAACCTGCTGAGGGGTCCAGGGTCTTTCATGGCACTTCTGTGCAAGAATGTGAAATGATTCACACTCATGAGTAAAACCTCAGCACTCTAACTCTGCTAGAGGACTTCTGAGAGCTTTATACTACTTCTCGTTTGCACTTCACAACATGGTCATGGGAAGACAATGAGATCTCACATTCTCAGCTCATGTTGAAGAGCTTCTGTGGGTAACTGCCAAGGTCTTGAGGTAGAGACAGGCAAGAAATGCCCAACCCTGCAGCCTCTCTGAGAGTCTTCAGTTCCTGAAATCTTTCACCACTTTGAAATCTTCAATGTCTTCCAACAGGTCTTTATCGGTTTGTACAGACTGCTGATGTTTTTTTATTTTATGCAAGTCAGACAAAGTATATAGCAGTGTTCTGTCCTGTTATTTGGTGCATATGAAGGTATTTATAGCTTCCATTTTTTAGTTAAGAGCAAGACAGTAGGAAGAGGTTGATTAGCAGACACTATATTTTGAAATTGTTAAAATAAGCCTGGTTAATTTCTGCTATGTTTCAGAAATAAAATAATCAGGATGACAAGTGGAAAAGGAATATCTTTACTGGGGAGGGCAGGAGGGAGTGGAGGAGTTTCTTAGCTTTATTTTTCTAATGAATATTTTTCTAATGAATATTACATGTTCATAACAAATTATTCTTCAGACATTCAAGCTGAACACTAAGCTCCTAAAAACAAAGTGCAAGGAAAAAATGTGTTATTTCCTCCCAATGGCATGCCTAGATGATTGTTATTCCCACAATGTCAATTGTTCTTATGTTTAACTTGATAAACTGCAGGTGCTTGAAATTGCTGCAGCAGCTAGAATACTGATACACAGTAAGGGTTTATGTCACATTTCTCCTGTCTGCTTTCAGCCTTAATTTACTTCATAGAAAAGGTGATGGAAAGGAGTCTCTTTGCACAAAGGAATTAGAGCCTCCATATGCCTTGGTAGCTGTATGATGGGAAAAAGCTGCTACCAACAGGTGCAGAAGAGTAGAGTTCATGATATTTCTCCTTTCTCCATGCAGCAAAGCAGAATCAGACTTCTTCCTGGAGGACCCATGTGCAAATGGAGGTAACAGTGGGATTGACTTGAAGTTTTCAGCTGTCCTCTTTGCCCTAGTGTTATCAGAGCTTTGGTTTGTGAAATGCCCATTGGTGCAGCAACTATTTCAAGTGGTAAACAAAGTCACATACTGCTTTTGATTATATAATTATACTTTTGAAAATTAATGTGAAATTTATGTAGCCTGATAACATGGCTGGAGTTTTTAATTCACTACAGGTAAAAATTGCATTATTTGTTGACACTGCATAATACTTCCAAGGTAATTAAACCAAAGAGGGGACATTAAGGGAAATAAGTATTTTACATAGATTCATCTCCATATTCAATACTCAGAAAATGTTGCGGGTTTTGTTTACTTTTTAAAAAAATTGCTTTATTTATTTAAAAACTTCTTTTTTGTACTAAATAGTTTAATGGCTATATTCAGAAATTAATTATCACCACAGGATAAAACTATTTCCTGTTTTATATTTATTTTTGCAATAGTTACAAAAATAATATTTTTCTGATATAGTTGTGGCAAGATCAAAGCATTCTGGGAGCCAGACTGTGATCCTGTAAAGAGATGGAGCTGTACTGATTTCAGTCATCCGTAGTACTTCTTCTTTCCATACAGCCAAAGGGATTTGGTTCTGTTCTTATCAAATTTTCCTCTGATTTTAGCCAGGAGGTGGTCAGACCCACTTAAAATAAGTGTTTGAACTAGAAATTTCAGTGGTATTTTAATAAATTGTTCTGGTATAAATCAAAAACAGACTGAGCCTACATTGAGCAAGCAAGGGTGAAAATGAAAGCAGACACATTTAGATCTTTCTTTTCTGGATTTGGGCACTCTGTTTGCGTCCTCCTGCTGAACAGAGCTTTTTGCCTCCCTCATTGCAAATGAACCTGCTTTTATATACATTCATATTGCTTAGATGCAAATGTTCATGTAAGACAAGGAAACACAGCACCCTCAATGAAAACTGGTGTGCTCTTGAGGTCACTGGTTCATGTTCCAGTCCTGAAAAATTCATTAACTCCTCTCTCAGCTTTAAAGCATTCTTACAAAACCAAGAAGCCGAAAACACATACTATGGGATGTAGATTTGTGAAACTGGCAGCTTTCTGGAGTGTTAAAGCTTATGAAAATCCAAATCCAAGCTAAAATGTATGGAATGTGAGCTTTGCCTTAGGGCTTTATCCAAAATACACTGAGGTTAGGGGGAGTCCTTCCACTGACTTCACTCAGCTTTGGATCAAGCCTTCCAAAGACGTAAAACAGAGGCTTGAAATGCCTAGAATGTGGATGAGGTTTGGTTACAAAAAGAAATTGTTCAAGTTCAAAACTCGAAGAGGAAGCCTAAATGATGGAATCTCAGGGCCAGAAGGTGAAAATTACACAGAGAAACTGCACCCTTCATGTTGTCAAGCTGGCAGCACGAGCAGAGGAAAAATGAGAAGGGAAAGGCACCAGAGCAGCCCCAACCCTCAGTATGAGTAGCTATGTTCAGACTGATGTATTTCCACTTTCTATGACTGCTCCCTGCCTACCACAATGCTCTCCTCCTCCCTCACCCATGGGCAACACTCTTCTCATGTTGATGGGAATGTGATTCTTTTATTTAGGTAAATTGTGAATTATTTTATTTAGCTATCACTGGGAAGAAGATGCTTCAAATTTAGCACAGAAGCAGAACTTTCATACCACAGTAAATAGGAAGAGCAATAAAATCTCTGAAGTGTTCAAGTAATTTAAATGTGTCACAACTGGGGATTGCTTTAAGCATTTAAGAGGAGGGGGTAAAGTCACAGCCTAGCAGCTGCTGCAGACACGATGGAATTTTCTGTTCCCTGCTTTACTATACAGATAAGTTTGTTTCAGGGCTAAGGTGTACCTTGTCTTATTGCCAAATAATATTTTTCCATCAGATTTCATTCAAGAAAGCTATAAATTATTTTGATACTTTGAGGAAATACATTATTGTAGGAACAGCCTCTGCCCATCAAAATGCTCAGCTTATGTGTGAGAGCACGCCTGAGTGTATTTTCCTGAAATGGGGAATGAGGATGGCCTCTCTGTTCAGATTACCTTAAGCAAGCCACCCCCAGTGAGTGATTGTGTTTGTGGGAGCTCACTGGAGACAGTGCGTTCCTGGGCAGAAAGTTCACTGCACAGGAGCACCATTAGCTAGCTCTTCTGCGAGTCATTCCAAGTCTCCACAAGGTCTGCAGCAAGAATGCATTTCTGAAGCAGCTGCTTAAAGATCTGAGAGAAACTTGGCTGGAAGAACAGCCACATGATCCTCCAGCCCCTGGAGTATTTTTGGCTTTCAGACGCTAAGTCCAACGTGACATGACAGCCTTACACAACCAGAACCTTACCATCAACCAACAGAGTAAGTGACAGCTAAACAGAATGGGGAAGGAGATGTTCACCCACCTTTCCCTTTATTTATGCTTATCAAAGCTTTTTAGCCTCTGACAGTTTGGGTGGAAGTGAAAACATCCCACAGTGGCTCTGGCTGTGGTACAGGGCAGCATGCCAGCTGCCAGCAAGTTGTCCTGAGCATGCATGAGCATTGTGAACATCTCATGTCAGGGCAGACCTACAGGCACAGACAGCTCTAGGCTTTTGAAAAGCTTGGATGAGTCTGTTTTATCTCTAGCTCTAGCCCTCCATCATCACACTACCCCTTTAAAAATACCTGTGGAAATGTAGCCCCTGAAATATATAATTTGCAGATGGTAGAGCTCATGAGAGGACTGAAAAGAACTATCATATTGTCACATGACAATTGGTGTCACTCTGCTCTTGGTCCCTATCCTTATATTCTGGAAATTGCACCCTATTTCCACTATGGGATACAGGTACAAATAAGAGGAAATGAGATAAAACTGTAGGGCTTGACACTCACATTAATGGCTTTACTCCCAACCATGAAGCTAGAGCTAGATATATTTGCACTTACTCTAAATCCCATTTTCACACTCAAAGTGGTGTAAATGAATGCTAGAGTTGGTGGGAATAAGGTCTATTATCTTAAAAAAAATAAATTGACCTCTCTAAAGTTCACAGAATACAGATTTTTCTTTATCTGATACAATCTGGAAATCTTACCCTAGCAGTGATATGAAAGTGGAAGATAATGACTAGACAATTTTGTGCATCCCAAAGTCTTTAATTTAATCATGTATCAGTCATCAGGAGATCTGAAAATATTACTTATTATTCAAAGATATGTATAAATTTCACATCAAACTGCAGATACTTGTCTCTTTTGCTTCATACACAGCTAGTGCTGGAGTAAGGGTAATTGTTAGATAAAATAGTCTTCTTTGGATTTATCAAAGTTCACCAAAATTTCCTCATAGTGGAAATAGTTCTGAGTTAACAGAGAAACAAAGACTTCTAAATAATTAACTTCTTCTGGCAGCCAAGTAGTCTGTATTTTAAAACAAAATATCAGTTATTTGAAAGTAAATAGAGTCTCTTTGATGTTCAGCTCAGTTGATGATGAACTGCAGCTCAACTAATGTATTGTTTAATACAGTCCAGGATTCTTTGAAAGGGTTCCTGAAATCTGTTGCATCCAAAATTATAAACCTTTAGGGGTTTTTGGGGGGGGGATACTTTAAAGCAGTCTGCAGGTAAACACAGAATAATCTGATTACCAACAAGATTAATTAGTTTCTCTTCTGTTTCATTAAAGCCAAAACATTGGAGCTTTGAGTTAATTCCTACAGCAGAGTATAATATGTGGCTAAACAAAACTAATATATATGAAGAGGGGAAAAGCTGACCACAATGTGTGAATGACTGGTAAACATATGGAACCCATTTGCAAAAGAAAACATACCTTTGTTCCTTTCAAAATTTAAGAAAATACAATAACTGTTTAGGCCCAGTATTGCTGGAGCCAGTGTGAGAAGTTTCTCTTTGAGAGCACAGACTCCTTTAGTTTAGTGTTACATGCCCCAGTTATTGAGATACCTTTGCTTAATGGCCAGAAATATCATTTGAATTTTTATGGCTGTAAACTGTTTTTAAGGCAGTCTGCTGGGCTCATTCAGAGAAAACATCTCTGCAAATAGACCCATGCAAATAATAAGTACAGGAACAAGGATTGAATTCTATTTACAGAAAAAAAAAATAAAATATTTAAAATTAAGCTATATAGCAAAGAACTGTGGCCTTGCAAAATGGTTTGGCATTGAAGAGACAAAGCGAGGCTACAATCTCCTGCACCATGTAGCAAAAGGATGAACACAATCCCTGAAGGTGTAAGCGGGTAGGAATTGAGATTGGTTTTTTCCCTCCATGTAAGAATTTGTTGCCCACTAAGTTCTGGATAAAATTCTGGGCTCCCCTTTTGGAATAGAATTTGGAAGGAGGGAGGCACTATAGAAAAAAACAAAACCAAAAACAAAAAACCAAACAAACAAACAAAAACATCTCCATGAAAATAATTCAAGGGCTTGAGAAATGCCATACCACAAGAGAGATTGAAGGTATTCCATCTGATCCCATTTTTCAAAAGACAAAAAAAAAAGGATGTAGCAATGACTCAGTTACTGGGCCACCTTCACAGAGACAAAATATCTGGTTCTAAAAGGCTCTTGAACTTATTGGAAACTGCATGACACAAGGTGAAGGCTGGAAGCTGAAGCCAAATAAATTCAAACAGGAGATACAGCCTGATTTATTTAATTTATTTTTTTTTTAAGTCATCACACTGGTTAGGCACTGAAACAAACTACTGAGGACAGCACCTAGCAATGTCTTCTCCAGCTATCAGTGGGACATCTGCTTAGACAAGGCATGACTCTCAGTCCAGCACTTGGAAAACTGGATGAAACGTGCAAATATGCTATAAGAATGTGAGAGATGGAGTCAAGATTCTCTCTCAAGCCCCAGATGCTATGAAAGTCCAGCTGTACAGATATGCTTTTGGTCCATGATCTCTTATTCATCTGAGGTTAATTTTCCAGCTCAGGAAGTAAATCAGTCTCAGTATCAAGTGGAATTTGGTTTTTTACACCCTCGCTTTGCAAATCTTTGATAGCGATGAGGGAAAACAGAAATGGTAATCACAGCAGAGAAAAGTTGTTTCAAAAATCCTTATGGTAATCTGTTCCTTTTGGACCTATAAAGCCTTAGGAGGCTGAGGTGAAAAAAAAGCATCTAGTTACTGAGAGGTTTTTTTTGTACATTTTCATGTTTTAAAAGCAATGCTTCTGCCAGCAATTTTCATTGAATACTGTTATTTATAGAGCCACTCAGCAATGAAATAGGAAGCTGTAATCACACTCTACATGCCTTGCCAGCCCTTGACACGGGCTGAATGTCTGAGAGGTACTGTATTCAGACTATCTTTTTTCTCCTTTCTTAATAACAATAAAAAAAAGATAATAAAAATCTGTCTTTAGAATTTCTCTGTAAAAGGGGAAAACTCATTCATTAGCTGAGAGACACACAAAATGCAGAGAGCTTTTTATTCTTTTGTGATGAAGATACCAAGTTTAGCCAGACATTTTATTTTAATTGGATTTTCCAGCAGTAAAAGACTCTCAAAATGAACCCAAGGGAGGAGAGGAATGACTCTGCTCTTTCCCTTTGAGCTTCTGTGGCCAAACAGAATGTCTCTGGGTCTTTGACCCTCATGATTCTAGCCCCAGTGGACTGGCTCATTCACCCTCCCTGTAGAAGAGGAAGCTGATGATAATGATGATGATGATGATGCCTGTGGCCTCCCCTCCCAGCCCCAAGCTGATGAACCAGCAGAAATGCCTTCCAATAGGTCCTGCCAGAGAGGGATTTGGTTATGTGCTCCTCTTTGGAGTACATATATTGGGCACATATGGGTGCTAGCATGTAGGCATGCAACACCAAAGATATCCCATGCTGGCTGGAGAGAAGTGACCAAGTGATGCACAAATTAGTATCTACCTGCTGAGAATTTCCTTGAAAACAGAAAAAGGAGTGTATGAGGAGTGTCTTCTGATACACTAGCTCCTTGCTCAACACCAGACCTGTAATTCCTCTCTCCTTGCCTCCTTTGGGCTGAATTCTCTGTGGATACAACTTTTCTCTAGTCTCTCAGCCTCCCTTGGGCTGAATTCTTCTGGGATCCTCCCTCGTGGGGAGTCCCACTTATCTCAGTCCTTATTATTCAAAGAAAACTCCCGAGCTCGTTAGAATCTTGTTTCTCGTGTTTATTAACAGGTGATCACAAAACTTGACAGATCTCTCTAGGCTGGTTACAAGGTTAATTTTTGCAGTTTGGCACATTTCTTTCTTCTGATGGTACAAACAAGGCCTTGTGGCACACTTCGTGTCTGATGCACAAAATGGCCCCGAACTACGCAGTTCTTTTATCTTTATACCTATTTTTACCCAATTAACAGTAGACACGTATATTATTTTTCTTAATGACCCAATGATCCATCACCTCTGTGATGCACTGCGGCATTTTCTATCCAATCACTGACTATTACCCAAAAACCTCTAGGAGAAGAACATGAAGAAGAAAGAAGAAGGGACAAGGGACAACACCCTAAATCCTCCATCTTGTCTCCTGTTCTCTAAACTAACTTATTCACCCAGTGATTAAAAAAATACTTTCTAATCTAAACACTTACATTTTTAGCTTTTTCTATCTAACTTCAACATTTGTTTTCATGTTTTACCATGAAAACATGCTCGTGAATTTCATATTATATGAAATTCAGTGTTTTTCTAGATCTTATAACTAAGTATCAGAAACAAGGGCACACACTCTGTATTCCAGACTCCAACAAGACCAAGTTAGGTGTGATTGTATGTAGTTATTCTAGTTGTTTTATGTCCAGTTGCCATTTAGATTATTGAGAGACTCTCTGGCCTCTAGCTAAAGCAACCAGTGCTGCTGCAAAGCAAAGCTCACCTGGTTACAGGGTTTCAGAGACTTTGGGTTTTGATTAGGAGTTGAAACATCAACTGCATTTGGGCGCATCACACACAGAATGTAAAAGGGACACCAGGAGGAGTCAGAAACAATAGCACATTACTGTGTCTCATGTATCACTCTGCACTGGCTTTATTGTTCTAAATAGTAATAAAAGAGGACAAGAGTTCTCCCTGAGCCATCTGTGACTACATCTGTGTTAGTAATTGGTGTGGCACAATAGAAATTAATCTATCGGGTAAAGGACTGGTGCTGAAAACCTAAACTGTACACTATCTACATCTCAGAAAGCTTTAGTGTAGACTCTCCCTTGTATGGTCCCATGGACCCAGCAGTGGTGAGATCATCGTGGTTAAATCTCAGCTGCAAGTAAAGTTTGTGCACTCCGAGGCTGTTCCCCCACACAAACGAAAGCATGGAACAAAAATGGAGATTCAGTTTGGACACTTCTAATCCACCTTCCAATGTGCCCAGTAAAACTGGAACTGGCATCCATGAGTATATAAAATGGAGGAAGGTAAATGTGGAGGAGGAAAGGAAAATGTGTGAAAGAGTAGCCCCCACATCCCAAAGAGAAAAATCTATAAAGACGAACTTGCGACCATAGACACCACTAGTTAAGAACTCCTGAATAACTGTCCTTAAGGATGGATTGAAACAAGTCATCCTGTCCCCTCTGGCAGATCCAGATAAAACTGCCATGGATGGTGTGAAAGAGCTCACTGCTTTGTGGGTTTGGGGAGCTAACAAGGCCAATTCACAGAAAACATTAAGGACAAAAAGAAAATTCTTTACTACATTGTACTTTTAAAAACCCACATTTGATTATTCATCGATATCAAAGCCCATATTGTTTACTGAAATTACTCATGTTCCTTCTTCAGAGGACAAATGTTATAGCATTGTACAGTGCTGAAGAGAAAAGGAATGCTCCCTAACAGCCTGACATGAAAGGCTAACAACATCACAGGTCACCAAGGTTACAGACATAGAGCAACAGCCCTTAGATTCTTAAACCAAATAAGAGTTCTAACTCTAAGTGGTTGTGCATGTGTATGTATTTTTTCAAAGATGCTTCTCTGAGTCTAAATTCACATTTACTTGTTTTAAACTCCATTCATTTCCTGTTTTTCATTTTTACTCAGCTAGGAAAATTGCTTGGAGGCAGGCACAAGCATGATGCACTAGCTCAAACTTGCATATGAATTTAAAACCCTGCAGCCGAACAAAACAACAAATACACAATGACACAAGAAACTCTCCTTTCATTCCCTTCCTTCGTTGAAATATTTGCAAAATTATTTCTACTCCAAGACATGTACATTAGGTTGCAAGACAGTCATTAGGATATGTGATCATGTAAGAATGTGGTCTGTGGAGGAAAAATCACAGCACTGCTGCTGAAATGCATTAAGATTAAAGTTAAGGTTTTGCTCAGCAAATCTGCTTATAGACATAGATATCCAAGGCCATACTTAGAGACTGACCATCCTGGAACAGCTCAGAGCTACATCCCCTCTGCCCTAAATCCCACATCCCATGCCTTCCCCAGTCTACAGAGACTTGCAGCTCCTGAGCAGGTGGCTTTGCTCTCCATAGCCCATTGAACTTCCAGGGCATGAACACATCCAGACACCTGCTGAACCCCTGAAAATATGAACTATCCACAACTTCCTGCTGCAAGGAGCTCCTGACCTATGACACTTCATTGTAAATGATATTTTATTATGTGCTGGTTTTGCATTAATTGATATTTGGTGAGGAGGGAAGAAGCCACCCACAGAAGTGATCTTTCTGAGAGAAGCTGCTAAGAGTTTCCTGTGTGCCTAGCAAAAAAAAACAACAAAAAACAGTAGCTGGCTAGCTCTGAGAATTGACAACTTATTAAACAGTTTAGAAGCTGTGTCTGCCTCTGCAAAATTCACATTTTAAGACAGGCAAACCCAGGAAAGCTCTCTCGGCTTCCGGCTTTTGCAGCGGTAACTGGGTATCAGTCGGACCAGCCCCACGCAGCCTGGGTGGCCAGGCCAGGCTGGCCCCATGAGGCCCAGCTGGGATTTTTCTGCCCCCTGAGGGAAGGTGAGAGGGCTGCCGAGCCCCTCACCGGGGATTCCACTGGGCCCCGTCCCAGCTGGTGACTGGGGCCCCTTCCCAGCAGGGCCGGGCCCCTCCCTGGCAGAGCCTGCCAGTCCTTTTTCCAGCTGCACCACCAGGCCATGCCAGCCGGGAGCTATATCGGCACTGGGAACAGCCATGTGGCTGGGACTAATGCCAGGAGTGGCCCTGTGGTTGATGCTGGGGATGGCCCTGAGGCCGAAAGTGGCCAGGAGCAGGGAGCGGCCACGTGGCCAAGACTGTGCAGCTGGAATCAGCGCAACCAGGCCAGCGGCACGCGGCCATGGCTGCTTCAGCATGGCTTACAATGAGCTTTGCTTGTTTAGACACTTTCAGCCAGCCATGCTGTGGACAGAAGGACTAAAGTGGCACCAGCAGCTATTCTTGTTTCCAGTGCTCCACATGAAGAAAAGTGCTGAGTGGAACTGGCAGCCAGCATGGCTCGCACCATGTCAGCACAGCCCCCTTGAGCAGCAGCGAGAGGCACGGTGTGCAATCCCCCTGATGCACAGCCTGGATGAGATCAACCTTTCAGTGCTGCAGAACTCTACAAAAACTGTTTCAATCGATAAAGCTTCAGAACCAATAATAATAATCATCATCATCATCAATTTTCTCCCAAATTAGGAAAAGGAAAGGGTGAAAACACGTAAGTAAAACCACATGGGACACTCAAGTCAGTAAAGAAGGAGTCAAATTCTAGTTAGGAGGGAATTGAGGAGATGCCTTGGTCTTGAGCTGAAATTCTCTTTCTAAGGCTATGGTAAAGATATATTTTTTATATATCAGACTTTGTTTTTTCCTTGTAATTCATGAAACTCATGGTGGGATGCATCATTCACACACAGCCCATGAGAAAAGGGTACTCGCGCTGGAGTGTATGGATGCTGAAAAACTGCAATCCAATGAGAAGCTTAAACAGAGAGAGATGAGAACCTTTGCCCTAGGGATAGAAGAAGAAAAGCCTCTGTTTCCAGAGATAAAAGAAGAGAAATTTTGGGTTTTTTATGCTAGAACAGCTCATTCTTAAAATAGTACCCCATAAGTTGACATGGCCCATGGAAGCAGCGTTAAGAAAGCTGCAAGGCATGGGAGGGACTTTCACACTGCGAACTGTGTGAAACAGTACTTTTCCCAGGTGGCTAATTTGCTGCCGCATTAAGCCACAGGAGAACTGTTTCTTGTGGAGAAGTCTCCATGACATGGCAAGAGAAAACTACTCTCCCTACAAGAACGGATGAAAGACTGTTGTAGAGGTGGTAACTGATTGAAAATCCCAGGTTACGTCTCTATGTTATCAGATGGGAAAGAAAAGAAGTTGGGCAAGAAGAGAAAAAGTGTTCTGAAGGTTTTATTCTGGTTCTTCTTCTTATTTTAGTTCTGTTAATAAAGTTTTCTTTATACCTTTTAAGTTTTGAACCTGCTTTGCCTAATTCATATCTCACATCAAGAAATGTGTAAATAATTCTAGCAGGTGCAATAACAATTTTAGGCAGTTGGCAAACCTAAACCACTACATATTAGAACAAGGTTTTTCCTAGACAACTGCAAACATTGTGGTTACAAACAAACCAAAAGAGAGGCTCTAAAGTACCAGGAAGACCAAGGGTTTCTTGGAAATAGAGGGAAGCTATGTTAAAATATCTGATCCAAAACTAGATTGCATTTGAATGTCCTGCCAGACCAGCATTTGACTTGATATTGGGTAATCTACTGCTAATATGTACCACTACAAGCTGTTGGAACCATAACATTTTCTGTGTATCTCTTGGTTCAGAGAAAAGGGAACTTGTCAGCCTATGGTCATGGCACTAATTTCCAGTGGGTAAGATGAAGCTTGAAGTTTCTTTCTTCCCTGTAAGATCAGAAGCCACATGAAACCCCACTGTGAAGGAGGACATAGAATCGAGAGCAGTCCATGTTGGAAGGACCTTTGCAGATTGCCTAGTCCAGTCCACACTGAAACCAGTCCTGGCTTCAGAGTTAGCCAAGGCAAATGACAGACTACACTACTATTAGCTGGGGTAGCAAAGCAGCTCAATGTTTGGGCCAGGCACTTTTTGAGCATGTGAACCCAATATGAGAAAGGAATGGGCTCCAGTCACCAGTAAGGTTTATGGCTCCTGGGAGACACAGATAAGAAGTTTGTATATTTCAAGGCCAAGCTCAGCACAACAATGACAATGTCCTTTAGGGAATCTTCATGATGCCTCCTATTTCTGAATTCTTTATTTCGTCTCAACACCAATGGAAAATGTTTCTGAAGTGTCACAGTGTCTAAGGACCAGGAACCTCATCCCATCTCTCAAAGGGTTTAGGCAGAAACAGTTATCTCTTATCAATTCACAGGGTCAGTTTTCAAAGCTAATATAGGTCCTTATTTTATCAAGTGACTCATGAAAACTTTATTCTTCACCCCATCTCTGCAAACCACCACCTGGAACTATACCATAGGCATACCAGGTGAGGGCCAGACCCCATCACACATGAGAACAGCCTGAGAGCACTTGGCTGACTAACACTCATCCCTCAGCTGATCAGCCAGACCGTTATGTAAAATTCCTCAGAGAGCAGTGAGGCATTCCCGGTCAGACACCAGCAGTCTGAGGAGCAGCTGGATGCAATACCCGCTGCGGGAAGAGGTGGGGATCTACAAACAGACCTCTATTTTCCTGCATGCTTACTGAAACCCCCCTGGTTCTCTGCTCTGCCAGAACCTCCCTCAGGCTGCTGCATGAAGAGTCAATTGAGGGCAGTGTGTTTGTCCAGCTCAGATAAAAGATAACTGTCCACTAATGGCTGTAGTAGAGCACTTTTTCTCCTGTGCTTCTGAGCTTCTGAGTGTAACACTTCAGGCAAAAGAATTTCAATGAGAAATTATATCTGCTGTGTGACAGGTTTCTATATTAAATTAGCCCCAGTCAGTGCACTATGAAATTTTAAAGTAAATGAAGTAAGGGCATACAAGCACAAAACTGCAAATTTTGGGGGAAAAAAATTGTTAGCAGTTATAAAAGTGAGTATAAAACACCAGTGCAAAAAAAACTAAACCTAAGGAGCTCCTTCTTTCAACAGATTGTAAGAGACTGAGCCTGTTGTTGAAAAAGTCAGGTCCTTAACTGAAGCTTGAACCATGTTTGAGGATATTTAAGGCCTTCCCAATAAATTTTCTTATGCCTATTAGAGAGTGTGCTCAGCTGCTTCGTTTTTTACAGAAGCACTATTGAAGTGTCTCTGCCTGTCCCTACCTCACCAATTTTCAGAAGCTTTAGCTTTGAGTCACTCGGCTGTCTGTCCATGTATATTCCAAGGCTTAATTTGTTTTCTTTTTTCAGTTGCAGTGATATTGTATTTAAAGCTCTGTAATTAGCCCCTGGCCATTCACAACTGCCAGCTAAAATTCTACCTGCTACTGGTGAGACAGAGCAAGATTAATTAACTAATAAGGAAATTAGAAGATAATTAACAGTGATTTACAAAAATACATTTTATCCTTGAAAGTGCAAAAGAAAACATATTGCTGGAGCTACCAAACAGGTAGAAACAGTTTTTGGTCTAAACAGCCCCTTAACCACAAATCTTCCTGTATACATCCCTAAACACAAATAGCAAATACACGAAACTGCTGTGAGTGAACATTACTGATGATGAATATTACTGATCATAAGTGATACTGCTTTGACAAATACTTCTCCCTCCAGAACTCTGGTTAGACTGATTAACACAAATTTCTAAATTACTCATTTATCATGAGATCTCCACAGTTTTGTGGAATTTATGGCACTTTTTACAGCATGAATTGTACTAGGAACTAAAACTAGAGACCAAAATTAACAGACACAGTTTGTAAAAATACAGCACTAGAGGCAGGCATGCAAACACTAAAATGGCTCCTTCATAGTCATACAATTTTTGGATGATGTCTCTACGGGTGAAGAAATACTGCCTCAATTATGCTTATTCCTATAGACTGTGATTAATGTCTGACTTAAGAAAGAAGATAGTTTAAGAGCAGTAGTAGCTTGTCAGCTAGACCCTGAACAGTTGCATCATCTCTCCAATTTATACATAGTGTATTTTTTGGCTTTTTTCATCTTGTACCTGCTCAGTTTCCAAGAAAATGGAAAAATCTCAAACATTTGTTATGCTTGTGCTATGAATTAAATATGGTTTTCACAATGCAGTTTAAGAAATCCAGCTGTTCTGGTTAAAAAGCAAATTGCAAACTTATAAAACTACAGCCATAACAAAAATGCATTTCTAGAACAAGCAATTACAACATTCTGTATTTCTTTACTTTGCTGAGAACCACTTTCAGAGGAAAAATCACCCACGAATTCCCTTTGATGGCATTCAAGAAAAAGGGTCTGGTGCCAACTGTTACACTTATATTTCTGCTTTTATTTAGTTTCAAACAAACCAGTAAACTTCCCAGCACTCCCACTAAAGCAGTTCCCACAGGGTGCAGCTGGTACTGCACTTCAGTGCACTCACCCTGCTGCTTTTCCTTGTAGAGCTCAAAATACATCCCAGCTGTGCCTCACACCCTATGGGATAGCTGCTTCCCTGCACAGTAATTAACAAATCCATGATAACCACAAATCCACAAATCAAAAAGTCATGCGACTGTATCAGCTTACTGACACTAGACTGGGATGAAAATGTATGTTTCAAGTCCTCCTGGTCTTGATAAAAAAAACAGGTTAAAAAAAAATATATTTTTAACAAATTACTCCATGAACAATAGAAAAGAAAATATTATGCAATTAGATGCAAGGCCTAAGAGCAGAGCAAGCCTCTGGGTTTGGGTCAGCCTGGGAGCACCCCAGCACAAGCAAGCTCCTCTCCTTTATACTTGTCTAAACAGTTCTCAGGAGTCATTATATCAGTCAGGGAAAAGCGACAGCACCACTTCTAATCCTGCTGGAAAAGAGTGCCCTGCTGGCCACCTCTGTGAGGCTGCTGAGAACTGCAGCCCAGCTGTGCATTAGCTGAATAAGGTTCTACCTCGTTTCCCAGATCCAAACCTCTGGTGGCTGAGCTGCAAGCTGCAACACTACAGCAATATTAACAGAAAACAGTTTTGTTGGGGCTGAGCAGAATTCAATAGCTGGGAACCAGTGGGGAAAAAAGCAAGCACAACCCCCAAAAAAATGAAACAAGAAAAAGAAACAGCCCTGCTGTCCCTTTGTGTGAAGCAATCAGAAAGACCATAGACTAGTTTATCAAAAAGAATAATCAATTTAGAAGTTGCAAGCTGTAAGACTCATCATGCCAAGATTCTTTAATTTAAAAAGGAATGTTGCAGATGTATCATCTATGTTACCATAAACCAGTAATTGTAATGATATGTGTGAAAGAGGTGAAGTTTTCTGCTACAAGCACTTGATGTCAGAGGAGAGAAATAGTTAGAGGAGTCCTCAAGCATGGCATCCACAGGATGTGCTGGCAGTGCTATAGATCAAATAAATGCAACAATAATTACCCCTCCCAAAAGTGTAAAAATTTGCATGAGTTTATGCAAATTAGCAAAGGCAAGGAGCATCAAATGAAATCTCTACAGCATTGAGCTGAATTATGCTGCAAGCCTCTGAAATGACATATCATCATGAAAGAAGATAAGAACATCTGCTGTCAAGGGATGGAGGAGGAGAGGGGTGGTGGAGATGGCTGGGGAATGCCAAGCATGCTAAAATAACCTGTGGAAGACAGACATCGCCATGCCCTCCTTTGTCCTGTTCCATGTACCTAGTGAGAAACTGCAATAGCCCTTTGACCTTTTTCACTTTCAGATGCTCCATTTTAAAAGCCATCCTCTCTGACAGAGAAGTCTGAAGCCCCAGAAATCCTCACTGTGCACTGTGGCTGTTGCTACCAGTTCTCAAGGACTCTTCTTCAATACTTGTTTTACTCTTTTTTATAGGCTCCTGAAACACCACAATCCCCGTACCTAAACCAACTGAATCTTTTGTTTGGCGCCATGAAGACGGCTTCAAAACAAGCTGATGCATGCAAGAAAAAGTCATTCATCAACAAGAAGATACTGTACCCTGCATAGAAGCATCCATTCATTTGCTGAACAGGAGCACAACTTTTATTCCAGGCTATCTTTGCTCATTGAAAAAGACACCCTTTTTGATAGGAGAATGATGGGTGCAGTCATATTTCTGCAGAAATCAAGACATTCAATATTTTCAGCAAGATCACAGGATCAGGGATAAAGCATGGAAAACACGAAAACACAAATGTTGACTTGTGGCTGAATACATTTTTATGGTCATCATATCTTAGACTGAATGGATGGTTTTGGCAACAATTATGTAGCTTTTTTAATGGACACAGAATGTTTTTTCTTCTTTCAGGCAAATTAAAATATCAGTGTGTTCACTGCTCTTTCCTGTTTGATCTGTTCCTAGCTGGACACACAGATTTTAAAGCAATTGATGATCCTACACTGACCACATTAAAAAAATGAAACATCTGCCAACCATTACCACACAGCTTCCTGAAGCTTCTGAGATAATGTTCAATTTGTCCCTGCTCAGAGCAATGACACAGAGTGTGCCTTCCAGAAACACCAGGGTTATTGCAGTATTCTGTCTCCTTTGCCCAAAAATTGTAGGAAAGGTCATCTAACCTTTGCCACACAGATTTCAGCAACTTTGTTTTCTAAGTAGGATGGGGCGACAGGGTTTTGTAAAGCTCTTGCAAAGGAAACCAGGTCATCCCTGTATTGACAGACAAACCTTTATTGCACTATTAACACAATGTGTAAAGAACAATATTTGCTCTTGTCTCAATTCCAATTTTCCCCCTTTGTTTTTAATCAAATGAAATAATCAGAAATAAAGACAGTTCCTACCTTTTCCCTAAAAAATGTACTGGCTCTGTGGCTATTCTACAAAATGTACAAAAGTAATTTACCAAAATCCCAGAAGTTTAATCTATTATGTGAAAGAGCAATGGCCAAATCTTAACAGTATGAGCCTGAAGGCTTTCTGCTGTAACAGGATTTAGCAATAACTTTTAATTGGCAGTTCAAAGTTAATCCACAGGGGAAAATGTGATCTGGCAAAAGCACTCAGTCACAGAATGAAAAAAAAAAAAAACAAAGAAAAAAAAGCCCACAACTGTGGGTGAGAAATATTAAAAATGAGAAACATTATAGAAAAAATTGCTGCATTGTCTCAGTCTAACAAGGCTCTTCTTCTGTGATACATTTTATCCCTTTTGTACTTAATTCCTCTACCAGTGAAAAAGTGGACAAAAGTTTAAATTTTTTCAGTTCTCCTAGTATATATATATATTTATATATGTAGCTTTATTTAACATACCTTTTGAAGGAAAAATCATAGACAAATCCCTTGGATTAATGCTCTCCTCTTCCCTTTTTCTCCTTTGACATCAGGCCAGAAGCCTGAAATTTTCTTTTCTTCTACTCAAGCAGTATCCAAAATGTTTGCAGTGAGGAACCATTTCTCCTCCTAGATTTAGCCCAGGAAAAGCCCGTAACACAGAAAATTTTTCTGGATCATACTCACTAGGATCCGTTCAGCTCTAAATGCCAGCAATTCTGCCATCCGTGGTTTCTCTTCTTTGTTCCAGTGATGTTTCACACTAACTCATGGTGTCCTGCTTAACACAGAACACAACATAAGGGTGCCTCAAGAGAAAACTGATGAGGTCCAAACCAGCCTCCCACCATCAGAGCAAATTCTGCATTGAAAGCTGAGATTTTGGCAGTTTATGTCAGTTGCCCTCATGGAAATACTAGGAATTCTGATGGCAGCATGTGAGAAGACTAAAAATTTTTGTGAGAGTTCAGAAAGCAAATAAGTGTCTGTGCTCCATCTATGACTGTATTAAGAAATACCAAAATTTTTCTACATGTTAGCTGAACAACTTTTGAAAGTTGCAGCTCCTCAACACCTATTTCATATGAGTTATAGAATTTATTTTCAAAAAAATAAACATATAAACATTTCCCTTAAAAAATTATATAACTTCATTTAAGTGACTGATGCCCTGACTTCTCACCTTAAGTTTCATTGAAAACCAAACATCCACAGCTAATTTGAAAGACCTCAAGCTCTTGGGAAGTGGAGAAGTTTTGCCCTCTTACTCTTTCAGCAAAAGCAGGGCTGAGCAGAACAGACCAGCCCATTGTTGGTCTGCAGACTGCTCCCTTGCTGGCAAAATATTCCAACAAGGTGACTGGAAAAATCGCAACAGCTTGCTACAAATATAGCCAACATGAGTAAAATCCATGAAAAGGAATGCTTCAAAAAAGGGATTCAAGTTTTATTAAATCATTTTACCTGAAAGATGTGTTCACTCCAAATATGTCATATCAATATGTCTTCTCCAAACACAGATCTAAATAAACTTTTTAAACACAAATTGTTTTTACATGTTTTACAGAACATCTGGTCCAAAAAGTAAACCTGAACTTCCTCCCTTACACATAAATTTAGTAGGAAGGGCAACAAAAAACTACATTAATAAAAGCAAGAAGTTTGAGTCCTTAAAGAATCTACAATCTAAAAAAGTTAAAACAATCTTTTAAATATAAATATCCTAGGAAAGGTTAATTTTTGAGACAATGTAAACGTAAATAGGAAAAAAAACTAAAAAAATTGAATATTATAACATACACTCTGTGTCTCACTGATGTTTTAAAATGCTGAACACTCAGGTACACATAAATGCTGTCCAAAGACCTTTCACTAATTGCAAAGTTTGACCAACTTTTAATATGAAATATTTTACTGCACATATTAAAAGTTATCCTCACAAAATAACACAACTGCTTTAAACAATTCTAGGAAACATTTCTTGTAGAAAAATTGCATTTTACCTGCTCTTTTGAAGAATTCTTGAAGAGGTTCTTTTGATTGGAAAGAAAAACCTAAAAAAATTTTAAAAAAAAAAGATGCACAGATTTCAAAAATAAAAGGTTTGGTTCAGCTAAGGGAGCCAAGAGATCCCCCTTTTTTTTCTGAAGAGTTTATTTGTGTAAAAAACTTTGTTGCTGTGGAATCCAGCTCAGCTCTTTGTAGTAAGCATCTCTGGATGGGGAGAGAGTGACATTGCATTCTCTGCACACTCATAAATGAAGCAGGAATTCCCAGATTTGCCATCATGTGATTTCAGTGAGGAACTAGCACTCGACTTTCTCCCAGCACCCGCTACTCTCTGCCCAAATACAGCTTTCCCAAAGCCTGAGATGGCCGTAACAAGTGGCAAAGAGCACACAAATCATGATCAGCTTCACTGAGCAGACACTGAGACACTTTAGGCAGGAAGCAGGAGGAGAACAGAGCAGAAGTACCATTGTTAGACTACCACAGAAGTTAAAAGAGAACAAATGTAGCAATTCTCACAAGGAAAAACTGTGTATATTGGGGAGGGGTGGAATGGTGGGGTGAGATTTAAGCAGGGGAGAAATTCACTTTTTCTGCCATCAGAAATTACTAAAGAGATTATCCTGACAAACACTCATTCTCATTCTTTATACTGGAATTTCAAAGATTTACAAATGCCACTGCAGTACTCAGTGGGATGATAATTAAGCACTACATCAGGCAAACTCTTTTTGTCTATTTCAGACAAAAACTGGTAAAAGAAAATATAACCTACACTCTACATATAGTATATGCCAACTGTAGAAATAGATGCTACATTAATTTCACAGCTACAAGCAGAACAGCACAAAGGAAAATAATGCAACATTTATTCTTCACAAAGAGAATTATTCTATTGACATTTTGCTGTGAATAACTGCATGTTATTAAATAGCAATGATGGTTTCTGCTAGCTGAGCCTTCTTAAAGAAGCAATTGTTACTGAGTGATGAGTAACCATTTTTGACATTCTAGTATTTAAATATAAGATGGACACTTCCAGCTCCCTCAGGATTATCCATAAGGTCATCAGTACTTATCCCCAATGTTCTTGTTTGATGAGCATCATGGATGTAAATCCAACACTTGCCTCCCTTGCTTCTGGGGAGAGCCACTTACTACAGGAGGCTGGTGAGAGAATGTGATAAGGTGTACCATTGTGCAATTTCTATTAAAGTCTTCCATTTGTGCTGGAGGTAGTTAATCATACAAAGCTGTGTTTTTCAAAGCATTTTTCCTTCTGGTTTGTTTTTTTTTTTCTCTTTCCCATAAGCTATAGAGTACATGCAATAGATGCTCTTTTATTGTAAAACAGGTTCCAGTTTAATCTGATTATCTACAAACACCAAGGTGACAATAGCTTAAGATATAGGAATTTATTTCTATTCCTGTAACTCAAGAAGTACCTGTTCATGTTTTGTGAAGGCAAATCTATTTAAACCTATCCCCATTATCACGGTTCAACTACCCCCTGACTGCAGTAGTGTGGCAATAGATCTGCCAGCACAGGAAAGGTGTACAGAAAATATAATTTCCATTAAAACATTAATATACAGGTGTCCTTCCATCTAATTGTATGCAGACAAGTAAAACTAGTTCTTCTTTCAAAGATTATTCTGACACAAGAAAAAAAAAATCCCTTTATTAAGATAAATTATTTACCTTCAACTTTATAACAATTCATTTGTGTTTCTTTTGCTTGGGTACTTCACCCATGGATGAGGACCCCAGGGCAGCAGATGCTGTAAAAATATAGAAAAAGGTGAAGTGTCCCTCTTTACAGATCATGTAAAAGCAGAAGACAGCACAGTAAGGAACAAGTAAGACATAGCTGATTTGTATAATAATTGTAAGATTTCCAGAGGGCACACATCAGAGGTGTACAGACTACTCTGTGTACTGTGAGAGTTCACCAGACAAACATCACCCCATTTAACCTACATTTCCATTTAGACTTGTGCTACATCACTGAGTTAGCCATGATAACTATGGAAGGCCAGGCAGAAATCCAGAGAATTAGTTAGAGGATGCCACACTCGATGGAGCTGGCAGAAACACTTCAATTTAGTGGCAGGTTATTGGCATGTGTGAATACTGTGGCCTTTACTACACCCATAGTAAACATTTGTGATGGTCTCATTTATTCCAGGAATACACTGGAATTGTGAAAGCTGGGAACACCGTGTTGTTAGATGTCCTTATATTGCTAGGAAAAGGGGTTTTTTTCTTCCCTAATTCTATTAGTAAATTTAAGGAAAAAAGCAAAGAAACATTATATATTTGTACTAGACAAAGTGGTGCTTGCTGCTGATGACCAAAGTGGAAGGAACATCAGGCCTTGCACTTGCAGAAGAATCTGCAATGGGAACAGAAACATGCAAAAAATACTAGTTAATTATAAAATCACATCTAGAAAATACTGCTAGAAGAAAGCAGTAATGTTGCTCCTTTGATTTAGGATTTTTAAGTGTGTAAGTCTGATGAGTGAAACAGGAGCTAACTGGGGTCTGGACTCAAACTCATCATTTTTGTAATACCAAGTTGTTGAACATCTTGGTTTCCACAGAACTAACCGGAGCTGCATGGCAAACCAGGGTTGGTTCTGGTTGTCTGTCTTTTCAGAGCAAAAATGGGAGTTGCAAACCTATATCAAGGTTTTTATGGAGAATGTTTTGGGTTTAAAGTGATAGATGATAGATAGATAGGTAGATAGATAGATAGATAGATAGATAGATAGATAGATAGATAGATAGATAGATAGATAGATAAAGGTTATAGCCCATGCATTCTTAACAAGCCCCTGCTGGAGGTGAAGGAAGGGCTCATTTCTCAGTAGGGAGTAAGTTCCTGAAAACAGGATGGCTGTTGTGTGAAACTACAGAGCTCAGAGCAGCACAGAGGGGCTTTCGCATTCCTGAAGGACTTTCCAGGCAGGAGAGCGCTGCCCGCCCATCCCGGGGCTCAGGGGAAGCAGGAAAGCCCAGCAGCAGCAGCAGCAGCAGCGCCTCCCCCGCAGGAAGGGGCGACTCCTCCAGCCACTGTCCCATCCCTGACACCGTGCTGCCCCTGCCCTGGGACAGCTGGGTGGGAGAGCAGCCGGGCCGCTCTCCTTAGGGCACAGACACCTCAAATAGACAAATTATCCCAGCCTGCGGTTTGCGGCTTGTGGCAAACTTCACGTGGCTACACAAAAGTCACAGGTCTAAACTCCCGGTTGTAGTCCCTGGAGATGAAGGATCAGTGCAGTCAGCAGTTTAAGAAGGGACACCATGACCACGGCCAGCTGTTCACTGCGGGATGAGATTCAAAACTTTGCAGACTGCATCAGCTCTATTAAATAAGCCTCTGCTCCCAAAATGTGGAGAACAGACACTGAGCCCTCAGCTGGTGACCCTCTACTTAAGACACCTGGCTTATTCCCCCATGGGTTGTGATGGTGGGAGTGTTGCCACTTTGGATTTTATCACTCGAGTCCTTCAGGCTAAAGCCTGCTTCACCAAACTGCCCAGCCTGCCTTCAGAAATTCCTTTGCCTTTTCTAGACAGGTGGATACCACCACTCATAACAGGCTGGAGTATTTCTGAGTAGACTGTTGTTGTTCTTGGAAAAAAATTGTTTCAAGTGGTCAAAAAAAGGGATTTGCTCTTAATGGGCTTTTAGGTGCAAATTCCTAGTCTGAGAAGGAAAAGAATCAGCCTTCCAAAACTATATTTAAAGGCTGCTAAACAACCTTTGAATAAAGACAGAAGGTCATTGAGTCCCATCAGGGAGTTAGGGGACATGACCCATTTATCATCACAGTATATGTCCTTTAACATGTTCAGGCCAGTATGTACTTGTCTTCCCTACAAGCATCTTAATCAGAATATGTGGAAAAGTAAACTGCACAGTAATCTTCTAGAAAAACCAGAAGTGGTGGATTCCAAAAATCTCATTGCTAAAACATTTTCCCTTTTTAGATCAAAGAAAATGTACAGATGTAGAATTTCTTGCAGATCTCTTTCAAGGCTAATCTTCCAACAAACCTTTTTATTAAAAATTGTGGTGTAAACTAAAATATGCCAACGCAGTTCTTTTACTCAGCTGGAGTTGAAAGGTGTGGAATTGGTGGAAAAAATATTCTGGCATGGTGTCACGTCCCTGTCTAAAGTGAAAACTGCAGCAAAGCAACACAATGTGATACAGACACTATTTGTGAATTGATACTTCTGATACTTGGAAAAGATTCTCCTGATTTGAGTATCTGTCTCAAATGTGAATGCTAATGGTATATCTGCAAGGCACTATTCTTCCTTGCATTTAGTCATCTGATGGCCAGTGACTATGATTGTGCAAAGATTTCTCAAAAAGACAGAGTAGAATTGTCTCATTTGTTTCCTGACTCTGTTCATCTTTGATCAGCTTTCTCCACTGAGTTTGCATGTGGTGCACTAGCATCATACCTGAAAAAGTTTCCAGCAGAAGAATTTTGAGAAATTTTTTTGGAGGACATGGATATAATGTAAAATAATCTATGATTCTTTTGTAAATGGTTAGTGTTAAGTGAAAAGAAACTTAAGTTTCAATGGGCATTTGTATATACTTTTTACTGCCAATAAGCCACAATAAGCACAGGGTACATCACTTCTAGAAAATAAAGTCCAAGCTAGGAGTACAAAACTTCTTGTTCCTCTGTGAAAACTTTTATCAGTGTGTGGGGGCAAAAAAGTGCCAATGTGGTTTGGTGGTCAGCTGAGTTTTGTTACGCTGTTTGGCAGAAATACACAGGAGAAAAAAAGCAAGAAAGTGTAACATCAAAATTTTACAGGTAAAACTATAGACAAAATGTGAAGGTTTCTCCTAAACTGAAAAGAGTTTTTGAGCAAGACTCCTGCCTATGTCCTTCCTGGTTCTGCTGCTTCTCACATTTTTCATCAGGTTTATCACATTGACCTAGAAACATCCTGGAGAACAGGGTTCATGTCCAAAATTAGGCTGATAGGAGAAGGGCTGTCCAACCTGAGCAATGCAGAAGTCAGTGGGTTATGAAGTGTTGTGCATAGCAGGAGGAAGAAATGAAATGCATGAAATACCTGTGTGGGTATATGTAGTGAGATTTGGGCTGCCTTGGGTGAGTGGCTCTTCCTGCATGTTCCTGCAGAGGGCAGGGATGCCTGGGGGAAACTGGCTGGACATAACAGGGTAAAAACTGACTTTGGAGTACAAATCACACACCTTCCTTCCTGTGATCCTGGGGCTGCTGCCTCCTGGCAGAGACACTGACCAGGCTTCAGTCTGTGGTATTTATGACCAGAGTTAACCCATGTAGGGCACTGTCTGTCAGGCTTTGAAATTTTTCATTTTGGAACAAAGGAGTTAAAGACCCTCAACTGTTCCAGCAGATGAAGGCTCCACTTGTGCCAGCAGCTGGTACCACCTTTCCCACACAGCCACATGGATCTCAGTGGTGGCCAGCATTCAGTCCTTGTGGCTGAGTGTACACACAGGATAAGGGAGTGCAGTCATGCAGAGGGAGATTTACTAAAAGATTTAATAAGAAGATGTAAGACAGGACAAACTGCAGTGAAATCACTTTTGGCTTCAGTCCTGGTTTTGCCTCTCAGTCTGGATAAAAAAAATACTGCCTTGTGTGCTGCAGGATGTCAGTACCAGGTTGATAGTGGTTTCCAAGATGGTCTTGCTTGGTCTCAGGCAGTTTGCAGTGTGGATAAAATACCCATGTATAGGGGAGGACAAGCCTGTGAGAGATTTTCAAGCTTCCTGTGTGGTTAAGGCACAGGACCAGGAGTCAGGAGATCAAAGTTCCTGTGTTGTACAGATAAGTTGTTTCATCACAAAGGCTGCATTGATGAAAATTATTTCTACACACAATTCTTTGATTCAGCCAAGGTCTCATTCTTGCCAGGCAGTATCACCTTCTCATCCCTTATGGAGTGGTAACAGTTGCTGTTAAGGCCTCACAGAAGATGGTAAAACAACTGCTCTGCAGCACTTCTGGGAGATTCAGGTTATTTTATATTCTCAAGACAACCCTGAGACAGTAGCATTTGTGGGAATAATCAGTGCACTCTCTACCCATCAGAGCCTTCACTTCTGCTGCTTTTTTTCCCAAGCCAACTTGGGAATGACAGTCTGCTCTGAGGAGGTAGGGGTGCAGGGGGTAGGAGTGTGATTTTGGTGTGATAGAGGTCTTTTATCTGGTGAGGTATTCATGTCATGAAATGACATGATGCTTTCCTGCCCCCGAGATGGACTTTGCATTGCCAGCATTGAGCAGTCCTCAGGACCCTGTGTGATCAGATTCACCCTTCAGAGATGAACATGTGTGTGCAGCTCAGAAATGCAAAGTTGGCCAAGGTCCCTGGAGGTAGGTCATCCCTGGTGATGTGGCAGAGCTGTTTTCCTTTCAGTATGGCTTTTTGGTCTGATGGAGTTGCATCAGTAAAAAGCAAAGGTCAGAAACAAAAAAATGTGAAGTGAGATGAAAGTGAGTGTCTTGTGAAATATAGCTCTCCTCTGCCCAAGTCCAACGTGGAGACAAGGATTTATGGTGAGATGTTCTTAGTGGTGAGCTTAAGGGAACCACCTCTGCTTTAAAGAATCTGGAAAGAAAATTCTTCTCACCAGTTTGGCAAATGCTGAGTTAGAGATGTTTCTGTTCAACAAAACTGACACAATGAATTTTGTAAAACAGACTGGGACATGTTAAGGAATAGTTAATAATGTTATGATTTAGCAGAATCATATATAAAATAGGGGTGTATCATTAATTATCATAATATATCACTATTAATTATACTCATGTTTGGAAAAAAATGGTAGAAGAATATGTAACTTTGAAGGGAAGGAAAAGCCTTGTTAACCACTATTAAAATTTACTAAAGTATCTTAGCAGTCAAATCACTCCTTTCATGAAAAATTCAGAAAACTTCTCAGTTTAAGCAAATTAGCTTCACCTCTGCTAGAAACATTATTCTCTGGTCTGCCTCACACACAGAGATAATGGCTCCATAACACCATTCAAGACTAAGATTTGCCTCTGTATGGACACCAGTGTAACAGTCCTGGAATAATTACTTATCTTGCCCTATTCCAGACCAGTGCAGAGTGGGAAAGTGGAGAGGGATGTGGTTACTCTGAAACAAATGTGGAGAGTGGTATAGGTGCAGTGAGATACAGAATTTGAAGCCATCCAAGATTTATTTCTCTATGTACATGAGAGATTCACACAGACAAAGCTTTATCTTTGTAATTGCCTCAGCTGAGTTATGATTAATCCTAAGGATAAGGGATGACTTTTGGACATGAAGCTCCCCTTGTGAAATAAGTACTGTCTCATGCTTCTTTTGACGTATGTGCTCATGCATAAAAGGGCATTTGCTCTAGTATTTGCATCTCCTCATACAGAGAGTAATGTAGTGGTCCTGGTAGACCTTCCTGTATCACCTGGACTGCTGTGGTGTCCTGGTGCCCCTGAAGCAAGGTATGCATGTCCAGCAGCTCCCTGGCCCATGAAGATGGGCAGCATTTGGCCTATGGAGCAGCTGCATAGCCAGGAGCTATGGCCAGGAGAGGGAGGAGTGTCAGGCAGGCACTGAATGCCACCTTTCAGGGCCCAAAGCTGAAAGGGTACTGTTGTTATCTGCATTCCTTCCTGACCACATCCCATGACCTGTTGCGTGGAGCCTTTCAGAGTACATCCAGGCACAGTCAACAGGGCTGGGATGTGCGTCTGTGTCCTTGCCAGCGGCACACTGTGAGCAAGGATCAAAAGTTCATGGATGCTTTGCTTTCCCTGTGGGCCATCCCACTGCTGGTGAGGCACACTCGGTGCTGGGCTGAGCAGTGCCATTACAATCGTAGCATGATAGGAAACACTCAGAGAGCTCCAATAGTAGCAGAGTGCAGGTATTGTTTAGTATCACTAAGGACTGCATGAGCCACTAGTGCTGTCTCAGCCTCACCCTGAAAACAAAAGTCATGGGGTTGGCTGCCAGAGAGTTTTCTTCTCCTTTTCCTTGCTGCACCCCTGCCCAGAAGGGCTGCTTTTTCCCACATTCTCTGGAAAGGTGAATCTTTCAAGTTTGCTGGCTCACAGAATCACAGAATGGTTTGAGTTGGAAGGGATGTTAAAGATCATCCAGCCCCAGACTCAAGCAGGGACAAATGTTCCTCAGGACTAACCACCTCAAGTACATGTGTATCAATGCATGCAGCCTGGGGAACACAAGGAACTGGAGCTCTGCAGCCAGTCAGAAATTTATGATGTCAACACAGGTACATCTCACACGGCTGTAGGACCACACTGGATGGGTATAGGCTAGAGGAAAAGCGGGAGAATACCCACTGAGAACTACAAGGGCATTGCCAGGGTTTGCAGAGATGCAGCTAGAAAAACAAAAGCTCAGCTTGAACTGAAATTGGCCAGAGATGTAAAAATAAAAAAAAACACAAAAAAAAAGGTTTCTTCAGTTATGTAAACAACCAGTAAAAATGAAGGAAAACACATACTTGTTGTGTAACAAGAAAGGTGGATTAGTCACCAGCAATGCTTAAAAGGCAGTTCTCAGCACTCTCATTACCTTGGTCTTTACCAGTAGTGCTGAGCCTCTGGCCTTTGGAAGAAAAATTCAGGTTGATGCAAACATAGACTCACCATCAGTGAAGAAAGAGTTGGTGTGCGAATTGTTGCAGGAGCTCAACCCCTACAATTTGATGGTCCCTATCATTATCCACCTGAAAGTGTTTGAGAGCTGGCTGACATCATTATGGGTGCACTTTCCACAACCTTGGAGAACTGTGGAGATCAGGAGATATTCCAGAGGGCAGCAAGAAAGTTAAAGTGACCTCCATCTGAAAGAAGGTCCTAAAGGACGATCCAGGAAGTCACAGGCTCATCAGTCTTACTGCAGTCTCTGAGAAAATTATGGAACAAATCCTCCTGGGGGGCTATCACAAGTCAGATGAAGTCCACAACCGGGAAAAGCAAGCAGGGATTCATGAAGTGTAAATCACGTTTGACAAACTTGCTCTACCTTTATGACAGGTTCACTGCCTTGGTTGATGTGTGGCAAGTGGTGGACATTGTCTACTCAATGCAAATGAACAGTGTGCTGCTGCAGCACAGAAACCCAACGAGATACTGCGTCACATCCAGATGGAATCACCAGCACTGATAAAAGTAGTCTATCCCACTTGACACTTGTGAGGCCACACCTGGAACACTGTGCTGTTCTGGTCCCTACTGTGCAAAAAGATGTGGACAGGCTGCAGAGGATCCAGAGAAGGACCACGAAGAGGACCAGAGGACTGGGAGGCCTGCCATGTAAGAAAAGGCTGTAAGAATTGGGTTTGTTCTGCCTTGAGAAAAGAAGCTTTATGGGAGACCTTATCAACATGTTCCAGTACGTAAAGGGTGCTTACAAAGTAGACTCTTTTTTTACAAAGAGTCACATGGAAAAGAAAAGGGGTAATGGTACAAAATATTCTTGAGGAGATTGGACAGAAGAGAAGAGATTTTCACAGAATAATCTCACCAGGGAGGTGGCAGATTCCCCAACATGGATGCTTTTAAGATTCAGCTGCACAGAATGCTGAACCATCTCATCTAAATTGTGCTTTTGCCAATAAAGGTTGGAACAGATGATCCTTGAGGCCCGTTCCAACCTGATAATCTATGAAATGCTGGAAGGTAGGCAACAGGTGACAAGCACCACAATGTAAAAAGGTGCCTGCCACTCTTCTGTTAGGATGGGAAAGCAAAGAAGGAGGCCTAAGAAACTTCTTTTACAGTTCAATGCAACTGTATGCAACAATGCAATGTTGAATGCAACAAAGCATCCAGATTCCTTACATTAAGCGTATTTCCTTTTTGCTTTTCTTGGATAGAAAACCCTGACATTGTAAGGAGGCCTAAGAAACTTCTTTTACAGTTCAATGCAACTGTATGCAACAATGCAATGTTGAATGCAACAAAGCATCCAGATTCCTTACATTAAGCGTATTTCCTTTTTGCTTTTCTTGGATAGAAAACCCTGACATTGTTTTTCTTTCCTATAAGCAAGTTAAAAGCTCCATGTTACAGTAGTCCACCCTATGCTTCTGAAATGGGGCTTAAAACTCAAGAATGGTAACTGAACTTGGTCAAAGACTGGGATTTGGGCATGACTCATTCATCCCCTCTCCTGAAAAGCTGACTACAGAATCTCTTTGAGTTGGATGCCTACAGGGCTCCAGTGTTAGCATGGCAAAGGGCAGCAGACAACCACGTGAGCACTTCTGTACCACTTCTACTACTCCTTACCCTCAGGAGAAAGTCAATTCAGCAGCAAAGATAGAAGAGGTTTCTTAAAGGTTTTTGAGTTTTCCATCTTAAGGACTCAAAACCCAGTAATTTTCACCAGCAGACAGAGAAAATTTGGAGGACCGAGCAGAGCACGGTCAGATTTCTGGAACTTCCAATGAGAAGAAGATCGGGAAAGGGGCATTTACTGCAAGAGATCTTTAGCACTAAACAGAGGACTCTAAAGGTAACATATTTCAAACCATTGGCATCTAGCTACCAGTAGTTTCACACTATACTGAAGTATCAAGTTTGTCTCACGAAAACTTAGTTCATGATCACAGTTAATATTTAATCTAGTTGGAACAGAAGTCAAATGCACACACTAAAAAAGAATGAATCCACTCATAATTGCAAAAAGTTAAATTGTAAAATGTTGAATACTCACATATACCTGTCCTAATAATTACAGAAGCAATGGTATGACATTACCCACTAATAGATTTTAGAGTAAAATGTAAGTGCTTTGGCATAATTCTTATTCTCCTGTTTTGAAAATTTAGTGCATAAACTAAATATGTGGTCAGGAGTGGGTCATGATCAAGTGCCCTGTGCCAATGTGCCATGACCAGGCCTTGTAAGGTGACTGAATTTTCTCAGCAATACGATGTTACACAAGTGTCATCAGACTCTTCTCCTCATGCTCAGGTACTTCAGGATACCTTTCCCTTACACTTCCTCCAAGTGTCCAAGAATAAATTCATTATTACTGACAGCAGTGGCCTTAGGAACTACTGCATAAACAAGATGTACCTAATCACTACAATTAGCATGTTATCTGAACTTGCTCAAATTTACTGTAGCTCACAAAATCTCTTTGGGAATGTACCTACTATTGGTGGAGCAGCTTGTTCAAAAGCTGTAAATTGCAGAAACATTTCTTTGCAGAGCTGTTTGAAATGTTCATCCCGTGTCCAAGCTGCATTACCATGAAAAAACATATCCTGGTTCTTAATGTGGCAGAACTTTTATTTAGAGGGAAATTATAACTTTTGCATTTACATGGCACCAATTATATACAGTACACTTTCCATGATAAGAATTGTGATGCTGTTCACAGAAAGGTATCAAATTTGAGATAAATAATGCATAAGCTAAAATATACAAACCAGGGGTGGAGGTGAAACTATTGGCCATTTTTAATTATCTATAGAAGAATTTCAAGGAATAATGTTTATTCAATGTTCAAAAACTTTTAACAAACTTCTAGTAAAGTTAATTGAAATATTTATAATACTATTCCGTTGTTGCACAGTATTTCCAATATACAATCAAGAAGATGCACAGAACACAACACTTAATATGAAAAAACCTATTGCACCCACAATTTAAAGGTTTCACTGCCTTTTGGATGCTGCACTACCATATTTATATAAACATTTACAACACTTCAGTAAACACAAAGGTTCTAAATGTAGTGCAGCATTATGGGGGGCCATTTTCAGCTTTTAAAATAAATGTTAAATGCCCATATACTGTGCCATTTATTTTAAGCTGATGGATTAAGCTGTAATCCTTAAATCCTACTGTGAGTAGCAAACACACTTTCCCCATGTTCAGAAGATTACCATCACTCTGACTATACAGTCTCTATTCTGAAACCTAAGCTGTCCTTGGCTTCATTGTCGTTTTGGCATTTTGCCTCAGTGCTTTTAACAACTATTCCTTATGTTACTTTTCAATGGCCTGTTAAGTAGTCCTGTGTAGAATCTGAAGCAAAAGAATCTGCATCTTCGTTATCAGTCTCGTCACTACTGTCATCAGCCGCCGGCTCTCCCGTCAGCGCAATGCGGGCATAGTCATCAGTGTCTATGGACTTGCAGAAGTGAATGGCATACTTGAGCTTTTCCTCTAGGACCTGCTTACAGGAATACCTGGGCAGCTTCAGGAGAAAGAAGCATGTGTATGACTCAGGAAGGAAGTGGTCTGGAGGATTGTACTTATCCAATACCTGTTAACAAGTAAACAAAACAAAACAAAACAAAAATTATTTTTTTTTTATTCACTGTCCAAAAACACGAATAAGTATTGAAATAATAACTGTGATTTTTTTTTTCTTAGCAGCTTATTGTTTTTGATTCTGATGCTGAAGTTTCTTAAAAGAATGAGGAGGCCAAGTCCATTTTCCCTTCACTAAATCAATAAATAAAAACAGATGTGCATGAGCTGCTTTGATTATGAATATGTGGTTGGGAGCAATCTAAAAAAAGACTCTACTACTTCAGAAGGTATAAAAAAAATATTTGAAGATTATGTGGTTTTAATTTAGCAGAAATTATTAACTAAACTGAATGAAATGCTAAATAAATGCCAGCAAAACCAGTTTCCTGACAGTGGAAAACTACCAAAATTCACAGAAAGAAATGGCTGGGAAATCAAAGGAATATCCACTTGTCCAAGTCAAGAGAGAAGATTGGTTCTATACATTATATAACTGTCACTGACATTATTATTCAACTGTTGCACTGTTGAATCTACAATCTAAAGCTGCAGAACAGTTTAATGAAATCAGGCTTTTGTTATGTCATGCTGCTACTTCTCCACTACCAGCTTTTTGAGATGCCCCCAACTTTCCCCATCCCACACACCTTACCTGAATAACAAAGTCCCTCCCCCTAAAGTCTGCAATAGTCCTGGGCAGTCTTGTTCTGCCCCACACAAAACGCAGGAAGAGAGATCGCTCTGTGTTGGAGAAGGACTCCATCACTTCCCAGAACCACTGTATCAAGGAAGCAGTTGGTTCAATGCCTTTGTAAGTTGCTACAGATTTCAGGAGATGAAGTGGAATATCTGGGCTTCCACATACCTGAAAAATAAAATACAGTGATAGGCTACTCAAATCCAATCAAAGCAATTGCAGGTGATTTGTCCCCTCCCTTCCTTTAAAATATTTAATCAGCTTTTACACTGACAAACTGAGCACTCAGATCTTTGAAATGCCATGCACAGTCTCCTAGTAGAATAAAACTAAATATACATCTTCCCATCAGGGGACAGTAATGAATGTTTTTCATACTCCTGAATTTAGGGCAAGTATCTCCAATTTACTTTCTAGATCACTGGCATGTGGGTTTGTTTTTTTTTTTGTTCTTGCTTGTTTGATTCTTCCTGAAATAATTCATTACATCACTGCTCAGCTATGTCAAAATAATTTCACTAACACCAAGAGGGTAATTAAACATTTTCTGGTCTTTCCTTGAACTGATGTTTTCAACCACACAGCAGTCACTGTAAACAGCATTTAATGTAGGGTTTTTATTAGTAAAACAAATTAGTGGATAATCTCACTTCAAGCTAATCTGACAGAAGTAACAAAGCAGAAATTGATACCATAGTTTCCAGTTCATATCCTGTAAAGAGTGAAAGTAGAGGAACTGGAACAACACGGGCCATCCCCTCACGAACTGCAGCAACCTGCTCATCAAATTCATGAAGCCTGTAGAGAAACATTTTCAGAGTTTCTGTGAATGTCATTTATAGCAATTACTGTATTATCAAAGCATCTTTAACCATTCTCCTTCTCTCATGTCCAGCTATGTACCAAAGAAAATGAACAAACATTTATTATAAAGTACTTGACTTTCTACACTAATTCCTATTGCACAGCAAGCTCAATATGGAGGAGGTAACTCCCAATGTTTTAGATATTTTATTTCCAATATTATTAATGTGCTATGCCTGGCAAAAACAAACCAATATCCCATTTGGAAACAATATGCTCTTGCAAAAAGAGTGTCTGTATCTTGAAACTCTAACTTCAAACATTCTCAGCACTAGACAGACATTATTGCATTAAAAAAAAAAAAAAAAAAGAAAGGGTCTGAACTAAAATAGGATGTCTGAGCAGACAGTAGTTTTTTTTTTATTTCAAGACAGGCACAGATAAGTAACATTCTGCTGCTTCTGATGCCACACATGATTTGTGTTAGGCTTACATTTTTTCCCTGTCAAATAATTTCTGAGATGTTTTACAGAGCCCTCCAGAGCAGAGACACATCTCTTACAAGTGCTGTCCTCAGGCTAGTCATCACCAAAACACACAAATATGTCAGCACAAGTTTGGTCTTCTGCATCCGCTTTTCCACATGGATTCTATTGAGGTGCTAGTTTTCCCTCTCAAGGGCTTCACACTGTTAAAACACTTGATTCTTAACCTTTAAATGTTTCTCCACAAGGCCTTTTAACTGTAAAATGCTTTAGAAATGCTCATGTCCTCTGAGGACAGCCAGACTGGCAAGAGAGCAAAGACATTTCTTCAAAGGAATATCAGCTCCAAACAAGACCCCTCTCTTTACTGTCAGAAACAGGTCTAAGTATTGGTTCATAACCACTTACAGTGGGGAAAAGAATTAAAAACTAAAGCTGTAATTCACAATTGGCAATTGTATGTGAAAAACCAATTTCTTACCCAAATTATCTAAATTTACCTATTTCAGTAGGCACTAGGCCCACTGCTTCAGATACAAGATGCTTATGATTGTTTCTGAGATGCACTCATCTAGATTAGCTACCTGGCCACATAAGCAACCAAAGGCCAGTCTTCTCAAAGACTGAGCAGTTATTTCTCACTGATTTCTGTGCAGTGACCACCCATGGATGTGCATCAATGTCCTAGCCAAAGAATGAACATTTTGATTTGTACGTTCCAAGCTGGAGTAAGAACTCAGCTGATACTTCCCTTAACTGCAGTTGATGATATGAAAAGGTATGAGTGCAGCAGTACTAGATCTAAGCTCTCTTCACAAAGAGCTTACTGATCAAGCCTACTACTTTAGCCCATAGGAAGAATTAGATGCATGGGACATTTCTCCACCTGTAAAATTGGCTGCCAAAACTGCTTAGTCAGGACTAATCTAGAGGCACACCTGCTCGTTTATTTTGCAACCTAAAAATTAGGTTTAAGAATTTTTTCCTTGGATACAGTAAGTGAAATCAGAAAATCAACACTGTAATCACATGAAAATATTAAAATACTCGTATATAACAGGCTAAGCAGGCTAATTAATGTATACATATAACTTGTATAAGCAGGCTAATCAGCATGTTGTTTAAAAGCTGGTATGTATTTTTAAAAATTAAATACACATTCATATCAGTAATTTTAATGATTTATTCAACAAACCTGTAGTTTATTGCCAGCCTCACATATTCTGCTCTGTTATCCAGTGTAATATGGGTGTACTTGGAACTCAGCTGAATATCTTGACCACTTGCATTAGGCACAGTGAATGGGAGGCTCATTGCTTCAAATTCTTCTGAAGTAGCTTCATTGTCTCGAATGTACATAAGCCCAGGAATAAAATCTTTATCAACCTTTGAAAGTAAGAAACCTGAATTAAAGTCAGTTTACAAGCACTATACAACAGTATCTCTTGCATACAAAAGCAGTGCATCATGTGTCACCCACCAAAGCTTTGACCAATGTCTGACCAAAACTCCTCTAACTTGAATACAAAGCCATAAAATGGCTTAGTACTTTACATAAAATTTCATTATACTGGATGTGGGAGAGTGCACATATTCTAGAATTGAATCTTTTTGGAGGGCCTTTGCCAAGAAACCATATAAGAAAATGGATTTAAAGCTTAAAAGCATCATCATCCTTACCAGCACTGGGTTTGGTACAAAAGGAATCCCCTCACTGACAAGTAAATGACTCAAAGCTTTTATAGGAAGTACATTTCTACATGACAGTATTTGGGAAGGAAATTTTCTTCATCATGAAGACCTAAGTCTTAGTCCACATTTACTGAGCTTGGTAAGCAGAAATTGAAAGCTTGTGAAATTCAGTATGTGAGCACAAACTAGTAACAGTTTGAACTTACTTTCTTTTACTTCAAAACAGTGCAGGCACGTGCCCCCAAATCAGTTACCACATCTCAGTACAACAGACAGTAGCAGCTACAGAAAGGTTTACTGGGAAGTAGGAACTGAGCCACAAAGATTACCTAGTCAAACCCATGAGAAGATTTGAGAATGCTCTAGAATTCATATAGATTATTTAACTACTCTTGAACAACTTAAATTTTCAGTTTTAACAGTCAGTATAAAACACCCTTGTATTGTGGCTCAAAATTTAAAAGGCCAGTCAAAATACAAGCACATAAAAACCAGGGAGTCCAATCACTTGAGAAGTTTATGCTAGAGTCTGCTTGTTTTCTGTAAGCTATATCCTACCCAGGAACTTCCTTCTCACCTCACTGAGATCAGCAATTGTGAGGTTCATTCCTGCAAGCTGTTTCCACACTGGCTCAGCCAGGTTGAGGCTCAGAGGGCTGCCAGTCCGGATAGCAATGCCCAGAAGTACACCTGTAAGTTCAAACATTGTTTATTGGTTTTGATAGATTCAAAATAGTCTGACTACACATAAAGCACACAGGATGTCACAAAGCTGCTAAGAACTTACCAAGAAAGCGAAACATGTTCATATGCAGGAGTGACTTGGCAGCAGGATTTAGTAGGAAACAATCTCTGTTTGCTCCAGATTCATCTCTTCCATTTGGTGTCACAATTAACAGAGGGGTCAGCCCATTCTGAAGTTCCTCACACATTTCTGCTATTGATTCACTATAACCTCCACCACAGTCATCCACAGATTCACCTTGGAGAAGAAAAAAGACTCAAAATTAAATATTCTTTCAAAAATAACTGAAGTATTGAAACAAATTGTATTTCCTCTCTGGGGGTAATTGAGTAAACTAAAGTTTACTAAAAGCTGCAGTTTTGTATCCCTTCATATGAAAAGCCTAGAAGTCTGGCTCTGTATTTAGATGTTTCGAGTTCATTGTAAAACATATTCTTTAGATTATATGACACATCACAATGCCAAAAATACTATTTTAACAGAGTGCAAAAAATATTTTGTCCCGTATGCGAATCACAATAAAATACAATAGAAATAGAAAAGTAATAATGTTGCTTTTTCGTGAGTGGTATTTTAAAGTAGGTATGTTTAATTTAGCCTATATACAATAGATAGAATGGCTCTTCAATCTTAAAATATTTATCATTAAAAAGCTCAGTCACAGGTGAATTGTAAAAACAACCCTACCAGTAAAACTAGCTAGCCAGGATTATCTGCCAATTCAGACAGCTGAAAAATTAGGTTTAGGTTTTGAAGAACATTTGCTGTAAGCAGAAGAGCTGTCCCAGAACCTGAAGAGAATTACAGACACACTTACATTAATCTTGAGGGGTTTTATAAAATCATTTTGAAAGGTTTTCTACTTTCCAACATTTGAGCATCTTCCTCTGCCCACACACTTTCTTCCTTCCTTCAGGTTCTCCAAAAAGAGTAAATCCCAAGAAAACTGTAAATTTAAGTGCAAAGTAGGAAGGCATAGAGTGTTGAGAATTTTCTTACCAACAAACTTGACTTTCCAAACACGATGAGGAAGCAGAAGGCTATCAGGGCTAAAGGAACTCATTTTAGCACACATCTGTCCAAACACTGACTTTGTACCATCAGGTCCAGCCAGTCCTCCTTTACTCCTGGAACGTTTTACCTATTGAATAAGCACATTATAAAAGTCACTGAAGAACATATTTCAACTGGCATCACTATGCAGATAAATAAGGAATCTTCAGTTCTCCCAACCACCAAAACCTTATCTTTAATTTCATCTGTCAGTAATCAGCACTATATCTGTTCATTTTTAAAGGAAAGTGGAAAGACAGAGGGACAGAAAAGATGAAGTCTGATGATAAAGACTTCTTCTCTTACTTCTAAAGAAGCAGCTGATTACTTGGCTACTTCCGTTTTTCTAATTTCAGTCCATTTTGTTAATTCATTCTATCTCTCCTCACAGATTCAACTGACAAATCTGGCTAAGTTTTTCAGATTAGAGACTGTGCCAGAAAACTCAATATGTATTACTCTTATATTCATTAACAGTAATGACTAAACGTGCATCTGTGATACCTATTAGAAGCCTCTTAAAAACAAGTAAATACTATCAAAATACGTATGTATATATAGATACACAGGTAATGTGTTCTTAGGCACCTACAGAAAAAGTGTGTTTTAATATCTGATGAAGATCCCTAAGACTGGCATGCAAGTAAATTTCCATGGGATTTTGCTGCAAGAGATGCACACAAAGAGGGTAAGAATACAAAAATGTATTTCACCAGCACAGAGAGGAAAGAAATGGAAAGTGAACAGAGAGTTGAAGAAACACAAGGCAATTTTTTCCCTGCCTGGTGTTCTGCAGTTTATCTTCTCAACCTGTCCTGACTGCAAATGGACTCCTGCACATAGACCACCAATATTCACAAGGCTGTTCATTCAGAAATAGCCAAAACTTATCCCACTATATTTAGTCACACTACAGGCTGCAGTGCATCTCAAAATCCAGCTGTTCTCATGCTGAGTATTTCTGATGGCTCTGGATAAAAGAACCACCAGATTTCTCTCAGGTTTTAGTGAAAAGCTGAGACACCCAGATCCTCCTCATGTGCAAGATGCTCTCTATCAACACAAGCTGGTTTTAATTCAGTGGATTTCTGAGAAATTTGTATGCCCAAGAAGTTTTAAATTGAGAAACTCTGTATTAGTCTTAAGCAGCTTGAAAAATACTGGCCATCCTATGAGGCTCTTTTCAACCCAGAAGACTTCTCTCCCAGAAGCTGGGAAAAACCTAGTCCATAAAGCTATGCACTCAGACACTAACAAAAAAGGGTTTACAAAAAGATGACAGCTTCTAAGTTGGAATCAGCTAAGAAATATGCACAGTTATGACAGATCTATGAAGAAAATAAACACAATTCAAAGATATGTCACCAAATCACCAGAAGAGGTAAGTAAGTATCACTGTAATAATTCTAAAAGCACACAGTTCTTACTTGTAGCCTGAGTTTCAGTTTTCTGTGGTCAAACTTAAATGCTACAGAATAAATAAGAGTAGAAAAGGATGAAGAGAAAAGATTATTCTACATAAGCAGACAAAAAACCTTAGTCTAATCGGTGTAGGAAAATTAAAGCAGTCAGGAAATGAGTGTTCTTTAAAAGTACATTAGATAAGGGAGAAGACAATAACCAGGAAGGAGGGATGTTAATTAATTTGAAATAACACTCAAAAAGAACAAATCATTAATTCATTCATATGCTGTGCCTACTTTAAGATCAGATCATTTTTACTCATCATGTTAGTGAGATTCCTATAACCTACATTTCATAAGGAGTCCTTGTGAGGTGGAAGAAACTAGTCTTAAAGTGGTACTTCATATATCCATACATATCACCTTCCTCCCTTGAGAGTAAAGAACATTAAACCAGGAGAGTCTTTGCCATATTACATTCATGAAAGTAGACATTCTCCTTAACTGAAATTCACTTCCTTTTGAAAAGGAAGAAATTCCTTTCAACTGCTGTGCAAAGATGTGTTTTAACAACATTATGAAAGTATCTGTTTATAGGTCAAAACAAACTGTCAATCTGACACTGCATGAACTACACCACAACTTAACTAGGAAAATCTCATCTGCAACTAAGAGGGTCAGTAAGTCAAACTGAGCACTGGAACCCCGGCTAGTCATTCAACCATTAGTTCACTTTTGGCTTAGTTTTTGACTGTTTATTTTACACCTTTCCCGAATAGGGCCCAGGTGTTGTTTTGGAACATTTTACTTAATGACTTAATTCCCAAAAAGCAGTATGGATAAACCTGCATGAAATTTGGTTTCTTCTGCCCTATGCAGTCCTCCAACAGCATCCCATACTGTTTCTGTGCATCCAAGCTTGCCTCCATGCTACAGCTCAACGCATAAAGTATCTACACTCCATTTTATGCCATAGAAACACTAGGCTGGCACTTAGTTGAGTTATAGTACAGCCATCACATTGTTTTTCACATATTCTGAGCAGAAAAACTATGGAAAACTACCATGTCCCACCATTACAAGGCTCCCAACAGAACAGACCCAGAGCCAAGAAGAATGGAAGGTGAATGTGATCTACTCTAAAGGAATCTGGTCCCTGTAACACTGGACCCCAGGATAAGGGAGTGTTGCTTTGCTTGGGTTTACACTGATGTTCAGTTCAGTTCAGTTCATCCAGAGAAACCACTAAACAAACAGCAAGGCTCACTGAGGAATTATTGTAGAAGACAAGTCAATACCTGGAAAACAAGTTTCAATTAAAAACTCATCTGGATTTTCTACACCAAAGAAGATGAAGTGAAATGACTGCACCACATAACCTATAAACTGCAAGAGTCTTCTAAAAGCCAAGGGGTCTTAAAGTCCATCTGCACTTTAACTTACAACTGCAAGTAAGATGAAAATTTCTGACACTGACACTTAGCTTTTTTGAGACTACATAAAGCAGCCTTGAATCTTCAATTAAATATTATAAAGGCTCAAACAATTTCAGAATCCATATTGTCATTCTGAGCAAAAGCTAACTCAAGAAATTGTAAGCCAGATTTGGTACTGCCTAATCAGGCCACTTTATGAACACGACCTTTTTTAGTCTTCACTTGGCTAAATTAACAAAGTTAGTTACAGCAATATTTTATTTCCCCCAGAAGCTATGAAGAAGGGAAGCTGCCAATTCTTTTCTAGGGTTCAAGACAGATTTAAATAACAATCTGAAATACAAGAGAAAGCCTATCTCAACTAATGAAGGAGGACACTAGGAAACTATCCCAAAACCTACTCATCACTAGTTTTCTGCTTAAAATACCAGCATAATATATTGGACTTTCTGAATTCAACACACACTTTAAAAAGGAAGTAAAAAATCTCTGGTACTCTCTTCAGCTTCCCAAATAATACAGCTGGAGTCAATAAGTAAAAACTTAGAGATTCTACAATTCTAATAAACTAGAACAAGACAGTCACAGAACACTAACACAAGAAATTTTAAATGTTCACAGAAAATTGCAAAGAAGTAGAAACAGAGTTCAGCCAAAATAGGATGTATCTGCTTGCTAACAGAAAATAACAAGTTTAAAGTTTCCCAGTTTCTCTACTCTAACCTTACAAATGCTAATGTTTAGTGGAAAAAAAAAAAAAAAAAAAAAAGAACCCACCACAACAGGAAAGAAATGCATGAGGACTCTATGATCAGGCTGCAGTCCATTTAAATGAAAACAATGTTTTACTATTCTGTGTTACAAAAGTATCAATGGAAAAAAGGCATATCTGGCCTAGGGCACAACATTACATTTCCTAACATGAATGATAAAGAAAAAAGCCTTTTTATATCAAAGGCTTCTGCAATCAATATGACTACATGTGATGACCAGCAAAGGATAAGAGTTTATCATCCTAAATTTAACTTAGATCCAGGAGCTTCCTTTCCTTTTTTTCTTTTTTTTTTAGCCTTCATTCAGCTGAGCATTTGGAAAGGTAAGAAAAGCATCAGAATCACTACTCTCTTAAACTATCTAATGTAGTGAGTTCTGAAATGGCAGTCCTTTATCAAGCAGGATATACTTTGCTCCTTAAGAGTCTTAATCATTTACTTAACATTTCAACAAGTGTAACCCTCTCCCCTAACAACTGCAGTATGGACAAAAACATACTGAGAAGAATATAAGCAGCCCTAAAACTGCAGTCACTTCTTTATTGTTTGATTCTCTGACAAAAATTCTTTAGCATTCAGATACCAAACAGCTGAAACAAAGAAAGGGTTTTGACCAACTCAGCACTGTGAGCTACAAACAGGGTGAATCAGCACTTCAGCTGAAGATACCTGTATCCTGTTGAGCTCCACAACTGGCCCGTGCTGACGATCTCTCACCATAGTAGCTTGCACAACTTTTCTGAAAGCTGCCTCCTAATGAAAAAAACAAAAACAAACAGATAATGGCAAAACTGAAATCAAGTTAGAACCCTGCACATATTTTGCAGATAAACACATAGTTGAAGCCAGGAAATAAAAAAGCACCTGAATATGAAGGTGCAAGATGCGAGTCAATGTTATTTGTGCTAGTATGTTTCATATCTGAAACAGTGGGGATACTAAAAAAGTAAAGTAAGTCAGATCTGTATCACTTAAAATCATGGCTTGAAAGGTTGCACTGCACCCAGATACAATTATTAAGCAACCAATGTATTGCTGAATACACGTATAAATTAGTTTATACCAGAGAAATGTAAGTATACAGAGAATGATTAACATCAGAAAATGACAACCAAAAAAGCCAAAGATGAGATCATCTTGCTATGGAAAGCAAGAAATAAACAACAAATAAGCAACGAATTTTTTTAAAAAGCTAATTTAAGTATCTGAGGTTCCCTCATTAAATATTTCAATACAATTTTACAGTCAATTTCAAGCAAGATTAAGAAGATTTTAAAGTCTTTAGAATCTCGGAAGGTAAGCTTGACTTAAATGGCTAGATATGAATATGGCATCACAACCTCTGATGCCTCATGAATGCTTCTGATGCATTCATGACTGATATCCCATTTTATCTTATGCCTGAAGCCCTTCTCTAACTATTCTGCAGACTCAAGTAAATTAGGTTGAATGTGCCTCCTGCACACATTCTTACATGTAACATTACGTATGTAAGACTCAGAATTAATAGCATTAACAAATAAAAATCTCATGAACAGAACAGCAAGGATTTCCTTTCTAGTTTAGGTTTTGATGACTTCCCTTGGTCTGTGAAGTTAGCTACACAGCTTGGTTGTCATACTACACAATTTTACTGGAGTCTAGAGAAAGAGACCCTGAGACAACAGACCCTAAGAAGTCTAGTTACAGGCCATGTGTCTTATTTAAGGACACAGAACAGCACTGCAGGGGAAACTTAACCAATTATCTTTTCAAAGATATCTCCCAGCAGATTCTGTCTGTTTGTATAATGTTTTCTTTTTCAGTCAGACAAATTACTGTGACAGAAAATTCAGACCTAAAACTGATGATTATACTGAAGGTAAATCAAGTTTTTATGGCTTATCATACCTGAAGTTTTGAGTAAGTGTTGCGGCTTTGAAGCATTACAGCTATCTACATTTTCTCATGACTGACTTCACTTAACTAGAAAAAAGCACTTTTCCTACCACTTGAGATTGAACTCCTAGGTAATTCTATTTTCACTTTTAGCTCAGTCTAAAACAAGTTAGTACCTGCACAGAGCTTTGCATTAACCAGTATATCACCTGACCTTGATAACTGAAATACAAACAGGTATGAATTGGTCATTGTCTGCTATCTTACATTTTTTCCAGAATATCATCCATTTAATACTCTAGAATTCAGCTATACTACAAGCTGAAGATTTACAACATACAGTTATTTTCAAGATCAACACACAAAAACACTATGATGAAGAACTGAGAAAAACATTGTAGAAAGAACACAAAGAAAGAAGTTTGCATCATCAAGTTGCAAATATCTGATAGACAATTTACAGAACAAATTAAGATATACAGCTCCTTTTTCTTCAGAAACAACTTAAACAGTACTTCTCTGTTATGGTTACAAATCTCTCCCTTAGAAACATTTTGATAAAATACCTTTCCCTGTGATATCAGTATTCCCCGTAATGTGTCAAACCCAACTGAGGGTCCTTGGCCAGTTTCATCAAGTCTTCCTTCAAGATCGAACATTGGAATGCAAGGACAGAAGAGTTCTGAAATGTGATGCAGGAGCAGAAGCCTATTTCTTAATGAAATGATGGGAATTTCCTGCAGATGATTGTACTCCATAGGAACCTATGATAAGGCAATGATATCCAAATGTAAATTGGAATTATTATACACTTTATTGTTTTCAAGAGAACAATCTTTTAATTTGTAGGTAAACTTGTATTAGAAATTCAGATATTTGTTTATTCACACTATCAGTACTTCATACATAGAGTTCATTTGTTTATGAAAGATACTAACAGTATCCATCTCAACTCAACCATTATATGATAGCTAGAATACAAGTGCTGGTCCATATTTTACAATTTATCCATGAACAAATACATTTTACATCCTGTCATCACTACTTTCAGGCGTAGCTGAAATACAGAATATTCAAAAAACAAGTCTTCTCAATATAAACCAACATAGAACTCCCTTGGAAGGCATAACACTTTCATAGCTGCAAGGCAGAATTAAATTCCTGCCAATTTTCAAAAAGAGTTACTGTTCCACATTTGGATTAAAAACTGAATGAAGAGGCTTTTTCAGCTTAGAAAAATTGAATCCTTTGGAAATAGAGAAGTAAAACAAAGTAACTGGGTCAAACTTGAAGTCAAACCAAAGCACACTGAGCTTATGCAGGGATTTGGAAAGGAAATACATCTACTGAGAGGTCAGCAATAAGCATACTAAGTAATGTTTCAAATCTGAATTCAATAAGCCAAAATCATTACCTGTGTAGGCAGCTTGCCAGCATTAGCAGGTTTACTGGTTGACCAAGCTAAAGTATGTGCTGAGCCACAGGCTACTCTGTTGATCTTTTTACCCTGAAGTGCTGCAACCAGACGTGGTCTTTGGATGGCATTAGTTGTTCCATCTCCAAGCTGCCCTTCATCATTATCTCCCCAAGTATACACTTCCCCTAAACCAATAAAAAAATTATTATCCTGAGGCTAATATTTTTAATACAACCTTTTAATAAAATTATCAATTATTTAACCAGATAAGGCCTTGGGCTGTAAACAAGATTTCTGTGACTGATGGCCATTCTGAAACCCACTATCTAGTGCAAATAAATCTTGATTGACACAGTCAGGTCCACAGCCTCTATAGAGCAGCTAGCATAAGATGCATTTCTTTCCTCATAGCTTGCATAACTGAAAGGTTCTGCTCCAGAATAGGAGATGGTAGAACACCATACTCTGTAACAGAACATCAGGAACAGTCTGTATTTGACAGTTTCATAGCAAAAGCAAAGCCAATATGAAAAAAAAAAATTAAAAGGCTTAATATTTTGTATAAGACAAAGATCCTATAATAAGCTGTTTTACTAGAAAAGATATTAAAATGGGTGCTTGCTGTTCCATGATAATTGGGAAATACTTTTAGAGTAACAACCTCATTCCTGAGCATTCATTTTCTGCAGCTGTATTCTTTACTCACATTCATTTTCAGCATCTATATCTCCATAGCACCTATAAAACACTCAGTTATTGTCCAGACTTGTTAATTGTGGGAGTGAATCTGCTACAAAGAACATTCACTATCTCATCTGGCTATGTAAGAAGCAATATTGTTTGTGCAGTGCTTCATTTAGCAAGTTAAACACTTGAACAAACTCACAAGACCCTGAAAAAAAATAAAAATAAAAAAAAAGCCAATTCCATTCAATGCTACTGCTTGACCATTCTGTAATCACCTTTAGAGCTCTATTTTTCTTTAATCATCAGTGTTTATGCAACTTGAATTGGTTAATTTTCACTAATTTAGTTTTATTATCATTTAAATCAATGTTATGCTTGCTGCTCAAGAAATATGCAACATCTGCAAATACAAAATATGTCCATGCACACAGAGAACCAGCATTTTTAGCAAGGACAACCTACCAAGAGTCGACTAAAAGATAAAGTTTCAATTTTTTCAAATACAGTCCTAAAAACTAAATAAATTATTTGATTTTTATACCATCTTCAGTGCAGCAAACACAGTGCAAAGACCCCGTAGCAATGGCAATAACTTTCTTTCCTTGCAGTCCCTGCACTTGTCGTGGTCTTCTAACATGGTCATCAGATCCATGGCCTAAGCGATGATAATCCCCCTTGCCCCTGCACAGAGAAGTAAACATTTAAAAACTGTTTTAACTGCGGAAAAAAAATGTAATGACAGGCTGACATTCGACCTGTAGATGTACTTATAAAATCCAATACCAAAATATGCTCCAAACATTCAACATGAATCATCTTTGTATGGATGTGATTCTGCTGACTCAGTACAGATCCTTACACCTCCAATACAATATTCCTACTTAATCTGGATGGATCCTTCTATCACTTTTCCAGAGGGTGGTCTTTATTTTTAACTCTTAAAGGAGTCAAGTATTAGAAACATTCATCTGCAAAAAGAGTGTATTTACTGATCTCAGAGACTGGAACTTCATACAGTTTAAGGATACCTAAATGTCATACAAACAAGGTAGCTGAGGGAAGTTGGGAAGATATTTTGCTAGGTCTTTTTAAACATTTCTAGCAGTTTAAACTACAAAATTTGGAGTGGTGTAAGAAAGACTTAAACAAGAATTTTTAAAATCAAATTCTCAGACTACAGCCACAAGCTAGACACAATTTTGGTAATACATGAGAATGTTATTTATGCTATCGCCTTCTGCCCTGCATGACACTTCATGCTTATAATTCCACTGACCTCCTTGGAAGTTCTGCATCTTCCAGTAGCCAGTGTCTGGAATGATAACACTGTGCTTAGATTTCCAAGACAAAATACTTGGATTTTTCATTCATGGCACTAGAAAATGCTCCCTAAAGCAGGAGATTTTATTACTAATAAAGACTCAGGAACTCAAAAAATTTTTGAAAGAGAAGATCAAGACAGTGAAGGAAGTGTAAACTGATATCTGTTACAGACAAGATGACATCTAACACTGTCTAAATAACAAATACAGAATACTTACCATGTATACACAGCTCCAGACTTGGTTAGGGCCACAGAAAATTGTGATCCACATTCTACTTTAACCACTCCAAGACCTGTGAGGGAATCAATCTAGAAAAATAATATCAAATGAAAATTAAATGAGTTAATTAAGGAGATTGTAGACTGAACTGTCTTAAGTAAAATACAACATGCTACTGTATGTCTATTTGTATATTTACAAATCAAAATATGTAGATGAGTTAGAAGAATTCCACTCCTTTCATCTTTCTACCATTTATTGCTTAAGCACTAAAAAGAAGCTCAGGTTTCACAAACTGTTGAAGATCACCTCTACTATGTTTTGCCCATAGTTACTCTGCAATTGCCCAGAGTAGAAACAATTAAGGCTTTGTCTACTAACACTCATAATCATCCTTAGCTTGTATGACATGTATGTGATTCTGCTGACATAACAGAAATATTTCTATCTCCAGCAGACCCTATTTATTCTGTGTAGGACCTTACTCTGCTTTACCATCAGTCCTACCAGACTAACTGATGAAACATAAACAAGCTACTTTTACATTATGTTACATCATGCTGGAAACATTTGGAAACAGAATGGGGATACCTGTATCCAAGTAATTACCTGTGATTCTGGATTCAGTATCTAAAATCCACTGTGCATAGGTATACACAGTAACAGACATTTCTCAAACAGAAGCAACATTCACCTTCACAAAAAATGCTGGAATTCAAATTTAATGGCTACGTGGATTTCATCCGTAACATGTGAAAAAATTCCAAGTGAACCATGCATTCACAGAAAGGGTTTAATATAAAATAAGATTACTTTTCAATGAATTGATACCCCTTTCTGGACTATTATGATTATTGCCAATGACATGTCATTGACTACTATGTGTGAATTTATTAATACGAGGAAACATGAGGATTTCTTGGCAAAACCTAATGTTTTGACAGGAACCAAAAATGAAATTCAAAAATATTATTTAAGCCAGCAATGTTTTCCAAATAAAAACCTTCAAATGCAACTTTAACAGTTAGCACAAAGCTTAAAGTCTTGTTATTGCAGCCTACAAAGTTCATCTTAACCAGAAGAATCCTGATGTTCCAGGATGGATGAAAGTTCACACATTGACAATCTGTCTTCAGTGTTCTCCACCAACCTCATAGTTTCTAAAGAGATGAAAAAATTACACAGAAATACCTTCATTGGTACTTTACAGCCATCACTGCCTCCTCTCCCAAGTTTTCCATAATCTCCATCACCCCAGGACCAGACTGTATCATCATCAGTGAGGCACAGTGTCTGTGCATCTCCACTGCCACAGGCTATATCAATCACACGGTACCCCTGGAGAGCTTCCACCTGGAATGAAATCACCCATTGTTGTCCACCATAAAACTCAGCTATTTACTTTCACAAAAGATGACAAACTCATCTAGAAGAGGTGATAACTGCATCTACAAGTCTGAAACAGCACAGGAACAAGGAAATAAAGGCAACTCTAAGAACTTTGCTCTTTTAAAACTGCAAAATGAAAACCAACTATGTATTTTACATACAGGATTTATTTTTTTTGAAGTGGTGAACTAGCTGAATTTTTTTAACCTCAATGTCAGGGAAAACAATACAAAACATCTAAGGTTATCAAAGACTATATTCTATTAAAATAATTTCAGGCACTATGGGCATGTACTGAATACAGTAGGGGAACAAAAAAGTCTTATTTTCAAATAGTCTTTTACTAGTTTACAACTTTTGAGCACTTGCATCATAATCTGAATTTAGTCGACATCCTTTGAAATGATGCCACCTAGTGATGAAGTATGGAATATGGAATCACAAAGTAAAAGGTTGGTGACCCACATAGATCACATCCTTCCTATCCTTGCCACTACTTGAAATAGATTCCAGGTGGCACAATCTATCATTCAAAGCAGCATGAAACTTCACTTGTTTCTTTAAATTTCCTTTAAATCTCTAAAATAAGTTCCTTGTAAGCTGCTTGGTGACTGCTAGCAAAGTTTTGCAGCTCCTCTTTCATTTTATCCTTTCAACCATGGCAGTGTGTTCATTTCTCACAAATGCGCGCCACTGTTTTGCCCTTTCACTCTTTGTATGCAGAAATGCCGGAAGTTATAAATCAGAAGGTATTAACTGGACTAAAAGTGTTTAGTGCTCCAAAGGCTTCTTACCAGTTTAGGTTTTAGTTGGTCCTCACTATCTCCATGGCCCAGGCGTCCATATCGTCCCTTTCCCCATGTGAAAAGGTCTCCTGCAGCTGTAATACAAGCGCTGTGTGCTCCCCCAGCAGCAATGTCAACCACTTCTATGCCTCTCAGAGACTCAATCACACGAGGGCGATCACAAGGGCTGGAAAGAAAACATCTGTCTGGACAAAACTTCTGGCACAGTCCATTCACATTCACCAGTGTATGGAGAATAATGAGAATGAGGACACCTAAAACCGCTCAGTATTTGCTTTGCTCTGGTTTAATATCCTAAGGATTTCTTTTTGACTAGAAAAATTTATAAATATACAGCAATATGGTAAGTATCCATCAATAGGGTTTTTTTAAAACAACATTTTCAAGTGTTACTTGCCTTCGGTTTCCATGACCAAGTTTGCCATCTTCTGCTTCACCCCAAGAATAAACTTCTCCCTCAAAAGACAATGCCAAACAGTGCTTTCCTCCTGAGTTCACTGCAACTTTCTTTATGAACACGTGTTGAATGGATTCCAGTAAAGTTGGAGTAGAAACTGATTCTGTTCCTCCAATTCCAAGCCTACCACCTGCTCCATATCCAGTGGCATACAGCTTTAAAGAAAAAAATTAAATTTAGTTTTGTTTGCCTCACACAGAACATTCCCTAGAAATGAATTCTAGAGAAGAATTCTTAATGTATATGTGTCAGAATGCAGTTCAACAAAGTCTAAAAACCCAGTTTCTTACAGGCTTCCTATTTTCTCTATTTTGGAAAATAAATATTCTCTATTTTGGAAAATAAATATTTTGAAATATTTCACAGAAATCTTTGGGGAAATGTGGCTACATTCAAGTCAGTAAGAACTCTCACTGACTTAATGGATTTAGTGTGAAAAACTAAAGCTTATTTTGTAAAACTATCAAGAGACCATAACTTTGTTTGATAGCATTACAAAACCATCTATCACATATAGCTCTCCTTCCAAGCAGCACTATTCCAGTTTTCTTTCTTTCTTCTGTAGAATATGCACACTTAAACACAGTTGCTTCTTTCCCTTCTGTCCCATAAATACAGTTTTAATTACTGCTTTTCACTCTTTCTGTCTCTTTGAAAGTAATTTCTTTTCACAGAATGATGTCAAGAAATGCCACTAATCTGCCCTTTACCCTTCTGTGAATTATTAACAAGGATGATACTGACCCCAAGGAATCATTACAGTACCTCACTAGATGAATGTAACTGTTACACAAAGCTCTAGCTAAAATTCTTCATCATGTACTTAACAGCTGCCATCTGTATAAAAATTATAACTTTCCAAACTCATAAACTGATTTTTTTTTCTCCTATACCTTACACTAAACTTCTGCACTGAGATTCCTTTTTGTTCATGATTTGATAACCTGGAAATTAGATCCTGCAATATCTAACTTGCATTTAGCCAACTGTGAACGATCTCACATTACCCCTCTCGCCTGTCAGAGAGAAATAATCACCCCTGCTTTAGTGAACTCTGTGAGCATGCTGCTTGTGCCCAACTTTGACAGAAATCTGATCACATTTCTGAGCTGAGTTCTCAAATACATTTCTTCTTTCTGCCATTTAACGCAATAGTAACTGCAGTCCTAGAAAATACTGGTGGAGTTGGTACAGATCAGATTTAAAAAAAAAAAACAAACAAAAAACAAAGTTACTAATACCAATAATAATGAACCTGTGCTATGCACACTATTTTTCATTTAGCCAAATCCATTCTGACAGAGGGTGAAATATTTCAAGAGAGTCAAACAAGCAATCATTTGTTGTATCCTTACTTTCCCATCAGCAGTCACTGCAAACAGAGTCTGTTCACCACCAATTAACTGCACTGGTCTAAGGGTGGCAAGAGCTTCACACGGAGTTGGGACTTTGACCTTTGCTCCTTCAATTCCACCAAGCTGTCCTCTGTGATTATGACCCCAACCATAAATAGTTCCACTGCCTCCAGCTGAAAGTGTCCAATCATCAGGTCGTCTGCAGGAAATGCAAAACAAACAAAATATTAAAACAGCTTTTTAAAAGTCACAAAAAATGCAGTTTATTATTGTACAGCAAAAAAGCATCACAAGACTAAACCAGTAACAGTTGAAAGAAATTACCTATTCATCCACTGGACAAGCTGCTCATCCTGTTCTCTCTTAAAGACATCGTGGCACTCATGAAGAACATCCATATTTTCATTATCTGCCATTAATTCTCGGATTTTCTTTGCCACCTGTGAAATATTTTGCATTAAACAACATTATTCAAATTATTGATTACTCCTATCACAGTTGGCATAAAATAATTCAAACTCGGTGTATCTTTTTACATGAGACACTTTCACATGTTCCAGTAACTATTTGAAGTATTCCTGCAGTACCTCATCAAGGAAAAGGCGAGGTAAGGGTGTCCTTTTATCAAGAGCCACAGCAACCCTGGATGCCATGCAGTATCTCCTGAACCAGGCCCATTTGTGTGTCTCTGCACAGCAAGGGAGAGTGTCCAACTCCAGATCACAAGCAAGAGCCACAAGCACCTTCAGACAATCAAAAAATCATTTCAGAGAGGTATCAAAAATATGCAACAAACCAGTATGCATTTGATAGAGATGAACAGCACATAGGCCAGTAGGGCCTGAACAGTCTCAAGAGCCATCTTCACTACCCTCATGGATGGGGTAACATCAAGTGTAGCCCCACTATCCCACATGGTTAGGTATCTAATTTCCTCTTTCAATCCAGAAATTTTCATAACCTCCCTGTAAAAAACATTCCCAGATTAATTATCTTTTCCACATCAAATCCCATGAGCTTAACATTTTACCCTCCATTTCTAAACTAAGTCTCCTTTCCACAATTCAATGAATTTTCAAAGTTTGATTCCATTTCAAATCAACATTTCAGATTAATATTTTGAACAATATATTACTTCCTCCGTCTATAAACTTTTAAGATTTTCTTTCTGTTTAGATAAGAAAATCTAAAAACTAAACTTCTTAGTTTCACTTTTATACTATAAAGGAGGCTTTTTCACCTTTTATTCCTCTTGCTCTTCTCTAGACTTCCTCAGCATGTTTATTTTTACTTCGAGTACAGGGTCCATTTAAGACATTGTCATGTTTTCCAACTGGATGTAAATAAAACCTTCAGAGTAGTAAACTAACTAAATAGAAATATACAACACTACTATTAAAAAAGTTAACCAAAAAGTGTGCTTACAAGTTTTTCTGAGTTTCCCTGTCTAGCTAGCTACTTTTTATTTTTCATTTGTGTATTTGATTCTCCTTTTAGAAGTAGGATTCTAGCTTTGTATATTTAATTCTTTTTAGAAGCAGTATTCTGATTTTGTCAGTAAACATTACTGCTATAGGACTAAGTGAGCTTAGCATATCTCAAAGAAATCCCAGAAGTATTTTAATGTGTTATTTCACTGATTGTACCTCATTACCTTAAAGAAAGGGCTGTGGAGCAATTGTTTGCCACCTCTCACAATGGGATCTTCATAGTCAAACTGTCGCTGCAAAGCTTCTGGAAGACCTTTAACCAAAGCAGCTAAAGCACTCCCTGTGAAACTCTAGAGACACCACACAACCAGAAAGTTAGTCATGGTGCATGCATTACAGGAGGTGCATTATTTAGACGACTGCGACAAAACACAAATAACTTCCCAAACTACAGCTAGCTGTGCAAAGTACCATTTCGGTCCACTTGTTCAAACGATATTATTTCTACCCCTTTTTGGCAATTCAAAGAGCAGACCTGTTATGTCTTGGAATTAGCCATTTTTCCCTTTCTGAACTGGAGTACCTTTACAGACTTCCGTGCAAGAAGACTATTCATTTGCCCATTTCCTATTTTGCCATGAACACAAAAAAACGTTGTACGTCAAGTCTAGCACTTTAATCTTAACATGAAAAAGGTGAAGAGGAGAGCATCACTGCCTTCTTACCAAAGCTCGTGTTTCTCCTTCATTATCCCCTAGGATCCGGTTGATGTTAATGGACTGGCCAAACTCCGTGGTGAGCAGCTTCCGTAGTCTCTGCAAGGCCCACATTCTGTGGCCAGCAGCTAAGGAAAAAAAAGCATACAAAGAATGTAATTACTTAAAACAATCATTGTAACTTCAAAAAAACAGACCTAATTTTAAGACTATACTCACCTAAGGCACTCAGTTGAGCACAAGCTGCAAGAGAAGCTGCCAAGCGAGGAACTATGCTCCTGTTGGAAGCAAAATTTAAGCGAAAATCCAACAAACACGTAACCAAATCCATTGAGGGACATGAAAGAATGCAACGATCTGAGAGAAGGTCTTTAGGGCCTGCAAGAAACAAAAAGGAACAACAAAAACAATAAAAAGCTGGGGAAGGTTTGTCCTCAGACTGAAGTAAGAACAGAACATTGGCAGGATTTAGTTGACCAAACACAGCACTCTAGAATTCTAATCTGCTTGAGTTATCTATTCTAATTCCCTTTGAAGAGACAGGAAGAAAGATGCATGTTCATAACTTAATTTACATAATTTTAAAACTGATGGTTTTAAAACTAAGGGCATTTCAGATGACCTGTGTCCCAGAAGTATCCTCTCTTCATTGATGAAGAGACATACTAGAGTGAGTACAAAATATTTTTCTCTCTTCTCTATGTACAAGTTCACCTCTCAGGACTTAGTTGAATATGCTTCCTAAGTATGAATCTAAACAAACCATTAAACTTTGGCACATAAATGCCATGCAGTAAGTGCAGTGTAAAAATAAGACAATAAAATCTACTCTTACCCTCCCGTAGATGTCTGTGATACCTTACCTGCAGCTGGCATGATGGGGTAAACTGTAAATCGCCATCCCCATCCATTCACAGACCCATCACTGATGAACTTCCACTTCAACTCATCTCCTGGAATTCGCAATTCACTAGACCAATCTGACCACTCACGACCTTACAGAAGGCAAGACAAACACACTCAGCTATACTGTCTGAGCCAATACACTAGCCACTCATCAGCAGCAATTGGTTAAGTATCATAAACATCACACAAAGGCATTCAAGAAAAAAAGCTATGCAAAATACATGAACATAAATGCACAGATTGTATGTTAAGTCTTAAAAAGCTCAAAACCAAGTCTTAAAAAATTCAATTAGCACTGCTAGCAGATAGCCTAGTACCACAATCAGGAGGCAACTACAAGAGCTTACTAAGATCCTTTGTCCTATTTTCAAATTATCTTTCACATTACAAAAATATATAATAACCTATATATTAAATTAAGCTTTACAGCTTCCAACCAGGAAGCAACCAGAAATATCTCAGTAATGAAGCACCTTTGGGAAAAAATGGGTCAACATGAAAAGCCCACATTGTGACTGCACAGGCAGTAACTACTGAGACCTTTGCACATAATGTAGTGTGTGGGTAAGTTCAAAATAAAATTTGATGAGATTAAAAATATTCCTCCAAAACTTACTACAAATTAATAGTGCTTAAAAATTATATCAGAGAGATCAAGATTAAAGATGTGAAGAACTCATGTAGAGTCACATACAAAGACCAGAGCAGGAAACAGAAAGAATGAGCACCAAGCTACTATTTTGGACATTTGACAGCAGAAGAGCATTTGTCTTGACTGTATGAAAGCTGAAATTTCTCTTACGTACTACCTGAAAAAGAAAAAAGCTAGCAAAGTAAGTATCCTTTTCCAATTTGTTAAAATGCATTGATTATATTTGATTATATAGAAATTCACACATGTTGGCAGGGGTGCTAAACACTAAATTTTACACTCTATCCACTCTTTTGAAGAACTTGACAACCGAACATGCACCTCCCAGAGATTCTCTATATCCAAAGACATAAGATCAATCTTTGTGCCTAGATCCTACAAACTTTTTAGTTAAAAAGACATTATCAATTTACACAAGTTTTCTGCTCTTTTACTGGCACAACCCTAACAAGAAGTCAGTCAGAGGCAGTGGCACATTTCCTTCAGCATTTAGGAGTGAATCACACAGGACACTTTTGGAAAGCACTCATTCTCCTCACCTGATCGGACGGACACAATCCTGTTGACGCCATCCATTATGGTAAGCGGATCGTGGCGCCGCTCCGTGGAACACTGGCGGTCAAACTCTACCCTCAATCCCTCAGCACCTAAACAGCAACAAAGAGCAATCAGTATCACAGACAAATGCAGCAGTTTAGAAATTCACATGAAATCAAACATGGTTGTTTGGAAGCCATAGCGCCTATTGATAAAAATAACTTCTTTTGATTTAATGACATTATTTGCCTGTAATCTCTTCTCATTGCAAGGCTTAAATCACAGCAAGCTTGTGTAGGTAGGGGCTAGCAGACAAAAGATCATACCAGAACATTCAAAACTGAAGTAGCAAAAGACAAAAATTGTCTATTTACACTTAAGGCAGATGGCTCCTTGTTGTTTGTAACTTTTGTTAAGTACTAGGTAAATTACTGAAGGAAGCACTAAATGAAAAGACAGCACTAAAACAAACTTTAGTTTCCCTTGCTCAAACTAGAAGATGAGTTTTCAATTGCTAAACCTGAAATAGTCCTTCTCAACTTCATAACTGAATGGAGCACAGCAATGACAGGCAACTGAAATCACACCCAGTGAACCCAGAAATGCACATAGTATAGAATCGAGATTTTCATCAGTGTGTAAGAAATCAGCTTCAAGAAATACTTTTTTTATAGCAACAGGACACATAACATGGCTTTAAAAGTTCACTACATGTTTTTGTAAGCTAAAGAATAATTAATTTAATGCAGACAGGCTTAAAAATAATTGACTCCTGGCAACATAACTCTAAGAATTTCGTACCTGGTATTTTAACTGTGCCACTAGAAGATGTATCATCAGTATATGGATGGCTGCTCTCTACCACAACTGGTTGTGAAGAGAGGCGACCACTTTGTGAATCAGTTGCTACATCTTCTAGCTCTGTAACACAAAGCTCCAACAACATATCAGCAACCTAAGAAAAGAAAACAAACAAAACACTCTACAAACTGTATGTTTGATTAACACAAGAAATCTACATAAATTACCATTCTTCCCAAATTTAAAGTAAGCAACTTGTTTTTGGAAATCTGATTCATAAGCCATCATATTAACTCAAAAATACTCTTTTTGGTAGTGTTAGAGCTAGAAAAAATCCTAAAACTAAAAGCCAAAAAACTTCAGTTTTCAGTAAGTAAATGACAACATAAATAATTGTTTTCCCTTAAAAAAAAAGCAAACTATTAAATATAAGCTATAGAGCATATACCAGCTTAGAAAAGTATAAATATATTAACCAGTATGTAATACTGCAAAATGCTGTTTAGGGAAAAAAATGCAAGAAGTACTGATTTTAAAAGAGTTTCTAATAAAAATTATAGATCCAAAACACAAAAACCCCACACAAACCCAAAGCTGTTCAGTTATTCATTATTAATGATAAAAAAACCCAGAGTTAATGTGTAAGTGAACATATAGCATGTATGTAATTTTACTGGGAAAACTCAAGCCCAACATAAATATACACAGCTAATCACCACAAATTGGGCAGGAGGAGTAACACTTCTAGAAATCTTAAAAAAACGTACTGTTACTCATTAGAAAAATCACTAGTTGAAAGGTAAAGCTACAAGAAATATTAAACAGCTTTTAATTCATTACTGTACATATATTCTATAAATAATTTATGATTTATTACATTCTGTCAGCTATGCAAAAAAAAACCCCACACCCCACATTGTAAAAAGTTAAGAGCTTCAATGCATGAAATGTAAATATTAGCAGTTCAGAAGAATTATTGTATGGTTAACAATACAATATACTAACAGCATTTTTAGCTAGCAATAACGACTGCATCAATTTGAAAAATAAACTCAGATGCAAAAAAAAAAACCACCATGGAAGTTTTTAAACTAACATTCTAGAGACTGAGTAAATAGAGCTTGGTTAATTCAGTTGCATTCCAATACCCACTGATATTTGGTCAATACACAAAAACATTCTATCTTAATGTCTAATTGCAGCATGAAAAATGGAGAAATTAGTCTGTTACTGTGTGACATCTGCAACACACACACATATTCATGTAATATTTCCATTGAAATGGTTAAAGCTCACATGCATTTGAGTTCAACTCAAATTTTCATGTGTAAGAAGTTTCTCAGGATGCTGAACTGCACTTCCAATACAAGAAAATATTCCAGCAAGCTAGTAATAAAAAAGGAAACAGTTAAAATGCAACAGAAACAAAACCTGACCTGTGGGTAAGCCGTGCCCATGCCAGACAGCACGGCTGAGAGAACATCTCTTCCCTTTTCACCCGCTCGGTTGGACACCGCAAGCTTTAACAGGTCAACCATGACTCGCGTGTCATCTGGTACCAGGAGACTTGTGAACTCATCCAAGTACTGCGGTTCTGGGCCAGATACCTTACTCTGGCTTTCTACATCCTACAAAACAAACAACAAACATCCCTCTGTCTTTGGGCAGATGTTTAAAAATGCAGTCATTTACAGAATAACTTTTAAAGCACAAAGAAACAGAAAAGCTGCTTGATAAAAGCACAGTGAGGAATTAAGTTTTGAGAAGAGAATTGACAACATTACTTCTTTGGTTTTTGTCATAGTTTCTGCAATAATACTGGCAGCTCCAGGATCATCTGTGACTGGAATGAAAGGACGGGAAGAGGCAGCAGCAGCTGAGGGAGTCACAGCAGATGGTGTCACAGCATCTTCGGAAGGAACAACCTAACCAAAACAAATAATAACTAATGAAATCTTCAACAAGACACTGTAAAACCTTTAAGACTTAACTGTTTATTAGAAGGGTTAGTGCTCAAAGACAGCAGCAATTTAAAAACAGCCCTAAATTCAAAACCAACAGATTCACTGCCTTTATTTTTAGCTTCTATTTTATGTTCCCAGTGTGGGTAAAACAACAAACACTCCCCTCAGTGCCAGCTGCTACAAAAACAAAAAAGAATAAAACATCTGCCTGTAGAAAAGTCTACAAAAGCAAGAAGGCAAGCCCTGCCAATACATAAGAAGTTCACTGTTTATAAATGCAAAAGACCTCTTCAGTAGCAAGCCTTTTCTTTCTTCTGCTTTTGTTAGCAGTTGGGAATCAACATAGTAGAATTTCATTCAAGGCCTCATGTCAACATTAGTTGATCCAAGTTTACACTAAATTTCCTTAAACAATGGTCAAATATTCTGCTATTCTTGACTTTCTTTTAATATCACTCCTGTAAGATGAATTCAATATCTCTAAAATATTGCTAGAAATCATCATGATTGCATTTAAATGACACAATGCTTTCTGAAAGTTCAAAACTGATCTTACACTAAAATTTTAGTTTTTTCAAATCTGACATGTGCAGAGAACCTAGTACTGAAATTAGAGCATGAAGGAATTTTTTATTCTCTGCTACTGTCAGACTAGTTGAGATATTTATCAGCCTTACAGTTAAAAACTAATGAAAAAAAAAAATAATGTGACACTTTACCTCCCCTCTCCTGTCCTGCCAAGGGTTTGGACTCAGCCTCTCCTCAATATCTCCTACAAGCACACACTCATCTCCATTTGCAGGGCTTCCTGCAGAAGTGGCATCTGCTGGGGGGGCTGGCGATGAAGAGGGGCATTCTACTGGTGCAATCATACTTGCAGGCATCAATGCTCCAACAACTGCGTCCCTGAAATCATTTAGGATGGATTAACATAAACCTAATTATACACCCTTGTTGAACTTGAAAAATTTTACTAGCTTGTCTTAACAAAATAAGGTAAGCTTCCAAGCTCTAGAATTTAAACAGTAGTCCATTGTTATTCTTCTCTGGGCCTGAAGCTTCAGTATTTAACATGAGTTCCTCTGTATAAATTTTAGCACGAATACTCTGTTCTCTATTAACAATGACAGCACTGCAAAGTTTTATTGTTATTCCCACTCTGCCCTCTACTGCTTCCTCTGTACCACCCATCATGATTTACTTACACGGCTTGTACACTATTTACTTGAGCATTTCTGCATGAATGATTTTTTACCCAGACAATGGAAACTTCTGTAAACCTAAGAGCAAAGCTAACATCGACATCAAAAGAAAATTTAAATGAAGCTTAGGCCTATCCTGAGGAGATCAAACTTGATGAAACAATTTATACCTGACTCAACAGTCCCTAATAGATGGTAAGCTATGTCATCTTTTGCTCTGCAACAGAAAGAATGTTCCCATGCCTACCTGGCATACATGATTTGTAGTGCAATCAGTATGTGAGACAATGCCTGCTGTTTGGCAACATTCCCATCAAGTGACAGGAGAATCTTAGCAAGGGAAGGGCGATTCGGCTTGGAACTGTTTGCCCCACTGATTTTGTTACTGGCAGCAGAAGAATCTGCATCTGAAGGAACACCTAAAAAGAGGCAGGGGGAAAGAGAAGGTAAGCACTTTTTAATGGCATAATACATAAAAGGAAATGGTTTATCCAACCTCTTGTTAAATCAGAAGAGATGACTTGAACTAACTCTACAGGAGATTTTTAAACTGCAGTGCCTACACTTGTAATATTAAAGTTAATACTGAAGCTTTTCAACAAGGGCTTTCATAAAATTGTATTTGATCTTGTTACTTATGAGGATTAAGGTAATACAGATAAAAATATTTTAGTGATCAGCACCTATAACAAGTTTTACTTACACAAACATTCTGAAATAGCAAGAATATCCATTAGGTACAAGTTGCCTTGCTCATGAAAGCTTAATTAGCAAGATGTTAGATGCTTTTATATTCAACACAAAACACTGCTGCTTTGATTCCCTAATTCTTAAGTCACCTACATTAGAAACAAGAGGAAATGTGTAAGAAGATCACTATTAGCGTAGCATTCATCTATCATTACCTCCATAAAGAGTAACTCATTGGGGTGTTTGAGAATGCATGTTGCACTTTTAATTTAAAAGTTCCACTTCCAGGAAGAGTTTTACCAGAGGTGTATTTTGCTGTTTTGTGATTTATTTTTTTTTAAACCATTTTCTTTTGCACTCTTCTATCACCTATTGAATCCCACACAAAACAGACACTCCAATGACAGTTAAGGAAGACAAGTTTAAGGCAGCAAATACCAACCAAGATAAGAAGCACCTAAAGGGTCCCTCGCTGTCTGGAAAAGGACTGGCTCATGAACAGATGGTGTAGCTACATCCACGGTTGTCCATGCCACACTGTGGGAAGACCCACAAGCAACCCGAGTGATTTTCTGGCCTTCCAAGCCCTGGACAAGAGTGGGTTTTCTATTGACTGTAGTAGTTCCATTGCCTTGTTGCCCATGGTCATTGTCACCCCAAGCATAAACCTGCCAGAGAAAATTTCCACCAATTACTCAGCTCCACTGCTTATCTCCTTTCAATGCTTTCTTAAAAATTCCTAAAAAAAAAGTTTGCTAGTAATCTAGAACACTTTAGACAATCTATTGTCAAGACATTCCCCACACCCCCCATTAAATAATGCAGGCATTATCATACATTAAAAGAAGAAAAAACAATCAAAGCAGCACTTTATCAGATGGTTCATAAATTATTACTGAATCATAATTGATCAGTTGATTCACAAGTCACACAATGTTCATAGTAAGTTAGAAGAATCAATTGCTTAGTAATTACACTGCAGATCTGAAGCATTATTATAAAGCTGAAAAATCTCTCAAGAATACTATGACTGCTGCTGTATTTCCAGAGTAAGAAGCAGAAAGCTGATGATTAGCAAATACAAGGAAAACGCTACAAAAGTTACTACGACAAAAATATTTCAGCTCCAATACTAATAGTTTAAATTACTTAAATTTATTCAGGACTTTTAAAAGTAAATAAAACTAGAAATTTTTATTTCATTTAATCAGCACCTATACTGTTATACATAACTGTATAACTGTTACACATACTGTTATACCAGTAATTATATATAATAAACAGTTTATTCCTTTCTGCATCAAGGAAAGAGGGGAAAGGAAGGTGATGCACAACATACCTGCCCAGTGTCAGTCACTGCCAGACAGTGGAGTGCTCCCACAGCCACGTGCACAATCTTTTTGCCCCTCAGTCCTTCCACAACCTGTGGCTTTCGTACATGCACATCTGTGCCATGGCCTAGCCTGAAGTAGTCACCCTTACCCCTGCAACAGACAGTAAATGTGACATTCAGAACAGCAGGACTGTTTACACACTCCTCCTCCATGCAGGTTCCCATCTGAATATACTCCATTCATCCCTGCCTCAAACACACACACCAACTAGCAAATGCTTCCAAACTGAATCCCAAGAATCCCTCATAAAAATGAGGATAACTGCAGTTCTATTACACTGTAGCTTTTCACATCAATACAGAAGAGCATGACTACGATTATTTTTTAAATGCAAAGCAACTGGCATTACATTTCATTTCCTCTGCTGCAGAAACACTGCAATTATAAACACAAAATTAATGTCATTTGATGAGACTTGGTCATATTTAACTACAGAAGATAAACTTAACAACAACAGAACCTTTAACCTAGGTCTGCTTCTACAGAAAAAATACATAGGGAACTAAAAATGCTTTCAGAATTTATTTTTTTCACATTGCTGGAAGCCTCAATATAGATTCTCAAGTCTCCAGAATTTAAATTCTTCCAAAATTGTTATACAAAAACTGCACTAAAAAGAATAGCATACACAAAAGTAATGTAAACACCTTAAAATGCCTCTACCAAGAATATTAATAAAGAAGAAAAAAACCCTGATATTTTTTCCACTATGTTTTTAGTAACCACTCACTCAGTTCTTTTGCTCCCCACCAATTTTTCTGAAGAAAGGTTATATCATGCTGGAGAGAAACAAGATCTAGAGTATCATTATCTACCCAAAGTTATAACACTGAAGTGATGACATTTTTCCTCAAACTATTACAAATTTAAGAAGAATAGAAGTTCAAAAGCAATTCAGCCATCCCCAGTAGAAACAGACCCAAAAATCTCCTTTTAGACCTGTAATGTCATGAAATAGATGTAGATTTTTGACTAGATCTAACAGTGTTAAGAAAAACTAGGGCAAGGAAGGAACGAACAAGAATTTTGACATAAGTTCTTAATTTTAAAAATAGACTGTCAAATAATCTTCCCTCTTGTTCCTTTTGTCACTACAAAAAAAATAAATTTGGAGGTAGAGAAAGAAAGAAATACAGTTTCCAATGGCTACTCTGAAAAACAACTCTGTGAAAAACTTCTCTCCCCTTTAACAACAGTAGTAACCTATAAAAATCTAAAGTTTCGAGGATTTGTCTTCATGTTATTCAGCAACTGATGACAACACAACAAAAATGATTGGTTTAAGTCTACTTAGTTTTGATATACATCAAATAGGTCACAGTCTTTTCACACAAGAATGGGGTAAGACCTTGATCTGATTAGTGCTCTGAAGTTGACCTGCCATGCAGTAAGCTCTCAGATTTTACAAAAAGGTTTATTCAAAAAGCCAGATCTGTGTTCAAAACAAAGCAGAAGCAAGTAGGAAAACAGGAGAAAAATAAAACCATATCTGAGTAGCTCTCAGTGATCATCTCATACCAATTCTTGCTCCAAGGCATCATTACTGACAACTCAGTGGCCTTCTGAGCAGCAACAAGCTGTTGTTGTGTTCCTGTGTTCCCAAGGAAGTTCTTCCCATCTGCTCTGAATTTCAGCTTACTTCCTTTACCCTCCTGCATCCTTACTCTCTCAAGTCTCTGCTTTAACTGTTGGCTTCATACTCCAAGCTATGGCTCTCAAGTTTTTCTTCTTTCATCTCCACTCTTAACATTCCTTTACATGTCCTCATGGTGACCAAGAGAAGGAATGATCTTCCCTTTCTGCCACTAGTTCAGTCAGAGCCAGGCATTCTAACAGAGTACAGCAAACAAGAAAGCATACTAGGAGACACAAAGCGATTGAATGGATACAGCTCACCTGGAAGAGCTGCCGGTTTAAAAGACAAAGCACACAGATAAGGCATAAATGGAGTAAAAAATTATTAAATACAGCACAGAGCAACTGATTTGTTAATACCTCCTGTCAAATGTAACATACCATGTCCATACCACTCCTGACTTGGTCAGTGCCAACGAGAACTGTGCACCACACTCAATCTGACAAACACCTTGGCCATTCAGTCTTTCAATGTTCTGAGGAATGTTGCATCCTTCACTTCCTCCTCGGCCCAGCTTTCCAAAATCACCATCACCCCAAGAAAACACCAAACCTAACAAACATCAAATTGCAGGTCAAACAATGATCACAGTAATCCCATGTGCTAGAAAGCTTCTGAAACAAGATACTCCTACCTTCATCCGTCAAAGCAAGAGTCTGAGCATCTCTGCTTCCACACGCAACCTGAATGACCCGGTGGCCAAGGAGCACTTTAACCTACAAAACAGAAGGAGTAAGAAAAAATTTTTCAAAGAAGTTATGTTCTAAAACCTTACACACATTTCCAAGGTCTTATGACCCATCTCGGTCACTGTGCCCAGCCTGAGCAAAGAACTATCCAGTGATGCTCAGAATCCAACATTGCTACATGGTAGCTGCCAGCTGTGTATCAAAGTGGATGCAGGACATGAATGCTGAAAGCACCACTTGCCATTTTCCATCATTCCCAAGAAAGAGAATGGATCTTTTTGGCCTTTCTGAAACAGCTTTACTTTCACTAGAGGTATGGGTACCAAAACCTAATTTAGATAGCTCCAAAACAATGTCCTCATATTGTCTTCATGTTTTTGTTACTTTAGCTTCATGCTGCTGTCTTTTGCTAAACATGTTTGCATTTCATCAGAAACAAGAAACATAGATTTTACCATCTTAGGCTTGAGCTGTGTGGTATTATCTCCGTGTCCTAGTCTTCCATATTCTCCAAGACCCCAGGTATACAGTTCACCACTAGAGGTAATAGCAGCACTGTGGGAACTGCCACAGGCAATATCACGGATGCGTTTGGTTTTCAACGCTTCTATCAGCCTGGGTTTATCACAGTTCCTGCAGAAAGTGAACAACAAATCCACTGTGTTAATCAAAAAACAGCCACACAATATACCCCAGCTGTTGCAATATAGATTGTGCAATAACTAACAGTAATCTCAAGACAAGGTAATATGCAACACTGATTCCAAGATGCATTCTTTAGCAGCATCATAAATCCAAAGTTTACACTGGTTTAATGTACTTCAAAGTTTATTTAAAGAATATTTTATGTGTATATTGCCAAACTTAGGTAAGAAATTCAAAATGCCAAAGTGATGAATTCATTAAACAGCACATAATAGAAAGTGAAAACCAATTTCCTGTCACTGCCCAAAGTTGAGGGATTTATTAGCAGTGGACACACAGTAAGATTAAGATATGACACTCCCATCCCAACTCTGTTCTTCATGATAGATAAATCAAAAGTAGAATTTACTGTTAAGACTTCTATGTGAGTACTGTTAACATTTATTCATCATGTGGATACAGTGTTCCCTTAATTCCAAAAAAGATTCAACTCAAGATTTTCTAATATTGGCTGTACCAGAACCACAAACAAGATTCCTTAAAATTATGCATGCCTCTGGAAATACTGCTACTGTGAAATGCCCAGGAGTTCCAAATCTCACTTCCAGTAAAACTACATAAAACAAGAGGCAGTTGAGCAATAAACAGCCATACTACTCTAATCTGGACTTCCCTTTTCATTAGTCTGACCCAGACTTATAAACATTTATTTTCTGTAACGTAATAACCATCTGATTTTAATTTTGTATGTATTATGGCCAGGTCCTCAAAATATATCAAAATGACAAAAGTATTTACCCATGGGCTTTGTATATCAGGGTTTTTTCTTTAAAAATACTGTTCTGTGGGTACATGCAAAGTAAATATGAGAAAATTCAATTTTTTCTCAAAGCTGTCATGTGGAAGATTAAACTCTGTATTACTAAAAAGTGGAAGAAGTTTATTTCTGGTTAACAAGTATGTGAACTGAAGTCTGAAGAAAAGGGCTATAAAATGACAGCTTAAATGATGAACTGTTACACTGTTTAGCTCAGGAATATAAAATTGCTATGGTTTTACTCCTCAAGGCACCTCGGAAAACCATACCTTATAGAAGTAACCAAAAACTGCATGTCCAAAAATACATAATTTCATCAGGAAATTTGAAAATACTAATTAAGACTTTATCCATCTTTCCAAGTATTATATTAATTGAATGCCTCCTCTCTAAATGGCTGAAGCCTGCTACAAATGCTGCACCATCAATTGGCACATACTGTGGGAAAAAAAAGTCTTCTTAAAACACTTTTTTTTATTCCTACTGTATGAAAAATACTGTTGTTGTCAATAGTCGTGGTCAGCTGTGCTGTAACATTCAATACAAATCTCTTACTGAAATATAGACAAATTTGGTATCCTTACATTCGACTGAAGTGACCAAGTTTTCCATCATCTCCTTCACCCCATGAAAACACCTTTCCATCAACAGTTAATGCCATAGCATGCCGGCCACCTAAAATTGCAAACACAAATTTACATTTTTGAGCTTTCAAGCAAAGCAGGCAGCAGGTCTTAGCAACAATTTGACTTTACTGCTCTTCTACAATACAACTGTATGAGCCTTTCAGCTCCGCAGACATTACTTATATTCTCTGGAGCTTTTATGTGATTTAACTTAAAATAAAAAACTTTTGTGAGAGTAGGTGTTCTGGCACATTAAAAAAACAAAAACCCCACCAAACAAATAATCACTCAATTTTCTATTTTCAGAGCTGCAAGAAAAAATAATGAGAAAAACAAACCCACCATATGGAAATATTAAAAATGAAAACACTTTCTTTCAATCAAATGGAAACACCAAAGTTACCTTCCAGCAGATAAGAAAACTTGTATGGTCTAAATTCACCAATTTTAATAACAGAACCATTAGATTTAATCTGACATTGTATACAACAGACAGAATTCAATAACCTGTACTTCTTTTAGAAACAAGAATCTGATATGCTAGGGCTTCACAGCACCCAAGAAAACTGCAAAGCAACTATTTTCAGGCTTAATATGTTAGGTTTAATGTATATAAGGACAGCAATAGTCAGTACCTGAGTGAACAGCCACTTTCTTTACCACATAGTTGCTGAGAGCTGTAATCTGGCGGGGAATTGGCACAGTTCCACTAGATATTCCTAAACCCAGCCTTCCATTTGTGGCTTCTCCACAGGCATACACTTTACCCTCTACAGTCACTAAAAGGATGAAAAAAGTTTGAAACAGCATTAGTGTTTCACAATTCAGAATCTGTTTCTACCCTTAAATAATTATATTTATTTTAAACTTATGTTACCTGCAAAAAGGCTTTTGGATCCTCCAGCTACTTGCACAACATTCAAGGCAGACAGGGTTTCAGAAAAGGAAGGGACTTTTATCTAGGGCAGACAGGAAATAAAAATCATTACAATTCACTTTAATGTTTCACACTCTAAAAATAAGAGCTCTTAAGTGATAAATCAGCTGATCTAACAGGTACTTTCAGATGATTCACACATGCCAATTAATATTACACCAGGCAAAAGACAAAAACCAATTAAAAAAATTTAATACTGAAACTACGATGAATATAAAACCTGAGAAAAAACAAAAGGCAATATAAACAAGGACTTCCTTTTAGTCAAGTTTTCTTGAGAAAACTGAAGAATACAGGAAAGATTAGCTGTTTGATTCTGCAAAGGTACTCCATGGATATAGTACCATGCTTTCAGAACACCAATTAAAGAAATTCTCTCAACATAATTTTCAGATTAAAGAATGGTATTTTAAATTCATTAAGCATTTGTAATGTATCTCATCTTATATTAAAATTATATGTAAATGACTGCACACTGGGCTGAAATTCCTACAGTACAATTGCCAGGTACAACACAAAGTTCACCAATAGTTATTTTATGCATGCAAATTCAACAGGAACAGAATATGTAGTGTCACACATTTTTTAAACAATTAGCTCATTATCATCTAAAATAAATGACTGAGTGGCTGCTAAAAATCAAGTCAGATTTCAGAGTAACAACCAAAATGCAAATTTTCTCCAGTTTTCCACCCAGCAGACATCTACTTGCCTTAACACTAAAAAGCCACCAAAACCTACTTTTTGTGGCTTTCAGTAATAAACTGTAAAATTCTGATTAAGTCTGAATTAATTTTAAGTTGTGTAACTCATACATTTTTTTTCACTGTTTCTCTTTTGTACTTAAGTGTAAAAACAACATACCTTGGAACCTTTTAGCCCTCCCAATTGGTCTTTGTCATTCAGTCCCCAAACAAAAACTTTGGTTCTTATCGTAGCTGCTGATTCAAGTCCAGCTGCCTTCTTTCTAACAAGACTGAACAAAGTGAGAAAAGAAAACACAGTCAGCTGGGCAAACAGCATGCTGTAGCATAGGTACCTTTTTACTGTATTTACTGATTTTAACAGTCTGGAACAGTTTCAGGACTCAAACAACAGTACCACATTTGAAAGAAAAACCCAAACAAACAACAAAAAACCAAGCCACATGACATGTATCAAATATAACACATCAAGCTTTTAGCTCAGTTTCCAATCCCAAGTATACTGCAAAAGGGCATGAGTCATACAAAATGTTACACCTCACCAGCGTGATCATCTCAGAGAATGCATTTATTGACAAAGGATCTACTTACCATTCAACCTAATTAATGTGTTCATCCTCCAATCATCTCCAGAGTTACAGGAATATTTAGACACTAAGGTTCTTCACCATTTCCCCCTGCCTTCACCACTGCAGTTACCTACCTCCCAGTGTTAGCTTTATCGTCATCCTCTTCCTCATTATCAGAAGCCAGGAAAGGGACTGCAGCCAAATCTTCATCCTCGGCACGTATACGTCCCAGTATACTGAGGCCATGTATTTTGCAATCAATGCCAGAGCTTCTGCACTGCTTGATTGCAATCTCAATATATCTGTGGTACTAAGAAGAAAAATACTCTATTGACATCTTTTGGGTTCTATGTTAATTCATAAAACATAGGAAAGAATTAGAACTTTTGCTTGACTTTGTCACTTTAAAAAAATGAATCTGTCACTTAAAATGCCTGTCATATCAGCTCTAAATAATTCATGCTTTATCATTAGCATATGGCCTCATTCATATGAGAAATTTCACTCCCAATATCACAGAATTCATTATGCATTTTTTCTTGCTAGAAAAGATTAGCACTGCTTTCTAAAATTATCCCCAAAACTTAACATAAAACCCCCTAAAATATCTATTATACCGTTACTTTGTGATTATGGTAAAACTTCTTAGAATAATTAACTTCTTAATATTCTTAGAATATTATTCTTAGAATAATAATTCTTAATATTCTTAGAAAATTATTCTTAGAATAATTAACTTTCTACTAACCTACCAGAAATACTGCTAAGTTAATAGCAAAAATAAAATACCAGGCTTTAATGATCACAACAATGCTTTTCATGTCTTGCAGCATAATATTTTTCTCTTACACACAAGAGTAATTCTCACACAAATTCCACTTACTTCAGTACAATCACTGAGTAGAGGCACTGTGGTGTCTGTAGGGTTTATATTGATTGTCTTTAGCTCTATAAGGTTATTTAAGGAATTACCCCCTAGAAAACAAAACACAGAATGAAAAACATTTTAGGATATGTCATTTGTTTCACTAACAGGTTGTGCACATTAAACAGGTAACTATTTTAACAAAAACCAGATAAATATTGTTGGGTGCAATAAAGAAAATGTTTTTCGACTTATTAGAGAACATACACATACCTGAAACTACAACTAAGGAAGGCATGTAGCTGCTGTCTGCAGGGTCCACTATCATCTTCAGTCTGTGAACAAGAACATCTGGAAAAATCTCCAAGCGAATCCAGTGCTAGTGGAAACACAGAATTCAATTTTTAGATAGTATTGGTATGACCACCATATGATTAACAAGAATATATATGTGATGTTTTTAAAGAAAGAATGGAAAACATCTCTGGTACAGAACAGCTGCAATATATGGCAAGTGGCCAAAGGGAAATGACCTCGTGAACTTCTTGCTTGTCCTACATCCAACTACAAGAGAAACAGTTGTAGCAAACAATTTATTTTAGCCAAGACCAACACCCCGGAGAAGACAGAAAGCACAGCAGGTTAAGAAAGGAGGTTAAGTAATGGGACATAATGTAATTATTAGGTTACAGTCTGTAGAAAACCTGGAGTAAGGGTACTTGGGGATATTCTCAGCATGGCCATCAACAGAGCATCAAAACACACTGCAAATCTTGGTCCCTAGACTGGTCACAAAGCACTGCTGCAGGCCAATGAAACTGGTAAACCATAAACTAAGGAACAATGCCTTTTATAAATTATCTGGATGTAGGAGTCAAATGTACCTTAAGCAACTTTGTCAATGACACTAAACCAGAAGAAGCTGTTGACTTCCTGCAAGGCAGAGAGGCCTTGACAGACTAAAGGGCCGAGTAATCACCAATTGTATGAAATTTAACCAGCGCAAATGTGGCATTCTCCACCTGGGATGGGGTAATCCTGCTTATACTGATGAACTAGAGGATAAGAGGCTGGAAAGCAGCCCCACAGAAAGAGAGCTGGGGGTTCTAGTGGATGAACAGCTGCACATGGGTCACCAGTGTGTACCCACAGCCCAGAAAGCCAACTGCATCCTGGGCTGCATCAAAAGAGCAGCAACCAGCAGGTCAAGGGAGGGGATTCTGCCCCTCTACTCTGCTCCTGTGAGACCTCACCTGGAGTGCTGCATCCAGCTCTGGGGTTCTCAGCACAAAAAACCCTCATGGACCTGGTAGAGTGGATTAGAAGAGGACCACAAATGCAATTAGAGAGATGGACTACCTCTCCAACAAAGACAAGCTGAGAGAGTTGGGATTGTTCAGCCTGGAGAAGGCAAGGCTCTGCGGAGATCTTTTTAAGAATGAGGTATACCAGAATAAAGCATTTAGGGCTTAAAGTTACCTTTCCTTGTGAACCAGAAGACTGCCAGCACTGCTCACTACCATCAATAAGACGGGAAGCCTGATTCACAGAGGATGAGACATTCAAATTCTTGACTATCCTTGACCAATCATCCAGCAGCATTCCCCGCTGGCTACTGTGCCGTCTCTTCAGCTGCTTTCCAGAGCGCCCGCTGAACACGGGAGACTGACCTGCAGGGTTAAGTGACACATTAAGCATGCACCTCTCAAAGAAAATTGCTCCTCTGAAACCCCTAAGTAGGGTGAAAGAAAATGTAACAAATCCAACATTTTGGGTTTGTGGGCTACATTTAGAACAAAGTTGCACATCACACGGTCATGGTGATACTATGTAGGGCACAACACTCATGCCTTAAGGGCGTAGCTCATTTTTTTAAAGGAGTTTCAACTTTACAATTTCTTGACTAGACAGCTACTTGAAAAGGTCCTTCCCTTTAAAATACAGATCAACATTTATGGTGATATGTAATTCAAAATACAGGCCCACAGCAGACAAATTTTTTACACCCCTACAGCATATGAAAAACATGCAACTAAACCTTTTTTCAACAAAAATCCCCTACCAAAGAATACAAATAGAAATTTGGAACACTGGAAAATTCAAATCTTGTTCCAGAAGAAGGTGGTTTAGTGAGATGTGGATTTCCTCCTTGCAAAAACCTTACTTCCACTTCCCTTCACTCATTTTGCAGAGTCTAGAAATCTTGACAAAAAGAATATTGTACCTCTTCTGCCCTACACAGGGCAAGGGGAAGGATTACAGATTCACACCATTCTAGTTGCACAGCCTAATCAACTGGCTTATTAAAGGAATGTCATTCTTGCCTATTAGACAAACCATCATGCACACACAATCCATGTTCACAATCTCTAGTGAGGGAAACAGGTTTATTCATTTTCCAAAACAACTACACTGACAAAGAAATTTACTCCAGAATTCAGCATCATCATGCAAATACTAGGGATAAGATTAATTGCTAGACAGGTGGATAGAAAAGACATAAAAGGAAATGTCATGTAAGTTTTGCATAACAATGCAAAGCCAAAAGGGAAAAAAAATAGGAAAAAAAAAATTATGAGTCTTTTAAAAGGCTTCCCTTTCCCACCACACTCCTCTGGAGCCTCAACATCACAGAGGAAATGAGGCAACAGCCATCACACGCTGACAGGCAAAATAGCTCAAGAACAACTGAGGCATAAGAAAGCATCTTAGGTTTTTCCAGTTGCCCCTGGCACCATGAGGATTCCATTCATATACATCTAGGCTGATAGCATAAGGCAGGAGAATTAGAAAATAACACATTCTCTTGGTGGAGGTAAAAATGCCATTCTGACATGTAGAGTTACTGTCACATAGACATTTTTTAAACTTTTTAACACTACAAAAAAGGCTTACGGGTTAATGTTTTGTTGTAGTCCATCACATGCAATGCTATAAATGTCTAGGGGGTCAATCAGAACACTAATTTCATGATATTAAGGAGCTGAAATTTAAAAATTGCTTTTTTTAAAACAAACAAACACATTTTAAATTAATCTAAGAAACAATTAGACTGCAAAACTTACCTGGTTCATTTATTCTGCCAAAAGTATGTCTGGTGTTATGCTTTCTGGTTTTAAAACACGTTTCACAAAAGTCAAAATCATCACAGTTTCTGCATTTGAATCTAGGCCCATTGATAGGAAACATCTGACAGCCATCACACCTGATTTGACAAGAAAAGAACAAGTGAATATACATATATATGCACATATAGATATAACATGAGACAAGATAACAGAACCAAGATAGTAAGATAAAGGATAACACCTACAGACTAAGATAAAAATAAATCACCACTTACGTGACTCCAGGATGAATGCTGGGGACCAATTCCATTTCTGACAACAAGCCAGTCCAGTGTGACTGTTGAGGAAAGTCTACAATAACATCTTTTCCATTGGCACTAAATGCTGTGACAAAAACAAGGAGAAAATAAAAGGTGTTGCAAATCTCTATAAAATGAAGCTGAAAGTCCTTAAAGTAGCATTCCATTCGAATTTCTCTCCTCTGACTTGTTCTTAATTTTATTTAGAAGCAGTTCCCAAGCAATCACATACTTCTAAGCACAAATACAGTGTAACCAAAATCTGAACCTCTTCAAAGAACCTGTGTACCAAAGACTGCCTCAATGATATCCCTTACAGCCTGACATCAGTGTACCCCACTTTCTCCTCGCTTATTTATGAAGCCTTCAAGTTACAGTTACTTCTTAAAGGAAAACCATTTGTGGTTCATTCAAAGTGTGAAACAGAACTGGGACATGAAGCTGCACAGATGCTTAAAGACTTCTCCTGTCTGAAAATGAGGTGGCTCAAAAGCAGATGGAAACGCTAACAAAATGGGCTGCCACAGAGTACACGACTATGAATTCACCGCAGACTTCAATTGCATTCTATGCTCTCTATCATCATACAATACTCCACAAAACAGAGTAATTTTTAGGTGTGTCTAGAAGAAAGTCTATGTGGTTTTGAGTTTATTACCTCCCCATGCCCCATTTTGAACACAAATTACCTTTGACGATGCCCACGCTGCGGTGAGTAACTGATCCCCATTTGTATTTGGGTGTGGTGACAGAGCTTTTCACACGCACTTTGTCACCTATCTTGATATGAGAGGCAGAACTCTGTGGTGGGAATCCTAGCAGATGCAAGAATAAATGTATAGTGAGTGGGCTTTCCCCCTCCAAAAATACATCTCCCTTAGTCTACCACTCACTTTTTTTAGTTAAAATGCAGTCAGAAGTGAACTCACCTAAAAGCTCGACATGGATGTATCTGACCCAGTAAGTACCACCCTTTTGTTGCCAATCACACTGCACGTTCAGATCATGCAATCCATCTCGATCCAATTTAATAACTTTGCCTACATCTCCTTCACAAACCTCCTCGTAGGTTCTGCAGCACCTAACCATCATCCCCACCTAGGGAAAAAAGGACAACAGAACGGCTCTGTAACAGATTCAGTACCAACATGAAAGCAGTTTCTTTGTTGATTTTGATCATCATACTTACCTGAATATTCTCCCTAATATAGACAGCATAGTCATCATTGCTTAAGAAATCAGCTCGTTTCTTATAGGTCTGGCTCTCTGTTACAACAGCACCACTTGACTGGAAAAAAGTTCAAATAAATATGAAACAATTAAAAAGTTCGTTTTCAATTCAGATAAATAAAATTGTTGGCAAAGACTGAAGATAACCCAACAAAAATAAACCCATACAATATCCTAGCCAATATCCCAGCTGCATGCCAAAAATGGGAAAATACTTCAACAGGTTCAACTCACTGTAAGGATAACACTGATGATCTACTTGATTTTGAATTAAAATTTACTTTCCAAAATTACTTATCAAGGAAGATAGATGCAAATTCTCAAAATGTATGAAAGAAGCTGCAAGTTGCTTTTATGAAATGTGACTGTCAGAGAAAATCAGAACAGAGAGGATTTGTCCTACTCAAATTAGCCTTGAAGATACTCATTCACATTCTACTTCTTAGGACACTTGTTGGAGGAGGAAAAAAATAAAAAAACAAAAAAAAAAAAGGGAATGGTAATCTTTAACCTAAACCTTACTGACTTTTCTTTAGATAGTACAATGAGATTTAAAGCACTCCTTAAGAAAATCAAGTTAAAAAAAATAAAATTGTAGTTATTAAAAATTATTCAAGATTTGATTAGCTTAATGCTTTTTAAGAGAACTACTTCATTCCTGCTGTAATGAGAATTTTCAGAGAAATTTGTTCTGTTCCAAGTATTAAATGTGGGGGGTTTTTTCATTAATAGCAATATATAGCAGTTTTTCACTGCAATACTGATAAAGATACCAAAAGCTGTCAAGCTGATTTCCTTCAAAATATAATGCATTAATTTCAATTACAAAATCGCAAATGTGCAAGAAAACTCAACGTAAGTACTTCAAGGATAAACAGAAATATGAAACCCATTTAATTTTATTAACAAGTCCTTCTCTGAAACAGTTCTTGAAAGTCAACAGATGACTAATATAAATTCACATTAAACACATCACACTCAATAGGCACAGTAACAGTAATTTTATCGTCCACAAATGGACAAAGTTTTTATAAGGAAAAGGCTAAGTTATTTAATAGACTTTTTTGCCATTTATTCAACTAGTTATTAAGTCCTTCCTTGTAGGTAGCATATGTTTATTTTTCAGACCAAGGGAAAGGAGAAGGGAGAACTCCTTTACCAGTATTACACTATAACATCAAGTAATTTTGAAGAAACTAAGAGCATCTATCAGGAATACTTGGAGCTACCACCAGTGAAACACCTACCTGCATTCTACTCTCCCCTGTGCTAACTCAAGAAGTATTTATGGATTATTCTTTGTTTTATGTCAAGTCTTAGAAACACAGGGCAAACATGATCCTTGTTACTGTTTTGAAGGCTTGGGACAGCAGGCCGTCCTTGTACTCTTGACATTTTCCCAAATAGGGAAGAATTACAAAATTTGTAGCTAGCTAGCATAACTTAGGGATACCAAGTCAATACTCACCACAGGACAAGCAGCTTCAGCTTCTTCCACTTCTTCTGCTATTTCCTCATCTGAATATTCATCGGAGATAGTATCAGCATCAGAAAGATCCGTAATTTGAACATCAGGGTGATCCAACAACCAGCCAACTAAGGCTTCCACTCCTAACACAGAAAACAAACACAGCTTGTCTCCAAGGGATTCACTGACATTCTTAAGATTGTATCCAAAAGGAGGATAACAACTGCTCCCCCTCATAAGTACTGTTTTAATCAGCTTGCAACTCTTCCCCTCCTCCTATTATTATTTTTACTAAACAAAATACCTGGTAATCCAGAAGCGCTTCCCGAGGTTCCCGACAGAGATTTTAGTGCAAATTCTATGTTTTTCCTAGGAAATCCCATTTCCATAAGCTGAACTACAATGGGGAGGGGTGGAATTGGAGATTGCTTGCGTTTCTTCACTTTTGTGGGTCGGATATGTTGCACTGTGATGGGTGTTGTAGCTTCACTAGAGCTGCAGTCTTCAAATAGTGGAGTTGAAGGATGTGTAGACTCGACAGCCAAATACTGGCACACTGCCAGAGCAGCAGCCTAGAGGAGAACAAATAAATCAGTCCAAGCAAAATAAGAATATTTAGTACATTTGCGTGTGTGAACATCAGTTAAACATTATTTGCCCAAAAGGGTTCATTGTCACTTCTTTTTTAAACCTATAGATTAGTAAGTTTCAACTGGAATGTGAATTATAAAGAGTTATTTCTCAGGTTACTTAGCAGAAAACACAGACTCTACCTCAAGCTCCTGTTTGTCAAATATGGCTTTCACAGGTGATGGTTGCGTAGCAGCTGACAAAAGTTGCTGCAAAAGGATCATGGGAGGCTGGGGTCCTTCAGGAGACATATCCCCTATGTCAGGAGAGGCAACTGCTCCATCCTCTTAAAGAAAAACATTATTTTAACCAAAACCATGTAACACAGTCAATCAGGAGACTTATTCTAGGTCTTACTGTTATTTTTCACATATTTCCTCTCCAGAGACACAACGCGTTTAAGATTAAGCCACTGATGTTCTTAGTTTTCAAAACTAAAGTTAAAAATCCAAAATATTTTTAACATAGAAGCTTAAAACTTGCATGAATTTTAATTTTTTATCTTTAGAGAGCAAACTGAATTTCTACCGTCCAGCTGCCACTACCAAGGGTTATGGTCACATACTCTACTACCATCTAAACAAAGACAGCACAGTCAAGTAGCATTTCAAAATACCTGCAGGATTTAATGCACACTCCTGAACAGCTGGCTGAGATAAGATCTGCCTTAGCGTATCCTGGTGAGAAAGCAGAGCTCGTCCTGCTTTTAGTATGTACAGCTTTAACTGCTGGCACCGCAGCAGATCCAGATCAACTTGACCTATCAGAAATATTAAGCAGCCATTAGTGCTAGAAATCTCTTGTATTAGAGAGAAAAGATTACCATACATACAACCTCAGCCCAAACGTCAGTTTACATCTTAACTCGCTGTGTACTGCTCACATGAGTCAGTTTAAATAGCACATAGATCAAAAGTCTGCACATATTGTATGACTCATGATATTAAAAATACTCCCTTCCTACTTTTCACACCCTGGACAATCATACTGCAGATTTTTAACACAGTAAGTGAAGCTGAGATGTTACTTGGATCCAATATTTTATACAAATCAGTAGAGCAAGACCAGCCCCAAATCTTATTTACATTTTCCCATCAAAGATATTTCACTTACAGTGCAGAGCAATTCAGTGCCTAACTAAACTTGTCTCTTAAGTGCCTATTATCCAGTACTGAATAAGAAAACAGCTAAGGTTCCAGGAGATCCTTTTCCTTATCTATGTTTGCTGATACTAGTATTTTTCTCGAAGCATATTCATCTAACTTCCAAAGAAAACAAACAGCAAAAAGCCTCCAACTCTACCTGAAAGACCTTGATTGGGAGACTTCATTCTCTGTTTTTCTATTTTACTTCCAGCCAGATTTACTAGTTGAGCCCAAATGGATAGCATAGGTTCAGTGAAAGGCAAGTTGTTCACATTAAAAGCCACAACTGGAAGCTAGACAGTGGGGGAAGAGCCAGACAAAAAAATTAACAAAAAAAACCAGGTTAGCGTGTTCCTAAAATCTCACAAAGTTATTAAAAAGTTTCAATGGTTATTAACTGCAGAAGAGGAAAAGTAGCATTTGTCTCACTGCTCTTGACCAGGAACAACTGGAGAGGATCTCTATTCCCTACACAGCTTCTAAGCCTGTATTTGTACCACACAATTGTAGGTCTTCTTGGTGAAAAAGCAGAAGAGTCAGAACAAGAAAGAACTTCTGACTCTGAAGCAGACCAAGCACTTGGCCTGTGCTTTCACTAAAGTTGTAACAACCATATCAAGATTAAATTGCAAATACCCAAGACATTCTACACTAGTTAGCAGATCAAGTTAAACAGAATGCTCCTCTCATCTAAGAGCTATAAACCGCATTACAATAAATTGGGATTTTAACTCAAGTCAAACAACTCCAGCTTAAATCCCTCTTCCTTTCACCTCCGCAGCAAATGAGGATGGGATTTAAAGGTCCTACAGAGGTTTGCATGAGGACCATCTTAGATATGCATTCAGAGCATTGTGTGTATTGAATGTCAGTGTATTTAGCCAATGAAGAACAAAAGTTTTCTTTGGTCCACATTAGTGTTTTAAACCTTACCAGTATTAAAGCTTTAATAAAACAAACTTACTGGTTTCAGTTGATTCAGAGGGCACACTCTACACGTTCGCATGTCATAGAACTGCACGGTGATTTTCCCTTTCGGGGTGATGCGTGTCACCGTGCCTTCTCCAAATTCATCGTGAACAACTTGTCCACCCAGTCTCAAGCGACTGTCTATGCCACCAATCACAGCCAAGACTGCCATCAGAGCTCCCACCTCTGGATTCTCAGTGTCAGGGAAGTAGTCATCCAACACAGCCTAACAAAGAAAAATAAAATTTAACTGTAGGGAGAAAACATACCCTTCTATCTGCTTTAAAATACAAAGTTAATCACGCATATTTCAACTTAAAAGTTACAACACAAATATATATAAAAATAGAAAAAATGGTTTCAATATTAAGCTTAATATTGTTTACAAAGATTTAGCATTTATAATTTCAAAATAAAGATTGCTATAAAAATGAGCTTATTTTAAAACGTGGAAACTACCCCTTCTGACTGTTTTCCTGCAAAGATGTGGGTGATGGAGGTTAGCTGAGAGTTGATGTACTTGTTTATGAGTCCATTCCACTGGCTGAGCGAATGCAGTGTCCTCAGCAGTGCCACTATCTCTTCTGCTAAAGTACTACTATGAGTGGCAGTTAGAGATGCTTGGGGCCTGGCCTTTCTCCTCCTCAGAGTAGATTCTGGAAAGACAAAGCAGTGGCACAACAGTTATCAGTGTAACGCACACACTTCCCATACATAAAAACAAGCCACTGAGGCAAAATTCCTCTACCTCTGAGTAGTGGGATATCCGAAGAACAAGTACTAAGCAGGCTCCCTAAAAATCCAAACAGTTTTTCCACAAGAAATTTCATGTCTCTTGACCTTTCATTTTTATCCCAGGATGGAAGTACTGCTTTCAATAAATGTACAGCAAGGATCTAAAAAGAGAAAAGAATTAGTGTTATTCTAGTCTACATCACCAAATACTAAAGAAATTCTCAAACATATTAAGTACAGAAGAATAACGTTTGTAAAGTTTGCTTTCCTTTGTAGTTCTTTCTACAATGCTGATTTCTTTTCAGCTGGAATTTAAAGAGCTATTGAGCTTGAGTTTGCTAAGGGATATTTTAAAGGAAGTGGATACAGTTCAGAGTCAGTAACAATTCTACTGGCACATTTTATTAGTGAACCAATCTCTTCAATTTCTTCTACTTAGGACATGAGACACACACACACATAGAGAAACAAAAACTAATAGGAAAAGTAAGAATACAGAATGGGAAAGTTTGTTCAGATTGTAGACTCAGAAATTAGTATGAAGATGTATGTCAGAATGAAAGTTTCCAAGTGTTCTGCAAAGAAGCTATAACAGTTAAAATTCATGAGCTATAAAGCAGACTGGTGGAAGGCAGGCAACAGCAGCCACAGTGACACTCAAAAGTAGCCACTGTGAAACCACGGCCTCCAACACAGTACAGGAGGAATGGGCTGGCATCTCTGAACCCAGACACTCAGTGCAGGACTGACAAGGAACAGGGGAAGGTGCAGCACTGCAGTATCAAGGAGCAGAGGAGGTTGCATATTTTGAGTAGGAGCATTTCACGTTTTGAGCTTCCTCATCTTCTACCCAGAAGGCCAATATAAGCAACTAACAGCGAAGAGAACTCTTCTTTTGCAAACTTCTGTCAATAACATGTCATTATAGAACTTCAAGGTCTCATCTTTTCGTTGTTCTTATATTAAGTGCTGGTACATGAGGAATGGTCTTTTCTCTTGAGTATTCCCTGAACAGCACAGATGACTCTACTGCACTAAGTCCTGGATGATAATAGAAGTCTCAGCGTATCAAAAATACTGACAAGAGTCTACTGGAAGATCACACAAAAACGAACAGGCATTTATTATACAAGGCTTTAGTTAAATTCTGATGGCTTATCAAGGAAAAGAATAATATGATCTTTTGATCCCCAAGCCTTAAAATTTGGCAGCTATTCCATAACAAATTTTCTTTTCACTCCCATGTGAAAGGCACTAACAAGATGCTAATGAATGACAAAAGAGAAAGAAAAAAGAATATAAGAAATGAGACAAGGGGAAAGATGGCAAGGGAAATACAGTAACAAAATAAGATGCAAAGTTATAGCTTCTTAAGAGAGACTGTAATTTAAATATTAACAGTCTCCTGTTGAAAGAGGAACAGTAGACGATACATAAATTGGTGACTTTAAATGAAATACAACTTTTTCCTGACAATATATTTGTTATTCTTTCATTTATTCAACTTAGAGGAAATATTACATGTGAGTTTCTGAAGAACAATTTTGGAACACTATTTTGACTTTTCTTTCACTAAAACAAGGGAGTCCATAGCAACCTGAAGGCTCAAAATTCAAGAGATGCAAAGTTAAACATTCCTAAATATAGAGAAAATCTTTTTCCTAACTAACTAAAAACTGATTTATGGACACCTCCCAGATGTTTTGTAAAAGACACCTTTCTTTTTAAGACAACTAAAGTCTACTAATTTTATTGCCTATTGAAGTAATTTGGAAATACACACATTACCTGTCTCTGTAGTGAAGCAGCAGTGAAAGATTCATGCCCCTCAACAATTTTCATTAGCAAAGTTATCCACTGAGATGTACTAAGAGTGCTGCACATCTGAGGCATGAGTGCTATGCTTCGAATGAATCCCAACGTGCACCAACTCCTATGCTGTTCTTTATAAACTAATTTATTTGGCAAGGAAGCTAAAAACAAAAAGATATATACATGTAACAGTTGATTTTTTTCACCAGCTATGTAGTTCTCTATATGGTACATGGGGCTTTTTTTGACAAACCAGAACACCAAGCTATTTCACTGTCTGTACATAAACTATTAATTTCAGTTTTAGAGCCTGTAATTCATTTTATAAAAAGTGCCTTTAAAACAATTCTCATCCTTACGCTGTTTCCTCATTTCAAACTTGTTAACAGCATTACTTCTGAAATTACAAAAGAGCTGTAAAAAGGAGTATGACACACCCAGTCATACTGTTGTTGCCAAACACAAAAAGGTTGCTGATAAATTAATTGTCTAAGTCAACAAGTCACATCTCATGTATTTCTTCTGCTTTTACTGCTTATATTCTAAGAATGCACAGGACCACTTATATTACCTTTAAAAAATAAGATTTTAAAAGCTCTGAAAATGCATTTTCCAATCTTTGGCCTTAAAAGTATTAAAAACTAGTAAGAAAATATTTACAAACTTACAAGACAGCAGAGCACAAAACAGAAGCACACAGCTCAATCAGACTGCTGCTATGTAACATACCTGACTTATCTATTGTTCCACTCTCCACAAGCATACGGAGCAGACCACACAAAGTCCGAGTAGCATCACTTTGCATGACTTCAGCATGGACACCAGCAGAGAGACACAGTGTCTGCAACAGGTTCACAGTACTTGTCAGCATCATGGAAGTAGGGTGGAGATTCCTTTCAACTTGTTCTCCTTCTGAAGGGAGACACAAAAGGCAAAGGAATACATTAATGCCGAGTTATTTTATTTCACAAAGGTTCTCAAACAAATGTTATGTGAATGATTTGTCAAGTATTTTCTCAGAGATGATCTGACATGAATATTCCTTATTGACAACTCCAAGAACAAAATATAAACCAGGTATTTTGCACATATATTTTCAAGTTTTTCTCTAGCAATACCCAGCTGAAAAGAATTCCAAAGTATTGCCAAGAATAGGGAAATACTCTGAATGTATAATTAAGGCATATAAAAATCCCACTTCAGAATATTATTAACATATGTCAAAATGTATACCTCCAGGTATTTGTAACTGAAACTATTTCAACTGAGTAATACTATTTTCTCTGAGCCATGAATATGCAATAAATGTGACACCATCTTGTCTATCTTCCTTTCTCACAGTGAAGTTATATCAAGAAAGATTCTGGGCAGAAGTGTACACCTATGAAATGAATTTTTTTTGATGAAGCACTTGCTCCTGTGAAAAAACTATTTTATATTGCAAGATACCAATTTTAAAATTCAACTAAAACTGTGCCTCCACTTTATATATATAAATATATATAAATATATATAAATATATATATATATATTTATTTTTTTTTACCAGAATCATCCTCAGTGTCTGAATCCTCTGTTGTGGGCTGTGTTGCAGGTGGTGGCTCAGCTAATTTGAGATCATATTTTCCCTCCTTTCCCATTCTGTAAGAATTTGTACTTCCAGTGTCCCACTGCACTCTAATCCAGCCATCTTCTCCCAGTTCTCCAATCACACGACCCAAACCTGGTGTGGGTCCATCCTGACAGAAGAGAGAAGTTATTCAATCAACAACACTAAATCGTACCCAAAGTTCATAAAACAGTAATTCAAGTGCTCCTTTTGCTGCTAACGTAATGATTAGGAAATAAACATTCAGTGGGGTTTCACAAAAATCAAGCATGAAGTTAGAAAGTATTTCAGAATTTTCAAAAGAATCATCCCAGTAAGCTGCATATTTGGACACTCATGATTAGATCTCTTTTATTAGGTCTTACATAAGTACAAGTTATGTCCTACATAGTTGGAAATGTATATTATTACAGCAAATAAGTTATTCTGCTTCCTGTTAAATGGTAAATTAGCAGAGTCTCACTAAAAGAGAATTTTAAACATCTCCAAGAATGAAGCTAAACAAATAATTAACATATTTTATGTTAATTCTCCAAGCCTTTTGTGGTAAATGGCCAGAATTGCACAGTATTGCTGTAAGACAGTGAAGGATTGATAAAGCTGGTTGTGGAAAACACAACCTTTGTGATAACCTCTTGCTTCTCCTGCACCTGTCTCCAGCAGGGCCTAACAACTGAGCGATGTCTGGAGTGACGCGGCACTCTCGTGCACCAATATTGTTCCAGTGAGGCACAGAAGGGTATCTGGGCCCAACCAACAGCCACACTGCCTTCACCATCAAAAACAAGCCTTGTTATAAACCCAGTTCGTTCAGGAGATAAGGATGCACAGAGACCCTCTGATGCCTCAGTACATGGAGGAGGACCAAAGCGTTTATTCTCCCTCTTTTGTCAGCTATACATTCTGGCAAAAGGTAACCGAAACCCTCATTAAGCCCTGTTATTAACTTAGGCACCCCTCAGGATGCTGATTACACATGGGATGTGTAATAATGCATGTATGGCCAAAGTCACCAAACCCCACCTCTAACATGATTGTTCCATCCCACTGTGACAGGCCAAAATTTACAGCATGAAAGAGTGGCTTCAGGGACAGAAAGGGCTGGAGGGGGAAAACTCTGTCTGTTCAAGATTTGTTGACAGACTACATCTCTTCTTTTCCCAAAGAGAAGCCTTTATGAGAGCTTTGCATCCCCAACAGCATTGGAGCACACCTGTGAATATTAATTTACATACACACAAATGTGTGTGTGTGTGTGTATATGTGTGTGTATATATGTGTGTGTGTATATATGTATGTAGTGCTATTAGATTTCTTATGATGTGTCAAAACACATACTAACACGCTGTATTTAGTGCACTCATCACCAGCAATCCTGAGCCTACTTTTCTGGTGCTTCAATTAACCACACTATTTGTGAATCAGGATCCTGCAAGTCTTTACTGAATCCATGAGATCTACAGAACAGCATTGGTAAGCTGCACTATTTGTGCTTCTGTGCTCATGCAAGTTCTCCTCCAAAAGCAGCCAGATTTACAATGCTAAACTCAGCTACAATCAGAAATTAAGCACAGCTGCAACCAGCCCTTCTTGATCTCTGAGGACCAGCTGGAATGCAAGGTTTATTTTCTGTTAAATTCCCATATCCTTAATTCAACATTTTTGGAATGTAAAATGCCCTTAGGTTTGATTGACCAGAAACTTCACAGACACTCCACTGAACAGAGGCTTTAGATAATAACACCCCCAAAATCTGTATGAAAGAAGTTGTACCTGATCACCCCATTTCCAGTCGACCCCTCTCACCACTCTGGTACCAATTTTCATCATGGCTGCCAGCTCTGGTCCAGAAACAGGGAGCTGAACAGGTGTAGTTTCCTTTCTTGATTCTTCTAGGACAGTGGCAGAAGCCCCATGAGAAGAGGCAATCATATCTTCTTCAATATTATCAGAACTGGGTCCTAACAAGGAAAAAAACAAGGAAGAGATTAAATCCAGCTACAGATGTATATACATACCTTTGTCAAACATAAACTTACAGACACATAAATATGTAATATTGTAATATATTGTGATATAAAAAGCAGTAACAAACAGGAAAGCTGACTAGCAGGCAGTATGTAAAATGATCTTTCAGAAAACTGGGGTGTAATGGTTTTGAACGCATAGGAACTAAAATACTTAATTTTGAACAGAAAAACAAGTGACAAATAAGAGACATTAATAATGATGACTCAAATGGCTCAATGGTTCTACAAAGAGACTTTCTTTTGAAAAACTTCCAGTGCACACTCCAGTTAAACACAAGTTACAGGAACAAATGTTTGCTATTATCTAAGAAAACAAAGAGAGAAAAACTGAGGCCATTTGAATCATAGCAAAACACACCAGAGAACTTCTATAACAGAACAAAGAAAGCTTCATGCCTAAACATGCAGACTGGGAACATTTTTCTTGTGTATAACAAATGAAATGGAGAGTAGAGAGTACGCAATTTTTGCTACTTTAATTTTAAAATTTTCACTTTTATTTTCAACAGTTCCACCAAAACTACACATTAACTTAAATTTTAGCAAAGGATGGGCAAAGCAAACACTTAATAAAAAAAAAATAATGACCAAATAAAGGCTGCAATTAAGGCTCCTTCTCCATCATGCTTGCAGATGGGGTTTTTGTTTCAGGATAAAGGTAAATAGCATTAAGCACTATCTTCAAGCAGCAAAGTGACTTTGTAATTTGGGTACACCAACAGGTAAAGAATACAGGAGACTTGCAAAGCAAATGGTTTCCTCCAAGTAAGAAAGAAGAACTGTACCTATCAGCCGCAGTGTGGTTTGTGTCAAGGCCAGCATGCCAGAATTGAGGAGGAGGCTCAAGGTATTCGCACCATGCTGCAGCGTCAACATGTTCAGCATGACCAGCAGAAAACGTGCTTGTGGAATAGTTCCAAGACTTGGTCCTGCTGGATTCTCATTAGTAATTGTTTGAAGAGGAACAGGCTGCAGACCTAGGTCAAACATAACATAAATAACAAAGTCAGCTGACATTTGGGAGCTACAATAGAACAGGCTAAAGATTTGTTTGACTGATGGTTTAAAATATTTTTTATTTCCTGCTTGGCTTTGAGAACTTATAAGCAAAAGTTCCAAGAAACTGACTATAATTCGTGTCTAATGGTAAAATGTTACCAAGGAGTAAGTAATCAATCACCTCTTGCTGGTAAATCAGCAATATACTCAAACACTGAAAAGTGAGTTAACAGGGGGTCAAGGTGGGAAGGTTGGAACAATGCACAAAGTCAAAGTAATTCTCAACACAAATCAAGGGAACTGATTTCAACATCCTTATTACTGGGAACTTTTAAAAAAAAGCAGTAATATTAATGTAAAACCATTTTCTCCACAGAAAACAGCAACAGGATGAGATTCACCTAGTTCTTTAAACTTTGCATTAGCATCTAGCAAGATGTTCCGGACATTCTGAATAGCCCACGCATACAACTTTCCAAAAGTTACTTCCAACAGCATTCTGTTAAACGGCGGGATCAGATCAACATCCTTCAAGCAGTCAGTAAGAGGCTCCCTTCAAAGAAAAGCAAAAACAAAAATAGGTATTGTTTTCTTATTAAAGAATTGTGAAAGCAAAAGCAGCAAGAAGTTTTACCCTATATTGGCTCCTTCTGGAATAAGCCTCTGCCATCCACAGAACACAGCATACTGCACAGATGGGAGCAAAAAATTTTTAGCTGACAACTTCAGAATAGTGTCTATTCCCTCCAGACGAACTTCTGCCCTTTCCAACTGTAAAAGAGAAAAAACAAATTGCCATACTTATGTAAACTGCTAATAACTGTCATAATTATGTAAGTGGCACATTTTCATTCACTTTACCTGCTTCAGTAAACATTTTCTCATTTTTTCTACATCCACCGGCTCTTCTTTAAGTGCAAATTCAACAATAGTGTTAAGGAGGGCAGACTGTGGATACAAGCCTTGAACATTTTGTTTCAGCCATTTGTATCTGTGGACACCTGTAACTGTACTCAAAATTGGCTGCCATTTATCCTGCAAAACAAGAAGGTAGCATTTTAAAACTTTTTAAACAATTTTAAATTATGCATGCAAAACAATTTCCAAATGTAAAATACTGGGGGGACCTTGGGGATAAATGAAAACTTCTTCAAAGTCAGGAAAGAGCTTAGCATTATTTTAACTCATTATCATTTTACTATTGCTACATAAAATTTCAAATGTGCTATGTTCAAAAAAAAACTTTTATTTTTTAAAATGTCACAACATTTTACTTTGAAATGAAGCTTTATCTAAGATTATTAATAATTTTAAAATTAGAGACAGTATCTTTACATACGCTAAATACACAGTACAACTTTATTTTTAAAAAACATTCCAGGCTTCACTGAAACAACATGTCACAATTTTACATCCCCAACACCATTATCAGAACATTAAATGTCAAGTTATAGCAATCATGCTTTAGCTCATTCTTTTTTCTCTTGTCATTTTTATTGACAAGGTTGAGTCAAAATCTGATATCCTACCTTGGGTGATTTGATTGGTATGGGCTTTTTATCTATAGGTACAGGACTGTGAGGTACCACACAAGATTCTTCTAAATCACTTTCTTCATTTCCTATTTTGGACTCTTCTACATCAGCAGATTCAGATTTTTTTGGCACTACAAAAAAAAAAAAGGATTGTTTTTTCATGCAGTCTGATTAGATTTTACAGTGTTTTACATTTTTAGGCTTGCATGATAACCTAAGCACACAGAATGCCTAAGATTGGTCTTCGATAAAAGGAAATGTACTGTTGGTGAACTCTATATCCAACTGTTACCAAATTAACTCTGGTATTACCTGCAATACACTTTTATCTTTGAAGACAAACTTGAAAAGCCCTTTGATGTCTGTTCACAACATTAATTTAGTTCCAGTTAAGTCATTGTTTGACTACACTTGAACAAAACATGATTTCTAAAAAGATGTCACTTCCGGTGGAATGTTACTAAAACCATTTCAGAGGGTCTGATATTGAAGGATCATTTTTAATACGTTGGAACATGAAGAAACACATCTCAAATAAACCTGACACTTTTTGACTTTTGGTTGCCAGTTCTTGCTGCAGGATCTGACATGAAACCACTGGTTTAGAAAACTTCATGAAAAAGTAGCAGAAAGCAAACGGCTTTGATGCTTTGTCTAAGGGGAGTCTCATATAGCAGCAAACCTTGAAAGAAGATGGATTTTCATTGTTTCAAAGATAATACAATATTAATTCTGCCTTACCTCTTTTTTTCCTTTTTTCTCTAATGATTTTCTGAGCTACCCTTCGCCATCGGGGCAAAGAACTAAGAAGTTTAAATTTGGACATTATAGAGAGATCATTGCAAACTGCAGGACGCAGCTCATTGAATAAGAATCTCAAACGCTCAATGACAGGAGCACAAACTTCCTTGTACGAACGACCTTGTTCCTGATGTGTCTACAAAAGACATTGAAAGATTAAATTATTGTATTACATGCAATAAAATGAACAATACGTAACTTCTTAATAAAACACTTCAAATGAAAATTAATCTTAACATCAGCAGCTAAGAGGCTTACCTTTATCAGTGAGCATTTTGCTTGGTAGACAACACGACACACATCCACTACAGATTTTGGTAAGGTTTTGTGCTTTACCTGGTCAACTCCAAGGGTACCAGGATGAACAAGAGACAGTGCTACATGACCTTAATGGGAAAAGACAACGTTTCAATATGCATTTCCAAAACCATCCATATCAGAGTTTAAACTGGTCAAAAGAAACACACCACAAGCCTACCTACCCAAATCTTCATGCTTCAGAAGACAACACAGTAACAGACGCCCTACTTCTTCCACAGGATGCTCAGGAGGGAATGTGATTGGTGTTGTTAAGTGACACTGTTTACAGTATCTCTCAATTTGACACAAGAAGTCCTAAGAAAACACACAACAGCCCCTGTTTAACTTTGGATTAAGATACAATGAAAAGACTCAAAATACCACAGACAGCATTTAAATGACACTGAATAATCTCTACAATCTGAACTAAGATTCCTGAGATAAACTGCACATACTGGGTGTTGTAACACACAGCAACTCCAACCCAATACTATAAATACCATACATCCTGTCTCCTGTATGAAGAGCAACGTGACCCAAGGAATACAGCTACTACTGCTTTGATCTTTCATGAGATAGTCAGGTCACCTAATACAATTTTCAATTGTCTTCTGATAAATCATGGTTCATCATTACCACTATTCCCAAAGATTTATTTGCATCCTGATAAAAATACTCCATCTTAGTTCAACTAAGAGAGATGAGCAGGATCTCTCAATGCTACTGAAACTTAACATGAGAAGTAATGTATTACTAATTTTTTTAATAAGAATATTCAAATTTTTTAGTTCTCCCACTCAAATGTTCTGAAGAAATAACATACTGTTATGATATTAAGTGCAATATATACATTTTATATGGATAAAATGTACTCGACCATTCCTTTCACAAAAAGTAATTCTAAAATAACTTTTTCCATTTGTTTTGCTACAACCTTTGGAGAATTTTCACCACCACTACCACCTTTCAGAAACAGTGTTTGTGCACAGAAATACTGTGGGCTTACCTTCACAGTGTGATCCTGAATATTATTATCCGCAATAGCTTGGAGAAAGGGCTGTGAATGGTCACTCAAAGTTAATCGATGTGAATACAGTTTTGATTTATTTGGGGTAGTGTTACCAGGTGAACTGCAGTGGTCTTCATCTTTTTCCTCATTGTAACTGTAATGAATCTGGCTAGTTTGCAAGCCACCAGAGAAGATCGATGACTTCAACCATTCTAAAATAAAGAAAACATGAGTGAATATTCTGATCAAAGACTAAGTTATCAAGACTCAATTTCCTCTAATAAAATGAATTCACAGGCTTCAACAACATTTAACAAGTTCCTCATTTGCTGAAACTTATTCACAGGAAAAAAAAAGTGCTCTGTAACCAAGAAACAATTAACAGGGCAGCCATATGTTCCGAGATATAGGGCCTTTGCAATTTTTCTGCTACTAATATTGATTTATAACTTCTATTCAGCAAACCAAGACACCCAATAAGAAAATATCCAATACCACATGATCCAGGCACTCTTAATTGACAACAAACAGGTGAGATAGGAGACTGTGCAACATTGTTTTCTATTCTATGTTGCATACTATAAAATGCTGAATTCAACTGTTCAAAAGTATCTAATCCCAATTTAAATATTGCTAAATTATTGGGATTTGATGAGTGTGGTACTTGATGTTAAGAATAAAGAACTCCTAGAGGAGATATCAAGACTAAACAAAGTGTTAAACTTTCAATTAACTTATTTGTCCTTTTTCTTGCATGCTTTGACAAGTATTTATCACTTATTAAAGCTCAAAATGACATCCTGCTTACTGGCACATTCAATTTCCAGAGGAGAAAGTGGTGTGCTCATTGCCAGGTAGGAAGCGTGCAGTCCAAGGAGAAGACCCAAATTCCGTTCTGTGTCTATCAGAGGCGATGACAAAGTGCTGAGATCTGGCGTTGTAATCACTTCCTGGTCAGGCTGCACAAGAAATAGCAATTGTAAACTAGAACTGAGCTCCAACAAGAAATCTGACAGCAAAGCAATGCTTGACTTTAGTAAGCATTTACCCATGAATAACAATTTTACCTCTATATATTGGCCAACACAGAAGGCATGCATTGATTCCCGTGTGTCCTCAAATTGCAAAGCAGCTTCCAAAGCAACAACTGGGTCCTCACCAGCAAACTGAGCTAATGAAAAGATGAAATAATCAATACACTCTCTAAAAATCTGTTCATTCCACCTGGTTTTGCAACAAAAGTAATTTGCATCTTTAAGTCAGATGAAAATTCTCACCAAGTATGCTACTGCCAGTTAAAGACTGGGTTTGGAAGTCCTTTATATCATACACTTTCCCATCGATCACTGTCCAAAATCCTCCGTCTTTATTGTGGTTCTCTAGATCAGCCTTACGTATAAGTGTCACCTCCTCATTATTTCTGCAACTCTGGCCAGTAAAAAATGAACCTATCCATATAAAAGAGTAAAGAGAATTTATCAAGAGAAAATCAGAAAGTAAGGGGTTTTTTATGAACATTCTTTTACTAATTGCCTAATCCAATTCTTCACATCTGTTCAGAAGCTGCTTATTTTTTATATGCTCAAAAGTAAAGTGGCTATTAATATGTTCCTGTCTACATATTGTGCAATTAAATTGTCTGAATACTGTGTTCCTTTATGCACCAATCTTTAATGCCACCTAGCATTGCCCAGCTATATGGCTGTTTTGTGTGGAGGTGGAGCAGAACAATCAGTTTTCTGGTAAATCACTGCTCTAATCACTTTTTCCTCCAAATGACTTTGGTTTTATTAGTCATTTGCCTACAAGGAATTTGTTGTATATTTCATTTCAGCTTAAATTCAGATTTTTTTTTATTATAAGAGAAGCCACTCTTTTGACTACAGACACAGCTCATAATACAAAGTGCCCTGAGAAAATAAAAATTCCTTATTTCAAAGCTTTCACATGACTCATCCTTTTGTATTACAGACAGAATTTAGTAATAAAATGCCTATATGTACTACTCAGGTTTTCACTAACTTTTCATACTGAAAATAGGAAATTATGTGAACTACTTCTTAAAAAAGCTGCGTCTGTACTCTGCTTAACACTACCTCTATATGTAACTTCCTTAAGAACGTACTGACAGAAATAAATACTGCCTTATGACTGCCATGTAATTTGGCTAACAAAATTTTGTACTGTGAAGTAGGATTCCCTTCCTGAGAGTCGTTCATGAACCCCTACCATTTTTATACAACTCCTTTATGAAAGCAGGTCAGATGCTGCAAAGTTCATACCCATTATTCCTGGCCATGCTAAATCCTCATTGTCGTCCCTTTCCTTTCCAGGGGCTAAGTGGTTAAATCTGTCTAGATGTTCCAGCAAGCCAGCCAACAGAGGGATAGCACCAGCTTCCTGCATTAATCCAGCATTTTTACTCAGGAGTAGCACTACAGAAACCACCAGTTCTGGAAGAAGAATGCCTAAAACAAAAAATAAAAACAGAAGACACTACCATTTAATTCAAGTTTTACATTCATTGCACTGCAGAAATAAATCACAATTAATATATTCTGCTTTAGACTAGTGTTGAGTACAAAGCTCTTGCCTTCCTCACTGAATTCTCCCTCCTCTTCTCCCATTAACCAGAAAATTAAACTCACTCCTTCTCAGTCATTTTTTCAACTTTCAAGAATGTCTTAAAATTCTGTGAAAGAGGAAGAAAAGAGGACAACAAGCAAAAATCTACCTGTTAAATCTCCATCCACAACACAAGATACTTCTGCAAAATGCCTATGGCTAGTACAAGCAATGCTAGTTGCCACAGGAAGTATATCACTAATGTGCGTGCACAGAAGAGCGGTGTATTTCTTCAGCAAAGAACCAACACCTAAGAGGTCAGGACCTGTATAAAAATAAAGGAAGAGCACAGAAAACCATCACATAATCATACCTAAGAAACAGACTTCAAAAGCTGACAAACTCTTCTGAAATTATGCCACTTGATATTAGCACTAATTTCAGAAGTCATATATTTTAAAAAATTTATTAGAAGTTTATTATCTAGATCCTATTACCTACCCCAAAAAAAAATTCACTTACAGAAAAAAATGTAAGTAAACTACTTTCAAACACTGTTCAGACAGCAACCAGGCTGATAATTGAGACAGTAAGATAAAATAAGAAACTGCCATTCTGTAAAAGCTATTACAGAAATACTTAGGGAGGGAGGGGTCAGCAGTTATTTGCTTTTATTTTTAAAACCACAACTTACTGTATGTATTAGAAACCTGTCCAACACAATCTGCTGGGTAAAGTTTGCTAATAAGGAGCCGCTGAAAACGGAGCAACAGGTCCAGAGAAGCAGATCTCTCCTTGCTATAAAGTTCTTGGTCCATGCAGGAAGAAATGCGACGAGCAACATCTTTTAGTTTGGCTATGGTCTGTGAAGCGATGTTCCTAAGTGGTATAAAAGTATCACTCAAGAGGAGCTCAGAGCCAAGATAGCCCACAGCCCATGGGTTAAGCTTTTGCTACAATTTTGCATAAACATATAAGAAACTTCTGCAAAGTTTCTATGCAGAACTTTCACTCAAAAAAAAAAAGGCAATGGTTTTCTGGATACATTTGAGTTAACCAGATTTGTAAAATACCTCAAGTTTGTGTTTTTTGTCATCACTCACTACAAAAGACAATATGACAAACTTCAACAAGAGACTGCAGTGAAAGCCATGACACTTCATAGCTCAAAAGAGTCTCAGTATTGATTCAATTACATGGTTGCCATAACAATTAAGTGAAAAAGTACAATAAATTTCTTGGTAAACTCATAATTATTTCCTGCCACACATGCTGTATGTTAAGTATTCCTGTAGCTCCTCTGGTTGATATAAAGCAGCTTTGTTCTCAGCACCCTAATTGGTCATGCATACACAATTCTCAGTCAAGAATTTAAAATTGAAGTTTCTTCCCCACTTTAGTCTCCTTGAGGCAATTCTAAATAAATGGAACAAAATACTCAGTTCTAAACTACTTTGCAGTGATTCTCACACTTTGTACGGACAGTCTTTTAAACATTTGTCCTATATTTGGTACAAAAGCTTTCAGATACATCTTTCAGAGAAGAAGTATCAAAATCCATAAAAGCAAGGCAGCCTTTCTAAAACTGGGTAATGTCAATTGCTAAATTTCTTAAATTTGTAAATATCTTTCTAAAATTGGGTAATGTATTGAGCAATAGAACATTGCTCCTTGGCAAACATAGAGCAGAACTACAGATAAGCTATAAGAATGTTCAATATTTTAAAGTCTGAGAAGCTAAAAATGCTAGCAAGAGACTTTATTTGCTAACCAAAATTAACCACTGTTTAGCTGACTAGTTCATAGAATGTCTTAAATACATCTTCTGTACAAAAGTAAAAGCCAAATTCAAAACAATTACCTTAGTAACTGCTGAATTAACTGAACTAATGGTAAACTTTGTTTTCCTGCAGATTCATAGATTCCAGTGTTAATAAGGTCTTTGTCCAATGGAGTTCTGCTCCTATGAAGTGTTGATGCATTTGCTTCTTGTTCATCAATTTCTTTTTCTTTCTGTGCTTCCTTTTTTGCTTCAATATCCTAAAAAAGTAAATTAAGTTAAAGAAAACATTCAAACTTCCACTATGATTATGAAACATTTTGCTAACAAGTATTCATGATATTAAGATCAAGTCACTTTTACCTACAGCAAAAATGAAACAATTCCTACCAAACACAATGTGCACTGCATATTCTGTAACAAGTACATGGGCACACGTTTAAAAAAACAATTACAATGTCAAAAGAAAGGTGAAGGGAGGGATGAGGGTGGTGAAGGTAAAAGAAGGTAGGGGAACTCCACAAAACCATGGTGGACACAGCTGCTGCACAGTTCACAGCTGAAGGCACATTTACTCTTGTATTTATAAAAGTAACAAGTCCAGTGCCCTGCAGAAGAACCTGAACTGCAAAGTTGAAGAACCATACCTGAATTTCTGCAGTAATAGCAGCATTTAGTGCAGACTCTAAGCCTCCATCAGCCATCAAGCTGCCCACCAAGAGGTCAATCATAAATCTCCGCCCTGGGCTTACATTCATTTCATTTCCTGAAACTGAGAATGGAGGAAGCCATTAATGAAGTCCAAATGCAAGACCCAAACAGAGATGCTTCAATTTGAGGACCGACCTGCACTGGGCAGGAGCGCTGAGAGCGCCCTAGCACGCTCCTCTGCCGTGGGCAGCAGCACGGACCAGCCGCTCTGCAGCACCGCTTGAGCCGCCGACTGCACCGTGTTAAGAACCCCAGCGTTGCTGGCCAATGTCACCACTGTCTGCTTCAGGCTATTGAGCAGGATACTGCCCAAACCTAAGCCAAGGCATTCTGGATCCACCTGATGACTAATGGCAGCGTGAAGCTGAAAGAAAGGGCAGGGGGGGCAAAAAAAAAAGGCACATTTTAATTAACAAGTGATATGAACTTGGTGGGGATGGGGTGAAGTCACACTTGGAGCAAGTTAAGTTCAGTGACCAAGATACTTTTACCTGAAAATCTGTAAAATTAAAGGGAAATGCTAGCTTGCCTATATCCTGAATCTAAACCAATACTCAAAGTTTATGAATGGTAGCTGTAAGTTCTGAAGTAAATCTAAAGAATAACCTAAACTGTTTCTGAGTCACTACATTATGCTAGAAAAAACAGCACATTTTCAGTGACTGTCAGACACCAATTAAAGAGGTCATTCACTTTAAAAAATGCTATTTAAAATTCATAAAAATGCTCAAAATCTGAGTATACAAAGCTCAATCCATTTAGATATTGTTTTTGTAGTTTATTCTTAATGAAACCCAGAAGCTGTCAAGAAGAACAAAACACAACCATTAGCTGACAAATTTCAAAGAGTATAAAATGATAGTGTAGTTATTTCATTTTTTAAAATCAATAGAAGTGTTTTAAAGTACGTTAAAGGTCACAATTTCCATCCAAGCAATTTGGTGAAAACATTCAGCTCAATGACTGCTCAAAGCACAAGAAATTGAAGGTACCTGAAGTCTCAGAAGATTTAATGTTGCCACAGCCATACACTCCTTTTCCTGAGGAGGGGGCCAGTCAGAGGATCCATCCATTCCCTCAGTCACTTGTCTCAGTAAGAGATCCAGCTGCTCAAATGTCATGGGGCAAATATCCACCACAAAAGGTACCCGCAAGCCTATTGACCACTCTGAACATGATGACCAAGCAAAACTCTATAAATAGAAACGATATACAAAGTTCCACAGTTAGTTATTTGCTAAACATTTTTATTTATTATTATTATTATTTATATATATTTAAATATGTATTACATATAAATATGTAAGCAGCGTCATGCTTCTAAATATGACGCAGAGTGTAAAACTACATCTGCCTACAAAGAGTAACAGATGATGTGGAAATAATACCAGCACAAATGTTAGAGAGAATGCTCTACTTGCATCATTGAAAACATAAATAAAACCCTACCTATCCAAAACTCTCTTACAACATTTTCCAATGTAGTCATACTCAGTCCAAATTCCTGTGGCAAAAATACTGAGGTAACATTCTGCTGACAACTCCTCAACTGCTGTACCAGACAAAACAAAACTACTACTTCTCAAACACCCAACAGAGGGAAAGCTAATCATGCTGTTTTGGCAGAACAACTGCACAAGATTTATTTATTTTTTTTTGTAAAGCCTTTATTTATTCAGAATAAGAAATAAAAATACAGAAAGTTATGCAAGCACATAGCAAAGGACCAGGATTAGAATACAGAACTAACCTCAGTGGGAGGTAAAATCAAATAATTCAAAAATAAAACCCACCTGAGCAGGTCCACAAGCAATTCCAACAATATGCTTTGTGTCTAATCCTGGGAGAGCTGTGGGCTCTGGTTTTGTGATACGCAAAGTATCAAAATGCTGGCACTGATCATTGCTTCCCCAGCTGTGCACTTCACTATCTTCAGTCAGTGCTAAACAATGGGTAGATCCAGCTGCCACATCTATCACTTTCTTTCCTAATAGGAAAGTTAGAGATTGAAAATATAACTTAGATATTACAATCATTGACAGAAAAATAGCAGAGGTAAGGAAAACTATGTTGATTACAACCATGCTTAACTAGGAACATATTATAGTATGTCATGAGTCTCATTTCTGTCTCAGCAGTGGATTGGAAGAATACAGCAAAAGTATAAACCAACAGACAGATAAACACAGAAGTTTACAAGATTAAAAAAAATCTTCTGCTTTATGTCCCTTCTACTTAGAAACCTTTTTGGAAAAGCATTATTTAAAGATTTCCTCCATCTATGATAAGAAACTGAAGTTATTCTCATTTAGATAATTCAACATATATGAATAACAATTTAAAGGAAAGACAGAGCAATAAAAAAGGTTTCTACCTCATCTTCCTCTACAGAACCTCAGGTTCCTCACAAATGAAGGAAGGAATTTTCACTCCATTCCAAACTAGTCAAAAGTCAGACACAACTTTAATGACATTATTTGTTGTCTGTTATTTTCATTTATTCCATTCACCTGCCTTAATCTAAGCATATACTATATATGTATATATATCTCTGTGTGTGTGCATAACAGTGCAAACATACTTGCTTTAAATAAGCATTTCTGTGAACCTAATAAAAGAAAAGCAGTAAGAATAAATAGAACACAAGATGTGCAGCATTTAAAGTAGTCACAGTGTCTTTAAGTCTGCTAAGATCTTGTAGGCATAAATGCAGAAGTGATGGGAAATGCACATTATTACCTTTTTCAATGCCACCTGCAAAAAATATGACACAGCACATGGTATTGTCACTCAAAGCAGAGTTCATTTGTGTCAGGTAAAAAGCTCCAACAACACAAAGAGCTCTGGAATATTTCCAACTCTGGTAATTACCTTTCAAGCCTTCCAGCAGTTTGGGATATCGAACGTGCTCTTCCGTCCCATGCCCAAGTCTCTGATTGTCACCTTTCCCCCAGGTGTAGACCTGGCCGTCTTTGGTTAAAGCAATAGAGAACTGACTCCCACAGCGTACTTTCACAATGTCCAGATCTTGAAGCTTTTCTATCAACTTGGGAGTTTTGCAACCATCACTGCCTCCTCTTCCTAGTTTTCCATAGTCTCCATCACCCCAAGACCATACCTGGCCTTTAAATCAGGAGAAAAGAAATTAAAAAAAATTGTACTGCTTTTTCATGTAATCAAGTCATGTGTTTTAGTAAGTACTTAAAAACCCAAGATTCTATAACAAGCATAAATTTTAAATTGCACTTTAAGAAAAGTAGTTCCAAATTAATTTCTAATTGTTTGTGATAATAAGAAAGAAAAATATTTGACAAGTTTCCATGCTGAAAAAACTAAACAAGCGCAATGTATAACATGCACTGAAAATCTATAGGTGCATGGAAAGTCCTTCTTAAAAATATAGGAAGCACACAATTTTCTATAAATCAAGCAAGTTAAAAACTGGTTTTTTTATTATTTATAAGAACTTACAAAATGTTTTCTACATCAAATGACCAAATTGTCTGTTTAACCTATTCTTATTTTGAGTTTTTATCATTCAAGCATTTCTCAAAATGAAATTAAATAGCCAGGTTTATCATGTTCTTTTGAAATACACTACTCTTAGTCCTGATGTAGGAACTTAGAAACAGTCAAGCCATTCTACATCTGCAGAACCAAATAAAATTATGGTTCAAGAATGGTAAACTCATGCATGTCCAAAATGAAAGCCCCATTTTACATTCTGATGTATCTGTGTTTCCTGCTTGCATGAGCAGAGTCCCTAAGGTATTCTGATAAACAACAGAAGCAAACAAGGCAGAGACCAGAGGAAAAAAAAAATTATAAAATCTGGGTTTCCATTTCCTGCATGAGTAAACATTTCAGTTTTTGAATAATGCATATCCAATTAACCAGCTATATAACAAAATAAAAACCAGCTTCCAAGAACCTATCTGCTTTCTAAGAGATGACTTTGGGGCTTAACCTCACAAAATGAAATGCAGGTTTCAAATTGCCTCATCCAAGACACCTTGGTCAGGGATGTTGGAAAGGTAAACTTCCATGCAGGTTCTCTTTGACACTTCCAAAGGGTTAGCAGAGACAGCTCTTGTGCTCTGAATTCTGGCTTTTGTGACAACATGAGATATTTGCACTTATATAGTAAAGAATAATATTTAGACACATACACAGATATGTAGAATTCTGTGTTTCCATTATACATTTACTTGAAATATATATACAATAACTCTATATATTTGCATATTCATAAGGAACATACTGCATATCTATGTACGAAAATACCTCTGTAACATTATATATGTATGTATAAGGTATAATGTATGCACATGTATATATATGTATAATGTAAAATGTATAAACATACATTTTTATTTCCCTAGAAAGAATTTCAGCTTCAAATTCTTACAGAATTCAAGCTGCTAGAAATAGAAATATCTGCAGTATAAATATCTTCAGAGTAAAAGGAAAGACAGTAACCTTACTTAAAATGTTAAGCTTTGTTTTGCTACTAACCATTTTCAGTAACTGCAAGAGTCTGAGCATCTCCACTTCCACATGACACATCAATGACTTTGAGTCCTTTCAGCCCTGTGACCAGCATTGGGATGGTCTGATCTTCACTTGAACCTTCAAAACAAAGTAATTCTGTGAGAAGAAACACCCAAAAGGCCTGACAGGTTATTTTGTTTGGTTTTTTATCGCTTGTTTGCTTTTGGATGTTTTGTTATATGGGTGTAGGACATTGTTTAGTTTTGATTTTAGATTTGAGTATCATGACTAAGCTCCCTTATGGTTTCTGCAACATCCAACAAGAATTTAACCCATGAAATAGTCTTAGCTTCATGAGGAAAGGAACAGAAAACACCACAGATTTTTCTTCTTCATCCAATTGCTTATCTCCAGATCATCCAGGGAATTTAATGGGTTGGATACAATCCCTCCCATAATTATTTCAGTTCATATGAAGACACATAAGGTTCTCACATCAGCTTTAGGTGGGATGAAAGGTGGGATTTGCAACAGGCACTAAATTCTTCAACAACTTCTTTGATGATATCAACTAACTCACCATGGCCAAGCCTGCCATAGTTTCCTCTTCCCCACGTATACAGCTCTCCCTCAGCAGTAATGGCTGCACTGTAGGTGCTTCCACATGCAATATGAACAACATGTTTCCCAGCTTGCTTCCCAGATAAAGCAGATATCATCTTAGGTTCCTCCAGAGGACTATTTAAAGAGAAAGTGATAAATTTCACAAAAGGTTATTTGATGAGGAGTTGATAAAAGGTGTGACATACTTGTTAGAATTGCTGCAATTCTACCTACAAGCCTTATTATTAGTCTGAAATAACAAAATATAAATAGAGCTAGAAGCCAAAATTAAATTTATTCAAATTATTCAACAACACACAAACCACTGAAGCAATGTCTAACAACTGCAACCTGTTTCCAATTGAGTTCATGCAACATTTTTAAAAAATATTTGTGTATTGTTAAAAATACTACCTTTAATTACTGTATCTGAACAATTAATTTCATGACACTGATAACCCTTGTGTAGTCTCTCTCTTGATTTCAAAGGAATTCTGCACTGGGGGAAGACACTTAAAATCTCTAAAATTTATTGATGTACATCCCCTATACAATACTGTTGTAGGAGACTGCATCTACACAGAAGCAGGAGATTTATGTCCGGGAAAAATGGAATAATGTACAACATACAACACACCGCATAAAAAATAATGACCCTGCTTCAACATGTGAGTCAACATTTCAGAGAAAACATGCTCTGGATTCATAAAACCATTAATAAAAGGCCTAATAACACCACTCACTCCACCTACAAGTATTTCAGCAAGTAGCATTAATAGAGAACCAGGAATATTCTAGACAGAAAACATGCAGGGAGAATGCAAGTTCTGCTCAGTAACAGAGCCAAATGTCAAAGGCTAAACATCGCTTATATACACAGCGAAATTATTTTTACTATGAACTCAGAACACTTGCAAATAAATGTTATGATTATTTCTAATACATACACTGTATCCCCATGACCTAGTCTTCCACCATCTCCACAACCCCAAGAGAAAACTTCACCATTTGCTGACAAAGCCAGATAGTGATGCCCATCTGAATGTGCTGCTATCTTCACAATATTTCTGGAAGCTAGACTCTGCACCAGCTGTGGTCCCTGTAAACCAAGCAAAAGCAATATGCTTACAAAATCTGCTGATGTTTTCCATCACGTAACTAGGTACAGTTTTCCTATTTTCCAGTTTCATCAAAACTTTGCTCTCAAATTAATGAGATGAAGGCATGAAGAACAAAATGGTCAAATATGACAAAAGCAATGCTTTCAAGTTATTTGTTCCCATTCTTATAGGTCTTCAGTACATATGAAAATGGTGTCTGTCTTAAGTTTATCTTAAGTACAGGCTACCTTAGTGATAAAGGCTTCTAATTACTTTACTGTAAATGGTGTAGTGTGTCGCTAAAGGACTCAAAATTATTCACACAAACATTTCTCAGTGTTACAACAGGAATGAATCAACCTTTATTCTCTGACTCCAGTATTTACAGATTCTTGACAATGACCAGGGATTGGATAATCAAGCTACCACCTTCCCAAGCACACTGGTCATGCAAAACATCCATCAAAAGACATTTCTTAGAAAGAATGTGAAAGACAACTTATGTTTATAGAACTTCCATGGGAGAGTAATTAAAACTATGAAAACATTATCAGAAGGCTTCAGTTTTCAGGGTGACAATAGTGTTTGAGAAACTACATAGCTTTTCATCAAATCAACTCAAGAGGCAAACCCCACTACTTCTGAAAGTTCAAATACAACAGAAAGCTCACAAAAAATTAGAATGTCTCAATGTACTCTCCCAAGAAATTGCAAATATTTAGAAGAGGAAACTCATCAAGCAATACAGGACAAATTTTTAAAAACACATAAAGAACTCTCACCAGAGTATCGCTGTTATATGCTTGTGTATAAACTCTTCCATTTCTAGATAAAATCAGAAAACGTTTCTCTGCACAAGCCACCTGTACAACACCAAGGTTGGCCAGTCCTTCACACTGAATTGGACCACTCACATTAGCATAATATTTCCAACCTATTAATCCCCAAGCAATGACCTCTTGCAATGATCCCTAGGAAACAAGAAATTCTGTAAGTACTAAATTTTGAAATACACAACTTATTAAAATCCACAGAGCAGATTATTTTTTAAACCTTTATATGGCAAATATGTTCAAATATGAGACCATCATTCTTTCCAACAGTCAATAAAACCTACTTAATTAGAAGACAGCAAAAATAAAGACCTGCATGCATCATATTCAGTTCAGTCTGGTAGTAAATGAGCAATGAGTATCTATGGTAAGAGATTCAGATATTTTCCAAGTTGGAAAGTTTGGCATTTACTTTTCTCTTTCTTTTATTTTTTTAGTACATCAGACCCCCAATATCTATATAGTCTGGTCTTGAGAATTTACTCTGATAAACACAAGGAACAGCTCAAAATATGGCAGAATTTGCCATAATGTGGTAAGAAAGAATGGTTCATAAACCATAAAATTGCACTCAAAAGCTCACTGAAAAGGGGCTGATGTAATATAAGTTACCCAAGTAAGAGAAATTTTGGAACTCAAGGTTACATTGTGAAAATCAGAAAGGAATTTGAAGAATCTTAGAAGCTGTTCCCCTTGCATTCTGAAATTCAGTGATGCTTTTAGGGAAAACATCATATTTGAAATTGCAAACAATTACCTTATGAGAGGTAGGAGAGCTACACTGTGGAGGCATACATGGGGTGGCAAGGCGATCTAAATGGGCCATGATCACCACAGCTGTTTGTCTCAGATCAATCGCCAGCTCATTGTCCTGTGGCAAAGTCAGATACCTCAGAAAACTTTCATTTGGACTTAGAGGGTAAGTCAGGAGCTGGAGAAGAGAAAAGAGCTGTCAGGAAGACATCCAAGGTATACCTATGAGACTACACCTGCAGATACACAATAAAGTTTAGATGAAGTAAAAAATAAAGATGACTATCAGCACAAGTGTAAGAGAAGATTAATTAACTCTGCACACCCTTTGTTTTACATTAGAGGAAAATCTGAAACATAAATGTTGACAAAATAAGATTGTGTATATGACAGAAAGCTACCAGCATAATAGAATTGATTTACTGTGTTTTATCAACCTCAGTAATAGCCACTAAGAGTCATAACTCAATTAAATACAGAATAAAAACAATCCCAATATACAGAAAAGCTACTTAGCCACATCTAAGTTCATTATCACATCAGCATTAACTATGAAACAATGCTTACCTCTAATCATGCTATGACATTCTTGCCCCTACCTCAAGAAACTCAAATGAAATATGAAAACCAAATGACCACAGTGTATATACATCTTACATGGAAAACACCACCACCAATTTTGTTTGGATAATTTTATGATTATTTTAGCTAGGCAAATTAAATTTGATTCCAACATAACGCCTCCTTCAAATAATCCAAGAACAAGTACCTGAATCTCTTCCTCAGTATTGGGCATGTCTTTATTACATATTATACTCTGAAATCTTTGTAGCAAAGGTAGAAGGGGTGCACTTGTTCCCTGTGCAGATCGCTCATTATCTGTTTCCCTCGTTCCATTATCCCAAAGTTGAAGTAGCAACATAACTGCAGACAACATTTGGCTAAAAGGGGGAATCAACATTTTCTATTAATAAGCATTCCTAAAACCACTGGGTAATCCATACAATTCAATCCCTACATTTTCAAGTTTAGCAAAATTGGATGTCAGGGCCTTCTGTTTCAAAGAGATTATCAAAATATAAAAAATGGATTTTGCAATCTAGGTAATGTTAGGTCTCAGTCACCACTGTCTTAATGAAAAGGTGCATATGCTTTAAACCACAATTATTACATTAAACCCAAACCCATGAAAACTGAAGACTATCAGCCCATTCCAACAGTGACAGTTAAAAATCAGAGTGCTCATGCTTCTCACCTTAGTGTACCCCTCTGCACTGCCAGTTCAAGCAATATGGCAAGTGCCAAGTGCTGGTCTTGCAAAGGAATGTTTCCTGGCCCTTTGGTACTGGGAGCTCCATGCACATCTCTATTTAAAAGTCAAATGATATACATTAACTAATAGGAAATGATACACAATTGCTTACCAAAAGCATCTACAACAACCTAAGAACCACTAAACTTACAGAAAAATATCAAAGGGATGATGAAAGCAGCTGAGAAGAAAAGCCTACACATTCCCAACTAGATCAAGTTTTAGAGGGACAGCAAGGCTTTAAAAACACCCCAAGCTTCACCATCTATCTACAGTTCTATTAAACATGCTGAGAATATGAAAAACATTTTTCACAGGTGAAATTCAAATACGCTTTATGATATTCACCTAAAGGATGTAGTTCCAGTATTGAAAAGACATATCTAGTAACCACTAGTAACTTCTAGTAACTACTGTAAAAAGGTAGCAACTTGAAGCCCACTTCAGCAACAGGGAAAAGCAGGGGACTGTTCCAAGCTCAATATGAGTGTATTTTCCCTTCTGCACAAAAATCTGTATTATCTTACCGTACTTGAAGGGCACAATTAAAAGTGCACATATATAGCATTACCAAAGAATAATTCTGCAGATATATTCACATGAGTAAAATACAATTGTTTTGGTAAGCCTTCATGCAGTGATTCAGAATATTCCAATTCAGGTTTTTCTTAGGAAGTTAAATTCATGAAATCATATTTAAAGAGCATCATTTTAATAGTCCATTAATTTTTGCTTGCTTGTATAACAACATGAGGAAAGGAAGGAAATCTTTCAAATTTTCTATAAATCACTATGTTTATACCACCAACTTCTGAGAGATGCACACTTGCCATTTAACAGCTCAAAAGTAGAAACTTACCCAGTCACAACAGACCTTAGGAATTTAGTAGCTCTTTCTACCACTTCCAGCCACACAGAAGATACAGTCCCTTCATCAAAAAGGGATGCCTCTGGTAGAGCTCGCAATGCATCAAGTGATTCCTGTAACAACTCACTGCACAAGTCTGCATCTTCACCTAAGGAACACAGCAAGAGCAGTTACAGTCCCCTCTTTACAGAAGTTAGAGAAATTGTTGTACACGGTATTTTGGTGAGCTTTTCTTCAACACAAGATACAAGGTACTTCCTATAGACAGAGTTCTCAATTTTCACATGAACATTTGACTGCAAGATTCTGAAGAAAGCTTTGCCAAAAAAAAAACCAAAAAAGAAAACCAAAAAAACAAAATTCAGAAAGGTGAAAACCCAAACCAGTCCATTTCACAATGTAGCTACTAAGAGGATATCTAGGGTTGGCTGGATTAAGCCCACACCTGACATCTGACCAAATGGTCCAGGCTGAGTCAGGCAGGTTTAGTGGCACAGGTGACAATTCTGCCAACCTCTGCAATTTGACAAGAGCTGACAAGCACACAAACTAAACACAAGCTTCACACTCCAAGTTTTTTTCTAAACTGCTGCTATCATGCAGTAATACAGTGGCTTGACCTTGTCTGAAGAATAAATCTATCTTTTCTGAAATCTAGCATTAAAAATACATGCTTTTCATGAAATCCAAACTTACCTACCTCAGCATAAAATATTCCAGAAAAAAACAGCATTGATAATGGCTTAGGTGGCTTTGATCAGCAACAATATTGTTTGGCATAGTATCACATAAGTGCAATTATGCAAATCTATCAGTCATAAATTTATAGTTCTATGCCGATATTTAACACACACAAATTTTAATGAGTCACCTGGCTTCAAATGAAATATATATTCAATATGCTCAAGAGCAGACCTACCTGATCTCCAGGCTCTACGAAGGAAAGCAAATGCAAATGAAAGTGCTGCTCGGGATCCAACACGGGCAAGTCCTTCCACACCTTTGCCTACAGGTCTTGAGCTAAATAAAGTTATGTATGAATAGTTTCAATAAATTTGTATTACAATTATATATATTTATGTTATGATTATTTTGTATAACATAGATTAAATGATTTTATAATCTAGCCATATGCATGCATATACAATTACACAATTTTTATTTGTAAAGGATCACAGCTGTGATTCTTGAGAAACCAGGTGAACAACATCAAAATGTCAGCAACCAAAATTCAACTTCAACCACTTCAAAGAAACAATTCAATGTCCAATATCAAAAAGCTTCAAGAGAAAAAATATAAACCAGACCAGCATAATGGACTACCACCAAAAAAATGCCCACAGTTACTCAAAGTGAAATTATGATGCTTTGCTCAAAATACACAAACATAAGGTACTTAATGTACCAATTATTTACTCAGGAAGTCTATATTTTTAGTTAGTTTGGACTGCAAAAACAAAGTCTGCAGAGTTTTCTTTATTTAATCTTTAATTATTGATAATTAATTCCATTCATTTTTTACATTATTTTTCTTCCTATTCAAGTGTCAACACTAAAAATCTCTCTTTTGCAGTTTCTGTACTTGTGTAAGGAAGAGAGAGAGCTTCAACTTTTCATAACATCCAATGGACTCACACTTCTGTTAACTTCTCATACAATCAAATTAATTTAAGTAAGCTCCCCTTTGTAGTCAACAACAAGAGATTCCCTACCACTTCCAACACTGAACCACTGAATCTATTTTGTGAGATTACAAAGAAAGTGAATGTCTTAGGACTTTTGCAAGAAATTATACTTGTATTTTTAGCAATATGATAACTTAAACATATCAGTGCTCTATTTAATCAGAGATGAAAAAATTTCAAGACAACAGTCTATTCATATAAAAATATCCTTTGTCAGAACTCCAATTCCATAATAACTAGTTGTGATATCTACTTACATTCTCCTTTCATATCTGAAGCTAGATCAACCTAACAAAAATTTCCCTAGCCAAATTACTTGTTCTGTCAGGCAGCTACTGAACACTTTATTTAATGCCTTATCTGATAGATTTTTCTATTTTTAGGTCTAGATAGTTATCCTGACATGAAAAGGAATCAGATAGTTCCTTACTCAGTTACTTCTCTTGAAATAGTTGCATATAAAATGCATAATTACATAATTTCTCACTCAAACTAAGGAAAAACTATGTTCAGCTTTTTTTTGTATTTGTATTAACTAGTTGCATACAAAATGCACAATTACATCATTTCTCACCCAAGCTAAGGTTCTATGTTCTGCTTCTATGTATTTGTATTTTTAATTTATGTGAGCTGAGCAACTATTTAACTGAGCAACTACTGACAAAAATATAATGTTACTCAAACCATGTAATTTCCATTAGCACCATTTCTGAAACAGGCTTCTCCATACTTTATAGCTGAGCAGAACAAAAAAAAAATACTTCAATAAATGTATACTTATAGCTCAAACCTTAATATCTACAGTAATGTATTACAATAAAAAACCTCCTAGTACCAACAGAGACACTATAAGAAAGCAACAGGCAAGGAGGACTGATGGCAGGTAACACCACTTAATATGGTAAAGCCATCTTAAGAAATAGGTTTCTTTACAATTAATGTTTCACAAGGAGGAATAAAACCGATTAAGCTCTCACAGACAGGCTGATAACCTTTCTATGGCTTTTCTAATGGATTAACTTGTTCATGCATGTGTTATTACCTCTTCTTATCCACAGCAGGCAGAGGAACACTACTGCTTTTCCACTTTACTTTGACGTTCTCCTGAAGAACTGCTCTGTTCAAAGCTATGAAATATCGTTCCAGGATAACCAGCCTCTGCTTTAGCCTCATGGCTGAGAGAGCTGTTGTTGCAGTTTGTGTGGCCAGACTTTGCTGTTCCTTCACCAGTACCTGAAGGCACTCCTTCAATTCATTCACGTCTGAGTATCAGAGAGAGAAATCATTTTATGGACATTCATCTTTGTTATATAAAGTATCAAGAACAATAAAGACAAATTGAAAACTGTAAATTGACCGAAAGTCTGAGTCCAGTGAAACTCTGTTTCCATATTTAATGCACAGGGTATGACATAAATACAATCATACTTAACAGGTATGTTAGTAGACATAATTAGAACCTTAGACAAAGGTTATCATCAAAACTGGCTTTGTCTAAACATATCAAAACCTTCATATTTCATGTCTGAAATTAAAACATCACAGGAAATATTTATGCATTCCAAAAAAACAAGTTAGACAACAAATTCTTATCATCATCCAATCCTAGAGTCAGACTTAAGTGCAGGCAAGTGCCTTGCAAGTCCCCACAAGAATATACTTTCATTTTCACCCCATACACATTCTCTTAAGTTTCTCAGAAGTTATAAAACTACTCTCTGAAGTTCTAGGATCACTGCCAAGAGCTGCTATGCTTCTGAAACAAATAATGTCAGAAATTTAAGATGCTTTCAAGTACTATTAGTAAATAAAAGATCTGACTTGTGCACCAGCACCAGAATAAGAATTCTTATTTCTCTTCACCAAAGTACACAACAGACCAAAGTTCTAGTAATCTAATAGCAGTAACAAATACACTGTCAAAAATAACTACAAAAAACCACTTTAAAACAAAAACTTATAAACTGTGTTTTTATATATTCTGTAGCTTTAATTCCTAGGACAAATATCAACAAAGTACATTCCTAAAGGGCTTCTTTTCTGTCCCCTCATTAACAGTCTGATCACTGAGCTACCCCATTCCTCTTTGCACTGCATTACTATACTTGTCCCAAAGCCAACCACATTTGTTTCCTGGCAGCTACACAGAAGTATCTTTGTTTTAAATGACACCTGAATAAGGGGTATGAAAGAAAACATATGTCTGCATATATGTAACAATGGCTTGTGAGAAGATGGACACACTTCAAAATAATTACAAAAAACTAACCCCAAAACCACACAAAACCAACATGTATTTTGTAACAAGTGCCTCCAAACTATAGAAATTTAGACACATTTATGGTAGTCTCTATGGTAAAGGTTTTATCTAAGAAGGCACAGAACTTCTTTTGCAACTGCAGCTGTAAAAAGTATTTTTAAGTTTTGTCCCCCATCTTTTTGTACCCAGGAAAGAATTCAAGCAGCCCTCTCTGCCACTGGATCACATTGCACAGTCATTTATGCTGTCAGCCATAACCCCAGCCTGTTTTCAACATTGCTACTCACATTTCACCATTTCATAATGTGTTAGATTCCTTTCCCTGGGCAATTCACATCTTTCCACCTGACTATGAGGGAATTATTTTTTCAGCAAGAGAGAACAGATTAAAAAAAATATTCCTTGCAGATAAGACCTCTCAGATGAAAGTGACAGCAGCAATTATACATGCTGACTCAAACAACAAGAAATATGACAAAATCAACAAGAAATTTGACAAAAAGCCACACCATCCCTAATTTTGACTCTACAAAATTTCCCAAAGAACTCTGTAGCACAGAGCAAACTCACAAAGAAAACCAACTCACAGTGAATACCTCGGAGTACCACAGCAGAACACAGTCAATTCTGACACATCCCAGTTTCACAATCCCTTTAAGCAAACCATCCAAATACACGAAAATAATGACATTTTTCTCCTCTTCTTGAACACTAAAGTCCTATCAACCTCTAAATAACCACCAGACTACAACACTGAAGTAAAAAATGACCATGCTCTCTTCTTCACAGAGACTTTGCTTATCACTGTTTGTTTAGACAAATAATTTCATCCTGCAGATTCATTTCCTAAATTGATAGTCCCATACCTATAGGAAAAGTAAAGAAATAGTCAATGAAGAAAAAAGATGGCACTTTAACACCTATGCTTGGGGAAGAGACTCTGATGTTTGGTACTACAGAAAGCAAGCACTGGGTGATAGATTCAGCAGTCTGTCAAGTAATACAGAGCTACAGCATTCATCCTTCATTCCTGCCTGGCAGGTCACCTAATAGTGAAAACCCTCGTAAATTGTTTCTGAGAGCTGAAGACTTACTTAGGTGAAAAAGACCTTTGTTTCAAAACAACACACAAAAAATCTATCATGGGGACTATTAGAAACACTTAGGACAAGCAGAAACCACCTACTCACCAATCCTCTAGCAATTACCTCACAAGGAACTTTCCTTAAAATCCTGAATATGCAATGCATACATTTCAAACTACCTTCAATCAGCCACAATGACAACCAGGTGTAAACATAAATTAGATACATTTCTTGTCAGCAAATTGCCTTTTTAAGGTTTAGGGTTTGACATGTTTCAATGATCTCAGATCTAAAGGGAGGTTAAGAAAGCTGGGGGATAAGGATGTGCCTCCACAAATAAAAATGGCTATAATTTTAGGAAGGCTTTCTAACAAAATTAAATAATTATGCTCATAAATATTTTATATAAACTTCCTTAGTATTGTAAGAATGCAAAACAAAGTTCATATACAAAGTGTAGTAAAGGCTGGAACAGGTAATAGTATCCTTATAACTAAGATATCTAAAAACTGAACCAAGAACTGTCTTGTTTTATTAAAAGTAACACTATTTTTAAGTGAAATATATCTATACACATTCTCACCTTAAATTTTCTCTTATTCCACAAGTAAATTTATCTTTACAAAAAATTTTGTTAATCGTTCTAAAGATTTAAATACATCTGGGAACCAATGCAGTGAAACTCATCTCAATAAACTTTCAAATCTGAGCAACACTTGTTCTGATGAACTAAACAGTCTAATGAGAGAATAGCTTATTAATAGTAACGATTCAAATTTCATCTGAGAAGGTTACAGGCAACTCTTTAAACAAAACTGTTCGTATGTCACTACACCAGCCCTTGATGCTAACCATCCTCTGCAATGCTATGCTTTGCCAATTATTCTGTGAAGGATGGAGACACATTATTTCCCTAATCTGCACCTGCACTGTAGGAGTTGGAGCCATACCACACCAGTCTAAATTCTCAAACCACCATTAGCAGAACACTTGTTAACTGGCGGCCATAGTCAGGTATGTTGCTGTCTGCAGTAGAGACAGGTAAAGGATTTACCCTCTTCTGTTAAAAATTATTACATCTCTCACTCTCCTCAGCAAACAACACAGCTAGGCATCTTCACTTACTAATTCCTCCTGCCCAAAGTCCCCTGCACTAGAAGGAAAAACACTGGAATTGTTTAACCCAGCCTATTTAACAGAACAACATTAGGAAGTGGTGTTATTCAGATATTTAAGCAAAATAAAGGATGAAACAAACAGCTGAAGAGAGCAGCTTCTTAAACCATCTCAGCCACAGCCAGAACACCAACCTGACATGAACCTAAGGCAGGTAGCATGACCAAAGGCAGTGTGCTCCTGTTCCAGCAGCACAAAGAAATAATTTAACATGCTTCGTGGTTCCTTAATATTCATTTCATTAGCTCTTTTAGGGAACACCACATGCTTCTGACAGATAAATCAGACACCTTAAAAATGCCAATATCAGACTGAATTGTTTCCAGGCTGACTACCAAACTTTATTAACAGCAAATATAATTGTTACAGTGTGGAGAGATTTCAGACTTGGAAACACATTTCAAGCAGAATTTGGCATGAATCTACCATTATAATGAGTACACATTCCTGTCACCAGCAGAACTAATGTGCTCTAATTTCCTAGAGAATTTAATATTTTGTCTTTGCTTTCCCCTCCCACTACACAGTATTTCCACTGGACAAAGAGGAAATAAAGGATGCAGCTGGCTTGGCTTAACAGGCTTCTAATGACCTTTAGAAAAACCTTTAGAATGAGAAAATTCAAAAGTTAGAGGGAAGGACAAAATTGCCATCACGTAAACATAATTTCCTTCAGAAACAAAACCAAAACAGGCCTAAAGAGCATTTAGATTTTAGCTTTCTGCTCCCCTGTTGAAAAGATGAACAACGTTAGACTTCACCTTATTAGTACTCAGCAGGAGAAATATTGGTTAGCTGCATGTGCATTCAAATACAAATGTACATTCTGTACAAATACAATCTGTGCATTCAAATTGCCTCTCATTTTGTGGCTGGATACAGGACAGTGCATGATCTGGAGGGGAAGCCTTATGAGAAGCAGCTGAGAACACTAGGTTTGTTCAGCCTGGAGGAGACAGAGGGGACACCTCATTGTGGTCTTCAACATCTTTGCCAGGGGAAGTGGAGGGGCAAGCACCCATCCTTCACTCTTGTGACCAGTGACAGGACTCAAGGACATGGCATAAAGCTGAGACACAGGAGGTTTAGGCTGGATATCCAGAAAAAGTTTTTCACTCAAAGGGCAGTTGGGCAGTGCACTTCTTCACTAAGAAGTGACTAAGTGGTCACAGCACCAGCCTGACAAAGCTCAACAAGTGTTTGGACCATGCTCTCAGGCATATGGTGTGACCCTTGGGACTGTCCTGAGCAGGACCAGGAGTTGGGCTCTATGATCCTCATAGGTCCCTTCCAACTCAGCATATTCTACAATTCTATAATTTTCCAAGTTTTAGATAGTCAGCAAAACTTATTTAAATTGATGTTCTAATACTCATGCACCAAATAAAATAGCAAGAATTTTGTCTTGTGTGTAAAAACACATGCTAACACATACACTCCTTAAGGGCATAAACAGCAGCCAAACAGGTATTTGGACCTGGACAAGTGGTTTCAAGCTGGGGTAGAGGGAACAGGATGGGATGATGATGCAAAGGCAAAGAAGTAAAAGAAAATACAGGGAAGAAAATACGGGATGAAGGAGCTCTGAGAAATGCAAAACAGGGAGGTCAAATTTCATCCTTTGACTCAGCATTTCTAAATCTAAATTTGAAAGTATGAATCAAGAAATTTGATAAAAGCCAAAAATATCTCAATAAAGAAGGCTAAAATAAGGTTTTTTTCAATGCCCTGACTACTTTTTAATTACTTCTGTAAACACTGTAAATTTAGAGTTCATCATGTAACTAAAAGCCCCTTACAAGATGGAAGTTCTGCCTAGCTCCTCTCACAAGACAAATGCAGGAATACAAAGGCACTCAGTACTAATAAGTCTCTCAACAAGCTCACTGAAGTCACATGGTTAATTTTAACCTTGCCTCTTCAGGAGTGCCTATAAAGCATTTCTTGGTGCAATCTTGGTGATATTGTAATAACAGTATCAGAAAAATAAGATGCAACATTGTAAAAAATTGGATTCAATATAGCAAACCTTAAGATTATTATGACTAAGAAAAAGAAGCCCAAGAAGATGAAATACTGCTCTGTTTTCTGTAGGCTTTCAACAACCACTTCAAAGGGTTCCTTTTTTTTCTTTTTTCCCCAATACCTAGGGGTAAACACCTGGACCTCAAATCGTATAAGATCTTAAAACCTCAATATCTTCAGAAAATAAAACTGATGAAGGTAGTAAACAAGAATTTTTAGGAAGAATCAGAGGAGCTGCTTTATAAATGTACTCAACCTGGTACGAATACAACAGGCAGAAGATAGTTTACAGGAACATCCATGTAAAAAATGAATAGTCTAACAGTGGTATCACAAAAGAGCTGAATATGAAATGGAAGAATACTAACATGCAAAAGAGAATGGAAAAAAAAAAACTCAAAGTCAAATAATGACTTACACACATGTATTTATTATTCTTATGTATTCTTACAGTACTTGGAATAGTAAGACCATTACAAAAAAAAGAAAAAAAGAAAAAAAGAAAAAAACTATGATGTCTTTGCTCTGTTCTGACAGCACAGTGACCTTAGCATAAATGAGACTTAGAGGAAGCATTCTGCTTCTCTGAACTTGTGCCAGGATGACAAAACAAGCATGGAGTCGAGGGGCGCATGATGTTCTGTTTCTCAACACATGTAACAAGCAGATTTTTCTCTCACAATCTCTTAGTCCTCCTGGGGGAGGGGTGTCACAAGGCCCACTGACCTAGATTAGCCTGCTGAAGTTTGACACCAAGGTCCTCCACACTTGGCAAAATAAGATTGTATTACAGCGCTTCTAAAACATACAGTGTCTAATATCTAGTTACTATTTTCATAATGTAAGGCTGCAAACCATTAAACTCAGTAGAAATACTTCAGTGTATTGACCTGAAACACTGACTTTAAATGCCCCTTCAGTTCTTTTTGTAACGTAACTTCAAATCTCCATCTCTGAATTATACCTTACTTGGGAAGGAATATAAACCATAAATGAAGACATAGTAAGTCTTTCTTACTTGGTCAGCAATGATATATTTAAGAAGCAATTCTCCTTTTTTAAAAGTTCCTTCATGGTTTTGACAAGGAAATGTTCATTTTTTGACGGATAACAGAAAAAAATGTGTAAAACAGCTCTCATTTTATGAAACATTAACAGAAAGTATCAAAATGGAGCAGATGCTGTATAGTTTTTTCAAAATTAATTACCAAGCCACAAAAACTTTTGAGCTGGCTCGAAAGGCAGCTGTTAGCTACATATCTGACAAATGCAAGGCAAAAATTAACAAGGTAACCTACAATCTTGAACAAAAGCCACAACTGTGGCTTGTTTATGCAATAAATATATTTATTTATTTATGTTTAAGGATTTTTGCTACGTGACACAAACTTCAAGCACAAATGGTAACAGAGACCAAGGAATAAAAATTTATTTCTGACACATTATGAAGTCTTCACATGTTATTTCTAGAATAAGACTCCATACATGTGGCAATAAACCATAAGCACTAAAAGTGCTTATAAACAGAAAAGCTATTACTATTTACAAAACAGAAATCTATTTCTTTCTGAAAACTCCAAACACATGTACATCCTTTTTATTCGGAAAAAACTGTTTTTTCAATTTTTTAAAAAATAATTAGAGGGTCAGCCTAAAGGCCAAGTCTTGTCCCAAACACTTTGGGCAGCTGGAAGAAATTTGGTAAGATTTTTGACATTTAAATTACCATTCTGTAAAATAGTTTTATTTTACTTTCTAGCAATACACATTAAATAAGAATATAAGACATAAATAATGTGACCTTCTGCTCACATCTCTCCACCACATTGAATTCTCGCTCCCTCTTCCACTGTAGTGGCAATTCTTATCATTCCTGATATACTGCAAGATTCTGTCCCACTACCAGAGTGACAGCAAATCCATCTGTCCCCCTGTCCTTAAGGAAAGGGAGCAAGCAGGCTGGCACAGAGCAGAGGACAGCAGACTGGCAGCTGACCTGCAGCTGAACAGAAACAAGTATCTCCCCTAGCAAACACAGCTACACAGATGCAGATTCTGGCACTGAAGAGATAACACTTTTCCCAGGGATCTTCAAGTGCTTCTGGGTGAGGGGAAAGGACAAGTGGCACAACAGATGTCTCTGAAGTTTGTACATGCCAACATCTGAATCAGGCAACATCATGTACCAGGAACTGTAAAACAAACTACTGAACTGAGGCTTCTTCTGATCTGCTATTTTTAAACATGGACAATTTTAGACAATGAACTTCTGCTCTACAGTAACAAGCAGACACAAACTTTAACAGCTTTCAGTATCAAAAATATTATTTTATAGACCCCTACATGAAGATAATAACACACAAACGGCTTTTCCACTGCCAGCACAGGTGCAATTACTGTCAGCAAAGATCAAGACAAACAGTTAACTGAACTAACCATTTCAACCTTCCTCCCATGATTCACACAAACCTATCTACCACAACATGAAACCAAAGAGAAAAATCACCTATTAAACCATTACTGCTTGCAGAAAATACAAGCTTCAGAAACTACCATAATTTCTCTATAATGCCTGCAACTGAAAAGAAATGTTCTGAAGACATTGGAACTTTTCACTGGGTAACTTCATTTATTACAAGTCAGTCTATCATTCCTTCAAGCAGCCTGAAAGGGGCAAATTGACTCTTCAAGTCAAGAGTCTAATTAAACCTGAAATTAATAACAGCAAATGTTTCATTTCAATCACAGTTAACCACTTACCCAACTTATTTCACTAACCTAAGAGATGCATATGTCAGCAAGTATATTTGATACAAATACTTCCTACAAAAGTAGGAAGCCACAAAAGTAGTGATCACTATAGAATACATAATGGCAGTGACAATGACCAAAACAGCTGTAATACCTGGTTGTTTACCCCACACCCAACTCTCAACAATCGATTTGGCCCTGTAAGTGGGCAGTGGAGTCTCTTCTTCATCTTTCTTTTCTTTGTCATTTTGCTCTTCTTTCTTTGATGCAGTTTGGCATTCAGTGCTATCATCTAAAGAAAACAAAAGGGAGGGAAAAAAGATGGGTTAAGCTACCTTCAATTCAGGTTGGAATTCAGGTCTAGATTAGAAATGTAAAGGTGAAATCCCCAGCCCACCAGATTACAGAAATATTGTCTGTCATTAAGAGAACACCATGGGGGGAAGTAGTATTTTATCATGTAAACTGTCACAGGTGCTGGGTCTCGTGTTACATTTCATAAGACAGTGACCTTACAATCCAGAAATCACCTCTGTAACTTCCTCTGGATGATGAACATTTAATATAGGCACCATCATGTAAGAATTTCAAAGGCTTTGCAATACACAGTACTGCAAAGGAGGTACTTGAATTCAGATTGTGCCCCCAACTATCCCCATTGCTGCAGTATTTTCTTTGTTTTACATTCCATTTCTAATAGAATAAAAATAGACAGCAATAGCCTTCAATTCAAAATCTAGGAGAGCTATATATTGGCATTTACCCTAATTTTATGCAGTAGTATGTCAACATCTGTAAAACATCTAGCATCTCAGTAATTACTAGCAAGTAATGAAAATAATACTACCATTTCCTGCCCAAGCAACAAAACAGCACGTGCAATCCTTTTGAGACAACTTTCACAAAGTCAGAACACAGGCATCAGTCAATTATCACTGAAATCAAAGGCTGCCTGAAATCTCAATTTTCTAAAGACAGTAGAACTAGACAGCTGGAAGCTCCTCTTTATTTATATTGGGACTATGGATTTCCATATCCATACCTCCAGACAGTTCAATGCATAAGATTGCCTTGCAGTTGACAAACATGTGACCCACTACTTTCCTAATCCTGGCCTTCTTCTCAAACCATACCACTCAAAATTTCTCAAGTCCAGCATCTGAAATTTGTCCATGAAGGGTTCAGTCCCAGCCATCATTACCTGGCTCCCAGAACTGACCAATCCATCATTTCTATCTGCTGCCAATCTAGTTCAGAGACTCCCTCATAAATGTCCCAGCCACAACGTGACAGATAAACACTAGTATTTTGTCTTTTTTACTCTCTCACCCCACATACCCCACCAAAAAAAAAAAAAAAAGCATTTGTACTGGTATAAATCATAAGAAAATAATAAGCAAGAGGTTTACATCAGTAGCCAGACACAGAACATCTGACTGCAGACTGCCTCACACTCAGAGTGAGATCAAAGGTTCTCATTACCTCAGAATGTACAAAAAACACCTATCACAATGTACAAAAACATTCAACTATTTTTTCCATCTGGCCTAACAGAAAATTAATGCTTAATCTGGTTGGAACTGGATCTGTGATTCCCTCTTTTTTTTTAACTGGAGACAATAACACCTCCCAAAATAAAGCTTTTTTTGGGGAGCCTTAAATACACAAATTTTAAATTAAAGCACTGCTTCCTAACCTATAACTGACACTAGTGCTCAGGAGGTGGAAGATGAAGACTGAAGGGCAGGAAAAAAAGGAAAGGAGGCACAATCACAGTATCCATAGTGGAGCTGAAATTGTGGGCCAAGGAAGAGACAGCAAAGTCACTTAAGAGCAGGAAAACACAATTTGAATATACCTCTTGTAAGTGGCAAACAGAGAACCTCACTGTGTCCCTCAAACACTGAGGAACAGCCTGTGAGTCACCAGTTTGATAACAATGTCCAAAATGTGATTCAATCCAGCTGTTTTTTTCAAAGACAGAAGCAAATAACATTAAAAGTACAGAACCCATTATAGACCAAGGACCCTGTTCAGCCCCAGTAGCTCAGAATATTTCCACAGTAGCACCATAATGTCACTGTTTCTCCACTCACCCACACGTCTAGAGACACACTTTGCAGGGTCTGGAATTTTAGCTAGTGGGTAGAAGGGTGCTGTGCCAAGATGCAGTTTTGCAGGCAGCTGTAGGAGAACTTGTTATACTTTTTAACAGATCCTTGGCAAAGGATGACAACCAAGGGCTACAAACTTAGTAATTTTATCCAACTCCTCACTGCAGGTAGAGATCCCAATCCAGGTGGGAACTCAAGCTTTGTATGGAATAAAAACAGTCCTGGCACGTAAATCCACAGGAGGATTTTTTTTTAATTGTCTGTATGAACCAAGAAGAGGAGAAATGAGAAAAAAAGTAGGAAGGAAATTACCTAAAACTCACATTAAAAGACCACGTCAAATTGTTCCACAAAGACAGTTCAACTTGCAAAAACCACTTGCCACACAAAGAGACAAAGCCAGTATCAGTCTAGACTGAAAGCAGCAACACAGACACCATAATTATTCTGTTATGCTTCATGAAAGATTCTTAAGCAGGAAGAACCAATGATTTTCCAGAAAGGGTCAGGGAGGAGAAGTGTCTTGAGCGAAGCCAGAACAGACCAAAGTAACAAGTAATAAGACAGTTTTCCAAACAATGCCTGCAAAAATACAGTGCAGTGTGTCAGCATGATTTAACTTAATTTTGTGAACATCGTGGTGGGGTAAACAACTGTGTAACATCTCCCTGAAAGACCTTTCTCTTTATTATATTTTAGTTAACAGCCTTATACCTCTACACTGAGGCAGGTAGGCACAGCCAGCAGTCAAAACTAAGCAAATGAAATAACCATACTCAACTAGAAATTAGCTCCCAAATCAAAGCACAGCAGCTTACCATGTGTGCACTATCTTGCACAGCCATAGCCTAATCTGGTATAAACAGAGGATAAAAAGGAAGCACTAAAAATGGAACTTACATTTCATAATCAATGAAGAAAAAAACCTGACACTGCATAGTCGCCTCCACCACCTGTTAGAGTATGGTCTTGTGCTGCTCTGAAATGCCAATGAACTCACGTAGTTGGAAATTCCTCCACAGAGAGAAAGCCTGCAACAGTTTACCTACAGATGTTGCCATTGACAGGGCAAAAAGTCACAAGGTGTGCTTTAGACAAGGGCTGTACCTTATAACCACCCTAAACCAGCATTTGCTAGTCCCAGATTCAGGAAATATTTCAGCTGCAATCTATTCTCTGTCAAAAATCCTTCATTTTTTACACACACACACATATAACCTACTACATACACAAAATCAATAGTTATTTGTGAGGGAAAGATACATGCCTTACCATTTACAAACCATATTTATACAGACTTCTAGATTAGATGATAAGATTCTAATCTCCTAATCCTAATCAGGAATAAAGTTTCTTTTCTTCCCTAGTATAATTTATTTTTTTTAAATGCATTAAATTATGTTTTTAATTTACAGTAGAGCATTCTACACTTCTGAAGTCAAACCGTCCAACAGAGTGACTACAGACTTCCCATCCTGCAGTGAGAGTACGACAGTCCATAGCTGAGCACTGAATTCTTGAGTCACTGGGTGCAGCCCACAGCTGGGTCAGGGGAAGCAGAAGAGAAAAGTGGCACTTCTCACTTTTAACAAGTTCTCCCTTACATAAAAAAGGAGACTCAAAGGGGGAGCCAGCCTACACCCCTTACACACTACTACAGGTTGATTTACAACGTGGTCTGAACAGCAGCCACCACAACCAACTCCCACATACTGTTATTCTTGCCACAACTATTTCATTTCTGCCAGCCTCTCTGGAATTGCTTGTGGCATTTGGACTTCATTTAACCTGCTTGCAGGTGCAACACTGAATGAGGTTTGTGTATTCAGAGGCACCAGGCTGAGAAAGGTCCAGCTTTCAGGAAAGGGGGAACAGAAGAGGAAGCCCACAGTGTTTACCAAAGGCAGGACAAAGGCATGAAGCTGATGATTTTATATTTTTATCCTGGAACTTAAAACAGTTAATTGAAACAGGATTTTCCACCTATGAAGTTTGAGGAATCAAAAATAAATAAGAAATAGCAACCCACAAAAGAGACCTGTATGTCTTAAAGAGACTGGTTTGTCTTAAAGTTTTACAGTAACAGTTCTCTAACTTGAAAATTTAGTAAGAATAGTATTATTTAATACTTTTTATTATTTTCAGAACATAGTTTCCCATATACAAGGTATTAATCTAATCCAAATTTCCTGAGGGCAGCCTGATTGTCTTTGAAATACCTGCAATGCTGCAAGTGCACCTGTACTTGGACATCACTTCTGTCTCAGCTGTGTCCTCAGATGTTACAAACACATTCTTTTGAACACACTTATCAAACACGTTTTTCTTAAAGTGCCATGAATTCAAAACTAAGACCTTATTCCTAAGCAAACATTCTTGCTAACAGGAGAAAAAAAAAAAATTCACTACTTCTGTACTCTTCCTAGAGAGGAAAGGAATGGTTTTTGCTATCAATAGCACGTTCTTCCAGTCTACTGCCACTGCTAATATCCACGAACAGAATGAAGTGTCTCTTCTGAACAGTCAGCATCAACAGAGAGCTAGTGACAAAACAGACTTATAGTGGATGGGCCTAAATCGAAACTTCTTAAAAAAGACTGAATAAAAGGGACTACATACAGCAACCTCTCTTGCTCATCTCCACATTAGTAAATATAGCAGCAAACTCTGAATATTGACATTAATCTATACTGCTTTTCACGTAAAACCACTGGGTTTTACATAAATCTCATTATTTGTACGTACTTTGCCCTCTCCTCTTGAATTACATTTGTAGATCATTTATGCAATAAAAAGTAAGTACCAGCCAAACAGATTTAATACTTTAGATTTTTATTTCATGAAACTCAACTTGAGCTGCAAGTTCAGAGGTGCAAAACAGCCATCAATTTTTCTGGTTCCATGATTCACTACTGCCTAACAGAATCAAACATACAACCTGATTGACAGTGACCAAAAATAGCTTTGATTAGCCCTTTTTTCCCTCAAAACTCAAGCCTGATAAGCAAGATAGCTGTATTTTAGAATCCTGTAGGCCAACACAATAACATTTATGAAGGCTAACTTCACTGAAGCACAGTTCATACATTATTCTAAGAGTTAAGAGCCTGAAAAAGCTGCTATTTAAATTCCTCACCTAGTAACTGTTTCAAGAAATAAGTACAACATATACCCTCCTGCTGTGTAAAGGAACAGGTGTGATCTGTGCTACACAATACCTACACTTAACTCCTGCAGAAGCAAAGACAAGTGGAAGGTGGCATTTTAGTTTCTACCTTTGTTACTCACCATCCAATTCTATCTTAATTGGCACTAGAATAAACTAATTTTCCTCAAGAGTATTGTGCCCATGACGGTAACAGGTAAGTGATCTCCCTGGCTTTGTCTCAACCCCCAAACCTTTCCATTTTATTTTTTCCCTCTGTCCTATCAAGGAGGGGCAGCAAGCAAGGAGCTGGAAGGCTGGGCACCTGGCTAAGGTCAACCCACCACAATACAGTACTGGAAACAAGCGGCAGTCTGCCTTTACCATCACCACACTATGCATATGAGAAAGCTTTCAAAAGCCTCATCACAGCTTGGACATTTTAGAGCATCATAAAGGCTTTATTTATACAGTAAAGTGTCAGAAACTCTGTATTTTTAAATAACAGTGGTTTACAGCCTTTAACACTTTATACCTTTTTGAACCTTCTAAGAGGTGTACATACATACATCCAGCATTAAAAAAAAGAAATACTCTGCACAACGATGAGAAAGTGTCCTAAGTGTGGATAAACATGAAGTCACAGATGATTGACTTATCACTTCTGGATTTTTATTTTATACTGCTGTCTATACTTTACACCATAACTAACTAAAAATCTCAATTCTCTGCAGCTACTTAGCTATAAAAATATTGGAACAATTTTCTGTCAAAGACTAGCAAAGGTACAACTCTAAAAACAGTGTGTAAGTACCCGGCACAAAAAAGATCAATTCATCAATTTCATTTACAATATAGGTATTTACTTTATTATATCCTTCAGTTTTACAGATGTTTATTATCCTTCTTCTACATGAAAGCACAGTGTGTTGAATGGTTATACCACAACCACCACAACACCTCTATCATGAGCTGTCAGTTAATGGGAAAGCATTTCCTACAATTCCTTTAGGAGGTAATCCTTCCCTTTATTGCATCAAGTTTACAACACCTTTTATTAATATACATGGAACTGGGCAATCCAAAGAACAAAATACTACACTACCTCCACTTATTTCACAAGCAGCTTTCTGGTAGTAGCCTTTCTGATAAGATCAGCTGTATTTTCACCCAGTGTCAACAATAATACTCCAAAGGGCTAGCAGCATAGGGAAGACAAAAGTTTTCTAACTCTGAAACAGTTAATAATATCATATCATATATAATATCATATATAGTAATATATATAATATCATATATAATATAATATATCAGGTTAAAGTAACTTGATTTTTTTCTACAGCATGCAGCCACTAATAACCAACAAAGCTTATACTCTTGATAAGTAATATCAACTATAATTCATTCTTTTCTCAAATTATTGTATCTTCCTGTAGAAGTCACCCCCTCTAGTCAAAAACACATCCATTCATTTATCCTATTTTTAAAGGAGGCATACTAGAGGCATGAAAAAATTGTCAATGTGAGAAATTGAGCATTATTGGTTTGAAACATCATTCTACCCCCCTCAATACAGTTCAGGAAGTAATAGATGATAAAATAGCTCCTTGTTACCAAAGACAGTATTTCTACCCATCTCTTCATTTATCTGTAAATCTTACAAACTATTGACAAAACTTATCTGACCATTTGGTGAGTCCACTTCAACCACATCAGGAAACAAATATTTTCCTTTTTAACTAGTTTAATTTTTTGTTCAGTAAGGAGTCAAAAGAGCACCATTTTTGTGGTGAAGACAAAAAGAAAGCAAGAGCAGAATCATCCCATTCCAGCATTGCCCATCACAAAACAAAATCCACCCCCACCAAAGTAATCTCTCTAAATAGATGTATTACTCTGCCATTTGCAGTGTTTGCAGAGTGTTAGAACTGCTCAAAGTACACTGAAAACTTAAAAAAAAAAACAAACAACCAAAACCATGCACTACATTCTCAGGCAGATTATGGACAGTTTTAAAGCTGACCTTTCAGCTACTTTCTGAAGATTGTAAACAAAATTAGAAATAGCAGTATCAGCTTTATCCCATTCCTCAGTCCACTTCCTCTAAACAAAGGCTTCAAGCTGTAAACACACCAAGCATACCAAACAGAAAGACACTGCCAAGCCTCTCTCATAATAACATGCCTAGTTATAACGTTAAATTTCAGAGGCTGGAACAGATTTAAGCCTTCATTTGGAGGCTTGGACATTACTTTTCCATACACTTTAAAGAAATCGCTTTCAATTGTATTTAATTCAGAACATTAACACCTGCAAATTGTACAGACAGGTGATGATAAACGAAAGTTTTGTGATAGTATGGAAGCTGAAGTCCATTTTCATCATCACAATGAAAGTAAAAAAATGAACAAATTAAAAGAAATTCATACCTTTTCTTGGAGGTAGTTCACCACTCTGTATTAATTCTGTTCCAGGATATACAATCTCTCCATCTTTTACCATTTCATTCCACAAGCCACATAGTCCATCTCGTGTAAAAGCAAGCTGTTAAAAATAATACATTATATATAGTTATATTTCTCTCACTTTTCTCTCAAGGCAACTCAAGCTAACACTTAAAACACATCTGATTTTATACATCATTCCAGAAGAAAGAAAACACATGTACCATCTCACTGGAAATGAGATTGTGTGTTTGTGTGTATGTGTGTATGACAAGGATTTAAATAATCTTCAGAACCTCTGATTGTCTAGCTATGCTATTTTCAGGTTAAAAGTGCAAAATGGTAAATTTTAGATAGGTGCAAGTCCAGCAAAATGAACTTCTTTTTTTGTGACAAATTCTCATCAGAAGCGTGAATCTGGTCACTTCAGAACTATCCACCCATTCCAAATAACATTAGCTGGGGTGGGGGCAGGGAAGAGGGAGTGGGGTGTCCTTTTTTTCTTTAGGAAAAGCTATTCAAACAAAGTCAAGCTGCATAAAATCTCAAAACAGAGAAGCACACAGTCCCCTTGCCAACCAGCCACTGAAGAGCTGGGCATCTTAACCAGAATGATGACATCAAGGCACAGATTTGTAAATGAATTCAGCCAGTTCAATCTGGTCCTGCTGTGCAAGCCATGTCTCACAACCCTCCCTCTTCTTTCCAACTGCTACAATGCCTCCTCTCCCAGGAAGAGCCAGGTTATGGAATGGATCAAGCCTAAAACCAGCTGCACTCAGAGGGAGAGCAAAGGGCTGCCCCAGTCCAGGTCAGCTCCCAACACACTTTGTGTTCAAGAGGACAAATACTGGCAACAGAACATAGGCTCTGCTAGCTGGAACCGCTCACAAAAGCACTGGCTGTAACACAAGTCTCCTAATGATTTAGGAATTTGGATCTCCCTTGGAGAATCCCAATGACCAGGATAGCTTCTATTTTACGGATGCTGTTTTTTGCTTTATAAAACACTGCAAAACAGGTATCTACATCCCAAGTGAATTGCATAATAACCAGGCTGTAATTCACAACTGTATAGCATAAGGGAGGAGGGCAGGACATGAAACTGAAAAACAAAATACTTTCTGCATACCAAAGTGGTGCAGAGGATCACATTAAAAAAAAAAAAAAAAAACTAAAAAAAACCCAAAACCTAAAAAAACACCACAAAAATAAATAAAAAAAACAAAATTAAAAAAACACCACCACCTGCTCAAGGCTTATTCAGAAGCATCTCTGTGTTACATAACCAGCATTCAAATCCAAAGTCTTTTAGCTGAGAAGTAATACAAAGATGTGGCTTACAACAACTGTCATAAAATATTTACCACTGCACAGAAGTCCACTAGTCTCAAGCAAATAGCTCAAAATAAAATACATTGTAATGATTAAAGATTACAGGTTTTAAGAGACACACCAAGCAGCAGGGAAGATACTTGCTGATCCAGCTCATCTCAGTTAACACGAATTAAAAGACAAGTCGCATGCTTTCACAAGACTGTAACACACTAAATGACCATAGTAATTTCTTGACTTCATATTGAATACTTCAGAAATCCACTCCAACACGTATGATTTCAGTAATTCTCCTTTCAGCATAAAATATGAGTTGACACATTGTATGTGTCTGTCACTATTGCCTGACTGGGGCAGAATCATGCAGTGTGAGGTAGACATTATTCATCTTACCTGTGATCTATCAATTGTACAGAACCAGAAGCAAACTCTGACCATGCTTGACTGAAAGGTAGCCCCTGTTCTTCAGTGTTAAACAGCACAAAGAACTTTTGCAAAGATTTGTGTTTCGCTAAGAGCTTTACATTTGGCTTCATTTTTTAAAAACTGGAATAATCTGAAGTTGCATTTCAACATTTCAACATGGAAAAAAATCATTTGCCATTAACCGATTTTCTTGATCATTCCCAGTCTATGAATGTTTCAACAATAAATAGTGTTCACTTTTTCCTTCTTTAGATGTGGTTGTACACTTTAGCAGGGCACCTAGGGAATTTACTTTTCATAGATTTTTTTCTTGTGTAAAATAGAAAAACAGCTGTTTTACTGATTTTGATTCATATAGTGGTGATAGATTCTTTTTTTAAACTTTCATGTGTTAAATGCTAACCTATGGTAAAACACAAGCTTGAAAAATAGCTAGTGAGGCAACCCTCCAGATGGGTGGCATAATAAATTATAGTTGTCACAAATTAAAGATCTTTCTCTCTAATAAAGTGTCTTTTTCACACATTTTACTTTACATTCTCAGATCACCTCGGCATGGGAAATTATTCTCACAGCCCATAGAATCTAAATGTCTCCAGGCTTTGAATGCCAGATTCATAATGTAACACTGTTCTATTTCAGAAAACTTATTTATTACTTTTGAAAATATTCATATAAAACAGAATCAGGAACTGCTTTCTCCATTTCAACCGCTAATCCTTTTACATGGCACAAAGTTCACTCAACTCTTTCATGCACTAAAAACTGAAAAAGTAAACAAAATTTCTTTGGCCTTGGGTTTGGTTCAAAGTCTTATCAAAGTAATTTTCTTGGTATGTTGCAAAAAGATAGAGGAACCACCAAGACTACAGGTCACAGAGTTCCACCTCCTTCTCCAAACACCATAAGCAGCCTTCAGATAAACAATTTTGCCTACTACTCAGGTTAGTTAACATTTTGTCAGCAGTATGTGTCTTGGGGGAAGGGAAAAAGGAGACAAAATTGAGAGTAAAGAAAGACTTGACTGACTTTGAACGGATAATTAAGAAACAGTATTTACAACCAACTCATCTGTCATAACTGTGGGCAACTTGATTTCATCTGTAACAAAATGACTATTAATCTACTCAACATTCAGCAGATATCTAGTATTTGCTATATATACTAGCCAAAAGTGAAAGAAAAGTCTGAGTTTTTAAGTGATAAATTATTGAAGAAATTTTATTTTCATGATCTCAAAATTACATAATCATAACAGAAAATTTACAGCTCCCTTAAGAGAAATATTTCTTTTATCCAACAGAAATGGGGGGGAGTGGTTGATACAAAAGAGGGTCGTGCTGACATCCAGAAGGCCCTTGACAAGCTGGACAAATGGGTTGACAGGAAGCTGAACAAGAAGTGCAAAGTCCTACAGCTGGGGAGGAACAGCCTCAGGCATCAGTACAGGTCCAGTGCAGGGCTCAGTGTGAGAGACATGGACAGAAAGGAGAGAGCCAAGAAAAGAGCCATGAAAATGATTAAGGGACTGGAACACCCTTTTTATGAGGAAAGGCAGAAAGAAAGGTCTTGGGAGGAAAGCTTATACACATATATACATACATATACATATATATATATATACACACACACACACACATATACATATAAAATCTGAAGAGAAGGTGTAAAAAAGATGGATCCAGGCTTCGCTCAGCAGTACTCAGTGACAGGACCAGAGGAAGTGGGTATAAACTGAAACACAGAAGCTTCTCTCTGGCCATCAGGAAACACAATTTTGTTGTGAGAGAGTGACCAAGCACTGGCACAAGGTGCTCAGAGAGGTTGTAGATTCCTAGTTCTTGGAGATACTCAGAAGACATTCAAACGTAGACCTGGGCACTGGACTCTAGGTGGCCCTGCTTGAACAGGGGAGTTGGACCAGATGGCCTCCAGAGGTCCCTTCCAATCTCAAACATTCATAACCCTGTGAAACTTCCAGCTGAAGATAACACTCATCTGTGCAGTAGAAAAGTCAAGTGTCTGCTTTAACTGCTAAATCCTGCATTTTTTTCTTCCTAGAGTATTTTACAATTTTCTCCTTTTGCTCCCACCAATACCTCTCGCATTCAGTCATACATAGTCATATCAGCACATCTCAGTGTTCAAACTAGAGAACTAAAACTTTCTGAAGAACAAATCTGAAAATATTTCTCTGGTTTCTGCTTTCAAAAAAAAAAAAGAAAAAAAGGTACTTCTTCCACTAAGTTATTTGAAGAATGCTCACAAGGCAACTGGTGGTACAGTGCAAGAGAAGAAAAAACACACTTGGTGTCTTTATTATCCCTGACATATGGAGGTTTCAAACACAAGAGCAGCTACCTGTGTTTTGTAAAGTCTCTCTCACTAGATTGCTTGATTCATATGAACATCTTTCCCTCTAATAATTTAGTAACTTCATTTGTAAATTTCTAAAGGGATAAACTTAAACTCAGTAGGTTAACAAATTAAAAATAGTGAAGTTTTCACTGAACTTTTGCAACTGACAACAGTACTAATGATGTACCCTCTGTAAACCTCCCCCTCAAGGTCCTGCTTGCCCCACCACTTCAACACTTCCTTCCAAAGACCAGGACAACAGCAGCTCTACACTCCATTACTACTATCCACTGCCTTGCAACTTTGGCCCATGTTCTTAATCCTTCTACTCACCCCCCAGTGTCAAAAATCTCCCTTGTCCTTTCTTTCCCGTGGCATCTACTGACCTCTTTTCAATTCCCATCTCCTACGCATCTCACCTTCAGAAACCCCAAGCCTCATCTATCATTTGTCACACTTTCTCATCCCCAAACCAGGTCTTGATCCCTGCACTTGAAAGCCATGTATCTCAACAAATCCATACTTCCCACACAGACCTAAGGCTCAGCCCTGCTCACTTATCCCAAACTAAAAATGTGAGGGCCTAAGGAGACTCTAAAGTGAACTTCTCCTGTAAACTGGGCTGCCCCCACTCTTATCTTTTGTTAATCTTATCTCTGCATTAGGACTGTAATTTATTCTGTCTGGTACAACATCTGATTAAGTCCAAGGGGTATCTAGTTTGGTTGCTGACATATGCTGCTGCCAACCTCCAACAGGGCTGGCAGTGAAATTCCCGTCCATCCCCATCAACTCTAGACAATGAGACACTGGCGTTAACATTTCCTTCCATTTCAAGAAAATTAAATCTTGCAACCATAACTGGGTAAGCTCCTGAGAATTCTCAAAGCACTGCTACAATTTTGCTTTCAGTAAGTTACTTTAAGAATAATCAGCAGCTCTGATTTTGTTTCAAAGTCAACTGTTTTAATTAGGCAAACGCTATTTAGTACATTAGATTATGTTCTCAATGTGGTTTCATAAACTTCCTTGCAGAAAGCATAGAAGCCTTCATAAAAGTTAACCTGAACTCAAGAAAAACGAAGCCAGGAAAACAAAATGACACAGAAGGATGAGGATTGACTCAGGTAAGATTCCTGATTATATAATTGCACTGGAAATTTAAGAAAATTACTTCATAACCACAGAACATCAATATGGATTTAAAATATAAGCTACTTAAATAATCTTCACCTTAGAATTGCCAAGGGTAGTGGAGACTCTGTTCATCTATTCAGTTATTTTTGTATTAGTCACTGGCTGTATTTTAAAGACTACATGAAAAAACTTTTCTTGTTGGAAAAATATTTAAGCAAAAAACATTTTCAGTCCAAGTAGTAGTGAAGAAAATCACAGAACAGTAAGTCCTTTCCTAAGTCTCTCTTTTGTTTTTGCTTTTATGAATCCATTCAATTTGTGTTTCCTTTTTCATTGTTGTCTTAGTATTTTGTCCTAGCTTCCTTCCTTCCCTGCTGAACGAAGCATGCCCTGAAACCACAGTTGCTTATCACACCTAGTGCAACATCACTAGACCTAAACACAGTGCTCAAAAGCTCAGAGAGCAAGTTCAGCAGCCCCACATTGCTTCAACAGATTTGGGGTTCAACTAGAAATGTCCTCATAATAGCAGTGTGCTGGTCTTCTACTTGCTGGAAAAGTTAATAGTCACACACAAAGAAAAATTATGCAATTCCCTCAAATCTAGAAAATATCTATATGCATTTAAAGAATAGGTCTGTCTGAGCACAAGTATTTGAAGCTATGTGTTAAATCTAATTTCTCTAACCTATCACACCACATATAGTGTTTGTCCCTCCATCTGGAAATTACTTACTTCAGAGACACAGCATTACTTCATTTTTAAAATAACTTTTAAATATTGCTAATGCAAAGTTCACTTCCCTTAAATACAAAGGAATCCCCATTTGCAGTTTGCTGTAAGAACTTCCAAAAAAGCCCTTCATTTTTTTGATCAGAAAACCAAAACATAGATTAACAGGAAAGTAACAAAATTGAGAAGGCAACTTTCACCAACTTCTCAGTTTTAGTAGCCAAGGCATTGTTTCTTTACATAATCTCACAAGACTCTGATCTAAATGTTAGAAGAGTGGAATTTTCAAGAAAAACAAAATGACAAATGTAACTCTGAAGGAAGGGTAAGAAAATTTCTAACCAATGCAACTCTTAAAGGTTGCTATTTCATTTTAAAAACTCATTTTCATCTCTATGGCAAAAGATAATGACAGAAATAGTCTGCCAACTATGAACTCAATGAAAACTGATGGAAATGCCTCATATTCCTCTTACAGACAGCTCTTGAACCTTGACTGTTTGCCTAAAGTTTTTTCTCCACAGCACAGGAAAATGAAAGTTTTTCCCTCTAACTCCTCCTGCTACTAAGCACAACAGTTCTCCACAGGATCCAGAATAAGCAGTCTAATTAAACTCCATTTGAACACACACATGCATCCCATTAGCTCACAGCAATTCTAGTTTTTAGTTATTCATCCATCACTAATTAAAGGTCTCTGCATAAGATTCTAATTTAGTTGTACAGTACATCTATTTAATCAGAATTATTTTAAGCACAGTTTGATTCTGCAAACTGGGTACCTAGGTTTAAGTAAATAATTTTAATCCTCCCTTTTTATAATAAAGGATGTCTTCCTTAGGAACTGTCACTGAAACACAATCTCCCATTACACACAGTGTTTGCTATAAACATGATGGTTTCCACTGGTAACAGTCATCAATAGGTAGGTGTTTTCAATGTATTAATTCAAATCTAAATAAGTAACTTAGAAATTGAAATAATACACTAACTTTACAAGCAACTGTATTAAGAATGACACATAAAAAAGTGGGCTGCACTAAAATCTACCTATTTTATAGCTTCATAGGACTACTTTATTAATGGTGATGTTATTCACATCCTATTGACACGTCATAGGAGAACATACTACATATATATTGTATATTGACATTCCCATATTCAGCTGAACTACCCTGATTTTTCACCTGCTGCAACAGTTTGTTTTTTCAGATAAGACAGAGTATCTTATTTTGCTCCAACAGGAAATTCAGATTTTTTTAAGTAAATTACATGTTTCAGAGCACTTCAAAATTACACTAGTAGCCGTAAATCATACAAATAATTTATAAGTTTGTAAAAAGACAAGTTGCAAAATTTGGACCTTTGTAGAGCACTTTGGCTTCCTAAAATAGTATTGTTCAGTTTCAGAAAAATTAATGTAAGCAATAAACATTGTGAACATCAAGTTCCATTAATATTTCACACCATGTCAGGTAATCTTGCAGGCCAGAGGCTCACGGCTACTACAAAAGCACTCATGTCTTTGATATTCACTTAAGAACAGTAATAGCACACTACATCACACTGCCTTTGTCTCACAGCGGTAACATCCCAAAACTGAGTAAGAACATTTAAATTTGGGCTGGACAGCAGCTGCAACAGTGACGCACACAGGTGATTAAACACAAGGCATGCTACAATCCACATGTCATTCTCTTCTTATTGTATTAATACCACAATATAATACTTATTAATGCAAATAATACTAGAGTATTGTGCATTACATTACTCACACAATATCTTCTTGAGCTAAAACAAAAAAAGAATATGATAATTTTCAGAGATATTTCATTGGCTTAATCTACAATAACTGCCAGTCATTAAGTCTAAAGAACAAACTCTCTGACAACAGTGACAAAAGAAAAAGTAAAAAAAAAAGTACTTTGGAGACTACTAGGACACCAAATGAAACCCTTTTACTTCCAATCCTAGCTACACACCCCAAATTTTGCAGCAGCAGAATTTATTTTAAAAATTAATCAGTCTCTGTATGTCTCCTAAGGTAATTCCTCAGAATAATTATTTTTCATCACCCACTCATTCCTGGACTGCTGCACACTGAGAAGTTAAAAATGTAGCTACAAAGTGAAGAGTTCCATGGTCCAATTCCAAACAATCTGTAGTCATCTAAATCCCTTTACATAAATTTAGTATGTCTTCTTCAACCCTCTCATACTACTGTGTTCACCATTTCAATTCCTGCTGACAGCCTCTTGAACACCAATAGGGTTCTTCTACAGCTGCGACAGTAAAAACATGCAAATTAAGAAATCTACATATTCAGTACACATAGAACTTAAAGGATTAAGACACAGGATTTACACCTATTAAAAAAATAACCACACGCAGCTAGGTCATGCTAGTCAACCAGTAGCTAAAATAATCATTCAGGTAGTAGAAAAATTCCTAAGAGCCCACAACCCCTTTCCTTTACAGAAGGCATCTGCCATTTAATACATTAAAAGATGCTATGCAAGATTCACGTGCTCAATTTTTCAAAATACTGAACACATGCATCCAATTAAGAGTTCTGTGATAAGGACCTGGGTAATACCAAAAACAGGTAACCTAATAAGAAAATTATATTATACACAGGAGGCCTGGCTTGTCTTCAGATTCCAGAGAACTGATGTTTGTGTCCAGCAGATCACAAATGATTACTGTTCTCTTATTTCATTATTCTCATTATTTTGACTACGGCTTGATGGGAAGAAAAAAAAAAGTACTCTGGCAATTAGAGTCTAACTTGCTATTACTCATTAAGAATTCCTGTAAGTAAGACTGTTTATTCATAGAAATATGGTGCAAATTAAGATTTTTGTTATTAAAAGGAATTCTTATAACACAAAAACTAAACTACAGTCTCATAAATCACAAATATTTCATTGCATTTATGCACACAACTGAAAATAACCCTTAAAACTTTGGATGACAACTGAAACCCTCCTGTCAAAATTTTAAGTAAATAGGAAAAAAAGGGATGTAGAAAAAAGGCACTACAAAAAAGGAAAAATCTGATAAATCACATGAACAGTCACATTTTTCACCCCATATAATACAGAAGGAAAAAAAAAAGGTAATGCGTAGTCAGCAGGTGTTACAAACAAAGGCTGCCACTTTTTCAGATAATTTTTTCTGCATTCAACAATCATTGAAGCAATATACTTGTGATCTAAAAGCCACCCTTCTGGAAGCAAAAAAAAAACTTCCATATTTCTTGATACTCTTATCTCCAAAATGCTGTATAGCATCTTTATTTACTACACTAGAGAAAACATCTGACTTTAGATGGAAACTTTTACTTTGGTAGGAACAAAAGATGAAAATAGAATTAATCTAGACAAATCACGAGCAAGCCCTGTCATTTCATAGCATTTACATTCAAGACCTACTAAATAATGGAACCTCTTAGGCTATATCTGTCACTTATGATTCCAATTTATCTTGTTTGATGTAAAATACTGGAGAAAGGCTGATTTTGAATCACAACTGCATGGGGAAAAAACCCTTGTCTAACCGTAAGAACTCAACCCAAGCATGTAGACCATCAGCAGGTAATCTGGGATAAAGTCACAAAGATGGAATTTTTAAGAGTTTTTCAGCAGCACTATTATTAACAGGAACAAAAGAATAACAATAATTTCTGGCTGGCCCATCCCAGAAAGAACTTCACAGTTTTGAGATGAAACTTGGACAGGTTATTCAAAGTACAGGATCGATACGCAACATCTGGGTAATGGAAGGCAAAGACACAAGGACTTAATCTAGTTACTCATTTCATCTAAAACAAACATAACTGACCCAAACTATTCTATTTCTCTGTATTCTCCACTTAATCGTAAAACCTGGATTGGGAAAATAAGTCAGCATCCTCCTACTCCCCATATCACGCAACTTTGCTAAATGAAGAAATCTTCTAAGACTAAAGAAAACTTTCACCAAATACTGGCATATTTCAATGAAGCCCACTTCCATTTCAATCCCATACCTCTGACAAAAATTAAACTCCCTTCTAAAAGAACAAAACTTAAAGGAACCCTCTACCCACAGTGCAAACAAGTACAGCAGAATCTAATTTGAATTCTTCAAATAATAAATTACATTTCCATCACCTTTCACTTCAATTCTCCTGTGCATTAAAACTGCTAGCTCATATGCAGGCAAGACATTTAGCAACAGCCCAAATAAGAATTTATAGTTCTAGCAGAAATGCCAAATACTCTGCTAGGGATTCTGACACTCAGAAAAGATAACATACACACGTAGCCCAGCTTGCTTCAAAGCAGAAGGGACTGGACTGAAAATGCAGATCTATTTGCAGCTCAAAATAACTTAGTGTTTCTTCAAAACCATTTATAAATCAGCATACTTAGGAAAACCTATACACTATCTCAAGAGCTGCAGTGTTCCACTTGTCAAGCTTTTTAGACTAAAAGCATCTTTGACCGGCACCTGAAAGGTCACAATGCATTATGACCATCAAACTTCTTACCTGCAGGTCTGTCTTCAACCATTTGGAGTCAAACCTTGCTTGAGCAGACAGACAAAAAGAATCAGAAGACATGTTTCCTTCTTCAGCCTTCTCTCCAGGCTGGCTGAGCAGCCCAACCTGCTACAGAATGAGCGGAGGAAAAAATAAATAAATAAATAAATAGATCAGAGACAATCTAGCACATGAAGTAAACCACACAAGGTTATTTTTGTTCAGACTAGGACGGCTTCCACTTGATCTTTAAAAAGATGTCCATGAAGAAGGACCTCCCTCGTTCACATCCCCGGAATTTGCACGGGAGGAGGAACACGCATTAGGAATACTACCTGAACCTAGGAAAAAAGCCTCCACATCCCTCCCCTATCACACCAGTGGGAAAGAAGCCTCCCTTCTGCTGCACTGAGCCACACCAAAGGCCTTACCGCTGCCCCTCAGCCCCGTAAGTGGTGCATGAAATAAATAATTGATCGCAGATTACGCAAGCCGCAGGCCAACATAAAGCGATTATCAGGGTCACCCGCACCCCCTCCTCCCGGCGGCGGCCGAGGCCGGGGGCTCCCCCTCTCCCGGGAGCATCCCACCCCCGCGCTCACGTCCCGCTGTCACCGCCCCTGAGGGCCGCCAGCCGCGGCTCCCACCCGCCCCGGCCAGCCCGGGGACAGGGCGGGGGCGCGGGGAGCGGGGCGGGCGGCGGAGGCAGAGCCCCGCCCGGGCAGGGGTCGCCGCCCCTGCCCTGCCTCCCCCTCCCGCGGGGCTCCCGGGACGGGGAGCGGAGGCCGCGCTCCCCCCGCCGCCTGCCCGCCCACCACGGCGCTCCCGCCCCTGCCTCCCCGCTCCCCCCGAGCCCGACGGGGCTGCCGGGGCTCCCACACTCACCGGGCAGCCGCGGCAGCGACGGCGGCGGCTCCTGCTCTCGCTGCACCGCCGCCCGCTCGGCCCCGGGTAATCCTCGCCCCTCCTTCCCTCGCCCGCCCACCCCCCACCCCTCCGCCGGCGGGGCCGCTGGCCGATCCCTCCCTCGCTCCTCCGCTACTGGAGACGGGGAAAGTTCGGCCCCCCGTGCGCCAGCGGAGCTCTCTGCCAATCGGGAGGGCGGCGGGAGGCGGGACATCCTGTCCCGCAGCGGGGCGGGGAGCGGCGGGCAGGCGGGCCGAGCTGCGCCGGTAGTAACGGAGATCAGATCATCCTCACAGCCGGCATGCAGAGATTAAATAAAAATAAAATTTAAAAGGGGTTGTTTAAGTCACTGAGGGGCCATCTTCAACCTGTACTGTTGATTTCTAAAATAAAGTAGCTTTTTAGCGTTTCAGACGAGAAAGGTTAGTAATGAGTAGCTCGGAGACGAACAGAATCAGAGTGGGTAAGGTTGGAAGGGACCACACTGGGGCGTCCAGTCCAGCCTCCCTGCTCCAGCTGGGTCATCCTAGAGCACAGGGTTTTTGTGTGTCTCTCTCCGGAGACATTCAGAACCCACCTTGCTGGGCACCTGTGTAACCTGCTCTAAGTGACCCTGCGTTGGCAGAGGTGTCGGACTGGATGACCTCCAAAGTCTTTGCCAACCCTAATAATACTGTGACTCTGATTCTGTGTCCTGATGCTTCCTGGATATCTCCAATGAGGGGGACTCCACAAGCCCTCCACACAATCTGTTCCAGGGCAAGGTCATCCACATAATAGAGAAACTCATATTCCTGTGCATCAGTTTCTACCCGTTGCTGGTCTTGTAAGTAAAGACTGATGCAAAGAGGACATCAGTAACTCTGAATTTTCTGCATCTTCTGTAACCAGGGAAGGAACAGAGGCTGGGAACAGTAAAGTGGTGCCACTACACATGAAAGAATAAGGATGCTGGGGAATAAAGTGTGAACTTGCTAATGGCAGACAGTAAAAGGAGTCTGGAGGCAAACGTTGACTGATCGCTCAAGGGAGAAACTGCTCTGAGGCAAATAATAATCCTTCAGCATAAGTTTGTTAGGGATGTATATTAGTAGTTTGAAAATCAAATTAACCAAAAAAGTTTCTCACAATACTTAGACTCCTGTTCCCTGGCAGCTAAGGAATTAGGAATGTAGAGCAAGACTTGGCAGATGGGACTATTATTGGCTTTGGCCAACATGAAGCCACAGACTGAATGTCAATGAAATGCTAACAGAACTGAGACCATTTGCTGGCATTTAGGCAAAGATACACAACATTTAGTTGTTATTATGTAAGAAGCATTGTAATGAAACAGGGGATTTGATTCTCCAGGCTTCATTTTCAAAGTAAAAAATGCAACCATGACCTAACTGGTTAGCCTGTCGTTTATCACAGACTTCTCTTGGATCAAGATACAGTAGGCACTTGAAATAAAATACTCTACAAAATTTCTGAAATGCCTCAAAAATTATATGAAAATATAGAAATACTCAATTCTCTCAAGTTACTCACAGAAATTTTAAAATATGAGCTTTCATAACCAAAAGTAGTTTCCTTTTAAAATCCTTCTCGAATGCCTCCATGTTAGTGTACCAGGATGGGAAATAATTTACTGTTGTATGACCTGGCAGACTGTAAATGTAAGAAAGTAGTCATTTTGATAGAATCCAGAATGGGATAAAAACTGCTTTGATATGTAAAGATTAAGGACAAACAAATAAAGCAGATGTCGTCATGGGAGTCTAAGATAGGTCACCCAGCCAGGATGGCAACACTGATTAATTATTCTTTAAGGAACTAAGGGACACATCTAAATCAACCACCCTTGTCCTTATGTGGCACTTCAATTTGCCAGATGTTAACTGGAAATACCACACAACTGATATACAAAAAGGTCCAGAAGATTCCTAAAACACCCAGACAATAACTTCTTGATACAGGTATTAAGGCAGCTAACTAGGAAAAGTGCCCTCCTTGATTTTTTAGTTTTCTAATTGAGAGGGTGTCATGAATGAAGTGGTGATTGGTGGCTGTCCTGGCCACAGCAATCCCGAAGCAACCCAGTTTAAATTCTCTGTTGGCAGGAAGTGTGCCATCAAAACTTCACCTCTGGACATGAGGAGAGCAGACTTCAGGCTGCTCAGGGAACTAGTTAGCAAGGTCCTGTGAAAATGCTTTTGAAGTTGCTGGCATCCATCAGTGTTGTCCCGATTTTCAAGAAGGGCAAGAGGGATGGCCCTGGCAACTACAGGCCCATCAGTTTCATTGTCGTGCCTACGCATCATTCAGCTGGATAAACACACGCCATGGGTGAGCAACTGGCTCATGGGTCAGACACAAAGGGTTATAGTAAGAGGGGTTACATCAGGCTGGTGACCATTATAGGGCCAGTGCTCTTCAGTATCTTCATAAATGACTTTGGATACTAAGTAAGTTTGCCTGTGATACTAAATTGGAAAGAGGTGTTTACTCCCCCAAAGACAGAGACCTTACAGAGGGATCTTGACATATCACAATGCTGCACAATGAATTTCAACAAGGACAAGTTCCAGATTCTACACCTGAGATGGGGCATCCCTTGATGTGCATCCCAACTGGGGAACAAGATTCTGGAGAGCAGCAGGATGTCTGGGGGTCCTGGTTGATGGCAAGTTGAACATGAGCCAGCAGTGCTCTGGCAGCCAGGAGGGCCAACACTGTTCTGGGGGGATCAGGCACAGCATGGCCAGTGGGCAAGGGAGGAGATTGCCCTGCTCTGCTCTGAGCTGGGGCAGCCTCACCATGAATAATGTGTGCAGTTTTGGGCACTACATTATAGAAAGGATAAAAAGCTCATAGAAAATGTCCAAAGGAGGGACGCAGTGAGGGTGAAGGGCCTTGCTGGGAAGCTGTATGAGTAGGCCCTGAGGTCACTTTGTCTCTTCAGCATGGAGGAGACCGAGGGGAGACCTCGTGGCAGTCTACGACTTCCTCATGAGGGGAAGAGGAGGTGCAGACACAGTTCTTTGTGTTGGCTAGTGACAAGACCCAAAGAAATGGCCTGAAGTTGCCAGGGGAGGTTTATATTGGGTATTAATAAAATTATTTTCACCCAGAGTGTGGGCACCAGAAGAGGCTCACAAGGAAAGTGCTCACAGCAAGGCCTGACCGAATTCAAGAAGCATTTGGATAACACTGTCAGGCACATGGTGTGACTCTTGGGAGTGTCCTGTGCAGGGCCAGGAGTTGGGCTCAATGATGCATGTGGGTCCCTTCCAACTCAGGATATTTTATGATTAATTATTTTATGTATGAAATACAGTCTAAAAGGAATTATGAAAACTTTCTTGAAACCGCAATGACCACTGGTTGTGCCTACTGCTTGTTTAAATGATTTGCAAGTCATATCTAAATAAGATAATTTGCATAGGCAACATTCACTGCTAGTTCTGGTTTGGCTTTTCAAGATGATCATCTTTAGACAGTTCACACTGATGCCCAGAAGTTTTCTCACTTTTATTGAATAAAAAATGGCAAAAGCCTTTGCTGGAACTCCTGATGTGAAGAATTTGAAAAATACCCAACTATCCAGCTCGTTAGATTTGAATCACTGGTCTAATTAGCAGGTACACACTCACTTCAACAAAAATCATATTAGGGTGCAGTAACCATGGAAATTCAAAGCTAGAGATACTTATGAAGAATTTATGGATTATTTTGTATTTCCAGATTTAGATTTCACTTCTGATGAACATTTTTTTTCCCATTTGAAATGCACTGTAATAGCATGGGGCAATATCAAATGGTATTCTCTATTATAAAAATATGCACTCAACACATTTTCCAGAAAGTGTGGCTGGTATGACTACATAAATAATTTATTTGATAATATTATTAAAAATAATTTTATTTTTAAAATAATCAGAAAATTTGACATTTCAGGAACCTGAAGATTCTCTTTATACAGAGCATTTGCAGGACTGAAGTCCACCAATAGCTGTTATTCTGAGGTTATTTACGTAATGATGGTGAGCTGTATCACTTCAGACTGACCAAGGTAATGAAGGTCCAACAGACTTCAGAAGGCAAGTTCAAGAGAAACTGTTGAAGTGTTACCACTCCAAGCCTTGTGTTTCACTCTCCTGATGCATATTTCAATCTTAAATCAGGGTTATATGATCCTGCAAATAAGTTCTCCAGGCATCATCCTTAGTGCTGCAGCTTGCTCAAGCAACCTGCTTTACACCCAAGATAATCATTAAGTGGATCTGGTGGATTTTCAAATGCACACCCCAGTTAGATATTAGGAGGAAATTCCCTGTGAGGGTCTTGAGGCACTAGCAGAGTTTGCCCAGAGAAGCTGTGGTTGCCCCATCCCTGGAAATGTTCAAGGCCAGGTTGGACGGGGCTCTAAACAATCTGCTCTAGTGGAAGGTGTCCCTGCACCATGGCAAGGGGTTAGAATGAGATAACCTTTAAGAGCTGTTCCAGCCCAAACCATTCTGTGATTCTATGATGGCTTTGCCTTAGAGACACCAACATCCTCAGGAGCTGCAGGGCATAGAGCTAGTGAGGTGGAAGGAACCTCAGCTCTCTGCATTCACTACAAATCTGTCAAAACCTGTGCCCATCTTTCTTACTTCCTCCAGAGAAATGGTTAGACATGGAAAAATCTAGTTTCCATGCTCAGACACAGTCACTCATTTACTTGTATCCAGTTCTAGGCATATTCTAGATCAATTCATTCTTATTATAGATTAAAGCAAAAATTAAATACATCAAAATAAAAGGCACACTAAAATTAAGGGGTCATATTTTCTGGCCCCCCTCTTAGAACACCTACAAATAATACAGAGTACTTTAAAAATGTTAGGCTGTGGGCAGGAGACCTCTCTTTTTGTAAATGTGGCAGAGCCACACTGCCTTCTACAAGAGGCAGGATGCTGTAGAGGTGGAGGATGTAGAGGAAAAATGGATGGTGGTGCACATAGGAACTGTGAAAACCACAAAAGGCTGAAGAAGGTAGGGTTGGTAGAACGAATGGTACCCTCACCTCCATGCAGTTAGTACACTCACCTCCATTTAGTACCACTGTCAGGCCAGCCTAAGGAGGTGGGGAGGGATGTTAGTTGGATAAAGTAAATCTGTCACAAGAATCTGAAGCAGAACAGGCAGAAGAAAGAGAAATATCTTTGGACAATCTGGGCAGTGCCACATTGCTTTTATTTCAGTTGTGAAAATGAGTTCATAAGTATTGATAAGATCAGTCTCAAGTAACAAAATGCAAAACTGTAAGAGCCAATGAGCAAATGGTGAGAACAAATTTTATTTCTTATTTTTTTTTAATGAAAAAGGGATAAAAATAAGCAAGTATGTGTTTACATAAGAGTAGTATCTAGTCCTACCTACAGGTCTTCTTGGCATCAGCATGAAATCTTTACTAATTAATAATTATTTTAAATGTGTCTGCTCTAGGGAATCCATTGTAGTTATAACAGTAGTGGAATGTGAGGCGTTTTTGTCACTCATTAGTGAATATCAAGAAGTGTTATGCATGCGAATGGGACACAAAACCATCTCTGTAAAAGCAGTGCCTAGCTGCTCCCTGCAAGACAATGCCTGTTTTGTTTGTAACTTTTTTTGTCAAGAGCCATTTGTGTTGAACCGTCCCACTGAGTTTAGAAACCTTTGTGTATTATTATACAAAAAATACAAAATCCAGTCCACTTCGGGCTTAAAACAAGTCTCAAAGAATTCCCTGGCTTCTGAAGGATGGAGGCTTTCCCAAAGAAAGTGAGAAATTCCTACAATTAGCCTTTAATATTTTAATATTCTCTGAATGGAGCGCTTGGCCTAAATTTCAGTTTTATACAATTAAAAGCTCATGGTAAAGCCCATTATTTCTTTATTCTGTTATTTGCAAAGAACGTCATCAGTTCAAATTGGTCAATACATATTATTATGCCACACCAGTGCTTTCTTCAGGGGGAGAAACAGGACAGCAAGGACACAAGAGGATTCTCCTCCTTTCCCATATTCACTAGTATTTCTAAACAGTCAAAATAGCACTTTCTATTAACCATTTTCATTACTGAATAAATATTATTTACATAAGGATAAGAATAACCAAAGGAAGCAGCTTCCATGTTCAGAAACCCAAGCCTTTTGCAACAACTATCCTGTCCTTTCTCACACCTCCTCAGAACAATGAAACAAGATCTTCCATCTGTGTGCATGGTTTTCTGATCCTTTCTCATTTTCAGTAGTAACCACCCTGCTACTTCTCATCCATTTCTCTAATGGATCTCTCTTCCAACCTATATCCTTTACATTCTTCTGCACTTCCAAGGTGATTTAACTCCTTCCTGTACTGGGCAGTCATGTAAGTTCTAGTGTGAAAACTGTGTTGGTTCTCCATTAAACAGAATTAGGTTAACCCCTCCCCGTCTTTCATTAGTCCAGTTCAAAATGACAAATACTGCTTACAGCCAAAATTTTAACAAGTTCTTCTTCTGTGACAATTTTTCTTTGTGAAAACAGTGTGTGAATCACAGTATATTACACAGCTGACACAGCTCAGCTGCAGAGGTGGTGTTGGAAAAGCAATTCAGAGTACAGAGGAGTGGAAAAAAAAAAAAAAAAAAGAAAAACTGTGACAATAAAGGCACAATTTCCACAGGTAGCTAATTAGAATTCATTGTTAATTACATTTTTCATAGTTAATTATTTTTAATATTATAGCGAATCCAGACCTTGTTAACGCAAGCTGTAACATTTTCAGCAACTTCATTAAGCTCAGAAATTCAGCCTCATATAACCTTACTTATACATATAGCCTTACTCACACAATGCTAACCACGCTAGTTTTTAGTCTTCCAGAAAAACACAGGCCCAGAAGCTTGCTTTCCAGCTTATGTCTTCCATTAGAGAAGAAAGGTTGTTTTGCTTCCCCCAGGCCAGACCCAGTGTTTCTATCTAGGGCGTCTCTTGCTTTACAGCCCAAACCAGTCTGATCAGATTTCATCCTACATCTCTAAACTCACCAACAATAATTAATGCTCTGTGGCTCTTTGTGTTATTTCTTTAAATTATCAATTCAAAACAATCACTTCATAAAATATTCGAGATGCATGTTGTTCTCTGACTTGCAAAGTAGCTTTGGAAATGCCAGCTTGAGTATGCCCACTAGACAGATCTTCATGAGACTTTGGAAGCATACATCACACAGATATTCAGATATCCATTACAGACCTTTTGAAATTAGAAACATTTGGCATACAGTAATGCATATGTCAGTAATTCAGATGGAAAATATATTCCATATCCTAAAAAATAGCATCCTCTATATACTAGAAAACAGCAACTTCCATAGGCTATCATTTTCAAATTAAATACATTTCTCAGCTGAAAGCCAAAAAGAAAATGCTTGCATTTAAAAGGCCTTTTCAAATACAGGAACATTCTATATAAGGTTAGCTAATAATGCTATCCAAGGATTTATTACTGTGCTAAAGTGTATTCATAAAACTGTTCACCTACAAATATTAGATTTGCAAAATGGTCAAGATGTAATTTAAAAATCCACCCAAACAACAAGGAAATGCTAAGGGTGGTAAAAATCAACATGGTATTAACTAGAAATTGAAATGTATCATCATTGTTATGCTAACCTATATATTGAGGGAAGAATTGTCCTAATACCATGGAAATAGATTATCAGTATTCAAATATCAGTATTCAGATTTCCAAATTAATCCTTCAATGGACAATGCAACCCAAGTGCTTCACAATCATTTAAAATGATGGAGAGGTGTTCAGTAGGCACTTTCAGCAGCAAGACCATTTTGAATTTTGAGTTTAAACAGGAATGTTACAATTTTTTCCTAAGTTATTATGCAAAGCTAGGTCATTGCAGAAAACTTAGAACCAAAATGACAGTGATTTGCCAAAATGAGAAAAAGCCTTAAATCCATTTGATCTCAAAAATAAAAAAGTCTCATGCCCTTTAAATGGAAACTTTAATAGTGTCCTGCATAGATAGAGATGAGAACCTTTAGCCAGTAATCAGTGTGTAAGAAAAATCTCACAATATATGAGAAGGAAGTGGGATGCTAATTTTAATTCTTTCCATTTAGAAGCTACCGAGTATTGAATTTCTCCTAATGCCTGGAAGGTGGCCAAAACCATTTTAGCTTTTATACATTGCTCAGTATATAGGGAAATCCTTTGTGAATGTTGATAGAGAACCTGTACTCATTTAAGCAGGAAAGGAAGCAGTATTTCTATAAAGGATTTGTTAACCTAGAGCCTTATGGTATCCTTTCATACAAAAATGCTTCATAAGGAAAAAAGAACAAACTTACTGTAAAACATAAAAAAGTTAGGACAAGTTGATCTTTTGCCATGGATTGTCCTGGCTACAGGGTGTTGGGAGGAGCATTAGCAGTGGAATAGAAAGGTCAAAGGCAGGTGGGTCAAAGCACAATCCCAGGTATAATGGCCAGAGTAGGGGAGGAGGGAAGGGAATAAAGACAAATTGTTAGGTCTGTCGTTTAATATTTTAAATAAATCCCAGCCCAAAATAACATCAGACTACTTGCACTAATGAATCAAGCAACTGTCCACAGCTCTGCTTACAGAGAGGTGTAAAAACTGTTGTGGAGAATCTCTGCAGGGCTTCTCCGGCATGCCCTTTTATAAAGGGAGTTTTTTGCAGCTCTTTTGTTTTGCCAACCCCACTTACTACAATTTCAGGAACTTGTTTTATCCTCGGGGGAGAACAGCATGATATTTCAGATATGCTAATAATGTATATTACACCCGTAAAGTTTGGGGTTGGGACGCCAACAATGTTTAGTAATCTAAAATTAATGAGCTCAAACAGGAAGGAAAACAATCTACTGGGACAACATGTGCTTCAGCTTGTTCCAGCACTAGGTCTTCTGTTGATTTGTGTTATGCTGGCTGCAAGCACAATAAACTGTTGCAACCAACAGCATTTGCACCTGTTGTCTCTTCTGCTTTCAGTACAAGAGTATTAACACCGCAAAACACTGCGCAGGACCAGGGCCTATCCTTGAATGCTTTCTTCAGAACCATACTTTTGCATCCCCTTTCAACCAGATCACAGATTTGTCTCTGTGACACATCATTTCAACATGCCAGTGTTTTTTGGAAAATCAGACTCAACATGCCAGTTATAAGTATTATAAGTATTTTTGAAAAATCAAACCTCCTATATCTAAGGTAAGGGTGAATAAGGCAGAAAGCCTTATTCATATTCCTTTGAAGAAAATGAGAGCCTGGGAAAGTGCTGCTATGAATCTCCTCATCTGTATCAATTCCAAACTACTGCTGTATTTACAGAGACTATTGAAGATTTCAACAAACATTTATGAAACCTTTGCTATAAGGTTGACTGACTGCTCCTCTGTGATAGAAAGCTTTGATAGCCATGCTGTGGTGGGAGGACTCCTGCTTTATCACAAAGCTCAGAGCCCTTCCTCTGCTGCTTCCCTGACACTCACACAAATGATCTCTAGTAACTGTGTGCACTTCTGGCTCTGTATACACATGCATTTTAAAACACCAATAGTCATCTTCCTTCCACCATCTGAAGAGTCTGATTCCTGCTCCTACTTCTTTCCAGAGGGACTCTATCTTTCACCATAATCCATTAAAGACAAGAGATTTTTAGTTTTTAGCATTTGTCACTCATACGATCAACCCTTTCAATTACTGATGGCATTTAAATTCTTTTCCGTTGCTTGATAATTTGCTTTTCTCTTTGATAATATTATTTATTACCACAGCCTCAAGAGAACCTGAGAAAATTGAAACTGGCTTTGAAGGCAACATACTGCATTTGAAAGCAGAGCCAAAAGGTAAATCTTGTTTTACAACCTGTTACATTTATATTGAAATAGTTCTGATTCTGATATTAATGATGCTTGTTAATATATTAGTAATGTACAATATGTCATAGGTAAAAAGATCACTTTACTTTTATGAGTTACTCAGATTTCGACCATTTTCCTTCCTGTTTTGAGGATGAACATCTGAAATCCCATATAAATTTATGCAGTTGTATTTACTTTGTGTCTGCAGCTGTATTTCTCAGACAAGAAGTTTGACCTGGAGTAAATCAGTTAGAACTGATTTACAGGGGTATAAACTAGATGTAATTGGACATATGTCACCAAGATTATGCATATAAAATAAAAAAATATCAGATATAATACTGTAGGAACTTATAGTTTTTATTATAGTCAGTGGCCATCAATTCTCCTCCCACTTACACTGTTGTAAAGTACAGGTAGGATTGATTTTAGCTAGCATTATCCATTCTACAATAGTCCTTTGGACTACTTCTAGAGTCAGTGACAAGGGCAAGACACCTCAAATGCAACTCATTCTACCCCAAAGCAAGATGGAGGAATTGAGAAGTACAGGCATCTTTCTGCTCACTACACAAGAAAGAAAGAGAGTGAAGTGAAATCTAAAGCAAGATTGTAAGGTTGAAAGAATGGACATATACAGATGGTGATCAGGTTGTCTTGGTTCTTTCTGTGACCTTTCAGAAAAATATGCAATACTTTTCTCTCTTGCTCTTTCTCTCTCCTTTTTTTTTTTTAATTAAGAAGAGCGGTCACAGGACTCTCATCTCATTTCTAAAATCAATTCTGATAATAAGTTAAATGCAGTTACTCCAGTTATGTTAGCTGTGTTACATTACATTACAGCTGGCTTACTCCCAGGAAATTATGAACTAGATTTGGTTAGCAATTCATGTGTTGACTGTAAACTTCTCTGTTCAGAAAATGCCAATTCAAAATTGTCATTACAGCTTCTCTGCACTATCAGAATACTTTTTAGCAGAGAATTATGATGCCCAAATTTAAATAAAATTTATTTACCTCAACAAAAAAAAATCACTACATCACAATCCTTCTTGTCGTATTAACTTTACAGTAATAGTAAAATAACAAGCTATGATAATGTATTTCACATGTACACAAAAATTAAGAAAATAGTTTAAATCCAAAATGTAAGATGACAATATATTTAACAAAATGGTTACTGAAATCTGCTTGGGAACCTGTAGGCAAAACCACATCCTTTAAGCCTATAAAATCATAGAATATCAAGATATGTTATTCTAAAGTTGGAAGGGATGCATAAAGATAATCAAGTCCAACTCCCTGCTTCTCACAGGATTACCTAAAATTTAGCCATATGACTAAGGGCATTCTCCAGACACTTCTTGAACTCTGACAGGTTTGGTGCCATCACCAGTCCCCTGGGGAGCTGGGTGTTCCAGTAGACAGCCAGCTGTGGTGAAACTCTAGTGAAGAACATTTTCCTGATGTCCGATCTAAACCTCCCCTGTAAGCGCTTCATTCCGTTTCCTTGTGTGCTGTCACTGGTCACCAGAGAGGGGTCATCACCCATCACTGCTGCATCAATTTCATCTCTTTTCTGGGACCTGCAAGCCAACATGGGTTTCACTAGGAGATACTTTTTATTGAAGACTCTTCTACAGTGAGATTTTTCCCTGATGCTCCACCCCTGAGGAAGAGCTTCAGAAACCTCTGTTTTACAAATTACTTTAGAATAGTAATTTAGGCTATATTGTCTATTTTCATTTTTCACTAACTGCTTGATTAATAGTAATAATTTGCCTCTATCCTTCCTTTTGGGTCCCAGATACAGGAGTTATTCAGACCACAGTCCAAAAGAAGTGTAGGGAGTTCCTCCACTTTTTAAGGCAGTATGTCACAAGAACACTTCAAAGAGTATATGAGAGAAAACTCCGCTGTCACAGAGTGAAGGCAAACTGAATTGGACATGAAAGGGAGGAGATAAAAGGGCCTGCCCATACAAATATTACTGCACATCAACCCACTCATGGCCTAACTTTTCCCTTTTTACCAATTGTCCAGAGTATTGGACAATGCTGAGGTAACATCCTCACCACTATGTCAATCCCCTGCCTACAAGGATAGTAATGTAGCAGATGCTGCACATAGATGGCTGCATCTATTCTGGAGGATTTTTCATATCCTAAGACATTAGTGTAAGTTTTAGTTATCTTCAACATTTTGGAAAACATGTTACATCTGATTTTAGCATCTTTTGCTGTTCTGTGTGAAGAGTCTCACACAGTCTTAGATGTAAATTAGCTTCCCTGACAGAGTCCAAGAGGGGCAAAAGTAGCCAACACCTTGGTTCTTTATAAGATGAGCAACAAACAGACCTCCAGCTACTTTACATAACTGTCATAAGTGGCTTTGTGGATGATACTTTGAGTGGTCAAAACTAAATATGGACAGAATTTTTGCATTTATGCAAACAGCTCTCATTTTAGTAGGTAACACGGCACTAACTCCTCGGCATGTAACAAAGGCTTGCTGACTGCTGACTCTGATCAAGAGGCATTTCAGTAGCAATGAGGACATCCAATATAGCTTTAATATTTCACTACTCTAATTCAAAAACTAAATCAATCCCAGTGTTTTTACAGCTGCTCGGTACATTGGATGTTTTGTAGATTAGTGATCACATAGACAATTTCGATAGACTGACTTTAAGATGCTTTGCCTTACTTCATTGGTATACGATACCTGCTATTAAATCTACATGGCAGTCTTGTTAGCTTAGTTTCACTGGAAAGAGCTGCTACTGGGCAAATAAAGTTTGAGTCTGAACCTTAAAGCATTAATGTCCATCAAAATGGACAATAGCAAATAACATGTCATTAATTCTAGCACATTGAAAATATTACTACAACTAAGTAAAGAATGATGATAATGAGAGAAATACAAAATAAATAACCCTGCAAATGAAAATTACATTGCATGTATTAACTCAGCTTTGCTGTTCAGCTTTTCAGAGTCTTGTTTCAAAACTGTGCTGGTGATATAGAATAAATATGACTTAGCACTGTAAGATATTTTTGCCAGTTATGCAAATATTACATTCAAATTTAGCTCTCAGAAGCATCCCATGTATTTTCTTGACACATCCATCCTGGACATGAGAAGAAATGAAAAATGGTGTCCAGTTAGTCTCCATTAACAACCCAACTGGTAACTAAAGTAACAAACAATCCATTTTTTCACTGGTCAGTGCCTTTTGTAATAAAGGCATCTTGCAGAGCCATTTTTAGTACTTAAAAAAATTCATCATCTAACTAAAGATTGCAACCCTTGAGCAGTCCTGATTTTCCACTAGACTATTAGAAAGCCACACAGACCATACAAGTTCTATTTCTTCACTACAGTGTGTAATAATTTATTATGGGCTTCGATAACAATATATCAACCAATTTTTGCTTGAATTTTTTTTTTGTTTGATGCAATTTGGAACTAATAATATATTCCCAGAGTTCCCCAATTTTGAAATACATTTTTGAAATATATTCAAAAGCCAATATATTACCAGAGAGGACCAAAAAGGCTAAGTACAGAAGAGATCATACAGAAGAGAAAGTACTTGGATGAGATGCTATAGTCTCTGCCTTCAAAAGTCACATCATTTAAACTCTGCAAACATTTTCTACTGCACTGCTATGTCATGGATAAGTCTGGAAAAATTTTATTGTTGCATCTTTTGATTAGAACTTCTCATAAATTACTTACTTTGCTAAAAATATTCACCAGGATTTACAGTATACTTGCACATGCAGGTGAATGACCTCCAGAGTACTTTGCAAAAAAAAAGCTAAAAAATTCTGAGTTGCAGCAACCAAATGGCTGATGCTGAGACCAATTCTGAACTGCCAAAATTTTAAGCAAACCCTGTAATCTCAGTGTGTAAAAACATTGTGAGAAAAATCTCAGATTATCTCAATGAACTTGAAATCCCCTCCTCTTTGGTTCTAGAACAGGTTTATTTGAGTTCAAAATCAATGTCTGGGAGAAGAGCCAGATATTTGTGCAGCCGTTGCATTTGAAACTGTACAACAATTAGGTTTAACAGTTTTGCATATTTTGGAACTCATCCACTTCACAATGGTGACATTGTGGAGACCAAGGACAGGAGAGGGTAGTTTTTATCCACTCTACCATTAGTGGAGAGAAGAAACATTTTAGGAGCTGCAGCACTGGCTGTGTGCCTTGCAGATAAACAGGTTTTTATTGCCAGTACTCTACTATTTAGAGGCGGACTTACACTGCATCAGTTTTTTAAAAATTGCACCAAATAAATATACATTGCAAAACACCTGTTAATTTCTAGAGTACTTTGCATGAAACAAGAAAATTCCTTCTGTAATTACCAAGGAATTACATTCCTTAACTTCAAGAAGGTAAGAGGTATGAAGACTGAAACCCCATGTAAGTGGTTAATTCAATGTCTGCCTGTACAAGAGGCCTTCTGGCTCTCCATGAAAAAAGAGCAGCTGAAGTGCTCACCCTGTATATTTTTATTAGAGAGGGTCACAGCATAAATTTCCTGGAGTTCAAGTATGGCCACTTTTGCCTGTCTGTCCAAGGCCTGTTTACACAATTTAAGGGAGGCTGGACTAGCCCAAGCCCTGGCTCAGAGACTGTGTCACATGATGCATCTGAATGTGTCCAGAGCAAAGACCCAATGGCCTGGAGCACGGCCAGCAGGCTGAATAAATGTCACCTGAAAGCAGCCTGGAAGACACACTCTTCTGAGGCTGAGTGTTCATTCACACAGTGCGAGAGGCTTGGGGGGCAGGCGTCTTCTCTGCAGCAGGGGCAGAAAAGAGACATTTGCCAGCATTTCAGGCCAGAATACTTGGAGCTGGGATCAAATGACTCATGAGAGCAAAGCTACTGAAAACAGTGGAGCTGGAAGGAATAACATGAACCAAGAAACGGCAATGAATGACAGACCGTAGAACCAGAAAGGTTCTAAGCAGAAAAGACTAATGTTGCAGATTCTAAAACAACATTAATAAAATATGTCAGTGCAACTAAGGATCGAAAGGAGACCATGGCTGTAATTACTGTACTACCTGTTTGCAGAGGTGAACAAGAAAAAGCTGGCAAGATACAAGAGCTCTTCTTCATTAAATATTTTCTGATCAGTTCCCACATTCTTACATTATTACCTTCCACATCTTAAATTAACCTAACTTCTATAATAGTATCATGCATACAACTGTAGACCTTAATTTCAGAATTATTACATCATCCAGTCCATTTTTTTCAGTATAGCATGAAATCTAAAACTTTATGCTTTGGGGATCAAAAGCAGTTGGCAAAAAATATGTACCCAGTCTAGATAGGAAGCCATCTAGAATCAAAGATGCATCAGAGGCTGAATATATTCTCCCCCATTTCCCAGGGGTTTGACTGCTTGGGCCTCAGGCTATGCAGCTGTCCAGCCTTGAACAAGAACTGTAACAAGTCTCGTTGGTGGGACCTTGTCTCTAGAGATGCTTCCAAGATGAGTCTTTTGTCTCTTGTCCTTGGTCTCTGCCTAAATAACATGGCATCTCTACCATGCCTAGTGTTTACCAGTGACCCAGACCTTGACTTACTGTCTTGATTTCCAGGCTTGATCTCAGACTGGATTCATCATTTCAGTCTTGTACAGAAATCTCGGCTGTTGGATGAATCTGGTTACCCTCACCCCCACCTGCCCTGCTGCCACAGCTCTCTCCCTTTTCTTTTCTGGGCAGCTCATGGTTGGACCAGATCGTCCATTACTTCTCTTGGGAGTTTGTTCCAGCAGTTCATCACCTCTGCAAAATAAAATCAAAGAAATACATCTTTTTTAACTAGTAACTACTTATTCTTGCTGGTTTTCCCACAGAACTGAAGAACATCAATGCCCCCGCACAGTAAGGAAGGGATTACGTGTTTTGATCAAATCGCTGTTTGATTTCCTATAGGGATGTAAAGGAAGTTCTTGTAGTTGTTCACTCTCAGACATTTCCTTTTATCTCTCAAATAATTTACAAGCCCTTTTCTACATCATTAGCATTAAAAGCAGAGCAGCATCTCCTATTTCTTTATGTTATATCGAGCACATCATACGGAGATCCTGTTCTGTGTCACATTGCCTATTTCTGGAAGTCCGCTCTGCCATATCAAGATTGCTCATTCAGATGCTTGCTCACTGAGGTACCCCATCCTGCTGGGAACTGCTTTTGACAATGCACTTACCCTTCCTCTTCTCAGGTCCCATCCCCTTCCTTGCCTTTTTCATTCTTAGGTCAAATTTGATGAAATCCCAATTATGCAATTATGGGTTTCTCCTCCCAATGAGAGCAGGGCACTTGTGCTGTCCTTCTGTATGCTAAATAGTCAGAACAGGTGGTGAAGAATTGATGAGGCTGGTTGGAAAAAAACAAGCCTTTTTATAAATCTGGTTTGTTGAGGAGATAAAGATGCACACAAAGACACTCTGATAAAGGTCAGAGGACCGTACTGCTGCCTCAGTACACAGAGGAAGAGGATCAAAGTGTTTATTTTCTCTCTTTTGTCAACTATAAATTTTGACCAAATGTAACTGAGACCCTCATTAGGCTCCATTAACATATTAACTTACGCACCCCTTGAGATGCAAATGAAGGAGAACATGGGATGTGTAACGCACATATGACCAAATAACATGTGATTGTTCTATCCTACTGGGATGGACCAAAAACTATCAAATACAAAGGGGGCTTCAAGGCAGAAAGGGCTGAAGGGGAAAAACATCTTTGTCTGCTCAAGGTCAGTCAACAGACCATGTCTCTCCTCTTCTTCCAAAGGGAAGCCTTTATGCGAGCTTTGCATCTCCAGCTGCATTGGAACACAGCTAGGAATATTCATTTATACATACATAGCATGATTAGATCTTACTAATCTTTCTATGGCAGCACATATGAACACTCTGTAGTTGCTGCATTAATCACCCACAATACTGAACTTGCTTGCCTGATGCCTCAGTAAATTAATGAATCTGGAATGTTCCCAGTCCAGATCAGACCTACAGTAACGTTATAGCTGTTTTTTCCCTGTTATTTTGCCTAGTATCAATGCAAATCAAATACACTTAACTAGGTGTATCAAAAAAGGGTAAATGAGACATCCTAAGGCCAGACAAACGTTAACTCCTCATTCTTTCTATAATTTCCAAAGTGTTTCCATATGTATTTGTATAACCAGTGCAGAGATTGTCTCAAATAACTTGGTGAGAATTAAATTAGACCTGCTAATTCCAGAGTGCCCATGGAAAGGTGATTCTGAAGTCAGCCTAATTCCAATCTTTTGACTCCTGGAAGAGAAGAATGGAAATTTTAATATCATGAGGTCAGAGGAGCACTGGAGAAGGCCACCTGCACAATGGGACACACACACCTGCTGGATGGAACTGCTCACATAGACTCTATGGAGTTGACAGAATGGAATTTAAGTCTGCAGCCCCTAAGGGCTGACCTTATGAAGCCAGTAAGACAATTCAGATAACCATTATACACTGAGGTCTGTGCCACAAACAGGTTCATACTACAAGGCTTGGGCACAAAGTCTTCAAAAATTATAGGCAGGAGACTTCCAGAGCATTTTATCCCTTTCCTACACACATTATGACCTTTTTACACAAGGCTAACTGGCTGGAGTAGTAGGCTACACAAGAGGCATCGGGGCAGCTCTGAAGAGTTTCTTCTTCTTTGTGCCAGAGAAGATGGAAATGGTGCTGCTGCACTAGCCCCTCATCCCTGGCACAGCAGGAAAGTACCTTGCCTACTGGATGGAGACAGGGCTAATAGAGTAATCTACACCCATTGCTCAATATGACTTAGATTTTTGGGTCTCAATCATAATGAAAAATAGGTTGAAATTTTTCCTTAAAATAAAGAAGCTCAGCCTTTTTTCCTCAACCATCATTTTCCACAATCCCTTCCACTTTATCAAAACACCCACACAATTATGCTTCAGACTGGTTTATTTCTTAATACTTCTTTCAGCCTCTTTAAGCTACATTTCTGGATCAAGGCTAGTAATAGCTGTCTTTCTAAGGAAATTAATTTAAGTCGTATCATATCTTGTCCTTCTGCTTTTATTTCTCTATCAAGCTTTTCAAAGATATATATTTGTTTGTGACTGTTTTGAGGGCTCAGTGTTCTCTTAGTTTAAATCTAGCTATTGTTCACCTTTCACTAGTCTTGTAACTGCAGCTGTTCCTGAAACTGCCTTTAAGAGTTCATTGAAAAAGAACAGCCATTTATAATTGCAAAATTCACATTGAACATTATCCTAGTAGCCTCAACCTAAAATTTTAGGCTAAACTCAGCCTAAAATCATATTTTATGTAGTTGAAGTATTCTTAATTACTGTCAAAATTCTCTTGAGTCCCTGTATTGGGAAATGGCTGGATCCACTTTTGGCATGAAAGGCAAAGAAAATCAAGATCTTGCCTGCTGTTGCACTCTGGAACTGACTGGCCAACTTTTCTTCCAGAGGATGCCTCAGATGGAAAATACCTTGTTCTCTGACTTGAGGAAGCTACTGTGCTTTGTCCTCACCTTTCATGAACGGGCAGAGCACAGAGAAGCACATGGCTTGCATTAGTCCCAGCCCAGCTCCTGCTCTGTGCACCTCTTGTGCACGGTTCTTGCTCCTTTACTCTACAGCTGTTGTACTGCAGAACATTTTCAGCAGCCTCAGATACTGCTCCTGTTTTATCATGGTAAAGATTGAGGCAAGAAATGTAATTATTGATTTATATGTAAGATACCACTATGAGTAGGAAAACAAATGATTCCGTGCCTCTGTCAGCATTGGTCTTAATAAAATCATTGCATGAGTTAATTTTTTACCTCCATCCTCTCAGAGATAATCAGGTCCTCTTCTAGTCCAAGAAAAGAGGTAATTATTCTAGTTGGAAAAAAAATCAACTTCAGGCAGTACTTGAAATTTGAAGAGAAAAATGGGGAAAAGGGGAATTATGCAAAAGGAAAAAGCATTTTTCCTTTAAATAGGTCTCATTTCCATGTCATTTAGTAATATAAGAATTTTACAGTGACTGGATTTTGGGGTTGAAAGACTATTTTTGAGGAACAGGGAAAGAATTCTTGCCTGTGTTAATAGCAATTATCCTCAAGCTTTATTTTTCCAAGGGAGGAAGAGGCTGTTAGTTTACCTATGAGTAAGATGCAGCAAGGGCTGTACCTGGCTGCTCTTTTAGACATGCTTGTTCTCCCACATTGTGCTACCAGGGACTCACCTGCCTGTGCTGGCTTTAGCTTCTGCTGTAGATAGACCCAGCATCTCAAAGGCACATCTCTTCTCCTCAGCACCATCCACTCATTTACTAAAAGCAAACCTCCTGCAAATCCTGCTCCTCTAAAGGCAAGTGAGTGCTCCAGAGGAGAATTCAGCTTCAACATTTATAGATAACAAAGGGTTCTTGAGCAGCAAGGGGACAATTAACTGCCATCTAATCCTGCCTGTCCTCAGCCTCAAATCTCCTTCCTCCTAGCTTTCCCTGAAGCTTTGGGTTTCAGGGAAAGGCCTGAAGGAAACCTGGACAAATGGAAATTCCCAGTTGACACTGCCTTTCTTTAGATCTTTTCCCTTAGTCTTTAGGAGTAACAGGCTACATATATATTTGTACATAGGTTAATACTGTAAGGAATCATCTATATTTGATTTTGTCTCAGTGTTTGATGCATCACTTTTCTAAGTTTTAACTTCGTTATCCACACAGGTCTTCTGTTGAGTTTCTGTTAAGGCAGAAATAGCGTAACAGTAATATTGCATACAGTTAAATTCTCAGTACAAGAAACTGTATCAAAAAATAAGATCTTCTAATTTTAACTCAGTTTCCCGTGGGTTGAAATGGAGACATTTGAGCTGAAGTGCATCATTTGAAGTTACAAGGAAGTGAAACAATTGTATGAAAGATTGCATAGCTGATTATTTTTTCAGCACAGACTAGACCATAAACGTCTTGCACATTAGTGAGCACTTACACACAGTACCAAAAATTACCAGTTAAGAGCAACCTACCCAGTTTATCCTTTGAAACAGATCAAAAACCCCAGAAGCATGAAGCACTGTGAAACCCTGAAGCTCTTTCAGTAAAGGAACAAGTAAATCCTTTGTTCTTCTCCAAATGCTTCTCTTCTCACGGATACATCTAAGGCTTTATCCTACCTGAACATCAATGATGTTTTCAACACCATAATTTCACCAGTTACAATTCCAGTGGCTGAGCATTCCTTGAGTAAACATGCCAAATGGCTTCTGTGTGAATCTTGCAGATCTGCCAGGTGAACCACATTAAAAAGACTTGAAAATGTGTCCTTTGAGCTGTGGGGTCTCTCCCATATCCCTGAAGTCCAAAAGCACTTCGCAGTCAGGATTTGTCCTAAGCAGGTGCAAGAGCACCTCGGGAAGAATATATGGGAATTCACTTCCATGACCTCTGAAGCATGGTTATGGGACTACCTTCTGTGGAGACAGACTCCTCATTTCAACCAGAGTTTCTTGTCCCTCTCCATACTTCCTTCAGCCTTCATACTTCACTTTCTGCCTACTTTACCTGCCAGTTCATGCTGCTGGTACAGAACAGGAGCCAGTCCCTTCTGCCTTGCTGCCGCAAGGACCAGTGTGATCACAGCTCAGCAGCTGGGGAGGAGGTAAGTGGGCAGTTTTTCTCCCTACTGCCTACTGACATGAATTTCTCATAGGTATATAACATGCAGTATTCCCATGTTGAAGCACAGGCAAGTTAAAAATAATTCCATTATGGGGATAGTACTTCATACTCATAGTGGCATTCTCCATTTTTGTAGTCACATAGCCCAAGATTAAAATATACCAAGACCTATACAATGATCATAAACATCTCAGACACCTTTTCCCTTCCTTGACGTAAAGGATGGGAGGAATCCTACATGCTGGTGTAGTCAGTCTATACAGGTACAGCAACCCATGACGTACAGGTACAGCTGCTGGCCTAAGGAAGCTATTCTGAAGTGGCTTAAAATGACATTTGTCAGGGTTTGGGGTCAGCTCTTGCCTTTGTTCTGAAGGATTAAATGAATTACCTCTCTGAAAGGAACATAAAAATTCCTTTCATATATGCATTCAAGAATCTATTTTTTGCCTATTTCACAAGAGCTGCCTGTGTATTTGAGCTTTCCAGTATCTTGCCCTTGAGTGAGCCATAATTTATAAAAATTGAGATTCATGCTGGGCAAGAAAGGGAAGGGGACCCTGTGAACCAAGGGCTGTAACCCTGAGAGCTGAAAGTATTTGACTGATGGTTTGCAAGAGATGTCTTACCTTAAACACTGAATTTCCTTCCCTAAGTGCGTAGAAAATTATTTAAGGCATTACAACAAGGTGTTAAACATAGCATTGATGCTTTCCTATTTAAGAACCATCTTTCCCTCCAAAATGGTGGGCTACTGCCCAAGAATCCAGCACAGGACTGTTCTTCAGTGCAAGTTTAGGATTTACCAACCCATCCATCTATTTCCCTTGTGAGAGAGCTCCACATTGTGGAAGGAACATGCACAGGAGAACATGAACAAGGGATGATGAGAAGAGAAAGCATTACCCAAAGTTTACTCTGCTATTTCACTAATGAGTTTTTTTGCTATAATAATGTCAGGCAAAAACTCTAATATTTCTTTTTTCAAAGAGAAAACTTATGATAGAGTAGACTTATGATAACAATATTGTTTTATCCTAGTCTTCCTAAGTATGTTAGATGCAGCACAGAAATGGGGAAGTAGAGAGCCATCCAAGTCAAATCAACTATTTAAATACAGACTCTGCTAAGCTGATGGCAAGTTTAGATGGCTTGGAACTGTAGGCACGGATCTGCATCTAGAAACAGCTAAATCTGAAGCTAGTATATGTGTTCATCTTGCTGAAGCAATGATTTACTTCAAAAGTGCCTGTATTAGAATTTTCTATGCTGTCATTTTATACCTATTTAATTTCTCAATGAATTATAGACTTTAAAAAGTAAACTGCATGTTTACCTCTATTATTTTTAAGAAAAGTTAATAAAAGAGGTACTGCCTATTAGTTATCTAAAATTCAGGATATGAGAATCAGAATGCAATGACCTTTAAAAATGAAGTTGCTGAGTACCATAACATTTTGTTTGTATGCCATGATTGGGTGACATTTTGTTGTGCCAATTTTGTACTTGGCAAAAACTTCAATTAAAAAATAATTCTTCCAACCTGTTAGCGACAATGATCAGCCTATTCTCTGTAACAATTTTCTTTTTTCTCATGAGGCCAAATTCTGCTCCTCCCCTGGGGTGGCATGCAGTTTTTAATGTCTTGGAGATACAAACAGCTCAGGCATGTCAGGGAGCTGGCTGGGGGCACACACTGCTATGAAATAGCTGATACACCGGCCCAAGCCTCAGGGGAGCTCCTGCATCAAAGGGCAGAGAATGTGGGAGGGGGTCCCCATCGGGCTGGTCAGGGCAAGCTGTGCCCGCAGGGTCCTGATGGCTCTGACAGCAGGGCAGTACAGACCAGCCACCCCACAGGTATTGAAGAAAATGACAGTCCTGTCCATCTGGACCCCTAAATCATCTGACATCTTTCAACTTCTCCAGGACGGGAAGATCTCTGCCTCGTAGTAGTCTCTTCCCTGACTCCTGTCCTTCTTGTACAGGTTCAGTGATCCATGTCTTTATGATGCAGTATTTCTATATCACCCTACACTTTCACTAGAGGGTCAAATTAAAATTGCATGGAAAGGCTAAGTTTGGGCGTTTCTTGTCTGAAACACCATTTTAAACATAATTTATGTTAAACCCACATGGGCCGTCTGAACTGTCCAGACTTTCAAACAGAGTAAAAAAATGTACACACTACTGTTAAGTTGCTGATTCACTTTGTAAGTATTTCTTAAACTGAAGAAAAATCGTTTCACAGTAAAGACTTTGTTAAATTAATTCTAGCATATAGGTATGGGGTCAAAGATAATGATTTCTGTTGCATAAAAACTCAATAATCCATACTGATCTCCCATTTCCTCTACAGTTCACTGTAGGAAACCTATTGCAGCAATATTTAAGTGTCTCACTAGAAAAGAGATAGAAAACACAAAGTTTCACCCTTTTCGAAAATATTAGTCATTGGAACACAGGTAAACAACCAAAAATACTTCGAGGAGTAGAACAGAAGGAGAGTTTGAAGTTTGAAAACAAATCCTAGAACAAAAATCCACTAAAAAAACCCAGCAGAGAGGCAGCTCTGAAAGCTCAGACAAGGAGAGGGACTGTCAAAATTTGAATAACAAGTGAAGACAAGCAGCCAAAACTGTAGTTTTCCTGGCAGTTATGTTTCGTATGAATGATGAAGATCGCAGTTCTTGTCATGCGATGACAGGAGATAGACCTAAGGCTCCCTCTGTTGGAAGGAGCTCCGCCGAGCACTCCCAAAGGCACTGGGAGCTTAACAGCAGCAGTGCGCTGCAGTATTTACACCCGAGTGACTGGTGCCAGTCTGACAGGCTGGACAGCTGCCAGGAGGGGACAGAGAAAGTGCGGAGATGATGCCTGTAATTTCCTCGGAGTGGACATCTGTTCTCCCAGGTTCCCTAGCTGTTTCCCTGGGAGCCAGACAGGCACTAGCACAACTTGTCCCCTGTAGAGGTATTTCCTGTGACAAAGGAGAACTCCTGTCCCACATGCACACGGTGGCATTTGGGCATTCAGCTGCTGTCACGCTATTTCGGAATGCAGAGAAGTGCCGCTTTTTCCTCTGCAGTGTGGAAGAAGACACACCGAGCCAGCAGTCCTGGGATTGCTTTTCTACATCCCCCTCACCGTAAGTGTGTTCTGGATTTTGGATGCTCCTCCCACGTAAGAGTTGCTTTTGGTTTGGATGGACACAAGGTGAGTGCTGGCTGGAGTGCAGCAGGGAAGATGGCAAGCAGAGGGCAGAAGGAGAAGGGGACAAAGCTGCCCCTGACAGCCAGGCTGAGAGCAGACTCAGGACAAGGCTGTAACTGCTGCAAGCCACAGAGCCAAGCCAGTACCCCTGAGCAGGACAAGGAGACAATAGAAGAAGAAGTCTTTTCCCTGCAGCTCTCAAAATCCACAGATTTTGTCACACTTTTTTTGTGAAGCCTGTCTCTCACCCAGAGGGAATCTTTTAAGCACTTTGCTCCCAGGTAATTTTCTTGCTTTCCCACCTCCCCTGCTCATCTGCTCATCTTTCAGCAGCTCCCCAGGGACAGACCATCTTCCCTCAACAGGAGATGTATTCCCCAGATCCCTAATGAAGCATCCATTACCAGTTTGAGAATAGCTGTGCTAAAATGCCATGTCCTCTCCAAAGATCATAAACAGTAGCCAACAGCCCAGCATCCAATTAATTAATTAGGATGTGCAGCTTGACTGAAGGAAATTGTTGTCAGGCAGTGAGAAAACCAGGCAGGATAAGTAAAGCATGCATAAAGCAAAACAAAATACAAATTTAAAAAAAAAAAGTGAAAGTGAAAGTGTAGACTCATATTCGTTATTAACTCAAGGCCTCAAGAGAACAGTGCTAATGTGAAAATTAGAAAACTGAGGGAAAAACCTCAGCAGGCAAGTAGAAGACAACAGCTCATCAAGACAAAGGAATATCCTGCTCCAAGGAGCTACAAAGACTGATGTTTTCCCTCATGACTGACAATGCTGTGACCAAGAGGAACATGTTGCCCTGGGGTGCTGAGGCTTTCATGCCAGACATGTGAGGCCTGTTTATCCCCATGGGTTAAACCTAGCTCCCTTCTGTGCACATTCACCAGGGAATAATCACTGGGTACCCAAAAACTTGAATGTTCCTGCTTGCAATCCTCTGCACACGGAAAAAGTGTCCCAAATATTAGTGAACCAGTGGAAAAGTAGGCTCACAGTCCAGACACTAGGGTGGCACTTATGTGTGCCACTTTCTTCTCACTACACTGCTGTTAGCAGGTCCACTTGCCCAAATTTAAATACTGAGAAGAGCTCAGCTCTGAATCTCAGAACCTAACAGTAATGCATTCACTTCACAGTTCAGATCAGCAAATGTTCACATGTACTTGCTTTAAGCACTACTGCAAATAGTAGGCTGTTTCTTTTCTTACTTGTTAGAAAAAAAAATCCCTCCACTTTTTCTGAGCACCTCAGCATGGGGATCATTTCCTCGAGCCACCGTGTGGTGGTAGCCCACCTTCCAGCAGCAAGGCCAGCTATGGCTTCGATTCTGCTATTATTGATTTTCTCATTTAGATCAGTTAGTTTTTTTCTGCTTTTTGAAGAAATTCTAACAGCCATGGCTGAAAGCTTTCCCTGCTCTAACATGGCAGATGTTTCTGCACCTGTCATTGTGCCTGAGTACAACAGAAGATGTAAAAAGAAATGGGGAGGGGGAGGGGGGGCAAAACAAACAAAACAAACAGACAAAACAATTATTTATTTAAGGTCACAAAGAGGGAAGTCTCCCAGATATTAATTTTGGGGGTTGACAAAACTGAAGTCAGCCAAACAGAGTCCAAAAGAAACATTAAGGTAGAGAATTGTTCCAGCTATTGTCTAAATCTCAGACAGGAAGGAGCTCCAGGCACTCCTGCTGTTCTGTTGCTGAAGTAGCAACTATCTTATTTCCCTTTCACAGTGCTATTATGCAGGCAGTCTCGTTTGAAGGAAAGATGTCCTGAAATAAAAGATTTAAAAATACTCTTTTGCTCACAGGCTCCTTTATAAAAGTGTTGCTCTGTTCTGTTTCCTTTTCTAAGTGACATTTATTTGACAAAGGAACCTCATAATTTCATTGAATTTAAGATTAGCTTATTAAACCTGAGACACTATTATTTATTACAGTCATCCATGACTCTCTACCACAAGATCTCATTTCAGCAGTGGTTATCATTAAAATCATAATTAAAATACTCTTAATCGGTAAAACTAGAGACAGTATGATGTACATCAAAGACCACTTTATCTCTCTGCAGGCTATACATAGGAAGACTTGCCCTGAAGGTTCCTGCAATATTTGCTGGACATCTCACATAGCTAGTAAACATTTATTGACATTTCAAAGTTAGTGACAGCTAAGCTCAGGGATTCCTGTTCTCCAAACTCATTCTGACAGCAGAGTACCTAATACCTTTTGTGCAAAAGTCAGTTGCTGTCAGGGTGCCAGTAATCACAATCTCCATATATCCTGGATAAATATAACACTGTGACAACTATCGGTAGAACTGTGAGAGGGATCAAATCCATTGGAGTAAGTTTTTGAGGAAAAAACATTATCAAATGAATCTTTAAGACAGATGTACATCAAAGAAAGCCTCAAATACCTAAGTGGAATATCTGCAGTAAGAAGAAACTCAGTAATTCAGTTGTCCCACATCTCTTGCTCCTCATCTGCTAAGGACAAGAAACATGACTTCCAGTTTCACCTAAGAAGTCAGCATTCCTGTCAGCTGTCTTGCATGAAGTCAGACCAAACCCAGCCCAAACATTTTAGTAATCATTAGAACCCCAATTGTGTTAGGATCCATGATGTATAACAAGGCATTAATAATGACCTACCAGATAACAGGTCCTTTAACTACTACAAAAAATGACTTTTCAGCATGGACATTGACAGAATTTAGAGAAGATAAATAAATTTCCCTTCAAGGTGATAATATCGTTCTGACCTTGCCTGAAATCTTAATGTCACATTTAGCACAAATAAATACAGACTTGTCTTATTAAGAGGTGCAGATCAGCATGTGCAATGATTGTGGCACAACACTGAACATCTGCTGAGCACAGTGAGATTAACCTCCCAACAAATGGTTTCCTTCCAGCATAGGTCAATAACTACAACAGCTGGCTTTCACTACAACTCTTTAACCAGATATTTTATATATATAATATATTAAACTCTATTTTAAACGTTAAATACTGCCCTGGTTTCTGCTGGGATAGAATTAATATCAAGTAGCTGGTGAAGTGTTGTGCTTTGAATTTAGCATGAGAATAATGTTGATAACACATGAGTTTTTTAGTTCTTGCTAAGTAGAGTTGATACTAAGTCAAGGAATTTTCAGCTTCTCATACACTGAGAGTCAGAAGGCTGGAGGGACACAAGAAGTTGTGTGGGGATATTGCTGGGACAGCTTCCCTAAACTGGCCAAAGGGATACTCCATACCACAGGGCAACATGCTCAGCATATAAACTTCTGGGGAGAGCTGGCCCAGGGTCCCTGCTCAGGACACAACTGGGCATTAATCAGTGAGGGGTGAGCAATTGCAACACCTCTTCTAGATATTATCATATCATATCATAATTACCATCATGATTTTCTTCCTTTTCTGTCCCATCTCAACCCATGAGTTTTCTCACTTTTACTCTTCTGATTCTCTTTTCCACCCTGGCTATCTTCATTGCTGGATGGGGCTAAACCACAACAAATATTAATTACTGCAGTAGCTGTATCTGCAGCTGCCCTGATCTGTAGAACATCATAGAAAGCCTCCTTCCATCATGCACTGTCTGGCAGACTCTCCCTCAAAACAGTTTGCATCAGCCTATCATCATTTCTTCAGCTAGGACTCTCTTTAGGCCATTAGTTGGGAATTCCAGCATCTCAGCATTGTTCTCCCACAGCAGACAGACTGCTTCTTTGTGCTCTCAGATGCAATGGTGAGTGAGGCTGCAGATGCAGCTTTGCTGCTGGGCAGGTACATATTTAGTAAATAGAACATATTACTATGGTGGCATACTGTAAACACCTGGAACTAAATAACTGGGTCCCAGGAGTGCAATGGCTTTACAGTTTGCAAATGCATGGTGAAAGTGAAGCTTCAAGAGGAAAGTAGTTAAATAGGGGTCATCTTCATGGTATCCTGTTAGCTGGTTTGAAGGAAAAACAAATCCAGTTCAGATACATTGCAATGAACTTTCAATTTTCCAACAATATTGAACAGTGAAACCCCATTCAAAAGCACATACATAAAAATAAAATTAATCATGACATTCCAGCTTCAGTATGCACTCAAGGGTACAAAGATTGACCTCTGAACAGGCAGCTGACTGCAATATTCCTTGAGGTGTTTGCTAGAAAAGATGTTTTGCTGAAGAACAATGTAGTAGAAAATCCATACATGCACTGTTGGAGCTACCCAGCAAGTCTGACAAGTTTACTTGATTAATAAGAGTGCCTCCAATGCTCCTCACTTGGGAGAATTTGAATTCTTCAGTACTCCAAGGTATACCCTAAAATGTATTCTTCACTCATGGAATTCAGCAGCTGACCAGCTTAACAGGAAGAGATTTCTACCATGGGTCAATGATTATTACACTTTATTTAGGTATACTGCTTATGAAGCAAAAAACATCACCATGACAAAGCTTATGATAACATACAGGCAGTATGTGTAAGTCTGAATCACAGGCCAGAACTCCCTTTATCTCAAACAGAAGATCAATATGTCTATTTAACAGACAAGGTATGGGAAAGATAGGTAAATTCTTCACATGAGAGATTGTAATAAAGTTGGGGTGGGGAGATGGGGGAGCCTTTTAAGATGACTGTAATGACCATGCCTCGGAAGCCCAGTTCTAAAGGTTCATGCTGAAATATTGAGCTTTTACCACTCTCCTAATATGGGAGGAAATGGAGCTGGATCTACACATGCTATATTCACCATATTAAGACTGTGTAATCAACTTTTGGAAATCAGGATAGAAAAGAATGTCCTGGTCAGAGTTTGCAATTAATGTAGGTAAACTATAACATCTGCTACAGGATTAACTGGGAAACCTCTGCTTTCTTCTGCGTTCCCTAATCATAGAGAATTCCAGAAGTTTCTGCAGAGCAAATGTGAGCAGACATGGTTAATGTGGATTCTCTGCAGCATGATCATGTATCCTTATCAGAACTAGCTATCTCACTTCAGCCTGCTGCACGAAGGACAGGCTCTCTCTGAAGAGATCTGTTTTCCTTGCAGAAAAGCTGAAATGGTATGGTCTGTTTGCACTAATCTTGATGTACTTCTTGTGTCAATAACTTAAAATCAGTCTTGCACCACCTCTTCAGCATGCTGAAGTTCTCTTATCCCCGAGTATGTGTGGCCACTGTCATTTAGCAGAGTTGTTTTCCATGGGCAAAAGTGGCAGCAGGATTCCATTATTCATTCAGACCAGACTTCTGCAATTCTGTAATTGCACATCACTAACAAGCTTCCTTGCATCAGCCTTGGACCCTCTGAAGAATGAAATCACCCCTCACTTTTCTGCTTAAGACTGCAGTGAGTTGAGCCGATTTGCAGCCTGTTGTCCTGTCCTTGAAGAGAGCTGGTGTTTGCCAAGGGCTACCTTTCCTCTTGTAACTCATAGGACAGAGACACCACAGAAGCTTGTGTGAGCTCAATATTGCAGATAGAAGGCAGTGTTTCATGGCAGTCCTAGACAGTCAAATTCAGACATCAAGGCTGAGCTTAAGTTTTGGTTCCAGCTGCAGAGGAGCCAGTCTTGTGGCCATTGTCAACAGTGTAGTAGAAGTCAGCACTACAATTTCATTTCACAAAGATCACTCTAGACTTAAAACCCCAAATCTGGACCCAAAGACCCAATGAAGTCCTTGTTAATGAAATAGACAGAACCCATCTTTGCAGAAAAGTACCTTTTCATTCATTCTCCCATCCATATATATAGATGTCCACAGCAAATCAAGAGCTGGACTGCAATGAAATTCAAGTCCTTTCCTTTCCAAAGCAGGACTGCCTGTACCAGTGATGTCCCAGTTATACCAAAGGCACTTTTTATATTCCAAGCAACTGATCAAGACTGCCTATAAAGGATTTTTAAAGATTTTTTTTCTGGCCTAGGTTCAGTGGATTATTACACAAGTCTTCATATAACTGCTCTTACTTTGGTTCTCAAGAGCTAGAAAAGTAGGATTGCCACCATCTTCTTGCTGTTTAGTTTGCAATCTCAGTTCCCACTGCTTCAGTTGCTGGCACAGTGGATCTTTAAAGTGCTTCTGCCAAGGAGATTTACTGCTGTTGCTTCAGGGTCTGATTGAGCTGTTGGTAAACTTCCACCCTGCTCTCCCAGCTATTTTATAAGAAGTTTCAGATTATCTTCTGGGCTCAGTTACTGTATTTTCATTCTATGCCAGACACAGAATTATCTGATTTTCCTCTAGCCTTGATAAAACAGCCCAACAATTGATTTAATTTTCAAAAAAAAAATTTTTGTATACAAACCAAACATAATAGAGGAATCCAAGACATTACAGAGGAAGCAATAAATTCTTTTTTAGATCAGGCACAAACATTTTTCTTTCTCCTAAAATCAGGGAAAAAACCATCCTAATCAGAAAAGGTCCATTGTCCCTAAAAAAAAAAAAATGTAACCTCTACCAACTTTGCTCACTCACTTCTAACTCCAACTTACCTAAATCACTTATCCCTTCCTTTGGACAGGAGATTTACAAAAGTCTAATAAATACTCCTCCTATCTCTTGGCTGACCCTAAATACTCATGCAAATGGAGGGGAGCAGAGTTTTTTGGAGGAAATGCCACATCAATCTGAGGTTCCTCCTATACAATTTGTGTTTTCATGAGACATCAGGCTGATATAACATCAGTAATACTGAGCATTGCAAGGTCAAAGCCAAACTAACCCAAAGCCTGTTATTTTGCAATACATGATGGCACAGCTTGGGCAGGAGGAATAATGCCATCACAATGATGCTGTGAAACTCAGCCCCAGAAACTAGATGGACCTAAGGAGTAAACATGGAATAGTTTAAAAAAGGTCATCTTATTTCCATTCAAATAATGAAACAGCTGTTTTCATTGAAGTACTTTTATGTCTTGGTCCGAATTGTTTAAAAACTTATTAATGCAGATATCGTGTGAATTCAGGCTGTTTTTCAAGATATTTGCAAATTTAATATTTATCACTGCTGCACATATTATTTTAGTCCATGACTAATCCTTAGGACCACTACAGCTATTATATGGCAAGGGCAAGAGTAACTAACTGAATAAGGCAAATTAAGTATGTTAGAATTACCCACCCAAAATACATACTTTGCAAAGGCATGTGTAAGATTGATAAGTAGGATATTAGATTTATAAGATATTAAAATGACATGGCTGGAATGAAATAAACTGTTTCCTTGAGATCTCTGGTACCTGTTTTTGTCTTGGCTCAACCACACCAGAGAGAGATTTTGAGTATAAAAATTGGCCAGGTTTGAGCTGTGTTTAGAAACTTGCCTGATAATTAAATGCAAAGTTTGTTAAATATATATCATTTTTCCACTGTGCAAGCATAAATTATTTCCTGCAATAAATGTTTCTGTACATGTTACTAGGCTGTATATAGATCAGAAATGGATATTTATAATTAGCCTGTATTTGTCTTCACCTCTATCTTTGTTTCCAAGGGTTGCTATGGATAACTGTTCTTCCACCTCCTGTGTACTCATTCTGCAGGTCTTGTGAGTCTCACAAGGATGAATCCTCTCTTCCATCACATTCAGTATTGATACAATGACCTGATGAAGCAACCTAGGTGAAAATACAGGCACTACTGCAGTAAGTATTACATATCTTGCCATTAAACTTTTTAAAGTTATCACAGTGTTCTTGTGCCCTCCTAGGACAGCTGCCTCAAGCGGTGTAGTCAAACCAAGAAATATACAAACAAGAGAAATATTTCCAGGAGTTTGCTTCTTCTCTAAACTCATATTTCCTGAGAATGCCAAAATATACACTAAGAACCGTGCCCTGTTGCTCAAAATTACAAAAATGTCCACTTTCATTTACATTAAGCCAAGGTACCTTAACTCATTTCCGTAGACAGCGGTCCACAGGAATCCATTATGGATTGATTTATTTCAACATTTATCTGGAAATGGTAAGAACTGCAGTGAGGTACCTGATACAAAATAATTCTGCTGAGCAAGGAAGATTACTTTCAGCTCAGCACTTCATCTTTGAGAGACCGAGTTCTCTCAAAGAGAGATCTGTGGCCCTGTGATGACCCAGATGTATTGCTACCAGAGGGATCTCCAGCCCTTCTCTGCAATGGCACAATGGCTTATGCTCTGCCCTCCCAGAACCTGGAAGATGCTGAATGACAGCTGAGAGAGGAGGTTCATAAATGTGAGCATCTGACCTTGCTCCGTGCCATTAGAAGACAGTGAACTTTTTTCACGGAAATAAAAGTGGATTCTTGGATTTACTGCAGGAGTGGCTATGGATCCCCCAGATTTCAGGCAATGTGCACGACTCCTGGCAGAGGCCAAGCTTTCCCAGTGTGTAGGCCCACGGTGCCTGGCTGACTGTCCAGCTCTGCCCCTCACATTGACCTGGCAGGGTGGATGGAGCCGCAGCTCCAGGTCACGGTGGTGGCTCTAATGGCAGCCTCGACCCCCGTCTGGCCCTGCCCTAACAACATCCCACGCTTTCGGGCGGACCGGGGATCCGACGTGAATTTTAGAAACCCCACGGGAAAGCGAGAGCGCTGGAAAGAAGCGCTGCTCCGGCACCAGAAACACTGGCCTCGTCTGCCCTGCACAACATCCCTCTGCACGTCTTCTCGCACCTCTCTGTCTTTCCGCATCGTTTCGCCCTGCTGTCATCCCCTCTCCCTCTCCATCCCTGTGCACGTTTCTCCACATCCCCCTGATCTCCGCACCCCCTGCCCTTGGACGCTCTCAGCTCCGCGCTTCTGCCCGGTATCTCCCCACGCCGGGGACCCCCGACAGCGGCGGTAGCGGGGTCGCCTCTCCCGCCGGGGTGCCGGCGCGGAGGAGCGCGGCACAGAGCCGTGATGCCAGACCGGCCGTCGGGGCAGAGCTGCCCGTGCAGTGGCGTGGCGCTGCTGCCGTCCCCGGGCGGGACGGGCGCCAGGAGCCGCGGCTGCCGCCCGGAGCCGCCCCCGGCGCGGCGCAGCGCGGCGCAGGGCGGGTCCCGGCGCAGAGCCGCTGCCGGCAGCGCTGGGCCCGGGCAGCCGCCGCGCCTGCAGCTCTCGGCGGGGCCATGCGGATGGCGGTCGGTGCGGCAGCGGGCGAGGGGGCAGCGCAGAGCCCCGGCCCCGCCGCCGTGTCGCTGGGCTTGAGCGTGGCCGTGGTCTCCAGCCTGGTGAACGGCTCCACCTTCGTCCTGCAGAAGAAGGGGATCGTGCGGGCCCGCGGGAGAGGTAGGGGCCCGGCGCTGCGGTGGCGGCGGGTGGGAGCGCCCCTCCCGGGGCCTCCCTCCGCACCCCGCGAGCCCCCGGAAACCTCCCGGGTGTGCGGGGCCGCGGCCCCGGGCCCCTGCGGGACGGCTGTCCCCGGCCGGGGCGGCCCGGCCAGCCGCGGGGCCGCTCCCTCCGTGGCCCCGCAGCCCTGCCCCGCATGCGGCGGCCGCCGGCCCCGAGCGGAGGGCGGGAGGCGGGGGGGTCGCCCGGGGACCCGGCGGCGGGGAGGACGGGCACCCGAGCCTGTGTCCGAGCCTGTGTCGGGGGGGTGGCCGTGTCGCCTGGTGCGGGGGGCACCTTCCCGGCGTCTGGACCGGGGGAGCCGGCTTCGGTTCAGTAACACCTTAAGCGTGTTTGACATCGGAGGTCCATGACTGGATGGAAGGGATAACCGAGCGGAGAGACGGCAGGTGGGGGTCAGTCAGGATGTATTAGCGGAGGAGGGCAGCGAGGGGTTGCTAACTGCGCATCAGCAACAGCTTCCTGATGCATGGTCAGCGCGCTGGTCTGTCACGCTGTAATACAGCGCTGGGACTTGCGTGTTGTATGCGCTCCTGCCCATACACGAGTTCTTCTGTTTCATGTGCTTGTGGGACTTTACCACCAGTTTCTGTGGCTTAGATAGTTTCTTACCAGCGCATCTTGTCGTTTGTTTATTCCAGCTCTTCCACAGACACACAGAAGTTGTATCAGTCACATGGCGGTTTCTGCTTTTTGAGAAGAGACAGATCAGTAACATGAAATAATTTATTGCTTATGTTTTTCATAGTGAAATCCCATGCCTCATTATTATTTCCTGAGGTGAACATATTCGGGAACTGACTGTGCTGTCTAGACAGTTTAACCAAAACAAAGCTGTAAATTCACAGGTGTGAAGATCTGTATTTTATTTTGAATTCGGAGTTCCCCAAAGCATGTGGCTGAACGCCATTTACTAGTTGCAAACGCTTTTTTAGTTCATGCTTTGAATATAGGAAAATGCAATTTAAAAAAATTATTTATTTGTTTATAGTACAATGCTTTTATGTAAGGGGAAGACCGTAAACACAGGTTGCATGGTGCCTTTGAATTGTATTACTGTAGTCAATAGCCATTTATTTTTGTAGGTGATGGTGTATGAGGTATGAGCATGTGTCCATAAGTTCTAGGAACTCTTTTTTATGAAAAAACCTTTTTAGTACCAGGACAAGGTGTTTTCTCTGTATACATTGCACATATGTAAATATGTACATATACGTACACATACAAATAATATACAAATGAATTATATATATATATATATATATATTTGTACTTGCATTTCCATTTCCTGCTGCATCTAGCATGTTCAGGGTGAATGCAGTGGAGCAAAGCAAGCTTGGAACTATGTTACTACAACCTGGCAGCCTGATCTAAAAAGTTTTTTTTTGCTTTTTCTGCAATGACCTTACATTTAAGGGCATCAGACAAACTTTTGTTTTGCAAGCAGTCTCCTTTTCCCTCCAAGATGGCTGTAACCCATTTTGATTGTCCACAGAGAGATTGCATTTGCATCATAAATACAAATCTTTTTCTTTTTTTTCTTTTTTTCTTTTTTTTTTTTTATTTTAAGGGAAACAATGAGAAAACACAAGAGAAAAATAATTTTGCATCCCAAGGCAGCTGGAGGAAGTTTCCATTTTGAGTGTGCTTGCTCCTGAAAATCTTTCAGTGGAGCACTGGGTTAAGTGAGTGATGGGCGTGTGCCTGCTTTCTCAGTGCTAGCAGCTGTAAAATTTCCTGTTTTGAAGATACTACTGGTGTTTGTGCATCTTGCTGAGCATTTTGTCGTGCTTTCTGTTGGCATGCTCATTGAGGAGGTATCCAGGAAAATACCCCAGGTTTCTCTCTATTTCGTGTTATGAAGCAGTAGAGTTCTGCCTTGAATCTAGGAGTTGGAGCTGCGAGTCTGAGATGGCCAGTGTCAAGTGATGTCTTTTTTCCACTGTCTTCAGCAGGTGTTGTATAATTAACAAGGAGGCACTTCAAGTCTCTTCTGTCTTCTCTCTTGAATCAATAATATAGTATTGATGTAATTAGCAATCCTTGTCTAGTTAGAAACAGCAGTGGGTGACAATTATTTTGCAAAGTTACCTTACTTGAGTCAATATTTTCTATAATTTCTGCCCCCAACCGTGTTTTTATTTTATATGCAGTAACAAAAGTCTAAAAAATTACTACGCCCACTCTAAAGCTGGCCATTTTCATTAGTCATATTTCATCTCTTTTCAATTGTATAGTGTGATTTCCAAGTGCTTAATACTTTATATGTCTCCAGAGTTAGTGATGACTGTGGGTTTTTTTCCGTTTGGGATTTCAGAGTAGGTACAATATTGCCTACTACTCCAGCAGATTTTGAGAGGGCATCTTCCCAAATTAATGCAGACCTGTATTGCTAGGAAGAAGAGCAAAACATAGGAGCATAACTTGATTGTGCTCAGAGAAGGCCATGCTTTAGTTTAAGAAGTGGTCATGAACCTTGATGTTCTACAGAAGCAGAACTTCTGTGGTGCACAAGCTCCACCTGTGCACGTCCCAAGGCAAGAGCTTGTAATTTGACAGTGAAAATAATCATCCTCCAGTTTGGGAAGCACTAAGGACAATACAGAGCTTTTACTCCTCTCTGAAATAAGGCACTATGTCGGAAATTCAGAGGTTTCAGTTGTAGCACTTTCCAGTGCTTAAATGCAAGAGGATCGGGGGACACCATGGTCCTGCCAAACCTGTGTGCCAAAACAATTTCTCAGCTACAATTTTTCCAATACGTTTTCACTGAGGTTGTATTAGCAAACTAAGTGAGCCAAATCAAGTTCTGTTTCCATAGGTTTCCAAGAAGTGGTTCTAATTTGTATGTTTAAATGTCACCCTCAGAAGCATTTGGTGACGTTTTGGATGCTTTTCTACACAACAGTGCATTAGTGTCAAATAGGTACTTCAAACTGGAAACCAGAACTTCTAACACATTGTCTTAAGAAAGTCTTACTTGGAAACATAAGCCAAACCCAAAATTGTTGTTGTTTTTTTTTTTTTAATCTCACATTCAGTTACCTTGAAGAACAGGTTTAAGATGAATGTCCTTACTAACTGAGACTGCTGTTTCATAGTTCCAGTATTGTTATTTCATATTTTTCTAATATATTTTCCTATACTTCCAGGTACTTCGTACTTAACTGATATAGTATGGTGGTCGGGCACTATAGCAAGTAAGTATCTTAAAAAGTTTTAATTTTTTTATTTTTTTAAAGAGACATTTGCTTAGACGGTGATAGAAGACATCAGGAAATCTGGGTTCTCATCTTGAATCTCACCCTCCATGAAATTCCATTCACGTGGCATGAAATTCCCATCCCTAGAAATACCCCACTTTTAGTAAACTCTTACCATGGCTACCATGCCTCGTGGTGTTTGCAAAGGCAAAGAGCTGGGACAAACATGAGTCAGACATCTTTCCACATTTCTGAACCATTTAGTACTTTCAGCCCTTGGCAGCCACACACTGCTCTGACTCTGGGTTCCTGCATGGTTTGTGTCTCTGTATTGCACTGGCCTGCTCAGTTTTTAATAAAAGTCAAAGCCAAATTAAAAATTGTTGCTCTGCACAAAAGGGCTCATTGAGTACACGTTAGGCTTTAGATCAGAAAGCATTTAACTGGCCTCAATTAAGGAGAAAAAAAACCTCTTTTGGTTTCTGGTTCAACAGATACAGTTTCAGTTTTGCTTTTAATCTGCAAGATCAATGCAAAGCCTTCTGTGGTGCTGATATGAGACCAGTGTAATTTTACCCTTAATATCTTTGTAACTCTGCTTACACCAAGTTCATTTTCTGATGTGTGTCTGGAGCATGGGGAGCAACTAGCTTTCTCTTCTTACACATCAGCCCTAGTTCTACCCATAAGCTTAGAATCATACCCCACTTTTAGACTCTAATCCAGCCTTTTGTGAATTACTTGGAAAGTTCTGATGCTGTTTCTGAGAAGTATATGAGTCCACTTGTGCCCCTGGTTTTGTCTTACCTTTGGCAAGGTAAGTCTCTGATTTTTGGTTTTGCTGTCTTAAAGCTATGCAAAAGGAATGAAAACCGATAGATCCCATTGAAGGACAAAATTCACAGCAAGTGTAGAAGCAGAGCTTCAGAAGAAAAGTCCTCAGCTCATTTAACCTGAGTTTAAGTAGTTCTTTGACCACTTCCTCCCCTGCCAGAATCACTACTGCCTAAGTAGAAATAAATCTGTGCATCAGTCACTGTTTATCACTCCTGAGGCTCCTGTAATCTCTAAGCAGAAGTTAAAAAAGGGAGGTTTTATTACAGGACTTATCTTGGTGAATCAGAGAAAACAATTTTATGCTTAAAAGAGCTGACTGAATTGAATGAAGGCAAAACTGCTGAAGGGAATTATATCAGTTGGCTTTTTTTCCAGTAGCTAGATTGCAGGTATTTCAAAACAAAACTGAGGAACCAAGCAAGAAGAATTGCTTGGATGTTATAGACTCAGAATGGCAGCACAGTCACAAACAGCAATAGCAAGGGCTAGGTAGGCACCTATGTGATGCAGAGAAAGGTGCTGTTTGGGGAAAGGTGTTACTTGTGGAATTAGCAGTACCCCCAGTTATCTGGGTGAAATGATAACAGCTGACACAATTTTTTCAAGAAGAGAATTTGGAGTTTGGATGACTAACAAAACCCACATAAACTCTATCAACTTGTTCTCGTGGTATTTGTTCAGATGGTGAATAAGTGTTTCTGTGTTGCCATGCTGACTCAGCATAATGCTGCCCAACCGTTTGGGGCCCCTGGGATCCACTGGATTACTGAAGACTTCAAAGGAAGGGCTGCAGATTCTGCTAAGGGACTTTTCCTTACTCTAGTCAAAAGACTGATTGCAGCATGTGTACAGGTATTTCGATGAGCATTAAACTAATTAATTGGCTAATTAATTAGTTTCAGCACAGGTTTTGATAAGCAGCATAGATGTGGCTGGTTCTTACAGTGAAAACATCTGCATTAGTGTTGTATTACAGATGGGGAGTACACTTGTGAAGTGCATCTCCTATTTGTTGCCACAAACAAACTGTATTTGGGCTGTATTTCACATTTCATAGCAGAGTTGGAGCTCCTGACCTGGTCTGTAAAATGAAACTAGGTTGGAAGATGAATTCTAGGAACATACTTAATGCATGTGAGCTGCAAAAAGCCTTTGAGTTAGCGGGAGCAGGCTGAAATTAAGCCCCTGAAATAAACTGAAGGCTGAAATAAACCCCCTGGCATGCGTAGAATAGATATCTTTTGCTGTACAGGTCTAGTCCTGGTCTCCTTGCTAATGGAGACATGCCAGAGTGCATCAAGTTTTGTGTTGCAGTAACTTTGAGGGTACTGGTAGTTGTTTATCATATTAAAAGCTTGGTGTGCCTTCAAGAACTGAAGTCAATGCCTTGACTCACGGCACTGATATATGTGATGAGGAATTTCTGTTCAGAGAGGACTGTTTAGGTTGGCAGCAAAGGTCCCCAACATCAGGTAGATGGTAACAATTACTGAGATTCTTTTTTTAATTGGTGTTAACTAGTCCTGATCTGTCATTTGTGGTGGTAAGGGACTGTTACCACTACTCCATGGTGACATGGAAAACCTCCTGTAAGGTCAGTTGCCTTACAATATGTTCCATTTGACTGAAGCTTCAGAGGTCTACCTTATGGATCGATGTCGGTGCCATCTGTTGAGAGTTTTTCCAACAGGAAGTTAAGACACCTGACCTCCAAAAAACAGCAACCTTTTGTCCGAGTCATTTGGAAATTGATGTAATCTGCAGAAATGCAGAGTGCCAGCTGTGCACCATTCTCCATCCAAGATCTGCCCCAATGCCTTCAGATGCCTTGAAGATAATGCCAGAATTGCCACATAGATCTCCAAACAGCCTGAGGCTGATAACTGAGCTACTCTATTCCCAAGGACAGAGATACCACCATTGTCTCTTGTGCCTTAGAAATGCTGTTCATCCATTTCTCTGTCTCACTCATGCACATAGAGAAAGCCTCAGTGAATTTAATTAGTATAATTTTGCCACACTCTGCAGTTTTGCAAGTTTGTTTGTCTCCTTCATATTTCCTGTAGGTTACACAGGTCTTCAGCTCTACTGATAATGTGAGCTAAATTGGTAAATTAATTAATGTTTGCAGAGTGCTTTGCAGATGTAAAAAAATTGGATGATAATAACGATATTTGATAGTTGAGGGTGGTGCCAGCCTGAGCATAAAGACATCTTGGATTCTTGAAATGTTTTTAAATGCTGATAATAGCTTTTAACAGCAGCTGGAAATTTGAGCTCTATGTAATTTGTGCTCAGTCTCAAGCTTCTTGCCAGTTACCACAGACCTTGTAACTATGCAAGTATGTTGACCTATTAAAAACTTGCCAGCACTTGCAAACCCATCCAGCTTTTATTTTCTAACTGAAAATTTGAACACATGAACTGTTATCAGAGCTGTGATGTGCAATACTGTGGTATATCTTGGAATTTGCTTTTACTGGAGGAAAGAAATAAAATAAAATAATAATATAGAATAATATAATAATAAAGAAAAAACAATATAAGGTTGAGGCTGTTACTGTGGCTTGTCAGGCATGTTCTTTTTACAGTTGTCAGGAATGACTTTGGGTATTACATAGTGTTATGAAAAGTTGATGTAGTGTATTGAATGGCCTTTATGCATGTGCTTAGTGTTTCAGTAGAAGATTCCTCAGCACTGTCTTTATTTCCCCTCCAAAAAATAACACTGCTGTTAGGAACTATAATCAAGTACATTTGTTTTACATGAATGTATGTTCTAAAGATGAAACCATGAATTATAAATACTTCTACCCCTCCTCATACAAATATTTGTGTAATATTGAGATTATTATCCACGAGTGTTTCTAATTCATAGTCTTATTTATATTTAACTAAGTTACAAATGAGATTATTTATTGTGCCCACTTGGATACTCATGTGTGACAAGAGTATTAACAAATACAAAACTATAGAAAAATTCCAGACATTTTGTTTACATGCAAAATTAACAGAACTAAGCAAATTGTAACATCTGTTTTCCAGTTAGGTCAGTCTTTCCCAAACAGTATTGGGAAAGTTTTGATTACTTATTTTTACAAAGGGGTTTAAAGGCTTATTTCTGGTTCTCTCAACAGTGGCACTGGGTCAAATAGGGAATTTCTTGGCCTACACTGCAGTCCCAACTGTGCTAGTGACGCCCTTGGGAGCTCTTGGCGTTCCATTTGGGTAAGAGTTTGCTTTTCTTGTTCTTATCTCCATGTCATTGCTACTTAATAAAATGTCAGATGGACTCAGTGCTCACTGGAGGTCCACTGAGGAATGCCAGGCTTATAGCTGTTCATGATGTGCTATAATGTCACCTATTCCTGTTTTCCCCGGGAAAGCTGGGCTGGGGGAAGGCAGTGGTGAAGAAGGGTTTTCCTGAGTATCTTCTGCTTTTAGCTCTCACTATGGTTTGGAACAGATAAACATTGTTTTTTCCCCCCTTCTCTGTGGCTGTTCTGGACTTTTCTGCTTATTCTCTTGTTCACAGTTCCCTTACTATGTAGATCTTTCCCTTTGTCTCACAGTGTTTCTTTACCCCGCTATCCATAGCCCACATGTGTTTATTGATGCTGATTTCATTTCATTGGATCTGGCCTCTTTCCAAGGAGGAAAACTCAAGGGAGTTCCTTGCATATCTATGCTCCTAGCTTCTTAGAAGTTAGATTCGTGGGAGGCACAGAAAAGGCAGTGAGTTTAAGGAGTTTAATATGTACCTAATGTTTTGTGACTAGATGAACTACAGTTGTGGAACTACTGCTGTGAAAAAGCACAACTCTTTGAAAACAAAGCTGTGCATTGCCTTGAGATTTTTCTGTTGTCTGCTGAATTATAACTGCACTGGTCATCTGCTTCAGAGTCTAAATGGCATTGCTTCATGTCTGTCTTTAGTTCTATTACTATGAAACACACTGATGGTGCTCTAAGTGCCACCTGTTATTTTAACTTAGGCCACATATTTTTCCTTAGTTTGGTCTGCTATATGTCTGAGCTGAACCCTGGGATCTTTGTAACCAAAAGTCACTTTTACCTCATGACTGCTTTACCTATGAAATGGGGCTTTGTGACAGTTCACCAAATTGGTAATGGGTAGATGTCTGCCTCAGGGGTCAGATGTCTGATTTGTGGGGTGTTTGGAGAGGGTGATGTGGTTTTGGTTTTTGGGGTGTTGTGGCTTGGATTTTTGGTTTGTGTTTGTTTTGTTGTGCTGTTTTGGATTTTTTTCCTAAGATGTCAAGGATTGAGTAAAACTCCAAATGAATGAAGATCCTGATTCCTCAGATAACTCAGAAATACATTTTGAGAATTCATCAATATTTGATAGTATTCCTTTAAAAGGGAAACCCATATGGCACAGCACTGTTATTAAGGATGTAGTCAAACTTCTGTTTTTCTTCCTCTCTTCAAAGGTCCATCTTAGCTTCTTACCTACTGAAAGAGAAACTGAACATTCTTGGCAAGCTGGGATGTTTGCTAAGCTGTGCTGGGTCTGTTGTTCTCATTATCCATTCCCCAAAGTCCGAGAGTGTAACGACTCAGGCTGAGCTTGAAGAGAAGCTTACAAATCCAGGTAGTTTGTTTTTTTATTAATTCATAATGATTTTCTGAGGTTGAGCAGGAGCACTCTTGAGGAAGAGGCTTACCACTTCTACCAGGTAGGGAAATTGACTTGTGAAGAAATGATGTGACAGAGGCAAACCAGCACAGGTTTTGTGTAAGAAAACTATGCCCTACTCTTCTTAGAACTTGTCATATTTATTGGGATGTGTGCAGAAAGGAAAATGTAGATCCTTTTGAAAATGTTATCCTGTACAGCAAGCTCAGAACAATGGGCTGTTCATTTTTTAACATTATGAAAAACTGTATCTTGCTAGTTAGAGATGAAAAGTATAAATCTAGGATCTCAATTTGCTTTATACAAAACAAAAAAAATACCTTCTTCTCTCCTTTATTTCTCCATGTTTTTTTAATTAAAAGTTTAAACTAAATACCAGTTATATTCCCAGATTTCTTTGCACAATAAAGGTATGTAGAAATAGGCTATTGAGACATATGCTGAAATGCCTGTTCTTTCTCACCAGCTGCTGGAGGACACACACTGGTAATGATATGTTCCAGGCCCATTTTTATTTTTCTTGCTTAAGAGCTAAACTGCCAACTATTGTTTTTCTTGTATTGCTTTAAGCAAGAGAAATTCAAACCTAATAACATCAGCTATTCAAAAAATCTGCAAACAAAGAAAAGTAATCAAATACCTTGGTCTCAATTTACCATTTAAATCTGAATGAAGTGCATTGGCTATATATTTCTTTAAAACTCTAAAACACATGTACTGATGGTATAATGTAAATAATATGGCTTCATGTTTGTTCTAGCTGTCCCTACTCATGTGCTCATCTTAGTGGGATCTTTATGTTTAAGCTCTTTGCTGAATCCACACACTGTGCCTTAATGAACTGTTTATGAATGTGGTGTTATCTTTCTGTGTGTCATAGGAGGCTTTAAGGAGTATGGAAAAGAGAGTAAGATTTTAAAAAGCCATCTGAAATCCATTTCAAATATGCCAGAGTGTGTAATTTTCTACACAGTTATTTGTTTTTCCCAAAGAACATGACAACATCATCATAGGTGCCAGTATTTCTGGATGCCCAGTGATTTGGATCTATCTTCAATAGCAAATCTTAATTGTGATGTACACCTGAAATTCACTGCTAGGACATGATTTGCCTGCTGAAGTCTTTAAAAGACCAAGAGTTCTCATCTTGATATTTTCTTATTTTCTTTTTGTTTTCCAGTTTTCGTGGGTTATCTCTGCATAGTGCTGCTAATGCTTCTCCTGCTTATCTTCTGGATAGCTCCAGCTCATGGACCTACTAATATTATGGTTTACATCAGTATTTGCTCTCTGTTGGGCAGTTTCACTGTTCCCAGTACAAAAGGCATAGGGCTGGCTGCTCAAGATATCTTTCACAATAACCCATCAAGTCAAAGGGCTCTGTACCTCTGTCTGGTGCTTCTGGCAGTATTAGGATGTAGCATTATCATTCAGTTCAGATACATCAATAAGGCACTGGAGTGTTTTGACTCCTCTGTGTTTGGTGCCATCTACTACGTTGTGTTTACCACCCTAGTCCTGCTGGCTTCAGCCATCCTTTTCAGGGAATGGAGTAATGTAGGAGTCGTAGATTTTTTGGGCATGGCTTGTGGATTCACCACAGTATCTATTGGAATTGTTCTTATACAAGTCTTCAAGGAATTCAACTTTAATATTGGAGATTTAAACAAGCCTAACATGAAGACAGATTAAAATAATTTTGTGGGGAAACTGGATGGCTCAGGGAAGGATGCAGAGCTGTTCATTTCTAGGTCACTGTTTCAAATAGGATTCAGGCTGGTAACTACCCTCTGACAATTTGGTGGCCTATGTGAAATGAATTGGAGGCCTCCATCCAGTTTCAAAGGAACAGCTGTCCATGTAACCCAGTCAACACAATAAATGACCTTAATTGGAACTACTGATTGAGTCAGCATAGAGACCAATGTATTTCCTCACTGTAAAAGGTAGTTTATCAGAAAAGCTCTGTGAATATTCTGACAGACCTGTGTGAAAGCTTGTATTGTGTCTTCTGAGGTACCATTTCTGTGGGCAGAGGACATCAGTTTCTAATGCACTCAATCTGATACCTTTCATCATAAGTGATGTATACCTTAAAATAAGGGGGGGAAAGTAAGTGGAACAATTTGCGAATCTCAGTATAGCAATGTCTTCACCGTCAAGGCTGTGAATTCTCAGACAAATGTTGGTTGGATCATGGACTGCAGATCTGTTCTTTTTAGTGACTGTCTTGGCAACTTTGTCTGCCATGCGGTGAAGACATGAGGGAGTTTTAAATTGAGTTATTTATACAGAGCAGTGGACCCTTACATATCTTTCACTAATTACTTATCAGCTCATGGTAGTGTCCAGGTATGCATTTCTTTGTAACTTACATTCATTAAGACATACCGCATTCATCTGAGAGTTTTTAATTAGGAGCAGGTAGAAAGACTGTGAAGGATGTGGAAATGATGCACAGATTCATTGCCTACGTGGTGGGTTATCTGTAAGCAGCTCAGAACTGTTTCAGTGCCTTTGCAATCAAAAAATACTGCATAATTGTGAATGTATTTGTTTCAGATGGCCTATACTCGTTTAATAATTCAATTTCACTGTCTACAATATTGGACTATATTAAAATTCTAAGCACATAAAGCATCTAGAAGGACCATATGTTTTTGGAAGAATTTACAAACCTGAACTGAAACCCCTGGATGCCTTGACAGCTTCTGAAAAACTCATAGTCCTAATGGGAAGAGGAATGTTGAAATCAGTCCAGCATACCTTTATTTTAGTTAAATGACTAAATGCAGGAGACCATGTATGTGAAACAGCTGATAAATAGGGACCACAAAAAAAAAACCAACCAAATTAAAGAGAGAGAAGAGCATGAGATTTTCATAACGCAAAAAAGATAATCTGATATTCTTGTAACGTGTGAAAAACTGAAAAAAACTAAAGCATTCAGAGAGCTGAGTTTTAGGCAACTGATAGGGACATTCAGGTTGGTAATTCATAGACTTGTGTGAACAATTCAGTTGTAATATTTTCACAAGTAGTACAGACAGCTTAAGCTACGACAGCTCCATTTAAACCATTTAGAGAACATTAGTATATTAAAGAATGAAATAGTTAATTTCATATTCTACTTATATTTGGTGGCAAAAACATCATGAATCAAAAAGTTGAAAGCTTAAAAAGCAATGAATGTTTGTTTCCATATAAGTACAAAAATGGAAGAGTATGGTGGAACTCAACATCTCTAGATCAGAACACCTCCTGAGAAAACAAAAAATCCCAGTGTAATTACAAGACAGTATTTGAGAAAATTCCCAATGCTTTATCAAGGAATCATTAATGTAGCTTTGTAGCTGCCTGACAGGAACATGGACGTTGATTAGCTGGGAGTAATATTGTCTGCTCTTGTGATGTTTTTTGTTGACCTGAATTGAGGTTTCCTTAAAACTCAACTTCCATTTTCATTTAAAATGAATGCTGTAAGCCCTACTAATGGCAGCAATAATTGCAAAAGTGAATCAAAAAGATTTAGTGTTCTGAAGGGACTGGTCTGAGGGAGTAAAAGCCCTACTATGTTATTTGCAAGCTTGTTTTAAAACTCCATATTGCAGGGGAATGGCTCTGAGTTGGCAGAAATGTGCACTTATAGGCCAGCACACAGTAACTGGGTATCATAGTGAAATAGAGTAGCACTAGCAGAGAAAATACCATCTTAGATTTTCAAATACTGTGCAAGGTTTTTAGAAAGTTTGAGAATTGTAGATGAGGGTAATTAGGCTATGAAATCTGGTTAAACTAGCCTCTGTCCATTACTGATTGGAAGATGGTATCTTGGTTCTCAGCAAACACTTATATTTTGTCATATTAATTCCCTTTCTTTTGACTGAACCTGGAATTGCACATAGGTTACAAGACTTGTACTAACCTACTTCTTAAAACAATGTTATCCAGTTCCTGAAGCAGTCATCTTTTCAAAATTCAGCTTCGGTGTTCATGAATTGTATGTTCGTTTTGTATTAGCCTTTAATCTCTGAAGACTTCTATGAAAATCTTCAGGTTAGAAAGGAAATCATTGTGGTCTCATTCCTCCTTTGGCCATATTTGTCTGTCTTGGTTGGTTTTAAAATTAATTCTCAATTATTTATAAAGTGCCTGTCCTAGTATGTTAGATGCATATGCAAATTATTAGTAAATATTAGGTTCAAAATAACTTGATTGCCCTGTCTAAACCTTGACATTTTCTGCACCACACAAAGTTTACTTGGTAAGTGCTCACTATGCAGAGGAAGAATAAAGTAGCAACCATGTTCTGTGGTCCTCTGGCCATTGTAACCACTGATAAATGTCAGCATAGTTCTCTTCTCCCTGGCTGCTCCTCATCTGTGATGAGCTTTCTAGAAATGTCTAATTAACCTTGATATTTAAAATATATCAAAAGCCAGCACATAAGGTGAAAAAAATTCTCGTGGCCTTGCACATCATTTGTATCTGCAGCCTTTTACTTCTTGAATGCTAAGTAACTGAAAGCTTTATTTTTGCTACTTTGTTCAGTGTGTAGCAGTGTTCTTTCAAGTTCTGCTGTACCTGGATCTGGTTCAGTTCTAAGTTTAGAAATGTATTAGCATTTTCTGTTGTCACTGTTGATATGATTCTTTCCCCCTCCATCCCACGCCCTCCTTTTTCTAGGTGTCCTACCTTTTTTAGTCCCATTGCTTTTCTGATCTGAGAGGAGGCACTGTTGAATTTTAGCTGTTCCCCCTTTTTTTCCACACCTTTGACAAGTAAGCACTTTGAATAAGACAGATATCTGAGTTCCATCATCTCAGGGAGCAAATGTGCACAGTTGTCTCCTGAGCTCTGGCACCCCTCATGGGTCGGCCCTTTTCACATTCTCATTGTGTTATATGCATTGATAGCTGCAAGCCAGATGACTTCAGTTCTGATTGCAAAGTACAAGTGGGAGAGGCTACACATACAAAAAGCAGACTCATTACAGTGGTGGAATGCATTTGAATGACATTCAAATCCATATGAAAGGCGCTTCACTCCTATGTCTGACTTCTGTTACACTTGTCAAACATATTTACATGGTACTCACTTGAGGATAGCTCTTTGATCATTATCCCTTCAGTGTATGGAGGATTTGCATTTGTCAGTCACAATCTCTATTAGGTGTCAAACACAAAATTCCCTCAAATGTTCAGTAGGAGAATAGAAACCTTTTTGATACAACCAAAAAATCACATTTGTTACACCTTAAATACTTCTGTAAAAAAGAAAAATATCTAAACAAGTTATCTGCTGTATTGACTTTCCAGGACTCTGTATGTGTAAATAGAGCCTACTTATTAGTGAGCTGCAACTAACATTAATAAGAACATGTCATATCACAGTTGGACAAGTGAAGCTTCCTATTAATAATACTGATTTATATTGGAACATATGTATTTTTGTGAAGCAACTAGCACTGCAAAATCGAAACACTGGATTAAGTTGTTGAAACACTAGAAAGTGAGGTTTAGCTTTCATTTTATTTAGAAAAAAAATACAGGGTTTGTATTTGAAGAAATTTGGGGTTAATAACTAGGGGATCCTTTAAATGAGAATTCGTTTGCACATTGTACCCCCCCACACGCATTCTTGTTTCATAAATCTAAGACATCAATGATTCTACAGATATTCCCCAGTTGTCTTGAAATGGTGTAACTGCTGAAGTTTTCCTGTTAAATCAAGCATTATCAAATGTTTATCTCTTACCTGTTATCTTCGTAATAATTCTTTGGTGCTATCTGTGGGCTTACAGAATGCAGAATTTTAATGTGTACTGTGTTAAGCACCAATGTTGTCAACAGTTATCATTACTAGTGCCCAAGTGTATCAGGCAGCAATGCTGAAATGTTACAGATTAAGAAATTTCTTTTTAAAAGTTGCAAATAAGTTTCTTTATTGTTTGTGGTTGTGTTGGGTCCTTCCATGTCTACATCCCTCCCCAGATAGTTGCTCTGTGAAGTGGAAAATATTAGAAAATATTACACAAAAGGGGTATTTTTAAGTCAATTTTTTTTTTTTTTAAAACTGTGGAACTTTCTCTTCCTTTTTTTTTAATTTCCCTTTTTTGTTTCTTGAATGTAAAAAATAGTTCTAATGGGATATAGGGAAAAGGTAGTTGGCAACAATGTTAGGTTTGGTTGCTTCAATGCTTTTGCAATATAGTTACTACAGATTACACAAAAACGGTTTATTTTATTAGCTTCCAAATAATGTATATATAGATTTGTTAATGGCTTACAAGTCAAGCTTACTCTCTTTGCTTTTTAAAAAATAGTTATAGGCATGTTGTATTTGCCTTGTGTAAATTATAAAAGGCTATTTATTAAGTTTTCTGATAACTAATCTATTTATTAACCTGTATTGTTTTGAAATAAATGATTTATTTCTAGCTCAGTGCTTGTTTTGTGACTCGTTTTTAGCAGATGGGGTCAGGGGGAAATCAAGTTTCCCACACACCACTTTACAGGCTAATTCAAATTCATAAGCCTAAACTATTTCTATTACCCTTTCATAAAATAGCATCTTTGTTTTTAATCAGAATAGCAGGTTCTTGCAGGTGTACAGATCATTTGGCCTACAAAGGGCTCAGTTGCCCTTTACCAGTATCTACCACCAGGCTTAGTGTCTTCATTGGACTGAAGTTTGATCACAGGTAGAATGAAGACTTCTCTAGCAGAAATGTTTGCTGGGGCTTGAGTCACTTCAAACTGTGTATTCAGGGTTAACATGAGCTCTATTCCTGCATTGCTGTACACTGCTTACTTGCTAGAGCTTCTATTTCAGGATTTACAGCTCCACAGTTGGGTGTGCATCTCGTGGCAACAGCTGTAAAGAACTCCGTGTCACCAGTCTAATTTACTGTCTGTCATAACAGCTCTCTGTAGAAAGAATTGCTTGGAAAATTACAGTGACTGCCCATCTCATCCTTCATCTGAAATTCCTAGCCCCTCATATCAGGTGCTGGCAAATACATAACTTAAGAGTCTCTGTGTGTGTATGTATTAGATTTTTGGTTGGCTGGGGTTTTTTTTAATGGTGGGATTTATGATTAAAAACTGCTTCATTCTGTGCATTTGTGTTTTAGGGGATGCATTGATATTACTGCCAGTCAAAAATCAAAGTTATCTTTAAACAAGGACACTAGCTTATCAATAATATTAAATGTATGCAGCAGAAATGATGGCTATGGATTTTTTATTGCAATTTTTTTTTTAAAGGTATTGACAATATTCATGCAATGTACAAAGATAGACCAAGATAGACCAAGACAGGCTTTCACTTCTGCATGCAGCATCTCTGATTTTTAAGTAGGTAAGATAAGGAGTCTGTATGTTGTTAGCAAGAAAATTCAGCTATGCTTGTACATCTCAGGAGCTAGGCCTCTAAGGCAGCAGCATTGTGGTAAAGGCAAATGTGCCTTTTACACCACTGATATTGTTAAAAGTCTGGGACATAATCAATCCTAAGCATATTTATCTCAGCAACACAGTTCATATATTTATCTCAGCAATGCAGTTCATATTGGAAGAGCATTAAACAAAAAAATCTCATTGTGTCAAAAGAAAAAAAATTCCTGTTGATTTTTGTGAGGTTTGTTCTACAGATTTAAATCTTAAGCAGTGTCCCTTAAGTTCCTTGTGACACTGCAGATGTTGTACAAGCACACTCACAGATGCAGTTTCTTTGTTCTGCTCAGCTGTCTTCACAAAACCAGCAGGGAAATGGTCACCAGGGACCCTGTTAGAGTTTCATGAGGTTGTACAGGCGTATTTTTGCTCTTTGCCCCTTTAAACTTTGCAAGATGTTTATACACATAGTAGATGCCCTAAAAAATCCTGTCCGTAGCCATGCAAAAGAACCTACACTGACCACTCTCATGAAATTCATTGGGCACAAGGATGGTTTGTGCACCTGAATTGCCCTATGAGAACAGGTTAAATTAGGCAGGTTACCACCATTCTCATGCTTGGAGTTCCTGCCAAATACTCAGCAAACATGCCAGAAATACTGTGCTGTAAATTTCTCTGAGATAGTTTGACTATTTTCTGTTACTGAGCACAACCCTTGGCTTACAAATAAACACTTAATTGCCAAATTGTGTGCCAAATTGAAAGCACTTGAATTTCTACTTTGAACAGATGTACATATGTTAAGCAGAACTAGCAACTGAAAAAACACAAGCAAGGGGATTAACAGAACAACTGAAGTTACATAAGTGTCTAAAATGCTTCAAGGAGTCCAGTTAATATTTTCAGGTATTTATTCATTATTGTTTTAGCTTGGTTCAGAGGTGTTTTTGAAGGGAGGAGAGCAGAGGGAGACAAGAGTAGAAAGGGAAGACTTAAATTGACTTGCTTCAGACATTGCTCTTAGCTCAGGAATATGTACACATACACTTTATCAGCTTTTATCATGATCACAGGCACATGAAGTTCTTTAGCTCCTTTAAACTTTGAACCTAGCAATCAGTACTTAGATGCTTCTCTTTGTACTGTATGGTTTAAGTGGTATAGGTTTTAATTTTTTAATCCATTTGAGAAACCATTTTCACCAGCTGTTAACTTTTTCAAAGACTTCACTTGGTATCTTTTGGTAAAACACAGAAAAGCCAGTGTCCTACATGTAATTACTTAGGTAATGACGGTAAATTGCTTAGCAGCTTTTTTATCTTAAAGTATTTTTTATATATACATATATTTTACATATACATGTATATTTTATATACACACATATAACACTATTTTGTAAGTGGAAAGTTCATGAATGCTAGATTAGTTTTATATCAGGGAATGGAATGTTGCCTTAAAGAATAAAATAGGCCTAACATTTATGCATGTGCTTTGAGTGGTGTAGAAATTTAATTTTTGTGATAGTGAAGGACCGTTTTTAATGAGATATAACACAGCAGGTAACGTGATGAGGAGTGGCTTTGTTATGGGTATCCTGCAAGGGAAAGCCAAGATTGGTTTTGTTTCCAGGTGTAGCAAAAATGAAGCAGCTGCTTGTGCAGACTGGGATATTGTCAACACAAATTCTGAGACTAAAAAAATAGGAACTGCTGTCACTAAGGCATGTGACAAAACTGTCTTGAGTTTAAAAAGGCAGAGCTGCATCTTGCATGTGGAGCCACCACAGGTATTTTGGCAGTGTTGGTTGTTCACACTTAATGTGACAAGGCACCTGTGTAAAGCATGCTCAGAGACAGTCCCGAAGAAACCAAAGAACCCTCTGAGCCTGACACTTGTTATGACTGTTTCAAAGACTCGTTGCTGTGTGCCGAGGGCAAATATTTGTCTAACTGTATTTATCCATTTACTCTGTATGAGATTAAAGCAGTTTGAGTAAAGCACGTGCTGAGAGTGGGTGACCCGGATTAAATCAATTCATTAACCATTCCCTTTACCTGGCCCAGTAAAATGTCTCTCTCTCTCTTAGCTTGTGTTTATTTCAGCCTGCGAAAGAGAAGGCTTCGGGGTGACCCAATTGCAGCCTTCCAGTACCTGAAAGAAACTTACAGGGAAGATGGGGCAAGACTATTTACATGGCGACAGGGCAAGGGAATGGTGTCAAAGTGACAGACGGTATGTTTTAGATTAGATATTAGGAAAAATTCCATACTGTGAGGGTGAGAAGGAGCTGAAACAGGCTGTCCAGAGAAGTTGTGGATGTCTCATCTCTGGAAGTGGTCAAGGCCAGGCCGCATCTTTGAGCGAGCGGGTCTAGCTGGAAGTGTGCCTGTACACGGCAGGGTGGGTTGAAACTGGATGATCTTCAAGGTCCCCTTCCGACCCAAACCATTCTGTGCTTGTGCGATTTTCTGGGAGGAGTATGAAACCAGCGCAGCGGGTGCTGCCAGCGTTCCGGCCCGGGGCGGCTCGCGGGAATGCCTTACCCGGGCTGCAGGGCGGCCGCAGCGAGCGCCGCGGGAGCGCCGGGAGCCGGCGGCCGGCCCGGGGGAAGGCGGCTGCGGGAAGGGGAATGTGACCCGCGGCGGGCGGGGCTCGGGGCCGGGCCGCGCCCCTTCCGGCGGCTGCTGCCGGAACCGCGGAGCGGAGGGGGCGGACGGGCCCGGGACACCGCCTCGCCTTGCGCTGCCGCTTGCCGCTCCTTCCCGTCCCGTCCCGTCCCGTCCCGTTCCCTCATGGCGCTGGAGCGGACGGGCACCGGCCCCTCCCGCCGCCCGCTCCGGCCTCCCCCGCCCCCGTCTCCTCTTGGCTCGCCGCTCCCGGCGGGGATGTGAGAGGGGCCGTGACCGCAGGTAAGGGCGGGGAGAGGCGGGGAGGGGGCCTGGCCGGCCCCTGAGGGGCGGGGGAAGGCGGGGCTCCTTCCCCGCGGAGCGCTCGGCGCAAGGCCCTCGGGGCCCGGCGCTGCGGTGAGGAGCGAGCGGGCCGGGGGGCGCGGGGCTCCGGGCCTTGGGTCTGCCTGTACGAGCCCGAGGGTGGTGTCTCCGTCGTGGGAAACTTGTGGTTTGGTCTGAGAAGGCCGAGATTAAAAGCTCTAAATCGGGCTGTTTGCGGGGTTCTCCGACCGCGTAGAGGTATCCAGGTACAGTGTGCTGGGTCTGGAGCAGCTGTGCCCCGTATTGGCGTGTGCGTGTGGTTAACCAGGGAACTAAACCGGTTCGTTTTCGGTTTGGTCCAGGATTGAATTGTCCCAGGTTGAGGCTTGTGCAGCCTGGTTCCAGAGCACCTCCAGAAGAACTTCAGAGCCCTGGTGCATCATTTTTACGTGGAAGTAATCGTAGCTTTGCATTGTAGTTCATTGTAGTCTTAAGCTGACTAGGGGAAGTTTAGGTTGGACATTAGGATGAATTTTTTCATAGACAGGGTGATGAGATGTTGGAATGGGCTGACCAGGGAGGTACCAGGCGGGGTCACTGTCCTCGGAGCTGTTTAAGAAAAGACTGGACATGGCACTCAGGGCCAAGGTCTGTTGACATGGTGGTGGTTGGGTCATAGGTGACTCCATCTCACATGTCTTTTCCAGCCTAGTTGATTCTGTAATTCAGAGTGAAGATTTTTGTTCATTCATACACTATGAAGTTGTTGCCTGGATCTAACTCTTTCATCTCTGTTTTTTCCCCAATCTTTTTCAAGCAGTCAACTTTCTCTATTTCACTATGATGTCTTTAACATTGTTTGTACTGAAAACACGATAAATGTAAGTCATTGTGGTTCTGTCTTAATGCTTTTGATGTGCCTCATTATATACAGTTAGGGTTTTTCTCCCTGGCAGGTAACAGCTTTGTTGATAAAATTATTCCATAAGGTTTCATTGGCATCATTGTATTTAGAATTCAGTGTCACACTAATTCTGCTTTTGTTAAAGTACTTCATTCTCATGATGAAATCCTGGCGACAAGAAGGCAGGTTGTAACAGGTTGAGTCATGTCAAAGGAGTAGCCATGACAAATGACTAGTTCAATCTAGGACTTTAACTTCCTGGATTTTCTTGCTTTTGAAACTGCCCATAGTAAGTACCAAAGGGGGAACTTCAGTGACCCTGTGCTGGTTATTCCTTCCACAAGAGTGGAACTTATGTGCCAGGTACAGCAAAGATGAGGCAAGTCTTATCTTGAGTCTATTTTGATAGCTTTCCATGAAAACAGTCAATGCAGTGTCAGAAAGCACTGTCTGTAGGTTGTATTCAGTTAATGAATAACACTGTTTTACTGAAGGTACTTTTTTAGCTTTATGTGAAAGTGCTTTAATTAAAGGTCATTTTTTAATGACTTAGTATAAGTAAAAGTAGCTCATGGGAAAAATAGGTTTTTAATGTGGCACTTTTTTGTTTCTTCCTAGGCTCATTAAATGGAGTGCTGTTGCTTTTGCTTTATAAATAGAAATCTGCTGTAAATAATTAATTTTCCCCATAGTTTATCTGAACCTTTTAAAATAGACAACTTTAGGATAGTTTAGGTATGTTTTGCTTCCTGAGCACTTGATAGTGCCTCTAACACTATGTATATGCATATATATAACATAAATATGATTTTAAATTGCCTACGTGTAGTATGTAAATAATTATAAGTTTGGGCAAGAGCTGGAAAACTGTATCCTGTATTGGGAAAAATGCGCAGTACGAAACTGAATGTGTTATTTCCTGAACAGTGTATACAGTAGGTACTGTGTGCATCCATCTTGGCCTTTTAAAGGTGCACGTGCCTTTTAAAGGTTTGAGCTCTTTTATCCTAACACTCTGTTGCGCCTGTCCTTCAACATTTTCTCTATACCAGCATTTAAAATAGATGTTTGTGAGTGGATGGAACAGGAGCAAGGTTTTAATAATTGGTTTTAATAATTAGGTATGATTGGAGGGTTTTAATAATCTTACTTCAAATATTTCTGTGTTCATACTCCCCACTGCCCCAGCGTTCTGTGTACCCAAAGGGGGGCTGCCAAGGTGGTGAAGGGGCAGAGGGGAAGCCGTATGAGGAGCATTTGAGGTCACTTGGTCTGTTCAGCCTGAAGAAGAGACTGAGGGGAGACCTCATCGCAGTCTACAGCTTCCTGATGAGGGGAAGCAGAGGGGCAAGCAGTGACCTCTTCTCTCTGATGACCAGTGACAGGACCCAGGGAATGGCCTGAGGCTCTATCAGGGAAGGTTGATCAGGAGAATGTTCCTTACCCAGAGGGTGGTTGGCACTGGAACAGGCTCCCCAGTGCTGGTGTGTCAGCACCAGCCTGACATAGTTTAAACATGTGTTCAGGCACATGGTAGGTTTCTTGGGGCTGTCCTGTGCAGGGCCAAGAGCTAGACTTGATGATCCTTTCAACTCAGCTTATTCTGTGAGTCTATATAAACATCCTCTGAAAACTCACCATACCAAAACCAATAGTTAAAACTTAGTTATCTTGCAATAAAAGTGCCTTAGCACTTTAGTTACAGAATGAAATTGAAAGAATTAGGAAAGTATTTCAGTTCAACTTTAATGCTGTACTTCTAAAGAATAACTTGGATCACAGGTTTGTTTCTTCAATTTGTGAAGTGAAAAGCAAAGGGATTAAATAACTACAGTTTCAGGCAAGATGTATCTAAGGAAGATCAAATCTAAAATCACACTGATTTGTTATTCAAGTGTTTCTAAAACAAAAATCCTCTTCCTTTTTAAAGTATAGATGGACATTGTAAAGTCTTGTGTGTCATGCATGAAAATTGGCTTGAAATAATGGGCATAATTTTTTTGCCAAATTCTCAATGCCAATTAATGTTATTTTTAACTTCTCTTTTAGAAACCTAACTTCTAAATACTTAAGAAGTGATTTCCTCTGGATTTTGGAACAAAATTGGTATGTATAATGAGCCTTCTACAGGCTCATCACCGAACATTTGGATTTCTGTTTTGTTAGGGAATGTTTGTTTCATGTAGTTTTATGCTTGTGGAAAGGAACAAGGGAACACATAATAGTGAACATGACACATAATAGTCAATGTGTATTTGTCAGAGCAACTTGTTGATTCAACCCCGTTTTCTCCCATGACAAGCCTTACGGCTAGAAGGGCATTAAGTAGGTGCTTAATTCCAATGTTAGAAACATAAAACTTCTAATGGAGCTCAAGTAAATAAGCAGAATTGACAATAAAGTATCACAGAACAGTTCAAAAGATGCAGAATGGCTGTACTTAGAGTATTATTGTCTTACCAAAGCAGGCTTTTGTTTAAAAATCTTCCATAGTGTCTGAATCTTTGGCTGTTTAATGTTATTGATCTGGCTCAAAAGACAAAGAAATAATCAATAACATTGGGCAGGGAAGGATTGCCAGTGTGTAACCTTGGTTGAATGTTTTCAGCAAACATTTCTAAAAAGAGTGATGTTTTTTGGAGTAAATGGAAGATATTACACCCAGGCAGGAGTAATTTGCTATACAAATGCAGGAAGTTACACTAATAAAGAAGTTGAAAATGAGTCAACAGTAGATGAATGCAGAAAAAAGGCTAAATACTCACCTGTTTTGGTGTTTAGAAAGAAATACAGTCTACCATTGTATTGCAGAAGTGATAATAACTCAAGCTAAAGTGCTGTATGCAGCTTTGGAAATTGCACTTGAAAAAAGTTGGGAAAGGACCCAGAGGGTGGCACAGCAGGAGGTGCCAAGCACCTAACCTGCAGAGTAATGCTGATACGTGGATGCAAAGATAAAGGGACTTGCATCTTTTTCCAGCAATGGGATTTGGTAGTGAAAGTGAAGATGATTAAATAATGAGAGTTCCTAATGGCATCAAAGCATAGCTGTCATGTTTCTGAAGTTTCCTTTGCACGTATTTCATCGGAGAAGCTTGGCTGAATTATCTATAAAGAGGAGCAGCAGTGAATTATGTAGAACATGGTTGAAGTAAATGGCCTGGTAAAGTCATTTTTTGCTTAATGGCATTATCCTGATCATAGTTGATAAGAGCAGGTTTTAGAAAAGATCCTTGAATTTAAATAATTTAGTGTATATTTACACTAAATTTTCTTGTAAGTCTTTCAAAGACTGTCTACTGAACTCTAGAAGGCTTGTGGCCAAGTAAGCAAAGTTGGAACAATGTACCCTGTCTGCCTTTCCAGCTCTAATTATTGCTTCCATACAACCTACAGCTTGTGGAAGTGATACTAATTTTCTTTGGCTGGTAACTCCCACATTCTTACTTATGCTTATTTGCTTTTAAATGTAAAATATTACTTCTCATTACACCACTTTTAATGTTTCTGAATATTTAGAGAGCTCACTTGCTACAATAAATGTAACATCTTTTGAGCACTGTGTTTGTGCTGCTTTTGAGAGAAAACAACTTCTGAACAAAGAGACAAAGAAGTGTGTTACCCTGTGTTTTGGACCAGAGAGTCTGTATCTTGCTAGCATTTGTGATACATTTGGTTACATCTTGAAAATAACAAAAAAAACTTGGTGGCTAATCTGGATATGTTTATCTCCCACAGTTTTTTTTCTACATTCTGAGTTTCTCCATCCCTCCCTGTCTGATAACCTTCAAATCCCTGTGCAGTGTGTCATTGCACTGTTGCGCACTGGGAGTTATGACTCATGACACCAGCAGATCCACAGGCAGTTCATTAATGAGTGGCTCTTGGAGGCGTGGTAGATGTTGTAGCTTCTGTGAATAGGAGAGTCTCAGCCCTTCATTACTTCTCTGAAATCAGAGCAGGAAACTACTACTCCTCCTCCATGACACTGCTGGTCTTGGGTGGATGAAGTGTTCTATGTGTTAAAATCAGCTTGAACTTGATTAGAGAGCCTTTGCAGAACGGCACGACTGCCAGCTGTATTTAGCTCCTACATTTTCTGGCTTTTCTCTGTTTATAACCTAGTAGTGGCCCTGGCTGCTGGAATGCAACAGCTTTGGCACGTCCCAAGGCAGAAACATGAGAGGCGTTATTTATTCCAGAAACTGCTCGTTTCTTGTGTAGAACATTTTTTTTTCTCATACCCATAGATAATTTTTCTTGATTATATTTATGAGCATGCATTAGTTCTTCTTTTATTAAGTCTTAGAGTTAGAATTAAAGTCCTGATTTCCTAAAGTGTAAAACTTCCAGCGCTTGGTACTGCTTTGACCTTGCACGTGTCAGTTCTACACATGCAAAATATATCTGTGCTGTATACAGAGGGAAGCTGGGTCCACCATGACATTTGTCTGCAACTGTAGACATCTGAATAAACCTTAGGTGGAAATAAGACAGTCCATCCCAAGCAGATAATGGGACTGGCTATGTCTGTGAGGACAAATCAACTTGATGGTAAGAGCTAGCAGTAATTTATCTGAATTTATGTGATTGAAGTGGTTGAGATTTGAGTTATTTACAAGGTTAACAAAGTGGTTGACAGGACACTTCAGTGTATTTGGGACATGGGAGAAAGTAGAAATACTAGTTCTAAAGTGTAGCATCCTTCTCAAGTCTACATTTGTAAAATTACCTGTGAGCACACAAGTTTTCTCATTCTTCTGCAATCAAATTCTTCCTCTGCTGCAAAGAAAAGCAGCCTGTGCTTCTCCCTTGTTTCTGGAATGCAGTGGGTGGAAGGTGTCAGGATGGGACTAACTGATGCTCTTTTCCTCTGTCAGTGTAGGTGAAGGTATGCAAGCCAGGGAGAAAAGAATAGGAAAATAAAAAAAGTGGCTTTGCCAATATGGAGAATTGTCTTTTAGTAAACAGTTACACCAGTAAAAATAATCCCATTAGCAATATAGCTAAAGTAGCAACTGTTGAAAAAAACAGTGAAGTATAAAGCTTAGCCAAACCATCCCCTCCCCAGGTGCACCTCCCCCAGGTGCTGCTATACCACTGTCACATTTTGCACCAGCTGGAGTTGGAAGAACATTCTTAGCTCAATTACCTGAACAGAGTGCCTTACACCTGCTGGAACAGATGGTGGAGAGAACAGTTGCAAAAATCTTGTATTTTCCTTGCATTAAAAACTTCTTCAAGGGACTGAGAGTCCTGTTTGAATCCAAAACCAGGATGATATTTTATGCAGTTGGTGGAGTGGCTGGGTTTTCGCATGCACTGATGATTTGTCTTTCTTGGTTTTGTTTGACAGGTGGTTTTGTATCATGTGAGAATCTAGTTTCTTTTAAAAAGTTTCTAGAAAGTGAAAGCACTCTCTTGTAGGTCATTTACTTAGTTTATCCTACAGCATAAGATATTAAAAATTACTGTGCAAGGATTAAGGGAAATGGATTTTAGAATTTTGAACTGTGCAGCATTTGAAGCAGCGTTATGTTGAGTGCATACTGTTGTCCTCTACTTTTTCACAGCCTAACTGGATGCAAGTGAGAGGATCTGTGTTTGGTTTTAATGCTAACCTACCAGTAGCTCTCTATTAGGTTTTCCTAGAGGTATAGCAAACTAACCAAAGTTGAAAGCATAAAAGTACAGGGAAAAGTAATATTGAAAGGTACTTCATACAAGTATGGAAAACTGTGTAAAATAAATTAACAAAGGCCTTATTTCTTGCCAGATTTTTCCTGTTAAAGAGTAATTGCATGTGTGTGCATGTGAGGTTTGTTTGTATTCTGAAGATGGCTCTATGATTAAACATCCTTGTTAAATTCTCTTGCATTTTTCTAGTGAGTTTATATGGAAGAAATGCTGCGACTGTTCTCAAACTCTATTACAGACTGATTTCAATGTAAGTAATTTTTTGATCAGTATCATCAGTTACATGGTTTGCCACAGATTTGCATACTCAATGAAAAGAAAAATAAATGACATATTTGTAAAATTTCACTAAAGTTTCTCAAAGAATTTCTGTTTGTTTGGGTTTCAGTTTTTATACACCAGGTCAGAAACCCTTCCTTCTTTGTGTTCAGACTGGTTAGTTACTCATCCTTAGTGCAAGCTTACACATGCTTCAGATTGCCTGTTTTTGGTTTTTTTTTTTTTTTGTTACCCACTCTTAGCAGAGGCCACTTGCAGGAGAACCAGTCACGTGAGCTGTTGAGGATTTTCCTATACAGGACCTATTCCTACCATAATTCTAATGTGTTTGTTTTACTCATATTTCAGTGTTGCATCATATTTTGTTGAGTAACAGAAGTTCTACTCCTTATTGATCAATGTGACAGTGTTCAGTAGTTTACGAGATGAGCCAAACTCGTGGGAAGTATGACTTCTGTATTGGTCTGGTGTTGGCTATGAGTTCCAGCATTTTCATTGGAGGAAGTTTCATCCTGAAAAAGAAAGGTCTCCTCCGGTTAGCCAGGAAAGGCTCCATGAGAGCAGGTAAATACATACATCTTTTAATAAATTGCTGATGTTTAGATTTTGCTGTTTAACGGAAGATTACTTCTGTTCATTAGTTCATTAAACTACTCATCTTGTTTTCTCTTTTTTGGGATTTTGTTGCATGCATATAAAACCTAAAACACAGAGCTGGTGTGTTTTTTCTCTGGTGTCAGACACCCTTAACTCTGTGTGACACATGCTATTTAATGCATATGTAATGCCTTCTGGGGACACTTGTCAAAGGATTCCTTTGTATGTCAGTTAAGTCTAAGTTGCATTTGCAAATTGAACTTGCAAGCAGCACTGTTAACTACATCTGTGCTCCTGAATGAGTGAATTTAAGAGTGTTAACTGGTTTTGGGTGTCAGGAGATTCTTTTAGAAAACTAAAAATTACATGTAGTAACTGAGTGTGATGAGTTTTGTGCCTCAAGCATTCATACTGGAAGCAATGCTATTAAATACCCTCATCAGTGATACAGACAGTGGGATTGACTGAGTGTGCTGGCAGTGGGTTTGTGGAGCACACCGAGCTGAGGGGGCCAGATGATGCTCTAGAGCGAAGGAAGTGGCATCCAGAGGGACCAGGATGGGCTTGAGGAGTGGGTCTGTGCAAACCTCATGAGATTCAAGAAGAACCAGAGCAAGGTGCTGCACCTGTGTCAGGGCAACCTCTGGTATCAACACAAAACTGGGGATGGACAGATGGAGAGCAGCCCTGCCCAGAAGGGCCTGGGGGTGCTGGTGGATGAGAGGCTGGACATGACCCCGCAATGTGCAGCCCAGAAAGCCAAACATGTCCAAATCAGGTGTGACCAGCAGGGCAAGGGAGGGGATTCTTCCCCTTTGCTCTCCTCTACTCTGCTCCTCTGCTCTGCTCTGCTCTGCTCTGCTCTGCTCTGCTCTGCTCTGCTCTGGTGAGACCCCACCTGCAGTGCTGTTCCAGCTCCAGGATCCCCGGTGTGGGAAGGACATGGACCTGTTACAGCAAGTCCAGAGAAGGGCCATGAGAGTGGTAAAAGAGACAAAACACTTCTGAGGATAGGCTGATGGAGTTGGGATTGTTCAGCTTAGAGGAGAAAAGGGTCTTGAGACACCTTATAGCACCTTCCAATACCTAAAGGGGGCTTATAAAAAAGAGAGATTGTTTTGTTTTGTTTTGTTTTTTAACCAGTGCTGCATTGACAGGACGAGGGACAATGGTTTTAAATTGAAAGACAATTAAGATTTAGATAGGAAAGTTGCAGCATCCTCAGATGATTCAGAAGGTTTACTCTGAATATTTTCATTCAGTACCTGTCATCTCTGCTTCTGAAAGTTGGTTGATCTTGAGATACATAATTCATGCACCCTGGTTTGGAATGAGAAAATGTGATGTTTGCACATGTAATAAACCACATATAAACCATGCACAATTTTTGCAGAGCAGCAGTCTTAGTAAGAGACACAACTTGGCTTTTCATGTAATTTCAAGCTTTGAAAGAACTGTTTCTCAGGGTAATGCAGATATCATCAGTGCCATTTCTAATACAAAAGAAATAAAATAGCTGGTTATCAAAATAGGCTGTAGGAGGCACAGGCACATCAGAAATTGAAGATGCTTTGATTTCAACCCTTCTACCTACAGAGCCTAGGTATCAAAAGGCTGCTCATGTTTTTAAGAGCATGGGTTGCAAAAATGATTTTATGTCATGGCAGTGTTACTAGTGACAGGGTGTCAGTGTTTTTAGTGGAATAGCCAATCTTCTTTCAATTTTAGGTCAAGGTGGTCATGCATACCTTAAGGAATGGCTGTGGTGGGCTGGACTTCTTTCAAGTAAGTATCAAAAATTATTCATGTACGTGTCAAAAATACAATCTGCATTATATAATTTTAATAAATAACGATGCCACAGATGCAGCATGGTTACAAAAAAGGGAATGAGACTGGGATTCTACAACACATGATAATGTTACCTGGTGATTTGATGGATGCAGTTCTAATGATTTTAATATAACTTCTCTCACACCAGAAATTCTTCCTTTAAGGTAACTGCCCTCTTTGTGCAGCAGAACTAGGCAGATGCTGGTTTTGTATGTCTTTGCTATCTATATGCACTCTGGTTTTTGTCTTAGCAGAGAAGTGCTTAGATATATAGGATTTCTTAAAGGGAAGCATATATTGGGATTATGCCTGTTTTCTGAATTTTTTTCATTGCTTGAACTCTCACCTTACTGGCTGTATTCAGGTAATTATAGCTTACTGTATGTTCTGTGCTATATCCTGCTATTGCCAGTTTCTCCATGCAGAACTTCATGAGTCAAGCTGGTAGGCTGGGGAGCTACAGCACAGACACTAAAATGAAGCAAGTTCTGATTTGGTAGAATTAATTCTAATACCTGTTGTAGTTCCACAGCCAGCTTTTAAAATTTAATAGCGGGGAAGAGAGGCAGGGGTGTATTCTGCTAGTACTGTTAGCTGAATGCCATCATTAGAATTTTGCATTGTTCTCTTGCTGCATGTTTGTGTTTACATGAACACTTTCCCTGGATCAGAGGTTTGTTGCATGAGACAGCCTAACTCCTGGGTTTTAATTCCTGTTCCTCTGCAGTGGGAGCTGGAGAAGTAGCGAACTTTGCTGCCTATGCTTTTGCACCAGCTACGTTAGTGACTCCTCTAGGAGCTCTCAGTGTTCTTGTAAGGTAAGAAACACTAACAGAAAGCAGTGTGACTTGAGAGAACAGTAAAACTTTCATTAGAAATATGTCACTGAACTATGCTGTAATAAATGGGCTTTGTTCTTCACAATAGAGTGCTTATAAACATCAGGAGTAACTTTTAAGTTTCTCCAAATACCTAGTGGCTATGATATAAAAGGGTTCTAGCAATGTATCTATATGTCCATCTCTGAGAAGCTATTCTGCATTTCAAAAACATGGTGATCGCAGCGGAGCAGTATTTTCATTCCTAAGGAAAGATTTTTGTCTTTCTGAAATTATTTTTTGTAGGTTCTTAGATAGACCATTTTTTTGGCAGGCAACATGTAAAACGGGTTCTGGGCAGAGGCCAAATATTAACAGTAGTTCTGTCCATGGCAAGTATCTCAAGATAGAAAATAGCTATTTTTAAGCTGCAGATTGTGTATGCATGTTACAGAACAACCTGTAACTTGGTGAGCAAATGAATATTGCTAATCCCATGTTTCTTGGTGCTTTTTTTATTTCTTAGTGCCATTCTGTCATCCTTCTTTTTAAATGAAAAACTTAATTTACATGGAAAAATAGGATGTTTGTTAAGTATACTGGGATCAACTGTGATGGTAATTCATGCTCCACAAGAGGAAGAAGTAGAAACTTTGGATGAAATGTCTCACAAACTAGGTGATCCAGGTAAGAAAAATGCCAGCTTGATGTATGCAGAGCCCATCATTTCTTCATTTCATAGTTTCATTACTGCTGCTTTCAAGTTCCAGGAAGATGGCCTGTGTCTATTTGTTCTCCAAATGAAGTAGAGATTTGAATTCTGTAACATGATTCCATAGGGAACTTTGCATGATGCCGATGAACTTGTCCGGCCCTGAATAAAGTGCCTTGATGGCAACCACTGAGGTGACTGTTTAAGCAAATGCAGCAGCACAGGTGGATAAACAAAACTTCCATAAATTTTGATTAAATTGTGTCATCTCTAAGAGCAACTTTTACCTGTCCTTAAAATAAAAAGGCAGGTATTGTGGTGTCTGCTGAGAAGTGAAGTCCTATAGATAAGCTGCTATGCCTATGTGGAAGAAGAGGCACTCACAAATGCACATCTGCAAAATACTACTTAGGCAATTTTCATCTTAAACATGAGGAAATAGTCAGCACAGAGATTAAAAAGCTATTCTCAAGGAATGACCTGATCATTGGAAATCTGCTGATGAATACAGCCATCTACCAAAATGTCTCCTAAAAAAGACTCAATTCAGACTCAGATCTGTGTCTGGTGGCATCTGCACCTCAGTGAGTCTGGGTGTAAGGCAGTTTAGCAATCTATTCCTGTCTTGCCAATAGACTGGTAAAGGTAATACAGCATGCCTGAGGTACTTCCTTTGTTTTGGCTTGCTCAATCTAAAATAATCTAAACTGTGATGTTGGAGGAAGAATGAGAAACATCCTGAACTCTTCTGTTTAAGCTGAGTTGGTCCTCTTGTTAATGGGTGTTTTCCTTGCACCCATAAGTACCCATGCTGCTGATAAATAGAGTCCGTAAGTAACAAGTGTGTCCATTAGTGTCTATAAATAACAAGATTTTTTTTCCCCCCACCACAGGTTTTGTGGTCTTCGCAACGCTGGTTGTCATTGTGTCTTTAATCCTAATATGTGTGGTGGGACCTCGCCATGGACAGACCAACATTCTCGTGTACATAACAATTTGCTCTGTAATTGGAGCCTTATCAGTCTCCTGTGTCAAAGGTCTGGGCATCGCTATAAAGGAACTTTTTGCAGGAAAACCAGTGCTGAAACATCCCTTGTCTTGGATTCTGCTGCTAAGCCTTACTGTCTGTGTGAGCACGCAGATCAACTATTTAAACAGGGCTCTGGATATATTCAACACTTCAATAGTGACTCCAATATATTATGTAATCTTTACAACATCTGTTTTAACTTGTTCTGCCATCCTTTTCAAGGAATGGCAACACATGGCGGCCGATGACATTATCGGCACCTTCAGCGGCTTCCTGACTATTATTGTGGGGATCTTTTTATTGCATGCCTTCAAAGATGTTAACTTCACCCTAGCAAACCTGCCCCTCTCTCTGCGGAAGGATGATAGAGCAGCAAATGGCACTCTGCTGAGCACATATGACAGCTTTAATGATGATGAAGAAAGTTCTGCCTGCCTAGGTGAAATGCAATCCAGTGAGAGTCTCTCAGCCAGGAGAAATGGGAGCCTGTCAGCTTTCTGAAAATATCTACGTGTTACTTAAGAAAAGAACAATTCTGTAACCCTGGAATTTTTTTTTTTCTGCTGTGAAATGTCTGAGCTTGTCTGGAAATTCATGTACTTTTTAACAGTATGTGTAGACAATCGTTGATTTTTGAGTTCAATTAGTTTGGATAAAGAACACTGAAATGTTTTTTATTTGCCTTATTTTTACTTTAAAAAGTACTAAAATGACCTCAGACCACAAATGGTTTTGTTGCTTAAGTTATGTGTAAATACTTTCATTTCATTCTTCTGTTTTTAAGATGTATTGCACTAATTACAATTTTATCAAAAATAAATGGCTTTATTTCTGCATTGGTGGTAAAAAGGTTGCAGTGAACCTGGATCCTTTGTACTTGTGCCCCAATTGACCATGGAGTGACTGTAACCATATTGAAACAGGAGCTGCAGCAACTACTCCTGTCCTAGTTTGTAAAAGAGAAAAGGGAAGGCTACAACCAAGCACGACTGATCCTTCAAAAATACTGGTTAGGTAAAGCTGTGTGCAAAACTTGCTGGATTTGCACAAAAAAAGCCCAACTCTACCAAATCAGAGTAACTGGCTGGCAGAAACAGGAAGGCAGGATCTGTGCTCTGCATGGATAGGTGAGATAGTACCTCCTGCCATGACAATTTATGCAGAAGGAAGGATGTGAATCATTACTAATAGTTAAAAAGCTGCTCCCTCTTCTGTAACAGAGGTCAGGTTCTGTCTGTGCTGCACCATGCTGCCCTGGCTCTGCAGACTTATTCCCTGCTCCTGATGTTACAGCTTGAACTACAGAATTGCTATTTTGTTTGCAGCAACACAGGCACTGGCTGCAACACTGAGTTTTTCAAAAAGAGCCCAAAAAATTCAACATTAATGACATTGCTTAAAAAACAAAAAAGGGTAGGGGTGAGGCAGGTAGGTGGTAATTCACTTTTGTAAAGGCAGGAAATAAAAATTAGGGAAGGTTTTTATAAACTTTCTACCATGCATGTGAAAGTTGGAAATACTTGGGACAGATACTGATTAGTTACTGCTGGATGTTGTTAGGTTTAGTGCTTAGTGTTTAAGAGAAATTAAGATATTTTTTTTCCTAGAACAGAAAAAAAAAACAAGTTACCACCTGTGAAACAAAATTCTGCTGCCTTCCTTTGGTAGGAGTCACAACACACAGGAGAGGTGAAGGTGTCAAACAAGAAAAAGTTTTTTAATAAGAACTAATTGGAAATTAATAAGTTCCACCTTTTGTGCACCTTGCTGCATTTTTCCTTTTAGGTAGGAAAGGTTATACCAGGCAAAGAATATTTAGTTTCTATCAAGTCTATAATCCTTCTTTAAAAAATAATAAAAATTTGTGTTATAAAAATGGGAAACAAACATCTCCTAGGACTAATGTCTGAATTGTCCAAAATTGAAACTGTTTTTCCCACAGTGACCATAAAGTATGTATTTAATAGTAACTTTATGATGTTAAGAGACCAATTCTCTTACTGCTGAAAGTTAACTGGTAAGAATTAGAAATTATTCACATCATGATTAGTTATTTTTAAATAGTTCTTAAACCAAAAATCAGGCATTATTAATTAACCCTTTCTGCAGCAGTGTAGAGCCAAAGCCTCAGGCGTGTGAGATATCCTTAAACCAATGATGATGTCAGCAAATATGAAAGTTGTTTATTTGCTTAACAGAAGCTGTAAGCACAGGGAAGCATCCGGCTGACCAAAAGTCTTCTGTGAACTCAAAGACTGTTTCTTAAAGAAAATCATCTGTTAAACACCTTGTAAGAGAAATCCTGCAATAAGCTGGTGTAACAAAGCACAAATGCCTCTGACTTCTGTCTCCCACGCACCGGGCAGCCTTGTGTGCACCCTCACCATGACAGACACCACTCCAGAATGGCAGCTCTCAAGCACAGATGTCCTAGGGAAACCTGTGATTGTGGAAATTTGCTGATAGAGTGCCTGGAAAATCTCCATCCTGTTTTGCTGAGGAAATTTCAGTTAACTTCTTTCCTCAAAATGGAGTTCTGTGCCACTCCAATACCTACATATTCCTCACTTCCTGTGTACCTCTTCTGTCAGATGCTCATTTCTACCCACTGTTGGAGTCAGTTCGTGGCTGTGAAGCACCTGGAAAGAGCTGACTGGGAGAAAAGATGTACTGTAACCTAACCATGAACAAGTAGGAGGAAAGGAAAAAAGACAGGTTCTCAAAGGGATGCATTCTTGGTTTCACACTATGGGTCAGAAACACTAACCGAGTAACATCTCCATGAATCCATATCCTGGGTGAAACACATCATCTGTTCTGGCCATCTTAACATCTTAGTTAGGGCTGATCCCAAAGCCAGCTGTCAAACTGACAGAATCCTGGAGTAAGCAAGCAGGAGTTACTACTTTTGGCTGAATAGTTTGCTTTAAAATTCAACTTCTATTGCAAAGTTTTACAATTTTACCGATGCAGTGTTTGCATTATACAGCAAGTGAAATTTAGCAAATACTTTCCATAATAAATCATGATTAACATCACTAGAGTTTATGTACTGGGATGGGTTACACCTGTAATGGATGGATCACTGTAGTCAAGATTCTCATAAACAAGAATTCCTCATCACTTCTAAACATGTTTGGGTATGCAGGTATGTACTGCAAACCAATATATAAACTGTGTTAGAAGCTCTCATTAGGAAAGAGTAAACAGTCCCCATTCTAATCAAACTTCCACCTTTTAAAAAGATCAGAATCCTATTGGGCACCTCCATGTTAAATAACTTTGAAACAAACACTTTAAATAGCCTTCATTTCCATAATTACTGATCTCTGAGAAGAGTTTTGCAAAGAGGAAGAAGAATCAACTAACTAGAAAATTATTCACAAAGCACCAGCAGAGTTGTTTTCTTTTGGTTTTTTTTTCTCTTTTTTTTTAATAAAGGCAAATTAAGCAATTAAGGCTCTAATACAAACAATTATGCATTGATTTCTAAAAATTTTTTCTACAGAACCGTTTTTTATCCTCCACAGCCATTATTTCTATAGCTTCAGGGGAAAATTATACCAGTCCAGTCTAAAATGGCCATCTCGGGACAGGAATGCAAAGAGATTCCAAAAATCTTACAGGATTTTAATCAAAGTGTATAAAATTTTAGTCTAGAAAAATAAGTATGGATTGTATACAGTTACTGTGCTTGGAAACTGGAGAGAACACTGTGCCCCTCAAATGGCACAGGCATACTGAAAAACACAGATGAGAGTATTCTTTAAAACTGTTGGTGTGGGTTTTGTTTCTTGCTTTTTTTTTTCTCACACTTTCAGCCTAAAAGAGGTGCAAAAAGTATTGTTAGGTGAGAATCTAGTTGCTGGCAAGGGACTGATGAATTGGCGGCTGGAAGCAGCGCACGTGTTCCACGGGTGTGCTCTCTCCATCACCGGACTTCAAATACTTGTCCAAAATAGCAATTATTTCATCATTCAGAATCTGGAACTTGCGAATTCTCTCGACCATTTTCTTCAAAGGCTGCAAACATCAAAAGAACAGACACAGGAATTAGCTTTGGATATGAAAAATGTCAGTCAGAAAAGCAGCAAATGCCGTTACCTCACCTGTCCCAGCAATGTTACAAATGTTTCTCTTGCACTGCTAAGCCAGTGAAAATCCAAGGCACATTTTGGTTTTTGACAGTGATGCTTTGGGTACAAAGCAGCTGAATTTAAGGCAGCCTTATCTTTATGGGAATGAACATATATGAGAGGGAAGGCATTAAGAAAATCTCATATATTTGTGACATTAGAATTCTGTTTGACCAGTTTTCAAACTCCAGCCTTAATGCCTTTATCTTTTGTTTCTGGAAATCCTGGTGCCCTCATTTTCAGCAATTAATTCTTAAAAAAAGGATTGCCACTCTATATGAGTTGTTGTCTTTATTAGTACAGTGAATACAGATCTTTTCAACTCACCACATTCTTGATAACCTCATCTTTGCCATCATGCTTTTGGACTTTCAACAGGTGGTAGCAGAAATCCAACACATCAAAGCGCCGCTGCTGTCCCAAAAGCACGATGATCATACAGCCAGCCCAATGCAAGCCGTCCCCAAAGCACTGCCTGGAACAGGAAACACACCACAGAGCAGGTTTCAACTACATTTTCAAAACAGTCACAGCAAACACGTGGTAATCAGCCACTACGCTAAATAATATGTTAGACATTCATCTAGAAAGCAAAAGCTCGGGAATATTGATTATCATTGGAGATACCACAAGCAATTCAAATAGATGATTAACAAAAAAAACAGAACTCCCTTCCTCTTTTAATTTCACATAACAGAGTTACTCCAAAAACATTTACTGTCCATTAGACTCCTGTGGAATTACATTTCATTTTCAGTGGAAACCAGGCTTGCAAAGAAAACAAAGCAGGAATTCAACACCACTTTGCTCCTTTAGGCTGCAGGCATGAAAGGGAGTAAATGTCCTGAGCTGTTCTCTAATTGCTCAGTTAAAGGCATGTTACAGCTCAACAATTTTTCAATAAGGATATTCTCAAAACCAACAAAACCAAGAACGGTTCCTGGTTAACTTGTTAAATTCCAAGTGCTCATTCCTGCTCTTGACTTAAAGAAATACATGTTAAAACTTAGATGCACTAATATTGTGCTATTTAAGCTGGGTGTTCATAGGGGTACAGCCCCTATTGAAAGACACGTGCTAAGGCTGTTTGTCACACGATCATTCGTAATACACTGGCAATACTTAAAATAGAGGGTTATTTTCACTACAGATACAATAGCATCTGTGTTAGTGGATGATGAGCCCCTCGTGGTGATGGCAGCACTTCTCCCTGGTTTTGCACTAAGCTCTTGCAGACAGGCACACCAACGCCTCCGTTCCAGCCCCACTGCCACGGGACAAGCCAAGCACTGTTGCCCCCAGGGGCAGCTGGCAGCACGTACTCCACAGTGAACTCGTGTGTTCCCACGGGGATGCAGTAGACGAACTGCATTGCGCTCCAGAGGCGATGGAATTCCACACACTCGTCCACATGCATCACCCCGTTGCTGGGCAGGGGTCCGCGCCAGATGGGATCATCCAGGAAGGAGCGGATCCTCGTCAGGATGACCTCAAACATGGACAGGCCGCAGCAGAGGCGTTCTTTGGTCAGCAAGTCCCCTTCCCTTGCGATTGCTATTTGCTGAAGTGGAGAGAAACAAAGCGCAAAACCCTGGTAAAAGCCACTTCACCACAAAATTTTATTTTAAAAAAATAAATACAACACATTTTTCAGTTTCACGTGGTTTATTCCAGGAGAAATGTCTTCTGACTTCAAGTGAGGTCAGACACTGCTAACCTGGGGATTGGATCAATGGAAAAACATTCAGAGAAAATGGTAAAATCCTTTTTAAGTAGACAGGCTTAAAGTGAGTAACATTAACCGCAGTAATGCTAGTCCTGGATTTATCTCAGGGAATTTTAAAGAATTCTGTGTCTGAATGGAGCCAGAAAGCAAAACCAAAGAGTTCAGTGCTCTGCTGTAGCTCTCCTGCACACCTCCCTCAGCTGCTGCTGTTAGAGATGAGAAAGCTGCAAAGAGGAGCACCAACAGGCTCAGACAAAATCCATAGGAGGCAATGCTGCTTGTCCCAGCTTGCGCCACCACACAGACAGCTCTCTCCTACTGCAGCAGCACCTACTGAACTGCAGCACCTACAATGACAACAGCAGTCTGAACTCTGCTTCAGGGCATTCTGCTCTTACTTTCTACTATTCACATCTCAACCAATAGTAAACTGCAAAGGTTAGCAAAGGGGATTAATGCACTGCTACACCGGGAGAAAGGGGAAGAGTGCTGAAGCTGCAAAGGCAGTTCAAGAATGTTCTCCTTTGGTCGTTGTTTCCAGGAGAGCTCAACTCAAATGACAGCTCATTTTCCAAGAGGTTCTAAATGGCTGAAAGAGTAACAAAATGTTTTTATATATATATATTTATATATATATGTGTGTGTGTGTGTGTGTATGTGTATGTGCACAAGAACACTGAGTGCTTTTGGTGGAAATTGCAGGAGGAGCTCCCAGGCTGAACCTTACACTGGGAAGGTATCCCATGGTAAACATACATACCAATTAGCATTTTTCCCCAATTGTGTCACTTCTGGCCCAGTCTCAAATGTTTTAAATTTCTAAGCTTTAATAACTTCACCAAACTAATGGATTTAAATAAAAATAATTTGTGTGAAGCAGCTGGATGTGCAGGTTTCAGTTTGACAGAGCTATCAGGACAGGCTTTCTAAAACTCAGAAATTTCTTGAATTGCCTCTGACACAAATGAGAGAGATTACCTGGGGTGTGCCAAGTCTTTCAATGAGAGGAACCAAATGTAGTGAAGCATATTTTGATTCCAGTCTCTTCATTTTAGCATCAAGTCTTTCACCCTCTGAAAGGAAAAAGAAGTGAAGAGCGCAATTATAAATTGCAATTAACCAAGAGAATTCTTATTTTAGCACAATCTTTATCCAGTGAGGAAGAAAACAGTGTACTTTTTAGGCAATTTAAGTATTAAATAGCTGGTTAATCTTTCACTTTTACAGAAATACATATTTTAAATGCTACATTACTTGTGCAAACAGAAAGAAGGATTTGTAGTAGAATACATCTAATTAACTAAATGCAAGGAAGAATGTAAGGCTCTGTTATGCTGCTGCTGCTGCCAAGATATTTGATCCCCACTTGTACTGAGACAACTAAGTTGTCTTTACACATAAAATGTTTATCTCTAGAAGGTGAGGTAAAATGAGGATGGAGTCATGTGTACAGCAAGGCCAAAAAGCAGCTGGCAGTTCCTCAGCACTGGCAAGTAAGAAATGTTCTCTGGAAATGGGAAAATACCATTTGTAATGGTCTGGTTAGTTTTATGTAAAATGCAAGCAGCTACTGTGAGCTTGGAAATATTCTCTGAGTTTTGTAGCTGATGGGATTTCTCCAAGCAGAACAAATCAGCTGCTCCAGCAATGAGAAATGGAAAAGGAAGGAGACAGAGGTGAAACACAAAGGAAGAGCAAGAGGGATGGGGGAATAGCTCACTTTCTGATGATGAAAGATGAGGAGAGCAGATACCATAGGAAGCAATCCTGCAAATATTCAGTACTGCATACTCAGTTTAGTGAAAAGGAAATGAAAAATCTACAGGGACCACTTTTATTTACTTACTTGCTGAGAGACTCCCTACACCACATTTAACTGACAATTCTATAAGCTAAATAGCAGCTTCCAAAAAGCCTCTCACTATATATCCACAAAGCAGGATAATGTTGTCCTGGGCATTCATCCTGCTTTTCCCTGTCTACGGCATTCCTCCTCTTCCCCTTGTAATTTGCACAGAACATCGCCAGGAAACATTTGTTTTTTCAGCCAGGCAAACAGGCCTGGATCTGATACCTTTGTCCTGCAATTACCAGTGCTGTGGTAAAGGGTGGCTGGAGGTGGTTACTGAAACCACAGCAGCAGGAAGGAAAAGGGGAACGCATTACCCAAGGAAGGTATTTTCACTTTGCCGATACCTTTGACGTGAACCCTGGGCAGGATGTTTTGGAATGGCGCTGCGTGCAACAGGTCACACACTTCCTCTAGAGACTGGGACAAAAAGAAAACGAGAGGCATTTAGGACAGAAGCATCAATCCCCAAACCACACCAGACCCCTACAACAGGATTCCAAACGCTGGCCGATGCCACTGCAGAAACACCAGAGGGCAGGCAGCCTCTGTCACCACGGCAGCGAGCCGCTCCGAGCCCTGCCTCTCCTCATGGATCCCTCCCAAAGACCACTCCATTTCACCAGGGTACTCTGAACTCCCAAATAAACTCCAGCAACTCCCCTCCGACCCTCGGCTGGCAGTTCATAAAGGGCAGGGTATTTATTAAATGAACTAATGCAGAATGAGTAATTTTGGTGGGAAAGTGGCAGACTGCTCCGAAGAGACAAAAAGGGGAAGAAGATGACTCACTGCTTGGTTATTTTTACTAGAGCCACAACCCATTATCCTAATGGGAGCGTCTCCCTGCCAGGCAGGCAGAGACTTATGACAGCAGCGGAGAATCACATCTTAGGAAGTATTTTACATCTTTAGGGACAGGGGAAAGGAAGGCAGATGTCTCCTGTTTCTTTGCTCCTGTCTGTACACACAGGAAAAATGAAGAGATGACCAGAAGCAGATGCATGACTTTGCTACGACCCTCTCCTCATTTTTGAAGCAGAGACCCTACTAATTTGTAATCCCTCAACACTAATATTAGAAAAATTGGTCATCCTCCATATTTTTAGCAAGGCTAGGGTGCTGGGGCTCATGTGCCTTTTCCAGGTCTAATTCCTTGATGTCAACCAGGGAAATGTGTGTTAGGCAGTCAGGATGAACAAGACCCAATCACTATCACAGATATACTCAGAATTACACTTTGCACTGTGTTGAAACCTAGGTTAGTTATGAGGGATGACCACAGTGGAATACTGAAATACATGACAGGACATGGGGGCCTGACTGAGGACAAAAACAAGAGAGGCAGTGAGCACAGGTGTGTGACTGGAAAGGGTAACCTTGGTGGTGTCCCACAGAAGGCACCTCCATGCTGGTGTCACTCTGGTACACCCTCAGTCCTCCCAAGAGGGAGGACTTGCCTGTCTGGCCTTTCACCATGCACAAACTCTGAATCCAAAACAATCCAGCTTCTCTCATCTTGTTACAGCTGCGCCATTACTGACTACAGGTACGCTGCTTGTCACCCGGCCCTACAACTACTCTCTGCCGTGAGGGAGGGATCCTATAGCATCATGAGCAGGAACCCTGAGGAACAGCATGTCTTCATTACCTTATCTAACACCAACAGCTTTAATACCCCCTAGGGAAGCCTTCTGTGAGGGTTTATTTTTGTCCAACAGCAGGCCCCCAGCCAGCTTGCTGAGGAAATGACGTGGCTGGTTTGCAGTCAGCAAAGATCTCTGCGTGCTGCCCAACCTCAGCAGCACTGTGAGCTTGCACAGCCTGGGCAGGGTGCCTAATGCACAGCAGGAAGAGACCCCCCAACACAACATTCAACAGCACCATGCGGGTAAAGAAAGGGAAGCCAGCACACCTGTGGCTGTTCTGATCCATTATCAATGCCCACCCTTCCTCTGTAAGCACCCAAAAGCATTGAAAACAAAGAAATTACAGGCCTGGGCATCTTGTTTGGACAGCAAATAGCAATAACATGGAAGAAGGGTGGGAAAATAAAACTGAAGGTAGGGATAAAGATCAGTTGTAGCACTGTGCCCTCAGCAGTGGGCAGGTTTACACAGTGTAAGGTAGACTCTAGATATATCAGAAGCAGCTCAAACACATCAGAAACACATTTCACAGTTTCATTCAGGCTAGGACAGATGAGTGAATTTCTGCACCACTGCCAGCCATCCAGGCAGCAAGATGGATGTCCAAGGATGGCCACATTAACCCTGTGATGTTTCAGACCTCAACAGGAATGATATGCAGGAAAGGAATACAGCAGTACCAGATGCGCAATTCGCTGACATAAAGAGTGGCTACAATGTGACTGGCTGCAGGAGTGCCACATTAAAATATGTGATTTTAATTTATGGTGAAGGTTGCAATGTCAGATCCTCAGGTACCACGCAAGAGGCGATGTCTCTCACCCAGCAAAGTCAGGCATCACTGTATCTAACAGACATGAAAGCCCCTGCAAGACTGTAAGAGATGAGTGCAGGGAACTGTTTCTACCCATCTGCCCATCAGTAACAGCAAACTCACAGATTTCAACCTTGTTATTGATGACGTTAGTCACAAAAATATGAGAGTACATTTTGAGAGACAGATGGATTTTAAACCAGCACAGCAGGCACCTACCAGACTCTGTTCAATGAGAAGGCAAAACAGGACAGCATTTCCCACTTCCCGTAAATTCTGGAAGCAGACAGTCTTCAGTTCTGCATATTCAACAATGTCCTTCAACTGATGGTGAAAAAATTCCAAGATACCTGAAATCAGAAGAGAAGCAAAAAAAAAGTCTCAGGAGCCAGAACAAAATCTAGTGCTGACCACACAGGCACACTGTTACCTCAGGAAAGCTGACAAGATACCAGCCAGGTGAATAAGAGTAACAGAGATCAGGATTAATTTCAATTTCTGCTTCAAAAGCCCTTTTCTAGCCAATTTGTCTATTCAAAGGTTGCGCAATTGTGTATCCATACACTGTTTGAGAACACAAATAACTGAGGGTGCAGGTTTAGTGTTCTCTGTCCATGTGTCAGCACATGAGATTTTATCTCCAGACGTGCAGCCTACAGGAAATGGAAGGGAGCAGCATTTAAATGCATTAAAACTCAGAGATTATGAAGTGTTAAGCCAGTGCACTGACCTTTTTAACTAGATAAATCATGCAAAGTGGAATGCCTAACTTTTCACTCCTGGAAAAGGAACTGAGTATGAGAGGTAAGAAAAAAATACTCAGGAGCAGGAGGAGAGACTAGAGCTCTCATCTACTTTAAGTCCTGTTCCAGCCACCACTCCCCATCCTGCTGCACCACTGACACACTCAATTCACAGCTGCTGTTTTCATGGATGACAGAGCCAGAAAGGAGCAGAGAGCACAGACACAGGGAAGAGGTGTCAGGCTATGACTCTGACTGTGCCACAGGGCCAGAGGTGCTCTGCAACCTCTCAAAGCAAATACAGAAATCACAAGTCAAGCTGTGAGGGCAAGGGTACGTCAGATCCTGCTGACAAGCACAACCAGAACAGTTTCTGTCAAAGTTTTGCAGAAGTTGTTAAAAACCAGCTAAAATTATGATTTTCAAACCCACATAGTTTATGTGTGTCTTTTTTATCAAACTTCCCCTAAACAATGGTGATGCATAACATGCTGGTGGACTTCCTGATCCTTGCCCTCTAGCCCCAGAAAGGCTGCAGAGTCCCTTGGTTAGCCCAGGAAACCACAGGCTCAGCAGCTTCTGCAGAGCCCCAGTCTGGTTACCTTTCAGAGGTTAAAGCCATGTGCAGGATGGGAGAGGAAGAGAACTACACTAGGTCAGACAGCTCTTCAGCTTTTAAAATTAATTCTTAGCATTTCTCCATCTTTCTGCACATACCTGTGCCTTCTAAAAAGCCACCAAAATACTTGACTGAGAAGAAAATGTATAATAAAAAGTGTTCAAATTGCATGCGGCACATGGCAGTGGCAGTTCATTCCCACTACACTGAATCAAGCCAGATAAATCTCCACCCAACTACACCTAAAGCAATTGAGAGAAGACAAGGAAAGAGAACATAGATGCCCTTCAGCACCTTCCCATGAATTCCTTTGACACAACTGAAGAACACTTCTCATGCAGAAGATCATAGTTGGCTAACTACCCAATGAGGCAATGGCTGGAGGGAATTTCATAAACATGAAATCCAGCCTGCAGCATATCTCTTGCAAGGAAATTCCTCAAGTTCAGCAGAGGAACTTGAAAACATACAGTGAAGGAAAGAATTACATAGGTAACCTACACACTTCTACAGAAAGCCTCACATCATTCTGTTACATCTCAAAGAACTCTTTGTCAATAGAAAATTAACAGTAAATGAGTGTTCCCACATGTATTCAGTGGAGGTGAATTTCAGACCTAACTTTAGTACTTTGGTGACTTGAAAGAAAAACAGAACTGAAAAACAAGCGAGTGCTTGCTGAGTTTAATTTATTCCATGGTAACACATTTACAACTAGCTAAAAAGCAAACAATGCCAGCACATCACCGATTCCCACCTCCCCACAAAACAGGGACTGTGGAATGGAAAAGCTGTGGGAAAGGCTGTCAGAATTCATTGAACACTGCAGGATACCAGCCAGTGACAATCCCCAGGTGGGTGAGGAGCAGTGAACACTTGTGTTTGTCATTTAAACACACCTGCCCACCGTGGCAATGGGACACTGCAGTGCTGAATGCTGGGACTCCCATTTTAAAGATGAGACTGAAAAGGTTGAAAATTTTTCCTCAAAAAGTTTTTGATGCTAGAAAGAAAATGGTAAGTTAGGGAACTGAAATCAGCTTTATCACAAATGTCCAGTGTGTCTTAGTTACATACCCTAGTATTTATTCTGCATTTGTTGGTGAAAGGATTTCCACATCTAGAAAGAAAGGATTTCTAAGGATGAACTGCTAGAAGTCAAATACTCTCCTCATTCCAAGACTTTCTGCAAACAAAAGTCTGATGCGTTATGCTGGACTTAAGTCTGTGCCATAGAGGAAATCAAACTAGAACAATGTTTCTGGTCTCATGATCTGTGCCACATACACAGAGATTGATGGTGAACCAAGGCCTGGAAGACTCCCTGAAACACCATGAGGAACTGTAGACTTCCTCCACAGGGTCACCATGAAGAGAAAACACTATCTGAGCAAACAGGATGTTGGTGACATGCATGGTCATGGCCATGCTCTTCCCTTTTAGCTTGTATGGTGGGTGGGTGGGGAGCAGCTTGGTGAAAAACAAAAGCTGAGCAGAACAGCAAGGAAGATTCTGCTGCTGCAACACAGAAAAAGACACTGGTAACGACAGGGATGGAAAAGAGTAGCGTTTTCAGACTCCACTCAATCTCCTCCTATGCCTGTGGGTTTTGTGGGGAGTTTCAGAAGAAAGGCTGACATCTGGAAACACAAGAACTATTTTTTCATGGGAAGTGAAATCCTGAGAATAACCCATGTCACCTAAAGTGAATAAAAAAGAGCAGGATAGCACAGAGAGAAACCAGGAGCAGCACAGAGAGCTGTGACCAGAAACAAGGGACTCATACTGAAAGTGTGACTTGAAACCAAAATGAGACATTAAGTCTACCCAAAAGCAGCAGGATAGTAAAAGTCAAAGAGGCTTGAGCTTCATACTATAAAAATTACTCCAGGTGATAAGAGCTCATTTCAAAGTCCTTAACAAAGTTCCTTAATTCTTCACTCAAAGTCCCAGTCTCCATATACAGATATATAAATATGCACACCCACACACATTCATGAACAAATTGTGATATTATTTTGAAAATCTGACAGCCAGTATTTAGCATGCAGGTGTTCCAAATGCTGCCATCATTAGTGTATTTCTTCCCTTTAGATCAAGAGCTTGATTTACCAGCAAAACAGAAGAAAGTTTACAGAGCTACATGGTCTATTTCTGATGAAAGACCAATCTGCTCCCCAGTGGAGTCCTGTGGCAGAAATACATCATCATGTTTTCATTAATGTTTGAGCAATGCCATTCAAAATTGCACTTTTATGCACAGTACACAGAAGTGTATTTTTATGAAAGACTATGCATGCCTACTAAAGCCCTGGAAAAAGAACAAGTGTCTTAGGAAAGTTAATTTCACTTAATTGCCTGCAACCTTCCTTCTTCCTCTATTTCTGTTGGAGGGTGGAATTCATAAGTTACTGAGTTAGTTATATATACACAGAATTTTGCAAGGTAAATGAATCAAGGCTTTTTGTTCCTCCTCTTCCAGAAATAAGTTTTAATTAAATCCCTCTATTCCTGCAGATGGGACGACATTAGGTGTCATAGTAATTGATTATATAAACCCAGTTTATGATTTACACAGATCTCAACAGAAGCAAAGATTTTTGATCTAGAATAGATCCAGTACAGAGGATTAGTAAAGGATTAGGGTCCCTCTCTGCTTCCAAAATCCTATCTCAACAGCACTCAAACAGCAGATGCCAAGTTTCAGCTGTGCAGTCTGTACGCTGATTAATTTAGTAAGTCAGAGCAAATCAACACACACAACTCAAAGCTGGTTGGATTCCTTCACTTTGGTCACCTTTCATTTCTCAATTCACACCTACAGACTGAAATCAAACATGTTTCAGAGCTTGGAACAATTTTGGTACCTAAAAGATTAGGACAAAAATGAGCTATTAATTCTAGAACTGAATCAAACAAATCAGATCTTGATTATAATTCTTGGTCTAGCTGTGTTTTGGGTTATTTTCTGCAAAGAACTGACTTTACTATTACCAAAATCTACTAATCTGCTACAGCAAAGCAAGCTCCCAAGAAACTGGGTGCTAGAATGACCTTTAGATTATATTCACTTTCATAGAGAGCTTCAGATGCTGCATCCAAATACTTCTCTGGCTCACAAGAGACATCATTAACTCTGCATATCAACAGTGATGGCATTCATTCCCTTTAATGGGAATTCATCAGGTTTAAGCACATGCACGTATCCAGGAATTATGACCATGGAGCCTGGGCACTGTGTTTATTTTGCTAGAAAGAAATATTCCATTGTTCTGTGTATCTAATGAATTCTTAATGCCCTCTTAAATCATCAAGGTGATCTGGTTTTCCCCTAAATGCTTTCAAATAGTCTGTGATGCCTTCCCAAATCTTTCTCCACTGACAGTTTCAGGAAGACCTATGAATACATTTCTTTCATCCAAAGCAGATTTAAGCCATTGTGCCCTCACTTGAATTATTCTCCTCCTTATCTGAGTTTGATCAAAAGCCTGGAATAATAGGTGGAATTACAAACCCTTCCACTATGCCCCAAGTGATGCTTCCCTGCAGCCTCCAGCCACTGCTGCCCTTCGCCATGCTTCCCAGCCCAGGCTTGCTGCAGTTCTCCTTAGATTCTGACCTGAAGTATTCCAGAAAAAGAAGGGGTGGAAGATTCTTTTTTGCCAGACTGCTGTGCAGAAACTGCTCTCAAAGTGTTGCCAGCAGCATCATCAGCTCAGGGAGAGACGGGAACACAGCAGCTGATGGCACGGGGCTTCGGAGGGCTTCCCCAAACTGCCATGCCAACTCATGGGATTTCAAGAGGTCATGGCCTGGAATAACAAGTGCTTTGTCCTGCACCACCTTTGAGTGTTCTGTTTCTTTGGTTTGGTTTTGTTAATTTCTTCTTTTTTTTAAAAAAAAGAAGAAACACAGAAATATTACACTTCGGAAAAAATACACAATTTGGCTACTTTCTCATGAAGTTTATATCTTTCTGAGGTCATTGAGCTTCTAAAAAAGTTTATTTTGGAAGGGTGGCATACCACTTGCAAAAGCCTCATCTCACAACAGAGCTGACAAACTACTTTTTCTCATGGTATTCAACGACACTTCAGAGTGGCAGGATATTCCTTCATCAAAAGCAGAAAATACATGTTCAAATGCTCAAAAAATAACAGAAGAAAACATTATCTCCAAGATGAAATTTCAAGCTTAAACTCTTACAAAGCAAATATTCCTTGAAGAGCTTTAGCAACTTTAAAAGGTCCCTTTAAAAATCCTTATGCTTAATGTATTTTTAGACAAATATTTTTATGTCTACAAGATGAACAAGTTCCCCACTGCTTTAGACTGTTCCTATGGTAACAAACCCTTTGGCAAAGAGGAGTCCTGAACAACTCTGATGCCACTGTCTGTACCCTGCTCCTTTTAGCAGCAATAAATCACCATTTAGAAATCCACAAGTCTAGAAGGCTGATTATGTACGGAGACAAGGAGTTGCAATCAGCAAAGTCCAAACAAATCTCTCCAAATGAAAAGTCTGAAGTGCATGAAAGAGCTAGAGGCTTACTTACTGAGCGTGCTTAAATCATTTTGCAAGTGGAGAATGGACTCAGGAAATTAATTCTGAATTAATAAATGCATGTTACCTCTTGATAGATGCAAATCTACATACTTCATCTAAAGACTGTAATCACAGCTTTGGTCTGTATATGTATGTAGGTTGTGCCAGTTATAAAGAAATTATTAAATTATTAGTTATGAAAGAACAGAAGCAGCAAACAGACATACCCCACAGCACTCACTCACTACTACAACTATCAACTTCTGAGGAAGCTTTTGGAGGCAGAGAAGGGAACAGACAACAGCTGGTGTGTATTGCCTTGCATTTTCTGTGACAAAACACATAAACAAGGTGTGGCAAAGACTGCTAAAGATGAGAATTTAGCACAGAAACAAGAGGACAGTGGCCGAAGGAAGCATGCTTTGAGCCTGCCCTTCTACAGTCTGGCAGTTCCTCTCCCGATAAAGGCGAAAATCTACAGCACATCCTCATCACAGAGAACATTTTCCTTTGTCAGCCAGTGCTGTTCCAAGGGCAGACAGCTCCATCATGGGAGGTGTCAGAGCACAGGGCAGTTTTCCCTTGATGTGAGAGAGCGATGGAGGTGTCCTGATCTTCCCCAAGCCTTTTCTGTCTGGCAACTTGGAAAGCAAAGGGAGAGACGGCATGAGAGTGCTACAAAGGCTGTTTCTGCATTTCTTGGAAGAGACTCTGCAGGGGGTTATTATGTGTCCTCTGCTAGAAATAGTTCAGAACATGAAAACTCCACATGTTAAGACAAAACCTGACAGCAACAGGGTCAGTAAAGAAGCAGAGAATCAGGTGGGGTTTTGAGATCCAGTCCAATTCTAAAACTCAGTAAGATATTCCATTGTAAAACCAAGAGTTGCTCTGATCTCTTGGTACAGTAAGCATCCAAACAAATGACATTTCTTTTGGAAGAGTAAATATGAGGAGAAAATAGTGTGTTGCCATTGCACCAGTAAAGTTTTGCCTTTCCTATAGGATGGATTATCTTTCAACCTTAAGAGAAAGATTTCTCCTAAAATCCCTGGGCATCTCCTGCCAAATATTTAGCCCTTACAGGTAAGGATTTCTGGCAAGCTTCCTTATGCCACCTGTAGCATCACAGATCCTGCTGATGCATTATCTATATTTGAGAATACCTACTGCTTTTGCAGTCAGACCTTAATGAATGGCTAAAAGCCCCAGAGAGATTATTTTTATACTCCTAACTACCATGATTCATCCATTTCTATGCTCCAGGGAGAAAAACAGGAAGGAAACACTTAGTAAGACCTCAATTTCGTTTAACATTGGTAATGAACGTCAAGCAAGCTGTGGGAAGCAGAAAAAACCCAACCTCATTCCAGTTGGAGTGGCATTTAATAAAACTAAGTAACTCTGGAAAAATAAACTTAGGAGGTGGGTGGCACATGGAAGGACTAATTTGTGTTAATTAGAAGTTGTGGAGGAGGAATATTTTGAAGGGGAAAGCAGATTCAGAATTTCAGGGAACAATGTGATAAATACTAATTAGCCAATTATTTCTCCATAGTAGCACACAGCTTTCAATGCCATTTCTTCTTCTGCAACTGTCACACCTCCTGTTGAGAGGCTAAGATGCACCCCACACAAGCCTCAGACAAAACTTTTCTGGCAGGACCAGTTTGTCTCCCAGCACCTTTTATCCTGCATTTGGTGAGGGCAAAGGGAATAGAAGCTGTTCCAGAGAACTGGGTCATCTAAATTAGACATTTAGACAGAAAAAATGTGAGAGGCTAACTTGCTGAGACAAAAGCTCAACACGTTTATGAGAAAGATGAGAAACAGAAACTATTGTGGACATCCCATCTCAAGATCAATTGTGTTGTAAGGCTGTCTCTATATGGACTGTCATCCTTTTCCCCTACATACAGAAGTCTTAAAACTTCATTGAGTACTTTCAGAAAGCACAGCATTCAATGATTCTTTTTATGGGGAACAAAAAGGAAACTAAAAACCAAAGCCAGGTGAAAAACTGATGATCAGGAGAAAAAGGAGGGAGGGAAAGACAGATATAAGAGTTTCAGAAGACAGTGGTTAGTTTCATCTCATTAAGGCTGCTACAGTAAAACAAAAACTAACCTGGAGAACCATACTCATGTCTTGGTAACCTACAGATCTTAGGCATCACTTCCATTAGGGTCTTGACATACTGAAGAATGGTCCCTTGTAGCTAAGAGAAAACAGATGTATGCAAACATGTCAGTGCTGTTGAACTATGAAACTTTACAACAAATTGCATTCAAACTATACAAGAACCGAAGCAGCTCTAAAAATCTTGCATTTGATTCTGCCAATCATCATCTTTAAAAACGCAACCTTTTACAATCTAAAGAGTTCACATGGCATCAGCCACTTTTGTGGCATAACAGCTAAGACCAGGAAGGCAAAAAAGAGAAAAACATGTTTCTCTCTTACATACTCTTTACTGTCTAACTAACTTTTAGTTTTTTGGTTAAAAAGTTGCATTTGAATGCTTTCAAAACCATTCAAAAACCATGTGAATGTGTTCAAAAGCCACATGAAAAAAGCCCCTATGATTAGGAATGTCTGCAACATCCCAAACTGGTTCTTCTGGACATACCAGTTGAGCCAGTCCCAGCCTCCAGTCAGCCTGTCTTCCTGCCACTAGATACCTCTGTTATCTGTCCCCCTACATCTAAGCATCTGCATCAGGCAGATGCCACCTTTAATGAACTGAGGCAATTTACCACTAACTTATTAAAAAAAAAACCCTCTTGTAAAACACAGCAAGCCAATACTTGACACTCAAATCCTGAAAAATATAAGTGTTCTCCTCTTTCCCTGAAGATTAAATCACAGCGCCTTTTCAAGCAGGATTCACCCTTTCTAGAACACAAAAAATGTACTTAGAACATTGTGGGAATTACTGTAAACAAACTGCCAAATGTGTCAAGTGCCTGAAGTACGATTATGAATACCACAGCTTTCCCTGGTGCAGTTGGATTATTTTGGCAGCATGCTCCTACAAGCAGCAGGGAGGAAAATATAATCTCTTTGGCTTAAATTAACTGCAATGCACTATAGCTGTATATATAGATTCTAACAGTATAGCAAACAGCCAGTGCCTCAACCTCCTCCCAGTTACAAGGAAGGCCCTTTCCAACACAGGATACCCAGGCTGTGTGGATGATGTCTTCAAAACTGGCCTGAACAGCACTGCTAATCAAGCACAGAGGTTAAACTCCTGTTGTTAAGGAGTCATCTACCAGAGGTGTCAACAACGAGAGCCCTGAAGTTAGGTGCCAGGCAGAAAGCACACTACAGCTGTTCTCAAAAAGTATCAAGGAAGTGAAGGTACAGTATGGTCTTTAAGTTGAAATCAACTAATTTAAAATATTCATACTTTTCCAGAGCCTACCTAGGCCCTAACAACTCAGGTCACTATAAACTAAAATAATCTCCAATGAAGAATTCAAAGTTTCCAAAACACTGCTCAGGCCACCAAGACACCTCTTTCTCTTGCTCACACAAGACATTGAGTACTGCAAATATAGCTTATATTGAATTTCAATGGAAGTTATTTTAATTGCTTTTATCCAGGATCTCACTTTCACTTTCTTTTTCCTGAGACATTTCCTATAAGAAACCATTTGGACTAGCAGAAAAATAAAGACAATTAGCATACCAGACTCTTGACAACTTTCAGCAACTCCTCCATCACCACAGCAATGCCCTGATATCCAAGAAGTCTACAGATGACTTTAAAGTGAGGGGGACCAACAAAATTCCTGTAGTTGCTGTAAATGCTGGAATATGCCAAATTCAATGCCTAAAACAGGAAAAAAGATATGATTAATAAGAATTTTGTCTGCCTGTTTATCTCAATAATAATGTAATTTAAATATCTTTTTTAAGCTCATTAAAACTGAAACAAAAATTTTGTATTTAACGGTCTCTGAAAGAAGTTTAAATCTACAGTTTCTCTTTTGTAAGGCAGGAACTTCAACAAAAATCTCTCTATTAGCAAGACAAATTTATGAGCACTTTTTTTCAAGCAGACATCTTCCATTTATCATTTATAAAGCCACAAACACTTTCTCTTTTGTACTTATCTATTTACACAAGCATAAAAGGGTAAAAGTAGTCAATGCCATGTCTAGATCCCTGAATTTAAAGCACAGCTTCTATTCCTTTATCTTCCATTTTATGCACAGAACATCTTGAAAAAAATTATTTGAATTTTCTGTTCATAATAGGTGTTTTAAGTCTCTGAGTACTCAACTACAAAAAAAAAGCCTTCTGCAATTACTGCTCACTGCAACTCATTAATAAAGATCTTTTTCGAACTTCTTCACTGTACACAAGATAAAAGCAAATCTAAGTCTGGGATGTAACCTCATGGAAATTCTTGAAATTCTTTAGGGCTTGTATAAATAGTCAGGTTTATTTCTATGAAAGTGAAGGCTGTACAGACTGATGTGATGTGGGGATTTAGGAACCATTTGCTGAAGCTGCAGGTAAGAGAGTGTTGGTTAACTTAGCATCCTCCATTTCTGCAAGTGGGTTGTTCTCCTAATACACTGAAATTTTATTTTAGCGGGAATCTTGGCCATCTCTTACAGAAGGGACTGTTGTATTTCCTTAAGTGTTTTTCAGTTTTATTCTCTCTAATACACACATGGAGAACAGCATATTGTTAAACTTTCAACTTCACACACAGCTGTAAGAGAAGATTTTCCAGGAAGAACATTCCCTCCAATGCAGATCCCACCCTAACTACCCATGCAAGTCAACACCAGAGACCATAAATACGTGGCATTAAGTTAGTTGGAATTCAAGTCAGGCAACTCTACCAAGCTCTTAAAGGATTTTATTCTCATAAAAGGACTTAAAAATCACATTTTGAAGCAATCAGTTTAGAATATGCACATTTTTATTTATGTCATATGTCTCTATATAAAGACCAGTTTCCAGCTGAGGTCTTAGAAATTTAAAAATTCTGCAAGATGCAAACTAAAATAGACATTTGGAACTGTTAAAATCTGTGTTCTGTGTTACAGAACACAGTTGTGCTGTTACATGAGAGCTGGCTAAAAGGCCAAACTCCAAAGGTGTCCCACCAGGGGACAGCCTAAAGCTGTATCCCTCCAGTATAACCTGTGCATTTCCATAGCTCTCTGCATACAAAAATGGGGTCTGGGGCAAACAGCAGAGAGACAGCAGAGAGAACTAGTAAAACCTTAAGAACATATGTGCAGATGAATGTCCTGATAAACTAAGGATTTATACAATTGCCCCTAAAAGATGAGATTTAATTTTTTGGTTTTGATGTTTCCAATTAGGTAGGTCTCCTATACCAAACATGTCAGAATTATCTACTTTGGCTACAGCACAAGGAGAATTTTATTTTAGTGGGTTAAAGCCTTTTACTGCCATGAGGTTAAGGGGAGGGAATCTCTCTTCACACAGCAGGAATTGTCATAGAAAAGCAAGCCCTTAAAACATGATTTCAATATTTAAAAAACTTGCCCGTACATAACAATAAGAAGCCAGCCAATCTAAAAATAAATCTTTCATGCAAACCTCCTGGGGAAGTACCTAAAATTTACAGCTCACCTGTAAATGTTGGATTAGTGGATCTTTCCAAACTGTAACAAGGGATTGGAAAAACAACATTACACACCAACACCACTTCCCCCACAGTGAGACACAAAAGCATAAAATTCTTAGGGAAGAAGTCACTAACTAGAGGGGGGTGGAGGTGGAAAGGGAGGGCAGGGATGTTGCCATTCATTATTTTTTAAGCTATACCTGCTCCCTCCCCTACTTAAATTAAAAAAAAAAAAAGAAAAAAAAAAAAAAAAAAAGAGAGAGTTGTTAGTTGCTGATGTCATCAAAGTGCTAACATTAATCACTCACAGCATCACTGGTCCACACACAAGAGTATATAACAGGGATGCTCAGGCAGCATACTGCCAAGGGGAGGCAAGCAAGAGAGGGGGGAAAAGACATTATTTTTTTTCTCCTGTGTGGTCTTTGAAAAGCAAGGCAACAGCATCTTTAGACAAGATGTGCTCTTGCAGGAATTTAAGTGGAAGAGACAAAGAAACCATGCCACCAACAGCATCGGAGAAAAAAACTGAAATCACCAAGCAATAAGAATTCAGTCCAGAGAATCTGAGGAGAAGAAAAAGCAAACTGGCAAACAGAGATCAGTCAGGAAATAATTCATGTAGAAAGGGATACAAAAAATTTGGTGTTTGTAACATTTTCACAGCAGCATTGCCATAAAGAAATTCTGTTCTGGAATTTCCATCAGGGAGTGAAGGTAAGTACTGACTTTATGATCCATAAAAACATCAGATGGTTTTTCCAAACATTTACATGTCAGTAATTTTATGTTTTCTAATAACTGACGGTTTGTAGCAATAGAAGTATGTTATTGTTATTTAATTATAGTTCATTCGACTCACAAAATGCTATGAGGATTAAACTGTTGAAACTATTGTTCGTAGGCTGTGTTAGAAAGTGTTCTATAAAAAAATTAATTATAATTTTAAGTAATAGGGATCTACCAGCTAAAGAGAAGGTAATTGAGCAAGTAAAAGCTCTGATCTCACTAATGCACCCTGTTTTAATATCTGCAGTAGTTGGGTAGATGCCAAAATGTGTCTGTTTGGTAAGTTTATCTGATAGCAAACTCAGTTCCTTTATACTGTTACTGTATTAAAAAGGGTGTATTTACCACAGATTTAGAAAAGCAGCATCTACCCAGATCAGTCACATCCGTGGTTTTACACTGTCAGGAAAATAAACATACATATTTTTTCTTCCCACTTCCCAGTAAGTATAACCCAAAAGCCTTGAGCAACAATTTTCGTACATAAACAGGCACAGAATTCTTACTATTAATGTTATGTCTCTATCAAAATCCCATGAAAAAAAATCCCATAAAATATACATTTTCTCAGTCTCCTATCTAGTATAAAATACAAGCATTACAGAATAATTTCATAATATGTTATGAGCAAATCTCATAAGCTTTCTTCCTCAGGAGAATTTTCAATAATTAATTGTTATTTAGCCAGGAAATTAGATTCCTAAGATTTTTAAACTTGATCTTAAAAAAATATTAGATTTAATTTTCACAACAAAGTCATAAACAATGACAGTGTTACTGTCATGTTTCTCAAAAAGTAAGCAACTTTCAAAGTGGAAAATAACTTTCACGAGTGCCACTGGAAACTGACAATCAAACTAAGGAATCAGATTAAATTGCTGAGGTAAACTCTTTTTCAAAAGTTACCATCACAACCATGAAAGCATAAAACCCAAGCCAAACAAATTAAAGTACTCACTGCTTGTTATTATATATTCTTTAATTGATGTGCTTAGAGAAATTTCAGAAAAGAGATGTTTTCCTTTCACTGTTTACTGTGGTAACACATACTGAGAATCTCAAAATACTGGCAGATTTTCTAATTTAAATTGAGGACGAGGAGGAGTATAAATTCAGGGCAGACAGACTATGGGATTACATAAAATTACTTAGAAGAGCAAAGAGCATTAGTAACGTTTTTAAATCCCCACTATTTATCCAAAAGGTAGGCTGTAGTGATAGCTGTATTTCACTAAGCTTGACAAAGCTTTTCCACGAGGCTGATTAGCATCAAGACTAAATATTGTGATACTGATACCACCAATGTAGAGTGTTCACAGCCACTGCCGCAGTGTAGCTGCAGTGGATACAGATGTGCAACTCAACCGCAAAACATGGAGAGTATCACAGAATCACAGAACAGTGACTGGAAGGGACCTTAAGCCTTGGAAGGCTTGGAAGTGACCTTAAAGATCACCTAGTTCCAACACCCCTGCCACAGGCAGGGACACCTTCCACAGCTTCTTGGGGCAGTCCATTCCGTGCCTCACTGCCCTCACAGTAAATAATGTCTTCCTAATATCTAATTTAGATATACCCTCTTTAAGCTTAAAGTCATTCCTCCTTGTCCTATCACTATCTGCCCATGTAAAAAGCCCCTCTCCAGCTGTATTGCTGTATCTTGCTGTATGTAGATACCAGAAGGTGCTGTAAGATCTCCCTGGAGCCTTCTCTTCTCCAGGCTGAACAGCCCAAATTCTCTCAGCCTGTTTTCATAAATAAGGTGTTCCAATGTGAACTTGTGAATAAGAAACTAATGTAAGATACTGGAGACAAATAATATGTGGTCATGTTTGCACATACGCTTTTGTTTTTCAACTGATTGTGACTGGCAAAAATAAAGACTTGTGCATGGTAGAGGCATTTATTCCTCAATATCCACTCCTGCTAACCCCTCTTGCTACTTAACATAAAATGCAAGGTACACAGACTAGAGAAAAAAACAACTACTGCATTTTTTTTTTCCAATCACCTGGGGGAAAAAAAAGTGAAAGGAAGTGATTCCCCAATTGTAAATTCTGCAAAAATTCACCATCTCTCAAGATACAACTGTGACCACTTGTACAGGTAGCAGCTCTGGGTGAATTTCTCTAAGTTTACATTTACCCTTTCACTTGGAAAAGAAACACATTTGAAAACACCACAAACTTTATGAACTTTCATTCCCATTTTTACACTGCAGTACCAAAGATGAGAGCATACTTTCCTAACAAACTCCATTCCTACATTACAGAGCACTACGATTAAGATCCAAACAACATCCTCAGTGCTGCAGCTTCTGTAAAGAACATCTTCCCTTTCCACAGGGAGATCAGCATCAAGAGAGGAAAAAAAAACTCCCAAGCAACATCCTGATGGGAATAACCGTCCAAAACATCACAGGAAACACCGCAATGGTAATTTGGCCAAAAATGGCCAGTTGTGTTGACAGCTTTTACAGCATCATGTACCACCCTAACTGGAACAGCATGCTATCCAGCTACTCCAGAAAGAGCTTTCAGAAGGAAGAGAGGGTGCCCACCACTCGCTCCTCTTTCGTTGTTGAAAACCTGACTCCCCTCACAACATACATCATGTGTGTGACCTGCCAGTCCGCAAACCCCTCCAGCGACCAGTGCAGAGTTTTTAATACGCTGGAACAAGACCCAGCATCAGCGAGCAACACCAAGAAAGAGCTGGCACTGGGTATCTGGCTCACCAGCAGCGTCCTGCTCCTCATCATCGCTGCAGTCCTGCTCTACGGCTGCCTGCACCTCCTGTGCCGCAGGAGACACGAGCGTTTGCAAGAGCGGAACAGGACCTCCAAACAAGAGCATGAGCAGCCATGGACCAAAAGTGTGGCATACACCTCAGCTGAGTTCAGCAGGCAGAGCCAGCAGACACAGGACACTGAGGAAAAGCATCCAGGTGGCATCCAGCTGGCCACAATCATAGAGAACCCCTCAGTGTGCAATGAGCCCACCATGACATCTTCTAAAAGTCAGGAACGAGTCCCAGTAACAGGACAGTGCTCTGCTATAAATGAGAGATGTTTTGTCCAGGAGAAGGCTTTTGCTACATGAGGTACCCCAGCTACTTCAAACACATCACATGCACTGTTGGTGCTCACAACAGGGAGCTCCAACTGCTCGCCACAGCACTCCTGGCTGTACCTCTGATGTCACACCGCTTTCCAGCAGCCTGTATGCAAAGGTTCACAGGCCCATGAAGTGAGCACTTCAGCCACCCTCCATCATTTAAAAATGAAGCATGTAGCAAGTAACTGATTTACATTTCAAGGGGATTTTTTGTTGCTTTTTTTTAGTCTAAAACAGCAAACAAATATAAAAAGTAATCAAAAGTGACCAAAAGAATTTCTGTTAACTAGCATGAATGAAACTGAGCAGGAGTTTTCACATGGCAACCCAGACTGTAACACTATAGGCAACGGGAACATACACACAGAGTGCAGTGGTTTGCCAGTGTGAGTTTTACCCTGACAATCCCAGCTGCTTCCCAAAACACACTACAAGCAGTACCACACTCAGACAACACACTTCACTGTCCAAAGTGCTGTCCATCCCTCCCATATACACTGAAGTCAGTCTCAGACTGTAAACTCAACAGAATTTTAAGTGTATCTTCTCATCTATCTTATTTTCCCTCACTCTAAATGCATGCAAGATAATGAATTTGTAAGGACACATCTAATTGAGGAAATATCCTAGATTATCACATTTTGTACTCTTCTGTTCCCACCACAAGCTACCTTCAGATCCATGGGCCAGTGACTCCCTGCAGAGGAAATGGAATTCAGAGACACAGCTCCTGGCCCTTCCCTTTCAGTTTTAATGATAACGTGTGTTAATCAGCTGCAAATTTCTTTCTAATTGCACAGTATATTCTGTGTAATGAAGGGGAACAAAATAGTAAAAACATGCCAAAATGCATTTGCTTTTTGTAACAAGAAAACTTGCTGATCATCTCACTCTGCCTTGAGCTTCATGGCAAAGGGCCAAGGTCCTTCAGAGAGAAATCTGTTCACCCTCACAACGTGACAAGTGTTGTCTGATTTACATGTATAAGTCACCCTGTTTTAAACCTCCTAAGTGCATTTGTGTTCCTTAAAAACATAATAAATCTTCGTATTGCTGTATATACACCAAAAAAAACCAAAGGTGCACTGTGACTGCAGGCACTTAATTGCTCTTGGTATAAAAGTATGTGTGAAGTCATCTCTCTGACACAGGTCAGTTGTCCCAGCAAAGGCTGATACCAACTGCTGGCTGGGCTGCTGCCATCCCTCTCCACCGGGCCCTGGGAGCTAAGTCGGGGCAGGGGGGGTCCAATTTTGGCAAGAGAGCCCCCCATGAATATTTCACAGCAGGTAGTGGATCTTTTCAGCTACTCTATTTGACAGCAATTCCCACAACTCGTGAAATTCATCGACTCTCAGAGTGCTAGGGAGAAGCTGGCCTAAGTGTGATGAATCTTTGTTTTTTGGGGTTTTTTTGAGTAGGATAAGCAGGACACACAGAAACGCTTGCTGAACAGGGGTGAGTATGACTTTCAGAAAACACTTCAAAAGGCATTTTTATTGTCTGAAGTTAGCAATAACGTGTTCTCCACCTCCTGCAGAGCACTTCCTCCAGCTGACACATTCTCCTTTGTCTTGCACGTCAGTCTCAAATAAACTGTGAGAATAACAGTTCACTGTTGTTTCAAATGATGGTGTTACATGAAATAGGCACTGAGAAACCTTCACCAGAGCAACACAACAGGTCTACTGCCAAAAAGGGGTGCCTGGGTAGTGAGGACAGAGAGAATGCTTTAAAATTGTCTTGCAATCAAGTTAACAGTAACACTTCTCTGATCAAAAAAAGATTATTTTAATATTAAAGGGATGATGCCAAGAGACACACAGTCAATCTCATCCAACATCTTGGGCTCCTGAAAACCTGTTCACTTCTCTGCATGTCCATTTCTTTATGTGGGTTTTAAGGCAGCACAGTACATACATACATATATATACACATACATACACACATTTATGTTATATACACATATACATGTCATACAGAGAACAAAGAGTAGTTCAGTCTCAAAGCAGTTTTGAGGCAATTTACTTACTGCATTCTGTTATTTGTACACAAACATATATAAACAAAAGACATGCCTATATCTGACTGAGAAGGCAAAGAGCTACTACCATGGAAGTGCTTCCCAAGGGATTTACCTTCTCTAAATATAAAATCATTCCACCCACAGAGTTTACAGTGAACTACTAAGATAAACATTTATATCATCTCACAAGCAATGGACCATCTCGCATCTGCTGCAAACGAGCAGCTCATGCAGAGTGTCATCTGTTTTCTGCTCTAGTTTTGAAAAACTTGTCACATGCTCATTATTCTTTGTTTCTTGCTGAGAAAGTTTCATTACAGATTAATTCAGGTTCATTCAGACAATTCTGTATTAGATTTGGTAGTTCACCACTCAGTATTAAGTCATCGAGTACAGGGCAAACATTTTAAGTGATTTCCAAAGTGATACAAGTTGCAACGTTGTGCAAACTGCTTTTAATTTGTGCACCAGCAGTAGATAAAAACCATTATATTCACAGTGAGAAGTACCTTTCAAACGTGTATTTTTCACAAAATAAATGAGTTAGCATTTACAAAGTGCTGGAGACATAAAAAACATGACAATATTTAGAAACTGTTGTGTAAGACAGAACGAAAGCCCTTATGGTCTACACAACCTCTATAAAACCAGGCAAAGTTAGTTAAAGTCCACAGAAAAGATATTTTCTTATATATATATTACAAAATATTTCATGCATTCACCCCATGTTGCCAAATTCCATCCTGCTAACATTGATATCGTTAATCCTACACATACTTTACCTGAGTAAAAGGGGTTTCAATGATCATGTTCAACCGAACTTTTAGAATAATCCAGCTCACTTAAAAGGCTAACGAGATATTTGCAGGCTGGCTCCTTCCCACCTGACAGCTCTGCTTCCATATCAACCAGAAGAAGTAAGTTGTAGCTGTGGGTTTTTGTTTTGATAATTACATGAAGATATCACTCAGAAAGCTTTAGGCGCTAAAGAGAATGTTGCTACAACTTTCTATGCTAAGTATCAATACACATCAATATAGACCAGATGCTTTGATCAATTTAGAAATATCTGGGAATACGTGAATGCTCTGAGATACAAACAAAAAATTTCTTTAGTTATTCCTGTAGTAGTGCAGCCTCTATAATGTAAGAATTTCTATCTGTTATTGGCTATATAAAGTAGAAATGTTAAAAACTTCATTCAGATATCCTCAATTTCAAAATACACTCAATTCAAGAATAAAAATATACTCTTGTTAAAATTTAAAATTGCAGAGAGTCATGAGTATTTTCTAATATGGGTTATGAAATCTATAGTTATTTAGTTATGAAAATTGTTATGTAATTTTCTAGCTATGAAATTTGCCCCAGATATGCAAGTAAGATCCCCCACCTTGACTGATGCTGCTCAAGCAGAAAAATAAACAATTCTGAAAATGCATAGCTCTCAGTGTGACTATAACTAAACTCATTTTAATAATGTAACCTGACTGGTAAAAAAAGTGTTCCTCAGTTAATCTTCTGTCACCCACCCCACTGTATCATCATCTAGATAAATTAAGTTAGCAACCTTTATGAAATTCAGTCAGGTTTTTGCTCTGTGCTGCATCTGGTCAGTTCCTAAAATAATAAAGAATACAATGACTCTAATGTAAGAAAATTCCACTTTCCTATCATTTACTTTTTGGAGAACAATTACATAAAACACTATTTACAGGACCAGTCAGCTGTTACATTTCATATTAAGACATGTGAACACTTTTCCACCTCCTTCACATTTTAAAGGCATGAAAGTTTTACAAATGCAGCAGATATTTTAGCACTGAAATTTGTAACTCCTGAAATACCTCAAAACCTTGATTACTGGGTTGAAATTGCACCATACAACTATGATATGATGTGCAGAAAGAATAAGACAAGGACTAATTATGTTCATGTTTAAGTAGGAGGCAGATATTGAGAGTAGCCACATAATTGAGTACATATTTTAAATAACTGTAAATAATAATAAATAATTTTAGTATTTTTATTGTCCATCCTCTGATTCAATCCTTATATTTTCATTTCTCTTTTCCATGCTTCAGCTTGCCACCCTGATATTCAATAAAACATTGAAAAATTTAGAGTGACATCTTGTCGTACAGTCTCAAATTATTTGCTGAAGATAGCACTGCTGGTTTTTACTGCTGTTTGAAGTAGATCAATATTTCTGACTAGATATTAAAAACACAAATATATGTTACTGCACTATGTCTTTAACTGTCATTAAGACTCAGCAAATAATTCTGAAGAAAATAAATCTGCAGTGATCAGGGAGAACAAATCTATCACACATGAGCACAGCACTGGTCCTGTGCGTACAGGCTAACTTTCCTCACTTGGGTAGCCCACAGCCATTCCCTTGTGCCAAGTACTCTTCCAGCTTGTCACCCACACAAGCTCCTTTCCATCCTCAGCACTGGGGATTGCCACAGGGACAGAGTATGTGACTGCACATTGCATACCCTTGTCTTGAAAACTTGCATAAACCTTCCCAGCCCACCTAACTGCAAAGCAAGAAACATGGTGCTAATACAGAGATGAGATGGCCAAGACACCACACTCACCACAATGAGTTTGTGGCTCTTGGGTTGCGGATGCCAAAGAAATGCTACATTTTTTAAAAAAAATAATTGAAGTAGTTTGGTATCTGATAGTTTAAGATAATATCTGAAGCAGGTTTTCATATTTATTCCCTTTTCTTATGTCATCACGGTCTTCATCACTGGAAGAAGGGAGAGCTGCACCCAAGGTGGGTTCTTGTTTTCACTTAACCAGATGAGTAATTAATCTTTACTTTGAGTTTGTTCTGCCACTATAAGCAACTGAATACAAGGTGGCTGAGAGAAGGGCTTATTTTTTGCTTTATCAGAGAAGACTAACTATCAGACTAATCAACTGCACTTTGGCTGACCTTCCCAGCAAAGTCTTTAAAAAAGTACGTTCCATTTAAAATACACACAAAATGTATTTCAGTCCATTTCTAATACTTTTATATGCCATAATTTTAAAAGATACCTTTAAACATTAGCAAACCATAATGATAAAGGGAAATAAGTCCAACCTTTGATCCATAGAGATACTGTGGCTGTGCATTAGGCTGCTTATCACGCTGAAACTCCTGAGAAAATGGCAGCACGGTCCGAACAAATCTATACAAAAAAATAAAACCAAGATTTATTTATTATTATTAATACTTAGGTGAGCAGATGTGCACTTAATGCACCCTACCCTGTAGAAGACTGCTTTTGTCTGCATATACAATCAAAGCCAGACCAGCAGCCTTTCAGCCCTAGTAGAAACTGGGGAAGCACAGAACCTGAATTGCCCAAAAGCATTGACACAAATCATACTGCAGTTCAACAATTGCTGTTCTTCCCATGGTGTGCAGGATCTAAAAATGCTCCTCACCTCTACTCTAGCCCAGGCCAGCAAATAGGGAAGTAACTAACCAAGTTGCAATAGCCTCTCACAGGGCATAAGGAAACCCACTGTGCTTGCAAAATTAAGTCCTTGAGAAAGAAGTGCACTTTCAAAGAAGAACATGACATTTCTGTTTAATGTTTCGGCGCTTTTTCCCCCAAAATTCACATCAGGAGAAATATGTTCAACTGTTAGCTTTAAAAAAAGTCACGATGAAAGGTATAATCCTCACAGCAGAATCAGTGTTTCAAAAGTTTGATCATACTTCAGTGTGAGCCATGTACCAATAGAAATCACGCTTAGCTTCACCTTTGTATAATGTTAAGAGGATGGCAAGAGAACTACAAAAGATAGGGAGCACTGCCAAACACAGGATCAGCCATCCCACTCACAACTGAGGGCACCAGAGTCACCATCCCCAGTCCTCTTGTGAACAAGCAGCACAAATCTTCCCCCTTGTTAACTGTGTAATGCACATTTGGCAGCACCACAGTTTTAGTGCAGGAAGAATAAATCAATATCTGCTACAGCACTGATTCTGCTTAACTTCACTGAACAGAGGAAAACTGAGAGATGTGTGTTTACAAGTTGGATGGCTACTTTCTTTTTTACCTTGATTAAAAAGTATTTATTTATAAATGGTGCAAAGCTGAATATGCCAAGCAAAGAAGGAAAATAGCTATTTAAGAAGCGTACATCAAATGGGTTGTAGAATATCAGGCTGGTCTGAGTGATACCTGAGCAAAACAAATGTATCCAAGAAAATGTTCCAGGAAAGAAAACTTGCCTTACATTATAAGATCATATGATATAATTGTATCTTGATCTTTTTTTGTTTAAAGTATTTACATTTCATCAGCACACAAAATAAATTATTCATTATTAATTATTCCTAGAAAGAACAGAGGCATTCTCTTTTTAACATATCCATCTTCTAGCTAAAAACAAAAACAGCCATGTTAATCAAAAATTGTTTTACCCAGACCAACAAAAACTGCACCATGTTGCTTACAATTACTTCCACTGTGTTTTATTTCTGAATCATTCTTGTGAGAATCTGTAACTTTAGAACAGTATTTTCTGCATTTTTAACCTTCTCAAAAATAGATACAGCTACTTGTTCATACACAGTTTAGCCACTCTTCCCAAAAATACTTGTACTTGCTGTCGTCCAAAAAGAGTTTGCATTTAGAGCTTTTGAGGAAACATACATTATTTATATGCATTATTTTTGATATTATATATATATTATTTAGATCTCCTTACATTCATATTTCCTCAGTTTACAAGTTTCTTCCCTTTCTCTTTCACATTGAAACTGAAAACTGTCTTTTGAGAGCGATTACTTGAATCTGTATTCTGCAGATACTTCATTAATGAGTTTACCAGAGATAATGTAAACATTTGATGGAATTCAAAGTAATCTCCAACATACGACAGTGCCAGTGATTATTGCCCCTTTTTTCACTCTAAATCCCATTCCTTTTTAAACTGACATCAATTTTCAAGCCCTGAGAAAATGTCTAAAATGAAATCAAAAGAGACATTATGTCATTTGAGGTAAGACTGGGTTTCAGTGTGAAAAGGTATTTGGGGAGAGCAAATCTGTTACCACTAAATTAAAATACTCACAAGGCAAGGAGTATTTTTACTCCAAGTAACATATAAGCGGGCACATCCCATAACTCTGGAAGCTGTAACTGTAATTCTTAGACTTTTCAAAAAGTTATTGTGTGTATATATCTCAATTACAATGTAATTAGTGCCTGGGAGAAAACCAGTCAGTGCAAGTAAATGCTCAAGTAACTCATATGTTTACCAGCATTCTCTGCATGTTTGGAGATTTCTCCATCTCCAATGCTTCAGAATAGTAGCAAAATAGTCTTAAAGTTTTCTTGAAGACTTGAAGCAAACACACTTGCTTATATTTTCTTGAGTGAAGAGGCCAAGAGAGGAAGAAAAAGAGTAAAGAAACAGGCAAAAGATGACAATCACTTGTTAAATTATGGAGAGGCAAAATCTAAGATTGAGGCTAAAGCAGCCTAAAGAGTGCATCATCCTAGAAGGTATGTGACTAATCCCAACATATCATTCAGGTAAGCATTAGAAACTTCTTCCCTAAAAGCTAAGGGCTACATGAAAACCTTACAGCTCAGCATCATCTACTGTTCTTCACACTTCTTCAATGTCTTCATGTGTGCTTTCTTTCTGACATTCTGCTTCCTCCTTCTCCTCCTTCAAGAAAGAGGAACATCTCTTTGAATATCAAAGCTAAAGCTAAGCAAACTTTCACTTTCTCCTGAAAGTAAAATACTGATTGGATACAGGTTTCAGCATACTCCAAGATAATCAGTTTCATTTTTAATCAGTGTTGATGATCTCACAGCAATTTATCCATTTTAATCAGAACAGGTTGTAAGCAGTCAAAGTAGATTAAGCAGACAAAAAGCCTTCTGGCTTACCAAAGCTTTGCAAGTGAATTACTAGTGGACAACATGATCCCCCAAAGTAAGTATTTTAGAGATCAAATAATTTAATATTAATTTTTCTGTGATAGCTACCAGGAAGGAGCTCATAGTGAGCTCTTCACAAATTAAACTAAATGATTCTGTGATTTTAATTACTATAATCTATTTAAGGAGACAACTGAAAGAGACTGCTTTAGTCAATGAGCCTGCAGCCTTGCAGGCACCAGTCAGATGAATCTCATTCATAAACTTTCTGAGCTTCACTTTAGAAGTAAGAAGATATGACAGTCTTCCTTCCCTGCTCCTACAGAAAGCATTCTCCTGCACTTCCCTGTGTAATTGGTAAAAGTGCTTTTTGCTTCCAGCATTTTCAAATTAGTTTGTCCTGTCTAGCAGAGTTAACGGTAGCCCTACACCTCCTCTCAGTGAACACTAGATCTGACTCACCCTTCTTAAACACAGATGCCAGGATGGAGAGAACAGAGGAAACAGCAAGGAAAACAGTGCATAAGAGAGTAACAGATCTGCCAAACCATTGCTGTCGCTTTTGCTTTTGGCAGAAAGACTTTGGTTGGTTGCTTGTTTTTTAAGAAAGGGAAAGGGAGTTGACTACAGTCACCCCTGCTTTGCATGAGTCTATATCCCTGCACCATTTGGCTCTTTGTAGCAGAAACTAGATGGTTTTCACTGCTGCTTTTCAGGTTTGCTCCAGTACTATTTGCAAGGGCTGAAAATTTTTCTGAACAGCGACTGTCAGAGTATATGTAACGCAAGAAGAAACAGCTGTTCTCTTGTGAAAACCAGTCTCAAAAGCAGTATGAGAGAGAGCTCACAAAAGGAAGCAGGAGAGGCAGTCAGGAAAAGTGAAAAATAAAAAGCTGGTCTTTTTGTTCCTTCTGTGACAAATCTGTATCCTTGGAAAAAACATGTCATACTGCGTTTGGAAGAGTGCTATACACATGAATTTATACTAGAGAACACAGATTTGGGTAATGTGTTAAAGGAGATGGAGCTACTAGTTTGACTACTGTCTCCAAAAGCTTGTATCATTTGTGTCAAGAGAGCACAGAAGATGTTTCATTCAAATAAATAAAAGTCTGTCTCACACTTGCTCCTCTATTAGGCCTTAATACAAAACAAGCTGTCAAGGAAGGAAAAGATTTAGAAACAGTGAAGAAAATAAGGCAGAAAAAGGGACACTACAGACAGTGGAAAGGAACAAAGAACAAAAATGTGGAAGTTGTATTTGAGTCATTTGAATCTAGGTAACCTAATTTCACAAGGAAAAAGTTCAGATGCAGGCCTAAGCATGACAAATATTCCTGATGTGGAAAGACTTGGCTTGAAATGACATGCAACTGAGGGTCAATGTGAAAGAGGGCTCTTGAAAAACAATCCCAGGCACCATAGAAAAGACAACAATGGGAAACACCTGTTTATGGCCACTTTCAGTACAAGAACTAGTGGACAATAGCCTGAGAGCATCTAAAAAAGATGCAGCACAAGCTTCACTGCAGACTTCTCACTGGAGTACATAATGAATGCCAAAGCCTCACATAGCTTTATAAAAGGGATGGGACCAAAAAAATGGGGAAAGACAAATACCTCTGTAAAAGGCTATGAATGCACTAACATCCCACCATTTTTGTTTTACAGAAACATCTAATCATTGCTAGAGGCTGGCAGGCTCTGGGGAGAATATATCAGCTCAAGCCTCGCATGTTTTCATATTCAGCCCCTTTATGGCTGCTGACAGCATCAGGATACTGGACTAGAGACAACTTAGACCTCACCTGCAGTTCATATGCTTGTGCACTATCCAAAGGTTTGTTTTATTTCTTTCATAATGGCTAACAGCTGTATTAAAAATATTGGATTTCCCTGCTAAGGCCCGTCTGCAAAGGTCACCTCAATCATCTCCCCCCTTCCTTCTCCACAAACTGTTGTCCCTGAGTCTGTGCAGCTGGCCAGCATTAATGAGACTAAATTTCAGATAAATGGCAACTCCAATTATTAAATTGCTAAATCTTTTAATAGCAGCTTCACTCTTTAATCTCAGTACATTATCAGATATAAAAAAAATTCCTAAGTCCCAAATAATAAAACAATGCAACGTGTTTCAGCATTTCTGCATGAAGAGCTTTTGAACTACACTTGCAGGGTTCCTAAGTAGTTGAATTCTTTTACACATGTATGTAGTTATCACATTCAACCATTCTTGGGAAAAGAGTATTGGAAACATAATAATGTGACCAAAACACTAACTTTAAAAGAAGAACCCTTATGCCAAGCTGTCAAATTAAAAGAAGAATAAGTCACAGGTATGACAGATTCTCTGGGAACTCTGCCTCCAGCCCCTCGCAACACCAAGTAACCTCTCTGCTTTCATCTTGATTATTCCTCTTTCTTTCAGCCTTTAATTGGTACTTCTCTTCCCTTGTTTACACATAACCTTCATGCAAGACATTACCTATCAAGAGTCAAGCATTAAACCAGCAGCTCTCACACAGCTCCTCACTGTGTACTCCTGTGTTTGCACTCAATAACCTGTACACTTGACTGCAGTGAGAGCCAATCAATTTAAAGTTCATGCGAACAGCAGGGCAGTAATGAACATGCTTAAGGACTATAAAAAGGCTAAAAACTGCCTGTTCCCTCTCTCACCAAAAATATCAAAGGGCATTGTATAGCATGTGCAACACATACATTAATTCTCTCCACACTGCTGCTTTCGACTGAAACCAAAGCACTTCTTTGATGAAATCAGACACATGGCACGCATACTGCCTAAGATCTGTCTCCCTTTAATATATCTTAAATTAATTATCCTGAATTAATTACCTAACAGGCTGAGCCCAACTCAATTCTTGTGTACAGATTTTAAAAAGAGACAAGCAACAGTGCTACAGGATCCTGCTAATGTCCTTTGGCACCTCACACTTGTTTCCCAAGTGCTGTGGTCTGCACTATGTCAGCCCTTGTAGCCAGGATGAACACAGACTAAACATATAGGAGCTATTGAATGTCTTTCAATAAAGCTGACAGGCAGAGAAGCAGCATTTCATCAAGATTTCTCTTAATATTATGCTTATTTGAGTCTTAATACAGCACACTGAATATTCCAATACTGATCTCCAGACATATCAACTGCCAGAAGCTCCCTCAGAAATACATTCGACTTTTCCTGTGCAAACAGATTCCTGTAACAGAAGTTTCTTGGGTAAAACTTAACCACAAAAAAAAAACACCCTTTTTTTTTTTTTTTCCCTTTGCAGACAGAATCTTGGATCTAAAATACAACATAACCATCACAGAACATGTCAGACAAGGAAAGCTCTCCAAGGAGACAGTAAAAGATGAGAACAGGCTTCCTCCTCTTCCTACAGTTCAATATTCACTATCACTTTACTGTCACTTCATGGGGCTTTAACCAAAACCTGAGTAAAGACTAAAAGTAACACAAATTCCAAAAACAGCACACGAGCAGGAAAGCACAGATATGCAAAATCTTGAACACTGTGCTTCCCCCATTCAAACCTTAGAACCTACCTTCCTCTTTCTATTTCCATTACTCACTCTCTTTAAAGACTGCAATTGCAGTTTGCAGTGAATACTCAACTCTTTCTGTCTCCAGGAGGAAAACTTTTTCTTCACATTAGCACAGAATCAGGAATATAATTTTATTTCTGTCATCTCACACTTGAAGATCCTGTTTCAAAATACCCTCCTGATATGCACTTAGCAGTGTTCTGACACACTCTGTTTTTCAGCATATCATAACTACGTCATCAAAATGTCAGAATTTGGATGCTGTAGTTCCATTTGCCTTCTATTGTGGACAAATAACAGGCTTTCCAGTACTTGTTAAAATGACTCATCCTGCCGCATTTGAAGTAAAGCATTAGAAATGGAAAACACTAAATGAATGGAGATGAACTTGTCAGCACTTGCTAGGAAGGAAGCTGCAGGAGGGTGGTAGAATAAATAAAAAGCTGCAAATAAAAAAGCTGCTTTGCTAACCTGTTAGTGGATCCATTGTAGCAGTAGTTTGGAAGGAAATCATAATTGAGTTCCCAAAAGACGTGAAGAGTGATTCTGCCGTAAGGGGCTGAAACATTGTGGTTGGCTTCTCTGAACATGGCATCAAAGCTGTCCAAGGTCATATACCTACTCAGAAGCTTGTGAGTCATTTTGTTTATCTCTATCAAGCCATCCAGCTCCTACAAAACACAAGAGGGAAGAAAGAGAATGATGCATTTAATAAAGTGGAGGCAATGAACAAAGTACATAAATAACCTTGAGGGAAGAGAAGACTAGAAAGAAGTCAAAATGTACAGTTGACTCTCCCCCAGTCTCTAACAATAAGGACTGGAAAGAATCAGTACTCTTGGGATTGCTTCTTAAACCTTCTGAGACTTTAAGGGTATTCAGATGCAGAGGGGTCTCAAACACAGATCCATAACAACACCTCCTCCACTTAACAAAACTGAACTTAAAACCCCAACATTTAAATGGGGTCACACATAGGCCAAAAGCACCTTTCTGCATTTCCTACTTCACAAGCAATCACTATGTCATTTCACCACTAGAGTGACTGGAGAACTAACTATTGTAGTGGTAATGTTAGGAATGACATCACATTTACCATCCTTCTCATGGTCTCTCCAGTATGTACTAAGATGTAATGAAAGACCAGATCAAACATTTACAAATGTTGTGAAGGTTTTTGTGCCCACAAAATCACTAGCTGCAGGCTACATAACTATATATGAGTACTGCATGTTATAACATTTCTCCTCTTGACAAGAAATTCCTAGTATCCTTTCTGGTAATTTCTTTAAAATTAACAAAAACCAAAATCTCCATATCTGACATCAGACACTGAAAACACCAAAAATAACACAATCTCTACTTCCAAAAAATCCAAGCACTGCTTTAAAAGATTATTATGCAATGATCTACTGAAGAAATATCCAGTGTCTTTTTTCTAGCTGTGTGTGAAACTACTGGTCATCTTCCCAAAGTCTGCTCTCTGATTTAAGTGTTCCATATTTCAAAGGAGTTTTAAACCAGTGAGCAAGTTAGTTCAAGAAAAAAAAAAACTACTCTGATTATTATTATTACAAAAATCCAGTCTGAGGGAAAAAAATAGCTCAGTCTTGTAAATACCTTAATTTAATTTATTGTGCTTGAAAAAAAGCAGCAATTACAGATTACTTAATCTATTAGGGTCAGTTTCAACAGAAAATATTTTACATTAAAAAAAAACCAACAAAAAACCTCCAAAACACAACCTGTGACCTAAGGAACGCACAACTGATGGTTTCTGTTCACTTAGCCACTAAGAATGTACTGCACATAGCAAAGAAAAACTACATTTCAATAACTCTAAGTTAGAAAACCAAGCACAGAAGTCAAGGGGCTCTATGGCCTCAGTATTTGATTTCAGTAAAGAACAAAATTAAACCAAGATATTTAACTGCATGACAAAATGTCACCGTAAAAATCTTATTACAGAAAAAACAGTAAACTCTTTTGCACAGCTTTTAATTTATTTTTCATTCCAGCAGAACTGAGTGCCTGGTATTTTTCTTTCTGACTGCATGTTTAGTTGTCAAATTCACGCTGTCTTGAAATAAAATTTGTTTTTTAGCATTTTAATCAGGAAACTAACTCAAAAGGACACCTCAATATTGCACAGATGCTCTTCTTCCATAGGCACAAGTCAGATCTCATTCCTCCACAAAAAAAATATTTTTGTCATGCTAGAAAACCAAGCTGCCTGAGTAAATAAATGCCTTTTGATTCTACCAAGCACAAGGCTGATTTTTTGATCTGCAATTTATAAGCATGGGCAGAAGCGGGCTCTTACAAAAATTTAAGTCACAAGGTGATTGCCTTTTTTTCTCACAGCTCTGAGTACATGCCTTCTCTACACTTTATTCCCAAGGCCCTCAGCTGCAATAGGTTTGGGGTTGCTTCACCTCAACTGCTGTGTCAGTGATCTGGCAAAACAGCAACACAACACAGCACAAGACTCACCACAATGGAAGTCAAATCCTCGCTCTCGAATCTGCCGATGGCCAGTTCCATCGACCTGTACATGGCTGCCGAAATGCGCTGAGTGATCAGCCGGTTCAGGTCTATGGACCTGCCAAGGAGCTACAGGGAAACATGCTGTGAGGTTTTGAACTGACAGGCAGGTTACAAGACAAACTGTACAAGGATTATGAGAGTCCACAGATGAACAGACTCTCACTTTGGGAGCTTGCATCCCAAACACACTGAAACAAAGCAGATGGGCAAAATTTATACATTCATGAGCAAATGCGGTACTAAAATTTGCATCCCAATTCTGACAAAAAGAAGTAAAAGTACACATTGCATCTCCATTTAAGTACTTATATCAGCATTTTATGCTTCCACAACATTGTGCCAACAACACACTGAACACTGGTGAAAGACATTACTAAGAAGACAACACTACCACCCATGGCATTCCTATTTGGCTCATGTTTTCTTAACTGCAACAGACATTTGCATTAAAATGGGACCTTTTAAGGTTATTTTCTTAATTTACACCTTCATGCAACAACAAAGCTGATCTCAAATGTTCAGCTATGCTACTGAGATGACAGAACATGAAGCACAAAATGAGTTTTGTCTCCCTACATAAATCAACACCACTGGAAAGTTGCCAAGCAACTCAAATACGACATGGTAGGAGTTAACTCACTTGAACATGTCTCTGCTTCAGCAGTGTCTCGTAGCGGTTGGACTGCAGCAGCTGAATGGTTGCTCCCTGGTTCTTGCACTCTGAACGCAGCCGTTTATCCAGAAGCAGGCTATGAAGAAAGGAAGAAAATGTTTAAAATATACTAAACAGCAAAGCAGAGCAGAATAGTGTGAAGAAAAGCTCTCATAGTGGAAGGAATAGCTACCTGCCAGCCATTGCCTTGTAGTATGCAAATATTTGGTCTGCCAGCTTGTAGACAAATTGGTCAAAACACAGGTTTACCTTGGGGAGAAAAATATCATATGTTTAGAGATACCTAAAATTAAAAAAAGAGCTTATCTAAGACCTCCCACTGTTTATCAAACATAGTCAAGAAAGTTAATAGACTCAAATTTCCCAGTACAAGAGAAGATGTCATTCCATTATCAGCATTAATGTGAGGCATTTTTGCACAGGTCTACAGGTTTCTTCACAACATATTACCCAACCAGTTACTCATCTTCTGATCCGTCTTCTCAGTTTTTCTGTTATCTCCAGCTGTTCTGAATCTCTTACAAAGGCCTTGCCCTTTAGCATGATTTTCACATTCAGGTACAGATTATTTTTTCTCCAGTAGGTAAGGTTACTTTACCTCTGCCTCAATTTCATCATAGAGGAACTGCTTCTTAAATTTGGTAAGTGCATAATGAGCACTATCATTGTAAAGGTCCAAAGAATACAGAACATACCTGCAAGAAAAAATAAAACACGAGAGTTACATGTGTATAAAAGTTATGATTCTTTCGGATGGTTCAGTCAAGATGATGTAAGCCAGCCAATATTGTAATCCACAAGTGGTTCATGAAAACAGGATCTTTTTCATTTTTTAGTTTATATAAAAAAGATCACAATTTTTCCTTTAAGAAAATATTAGCTGGTTCAAGAAAAGGTGTAGATGTATTTGAAGTCCAAAACTCGTTTTCTAGATGTAGCTGTCCATCCAAATGGAACTACCATGATACATTATGTTTGACATCTTTGAAGAATAAGGAGAACTCAAGGAGCAAAATAAGTGATCGGTGCAATGATACCTACATGAAAGGTTTAGTATTTCAATTACTCACTTCAAAAAGAAAACTTAATAGAATCTGAAAATGGGCAAATGTAAGACAAAAAGTTTATTAATGTTTACAATACCTTCTTAATGACTACTTGTTAAAACCAATTAAAGCAGCAACATTATAATAAGAAATGGCAATCATTAAGAATAATCATTCCAGTGGAAGAGCACAAGTGGGTCTTACTCCATCATTGATGCCTCTTTTGTCTCCAAAATATGATCCGTCAAAATCCAAGGCATGGACATCTCAATGGGAAACTGGATTCTTCTGCCCATGGTCAGCTCTAAGAAGAATTCCCTGAACCACAGCTGGGACAGATCACAGCATTGCTGCAGTGTTTCTTTCAGAATAAATAAGGGAGAATTACACTTCTTATTGAAATACATCAGGTACAATACAACTGTGATTCGGATGATGCAATGCAAAACAAAAAAAGCAGGTGCAAGTCACTAAAGCTGTACATAGGCCAAATAATCTAAAGCAAATTCAAAATGTAAAGCCCATGAGTTTTGAACTCCTCACTGGCCCCCAAAGTGGTGCCTTCTTATAGAAAAAAAAATGAGTGGAAGTGGATGACACTATCAGGTAAACATAAAAACTGTGTACACCAGTAAAATGGGATTTCTAGTTCAATTTCTCACTTGGGGGCTGAGAAAGCCATACGTTGAATTTGGGAAGCAGCAAGTGAAGGAAGCAAAATTGCACTGGAACTCCCAGTACCATCCTTCCCTATGGAGGACTGAATTGCTCCACATGTTCCTGTTGATTAGATGGGCAGAAAATGACAGACAGACACATGAAGTAGGGATTAAACAACAAGTTTCTAAGGATGCTGTCAAGGGCCCAGAGGTGTGCTTCCCACCTCTCCAGAAAATACTTGGTACCATCCTTCTTTTTCCAAAGGCTAGTGAACTAAAACAGGAATGAACTTTTTACACTAAGACCTTCTGAAGACCTTTTGCAGCGCCGTCCCCCAGTAGCACTATGATATTAACAGGCTCCCCCTTCTCCAAGGGTAAAGGAGACCAGCAGCAAAACAAAAATGAAAGACAACACAGCATGGTGATGACAAGGACTAGGTACACTCAATGTCAGTAGGTGAATTCTTTAGGACAGCATGTTTCCGATTACAATTAACTGAATAGTAAGAGTAGTGAAATGACATCGAATTTACCACAACAGAGAATTTGTTTCCTCTGTACTTAAAACAAAAACAACCAAAAAAAATCTCCCAAAACACAAAAACTACTTCCTTTAAAAAATTTCAGTGTGTATAGGCTCATTGTTTATGTAAGTACATACATAAAGAAAATAGAAAAGGGAGGTAACAATATGAAATTTGACGCATTAGAAACAAACGTATAACAAGTCAAAATAAAAATCCCACGACAATACCAAGTACTATCTCAGAAAAAGTTTGGACAGACCAAGGCTTTGGATATATAAACCAAAGGTTAAGTTGACTTAGGCAATCGGAAACATTTTCCAGGTCGTGTTAGAGGTGTTAGGACATGCTAAGCTGGACACTGATCATCTACATATCTTACCACTGAAATTTATCAAATGAGTGTAGAAGAAAGACTCGCGATGGAATTTTTCTATGTCCAATATGGTGGGCCCCTCAAGGCTACTTCTCAAGGTTTTCTTGGAACCACTTTTGTCAGCAATGAGGGACTCTAACATAGTTCTCACCATGTAAAGCTGTATCATTAAAGGAAACAATTACGGTGGAAAGGGGAGGGGGGAAAAAAGGAAAATACACATGGTACATTAGTTGAGCAACACTGAGAATTACTATCAGTAAGCGACTGCTCCACTTCAAACTGAAAACTGGCACTGTGTGGACAAAAGCCTTTGAGGCAAGAGGAACAGATGCAACACTAGCCTACACACCAGCACAAATGCCTACCCATGCCAAGGGGACCTCCACTGACAATCGGCAGCAGACCATTTGCAGTGGAACAGTTCACATCACCACAAAAAGTAAAAGTAATAAGTAATGTCTTACCACCAAAGTTTAAAAGAGGCGGATAGATGTAGGACTGCCTCAGAAACTTGTGTGTCACATGCAATAGCTTTTCCAATCCCAGAGACTTGAGCTGCTTCAACAGCTCAGCAGAGTTTAAGGACTCTGTCATAGTGCGAACCATGAAGAGCTAAAAACCAACAGACAGGGGCAGGCAGGGGAAGAGAATCCGTTAATAAAAACACATGGGTAAATAAGGAACGGGAAAGAGAAGCAGAGAAAACATGTTAGTGTGTTAAAAATGAAAAGCAGCACAGTAAGCATGCAGAGGAGGTCATACAGAAAGTGTTGTTCATAATCACTGCAATCTGGGGCTCCCTCAAGCACAGGGAAAGTTCCTGCTCATTTCAGAGGATGCTCAGGGAGCCATTAGCTTATCAAACGATTCAGAAAAAATTTCCAGGTAGCACCAATTACCCATTCATACACAGCCATTTTAGAGTCGCATGAAAACCTATCTAAAATGGATATATTCGACCTCTTGCCTTCCTGTCTACCCAGACAGACAAGTGTGCCAGCCCAAGAGCAGAAAAAGCAGATAGAAACACATACTCTAAACAGCCTGTTGCAAAGGTGAAGCAAAGCCCTTAAAGCACCAGAGAAGCAAACTGGTAGTGATATTTAACCTTTTCTTTCACCCCAGGAAATTAGAAATCAAAACAATTTTTCTGCAATTATCAAAGCAAAATCTTCATTAAACCAATTTTATCACAAATTAAGCAACTTTTTATTACCCAAAATTATTAACCATATGTGCTCTCTTTCCCACAAATTTTAGGTATTAAAAGATTGTCTTCACAAACCACAGTTGCCTTCAATTTTTTCACCCCAATTTCTCAGATGAGCTATGAATATCAGACCATACTCTCCAAACAAATCCACAAATGAAATAAAAAAGAGAACTATATGGAAGTAACAGGAATGAGCATCTAGGTATGGAATTTTGATGACTACCACAGAAAACATCTGAAATATGTCATTTAGTGGAAGCAGCAGACAAATTAGATTCTAGGGACCAGATTTATCATTCATTACTGAACACTGCAAGGGATTTTGTCAGAAGTAATATTCTTTCCCATATTTTAACAGATGTTCATTTATAATTTAAACATATTTTAAAACTACTAGACATCTACTGAATAGTGTGACTTCACAAAAGTTTTTACCAACCATACCAGTTTTTACCAGAGACAGAAGTCAGACTTGAGTCAGGCGAGAAATAATTCAAATAGTTCAAAAATATTATTTAAAAAACATAAGGAGCTCAATGAGAAAATATTTGTTCCCAGAAAATCAAATTAAAGAGATTGAACACTTGGAAAAATTATGTATCAGAGTAGAAAATTACAGCAATCTGCAATTACAGGCAGAGGATCTTGGTTAAGTGCATATAATTTTGCAAATATAAATCAGAGTAGAATTTTAGCATAAAAAAAGACTGCAATAAAACCTGTAATTTTAAAATAGTTCAGGACAGAAAGAAAACACCTCATGCAATAATTGTTGACAGATACCACAGCCACCAGACAGGAAAATACCTGAGTGCTGGAAGGTCCCACTGCACGTCTTGGGACTTTGATGTCAAAACCACTTTTGGGGTCCTTCTCTCCCCTTAGAGCTGGGTCATTGAATGGCTCATGACCTGCTTCCCAGTCACACACTGTCTTCCTTATGGCCTGCAAAACACTGAACACAATTCCCACTCCTTCAGACTGCAGCGCATCCAAGTGCCCTGATAGAACTCGTTACTTTTTTTAAGCATTCTTCCACAAGCACAGAAACTTTGCAACAGAATTTAGGAGCTCAGAGTAATTCCAACCAAGAACAAAGAATTTCACCAATGTCTTCAAGAATGACACATCCATGTAATAAACACTCCATGCTGTTTATCAGAAAAGGTAGTGTAGAGCCCTTAAAGACCATCTAGTTTCAACTTCCCTCCTGCCAAGGGCAGGGCCACCTTTGACTAGATCAGATTGCTCAGGGCTCCATTCAAGCTGGCCTTGGACACTTCCAGGGATGGGGCATCCACAACTTCTCTGGGCAACCTGTTACAGTGCTTCATTACCCTCCAAAATAAAGGATTTCTTCCTAATACCTAATCTAAATCTGCCTCCCTCTTTCAGTAAAACCACTGGTCCTGGTCCTGTCACTGTCTGCCTGCATAAAAAGTCCTCCTCCCTCTTTGTCATAAGCCCCTCTAAGGTACTGGAAAGCTGTAATAAGGCATCCCAGAGCCTCTTCTTCTACAGCCTGAACTACCCCAGCTCTCCCAGCCTGTCTTCATATCAGAAGTGTCCCAGCCCTCTGATCATTTTCATGGACCCTTTCTAACAGGTCCATATCTTTCTTGTGTTGAGGACCCCAGAGCTGGATCAATCAAACCAAATTCATACTAATCTGAATACATATTCACTATGAAATCAATTAATATTTAATCAAATCAAAGCAGATTATTAACCAAATTGAAGTAAGACAATGATTACTTGAAATGAAAAAAAAAAGCAGAATTCCTGTTTCCAGAAAAAATCCAGATTCCAAAATTCAGCTGAAATTTATACAAACAGCTTCATCTCCAAATACTGAACTGGAACTCAGATATCTGGCAGGAGCACAGTCAGATATAGCCTGTGGCATGTTGAATGATCAAGAAAATATCTCAACTCAAATATTATTGCTCAGGCAGGTATGAAAGTAATATTTTTCTATTTCATTAAAATCCTGTGACAAAAGGACTCTTCCTGTACACCTAATAATGTGGAGCAATTTATTTATTTTTAGCTTACAATGACATTTTTGTCATAGAGCATTTAGCAATAGCTTAATTAGTTAAGGACTTTCACCTCTAAGAGCTCTGCAATGAAATGTGGGAGTAAACAAATTATAAAGAAGTCAATACTAAAAGCAAACAATTAGGGACAAAAAAAATAAGGTCAGGAAATGTCACTAATCAGCATGGGCAGATGGAGCACCAGAAGAGAAGAGTAAGGCTAATAAGCCAAAAGCAGCAGAAGGTGAGAAGCAAGACAGAATGCTGAGAGGCAGTGAGAAGAGAGAGTGGAACAAACATGAGACACAAGGAAAGGACACAATGGAATAATAAAGTGGACAGTGAAACCTTTCTTCAAAATACAAACATTAATCTTGCTTTCAGTATTACTGTACTTGTATTTTCTTAAAATAAAAATAAACAATAGGGAAGACAAGACTTCCTAAAGTAGTCCTATCTTAGGACAGCCTGGATTCCTGCTGTAGCCATGCTGGCAGCCACTCATTTTTAACTTCAGACTTCAACTTCCAGTTCATATCCAGCCAAGCTAACCACGAATGCCAGACAGATTGGGAGTACAGACTTAGAGAGATCGAATTTAACATCTGTGCAATTCTGCAACTAATTTACTAAGGTCTGGAGGAAAGAATGTAGAAAAAGATAAAAACAGTAATGCTACCTCTGAATGACATTTTTCTTCTTTTTAATGGCTTGTCTTAATGGCTCCCTGAGTGTGACCTGGGCAAAGTCCTGAAGAGCTGCGTAAATTGTATGACGAATGGCATGATTGAAAACACTCTCCATTCGTCCCATCAGCACCTGAAGACCTTTGATCATGGCAATCACCTGCAAAAAACAAAAAAAAAATCCCAGACAAATGTATGTTTTGTGTTTTGTTTTTATATTTGTACAAACACTGCATTTTTAAATACAAAAAAATGAGAAAAGAGGAATTAACCAGTTGCAAATGATAGAGGATAGATTTGCTGTGCTCCTCCTATGCACTGAATGGAGGAACGTTGCTTCAGAGTCAGCACATGGCAGGCTGGCTTTCTGCACTGGGTATGCAAAATGCTTATAGAGAATGTTCTGTTTTGTATAGAATTAATCTTTGGAAAATCCCTAGAGAAAAACATTTGTCTTACCTCAACCAAAGCAAACTTCTCCTCGCTCGTATAATTGTATCTTGTTGCTCTTTCATACTCCTCTGCATTGTCAGGACAATCTTTATTGGAATATTTGTCAGTTGGGTGAACTAGCTTCCACGAGTACTGCAGTTCACAAGGCAGAAGAGGAAGGGAAAAAAATGGGGAAACAAAAAGAAACAAAAATCCTTGAGAAACACAAAACACAGCTGGACACAAATAACACACTTCAAGAATTAGTGTTTTCGTGAATATTTGAAGAATAGTATTTGGTACTATGTTCAAGCCTAGCATAAATTCTGAAACTACTATCTGGTGGAAATGCCAAACAATAATTTTTCCTAAAACCTTTTCCTGAAAACCTGCGATTCTGTATTATTCCAAAGAATTGCAACTCAAACTCAACAGGTGTTGCACTTAAGGGTGTTTTCTACTGTGCAAATGTTAACCCAGGCAAAAGTTTCTTCTCTGCTTCAAATATGAGAAACACAGGAAGACTTCAGAACATCAGAAAAAAAAAAAATCCATCAGACCCACACACAAAAAGAGGAACTTTCTACTTGATGAAATATTCATATTCAGATTTCAAAACACAACCAGAAAACTACAGTTTTGGGTTGTTGGGTTTTTTCTGGGGGGAGAGTGGGGTTGTTATTTAAGTTTACACAGCTGAAATGTGAGGAAATAGCTCTGAGGAATTATCTGTGACAATATGATCTGCACAGCATGCACTTCTCCTAAATACTGCCTTTTCAGTCACTGCAAACAGCTCAAAATGTTCCTGAACAGTGTCAGGCTGGCCTAATATCCATCAGGGTACATCAAGTAAAAAATCCTAGTCACATTTAAATACAATTTTCTAACAGTTTGAGTTCATCACATAGTAAGATCTGGCTGACACCACTTTAGTATAAACGTTAGATTACAGAGCAATATAAATTTGCCTACTATAATGCATTAACAGCAGCAATTCACCTATGGCAAAGGGGAGCATCACACCCTGAAACCTGAGTGCCACAAAGAGGACACTGAGGAAATGATTAAACAAAGATGAAGCTCTTTGGGGGCATTAAACTGGCAGGGTTAAGATGCACAACAAACACATGATGCAAGTTTTTATCTGAATATGATGCATGTGACTATGTTCATGGATACTCAGTGAAGGTGGAGACAAGTAAATTATTAGGATACTCCACATCAGAATAAATTCTCAGTAGGACAGGAAGAAGGTGAACACAAACTTGAACTTAGATAAGAAGTATTTATGGGAATCCATACAAACTAGAAAGACAATGAAAAGTAGTGAGAATAGCCAAAAAACATGCTGTGATGCTCAGAGAAAGTTTGTCTTGGAATGAGTAGGACAGAAACAGAGCTAAGAATGAGAGACTTCCTTCAGAGATACATTAAAATAGGAAGATTTTCACTGTGAAGACACCTGGATGCAGCAATTTGTGATGACAGAAATAAAGGGTGCAAGTCTAGGAGCTGCAGAGGCAAGGAATAAGAAAGTAATTCTTTTAGAAGAGAAAAGGAGAACAAGATTTTCACCATTAAATACACTGTGGATTTAAATAGGAATAGGATAATACAGGGGAAACCATGACTCATCTACTGGCTTTTAAAAGAGACAGTTAAAAATACAAACGAGACAGAAAACTGGTTCTCTAGCTATGCCCACTGTGACTGCACTGGAGTCACATACTGCAAGTTATTTCATGCCCCCTAAGACATCTGAGGCAGAAGAGGAGCAAGTCAGGCTTCTCTCATACAGTAAATCACATTTCAACCCTTCCTATAGCATGTTTTGGTTCAGCTAAAGCACACAGCTTTTATCCAATGTCTGCAGCATAACAAGGACTCTTGCATCCTCCTATTCAATTTCTGCCTTAAAGAGCTTCTTTTTGGAAAAAAGCACAGTCACTTTCCTAACTGGCATCTGTTTTTAAAATAAAGTATTACAATATAGAGAAACAACTCAGCATGTTCTTTATTCCCCCTTTCCCTTATCTCCTCACACATATTCGTTTTCCTGCATTCACTATCCTTTTGATTAAAAGCCCCATCTAAAGCCAGTGGGAGACCTTCCATCCATTTTTGTGTGTTAAAACCATACATGCTTCAATTTACTCAGCGGTGATGTCTAAACACAGCCAGTTGGAGCTGTTCTGTCACTTCCTCAGTGACTGCATGTCAGTACAGATGTTTCTAACAATATCATTTTTAAACAATGTTTAGAAGGAAATGATGAACTCTTAGTCCACAAAATATTTTTATCAAGAGTGACATTAAAACAGCTGATGAAGGTTCACAGGTGACAACCTATCCATTAAATAGAACAAGCTGAATGTACTGTGTGAGCTACATGCTACTGGATCTTCAAAGCAGCAACATTATTCCTAGACTCTGAAAACCTCATATGCCACCCCTCTAAGAATGAGGTTTGAGGCAGAAGGAGAAAAGGAGTGAAGGAAGAGGGAAACTAAGGGAAGAAGATTCTTGTTGGGTCCTTTCCAATTCAGAATATTCTGTGATCCTTTGAAAACACAACATGCATTTCTCAGTCCAGTAAAGCAAAGCTATTTTATTCTGTCTAACCACAACAAGCCTCCTCTTTTTCATCTGTTTTTATTTCCCATGTTACATACCACTTCCATGACATGGGCACTCCACTGGGAGAGAAGCTGCAGGCCTTGGAGAGAGAGATCAAAGAGCTTCCGATATTCCGCATCTGTTTTTTGAGCTTCCTGTCGACCAGACCCAGTCACCACCTAGACATTATCAGAAGAAAAAAAACCAAAAAAATCCACACCCAAATCCACATCAGAACATGCTGTATTCAGCACCTACAGCCAAATTTCTACATTGATTGAAGCACTAAAACAGCATCATATATTAACACCTGCTTTGCCATCTAACATCAGCTTTTTCTTCCACAGACTCATGAATCTTCACAGATTTTGGTCAAGAGACAGAAATCACTGGTATCCCCAATGACCCCAATATTGTTGCAGATGAATTCAAGATATCAATTATATACCATATACATATTTATTTGTTGTCTCTATATACTATATATGTAAGAGTGTGTATACATATGCATTTCTGTATTCTTTTACTAATCTCTTAACCTAGTTTTGTTTAAACTGCTACAAGCTCCTGTTTGGAGTAAGGACCAGACAACATATCCTAAATGAGACATACCAGAATTTCTAGGATAAATCTGAGATACATAGAGAGGAAGAGGCAGAAGGACGTTAGAGTTTGTACAATGTGTCATTATTATGGTAAATTTAAATAGTGCAAATATAATTCAGAAAACGGGGATTAGACCCGCAGCCAGCTTTTCTTGACTCAGGTGGCCAAGATTTGTCATTTAGCTAACCAGAGATTTACCTGCTTTTCAGATACTTAATGAGTGAGTCATTAACTGTTAATGAGTGATGAGCAATTTGCATATGTATCTCTAACCCCACTCACCTCACTGTTGCTGTAACGAGCCAGCTCGGATATGAAACGCATATGGTCTTCTCTGATTTGGATCATCTGCTCACATATATTGTACTGGGGACTGCTGCTGGAAGATGTGCACGTCCATCTGGTTCAGAAGACAAGAAAAACCCCACCTAGATGAGTTTTGACAATAAACAGCACAACTGATACTGCAAAGAAAGATCCATAATGCATTACTTTTTTTTTTTAATATGTTTTTCCTTCCCTGTTGTTTGAGGTTTTTCCTCTCTTCACACCTCTACCTTTACCCCTGCACAAGCCATTAGTGATGAACTGCCCTTCTGAGTTCAAATAGCACTTCTTCCAAGTCTTAAGCAAAAACTGTGAAGTTTTTTTTTTCCTCTTTTGGGAGTTTTACTTTTTGTTCTTTAAAGGTTGCTGCTATGAAATACGAACCAGCATCTCGCTTCAAGAGTGCAAGATCAAAAAGGATTAAAAGGTAGGGCAGAAATACAGGTATAGGCTGTAAGATACATCTAGCCACCTGCAGATATTTTTTGTTTATTCTTGTTGAACTCTGAAGAGTGTACAGTATGCTCCCAGCTATAAAAGACACATTATCAAGTACTATTAACATGTTATGAAGAGGCACACAAAAAACATGCTACCAAGAACGTCACGTTAAGTAGCCTCATATTTTTAGTAGCTCAGTAGGCTCATTGCCATTGATTTTCTCTTAGCAATTACATGCAAGTTATGTGGGTTTTTTTCTGCAGGAATTAAAATGCAAAGCACAACATTCTAAATTCATGTAACTGCATGGAGGCAAGGTCTTGGAGGAGCACAGGAAGGTTCACTGAAACAAAGCAATAACCAAAAACCATGGATCCATTAATGCAACAACTGGCTGCATTTTCCAACCATTTCAATGTGCTGCACACCTAGCCAAAAAAAAAATAAAATAAAAATAGGGGGGAGACAAGCTAAGTTGCTGCTCCATGTATAATGTACACATGCCTAGTCACCCATGCAGTACTACTGCTCACCTTGCTTAGTAAAATCCTTCATTTCTTTTAAAGAAAGTTTCAAATTTAAAGGAAAAAATAAAAACTAAATTAGTGTAAGATAAAATTAATTTCTTCCAACCCAGCTGATAAGAAATGTCACAGATACAAGAATGAGCTCAGCAGCATAGAAAGGTTTTTAAACCATCTGTTTCTTTAGTTGTATCCATTACATGAATACATTAATAGTGAAATACCCACACCAAAAGCATGATGAAGTGAAAATCCTATTAATTACCACAGACACATGGACTAACATCTGAGTATGAAAATATACTCCAAGGGTCAGATCTTCCCCATCCCAGATGCTCCACTCTGCTTCTTTCTCCTTCCTACCTGGATTTATTTTCCTCGTAATGGGCACTGGTCTTAATGTATCTGGCAAGTTCAATCTGCATGTCACCAAACAGTGGGACAACCTGCAACTGCTGTACACAGGGAACAAATCAGATTAGATAAATTACTAACATAAATTGTAGTGAAAGGAAGCCATTATTTATCCATATTATATCCCAAATTGATCTTTTTTTCTGTTTAAATATATTTAAAATGCAAGAGAAACTACCTTTAAAATCACATCTTAACCAACCTTAAAGTACTTGTCTATCTTGGCTAAATTTATCCTTTTCTTTGCATCCAGCTTATAGATGTTACTGACACTTCCATCCATCAGGTATAATCCAAAGCCCATTACCTGAAAAAGGAAAAAATTAGGCCTTCCACAAAAGGACCACAGAAGTAAAATCCTGTAAGTCTGTTCTTCATATAATTTAAAAAAGTAACATTTTAAAACCAATCCTGAAACACCCAACCTCCTTCAAACAGAATATATTTTCAAATACCTACATTTCTGTACCTGTATCTTTTTTTACCTGTCTTACCAGTTTTAACATTAATATTAGACTGATTAGTTACCCTTAAAGGTTTAGCATTAAAAAATAATCTCATTGAAACAAGAGTCTGGCTATTTTTAGCGCTTTTCACTTCCATTTTATTTAAATTCTGTACATGCAGACTGATTTGGTAGCAGAAGTTTAGATCTAACATCTATGAGTGATTGCTCTTCTGGCTTTCAGTACCTCCACAAGAGCTCAGAAGGATCTAGAAGAAATTTAATTACATTTTGTCCAAGGTATTGAATTAACGTAAGGTCAGAAATTTATCAGGAAAAGGCTCTTCACCCAGATGGTGGTTGGGCACTGGAACAGGTTCCCGAGGGAAGTGGTCACTGCACCAGCCTGGCAGAGCTCAAGAAGAGTTTGGACAACACTCTCAGGCACATGGTGTGACCCTTGGGGATGGTGCTGTGCAGGGCCAGGAATTGGACTCAATGATCCTTGTGGGTCCCTGCCAACTCAGCATATTCCTGGATTCTATTTAGTATTTAAAAGAGCCAAGAAGAGCAACTTACTGTGTTCTAAGCATCTCTACTGAACAAAAGGCCTAAATACAAAAGTCACACTGGGCACCCTTGCAGATAGAATGCAAATGCTCTGGAGTTTATGTGTGGTTTCAGAAGACTTCTGTTTATTCCTAATAAAGAGAGCTCTTCAGAAGTTAAACATTAAAGTGATTTAAAATATTTGTCATGATGCAAATTTTTAGCTCTTACTCTTTATCTTTTCTACCACTGCAAGCTGTGCAGCTGATATCAGCCACATTTCATACTTCCCAGCACCCTCTTATTACAAGTACATACTCCAGCTAACTAAACTGACTTATTAATCCTAATTTCAAGATACTTGTTCTTGGAAATATTTGATACACAACCTTACTTCCAAAAGCTTTTTAAATTATCTTGCCACATATCTAAAATAAAATGCAGTAATTCCTTTCTGCTGTCATCATACTTCATAGAAACACAATTCCACAGAATTGAATGCAGTTCAAATAGGTCAACCTCAATTTATGAAAAACAAAAATGGATTAAAAGCTTTCAAATAATTTTACCATGCAATACAAAAAAAAAAAAAATGATGGGGAAAAGCAGTAATTTGAATTATTTACTTAATCTGGTTCCTTAAAAAAAAAAAGAACCAGAAACAATCTGGAATTCAAACACCTGCACCCTTCCTCAACATTCTTTTTTAAATTTTATACCCAAAAGAAACTTACTTTCAAAAGCATATGTTTCTCACTGGGTGTTAGATACATTTTGTTTTCATAGTAGTCCACACACAAGTTCACAATATCTGCAAGCAGCTCTTCATAGCCAACGATCACCTCCAACTGCTGCTGCAAAGACTGGAGAAAAAAAACAAAACGATATGAGTTAAGTAGTTGCACTGACTGGGAAAAAAGTTACTACCAAACTGGAAGAACTTTATTTTAGTACTTTTGCAAAGCATTAGGTAACTTGGGAGAAGACAATTCAAGCTTACTTGTGTTATCTTGTTGTGGTTGGCAAGGAACATGGAAAGGTTCTGAGACTCTTGAATGGACTGAGGATCTGCCATTTTCCGCAGGAACTGAGCAGCTCTTTAAAAATAGAAGAAAAACTGTATTTCTCTTGGCCAGGACTGTTTGTAAGTAAACCTATCTCCTCAAAAAAAAGGTGAAAAGTTCACTAGAAGAGAGAGAGGGACTTAATTTATCCAAAATAAACTGGTTTACTACCCTGAATTCCTCACTACACCCCTACTTAGAAGGTCCAATAAAACACAAATGAAAAAAACATTGGCTATATGCTCCAACTGCGTGCAGCTGTGGCTCTATAGATCCAAGCCACTCAACAACCCAGAAAAAGCCAGTCTTCCAGAAAACAAGCATTTGGCCTCTAGAAACACACCTCCAAAGAAAAAGAAAAGCAAGCCAAGTAAGTTTAAGAGGTCTCCATGCACAACAACAACTACAACAGGTGGAGGGAGAAACTAAATCTCACATAAGTAGGGGCAACACAGGTAAATTTGGCTAGTTATTGACTGAATAGTTTTCTGCATGAAAGACCACAGATGCTAGAGCTGGCATGAAGGCCATCTTGCCCTGCTGCTCTGACTGCTGTGTTCAACAGAAGATACCTGACACCATCTGGTAGATCTAGTACAAAATCTGGCCACAGGTATCTCACCCTTTCCCTTCCCTGCTATGCCTGACAATGATTTTGAACAGCAAAGCTGAAACATCTCTGTAGCAAGTATAACAACTCTCAGCTACAAATGTCCAAAATGCGTGCCAAGAGTAGAATAGATCAGGAGTAGCACAAGTGACCAGAATGCCAGCTGCCTCTCAAACTTCAAAACAGAAACTTTACTGAACAAAGTATATGCATTACATTTAGCATACACCAAGATGTAAGTATTGGCAGCTTGGCATTAAAGGCAGAAAATCCTTTTGCTGCTGGAAGAACAGCACAAAGAAAACTGCCTAACTGCAGTCAAGCCATCCCTAGTTTCAAGGTAGCTTGTCCCATGTGTGAAGAGATTATTTTTGAAGAAAAAGCTGTCAGAAAAAAAGCAGCTGCTGCCATCTCGTGGGAGGCCTGATTCCTGGCAGCGAAGGCTCGGGTCCTGCTGCCCCTTGCCACTTACCGCTTGTAGGCTGAGTGGTCGTTCTTCACACTGCACTTCATGTTTTTCAACTCATCCAACACCGCAAACATGTTGATGAATTTGCCCAGTGTGATCAGATAGGCTTCAGACACAAAGTCCTTCCTTCTCTCTGCGTGGCACAAGCGTCTCACCTCTCCACAAAACCGTTCAATTGCATTTCTCTAATGGGGGGAAATGACAGAAAAAACAGAGACTAAAAGCCATGACATTTCCAAGGAAAAAGTTTTATCATGTTCGTAGAGCTGGTCCAGTGAAAAGCCCCAGTGAAGCAGGAAAACGTTTAAACCATGCAAAATTAGCAAGGCATGAGTACAGGCCTTTCAGACCTGTATCTGAAAGGATACAGGAGACCTAGCTCCTCCTTGATATGTGCTACAAGTGCCACCAGTGATTTTTGCCACCAAGCTTGCCTGACCTATCTTCTTTGCAGATAAAGGTAATTAAAAATACAAATAAAAAATAGGACAAGGGGTAATGTTTTTTAAACTAAAAGGGGGTCAATTTAGATTGGATGTAAGGAAGAAGTTTTTTACAGCGAGGGTGGTGAGGCACTGCAAGAGGTTGCCCAGAAAAGCTGTGGATACCCCATCCCTGGAAGTGCTCAAGGCCAGGTTAGATGGGGCTCTGAACAACCTGATCTAGTAGAAAATACCCCATTTCACTGCATGGGGGTTGGATTATATGGTTTTCAAGACCCTTTCCAACTCAAACTATTCTGTGATTCTATGAAGTTTAAATTCCCTCAAAAAAAAGGAATTTCATTCTCTTTGGTGAGTAAGTATCTATGAATTAAAAAGCAAATTGTATGAACACTCCCTTCAAACAAACAAACAAAAATTCACAGCACACTGTACATGCCAGCTCTCTTAAGTCATCCTGACACGTGTTTATTTGAGGGCTTATTTCCAAGTGCACACCAGGGCCGTTTCAGATGGAGATTACAAATATGAAAAAGACAGCACCTTCAAATGTAAAAAGGAATCTGTTCTGATTTTAGAGCTCTAATCTGCTTGAATGAAAGGAGATTGAATGAAATGTAACATTTCCTGTTGCCTTCCTCAACCCGGGGTCTTACTGAGTTCAACAATCTCCTCCTTCCTGTGTGCTCCGGGTCTCACAGGCTCTAGTTGCTCCATCTCTGAATAATGCCTGGAAACATCCTTAGTCCATTGAAATGGATGGCAAGCTGCCAGGAGGGAGGAGAAAGCAAGACAGACTGCCATTCTCCAGCTCGGGTGGCTGGCAGGTCACAACAACTGGCCTTGCCTCAATTATGAATCGCCATAGCAAAGTTGCACCTGCTGCTCTGCTGTCCAGACTTGTGGATCCCTCATTCCCCAGTAAATGCTTTCTTGTGCTGAGATTTATATGTGAAACACATTATATTTCTATTTCCTTCCTTCCTAAAGTGACAGATCTCTGTCCCCATGTGCTGCATAGGGACTATACACAATTACTTTTGATTCTTTGTTGAAAGTCTTAATGGAGATTGACTCAAGTTTTTAACATAGGCATTAAAATTTCTGCCCTTCTGAGAGAGAATATGGTGTGTTTTTTCTAACATATAATGCCTAGGTTCAGAACCTGAGTACATACACAATATGAAGTATACAATACGAAGCAGGAATATAAAATTACAAACCTACTGACAAATATTGTTCCCATTTCTTTTACCTGAAAATACATAAAATTCATCAGTTTTGTCACTTCTGGCTCCAGAACTTCCACAGTTTTCTCATAAATTTCTACTCTGTTAGGCTGCTCGTTGCACTTGACCTGTGGATAATTAAAGAGGTTGTTATACCTGGAACTTTCCCCAATAATGCCTCAACAACTAAGATTTTCATTCATTCATTTTCATGCATTTTCCTGAGAAAATGCATTATCAACATAAAGAGACAAACTTAAAAACAAAAACTTCCAAGTTTGCTAATCTTATGCTAATCTTCTAAGCTTAACTGTGTCCAAAATACCCCAAAACAATCTACGATTTTCCTACTACCTTACAGCAAGTAATTTAGTTGTCAAACACCTCTGTAAGGTGTATAGGGTGCAACCTTTTCAGATTAAGCCACTTGCTCAAAATCATGCACTAAAATAGGGCCAGATTGTAAATTAAAACAGGTTACCTTACTTCCACTCTAAACATTTAAACCACAAGGTAAGCCTTCCTTGCATTTCAGTATAAAAATAATTGCATTACAAATTCGTTAAAAAGGAAGGAGTCAATTCATGGTAATAATTGTGTTCAGTTTTCTGACGCCTCTTAATATTCTCCCCACCCCACGACACTTGAAGCTGATTTGTGCCCTATTCACAGGAGGGTTGTTTTGTTTTTATTTTGTATACAGGTCAAGAAAGCGTGGTGTAGCTCTGACCTTTAGAAAGTGGCTGCCTTGAAGTAGTAGTGTCTAGAAACTTAGGTCTTTAACCTGAATGTTGTTATAAGCTATGCTACTTGTTTTGAATTCAAGTATTAAACTGGGGAGATGGAAGAGTCCATTTCCTTGAATGAAAAGTTGATCTCAAGCAGATCCCATAATCTTAAGTTTTCCTTTTAAAGCACATTAACCGTATACTATTCTTGAACCAAAAAGTGAGGCTGACACGAGGTCCATGAGGTATTGCTATAGATGCCTTGTAAAAAAATAAAATTCAACTGGTCCCCAAGTGCTAAAAGACACTGTTCTATGGCATGTCCAGCTCGACAATTCAGGAATCAAAGCAGAATCCACTTTGTATCTCACTGACAAATCTCTTTGTAACTCCACACTAAAACAACACAGAAGTTCACACGTTGCATGACAGTAGTTTTCATCCTTTACCTGGGGAATGGCTCTTGAGCAACTTCTCCATGTGTACAACATGATTGCATATTCCTGACCTTCTTCTAACATTTCATTCTGTAGGGAAGACACTCAATACAATTAGGAATTGTAATACAAAAGGATTATATCCATGTGTCTTCTGTCATTCCAAGCCCTTGTCCAAATGAACGTATTTCTCTTAAGAGAATGTATATGTACAAACACACATATATTGCAAGTTGAATCAATGCATCATCAATTATTAGCTCCCCAGATCAGACTGGTTTCTTTCTTCCCAAAACTCATGACACTGTGATCTATAAGTATAAATAGAAATTAGATTCTACAAATTCTAGAAATAGAGAATTATAAGACATATTATTCCTAATTTTCCAAGAATGCCATGAAAGAAGGGAACCTTTGAACAACAATAGTTGCTCAAGAGGAAAGGCAATTTAAAAATTTTTTGAGAAGTGTGCTTGAAAAAAAAGAAAAGTCACACTTCTTCATCTTACCTCCTCCTGGCAATGTTGTAGGTTACCTGTTTTCTGTGACCACAGTTCTTATAATGAACTGCAAGAAGACACATTCCTCTCCTTTTATTCTACGTAACACAAAAGTGTGTATCAGAACATCTACTTACCATGCTAGAATGGACCGTAGCTTGCTCAATGTATCTTGCAATACCCGTGACAAATGCATTTCTGTCTTCAAAATTAGTGTTGAAGTTTGGCTGCAGAAAAAGGAAAACATACAATTAAGTCTTCCATAGCAGCATCTCTCCTATGAAAGAAAACTCAGCACCTGGCATTTTTCAGCCTGGAGAAGGCTCTGGAAGACCTTATGGCAACATCCAGGACTGAAAGGGGTACTGAAAGAGAGCTGGAGAGGAGCTTTTTACAGGGGCATGTAGTTACAGGACAAACGGGAATGGATTCTAACTAAGGGTAGTTCTAGATTATGTATTAGCAAGAAACTATTGACTGTGAGGGTGGTGAGGCTCTGAACAGGTTGCTCAGAGAAGCTGTGGCTGACCCATCCCTGGAAGTTTTCAAGGCCAGGCTGGATGGGCCTTTTAGCAACCTGGTCTAGTGGAAAGTGTTCCTGCCCATGACAGAGGCATTGGACTAGATGATCTTTAAAGTCCCTTCCAACCCAAACCATCCTATGGTTCTATGAAAAGAATTTTTATATATATTGCCAATATAAACACACTTTGGTTTTGGGGAAAACATACTCTTTCTTAACAGCACTGGGAAATGGAAACTTTTTCCTATAATGAGAAAATACCTGGTACAGAAGAGATGATGGTGGGGGCTCAATACATGGTTGCTGATCCGGCAATGGTAATTCCTCCAAGAGGTCAACATTGGACAAGGCATCCTCCAAAGTTACTTGAGCAGTCATTTTGCACCTGGTTAGAAAATACATATATATAGATATGTAGATGTATACACACAGATATATAAAGTTATATGTGTTACTATATTCACAGTAAACAAATGAGTAACATGAAGAGTAGGCAATTTATATTGTGGGAAATGGGAAGTTTCCCTTCAACCAAAACAGAAGGGAAACAGTCAAAAAGAAACTAAGCTGATTTTCAAATACAAGTTTAAATAAAACTTTTGAGACTAACACCCTTGTCCTTACTTTTAGGACTTGAGAAACGTTTCTCCTCCCCCACTGCTGGACACCAGAAATACATCAACAATAAAGGAAAGGATGATTCTAAAGCTCAGTTTTGAGCCAATGTGTTTTCAAAACTTTATACACTACAGTTTCTATAACCACATCATCTTCAGGAGACCAGGCTGTCAAAAGATGCCAGCAGTCTCCAGTGTTTCATGTCCCAGGACATCCAGATCTGCTTTGGGTAGTTGATGACAGACCCCTCTGGGCCATGGCAATCTCCATAACCTTCAACTGCTGCCACTGCCTGGAGTTTTGAACCAAGAAAGCAAAGGGAAGAAATCTGAACCATCTGTGATGACTGATCAAGCACTGGAACAGGTTGCCCAGAGAAACTGTAGAGTCTCCTTCACTGGAACTTTTCAAGAAATGTCTGGCTTCAATCCTGGGACATGTGCTCCAGGATGACTCTGCTTCAGCATGGAGGTTGGACCAGGTGAGCCTCTGTAGTTCTTTCCAAACTTACCTATTCTACGATGTTGTGAAAATTTAGGAAGAAAACATGGGGTGGAACAACTCAGTAATCCACTTTTGTATAATGATCTACTCATTCTCCTCAGTGGAGTGAAAAAAATATTGATTTTCAGGTAATATCTCTAATCAAGATGTCTCATTTTTTTTGCAAGTTATTTTCCCCCATTTACCAGAGAAAAACCATACACCTGTGGTGCAAGGAGCAGCTGAGCATTGCCCTGAGCTCTAAGCAGGAGGAAGGGAACACTAAGCACCCACATCCCAGAGGAGCAGGACCCTGCTTGGCATGTGACACCCCTGTGGACCTGTTCCATCCCCACATATAGGGAGAGTACAAGCAGATCCCAATGCAGCCTTGACAAAAACTCACTGCAAGACAGCTGATATGGGCTGGTGATCCCACCACTCACTGCTCTTTTATTGGCCTGGCAGAAATACCTCCTCACTTTCTCTTGCCTAATTACAGATTCCTGGAGAAAGATCCACAGAAACAGCAACTTTACCTCCAAGGAAGGGCTCAGCTGACAAAAAAAAAAACAGAACCAAAACTCAGACCCCAAGGAGAGATAGCAACCAGGATCGACTACCTGTCTATCTCCAGAGACCAACCCTGTGAACCAAGACACTGCTTCAAAGCTAATGTACCACATACGGAGAGAGCTTGCCAACAACTTTATAAACAACAACAAACAAAGATTCATAGATCTGTTTCTTCTTGAATGCCCAGCCCAAACCTTGCTCCCAGCCTGAGCATATCAGTTTTTGTTAAAATAAATAAACAAACCAGTGCTCATATTGTGCAATTTGTAGTCCTTGCCAAAAATGGGATGAAGGACTGGACTGACAGGAGTGCTGGCTGGGAAGCCTGCACCAGGATGTTTGCCCAACACCTGCCTACACCCAGATCAAGCCCCAACACAAGAACCACAATTATTCTCAAATTAGAGACCAGCAGAGAACATTGTATCCTCTCTTCAATAAACCAACACACCCCAAAAAACTTCCACGGCTGCACAAAAGTCCTGTGAGGAGGCCAGACTGAACAGTTTTACCCTAGAGGAAACCAAGCTGACAAGTTAGTCAGAACATCTACAGATATGTCTGTATCTATATCTTTATATATGAGTCTGAGTATCTACAAATCAAGCTTTAGCTAAAAAAGAAAACTGATTAACTGTGAGGCTCCTTCCAGCTTGAAACTTTTTTTCCTCTTTGCCTCCCTGTCAAAGTACAAACACCCAGTGTGCAGCTACTCTGGGATGTGCCAGGGATGGTAGCCCTCTTCCCCACAAAAAGCAGTACAAAAAATGTTTTAAAACCCATAGGGAAAAATGGCCAGCTGTTCTACACCAAAAACTACCTGCTGCAAAACTATCTGCAACTATCTGTGTAAAGCAAGGTGTCACAGCATGCAAGGAAGTATCAGCACCCTCTCCCCAGTCCACACATCTTCCTTCTCCTCCTAAAACATGGTCCACCAATGGCTTCCAGTTCTGCAGCTGAACAGAGCTAGTCATTCACAAAATCCAAGCTCCTGACTTGCACTTCCTCAGCACTACAAGAGAATATTCTGAAGATGTGTCCCATACATCCCAATTCTGAAAGAACACCTGCATGCTTTTAGCCTCAATATCTACAGCTGCACAGGAGCAATCCTCCAGCATCAGCTGTGTTCAGACTATAAGACATTAGACTATCTGTGGATTTGTTTTTAATACTTAGAAAACAATTTAAAAATAGAACCCAAAATCCCAGCTGACTTACACTGCCATCTCTTTAATAGCACAGGTCTGGGAAACCCTCACTAACAGGCATGGGGCACAAGTAAGAAACAAAAGCTTCCTGCTGCCCTCTGGGTTATGTGTCCTTCAGCATAATTTCCTAAAGATCAGCATTTTTTAGAGCAGGAAAACAAAGGCCATTGGGCACAGACAGTTGTAAATGTCTTCTTGTTTTGAGGTTGCTTGCTGACAGCTCCACTTTGCAATTTTACCAAAGGTATCCACATGTCTGGTGTTTTGCTGTCCAAGTTCAATGTCCCTGCTCTCCAGCCTTTGCACTCCAGTATGTAGCAAGACATGAAAGAGGAAGCAGCTCCTTCCTGCCCAGCTTTGAGACATTTGCAAACGTTGTGAGGGCATGATTCACATTTCCCCTCTGCCTCCCCAGAAATGAGCAGGAGTTTTGACAACAGCAATGGCAGAGCGACAGCTGGAACTGGTTCAGGGTTTTTCTCCCCTTCTTTATCTTTGTTGATAAAACAAGCTCCAAAAGACAACAGCTGTTTCTCATGTATGATGATGAAAGGCTGGCAAAACCAGATTATTTTTTCTCCCTAAGCTCAGAAAAATGAGTTTAAGAAAAGCTAAAATTCCTAAGACACAAAATTGGATAGCTTTGTCTCCTTTAGAGTCATGAGTTTTTAACAGATTAAATTACTGGGCAGGAGAGCTAATATTTTAACAGATTCCTTTATGACAGCAAATATAAAAAACTTAAAAGACCTACTTAAAAAAAAAAAAAAGTTTGATTAGGAGTTTACATAAACGAGAACAAACTAAAATGCTGTAGTCATGCTCATCATTATAGTTATATGAGGACATTTATCCAAACTGATAATTTTTTTCTTACTAAATTCCTACAAAGCTGTATTTTCAGTTCTGTACCCACATAAGATTTCCCAGGATAGCTTTTCTCAGGCAGAAGACATATAAGCATTACTTCTGAAATTATATTTTTTCTTTTTGGTATCCTTGGATTATGACCCATCCTTAATGCACTAAAGTAAAAATGCATTAACAAGAACATGTTCTCCTGGTTGTGCAGAAGTTAAATGGTGAACATTCAACATTCATGATCTGACATTCTCCCTTAAGGAGAATCACACACCAGCAAGCTGTTTTGCTAAATTTTGGTGTTTGATGAACACACACAGTTTTCTAAGCAGGGGAGAGCCAAGCCTGTCCTGATTCTCAGTTCCTCATCTGGATTTCAAAGTAAGAAAATTCCTGTCTCAAAACAAACTTCAGCCTCACAGTACCAAATCCCACCATGTCCAAGGATCAAGAGATACCAGTCCCAGGGTTTGGAGTTTTTCAATATGTTAGTGCAAGGCCACAGACTAGCTTAAACTAGGATATCATCTTTTTCTTCAGTTCTGAAAGAGATGAGCACCACAATGGGCTTGACCTGCTCAGAAGAGCTTGTACTGTGGAGAAGCTCACTGAGCTGCCTCTTATATTTTCTCCATGTGAAAAATCAACCAAAACCAGAAAGCTCCTCCAGCATTGTTTACATTTTGATTTAACTTCAGAATTGGATTATTATTGAAAATATTCACAAAAAGAGTTGGCAACCTTTTTAAAATGTCGCAATTCTGCACCATTGCTCTCAGCCATGTAACTTCATGGTAAGCAGAGCCCTGCTAACAACATTGCTTTGGTATCTAGAGGAGATGATATCTCTACTAGGACTGACAATCATTTCCACATCTCCATCCCTACAGAATAATGTCTAAGTCCTTGCACAAGGTCTGTATTCTTAACTCCAAGCATATCAGAAAACAGCCAGCATGCATCTTCAGCCATGCTCTTTTGGGCCTCCTGAAGTTTCAGATTATTTGGAAGAAAATGTGAACAGGAGCAAATCATGGGGAAAAATGTTTTGGACAAAAAAAAAAAATAAAAATAGAAAACTGACCAGAAGAAATAATAAGAACTACAGAAGGTTGTCAAGTTTCTCATGGGTCTTGGGTCTTCAAAGAGACAAGAGCAGTTGTTGATTGTTGTAAAGTTGTTTATTGCATGAATACATCAGTCTCAAAGGCGAAGAGTTCTGAGTATTAGAGTCCTAATGTTCTGAGCAGCAGCAGTTTCTTTCCTTTCTTCTTTCTGTTGTTGTTCTGTTCACCCCAATAGATGCAGATTTTATTCATAAATCATCCAATCAGCTAAAAACACAATTCTAAAACATTCTTCCCGCAGCAATCTGAGCTTAATACTAATGTATGAAAGTAGTGTCAGTTCTTACCCAAAATATATGCATATTTTTTATCTGTTTATGCAAATAATTCTATCTAGAAATGTAAGCAATATTCTGCTATGTTTTCATTATGTCTGGAGCTAAGTTAAGTTGGTAAAAGGTAACACTACTGAACTTTAAACTAGACTTTAGGGGTTTTTACTATCTAGCACAGTCTCTTAAGGCACTTAAGAGATATTTCTACTTACTTAAAACTAAAGCTTACACTCTTACTTCACATCTGTGGCTTAATATATTTTAGTTTCTCTAAAGGCTCCAGTTCAATCCCTGCATTTCTTTCTCTCTCTGAGGGACTCAGAGAGGCTTCTATTTCATGCATTCCAACAGAAAAAAAGGACTGAGAAAGAAGAGAACAGAGCATTAATTTCAGGATCACTGTGAGAGAAAGGATTGCTGTAACTATTCTGTTTCCAAGCTTAGAGGTAAAAAAAAAAAATCCCCCAAACACTAAAGAGTTAAGTAACAAGCTTTTAAGCTTTCTTTCAGTGATAGAGTTAAGCAGGACTCAGCCTATAAATAGCTAAAACAGGAAAAAGTATGCTTGATAATGCAAGATAGTTCTTATACGTGTTCAGTAGCAGTACACAGAATCCAACAGATATAGCTTGTAGCTAGCAACCAAGTTAAGAACTAAATAAATGTGGGTAAAGCAAACGAACTTAGGTAACTGTATCCTTACTGAGATCTTCTTATAAATGTAGAAACTACCACACAGTTCCTTCCTCTTTTGCCTACAGCCAAGACTTCTCAGAAATGCCCTCTAATGGTCTTAGGAATCTATCCAGCTGAGTTTCAGAAAGACATTGATTCAGAACATAGAAGTTCTACCTCAAGTAACCGGGTTTGATGATATCTACTTACTGGTGAAAAATAAAGCCCTTCACCCCAAAAGTTATCAGATGCAATGTTATGGTTGTGTTAGACAAGACAGGGAGATGATGAGGTTGGTATCATGTTACCAGAAAACATCTTAAAAAACCCAAAAGGTATATGAGAATCTTGAAAATACACAGGGAAAGAACGGGAAGTCCTTGGAGAATACAAGTACATATGCCATTTAAATTACTTGCAAACTGTCATTATCACCTATACCGAGATTGTCAAGTGAACATTCCCACAGAAAACTGATAAACAGTATAATTTGGTCCTTTAGTTATAAAAATAAAGGTAGAGAATATCAAGTTACAATGAAAGCCAACTTTTCTTCAGAAGATTTAGAGCAAGCAGAGACATTTACTTTATGACAATTACTGCTTTACTTTATGGAAGTTGAAATAAAAATGTTAAACTTCCCTGAAATAAACAAAAATAATTAAAATCTAAATCCCACAGCTGACAGGCACTTTTTTGCTTTTCATTACTCACTAAGGTTTGACACCCTGAGGACATCTAAGCACCCTCACTTTCAAATCCCTAAGGATTTATCCTCACACAACCATCAGAGCAGTAAGACAGCAGGCTTCCCTCTTGAAGCAAGGTGGGGATTGCAGTAAGTAATAATTCAGAAATGGATTTCCAATGGATGTTTTTTGCTGTCAGCTCCTTACAGTACACCTTCTGTTATATTGTTGCATACTGGAAAGATCAGACAGTGGACACAACTGTGTCTATTGCTACCACATGCTCATCTTATGCCCTGAAAATTAAACTTCTATGGGAAATGAAAGATGGGTTTTGCTGATATCACAGCAGAGGAAAGATCTGAGTCAGCAGTCAGTGCTGTGGATGATACCTTCCCCCAACACCAGTATCACACATGGATATGCAGCAACCATCCTCACCACGCAGGGCTGACAAGGTTCATCTCATTTAGGCAACAGCTCGGCTGTTCAAGGATGATGATTTCCTTCTATCATTAACCGCCAATAAAAATAAAAGCAAAAAAGATACAGTGATGTAAAGGAGCATACTTTCTTCAGCTCAACTTCAGATGCACTACTGGGACATCCCCACCAGCCTGAGAGCAAAGACTGCATCTCTGTTCAGCTGCATCTTCAGGCTGCCCTGCCATGAAGTGCTGCAGCAAGCAAGTAAAAGTAGATGAAAATGTGTTGGATTAAATAAATTCCCTTGAATCACTCATCTCACTTTTCAGACTGATTCTGAAAAAGAGTGGTGTAAACTGAGGCATGTCCCATCTGCTCCTGAACAAACATCCCCATGGCAGTGACAGCAGAGCAAACCTCTCCTGAAGTCCTGTACTCTTCAGAGCAGCCCAACTACTGCTACTGTCTCTTTTCCTTGCCCTCCTTGCCCCAAAAGACACATCCACCCCAGCACCTCTAACAGCACCTGGCCAGGCACATGGGAAGAGCTGAACGTGCAAAGATTTGAGTCACTGCTCAATCTCAGGGGTAGAAGAGTCAGAGGAATATCAGCATTGATCTTACCTCACCATTCTTGGTACCACACTACACACTGTACCAGTATCTTAAATACACCTCTGGCAGAAAAAAAAAAATAAATTCTCCACATCTTTTAACTTAATTTAACCAATAGCACACAGAAAACTGAATTTAAATTTAGTATGCATCCATTCAAAATGCAAATAGTTACACTTCAAACAGCCTGAAACAGTCCAGGAAAAATACATCCTATAGTCATCAAACTGCGGGGCAAGTTCCCAGTGCTGGAGAGGAGAATTTGGGGCCCCTGGTCACAAAGGGTTGAAATCAGCAGTTCTGGGCTGCAGCTGGCAGCCAGGGGCCTCACACCACGCTCTGAGCTGGAATCAGCAAATCCTGACCCACACTCAAGCACAGTTTCTCTCTCTTTCCCCAAGGCAGGAGAAGTAACCCCAGAAGATTCAGAGACCTGTGAGTGGGACAAGCAGATGTGCTCAGCACACCCCATCTCCAGCTGCACCCAGGACAGCGTAAGCTTAGAAACCAGTGTATGTCCAACAGCAATAAAACACATGCAAATATTAGCTTGAGAATGCAGCCCAAGGAAGCAGGGGAGTTCTGGGACATCCAGGGAATTTGTTTTGGTAAGAGCATTCTCTACGTAACCCAAAAAGTTCTCCAACACTGGAATTGTAAGTGGAAAAAATACATTTCATATTAAAAATATGGAGAGGCATCATGCCAAAGAATGAGTTAATGAAGGTGGAGTGTCAATGATAAAAAAATGCTGAACTGCAGAAATTTTTGAATATTTTCTGACTTTGCAGACGAAAATAGTGTTTCATTTAAATGAAAAATTACGTTGGGAGGGGATGCCCCACATCTTTTTGCAGTCCACTGGACATATTTTGTTTCTAAATAGATGCATTTAATCTCCAAGTGCTTGTACATGTCCCCAGGCTCAAAATAAGACAAAGAGGAAGCATGTCTGCACTTTAAACAGCAACTTCCTTTGACATTGCCTCTCTTCTTTCCCAAGTACGCAAAGTAGAATCAGTGAATCTTAAATTAAAATACAGTATCATGGATACTGAAGATTAAAATTGACATGCAATCCATTAATTGAAATATGTATCCACAAGTGGTTTTGCTTAAAATAAATGATTATATATTTAATATAAATATTAATAAATTATTATAAATGCTTTTTGCATAAATAAATCAAAGCTTACCCTATTTAAAAGGACAGAATTCTGTGACGAAAATCAGGAAAATTTTATGTATTACAATTAAAGAGGGTAAAGAGAAGCATATTATTTACAAAAAAAAAATAAAAAAAAAAAAAAAGCAAAGATAATTCCGCAGTTCACACACTGAAGGAAAGAAATTAAAATGAAAGTATATTTAAAAAGATGATTGACTGGCCTGCTGAAATGGGGTCTTCAGGACCAACCCCAGTAAACTCCATGGCAACTTATGACAACATTCCCACAAGAATAGAATTGGTCAGCCCAGCAGCAGAAGTTAAGTTTTATCCCTATAGCAACACAACATTTTCAAGTTTCTTCTGCCCCATTGTGTCATTTTTCTATGCTACTGGATTGCAGAAAATGAACTAAATAATTTTTCTATTACGAAAATTTGATTCAGTATTCTGTGTAATGTTCCTATTTGATTTAAACCATGAGATTCCAATCACAAAGGGCCTTTGTAATGGAAAGAGAACAAAAGGAACAGACTTTCTCTTCCAAGAACAGCACAGCAATTAGGAAAATATTCATTTTTATTTCAAACCTCCAAGATCTCTCTCAAAAACTCTCTTTTAGTTCTATTTCAACTAAATTTCAAACACCTCAGTCATTCAACTCCTTACCTACCAATCCAGACTGAGCAGAAAACATTTTAACACCCTGATAGCTAAAGCACTTCAGAGAACAGCAACACGATGGATCTTCTCTGTTTGAATGCTCTTTTTCTGTGCTCTGGACAGCACAATCTGCCTTTTTGCCAAGCAGATCAGCCTAAGATGTTCCTTCTGGGACTGGAGCTCCTTTCCGTTCCTAAGCAACAGATTTGCATAAGCTGAAGGAGCAAAGAAAAATGCTTTTCACATCATTTACTGGCCCGCCTGATTAAAGTAAAAGACAGAAGAAAGCAAACAGCAGCTGACAGTCCTTTGTGCAACAGATTTGACATACTGTTAGGCTTTCAAAAATACATCTGCAAATGGAATTTTAAAAAAGGCTTATATGTGAAAAAGAGAAAAAAATTCCAGCACTGTATTTTCCCATCCAAACATCACTGGAGTCCCAGAAGAACAGCCATATAATAGAGACAATTAGTTTAATATTAGATTCCTATAGGGTGATATGGCTCACAATAACTATATGCTTCCAAAAGTAGGCATAGACTGGGAGAAGAACATGAGGCTAATAGCATGGATTTTTCTTAAGCAATGCCCATCCCTTCCATCTCTTTACAAAAGCAATGCCTGTGCTATGACTGTACAAGCAAGGTTGGAGTGCTCAGTGATACACCAATTTTATCACCTGGAAAACTGAATCCTGGGCAGAATCAGTAAGCAACAGCAGCACCATTAATGCAACCTAAAAGCCACACTTCAGTGAGTCAGTACCATTCCTCCCACAGGATAATCAAGGCCAGAAGGACAGCACTGCTAAGGATGCTGTCATAGAGCTGAAATGGCTTGCTGGCACACTGACCACCAGGACTAAGAGGACAATTGGTTTGCTGGTCAAAGCAACTTCTCTTTCCAAAATCCTGGATGAATTCAAGCACTTTCCAATAAAAGGAAGGTCTGACACTCTACTATCATCACAGCAAGTTAGGAACAAGGGAGTCTTAGGCTCTTTGGATGAAGTCTAGATCAAGACTGGTGAGTCATGGTAGTCCAGAATTGCCTTTCCTGATGCCTGCCACCACATGTGTATCTACTAACTACTCCTTTTTACAGCATCAGTAAGAAATTCTCCCACAACAAGACAACACAGTGCAAACTTAGCACTCCTGCACCATAGCACCAGGCTAGAGCCACTAGAGCTAGCAAGGCACCACAAGGATGTATTTATCTTTTTCTGCCATGTTAGCAGCCAGCCGGAGCACATGGATGAGCACATACTAATTCTACAGCAGCAGCATCTGCAGTGGATGATGATGATGCAGCAATAACAACCAAGTATTTTGAAGGGCAGGCTGGCCCAGTACTATGCAGCTGCAGCATCATTCCACATCTTGAAGCTTTAGAAGATACCACTTGATTTTAACTGATGTTAAAATATAGGGTGATATGCTATACTTCTGTAGGAAGCTCAAGCAGAGGATGCACATACTTCAAAAATGAAAAAAATATTTCTGTTAATTCCACTTATTTTGAGAATCCCTTATGATAGCATGGGAGAAGCCTAAGCCTCTAAAATCTCCTCCAAAAGTATCTCACTTAGATGAACAAGAATGGAGGGCCTGTCTCTCAAGTTTGTCCTGCAGCACGCAGCCCACCTCTGCAATGGCACTTATGCTACAAGAATTCACAGAGATGTTTTGTCTGGTTTGCTTTATCTGTGAACCTAAGTCTGAAGCCCAAGATATGTCACAAATGTAAAATTAAAAACAATCTGCTGTTGATGGGGCTAGATGGCTGAGAGGGTTTGTGCTGATTTACTAATCAATTCTCACAGAACTGAGTTAGTTCTGAGTGAACTAACTAATATACAGAAGGAACCCCCTTCTGCAATATTTGGCCTCTCTTGAGACTGCAATGAAGTTAAAGATTCAAGCATTGTCTCATTCTAGGTTAGGTATGCTGAGATCTGTCTTGCTACACTTCCTTGCCATTAATAGTCTCACTTCTGAATTGCACCATTTCACCTTCCTGACCAACTGCCTCCCTTTCTCTTTTTTGCTTTCTTTTCCTCTCACACAGTTCACTCCTCCACACTCATTTTTGCATTCTGCTGGTGCTGCTCTCTCCTGCAGCTGTTCTCAACATGCATTTCTTCTGTACTTCTGTTCCTCATCCTGCTGCTGCACGGGTGGTAGGAAGCAAGGCTGCACAGCAGTGCTTTGGATAAGACTAAAGTTCAGTACAGAAGCACAGCACTGAAGCACAGCACTTAAAGCATGTGAAAACTACAGCTACAGTTGTGAAAAGATCTCTCACTGCTTAGCAAAGACAACAGTCCCACTGTGAACATCCTGCAAAGAATGAGAAAGGGAGCAGCAAAAGCAATAACCACCCCAGAAAGGAGAAAGGAGAGCAAGTTCACATGGAATTAGCCTGGCATGGCTCAGGATGAAGTCTTCCATCACAGATTGCTCACATCTGCTCAGCATGGGTTTCAGTGGCTGCCCTTTGTGTCTGGTGTAAGGAGAGTGCTGGTACTTTAACTAAAAGGGCACACCTGTGTACATGGGCTGGATGGAGCTGGGGATGGGCGAACTGAGCACCACAGATGGAAGACTCAGTACAGGTAAAAGAGATGAGCCTCAAAGATGGAGAGAAAGATAAGAGCCTGGTGTCCTCAGATCTCCATCTAAGCAACACAGCCCATCAGCCTTAGACAAACTGTTTATTTAGACTCATAGAAGGAACCTTAAAGACCATACAAAGTTCATCCCCTCTGCCTTGGGCAGGGACACCTTCCACTAGACCAGGCTGCTCAAAGCCCCATCCAACCTGGCCTTGAACACTCCCAGGGATGGGGCACCCACAGCTTCTCTGGGCAATCTGTTCCAGTGCCTCAGCACTCTCACAGTCAAGAATTTCTTCCACATCTTTTAGGTAAATTTAATCTCTTTCAGTTTGAACCCATTACTCTTTGTCCTATCACTACAGTTCCTGATAAAGCATGTGAGTTCTGTACTTCTATTTCACAAGACTAGAGAGAAATAAAGGAAAACAACATTGTTTTCTCAGGGGAGGGGGGAGGACAGCATTCTCTGCCTTAGTCCGGTTACACAGATGGTTGCTTCAGGGTCAGTCTTACAGCTTCTCAGGGGATTCTGCTTGGTAACACCCTGCCTGTGGGAATGACACCCACCACACCACTGCTGGGGCAGCTGTCCAGGCAGGGACAGCTCTCCAGGTCTCCCTGCCACAGTGCCTCTGCATTTTGCATCCAGCTCCATCTTACAGCATATGTCCTCCAATGACACAACAGGCATTAATTAAATCCAGTGGGTTCTTTGAATGCAAGCCTGCAGCTGAAGCTCTGGCTTCAGTGTTGCTTTATTTTAAGTTTAAAAATTGAACAAAGGCTTCAATAAAATGAGTCTGAAAGGGAGGTTGTTTGCTGTCATTTCCACTCCTCTATACCTGTAGGTACTTGGTAAGTCAACAATACAACACTCTCCACTTTCAGTTAAAAAAAATTACACAGCTTCATCTGTGAAGAGTAAGTTGGAAGATATTTTATGCCAATTTGTATAATCCACACTTAAAAGTAGCTTTTTATTTATTATCTAAATCAGTAAAATAATCTACAATTTTTGCTAAATTACAATATTTAAAAACAAAAAAAACCCCAAACCAACCAGACTTTGGAAGCTGTTAAAAAAATCTATCATTATGTGCATTTCTGTGAGGAGAGAGGGAATCAGACAAGAAGTAAATCATCATTTAGTAGTTCTCTTAAAAAAACCTAGGAAATAGTACCGGACAAAGTAGAAGAGAAAACAACAAAAAAATAAATTTTAGTTTCTTAAGCTCTCTTTTTCCTCAGAAAGAGCTCACCATATGTAGCATTTTATACAAGAAAATATGCAGTTTCAGTGAAAATTCATCCAAAGCTTTGCTTCAGATATCACCTAACAAGCATTCACATCTATCTTGAGGCATGTGTCACGACAGTTTGCCTGAACTTCACACTCAGAATCTATAATTCACTGCACTCTCCTTATTGATTTTATATCACTGAACCCACTTAAAAGAATTAGAGTTATACTGAAAGAAGGCTATAAATAGCTTCAGGTCAACAGCATTTTTATTTCCTGCCAACAAAGTGTCCATGTCCCTACCAGAAATTAAAGTATTTTAAAATGAAGTATAGCACTAACATATTTTTATCTGAACCCTGGAAACAAATCTCTTGTATAGGTGTAGTGTATAAAGCAATCTCCAAAAGCACCTTGTGTCATTTGCACAGCTAGAATCACTACTAAGCATGTCAACTCTTGAGACTCATATCCTAATATAAAACCAGTACTGGTTTTTAAATGTTAGTTTCTAAAACCAAAAGTGCCGTTATTTTTTTTCCTTTTACTTTAGAATATAGTAATTCATAAGAACATTACTGAGACTCAACCCTGCTAATCATTTGCAGAGTGTCATCTAGTAAGTGTAAGTCTCTACACTGCCTGAATTCTTAAGATGCCTTCCAGTGGATGGAGGGGAGGAGGGATGGCAATTTTTTTTTCACCAAATGCACAACTATTGGCTTAAAAAAGTTTATTTGTCACTCTATTACCTCCTGACCAACACTGCCAGAAAGCAGATCTGCAAAAACCAGCCATGTGAAAGGCTTGCCGAAAGATAGACTGTTAAACTATAATAAAATACTAAATACTACCAGTATTTGGCTCAAGCAAAGAGAAATTAGGCAAGTTCACCCCACAAAAAAACCACTGTGTAAGCTGGGAGCACTCACAAACCAGGAAAAGGAGGGCACCACAGCCTGCTGCCCTGGCATTTACCTCTGATGAAAGCAAGAACAGGAGTGCCCATTCCACACGTGTTAGACCTGATTTTTACTTCTCTGTAGTCTTTGAGAAGAGTACAGCAGGGACCTCACATAATGACTAAGGGGGCTGCAAATCCACAGCAGAGCACAGCTGGCTAAGTCCCACACAGTGGGTGCCTAGCAGGCAGCAAATTTAGCAAATTGCTACCCTGAGAGTCCTCCCTGAGCTCACCATCAGACTGATGCCCTGCCCTCACCCCATCCCTTCCAGCAGGAGCAGAGGTCTGGCAGAATGAAACAGCTACAGAAAATGTGGGGAAGGGACAGAGCAGCAGAACACAAGTGCTGCTCCTCAGAAGCAGGGACCACCACCAGCTGGGAAGGCTTGGAGAGATGGGCTCGCTCTCCAACACCCCAAGCCAGATCTGTGCTCAACTCGCCTGCCCACAATCTTAAATTACCTCTCCCACAATGGTCTTTCTGCAGAAAGGCTACACAGCTATAAATTCACTTGCTGTCTGCTGATGGTCAGCCTGAGGGAAAGGGGGTTTCTTCTGAGATGGCAAATGCCTGATGATTATTTGTGCCATACCAACCTTTACCACAACTCTACTTTTTACAGTTTAAGTCCAAGATAGCCACTTTTCCCCCAAAACACTGAAGTGTGTGAATACAGGATTTTCACACACATTTATGAGTGCACATATATTTAGAGACATAATAGAGGTAGACAGTAAATAGTACATACTAACACAGAGAAGATCTTTTCAATCTTACAAAGAAAACAAGCTTCAGGATTTTTGCCAGTGTGTTTACAAGAGATAAAGAGCTACCCTAAGTATCATATAATATTTTTGGTGCCAAGAGATAGAAAGATTAACTGCTGTTTTGCAACCTCTGTCTTCTTGTGGCAAGTCTCATCAATACATCATACATTAGTTTTACCACCAGAAAGGCAGTGATGTGGATTAATGGAATTACGTTTTCACAAAGCAAATCAATACGCACTCTGTTATCAGTATTACACAGCAAAGTGTGCCCCCGAGCCCTACTAATGTCAGCTTCTAAGGGCAGACGTGCAGTAAAGAACCCTAAACTGACATATATATATTTTAAAATATAAAGCACCATTACCAAGCTGTGAGTTTTTGTAGGTATACAGTCATATGTCACAATGTCAAAATGTCCTTCTTTCATTTTACTTTCTCAGTTCTGCATAAAAACCAGGACAAGGGTTGGTGGCTTTATTTGTTCTAGATACAAATAACAATGTAGCCAAAGAGTAGCAAGATGCCCTTCAAGAGTAAAGTCAGCCAGAGGCCACTTGTAACAAGGTATATGTTCTACAGATATCAAAAATTTACAAACCTGTTACATTTACCTCATCCCTGAGAACACGTTCACAGGGAAGCTCAGGACTCTTTAAATCAATCCCATTCCCACTCGCATAGATGGATCCACCTCGAACCAGTTCACTGGCCACTCACGCCTGGGTTGTGCCAAACTCCTGTAGCATCCCTAGGTAAACAAGCACTTAACTTGATTCAAGCATAATTGCTTATTAAGTTGGGGCTTGCCATAGTAGCTGAAGTTATTTTAAGATATGTAAGCAGTGGAAATTCAAAATCTCACACAGTCACTGTTTCCAAAGCAGTGAAGTCAATTGCACGGCTGACTTCCGACTCAGCAGGGTAAAATTTGCTGCCCAGCATTCAAGTTCACTTTACTTGTTGTATTTTACTTACTTTACTCATTTACAGCAAAGAAACCACTTGAAGAACTTGCCCAGAGAACAGAGGGCAAAAACTGCAAAATGAAACTCACTTGACATGCACATAAACAGGCATGGAAATTGCATTAAAATTAATTTTCTCCTGTATAGCATTGCAAGCAGTTCTAGCAGTTTCAGGCTGGAGGACAAATAAAACTATTTCCACAAAAAAGAGCTCTGTGGGGATTTTTTGTTTCATCTTTTTCTTCCAATCTTGCAGCTCAATTCCAACCACTCTGAAATTTCCACCTCAACCTGAATATCTTGGAAATCTTCAAGAAACAAAAGTAAAAATAAAAATCAGATGATTCTGATAGTTACAGCAAGATTTTAAAACCTACCATTGGGAACAAGCCACCTTCCAAGACAAGTCTCTCCCAGAATGAATAAACAAAGCACTAAACAAAACTTAAGGAGTATATCAAACAAACATCTAACATGGAACACATAGCTGGAACAGATTTCTGGTAGTTACTTAATTATGCTACAAAGTCAGTATAATGGACCAAGAGAATCTGTTGGTTTAAGGCCAGAGGACAATTTCCATCTAAGGCAAATTGAAGAAACAAGAATTTTGTTAATGAAGACTTTGGATATTACAGGTACATAACTAAAGGACTTTTAATGAAACTAAATTTAACTAAATGAGCTTTTTTTGTAAGTCACACATCCAGAAGCTAAAAACTGAAAAGTCTGAATTGTTGGTAGAACATTCCCTTTCTTATAACATATATTTTTTTAAAAAAAATTAAACAACTTAGATATTTACCTCCCTTTAAGTTTAAACACTGTGATATCTATTATGGGAGAAATTTTAAATTAGCAGAGATGAGAATAATTCATAGACCACTTCCACATCAGGACCCTCAAAAGAAACTGACAAACCCAAGACCTATAAATAAAACAAAGTCTTTCCCATCTTCAAGCAGGGATGTTTGGGGCAGGGGGAAGAGTATCTGGGTGTTTGGGGGGGGAGGAAGAGAGTATTTGGGTGTTTTTCTAAGACTCAGAGAGGTTTATTCTCAGAATACATAAATTAGCTGTGACAACCTGAAAACCAAAGTACATTAGAGATATTCCATCAAGTACATAGTCCCTATTAAAAAAAAATAAAAATCTAAGCTGCTACAAAGAAAGACTGACATATGCTTTTTAGAGGGCAAGCCAAACAATCTTTGATGATACTGGGGTTAAGCCTTCCCAATGCTGTACAGACTTCCAAATTCTTCCTCCTCCCTCCTGGCAGATACAGAGACAACTGGCTGCCTATACCAGCCAGACTTCACAGACCAGTTGCCTGAGAAAGCTTAAAGAGCCTTTTACAATAGAACAGGAGAAACTTTGTGTTTACAAAAGTTAAAAAAAAAAACCAACACTTTTTTAAAAGTAAAAGTTAATTTAAGTCCCACTTAATTTAAGAATCAGAATTTAAGTAAAGAGTAGCAATGTTTTTTCTATCACATAGCTCAGACACTTTCAGAGCATAAAATGCCTTAAGTACCATTAATAAAAACATAATTCAGAGATTGATGAATTGCATTACAATATTATTAGAAACTCAATTTTGAAGAAAACACTACCCAACAACACAGCATATGTACATGTTCAGTAAGCTGATTATAATAAAGTTATGCCAAATAAGTAACCGGAATGCAGTAAGGACTGGAGCTGCTCATTAGCCTAAGCTTTCCATTTCCCACAGTTTACAGAAAAGCCTGACCTTCTAATTAAGAAGAAATTCCTCCAGCTAGCTTTCCTCCTCCTCCAATACTCGCTCTCCAGCCAGCACTTCAGGCAGCCTGGCTACATCCCACAAAGACAACTTCCTCCCAACAGCCTTCCTGGCACAAACAACCATTTACATGTCTAAATGCTACTCCATCCTGCCATCAAACGGCGCAGGAATAAAAATCAAAGCAATGAGAGCCTACTGAAAGGCAAATAATTAGCAGAGATGTTGGTGAACTACAGGAATACTCAGAAAGATGAAGTGCATGTCTGTCTTCACCTTTTCTCATTATACAGGAGGGATGGGATTGCAGATCATCCATCTGGTCATTTTCAAGCTTATAGTGCTGCTGTCATTAACAACAGAGTTATTTTTTACTGGATAATTCTCAAGTTCCTCGTGAGGAAGTTATTCCACGTCCTTAGACAGACACTATTTCCTCTGACGAGTGGGATGAACCTGCACAGAGCTTTTTACTTTTTTTTTTTTTCCATCTAGCCCACTCCAAGACAGCCTAGGAGGCAGAACTCCGACCACTCGAGCGTTGCAGACACACGGGCCAAGCAGGCGAGAGAACAAGCTAAACCTTACACCCAGAAATAAAAACCAAAAAAGGCTTTTGGGTAAGCGCCACTGAGGGACCCAACCCGCCTGAGGGCACGGCCGCCTGCCCGCAGCGCCCGGCCAGGGCTCCGCACGGCTCTGCCCGCCGCGCCCGCGGGCACCGCCCGAGCAGCGGGACCCCCGCGGCACCTCCCAGCTCCGGGGAGCACCAGACACCGGGTGCGGGATAAACAACCCCCCAGTAAGAGTAGCTGCGCAAGACGGGCGCAGCGGGGGCACGGAGCAGCCCGGCCCCGCAGACGAAGAGCCCGAATTGAAGGGAGGGGGCGAAGGCGCCCGGAGGGGCCCCGGGATGCGCTGCTCACCCGCTCTCCGCCGGCTCCCGGGAGCGGCGCTGCCCGGTGGCGGGAGGAGCCCGTCTGTCTGTCTGTCTGTCCGCCCGCCCGGGGGCTCCGCTCGGCCCGGCCACTGAGGGTCGCGTCGGCCCGGCGGCTCCGCTCCTGGGCCGCGCCTGGCAGGGAGTTTCCTGTCTGACTCACTTCAGCCGGGAGTTGCGCAGGGAAACACCCTTCCTGCCGCTCCAGCTCCTCCTCCTCCCGCCTCATCCCAAACCTGCCGCCCCTTCCCGCCCCCTGCAGGCTCCGGCTCCAGCTCCTCCTCCTCCCGGGGAGCCGGGAATACTCCCGGAGCTGCTGCAGGCGGCGGAGCTGCGTCCCGGACCGGCCCTGTGCTTTTAATGAAAGCGACTCTTCCTACGCCCTGTACACGGGGCAATCTGTCTCTCGGAACACAAACCTACGCCCAGGTCGGCCGTGCCCACTCGTACAAACCCAGACGGTACAATCCGGCGTCCGCAGAGAAAACCAGCGCCCCAGGGGCTCCGGGGCGGGCAGTAACAGGTCAGTGGAGGGGCTTCCCACTTCACAACTCTGCTAGCAAGGCGAGGGAAAGACACCAGCCGTAAGGATGAAAAACCTAACCTTAAAAAATCAAAAGGGATCGCGTGAGGGAGAAAAAACCTTTATACATCCTGCAGAGTGCTCATACCTGTGGTGTTTGTATGCGAAACAACCAGACTTAATTAAAAGCAAAACCATAAAAAATCGGCAAGTTGCTATTTGACAACTTCCCACTAACTTTTCTGTAAAAACCACATCAAAAATACGTAGTTTCCCATTTTAAAGTTTTCTTACTTTTTCCATGCAGTGTTCTCCCACTGAAGTTCAGCTTTACTTGTTCAAGATTCCATCTAATGAACTTCACACTGCACCACAAAATCAAACTGCCCTTTTATTTTTCACGGAAACTGTTCTTTTTCATGGACGCTTCTCAAAATTGCACTTTCCAGCCACTATTTTATGGCAGAGGGAATTCACAAACTACTCCACATAGGGAATAGTCACCTAAGAGCATGGGAACTTCCAAACATTTTTTCATCAAAACTTACTTTTGATTGTATTGCTTGTATTTGTCTACTTTAAGTTGCATCCAACATTTTATTTACTCTTGACAAGACTCTCTAATCATAATCAGACTACACACTGTTGCCAAAGCAAGCATTTCTAAGGCTCTGTTTTCAACAGCTGTTCAGGGGACACTGTGCAATATGATTTTTGTGCTGAGAACAGAAGAGTGTTTTACTTCAATTATTGGTAGTTGGGTTTTTCCTCAAAAAGTTCGCACTGCCTCAAGTTTCTTTAAATAATTGTTTTGTAACAGCATCTAAAAGAAAGACTGTGAAGAACGGGGATAAGATGCTAAACCTCCAGTTTTCATTATTTCAAGTATGACCCAATCCAATTATTCAACAGTTTCCATATCATCAACAATTTCCACAGCTTGTGGAGAAGTTGTGCATCATTGCAAGACGTTAACATTACTATTTCATCATATCAGACACATCCTCATAGCCATGTTTTTTCCTAATACTGGAACACAGTCTTTTCTATGAAACAATTCTTTAGGACATGGCTGCTATTCTTCTCTGTCTGTATATATTCGTAAACATCTTGAGTGTATATACCAAATTAATTCATTTCAATTCCTTTCAACCATCACAGCTTCTTATCAGCCTAACTTTTTAACCCAGCTCAAGCAAATGTGTAATATACAACCAGAGCTGGATCCTTCCGTTTCTAACATGACACCTGATTGTCTCCAATCCATAGGATGCTGTCCATCCTATGCCCTTTTCTAAAAACTCTGCATGGGACAAGGAGCTTGATGAAGTAAATTACTTGCCTTTGTAATGCAGGCTTAGTTTTGTTTCCTTGTCCTGAGCAAGTGCAAATTCAGAACAGCCTTGTCTTAATGCAACCACTTGGCTTATGTCAGCAGTGAGACACATCTGTTACGGGGCCACAACAGAGCAGCAAGGACAGCAAAGTCAGAAGCTCCCCATGAGATCTGATCAACACCAGCTTGACCCCACATGGGCAATACTTCATAGTCTTCCAGTCTGTCCCAAGCTAGACCACCACTGTGGCTCCCCTACTTGCTGAAAGCCAGCTAGTGCCAGGAAGTGCTGCTTTGTATGAAAGCAAGACTGCCAAGCACCACCATCCTGTCCAGGAAACAACAGCTTGTCCTAAGGATTGGCTGATGTCCCACATCTTGCTATCTTCATCTAAATACCTGACTGGGCAAAGGAGCTGCTTCCCCACTGCTGAGGCAATCTGCTTTTTATTAGCATTCCTATACATCAGTTTATAATAACCCATAAGATCATATAAAAAAAAGTAGATTATGGTACACAGCTACTCAAGATCTGTGTTGTTTTTTTCTATTATTTGATATAGGAATTAGACATTTTGCCATCTGAAAGCCTATGGTCTCATGTAACATGTGGCATGCCTATCAGAACCATTTTAAGTGAGGCCACCTAATACCATTCCAGATGCCTGATTTAATTCTGCAATGCCCTCAGAACTCCCTGCTCTTTCTGTGGAAACTTAAGTGGAACTTAAGTAGTGCAACGACAGTACTTGATTAAAGATGTTCAGGAGGTCTCCATGACCTTCTTCTCCCTCTACTGTATTTGTCCTTCTCAATGATCCCTGCTACACTGAATACAGACCTTCTAGGTGTAGCTAAAGATACATGTATCTACATATTCCAAATCAATCCAATTCACTAACTGATATCCTAGCCTCTGGAAGTTAGGTGTGGTTTTCATCAGGCCAGACTAACTGGCATTTTGAGATCCTTTATTGGGTGGAATAACCCTGATTTTAACCCATGCCTGTCAACCACCTTTAGGAAGATCTGCAACAGTAATGTATCATGCTCCTGGCAATTTATGTACCCTGCACCAAAACCACACAAGTATCAGATAATATGGTAGTAACAAGCTTAATCAATTGTTTGAAGACTAGGCAAAACCTTTGTTCAAGGCCCTATGCTGCAGGACAGCTACAGGTCTACTTCCTGAATTCTACATAATTTCACTTTATTTTTACTTTTCTTCTTTGGGCTTTTAAGTATTTATCCAAAGGCAATGAAAGAATCTTTTCCAGGATCCCATAGGATTACACAGAAGAGTTTCATTCCACAGCAACCTGAGAACTTCAACAGGAATCTTGTGGTCTACTGTGCCTAAGGTGGTGATGTTACTCTCTGGTTTTGCAAATATTTTGGTGTTTAAGCTTAACAACATATCTAGCTATTCATTTAATTTTTCTTACCTGCTGAGTTCATGACCTGAGACAGAAAGGTATTTACAAAATCATGATAGGTAATGGTCCCAATGACCTCAAGAACAGGACATCATACAAGAAAGCTGGTAACTGTCTACAAATCAGTTTAAAAATTAAATCCAACTTCTGGCAACATATCAGCCATCTGTCCATACTCTAAAAAACTGGACAAGATTTTTCACACTGCAAGTCAACACAGACTTGGTGGTGTATCTGGCAAAAGGTTTAAAGCTCAGTAAGGCTACAAAAATATTATATGGTTCCACACTACATAGAGAAATGCATTGTTTCAGCTCTCAGGAGATAGCCATCTATGAAGAGGACAGCACTTGGGAGAGCTTAAGCAGAAGAGACCAAACCTAAAGCTGCATCTCAGAAGTCACAATGAGCAAAGGGAGAACCTGACCCACTGCAGGAAGCCTACACCAGCTACTTAAACAGTTAACTCCTATTATGAGCCCTCCACTTCACAAGGCCTTACACAAATGCAATGATCTGGCCACTCATACCTATCTTTAATTCCAGGAAAAGCCAGATTCCTACTCCTGAGTGCCCATGTCCTGCCAAAAGCACAGCTGAGAACAGCAGGTGTGCTACATATTCATAAATACTTATTAGCACATGATGACACCTGCAGCTCTCTGGTTCCCATATCCCTCCTAGTGTTGAGTGACACCATCTGAAAGGGATCTGACCAAGCAGGGTTCCCTAATTCTGCTTTCCAGCTCCCTGAAACACTAGACCAAGGCTCTATTGTTAACTCATAGGGATGTAACTCTTTATGTGTATAAAACAGGCCCATGTCCCCCCAGTCTGCTTTCCAAACCTGCTGCACACTGTGCTGCCAAACCACCCCAGAGCCCTCCCAACTCCCTCACAGACAATAACACTTGTTAAATCCTTTCTTGATCCTATTACAAATTACATGAATTTTCCTCATGCAGGACATCAATGCAGAAATCAGAGCATGTATGTTAGACAATTCTGCCCCCACACTCCAGCCCTGTCTCTTTATTCCTGGTAACTTCATTAGCTCTCTAGGCCCTCAGACCTGTGATCCTGTGCAGCCTTCCCAGCAATCAATGCGCAGTACAGCAACAAAACACTACAACAGCCAGCAAACACTAATGCAATCAGTGAGCAAAGGTTTTTCTCTAAGTGTGCAAAGTAGTACAAGAAGAAAGCTGAAAAATTTGCAAATCTTTAGTTAGTAAGAATAAAAAGCACGTCAGAAGAATATTTTATATTTTTAATCAGCCAGTAATTTAGCATTGCTATCTTTAATCCATGCTCCCATGGAAACCATCCAATCAACAACTGGTTGCTAACTTTTTTTATCAAGAGTTTGACACAAGCAAAGGTCCTCAACGACCCAGTGGTTAATTAGGGGTTATTAAAAATAGACAGCAAAGAAAGCACTGGTGAATTTACGAACTCAGTGCTAAAATGTGGCCTAGAGATAACAGAAGCCCACAGGAAAAAATAAAGAAAGAAAAGTAACGAGTCAGATAAGGGCTTCTATGCTGCAACTCTGCTAAGACTACATCCAGAAGTTAATGAGAAAAAATAAAGGTAGAAATGAAATTGTGACAGCATCCAATAATGGAGCGCGTTCTTTTCCAAAAAATTTTATACCCCAGAAGCTTAGAAAGTTCTGTTTCTACATGCTTTGCTGGGTATTTTATGCTTTCCTTTAGCTAAACTTGACAATTCACAAAACAGTAGACTATGGCAGAAATCCTTTAAATCTATACACACATAGAATAGATTACACCTTTACTAAAATCTCCAAAATTGCTTACTTGAAATTCTGGAAGTGCAAGTAAAGCATATTCAAATGTTGTGTCTCCTCTAACAAAAAGCAAAAGTATCCAAAAGTTAAGATTCAAATCAATTCAGAAATAACTGACAAAAGCAGGAATTTGAAAACAAGGTCAAAATGTCCAGAAGGAGCATATTCAGGACAGAATCCAAGTAACAACACTCCTTTGTAAAAAAAATAGAAAATGTTACAAGGAAATCTGAGTAAATAAACAGCTAAAATACCACATATCTCATGTAAAAACCTTTTTTTCTCCTAACAGGTAAATAACCATCTTAACAACTGCCAGGGGACCGATGGAAAGGTTCTGGTGGCATCCCAGGGCATGCACTCTAAAAGACAGAACCTGGTTTTTTTTCCTGTGGCTCTGAAGAAAAAGGAATATCGTAAGACTGACTTATTGAAGGGAATTTGTCAGCCAAGTACTACTGACACACAGAAAGCTAAACACTGATAAATGTCCATGACTAGAATCAGTAAATGTTTCCAGAGCCAGATTTTCCACTGTGCTTTTGTGATGAGAGATGAGCAAATCTTGGAAGCTGGCTGAATAAACAGCACGCAGGCATCACTTGTCTACAAAATGCAAAGAAGTCTCTCTGCAGAATGCAACATTAATCCCTAAGCAGGAAATTGGGTGAAACAGCAAAATCTCATACGGTCTTTCACATAAAATAAGTAAAATTTGCAAACTAATTAACTAGGAATTATTGTTTCAACAACATGAAGGATTAAAGGATTTTTCTTTTCTCCCATATCTAGCTAATATTATCCAAGGTAAGGCTATGAAAAGCAGGAATTTTACTGAAAGTAATCACTGTATAGGAAGCAGAAATAAAGCAAACATGTTAGATAGTTCAAAAGCACAGAGTACAGGACCTACTCAAAAAGTAATGAACCAGTGCACAGAAGTGCTGAACTTCCAAGTACAAGTATGTCTTTTAAAACTCTTAGTATGCTACTCAATTTTTCTCTGAGTAAGAAAGTTACTAAACAGTGCACTGTCTCTGCTAGCAATAAATACATAATCTGGAATTTTAAATGAGAACTAGTCATGGTAAACTAGAAGTACAAATTACTTTAGTTAATAGGTGTCCACCTACCACAAAAAACATCCACTTGGAAAAGTGTGTTATGTGGTAGCAAAGGACAATACAAACACACTGTCTCTAAAGCAAAACCTCCACTCAGTCAACAAAAAACAACATGTTACGGGGCAGCAGAAACTTTCTCAGTGTTATACCTGAAAAAAATAACCTTATTTTCCTCAAAACATTTCATAGTTATAACTTGGAAGAACCTTGAGATCTCCTGTTCAAACACAAACACAAATATTCACTTTCATATGAAGTAATTATGAGTTTACAGCTGAAAAAAACAGTTTAATAATGAGCCACTTAGTTTCAGTAGTAATATATTTAACTTACCTTAAAGAAACATCTCTCAAACTTTAAGTTACTGACAATTTCAGCAGAAACACACACAACAGTGAAATTCTAATTATCAAATCTTTTATTTATTTTTAAAAAAAAATCATTAGATAAATAGCTATGATTGATTTTGTCTTTTTTAATGCAGGTATATTCATGCCAGAATTCCAGAGAAACTTTAATGGAGAGCAGACAAGGCAAGTCATCTTGCACAGAACAAGTTCTGCATTTACTTGGCTAGAAATGTACCCTTCTATATCACAGTCGACTGCTGTAGAGGAGATTAGCTATTAGATGTAGAAGTTTGCTTGCAAAAGGTTTAAAGAATGATAAAGGTCAAGTCACATCTGACCACCCTTGAAACATCTCAACAATCCAATCATTAAAACTAATACATTACACACTGTCATCTTTATCCTACTTAAACTGACCAGAGTTACCACTAAAATTAGTAAGCATTTGAACATTTAACATAAAAAATACTGGTGTTTTATGTTCTGATATAATCCATTTTGATAAATTAATCTAGTATTTTTTACATCAGCTTCTTTTACAGTGTTCTTAAAGTTTTCTTAAGAACCACTAAGCAAAGAAGATGAATGCTTCTTAGCCTTTTTGCAAAAGCAAAAAAAGGCCAAAAATTAAATCAACCAACCTTCTAAACACCAAGATTTGAGTCACACCACTGCACACTGCCCTGTGACCTATTCACTGATGAAAAATTAGTTGAAAAAGTAAACCATCAATTACTCATAATTAAAGAATGAAAAATTCTTTTTTCAGCATGAAACACATTTAATGTATTTTCAAGTAAGATTGTTTACATGGAATGAATTTTACACTATACATGTTTTTTGATGTTGAATCATATACACACACTGCCACAACCAACACACTTACCTGTACATTATTTACATTTTAAAATATTTTACACAGCTCCGAAACACCGGCATCATTTATCTATATACATTTTAACTGGAGTGCAAAATGCTTATGGTTCGTTAACACAGGAATTTCAACATAAATCCTGCTATCAGTTCTTCCTTAATTCAGTGGAAGTGGGTGTTAACTTTGTTCCATGCCAGCCATCAGTGACAAAGCTAAAGATTCCACTGTGAAACAAGCCATAAAAACATGGTTAATATTTGCATTTGCAGCACTCTGCAAATATTTATTGCAATATTCAATTCTGTCCTTTAATAGGAAGATACCGGTTTACTTTTTAAATTGCAGCACTCTGGGACTTCAGACAGCAAGATCTTTTGTAAGTCTCTGACAGCTCAGGTAATATTTCACCACATGCATTATCAGCTACCCATTTGTTATTTCATGTGGTAACAACTGGTAAGAAATTAGCTACTTTGTTTGAAATACTGTTGTGCACCAAAAAAATAGTTGGGGAGGTTTATATACAGCGAGCCATTCTCACAGATGGTTCTGCAGACAAGCTCTTTTAGATGTGAGTAGCAGTGATGGCAGCAGGTATTGTCTGTTTTAGACACAGGTTATAGATTGGGAAAGACCTTTAAAATAGTCAAGTCCAAACCTTAACCTAACACTGCTCAGTCCACCACGAAGTCATGTACCCTGGGCATATCTACAGATGGTGTAAAAACCTGTGAGAACATCCATTTGTGTCCCAGCTAACCCTGATGCCCCACAGCCACACTGAGCAGTTGCCCCTCAAACTGGCACTGATTAACAATTTAAGCTCATACTAGGTCATAAGTAGAAACATAGATATGTCATCCTCTGCTGTTTCTACTGCCAAGGGAGTAACTTCCAACAGATGGGCAGAGCAAAGAGCCCAGTGCAGTTGCAGCTGAGGCACCATAACACTAAAATCTTATCTGGTCAAGATATATCACAGCTGTCATTCCCAATACCATCAAAAAGAATGCTCTTCCATGCCCCCAGAACTTAGTTTCATTAATTTAGAAAAGTGCTTGTCACTTGCTTGGCTACACACCTTCCCCTTATCAAGTAAACAGATGAACTGAAGATAGCTGTCACAGAGAAGCTTGGCACAAATACTCTAAAAAAATAATGACTTTAACTTAGTAAGAGGAAAGTCTTGGTGTATCTGTGCATATGCCACAAAATGAGATTATTTAAAATATGCCAACAAACATTAGAATAGATTAAAACATAAACACATTCCTAGCAAACCTGGGCGAGTGCAGGTATGTGAAAAGCCTCATGTACTTACAATGAGGAAAAGAGCCTCGACAGACAGCTTTGTTGAGAACAGTTACAAGAAACATGTGGCAGTTTTTAAAATCAGATTCCATCTTCTCTATGGATTCCATCCTACAAAACAATTTAACAGAGGAATGCTTAACAGACCAGCCCCTATATTATCTTCAAAATATGACAAAAATTTCACAGTAAATGACAAAAGTACTCTTTACATAGAATTCTGGCTTGAACTTATAATACTTCAGTTTTGCCTACATATGCTACTTCTGAAAAGCAAAGGCAATTTTGACAGGAGCACCTGTGCGCCATCAAAGGGGCATTAATAATTTCCTCATCATTTTAAAAATCTCTGCAGTGACTTAGAGGAGCTGTGTGATTCTAACTGGCACCTATCTTTCCTACATAGGTTTGTAAATAAGAGAGCCTTTCCTGGTCCTTACTGCTTTAGAGAACCTTGGGGACCTACATGGTCAGTAAAACAACAACACCCACAGTGCTTTACTGTCCGGCAATCTCTTGAATTCCAATTAGGACTCTGTCAGATACACACGAGGGAGAAGACACAGTTCACAACAGTCACTCCTTTCCTTTTTCCCCTCCCAAGAAGATACAGATGACACCTGCTATGACTTTTTCCTGCCACATGCAAGAGCATGCAACCACATGCCCTGAGTTTCAGTCTTCAACAACAGCGTTCACAAATTATTTCTGACACTCTGAATGAGAAAAACACTCCAAAAATATCAACTTCCTAACGTCACAGGAGAACGGGATGGAAGTTTTAGGTAGCATCTGTGCCAAAGAAAAATAGTTCTGAAAATATGAAATAAGCCAGTCCACACTAGCTGGCTTCAGGACCATACATCAACTTCTGAGTGTTTGACAAAGCCTTGGAGACTTGCCCAGTATCATCCTTCAAGCAGCAGGTTGCACAAACAGAAGCATAAATGCAGAAAGGAGTGGCTGCAGAAAGGGATCTGGGGGTGTAGATCAAGAAGAGTGAGCAAGGAGGACGCCCAGGCAGACACGAGGGCAAACCCCCTCCTGGGGTGCATCAAACACAGCACAGCCAGATGGACAACGGAGGTGTCCCACTGTCTAGCCTCACCTGGAGGTGCAGTTCTGGGCACAAAGTCATACTCAGAGCTGCAAAATTATGACCATGCAGAATTTTAGGTATGTGTACTTACTTCCAAGCCCCTAAACCAGCTTGCCAACGGTCTGCAAACATCAGTACTAAATTTAACACTTTCATTATAGCTTCCTTCACAAAGCTCACCTAAATTAATTAAAACACAAGGAGTAAGACAGAAATTCATTGTTAGGAATAATAATTTTCATTATTACACTGAAATAAACAGTGGTTTTATTTTTCTTATTATAAACAAAGGTTTCATATGCCATTTAATCTGACCTGTAAAAACCATCTCCTACATACAGTGTGATTCTTCCAAAGTGAAGATATTTCTATTTATTCTCCAATTCATTTCCCAGCTGACTACTTGGATGTGGACTTTGCACAGACAGTATGTGGGATAAAAGGTTACAAAGCTATCCAGGTACCTCCATTTCCTGCCATACCACTATGCATAATCTTCCTAACAGTAAAAGCCACAGTTAGTTCAGAACCTCCCATCTTCTAGAAACAAACAAGTCATTCAGTACCTATTATAAAGAATTTAATTTTATCCTCTTTCCCTGATAAAATTGAGCTGAGCACAGCAAGGGAAACTGGATCTCACACTGGAGCATGAAAAGCTACTACTTCTTCAAGAGTACCCATATATTGTTTAGTATGTATACTGCAAAACAGACAGCATGATTAGTACAAAACTATTTTCATGTCCTGGTAACTCAATACATCAAATATACAAATTTTTTACTCACCTTTTCTCTCAGTAAGCAGCGATCATGAATTGTAGATAGATATCTGTAATGAATCTTTATCAATTGATCTAAATCTTTGGCTTCTTCTACCTGATGTTGAAACTCCAAGCCTGTACTGTGGAGAATCTTAAAAAGAAAACCGAAGCTATTAAATTCCATGCTGCATACAAGTGATTATACCTCTCTTCAAAGAGATTTTTTAAGAACCTGAAATTGCATGGTTCATTTGCTCTTCCCTCTCAAATTTTAGGATTAGCCTCCTAATTACCATCTATAGCAAAAAATTCAAGCTCTTCTCATAACTACACAGCAACATACCTCACATAAATAGATATACTGCCACTACACAAGGGCATGACTATCCCCAGAGAGGCTGAATGGGAATATACACTAATTTTATTAAAAGCAAAATAGGCAACAATAGAGCATATATGTATCTACAGACATTGCCTTTGTATTTGAAAAATCATGTATACACTGTGTACTAGAGGTTTTTGAGAACCACTTTTTGCATTACTGTGCTTAAGTTATCTAGCACTGGGAGAAACAGAAAAAAGAATCAGTAATACACAAAGATCAACCATATGTATATAGAACTTCTAAAGCATTTTTAGAATTACTGATTTAAAATGGCCAAGTTGAAACTGAAACATGCAGAAAGGACATTATATTTCCATTTTTCTTTTTGTTTTGGAGGGTTTTTTAGGTTTTAAAGGAAAATTTATTACACAATAATAATATAAATTTATAAATATATAAAAATATAATATAAATAAATATAAATATAAATTTTATATATATTATATATAAATATATATAAATATATATAAATATATATAAATAAAAATAATAATTTTAAAGGAAAATTATTAGGATTTACAAGCTCCTAATATAAATTAATTTGCAATATAAGACAAACCCTAGTCATGATGTAGTTGTGCAGGCTGTTGACAAAATGCATAAGCTTCACTCTTAAGAGGAACATGCGATGTATTTGTTGTTTTATATTTTCTTTTTGTGGTCCAAATACAGGAAGTGTTCCTTGTTCTAATGAAGTTGCTTCCTTATTCTGTGAGTTTTCTGCAGCAGAGACTAGTTCTTAAAAAAAAAAAAAAGAGTGTTGTGCTTTTTGGGAAAAGACTTAACCAAAAAGTCATACCCATAAAGTTTAAACAGTAAAAAAACACATACTTTTAGGAAGATAATTACTTAGCTGATGTTCAAAATATAGATGAACCCATAAACTTTCTAATTTCTTTTTCTAAGACATGAAGTCTATATCAACTTTACATGAGACAGGAAGAGTATAAACATTACTTGGTGAAGGAAATACTAAAAACTTTCCTTGTATAATCCCCCAACAGTTTACTATTTCAATCTCAAATAGAGTACTTTTTTCATCTTGTTTTCTTAACTTGTCTGCAAGGTATTACTCATAAAAAGATTATACATAAACATTAGGGTGTGGTAGACAGAGTTTCTTTCAATAGAAAAGTCTGTAGAATGAAGTAACAAGTTTCCAGTATAACTAACTAGACTTGAATCAAAGAGAATGCATGAATGGAGCTGTCCCTGAGGCTGACAAGAAGTGAAAAACACACCCAGCTTAATATAGGTAATTTGCAACACTAGCAGAGATTATTATTTTATAGAATGAATCAAAATTCTAACTAGTTTATACTGCTTACTGTAGAAAGCAGAAGACTAATCATATCCTTAGACCACAAAACAGAGTATCTCACACTGAAGAAGTATCTTACCATCAAATCGTAGAACATCTAGACTATACTTGGCCCACTTTATTTGCAGCAAGAGCAGAAAAACTTGATTGTAGATTTTTTGGCATTCTAAGCTTATAACTATATCCACAGGCCAAGGAACCTAGGAGGAGGAGAAGATAATAAAGATAGAAAATATAAGTCACTTTAATACAACATTTTAAATCTGTTCTAGAATAAGAACTGCAACCATTTCATTAATTCACTACCTTGTAACTCAATGTCAAACCATCTAAGGTGTGGACAGGGAGTTTCTTCTTTGCTGTATCAACACTTTCAAATGATATTGACAACCTATGCAAGGAAACAAGTGATGTAATTGGTGAGAATCTGTTTTAAATGAGGTGTTAGCTTCACTAATTTTTATTTCTCACTTCTAACCACTAACTGTCTGATTTAATCCAGAGGACATGGGTAGGAAAGAGAAAACAGCTCAAAACTTCATTAAAACACATTTTAATTAGTGTGCTAAGTGTGTTACGTGTGCATTACATTAATACAGCTAAGTGTGAAAGAAATATAACTAAAGCATGTTTTACACTTTACCTTGCACTGTCCTCTGGATAGCGTTGTCCAACTGCTTCTTGTAGGTGAACATTTAAGAAAGCAACATTCTGCCAAGTTTCCTTTTCTCTAATTTTGTCAAAAATAGATGTATAGAAGTCATACATGGTATCTCCAGCTTCAAGTAAGAAAAAATTTCTCATTGCCTGCAAATATTCTACAAGCCTGAACAAGAGAAACATGTAAGATTTCCTAAGTCTCATCATACAAGTGAATGCAAAACACAACTATATATAATACAGAATCAAAAATCTTAAAAATTCTTCACAGCAAAACCTCAGTATTGGATACAAACATAACAAAGTCTACAGTGAATCCATTGTTTAACCAAGGCATTTTTCCCTATAAGCTTTAACAGCTTCAGTAACTCCACTGGAAGCTATCCTACAGGCTAGGAAATTCTCAGAAATAGTATAGTGTTGAAATCCCATCCCTCTCCCTGTAATGAATTTAAAATGACAACACTACTAATAAATACTGTTTGAAATAATATCCCATCAAACATCCACTGATGACAAATAACAGCTTTGCTGTTGATTCAAGCTAGACCAAGTTTTTACCCAAGAGTCTATCGTGCCATATCCCCCTTTTCTTCTTAATAACTTTTATAGCCGTTTATCAAACTGGAGTAGAAACACAACATAGAATTGCTTCTTTTAGTGATGACATACCACCGGTAATAAAAAAACAAAGTTAAGGAAAAATAAATCTATTTACTTACCTATAATCCTTCTTTAAAGTTTGCATCAAATTACCACAGCATTCCAAGTATTGCTTGTCTATGTGAGGATAAAGACAAGACCTCAGTGTCAGTTCAAAAGTCTGGCACGTCACAGATTCTGAGGATCTATCCACACAGACATCCCCACCAGTAAACTTCTCATGAAAGTCACTCTGTTCCAAATACAATCTTCAAAATAGAACAAGATACTTAGGCAAGAAGGCTCATTATTCATACACGGTATAAAACAATGTCATGCCTTCAAAGATTTTGATCAGATTTGGATCCTCTGCTCCGAAGTATATGGTGCAGGGATAATAAAAGTTTATTTTAAGCAGAGCATGCATCCAGCCTATAAAGTGATCCATCATACTGTTTGTGTATCACCAGACATGAGAGGATCACGGAGGACAGCAATAACATAACTGCTTAAGGCATACTTTTGAAAAACATCAAGTTCAAATTTTATACAGCTTACTAAACAAACCCACTTTGATAGGAACTTTTAGAACTATATTGTGCATATACAACATTCAAATGAGCTTCCCAGGAAAGAAAAATAAAATTAAAGAAACAAAGTAAAAATTCAATCAACAACCACGAAACAAACAAATACAAAAACCAAAAAAAAAAAAAAAAACCCACCCCAGACATGGAGAACTGGTTTGAGGCATCTTAATTATGGGGTCTCTACATATTATATGATGGAAGAGAGTATCTGTGGTCTGCTTTTGGTAAGTGTAATTGTTTTTACACAGAAAATATCAAATTACTGTAATATATTGTAAAAAGCTGGTTGCCAGTTGCAACCGTTCTAAGAGGAAGTCTGGCTCATAGCAGCTGTCGCCTGGATAGACTGAATGAGCTGGATATTGAATTAATGTAGCAATTCTGACAACTAGAATAAACCCAATAAACAAGGGAAACAAAGTCCTATCTATGATTTCTTTAAAATAAATTCTTCCTTTTTTAATGTCAGTTTTAAAACATGTATTCACACAATATTTAGTGAGAACATAAATAGCTATTTTCTTATTTGTAATCACCTAATAAGATTTTCAGAGTTTATCTTGCCTGCTGATTTCCAAGACATTTATACTCTCTACAGGACTTACCTCACTATGAAGAATGAAGAATTTTTATGCAAGTAATTTGAGTTTTGGAAGGCTTTTACAGCTAAATGACTTAAGCACAGCAAAACAGAAGCTGCATTCTTCTAAGAATATACTTGGTGCAAATCAAGGACATTGTGTACAAAAACCAAACAAATTCATTGAAAAGTTCAGATTTTAAAATGGCATTCACTATTAAACCACTTATTTGCTAAAAGCCTGTTATAATAAGGACTACTCCAATTTTCTATGCTACAAATGGCAAGTAGCACATTCTTCACTGATTCAGTTTTTCTTCAACCAGGCACAAGCAGAGTGCCTATTTAGCTTCTCTAACTGACTGTTGGTGTTTGTGTTTATTCGGAACTTGCTTGTTTCCAGTAGCAGCAGCAACAATAATGAAAATGTGATCTACCAAATGTCACCAGGCTGAATATTGCTCTCAACAACACAGCAGGAAGATCATTCATTTACCTGGCAAAATTAATAGCCAGCAGCGGGTCATGGACATCATCCAGCTCCAAGTGTCTTTCTGCTATAGACTGCATCTTTATCAGGCTCTGCTTTGTGGCCTGCTGTTCTGTAATAATGTCTGGGACAGACTCCTCCCCGTGCCGCAGGCGAGACTGCACTGATTCCAAGAACAGTGTATATAAACTCTTCCGTTCAGCATCTGAATTGGGCAACACGTTGGAGAAAACGTCGTCTGAACTAAAAGAACTCCACAGTCCAACATTCACAAGCTAACTTTTAAAATATTACATTTAGACCACTATTCAGAAAACAAAATACCTTAAAATACGTATTAAAAATAATAGGACTAGGCCAATGTCTAACATCAGGCCTATGCTCAAAAGCACAGCATGCATATCCACAGAATGAATATCTGAAATATGAAATATTTTGGAGGTTGTTAAAGAACTTCCTACCTCAGGTACAAAAGTGATTAATTTTTAGCACCTGACAATCTTTCAGTATGTACTGAAGTGAGTCTCCAAAATAATTTAACTACCTCTACTTTCAAACATGAAGAAGCAGCAAGACGAAAAAAATTATTTTGTTTCCTTAAAAAAAAGCAAAATAAACCTCAACCCCAACATTAGTTACAATGTTGTATTATGTTTTACAATCACTCACTGAATATCCTAGATAGCCAAACATCTTTGATCTACTTATGAGAAAGCTTGAAAAAAAAATAAAAATTCCATATGCTAGTTTAGATTACTCAACCACTGAATAATGGAAAACAATTATTTATAAAAAAACATCAGTTTACTACTAGAACATACAAGCTGGTTTTGTTTCATTAAAAAAAATTGATTTTCAAGCGCATGAGAAGAAGTTTGAGAAAAATTTAAAGAAATAATAAGAACAGGGAACTGCCAACTTTATTCACTTTGCTCTTTTCACTTGTTTGCATTGGAAGAGTATTTTCCATCAGACCTGAAATTATCAACCACAGTACTGGCATTCAACAGAGTGTTACATTATTCTAAAGCCAGGGAAAGCCCATTACCAAAAGTATACCCATACTGTTAGACAGCCTAAGGCATAATGGTGTACAAGTTACATCTCACCTCTTGATGCAGCCTGCTGTGGAGAACCATCTTTGCATTGAAGATTCTTCAACAGTTGCATGGATTTTCCAGCCATGATAATTTGCTTTAGCACAGGTTTCAAAAAAGAAACCATTGTGTGCTGTCTGCTTGAAGGAGCCTGATCACTGCCAGAACTGGCACTGGCATTATCACTCATCTTCTCTTCATTCTCTGTCTTTTCTGACACACTATATAATGTGTAGGTAGCATACCAAAAATCTCTGTGATTAACTGGAACATTTTTATTTCTGTGAAGAAATAAAAAGCTCTTGAGTATTCTCCTTTCCAAAAGGAAACTTCATTACTAGAGGATATGTATCCTCTTTATTCTATGCTTTGCTTTTCTCTTAGAACAGTCATGAAGCATTTTCAAAACTGTATAAAATTAGCTCATCCTTATTTGCAAACTATCTCAAACTCTGGAAATGATAAACAATTAGCTCATGGGAGATTAAACAACTGTACAACCAATTAAGCCCCAAAAGCAAGTTAAACAGAGCAATTATAATTAAATTTATCCAGGATGTTAACTATTCACAGTGGCATGCATCCTCAGTGTCAAAATGATGAGTGATTGACTTGCAGACTTATTTCAAACCTCAAAGTCAAGTAACACCTACTAGGAAAGCTGAATAATTCTAGAGTAAGTGAAACTCAATTTGTAGTTCGCTTTGGATTTTTTTGTTGTTTACATCAGATACACAGTTTAGTCTTTGAAGTCAGATGGAAAAACCTAAATTACATCATTAAAATTAGATAATTAAAATGTAGCATAAGTTGAGATCAGCCCTGTTGGAAGAACTGAAAACACAATTATAGAACCACAAAAAGAGGATAAAATAAGGATGCTAAGGATCTCTGCTACCAAGGAATTATTACAATAGTACTGCTAGAGGTGTTGTCTTTCTTCATGCTCACTTCAACATATGTTAACAGACACAGGTTCAATTAAGTTTGGCAGATAGGGAAAAATGGATTTGTAATAACAAGCCAGAACTTTAATTTCTATATTCACTTTCCACTCCAAGCTGTCAAAAAAAGGGACCAACAAAATGTAGCATAGTAACGGAACAAAAATTAACAGCTCAAGTAATGTTTAAGGTATGCACATGTAATTCAAGACACTTATTAACTTTACTACAAGTCAGAAGCAATGAGTATTTTAATTCCAAATAGCATTTGATTCATAAAAAAATTAGTAGAGGAATGTAAAAGTAAATTTTGTAATTTTTGCAAATGTCTTGGGTTTGAGAAATGGTTACCTGCTATTAAAAAAACTCAGTACACTCAGAGTCAGCCTGCTCATTATTTACTATAGATGGGAAAAACCCAAAATAATTGCTTTCTACTCTACAAGAATACATGGTAGAGATCCATATCTATATAATTTCCCTAATGGAAAGTTTGAGACAAGTTACAGAAATATGATTAAGAATTTATTTCTTAAGCAAAATAACAAATGTGAAAACCTACTTTTACTGTCACCCTTTACTCTAGGTTCTACAACAGGTTTACTTGTACAGTATTATGTGTGTCTAGTATCAAGCATCCTTACCTCTGAATAATAAATTCTTTTGCAGGATCAAACAAATTACCATGGACTATCCATTCATCCACTGTCTGTAAGTATGGCCTCACAGTTTCAACCCAGAGAGAGAACAAAAGGGATACCTGAATTTAAAGGGAAAAATAAAAGTGGCTGAATGCTTTTATACTAAGCATTGAAAGCAATATGGTGAAGTCTAATCTCTAAATTGTGCAATCACAGTTTGTTATATATACATAACTACACTTAAGAATTTTAAAGATAAAATGTTAAACTAAAAATTACAGCTTTTTTTTTAATGGAAGCCTGTATTGTTCATGGCCCCTCTTGTTACTCCTGTCATCACAGATCCAGACAACACTTTCTCACTCTAACATCCCTGAAACAGTAACGGATAGTCATAAAACACTTTGTGGTTTCCTAACATCGAAATCAGGAAAACAAAAAGATATAATGACATTAATTGTATTTTCAATAGTATAATCAAGTTCCTGTAAAAATCCAAACCCCCACATTTCAGCATTAACTGAATTATGCAGTTGTAGAAACAGGAGGGAAAGCTGTTCCAGAGTTCCCTCTTTCAAAACAGCTTCCTGGTCTCTGATTTTCCACAGTCCTTCCCCTCAGTCCTCAAAAATTACTTCTCTTGATCCTTGAAATAAATCCATTTTCGTCCAGGTTAAGTGAACTCATGTCAAAAAACAATAATGCTTTAGTTACTAATTCTAGTAATTTAGTTAGTTCTAGTGTGTTGTTCTGTTAAGGAAGGAATTATTTCCTCTACCGTTTGCTCAGATGCCTCTCCAACACTGTCATATTCAAGAATAGCTTTGTAGAGGGTATTAAGCAGATGAGATGCTCGTACAACATTTCTAGTGTCAGGTGGCACTTCTGCTACTCCTGTGCTGAACACCTTGTGAAGTACCTTCAGTTGTGCTAGTCTGGGAGACAGCTTATCTATTACTATTGAAAGTGTGACTGTTTTATCTGAAAATAAAAAAAAAAAACAACAAACAAGATGCATAATATAACGTCCAACAGAAAAGCAAATTTTGGCAGTGTTAATTACTTGCGTGTCCCCCCTCATGTAAAACTTCCCTTCCACTGTACCTTTGTTGATTATGCATTTTTCAATTTCAGTAAGTTCTTCTTTAAAACTAATGAAATATTTATACAAAGCCCACATAAAAGCTTGGTAGGTTCTGAATGGGGCTTCTGTAGTCTTCTTTGGAGTGGAAACTGTTCCATGCATTATGCTTTCTGGGTTGTGTCCCATTACTTCATCAATAAACTTCTGTAGTCTAAACACAACTTGACCATATGCTGCTATCTGCTCCAATACAGATCTCAGGCAATTCTAAAATAAAAGCAAAAAAAACCTTTCTCGAATCATCTAACAAAAACTGTATTTCATAAAGCCTAAAATGGCATTACAATATTATTTTTATTAATTAAAATATTATAGAATTCTGCAATTGCTATTGCTTCATCATGTTCTCAGATACAGGAACAGCCCATTCAGTTTTATTATGTCAGATGCTCTTTTAGACAAAACACAATTGTAGAAATATGTAGAAAAATGGCAGAAATGTCCACAAGCAGTTTAATTTCCTATTCCCACAAATTATATCTTTCTAATAACATATTCCTCTGAGATTCAGAAACAACTTACATGGGTTAAATGAGTTACAATAATATCATTCCGCACAGTCACTTTTCCATCATTCAGCTGAAATATAAAAAGCTTTTTCACTCCTGAAAGTAGCCTTGAAAAAAAACAAAAAGAGTAGTAATTTTCCCCCTTAATGGACTTATAATTATATATAATTAATAAAAAACTAGCTCTCCCTTGCCTTAAAGTTTATTTTCTTTGAGTAACAGGAGACCACAAATCAAGTACGATGCTATTGGTACTGTAAGTTGTTGCCAGAACAAGAAGTATTAAACACTGGCATGAAGTAAATATTTCCTAAAGTTTCTTTCCAGTTGAGATGATTTCCAAGCTATAAGAGACTCAGTCTGCTTTCCAAAACTGAGCATTGTTTTATAAATCCATAGGGACAAGATAAGAACAAACTGGTTCTTTTTAACAATTAGACTTGAATAATCAATGCCAAAAAAAAGCTAGTAAGCTACTTTCTTCTTTGTGAATCACAGAAGGAAAGGACCCTTAAGATCATCTAGTTACAGTCCTCAGGCCATAAAGTGACACCCCCTCTCACCAGACAAGGTTGCTCAGAGCTCCACCCAACCTGCCAGGGACGGGGCATCATAGGCATCCACAACTTCTCTGGGCAACCTGTTCCAGTGCCTCAAATGTGAATGGTTAACACACATGCAGCACCTTTACTGTCAGAAACAGTATAAATTAAAAGCTTAGTAAGAATTCCTTCTTCGGACATCTTCAAAGAGAAACCTCTCATTTCCTTGAGAGAAATACTAATGTTAAAATGCAAGCTTTGTGATGTTGCACTTACCAAAGAGTTTCTCGTATAACCTGTGTTTCTGTGACCAGTGTCCTCTCTTCTGGCACATACAAAGGATCACTGGCGTACAAATGGTGGTCCCTTAGAGAAAAGGAAATTAAAACAATTCAATGGCTGAAATAACAGCTAAATCACCTGAAAGTAAGAATGAAGCAATAATCTTTAGGCTTGGTTTTGTTCTGCTCACATCTGAGCAGATTCAATCCTCACAAGGACATTTTAAGTACATAAAACAAAAAAAGCACAGCTTATTTTCATATTGTTAAGCAAGATACTGTGGAAAACACTCAAATATCATCTCATCTTACATAGCAAGACAAGAAATTAAGTAGCAAATGCCTGAAGTACTGAATTTCCACTATTTTGTGGGGGCGAGAGGGAGGGAGGTTGTGGGTTTGGGGTTGGTTTTTTTTTTAAATTATTCAGTTATTTCTATTCAGTTATTTCTCATTCAGTGCTGTGAAAACTTATCATTACTTTACAGAAAAAATGCCAAGCAAAAAAGTAAAATACCAATTTCTCTAAGCCATATAAGAAAATTCTCTCTTTAGCTCAAAAGCTTACTTAAGAAGTGGAAATTTTCATATCCATCTATGAATTTTCTCTAAAGATTCTGTCTTACACAATTCTTTGTAAACCTTCCTCAGTACCTTTTCATATTTTAGCAAAGTGTAGAATGATTATGTACATTTTTATATTTTTACTCATTAATATCAGTGGCAAAAGCTATGCAATCACACTCAAAAACAAGAAGTCCAAATTAAGTAATACTACCTATATATCACATCTAGCAACACTGCAGCAGAAGTAGTATTGTTTTATTCATGTTACCCATTATCTAATATTGATTGTAAATTGTGGATTATCACTGGATAGAAAACCACCTTATACTAAAATAACTCCTTGATTAAAAAACTCATTAAGAAAACCAAGGGCAAATCTACTGAACTTCATAGCTGATACATCAAAATTTGGGACAGGAAAGAATTAGACTCCCTTTTATTTTTAATTCTCATTTTCTTTTCAAGGCCATGGTAAATTATGGCAATGTACTGTTTTAAGTTTCTTCCCCACACAAAATTTACGTTTAACTTTCTAAGGGAAGCACCAAAAACATTTTAAAAATTTAAACATTAGGGGGCTCCTCACTTCCAGGACCACTTACAACTCACCTATATTAGGTCCTCAAAGACCTTATAAGGGTCAAGCTAAACAAAAGATACACATCTTTGAAAAATTAAACCCTTCTCTCTGACATGAGAAACTTAATAAAAATTAAATAAAAGGTTAAGAATCTATAATAGAAAAAGCAGCTCATTTGTTCTTCTTATTAATTTGTACCCCTTTAATTCTGTTCTTAAGTGAATTGTAATTACTATAGCATCTTTATGCTTCCAACAGTAAAGAGTTTTAAAAAAGTCAGTATTTAGCATTGTATGCCAGGAAGGAATATTTTACTGTTTTCTTACCAGACTGCAGCCAGGTTGGAATGCAAGTGCAAACTATGTGAAAAGCGAGGAGCCCTTCCCATCCAGTACTGAGGAACCACGTGATGCTCCAGCCAGCTGCGGGCATCAGGCTCACCGACTGTGAAAACATGAGACAGGCAGCAAGGTGTTTTTATTTATCCATGAAATGCTTATAAAACACAGGAAGAAGTTATTAATAAGCCTATTCACTCAGCTGCAGAATCACAAATCTTTTCAAATTAATTACCATTTACACTTTACTGCATTGGGAATTTAATACCACTGTGTACAAATTAATTTATACAGAAACGTAATTCTGCACATTTCCCAAATGCTGCAAAAGTCCTAAAAAATAAGCTCTGCTCAGTGCTGCTGAGGCCTCATCTGGCTACTGTGAGCTGCTTTGGGTGCCACAATATAAGAAAGAGCTATTAGAGAGTGTCCAAAGTAAGGCTATAAAGACAGTGAAAGCCCCAGAGGGGAAGCCATATGAGGAGCAGCTGTGGTCAGTTGGTCTGTTCAGCCTGGAGGAGACTGAGGGGCGACCTCACCATGGTCCACAGCTTCCTCATGAGGGGAAATGCAGGAACAGACTCTCTGGTGACTCCCTCCTCTCTGTTGACCAGTGATACGGCCTGAGGCGATGGCCTGAAGCTGTCAGGGGATGTTCAGGCTGGGTATCAGAAAAAGTTTTTCCACCCTGTGGGTGGTTGGGCAATGGAACATCCCCAGGGCAGTGGTCACAGCACCAGCCTGACAGAGCTCAAGGGTTTGGACAACACTCTTAGGCACAAGGTGTGACTCTTGGGGATGATCCTGTGCAGGGTCAGGAGCTGGACTTGGATGATACCTGAGGGTCCCTTCCAGCTCAGGATATATGATTCTAGAAGCTTGAAGATATACATGGTTCCTGATTCTTTCTCAAAAAATGTGTTTGTGTCTTGGGCAATTCTCAAATGCTATATACAAAAACAGGCTGACTTAAAAAATAAACTGCCAAGTGTCATCAACTTTATCACAACATTCTTTTTTTATCCGACATTTAGTACATTACCTAAAACAGCTTTTTCTAAAATGTGATTGTCAACAGAACTTTATCTAATCCCAGTTAGATAGCTACTGCTTATATAATATATATTAAGCAGCAGTCATTTATCCCACAATATTTCGTGAAAAAAATATACAGCTACATTTAATACTCCGAAGCTATTCAAGAGAAAGTCACTAGTATTTTAACTAAATAAAACCTTTTTTTTCCCAGAAACATTTCATACCCACAACTGAGCCAACTATTTCTGTTTGAAAATAAATTTTTGCTTCACATTCTGATATATTGTTTCTTTACTGGAAAAAAATAAATCAGTAAAGAACAGTAACATGCACCTTTATATTTCAATTCTAGATCTGTAACACAATGCCTCACTAAAGAATAATAAAAAAACCACATTATCTTGCTAAATTTTAGTACATATATCAGAATAACTACAGCTTATTCTAACCTTTCCAGGAAGCATTAGGTACTGTCTTCTTATTTGGATCTTGGTCTTCCAAAGGTGTCCTGTCTACTTGAATACCCGAGTCCTCCCTGCTCAAGGGCTGAGTGTCCTCTTCCTCTTCACTTTCTCCAGACCAATCCTGTGAAGTGCAATAAACCCCAAGACACTTCAGTACAACACAGCAGACACTTCTATATTCAGCTCCTATTCAAGCCAATACTAACTCTCTTATTCTTTTTTACACTATGAAGTAAATTCAGGACAACAGGACTAACGTAACTGTCCAACAGAGAATTATTTAAGTTATATAAACATTAATAACCAGCAAATCAGAGTTCTAGAAAAGTTCACAGAACTGCAGTAGGTTCTGCAAGAAGCAGAAGCAGGCAGTTTAATTGCAGGACTAAGTCAAAACATTGTGAAAAACAGAAGTTATTCTGTTATTCTGCTTGAGCCTGTGTTATTTCATGGTATTGAGCAGAGTACTGGGGAATCCTTCAAGAATCAACATTCAGAGCATGCACACTAGGACAACACAATCAGGTCTTTAACACACTTCAAACCAGTTTATACAGTTGGGGTTTTACCTTAAGAAATTACTTACTGGTGTATCTATTCCTGGGCCAAAGTAAATTTCTTCTCCTTCCATCAAATACTTTCCCCAATCAAATTCTTCTTCCTTTTCTAAGAGAAACATAAATATAAAAATAGTAAGTATCACATAACTGACTTTCTTCTCCTCTAAAACACTTCCAAAGTTAAAACTATCTTGATACTCTATAGCTAAAACAAAAGACATTCCCTTCCACTTAAGGTTACACCACCGTTCCATTAACAAGGTTCAATATGACATAAATTGTGATGTATCAACCATGTATATCCCTTATTAATTCTCAACTTTATTGCTTATACACTCAAAATATGCAATACAATGTACCATCAGCACATTTAACATTTATATTATGTTACACTACCCTACACTTCAGTCCTGGAAAAACATGCAAGAATGCAACACACCACTTATTGTGACTAGTAAGTCCCATTTAGCTCAATAATTTAAATATGCACAAGGATCTCAGACTGTAAACAACGTAAACCAAGAACTGTCTACAGTCCAAAAAAGATACCACATATCCATGATGTGATGTGCGATACTTTCAAAGTAACAACCACACTTACAACATATGATATCTTAAACATGAAGCTTACTCAACTGTAATTAGTGTTGTTTGAGATAACTTCTTCATATTCACATTCCTGGAATGGGCTGAAAGTGCATTCAAAACACCGCCGAGGGAATGTGCAGAGATCATTCAAAAAGGAATCTTAAGATGCAAGATTTTCTTTAGGTTAGTCTGAAATATTCTTCTTTCAGTCTATGATACAACACTGTAAACAAATGGGGGATGGTATCCACTCAAATTTAAGCACAAGCCTCATTTTCAGGCACTGAGTGAAAAAGTCCTACTTTAGAAAGCAGGCAGCTGGGATCTCCCTCTGGAAACCTTCAAATGTATCTCCCTTTCCTTGATTATTTACATCACCATCAGGAATTTACATCACCAAAACTTTTTCCAGAGATCTAATATTGAGATGCAAGACAGAGACTCAGGACAGAAATCCACTGTCTGTCTTTGAGCATGTAAGCACTGCTGAACAGATGGAGAACTTTTGTTTGTGATTGTGGTCCAAGTCAAAGAGAGTTCCCAATGTACATCAGTGGCTGGAAAACTTAAATAAGTGATGCAACATAAAAAGGGGTAGGAAAGACTTGCAAGGTATTTTAAATGTACAAATTATAAAGACAATCAGTAAAGCAATGTGAAATGAAGGAGATAATAAAATGGAAAAGAAAAATGTCCTTCTTATCAGACTGCATTGCAGTTTGTATCTTTCATTAGCCATATAAACATCTCGTAAACTTACCCACTTCTTTGACTCGTGGTTTTTCCACATAGGTGGTGTTGGATGGCGAATCAGACAAACACAACAGAAGAGACAGTATGGAATAGTGTGTATCCGTCTTTAAAACACATTAGAAAAAAAGCAAGCCTGTAAGTGGTCTAAAAGATTTTGCTTAGTAACAAAGCCTATTATCTGCAGAAACGCTCCCCATTAGTTCCCATTCCCCAGTCCTGAATTACAAAAAGAACATCTGCAACATGACATTGAATTGTCCATTTTCTTCTGCTTACTAATTAGCCAAACAGTATACAAGTCCTTCAAAAGCAGCCACAGCATATGCTGCCTCTTACTGAGCTGATAATCAGAGAATATGGAAAAGATGCAAGTGAAAGTAAGAAGTCACCACAGGACAAGGGATAATGGACAGCCACAAAAATGTTGATGAACTGGAAGGACACAGGTATGGGCCGGCAGGAAACCAAGTCTTAGCTTCCCTTTTCACATGGCCAATTATTTCAAACAGAGGCTAAAATTACATTAACTAAAATCACTACATTTTAATATCATGTTTATATTATCTTCTCAGATCTGAAAAGCTACACAGATCACTAAGGATGAATCTAAAACTCCAATATTACAGTTGTGAAACAAAAGGCCTTCAATCAGGTTAGAATACTGTGCCAAAACTGGGATGGTCCAGAAATTTCTATTATTGTCTATTCCCTAAAATGTGTTTACCAGTATAAAACCATTTCTTACTATAAAAAGATTTTTCTTTGGCCTCATTGTAACTTTACAAAGATCTTCAGTCAACCATTTCACATCTAGACACGTGGAGATTCTGCTGTCTAAATCCTTATACACTTTCACACATTCATTAGCACACAAAGCTGTTTTGGAATGAGTTCCACTTGCATTTTAGAAAAAATAATTCAAATTTCTGACAAAGCAGCATATACAAGGATTATAACATGTTCCTATCAAACAGTACTGATTTTGTCAAAGAAAACCAGCAGGTCATTGACAGAACCACATGTGTGAGCTGGTGCTCCACTTACCAGCCACAGAAACCAGTAAATACCTAATCTTTCCAGTTATGTGTCACTGCTAAAAACTAAATGCCATTCAACTTCCCTAATATGAGATTAATTTGCCTCCAGCCATACCCCAGTTGCATTTTTAAAAAGAAAAGGAAATTAAAAAAATCTTAGGGAACTTGCAAAATTCAAGTATTAAGTACTTTCTTGGGTGTTTGGTTTGGTTGGTTTTAATTTCACTCAAATCTCAAAAGAAGCACTATTAAAGTGGATTTTCAAAAATCCAGAGATTACTATTCAGTACAGTGAATATGTGTAAGCTATGAAGGGCCCCTGGATTTTCTCCACAAATTAAGAGGAACCTAGAACAATGTCATGAGGTAGCTTTACCTTTAAGACAGCTTAGAAAGAGAGGTATTTATCAAAGAAAGTTAAATGTCAGTTCGATGAGAAGTAAAATCACACTGCAACTCAGAAGACACAATTCTATTAAAGAGCATCTTTACATGGAGCACCACCTCTTAAATCAGAAGCTTAAATCTCCCAACAGCAGGAATTTTCTAAGATCCAATTCATTATTACACTGCCACACTGGAAAGAAACTGAGTGAGACAACTTTGCCATCTTCATCCACTCCATATCCTAAACTGACTTGATACAAAATGTATCAATGGCAAAACACAGGCAGTCTCAATATAGAAGCTACAGAATAGGAGCAATCCAACTGGAAACTCTAAAACCAAAACACCCAGATGGATTACTTAAAGTAAAAGAATTGGCAAAGAATAAGAAATGCTCAGTTCATTGTTGTTTTAGAACAGACAAGAATCTAGATTCACCTAGACTCCAGCTACAGCATTTGTACAATGCTGACCCTAAAACACTTGCTCTGTGTGAGTATGCAATGAGATTCACAGTCATAAAACCCCATGTCCTGAAACCCTGAGAAGACAATATATGCATTTTCATTTCTGGAAATCCGTGACCTGAACAGCAACTCCAAAGTCTGCTACTATGTCACCTGAAATTTCCAACACATTACAACTGAAGTTCCCATTGTCAGTGTAAATGCAAGAGGGATGGAGAAAAGAACAAGGAATTTGCAACGTACATACCTTTGTTTCTTCAGTACTTGGGAGTGGCAAGTTCAGAAATTTTTCTGTTAGTCTTTTCCAGCTTGCAGCTTTTCCAAGGTCAGAATGAATTACCAATTTTTCATGTATTCTAATAACACAAATAGTATCAAGAAGGTTTTTAAAAATATATATATAACCAATGCATTATTAATACATAGACATAAAACTTACCCTTCTATTGTTCTCTCTACTTTATGACTGTTCACATCAAGAAAACGGTGAAATCTGTGTAAGAAATCTGCATTAGAATATGTTTAAAAGGAAGCTGAAGTAAGAAAATAAAACTGCATTACATATATGAAGACATTACTAGTTTAATAATGCACACTTAGCAACAGCATTAAGCATCAACAAAATTCAATCTTGGCATATCTTAGCTCAAGAAGGATTAAATATAATTGGCCTGAAAGATGTAAAAATTGAATGCAGGTTACATCTAAACAGCACTCTAAGCTGAATGGAAAATTACTACTGTACCAGCAAACTAAGCAATTAAAGTATGCTGTCTGCTAAGTCAAGTAGAGCAAGGAGATCAAGAACTGTGTTGTCAAAGGCATTGGTGTCAAATGCACAAAATTATCTGGGACCTGCATCACAGGCAAAAAAAACCCACCCACATGGCAAGGCCTCTAAACCCAAAAGAAGCTAATTTTTATAAAGGATAGGGAGAGTGTCAAAGAGAAAAAAGAGCTTGATCAAAAATAAAGACAGATATATCAACAAAGGTATATATATGTATAGGGACAAAACAAGAACTCATGAAAGGTAAAACGGACTTTGGAGACTAAATTAGGTTATGAATAGGTTCTTCAGATACAAAGATTAAAAAAACAGGGAATAAGATGTGACAACACTGAGTACAAGGTCAAGATACTCTGTATGTCCTCAGAACCAAATCAATGTTTCCAGCAACAGGTAATAGAAAATAGTAAAATTCTCATGACCACAGACATAAATGAAAATTGCTGAATCCCTGTCATGAGCAACAGTTAAGCTAAATAGACTGAAATTCAAAAGACAGTATGAAATCACCTCAATGCCAAAGTAATGAACTAGAATGTGAAACTGTAAGGCAGTTAGTAAGGATTTTAATAAGTAGCACTGCAGGATGAAGATAGGCCCATGTTAAAGACTTTGTAACTACATACACATTAGTCTGATTTCAACAGTGTATAAGGACTTGAAATAAGAGCACAATAAAATATAGCACTGACTAGGTGGCATTTAAGTTTAAGAAAATATCTAATTTATTACAGCACATTAGCTTACATAGGAAATCATTAATTCAAAAGGCTGGTAAGTATAAGAACTGGAAGATTTAGAATATCACACTGAAAAGACAATAAAAAACCAGGAATCTGCCCTGAAAAGTAAAATTAAGCTGCAGGGAAGTTATCAGTGAAAATCCTTTAGTCTGTTACTCAAAGCTTTAATTAATGACTAGCATACATACAAAAAAATATATCTTTTTTTTTAGGCAAGTTGGGAATATCATGAATAAAAGAGGACTAGAGAGCTGCATGTAAATAAATAAGTGGATCCGAGAACTACAGCACACAAACATCATCAGATCTAACAATACAAATCACAAGTACCCAAGTATCACAAACTTGAAACTAAGGAGAGTTTCTGCTACAACCTAAGGTCTGACTGTTTGCAAATGTAATACTAGATAATTTCAGGCTGATGTTCCATGAACATTCCTTTGTGACTGTTCACATCAAGAAAATGGTGAAATCTGTGTAAGAAATCTGGCATGAGTCTGGCATGAAAAAAAAACTTCTTCCCAACCCACCCTGTCAAAAATTTCACTCTGCATCACCCCCTCTGCTTTCTAAAGGCACATAAAAAACCCAAATAAAACCCCAACAATTCCCCAATCTAAAAAAGCACACAGCTACACAAGCACCTGGGTGACCAAAACTGAGGGTGAGATTTGCATATTTTATTTGAACCTATTAGCACTTAGGATTCACAGATGCAATGCAGTTATGCTACTGCTCCTCCAAAAATGCATTCTATCAGCATGAAAAATGTAAAGTAGCATTGATTTTATATGGATTAGCTACTAGCTGATTCCAAAAAGGCAGCAGCTAGTGATAGTACGGGTAACTGGAAATACATCATGACAGAGTTTCACAGCTTTCACAGAATATTCTGAGTTGGAAGGAACCTACAACGATCATCGAGTACAACTCAAGCTGGCAGAATAGACTGGAACAATAACCGTGATAACTGAAAACTGGAAGTTTCACACTCAAGTGTGGAAATTGAGTAAGGGCATTTTATGTGGCAGCATAAAGGGCTACTACGTATTTAGAAATTAATAAGGACCTCGTTTCTGACAAGCCCAAATAACACCAAACACGTTCTCTTCCTGCAGACTGATAACCTTGCACACAAGCAGCACAGCATCCTTAGCCAGAAGGTTTATCTCAATTTGGCAGAGCCCTCCTCACTTGCTTTTTACACACAAACATAATGCATCTCCCACCAACAAAATTCTGGGCGGCTAAATGAACACGCTGAAAGGCACCTTTTAACATAGCAGAAAATCCCTAAAAGACCAAGATTCAAACGTGACAGAGTAGCGGTCATTGATGCGCGGCAGACTCGTACAAGGCCCTCGGCGCTTCCCCAGACACGGCGCACGGTGGGCACGGCGGGCCGCGGCCCCGTCCCACACCCCCGCGGCAGGCACCGGGACCCTCCATCTCCCGCTGACCTGAAGTTGGACCAGGCGAAATTGAGCGCCGCCTGGAAGCGGTCTCCGCCCAGCTCCTCCTCGGGCAGGCCGGTCACGCAGCGCACCAGGGCGCGGACGGCGCGGTCCTGCTCCTGCTCGAAGCGGCCGCGGGGGCCGGGCGGGACGGGCGGCGCCGCCATGGCCCGGTGTCGAGGCGGGGAGACACACGGGGACAGAGGGACACAGGGGCGGCACCGCCGGCGCCGCGGAGCCGCTCCCGCCTCCCGCCCCTCCTCTCGCGAGGCTTCCCCGCGCGGCGCATGCGCCTGGCGGCCGCGCTGTCAGCGGTAGGGGGGCGGGCGCTCGGCACTTCACGGCGAGGGGGGGCTGGGGCCGTGAGGGAGCCGGCGGGAATGAGTGTGGGGGACCCGGCAGAACGGGGAGAGAGGGAGCCGGCAGGATTCTTCCTCGTCGGGAGAAGCACCGCCGATCCAGCCCCATTGCTTCAGCATCCCCCTTTCACGGAAATTACACTTGTCTTCCGAAACATCCCAATAATCACCCGGGATCAGTAACTGTGAATTAGATTGATTACAGGATCACTTAGGTTGGAAGAGCCTTCTGAGATCACCGGGTCCAAGCTATGACCCAGCACCACCGTGTCCTTAGACCACGGCACTCAGTGTCACCTCCAGCCGTTCCTTAAACGACTCCAGGACGGTGACTGCACCACCTCCCTGGGCTGCCCATTTCAATATCTAATCACCCTTTCTGTGAAGAAATTCTTCCTGTTGTCCAGCCTAAACTTCCCCTGGTGCAGATTGAGACTACACTGTTTCTAGGATGATTACTCATCCAAATAAAAGCCCGTGTGTTCCTCCCTGACTGAATCTCTGATTTTGCACAGCTGGAGAAGCCACTGCTGATGGATGTTCTGTCCACAGATCCTGAGCAGGGACATCAGGATTGCAGTGGGAAATCAGTTTGTTCCAGTTCCATGTCAAACCTTTGCTGATCAGTTTAAAATGCTTTTGTCTGTTCATGTGGTTTTATAGGACTTCAAGGACAACAACCTAGCTATGAAACACTTTCTGTAAAGAAACTAGCCAAATTGGTGGGATGGTATGATTGTTCAATTCCTGTAGCAATCCCTGCATTCCTGCAGTTGTTCTATCCTTCTGTCCTGTTGGGCTTTGTCCCTCTTGATCTAATCAACAATTACTGGTTTGTAATCCACCTCACCAAAATTTTTTATTCCTCTTCTCCATTAAGAAATATATTGGCACAATGAAAGGAATAGCCAGTAGTGGATCAGGAGGAGTGGTTGGAAGAAGGCCTCAGAAATACCCTAATAAAGTTAAAATATATTTCATGTACCAACATAATGTGAAGAATTATGTAAAAATATAGTGGTTAAGATAAAATAACTTTGAAATTCTTGTAAGTTAGGGCATATTAAGAAACACTAGTATGATTTTATCTGGGTAGGCTACATCCTATCTTAGGGTTGAGCATGTGAGCACATGAGATTTCAGAACTGCAAGGAAGTGGTATCCTGAGTGTACCTGCAGGTAGAATGCTCAGCATGAACATGAGCTCAGAGGATCTCTGCTCCAGGGCCTTTCTTATAAAGCCTTAACTTAATGAACATTCAGAGGAAAAGTCTCTAAAATTTTACTGGTGTTCCTCAATCTCCTCTTGGCATTGCCTGTGTTTTCCACATGGGATTAGCAGCAGTCTTTTCTTTTTTACTCTTTAGTTGATGTAGCCAATCATCAGCCATAATTTGTTCTATTTCTTAACTAACAGTCTGCACGGTTAGTAGGCACTCCAATGGTTGGTATAGTAGTAATTAATAATTGGAATGCTGTGATCGGCTTTTAAACAAAAATTTTATGTAGTAAGACTTCAAGTGTTCTTTATAGAGCATAACTGTGATTATCACTTAACTCCTATGTATTTAAGCATACCTGTGCTACCTCTGCAATCACTGTTCAGAGGGGAAGTTCCAAGCTTTCCAGCACAACAAAACTATGTGTGTGTCCCCTGTGCCCTTTGTGGTAAGAGGAGTGTGGCAGCCATTTATTTCAGCACCTCCATCACAAAAGAAATAGTGATATATTTGCTGTGAGAAGGATTCAGGATCTTGGCTGCCTTGTCACAAGCTGAGTGTCATGAAACATGGACTTTGATGACAGTGACGTCTGAAAGGTTTCCTGCTTCCCAAATGTCTTGTACAAGCCCAATTCCCCTCAAAGCATAACTTCAGCTATACTGCCTATGGAGCAGCATGGTGGAACGAAACAGGGAATAAGTTAAAAGTAGTCTTGTTTCTTTTTTGCTGGGAGTTTCACTGATGCATTCCTTTGGAGGTGTCAAGAACTGAGGGAAGATCCACTCTCCCAGGCAGTGGAAAGCCTCCAGGCAATGAAAGTACACCTTTTGTGACTGGTGAATCAGAAATCTGTTGCTGGTTTTCAAAACAGGATATCAGGGCTGGGGCAAATGTGTAACATCTGTGCTGCCAAAGTCATAAAAGCCTTTAAAGCTACAAATCTGTTTTTCCCCTCATCACAAGCCTCATTTCTATTTTTGTTTTACCAGTTTATAGTAGCAAGGTTTGGTATTTGATTTCAGCTGGGGAGGGAGCACTGGGGAGGGAGACGGCATGAAGACCTGCTCTAGAAGCAAATTTAAACTGGGTTTTTAAGAAAGGTTTAATACTAGGAACTTGATAGTTTACTTTACTGTTCCTTTGTTTTCATATGGTAACTGTCTTTTCCCATCCAGCTGTCCTTCCATGTCACACTACTATGCGTTAGAAGTATTTCAAGTAAAATCTTCCTTTCTCATAGGATTAGATTATGTTTGGGAGATGTGTCCCTTTTTGTAATGATGTCATATTACAATGTCACCTGTGCCTAGTCACATGTTGGAGGAGGAATTACAATGCAAACCTTTTGGTGAACTGTGTTCTTTAGAGAAACTGGGCAGGCAAGATCTCCTTTTCAATCCCAACTGATGAGCCTATCTGCTAAGCAGCATTCTAAGGCAGGTGAAGGAATGCATGGGGTGAAACCCCTCAGGCTGCAGGGGATTGTTCAACAAGCCAGGCACAGGAGTTCATGCTTCATGCATCACTGTTCCCACCTCTGTTACCAACAAAGCTCTGGGTGAATTCCACAGAACAGATGGACTGTATATTTAAAACACTGTGTTTGAAGAAGTGCTTAAGATTTTATGGAAAGGGGGAGGAGCAGGGGGGTGTGTAGTTTTTCAGTAAATCTACAGAAACAGTCATTTAATAATTAGCTGGGGGGGCGGGGAGGGTTACAGAACATTGTTGTGGCTTTACTTCACTTTAACACCATCTTTAAGATATACGAGACTGATGTGCTGAGCTGCCTTTTTATGGTCATGCAAAAATCAATCCAGGTGACTGAATACTAGAGGAGGCTATAGCTCATCATTTACACTAGAACTCACACAAAATTGCCTCTGAAAAGCAACAGGAAGATGGTGTACATGATCTTTATCCTTAACAGGAAGGAGGGCATCTGATAACTTTCTCCTTTTTATCTTTGAAGTGCATTCTAGCTTCTTAAACTCAATTTTTCATCTGATGGAGTTTCACAACTGAATGCAGGACAGATTTTTTGAAAATGCTGAGACTAATGTTAAGTCTGCATTTTATAATTGTTTGCACTTCCTGTTAGTTTCATGTATATTTGAATAGACATTTCAAGGCCTTCGTTTAGAGTATCATTAATTGTAAATCCAAAACATCTTTGTGCAAGACTGATAAAGATTTGGTGTAACATTCAGCTTAGGTTTATGTGATCCATCCCATCAGGGCAGTAGGTGTAGCTGTAACACCTACTGTTTGGTGTCATGGAAGACCCAGTCACAGGTCATCAGAATCCTGTTGTATCCCAACTATCATTATCTCCTGGAGAGCAAATTGTTAAGAGTTTGAAATATCTGCCAGAGTTCAAGAATCGTTTGGACAATGCCCTCAGGCAGATGATGTACTTCCTGGGGCTGTCCTGTGCAGGGACAACAGTTGGATTTTGATGATTCTTATGGGTGCCTTCCAACTCAAGATATTCTATGATCTCTAGTGTCACTGAATAGTTGCACTTCAGCTGTCAGGCTGTAGCTTAGTGAAACTGGATCTTCACCTCTTTGCTGAAATGATGATGCTTCACTCTGACTTTTTAATTGGATATAGTACATTTCTTTCAGTAATATTGTTGCAAAAGGTGAATGGAGTTGTCCTGGCCACAGGTTTTCTTACCTGTTTGTAAATTAGGCTGGGGAACCGTTCTTTTAATCCCTTGTGGGAAGCAAGCTTGACCTCCACAAATGGTAGCAAGTGTTTCAGTTTTTGGAGCTTGTCACAGCCATTTATATACTACTTCTGACTTCTTAATTTTTCCCACCCACTTAACTTCCCTAGACAGTTTTACCATACACTGCTTTATTCTTTTCCAAAACCAGAAAAAGAGTAGATGCTTTCTTCTTCCATTGTACCCTTTCTAACTGAAACTATATTGCTCTTCTAGAACTGTCGTGATTTTTCTTTTCGGCATAAGTGCACTGGCTTAAGTTTCTACCCATGACAGATCATTCTTGAAGTGTGTTGTTATTCTATCCCTATTTGCAGAAATGTTATGACTTGTGTAGTGGTATGGTTGCTTGATTTTGTCAGCTGCAGTGATATGCAGACATAGATAAAGCAGTGTATGGATGACATTCAAGAAAAAATGAAGTACAAGGAATTAATTTAGCTTGTCCTTGAGCTGCAAATTTCTAATGAACATAGAGCAAGTGATGTAATTGGTATATAATAGGCTAACTAGTTGGAAACTTGGTAATTTAATATGATTAGATGTGCCCAGTGACAAGACCCAAGGGAATGGCCTGAAATTATGTCAGGGAAGTTCAGGCTGGATGTTAGGAAAAGGTTCTTCACCTGGAGGGTGGTTGGGCACTGGAACAAGTCCCCAGAGCAGTGGTCACAGCACCAGACTGACAGGGTCCAAAGAAGCATTTGACCAACACTCTCAGGCACATGGTGTGACTATGAGAGATGGTTCTGTGCAGGGCCAGGAGTTGGACTTGATGGTCCTTGTGGGTCCCTTCCAGCTCAGTATACTCTGTGATTCTGTGAAAACAAGTTGAAATAACTGGAAGAATCCTTCATTTTACATTTGAGATAATTGCAAGAAAATTGCAAGCTCTTTTACCTGTGCTGGCAGCAGAGATTAAGGAAGCTTTCTACCACTGGTAAATATCTCTGCCTAAAAGGAAGTAAAATGACAGATGCTCAGAAGTTTCTCAGGAATTACTATGGGCATCTAAGAACTGTTTTGATCCAGTGACATGTGGAAGGATGAGAGATAGTCCAGGTGATGAAAGAGGTAGACAGACCTCAGAACAGTCTAAACAGACTTAACCATACAACCCTGTGCAGAGATATTTGTTGGGTGCTTGGTGAGAAGGAGCTTGGTGACAAAAATTGTCAATTTTTCTGATTCTCCGTTCAAGAAAACAGAATTCTAAGCTTTCTTTTTGATACAAAGAACAGTGCTGAAGACTAAGGTCCTTCCTGAGTTCTCCTTTTAAAATCAAATAATCTGCATCAAATCCCACATTCGTATATTGCCCAAACCTTTTGTCAGAGTGGGGATGAAATTGATGCCTGCATGCAGTTTACTCACACAGCTTGTGCAGGTAGCTCATCACTACAGAAAAAGCAGTATTTGCATTAGATCATGACTGCAGTTTTACAGACTAATTAGCATTTGCTTTATGCCTTACAGTACAGCTATCTTATGCCTTTTGCTGAATTTAGCAAATACATCCCTCTGGAGATGCTAAATTAAGATCAACTCTATAAATTATGAAGGTTTTACTAGCCCATTTTTCTAGATTATCAGGGAACTAGGAGTCTTCATCTATGTCATGATTTAATTCCACCCAGCAGCTAAGCCCCACTTAGCTGCTTGCTCACTTTCCCCTGGTGGGATGGAGGAGAGAATTGGAAGTGTTAAAGTGAGAAAATGTGTGGGTTGGAATGAACAGAGTTTATTAGGGAAAGCAAAAGCCACACACACAAGCAAAGTAATACAAAGAATTTATTCACTGTTTCCCATCATCAGACAGGTGTTCAGCCATCTCCAGGAAAGCTCGGCTCCATTACACATAACAGTGACTTGGTATAACAAGTGTCATCACTCCAAACAGCCTCCTCTTGTTCTTCTTCCTCCAGCTTTATATGCTGAGCATGACTCCATATGGTATGGGATATCTCTGTGGTCACTTAGGGCCAGCTGTCCTTGTGTCCCCTACATTTACATGTCCATTTACACTCTCATACTCCTCACTGATGGGGTGGGATGAGGGGCAGAAAAGGCCTTGGCCCTGGGTAAGCGCCACTCAGAGATAAGGAAAACATCCCTGTGTAATCAGCACTGTTTCCTGTACAATTCCAAAACACAGCCCCAGACTGGCTGCTCTGAAGCAAATTAACTCTACCCCAGCTAAACCCAGAACAATCCAGCTGATTTATGACTAAGTATATAAAGTATATAGTTTGGGGAACAGCAGGGGAGGAATGTTTATCCAGTTACTTAAACATTTTCCCATGAGAGTTGTGAGACTAGAGTTATGAGACCAGAATTTGCCCACCATGACCTCTTACAGCATTCCCAAAAAAAGACACAATCAATGAGGGAGGATTTGGGAAATTAAAATAATGTTATTTAGCATACCATTCCCAAGAGTTAAACCCCAGGTAGAGGATTATATTTTCATCTATATCCAAAAACGTCTATGTTCAGAGGATGTCCCATTGCATAAAACAAGTCTCACTGAGGATAAAACTATTGGAAGCCAAGCTGGCCTCAGCAAGAGGTCAACTTAATCTGGAGAATGCAATGGTCTCTTGTAAAATACAAAAGAAAACAAGGCCCTTGCAGATCACACCAGTAACAAAAATTTAATTGAACAATGTGAAATTAAATTAGAGAAACTGACAAAATTTCTGGTGAAATAGAGAAATTTTAATATCCTTAAAATTAATGTTAGCAGGTGGCCCACTTTGAGCAAATTATACATCAAAAATCACTGTCATCAACTTCCAAAATTTTTGTGACAGAAATCTGGCAGGGCTGTCTCAGTGCTGTTGGAAACAGAAGAAGAATTGACACAGGGAAAACCACTCAGAGTACGAGCTACTAGAGCTTATTTCTACACCAGAAAAATAGAAAGCAAACATACAGTAATGGAAAACTATTTAAAAATGGTAAAGGTGAAGGCTCTTGTTATAGCTTGCTATATAGCATGTGTTCCTTGAGGCCTTTAGGGATGACATATAGTGCCTAGGCAGCAATTCTAATGCAAAATAACAGTGATGTTAAAATCTTGGGCACGTTTTGACTGGTTCTGAGTCTAATCAAAATAGTGAATGATTAAGTCAGATGTTGCTGTGTGAATACACTGTTGGTTCACGGGGCTCTACTTAGAGACATATAAAATGCCTTGAAACTCCAGTGGTGCAAAAAGACACTTGAGGAAAATCTAACAATTACTGTCAAATGTACATGCCCCATTGGATGTCAAACATAGTCATAACACTGGCATATCAGTGGAAACTCCCTGAAATAGAGAGGGCCTATAGCCACCTCTTCAGTAGCCCACCAGTGAAAGAAACACTCAGTGTTTCAGCATAAAAGACAGAAACACTCAGTGTTACAGCATCTGAAGAGCTGTTTCAGTTTCATAACAGCAGCTGTGAAAATGAAAATATGTAAAAACATGAGAGAGCTACTGATAAAGCTGGGAGAAAACAGCAAGAGCAAAACAGCCTAACGGGAAGCAGCAGAAGAAAGAAGACTGAAGGAAGCTTCAGAAAAGCAAAACAAGTGAAGAGAAGCAGTTTCTAAAAAATGTTCTGAGCTCTGTACACAGCAGCTAAGCAGGTCACTGGGAGTGGCTGCAAGGGCCATGGTCTGCTTGCCACTTTCTCCTGGTCTGACACGTAAGAGTTTTGCAGGTGCAAGGACATACAGGTTGGTACCAGACAGGAATGTAGCTACATGGCTCTGGGAAAAAGGTCCAGAGACAACTCAGACACTTTCCCTGAACCCAAGTGAATGACAGGAGCCTATCAGGTTCAGACAGGTTCCTACACATAATTCACCCAGATGTGTCTAGACCACACTCCAGCTGCACTGAGGAGCACAGTCCTATAAGGACCTCAGAAATACAACACTGAAGTGCTTCTTCGTAGAGATGGCATGCATGATTCCATGATCCCTCCCACTTATGGACTGTTTCCATGTGGACTAAGGTAGTGAGCTGTGTGTGGCAGTTTAGGTGCTGGTAGGCCTTACCAGCTTGGGCACAGGCTGTAGCCACAGAGCATGGCAGTTGCCAGTGCTAACTTCTCCAGAATTACAAGTGTGATTCACCTCACCCTAACTGCAGTATTGTTTCTGCCCTGATAGCCATGAAGAAGGTGACTGTAGTGAGCAGATGGATTCCTTTGGATCATCTTGATTATTATGAATGTCCTGATGTGTCAAAAATATTACTCAATGCAAAAAAAATTGTACTTCAAAAAAAGAAATCAAAATATATTGCTAGATGCATTCCAAAACACCGGAATGCAAAGTATAACAGGAACAGCAAGGAAAAAATAGTTTCACCTATCTATACAGGCAATGAGCAATGAATGTCTAAGCAACAAATCACCTTCATAAATTAAGAATGTCTCTCTCAGAAATATATGATTTCAGTGCAGACTTCACACTTTTTTGGTGAGGGGACATGGAAAGATGTCTAAGATATCTATTAAGAAAGACTGATTTATTCCAAAGTAAATGATCCTAGGAGATCCTCAGGGAAGACTCTTCTTACAGTATCAAGAATTCTAACTAGGACAAGCCCACATCAGCATTAAGCACAGAAAGACAATTGAAAGACAGATTTAGGACATCATCAATATGACTTCCATAACAAGTGATAATATGGATGCCATCTGGAAACCACAGAAAGGGAGTTGGATATGGATGAGCTTCTGTCAAGTTATTCTCTATTTTTTTTCTGCTATTTTTTGTGCAAGTTCCTAGCTGTGATTATTTTTTTATATAATAAAAGTCCTCATAATCTTAGCATGCTTATGGGTGGAGAAGTTCTGAGAATTAAGGGCTTTGTGGGAGCAAATGCTTAGTTCTGCAAGGTTTCAAAGAAAGATTTTAATCTGGCTGGAATTGCCATTATTTGCTGTGATGTGTCCTAACAATTTTGAAACACATTTTTCACTGCCACAAACAGCAGAAAAGCTGTAAAAGGGTTCCAGAATATATTGTAGGTTGTTCTTATGATCAGGTATGCTTTAGTAACTTGTACTCCTGTAGGTCCCACAAGTGCTTAACTTGTCTGAAGACAAGCCATTCCTGCCCTGGCTGCTTGTATATGCATGAATTTCCTTCTGGGGCTGGCACACCTGGGTAACTTACTTGGACTTAGTTCTTCTTTGTACCACTAGGATGTAACTCTAATCCTTTTAAGGAAGAGCACCTCATTTTATCACTTTCAAATTCACAAGTCCCTTCAAACTTGTCATCTTCCTGTTAGCAAAAAAAGGGCCCTGCAAGCTGTAGTGGTAGCAATCCCCAGCTGATGGTAATTACTCACTGTCTAAAGCTAGTTATAAGCTATATTTCTTGTTCTCATTGAAACCGCTGTAAAATAAATAGCTGTTGAGGCCTGCAATATAGAAAATTTATGTGCTTAGATTCTCATAAATCCAGGTGCTTTTTAGCCTCTTTGTCAAAAGGGAGATATTTTCACAAGGTAATTGACCCATCTATTGGTAAGTTGATACTAACAGAGGGCAGGCCAGGTGGCCAGCCTGGATTCTCCAAAGCACAAGTGGCAGATCGCAAGCTAATGCTATCTAAGACAGTGTTTCACAAATTGGGCAGTCATAAATTAGGACTGTGTTTAGAACTGAAGTGTCATGACCGTGGGATACAGGATGTCTCCAGAAGTGTGTTTGTATTCAGCTGAATCGCCAGTGTGCCAAAGAAATTCATTGGAAAAGCTTTGCTGTAAACAGCAGGTTGTAGCTCAGGGGATAATGCCAGAGCACACAGCTTGTCAAGGGAATCAGCTTCTGACTCCAGCCAGCTGCAGACATGTCCTGGCAGCTCCTGGCTGAACAAAACAAGGAGAGGACCTTGGGAATCTCCTTAAACACAGATAGCCAGTGAAGTTTGTGGTTGTTCTGTATCTTTTGTTTGTTTTCTGAATCTACTTTCTAGTTTCTTAATTTATTTTGCTTTTCATCCGGTCATCTGGCAGCTGTCACCTGGCTTGGTAAATACTTTCAGCAGAAGCTGGCAATTGTTCAGGTGGCCTGACTTCAAAGGAGAGCAATATAACAAATATCCACTAGATTGCACCTAGGCATTAAGCCACACATGCTTAAATTAGACTCTCCTGCTACCTTCTGGAAGGAAGTTGTGCAAGGAGAAGCTATGAAAGAAGTGATGCCTTCTAAGCAAGTCAGACTTGGACAGAAGCTGGCTTAATACTGGTTAGATAAAACATGAAATGTCTATGCAAAGAAAAAAAAAGAAAAAGAGGAAAAGAAATGGAAATAGAAAAGCTGTAACAAAGAGCAAGAAAATCAATCAATGATGCAATGAAGTTGTAGACCAAGAAGCAGATGGCAATAAATTTGGGCAGCTTCTGAGAATCCTAGAGCTATGTGAAATATGATGATCTGATACCTGAGGGCAGGCAGATATTCAAGTACTTGAAAAAAGTTCTTATCAAACTAGCTCAAGCTGGTCGTGTAAACAAATGCAGAAATTGAATTCTTACATACAAAACACCATGAAGCTGATACTAAAACAACAGAAGAGGGTGGAAAAAGCACAGAGAGGTTGAGAAGTGCTTTGCTGGAAGTGGGTTTCCAGCATAAACCAGTAGTAGCCCAGCCCACACTGCACAGGCTGAGACATGCACCTCTCATATTTTGAATCTGATCTGCGTGTAGGCAGGAGTGAGAGAGAGCCTGCCTGGGGGCAGGAAGAAGATCTTGCCTCCTTCAGTCTAAGGACACACCATAGGACACTTCTAGTTAAAAATACTGGAAACTTCCTCACATGAGCAGGAAATACACTCTCTGGCAAAGACCAGATTCTTAGAGAAGGCTGCCAGAAAGCAATTACTCGGGTTAAGTGCACAAGCTACTGGGGTGGGGATATTGCTCAGTGTATTTAGCAAATTAAGTTATTGCAAGGTAATACAAATAGAAACAGATTGCTCTTACTTAAAGGGTGGTGAAAAAGAAAGAAGCACTGGACTCTGTCTTTCATGAGTCAGAAAAAATTACTTGTCTGAAAGAGGCTAGTAAATTACTGAGGGTATCCCTGAATGTAAGTAGGAGGGCACATACCTAAAGCGTGATAGTATCCCATTTCCACTTTGCCCATGGAGAGATTTCTTGGACTGTATTTGTCCTCTCTGACATATATGGACAATACACTGAAGCCTTTTTGATTTCTTTAAGGACTCCTAGTAAGGAAGCACCAGATGTGAAGACACATGGTGAAAGTCTGCCATCATCACTTAGCTGGAATTTCAAAACATTTATCAAATGTGAACTAGTTCAGACAGGGCACTGCAGATTCAACCCCATTTTCATGGGTGAAATTTTCTGGTTCAGAAGTAAGCTGAACACAAAGGGTTCATAAAGCTGTCAGGAGAGTTTAAAAGGTAAATACAAAGATGAGAGAGGATAAATTTGCTCCAATTCAACATTCCCAGTGTAGACATCTGCTTTGGCATTGGGCTCTCTCTACAGTCAACTGAGAGCAATAGATGTTTCTGGCCATGACTCATCCCATTTGAAATCTGGTACTTGAGCAAACAAAGTGCACTTTGAGATTGCCACTCTCTCTCCAGTGACTGATGAGGGTAGACAGGGTGATCATCTCAGCTGCAAATGCTTCCTACATAGATGCACAAAGACATGTGAAGATTAGAAGATTGAGTGTTGGACCAGAAGACTGACAGAGGTCCATTCCAGCCTCAAACATTTTGTGAAGTTTACGCCAAGTGCCAACAAGTAAAATTGGAGCAGCCAAAGGCAGCTGCCCCTCAGGTTACCCAAACTAGCTATAAATCCAGTCTTTCACAGCATTTTAAATGAAAGCAGGATGGGCATGAGGGGTCAGTGATATTATCCCTTGATTTACTCATCTGGGTGAAAAAAATGCCAACTTTGACAAAAGAGTATGTGCTAAGGCTCATAAAGTGGTTGTCAGAAAATCAAAAGAAAACTTACTGAAATGTCTGTCTTGTTACTGACAGCCTTAATTTGGTTAAGATATTGATCCATGTGCCATTGGCCATTTTTAAGAAGAGATTAGCTGACACTGTGACTCTTGGGAACAGTGCATACAACTTTTTATATTCTGAGACTTAACCAACTACTAAATAATGGTTTTTATCCCTTGTGGACAGAGAGACAGGTGCTGAACTGATGTCCAAGCCACTGAGGAATATAAAGTGCCTCGGACTGGAGGCAATAAATGTGCAGCTGCCATAGGAAAAGGGAACAACAAAAATGGCATGTTTCTGAGGAGACTATGATGGTCAAAGAAGCAGCTAACTAGGAAAAGATCACCTTATTTGCCTGAAAGCCTCATTCTGCCAGGAGTTTCTGGAAATAGATCAACTCAGAGGAGTAAGTATAATCATCTCCAAGCCATTTATGAGTGAGATTAAAGTGGGCTGGTGAGGTGTGAAGAAATATGGAGGTGTGAGGAAAAGAAAATGATCCTCTGTGACTGCTGTCAGATACAGACAGCATCCAACTGCCCATAGGCTGATTGCATTACAGAGGAAACATAATACATTTTGTAATCATCACAGGATTTTTTTTTTTTCAGTATTCTTTAGATTTGTGTTTTAATGCAATTGTCTAGGCCCTCCATGAGCATCTTGACCTGTGATGGCCATAATTCCCACCCCAAAAAAAACATTAAAAATTCTTTCATATTTGTAATGAATTTGGGAAAGAAAAACTAACCTACCACCAACAAACCAAACAAACAAGCAAACAGAAACACAAACAAGTAAAAACCACAAACAATAATAAAAAACAAACAAAAACCAAAACCAAAAACCCAGCAAACAGAAGTAACCTTTTTCACTTGCCCAAAACACTACTGAGTAATAGCAGATAGCTTGGACAGGTGGGCTTCCATGGCAGCTGTATAGGACTAATGGCTGCTCAGAAAAATGGTTTCTGTTTCTTTATGTCCCCTTTCTCTTTTCAGCACTTTCAGCCTTGAGGATTTTATAAGTAAACTCCAAGAAAATGCTTGGGTGTACAGTGACAATATCAAAAACATACATTTACTAGACAAATAAATTTTGTTAAGTAAGTCAGGATCATGACAAAGGGAAAATTTAGGAGAGAAGGTGAAGAAAGAAAAACAAAATATCAGAATTCTTGGTGACTTTTGAAACTACTCCTTGTCTGACTCTAAAACAGATAGAGAGAGAAAAAGAAATGCATTAGTTTGACATTGGCAATTTTACATTCAACCTTTTTATTACTTTCCTGATACAGTTAGTTCATGAGGGATCTGATTCCTCACTTTGCTATGCAGTTTGAAATCATGAAAGGTAATATCTGTATCTTTCACTGTGCTAAATGAAGCAAACTGGCTTATGGGCCAAGGAAGTAGATGATCTAACAGGTGTATTTAATATTTTAGTATAGTGCTGCTTAGTTTTTTAATCCCTTACAGAAGTATTTCTTCATGTTCCTAGCCAAAGGAATGTGCCATGCTCACAACTGCCAACAACTGCTGTCCTGAAGGAGCAGACAGGTTTTGCTGCTGGTCAGCACCTACAAGTCCCATATATGAGATAAGGAACAGCAGCAGATGTCACAGCACAATCAATGCAAACTAGGAGTAAACCTTATAAACATGTACTCCTGCGCACTATTTCAGCAAGGATGTGGTGGGGACACTTTGAAATCACTTTGTCCCAGATCTTGCAATGCCTCCAGTCTATCTGGCTTTACCTTGAACAAGAGCAGCATCTCCAGGCCTGGCCAGTGAATTTTCTAGTATTTGATGCATTCAACTCTGAAGTCACTCACACAAATACAAAGGGGACAAAAAAATCATCAAGTAATGCTTTTCTGGGAAAAGCATTGCAGAAGCAGCCCACAGCCCTCCAGAAACTAGAAAAGCAAAATTTTTTAAATTAATAGTTACTTCTTTTCAGCTCACTTTAATAGTCTCCATTATTTTTCTGGTTTTTCATATCATCCCAAAACATATTTACTTGTTTGATTGTTCTTCCCCTCTCAGATTTGCAGTGATGTCCTCAGCAGTTACAAATGTTAGGCCAAAAAAGCATTAGAAATGCTTGACCACATTTAGGGATTCTCAGCATCCCAACCCTTTGCAGTTTCTGAAATTGGGGCCTGTCCTTTTCTCATCAGGGATTCCTATGGACTCTCTCTTGGACTGGCAGAGCTACCAGCTTCCATATTCAGTGACCTACTTCAGATTTACTAATCCATGCCCTCACCTTCAAACATGACTCTCTCTTTTAATTTTTATTCTCTTCTTTCTCTGCTGGCTGCAGTTGCTTTAAGCAAATTAAAACTGAAAAAAACAAGGGTGGTAGGTGCTGCTTTAAAAGGAATGCCCCCAAATCTGCCCCTCAAGTGAATCCTGCAAAGGTTAACCTGCACAACTGTTCTAAGTGCAGCTGCTGTCGCAGGAGCCTGGAAAGACCAGCCCCCTGACCCATTTTAAACACACAATCCCTGATTCATGGCAGAAATCTCATTATGGACATTCATTTTTTTTAAGAACTGCTGAGCAGTGGGTAACAACATATCTTCAAATTAAATCCAGTTCAATAAATAGCACAAAATTAAATCACTCAAGGTCTGGCCTGCCTTGAGCTATACTTAAGCCCTGTGCATGATTAACAGATTAGAATGTGAAAAAAAAAGCAGCTTAATATGTCCACTGCAGAGATACTTTTATTCCCCTGTGCTACAAATTGTTTTATCTCTAGATACTACACCAGTCTCCTCTGCCTGTAGGCCTGAGCAGATGGTGTGGCTAGAGGAGCAGTGAATTTCCAATTTACCCTGAAACCTGGATATTTGTGTTGTGTCCTTTTAATGATAATAGTATTTTCAATTCTTGCAAAGAGCTATGTATTTGTCTGTATTTCACTCATTAGAGTATTATTCCCAGTCAAGATCAACACAAACAAATGCTGAGAGGCTCAAATTGGTCCCAAGCCATGCAGTTATTCAGTATAAAAGAAAAGGCAACAGCATCCAGATAGCCCAAATCCTACCTTCATACCTTATCTGCAACAACACACTATCTGCTATGTGGCTGTCACTTACCATCCTTTAAATTAGCACTTTATATTAGGACATTTAAATCCTAAGTATTCCTCACAATGAGTTTCAATTAATTAACAAAGCCAGAATTCCAAGGTTTTATTCTCTTAAATGGAGCCTACTTTAATTTTTTTATAAGGCTGCATATCTGTATGACTACGCCACTGCATTTAAAATAAAAGTAACTAAAGTAGATTAATATAAAGCTTAATACAACAGATTATAATTTAAATTCTGGCATGGCAGGACCACATTTCACTTTCAGCAGAAATGGAGAGGTGAGAGGGCTCAGCCTCGTGCAGGAAGAAACCATTTGCAATATTACATATGCTGTGCATAGCACTGAGGACAAAGAGAATTAGGCACACACTGAGACCACGCTCAGGTCTCAATTAGAAACATCACTGATCTTCCAGGCTCAGGTGCCTGGAATATCACTGCAAAGCCTTTGGCACTTAAATAACCATAAAACTGTTGTCATCATTTGCATTTCATAGCTGAAACTCACTTAAATATAGGGACATGGGACATATCAGAATAGCAATGAGAGGCACTGGCATATGCATGTATTTTTAAATATGAAAAAGACCACCCTGCTGTAGCAGGTGACATTCTGCAGTCTGCTCTGATACCCTCCTTCAATCATGCCAGCTACTTCCAGCAGATGTTTTCTGCCAAAGTGCCTGAACAAATTAGAAACCTGCTGGCACAGGGGATTTTTCAAATTGAGCAGTGGGATTTTAATTTTGTGATTCTCCTAAACGTAACACCCTTAAACCCCTATGTGGACTTAGAAGCTACATGGCCAAGTCAGACTTGCCTCAGGTACAAAATCTCAATGACAATCAGCCTGCACCAGCTGTAAAAGCAGTGGACTAGTGAGTACCACCTGCAGCTGCTGAGACACAGGCTCATGTCAGAAGAGAAAAGATGTCCTAGGAATAGGTTTACCTGTGATATTGTTTCCTTTTGGTAAGGTTTCGTGTAGTTTTCCTCTATCTAGATTTCAGAAATGAGTCAGGTGATAAATGACCCAGTTTTGAACAGGAAGGTTATTCCAACTTGCTATGCTACTGTGAGCATGTCTTCTGATTTTAAGTACATCTAAAGAAAGAAGAGTTGATTAAATAAATCATTAGTTCTTTGTTGTAAGTTTTCAATGAAATGATGTTTGAGCAGCAAGCTTTGTTGTATTAGAGGTTTTTTCCTGACAGTAATTTCTGTAGTGACTTCTACTAAAACAAAGGCAATGTGGTTTTAAGACCATTCAGTCTGATAAGGCTGTGCTGAGAAATTAAGAACCTGTTTATATGTGTCATACTACTTTTCTAAAGAAATAAATCAGAACAGCAGTCTATAACATTGCAAATTGTGAGTGCTTTTTCAGTTGCTTGCATAAAAATGATTGCATTTTTAGTGGTCTGCTTCAAACTCAAGTGGTCATGATTCTGTTACCTGACTAATCTATAAATCTTGGAGTTTGGATTGTGCAAAACCCCTAAAAAATAATCAAGTGAGTCTGAGACATCTGATACTTGAGGAGAGACTGACTTTCCAGACTCCTCAAAACAGAAAATCATGGAAAACATCCCAATGTCAACAGCTAAGCCTCCCAGATGCTCTCCAGTTCACCTTGAAGCAGTGAGAAAACATTATTTTATGTGATGAGCTCATTGCCTGCAGTGCCAGACTCTGCCCTTCCAGAATCCTATGCGCTGGAGAAAGAGTCAGTGAGCCCAGCTTTTCCCACCTTTTATTTTCAGTTATTTATTATCATTGCCAAGGGGACATCCATAGCCATGTTCTTACCTGTTTTTTGTTGCAACAAGGATACTGACAGCTTTGCACATGACAGGTATAAGAGGCCCATGTCTTTACACAGCCCAGCCAACATCAGCAGACAAAAAGACACAGCCAAAAATATTAGTCCCAAAGTCTTAGTACCTTTCAAACATGTCAAATTTGCTGTGAATATGCTGATCAGCTGGGCTCCTGCAACTGGTTTGAGTATGTCCAACTAACCATGTTAAGTTTGTCCAGGATGGCTGGAAAAGCAACAGTGTTGGCCACCAGAAGTTCAAAGACTGCAGAAGCTCAGAATACATCAGCAGCACTCCAGCCAGAGCTGCAGGGAGGTCCCCAGCTGCGTAGAGTGATTTTTAGAGTTGAATACTATATGACTGGGGAGGAAAAAAAAAAACAACAAAACCTGTCAGGCAGGAGAATGTAGGTGAGAAAATTTTCCCCAGTTTTAACAAGATCTTAAATATTTTCATCAAGAAAGTGAACAATTCTTTGCATCTAAAATACCCTGGAGATTTGAGTCTGTTGTGTGCTCTTGTTTAATTAATGTTTGTAACAAGACCTACTGAAACTATTTTTCTCATATTCATATTATAAAGGTTCTGTGAAAGTAATGTGAGATCAACAGGAATAATCCCACCTGCATAATAAGAATTAAAGAGAGATTTGTAACTCATTTAATTTTATTGTGTTTCAACCACAAAATACATCCTTTTACATCAGAAATACATAATAAATTGCATTTCTGTCTACAGGTAACAAAGATGAGTACATCACTCTATCAAAATAAAACTTCAGCCATTTCCTGTTATTAAGCTTGTGATTCTAGCAGCCACATCCAGACCTTGGGTCCAGAAGAACATACTTCCAAAGATGGTCCTTCTGGACTGATGCAGGCTGACACAGAAAGGGAAAAGAGCAGACAGAGTTAACACAAGCAGGAGAAATGTAAGGTGCAGACAGGAAATACCCTTTCTGGTTTTAAGTAATTTAGTTTAGTTTGTTATAAAACTTATGTTGTTCAAAGAGACATGGAGAAAATGAGTCCTTTCTGATTCCTGAACTTCAAAATTATGCATCTTAAAATGGTAATAGAAAAAGAGCAGTTCAATTTGTTTGGAAATTAATTGGGATTGAAATATTAGCCATGTGCAGTTTCATTTGGACTGTTTTCTTTCTTTTCCAAACTGAAATAGATAAACACATTTTTAAATTTACAATCCTTTTCTGCTTTTCCTTTCCTATAGATACTGTTCAAGTGTTTTGGATTACAGTGAAAACCTGTGCATTTTTGCAGCTATGAAGATACTTATCTACTGACTGCTGAGAGTACCGATGACTAACAAATATCCATCATTTGAAAATTTGAGATTTGTCACTATAATTACTAAGCACATCAAGTTATTTTAAATTTCTTGACAGTCTTCTGATTCAATGGCAGCAGAAATCGAGACAGCATTCAGCAAAGCCACAACTTTGGTGTTGACATCAGTTATAATTTCATCAGGAGACATTTGGAGGCATCACTAATTAAATCAGAAAAGACATCAACTACTTTTTACTAGAGCATGTTGTTGGACAGAAGGAATTGTGGTTGAGGCAGTAAAACTCCATCCTACAACATGCTTGGCTGGAAATCAGCTCACAGGAAGCTCTTATTTGGGCCATGTATGGAAGGAAAACATGTTTCTTAACACAAACAGAGATAATTTTAATTACTTTAATTGTTTTTGCAGGAGCCCTTTAAAGAGAAACTAAATTTTTAGGACTTCCACAGGATAAAGGTAAGTTAACAAAGTAAATAGACACAGAGCATCTTAGGTCCCAGACAAAACATTTAAGCAAAGTGATTTATTTGACTTCTTTGCAGAATAACTGTCAGTATTCCCCAGAGGAAGACGGTTGGCACTGAGAAATCCCTAGGCTTCATCTGAATCCTTCTAGTCAGTAAAGCCAAACTACTGTGAAAAGCAGTGATTTAGATTTCCATACAAAACCCTTTTGATGATGCTGTAAGGTGCAGCACATCAAAGCCCAAGACATCTTGAATAAATGCAGTTCATACTGAAAAGAAAAAAAAAACACCCAGGTTTATAAGAGCAAGAAACAAAATGGGTTAAGAATGAAGGAACTGACTTTAATTAGAGTTTTTCAAAGCACCAGGCATGGCTAAATTGAGTGATATCCTCAATAACTGACTATCAGTAAGTCACAATGCCAGGAGAGCTGGATGAGGACTATGTATTCCTGACCAAGTCTGTGTTTTTAGGAGGTGTCTCTCAGGAGGTGACTTAAACCACAGCCTCAAGGAAGGTCCTCAGTGTTCCGCAGATGAGTCTGCTGTAGCTGAGTTACTCAAGAGACAAGGTCATATCACTGCTAAGAAATGCCTCTATTTCAAGTCATTCTATAGACCATGAACTGGAGTGAAACCTCTGGAAGCTTAGCACCAAGACCAAGTAGATAAAACCCCAAATAACTAAAATGTAAAGCAACTGTTTAGCTCCCTACTTTGGCTAAGTTTGGGAGTAGTCACGACTCTTCATGGTGAAGTTATTGGACTTAGTCCCCATACTCAAGAGGACATCCCAGTCCCTTTGCAAAACAGTTGTGTGTGCATCAAGGAGGCTCAGAGAAGACAGACCCTTGCCATGTTTGTGTTATATTTTCAAGAAGATACACAGACAATAACCCACTAGTACATTTTTTTAGCAACTCTGAGTGAGTGCAAGTGGGAAAGCCTGGTCCCTTTCAGCAGCAGCTCAGCTCAAATGTAGGTGGGTGTCAGCAAAGTGCCTCCCAGAAGAAAAGAAAGCCAAAGGTGTGGAAAATCGTCAGTTTCAAAATGCTGAGCCCCTCAGGGCACCCACTGTCCTGTTATGTCCAAATCCCATGGGGCCCCTTCACCGTCCCCCCATGGTCAAGGATCTCAATTCAGCCTAGCCTGGACCTATCAGTCAGGTAAGGTCCCCATTAGAGTTACCTTCCTTGAGGTAACTTACCTTCCTCAGAACTCAGATGGAAGCAGCTGTGACAAGAATTTCAAATACTTAAAATATTAGAAAATTTAGTAAAACTTTCTTCCTGCTTTGCCAGTAGTCTTGCAGTGTTTTCAGGGGGTATTTCCCAATGGCAGGTTGGAGAAGAAATCACAAATAAAAATCTCCACCCAGTAAAACCACAAAGTATGACTATTTCTCAAAACAAGATGTAAAGCAGGGGCATTTCACCACAGTACCGAAAAAAAAAAAACAACCAATGAAAAGTCCTCTGTAGTCCTCTGTAGCTCCTGCCTGGGCAGCTGCTTCAGCTTCAAATGGATCAATACTTTTTCTTGGAGGCTGAGTGATAGGACCATCCAGCAAAAGGATAAACATAAAAAAAAAACCCATAGGAAGAGGATAGAAGACAGTGAAGGAAGGACAAAGGAAAAATCAACCACCACCACCAAGGAATACAGCAAAAGAAACTAGAATAATATTTCCTGTAAGCAGAGCAGAGGTATAGGGAGTTCAAATATGTGTTCCAGCTTTGGCCATTCCTCATGGCCAGCAAGCTGGAGCAGCCTGATTTGACCACCAGCAATGCCTACATGCTCTTCTGCCTACAGAAAGGTTCAGCAGCTAATAATGTGTGAAATCTGCCTGGACAGAGGACCAGGTTTTCCCAGAACATTTCCATAGTCAGCCCAATTCTTCTGAGAGAACCTGAGGAGTATTGCAGAAACTGTGCTGAAATCAGCTTGAAGTTTTTAGGATGTATTTGAATATTTTTTCTTTGACCTGCATGGTTGAAATAAATTTTTGCAGCAGCTCAGCAATTGCATGTAACTTTTTTTATTGTTATTCAGCTAGAACAACAGTTATCTCTCCTTAGAAAATCAGCCCCTATATCCTGTAATGACCTTTTACTCTGTGTTTTTTTCCTGTTCACCCACTTGTTTCATGAGCTGGGCTTGTGTATTTTCTCTTCATTTTTCTAATAGGTATAATAAGAGTGAAGGTACTGAAGAGCAGATGATTTCTGTGCTATAGCTTTAGTAAATTTTGTGAGGCAATTTTCAGAGTCATATAAAACCTGAAAGTGCATTAAATTGTCTATGTAGCTATAGTAACAAAGCCTGACAATTAACATTTGCATGCCAAAAACTGCCCAGAGAATAATTAAGCAGTCTCTCTTTACAGAAAGCAGTGTACAAGTTCTTTGTTTACAGAAGTTTACAGTAAAACCAAAATGGTTTTCACCCAGTGTTTAAAGCATACAGGCATAGGGATGCCCCACTAAATAAATGGTGTGCTGCAGGTGCCTAGTTGTGCTATGATTGTTTTGGACAAATTTTGTAAAGCTTGTAGTGAAGGCCCAAAGCAAGAGACTAACACCAATTTTCAAATGTGCTGCACTCAATAGACAGCTGAAAAAAGAAATTGTGGTCTGCTGACTACCATTCCAGTTGGAAACCCCCAATTAACAGCATAACAAGCCCAGAGAAGACTTCCTCATTAATAACCAGTAATGACAGGCAGGGAGTTCACCTGGTACCCAGAAGTTCCGGAAACCCAGGAATTTCTCAGAATCAGTATCTTTTTCCCTGCTAACATTTTCCTCATGAAAGTTAAATAATCTGGCACAAGCATATACAAGATTAATTTTCAAGTGAATTATACATTCTGGCATTTGTCTTTCTTCCATACAGGCACAGTAATGTCTCCTGGGAATAATTTGCAGAAATTATTCAGAAATTCTGAATTTACAAAATTATCTTTAGAAAACTTGATGGGACATATTTATAAAGTAGGTGCAGTGATTGAGCACTCAGCATTTTCATTTGCATATCCCAGTATGGATTTGCACATATGACTGAAGTGAATAAAAAGGCAGATAGATACTCAGTCCAAAAAAATATATTCTGTGCATGAAAGTGTTGCCTTAAGAAAGTGCAGGAGAATTGCAAGTATTTTGTTACAATAGCTGTCAGAGGGGTTGCTCTGGGGACAAAAAAATCCCCCGTTAAAAATAGGTCTTAAATTTTCTAGTTCATTTCTTTGCTTGAGTGACCTGTGAAAGAATTAGTTCCCTAATTATGCCAACACAATGGCTTAACTTGTCAAGTTGCAAAAGCTTGCTGTTAATCAGCATCTCTAATTCAGTAATAGTAAGTCTGTGACAATAAGAGAAAGCAGAAAAAGATTCACAGTTTCTGCCATTAAAAACTATTATTTCCCACTCATTTTATTTCCCACTCTCTAACTCTATGAGTTAGAGGCAATTCTTGTACTCAAAGCTGTGAGACCCCCAAACACATTACCATAGGAATAATTTTACTGTGGCAGCTACTGTTAATTGCCAGGCGGTGTGATGGAGGTGCTGGCTATTGGTCTAGTGTGTTTCTGGGCTGTGAGAGAACTGCCTTTCTGATAATGGGACAACAGAGCCCACTCGACAGGGAAGAGATTTAAAATCTTCAGATTACAGTCATCCTTGACAGAATTTAGGAAAAGTCAAGTTATATTAGCATTGAGTTGGATTACGGAATAGGTGCTTTTTTCTTTCATTGTTGATGACTTATCTGAATTTACACTGTTATAAATACTAACAGACTTCCTTCTGAGATTCCTCTGGAAACTCAACAAATACACAAGCTTACTTTGCTCTGCCTTCCACCTCCTGCATTTTCTTATTACCTTTCCTAGTAGCATTTTCTATCATCTTAAATGATGGCATTAGCTTCCTTTCTTAGAGGAAGTTGGAGGAGCTCACAAGATCACTGATGGCATAACCATGTTTTAAATTTAAAAACCCCAAACCTTCCTGCTTCCTTTTTTTTGTTTTTTGCCATTTTAGTACTCAGATCTCATGTTCTTGGAAAGCCACAGACAACCTCTACTCTGACAACTACAGTGTAGTATATTAACTATATCTTCATTTTTAAATAAATCAAAAGCAGAAATAAAACGTCTTTGCTTCTCTTGGGCACAGAAGAGTTCCCATAGCTAGGTACCCATCAGGCTGCTGATTCAACAATGCTGCACTGGGCTATCAAGCAACCCTGAGCCCAAGCACAAGCTACAGTGCTGAATTTGGCTTAACCTGAACACCTTCTCAGCTCACTCTCTGTACCCAGCCCGTATGTCAGGAAGCAGAGAGCACTAGCAGGCCTAACTTTACAACTTTACCAGTTCTCAGGAATAACTGGAGACATTCGTGAGAAAAGGGAGCAATGCATCTGCTCCCTTCCAACTCCACACAGGCTGTTGGTCCCCAAACTCAGCTGCCAGCTTCCCTCAGTCTGAGGGGTACAGAGGAGTCTCATGCCTTTCTGCTACCCTTGCTCTTTTGCAGAGCCATTGGTTGGTGTGAGTTGCATGGTGGCTGTGTAATTGTATTAGCCAAAACCTGAAGCTGTACAGGATCGCAGAATACGCTGAGCTGGAGGGGACCTTCAAGGATCATCAAAGTCCAGCTCCTGGCCCTGCACAGGATCATCCCCAAGAATCACGCCTAGTGCCTGAGTGTTGCCCAAATGCTCCTCAAATTCTGTCAGGTTTGGTGCTGTGACCACTTCCCTGGGGAGCCTATTCCAGTGCCCAGCCACCCTCTGGGTGAAGAACTTTTTCTAATATCTAAACTAAACCTCCGTGGCACAGCTTCAGGCCATTCCCTCGGGTCCTGTCACTGCTCACCAGAGAGAACAGTTCCTGCCCCTCCCCTTCCCCTTATGCGGAAGTTGTAGACTGCCATGAGGCATCTCCTCAGTCTCCTCCAGGCTGAACAGACTAAATGCCCTCAGCCACTCCTCAGACAGCATCCCCTCAATGCCCTCCACCATCTTCGTTGCCCTCCTTTGGACACTCTCTAATAGTTTTATATTTTCCTTATATTGCAGCACCCAAAACTGCACACACAATATTCCAGGTGAGGCTGCCCCAGAGCAGAGCAGAGCAGAGCAGAGCAGAGCAGAGCAGAGCAGAGCAGAGCAGGACAATCCCCTCCCTTGCCCGGCTGGTGATGCTGTGCCTGATGCACCCCAGGGCACAGTTGGCCCTCCTGGCTGCCAGAACACACTGATTACTCATGTTCAACTTGATCAGGACCCCCATGTCCCTTTCCATGGTGCTGCTTTCCAGCATCTCATTCCCCAGTCTGTCCATACATTCTGCCCCATCCCAGGTGCAGAATCTGGCACTTTGCCTTGCTGAACTTCACACTGTTGGTGATTGCCCAGCCTCTGATTTGTTCAAGTCTCTCTGCAGGGCCTCTGTCCTTTCAGCTTCGTATTGTCTGCAAACCTGCTTAGTATCCCTTCCAGTCCTGCATCCAAGCCCTTTATGAAGATGTCTAAGAGCACAAGACCTATGATAGAGCCCTGTGGTGCCCCACTAGTGACATGTCACCAGCCTGATGTCTGTATTCACTGTAATCCTTTATGCCTGACCTGTTGTGAGCCAGTTGCTCACCATGTGTTTATCCAGCTGTGTGCTGGACATTTTGTCCAGGAGGATCCTGTGAGAAACAGTATTGAAAGCTTTACTGAAATCCAAGCCCTTGATCACCTGAGTGGGTTATCTTGTCATAACAGGAAATCAGGTTTGATAAGCAGGACTTTCCTCTCGTGAAGCCGTGCTGGCTGAGACCAGTAACTGTACACCTGGCTTCTCTCAAATCAGCCCACAGAGAAACTCAGAGGTCTGGATTTCTGCCAGTGTAATGATCAGGAGTAGACAAGACTGAGGTAGTTAAGAATGCCACCGTTTCCCTGCATCATTTCCTTGTCTTCCTTGCAGATGCTCAAGAGTGACATCAGATGTACGTGCAGAAAGCTGAATTGCTACCTTCTGAATGTGGTTTTGCATCTGAAACTGCTTCCACCCAACTGCTTACTAACCCTGGATTAGAAGTCTACTCTGCTTTTCTCTTACTTCCCATCTTCCTCAGATCCTCTAAATTTCCACAGAGTCTCTCATAATTTCTGTGACATTTTTGACCTTTTGCAGGTCCTCAATCTCTGTTCCACTTTTGGGGAAAACTACACTACAAAAAGTCCCTTTGCAACCAGCCATCTTGCCTGGACCAGCTTGTCCTTCCCACTATTCTCAACATGTCATTTCTAAAATGTGAGTTACTAAGTCTGGTCCCATATGCAAAACATGTGGTATTGCACATGTTGGAACATCTGATGACAAAGTAACTTCAAAAATAAGGACATTTGTCCTAGCTTGTTGGCTTCTGGAAGGTTTTTAAGCTGCTACTAACCACGGACTTCCTCTTGGCTGAAGCCTGTGAGTGACAACATGTGCAAGCAAAGAGCTCATTAACAGTCAGGATGTTTGAGGGCGGTGCTCTGTGTGCAAAGCATGTTTAATTTTATCAGCAAATCAAGCTATTTTTACTCACAAAGTACTCTGTGAAAATGACAAGAGCATGGGAGAGCTGAAAGATTGCAAGATATAGAGGCAACTATTTCTATTTTGAAGCCTCTGCTGAGAAGATAAAAATTATTGAGGCTGAAATGCTGCATTCCAGCATTTACTGTCTCTCTTGACAGTAGAAGCACCGTGGGAGACAGAAGAGCAAAAATTAAGTTAGAGAGATAATACACAGGAAGCCGATGTTATGTTATATTAAAAACAGCCAGTACTTACAGTGACAAGCCTGGAAACTAGAAAGGAAATACTGCAATACTAAAGTATGCAGAACATGTAATGCCTATATTATTTTCCCCCTCTTTAAAAAATAATATTAAGCACAGAATTATCACCAAAAAAATGGCAGGAACTGGATGCCAAATGGGAAGACTACTTCACAGATCAGTGAATAACTTGGCTATCTCCCTTGGTTACAGAACTGTCCTGATCTTAGGAGATGCAGATCATTTGTGTATGTAAATGATGCCTTTATGATTTATAGAAAAAGCCTAAATAGGAAAATCACCCCTCTTATCTGTGCTGAAGTGAGAACACAGTACGGAACTGAAAATCAATAAAAGAGAAAGCTGATCTCTTCCCACTCCATTTAGACCAGCAGTCCGCTCCCCAATGCTCAGGTTAGGTACTTTTTGTGAAGTACACACTTGCTTCAAGAAGGCTGAACTCAATGATTACCAGTGCCTAGTTCAGGCACCTGCTGGGTGGCAAAATAAATACTGGCTTTGCTGGAATCCCTCTGTGCCAAAAAAGCTCTAACCCAAAACAACTGAAGTAAACACAGTCTAATCCTCTTGCAGGAGAGGAACTGTTATGAAGGTGCAGAACAAAACATTTACTGTCATTCTTTTTTTATCTGCTAATCTTTTAACAACTATGGTTTTATTTTTACTAAATTATGTAACTTGTGGTAAAATTATTTTATTTAATTATTCTAGAACAGTTGCCACAGAAGTTTGTAGCTCCACTGTCTGCAAAAAGAAAAAAAAAATCAGCTTAAGACATATGTAGTTTTATTTCTATGGTTTCACATTTTTCTGACAGGTTGTCTTACTCTGTGAGATGTTTGACTCTTTGAAAGACAGTTTTACTTCAGTTAGGCAGGTTTAAGACCTTGATTTTAGTTCCTAGGCCTAAGGATGTGTCATAGAAACCCATACATAATTAGTTTAAAGTAACATGTCTTGCGGCAGGGCTCATTGGCCACCAGTGGTGCTGATGCTACTGCCAACCCAGTATTTTATCTTAAAAAGGGGAAATCCTGACATCTCAGAGTTACCCATTCTCACTGGCACTTCTCAGGATCCCATCTTGGTAAATCTATCCAAATTACTATTTTACATGAAGCCACACAAATCAGCTACAAGTCAGACTCAAAATACTTAGTATGCATGGTTTTTGGATGAGGAAGGGTTCTTTTTTGCAAGACTGTAACCTGATTTTGGCAAGTGTGTTTTTATTCCGTTGTTCTCCTTTAGTTGCTTGAGAGTCTGGATGAAATCCTGGTATTAATGAGTCAGAGGTGAAACTCACATTGCTAAGTGTGAGATACTGGTGTATCTTGGTGTTTAAAGATATTAACAGTAAAATGTATGTTGAGGCAGAATTTCCTTTCCAATGCTATAATTTCAACATTCTTCAGCTAAGGAGCTCACAAATCTTGTTTGGCACCATGTACTCACTCAGCATGCTATAAAGGGAAAGAAGCCCAGCCTTTAACACTTATTAACATGGGGCAAGTAAAGCATTAGCAGGCAGACTACTGGCTCCCCACCTGGACAGAAGAGAAGTATGCTTTTTCTCTCTCACATTGATTTCTGGTCCTTGGGCTTTGCCTGACAAATTCATAATTAGATTATTATTTAATAACTAGACATTCACACTATGTCCAGAATCTTCAGGCTGTGTATCTATATATCTGTACTACAGATGGAGAATTTTCAGAACCCATGAGACTAATGGGTTGTTTCTGCTCTCTGTTGTGCATTGACAAAGGCTGTGTCATGTATCTAACCACAGGTGCTTATATACCACAAAGGCTCTTCTGGGAATCAAAGCATCGTACACCGAGGGCAAGAATTGGGTTATCCTCTCTGAATTTCTCTCTGCACACCATACCTAAATATTAGTAGTGTTTTACAGAGGATACCACCTCTGGAGGCAGCTCTGTCAGCAGCTCCCACTACACTATCTGCAGGAAAGGGACCTCACTTTCCTGACGTCTGGATGCCTTAACCAGGATCATGGGATCATGGTCCATCTCCTTATGTGAGCATCTTCCAAGGTGAGGTAGGGGCTGGGCTGGAGACTCTGAGACTATACATTTTAATTTAAACATCTGAAGTCAACATCTTGTTGACTTTCCATCTCCTGGGAGATTTCAATTAATCTTAGATGTCAAAAAAACTAGATGTCCACTTCTGAACTGGTAACTTTATGCTCCTACTGTTACTGCTCCTAACTCTCCTCTCCTGCTGGCGAGGACCATCAGGAAGACATCCACAATAGGTTGAACGTTCCTCTGTGGGTGCCCATTTTTTCCTTCCAGCTGCAAAGGGTGACCCGCTCAGAGAGCTTTGGAGCTTACAGGTGTGAGAACTGGAGCAATGAGTCACGATCGAGATGTCCGCATCCCATCAGCACACACACGTAGACAAAAGTGCGGCTGAGAAACCCCGCAGCTCTCTACAGCGCCGAACTGCAGCATTTCTGAAACTCACTGCAGAATTTAATATCCGTCGTCTACCCTAAAAATACATTTGCACCTCTTCTCCTTACTGTAGTGTCTTACGTGTTCTTTCTCCGGAGCGCTGGTGAATAGCAGGACCAACCAGTCCTCCTCGGGACCCCCTCGGTTGCTCGGTACCTGTCCTGGCTAACACACCTCCTTTTCGGTGCGCCCCTTCCCGGGCGGGGGTGAGTCCCGCCGTGCCGAGCCCGCCCTCCGGCCCTGCCCGGGGGGAGGGAGGGGGGCCGGGCGAGGGGCGGCCCGGAGCCCGGCGCAGCGGCACCGGGAGCAGCAGCAGCCCGCGCCCCGCCGCCGGCGGCTTCTCAGGCGGCAGCGGGGGCAGGTGCGGGCGCTTCCGCGTCGCGCTGCGAGGAGGAGCAGGACGAGAAGGAGGAGGCGGCTGCGAGAGCGGCGGGCGGCGCGGCCAGCGGCCCGGAGCCGGGCCGGCGTGCCCGTGGGCGTGCTCCCCGGCGGGGAGGACCGCCCGCCGCCCACATCCCCGCCGCCGCCGCTAACTTTGCTTCTCCGCAAAGAGCCGCCCGCCGGCAGACGGAGGGTCGGCGGAGCCGGGGTCCGAGCCGGCCCCAGCGATGAAGGGCCGGCGACGGTGGCGAGGCGAACATCGCCGCTTCGCCGCGGTGCTGGTGCTGTACACGCTGCTGCTGCTGCTGCTGGTGCCCTACGCGCTGGACTACGGGGCTAGGCGCGGGCGAGCGGACGAGGAGCCGCTGCTGCGGCGCTGCCCGAGCCTGGAGGAGGCGCTGAGTGAGTGGGGCTGGGAGCAGCGGCCGCCGCTGGACGAGGAAGAGGAGGAGGATGAGGCGGGCACGGCCGGGGCGGCGGGTAACGGCAGCGCGGGCACGGCGGGGAAGCGGCACATCTACCTGCACGCTACCTGGCGAACGGGCTCCTCTTTCCTCGGGGAGCTCTTCAACCAGCACCCCGACGTCTTCTACCTGTACGAGCCCATGTGGCACCTTTGGCAGGCGCTCTACCCGGGGGACGCGTTGAGCCTGCAGGGAGCCCTCCGCGACATGCTGCGCGCCCTCTTCCGATGCGACTTCTCCGTCCTGCGCCTCTACACCGCCCCGTCCGGCCCCCGCGACCCGCTGGCCCCCGCCCCGCCCGCCGCCGACAACCTCACCACGGCCAGCATCTTCGGCTGGCGGACCAACAAGGTGATCTGCTCGCCGCCGCTCTGCCCCGCCGCCCCGCGGCCCCGCGGGGAGATCGGCCTCGTCGACGGCGCCACCTGCGAGGAGACGTGTCCGCCGCGGGCGCTGCGGGAGCTGGAGGCCGAGTGCCGCAAGTACCCGGTGGTGGTCATCAAGGACGTGCGGCTGCTGGAGCTGGGCGCGCTGCTGCCGCTGCTGCGGGAGCCCGGCCTCAACCTGCGGGTGGTGCAGCTCTTCCGCGACCCCCGCGCCGTCCACAACTCCCGCCTGAAGGCGCGGCAGGCGCTGCTGCGGGAGAGCGTCCAGGTGCTGCGCAGCCGCCACCGCGCCGAGCCGCGGGGCCCGGCCCGCCACCAGCAGCAGCATCTCCTGCTGCCGGCCGGGCTGCTGGGCGGCGGGCGGCCGCCGCAGCCGCAGCACCGCGCCGAGTTCTTCCTCGGCGGCGCGCTGGAGGTGATCTGCCAGTCTTGGCTCCGCGATCTCCTCCTGGCCCGGCGCGCCCCGGACTGGCTCCGCCGCCGCTACACGCAGCTCCGCTACGAGGACCTGGTGCGGGAGCCCCGCGCCGAGCTGCGCCGCCTGCTGCGCTTCGCCGGGCTGACGGTGCCGCCAGCCCTGGAGGACTTCGTGCTCAACATGACCCGCGGCGCCGCCTACTCCTCCGACCGGCCCTTCCTCATCTCCGCCCGGGACGCGCGGGAGGCCGTGCACGCCTGGCGGGAGCGCCTCAGCCGCCAGCAGGTGCGGCAGGTGGAGGCGGCGTGCGGAGAGGCCATGAGCATCCTCGCCTACCCCCTCAGCGCCGGCGACAGCCGGTAGCGCCCGAGCCCCACGTCCCGGACGGGCGCCGTCGGGCAGAGCTGAGCGCGGGGGTCACCGCTGCCATGGTAGGCGCCCACTCGGTGGCCCGGGCGCTCCCTCGGGGACAGCCCCGGCTGAGGGACGCTCGCCTCGCCTCGGGTACAGGCAGCGCTGCAGAGCCCAGGCACCCCCTGCCGCTGTGGCTTCGTTGTGGTTTGTGTGTGTTCCTTCTGGGCTGCGTGGAGAGGGCAGGGGGATGTTTTATTTACGAGAAGGGTTTGGCGAGAGGCGTCCTCCGAGTACGGCATCACTCTTGGAGCCTTTTAGCATGAAACCGTGACCCTGTATAAAGCACGGGTATGCTACAAACAAACTGCATGAAAATTTAAAAATCCCCCAGGTGAATACTCTCAGCAAGGAACTAGAGGGCCTGGAAGGTGTTTCTGTGAGAGCATTGCCCTTCTGGAGCTCTGAATCACACTGACCTCTGTCCTACTGCTGCTGAAACACAAGAGGCTTCTGTGAAGTCTGCGAGGTCAGCAGGGCCCTGGACAGCCAGGAGGGTGCCTGCTGCAGGGTAGGACTCAGCACTCCTGCTCCAAACCTGCTCTGCAGGGATGGTCTCTGCCCCTGTTCATTGCTGGTGCTGTAGGGAGGGGGCTGAGGGAAGGGGAACTGTGTCAAACTCTGTCCATCCTTCTGAGCAGCAGGGTATGTGGTCACGCAGAGAGGGAAAGCATTTGCCTGCTTATGTGTTTCAAAGGTATTTGTGGCAGAAATCTTTGCTTTTCATAAGAAATCTGTAATTGTTTTGAAAGTAGGATTTTTTTTTATATATACATATATTGATATAGTTTGGTGATACTCATGTGAGATGCTGGTGACTAACATGTTTCTTTGGAACACGTGTAGGGGTGAATGAAACTGGAAGGCAAATGCTCGACATTTCCGTTTGGTTTTCCCCGTCAGATGAGAGAATCACTTTTCTTCTCTCTCTTCCGGGCTGACACATTGTGCCGTGCTCAGGGTCCTCCTGATCACATCCCTGCCAAACAATAACATCCTCTCAGCTGGCAACTCCTGGACAAAAACAAATGTTTCCTAAGAGGCTAAGACAAATTAATCATGAAGTTCACAAATAAAATCTTACATTGAAAAAACAAACAATTGAAACAAACAAACAAAAAAAACCCCTGGAGTTTTATTTTGGATTTTAAAATTATGTGTTCTTGCAGATATCCTGCAACTTGTGCCAGAAGGTGTGTGTGTGTATCTGCAAGTTGATTGTTTCTTAATTTCATGAAGTGGGGATAGAAGGTTCAGTTGTAGTTTAAGGCTGCAGTTTCCTCATTTCATAGAGACTGCTTTTGAATCTATTACAGTCTGGTAGTCTTTAAATGGCCCCACAAGAATGTACAGGATTTTAGGGATGCTTATATGTGGTCCTCATACAAACCCAGAATGTGGGTTTCAAATTGAGAATAATCCAGGATCAGAAAGAAAGCAGTATTTATATAAAATGCTGAAAATAAAGGCAGTTCAAAGATGTTATGTTATCATGGAGGAGGTGTTTGAATTACACTGTACATTTTTGTGCTCTTGAGTGTTATGCTGTACAGCATATCACTAAGTTAGGATGAACCTTCATTTATTTTAGCTCTTTTTTCCCTTGATCTTCCCATCTGAGAGTATGTTGGCACAAGAGGCGGGTTTCTTTCATTATCTGACAGGAAAATGTAGTAATAAATATGTTTTTAAACAAATTTATCCATTTTCCTGTAGCGTACTTCCTACAGTTTTGCAACCTTGGGCTTCTGCTTGAAGTAACAATTAAAGGGTTTCATTTTGTTCTGGGAAACCTTGTGTCTTATCTAAGGGATGTTTCTGCATTCTCTCACAGTGCCTGTGACACCAAAATTTGTCTCTGGGTGTTTCAGTGGCATTTAATAATGGTATTTGTATAGATAGACAATACCTGTACAATGCCTTGATAACTTGTGTCAGGTAACCTATTTTGGAAGGCTTTTCTGGGACTACACCCAGCCTGGCTTGCACTAACAGGTTTGGAAAGAAATTAAGATTTTTGTGCATGCCAAAAGATTATACGGTACTTATTTTCTTAAATTGAATGTGAGATTAAAATCCAGTATATCCTGTTGATTTTTTCTTAGCAAGTTGCAGTCACAGAATTGTGTGATGCAACAGTTAAGCATTCTCCTCATCCTGACAGGGAATCTCATCATGCCATTTCAGGTGGTAAATGTCTTTCATAAGTCTTTCAAAATTCACACTTAATTTCACTTGAAATGGTTCATCATGATGAGCAAAGAAGTGCTAACATCTAGCTTTACTAGATTCTTATAGCTGTGAGGAAATCCTCTTATTGGAAATTATTTGGTGTTTTCTGAAACTGTTTCCATGTTTGAGCTGCAGAGGTGGTGAAGGGTGAGAAGCATCTGAGGTCACTTGGTGTGTTCAGCCTGGAGGAGACTGAGAGGAGAGCTCAGTGCAGTCCACAGCTTCCTCATGAGGGGGAGTGGAAGGGCAGGCACTGATCTCTTCTCTCTGGTGAGCAGTGACAGGACCCAGGGAATGGCCTGAAGCTGTGTCAGGGGAGGTTTAGGTTGGATATCAGGAGAACATTCTTCACCCAGAGTGTGGCTGGGCACTGGAACAGCTCCCCAGGAAAGTGGTCACAGCACCAGCCTGACAGAGCTCAAGAAGTTTTTGGACAATGCTCCAGGCACATGATGTGACTGTTGGGGCTGTGCAGGGCCTGGAGTTGGACTTTGCTGATCCTTGTGGGTGTCTTCCAACTCAGGATATTCTATGATAGGTGCATTTTCTGTGTCAGGAATTATTTCTGTCAGCAAAAGTTTTTCACTAGCCTGGTTGCTCTCCATGAGTGATTATTTTTTATTTTTTATTTTAATTTTGGTATAATGTGAAAAGGGCTCCATTGGGCAAAGTGTACAAAATATAGCAAGTGCAATTTTTGGTTTGTATTCAGTGCACCTGAATTCATTAGAAAACTCATCTAAAAAATCCATAGGGAATATCCAAAGCTGAGAAAGGAGCAAGTAGGCCAAAGTGACATCTTAGAACAGTATGTGGATGACAATTGCTTAATGACTGGTGGTGTGACATGTGAGCTTCAGTCACATGTTTGAAGGTTTTCTGAAATTCTTCTGCCCAAGGAGGACAACTAAGGCTCACCAACAAATGCATCCCATTTTTCTCTTCAGGGTGCTTTGATGGCATTGGACAACATCATTCAGCATTACAGCATGTACTTGGTCTTGAAATTCAGGCCATGAAGAAAAAACATATATCAGTGTTGGTATTTACCTGAAAAGACAGAGGACTGATTATAACATCCAGCATGGAGTTTTAGTGGAAGAGATCTTTGGTACCAACCAGAACTTGCTGAAAGCAGGACATCCATAGTTGGACTGCATTTTGAGAGCAGCTGGACATTTATAGCTTGGGCAGTTTGAGGTGAAGTCACAGTTCTACTGGATGATGTAGAAAATTGAGCATTTAGAGCAGAGCATGGCATGATAAGCAAGAGAACAGTAAACACATTTTTATAGCCAACTTGAACTTGGAAAGCTTAGAACTGGAGTGCAGGACTCAGCCATAAAGTTTTAGTATTTCAGACTGAGATTGATGAAAATTACCTACTTGTGCTACATTGTGCTAGAATGAATTAAGAACTTTTATTTATTTAAAAATCATAGTGGGAAATGGGTACAAAACTGACAAATGCTCACAAGACATTTCTGTCATCTGTGTTTACTTTACTTAACTTCTGGTTGTCACTGAGTTAAGGGAGTTAGAAACTTCAGTACTGTAATTATTCATAAAAGGCTGGGATATTTCCATGTTAACTGCTCTTTCACAACATCATACCTGTATTTAAATTGTTTCTTTTGGGGAGGCAAACTAATGACATTCTTGTGGGAAATGACGGGAGTCCAGGGCCAAGAAATACTTGGGCCCTGCCTTATTTCTACTCCTCAGGATATTACTGATGGAGTCCTTGTAGATATCCACAGTATGTACTTACATACTGCAGGTACAATAGAAATAGTTTGGCATCAGTTGCAGTACCTAATAGAAGTGTTAGAATGGTTCTGAAGTTACTTATTTAACAACTTCAGTATTGCATGAGTCATATTATCCCCCTCCTCCCCCATCAGTCTGGGCATCAAGAAAAGTCCTGAATTTCTGCATTAAGTTCTCAGTATCACCACTTTCAGTGAAGCTCAATGATAAAAATACTGCAGAGTTTCTGGGTTTGTTATGGTAACACAATTAAACAACTGAAACCCTGAGAGCCAACAAGCCTGACAGCATGTTCTGTTCCTTTCTTGGACACAGAGAGCTGTCACTGAGACTCTCTGATGGTGCATGTCATTTCTCAGTCACCATGCAATCCGTGCAGCACTGGGATTACCTGAGATGTTGTTTTGTCTTTCCCATTTAACTTGACGTGACACCTACCGCCATGGAGAATGACAGGGGAGAAATATGATTTGTCAAACCTTGCACTAGCAGTTTTCAACACCCTGCTGGCTCTGTGTGTGTGTGTATGAGGGGCCAGGTCCAGACTGTCCTCTTGGCTGTGTTTGAAAGACATGAACGCTGGATGCAAACACATTGAGGTGGTGGGTTTCAGGGATTAAGGGGCCTGTTGTTTGTTGCTGAGATGTATATCTGGCAGTCTCAGCTCTGAGCAACAGGTTGGAAGCTGATTAATGTTTTAGGATCTGCAGTCTGGATATTGAATACTGTGAAATTTTTGCTTCCAGCACTGAGATGTTAAGCTCTGCTGTTAACCAGGGGCACCTGCAGTGCCATTTCTTGTTGTTAAGTGGGAATCCAGTCCTTCCCTGGAGCTTCCAAATTTGTTGCCCTGTTTCTAAAGGTCCAACTTTGCCAAACTTCAACTGTATATAGACTGAATTGTGATGGGCATAAGGTTTAAGTCTCTTGGAATTTCAGTCAAAACAGTTGCATATTCTTTTTAATTTAGGATGTGGTTGTCTTTAGCCTGTGTTCAAATATTCTCAAAGATTTTTGCTTGGAAATCATTTGCCAGTTCAGTGTTTTGGGACAGGAACTCCAGTTTGGGTAGGGGGAAATTACCTCTTTGTAGAGGATGTCCCCTATGTTTTTATTTTTACCTCTGCTTTCTATTCTGATTTGGCCAAATATATTAATGTTTGTATAAAATGGATAGCACGTGCTCAGTAAAAGTGGTTTTGGTATGTGTGTATCTTTATTTTATACCAAATAAAAACTGCATTGGTCTTATCTCAAGTGAGCATGTGCAAACCTCTTTCTTTGCCATAGAAAACTCAATGTGGTACAGTGGGAATCAAAACCATGTAACTGTCAGGGGCTTCATCACTGGGCTCAACAGGGAGGAGGTTGCCATTCCTGGTTCCCACTGATGCCTTCTTTCCTATCCCCTCTTTCCCTGTTGTAGTTCTTCCTAAGGAAGACCCCCAAATCCAGTGTTCAGCTTTCCAGTGCTTAATAATGGAAAATACTATAGGTGAGAGGGGGAAGACATTGATGATAAATGGGGTAAACATGAGGGAATGGGGAAAGTAATTCACTTTTAGTTGAGGGTAGTGGGATTTGTTGGGCAAATGACTTGGGTGTGGGATGAATTAGGGACTGGGATTTGATGAGGAGAGACAGGAAGTTGTGACTGCTTGAGTTGGAAAAATTGGCTAGGAGTATGTGAGGGAAGGAAGGAACATGGACACAACAAGCTAGAAGTAGGGACCAAGAACTGGGAATTGCCCTGAGTGTATTGTTTGGAGGAGATGGAGGAGGAAAGCTCAGGGAAGGAAGGGGGAGAAGATGGAGAGCAGGGAGAGTCTGAGTCCAAATTGCAGGGGGAAACTGGTAACTCTTCAACAGCAGCTTTTGCCATGTCTCAGTTCAAATGACTGTGCAGACAACTGGCAGTGGACCAGCCTCTGGGTGTCGAGCTGGTCCACAAGGCAATGGTGACTTGCTTTCCCCTATACCTTTCCCAGCCCACATAAGCACATCTCTCCTGCAAAACAGACTCCCCTCTTTCCCTCCATATAAGGAATTTATTAACTGCCCACCTGCTCTCCGAGCAGCATTAGGGTGGGATGCACAGGAAGAAGTGCTCTCCTGCAAAACTGAAGTTTTAAAGCTCAAATTTGTAAAAATAGAGTTTTTGCCCACCTCCTGCTACTGTTGGGCTTGGTCTGTGAGTACAAGGGATGATGTGAGAGCTGTCTCACCCAGCTGCTTTTGTCTGAGCTCCATTTGGGAGTGTCTTTGCAGTCACTTCTGCAGTGGGCATTACCACCAGGCGCCAGAACAGAGGAGTCTGGGGGAGGTCCTTGTCTGTGTCCTTGGTTCAAGTGACAGGTATCTGTGCATTGGATTTAAAAGTCCCAGTTCTAGCAGTGACTCACGTGTATATCACTGACATCTATTGTTTTCAGTATAAGCTTTTTAAAAATGCCAGGAAAACTCTTGTCTATGCTCGCTTACAGAGGCGTTCAATGTCTGTGCTGCAAAGTCAAGCACTGAAAGAGTCAGACTCAGTGTCTGCTGCCTCTCCTTTCATGCTCCTCATCAGGCATGTATCACAAGTGGCTGTTTTTTCTCCAGTGCAGCACTTGATCAACACTCAGGGTTGGACACACCTGGGGCAGGAATGGATTGTGCAGCACGTCTGGCACCACGAGCACCGCCTGGTCCATGCCAGAGGTTAGAAAGCGGGCAGCAATCTGTTAGGAGATTGAAGGAGGTAAAAAGGATGGAGGCAGTATCTCATGGCTGAGGTATTTAAAAGCTCTCAGAGGAGCTGGACTTAGTCTCTGGTGCCACAGTGTCTGTGAGATGTTAGACAAGTAAGTTAGGTTTTCTGAAGAGGCCAAGTCCAAATCAGGCAGAAGCTGAGTGACAGTTTTGGTATGCTGGAGCTGGCTTTGCAGAACTGCTGTAGCAGCAGCAGTCAGTGTTCAGGCGTGCCTGGTCAGGGAGCACTGGTGGCTCAAGGGGTGACTCTGAAGCCCTGAGTGAGCTAGTCATGAAAAGGGCAAATGTATGGTGGTATTAATTGTTCTTTGTCATAGGCACCTGAGCCCCAAGGGGGTGAAGTAATATTTTTAATAGATACAGAGAAATGTCAGGTGGAATAACTTGGAGAGGACCAAGCTGTGTGGTTTATTTAGTCTCAAAGTCAAGGTTGAAAGAGGACAGCAGTGCACAGCAGCGTGAACAGCAGTGTGGAAGAGAGGTAATGAAGCTATGAACAATACTGGCATAAGAATAGATTTTTACACATCAGCAATGAATCATTTCAGCCTGGAAGTTGGAAGAAGGTAGGGTTTTTTTTAACCATGAGAACAGCATGGCAGGAAGGGATGGAAGAAACAACTCATTTTAAAAGACAACTCCTATAATTTAGGAACTGATATGGTAGACTACCGTGTTATGACTAGATATGAAGCTGGTGGTCCAGAAGCCCCACAATCCACAGAAAGATCTGTACAGAGTGCTGACGTCTTCTGAAAAATCAGCTTTAATGTGCACAAAGACCACAGCCCTAGTTTAAAGATGCTTCGTTTGTGCTCTGTGAAAAGGAAGGAGTGCTGACTTTCATGGAAATGTTCTTAACTCCAGACTCCAGTTTGTTCTGGAGTACTCTGCAATAGGTTAGTGTCTCATAGCATTTCCTATGAGGAAATCTGGTAATTGTGCCTCTGCCAGTATTTGAATAAAATATATTGGAGCTGTACAATAAATCAAGAGGAGCACAAAGCCCGCACCATTAACACAGCAGTTGTTGCCCCTTTTTTTCTCGAGATGAGAAGAGCTGAAGGGAAAGGAAAGGTGGGGTGTGTTTGCGTAAGCAAAGGCTGTGTGCTTGTTCACTTGCCATGGGTAGAAATCCCAGCTGTGCCAGCAAGTGCAGGATGTGGGACCACCCAGGCCTAGCATGGCCCTTGCTGTGGCTGAGCTGCCTTTAATGCTTTGCCATACAGCTGTGAAATGATTAGTCCCTTGTTTATTTATGCACAGGCATGAAACTAGTTTCAGGTGGGCTCTGGATAGGATCTGAAGTGCAGCACTTGTTAAAGTAATGGGAAAGGACTGTGGGAGATCAATCCAAGTACAGCAGAGGCCTCTCTGATGGAAGATTTGAAAAACTTTCAGTGGCTTTTCACAATCACTTCAGCTGCTGCTTGAGCAGGGATGACTTGACTGAATTGTTGTGAGTATTCACCCCCCCGCTCCTTATTTTTTTCCCTTTTTTAATAAAACCAGTTTAAGAATGTGTTTAGTGAAAGTTTAGTGATACTTAACTCTTTCTCCAGTGGGTTTAGAGATGAGTCACTTGTTCCAAGATGGTTTTAAAATCATTAAGGACAAAGACTTCATTTAGCAGTCATTTACTCTGTTATGTCTGTATGTCCACTGTTAAAAAATTGCTCTCAATCATCAGTTTGAATCTGTCTTGATTTAGTTTAAGCCTGTTATTTCTCTTACTGGATGCAGAAAACAGCCTGCTACCATTGCTCTGTGCTAACTTGTTCTTGTCACAAGCATAGAACTGTATTTTTAAACAACAATAACAACTCTCCCCCAAACACTCAGCTTTCAAACTTATTCATTTCCAATTGAGGTCTCTATTTTACAGTTTTTGTTTCAATAGAGCACTTTGGTTTGTTCATCCTAGTTTATTGATCCACTTCCATGCTTAAGTCCCAGTTCTGCCTTCGTGCCCTCAAATCAGATAACCAGATAAATATTTCAGTCATTTATATAACACCAATTTCTTGCGTGAAAAGAGGTGCTTTTGCTTACCGGAAAATTGGTTTTGTCTGTTTACAAGGTTTTTAATGTCTAAAGTGTGGAAACTGCTAGAAAGCAGGACCCAGCCTCAAGCTGCTGCAGTAAATGCAGAGCTGCTTTAGCATGAATTTCATTTTGCATCCTTAAATTTTATATTGGAAACCATATCTTCCTATTGACTCTGTAAATTCTTATTAAAATATTTGCTAGTTGACTCTTCTAAGGACTTACAGTCAAAGCAGTTCTGTTCAGATTGGGTGATAATAATAATAGCTAGCCAATATTTTTAAAACTTTGTTCCTTAATAGGAAAGGAGTTAAAATCTTGACAAGCTGTGTAGGTTATGTGTAGCTGCCTTGATAGTTCTGCCCTGGAAAGTGGCCCTCCTGCTGCTTTTAGCTCTCTACCATAGTTTAACATGCTGCTTGTAAACTGGTAATGCTACCCCTGAAGGAAGCAGCTAGTCAGCAATTTTAAGACTGCATAAACTTGGCTTATTTCTAAACTGAGTTTCAGGTTGCTTGGAGCTGTCAAAGTGTGTCTGGTCATGCCTGTACTTACAGCTTCACAGATTCCTGCCAGGAGGGATTCCAGTTCTGAGACACTGAGCTCCTGAGGGCTGACCTTGGAGCACTCCTCAGTATGCAGAGTGTAAAACTCCTTTACTCGCTGCTGAGCAGGTGAGTGATGCCCCAGCCCTCACAGCAAAAATCCTGTCCTTCAGAAGTTAGGCTGTGCCTTTAATAAACATTATTTTAAAAATCTGTACTATTGCATGAAAGAAAAGGTCCAGGGATAAGTGGAAGACAAGTCTCTTGTGATCTCTTACAGAATAGGTAGAATAATTTTGAGCTAGACATTTAATTAATGAAACTTTTTCATCTTCTAACTCTGCTTTGATCTGGGGAATGCACAAGTAGTCTAGGGCCCTACAGAATTATTCCTGGGACTTATTTCTGAGTGCCTGCAGGGCTCCATCACTGCTCTACCCATGAGAAGTTAATTCTGATATTGAGAGGTTTTAAACTAGTGAAGGTAAAAAGCATCCAGGGAGGGTGATAGTTACTCCTTAATCTAAGCCAACTGTAGTATTAGACATATGTAACTGCAAACAGTAATTTGAATACCTGTAATATCATAAGTACAATTAATACAGAGTGAAGTTTGCATCCTTTGAAATCCTTCACATCCTGACTTGACAGTCAAGCTTTGAAATAACTGCTAAAAGGTAAAATCAGGTTGATTTTTGTAACCAAGTGCTTTCATATAAGCATAGTATTATTCTCCAAATAAAGTGTGTAATTCTACAAGAAAAATTGCACATCCATCTTTGCAGATTTTATTGGCTAAAGGCCCAGTATGGACCACCTTCCTTTTTAGAAGCTTTTTGGATTTTTTTTTTTTTCTTACTTGCTGTTGTCCTGCCCCACACAGACAGGGCATCTGTACTGAAGCATGCACCTATGGATAGCTTATAGTAACCTGAGGGAAGTTCTGTTTACATTTGACCATAGTGTTGTAGCAATTAATTTCTTCCTAGTGAAGGGAAATCTGGGAATTTGCTGGCACTCCCTTCTCCTCCCTTTTTAAATACCAGTACCCAGGATAAATCACATCTTGCCCTGTTTATTCTTCCGGTAGGGTTTTACCAACATGGGTGTTTCTTGTGCTTGAAGAGACTTTCTCCCAGGATCCATTAGATGAAGATGCACTATGCACTTTGGGGGCCCTCTCTTTCACTGAAGCTGCTCAACACCACTGCCTCTCTGGGGTCTAACCCCAAATTCCTGCTGTGGCTAAAAAGCCCAACTGAGCTGTTTTTGGCTGGGGAAGTTAAGATTTTTTCAGAGCAGCTTTGTGTTTTGGATTTGTGCTGCAGACAGGGCTGATAACACAGGCATACTTTCCTTATTGCTCGGCAGTGCTTGCACAGAATCAAGGCCTTTTCTGCTCCTCACCCACCAGTGAGGAGACTGGGGGTGCACAAGGAGTTGGGAGGTGACACAGCCAGGAGAGCTGTCCCCAGCTGGCCACAGAGGTACCCCAGAGGATGTGGCCTCATGCTCGGCATGTAAAGCTGGGGGCAGAAGAAGGAAGCAGAAGACGTTTGGAGGGATGGTGTTTGTCTTCCCAAGTCACTGTTGTGTGAGATGAGGCCCTGGTCTCCTGGAGATGCCTGGACACCTGCCTGCCTGTGGGAAATAGTGAATGAATTCCTTGTTCTGCTTTTCTTGTGTGCACAGCTTTTGCTTTCCCTTCTAAACTGTCTTTATCTCAACCCACAAGTTTTCTCCTTTTTGTCCCTGCGATTCCCTCCCCCATCCCACTGGTGGCAAGTGAGCAGCTGGCCTTAGTTGCTGGTTGGCTTGAAACCACATCACTGACCGTGGATACACACAGTTCAAATCCCACTCTTCAGTTAGCCCAGCTGGCTCTTTTGGGCTATGGAGGTCTGAGTACCGAGGGACTGGGTGGGAGCAGGTGGCTGGAGCTCCACAGCCACATCCATCCCCACAGTGTCTGGTCCAGGGGCTGGGAGGTGGTTGCCTCCCGCACAGCAGAGGCTACCAGGAGAGCTCTGCTTCCTACTGAGTGCAACTTCTGTTTGCTGCTTTAAAACCTACCACATGAGACAAACTCACTGCTGTAATAGCACAGAAACAATTTTCTGCACAGGATGACCAGTGTACAGAGAGAAGTGGGGCATAGCAAACCGTGGAGAAGCACTTTCTCCTCATTGCAGTGTAAAAACTAAAAGCACTGCTGAGCAGACGAGGCTGGCAGTTCTAGCAAAAGACAGGTGCATTTCAGTATTGCAATTGTTATACAAAATTTCATGCCATAAACCAAGTTTCTCTCTATAGGTGTGACATGTGCTTAATTACTCATCCTTTCTCAAACAAAAGGTGCTTTCAGGATAGCTGTACATTTGCCTCAGGTTATAATTCCCTTTTTCAGGTTGTATGTAATCATTTAGTATTTAAATTTGATTTCTTGTCCCATAATAAGAGAGCAGACATGGTATTGTTTAATATTTTTAATATGGATGGATTTGATAATTTTATTTTATTGATGAAATGTCTCAGGACACATAGTGTATATAGAAATAATCACATTTTCAAGCGTTACCCTAAACAAAAACTGAATGTAAGCTGTCACTTTTTGCTTTGAGAATATTGAACTTAGTCATGGCAAAGGTGCCCTAGTCTTGGAACAGAAGCAATGTTAGATTGACAAATATCCTTTATTAAATAGGTTTAAGAAAACACAGAATGGCTGGGGAAAGAAAGTCAGTGTGCAGAACTTCTGTAGCTCTTCAAGGAGAGTTAAATTCTGATCACCATCTCTTTTCATTATTTCCCCTCCTCCTTTGTTTGATCTGGTTCAAATATTCAGCTGATGTTAGCATACTGAAAAATTACCGATTATATATGATAGGATAATGCGAGATAAAGCAGACTCTGATATTTCTGCCAGGGCCCCACCTCACGTCCTCCCAGAGGACTGGCAAAGCCACCCACACATCGCTGCTCTGGACAGCACCGGTGAGCAGCTCCGGCACTGGATTTATAGCGCAACAGATGGCTTGTGAGTTTGGCTTCAGCTCTCAGCATTGTCTTTTTAATCACTCCTGCTGTCTTCTGAACACTAGCCAGGATGATTCCAAGCTCTTTCTGACAGACAAGCAGCTATTTTATAGGCCATTGCACTTGTAGGCACACACACACTGGAGATGCTTTTCACTAAGTGCAACATCCCATTTTACAATCAGCCTTGGGTTCCAAAGTTACCTGAATATCCCCCATGTTTCACTTTCCTGTGGTCCCCTTCTCCAGATCCAGCCCCGCAAATCTCTAGATGACAGTGCTAGTAAATTCTTTCCACTGTGAAAACTGGTGAAAAGATAAGAAACAGAACAGAGAATAAATACTCAGTTATTAATCCTCATAGATTCATCTTCCTACAGTGACTAAGACAGCATGGGCCAAGGCTTCTAGAGAAGGGACTTTCCAAATATCTTACAAAATGAAGTATATCATCCAGACCTTCGTTGTCTGCATGATCATTCACTCTTTCTAACAACAGATTCAGAAGTTATAACACCTCTCTATCCCAGCCATGTTGATGTAAATCTGTATTTTATTTCTCTACATAATAATGTTTACTTTTTGCTGTGCCTTGCAACTAAAAGGGTATCAAAGCAGCTGGTGGGCTCCAAGGTGGAAACCATTAATTAGATTTTAAGGAAGGAAATTCCAAATCAGTTCTTTACAGTGAGAAGAGAGCTGAGTCGCTGGCTTTGCCTTGAGGAAAGACCTGAAAGTATCAGCCTTTTTCATTTCTGAGATAAAATACAAAGTTCATGTGTATCACAAATGTGTCAAGCCACAGTAAGTTTTGCATTACTACCAGCCAAATAAGAAGAGAAGACCTATTTCTGACTTGACTACAAATGACAACTATGATTATTTGTTCTAGTGCAGCCAGTGGTGTAAGTCAGTGTGAAACAATGAACTCCACAAAAGCCAACACCAGCTTGTACCTGCTATTTCCCAGAGACTCCAAGGTCTATTTGAAGTAAGGAAGTAATAAGAAATGGAAAGATGATGCTGACCTAGAACAGTTACTGTTGGAGGTGTTTCACAAATGGGATGGGACTGCTGGGTGACACATCACCAGCTTTTATTCTGGGCACCAGTCTCAGGTACAGACTCAGGAGATGGAACAAGCTCATGTCTGCCACGAGCAGCCGGAAATCTCTTTGTTACAGAACATTTTATAGGTTTTTCAGCCAATAGCATATTGCTAAAGCTTACAGACAATTGTTCTATCCAATCACTTAAAGCCCACGTACACCTTCTTCAAACAATGCTTACTTGTTTGTTTTCTATTAACAATACATAATACTCTATTTTTAAGCTTAAAACTTTCTATTATCTTGGTAAGCATATTTTTCTGCAGTCTTAAGGTCTATCTTGGCCAAGCCTAAAATCTCAACTATTGTTTCACGTCCTTGCATATTGTATTATTGTATCTTTGTTACTTTCAGGCCTTGCAGCTGCAGCTAGCTCTAAGTTCTCTGCTTTTTTTTTCCTGAGGCCTATTTTCACAGCTTCTGAGAACCTCTACTGTTTGCCCACAAGTTACACCATCTTCATAACTAACCTGAAATTTGTTGATAGAACAGGAGCTCCAAGCAGCACTAACATTTCTTTCCTTGGATGAAGCCTCAATCAAGAGACCCAAAGCTGAAGTTACTGCAGCATTTTGTCCACATGAATGAAAGTTCAGCCAAGCTTGTACACAAGCCAGCCAGTGGCAGAAAGCCCAGCAGGTGTTTATTCCCCATCCTCTACTGCTACTATCCCCACAACGTGGAGAGCTATCACAATATTTTGCTTTCTCTCTCCTCCCCACCCACTGTTGTATTTAAATGATAATTCCTTGCCATTCAACCTCTTTAGGAGACTGAGCTCCCAAACTGGGACTTGGAGACCTGCACACCGTTGGTGTGCTGAATGCCAAGAAACCAAGCCCTGGTACTGCAGGGAGTTGCTGTTCTCCTTACATCCTCACTGCTTCAAGTGCAAATATTGAAAGGACAGTTGCATAGCTGCCAACAGAGTGAAGATGTCTCAGGGGATACAGTACTATATTCCAGTTCTACTAATCTCTGCTTGCAGCAATTACTTCAGCATCATTAAAGACATTTGGTGCAGTAGCACCCAGTTTCTTGCACACAAAAAGCTGTGTTTATTTGGGAGGATAGGATTTAAGATGTATTACAGCCCTCCCTGACAGCGGTTAGACCGCTCCCAGCTTGAACCTATCACACCATGCAGGCTTTAGGTGCCTCGGGGGATCTGAAGCACCACAAGTTTTGGACAGACTATCTACCACAGCAGTCTTAGTCAGGACAGCATGATATCTTTTGGATACCTGGTGCACTTTTATGTTTGAGATAACCCTAAGACACCACCTGAAACCTTACTGATATGTTTATATCTTAAATGACAAGAGGGTAAGAGCTACAAGAACGTGAAAATTCAGGTTAAGTGCTGCTTCTGATGTCGAGTATTATGAACTGACCAAAACTAATTAACTGGCAACCTGTAGCAAACTGCAAAGGCAAGGCATAGCAGCCTGTCTCCCTTGAAGGAAGGAAGCAAACTAGGAACATCCTTAGATGGCTTACATTCTCCTTGTCCACCAGAACCAGCTATGGGTCATGTGATTTTACCTCTCTTTCTTTACTTCTGATATCCCAAACTCAAATCAGACAAACTTACCTCAAATGACCCCGTGTGCTGGGAGTTGTTATTTCACAACAGCTATTACTAATCGGCTGATACGATCCAGAGAATGCCTTCTGGTGTTCTGCTTTCTGGTATTAATCTGTGTCAACATCGAGACTTTCAAGCCAAGCAATTTAGGACTGAAATTCAAAATCAGGCAGTGGAGGATAACCTCCCTGATTAAACTGAAGTCTGGAAACAAAAGTCATAAATATATTACAACATGGAACTGCATGACCTACTTCTCTTTGCCTCAATAATAACAACTTCAGAGATTTTACTAGTTAAAAAATAAATCCAATTCATTTCTCATAGCCTAAAGTTAAGTATTTTAACATTACAGCACAAACCTTTTAAGTTGGGCATTCACTTTCTCTGAGGGAATGCAAATCTGGAGGGTTTTTTTTCAATTAGAAGCAGAAAAGCGACTTTTAATTGCAGCATTTCAAATTATTGCCATTTAATTAATCAAATTTGCATAAGTTAGCAGAGTAGCACAGCTTTGAAATTGTGCTCAGGCACCAAAGTGAAGTTTGACTATTCTGCCTCCCTCTCTCCTTTTTTAAAATCTGTATCTAATGTATTTCTATGTGACATTTTCAAGCTCCAAAAGGTTAAAAAATGCAGGAAATGTGGCTTCAGAAAATTAAATTTAAAATTATTATGTTAATAAAAGCTAGAACTAACCCAAATATTTTTAATTTTCCTAGGACAAAGATTGCTGCTCCCTTGCAAGCACCAATAGAAATCCTTTCTGGCTCTGTACTACTGCACAAGAACCTGAGGGAAACACTGACTTTTCCCATGGCACCTTAGCATGTGCCCAATAAGCCAGGGTTTCTCTCCCTCCCTGCAGATATCTTTCTCCACCAGCAAGTTCCCTGACAGAGACAGTGCAGGCAACTAATAAAGTCTTTTATTCTAGTATAAATTATAATGAGCTGTCTCACCCAGTTAACATTCAGTCCCTAGATAAATCTTCAAACCCACTGGCATTTTGGATGTCAGCAAGTCCATGTGGGGCAGTGCAAAATAGATTATTATCAAGAAATACCAGTGGAAGAGTGAATAAAGCAGCCAAAGCAGATAGGTCATTTTATTACCTGAAAACCTGAACTGATTCTAATATTCAATTGCTTTGTTGCAAGTGTTTGATTTCCATAACAAAAACATTATATAAATTGCAAGTATCAATGTTATCTGAGTCTGCAACACAGATTCAAATATTAGATAAGCATTTGCATCCTGTTTGTACGTGTGCATGTTTCATAAGGCACCTCCATATTTATCACACTAATGTTACCATAGAACTGGTCTCAACATTACTATAGGCATTTTAGAATCAAAAAAACATAAGAAATGGTGTGAGGTTACTTTAAAAAAATTGTTCAAAGTTATTTTCCTTGCTCTGGAGTAGGAGCAAGTCAGTTCTGCCCTGTAAAAGCCTTTGATTTTATGATCAGTCAGGATGGGGTGGTTTTATTACTTTTGCATTATCCCAGTGCCCTTGTTTTAGATAAGGTATGCAGAAGCCAACATAACTTCTCAGCATTTAGGACTGTAAGATTAAGAATAGTAATTGTTTGCAGTGCTGTTCCCACAGTAGAGCTGCCTGTTTAAACCATTTCCTGGCTTTGTAATTCACTGTTTCCTCCACACTTTCCTCCTCTTTCACTTTGCAGGCTTATTTCTACTGGAAGTTATTTTTCAGAATGGCACTCCCAAAAATTCCAGACCAAGAAGAATATGTGGTTTTTCCCTGCACCATATTAATCTCTCCCCTAAACCTTGGGAAGCAAGACCCTGCTTCTGCATTGAGAATAAAGTTTGCATGGGCTACTTTTTACAGAGTGTTTTTCAATATAGGGATATTTGAATTTGTTAATCTACATGGCTTCAACTGATTCACGTGTTCAACTTATTCAGCAGCTTTGTCCTACTTTCTGCAAGTCTGATTATGACCAAGATTGTTTATAGCCAGTCCAGGGTATTTACTGGCTGCTTTTCTCCTGGATGATCTGTGTCTCCTAGTCAGGGATTGTCTTCCCTTTCTTCTAAGGTTTCAGTGGGTCATGAGTTCAGTAATTTTCAGCTCCCTGCTGATGCATCTGTAACTCCTCTGGTTTCTCCCCCAAAGAGGTCCTCCCCCAAATGTTAAAGAAAAGCATATGAAGTTTAGGCTTGAGAGTATCCAAATTCCATTCCCACACTTGTGCAGAAGCAGACACCATGTCTGCCAAGGCTGAGGTCAAGCATGTTATTCCAGGGAGCTGCTTCAGAGTTAAAAGAAACACTGAACCTCTCTTTGAAAGGCATGTGAAGCATATTAGTTCTTAGGGTTTTTCTGTCCAGAATAAGACTAAAAAACATTCTTCTGACCGGTACTGAAGTCTAAAAAGAGACTGCAATTGGAGTTAAATTGATATTATACATGAAGGACCATGCCAATCTTATTATAAAGACAAAAAAAATCACAGAATTTGGTCTCCTAAGTAGCATGAACAGCTCACACTATCTGTTAAAGTTGCTAGAATTCCTGCTGTGAGAGCTTTCCCTCCCCCCCAGGAGTAAAACATAGTAGCCATCATTTCATTAAAATAGACGTCATTTTAACCTTTGCTATTTACTTGCTTCAGATCAGCTCTTCGGAGGTTCAGCCAAAAAAGAATTTTTTTCACTCCTCCAGTTGAAATTCCTGTAGTCATTTCCCCAAAGGCAATTTCTGCATTGTAAAAGTAAATAATTTTTTTTTTTTTTTTGTCTTTTCATAGGCCAGAAAACATGCATCCTTTGAATAGGGCTAGACTTGGTCAAGTACCAAGTATGTGATACTTCACCCTTCACAGCCTTGTTCAGGCTTATCAGAAAAGCCAGTTTACATTGCATAGTAGACATGTAACACAGAGTGTAAACACACTTGTCATAGTGTTCCTCCTTTCTGATAACTGGAGATAGAGGATCAGAGCTGCTCCTGGAGCCAGCAGCAGCAGTGCTTGGAACACCTCTCACGGAAAGCACCCTGAAAATTCCAGTGTTGGGCGCCTGCTTGTAGCAGTGCCCTTGGCAGTCACAGGATCTGCTCACGGCTCCTCAGCTTTAACTGATGAACTGCCTGTGCTCCCAGGGAGGTGAAGGAAATTGACTTTTTATTGCAAAAGACATGCAGGCCTGAAAAGGAGTTGTTCTACTCAGCCATCTTCACCAGGGTTTGTTACTCTGCACCACTTAAGGGCAAAGCCATTTAAGAATCAAACTTCCTCATCAGGGGAACAGGAGGGGCACTGATCTCTTCTCTGTGGTGACCGGTGACAGGACCCAGGGAATGGCCTGGAGCTGTGTTTGGGGAGGTTTAGGCTAGATATCAGGAAAAGATTCTTCTCCCAGAGGGTGTTTGGGCGCTGGAACAGCTCCCCAGGGCAGTGATCACAGAACCACCCTGACAGAGTTCAAGAAGCATTTGGACAACGCTCTCAGGCACACGGTGGGACCCTTGAGGATGGTGCTATGCAAGGCCAGGAGTCGGACTTTGATGATCCTTGTGTGTCCCAAGTGGGAGCATTCTGTGATTCTGTATTGTTCTTAAAATTTTTCTACAAAAAGACTCTTGGTTGCCTCGTCTCTTTTCTTAATAATGTGAGACAGTTATTACAAATCAATACCCTTTATAAATTTACCTTGGAGGGACAGACAGGGAGGTAGATCACTCATTAGAGAACACATTTGAAAGAAAGCAGACTAGACAACACAACTGCAAAGTTTCTCTGCAGCAGGAAGTTCACGTACTGAGGTTAGCCCAATAAGTTTAATAGTTAAGGAAAAACAGTGGGTATTTACTCACACACAATTTTATGAGAGGAACAACTGAAATGGCAGCAAGAAAAACACACTTTTTGGACAAACTGATATTACATCACGTTAGTGGGCCACAGACTCTTTAAAAAAATAAATCTTTTGAGACATGAGAATGAAATCACATTTTAGCATGCTTCAAATAGCTGAAAGGCTCTTCAAAGCATACATTTTCAGCTATTGGCAAAGACAATGATTATCTCCTCATCTGGAAATTAAAAAGCATTTAGCAATAAGTTAAAGCTAGCCTACATGTAAATGGGCTAAATACTAGTCAGAGAGTTTTCCCTTTTCACATTTAAGGTGATACTACAGTTCATCACTCCTGTAGCTTATATGCTGTTGTGCAATGCCCCATTGAAGTTTCACATCTACTCTGAGAAAGAGAACAAGGGTAAACAGCTTTCTTTTAGGATAGTCACAAATGGTAAAAACAGTAGTATTTGTTCATCTGTTTAATTAGATGTTTGCTGTTTATCACACACAAGAACTGTAAGCAGAGTCCATGGATTCTTCTGAGCAATATGAAACCTTCTGGTTCTATGCAAGTTCAACACTGCCCCACTCTCTTTTTTCCTCTCCTCCTCCTATCTGCTGTTTTCCCCAGCCCAAGTTTCCAACCATCTTCATATGCAAGAAAATTTTACTTTGTGACTGCTACCCGAGGGAGCCTGGCTCCAGGCTCATGTCGGCTTCAGGTACGTCTTACACCACAGGAAGCTGGATGTTTTTCTTTTGAGGCACTAGAAGTTAGGCTAAGAGTAATAGTCAAGTTGCCCAAAGCTAAAGGGACAAGTAGCTCTCATTGCCTTCCTACTTAGATAGCCAGCAAAGAAATTTTATTTTCCCTTTTTTTCCCTGAAATAGATTAAGTACATTTTGCAGTAACAGATTCCCCAGTCTTTCATTCACACATCTGTAACCCTGAAGTTTACTGTCCCATTTCACTTGAGTTTTCTCAGCCTCATGAGAGAAGTTAACAAGGGATCTCTCCACATTCAGATACATACACAATCTTTTTTGTCTCTTAATAATTATCAAGTTTATAGTTGTCCTTTCACATTCTCAAGCTAAGCCAAGACAAGCTCAGTTCTATGACAACATTTTCATGTACCTCTCTTCAGAGAGAGAGCTGCTGCAGCTGAACAAGACAATTGCAGCATGCTAGTTATACTTGGATTTGATAAGCAGTTGGAAAGAGGAGAATAACCAGTTTTCTCATTTGTCTGTTTTCAGACATATAGAAAACCCCACTGTCAGCATCTTGAGTAAAAAACAGGTGACATCTTCAGACCCTAGTAAAACCACTTATGCGTGTTAATTTGTTTAAATGAACACCCCCACCTCAAGTGACACAGTGGCCTGCAGTCTTCCTTGATCCATTCACAGAGCAAGAGTTATTTTTACTGAGTCAGTAATCATGCATTGTATTCCAGAGGAAATACTAGCCGGGTACCCCTGCTTGTAACTTCATGATCTGCTGCTCCCAAATCACGTTCCAGTGCTTCCTCCGAACTACTTTTTGTTCTCCTGCTGTCAAGGTTAGTGGTAGCTGTATGGGGGCCAGAAGAACCATTTGCAGTTATTGTTGTATCACCATATGTCACGGTAAGGTCACCATCATTCAGAATAAAATCAGAATCCTCTTCTCGGAGCTGCTCCTGATTCTGAAAAAGAGAAAAATCTTTATACAATGCACAGCACCTTTCTTTGCCCAGAACATTACTGAAGAATTTACCTTCATGTCAATGCAGGAGAGATAAGGTTCCACCTTAAGAAATGTTAAAAATAACCTTGAACCCAGTGTTTGCAAATCAGCTTACTGTTCCCTGTATAACTACAGCTACTGGGGAGAGATGAGAGGGAGCTGAAGCCAAGAACTAGGTTATGGAACGGGTGACCCAGGATTCAGTAACACTGGAAGCACACCAGAAGTACAAGAGATGAGTGGTACATATTGGGTTTTGCATGACAATTTAAAAGGCAGTACAGAAGATCAAGCACAGTTGAGCCACTCCAGATACAGAGTTGCTTCTGTTGCTAATTAGTCAAATTCATTAGTAAACTTTTCATGCAAGTTGATAAGAACTCAGAAAGCCCAAAATCTCTATATTCAAGGATTCCTCGCCACTTTTTTTTATACACCAAGAACTAACAATATTCATTCAAACTATGTCCTTACTTTTACCTGTTACTAAATAAAGAATTACTTGACCTAGTTCTTTGGAATGCTCCTGAGCCATAAAGGATAGATACAACAAAGTGCTTGCTTCATAGTTTTGTAACTAGTTTTGATGTGTTTTTTTCTCAAAAATAATTTTAGAAAGACACTCACAAAACCCTGTGAATTTGTTTTGGCAGAGATGGAATGAAATATATAGTCAGAGAATAGAAACTGCTGAATTGTAATAAAGCACTTAATTTCTCTATCATAGCATAGTACAGCAAAATGCAATTGTACTGTGTTTCACTCCCATTTAACCTGGTAGAAGGCAAAATAGCCTGAAAAATTGGTCAGAAAATGGGCTTCCTTCAAATTTGAGGAAAATTCTAATCAGTACTATAAGCTTGCTTTCTTGCAACTGAAAGCAATTATTTCCCCACATGAATGGCTCCGTACTGCTTAGCAGGAGCTGAAATGTGTATTGCTGTTCCCTCGGTAGGCTGGACACGGATCAGGCTACATTCTCAAAATGCATTATTTTCTTCCACTGCGGCAAAGGAAGGGGGGCACAGGCCATGTGAGATGGGATGTCTGTGATCAACGTGAACAGAAAGTGCTGCCTCTACTGCAGAACAGGAGTTCAGGGCACTGGAGATTGAAAATGCTGATTAACCTGTCCATGATGAAAAATGCAGCTCCTGGCTAAATAAAACTTCCTGGGAAAGCTTCCTGTCATTATGTCAGAAAGATAATCAGACAAAATAAAGCAGCAGAAGCCTCTAGATGATACAGAATATATAACTAATGAGGACTAGAAGAGGTGTCAGGAGTTTCCCAAAATCAGCGAAAGAAATGGTGCAGTTCAGCTTTGGGTGCAAGACAAGCCCTACTTCCAAGGAATGCTAATTTCTTAGAACCCTAATGGCACTCAAATTTATCATTGCTTTTTTGAGACAGGGTTAGTCTGATAGAGAGCACTGTTCTCAAAGAGCAAATACATGTTAGGACACTTGTCTTTTTGATCACAAAGAAAATGCTGACCTACTGGCACCATCTTAAATAGAAAAAAAAGGGAGAAATTAAAGGGTTCAGCTATAATCGGCAGAAACAGCCTTTGCAATCTTTTAGTTGCAAAAAAGTTAAAAGTCTGAGGTGCAAGACCAAAATGATTAAAAGGGTCACAAAATAATCAGTTTAAGAAAAACTGCTATCTGGATATATATTGTTTTGAAGAAGGGCATTAAAATAAGGACGAAAATCAGAAGAATGAACAAGAAACAGGCAGCTTGTGACTGTTGACTGATTATGTTTTAAAAAGCCAAAGAAGGTGCAAAGGTGTAATCACACGTTCCCCTTCACTGTGTTTGCAAGCTTGGACAAGCACCAAGGAGAGGAAGGCAGAGCTAGCAGAGCACCAGAAGGTATTGCTCTACCAGGGCCACATGTGAAGTGGCTGCAGCAAGCTCCCAAAGCACCTCCTGTCTCCACAATGCTATTGAACAGCAAACCCTTGAAGCCACCTATCAGGTTAGAAACTGGTAAGAACACTTGAGCTTCCCCAAAAGGCTGAGGAGCTCTTGGAAGCATGATACTGAAAGAGGGTCACACACTTTATACTATATGGCAAGTCCTGACTGTCTTTCTTGGTTTGTCCAAGGCTACACTTACATGTAACTAAACGTGATCAGTTCCAGAGAAAACACTCAGCTTTCTCTCAAGGTAGTGAACAAACATTGCCTTGTACAAGCCAAGATTCACTTATTTGCTTCCATTCTAAATAGTACTGCAAGCAGCATGGATTTTATTTCATGTATTTCCCCAGAGAACACCCACGAAAAATCTCATGTACTACACAGATTTACTATGTTTGCAAACAAAGAGGACGGGTGAATAAACCTATCGTGCTTCACGCAGCATGAACAATTCTTTCACGAAAGACAGGAAATGTATCCAAATAGATCCACAGAGACTTGAAATACTCCCAAGAATAACCCTAAACAGGCCTCTGCAATTCCCTACAGTTCTGTAGGAAAAGCTTCAATTCACCCAGAAAACACAGGTCTGAATGACACTGCTTAAACTGACACACTAGAATGGCTAAAAACTTGAATCCAAAACTCTGCAAAAGCCTGAACTCTGCTTTGATGTGCTGACCATAACCTTGAGGGACCTCCCTGCAGACTCTTGGTGGTAAAAGCTGTTCATGCTCCTATGAATGCATGCTGGCCATGTTTTTTGTTACAAAAGCTTATTTAAAACGAGTTACTGCTTGCAAAGCCAGTCTTTATTGCCTCCTGAGATAATGTTAAAAAAAGAGCACAGGCAAAGTGTGATGCATGTGCAAAGTGCTGGCAGCCATCACAAATGCTGGTGCTGAACAGAACACAGGCCCCACTGATAACAAAACTTGCATCAGAAGTTACTTATCTTGTGGCTCCAAAATGAAAGCATCAAGTACCATGCATGCAAAATATATTCCAACTTAAACCTAATGCTCCATTTAGTTTCTTGCTCAGCTGAATTTAAAATCTCCAAGGAAACTAAGTAATTTTTGCTATGGAGCTAGAAGCACTAAGGAGGGGGAAGGGGCAGCCTGGCTGAACAGTTTTCTTATACATTTTGAGAGTTATCTCCTCCAAAGATTGCAAATCAAGTTTCTTCACTGGGCTTGCATATTTATAAATTACTTCAATTACTTCTAGTTCCATACCAAGCTGTCACTGTGTATGCACAAGAAATACACTTTTTTTAAAATGTGGAAGAGCCCTGAAACAAACAAACAACAAAAAAGTATCCTCAGGAATACTTCTTTCAGTTGGAATATTTATTCTGATAGAATAAAGACTGATAGAACAGAAAATTACTAGAAGTTTCAAACTACATTTCAAAAGGAAAAGCAAAATAACTTATCTACATCAGTTTGGGATAAGCTGGAAAGCCCTGCCAACTGGTCATGCACTGAAGACAACACCAGAAAGACAAAAATAGTGATTAAAATTATAATTTTCAAAATTTAACAGCTAACTGAAGCAACTTTCCATGCTTTAAATTCCAACTTGTCTGTCTGGGTTGGAAACAGCCTAGTGGCACAGCCTTAAAGCAGTGGGAGAATGTCAGCAAGGAACACTAACATCATCTCTGGAAAAAATCCACTGTACCTCACCCCTGTGGGCTGACTCAGAGCCCTACACATACTCTATGCAAATTGAGGCTTAGAGGACACAATCTCATGCTGAGGAATAAGTTGTGGGTGGCCTGCATTGCAGGATTATTTGACTTTCAGACTTTCGAACCCCCCTGTGGCATTTAATTAAAAAGACCTACTCCCACTTGTGGAAGAGAGAGTGAATTCTAAGCAAGGTTGTGATAAAATCAGAGAAGAAAAAAAAAATAAAAAAACCAAAACAACAAAAGCTAAAAGCAATCTACAAATATACAGTCAGCATAGCCACATATTTATTGCTTTCTTCTCTATATAGATGTTATAAATACATATTGTGATATTGGCTTTTTGCAAGTGTTAAGATGAATATATGTTAGAATAGCTTTTACTGTCTTTTTCTTTTTAATCCTGCTGGTAGCTAAAAAGTTTTTAGGTGTAGGTCAAGAAGAAGTTTGGACATTAGGGTTAGGACCTGTCTGTACAAAGCAAGATAACCTCCAGTGAACAGATGATGGGGCCCAGGCTGCTGACTCCCTGCAGAAGAAAGAACCCCAGCCCAAATAAAAAGGTGATAAAAGAGACATTAAAACCTAAAAAGGCAGACCCAAGGAGTGACCATGCAGAACAGTTTCTGGAAAAGATTGAATATGCATAAATCCATGTAGCAGGATGGTATATAAAGGGCGTTCCCTCAACACCAGGTGTGCCCTTGGCAGAGAGCCAAACACCCAGCCATTTTAACCCTTTCCTTTTTATCTTTGTCTCCTAATTGTCTTTTTGTTTATATTAAACCTTTTAACATTTATTAGGCGAGTGAACCTCGTTTTTCACATAGATGTCATAACTCAGATACGCACCTGGAATGAGATCCAGGATTTAATACTTGTTTGGGAAACATATTTTACAGTTATGTTATACTTTATTAAGTATTTACAGACTTTTTTTGTTCTTCTTGTTTAACTGAAAATATTCAGTCTTTAATTCTCACAGGGGTACCATTTAATTTTCCTGGAAATACCTCCCAAAAGCACTATTCCAAAGCCATTTCTGTCCCCACTAAAACATGGCTGTCTCTGTTGCTTCACCTGCATATAACAGAAAGGCAAAAAAATTTCACAGCTTATTAACCAGTAATGTAATGTCATAGCCAGGTGCTGTAGCAAAGTCAGCCATGTAAAGAAGCAAATAGACCCAAAGCAACTGCAGGGTTCAGAAATCTTGAAAAAAAGCTAGAAATAAAACATCTAAATTATATTCTTTCCTAAGACAAATGCAGCACTGCACTGAAATAGGAACAGGAAAGAGAATACAATAGGAAAGTTCCACATTATACACCTTAACAAAGTATGCAACCTTACAAGCATTTTTAATGAAGTTAATGTCCTGTATGTATCACTGAGCCAATCTATTAAATAGTAAGTTTTCACATCTGGTAGTAGCCAACAATGAAGAGTAATGAGGTGGAGGGGGGAAGAGAAAATGAGAGTTAAAGCTTGCATGTTCATTCTGGTTAGATCCTCAGTTACTGGACAATTTCTCTCTTAGATCATACATAGACATGTGGGTAATGCACAAGTGGGTTAATTGGTCTGATGCATGCCTTCCAATCTAGACATGTTTTAAGACCTCCAGTCCATTGCAAAGATGGGAACTAGACCAATTTCTTGCATTACTATAGTTCCAAGTGGGCAACAGGTAGCTCTAAGTTCTTTGAAATTTTTCTATCAGGTACAAGTAAGATGCTAATGATACCCAGAAAGAAATGTAGGGAAAGATTTCAAAGCTGCAATTAGAATTCATAACTTTCTCAGAAAAGATTAATAAACAATTGGTCCAAGACTACTTAAGCACAGAGATATCAATATTCCAGAGAACCTGCAGATTTGAGATGTCCCACATAGTACTATGGTTTTATTTACAAGCAGCTCATGAAAAGTTGTAGATTTCAGAAACACTGTACAGATAAGAATGACAAGGATCAGGATCCTGCAAGAATAATAAAACAGAGCATTAATTATTGCAAGACACTGCTGTAAAGACAGTGTAGCAACCTGCTAGACTGAGATAAGTAACTGATTAACAGTTTCTGAAATCTGATCTCAAATTTCTCAGTGGAAACAATGAAGGGAAACTCCACCAGGTTTTTTTCCAGCTGGGTAAGTGTGTCAATGACATCTCTAAGGAGACCTCGAAGTTTAGCAGTAACAGGCAAAGAATCTTGTCCAAAAGTCTTGAGAAGGGATGGAATATTATGGAGTGATTCACTGAACTGGGTTGTTGACTATGCATGTAATTTCCCCATATCCTTAAATGTTATTTTTCTAGTGTAGTATTTGAACAATGAGATAATTCCTGATCTTGAACAACAGAAGCTTTTGCCTCAGGGGAGAGTATCTTAAATTTTTCTGCCTAGAAGAATGAGCACTTTCTTGCAGCATGTCTATAAGACCAGCTGAAACTAGGGCATTACCATATAAAAAAAACACCAATTTGCTGAAGTTGAATAAATAAAAAACAAAACCAAGAGGTACTGAATTGTTCTACTTACATCATAAACCTGGGGACTTGTCAGACAGCGGGCTATCAGGCCACACCAGCTGGGCAGTGTTGTGGTCAACGGAGGGCCACTGTGAGTGAGAATTGGCTTTAAATAACTTAAGTAGTTAAGGAAAACACACCAGTCCTCAAAAACCACTTTTGAAAATAAAGAGACAATTGTACATAAATGTGGTTCTGCCTTTAAACTGTGATATGCAATAATTGTACACCCTCCCAACATTTTCCCCTTGATTGTTTCAAGGGCAGTTTCTTTACTCAGTAAACTTCTGCAAGGACCACTAGCTAACTTTCTTCTTACATGTTTCAAACAGTTGCAATGTTTCCAGCTTCTGTGCTCTCAAGTAAAAAGGAGAAAGCAAAGGTTCTTCAGTGTTGAAAGGTCCGAGGGTATTTCTGCTCAGAAGATGGGAGCATGGTGTAAAGGTTGCAAGCTATAGGTAGCAAGGTGACATTCCTGTGTGGCTCAGTATAGGGAAATACAGAAATTCTGTTCATTCAACATCCTCAAAGCAGTATAGCCACTTGATCTGCTGGTTACTGAGCCACAGAGGTGCAACCAGAGATATTACCCCGGTAATACCCACAGACATTTCTGCAGTGCACATACATTTACCACATGGAGCCTCAGAAAGGCAAAGGGAAAACTGTATGCAAGAACCATGTACCACAGTGTTGAACGAAAGCAGTGCTACCAAGATGACACTGAGGGGACGTGGCCATGGGAAAGGAAAGTGTCTTTACTCCTATTTTACAGGTCTGTGCCCAGGTAAATCCACATTTTTCACATGAGTACTCCACACTGATGATATGCCTGAAAAAAATACCCAAGAGTCAAAATACGTATCTCTGTTAAAAAGCAGCATGTTGATCTTGACTAGCATATGAATCAATCAATTTTATTTTAAATACAAATATATAAGTTGCAGGGTTTCTAGTTACTTTCTTAGGCCTCTAAGCACAGAGAGAATCAAGCCCATTTGTAAATATAACAGCTTCCCTCCTAACCCATTAAGATGCTTAAGCAAAGAGGGGGTTAAAAGGGGACTGTTTTAGCAGTGCCTGGCATAGCTGTTTATTCCAGCAGAGTTACATTTCCTCCTTCACTAATAGTGCGGTTCCACCCATTCCTGGAAAGAAACAAGCTCTTCACCCTTGCACTAACCCAGGCTCCATGTGCCCCAGGCTAGACAGGCAGCAAATCAGCCATGAAAAAACAAGCCTAGTTAAAGACATCTGCTACTTCATCAAAGCTGAAGTTTTCTCCATGTTTAACAGTTATGGGAGAACCCAGGGAACAGCCCACAACATTAAGTGAACTCTGCATTCTACAGGAATGAAGTTCCCACTTATCCATGCGTACAGAGCTCTGCAGGCAATAGTGAGCTTTGGAGCACGCTTTTCCATCACTTACTCACATCTTTTTCAAGTTAAGCTCTCCTGCAAAGAGTGAATTTTGAGACTCAGCCTTTCTACCCAGAAACCAAGTGAATGCACCAGCAAAAAAAAACATGTAGCCATGGATATAGAGGTGGCAATTCTAAAGGTCATCCCATCTGCACAATTTAAGCCCACCCAGCCAATGCTTATTTGAACGCCTTCTTCCAACAGAAGGAGCAAACTTTTATCTCTGCCTACAGTAAGACAGTTCTGCCTCTCAGTGTCAGTTTCCTTGGCACAAACTTCACAGAAACTTTTCCTAAATATTGCTAGTCACCACTGGGGAAAAAAAATAAAGGGAATGTACTGTCAGGATCCTTGAAGTTTCTGTGAAACAGGTAGTTAGGGTGTAATTTTCTCCAGGCACTCCCCCCGCCTTTGCTGCAGCTGCTAGGGAGGGACTGTTCTCTGCAAGCATCAGCTGAGGGAAGTCAGCATTGCCAACTACTCCTTTCATCAGGCACATCCCTTTTGTAAAGGCAGGGGAAGAAGACACCTCTGCTTCCTTCTTAAAAAGACAAAAAAGAAGCAGTCAGCCACAGCCAGATCCTTTCATGCTTATTAACACCAAAGTCTCTCTCTCTTTTTTTAAATAATAAAAATTGATCTTGAGGCACTTTGAGACAGTCACTAGAATTTGAAGAGTTAATGTGGAATTATGAACATTTATGAATATTTAAAATAGCAGGTACACTCCCTTCTGTGCTTTGGGTCAGTACCTCTGCATCTGAAAGCATTGGTCACAGACAGAATTTATCCTAAAGATGGAAGTGCTATTAGGATCCAAACATTTTCAACATGCTAGCTGGGTTAGCCTGGGTGTGAAAGCCTCATGCACAAGGCATGGAAGGAAACTACTGTGCTTCAACCAGCCCAGAAATCTTTCATCATTCAAAGGCCAAGACTCCAGTGAAAAGACTCACATGCCAGCTTCAAGAACATTAGGGCCCTATCACTGGTCATTGTGTATAGTTAGCTGCCCCAGAAATTACTAGGAATTCAGTATTGAAATTTCTTTGGGTTTCTAGGTGTAGGTGATTTGCCATGGCCACAGGATTATCTTTGCCATTTTCTGTTAAGTGACTGTGTAAGCTGTTGAGGAGGAGCAGCTGTGACATACTTAATGTGTCATAATTGATGACATACTGATTAAGTTATTCATCAGTATTAAGTAGATTTAAAAAAAAAACAAACCAAATCCACAAGCATGAAATACAGGACAGCTACACAAAAGTTGCTCAGAATCTTAAACAAGGTTATCTAAATAGTATAATAGCTTCAGAAAGGTTGTACAGTACTATATACACTCAGAGACTCTGCTTTAACACCCATAGTACCTTCTGGATATATTTAAGGAGGTAAGCTGGATCTCATGTAGATTTTTATTTCCAGAACTTTCCCTTTAGAAATCAACCACAGATTTTGGGACTTCATCACAAAAGCAGATGGCTCTGCAGAGCAATGAGTCGAGGCTTAGACATGTACAATGAACTGGAAACTTAATTTGTGCTATGAGCATGATTGAAAATAAGAACAGATTAACAGAACAAACCAGAGGACCTGAAATAGTTAATTGTCTGCCTTGTTTAGGAAGATACTTGACCTCTGAGTGGCTTCTGTCCTCCAGCAAGTGTCACACGCCCTGTGCTAGGGAAAGGAAAGGTCTGACTGCTGAGCCAGTGATTTCCAGCTTCAGTTCTGTGCCTTGAGCCCGTCAAATACTTGAGAGTCAAACAGGAGGAAGATCAAGTGCTTAAGGCTACATATGGGTACATGGAAAGGGAAAAAGTGAACATTTCATGCCTTAAAATTAAGCTGTGTTCAAAAGGATACTTATGATCAAAGCTATACCACAGCCTGAAGAGCCAGGCACTTTCCTGTTTCGTCCTGTTCCTTCGCGCAGAATCTTGGCCATCCTAAAAGTAAGACAGAAACATATTCAATTACTTCAGGCAAAAAAACACAGAACTATACCCTCTGACAATTCATAATACAATGTCCTGTCCAAAAAAAACCCACCGAATTACATCAATACTGTGCTTGAAATGCAGAAGAAAGCTGTTTAGAGACTTGCTTATACTGAGTTTACTTTTCCTAGAAAGACCAGAAATGACTACAGAGAACTACATTGTCTTCATTGCACTCAATTTACTTTAACAACTGAGGAGTACCAGCAACTCCTCTGGAGCTTAAAATTTTATGTCACTCTTAGAATAGTAACAGATAAAAAAATAACTTCCAAACTGATAAATAAGCCTCACTGATATTCCAAGACTGATTCCTATTTATTTCTTGGTTGGCTTCCTTAACTCTAGGTCTAGGTCTAACTCTAGGTTTGATGGTTTTTTCTTAAGCGTGGAAATTACCATATCTGATAAATTCTCAGAAATCTGATTAAATATATCACATTTAAAAGAAACATGCTCAGCAGAGAATTCATATAAAGATGACAATTGAGGGATGTCATGCAAATCTCAGAAATGCTGGATCAACCTTGAAAGGGCTAACAGTGTTAAATATAATCTCTTATCTAGCTGTGCTGCAAATCATCACACCAGCTGGTCTGCAGCTGCATTTGTTTTTACTTTTGTTAGTTTAGGGTTTGAGTGTTTTGCTTTGTGTTTTTGTTTTGTTGTTTGTTGTTTGGATGGGGGGGGTTATTTGTGGCCAGAGGCCAGAATTAAACACAGGAAAACAAATGAATGCCTTGTATGAATCATCTCCAAACAACTGGAAAAGAACAAGACAGGATTACACTGTGTACTTCCGACCTGCAAAAAAATCCATGATCCACCAAGAGTAAAACCTAATACATTTTCTCCCCCTCCCCCTCCCAAATGATATATTTTCTTTAACTGTGACATACTGCTAATCTTGGCTTGGTGAAAGAAAGATGAATCCAAAGGGAACTGACTAATGGACTACATTAGCAATGCAATGCACAGCTAAAGAGGGAAACAAATGGGTAAGTTCTTTATGTTTACATGGGAAAAAACAAACATGATATTTCCACAGCAGACACAGACTGAGAACAGAATACCCATGCCCTGTTTCCTGTTAAAGCAATTCCTCAGTTACTGACAAGCTCAGTCTGAACTGGCCAAAGCCGTCTTTCCACAATACCACTTCCTAACCTCGGTTATGTGCAATAATTGTGGCCTTCTCTGTAAAAGGTGTTTTGAGGCTTGGATTTTTGATTGCTTCCAGATAGTTACGAAACAAATTTCGCCCTTATTGGTAGCCAGCTCCACCATTTCAGCATCTATTTTGTGTGCTGGACACAGGCTTTTGCAAAGAACACAGAGATGCCAAGTGCAGTTTCTGAAATGAAAGATGCTTCCTGGGCAAGTATCTCTTACCTGTACAATATTTAACAAGATAAGAAAAAGAAAGGATTGAAAAAAAAAACCAAAAACAAAAACAAAAAAAAAAAACCCCCAAAAAAGACCCAAAAACAAAAACCCACAACCAAACAAAAAAAAAACAAAAAAAAACAAAAACCAAAACCAAAAAGAAATAAAAAAAAAAGGCAGGAAAAACCACTATGAGAAAAAATAATCCCAAATACATTCATCTATCTCTGACCAGCCAGAACACCAGTATCATCATACAACACTTGTTCCCTAAGCATGCTCTAGATCCAAAGTTACCTGCCATTCAACTTCCTCAAGTAGGTGCCCACCTAAGAACCCCAGCTGTGATGCTGAACAATCAGCATCAAGCAGAACTCTGCAAGAGTGCAAACCAAGGTCTGGACAGAGGAAACTGCCAATTAAACCTGAGGAATTTTTGAGTTGTTTTGTTTTTTTTCCAGACCTTTCCCTCCTCCTGTGAATCAACTCAAGTTTATAGATGAGCAAAACTGAAAATTCTGCTATGAACAGCATTCTTCTAACAATCTTATTGGCCAATAGCATATTTCAGGGAAGAAAAGTCAACTCTTGGGCTGTTACTGATGCATGGAAAGCTTCACTAAAGATTCACAGCAATAGTTTGCTGAATACAAATGACAATTTTCCTGTGCTCCTTCTGCTTCACCCAGGTGATAGGTAGTCCAGGCAGGATCCTGCTGGCATGTGGTTTGGTATACGAGAGTCAAGATCAGATTAACAAATGTAATCTTGGATTCTAAGCAAGTCCAAGGGCCAAAATTTGGTATCAGTTAAGGAAGAGGTGCCAAGAATATTACCTCTTAACTGAGAAGAACTATTTATGCAGTAGCATGCTAAGAGCAAGCATGCTGGGTAGGTGGGGGAAGAGGAAAATGCATTGTTATATGGACCACATTAGTAGATTTGGGAAGGTTTGTGATGCCTTATCTGTACACGGAAACGTGACCACAACAGTGTTACACCCAAAAGCACTGAATGTTTTTCAGTGGGCATTACTTGAATATTGCAAAGCAAAATCCCCTACTGACTTGCCAGCTAGGAGAGAAAGGTTTTATCCATGCATATAACTTCTGCAGTTTTCTATTGTCTTAGTTAGAAAATAAGATTAGCCTAATAGCAAAGTTATGTAATTACTTACTCCTTGTAAGACTTGAAAGCTGTCATTAGTAGGTGGAGGATCCTGATCTGGGTCAACCCCAACCCTACAGAAACATTAGGAAAACAAAGCAAGAGGTGTTACTGAGGGTTGCAAATGCTATAAGCCTGTCAGAATGCATTTTAAAAGCACTTTAAGCACCCAGCAAAGCTGCAAGAGAGGTTATAAGAATAGACTGAGGAAGAGCTGTCCATTACTAACCTGCAGTTACATAGCTATAAATAAGATACTTTTTCACTCAAGAAACTGCTTTAACTCTGTGTTGGCATCAAGTTTAACTGCTTACCTTTGCTGCCAATTTTTTTAGAACAATGGAAAATACTATTTCTTCCTTAAAAAGTAGATGGCATCCTCTTCAGTGGAGAGCATCCCTCATATCCAGCATGAAGGAAACATAAAGATAAGGGCCAGCCTAAATATTTTACACAGCAAATAACTGCCAGATAAACCCAAGAGCGGCTGAAATACATTACTTTAAAAAGACACACACACTCCCTGTTTTAATGCACTATGGGAAATGCAAAAAATATTTTATAAAGGGTGACAACATTAATTTGCTTCAAGTTTCATTCACCTAGCGTAACACAGCCACAGTGGGCTAACAAGTGGCCTGTAGTCCAGCCTTCCATCTGAGTGAGGCAGGGTTTGTGTACCAAGATGGTGGGTGCTGACAGGATAATAAGTTAAGAAGAAACTGTCTGCTCACTTTTGCATAGTTAGAAAGCATCTTATTACTGAACCATCCTTGCACACAGGGCTCCTAGCCAAGACTGGCATTTAATCCTTGTAATTATATTCAGGTTTTTCTCGTCTGGTTTAGAGGTAGACTGGACTTGTCTATTTTATATCCTATTCATGTCCTGATGTCGGTCATCTCTCGTAGAACCTAAACCTCCAACCTCAAAATTTAGATAAGATTCTCAGTCTCAAATGGGTTGTATTTCACTTCCACCATGTTGCAAAACAAGTGTGGGAAAACACATGCAACAGCCATTTCAGACAATAAGATTTTGTTAATGTCATCACTTCTCTCTTAGAAGGGACTGGTTTGCTGCAATTTCCTTGTTACTTGGACTTCTTGTCAGCTATTTATAGCCATGGTTTTTATGCAACAGCATGAATCACCAGAAACCAAGAGAACCTTGCTGGTCAGACCTTATCATTGATTTGTCCCAGGGATACCATGCTTGGATCAAAACAAAACAAAAAAACCAAACAAACAAAAAAAGAGAACACTTTCATACAGCTTCCAGGGCAGCATTTTTTGATGGAACAATAGAAGAAGAAAAGTTTTAAGTCATCATTGTGGACTCACATGAGTTAATGTAGTTCAGGGAAAACCCAGAAAGTTGCTCTGCAGCAGCCTCCTATAAAACTAGTGCTGACCCAGTCTTTTGCTTGGATTTTTTTCCTTTTTTTCTGTGCCTCTTGTTCTTTCCTCATAACTTCCTTTTTCCACATATAGAGTCATCTCAAACTTTAGGCACATTTAGACTGGAAATTCCTTGGCACTGACCAGCCTCAGAACTGAAAAGCTTCACCAGTTTAAAGGAACACACCATAGACATATTGAGTACTGGATTTGTAACACATGCTAAAATAAAACAGCACACACAAGAGCTCTGGGAGCTTACAAGGGCTGAGATGTAACTGCTTTGGCTATCACTACAGAAGAGCAGGTTTTGGCAGGGAAACTGGTTATCTAATCCAGAAAGCCGACAAACAACATCAGGAAACTGACTCAGTACAGTAATATATGTATATACATGCATTCCTTTATAGGTACACATGAAAATAAAAGAAAAATATTTGTGGCTTTCAAAACTGCACCTGGGGGAAGGTCCAGGCTCATGTTGGCTGTGTAAAGGGGGAGTTCAAGAAGCTTGTTCCAAAAGATGAGCATAGCTTGCATTCTCCAAATAGTTTTTATTCCCTGGGCTACCTAATCACTTCACAGTACATAAGAAAACTGAACAATTCAGTGTCTCAGCTTTTAATTGACTTACAAGGTTTGCATTTGTTTTGTGGATTTTAGCTGCCCTTAGGCAGGGGAATGGGACTTAATTGAAGTCCAAAGGCAGGATAACCACAGTGTTCAGTGAAAAGTCCTAGTACATCACAGACCAGGAATTTGGGTTCACTGTTGTGCTGAAGAGGCAAAGAAAACTTTTCTATATTAAAATGGTTCCAATTTTAGGAAAAAAATCATACTACAGATGTTCCTTTCAATATTGAAATCATATATCCACGCAGACTTGTCCATTTAATTTATTTCCAAAGTTATTCTTCAAATTAATTTATATTTTGAATATTGATAATTCATGCTTTTCCATAAATCACATTTTTTTTAAAAATTCACTCTCAAAGTCTGTTCCTCAGTTCAGAGATTATCACCAAATACATTTCCATTTTGAATTCTCACAACTAATTTTTGTATCTTTCAAACAATGTGCTCTTATCCACTACCCTAGCATCAATTGTACAGGAAGCCTTACTTTTTTGGTAGCAAGCCTGCCTGCTTAAGTTTCAAGGTTAAATATCCTGATCTCATGACAAGCATCACTTTTTTTTTTTGTAGGCCCAGGCCCTAGAATTCTAAGAAAGTGTCACCTTTATGACCTGAAATAAAACAATACCAAAAATCAGTCAAGTCTGTCCCTACCTCCTTTACAGTGAAAAGCACAAAAAACATTTAGTTACTTCACCCTTGCTTAACTACTTCAATAATTAAAAATATGAGTAAAGCTAATGCATGTATGTCTTCAACATTGATTTTCTTCTTATGCTGTAGAGAGAAAAAAAAATCAATTTCATGTGCTTAATATATTTTAAAAGCTTCCTGCAATTTAAATGTGCTGCAAAGGTCAATATCAGCTCTCATTTACTTAGGCTGTTTTATAAATTAAACTGTTACTGGATGGATTTACACAGATCCCCTCCCAGAGGTCAGTGGCACAGAGAGGGCAGCCTGGCTGAAGGCTGGGCTGTTTTGCTCAAACCCCATAGCAGAAAGGCAGGGTGAAAAAAGTGTTTTATTCAAGAGGCACCTCTGTGATGGGGACTGAATGGCACAGCAGATGTGGCACAGCCAAGGCCAAGGTTGTGCAGATGCCAGCAAGCATATTTGTTTTCCCCTCCACTCTTTCTGAGAGCCCTTTGCAGCAGTTGTGTGAGGATTCCCCAAGGCTGTAAAAATAAGTAACTCTTTAAAAGAAGATTTCAGATGAAGAATATGAGCAGTTTCTTAGCTGTGACAATGCATATATGTTTCAAAATTGGTGAAAAGTACATTTATTTCCCCCATTGGAATCACTCTGGTATCTGATAGACACCTTATTCCTTCAGTACAGTTACTAGTATATAGAATTCAGACATTTTTATTTCAGCTTTTGCAAGTCATTGGAATCTGTAGACAAGAGTAGCTATAGTAAAAATCCAACTTAAGTGTATTTCTTCACTCCCCCCTAATGAAAACTTTTAAGACAAAAAAGTATTTAAGATCTCTGTAATAGCAAAGGGACTGGTCTGGATCTCCTAATGCCCAACACCAAAACACAGCATTTCTGCCCTTAACTGAGTCCTGGCCTTCTTGGTCTTTACCCTACAGCTACAACTCAAGCATCACAAGTAGGAGAGAAGCTACTCAGACTTCATCTCTCAAAACATTAAGCTTATGTATAATTCAGTAATTTAAACAGTGTGGGAGAAAGTGGTTCACACACAAAACTGAACTAAGTGGATGGAAATGAACAGTAAAAAGGCATACAGAACTACATCAAGTTCTCTGCTACATCATTGTAATATGGGTGGAATGATTTCTTCTGATACTTCAGAAACTTTTCCAGGGCCCTACAACACAAGGATGACAAGTTACCAAAATACCGGGCATTTTTAGATTTAGTATGTGTAATTACTATGGTAACTGCCAAGAATGACTGTAATAGTTAATAGTTCTCAGATTGTCTGTACAAACTAACACATTGCATCTCTGGCAAATCTAGTAGTTTGCTGGAAACCTTTGAGTGTGACAAGGTAATGAAAACTTCCCACTGCCTCATCCCAAAGACTTTTCTTTACATCAATATTCTGTTTGTTTTTATATACACACACACACATAAATACACATCCCCTATAGATGTCAGTTAGAGATTTATCTTATTTTAAATTCTCTCTCTAACCATTTATCTGTTCTAAAAACAAACCAGAATCCTACTCTTCTCTGTTTGATATCTCTGTTTTTAAAAATATTTCCCCAAAGAAGCTGGCCTAAATCATCTAGGAAGCTCCTTCCAACCTGAAAAGCTGTTTCCTCAATCTCAAGCAATGCTGAAGAATACCTTTGTGATTAAAGATCAGAAGATCAAATCCATGGTTTTCAGCTCTCAAGTCTTCCAAGGCCAGAGATTCAAGTTTTGCTTTATTAAATATTTATACACAGAGTGAAAGAATATGTTTTATAGTTTCATTTTTTTAGACATGATGTGTGATCCACACTCCCACAGCTCAGAATAAGTGAATAGACTCAGAGTGAGGAACACCTGCAGCACTCTCAGAAAAGAAGCAGCAGCAGCATGCCACAGTATAGAAAAAGAGCACACACTCAGTGTTACAAAGATGAAAAAAGCCAAGCACCAGGTTAATGTGGTATCAAGGAAAGCACAGTGTCACCTGAAATACAGCCAGTGGCTTTCACTCATCTCTTCCACCGATGGAACATGGTCACCAACTCTGGTACAGCACAAGAATGCAATGTGAGTAACAAAATGCTCATGAGATGGGAGCTCTACAGAGCTCTTCAGCAAAACAAAGCAAACCAACAAAAAAAAGTCCATACCAAATCAAAAAAGACAAAACATACATGAGCAGCAGTGGCAGAGCAATGACAAAGTGACCAAAAAACCAAAACTAGCAACAGCAGCAATGTATGATTGACATATCCAGTAACATTCTTCATTTGTTCAGATCCCAACTGGCAACATATCTGTATTAATGACAGACTACATCCCCCAGAAAACCAGGTTCAGTAGCTCAGTAGCTCTCTGGTGCTGCACACAGAGCCAATCTAAGACAACTCCTACAACTTCAGACCTGCACATGGACTGAAAGAGACATCACAAGAAATAGTCATGAGAAGCTACACATGTATGAGAGGGGTCATCCAATACTGCCTGGTTTCAGAGCACTCCAAACCAACTGGTAACAAGCACTAAATCACTCCATTGCTTTAGCTAAAAATTGACTCTCAATTTTTGATTTAATCTCCAGTCATAACAGAGTCTGTTTTTACTCCTTGCTTTGCCTTTTTCAGTTGTGTTTGTGGGGTTTTCTTTTTAGGTGCAAATGAAAGCATTTTTGGCTTCCAGTATTTTTCACATACATATTTTCTTAGCAGCCTGTGGGGTTTTTTCCCCCCATATTTTTCCACAAAGGCAAGGTCAAGAACTATATATTGCTTATGTGAAATAAAAGCCCAGATGATCAGAAATCCACAGAGGCCTCACTTTAGAAAAAGCAGGCGTACACACCCTGGTTGCATGCTGACATCTTGACTAACCAAATATTTAAGGCTATAGCTTGTGATACGAAGAGCATTTACTCATCTAATCCTTGAATATTGAGGCAAATACCAGACTTCAGATAGCTTTGTTTTGGACTCCATGTTCAATAGCTCTTTTCCCATGCCAACATACTCTCCAGGTCAGAGTACTCTGCTCCCCTAGGTCATCACTGAGATGGTTCTGCATGCACAGCAAAAACTAAAATTAAAAACTGCCCAGTAACTTCCCTTCTATGACTTCTTCCTCTTTCCTGTATCTTTGCCAAGTTAGTATACTAAAGTTTTCCCAGATGTCTGTAATGAGTGCAGCATTTTTGGAAAATTTAGCTATTTTGGAAGAGTTCAGTAGTTTCTCAGAAGATGTCTGAGAAAGAGGAGAACACCCATCACCACCATGTTTTTAAGAAACTAAAACCCAATCCCTAAAAACCTATGGAATTAGAAGAAGTTGTCTCAGGTTGTTTTTAGGATACTTTTGGATCTTTTCTGACTTCACTTAACCAAGACAATGACTCCTGAAACTGCTGGCCAAGAATTGCCAGTTCAACTCCTATCATCTGTGTGCTCCAGATGTGTCTCAACCCAATTGCTACAGTGCCTTCCCCACACTTTTTCTCTGTGGTGTGAATTGCTGTGTTTCAGAGAACAAGAAGAGAGAAAATGAAGCATCTTCCATACTGACTTCCAGACTTCCAGAGGAAGAGGTAATCTCTTTCCTACCAAGGGAAAGCCCCAGAGGGGCGAGGCCAGAGGCATGGGGGCAGCGCTCCCAACTCCACTATTAAGCCAAATTCAAGATCGATGATGAATAACTAGAGATTGGGAAAGGAGGAGGAAGAACAGAAAAACTAGGGAAAGACAACTAGACAGAAAGAGATGGGCAAGGAAAAAGCCCACAGCGATGGCAAGGGACAGCCCCTGTGTCTGTGCATCTGCCTTCAGGGGCAGTAGAGGGTGGCTGAAGGCCACAGTGAAGGATCTAAGTAATACAATAATGGAAACAGGCTGCAAAGCAGGAGGATGCAACCTCCTATCAGACATCCCCCACCTCATGGAACATAGCATGAGGCTGGATCCCAGCATCAGCACTCACCTCCTGCCATCCCAGCACTCTCAGGTATGAAATGCACATTTTATCATCGCACCACCATGGGTAAGGGAATGGAGTATGTGTTGGAGCAAGCCAACACTTTCACCACCATCACAGATAGTTAGGTAGCCCACAAAGCAGCTGGATGAGTTATTATTTCCACATTTCTTTTTCAGTTTGCTCTTTTACAGAAAAATAAAAATTGTTAAATAGTAAGCTCTTTAAAGATTGTGCATGCAAAGTCAGACATAAGGCACTAAATGTCTAAGTTGACGTTGTCTGTGCAACCTTTAGCTTTTATGGTAGAAAGAAACCTAAATAATTTTGAAGTGTAAGGTATAATGCTTTCAGATTAATAAAAAAGTTTCTAAGTATAACTGAAATGACTTCATTAAAATAAGCAATAACTTCTGCATTTGCAGCAGGTTATGGAGAAGAAGGCACTAATCCATGTGCTGCTTCATTCAACATGAAAAGAACCAGGTCACTAACCTCTAATCAAAAATGGAAAACACATTGTTTTGCAATACAAATGCTAGGAGTTCCCTCTTTTTTCCTGGGACAGATAAATGAAACAAGAAGTCAGCTGTTTGGCTTTTTTTTTTGAAAAGAGGAATTTTGCCAGTAGTTTTGTTTACATAGCTCTCAAGTTTGCTGGAACTGTTAAAGCTTCAGCCAGGAAATTGTTTCTTTGTTTAGGTCTTAAAGGATGAGATTATACTTTTAATATTCAGGTCATGCTTTAGTTTCTAAGAAAAAAATCTACTACTAGAAAATGTGACTGTTTACCACTCATATGCTTGGACGTGTTTCACTGACAGTCAGCCAAGGAACTCTGACACATGATATCATGGCTTTAGCTCCAGTTTCTGGTGTTAATTTCCTTGGCGTCAAGTGGCAGAAATCAAAAGTATCTAAAGATCCCGTTATTTTTTTACTCAGATTTTGAAGTTGTGACCCCACTTTTCCAACCAGTTAAGCAGTAAGCTGAAGTTAAGCCTTTGCTACAAACCTCAGGTTCTTCGCTTAGCAGTATATGAAAGCCTTGTCAGTGTCCCTGGTAATCTACCCTATCTGAAAAGATGCCTGCTCATCCCAATATCTGAAATTTAGCAAGAGGAGGCAGAGACTTTTTTGCCTATTTTCCTCCTTATACTGCTTTTTACGTTACCAAAACTTAATTTTCATGTTAGCCTCTCTACCCTACTTCTAATATTTCATATCATGGGAAGGCACCAACAGTAAGTAAAGAACCAAGCATGCATCCCAAAGGCTGCACAGCTAACAGTGTGGCCAGAAGGCATGTGCCTCTTCCTCTTGGCCTCAGCAAAGCAATTCTGGATCCCTGTGTGGGAGCTGCCCCTTGCATGCACACAGCTGCTTCCCCTGAACTCAGTGGTAACAGGCCAGGCTGACACTCCTGAGCCAGCTCCCCAGTACAGCCCTACTTAAATCACGCAGGCACCACCTCAAATAAGCCCTTTTGGTTTTGGTGTCTGGCTTGGCTCCTCTGACTCACCCAGACATGGGCCTTCTATTCACATTCACACTGAAGAAAGGCCAGCTGCTTCATGAGGACTTGGTAATGGCTGACTAGCCTGCCTTTCTTCCTGTTACACCTGGCATGACCTTCACATCACAACTGGACTCTTAGGAGTCCCCACAAATCCTGACATTTAAGTCAAACATATACATGGCATTAATTTTCTACATCACTTCATCTGGGAAGCAAACAACCTTTTATCTTATAACCTCTCTTCTGCTAAATAATCCTCTATGTGATGACCACTTATTTCCAGCCTCTGGCAATCGAATTTAATGGGCACATATCAAGGCTCAGAAAGCATCCTAGGGACAAGTTACCTACTGCACAGGCTCAGGATGCATCAGCACTATACACTCTGCTGCTGAGCGAGGCGCTGGGACAGCATCTCAGCTTCATCGCCTCCTGTTTACCTCTTCCACTCAGTAGAAGGGGATTGAAAAAAGATAACTGGCATAATTTTAAAATTCAGCTGGAAAATAATTTGTTTTGGTTTTAATCTGTAAAATCAGGACCCCTTTTTTTTTTTTTTTTTTCTTTTTTTTTCTTTTTTTTTTTTTTTCCCCCCCAGCAGAAAGTGTTCTAGCCACTGAAGGTATCTCACCGGCACCAGAGTTTCTAATTCTCGCTCAGCGGCACACGGCCGCCTCCTCCTGGCATAAATCTGATTTCACGGGGTCCCAGAAAGTACAGACTCCATCTCTGGCAGGTCAGTGCCTACCGAGCCAGCTGTAGGCAGACCCATGGGGTTCTCTAAAATGCTTTCTATGGAGAGTTCCCTTGTTACACGTATTACCCTTCCTTGGACAGGAAAGTTCACCCTTTTTTTCCTGTCAGCCACGCCAAAAAAAGTAATTGTTAAAATTACTGCTTACTCGCAAGGATGGGTAAATCTCCCCCTAAAACTACAGCTAAACACTCAGAACTATGCTTCAGTCAGCTATCTTTTGGTAGTTACTTCTCTAGGAATGGTACATTCCTAGAGAAAAGAGCCTTTACAGCTCTTATGTCTGATTGGTCACACTAATGGCTTCTACAAGTCTGGCCACCTTGAGGGGTAAGCCTGGAATGGAGATGGGGTTAGTCCTCTCTGCCTGCAGGACCAGCTCATCAGCCAGGCTTATGGAGCCTCACTGCTGAACTAGATTAGCTAAAGGAGGAAGGACATAACCTTGGATGCTTCCTGCTTTTGATGGAAGAGGATGGGAGGAAAAAATGCTGCTACCTCAGGATGATTTTGCAGTTAGCCAAGGGCTGGGCCACATGCAAGAATTCAGTCCTGTCCTACTGCTGATGACAGAAGAAGCCCTGGGGTAATGGTTGATTGCACCCAGAGCTTGTACAGCTCATATTGTTTTAATTCCCTTCTATTTATCTTTGCCTCCCAAACTTCCAAAATTATAATATATATGTATTTACCAACGATTGATATGTGATTCTCTAGCACATCTCTTGATAAATATTCTCAAATATTAAAGTACACGCAGTCAAAAGTTGTAACTATTAACCAGCATTTGAACTGACCATTTTCACAGATCTCCTCAAAACAGGAGGAAACACATCCTGAAGGCCAGCAGGATCCCATTTATCCCAGTTGCTTAAGATAACATCAGGTTTTGTTTAAAGTACATTCAGCTTAGCACCACCCAGTAAGGAATCCACTGAACTTAAAAACCATAACAGGCCCATTACAAAGAGCCAAAAGAAAGGGAACAGCCTTAGTATAATATGAAGTTTATATAGGACTAGATTAATTCTTTCCTTTCAATATGGAGCTGCTTTATCAGGCAACACTATTCCATTTCCTGCTGGATTGCAAAGACCTAGATACCTACTTGCAGGACACCAGAGCACCTTTAGGCTAAATCCCAGTGGCATCAGTACATTTTCTTTGTCAGACTGCACTAGAACTTTCCTCTTTAAAATATCATGCCCTAAATACCTACACACACACATATATATATATATATACCATGTTCTAAAAGCTTCTAGCCAGCATCAAGCAAGTGCTGTAGAGCTATGCCAAATGGGCACAGCTGCCTGTTGAAAAGTGAAGTTTACCCAGCACACAGCTGCATACTGACCTGATGTTCAGCCATGAGAGCATGGGGGTTGTACCTCCACCCACAATCCACACAGTGAAAAACACGATGAGCAGAGTTGTTGAGAACATCATTTGGTGGGAGTAGGTAGCAGTATCTCGTATAGCTAGAGCAAATGCCATGGCTCCCCTGAGACCTATCAGGAAGAATGAAATAGCACAGCTTCAGAAGTGCAGCCGTGACTGTGGAGAGCACAGCACCTTTCCTTGATCCCTCCCACAAAATGTCAGGCAGAAAGCACTGAGCTCCAGCAGGTTTTAATTTCCTCAGATTCCCGGATAAATTATGCTCTGAGATAATTTACAACAGAATGTTGTAACTGCCCTGGTTTCTTATAGAATCCACAAGTGCTGTGAAAAGGTGTAAATACTTCTAGAAAATTAACAGGAAAGGAAGACAGAAACAAGTTGTGGACAACAGCAAGACATCATGTGAGTCAAGCAGCTCCCTGAATCCAGATGAAAATTCAGACTTTTCTAGTTGAATCCATAATTGAAATGTGACTTCTTGACATGACATTTTTATCAGCTAGAAAAATACTCTAGTTAATTACATGGTCACAGGCAGACTGTATCTCTCCTCCTCTCCTCTGCTCCCAATTATGAAACTTCACTAGCAAGAACAAGCCATGGCATCAGGCCATCTGCAGACTTCTTATGTAAAGGAATCACAGGATGGTTAAGGTTTTAATGAATCCCTGGAGTTCATCTGGTCCAATTCCCCTGTTTTAACAGCCCTGCAGTAGGTTGCACAGGACCACATCCAGATGACTTTTGAATATCTCCACGGATACAGATGCCACAACCTCTCTGGACAATTGTACAATGCTTGGACATAGTAAAAGAGGTTTCCTGATGTTCAAACAGAAAACCTCATGTGCTCCAGTCTGTTACCTCTGGGCCTGGCACAGGGCACCACTGAAAACAGCCTGGCTCTATCCTCTTTATACCTTCTTGTGTACAGAGGATTCCCTGCAACTTCTGGAGGATGCACATGTTTGGACACACAATACATAATTTGCCTTACAAACTTAAACAGCCATCTGTGTGACAGAAATTACAAGGCAATTTAAGTCAAATACCTTTGTCCAACTAAGTGGGAAAGGGCACCGGTAAATACATCTCGATTTTCTCAGTTTCTGCACAACGTGAACATCATCTCAGCTAGAAACAGCCTTTTGGAAGGGGTACATCCCAACTCTCCCATGTCCTTCACAAGCACTTCAAGTGAAAATGCTCTGTTCCCAACATGAGGTGCTGCCTGCTGTGAGCATTTCAAGGTGTCACCCACCCCAGACATGGCACACTTTCTGTAAAGGCTGAAGGGTACATGATGGCATGCTGCAACAATCAGTAAGCCTTCCCTTTAGGATGCATGAACGTGGATCATAAAAACAGAAGGTAACACAGTTGATTGCTTACGAGTTAAAATTAAGACTTTTTGCAGTGCCCAGAATTTTTGCTCTTACCTGAAAACATCATCATGTGCTGAAAGCTCCAACTGATCTTATGCCTCCTGCCCAAATTCAACAAGAAGGAGAGGGGGTAAATATGTGCAGCTCTGCCCAAAAAGATTGCAACCTGTTTGCAGCTGAGGGTTAAGGATTTATTTTTGTTGAGGTATACAGTTTTTAGTATCTGGCTTTAATATGAAGCTTCTGTTTTAGTGGGAGATTTACATCATGATATCAAAGGTTCTTCCTGTAGGTGTGTATCTAAAGCAGACTTTCCCCAATTTTATGCAACTTGTGCATTCAAAAGTGATTGCACCAAATGCAAATTTTTACTAATATAACTAAGTTTTTAGATGCACAGTGAAATTATACCTGGTATTAAAATGACCAGTTGTACAAATGAAGACTTTATGTTGAAAATTCACACTTTAAATAATTATCACCACCACCACCACCACCACTCAATTTTGAGTTTTGTAACAACAGAAATGCAGTCCTGTGTACAGAGGGGAAAACCAACTTAAGACCAGCAAGCAGCCACCCCATTATGACTCCTGCAGAGGCAAAATCTCCTATTGGCTAGCAAACACCTACCACTAGAGAGTTACTAAGAATATAAATCCAAAAGCCATTTGTCAGCATTAGAATGAAGTTGAAAAGAATAGTGAAAGAGTATTGCAGAAATTTATGACAGTAGGTGGTAAGCACCCCCAATGTGGTGCAAAACATCCAGTGGTTCTAGTGAAGAAGCAGAAAGCTGAAAACACTCTCCATAGTATAAGGAGCACTTTGGGAAAAAATAAAGTGGTGGGCTGAAATCCTGTAAAATGCCAGCACGGCCAGAAGCCAAACAAACACTGATCATTTGCTGCTGGGATGGGAACATTGGAAGAATAATACATCTCCCATGGAAAAGAAATAAAGAGAGTATAAGAGCTCTAGACACCACTGGGTTATTGCCATAGCTAAAGCAATGCAATGCTGTCAGCAGGGAATATCTCTAGGAAAATCAGATTTTGATTATTACTTTGTACAATAATCCTCACATAACTATTCCAAACAACTTGATACAAGTCCTTTTGAGGACTGCAGAAATCAGACATCAGAAGCCATCAAGAGTAATGTATGTAGACATAATAGCTTAGATTTTGCCAAGGATGCTGAGGCTCTAGCTCTGCCTTTAAAGTCCAGCCTTTCAACAACTGGTGATGTCTCTATATTTCACCTCTGCAAGCTGTTAATTCAATGGGGACCACAGGTGTTGAGTAAAACATGGGTGCTAGTACTAGATGCCCTCCTCACAAAGGTAGAAAAGCACTCAAGAGGCAACAGAGGCTAAGTGTAGTGGTAGAAAAATATGTGGAGAATGTATTAAAAGGTGAGTAGGTAAAGCAACAACTACTGAAAACAAACCCAGGGCAGACAGCACAACTTGAGAGAAGATGGAAGGCTATACTAAGCATGAAAAATTACATTGCTTAGTATACCAGACACAGCTATTCTGTTCATATCTTTATCCAATGTCTGCAGGGCTTTGGAGCATTTCTTAGGTCAGAAAAGTGGATGGGAGGCAACACAGGAGAAAATTTATTACTATTCCAGAAAATGTAAATGGTCAAAGGAAAATAAAGACAGTGTGATAAATCCTGAGAAGTAGAGGAAACAGTAGAGAGAAGAGGAAAGAAGTACATCTCATACATGGCCATCTTTATATGTCCTTTTACAGTGTTTTGCCTCCATTAGCCCTACTCCTACGGCAGGCAGAGGGAAATGAAGAATGGAAAATTAGTTCCCATTTCTTCATGCATACTTATAATTCTGCTGAATTTTCAAGCAGCCAGGTATATAGTGAGGTGAGAGTTACACAGTCCATTTCAACAGGGGCAGGATGCAGAGCTTACATGAGTGTGAGTACTACAAAGTGTTCAGTTCTGGGGAATTTGAGAGTCAGGTACCAAGTCAACCAGAGAAAATGGCAGAACCTTTAAACGTGTGCCCTTCATGTCATGGTCTGCACCCCAGCTCAGTTCCTTTCTCCTCCCATCACCAGAGATGCAAGCCTTGGGGACATTGCTCATTAAAGATGATCTATTCACCCACATTCCTTTTTATGTATTTAAAGTTTGCCCCTTACTTTCTCAAGGGGCCATTGGAAGCAGAGAGAAAAATTAATCCTTTTCCAGGTCTCCAAAGTTCAAATACAAGAACACAGTGTTGGCTGTCAATGGCCAAAGCATGCACTAAAGCATACTCATTTATTTATCTACTGAAACTATATGGCTTCTAACATTTAGGTACAGAGCCAACAACTGTGTGGCACAGAGGCCTGAGGGCTTTGATGTAAAGTATAACCAAAGATTTTTCTCAAAATTATTGTGCCTGTGAGACATTAGGGAAACTTAGGCCAGCCACCATTCTCTGTTTGGTAAAGCCAACAGACATCACAAGTTTTTGGGCCCATAAAACAATAGAGAAACCTCACACAATGTGAAAAAGGATACAAAAGCTCCAATAATGAAAACTGGACTGAATATGTGCTTCTGGAAAGTAAACAGTGCCAAGCCCATATAAGAGAATATGAAGTTCTCAGCCAGGAAGTGCAACACCTCAAAGAGCTAGAGAGAAAAACATCACATGTTAAAGGCCAAGTAAAAAAGATGCTGTAAAAATAAAAGTACATGGACTACTACAGCAATGCACTGTAAAAAAGGTAAAAGACATCCTTGCCTGCTTTGTGCGACTTCTTGATTCGACTGACAAGTTATTGTATGTATAATGTGCCTGGGTAATTCCACAGAACAGGACAGCCACCACACCTGTGAACAGAACCACATGTAAAAATCAGCCTGTTTACTGTCAGCTCACCACACTTGCCCTTCACGAGCTCCATTTAATTTATACATAATTCCTAACCTTGAGATTCTATAACTCTTCCATTCAAGTGAGTGAGATACCAGGAGATGGTGTCAGAACCAAACCGTTGCCTTTGTTATACAGTGAGCTGCAGCTTCAGCACTGAACAGAACGCAAAAACACCCAACAACCCAACTTTAACCACAAACTTGTTTCTCATTGAAAAGCTTCAATGAGAAAGTGGAAAAATGGCTGCTGAGATGGACTTCTGTCTCCATGTACTTGAATCCAAGCAACTCACCAGTAAATCCACAAGCTTCTGCAAGCAAGAAAGTGCTCCAGGACATCAGGAAGAAGAGAGCCGTTTCCAGCAGGGGGAAGCAGTGCAACTTGGTAAACTTTGTCACGTTAAGTCGCTTGTTAAGGGATCAAAAAGAAATCCTTTGGCTTCTCTGTTCCCAGAGTATTTGTGAAAAACACTTTTATGAACTAACAGCCCATGCTTGTTAGAAAACAAAGCACTTTTGATGCTGAAAAATGCAAATTCCAACACATCAAGGCAAACTTCAGACTCAACTTGCAGCAATCAGTTTTGGATATTCTTGTTGTTTATCCACGACACAGTGGATATATGTCCTTTATGTACATGTGTGGCTCCACCTCTTAGAGCTAATATTATCTTATTCTATGGTTCCCTTTGAAGTACTGGCAAGGAAGGGATATACACCTGCTGTTCCTTTTAGACTGTGTGGGCCTTGGCTTTTCAGGGAATTGGTGGGGGAATGATGTTTTGTTCCCCCTGCCAACCTCAATTATGAGTCCCACTCCCACCTCCAAATAAAGCATAAAATGCATTCAAAAGCATTTAATTTACAGAGCTTTTCTTGACTACAGCAACCCTAACACCAGTGAGATTCACAAGAATTTTTCTTCTCAGATTTGTTACTAAGTCTTTTCCAGCAAACATGGCTACTTCAGTACTTTTAAGGCAAAACAATTTCTGCCCACAAAATGTATTACCTCTCCTTGTGCTGATGTGTTTTAGAGAAAAAGCCAACTCAGACCAGCTCAGTGTTTCAAAGCAAAGAAAAACCAAGTTCATCTTGCAGAGGAGAGCAAAACCTGAGGAACATCAAAGCAAACACTGAATTAACAATTCATACAGCTACTGAAGAAGCGGAACAGATTTCAGTAGTGTTAAATTTAGCCCTTCACACACTACAAAAAAAAAAGTTGTTCACCTATTTATAGAATCCTTTTGGTGGTTTTTTTTTTCCTAAGTGCTGCTCTGGGGCAGGTAAACACTGAACAGCACACTGTATCTGAGGTGCAAACAGCTATGCACAGTTCATATGAAGGCAATCAGTACCAACTCTCCACTCACACTTACTTCTTGCTGACATCCCCTACTGACTTGGACTAGGGCAAACATATATTCCAGACACACCTTTAGCTATGACCTTTGTCAGAAGGTTGCCCTCAAAACAAAGCCCAGAGCATCATTAGAAAAAATAATTAAATTCTGTGTTGGCATTACACCAAATATAAAATGCAGCATACTTTTTAAGCAGCTATTAATTCTGCACAGAAACCATTTCTAAAACTTTTGAGCTCAGCTGATTTCCTCCCCACCACTTCCCCTAAACAGATTTCCATTATGCAGATCATGCTTCTGAGGCAGCAACATCCAACATAAAAAAACTGGAACCCATTTCCCCACAGAGTTCTCAGATGTTCCCAGTGCCTGGCTCAAGGGAAATTCATGGATGCCTAAGGAAACTGGATAGCTACAGTCACTCCAAGGGAGAGGAGGAGGAGGTTCAAACTTGTTCCCCTGAAATTAGGCAAGAGTCAGAGTCGGTTCCTTATTTCCAGTCTTTTCTGGCAGTTTTGTGAATCAAACTGTTTATTCCCCTTGCTGTGATTATAAGTAACCATACCAAAATATTTCATTAAATCTGAAATTAAAACCTGTGCTTATCATTTTGGAGGAAGATCAAGGTGAGAGAAAGGCAAGAAAAGAAAAACATTTCATTATTTCTTATAATTGGTCAAATTGAAACATTAACTGAAATGAAATTATTATTTATTTTTATTTTATTTTTTTCTTAACCCTTTTCTTTATTTGTTAGACATGGCCATGTATTTCACATCTTTTCAACCAGTCAGATGCTGCAATTTAGTAAAAATATACGATGTGATACTACAACTTAACTATTTAAAAAAAAAAACACAGGCAGCTTGAAAGCTGAAAGCCAGAGTAAGTCCTTGCATATTACCTACATCATTTGGAAACCATGTATTCCATTTATTATCAAAGGACAGTGCATGACTGCATGAAACCCCTTACTCAGAGAGGTACAGATATAGGTACTTCATGCTAAAGGAATATTAATCCATAATTTATGGGTTCTAATCAGCTATGAATAGTAAAATGCAAATTTTGTTTGCTTCTACAGCATTGCGTGACATTAAGGATGTTTCCAAAAGAAAATAGTCATATAATTAAACAATCAAAGAAAAAAACCAAAACCAAAACAGAACAAGAAAGGAAAATATCCCCACCACACACACAACATGCCACCACGGAGGCTTTGTTCTGAACAGCCTCACATCATCTTCCTGAGCACAACCATTAGAAAAAGCAAGGATTAGTTGCTGCTTCAGAAGTATAAATTTACAAAATGGATCTGAATGCATTTCAGCCTTAACTAGTAGCCAGCCAGCAAGGCAAAACCCACAACAACTGCATTTGAGCAGTGAGAGCTATGGATGGATGAAAGCCTAAAAGCCAAAGTAAGAATCGTGGTTCTGGGTCCCCTTGATTGCAGATCAGTGGAATTGAGACTGAACATTAAAGCATCAACAGCACATCTTCCCTGATATCCTTAAAGGGTTTCCATTATGCAGACATGCCAGGAAAATCTGGACAGTGTGTATATAAGACACAGTCCAGACATTACTGCTTCAGAGTCACAGGTTCGTGATCATTGTATAAAACATCACATTTTACCCCTTCCAGAAATAACAGAGATTTTGCTGAAGACAAATCAAATACCATTTATCATAGGAGATGTCTTTCAAGACTAATAATAAGAACTAGGTTTTCTAACTTCATAAAAAAACTAAACATTATTAGGATGTGCCTGTTAATGGCCCTCCTTTGGTTTGTTGTAGCAACATCACTAAGACTTCTACTATGGTCTCAATTTTATTGGAAAGGGTTGATTTCTGTGGGTACCTATAATGTCTTTCTATAGAAAAGAAGTGACATGAATACTGGCCACATCTTCATACTGAGAATTAAACAAGCTAGAGTTAGTTTTGCTATAATGGGAAACAGAAAAGCCCTGATAATATCCATATGTGCCACCTCAGCTGGAATAACCAAACATGAAAAAGGATATCAGAGCTGTCACAACCCCTGTCACTGCTCCCATCATAAAAGAACCGCTGAATATTCCCAGAAAAACACCAACAGACTTGAAAAATGCTGCAGCATCAAAAGCATGGGTATTTTCACCTGTTGGCTGGTAGGCAACTATAGATCTAGAAAGAAAGAACACAATGACAAGTTAGAAGCGGCATCAGAAAACAACACTACCTGAGCCACAGAGAGACAATCCCATTCTGAAGGCATCTGTGTCATTCTGGCTTATGCATGCATTAGGGGCCTTGGGAAATGTTTGCAGTGGTTACCAATCCAGTTAAAGGCAATCCATTTAAACTTAAAATAATGTTTCTCAGAAAAAGCATTTATTTCAGACAAATGCCAAAAGCAATTTAGTAATTTCACAGTAGAAATTCACATAGTTACTTACGAGGACAATACAATGGCAACAGCATCATTCAACACGCTCTCTCCAAACAGAAGGGCATAGAGATCGACATCAGCATGCAGCTCATTAAATATTGCTAGCACGGTAACTACAGAAAGAAAAGAAGAAAACAACACTGGAATGACTGTATGAGCTGTGGAGCAGACTTCCCAGTTTGGGTAAAGCAACACAACCCAGGAATTGAAGTATGGGATCAAAACTAAAATGGGAAGCCATAGCCATGTTTACCCACAAGTAAGCAATTCCTCCATCAGTTTTAGGGCAGCTCCATTAGGAGGTGGCTCTTTTGTCTTCCCATCTGCAGTGTTCATAGCAAGGCCCCCATGATCAAGGGGCATGGGGCAGACAAAGCCCTTCTACCAAAGCCCTGGTATTATTTTAAAACATGTTCCATATAGGACAGCAAGCAAAATGTTGTGCAGCTCTTCCTGCTTTTAAAAGCTGTTTGGATTGTTGACACAGGTTTATTATTTCAACCATTGTAAAGCAGTACAAATAATCCTAAGTGTTCCCCTAAGTATACACTATGCCACAGGTGTGAATTTCCACATAATTTAAAAAGGACAAGAGTGCTAAATATTTATAATCATTCTTTCAAGAAAATTCTGAGATGAACGACCATGATCTTGAAAATGTTCCCATATACACACTTCAGAAATCACATGGTGATTTTTTGCATAAATTGCATGCAACCACCAGCTGTTCAGAGCCCAGCTCAATCACAGGAGCTACTTCCCTTTTTCACACTAATCACCACAAAGCACCTCAAATAAACTGCTTTAAATATCAAGCTTCATAACTTCAGCACTCCCCACCCTGGCCCCTGACCTACAAACTGATCTGTCAAGCAGAGACTTCAATGTGAGCCTGCTTGACTCTGAAGGATGTCTACATTATTTGGGCAAAAGCTGAAATTACTTGGCCAGAAAAACGTTCTTCTGCCTTAACCTGTGAAACATGAAGTTGATCTGAAAGAGGAAAAAATCCCCCACCTAAAGAACCTAAAAGCTTCAAATATTGCTCTTAAATTACCCATCTCCAAAAAATGTAGCTGAAGAAGGAAGTCCTGCTACCCAGAAAAAGCAATAATTCCATCTATTTGCAGTCTTAAACTTGATGCACACTTAACAGGAAACCACCTAATAAAAATATATTTAAGTATTTGAACAGGAGAGTTAGACTTTTCTCCAAATATACCATGATGTCATACCAGTTCAGTCACAAATCAGCAGAGAATAGCTTTCAAAATGCTGAGAATTTGCATGCATTTCAGAGAAGAGGTTCAGAGATAGTAATCTGACATAACAGAAATAAAGTCCTGTTAATATACAGCTGAAAATCCTAACAATATGGTTATTTTGGAAGGTTATTAAAAAAGTGTTTATCAAGGTACCTGGATCAGTGGCAGATATTATCGCTCCAAAGAGGAGGCAGTCTGTATAATAGAATTTATCAGACAGCTGACCCACCAACTTCATTAGTTTCACAACCCCATACATGAGATTCCTGAAGAGAAAGAAGAAAAAACATTCCAAATTAAATAAGCTGGTGCATTTCAGGCAGGCCAAGGGAAAGCACAAGCGACAGTATTTCAGACAGGTTTCTTTTTGCTCCAGCTCAGTGGGACACTGCCACAGTGTAGCACAAAGCTCTCAAAGTGAACTTTCCCCTTTTCCCTATGAAGCAAACCAAGCAATAAATGATCCAGAGGACATCATATAAAACCAATAAGCAAAGTCTGAAATCTTCATACAATTAGCACAGAATCTACATGTGTCATCCGTTTTCCACCAAACTTTCCCTGCTCAGAATTCCCCTTGGTATTATTTCTCCCAACACAATACACAGGTCAAAAGCTCTGAGGTAAGATTAGTCTATAATAATAGATTATTTCTCTATTCTTTGAAATTCTTTGAGAGACAAGCCAAGGTCACCAATACAATTCAGGATTTCTGTTTTTCAGAATATCTGTATACAAGGCACAGTAATATGAGCAGCGTAAGAGATTGCAGGCAAGCAAACCAACATGAGCAGCTATCTTGAACTAAACGTGTGTGCATATGCATACATAAAATATACATATGCAGGCAAAGAGAGAGAGAGAGAGAGAGTGCTTTCTCAGCTTAAACTTTAGTGTAGAGAGGAGCAGATATCGGAGTTCACTTACCCAATAATAAAACAAGACACTGCTGTTCCTAGAAAAGCATAAGCCAAAATGGACCCCAAATTCCTGAAAAAGTGTCTCTGCATAGGAAAAAGAGGTTTATATACTTTAGAAAAGTTATATTGCCCATTCAGAACCATGCAGCACAATATTTCACTTGCATCAACACACAGAAACACACCTCTACTTCAGAGAAACATTTCAATTACTGCTACGTGAATTCAATCCAACTTCAATAAATTGAATAAACCAGATCTGTGCCATGCATTAGATCCCACAAGTAGCTTATTGACAGAAACCAGCACCAATTCATGATGTCCTCAAGCAAGACTAGAATCTAGGCCCTTCTGCCATTAAGGGTCTGGCACATCTCCACTGGGACTCGGGATTAGGTCTGCTTCTCAGCATAATTTACTGCTTTTTGAACATTTAAGAAGGACCAAAACAATTCATAATAGAACATATTTTACTTTAAATGAAACTGACATTAATGTCTGGCTAAGTTCAAAGAAAAACAAATCAGAAAAATTAAGTGGAGTTTAATACATTTATACTCCAAAAATATATGTATTTTCTCTTAAACCAATATGACCTAACCACTTCTGGAGGAAATGAGATTTTTCTTACTGTAAATAAATGCCTGAAAGGAGACTACAATCCTGAACAAATCAGCAATCTCACATTTTAAAAAAAAAAGGATCTATTCTCCTCAGAAGTTATTGCACTTACTTTCTTCAGGCTATAACCAGCATGGAAAATAATAGGAGGCAATAGAATGTTGAAAAAAACTTCTGGGTCAAATGTTACCTAAAAAAAAAAAAAAAAAGAAATTTCAATTAGAAGCAGACATATACAAATTGTTAGGACTTTTTCCTCATTCATTTTCTGACAACCACTATTTTTGGTTGTTGAAATAGGTAAGTTTAGCCTCTAAAACATTGGCCAGCTCTGTTTGTATGTAGCAGCAAAAAGCTGCAGCTCTTGTTGGTAAATAGCATCTAGAAAGAACAGGCATCACATCAGCTACTCAAGATCTGGCAGCAGTCCCAAACACAGTCCCCTATTTTAAACTGAAAATTTCTAGTAGAAATGATGCTGAAGGAGACCTCTCCTATTGTGACACCTGATATTAGTACAGCTGCAGATGAAATGCTATTTTAGCTTACTTTTTGTGCAAGTTTAACCACTGAATAGTTATTGTAAGCCAATCAAGTCAGATACAAGACTGGTTTTCAGAAATTTGGGTAATACACCACTTCCATGTATTTCAGTTGGAGTTCCAGATATCCATGATGGACTACACTACACTAAAGAACAAAACACAGCAGTTAAAATGCAAACAGAAGACTTCACACATATGAGATTATCTCTGCTCTTTTCACCCACTGCCTAAGTACAAGTTAGAAGACAAACACTACAAATGTGCCCTCCCAGAGTAGGACTCGTTTCAGCTAACTTGAGACACCTACAGCAGAGAGATACACACACACACAGCTAAGCTCTCTTCATAATCTGCAGAAAGGAATACTTGTAAACCACAATCCTATGCTTCAAAGTCTAGCTTTGATACATACAAAAGTGATTAATTCCTGACACTGAATCAAAAGGCAAATAACACATCTGAACAACTGCTGATAGGTGAATTTCACTTCCAACACCAGACTGTCTTATTTGGTGGTTTATAGGGTGGAAGCAGTAACTATTTCCTGACAATAAACAGATTTTAAGACCCTAGGAAAAAAACAAACCAAAAAGCAAACCAACAAGGAACAATCATTTTTCACTAAGAAATTATAATTTTCCTTATATTGCATTTACACAGGGCAGCAAAAGGCTTTTTTTCTTTTGGTTCAGCTGGTCTCTGTGAATTCTACAGGTGTTAGAAACATACATTAAGTCTTCAAACAGAGGCCTTTAGGAAAACACCACATACATGTAACAGAGTAGAGTTTCTCCAGCAGTGATATAATACAGAAGGTGCTTTTGAAGTAAGCATTGAAGTGCTGTTACTATCAGGAACACTGACACTTGACACTACCTAAGGCTCAAATGGGATGGAGGCGGGAGGAGCGAGGGAAGCACAGATGAAGGAGGAACACTAGGCCAAGCATGTGAAATGGTGTAGCCTCACCTTTCTCAACATGTCATTTTGCTCCACATTGTGGATCTTCCCAGGGCTTATTTCCCCTTTGAGCGTATACTCGAAGAACTTGCCGCTGACGTTGACCAGCAGGGTGGTGAACGGCCTGTTCTCCTGCGAGCAGCTGAATGGTTTGTCGTGGCCACTCGTGGAGGGAGTCCCGTACCTCAGGATCACCCCAACTATGAGTCCTGGAAGAGAGGTAAAAACCCATGAGGCTGATTTGCTACGAGTTTCAAACGTCATCCAAGGGATTGTGCATGAACTTTACAAGCATATGGGCATCATAAACACGTTGAAGTGAATTGTTACCGTCAGTTTTCTGCAGGGGAAGGGTGGCCTGAGCACATCAAAACCACCAATGAATCTGAAGGATCCGGCACCTGACTGAAGTGACAAACAAAATGTTCCAGTTCAGTTTTGTCTTCCTCACCCTCATTCACACCTTGGAAGTGAAAGCCCCCAGTCACATGGGAGGCCAAACATTAGGACGAATCAAATACATTTCGCCTGCCCTGAGGACAGAATCAATCAATTGCCAGAAAACAAGGACTGCTGGAAACACATGACCACACCTGATCTAGAATGGTGATGTTTGCTGTATTATTTTATGGCTGCAGCAAGGATGCCATTTTTAGTCTTACAATTTTAGACAAGCAAACAATGCCTGTTGCATAATCTTCTGTGTGCTCCACAAACTTTAAAACTAAAAGACAGGTGACATGCACGAGGAAGCCGCTACATGCTGTTCGCAAGAATTTTCCACATTTCATATAAACAAAAATAAAATGCGGTGTAAATGAGCAATCATAAGAGATCCAGGGTTCAGGAATATAGGACAATTACTTAGGCAGCAGAGAAAATCCAACCAGAAAACACTATCAGTAACAAATGCATCAGACACGGTGACAAAAATAATTCATAACTTAGTGCCAGGAGGCTGGAGAAGCACAAAGTTCTAGCTGAGCACCATTCCTGTTACAATGTACTAAGAAAAAGCATCTGCAGAGAGAACACATAAGAACAGTCAAAGTGGTTTTGGTCTGCTAAGTAAACAAATTGATACCCACTTACTAAAGGCTCCCCTGTTGCCTCAGGGTGATCTGCAATTTAATCTGTGTTCCAGACAAGTGCAAGATGAAGATGGATGCTTGATGCTTTTGTTGACAAGTCAGTAGTCAATGTTGGGTTTGCTCCCTATGACCCTCCCTCTGCATCCATAGCTTACCCAGATAGTAAATGAAGCTGACAGGTAATAACCAAAAAATAAATTAGGCAAAACAAACAAAAAAACCTACCACACACAGCAAAAACCCAAACAGACTTATTGTTATGGCACAGTGCAAAGAGTAACCCAACTGCACCCCCAAAAAGCCAACCAAAGGAACACACCTCATTCTCCTAAAGCCCACAGTGATAAACTGTTTTAATGAAAGAAGATACAGCAGGTAGCAGCTGTGACATTAGTGGGAGGCTCCTCTCTAGCCTTCCTTCTCTAAGAACAGAGCAGCAACATGATAAATCCTGGATAAACTGGAATATTAAGATACATTTTATTTAGAAAAGGGAAGTACATACTCTGAGAGAGCACAGAGATTCCCTAAGCAAGATAAATCTACTTACTGAAGTTTCAAATGCTAACAATTTAAATACATAGATTTATAGAAGCATCTCCTAACACCACCAGAGCATTTTACAGCTACACATGATGGATGAGGCAGAAACACAAAGTGACACAAAGTGACAGGTTACAGCCAGTCACCTCCAAACTACTTGCATTACCTGTTATGGTACAGACACCTTCACCTTGCTGCTTAGGCAAGCAGCCTAAGCTTTCTGCTGCTCTCACCCTCCTCACAGCTAGGAAGAGCTAGGCTTACAAAACACATCAGGAAGACTGACTGGCAAAAACTGATCTAACCAGCATCAGCCAGAAATCCTGTAGTAAATCAGAATGCAAAAAGAAAACTGTACAGATGAGCTTCCACATAGCTGTGGCACAAAGCCAATTCTATATTGCTGCTCAGATGAATAGAGAGGGGGACACTGGTAGCTTCTTAGGGTCAGAGACTGTCCTTACTGAATGCATTGTAAAAGCAGATGGGAAGCCTCATTACTACTGCATTAGGAAGAGAAACCTGAGAGCAGGAGGTGATTGCACTATATAACTGGATATAATCCACTTGTACCTTTTCCTCCATAATAAAACATACCAGTTATATGACAACTATATTCATAACTAGTACTTAGCATTTGAAGTTAAACATTCTATCCCATATCCTCATTCTCCCTTGGCCCAGTAGCACAGCTACAGGGAATTTTCATATACCTCCTCTTGGTAAAACAGCAAAAAGGATGAGTTTTTTGCATTGAGCACCATGCAGTTTAGGAGCATGTGGTCTCTGCTGTCAGGGTGCTGTCTTGCAGCAGGATGCACCTGGACCAGGTGCCTTTGTTGAGGCAAAAGGCTGTCAGAAGCAGTGGGTGAAGCTACCCACAGCGTAGTCACTAAAGGAAATATGTATGAAAACAAAAGGGGAAGACACACAAATTCCACAGCCAGTTTCATCAGCAAAATACTAGACATCTGTTAGTTCAAAAGATTAATTAGAAGAATGGAAAGCTCCCTGACCTGTACAAAGGTACAGGCATATTCCTATATATATCATATAGGCCCAAACCAACAAATCTTGAATATTAAAGTGAAACATTTAAGCACACATTTGACAGAAGTCATTAGTGCTTTTGAAGCCTTCACAACAATCTATATGGAAGAATTCTCCATTTTCCAATGAACATCATATCTTTAACACACTAAAAAATTACTGGACTTGTTATGTGATTTCTACATCCCATCTCACTTGATAAAACAACATTAACAAAGCTCAGACAGCTCAGTCAGCCCCTCAAGATCACAAAAAACTAAAACCCTAAATGCTTTTCAGGCAGAAGAAACTGCCTGGTTTACAGCCTCAGGAAGGATGCCCTTCTAAGCTGTCTGCCACTAGGTGTTATACAGAGGACCAGGGCATCCTTAGTAATTCTCTCTATGGATTTCCACCATTTCTGAAACACCAGAGTTTCAGCTGGAGAGGAAAAGTGGAATAGAAAGAGAGATACCTGGAATTGTTCAATGGACAAGCCTAGACTAAGACTTACTTATAGGCTGTCAACATAAGCATAGATTCAGTATATAGCTCTGTTGTTTATTTGGAATGGTTGCTGGAATCTAGGAAGAGATAGAGAAGAATCAGTGCATAAACTCTGTGTTACTCCTACCCAAGGTGTTACTGCTGAAGAGTATATTGAGAACCTGGAACAAAAGCAAATATTTTTCTGACTGCTTAAGAACATTCTACCTCTTCAAAAAGAGAACCTCGAGGCCAAACAAATCCAGCACTTCCTCTTATTGCAAGACTGCCACAAGAGAGAAAAAGCTATAAATGAGTACAAATACTTCAAAATTTGAGAAGAACATCACTTTCAAAGTTTTGGATTGTGATAGCTATTGCAAGGGCAAGTTTACATCATTGCTCCAAGACTCTTACAAAGGATTATCTCAGAAACTAATACTTAATAACCTATATGCATGACTTGCATTTAGCAGAGAGAGCATTTATGCCAGCAGCTTGCCCATACAATGCTGATTACACAGATTGTGTACTTCTTACAAGAAATGAAGGGTTTAAATCTGGGAATATTTTGTCCCTTCTGAAACAAATCACTACTGATAATTAAAAGTATTTGATTTCAGTCAGTCATCAAATCATTTAGGTTGGAAAATACCTAAGTTCACTGAATCCAACTGTTACCCTGGCACTGCCAAGTCCACCACTAAACCATGTTCCTAAGTGCCATACCCACACATCTTTTAAACACCTCCAGGGATGGAGGTTCATCCACCTTCCTGGGCAATTCCAATCCTCGACCACCCTTTCAGTGAAAAAAATTATTCTAATATCCAATCTAAACCTCCTTTAGTGGGTGGGTCAATCAACACCAATCTAACAATACACCATTTAAAATGTCACCTTTACTTTTGGTTTTGTTTGAGCACAGAAGCCACTGAAGCGAGAACATGAATTCAGAAAGACACACATAGCCACAAGTACCTTTATCTGGTAAGAGCCGTGGCCTGTGTGATTTCCAGCCCAGTTCTCTGCTGAAGCAGCCCTGAGGTTTCAGGGAGCGCCAGCTGGCAGCTGACTGCAGGAACCAGAGGCATTCACACTTCACATCACATAGTTTGATCAGTGAATCCAACTTGATCTGTGAATCAGTGGAGTGGATCAATCTGTGAGCTCAAACCTGTTCAGAAACAGTTTCTTTCATACACTTCTGGTAAAGAGCCAGGTGCTGAAAACTGAGGGTCCCTCCCTTCCAGCCTTCAAACTGAGGGAGAAGTGGTAGAGATTTTACTGCTGTTTGCAGCTATTCTTTGGAGAGACAGAGAAGAGGGGGACAGAATCTTCTGGAAAGCTCACAGTGATTAAAACTAGAGACAACAAACTTGTTGCAATGCAGGCGAAAAATATCAGATAAGGTTTGTTTTTCAAAACAATGAAATGGCTGAGCACCAGAACAGGCTGTCACAAAGGCTGCATAATCTCCTTCCTTGCACATAGCCAAAACTCAGTTGAGTATGGCCATGAGCAACCCAAGCTGTGGGGTCCTGCTGTGAGCAAAGGGCTGGACAAGACTACCTCCCAAGGTCTTTCCCATGAACATTTGGACCTCTCAGATATTTCATACTTCAAAAATTCCTTTAAAATCACATTAATTGCTTTCTGGATCAGGTCTTGGGGCTTTCTTGTTGCTTTGGAGCTGGGTTTTTATTTTTTCTAAGTGACAGACTGCACTCCTAACTCAGAGCAAAATAAATACCAATGAGTCTCATCATAAAACCCAAAAAGATCCAGCAGACTAGGAAGGGGCTGCTTTTACTGCCTCAGTTCACCCTGACTTGCCACTTGCCTTGGGCCTCAACTAACCCTATCAAAAGCAGACAAAAGGGGTGACCAGGAGATACTTAGCTAATTCCACATAAGTACAGGAAAGCAGGTACTGTGATACATCACATAAAGCACTTGTTACTAGTACTTCTCTTTTTCTTTCTCTTTTTTTTTTTTTTTATTTATTGCAGCAGTGTATTTTGGAAGTCACACTACAGCAAACCACTGAGAGGTCTGTGATGCCGGGCAACACTGTCAGTGATGAGAGCCAGTCTTGGCTTGGCAGACTTTGTCATCCCTTAGTGCAGCCCACACAGAGGCAGAACAGCACATTTTATGTACCTGGACACCAGCTTCTTTGGTGATAGAGTAAAATACTGGTTGCTTTTGAAATTACACACAAAGAATAAGGAGGGGAAATAAAGGATTTCTTACATTTAAAAGTCTAGATTTTTCTTCTCTACTTCCAAACTGAACTTTCTACCAGCTTGAGGGCAAAGAAACAAAGCTGAAAAGAAATTGGCAAGAAGGATGAAATCAAGCCCTGCATATAATTTCAAGGTGAGAGACTAATAATAATACACAGTGTTTATCACATAGATAATTTTTCTTCTGGATGTTTGCGTGCATCAAGATACCATACTTGGAAAGTTTTACTTTAAATAGCCTAAAAACCAACAGATAAAGTATCTTTCCTATTACTGTGCCAGCCTTTGAACCAGTCCACACCTTCAAATTTCACAGCAAGTTTTGAGGAAGTTTCAACACTTGCACAAAATAATTCAAGTATTTTTTCTGATCCGGAACTGAGACAATAACACTGAATATTAAAACTTTTAAAAAATCAGATCATGTGTTACACACCATCTCCAGAAGCACTAGCAACTCACTCTCTAAACCATTTGCTTGCCCTTCTCTGTACTACCCTGTACAGGAGGGCAGAGGAACTCCACTACAGAACTCCTTGAAGAAGAGTTAAGCAGGTCTCTGCAGAGCCCCAGGCCTCTGGTAGCATCTGTATTTCTGGTGAGGCCACGCTTGGCGTGCTGTGCCCAGTTCTGGGCACCTCTCTTCAAGGACATTGAGGTGCTGGAGCAAGTCCAGATAAGGGCAGTGGAGCTGGTGAAGGGTCTGAAACACAGATCCTGTGAGGTGCAGCTGAGGGAGCTGGGATTGTTAACCTAGAGGAAAAGGGGACTCAGGGGTGACCTTATCACTCTCTGGAACCACCTGAAAGGTGGCTGTAGCCAGGTGGGGGTTGGCCTCTTCTCTCAGGGAACCAGCAACAGGACAAGGGGAAATGGGCTCAAGCTGTGCCAGGGAAGGCTGAAGCGGGACATGAGGAGGAATTGCTTCACAGAAAGGCTGATTAGAGACTGGAACATGTCTGCCCAGGGAGGTGCTGGAGCCACCATCCCTGGAGCCTTTTAAGAGCTGCTTGTGCCACCCAGTGCCATGGTCTAGTGACATGGTGGCATTCGGTCCCAAACTGGACTTGATCTCGGAGGTCTTTTCCAACCTAATTGTGATTGTGTGATTCTCTCTTGCACTCAGCAGGGCCGATCTATTAACTGTTTTCTCAACAGTGCAATGTTGCCTGTGTGGCATTCACCAGCTTGTCACAGCACTGCAGAAGATGAAAACTTTGAAAAATGGGAAACACTTTATGTTCAGCAGCGTAAGCACATGATCCTCACTACATTTTAATAAAAATAATAAATAAATAAAACCAGCCTTTTCCAATGGGAAAGGAAAGCAAAGGATGCCAGTTCTTGAAGCCTGGAAAAAATTCTGAGGATATCCAAACATTAAAATTCTGAATACGAGGTTCTAGGTCGTGGTTTGTCATTGCCTTAGGGCTATTTTAGATAAGGAAGTTAAAGACAGTAAACAAGCGGGTAGTTCCTCCTCCTTGTAGGCAGACATAGCAGTATGCTATCAAGGACATCTTTGTAATAAGCATTTTATCCACTTTTAAAACAAGCCAAACTAAGCATAGTTTTGAATTTAAATAAACAGATTACACAAAAAAAAATTATTGGCACACTGTGCAAATCCAAATGTCAAATTAACCTGCTGGCTTTGTGCTGCCAGATACTTGTGCATTGCGCACTCGTGCCTTCTAGCAAGCCTTTGGATCCAAAAAACTCACAGGAGAGTAGGGATCTAGTTCTTCTACATGTTGTGCCATGTGGTGTGATTCATATACTTAACATGTATAGCAAAATGGTAAAAAGAATATTATGAACTACAGGGGCAGGCAGGCATGCTTTATGCTGTAATGCACATTCTTACTGATGGTGGGGTTAAAGAATAGGTTCAAGGTAGAAGAAGAATGATTTAAAAATTCAGCTATCAAGAGATTTAAACAGAAGATTGCTTTGGAATTTCAAAAGTTATTTTCAGAAGAGCTATTTTGTTTCACATACAGTTTTATATTTGCATAGAAAAGCAATAACCCCAAATAAATTAGTTTGTTCCATATAATTTGGAGGGATGAGTAGACCCTAGTAGCAAGAGGGCAACCACAGAAAGATGACAATAAATATGTGGCAAAATGATAGCCAGTAAGAAAAAATTAGTCTTTTTATTCTCTCCCAGAATCTAAAACCCAGAAAAGAAAAAAAAAAAAAAAAAAAAGAAAAAAGTTTAGAAGCATTAAAATAAACCCCCAAACCCACAACACACCCCCCAACATGACAGCATCTGTCAAACAGCCTGAAGTGACAGGCAGCCCTGGAAGAAGCTGCTGTCCTGTGGTAATCACATGTGGCCTCTGGTCCAAGCATAGGACTATGAGTCAAGGCTCCTGAGCCAACCCTGGCCTTGGTAATGACTCAGTGAAAGACCTTGGACAAGCCACAGAACACAATTTAAAGAGACAATCTCAACTCAGAAGTAAAATAACACAGTTATAAAAGGCACAAGTATTTGCCAGAAACTACAGAGTCTGCAACTAATCTCAACTCAAGTGTTTTCAAGTTTAGCTACTCTGTAATCATTGTTTCATGCAACACAGATTTAACAAAGCATTTGCTGTTAAATGCTTTATAAATAATATTTTAAAAGCTCCTTTATACTTCTCAAAATATAAGTTGCCCTCCTTATAAAACCCAAGTAGTAGAAGCTATACATGTACTAGTACCACACTTGTTCCTAGAGGTGTGAGCAGCAATGGGCCGTCACAGAGACACCATCCTCTGCCCCACTGTGGCTCCCTTTCCTTCCCTCACACCTAAGAGAGTGCCAACTGCAACTGCAGCAGCAGACCTGAAGCATTTCTTTCAGCACACACTTGTAAGCCAGAAGAGTAAAACCCCAAATGCTGAGATTCTTTCCCCCAGGCACATCAGTGACCGTGCTGGCAGGCACCAAGAAGAGCAGCAGGACCAGTACCTGTTTTTGTGGTGTATAACAAAAAGCTTTCTATTTAATCCTTGTGTTCTATTACTGCTTTTTCTTCCATTTGAATGTTAGAACACTCAGCATATCTCAAACAGGAGGCCACAAGTTCCTCAGAGTCTGAAAAATAATAATGTCTTTTGTTACAAAAAGATTTACAGTAATAACACCTGGCTCAGGCACTAGCAAGAAATGAGCTTTCCAGTTAAAAAAAAAAACCAACAAAAAATCAGAAAATAATTATTCCCCCCTCCCCAAAACTTCAGCAGAAGGAGTTATTAATCTGTCATTGCAAGGAGTCAGGCTTCAATCTGTAACCCAATTGAAACTCATTAAGCATCATTTTCTCTTTGCTGACAGTCATTTCATTTTGACTTAAGGAGAGGAGGAAGGGGGAAGGGGCAGGCAGGAAATACATAATACATCCATCTTGGTAGAGTTTTGGGTTCAGAAGTCCCACAATACCTCTAAGGAGTGTAGCTAGATCTGTTTTCTTACTAGGAACATTTTGACATCCCAGCCTCTGGCCTTAGCTAATTTGTAGAAAGTAATGTGTGTGGAGGCCTTCATCTTAAAAGCCATTTCTGGGAACTTCTGACTAGGATAGGAGCCAAAACAAAGTCTTAGGAGGAAAAGGACAAGAAGAAATTTGACCAAGGTGAATGAAATAGAACCTGTACCAGAAAAGTTCTCATTGAGACAACTGAAAACATTCCAGTATCTCTCTCTTCCCAAAGATCTTTTTGCACCAAGCCCTTTCCAGTTACTAACAACATAACTTTCTACATGTAGAGTAGACAAAGGTTTCAGGTTGACTGCATTTTCAAGAAAATAATGTTTTGCTGAGGCAAGCCCCATGTTCTGTAGCTGTGGGCAGAAGACCAACAAGCACTTGTAGATAAAATGGTTTGTGACTTACAGAGAAGTGCACTGACCCAAAAGACAGAAATAGAAGCAAGATGACAACTCTGGCTTTTCTTGATCATTATGTCTGACCATAGAAACCTTGTTATTACAGCATCCAAATACACACAGTCCAACAGAAGATCTATCCCATCTCAGAGAAGCAACCTGCCCCTTACAGACATCACAAAGCAGAGCCAAGAAGCCACATGTTTCCCATTTCTCCTTTCTCAGTTGTGCTCTGAGCACAGGCACTTCATTGACCATGGCCTTCTCACAACCACACAACTGTCATTCCCACTGTACAGCTGTTCTAACACCCATCCCACTATATGTGCTTTGAACCAAAAAAAAAAAAAAAAAAAAAAAAAAAGCTGGCAAATGCTCTTCTAAGACCTCATGGACAGCAGGAGCAAAGGAATCTATTACTTGTTTCCATATGTAGCTCAAAATTTAAGCAGTTGTTTTTGCACTAACTGCAGAAACCAGAAAATGACTTCTGCCACAGCCTGCAGTTCATGAGCAGTTTCATGACACTTCTGCCGTCCTGACTGATTCCTGTGAGCTGGAGAAGAAGCACTTAGAGCTGTAACAAAAAAAGCCATCCAAAAGCTCAGCCTGCTTACAAGCAGCACATTGTTCAGAGGTCCCACAGCTGCAGTTCCCAACCTCCTACACAGCCTGTTACCACCCTCCTTCTTTCCTCCTAAACTGGCACAAGCTTTACCTGTTTCCAGCCAAGCTCACCCTACAGTTCCTGGCCACTGACTTCTTGCTCTGCTCCTGCTACACACTGATGCTTCCTTGCCTGCTCCCAATAGATGTCAGGTACTGCTGCAGCCTGTGCTTCTGCCATCCCTTACACCTTTTTTAGCAGCAGTGGTGCCAATAAGGTGCCTGAGCAATCACATTTCATCTCTTCTCTGCACACCACCTCAACTCTAACCCCAGTGTGTCTCATTAGTGGCACAGAAGTGGATGGGAACCCATGATTTCACGTTTCCTCTTAGGCAAAAGGTGTCAGATGAGGACTAATAAAATCAGATTTACTAGAGATGAAGAGCAGCCATTTGCAGCTACACGGAATAATCTGACCAACTGGCATCCAGGGCAGCTAGTGACACCACAGGGGTTTGGTGCAAGACCCCTCAGCAGGACTGAAAAAGGTAAGGAGTAAAAGGAGTAAAACCCCCCTCCAAAGGCTGATCCCACCTACATGAACCATTGGGCACCCCATGAACTTCTTCTTAAACAACACATTTTGAGTGTGTAAACCGTATTTTTTATTTATGCTGTCTTTTGTCCATTCAGTCTTCTCTCCTGCATGTTCTCTTGAACAAATACAAGAACAATCATAAGAAATTCTTAGGTTAAGACAGCAGGTTTTCACACACAGTTTCAACACAACAGCTCTTAGCCCTACACTAAAATTTTGGGTTTGGACATGTGCAAAACAATCACTATAAAGCAATTCTTGCATCCCAAGGTAGATGAGTACCCTGTCAGAAAGACACCAAGCTAGAAGAAGGATCTTCATTTCACTTTTTTCATACCACGCCACTTTCAGGCCTGTTTCAGATAAACATCAGCAGAATACCCTCCAAAATTCCTTAATTTTTTGTCTCAAGACATGATTTATATGAATTCAAAAAATAACCATTTTCATCAATAAAACTATGTCTAACCATCCCACTTGAAAAATTGCTTAAGTCAACTTGCTTTTTAGATAATTAATCACACATGATACTTATAAAAACCCATGAATTTATAAATTTGTCACCAGAAGTATGAACAACTCCCCCTTGACTAGAGGATGGGATGAGCCCACACCCATGCTCACAACAAAGGATAGTATCAGGCCATGAATCCAAGCACTGCTGCTCTCCATGCACATCCTTTACCCTTTTTGCATACATGAGTTTAAGTAACCTGCCACATCTCTGCTCAAATGTAACCTTCACAGCCTTTTCTTTTCACTTTTCCATTTAGATTTTTCAAGTAAAATACAGTATCAGCTAGTTCTGGCTTCTATTCAATTTCACTTCTGCAAAGACTAAGAAAATTGCATGACATAACAATACAAGTGCCAGTGACAGCAGCATGCAATATATTATAACGCATTTTGTCCAGCTTGCAACAGCCATCCCAAACCACAGAAAAAGCACCTCATTTATTAGCAATATGCCTGTTGGGGGCCTGGTATCAGATAAGCAGTTTAAACAGAAGGAAAAAAAGCCCCACAGAACAATGGCATGTATAGATAAAAGGTTACTCCACCCTGCCCTAAGTGCTGAGACAATCTATATCCATCAACACTGCTCTTGGAGAGAGCTACCTCTGAGAGCATGCAACTGAATTTTTGTTTTTAAAAATTACATGCTAGTACTGCTGCTTTTGGACAACATGGTTAAGAGATAGATGACTAATTAGACACTTGAAGAAACTCCTCTTGAAACTTTAAAAAGTTCTTATTCCAAGATTTTCTACCATGTGAATTTGCAGGTTAAATGGCAGTGTATGTGCACTTATTAATATCCTCACAACACAAAAGCTTGACCAGCTAATACATAAAGACCTCAGATTTACTTCAGTGGAGGTAAAGTATCTAGGGCAACTCATTTCAGCTCCTGTTTTGCCTCCATCAAGCTTCGGTTTTGTACCAGAACCCTTGACATTTAGGGAAGCCACTAGAAGTGGTGAATGGCACTTGCCCAGAGCCAGCAGGAAACACAGCTGTCATCTCTTCCTCTCCCAAGCAGCCAAGCATTAAAACAAAAAGAAACCAGCCTAGGATTTCCCATTTCTCCCATTGTTGCTCAAAGCACCAAGTCAGAAGATAAATAACTTTTCCTTTCAACCCACTGCTTGAGGCTTCCAGTTCAACAGAGCATTTTCAGCACAACATGATACTTTTTACACCTCAGAAGACACGTTTTAATATGTCACAGAGTATTAGAGTTGAGTTCATATACACCTCATAGGCAGACATTGAATGTCTTTTGTGCAATTCATGTTAAAAAAGCCAGTGGTGTGCTTTAAATGAAGTTCATTTTTTTCAGACTCAGAGTCCCTGATGCACTTGAAGAGAGTTCTGATTTAACAATTTGCCTTTTAAAAGACATTAGCAGTTTGCAGCAGCTCCCACACATTAATCTTTCAGGCTGTTCATCACCATGGGGGGAAAAAGAAGAAGTATGCAGCTGCAAACAAAACAAACTAAAGCACTGAAGAGTTAAAACTGACTTAAGTCTGGCAAACAAATCTTAAAGTTCAAGCTCAGATTCAAAACTTAAAGACCTATTAGGACAAAGCATTTGCAACTTGCAGCTGTCATAACTACAGAGAAAAATAAATATGAAATATATAACAATTTACTCAAGCCTCCAGGAGAAAAAAAGAAAAAGAAAGGGAAAATTTACTTTTTTTTTTACTTTAGATGTCAGCTGAATGATACTTGCTAAAACCACTTTTGAGACCTAAAAAAAGCCACTTCCATGGGTTTAAAGACTGAAATGTTTTGGAAGAGTTTTAGAAAACTCCCAAACCACATAACAGAGCTTTTCAATTTCTGCTACGCGGCTTCTTACACAAAAGTAATTCAAAATTTTATCACCTACAGCATGGATTGCCTTGGTGAAATACACCAATGTAATGACAAATACTTTTAATTTGTGCATTACTTTGTACTGACTAAGGGTTTGCAGAATGAAGGAAGTCAGATTCTTCACTTAGACTGTCCAAAAACTGGGAGAGGCAGTAGTTTCAAAAACAGCCTCCAGCTTGAGCTAGCAAATTTGGAGTACACAATGCAAAGGATGAACAGTTTCCACTCTAACAAGTAAGTCCAACTGGTGGGAACCTGCAGATGATTAACAATGCTAAAATTGACTCCTGTGTATACAAAGACAAAAACAGAGTTTAAATCAGAAGTTTGGAATGAAAGAGTCCATATGTTCATAGATGCTGCTGAAACAAATTTTTTCAGACTGTATTTCTCTAAGCTTCTATATGGCTTTTTAGTGGAGACAAACACAAAAATTTGTCTTTATGGAGCAGGCTCAGCTGCTTTTTCCTAGGACATCAGCAGACCTTTATCTGCTGCTTTCACTGTTGCTATTTCACTGACAGATATGGGTTGCCCCTCTCAGTCATGTCCTCTGTGCCCCGTGGAAAATCTAGGTCCCAATGAACCATTCAGCAACAAGTGGGCAATCAGAACATGCAGGCTGCAGCACTGCCTGGACACTCCTAATACTCACCCTCCTAAAAAGGCAACTTGAGTCTTGCCACAGTCCCCACTGATCAGGAGCAGTGTCCTGAAATTCTGTACAAAGTATTCATTCTGCAAACTCCTTAAAAGTTTAATACAACAGGAGCATGGAGCCATAAAATTGATGACTGCTCTACCCATCACACATAGTGTTCCAAGCACACCTCTAGCTTTAAAGAGTCGGGTAAGGACTCTGACAAGAGTAAAAGGTGGTTTTTAAAACAGCTGCTCTCACTCTGAGGTTGCAGAGTATGAGGCTTATTAAATATTAAGGCCATACAAATTGCACAGATGTCAACAAGACTCAAGACTTTGCAATCCAATACTGGCAGGTTGAGCAGTCACTGTGGTATCCTCATCTAATATTGCTGTAGATTTTGCAAAAGGCATGATTTCATGAAAAGCAATTTGGTTTTTTTTTCAGACAAGTAGTAGAAAATATTTCTGCCAGAACAGTATTTCACAGTTCTAGTTTCTGAGGAAATGTCTCATAAAACAAGGCAAGTTCTATCAAATAAAATTTGTATAATTTTATCTTGCTAGACTAAGCCCTATCCTCATTGATGCCTGTGCTTTAAAATAAATTTACTGTAAAAGATTAACTAGAGACCTCCATAAAAGATTTTTAAAGGGTATTTTAAAAAATAAAAAAGAAGTCAAGACTTCTTAAATAAAAAAAAGTCACAATAACAAGAGCAGCTGTTTTAGCTGTTAAAAGAATCATTTACTGCACAAGGAAAAAAAAAATCCAAATAAAATTATAAATATTTCCAAAGAGGCTTCCATCACAATTATAGAATTAGTTATGAAATTTTAGAAACAGTTCTGTGTACTTAGCTAGACTTCCACATTTACCTTGATCAGAATTGCAGCACTGACTGACAGGACACCAGAAGACCCATGAATGCTGGGGCAGGGAAGGGCACTGTGACATAGTTCAGAGAGTGAGGAAAAGGGCTGGGTGATGGCAAACTGACTGACTACAAAGCAAAGACAAAAATACTCCCCAAGAAGCAAAGTGCAAAGAAGCTGTAACCAAAACTGCATGGAGCTGCATCCCCTGGCTTTTCCCTCCATCACTGCTATCATTGCTTCATCTTAACTCCAATAGCATGTTTCTGTGCAGAACACAATTTTCTAAAGCAAACTGAAGTGTTCCACTCTGCACAAGCAGCACAATAAATTTAATTTCAGTTTGCTTTAGAAAATTGCTCTCCACTCCCAGAAATCAGCAGGCAGAACATGAGAACACTGAGCTGGGTTAGACAGCTCAAACATAAAACCCAGCCTCATTCCAACACATGCCTTGGATTTACTCTAAGATTAGCCTTGATAGTCCTCACAGAAGGTTCTAGGATCATGTCCATTTTGTTGAAATTTGTTAAGGTTATCAGCAAGACGGGTCTCTTCCAAGAGTGACAGACTTAAATGCTGTCTGCAGTTAGATTCCAGGCTTGAGCCTGTAAGAGCTACCAGGTGATGCCAACAACCACAAGTCCCTTTTCACCAGGAGGCATGACTTGACATTCTTGAACAAATAAGTATTTAGGGGTTCAACTGAGAGGAGTCATGGGCTTCCTAAGTTTCACTGATACATGAGAGTATATGTGGGAGCATAAGAAAAGAAAATCCCAACTGCAGGCATCAGAAAGGAGCAGCTGAAACTGCAGAAATGCTTTAGATCTTGTTCCTTGCCACAAATCCTCACCTGCAAGATAAAGTCATAGCACAGCTCTGCAAATGATCGTGTGAACCTTGGGAGCAGCCATCACATTCCCAAAGAACAGAAGGAAGAAAACTTCACAGAAACATGTGACGTGATGACAATTTGATATATATCACATTGAACCTCTCTGCTAGAAGCTAACAGACATCACCATGAGGATAGTAGGCCTCTGAAGTAAACTGTTCCAGGTGAATTGCTCTTTTGGATACACTATCTCGAGCAGTATCTAGGAGCTGTTCCTCACTGCTGCTGGAAACACAATATCCTTGAGTCTAAGATAAAGGACAAGTTGGACTAGTGCAGTGGAAGCACAGGTGAGGCACAGTGGCACAAACACAATGATGCATTTCCTTAGAAAGGGCGGAAGCAGAGCACAGGTTGATCTGGTACACTTTCAGAGTACAACAGTCATTATTTTTGCAGCATCCAGAGACCTGTAAAATATGCTAGGAGTCTACTTGAACATGGGGTATAGTAATACTGGACACTTATTAAATTTTCTGTGTCAGAAGAACAATGGAAGCTGGTTCATACAAACATACTATGCAGTCCAGTCCCTTCAGTGTGACCTGTCAAAATCATCAAGTAGGAACATGTAAAAAATTGTATCTGTGACATGGCTATAGAAATACAAATCCAGCCTGAAAGGTAACAGCTGGGCAATTGATGTGTACAGAAGTGCAAATATTAAATTAACAACATATCTGAGCAATAATCACAGATGTCCTGATGTCAGGAAACGCAGTCACACCAGTTCCTGTCAAACAAGGGAACACAGGTACATTAGCAGAGAAATGCAAAAGAGCACAACACTGTGTGCTTGAGTCTAGCACTAGCAAAGATCCTAAAGATGGCAAGTACATACAAAATAATTTCACAGAAAAGCTGAAGAAACCAGAGTTCAAAATATGCACTTAGGTGGCTTATATAGCACTGTGTCTTCATCAAGGGAAAATCTTTTCCGCATTGCTTGCTTCCTGCCCTCTCTCTCCAAAACAGCTGCTATTTTTCAAGCTCTTAGTTTGCTATTCAAAGGCCTTCATGCAAGAGTTGTCAATAGCAAACTACCAGTAGCAAAGTACTGTTCAGAGAAGATTGTCTTCGAAAAGCACCACTAACATTCACCACTTCAGTAGCTGCATCGAAGTCTGGCTGTAATTGCTTGACTCAACCAGAAGAGATTTCATAGTGAAATCTCAAAGGCAAGAAAACCTTCTTCAGACCAGAATATTAATACTGTATGCAATAAATGACACCCACTGAAATGCTGTATTTTTACTACATGTATTTGATTTTGCAGTTGCTAAACCAGCTAGTGGCAATGGAATCAGAAGCCCCAGGCAGTCAAGACATGTCTGTACCAGACACGCTACTTACACATACCCTCTAAAGCACCAAACAATCTCACCGTAATTCACTATTTTAAATTACATTGTACTAGCTTCCTATGTATTATCTGTTTGAAGTTGGTTCTGGTTGTAGCTGAACCAGATGTTAACATGAGATATTCCTAAACTGCCCTGGTAATGGAGCATTGGGAAATGCTGCATGGCATCTGAAAGTACAGCAACTGCTCAGTTAACATCTTATGCAGAAGAGACTGTTATCACCGAGGACAGAACTGCTGAAGTGCTTTATCCAAACACCATGGAAAAAAAATCTGCGTTTACCAACACCTGCCCCATCAAGGGTAAATTGGAATCTGAAGGCACTTTTGGTCACAGTACTATTTTTATTTGAGAAGCACAGGGAACATTTCAGACTACAGAATCAACTCTGATATTCCACCAGCACAGCCGAGTATTCCTTGTTCAGTGCTCCTGGCATAACACAGTGCAGCATCCCACTCAGAATTGCAAGCACCTTTTGATAAGGCTTGTCTGATAAGCAGAGCTAGCAATGGAAAGTAGAATTAAAATCTAAAATTACAAGCTTTCAGTGAGAAATAAACAAATCAATCACACTTAGCAAGAGAGACAGCGTGTGCTGTGCTAGTGTGTCTTGGACTATACACCCTCTCTGAGTACTCTACTGTGCTTTTAATAAAAAGAGTATGTTACCCAATGCTAACATTTTTTTCAGCCCAAATACTCCACAATATACTGACAACTGAATAAATGTCCGGGACAATCTGCCCATTCATGACCGCTGGAGTTCATCATTCCTACTTATTCTTCATCCATTGCAGATGCAGTAATCCTTATGAATGCAGGCTTTCTTCAGATTGCAAAGAATAGCAATAGGGCTGTAATGAAAATCAAGCCAAAGAAAATCCAAGCCTTCAGAGGATGCACTGAAGATTTGCTGATCTGTACAATGGTCAGCTAGAAAACATACACATTACAAACTAAACAGGAAAATGATAGAAACTGAGTAAAAATTATTTGTGAAGCACTGTATCATTTAAAAGTTGTATTTCAAAAATCACATGTGTTTCTGTATGAACAAAGTTGTTTCACAGTACCTTCCCTCCCAAATACACAGAAGGGCTACCTTTCCCCATTCCTTTTTATTTAGGGATCAGTAAGTTGAAGAAAGAAGGAATGACAGAAATAAAGAGAGGTTACAGATAGGCTGAAACATTGTTGCAGGTATTGTGGAGCTTTCTGCTGCTTCTGTACTAAAGTATGTTCATGTCAGGTCCTGACACTGATGTGTTCTGAAGCTGCAGCAATTAAAATAGTTCTTGAGAAAAGAAAAATTATTGCTGCAATGTCTATTCATGCCAAGGACCTCAAGAGAATTCCTGCTTCAGTGAGCCTTTCCTCAGTAGCAGGCAAACCAGCTTCACAGTGTTTTTGCTAAAGCCCAACACAAATAAAAAAATAATTCTCCCAAATTCTAAAAATAAATTATACAATTGCAAATGCCACCCAGTGAAAAGATTTTTTTTTTGCTTTTACTTTAAACAACCTGTATCAATTTAAGCAAGAGACATTGTTATGGAATATGAGCAGGTTAAGCAACAATAAATGGGAGATCAAATTGGATAACTATGCCTTACAGTGAAGTGTTACCTAGCTGTTAGGTATTGAGAACCAGTTTTGGGATTGGAGCTAATTATCCTGGGAAATCAGATAGACTCTTCAGCCTACCGTATTCTTCTGGAATAAATAGCTGGAACAGGACTTCAGGGATGAGCACAGCATTATCATTATTATCAACATGTTTCAGGCTATGAGATCCAGATGGGTGCAGGAGCAAGTGTCATACTTGTTACAATAGCAATGCTCTGACAAAAGGTGTGCCAAATTGCTCATGCTAAATGCTGACAGACTGAGCTGCCAGATCACTGGGAAAACACCCAGAGTGCCAGGCTGCCAAGTCGCAGGCCACAAACATAACAATTTTTTTAAAAGATTGGCAGATAATATCACTACATAGATAAAATTCACATATTCATTATCCTGTATACTGACTGGTCTCTACAGAAGTATTTGCTTTGAGGACTGGATTTAGTTTTGATTATTCTCTGAGTAAAAGATCATATTATCCAGCAGTCTAAGTGGAAAACTTACCATTAAATTCAGCTGAAAGTTAACAAGGTATGACACAGTCCTTCTGCCATAACAGTAACTAAAAATTTGCACCAAACCAAATGAAAATAAAGGACTGAGAGGATCTTGTAACATGAGTAATGCACACAAAGCCCAATATTAAGACACTTGTGGCAAACACCAAAACACAACAAGGCAGGAAACCCCAGGAAACCCTCCATTAATTGCTTTACCAATACTCAGACACCCTTAAAAAAAAAATTAGTCGCCTCTTTTCATAATAGTTGACCAGAAAAAAAAGGGCCACAAGAAGTCACTCCACTCCTCTGTGTTATGTTGAGATTCAGCCATGGGGAAGGGCACTCCATCACCCTGACACTCTCTGACTCACACCACTTCTCCCACAAGAGACGTGGCAGCCTGCCTGCTTTGTATGGCTATTATAAAGAAAAAAGGCACAGGTGGATATGCAAAGTCAGATCGTGTTTAGCTGGGATCCTGTGTGATCATTACAAGAGCAGAAAGCATGCACAGCATCAGCTGCTTCAGAGTAGGGGTTCCGCTTTTCCTGGAACTGTAAAGACAACGCTGATGGAAATCACTGAATAAGGACAGAATCACAGCTCATGATCTGATTCAGCACTGAGTTTCCCAAGCAACCTTGAGCAAACCTTTCCTGTTGCATTTTAGACCTAGCATTATTTTCCATCTTTAAGAGGTAAAAATTAAACTCAAAAGATTTTATATTGTTTGGATACTTGGTATTTCATGGAGCTATAAATACGCACACTTTTTTTTTCCCCATCCCATATAAACAAGCAGTGATAAAAACTGGATTCTAGCTTCAAGCTGATGAGCAGCATTAGTCCAACTATTCCCCTGGTCCCTGCTATCATACTGTTTCTGTAGTTGTATCAAGCAATGAGGAATAAAAATAAAAAAAGCAGCAGCATGAACAGGTGACTGAAAACATTTTTAAGGTCTGAGCAATTTACTTGCGGTGGTTCAGAGATGGTGTAACTGGCACTGACTTCCAAAAACCTTTGTCACTGTACACCTCAACAGCCTAACCCCAGTCACAGCCAGGACCCCCTCCTTAGTAAAGTTCCTAAGAGAAAGTGTTCTTTTTCAGGATATCCTATTTATTATCTCAAAGGTTTGAGGTTACTAGACTGTGACCCACAGACTAAATAGAAAGGTCAAATAAATAGCACAGGAATACAGCAAGGAAAACTAGACTAGTAAATCAGAATATTTTTCTTCTTTGCAGAAAACTTTCAGTTTTTCAGCCATTGATTTCACACCCCTAAAAAAATTCATATCCCCGCCCCCCCCAAATATTTATTTCTTTCCATAGTCAGCATTTCAGTCCATTTCAATAAGCCTGAGTCCTCTGCCTTCATCTCTCTCTACAGACACAATTCAGCCAAGCATTTCTCCTTGAGGTACCTGTTGCTGAAGGAATCTGTTCTGCAACTTCTTCTGGCCAGATTAGGTGACTTTTTCAGTACTGGCTGACCTCCTGCTCACTGAAGCTTACAATAAGACTGCCTGATTCTCAAGACCATGAAATCCTAAGTCATAGATAAATTTTCCTGGCCAATACAACCACTTGTCTAATAGAACATTTCCTGCAAATGTGACATCCCAGTAGTAACTTCTAGTCCGAGGAACTTGGTCAGTGTGAGTTACAGGATGAGAATGAGCTTTGCTCCAGACATTACAGACATTTTAAAAATATGATACTGTTTTCAAATTAATTTTCCTTATCTTTGAAGCTCAGCATTATGGAATGGATCTCTGGCAAACTGCTGCTAACAGAAATAAGTAATGTCTTCCCAAACCTTTTTAACAGCTCTACAACACCTTCCTGGTTGCACCAGTCCACTGCCTCCAAACCTCAGAAAGCCCCTATTTGAGCAGGAACTTCCCATAAATCTGCATTTGTCAACAAGCTGCTGTTTCAAGCCTCTCAACCAGTAAGGCAAATACAATGTAACAGGAAAACCACCTACAGTAAGAGCAGTTAAATTTAGGAGTATACCTAACTATTAACTTGAGGTGTATCAGCTTTCCACCAGTCATATATTTATCTCAGTATATGATTCACAGACCTTTATATATTCTCCACGCAACATGCACTCAGTTCATGTATCAGGACAATAGAAAGAAGAACCTAAGTTTTAGCTGACAATTTTTTCTGGTATCATTAAAGAAATACCATATCCACACGTAAAATGGTATATTTTCTACACTAAATCAAATGCAAAGAAATACTGTTTCCAATCAAGTGAAGCATCAGAAATCTGTCTCTGTGCTCAGACAGAGTATTACACAAGAACAGGCTATTCTGGAAAGTAATTCAGCTCTGAGGTGTGCATGTGTGCGTGGGTGAACACACACAGGTCAAATGTGATCTGTTCAAGGATCAAAAATGCCATGCACATGTTGTATCATTGGGATTCTGGCAGCTTGACATAATTACAAAAGCTCCTGTTATTGTTCTTATGCATTGCCCTTTTCTGCATTTAAGTATTCTGAAGATCCTGGAAACCTTAACTTACTGAAAGAATGATTTTCTTATAAACTTGTTATAAATTTGTTGCTTACTATAAATGTGGCAAATAAACTCAATTTTCCTTGCTGACTGCTCAAGGAAAATTCTGTAACATAATCCTGGGGGTAAACAGTCACAATGGTCCAAGTTCTCTTCTCAGAGCTGTGAAATCCATACATTGTTCACAAGTCAAACTTTAAGCCTTTTTTTAAAGTATAAGGGCTAAAAATCAGGTTTTGGTCTTGACACAGTCTATTAGCAAGTTAAAAATGTTAGTTTGATTCTTGCTACAATTAAATGGTCCTAGAGATAGTGGCATCTTTATCTTTCACTTTACTGAGGACAGCTGAGAATGCTGAAACAAAGCAAGAGAGGGTCAGGGAAGTTTCTTACAATACAAACAGCAAAGGTTTAATCTGAACAAAATTCTCCTGTGCCTCGAGAACCAGAACATCAAAGGAGCCAATGCTGAAATGAAAGCCTGGATTGCAGATATGTAGATAGACACACGAATTCATGCCTTACTCACATGTGACCTAGAAATAACTTCCACAGCTTAAACAGGTTACAGGTGAAGACAAGGCACAGATAGTTTCATTAGCAGTCAGGAGAACCAGTCTCAGTGATGAAGACTGTGGTAGCAGGAGGAAGATAAAAATGACAAGCTATTTCAGCCATTCTGGTATTGAGCCAATCCTCACATTCCCATGAGGTAGGGAAGTGAGCAAAGGTTTTTAGTTTAGACTGGGAAAAAAAGTATGTCTGATGTATGGAGAGGAATCCAGGCTGTCAGCTTTAAAATAAGTTATTGGATGCACCATGGAGAGAAATGAAGTAACAAGGAAAGAGTGTTAGGAGATTCCCACAAGAGAAACGGACAGTCAGCATAATGCGATTTCTAGGAGAGATAAAATACATGACAATAGTAATACCCACAGGAACCATTGGAGAGCTGGGCTTATGTATCATCATCATTAAAATGAAGAAAGAAGAGCAAAAGGAGGCTAAAAATTTTGTAGACATCATGCTCCAAAAATTGTGAGTCTCAGCTTTCTCTTAGAGCTGTGGTAGAATTGCAGAAAAACAACTTGTGGCCTGGTAACATAGAAGTAAAGACAACCTCTGACTTTGGCTAATGAGCATAGCAAACCCAGTGCTTCAGAGGCAGATTTTAGGGTTTGTTTTTGTTTTAAGAACATAACTATAAGTTCAAGCAGTACCTAGAAGATTGAGACCCTGATGGGGGGCCTTAGCTTTCACAGGTTAAGTGATCATAAATGCAGATTAGGTCGCATTTACGCCTCCTGCCCCAAACTCTCAGTCTGCAGAAGAGGGGCTATATCATATGTATGAACAAAGAATAATGCAATTATTGCATTATTATTACTATGCAACCCCTATCTATAATTAGGGTTGACAAAACAGTATCTAACATCATAAGCACCTGATGTAATGAGATTAGATATTTTTGTTTGAAGTACAGAGAACGAAAATAATGTAACTATCCCATCTTTTATACTTTGGAAGAGATCCCAAAACCATTAGGATCAAAAAATGAAAATGCTGAAATAAGTAGATTCAAGCATTTGCCAGCAATAGCAATAAACCCTTTTTATGGATCCCTGAGGAAATGGGGGACATAATCAAGTACTAAGTATCACCAAGATATCTATGTTGACATTTCTCTGTTTCATGCAGGCACATGTATAATCAGAGTATGCTGCAATTATATTTTGTTACTGCAGCTTAACAAGCAGATCATCATTAGGAAATCACTCACCAGCTCTTCAGTCATGTAGTGCTGAGGAAAAGATTAATTTTATAGTCTATGTATTGCTGCAGAAGATAATCAGAAAGATTGTGTGTGCATACATTGTTTTAATGAAAGTGAACATGGTTGAAAGAAGGTTAAAACTGTCTAGATATAAAAATCAACTTCATAAACAAATTTTTGCCAAGTCAGACATACTGCTGTGCAGAGATCAAAAGCAATAAAGGTTAGCCTGAAACAATGTCCTGACACTCAGCTGCCTACATAAAAGTCAATTCTAGCATAAAGGTTATTTCACACACACCAACATATCTTCAAAATACTTTTCTTCTTCCAAGAATGATTCACTGTAACTTGTGTCTGGTGGGAATATGTTCCCTGTAAGACACTAGTATTGCAGATAAGTATGACAATGCCACACCCTTTATGCTGTGCAGAGTATGGAGATGACTCTCAAAGTATAAATCTTCAAGACAAACCAAACAACAAGTGTCCACTTGAATTTCATGAGCCAGGAGAGGATGCTACAGCCAACCCTGCCAGGCATGTCTGTGAAAGGTCACTTACAGTCAGCCTCCTCATCTCTTAATATATAACATTACATAATAATCATCTAAAATATCAAAGATAACCCAGGAGAAACCATCAGGTGGCACTTCCCCAACAGAAATAAGCCTTTACACCAGTTTTCTTTTTCCACATTATTCCTGTATTTTCCAGACAGTGCAAAACTGCAGTGTAACCAGTGATGTCAACTCCACTCACTCCTCAATTTGCCTTGAATACCCTTTCCTCCCAGCTAGCCAGGGAGCCCTCTGTGTTTGCCACTTTGATGCTTCAGAGGGAGCCTTTAGAAGTCAGGCTCCCAAGAAGAATTCAATTACACAGCAAGGCTAAAAGCCAATTAAAATAAGTTGGTATTCACTCACTAAGAAGGCATTTTAAGAAGAACAGTCAAGTTTTCTTGTGGATAAGGAAAACCTTTTCAGGAGAAAGGCCATTACACAATCAGTAAGTACAATGAAGACTGTTACAAAGGAGTGAGAAATAGGAAGGATTGTGCAGCGGTAAAACAACAGCAGAGAGGCATAAGGCACTTAAAATGCAGGTCCCCTTTCACTACTGGAGGACTTGATATCAAGTGCTAAGAAGTGTATGTGTGGGGGAAGTAATTTCTTAGAATTAGTGTGGAAGAAAATAGCGCTCATTCTAACGGATTCCTAGTAAAAACCAAAAGCTAGTCATACCCATGTGGGACCCTTGCTATTTTTAAACTATCATCAGTTACAACATCTTTCTGTTAGCATCTCGTATTCAAAGCAGTGGCAAAGGTTAACAGCACTTTTCACATTTAATGTGGTTCTTGAATTAATGGAGCAGCCTCTGAGCCTCAGAAGCAGAAACCACGTTCCCAGTGTGTCGGCACCGCTCGTGGACGAGGCGTGCCCTGCTGCAGAGCTGACACAGGGAAGAGTCTCACACACAGGTGACACCAAGCAGCTTTCTCTTCACTGAGCTGCTGATGGCAAGAGATGCAGGTGCACACACCACACTCCCATAAACAGCCAGCACATTAAAGACTGTCATCTTCTGCACAGACAAGTTAATTGCATTTTAGAACACATTTGTAGCATGTTCCTTTGTTTCCATCCCTTTTTTTTTTTTGTTAAACAGTCCCCCAGTTTCACAATAAAGGAGCAGGTGCACGTGTCAAACTTACTTAAAATCTCCTCAAGCCTAGCTTATTTTTTTAAGTCTAAGTGAGAAATAAAGACGGCTATGGAAAGGCATGACATTCTGAATAAGCAGACAACTTTATTTAAACATTTCCAGAAATCCAGCACACCAAGACCCACAGCTTTGCTGTTCAAACTTCCCTTTCCAAGGAGTTTACAAGGTAACAGAGGAGGAACCAGTAATATATTCAAATACGTTTAAAACATTCAACAGGTATTCTGGTGGCTTCAGGTGCCTTTAAAACCATCTACTACAGACCTATTTCAACAAGGAAGAGACATTTTGAAAAAAGCTACAAACAGAGAAAGTGACAGGTGTGGGGAAGAAGCCCAGGCTACAGCAAACCTGCACATCCCACGGTGTGGCATTAGGGCCAGGACCCTCCCGTGGCAGCAGATCTGCCCCATTGCTGAGGCAGCAGTGTAGCCAAGCCCATGGATACCCCTGGCAGCAGTGCTGCAGCCACAAGAGCTCTGCCAGGACAGGGTGTGATCTTTCTCCATGGATCACTCACACATATATCCACATCAAGCGGAATGGAGAGCTTCCACCCAGCCTTTGGAAAGCAACGTGGAATACCAAAGCCATGAGGAAAGCACAAGAAACCACAGATCTCCTCTGGCTAAGAGCAGAGTTCATCTCCTCAACTTTAATTTAGAGGGAGTCCTCAACTCTTTCTCCCCAGTGAAAGAAAAAAAAGCAAAACCCAACAGTTTCTTCCACCATAGCTCTCAAGGCCCTTTAGGTCCTCCTAAAGTAAAGTGATTTGTCTGATTTCAGTGCATGGAAAAAAACCCAAACCAGCAGTTTCCCACAATTTTGCTTTTCTCCCTTCACACTCAGCTAATTGCAGGCTGAAGTGCTTTTTAATAGGGGAGAAAAAAGCAGTGCACTTTAGTTAAATTACCTATCTCTGGGTAGACAGAAAAGATCTGAGCTGCTGAGAATGACTGTGTACTCTTTACAACACTAGTAAAAATCCCTTCAACATAAATACTCTTCTAAAAGAATTGCTTATATCACATTCTTTCAATGTAGACACCACTTAGTCTAGAGCAGGGCGAGAAAGGCTATATTCAGTATTTAACGGGGATAAAGCTTTAATCCTGAGTCACAAATAAGTACTTCTGTGTTGAAAGAATTAAGTCTACAAGCTGGTATTTCTGGCTGTCAGCATGGAAACAACAGATTTGAGTTAAATACTGAGGCTGTCTCTTGAACACACAGGGACAGTTCATCATTCTGCACATAAGCAAGGAGAGAGCATCCATGGTACACAACACCTGTTAAAGGCCTAGATAAGAACTGCAAAATATTCTTATTTCTGGCCCCTAAGAGGTCATAATTCCGGACTGCAAACTGTGTCTTCTAACATTTTTTTATACTTTAATAATGGTGGAGCTGAGGTTCCTGCTTCAGGTACCTGGTTTCTAAATCAGTTGAAGGTGAAGCTGTCATTTCTACCTAATGGAGATAATGGTTATTCAGATAGCAGCAGATGGGGGTGGAAATAGCTCCCTACCAGAAGTGAGAAAAAGGTTTCACTCAACTCTCTTAAGATGTTTTGAAGTACTCTGCAGAGCTGATTGATAAAGGGAGCTCAACTTTGAGAAGGAAGGAGCAGGGTTAAGGGCTGCTATGCACCTACAAAGTGAGGTTTGGGGGACTGAGGATATAAAAGGATCATAGCTAGCTGAACCATGAAAATTTTCTGTCACAGGGAATCAATTCCCATCATTGCTTCCAGAGCTATCTATGCGGGCTGCAGGAACCCATCCTGGCTTGGAGTCAAGGCCAATCCCTTGAGAAGGGAGAGTTTGGATAAGTCAGAGGCAAGGACTACATCTGCTTCCAGTTGTGCTGGGAGGGCACAGAGCAAGGTCTAGAGCTCTCTCTAGTAACTCTCTTAGTGAGCCCAGGACACTCAGCTTCTGGTGTTTCACAAGTTCAGTTAAAGGTGTTTCACAGGTTGCACAGATATTCCTAGATGGTGCCCAGGACTGCCTGTACAGGTGACCCAGAAGCATTCCCTGCTGTGTAGATAATTGCTTTGTGTGAAGGCAATTTCAGTGTTCAGGTGTTCTAATCTTTCCAAAGCACAGGAATTGAGAAAGTTTTATTAAAGGTACACTGCAAAGGAATACACAGCTATAAACACTTCTGTTCAGCACAATATTTTTAAATTACATTTCTAAAAAAAAGAATCTGAATTGTTCATTCTGTTTGAATGACCAATTACAGTTCATTACAGAAAATTTACAATGCAGTATTGTGAAATCCAGAGATAAGATTACACACTAGTTGTCACACAGATTTTTGTTAACACAGCCAAGGAAACTTTCCCTATCACCTTTCTATGATCATCTTTAAAACAAAGGCCTACTTTACCAAATAAAAAGGAGACAAGTGAGAACCCAGACCTCTCTCACAACAATTTCTTGCCAGAAATACAGATCCCCAAAGACTAAGTAAAGAAGCACTGAGATGGGGAAAAGATGAGAAGAAATTCTGGGCATGCTGTTGGACTTGATAGCTTTTATATACCCCCTCACCATCTCCTTTTCTGTTTCCTCATCTTCACCAAGAGCAGAAGTTACTAGAGTAGCTGCAGATGTTCTCCATCTACAGAGCAGCTCAGTCCTTGTGTTCTTTCAGGGGGAATCATTGGCAGACCTGTATAGAGACATATTTCTATTGCAAAGTAGCAATGAAAAATTGGAAGTGTGTCCACTTCAGAAAATTTATTTTGGAACAAGAAAAACCTCAAGCTCCTACAGGGCCCAGAGATGTGCAACATTAACCTATCATGGAACCATCTCACTCTGACAAAGCAGCTTGTGCACCAGACATCAGGTTACCTCCCCTCAGCTCAGCACACTCCAGCCAACACAACCTGAGCACTCACACAGGAGCAGAAGGCAGGCAGGCGTGTCAGCTCTGCAGTATTACAGATCTGGCATCTGTTTGTGATAACTTTCTAATTCAGATGAGAATTACAGTACATGCAGAGGAACACCTTCCCCCTCCAGCCTCTGCCTGGTTCCTGCAATTACACGGTGCTGCAGAGCAGTACCAGCTTTAGCAGCCAGGTGTGGCACCAAAGGCTTCCTCCTGCAAAAGAAATACATGTTGCCATTTCTCTCTTCTTTGGCTTATGCCATGATCAGAGGGTTTTCTGGTGCTGATTTGACAGAACTTCTGGTGAAGATTAAGTTAACAAACATAAAAATGAACTAATTTATCTTAATTGAAGATTACCTATAGGAACCTATAACTACCCTTATAGAAACAAATGAACAAAACCCTCAGACCCACAGAAACAACAACAAAACCCTAACGCACAGAAACAAAGAAAGAAACCCAAAATCACTGCCCTGAGCACTAGAGATGAATTGTACTCCAAAGGTATTTCAGAAGCAGCAGCAATTATAAGCTATCCAACTACCCCTGCCTGAGGAGCAGATCTGAAATACATGCAGATTAATAAAAGCTACATAGCATTTCTACTAAATTTCTCTCACAAGATGAATTTATAATTTTTCCACCCAGCCACAGGCCATAAAGCAAGCATACAGGAAAAAATTGCATTACAATTAAAACATATTGAACAGCCGAAAAATTGAGCAAGACTAATTTTTAAAGCCTTTAGTGAAGTGATTTAAAATAATATTCAGGAAGAACAAGCAGGTTGACAGAGAAAGGATAATGTTCTCAAAACTGGGTGCTCAGTTATGATCCTAAATCTAGTATTAGGAGGCTTATGTCAAAGTGGCTTATTAAAAACCAAAACTGACATTATTTTGCTGGCAGTGGAGATGAGTCAGGTCATCTCTAGCAAGTGTAGATACTAGAATTCTAACAGAGAGCACTGCAGCCAGATGAGCTAAAAATAGACCTTTTCTGTATCTACTCTGTGGACACAGAAACTTAGTCTGATACATAGTATTCCAGAACAGATATAATATTTTTATTCTGAAGACACACGGCTTCTCTCTCATTTGTGTTCCACAGAAGGCAATAGAAGTATTATATTCCTCTTCATATACTGTTTTTCTTTCACTGTACCCAAGTCCAGATTGCTTTTATTTTTATCTGCATCACTAGCACGTGTGGCCCCAGACATTCCAGAACAGCCCCACAGACAAGAAGGTACCTGGCAGGGCTGACACCTGTGCTGATTCATGGGTGGCCAGTTGCCTGAATTACCACTTATCAAAGGGGACAAATTTCCTACTGGCAGCGCTGCCACTGGATCTGCTAGGAAACACCTGCTTATCCAGGTGGCTGCCTCCTAAGGAGCAGAGTACAAGGGCCCACCATCACTTCTCACCCTTAAGTCCACCCTGAGCTGTCCAGGGGCATGGTCCATGTCCTGCTGCTCCTACCATATGGTGATGCTTCTCAGCAGAGCACAAAAGCCCGTAAAACAAAGTCACCACGGAACCTCTTCAGGAAAAACATGTCTTGGAACGCTTTATCCTCCAACTCTGACCAACACTAAGAACAAGCAAGCATCATGATCATTATCACAAGCTGAAATACACGTGTCAGCAAGGTTTCAATTTCCTTATTTCTCTGTTGTGGCAGTGTGGTGTTTGCTTGGGTTCTGTTGGATTATTTTTTAATTGCTCCACAATAACTTGCATCAGCAATGCTAGCAATACTGTTGCTGGAGCAGCTGACATTTGCTAGTATTTAACTTCCACAGAGCAGCACCCTTGTTACGGCTTCAACATTCAATTTTTAGCACTAAATTCAGTTTTATTTAGCACTAATAGATACTTGCGCTTTTAGAACTCAAACAACAAACTCTTGACAAATTGCGTTATGATTTTGTGTTTAAGGCAGAGTGATCAGACATATGCACTGTAAATATATACATAGCTTTTTTAAAAGTGCATTTCTCAGACAGCAAGTTACCAGCAAAATAGAAACCCATCTATCAGTTTAACCGCTGTCTTTTAAGCGGCAAGGCAGGAAGAGGAGACTCAAGCCCAATTATCAGAAGTATAACAGAAAGTTACTATGGCACTTGCTGTGTTGTTCTTTTTGCTCTATAGAAAGTCTGTGAAATGTTAAAGTGAAGCCAGGTCTCAGCAGAGCTTTATCAGCATGGAGGTTAACCATGCTAGGTAGGAACTGAACTCACTGAACAAGTCTCCTAGGATGCTTGCCATGAAAAGGCAAGAGTCAGTTTGTTTGGGAGGGAGAACAGCACGTATTTTGATATAATAAGGGGAATCATTTAGAAGGCAAGTATATTGAGGAACAATCTGTGAAAGCAAAATTATTTAAATGAGGGCACGCTTAGAAAATGTAATAGTTTGAGCCAATTGTTCTTTTTTCGGATGCTGCCAGTGGGGCTGAAAGAGATATAGCACAGTGCCTTTCCTAAAACAAAATTTCAGCATTTGCACATCAAATTGGGAACCTAACACCCCTTTCACAGATCAGGAACTACGTGTTAGAGCAAACTAATTTGAGTTTAATGAGAGGCAGAATCTCTCCAGCTGAACAATTTCTCATTTCCCACGCAGCTCATCAAAACACATACCCAAATGCCCTTGATGCCCTGACACTTGTACTGCATGCATTAGCACACCCACATACACAAGATTTTTCAGCATAAACTAAGCCACTAAAATCATCATAAAACATCATAAATGAACTTTCCAAAGGTGACAACACTAGGGAAATATCTAGACATCTCCAGTACCACCTTACTCTGTCTCTTTTCCAATCAATACAGATAGTTAATCTACTGTCTCCTGGGCACTCTTCAGCTGCTAAGCATTATCATGCCAGTGCATAACTTACTTATATGCCCAGCTGTTAATTTCTTGGTTTTCAGCAATGAGCATATGTGAAGTACACAGCAATGCAGCAAAGAGATCAGTGACTAAGAGCAAATTGGGATGGTTTAAGAGAAGCATCAGCAGAGGAAAATTCCACTGCTTTGCAAGCAATCACATAGCCCTCAAGAGCAGTAGTACTCATCGGGGAGGAAAAGCTTCATTTTCCCCCCTCCCCTCGAGTGCTGAATTTCTCATGTGTGGTTACCCTCAACACGCTTATCCCGACCAACATCGCGCAGGTATTTCTCACGGTTCAGCAGGAACAGATTCCGCTGGCGAAGGAGAAGAAGTGCCCCCGGCGCTTATGGCAGTAGCCAATCATCCGCTGACAATTTTTCAAATGGATGGCTGCTCTTCACCGCAACCCACTATGCTCTGCGTGGCAAGCTGAACACGGAACACAGCTCTGGAGTTCCCCGCGGAGCGAGGGCTCTGCGTCCGCAGCTCAGGCTCACCCGCCGCCCTCTGCGCCAGGCATTGCCAGCACCAGGGAGAGCGGGCCCGCTCCGCGAACATTATCCGGCTGCTCTGGACCATCAGCCCATAAACGCAGGGGAGACACGGCTTCCCCTGAGGGATTTGCTGTCGCCTTTACTCACATCCACCGAGCAGAGGGGCCTGCAGTGGGCGAACTCAACTCAGTAGAGCCCTCGTTCCACCAGGAGGACTCGGGATGAGCCGCGGACAGTGTCAGGGTGTCTGGTCAGTGTCACTGCGGTCAGCCGGGATCCGCAAACGCGGGCCGCGGGTGACAGCAGCGCTCTGATAGCCAGGGAGCAAACCCGGAGGCTAAACACGCTCCTTTCGGCGCGGTGCGGCCACAGCGCGGCGAGGGCAGCGCCATGGCGCTTTCCAAAGCCGTGACCGGCACGGCTCGGCGCTCCGTGCTGCTGAAGTACGGCCGGCGAGCTGCCTTTCCGCGGCGGGGAGGCTCACTGCTGTCCCCGGCAGCACGGCCACGGCGCTGGGGAGCAGCTTCCCGCAGGACACCGCTCTGCCGCCGCACGGCAGGCTGCGGACCGCGTGTCCCCCTCGGTGTCCTTCTGTCCCCAACCCCAGAAAAGGCGCCGGCGAGGGGATCCAGAAGCACCGGCGGAGACGGCCGGGCTCTGCGGCGAGGGGCTCCCCCTGCCCGGGGCTTGGCCTACCCGGGCGCTGCCGGCCGCCAGCCTTAGCGGCTCGGGGCTCCTCCGGCGGCACGGAGGGGCGCGCCCGGCACCGGGCCCGCCGCCGCCCCCCGCCCCTGCCGGCACCTGCCGGGGCTGACACCGGGGGCTGAGGCGCGGGCGGAGCCGCGGCCCCGGCGGGACTCACCGTAAATCATGGCCAGGCCGGTCTCGTGGAGGAAGCGAACGCGCCGGTGCTTGAAAAGCCAGATGGTGAGGATGGTGAGGGTGAGGAGCAGGATGAAGGTGAGCAGGCTCACGCTGTCCTGCCGGTGGCTCTCCTCCGCCTCCTTCTCGGTGGCGAGCTCCTCCATGGCGCTGCTGCTGCCACCGCTCCGCTCCGCCGCTCTCAGCCCCCCGGCTGCCAGCAGCAGCAGCAGCGGCGGCGGGAGCAGCGGGAGCCGGCGGCGCAGGGGCCCGGCCATGGCTGCGGGAGCCGGGATGCCGCGGTGCCCCGTTCCACTCCCGCGGTGGCGGCGGCCCACGGGCACTGCCCACCGCCCGCCCGGCCGGCGGGGGAGGGACAGAAGGACGGCGGGAGGGAGCGGCCCCGGCGCGCAGGAGCCCGCCCGCCACCGCCTCCCCCGGCCCCTTAAAGGCGCAGCCCCGCCGGCGCTCGCCTCGGCGGGCAGAGAGTGCTCCGCCCTAAGGACGCGGTGTCCCTGCTTCCCCCGTGCCCAGCCCCGCCCGGCGGAGGTGGAAGTGTAGGTGTAGGGGTGGGTGAGATTTCCCCCCGCCCCGCCAGGGGCTGGTGCTGCTCCCGGAGCTGCAGGTGCCGCCTCGGTGGCGCGGGCGGAGCTGAGGTGCCGGTGCCGCTCTCCCTCCCCGCCGAGCAGAGCGAACCTGCGAGCGGCTCTTACACCGGGGCGGTGCTGGAAATCATCGCCACAGAGCCCGCCCTGGCCATGGCCGGGCTCGAGAACTGGCAGGGAATAAGCGCTGTCGGTTTGGGGGTTTTTTGCTTTGTTTTGTTTTTTTTTTAATAAGACATAGGAAAGCTTACTAAACGCAAATTGCTAACTTGGAGGTTTTCGTCCAGGTACGTCCTACTGGACATTTGCTTCTAGGAAGCAAGACAATTGTAGGAAATGAATAGAGAACTAGTCAGCAATTTTCGTTTGAATTTTTTTTTTTTTTTCTGAACAAAAACAAAAACGCATGTGTTTACTGTTTGAAAATCATCTCGAGTTAGGGGAAGGAAAGAAAAGTCACTTTTTGCAAGCAACCCAAAATCAGCACTTTCTCCTTTAGATTTTATTTTTTTTCTTTTTATTAAATGAATCACAGGGGCTTAAAAGACAAAACGTTGAGCAGTGAAATTGTTTGTGTTTAAAGAAATACGAACAGCTGTAAAATTGTGTTTGTGGGTTTCTTTGAGGTTGGTTGGTTGGTTGGTTTTGGGTTTTTGGTTTATCAGCTTTGGCAGGAGAGTGCTTTGCCTTTGGCTACCAGAGGAATACCTGCCAGCTTCCAGTGGTGATGTAAGCCACTCCTGGGGCCTTTCTCCCGGAGTTATTTTCAATCACAACACCTTACGTGTATTTTCAGCCCTTATTTTGCATAAAATGAAAGCACAATAACTTTGGCCACATCTTAAACTAGTTACACGCCAGGTCATCTCTCCTTGAGTGTTGTACTCTTTCTTAACATTGTTGTCATGTTTCTGAGGATATTTATTGGGATGCTCTAGTTACAAGAAACATTTTATTCCTGCTAATGCATCTGGAATTATATTTGTGCCATACGCTATTTTTTAGAAATTCCCTTTTATAAATATTTCAAGATGACAGCTATGTAAATCCACACTTCTATTTATATGTAGTCCTTTTAAAGACAGTATTTATGCAAACTCTCCTTAACAACCTTAAAAATCCAGAGTAATTAGGTGCAATTATATTTAAATATTTGATTGTACAGGGCTGAAAGCTTACTTTGATAGTGCCATCATTTGTAAACCTCTTAGAGATGAAAAGAAGTAATTTGCCTTGAAGACCTAGCTTGTAAACCAATGTGAACCATTAAAAACTACTGCCTCAAGACTGACTTATTTTAAATCTCACATTCAAAATTAATATTTCTGGTATAATGAGAGCATTATACCACTAAATCTTTACTGTGTATCTTCAGGATATACAATCTACGTACAATGTAACATGTATCTTCAGGCTATAACCTACAGGCTTCATAGCAGACTAGAGTTATACACTACAGTGCTAAGTATGTGTAATGCTAATAAAGTAGTAAAATAAGAAACTGTAAAGCAGTAACAGGCTCTCCTCTGTGGGTTTGGTTTTTATGTGCTGCATAGTGCCGGGCAAAGTCTGTCACTGTCTGATGGGTCTTTTTAAGGAGATAATTTCCATGTATATTGTAATTTTATCCACTTCTCAGCTGAGCTGCAGTCTTAAGTTACTTTCTGCCAAGTCTTCCACCAGTAACCCGTGTTTTATTCTTCCACAGTTTACTACATACTATACCTCTTGCTCTCCATGCAACAATGAAAAATATCCAGGCAAATTCTTCTAATACTTAAAGAAAAAAGACAAATTTTCCTTCTTTTTTCCTTTTTTTTTTTTTCCCCAGCTGAACTCTGTTTTTTAAGGAGGAAAGCATTTATCCATGGTTTGACGTGTTAGTGCTACCATCAGCTCAAGCCTTGGACTCCTGCATTGACATTTACCAGGCTTTTTCCACTGCTTTCCTGCCCTGTAGCCTTGTACAGGTATCACCTTGTCCTAGGAATCTTTCCCCAAGTATTTTTATCAAATTAAAAATACAATGTTCACTCTTGATGCATGCAAAAGTGAGTACAGCTTATTCTTTCTCTGTATTGTGTGGGTGTAACTAAATCCAGTATGTAAAATGGTGATGGGAGCATGATTGTTCCTGTCTGTGTACAGCATCAAAATTTAATAGTGATGTAATTGACTTCAATTCAGTGTTCCATCTAATAAGTTTTTGCCAGGAAACTTATTAGTTATACGGAGTGTATTTGGTCCGTACAGGCCAAAACTTGCTATCTCTTTACACCCATGGATTAGTATCATGGTGCATAAATACTTAAACTGATTCAACCAGCATCATCCAGAGTGTATGCTATCAACTAAGGAAAAAAGTATCAAGTTAAACTTCTCTATACATCTCTGTAAACCAGGCTGCATCCTCGTAAGAGATCCACGTTGACACAGCTCAGTTCCTCGCAGTGCTGTAACTCCCAGGTCTCCATGCTGTTTTCAGTCCATTAGGAACATCACTAATCTCACCTCAAGCGGTAGTTCCACCACTGTAATAGTGCTGAAGTTACAGTTTTCGTTCTAGATTTTTTTTTGGCAGGCCTCACCTGCCTTCCCAAGCTGTTCTGCACTAAAACTTCATGTACTCTACAGGTGGGACCTCTGCCCAAGAGCCACCACATATGTTGCAGAAGTCAGCCTGCCTGCTTAGCAAAACTGTGTTTTGATTCTATTCCTGCTTTCTTTCCCTTTGTTAATTTGGATCTGGACCCAGGCAGAGGTCATTGATCTGCTTGCTGTTTGAGAGGCCCTTCTTGAGACAGAAACAATGAGGTATGATTTGGGAGATGGAAGGCCAAGTGGCTAACTAAACTATAGGATGGCAGTGAAATATGTCAGAGGACAAAATATAGCCATTCAACAGAGTTCAGCCATACTTGGAAGAATGCAGGAGGATTTTTGTATTAAATGCTAATAAATATTTACATTTGCACATAGTTGGTAATTGACTCACAGGATCAAGTCACGTGAGTCTGGCCAAAATACCACAGAGACTGATGTGGTTCAGTCTACCCTTTGCCTACCAGTCTTACCTAGTTAAAATGTTCATTCTGCCAGAAGCACCATCAAAGAGTCCATTCAGCACTTTTATAGCTTTGTTTGTCAAGAAAGTCATTGTTATCACATGAACTGATACACACTTTGGGTTTATTCTCATTCCCAGAGTTGAATAATGTCATGTAAGGGAAATGCAAGGTCCTATTTTCAATCTCTCTCTCTTGAACTGTTGGTGGTAACATCATCCATGCCTTGTCAATCACACTGGGGAACTGGTGCTCTATTGAGACATTTTCTGTGTTATGCAAGTCTGTTGAGACTAGCCCTTTGTGCTGTTGAAAGCAGCAGTTTTGAGACTGTCACTGATCTAACATGCTGTTGTAGGACTAATTCTGGTAGAGAAAGGTCTCACTGTTGTTTGGGCTTATAAAAAATGGAAAATCAAACAAGTCCTTATCTTAATACATGGCATGTTTATGCAACTGCCTTTGCTCGCTCACATTTTCTAGCACATTAATCTGGAATGCAGTAGCAAGTTGATTAACTGTCAAGTCAGCCTTGTAGAGCAGCTTCCATGTCAGCCACACTCCCTTCTCCCCCTTTTTTATTCTTTCTCTCCTTTTAAGCCAAACCCTTCCATCACTGTGCTTTAAAATGGCAATCTGTTTTGAACACATAGCTAACTTCTGGCACCAGTGGCATCATTGTGTGGGCAACTCTCCTGTGTCTAAGGTATCCACATACCCCAGGATCCCATAGAACATGCCCTATTGAGATGTGAGCGTAAAGACAGCTAAGTGTTCTGCAATTGAATTCCGAAGAACATGTCATGTTTTTACTGAAAACCATTTCTTTTCAAATCTCCAGCTTGTTGGAAGTGCTAACAATTGTGACACATTTCCCTGCTTGTACCAGTTCTGCAGAGGTGTCTTATAGCTGAGAAAATGTCAGAACTGCCATTTTCCATCAATGCAAGTGCAGAAATCATAATTAGCCTTTCCAGTAGACAAAAGTCTAGCTAGAGTAAAAGCTGTTTTGTGCTATTTGCAAGGTGCAATAGTCACTCATTGTGCAGCCACATCTCACAGCTTTTGACTCACGGCAAACTTTCAAAGTGCCTGAGAGAGATATGACTAGAAATTTTATCTGAGAGTGCTCTGTCATCTCCATTGTACCCAGATTTATTTCCCCTTCTAGCTGTTTGTGATATCAGCAAGTGTCATTCTACTAGGGGCAAAGCAGGTTGTCTCTCATTCCTCAGAAGAAGGCAGTTCATTACCCTTTGCAGGTGTATATCATGATTATGACTTTCAAAGTTGTAATCACTCAAAGAAGAAGCTAAGCAGTCATTCTCATCACTCATTGCTTCCCTCCCTGTTCCCCATAAATACTAAAACAAGTGACTATCACAGCTCAACAAGTGCCACAGCTTCACCTGTGCCAGAAGAGCCTGAAAAAATGTTCTGGAAAAGAGTAAGTGAGACTCAGTTGAGGCTTGTTAACCTTGTGCATGAAAGCAGGGGCTATGTGAACATCATTTGAAACTGCAGTCATGCACATAGATGCTCTATTAGTGGCAGCTGTCAGGTGACCACTACCAGAAACAGTGTCTGCAAAAGTTTTCCCTGAATGCAGTTCTGAAGCACAAAGGAGGAAAAATTGGAAAAAATGTGGGTACAGTGTTGTGGCATTCGAATTTGTTGTAAAGTATTTCTATTCCATATTTACACAACTACACCAAACCTTATGACAAAAAAAAAAAAAAAAAAAGAAAAAAAAAATCCTCTGTTCTCTTCTTGAAAGAGAAACAGAAAGTCAAAATAGTCAAAATCATGCTTCATTAAATCTTGACTATGCTCAAAATGTATGCCTGTAGGCATTGCACAGGCTAGAAAATTAATCTTAGTCAGTACAGTTATCTTAAGTGTCTTGGCTTCCTCTGAATTAGGCAGCCCAGAGGCATGGTGAGACATTGGACAGAAAAAGGTTAGATCTGTCTTGAGAAGTTGTGCCTGAAGGTGCTTATTTTTGCACTTGTTCTCTAAAGAAGTGATTAAACAGGAAACTTCTAGTTTCTCCTACAGGAAAACAAGTTTTCCTAGAAATATAAGATCCTAAAACACTCATGGATGAATTACTCCCAGTGTGGTGGGCAACAACTGCCCTGCAGCTTTGAAAGAAGCCTAAAGGTTTGAGGTATGCCTAGAGTTAGGAAGGTATAACTTGGCTGACTTAGGCTCTATTTCTGCTGAAGGAGCTGAGTTATTAACAGTATATTAATATATTATATAACTATACCAAGTCATATAATCAAAGCAATTTTCTGCACAAATGAGAAATAACTTACTAAGGGAGAGACAGAATGTCAGTTAACCAGCCAGAAAGTATAGGATGGCTTTGGTTGGAAGGGATCCCTGTAGTCCATCTTGCCCAACCCCCTGCTTAAGTAAAGACACTTAGAGCTGTTTGGCCAGGATCATGTGCATACAGCCTTTAAACAATTCCAAGGATTGAGATTCCACAACCTCCCTAGGCAACCTGTACCAGTGCTCAGTCATCTTCAGAGCAGAAACTGTGTTCTGATGGTCAGAGGGAACCTTCTGTCTTTCTGTAAGTATCCATTTCCTCTGCTCCTGCTACTGCCCACAGCCTGGCTCCATCTTCCTCACAATTTCCCTTCAGATACCTATAGACTTTGACAAAATTACTGATAGATGGTAAAATGAGATTAGATTAGAGTTTTCCATACTGGAAAAAGTCTGAGAGTGGTGCTTCAAAACAAATTTAATTGTAAATTTTTATTACTGTGGAAACTAAAAAAACTGATTGACTAATACTGGCTCATTTTGAGTTCCACACAATTTGGGAGAACCCTGAGTCAGGAAGGCAGAAGTGGCTGCCTAGCAGAAAGATTAGACATAAGTTCAAAACAAGACCAGGTGATGCCAGTACTGGGATCTGGCTGCTCTTTTCCAAGAATAAGAAAGTTTGGGCTGATGCAGGCAGCGCTGTTGGGCAAGTTGTAACTTCTGGCAGACCCTGGCTAATACCAACGGAAAGCTCTAAAGGGAAACATGCTGGCTCCAACAGTTGAACCCTCTCACCACAGATCTGCATCTATTGGAAAATTTTGGTAAAAGATCTGGACCACGTTGTGACAGAATGAGAAGTCTGGCAGCTCCCCTAAAAAGTGCTTATTGGACATGGAGCTTTCATGTGGATGATGCAGATAGGGGTGTTTTTTATTTGGTTGATTGCTAGGCTGCTGGCCAAATGCAAAGAGGAGAAAGATACAAAGGGCTGAAGTCAAAAGACAGAGAGTAGTTGTCAGCTGCCTTGAGGTGCCATCAATATAATTGCAGGCTGTAACCCCAAGATAGGAAACATCCAAGATAGATTGTTAATGGAATCTGCATCACAACAGTCAGGTCAGCCATAATTGGTATTGTCGGAACAGACACCACCTACAGTACTGTAAGGAAGGATTTGATGTTACACTGCACTGTCCTTACCTGTTTATTCCTTATTTTAGTAAATTGGATACTTCATTCTATAAAGAAGGTTTTTCATGTTAAAATTATTTGCATATTCCCAGTTCCTCATGCTTCCCCTGTTGTGTGCCAGTTGAGATAAATTCCAGGTGTGGGCAGTAGATGAACTGTTGTGGTGTAGTTACCACCTGCATACAAAGCTGGGACATCTAGAGGCCAGAGCAGTGTCTGCAGATACTGCCAGTACAAATACATCTACTAGATGTGGGTATTACAGCATTTTCCAAAAGCGGCTTAGATGATAAGTACATCGCATGACCTCTAGTGGTATTAAGCCCAAGGCATTGGCAAAGTCACTCATAGCAGTTTTGTGCTGCTGGGGAAAAGCCAAGGTCACAGAGGAACTGTCACATATTATGTGATAATTCTGTGCTGCTGAACCTCACCTTACTTCCAGATTAATGCCAGCCCCAGATTTCTCCCATTGCCAGGGTAAGACTGAGAAAAGTTTTTAATCCATCAAAAATTCCAAACACTCAGCAGAGCGAATGTTTTCCAGCAATGTTTTCATTGTCAATTAATAACATATTGTCATTTGTCTTTCCCAGTGTCATGGTTTAACCCTGGCCAGCAGCTCAGCCTGAGCCTGCCACTTGCTCACCTCTTCCACAGTGGGATGGAGAAGAGAATCAGAAGGGTAAAAGTGAAAAAACTCTTGGGTTGAGACAAAGACAGTTTAATAGGGAAAGCAAAGGCCATGCAAAACAAAACAAGGAGTTCATTCACTGCTTCCCATGGAGAGACAGGTGCTCAGTCATCTCCAGGGAAGGTGGGCTCCATCACACATAACAGTGACTTGGGAGGACAAATGTCACCACTCTGAGTGTCCCCCCTCTTTGTTTTTTAGTTCCACCCATCTATACATCCCGAAGCATGAAACCATGTGGTGTGGGATGTCCCTGTGGCCAGCTGGGGTCAGCTGTCCCAGCTGTGACCCATCTCAACTCCTTGTGCACCCCCAGCCTCCTCCCTGGCAGGGTGAGGAGCAGAAAAGGCCTTGACTCTGTGCAAGCACTGCTGAGCAGGAAAAATATCCCTGTGCTATCAACACTGTTTGCAGCACAAATGCAAAACACAGCCCCACAGGAGCTACTATGAAGAAAATTACCTCCATCCTGGCCAAAACCAGTCCACCTGCTATTATTTTCATGTAGAGAAATAAGGAACCAGTGCAAGAAGAGAACCAGGAGGTAAAATTGGCAGTGCTCTCTCTTCAGCGACTCAGAAAGTCAAAGAGGGGTAAGGATTTCTGTTAACATCAGCAGAATAATGTTCTGGTTCCCTGTTTTTGTGGGTTCTATTTCATTGAAGAGGTGCAACTGTCATTGCTGACATCCTCTCAGAAGGTCTAGAATCCCCACAGCTTGAAAAAGAAGCTAGAAATTATCTTCTCCTTGGGATATCAACTTTGCCAGCAGGAAAAGGCAGGACCAGGTCTGCCAGAAAGAAACTACTGACACAAAAATGAGGTGGAACTAACAACAAGTGTGGCAACAAAAGACACTGAACACCTACCTAATCAACTGTGTGATTAGGAAGGTAGGCTTTCCCACAGGACTGGTTGGAGAAGCCTTCTCTTGTGAGCTGCTGATACAGCCTCTGCAGGCTATTTTGATTTTTTCCAACTATATTCCTGTTGCTTTCTGTTATTTACTCTTTAGTCCTTTAGTAAATAGAGAGATGGACTTCAAAGAAAAACATTTTAAAAATAAATAATTTTAAATAGGCAATGCAAAAAAAATTGACGTCAAGCCAGTTTAATCCAGAAAATTAATACTGTGTTTACCATAACTCATTTAAATTCTAAGGTATTTTTATATACCTGAATAAGATCTTAAATGGATTTGTATCATGATATGATCCATGGTTATTTATGCACTATATTTATCTCAATAGGTATGTCATCTTCATAATTAACAAGTGAGTATAATTTAACCAGTTGTTTGAAGCTCAGTTGTTATAGCTTTTATGTGTGTGTGAATGGATTTGACCTTTTATTGTGTGTGTGAGCGGATTTGACTTAGCTGCTTTCCAGATGCAAGCTGTTTCTGGCACAGGCTGTGGTTTTCATTTATGTATAGCACCTATAACTTGGAGAGAACCCCTGGAAATAACCAATGGCAAACAATTGAACATAAGCATGATTAACTTAAAGAAGCCTTGCCTAAAGTTTTGGTGTCTATGTCTGCGTTCATCACCCTTTGTTTGCTTTACTAAGAAAGAAATTTGGAAGCTGAGATAGATCTGGTTAGCTACCATTCAAAAGTGCATATCTGAGATGAGCTGCCACCCCCAGAGATTTTCCATGGTCTAAAAAAAGATTGTAAACTCAGAGCCCCATATCTAACTAGTAGACATCCCGTACCATGGCTGAAGAAGTCTACCCGGGACTCTAGTTTGGCAACAACTGATTCCACTGAGTACTGTGAACTGAAAAAGAAAAAAAAAGGCACTCTGTGATCACTTGCCTGAAGATGTTCAGCCACTAACAGATATACAGGAGAGAAAGGTTTTTCCTTATATGATTAAAACCAGAGACGACAATTAGATTGTTTTTCTGAGTATACAGGTCCTGCTCAATAAGTCTGAAACAGAGTAAAGTGTGAGTCTCAAACTCAGCTATCATTACTGGATTTTGATTCTTCTTTTTTATTTGGCCTTGTCCTGATGCCTCTTTGGATGAAAATTTTTGGAGAGGTTACTGCAGTTTGAATAACCCCTGAGCTCCTAAAAAGAGAAGGACTGAAAATCATCAAAACAGCAGAAGGTTGAATGAGAAAATACTTAATTTGCCTTAAATCAAAGATATTCCCATTTTCAAATTACTCAGTGGCCAGCTCTGCATCAGTTTCTCGTGACTTAGCTGTGCTTCCCCTCTTCTGACTTTTAATTCCAGACCAATTTGCCTAAGTACATGCAGGTCTTATGTAGTGTACTTAACCCTGTTTATGATCACAGGATTCCTTTGGGATTTCACCTTACAATATTAGAATTCATACTTTTCTCTAGTGAATGAATCTATTTTGCAAGAGAACATATCTTTCATCCCACTCCAGTTCCTCTGTGTTTGAGCATTTTATTTACTGATTTCTATGCTGAACATTTTTGCTCCTGCAGTGCAAAATACATTATTTGAAAACCACTCTTAGTTTGTCTTCCCTATAGCCAAACAGGCTCTAGAGTTTAATCTCTTCCCTACAATAATTACTTCAGTATTTTCTTTCCATCTGCTGTCTCTGCAGTATCCCTTGCTATTTTGTATTATCAATGGTTTAACTAATTTATTCCTCAGAGTCTTAGAGTGACACAGCACTATTTCCAAAAACAGTGTCTAGAATGTTTATTGCACATTCTGCTGAAAGACAGAAAGGGAAGAAAAGGAAAAACAAATAGAATCCTGTATTTGTTTACTTTAACAGCAGAATTTTTTCACAGTTAACACTGAATATTTGAATGTGCAGTTTAAATCTGATTCACTGGCTCATTACTATGCTGATGAAATTTTATAAAGTCTTGACCTGTGTGAGAGTTGCTCAGCCTTATAGATTCCCTGTGTAATTCTCTAAAGTTAATGTAGGTAGAGTACTGCCTTACTGCAGTCCTTCAGTAGATTTTGGCAGGATTACAAGTGACCAGTGATATCTTCTACATTTTTGTTGAGGATCCCACTTTTCTCACTTTGTTGCCAATCTCACTGAGAGCATCAGGCAGCCACTCTTCACACCCACAAGAGCAGTATGCATCTCAGGTAGGCACCATAGATAAAGACATCCCACAAAACTAATGTTAAGAGCTTCAGATTGGAAGAGCATCAATAAACTGCGCAACAATGTAAAATTAAACTTGAGATAGACAAATTATGATGAATTGTACAATAGCAAATTAACACATTGCCACTTCCAATTACCCATTTGTCATGGTCTGCTGCACCAGAATTAGGAGGACAGTCTCTCTACCCCAGGTCTCAGCAATACTTTTTCCGTGCCACAGAAGCAGCTGAAACCAACAGTGAAAGAGGACTGGTGTTACGTCAGACACTAAGCAAGAAAAAAAATCAAAGAAATAGAACCTAAAGTCTAAGACTCTAAAATGCCAAGTGATAGGAACAAGCCACCTTTATCAAGTGTTTTCTTGACTTTTCTGCATTAAGACTGTGACAGAGGGGAACTTTCCATGACCCTACCTTTGCAACAATGCTCCACTGAGCACCCCAATATCAGATGCTAGAGACCTGCATAAAGGATAAAGAGATATAACTGGAGACAGATGATTTTGTCAATTTTAGCTCAGATACACCTCAGGGCACCTCTCACTTTTACCACAAAAAAAAAAAAGAGCTCTAAGCTTGGGGAAAATGGAAGGGCTGCTGGGCTATGATGCAGCAAGCTGTTAAAACGCAATTTTAACTACGTGCCTACCTCTTTTCACTCCCTCAAATCCGACAGAAATCTGTAGGTTTTAGCATGTGCATACATGCCTTGCTGAAACAGCACTGTAGCTTGTTATCTGAATTGTTGCCCTATTAAACTTGAACTAAAGAGATACACTTCATAAACTTTAATGTAACTACATTGCATTTTCATGTAACATTAAACTGAGGTGTCACTGTTGGACATGAAGCAAAGATGCTTGAGTCCAGTTCAAAGGCAGAAGAAGATCAGAAGGCTTTATTGTCTACTTTTTAGTACCTTTTAAAAGGTGTTCCGATACAGACTTAACATGATTAGTAAAAGAGAACAACACCTCTCTGGTCTCACTGGTGGAACAAGAGAAACACAATCAGCACAGCTCTACAGATTTATTTCGAGAAACATAAGTTATTTACAGAAATTGTTCTTGAAAGAAAGACTCTCCCGAGAAATCTTCCCTTGGGAAGAAATCAGCCACTGGCAGGCTGAAAATCTTTTCAAACTCAGAAATATCAGGCTCATATATCACCCTTTTTTCTAGGGAAAAAAAAAAAAAAGAAAAAAGGAGCAGGATGTTCAATGTCTGCTTGTAGAGGGACCATCCAAGCGATCACTTGCATCTTCTGCATCTGTGTCATCACTCAAAGGTTCCTCTACTTGATGACCTTCATTCTGGTCACAGCCTGTCGTTTTCCTGTTGGCTTAGTTCTGCCTTTGTGATTGCAGGTCAGGTTGTAGGTACCCATTGCACCCCAGTATCTGTGGATACACATGCATACCAATGACTCGAAGCAAGAAGTTCAAATGGGCCTTCCCACTGCTTGGTGGTTAAATTTTGCACCCAAACCTTCACTTGGGGCTGATGTGTCTCACCTAAAGCCTGTAAAGAAAGGAGATGTTTCAAGATGACCGGGTTATTTGAATTCTGCAGCACCATAAGGTGATTGACCGTATACAAAGCCTTTGCCAATCGACTTTGCGGGGTTTCACCCTGTATTCCCCATTTTTGTTTTTCAAGAACCCACTTCAAAGCACTATGGGCACGTTCAACAATGGCTTGGCTAGTTGGAGAATGCAGAATGCCAAATTTGTGTGAGACACCCCACAACTGCATGAACTGCCGCACTTTCTGTGAGGCGTAAGCAGGGCCATTATTGGTTTTCACAGTGGAGGGTACCCCTAGCACGACAAAGGCCTTCCTCCAATGGGCAATGACATTGCGAGTTTTTTCTCCAGGGTGAGCAGAAGCCCACATTGCAGAGGAGAAAGTGTCAATAGACACATGCACATACTTGACCCTGCCAAATTCAGCAATTTGGGTGACATCCATTTGCCAAATCTCCAAGGCCTTGAGACCTTTAGGGTTTATGCCTGCCGGTAAAGGCGGAGCAAGCACGTGACAGTCATCACAGGAATTGACAATGTCACTAGCCTCAGTTGGGGTCAACTGAAACAACTTTTGCAATGTATGTGCGTTTTGATGAAAAAATTCATGCAATGCCTCAGCTTGCATGAGTGCATCAGGCTGAGCTGATACCCATGCAGAGTTAGCCAACTTGTCAGCCCTGGCATTACCTTCTGCTATGGAACCTGGCAGATTGGCATAGGCTGTAACTTGCTCTTGAACCAAATCTCGAAGGGCGACTACTTTTTCTTCCTGGAGGGGCCACTGATTTTCCCAGATGGGTTTGTCCAGGAGCCCCCATAAAGAAGGCATAGGACGCGGCGCGCCCTTCGTCACAGTGGCCCCCATCAAAAATCTGTCCCGATCCGTACCCACAAGCTGCCAGTACATCCTGCCCCTAGAGGTTAGCCATAGCCGTGGTAACATAAATCCGAATCATAGCCGATTGTCCCTCTGAGTTTATGATCAGCACAGGCTGCTGGCTGATGAAGCATTGTGCTGTTCCACCCAACCCTGTGACAGGCGACTCCACAGGATTCAGAGGCCACTGAGGAGGCCACGCAGAGGAGGACAGGATCGTTGCGTCAGCACCCGTGTCAATCAGACCTTGCAGATGGATCTCCAGCGGGGTGTCCCCAGGGAGGCACAGGGTACATCACATCTCAGGCCTTTTGTCAGTCAGGGTTGCAGTCCAGTGCACCTGAGGTGCTCCAGTCGACCCAAAGCAGCCGTCCCCTCGACACCGATCTGCAGCCCTGGAAACGGAAGACTTAAAAGGCACAAGTTGAGCAATGCGAGTGTTCTCAGGGATAGTGACGGGGGGGGTGAGGGTGGAAACCATAGCATAAAGCTGTCCCATACAATCAGCATCATTAAGTCCCACATGCACAATGATACCCTGAAGGGTGGCACTAGACCTCCCTATGAGGAGGGCACTTTTGCCCTCCCCCAAGGGGCCAAAGGCATCCAGGGGAACTTTGTGCACTTTGCAATAGTCTAAGACTACTGTTGCTACCGTGCAGACATCAAGTCCGGCTGAGCCACGGGTGCTGGCCACAAGCCAGCTGAGCAGACCTGCATCGGCAGCGGGACCCTGGGGAAGTGCTTGTGTCTGCGCGTGTTTCCCCAAAGCACTCCGCTTCGCATTTCCCAAACGTGGCAAAGGCTGGTCCTTAGTATCTAGCTTTGCTGTGAAAGCCTCTGCATAGTGGTTTGGCTTTCCACACCGAGTGCACAGAAATGAGGGAGTTTTCCCTTTCTGTTTCTATTTTCCCTGCTTTTTGGTGGCTTGTGCATTCACCTGTTTCTGCTGCTTGGCCTTTGGCCCTTTCGAGGACGATGGTAGAGCAGTAGCCAAGGCAGAAGTCTTTCAATCTGTGGTGCCTATATTAGCACAAGCCTGGACCATGTCTGGTAAGGAAGGATCCCCAGGTTGACCCCTCAATCAACCTCCTGCACTCATCATTGGCATTGCTTATTGCAAGCTCTTTGAGCAGTAGTTCTCTCAAATCGACATTTTCAACCTGCTTCTCCAAGGATGCAGAGAGTTTCTCAACAAAGTGCAAATAAGGTTCTTTAGTCCCTTGCACTATAGTGACAAACCTCTGTCTTAGAGCAGCTAACCCTATGATTTCCACCAGTGCCGCCATGCCTGTTTTCTGGCACTGGTCCAGCACATGAGGGTCAAAGGTAACCTGAAAATTTGGGTTAGCAAAATTGCCTACACCTGTCAACAGATCACATCCAACCCCATACCTGGGGTCTTGGTGAGACAATTGACTATTGTGCGCAGCTACTTTCACAGCTAGCTTCCTCCAAATGGCTTCAAAGACTTCAAGCTGGACAGGCTGAAACAACACCTGAGCCAGGTACCTAATATCATGTGGTAGCAGTGGCTCAGAGTTGATGACTCCAACCATCTGCATCACCTCTGGAGAACCTAGACCATATCTAGCCACCTTGTCTGTAACCACCACCTTGTCCAACACAGCTTTGAAGGATATCATCTGATGCGTGTTAGGCTGTACCGATTGAGGATATGCCTTAGGCACAGGGAAAGCCCTGAGACCTCCTTGCAAGGTGACAATATCCCTTTGATCCAGCCCCATAGACGTCACAGGAGCAGGGACAGACAAGTGGTCGGGGCTCACATCCGCTGTACCAGGTACCATGTCCCCTCCAGCATCTGCAGAGCTAGGAAGACCACCTCCAGACCCCATGAAATGGTCCAGCAAGTCACATTCCCCCATCTGCAAAGCCTTGGCTTGGACTTCGTCCCAAAAGCTCCTGGGGTCCCTGGGAAAAACCGTGACCTGGCACGGTGGGAGTGTCCAATGGCCACTTGAATAAGGACCAGCTCGATGTCCCTTGCTCCGAGTAGACACTTCCCCCAGGATGGCTGTGTCACCGCGAGACCCAAAGGTGAATACAGGAGGGACAGCGGACGTAGCTGCCCCGGGACCAGCGCGGGGTGGGGAGTTGGGCGCCGCGGCCACAGCAGCAGGAGCCGGGCCATCCGTGGCAGGGTCTGCAGACGCCTGCAGTACAGAGCCCACAGCAGACTCGGACCCAAGCAGCGCATCCAAATCCGTCGCTCGGGAGGGCTGGGGCGGCAGAGGATCGCCGTCACCCACGCCCGGCGCTGCAGGGAGAGGAGGTGGGGCCAGGAGGGCCCCGGCACCTGCCGTGTCGCCCGTGCCCGCCGCCGCGATGGGGGAGGGAGCCTCGGGGAGAAGCGGTCCCGGCAAAGGACCGGCCCCGCCCGCGGGATGGGGGGCGCGGGGCAGGCTGGGGAGCTGGGGCGCACTGCGGGCCCGGCCCGCACAGGAGCGGCGCAGCCCCCCGAGGGGACTGGGTCCGGCCGCAGGTCGACAGAGCCTCCGGCTGCCGGCTCGCCTGCCGGCTGCACAGCCGAATTTGCGGAATTCTCCGCACAGCGGGGAGCGGGGCTGGCGGGGGCTCCAGCAGCTCCCCCGCCGGCGGTGATCGGCGGCGCAACAGGCGCGGAGCCGCCCGCCGCTCGGACAGCGGCCGCCGCCGGACCAAGGGCCGGCCTGGGAACAGAGACCGATCTCCCCCCTTTGCGGGGCACTGGAGATGGGCCCGCGACACTAACAGGGACCATCGCAGGAACCGCACAGTTCGCACAGATCACAGAGACCGACCCCTGAGGTCCGTCTGCCTCCGGCGGCGGAGATGGAGCCGCCGGCTTTCCATTCCCCTTCACCGCGGGAAACGCACAGAGAACGGATCCTTCCCCTCCAACCCGCAGTTCCCCGAGCGCAGAGCAGAGCGGCCCGGGCTGAGAGGGGAGGAGAGGGTTCCCGAGAGTCTCAACCCCACCGCCTTGCTGCCGGCCGTCTGCAACCTGCGGCACGGGAGGCGAATTCCCCATCCGTGGGTTAGATTCCCAAAGGGACAGGCCAGCCGAGTACACAGCATTGGCTCGGGCGGGAGAGAGAACCCCAAAAGCGCAGCCCTGTCCAAAGACTGGTCCAGTCTCTGGCGACTCAAAGTCCACCAGAGCACCGTCTGGATCAGACTCCACCCTTCCTTCGGAGCCGCGCTCAGAGACCAGATCCTCTGTCGAGATGTCGGAGTTAGAGTTCTCTCCATAGCTCTGAAGCATAGTAATAATTTTTTTCCAAGGGAGAAGCAGTCTGGCCACCTCCGCGTCTCCAGAAAACACCAAATGGAAGAACAAGGCATCGCCTAGGGACTGCCAATAGTCTTTCGACATCGATTTTTCAGCGGTAGGAAAAAAAACATGCCTTTTTCCCCAGAGACAGAGCCACAAAATCGGCTCTAGGAATGTCCACTCCGCGGCGCTGGCAAACGTCCTCCCATGAATCCAGGACTAGGGAATCCTCTGGAGCTAGCATAGCTGTTGTCATGCTTGCAGTCCCTGGGAAAGGTGTTCCGGCCATCAGAATTCGCCTCCTCAGCAAAGGAGAGCGGGCAGGCAGAAGCGCCGGACAGAATAAACCCCTTTGCTAAATCGAGGTGGAGGAAGCACGGTACCTCGTTATGCTGTTGTGTTATCAGGTCTCCAGATGCCACCAGATGCCGCTGTTGGAGACGAAATAAAGATGCTTGATTCCAAAAGCAGAAAATCAGGCTTTATTTTCTACTTTTTAGTACCTTTTAAAAGGTGTTCCGATACAGACTTAACATGATTGGTAAAAGGAACAACACCTCTCTGGTCCCATTGGTGGAACAAGAGAAACACAATCAGCACAGCTGTACAGATTTAGTTTGAGAAACATAAGTTATTTACAGAAATTGTTCTTGAAAGAAAGACTCTCCTGAGAAATCTTCCCTTGGGAAGAAATCAGCCACTGGCAGGCTGAAAATCTTTTCAAACTCAGAAACATCAGGCTCACACTGAGGGGTCTATCTGCTTCAGCTAGAGGCTCAGATGGAACACAAGGCTTTCTGGCAACCTAAATGTTGGCAATACCCTCATTATGACAGCTCTCTTCATACCACAAAACTGGATCTTTGATATACACTCCTGTGTGAGATCTATCAACCTGTAAGAATATGCTTTATAGCTGAAAACTTAATTATGCTCTGTTTGAGTAACTGCACCCGCTACAATAGCAGTCCTTAAGCCAATTGTGACTTTCCCAGCTGCAGAATATCTGTCTCAGAGATGGCTTGAGGCAAAGTTCAGAATTAGTGTGGGGTTTCTATTTTGCATTATGCTGTCCTTTATGCTATTAGGATATAGTCTTGAATTCCTTCAGACAATAATTTTTAGTTTATGCCTTTTTAAAATAATTGACTATTTGGATCTTCAGTAAAAAATACTTCTAAAATAACTTGTTCTATATGGTGTGTCGTTCTGATTGGGAATGGCAATAAAGAACAACACTGACTCTCAAGGGAGTCACATCAGGAGAATCTCTCTAGTTTATTGCTTCAGGCTTGTCTTATAGACAGATACGTGGAAAATACAGAAAGGAAACTCTTATTGGTTAGTAAAGTGCTACATCACCATCATTGGTCCGTGGGGCTCACCACCCCCCTGACTCTCTCCTGCAAGGAAAACAAGAGGACAGACAAACAGCACCTGGCAGTTGTTTTCTGTCTCTGAGGATTGTTTTGAAATCCTCCTATGAATTTCTCAGCTAGCTTCTCAGGCAGGACTGATAGGCCATGGGGCCTGCAGTTTCTGCAGCTCTCTGCAGCCTGCTCCAAAGCTAGCATCCATAATGGTGCCTTTTAAGAATGATTTTAAATACTGTGCTGTCTGTCTGCATCTCATGTACTGCAGAAAACACTGCTCACTTTGGTTCTGTACAACAATGACAGGAAAAGATCTGTAGGCAAGGTGTAACTTCTTACAGGGAAGGTAATTTTTTTGGAAGTATGTGGAAGGTAATTTTTGAACAAACAACTTAGCAAACATGAACTATTCATTTCAGCTGTTTGTGCTTTTTCTTGTCCTATCAGCTAAGTCCATAGTAACCTGGAATACAGGCACACCTAACCATTGTTCCCACTTAAAGAACCACAGAATTAAAGCTGCATATCACAGATTCTATGCTAGGGACAGCTACCCAAAAAACTACAAAGGAAGAGTGCATTTCTTTGTTGACCAGCAATAATATAATTCAGCGAAGTTGCTGGTGACCAGACCAATTTCTGTATGCAAGGAGATGCTGAAAAGCCATGTATTGCTTGAAAATGGGAAGGACATTAGTCCAAAATCACGATTAGCAATCCAAAACAGATTCTAGTACATCTCGTCACAAAATTAGCCATATTGTTTGTTCTACTCTGTCTTAAGTTGCAGACTAGCTTCTCTTGGTGTTCAGACTGGCAAGAATCTCCAGCAGTAGAGAATCTGCTAAAGAGACAAAAAAAAGGCCAATATGATCTCATAGTATGTGATGACTCTGTGTGAAAATCCTAGTCTGTATACTCTTCATCTGCTCCTGAAAAAAACAAAAAAAAAAAAAAAAGAAAAAAATGAAAGGGGAAAAGTACGTGAGACTAAAATACACAGATGTCTGAAATGCTTGTTTTACACATTCATCTGTTTCCCAACGCAGTTTACCAAGTCTGTGCAAACATTTGTGCTGTCCCACTGCATAGGTGGTTGGGGATTTAAATAGGATGCTGGAGGCAAGGAATGCTTTCTGTGACAGTTCTTTCTTAAATGTGTGTGAAAACAGCCTCAGAGAGTGATCCCAGCAATAAAGCAACCTTCCTTTCTGTTGAACACTATGTAAGGAATAGAATACTGTGGAAGAATTGATCTGTAATTCACAATCTTGTATGAGTATAGGTTAATCTAATCTTAACCAGGAATTATTTTCAAAGCTTTATACCAATTTTAGATAAGTTGCTAGCATCCCAAACATAGGATTTATAATCTTTCCTGATAGAAAACATGAAAGGAGCTTTCAGAAAATAATAGTATTTAAGTTCTTTTGTCTTCTTTATTTTCATGTCTTAGAAATGATATTTTCAAGGTCTTCTCTATAACCAGCAGGATTAAAAGCCTGATTTAAACAAGACACACTTCATGTTTGACACAAAGGTATGATTACAAGAGCTTTAAGAGACACATAGAGAATACAATGAATCTCATTAAGATGTAGGCTGTGAGAGTTTAGCTTTGTGTGTTTTATCAAGCTACCAACACCACCAAGACAAATAGATCCTAACCCATAATAGGAGAAGTGCAGATGTGCACACACTGAGCTCTTGCTTCCTTAAGATGCCTTCTCAAGACCTGGGCAGGTTTCCAGGTCCTGATGTTTATTGAGAACTCCCTCTCTGTGCTTTTGGGGTAATGCAGAAGAATATCAAACAAAAGGAGGAAAGGGAGTTAGAATCTCATCTGTGAGCATGCAAGCACTACCAAGCAATGTGGGGATAAGAGCCAGTCCACACAGAGATGCATCCCATGCATGTGCTTTGCCCATCTGCTTGAGGATGGCATCACTGCCCCCCTGGGAAGGACAGCAGAGAGCTGAAAGGCTCCTTGCGAGCTGCGTGGGCCAGAAGTTATTGATACAGCAAGTCTCTTTCACCAAATACCTTGAAATATATCCTTTACCAAGAAAATATTTCACTTTTCAGTTACCTAGATACCACTTCTGGAGATCACAAACCTTTGTGTTAGATCGTAACTAGATATATTTCACAACATCCCCATGAGGGAAATCACTAATTACAGCAGTTTGTTGAAATTAAGTTGAGTGTAGTCATGGCTGGTAGCGTCTATGATACTATTGCAATCTTGTATTACTACACTTCAGGCTACGATTGTATCAAATCTCAGAAACCTAGAGGGTTGGGTCTGTCTGGCAGATGAATAGAATGAAGAACTGATCTACATATTTGCAATTTCTTAAGAAGTTATGTGCTCATAAGTCACAAGTCATATTAATTTGCTCAGGAGTAAGTACTCTGGGCTTTGGTGTCAGGAAACACCCTAGAGCTTGAGAGCCTGTGTTGTGCCAGAAAAATAAAACCTACGGCCTTTCCTGATCAGCTGCAGTCATACAAAAATCACGTATTTTTATGAGACTGATAATTTTGCAGGACAAGTATATTGGTCATGGCAACATGGGAAAATCCCAACTTGGAAATGTGCATTTGCCTTGCATTTTCTCATTAGTAATATAAAAGTAACTTTTCTTCTCTTGCATTTGAATACTTTTCTGAAGCATTACTACAGCAGTGGTGAGATAGTTCCATTTCAGAGCTGCATGTAAGCAGGGAAAGAACTCTCTTTAAACACACAGACTATGAAGTTTTCTGTTACAACAGGAAACACAACTAATGTTGGATAATGATGTTCTGGTAACATAGGTTTTGTTAGTTTTAGATTAATTAAATGGCATTTTAGTTTTTAACAAAAATGTATCAAATGTTGCTTTTTATTCCTTCTATTTTTATTTTTTTTTAAATTATTATTAATGGATGCACAGAAAGAGGAGCATGATTGCTTAAAGGCTGCAGATCTGCTAATCTGTATGAGATTAGCACGGGGGTCTGGGAGCAGTGCTAGATTTCCAGAGTGAGCTAGAAGAGGTGAGGATGTATGACACTCCTGCATTTGCAAACAGTCTCAAACTGTCCTAGCTGGATGCACTCTGTGTCCTGGTTTGAAACAAAATTTAGAAGGAAAGAGCTGGTGCACAGAAGATTTAGATGAAGATCAGCAAACCAGTGCACAAGAAACGCAGGAAAATGGCTCATAGAGCAAATCCACTTTTCAACTAAGATGTAAAACTGTGCTTGATGGTGTTGAGGGTAGCTATGGGCTCGAACTGACGCTTCTAAAGCTCAGAGCAGGCTTCATTACTGCCCAGGCATAGGGTTTACGGTACAGATGACGCCAAAAAGGGTGTCAGTCTCCCCTCCTCCTTAGCAGCCATTTATGAACAATTGGTTTCACTTCCTCCTTTCTGCTGTTCTCGGGCCCCTGAGCTGGACAAGCCTTTCACCCTGCTCAACAGACAGAGCACTGCTCTGCCGCATTTCCTGGCTTCTCATCTCTTCTGTTCCTACAGCAGAAATGTCATCCTTCGTTTAATACAAAATGTCTCTGAAGTTTTGTTAGTGGGTATGGACCAGGTGTAGGTGGCCAGGTGCTGGCAGCACAGGTGGTCTCTGTGAGGAAACAGGGCTGTCCCATGCAGGACACAGCCGCTTCCAGACAGCTCCAGTAGACCCATCATGGGGAATGGCTGAGCCCCACCGCTATCAGCAGTGGCACCTCTGGGAAAACATATCTAAGGAAGGGCAAAACCACTATGTACCAGAGAGAGAGAGAGAGGGGTGAGGAGAAAAAAGTAGGGAATATCGTTGTGAACAGCAAGGTCAAAAAAAAGAGGGGATGGAGGTTCTGGAGCAAAGGTTTCCCTGTAGCCCATGTAAAGAACCACAGTGGCGCAAATATCCGCAGGGTAGCCCATGAGGGGCCCCACAACAGAGCAGGTTCCTTTCTGAAGGAACTGAACAAAGCACCAGAGACAATTTTGAAGTACTTCACCTCAACCACAGAAATCAAATCTGTAAAATCTTGACTGGCCAGACACTGATAAAAAAAATGTAGGTCTTTCCTCTGGAAAAAAAAAAAACAAAAAAAAAAAAAAAAAAAAACAAAAAAACCACCCAGCCAAAGGAAACCAAGCCGAACAACAAACTCTCAAACCACAACTAACATAGGAAGCCCGACTATTTGCAACGGGAGGCACAAAACAGCGGAACGCTGGGGCTTCTCATGCCGCCACTTGCTACTTCTGCTGCTCTGAAACACTTGCAAGAAGCCGGGTCTTCTGGGGCAGCCCTCTCAGGGAGGCAAGCACGGCGGTGGCACACCTCCCGACGGGACCGCTCCGACGCATCCGTAAGAAACTGAGGCGATTTAGGATTAGTCACTTCGTATTTACACGCCGAACCGGGCGTTCTGCTTCCGACTTCCACCGCCGAACGGGCACACGGCTCCGGGCGGGACTCAGCTTTCACCTCGGCAGAGCGCTGGGTTCCCGAGCAGCCGCCTCCTCCTCCGAGCCGCTCCCTCGGGACGGGCCGGGGGGGAACCCTCCCGGGGGGAACTCTCCCGGGGACGAGGGAGCCATGGCCATCACTGACAAACCGCGCTGTCCCGCTTGTCCCCAGCCCCGCGGGAGCGCTGCCGGGCACCGCCCCGTCCAGGCGCCTCCGCGGGCCGGAGGCGATGGCTGGAGCGGGACGGGGCGGGGAAGGGGAAGGGGAAGGCGGGGGGAAATGTCGCGGTCGCTACGGGAGACGGGGGAAAACCGGAAGCCGGCGGGGCGGGGCGGCGCGGCGCTGGCGAGCCCTTCCCCGCTCGCAGCCTCTCCCCGCCGGGCGGCGGCGGCAGCGGCAGCAGCGCCATGGGGTGTTTCTTCTCCCGCCGCAGGAAGCCGGGCCAGGGCGGCGAGCAGCAGCAGCAGCAGCAGCAGCAGCAGGCAGGAGCCGGGCAGGACGCGGCGAGCGGCGAGCAGAAGGCGCCGCAGTACAGCTGGGACCTGCGAGCCAAGGTACCGCCCCGGCTGCTGGGGCTGGGGCTGAGGCTGGGGCTCGGGCTCTGGCTGGGGCTGGGGCTGGCTCTGGCTCTGGCTCTCCCGCTCTCAGTGGGCAGCGTCTCGCCCTCTCCTGCCGCCCGGGATTTGCGGCGGGGTGTGTGCTCCGGCAGGGAGCACGCCTTCCCCATTGCCGCTGATACGGCTCGGTCCGCGCAGTTCAGCGCGTTTATTTAAACAATTAAAAAGCGTTTAGCCTAAGGATTTTACCAGGCGCTCTCAAACTGTGCAAGTGGAGAGGGCGGCGCGCTGGTGCCGCGGCTGCCGGCGGTGCGAGCATCGCTCCCCGCTGCGGGGCCGCTCCGGAGGGGGCTGGCGCTGCCTCCCGGTGGGACAGCGTCCTGTGGGCAGGAGCTCGGCTGTGATAGTTCCCATGGGTGTCTGCCTGCCGTCGGGGTTCCTGATACAGAGCGGAGTCCCCTGGGTGCGTGCTTCACTCAAGCAAAGCGGGATTAATGGCTGGGGAGCTGCTTGTGCTCGGGCGAGTCCCCGCGCCTGGCATTGCAGCGGAGGCATAAAACTCGTGCTGTGTCTCCTGACAATCTATATTGGTTTTTCCTGCTTGGGTGTTGGTTTGGGGTTTTTTTTTTTGGGGGGGGGGGGGATGGTTTTGAAGAGGAAGTAGAACTAGCTTATTAGCCCTTAAAATGGCAGATGAAGACAAATCCTTTCCCATGCTATTTCCAGAGCTCCTGGAGGCAGTCATGACGACTTAAGCGGGAAAGCATTTAAATGCTGGATAAAATGTATTTCTTCCTAGCCTCATTTCAATTTTTCAATTTTCACTTCCTAAATATATGATATTGTAGCCCTACTAGGCCTCTCTCTCCTCTCCAGCTGCCTTCGGGTGGGGGAAGCAGAAACTGGGGCAGGCGGTGAACTTAATTGACGTGGTTTGAACAAACAAAATCCTCAAACCTTTAGGCCATGTTTTACAACTATGGAAAAGAAAATTTGTGAACTTATTTGAATGTTTATCTTGCTTGTTTTTCAAACTTGGCCAGGTGCTCTAGGGTGTCCCTTAAGTCTTGCAAGTAGATTAAGACAAGCTTAGATGGAGATGTGCTAGAGAGTGTGCGTGTGGCTTGGAAGAATTGCTTCCTCGAGGATAAAGACGAGCAATCTGTGTTGGGCTTGTTGCTTTGACTGGATAGCAGATATTTAGTGAACAGAGAAGGGGAGGATAATAACTTGTTACTTGTATGGAGACTGTTCTCACAGCGGGAGGGGCTGTAGTGAAGCCATATTTTAGAGTGGCAGAACAAAACTTTGTCTAAAAGTAAATTACTAAATCATCCTTTGGAATAATATTTTTTAATTTTAGAGCAAATTCAAAAGCTGAAGCTCAACAGGTATGAGAATTTTTACCTCATCTACTTATATACAGCTAACTTTGAAAGCTGAAAGATGGAAAATCAGGATATAGAAAGACTTGATTCAGAGAATAGCTGGCCTTGTTGCTATGGAAATGATTGTTGTTAACTTGCTGGAAGTAGGCTCAAGCTAACATAGGAAACTGTTACAGCAGCAACAATCCATCTCTGTGGAGTAAAAAACCTTGGTCATGGATATCATGTAAAACTTCCTCCTTGTCTGTAAAAGACTCTCAGAAACCAGAAGAATCAGTGAGTTTGAGCTGTGCTAGTGAACTGTGTAAACCATCAAATTATCTGCTTAATTTTGTACTGTACACCTAAGAATGGCTATTTAATGTCTGAGTTCATTTCTCTTGCTCTTTGCAGCCTTATTTTTCATTGGGCTTTTTGGGTGTAATATTAATACATTAAATCAGGAAAGCACCTAAGATCACTTTATCTCAGGTGAAGGAGTACTGAGCACTTGGTGCACTAAACTTGTTGATCCCAGTTTGTGTTAAGTGATACTCAGTCAGCATTAACATAGCTTTAAATGGTGTCTGTGATACTTTGTCCTGTTGTCTATTGCATTCTTGTTTCTGATGCTTCACATAGACTTATTTATTTCACAAGCCTGTATTTGTACACAAAGTTAAATGGAAGCCAGTTGGAAAACTTGTGGCATCAAGACTCCTTTTTGTTCATCAAGTGCACTGAATTGTATTCTAAACCTGAGAACCTCAGCTCTGTCAACAGTTGTGCTAAGTTGTCTTTTGATGTTTATTTCCACCAATTAAGTTTGGGATGTAGTTCTAATTTTAGGCTCTTCTACTCAGTGACGCAGTTGTGGTTATATAATGCAGTTTTAAAAGCAGGTTTGGCAATTGTCTGTAGATTTTGTAAACCATGCTCTGTCTGTTCTTACAGGTGAGTGTATCTAGCTACTCAGACACCACAGCTGTCTTTCTCCAAACTAATGCCATGCTGACATGGCAGCAAAATGTAGGCACGCTTGTGTGCATGTTTGTGTGATTAAGGATGTGTAGATGGGTGACTGAACCTGAGGGGTTCCTCCAACAAAATTATTTCTTCTGCTTCTGAAGGCCATCACTGCTAGTTGAACCTATTTTAATCATGTTCTGATGGCAAAAGATGATTAGTATTGACACTGTCTGCTAGTGTAGCCCTAGACAAAGAGTAATATGATGATATCCCAAAGACCATGTAACTCTTGTGCAATAGTCCCAAAAATGGACCATGTGGTAGAAAATTCTAAATAGAAAATATTATAAAATGCTGATAGTTGAATTGAAATTAAGGAAAGCATATGAATTTGAGGAGCCTTTTCAGATTTCTATGTGACTTTATTAAGTGAGGACGGCAGTTTTAAGGTATGCAAAATTTAATCAAATTTAGATAGCATTGTAAATCTGCTGGAGTCTCTGTAATACTTCCTGAGCCTTTGGTTCAGAGAACTCTGAAGATTACTTATGGTGCACTAAAAGAACCAAAGGATCAGATTATCTTGAAAACAGAAAGGAGAAGGATGAGTATTCAGTTTCTTGCTGCTCTGGGATTCTAAGTCCATGAATGTAAGTAGAGCACAGTTTATTCCAGTCTGTTATTACTGCATTGCATGCTGAGGATTTATCTCTTGATGTCTTTGGGCTGTCATGAGAGTCTCTTTCTGACCAAGTGTAGTGATGCTCAGCCCTTCTCAGCCTTCTTCAGCTAGCTTTCCTCCTGGACTGTTTTCCTTTCCCACTGTATGACTAACAGCACTAACCAAATGTGGGTATGTACAGGCAGGAGCTGGGGCTTGTGTGTCTTGTGATGGCAAATACACTCATGACCTCCACAGGAGAAGAAACACAAATAGCTGCATCATCTTTTTTGCTGTTGTCTCATGTTCAAAGAAGTAGGACTAGATTAATTGTGCTCACAGTGGCATTTAGAGCTTAGAGGAACTTTCCTTTTTTTTTTACTTTTAGGAGGAACAAGTAAAGTTTTGTTTTATGTCATCTGATTTGCAACTTAACTGCTTTAGTTGATAGGAACAAGCTATCATTGTTATTGTGCTGTGTAGCTGTATTTAAACAGTTAAAAACCTCAAGAGGTTTAACTTTCTGCCTAAATCACAGATAGTCTTTTGTTAATTACCTTATGTTTGAGGATTCTTCATGAATGATCTGAGCTGATTTGGATATCTTGAATTGTCTAGATCTTGTTTAGGTAGCCATTTTGTATTTTATTTTGGAAAATTAATAAAATAACTTTTTTTTTTCCTCTAAACAATTAATTATTTTTGTCCTTAAATCCAATGTATCTCCCTTATGTTTCCTGGTGCACTAGAACTACTGCTGTATTTCTCAAAATGTGGTCAGATCAACTGAGAAGCCGCCAGAAGGTTCACATCAAGTAGTATTTCCAGTTAGACCAAGTATAGGCCTGTGGTAGCTTCCTTTCTTCTTTCAGTTTTTCTGTATGCAGTATTTGGCAGTGGTTTGCTGAATGTGAATGACCATTTTATGCAGTTATGGGCATTATGGAAAAGCATGAAGATTCCCAAGAATAGAATGAAATGAGCATTCAGACTGTTGAATTGGCCACTTTTAAGGTCAGGGTGTGCAGGAGATGCTCCAAAATGAAAAGCTGTTTGCTACTGACAGGAACCTGCACTATTCTTTCCACCTTTTCTTGTTGTGAAAGAGTCTTGAAATCTGCTGGTGGGTGAGTAACTTCAACGAGCAATCTCCAGAGGATGTTGCAACTCGTTACTTGAGGGCACCAAACCCATGCAAGTATGAATATGCAGAAGTGTCTGGGCCTGGGAATGCACTTTTCTTTCTTGTTTCCCTTATGTTAATTCCCCTGCTGACAAAAATAGTGCTTAAAGCTTCTTAAGTTGGTGTGCCTAGCCTATAGGCACAGCTTTTAATGTCACTGGGTCAGCAGCCAATTGTTCCATGTCATCAGCTGTATATCAGTTAATTTCTGAGCTGCCATCTGTAGTGACTTAGAGAAATGGGGAATGACTTTTTGAGAATTAAATTTAAAAGAGAATACCTTAATGTAAGTGGTTTAGAAATACTTTACAGACTGTTTGCTCAGCAGCCTAGACATGGGTAACTAGAGGAGAGCTGTAACCTGTTAAGAACAGCAGTATCTTCTCATATTTGTAGGGGCATATCACTGCTGACTGAAACTCCTTCCCTGTGAAGAAGTCTCACTAAGACATGAGCTCATACCAGAAACACTTCAAGACAGTGGGATCCTTTATGATTCTAGGTACAGTTACCACTAACAACTGTGAAGGTCTTTTACTTCCAAGTCTTCTTCCAAATGGGAGCTGCCCAGTTTTGGTGCCAGTAAAGTGGATTATGGTGGCTGAAGAGATGTACGTCATGTGCAGATTTCACATAGCCTCTGACCTGCTTGCAAGACAGGGGTTTGCAGGAAGGAAAGCTGCTTAACGCACCTTGCACTCGTAACAGGATGTCCTAGAGCTGTAAGCAGCCATGACAAGCTTGTTTGCCTTCACTTCTCTCCTTTTGTTTGTTCTTTAAAATGCTTGCTCCTTACAATTTGTCCTCTAGCTCTTTGTAACAGGCTTCTTACCATTGTAATTGCTAATAACCAAAGATTAGGCTTCTGTGCCTGTTTTGAGAAAGAAAAAATATTAGCCCTTTAAGAAGGGCTTTTTCATCATCACATCTGGTTATTCTAGATCATTCTGTGGAGTAAATTCCTGAACCTGTGCATAGCCATTTCAGTTAGAAGGTTTCAGCTCCTGAGCTGTGCCAATATCTATTAATGTATGACTCTTATCTATTCTAAGAACTCTTTAAATTCAGCTGAAAATATTAAGAGTTACTGCTATGAATATTCTCACCTTTTGAACTTATATCAACCTGAGGAAAAGAAGACATTTAAAAAACCTGTTAAGGGCTGGAGAGTAAAGGAACTGTCTGAGATTGGTGGATTTGGACAAAGTATTTTTAAACTTTATCTAAATACAAAGGACAAGTAGATGAGTTATCAAATAGTTGAGTTTTCCTGACCTGCCACATGCTTAAGATCTAATAGCCAATGGAGCACCAAGTGGATGGGCAGAGAAATGTGGTTGCCCTGGTTATGGTTGTACAAGACTGCAGATGTTATTTCCTCTGTTTCTTTTGGCTTTCCTAGCCTGCTTTTTTTGCTATGTTGCCAAGACAGAGCTTAAGAAGCAGTTGGTGTTCGCTGTCAGGAGAAGGAAGGTGGTTGCAATGATATTAACCTGTTGATGATACCTGAAGACTTCAGAGAAGGTGAACATGAACCGAGAAGGCTGATGGCATCCTGGCTTGTATCAAATGTAGTGTGGCCAGCAGGACTAGGGCCATGACCTATACTTGGCACTGTTGAGGTTGTACCTCAAATCGTGTGCTCAGTTCTGGATTCCTCACTGGAAGAAAGACACACAAGTACTGGAGCATGTCCAGAGAAGGGCAATGGCGTTGGTGAGGGGTCAGGAGCACAAGTTTGATGAGAAGCAGCTGAGAGAGCTGTGGCTGTTTAGTTGGAAGAAAAGGAGGCTCAGGGAAGACATTATTGCTCCCTACAACCACCTGAAAGGAGGCTGGAGGAGGTCAGGGTTGGTCTCTTCTCCCAAGTATCAAGTGATAGGACAAGATGAAAAGGCCTCAAGTTGCTCCAGGGGAGGCTTAGATTGGACATTAGGAAAAATTTCTTTATGGAAAGAGCTGTAAGAGGAATCCCATGGAAGTGATTGAGTCCCCATTCCTGGAGGTATTTAAAAGATGTGTAGATGTGGCAGCTGGGGATATGTTTTAGTGGTGGACTTGGCAGTGTCAGGGTAATGGTTGCACTTGATGGAATTAGAGGTCCTTTCCAATTTAAACTGTTCTGTAATCCTATGAGCATATAAGGAACTGTTGGATGCATCCTGAAAATCATGGTTCTGCCTTCAGACCTATTTCTCTGGCATGTTTCTTTTACACAGGAGAAGTGAAATATTTATATCTGCTATAGTCTTTTATCCCCTTCTCTCAGGGCAATAACCCAGTGGGGGGAGAGAGTATCAAATCTATTTAATGCAGTCCCTCCAGTCTGTACTGCACTGTTAATCAATAAATTCTCTAAGTCTTTAAAAGGATAACTGCAAAGCAAAGTTAAAGTAAATACACAAGTTCCCTGGCATGGTCAACAAACTGAGAAGTAAAAGCTGGGTTGGGTGGAACTCTTAGTTCTGGAAAATAGGCAAATAAAGAGGAGCTTCTGAATCTGCTAATAAGCTGAACTTTTATCTTTATCTTGACTACTGTTCTTACTCAAAAACTCTCATTTGAAACTGTCTATAAGCTATGAATTTGCTGACTAACCAGTGTTTTTTACCTAGGCCTAAATAAAATTGCAAAGTTTCACATGTCCTTGCAAAGGCCACAGGGTAGGACGAGCTAGTGCTGTTTCTGAGGCTTTGTGGAGCAGAGCAATTCAGAAAGACGTGCTTAGGTTCCAAGTTTCGAAAAATCTGTACGTTCTGGAAACACTGAACTTCTCATTCCTAAGAGAATGTTCCTCTGTGCCTCTTCTGAAAGCAGTAAGTCTGTCTCCCATAGTTATTTAAAAAAAAAAAAAAAAGCCAACACCCAACATACAGATATACACAAACATACATAAATGTTCTAGGAGATGCCTGGGAAGAATATGTCCAAAATCAATTTTAATATTCATATTCTCAAGTAAGAGAAAATATGAGGGTAAAGAACTTGTGTATGGATCAAATGTGTTACATTACTTGAGATTAAGGCCTTGGAGGGTTTGAATCCAAAGCATGCTGTGTGACTGAGTCTCCATGAGGTGTCCCTTATCTTTTGGGTCTCCCAATTTGATTTGTAACACTTCCAGCTAACTTTCCTGATGTATACTAGTGGTATTAAATATGATTCAGGAGAGAATTCTAGGAAGCCACCTTCATTGTCTCAACTTGTGTTTTATTTGGAAGATTGATCAGACTTCCTTTCCTGTCTGAAAGTCATATATGGTGCATAAAATACATTTTATCAGCTGGTAGAGATTTTTAGCTTCCTTTGGCTGTTACAGTCAAAAGCTGCCTAGGCTGGTTCAATGAATGTCTGATGCTAGCTCATTCTGGTTTATGCCTTTTGCTGGTCTCTAAATATTGAGTCAATGTTTGACATGCTAGGAAGAAGTTTTTTTAGAAATTGGACTACACCTAAACTGTGGTAGTGCATGATAACTGATTATGGTACAGCAAATTTTAGGAGCTTCAAGGCTGATAATCAAATAACAGGTTGGTGAAGTGGTCTTGTGTCAGTCATTCACTCATACATTTCATACACTCATACACACACTGAGTGCTGTTTTAATGAGCTTTCACAAGAGGGCAGAGTAGAATTTGCTCCAGGAACTGTAGTTGGCTTGAGAGTTAATTTATATCTAGAAATAAGCCACCTCAGATTCCTTTGGTTTTAGGACAGCATGGGCTGTATTATTCATACTTTCTACCTGCATTGCATCCATCCTAAGTGCTGTGTGGCTCATGATTTGCTGCTCCCTAAAGGAGAGTCCCAGGGAAAGCCACAGCCTCTCTCAAGTGATCTGCCCCAGTGAGAGGGATGTTGGAGGGGAGGAGATCTGCAAACATGCCCCCTGTACCACCACTATCAGTTTTTTGCTTCTTGGACCAGGCTAAAACAATCTCGTATGTTTTATTAGCACAAAAATCTTGTCATTGTTAGTGCAAGATAATGCTGTGATGCAGATTAATGAGCTCTCTGTAGTTTGCTAGCATAATAGAGATGATACTGCTTGCAAGCAACAAGATTTCCTTGCAATGTGTGCAGTAAAATATGACCAATAAAGCTACTCAAAAAGGAAATACTGTGTATCTCCATATTTATAAATCTGTAAGTATGTTGGACAATTTATTACAGTTACTACTCAGAACCGTCATCCTTGTTAAAACAGTTTAGAGTCCACAGTCACAACTAGCTCCCTTTGCCCCTTTCTTTATTAAAGGACAAACTGAGTTGTTTTTCTTTATTCCCATGGAGCATCTCAGAAGTTTAGTTTCACTTCTTAGTTGTATCTCAATTCAGTGTATTCCAGTATTTTAGCTGAAAGAGTTGCTTCTGATTTTTGATCACTCATTGATGACCCTTGTGGCAGTTTTTTCTATACAATTTCTTCAGTCAGTGTAAGTCAGTGGGCATTTAGTATTATAATATTCTCTGCATTTGAAGACTTTAACCTTTTTTTTTTTTTATTTTATTCCTTCTTTAGATTGACCCCAAAGATTACACTTTTTCCGGACTTAAAAATGAAACTGTGGGTCGACTGCCTGGAAAAGTAGCAGGACAACAGTTTGTCATACAGGACTGCGAGAACTGTAAAATCTACATATTTGACCATTCTGCTACAATCACGATCGACGACTGTGTAAATTGCCAAATCTTTTTAGGACCAATAAAAGGCAGCGTGTTTTTCCGTGACTGCAAAGATTGTAAATGTGTGGTTGCCTGCCAACAGTTCCGCACACGGGACTGCCGAAAGCTGGAGGTGTTCTTGTGCTGTGCCACCCAGCCCATTATTGAGTCCTCCACAGGTATGAAATTTGGATGTTTCCAGTACTATTATCCCGAGCTTGCTTTACAATTTAAAGATGCTGGTCTGAGTATCTTCAATAACACGTGGAGCAACATCCATGACTTTACCCCTGTGTCTGGAGAAAATAACTGGGACCTATTGCCTGAAACTGCTGTAGTCCAAGATTATGTTCCTCTGCCCAGCTCTGAGGAGCTGAAAGCCGTCAGGGTTTCTACTGATGCTACAAAGAGCATAATACCCATAACTCGAGGGCGGAGACAGAAAAACAGTGATGAATCGTGTTTGGCTGTGTTTTTTGCTGGTGACTACACAACTGCAAACGCCAGGAAGTTAATTGATGAGGTAAGCAACCTTTGAGTTCATTCAGGTTTTTAAATTCCTAATTAAACTTTCTTTTGGACAGCCTCTGATTCCCCCTGAAGGGGGGGCTGTAGTGGCTCTGTTTGTCTACTGACCATACTCATCAATTGAATTGTTTAAAACCTTGAAGCAAGATAAGAGACTGAATCTCATTTGATCAGTCAGTTGCTTTACAGTTGACATTCTGTGAGCAGCACATCTGTCCTCTAACAGTTCTGGTGTACTTTTCCATCATGACGCAGCAAAGTGATGCTCTGAAGAAAATATGTCGTTGATTTGATGAACTTGGTCAAATATAGAGTAAGTGATTGACAATGCTTGTGAAAGGGATGTAACTGATTAACTTGTTACCTTATTGTCCTGAAAGTCTCAGCTAACAAAAGCCTGTCCTGAAAGTTTTTCCAGTACCAACAGGCTAAAAATAAATAAATAAATAAATAATAATAATAAAAATATATATATCCTGTGTCATCCAGTGCTGGAATGTTTTTTTCTGAAAGGGGCAGTGAGTGTTTTGTCACAACTGGTCAGCTGTCTTTAATGACTTACATAGTTTTTTTACTTGGTTTGTGGGTTTGCTTTTTTTTTTTTTGTTTTCAGGTTTCTTTTTTGTTTTGGTTTGGTTTTTTTTTCCTGTATGACAGCAGCTTCCAAGCTTGCCTGAATTTGTACTTTCCTGAGGCTAAAACCTGTGAGAGTCTGGCTGCATTCAGCATTCTGAAGTGCCAAGGATGTCACAGAGCAGAGCCAGTAACCATGGGCTACAGCATCTGAGAGTGGTATCTGCAAAAGCTGCTGCTCACAGTGTTGTATGATCAACTAAACATCTGGTGGAGCTCTTTCCCTTGGGTTTTTATCTGCAAGGAAAGAAAGCTGTGGGGCGTCTCCTTGCCTCCCCACTGCCCAGCTGGGCTTTTATGGGACTAAGCTACCGAGTTACTTGGGTGAAAGGAGATAATGATACTTACAGGTGGTTTCTTTTTCTGATGAAGGAATAGCTACAGAAGAGGAGGGTAATAGATGTGTTCTCCTCTGTTATTAGTTATTTAGAAGTTAGAGTTAAGGAGATGCTAAAGGACTAGTTAGTGAGTTTCTGTGGAAATCGAATCTAACTCTGTAGATTAATGGATGTTTTGGAAGTAAAAATGCATTTGCTCCTTCCCCCCATGCTTTTAGTTTCATGCTAAATTTAGAGTAAAAACGAGGGGGTGGGATGTGTATATGTGTTTTCAAACATTGTTAACTATTGTTTCAAACCTGAAAACTTCAGCAGTGGATAGAGCAGAGTTGGAGCTAATGCTTGACTGAACTATTGCAGACTAAAGCGAACTGACTGCATGTTTCCAGATGCTGAATGCCTTTAACTCCCATTAATTTCTGCTTGTGAAGGACTGTGAGGAAAAATACATAACCCTGGGCCCTAATATATAAAACAAAAACATTCACATGTATTTCTCTAGGTGCACTAGGGTAGAGAAGAAAATCTGGATGAATGGAATGAAAATAAATAAAAGCGTAGGAAAAGCAAATGGTCTCTGAAAAGAGCAAAAAGGGTCCCTTTGGTCTGAGACTTAATGTGTATGGGAAAAATGAGTCTATTACAGTGTAATCTGAATACTGAAGTTGAACTCTGCCTTAGAATTCATGTTAAAAATGCTTCTTTCTCTATTAACAGATGACCAGTAAAGGCTTTCAGCTGGTACAGACTAAAGAAGTCTTAATGAAGGCAGAGGATGCTCACAGAGTTTTCCAGCAGAGTGCATTAGAATTCATTCCGCTGCTGGATAAAGGTGAGTTTGTGTTTTATTTCTCCTCTCGATATAGAAATCTGTCACTAGAGAGTTCTGGAGAAGAAATAGGAATGAAGGACAAATTTGTATTTCAAGGGCATACTGTAAACCTCTTGAGATGAGTTTTGGAAGCTTCAGTGAAGCTCTAAACCAGCCAGAACTCCTGAAGGCATCAGAAATTAGTTATTTCACTTGTATTTTTTGTTTCTGCTCCCCCTCTAGTGGTCCAACCACATAGCTCAGGAGCAGTGACACATGCAGATCTGCCTGGAGTGGTCAAAAAAAGTTCATGCTTTTAGACTATTTCTAACATGTCACTGGTGCTACTCAACCACTGAGCTGTTCAGTGTTTCTGTACAAATCATTTAAGCAAATCACTAGAGATGTACATAAAGCAGATAAGCCTTTAAAATTATTTTTTTTTAACTGGTGTACTATCAGAGTATTTCAAAAGACTTTCTATTGATATGACTGCAGTTGGGTTTTGTCTCTTCTTGCAGAAGTACTGACATCTTGTTATCTGTTGTATGCTAAAGCTCACTACACATTTCCAAACTTGCTAGCAACGTGCAGGTTTTTTTCATGGTGACATGAGAGGTCTGTGATGCTCATTGCAAGAACAGGACAAAAGTCATTGCACTTATATGATGATAGTCTAGCTTATGGGCTATATTGCAGTCATGTGGGAAGAAATACCATGTTCAGAATGAAACCAGAGAAAGCAGATCTGCAAATAGTGGGTGAGAACAAGTGTAAAAATCAGGCAATTCGCTATCTTGGGACTGAGGCAAAAATGCTTGAATGACTCAGTTCCACTCCAGATGTCTGTGAAATGGCTCACTATTTGAGCAGCATAGTCTGACTCACTTCCATGATGCACTCCTTAGCATTTTTGTGCTATTGCTGCCTTTCAAGAAGTAAAACTGGAATCCTGCCCAAATCTCTGGGGGAAAAAAAAAAAAGCATGGAATTGCAGATAACACTGTACTTTTTTTGTAACATGTTTAATTCTTTATCTATTGTTATGGGGCTGCTCAAGCGAAAAAATAGCATGCTTCTTGCAAGCTTCACAATTCCCTATGGGTTGAGAAATCTACTGTTTCAATGTGAAGCTTAGAAGTACTATTGATTTTAGATGAAACTGTTTTCTAGGTCCAGTGATTGCTTTGGAATTCAATGGAGATGGTGCTGTGGAACAATGTCGAAGCACTATAAATGAAGTTTTTAGCGGGACCAAGGTAAGCTGGTGCATTGCTTTATTCCCAGAAAATATTACAGAATGTCTGAGCTATTTCATAGTCAAGATACAATGTTGACATACTACACTATCTTTTTAGGTTCATGGGTAGTAAAATTGGAATATCTTGTTGTTTTGGTTTTTTGTACTCAAAACACAAGTTACTTGTATGACAAGAAAATTGTCATAGGAAAGGGAGTTTCCATATCCACTGAGGAATACAAGATTTCCACTTAAAACTGTTATTTCACGTAATAGCAAAATCAAACTCTATAATTATAGTACAAAAAAGTTCTGCTTCTTTGATTTAGTCACATAACTATGTGGTGTCGTGTCTATTAAACCATGACAAAGATAATATGATGGGATTTAAATTTTTTTCCATGTTCACTTTTGCTGTGTAGGATACCACAGAACACTTTCCTTCAAAGACAGTGTTCTTTTTTCTTCTGTCAGCTTCTTTCACTTTAGCTTCCTTACACCACACTTTCCTTGCCATTCCCTTTCTCTAAATGGCAATGATTTTGAGAAAGTTTATGGAAACATTTAGAGCACTCCTGATAACAGGAGATTAACAAACCCTTTGCTTTCAGACAGCTGTTCAAAGAAGACTAGAATGTCTTTGAGACATAGCATCCACACAGCTCCTTGCTGTCTTTCAGTTCCTTTCAAAAGACTTACTTGGAACTAGGCTGACCAGTTTCTGGAAAACAGTCATCTTGTAATAAGTCATCTCATTTAATTTTTTGATTGAGGCTTTTACTTGCATGTTGAGATGGGTGAACAGCCACAACATTCTCTGTTACACTCAGCTGTTTGGCTATTGCCTAAGACAGTTGTTGTTGATCTACTGAAAGCTTTCAAAGGTAATGCTCCTGGAGCTTGGACTTTCACACACATTGATAAATTTTGAAAAATGCAAAAGTAGTTGAAGATACTTTTTAAAAAATAGTCATCTGCTAGAGATGCAACATTTTTTTTAAGGGTAATATAGCACAAGGAAGACTTTCTTACAAACTCTCCCTTTCTGTTACAGGAGAGAAGTCTAAGAATTCTGTGTATTTATTTTTCCCCTGCTCTCCTGGAGAGAGTTGACTTTACCAATCAAAATACATTAAATAAACACTAACTGAAGCTGTGACCCCTGAATAATGAAGCCCCAAACTCCTGATCCTGAAGGCAAGGGTTAATGTAGCCAGCATGTGTGCTAGGAAAGGGTCATGATAACAAATAGTGGATGCATCAGGGAGGAGAAAATACTTGGATTTGTTCTGTCATGCAGTGGGAACCAACAGTTGTGTCTCTCATGAAATGCAAAACTAAAAATAAGCATTACTGATTCCAAATGAGCACGACTGCTTTTACTGACGCATAACTATTTTCTTGTTTAACAAAACAGGTTTTTGTATCGGAAAGCAAAGCATCAGCATCTCAAGATGTAGACAATTTCTACAACTTTGCTGACATGCAGATGGGAATGTGAAGTTTAGCATGAAGGTGCTCATGTATGGTTTGTGTCAGCACTTGGATGTCACTTGGCTTGAATATCACAGTAATTTTGTTATTTAGTTTTGTATTTCTCATAGATCCCATTTATAAAGCCACTGGTGGTTTTTAATACCGTATTATCTGAACTGGAGTAAACTGCATAGCTAGCCATGTGCATTGTGTTTGAAACTTAAGTTTAACTTCAAAAACAATTGAGCTTTTCTACTAACTTTTTTACAGTGATTTCTAAATATCTATCGACACTTGAATGTTTCTTGACAACATCTAATGGTTATACATATTTTAAAAGTGCAGTGCTGATCCAAGTTTGATGCAGTAGTGACTGTTATCTTTCACTCAGACACATTATTTAGAAAGTGTATTTAGGTGAAACTTGCCCTTCAAAATTTTCCTGCATGCAAATTTTCTTCACTGGCGGTCCAGGAAGGAAGCTGTAGTCATTGACTTTTTCTGAAAGCTTAGTCTGAAATGAATTGTCCTTGTAGCATGCTTTCAAAAGTGGTTTGGGACTGGCTTATTCTGCTTCAGCACGCTTTTTGAATAAAGTTGTTTGCAGCAGCATTTATGGTGAGCATTGCCACAACAGCATTCTGGAAGTGAGCACTTGCCAGGCTTTTCTGATTTGAGATGGATCCTGAGCATGAGTGCTCTGCTGAAGCTACTCTAAGGTCTGCTGAGGTTCTTTGGTGATACAGCTGCCTCTGGCATTGCTCACATGTGGGATATACATGAGTTTTCTTTGCACCTGGAGCAATAAACCTCTGGCTTATTGTTGTTTGCTAGAAGGGGCACAGCCAGTAGTCAGTGAAGGACTTCGATGGCATTAAAAACCTGTTCTTCCTTGCTAGACCCCAGGAGAAGGCTTTTACATGCAGAACTGATATAGAAAGTGCTGTAAAGTGCTACACACTGCCATAGGATTTATTTTGTACGAATTCTAAAGAAAGACTGAAGTGCTACCAGCATTTTGTGAGATGCATTTGAATAGTATTCAGTAATAATGCTTATTGCTAAGTAATGCATATTAGAATGCAAATCTATATGGGTACTAAATACATGATTGATTTATTTTTGCATATTACATCCTTACTGATTTTTCTACATGAACTTAAAGCTTAAGTCCAGGTTTACAAGCCCTCTAATACTTGAACCAATTTGCATGCAGATACACAAAACCAAATTTCATAATTAAAACATGGCTTGCCAGTTTGCATGGCCTTTACAATTCATTGAATGGATTGGGGGTGTGTTGAGGTACTAAAGCAATTTCCTCCTTATGGTCATGCATCAGAGGGGAACATCTTGCAAATCTTAACTGAAAATGAGTCTTCACTCATCAGTTTCACAGCTCTGGAGCTCCAAAGTGGATGGCTAAAAACACATCTCTAATTTTTTTTTAATTACCACATGAAAGAATTTCTTCTGAAATTCATAGTTCTGTAATGCCCAAGAGCAGTTCTGAACTGTCATTTTGTTGCTGCTGGGCAAATACTTGCCATTAGTTTAAACTAGAGAATACATCCTTAGGACCTCTTGTTATAGTTATGGATAGATTAAATAAGGAAGAATATATCCTGAATAAATGAAACCATTGGTGTACTAGAGGTAAGAAAATTGCCACTTCTTTGAAATGTTTTTATTTGACAAAGTGAAAGAAAATCAAGCCACCACCAGGATCCAACTGGTAGAAATTACCACTGATTTGCATTTAGCCAGCCAGAATTTTTTTAATTTTTTTTTTTTCTTTTTTTTGGTAAGTGTGAGGCAAGGCTGCAAAAAGAACTAAAAATTTCACCTTGCCTTCCAAAGTACTAGCACAACTCATCAGTCAACAATTATAAGAATTAATCTAGACATGTACAGTAAATGTATCATTTTGGTATGGACAGTACACTGAAATTGTATCATGTACTTCAGAACTGTCATTGTGTGGTTTGTATCAGCAATAGATATACTGGACTACCTTGGTCTCTAAACTTTTACATATAATATTTCCAAAGTTACATGCTGATACATGATTATGTGTATGTTTATAGCTTATTTTTTGTATCATCGACCTGCTCTAGAAATGAAGCGCTAAATGGACTTTTGTGACTCCTGCTGGAGGAAAGGATGATTAATTAAAAACTAATCTAGGCTTGAAACAGTGGAATAACTTTTTTACATGCTGGGAAAGAGCAATGGGTTTTTTTGGGTTTTTTTTTAACATGGATGGTCTGTTTATTGACATAAAGAATTTTTGATAAAAAAATCCCTAAATAATGAAGGAGTTTATCAATCCAATTATTTATCTATCTTTTGATTTCCATTTCTTGTTAACAGGTGTTAACACTTCTAGCTTAAGAGTCAGGAATTCTTTGCATTCCAGAATGGTACATATTTCATGCATTCTTTGTACATTTCTTGTGTAGCTTTTAATGTAATTTGTATTACACTGTGAATGTGATTTATAATAAACATTTGAAATATTTGAACTCTGGATTCTGAAGACTTTTTAAAATTATAGTATATTAAAAACATAATTATAGTAGGTATAAAAACTGATTTCCATGTTTAAACAGGGATGTATCTTGAAATAGATACTCATAGCTGATAGAAAATAAGCATTAACTCTCTAGACATTCAAAAAGGTGTTTTTTTGACAGCAGGGATTTTTCCTCAGTCAGAGATTGTGGTGGTTATAGTAGCAAAATAGTTAATTTAGAAAGCAGGTCCATTTAATATTGGAAATCTGGTAAAATCCTCCTGAAAATAGGTAAACATTTAATAAATTTCCAAACATGGCTTTAAACTGGTCAGAAATGTGACTTTTCCAAACAGAAATGGTCTATGGTAACTCTCTCTAAGCACAAATATTTAGAAAGAACATAAAGTACTATATCAATACAATTGTCTTTTGAATATAATGAGTAAAAAAAATTATGAAGCTTTAAAGTATCTAAGCTTTTGGTTTACCTTTAGCTATTATTGTACAATTTTACAGTTTAAAAGCCATCTTGTTACCCCAGTTGGATCCAAGTTGCCCAATAATCTTTTTTTTTTATGTAGTGTCTGAGTCATAGCAAAGCTTCCCTTAAGTATTTTCACCATTTTTACCAATCACATCTTCAAATATCAACATGAAGTATCTGTGCCCCAGTTGCTAGATCACCCACTTTCTGTTGTCATATCTAATATACTTTTTTTGCATGACTTTAATCCACATACCAGGCTGCACCTACATAACTTGGACAGACTTTTTTCAATTCCATAAAGCAGCCTTAACCTTTTATTACAAAATATATGCTTAAATCAGTGTGACTAATAAGGGGAAAAAAATGTTTTACTGACTTAAGTATGAGTAAAACTCTGTAGCTGAATATTTTCTTATTTAAATGCTGGCTTTTAAGTATTTAGGTTTTATTAATACAGAATTCAGTGTTCTGCACAAATTTAAATCAATGTTGATAATAGTATCTTCTAAAAAGATACTGATTTCACAGGCTGTTTTCCTAAAAATTTATTGCAGGACATAGCGAAATAAACCTTTTAACACCTAGGAGCAGCCCAGTAGCCTGCCTGATTAGTTCCTAAACTCTAGGTCTTTTGCTATCAAGTTCCTTGTTGGCTCACTGGGACCTTTGTGCCACTTCTTTTTTGAATTAATAAGTAAACCTCCTGAAACCACAAGGGTGACATAGGTCTTTGGAAGTCTACAGGAACAGCTCTTCCAAGGCATGTTTAAATCTGATCTAAAACATGTAAATTCTAGTCCAACAGCTTCAAAAGCTTATGAATAAGTGCTGATTGCAAGTATCGTCTCTAGCATCATGGATTTGAGTGGGATGGTGCAACTGTCTGTAGCAGTTCCTGAAGCTGTGTGCTGCATTTTGCTGCAGTATATGTGGGAAGGCAGCTAGCTCTGGGAGTCCATCCCATTCCCTGGGCATTGATTGCAGAGCCTTATGAGCTACAGTAGTTTGCTGAGAACAATTTCTGAAAGGTAATCATTCACTGTACTGCCATCCTGGAGGCTTTTCTTAGAGCTGTCTATTCTGAGCTCTGTCTCTCAACACAACCATCTACGTATGGCAAAACTCTGCAAACATCAAACCTGGTAGAAACAGGATGTACAGGAGGATTAACTGAATGCCTGGGAGTTATGGAGCATTTACAGTCCAGACATTAATATCTTTGTGTCCAGTTTGATTGAAAAATGCTTTTTACTGCTTTCATCTCTTCAGAATGCCAAGTTGCCATAAGACTGTTGCTGGTAATGTTTGTGGTCAGTCTTCCTGAGGCACATGTAGTCATCACTGCTTCTGAGTAAGAGAGAAGAAAAGGACAGGGAAGTGAGAGAAGCTTTTAAAAAAAGCTCTGAGGTTTTCTGAGTATGTAAAGAAAAATGTGCAACTGCTCATTTTTCTTTTCCTTTTTTTATTTTTTTAATGCATTTAGTGATAATCCCCAGCTATGTACGATTTCATGGCCAGAATATCTCAGTATTTTCCCAGCATGTGTATTAAGCAATATGACCAGCATCTGTCAAGTACAAGTCATCCTCTTTCTAATTGCTTAAGGCTTTAAAATTGCCGGTGCTGCAAGGGTCTAGGAGATCTATCAAATACGTGTGGATTTTGTTTGTATCCTTCTGCTAAAACAGTTGTAGAAAGTTTGTCCTTCAAAAAACAGGTAAAGTTGATAGCTAGGAAATTTTACTGAAGTTAAAAGCTCTTGAACAGTTTAAATGAGTGTTTGTCTGATGTTCCCAAACCGCAAAGGCTGAAAGCAATGTGCTGTTATAGGTTCTACCCAAATGAAGAGGCTAAATTTAAGGCAAAGCACCTCTGCAGTACTGGGAGCTCAAAGAACTGTGTCTAGATGACAGTGCTATGTGTCTTTCTGCTTTTCCAACTTCATTTTAGCACAAGTATTGTGGTAGTGAAGTCACAGTTCATAGAGTCATGCGAGAATCTGTACTTTTATTTTTAGGAACCTTTGGTCATAGGGAAGAAAACTTGGAAATCTTTGGGCTTGTTTCTTTATTTTGGTTTGTCTTTGTTTTTTGGGGTTTTTTTTCTGTTTAAGCTATTAAGCCATCCTGTGTCTCAAAAATAAAAATAATTTAAACATTTTGGGGGATATGGAAAGATGGGGTGACCACAGAGCTGTAATTTCTAAGCACTGAAGGGAGCAGCAGCCCTACTTTTCCCTATTTAAATGGATGCTCTGCTGCTGTGGTGAGATTTTCCCCAAACTGATGTACATCACTAGAGAGGCAGCTAACTTTCCAGGTCTTTCAGGCAATTTTATTTCCTCACTAACACAAGCATAAGATGTATTCTTTGATTCTTTTTTTGTTAGGTACTTCCATGCATTTAAGGTACAGAACTATAATACTAATCGGTTTTGAAAGCTACTGGCAGCCCTCTCCTTAGAAGGAGAAAGAAGGAGAAAGATAAATCAAAGATCTCCCTAAGCACAGAACTTTGAACTTGTCAGATCCTGGGAAGTGAAGCTCGCACATTTTGCTCTTAAGAGAGTAAAAGGTTCATGATTGTGAAAGTACTATTTTTTTTTTTGTCTGAATGCGCTGATCTTTTTATGAAGGGAGATCTTCCCCCACATTTCTGAAGTCCCACCAGAAAAAAAAAAAAAAAAAAGAAAAAAACCCCAACAAAAAATACAACACTTCAGGGGCCTTTTTTTATAGGGTCCTGGAGATAAAATGGAAGGGCTGTGCTATGACCTGAGGGCATCTTTTGATAGCTGCCCCAACAAGTGCTAAAGGATTGGACTCAGTGTTTAAAGACTATCTTTTGAAGCTCTGAGTGTTCTTTGCTTCTATTTCTACTAGTGAGTATCAGAAACATTTTTAGTCACAAGGGTTTGAAGATGTCTAGCCATCCTTATTTAAGATTCTGCTTTGCATTTTTTTCCACAGAAGAATGAAAGTCATAATTAATGCTCACGTTTGCAGGTGCATGTTTGAACTTTATGGTAACAGTTCAATAATTTTGCTCAATGTGAAAGGAAAATAAAGGAGTTAAGCTTTTCTGCCTCTTGCCAGTAACTGCCAGTGTTTGCTCTGCTTTCAAGGACATTGTATCAATGTTTCATCAATGGTATTTGCTCTGCTGATGGAGTTTTATGCAGCATCTACACATTTCAAAGGAAAGTGGTATACCAGCCTTTGGTATCTATGTATTTCTTTTATCAGAGTCAACTGGAATTGTTGGCCAGAGAGGCTTCTATGTGCAGGCTGGGAATGCCATGAAGACTTGGAGGTAAGGGGTTTGAATTAACTTACTAGGCCTCTCCAATGCCTATTTGCTTATTATGTACTTGTTGTCTTTTTCTTCTCTGGCATCTGATCAGTGATAACAGATGCAGTATACAAAAATACTTGTTGTTGTTGAAATTTACTGCAGTACTTCTAGGTATTTTAGAGGTGCCTCTTTTGTGGCTCAGATCCATGTTAAACGCTACATGATCATCTCAAACTTTAAATGCTACTTCAGTGTAACTTTATTAATACCCTAATACACCACAGGCAGCTTTTGTACAGCTGAGTTAGGACTTGGTTCAAGTTGGGTATGGTATATGTGCATACATTATTTTACCCTGATCATACATCTTCTAGCTTCCAGATCATTCTGGCCTTGGGATGACTTCCTGTTTGTGCTACATTTTATCAACATGTTAACATCTGGCTTTATAAATTCCTTATATTCTCTAGGTGATAGAACATCTGTAGTCCATCCTTTCAAGAACAAATGCAGAAACTGTGTTGCATATGTCTTAAAAAAACCAAAAGTGTACAATCTGCTTCCTATTTATTTCTATGTGTATAGAAATACACAGTGAATGCAAAGTATTTATTGAAATTTGTAGCCCCACTGACTTTCTGATATGGGTTTTCCTATGTCATTTATCTTTTGGCTATGAGCCCACCATGTACAGCTATGGATTTACTATAGAAGCTTGGATGTCATTTACTCCTGACACGTGACAACCAGTATAAAGAGGTGGGTGTGATTCCAGACATGGGAAATAAATATAGCTGCTAAACACCTTTCCTGGGCTGGGCTGCATCTGCTCCTGATGAGGTCATTCATATATAAAGTAATCTGGCAGGAAACTTCTTGTAGGGATGTTTCCTACACTGATGGGGATGTGCATTCTTCAATGTCCTTCAGAATGATGGATACCTAAACACCATATGTTTGTCTGTGTATATATATATATATATATGTCGTTCCGATTGGGAACGGCTAGAAGGAACGACAATGGACTCTCAAGGGAGTCACGACAGGAGAATTCCTAGTTTATTGCTTCAGCCCTGTCTTATAGACAGATACGTGGAAAAGTACAGAAAGGAAACTCTTATTGGTTAACAAAGTACTACATCACTATCATTGGTCAGGGGCACTCTGACCCCCTTGACTCTCTCTTGCAAGGAGAAACAACAGGTTGCAAAACAACACCTGCAAGGCTGTTTAGTATCTCTGAGAATTGTTTTAATTCCTTCTCATGAATTTCCCAGGCTAGGCTTCAGTCAGGCCTGAGAGCTATGTGGCCTGCAATAACTACAGGCACTCTGGTTCAGATTTAACATCCATATATATATATATGTATATACTCTATTAAGCAGGTTTCATAGACACACAAAAATTAGAAAATGTTCTGAAATCCTAATGAAGATACTGGCACTTGAAAATGGTTTTTGTTTAGTTTATCTCAGACTTTATTTCTTTTATGACTAGAAAACAGGTCTTTAGTATATGAACTTAGTTTTATTACTCTGAATTCCCTTCATTTGGGTCTTCAAATCTCTTGTCTTAAATTCAATACTGCCTACCCTACTGCCTGGTCCACCTGGTTTGATATAGAGAGTTCCACATGTGGTAGGGGCAGAATTCTTGGTGTATTACTTGATATTGTGGTTTTCTGAAGCTGCTCAGAGTGCTTTTCTGGCAGGTAAATGAACTGAAGGCAAATGAGGCGATTGCTGGTGTGTGAAGGAAGTCATACATATCAGCATTGCTGCTTAGTTGTGGTGTAACTGCATTTGTAGAAAGGTATGCCTCATATTACATTCAGAAATACAAACCAGTTATTCCACAGAAAAAAGACTATTTTTTTTTTTTTGTTTGTTTTGCAGCAGGTAGTAGATGCATGGAAGTTCTTGCCAGTCAGAAGCCTACAAGAATTCAGTGAGAGCTGACTTGGACAAGTACTTGGAGAAGTGATTTGTTGAGGGTTACTAAACAGACACTCCACAAACTGCTTGGGAAATGTGATTAAGTATTTGGAGGCTTGGAGAGTACTCAGAGGAACTATCTTACTGTTGATGCCCACATGGGCCAAGAGGAAGTCAGTGCGAGGTGCCCGTGACTTGGTAGAGCAGGTGGGAGGCCAGGCTGAGCTGGATGGAACATTTGGCTGAAACAGTGCCTCCTTTCTTATGATCTGTTTCTCTTCATCTTTCAGCTGCTGTCAGGAAACACTGTAGAAATGCAGCTCAGGCATGCCAAACTATCCTTTCCATGCTTGCTGCTTATCTCTTCCTTTTTCTCCTTTGTACTCACTATAATCTTGCTGTTTCTTCTCTGTGCCTGGGCTCAAGAGGCCTGTACCCCAGATCTGAGTCCCCAGATTCCATTTCTTTCTCTGCCGAGTTCCCATAGCCCTTCCATGCCTCAGTTACTGAGAATGAGAATGGAGAAATGGGGCTGCAGCAGCTGAAGGATGATCTCCAGCTAAGACTCTTTGCAGCAGTCCTTCTGGTAAGGAAGGCAAAAGGGGTTTCCAGAGGGTTTGAGGCAAGCGATACGTGGTAATAGCACTATGGGAAATGAGTGTGGGGCATAACAATGGAGGAGGTGTGCTGAATTTTTACCAGTTTCCTTTATTCTGATGCTTCCTGCTTTCTATCTAATATTGTTTCAATGTCATGGGCTGAATGATTAACACTGATAGCTGGCTAAAAGCTGCCCTAAGGTAAACTTTATGCTCATTATTTTACGAGTTGTGCCACTTAGGCATGTGTTCTCAGTTTAATGCTGGACTGGGCTGAGATGGGTGCACTGTGCCCTCAGAAGCTGCTGGAAGGTAAGGGGGATGTGGTGAGGTGCCTGGCCACCTCTGTCCCTGCCACCAGCTGTCCAGTACAAAGCTGAGTCTCAGTAGCCAGTGGCTTCAGGGATGCAGACCAGGCATTGCCCCTTGGCTCATCCTCTGAACTGGCAAAGGGAAAAGTAACACGTGGAATCCAGCTCCTGTCTCTCACTCTGATACTCTTTTAGGTATGGTTCTCTCCCCTCAGCCCCTGACACCCACCAAAAGGGCTGAGACTGTGACCTTCCCTTCCAGCCCCTTCACAGAATGAATTAGATTGGAAAGACCCCTGGGAGCATCGGGTCCAACCCATGACCAAACACCACCGTGCCAACTAGACCATGGCACTGAGTGCCAAGTCCAGTCTTAAACACCTCCAAGGATGGTGACTGCACCACCTCCCTGGGCAGCCCATTCCAACCTCTCATCACCCCTTCTGTAGAAAAATTCCTCCTCATGTCTGACTTAAACCTCCTGTCATAGTTTTAGATTGTGTCCTCCTGTCCTGTCGCTGGTTGCCCGGGAGAAGAGGTCGACCCCCACCTGGCTACAGCCTTCTTTCGTGGTTGCAGAAAGTGATAAGGTCACCCCTGAGCCTCCTCTTCTCCAGGCTGAACAATCCCAGCTCCCTCAGCCGCTCCTCACAGGACATGCGCTCCACACCTTCACCAGATACGCTGTCCTTCTTCCTTCCCCGCCGTCCGCTTCCAGCTCGCTCTCCGGGCGGGGGGCGGCTCTGCCGGCGCAGCTGGCAGGAAGGCCCGGCGCGGGCAGGGAGGGAAGGGGAAGAGGCGGGGCCTGGAGCCCAGCAGTGTCAATAATACAATAGGGCTCTTGTGCGGCCGCCGCCGCCGGAGGAGGAGCGGGCCGGGCTGCGGGCGCGCCGAGCAGCCGGCACACAGGGCGGGAGCCGCCGCCGGCCACGGGCCCGCACGGGCGGGCGGGGGCGATGCGCGCCGGCGCGGGACGGCACCAGCAGCACCCGCAGCAGGAGCCGCCGCCGCGGCGGGAGCGCCAGCCCTGACGGCCGCGGCCGCCCACGGCAGCGAGCGGGGCAGCAGCAGGAGGAGGAGGAGGAGGCGGCGGCGCGCCGGGCCGGGCCGGCGGCGGGAGGTGAGCGCGGCCCGGGCTGCCCGCATGGAGGCGGGGCGGGGGGCGGGCGCCGGGGCCGCCGCGCCGGGCCTGTGCGGGGGAGGCGCCGGGCCTGCGGCGGCGGTGTTTGGCGCCAAGGCCGGGCAGGAGGGAGGAGGAGGAAGAAGCGGCGGCGAGCGTGAGGAGGCGGCGGGCGCCGCGGTACGTGGGGCACCGGCGGGGAGCGCGCAGAGCCGCGCCGGGGGCGGCGGGCGGCCCGTCCGGTGTGGGCGCTGCAGCCCCGGCCGCGTCCGGAGGGAAAAGTTGCGGCGGCTCCGGAGCCGGGCGGGCGCTGCGCCCGCGGGGGGTGGCAGGGGCCGGGCGACCCCCGGCCGAGCGCCCTTTTGTTCGCCGCAGCCCGGAGAGGCGGCGACCCGGCGGTGCCCGAGCCGGCGGGGCCCTGCGGAGCGCGGCTGGGCGTGGCTGGCGGGCGGGCGGACAGACAGACAGCCGGGCGCTTGTCCGCCGCCGAGCACCGCTCCGCCGGTATGTCGAGGAACTTGCTAGAACTGAGTTTGACAATGAAGGGCTAGCGCAGCCCTCCCGCCTGCCCGGCCGCGCCGCCAAGGTAAGTTCTTTTCCTGAGCGGCGGGGGTGGATGGCGCCCCGGTGCCCCCTGTGCCTGTAGGCAGAGCAGCGGGAAGGTCCCGACTTCACTTCTCCAGATCAAACCTTCCTCTCTTGCATGGTGTTTGCTTTAATGCTGCTCGTCTTTCTGCAAAGGCATGGCTTCGTTTTACAGATGGTATCGCGACCGGTATGGTTAGCTGCTGGGGATATAGGAAAAGTAACACTTGCAAATAATAATGGGATAATTAATAAGAGAATTTGGTACAAGGTGCCCTAAAACACATCTTAACAGGCAGAAAAACGCCACTTTTTTCTGTTTTTTAACTACAATTATTTTATGAAAAGCATTTGTAGTTACTTGAGGAGTTCAGCTATTGTTTACAAATTGTTACAATGAGTAGCTATGTATTTTTATTAAAATATCACTAAATTGTGCTGTACTTCAAAGCCCTATGGTTTTTTTCATGTTCAGGAGAAAAGGTATGCTGACGACAGCACCCAAGCGTTTTTAGAAAACCTTCAGTTACTACACACTAGATACTTAAAAGCTGTTGTACCTCTCTTAATGTAGAAGAGCCTTTACACTAAAACTGAAAGATAAAGAGAAATATATTTTGTATAAGCTTGTGAGATGCTTAATCAGCAGCCGACTTTTTACATCAGGTTGGTGCTTGTTGTGTGCTGTCCTGTAGAGCATCTTGAGCACACCTGCTCGTCTCTATACACTGAGACTTCATCACAGTGATGGTTAGAGAGCTGGCTTGAAAATGTGAGAGCCTTAGGCTGGAAAGATCAACCTGGATGATGGCACGTTTGCATGATTTTCAAGCTTGCCACAGAGTTCCTTAAGAAGACATCAGAAAAGTCTTTACCTGCACTTACCAATGGGAGAAAATGCAATTTGAAGCCTCTTTCATTAAGAATGTACCTTTTCAAAGTAAAAGCAAATTAGTACTTTTAGGATCTAAAGTTTGTGTTGTTTTGTTTTTCTTTTTTAACTGAACTTCTGACCTCTTTTCAGACTAGACATGACGTGCCCTGTTTTTATTGCAGAGAGAAGAAAGCTTTATTTGCAAAACTTGGACTTTAGATGCAGTAAAAGTAATCAAAATAGCAGAACTGTTTCTCTTACCTGTCCCTCCTTTGATGTTTCCTCTTTCTAGGTTCCTTTTACAGAAAAAGCCTCCTCCCCCAGTAGGAAAAATTCCTCTGAGTTGGGTCTGACTGTAGGTCTTTTTTTTTTGTTGCATTTGCATGTAGCAGATACCCGCAAAGGTTTACTAGAGAACTGATCTAGGAACATATGCAGTGGCATTTATTGGCAAGGATGCATGTTCATTTGGGATCTCATTAAAACCATTAAAATCCACTGTGAATGTAAGAGCCTGGGATAGATAAATGGATCTCAGTATAGTGTTAGAATAAACCCAGCTGTTTTCTTCTCTGTGGTTCTGTGGATTTCCTCTCAGTGGCAGAAAATCAGGAAGTTTGTGTTTGGGATTTATTGGGATACCTGGGATTGTTGTGGGCTTTTTGTTTTGATTTTTAAAATATGCATGCTTTTTTCATAGACCTGGATGACTTGCTTACGGGGAAGAATTTGTATGATGTCTTCTTATCTTACAATGGAGTATTATTTTCACCTGTGCAGTTTTATATGTATATAGACATGGGCAGAGACACGTGTGCATGGTCACTGTAGTAGCTACCACGTGCTGAATGCTGTAGAGCATTTTCCTCAAGAGCTTGTTGCCACTGGCCTGGGGGATGTCTTGACTGGTGACCTCAGCTCCTGGCTAGTGTGTTGGCAAGTGTCCAAGGCCACGGTGAAAGTGGCTGGATTTGTTAGACCTGATGGGGAGAAGTGAAGCTAAACCCTGTACAAGCTGACTTGAGCTTAAAACACTCCTAAAGTGTTCCCTGTGGTCTATTTAGGTAGTTTATTTCAATCTTTGTAATTAATTTCTGGCCATCGTGTCCCAGTGGGTGAGAAGTGGGGCATAGTGCCTGCATATTTTTGGTTAGCTTGGCAAGACGTGGAAAGCATCTGGAGAAGGAATGTGCACCCATTTCTGTAGTGCATCTTTTATCATCCATGGATGGAAATGTCATGTAAGCATCTGTTTCTGTGGTTTGTCTTTCTCCTTTAGTCCCTAGGAGTCTCCTTCAGAAGTTGGTATGTGCTTTGGAGGGCTGTTACTTGAATGGGTTTGATGGTGCAGTTATGCCCTCTCTTCAGAAAATACCAGGCAATTTGATAGCCAAGAATGTTGTATTCAATCAGAACGTAAAAGTTAATGCTCTGTTAAGTATAGTATCATTCTCTCAATGCATTTTATAACCAAAAATTTACTGTTTTGCCTAGATTGGTGGTAGTGTTGTGTTTTCGTTGGTGACTTCTTTCATTGCAGACAGAAATGGACTGAGCCAAAACTTGCTATTTGCACATGATGCTTAATATCTCCACTCCCACACTTTTTGTGGGAGCTATAGCTAAGGGGACTTGGAGGCTTTTGAGCTCTACAGAGAGGGGAACCTCTGAAATTGTGTGGTGTTTCTCTTTTCTGAAGATACAAAGTGCCTATAATGCTCGAGGCTTCATGTAATTGGAGACATAAATACAATTTTTACATACTTTACTTAAAATGGAAACTAACAAGTTAATAATAGCTCTTATCGGGGGTATTTATGTAATGGAAGCCAACAGATGCTATTTGCATCTTGAAGACTGATGTACAAAATGTTATGTCAAGGCCCTGGCAGGTTTTGTGCTGGCGGAGGCTGGGTCAGGTGGGAGTGAGAGATGCTGGAGATCTGGAGGGCTAGATGGCACCTCTGAAAAGTGAGATAACGGTATGAAATGTTGCATTTTAGTACACAGATTATTTTGATCTAATGCTGCTAATAAAAAGAACGGAGATTTAATTTGAGAATTGATTTCTTTTACATTTATTCATCTTAAATAATAAATTACACCTGTCACTTTAAAAGTACTTTTCTTTATGCTGTTTTCTAGCTATAACTGCATGTCTGATGTTCAGAACCCATAAAAATTGTGTCTATAGATACTATTTTTATTGATACTTCAACTTATTTTGACTACAAGAAGGTGTCTGGCAAATAAGTTTTAGAAATGTAACGTGACAAACTGGGTGTTGTCTTCTGTGGAAAGATGCCGATGTAATTGCCAAGCACCTCCCTGTTTCCCTGGGCTGTTGACTCTTTCATATTCATTTGCTTCCAAGTTACCCTTTTCTAGATGACATCTGAACTTTTCCGACATTCAATATCTTTGTGTATAGGAGACCAAGAATTTGGGGATTAGAGCAGTCTGGGATGTGTGATCTTGGACCTAAGGAAATCTCCTGCATTTGTAGAGCTATAATGCAGGCTTTACTCGGATTTAAAGGAATGGAAGAGACCCTGCGCTGTGAGCATGACTGTGGAGGCTTCACTGGCACTTGCTTAGTCGCCCTCTTCAGAGAAGCAGGAGAAGGTGGGAGGATAAGCTCGTGACTGCTGATGCTATTTGTTATAACTTTCTCCTGGATTAAATACTGGGATGCTTGCCTTAGCTTGTTAAACTTTGAAAACTTGGGAGTGCTTTTCTTCTTCGAAGTACACCTGTTACAGCATTAGATCAAAGAGCTGTGTTTCTTGATTATTGAATTGAATGGTGAACATATCGTGTCGTTAATGCCTCTTTGTGTTTTAATTAGAGCTCTAGGAGATGTTAAAAAACAGGTTTATACACATGCCTGACTGGTTGCTAAATAGAATATGCTTGTCAGACAGTCTTGAGGTAATTATATATTATTTTGCTAATCTACTGTTCTGGGCTTTCCCCAGCCCCCTTTCTTTCCTTATTCCTTTTTTCCCCTCCTTGCTCTAAAAAGTTATTGCTTGAATATTTTCTGAGGGTCTGTCTTATGTGCTTAAAGCTCCTGACTATTGATAGCCTGTGCTGGTGAAAGGCTCAGGCTCTTGCTCATGTCCTAGAGAGCAGTTTCATACCTGCACAAGTGGTTTGGTGCACAGCAAGTCCAACAGCTTCTGAGGGTTAGCACAGTGCAGTGGGTGAGTAGAGGCTGGGATGCCCGAGATAATCCAAAGAGGGGTGATACCCCACACACCAGGCACTGCAAAGAGAAACAACTGAACAGGAACATTTCTTGGAAGTAGTTAATTTTGTGTGACTGTGTTGCAAAGAGTTTTCCAAGCTGTGTTTTATATTTTCAGGTAGTTCTTCTTTTGGAATATGCTGTTGGGTTCATGACAGAATAGTGAGAGGAGAAGCATAGGAGAGGTTCTGCCTGGTTTAATTGTGCTATACAGTTTATCATGTAATGAATGACTGAAATTCTTTAAATCTGTAGAAAAAGGATAGATTTACTACAAGTGTTAGGCAAGAGTTATGGTGACATGGCTGTTCACAAGCCCTTGAAAATCATAACTAAACTATGAGTTTTCATTTCATACTTAAAAATGTAAGTCTTGGTTTAACAGACCAGACAGTTTTTAAATAATGCTTCCTCTATATTGAGAAAATTATTACTTATAGTATGCAAATGGTTAAATCTTCCTCTACATATCAAGCAAAATTAAATGGTAGTATTTTCTATCTGCTGACATGTCAGAAAACCTGACATCTTGGAACTGCTGGATACAAAAGTCTATAGGAGAAATGTGTACTCTGTCAAGGGAGAAAACAAATGTCCCTAATGGGACTCCTTGTGTTGTTTAATTCTCTTTATTTGTTCTGCTTTTAACTGCATGTATTTATTTAATATTCTCTCAGGGTTTATTTGCAGGCTTTGATGTCAAAGTGGCTGTGGAGGACTCATCATTAGGAAGTAGTGCCTGTGTCCTGCTCAGGTTTTTGGCTTTAATGAAAAAACAAGCCAACCAAAGACCTTGTGGAGCTGAAGTACTCAGTACGTGAGTGCATTAGAGACACACAGGAAAATGTTAGGCTCAGTAATTATCTGGGCAGGAGGAGCCTCAGCAGAGAGGTAGGGCTAATACCTCTCCCACTTTTATTAATACTTGGATAGAAAGAGCAGTAATAAAGTGGTGCTCCTCTTCCTGCTTTCATACTAATAGACTCTTTTCCCAGCAGGAAAATAGTGACTGAAACAGTGATAACAAGTGATTACTCTGCAGTGCAGTGTAAACTTGTTAGATGTTGTTGGATAGGAGGGAGGGAAAAATACTCATTTCAAGCACAGATAACAGCTTTTTATGTTAGCTTTTTGTTTGTTTTGTTTTTTTCAAGAGCTGCTGACCGGAGCTCTGAAAAAGGAAGGGGTACTGGTTGTCAGTGTTGCTGCTTCGGTTTGACATCATTAACCTTGTTTGGGGGAGTTCTAGCAACTCTTCAGCTTGGGCCTAATTCAACAGCAGTTGAGTTTTTTTACAAAAATCAAATTGCCTGTCATTTAAGTAACTGAAAGGGAGATACTTAAACCTGATAATGATATTGCAGTCTTCCTTACGTTAACAATGTAATCATTTCCATTGTAGCATGAAATGAGCAATCTTAAGGAGTAAGTGAAGCATTTTGCTTGACAAATTTGAACTTGCAGCTCTGCAACGGAATGTGCTAAGAGTGAGGTAGGAACCAAAAAGTTGGTCTTAATAGGAGGTACATGTTTATGAGCAACAATATTGTAATGGCTGTTAGCATACCTAGGAAGTATAACAAATACTGTTTTTCTTCACTTTCTTTGGTTAGTGCTTGTTCACTTTTTTGGGCCAAAAAGAAAGATGAAAAAACCTGTAGGATGAAATAATTCCATATTCTTATATAAATAGAAATTATGCAAAATTATTTTGTATGCCCTTTACAACTGGTTTCCATAAATTTAGGTGGTTTCATTTTGATTCTTGTAGTCTTGTATTTTTTAATGTATCATGCTATAATTTCCAGTGATATTTTATGAAAATTGTGAAAGTTGTTCTTTATTCAGGTATTTCTCAGATCCAAATACTTAAATATACAGCTAGTGTACAATGAGTTTACTTAAAATGTCAACTGAATGAGTTTTTTGCTAGTGACTGGAAGGTTTACATTCATGTGTGTTTCTACAGTTTTGATGGAGATCTGACTTGCCTTATTTGGTTGTATGCACCTATACAGAGACAGAATATCTGTGGTATAATACTGTTGAAAATGGCACTTTCCCCTGAGCTCCATGAAAGAGGAGGTTAAACTTTGTTTCAGTACTTAGTATTCTTAGGTAGTCTTTTCTCTATTGCTTTAAACTGAATACACATAGATCTGATGCATGATGTTTTCATTTTTCTTCCTCTGTAAATGCCATAAAACTTTAGAAGGTGGGACATGAGTTATTAGAAAGCTTAGACTCCTGTCAGTCAGCTCAGTATCAGTCAGAGCCCTGTGACACTCATTATGTGGATTAATCTGGCTTAAGTGCTGTCTTGTTTGGCATCTTCTATGTACTTCCATGTTCTAGATTTTCATGAGCCTCTATATGTAAGTGCAAACAGGGATGTGCATTCATTTAGGTTACTGAAATCTAGTAGCTTTTGCTACTAGATGAATGCAGGTGCCATTTCGTTCTATTTTTAAGATTATTGAACTACTTTTTTTTCTGTGTTCACTTCTTAAAAAAGGGAAAAAGCCTCAATTGCAAATGAGAATTGAATGTGATTTGTAGTTCTTACTTATCTCTCTCAGCCATCCATGTCTTTGATGCCTTTGTAGTCTCCCTTTGCCTGTCCCCCCCTTCGACTTAATTTTCCAACCTTTTCCTTATTATTGGATAAAATGGTGTTTCCACTGTCTCACAGTTTTCTTGGGACCTGTAAATCATCTAGGCAAAATTAAATATGTCTCCTGTACCAGACTACAGACAGTATGGACTTCCAGATTATTTGCAGTCAACCTGAAAGTATCTTGGCAGACTTGTTGGTTTGGGTTTTTTTGGTGTAAGTTTACTCAGTTTGATAAAGAGGGCCTTTACATTCATCTGTAGTTTTTTGTGAGGTTTTATTTTTTGTGGCTGGTACATTTGTGGGGGTTTACATATGTGTATGTACAAAAGCATCATGCACTGCAAGTTCAAGTTGTATTTTTAAAAATGCATTAAAAGAAGTGTTTGTGATATAAAACTTTCCTGGTGAATGTTGATATTGGTGTGATGACTTTTTAGCTAGTGTTTTACAAAAAACATTTCTGTGTTATGCCTGTTCATAGGTAAATTTTGCTTGGTTAAGAAAGTTAAATATGTTTCAATAAGTATGTCTGGCTTAAACACATCAGCAATTGTATTTACTTTGGTACAGATAATCAGAGTGTTTCAAAACAGACTTGCTTTTATGTAGGGAGGAATTGCTAGCAAGAGTGAGACAGTGGCAATGCATTGGTTTAGTGAAGTAACTTTTAAAAGATTTAAATGCATCCTGGTTACTTGTATCAAACCCTTTTTTAACCATTTGCTACTCTATGATTTTTTTTTTTTTTTGTCAAAATGCTTTGTTTTCTTTCCCCCTTTAAATAACTGTAGGGAATCTATCCTAACATCATTCTATCAAAGAAGTCAGCTTTTATTACAGCTTGAAGTTGTTGCTCTGGTGTAACTCTGTTATAATGATCTGACTGGTCATGTACACCTAATTCTGAAGTGGAATTAGTGTCAGTCTTTGCACAAGGGCTATACAAGTTGAGCCAGCTTCACTCCTATACCAGATTATTTTGGCCATAACAAAGTGTCTTTAGATCTATCTTTTAGAGGTTTTAATGTCACATTAGGGTACTCTATAGCACCTCTGCCTGTTTGTGGTCTCTTAGAAGTTCATAGGGATTTAATCAGTCAGAATTGTGGATTTAACTGCATGATGGCAATTCTCAAAGGAGGAAAAGCTCAGCTCCTTTGTTTACTTCTGCTTTTGAGCTTTCCAGATCTGGCAGGATTATAGAGGCTTTTGTGCTTCAGGTAAGCAGAAGTAATGTAAAACTCTCAGGAACCAAATGTGTTAAGGCAAATTTTCCCTTTTTTTTTTTTTTTTAATGCTAGTGTATTGTGAAGGGCAGTTTACCTACTGTCCTTCTTGGGACTGGTGGAAGCCCAGCCATAATGACATGGGTGGGAGACTATCCAAGTCTAGTTTTATCTCTTGTCAAACTGTATCAGAAGTTTTGCCTCCATAAAGGCAACAGCTTTGTATAGTGGAAGTCTTACGTTAATAAACTACGTGAAACCAGAAAGGTCTAAATATCTTAGACAATTCTATTAAAGGGTTTTCCTTTTGACAGTAAGTTTTTCTGACAGTGGGTGCTTTAAAAAAAGAACAGTATTCTTGCATTACAACTTGGTCTTGCAATCCCCCATCCTTCCCCGATATATTTGCATCAGAAGTTTTTAAGAAGAAATAAACTCAGTTTTGTCATTTAGGAATTCTGCTCACAAATTCATCAGATAAATGTTTTGCTAATTTCTGGCTTTGTTTTGGCACTGGCTTTAACTCCCACTGACTCCACCAAGACCAAAGTTTCCCCGCTTGTTTTTTAGAGCTTGTAATGTGCTTTTTTCTAACTGAGTGGGAAAGACTTTGAAACAGGGTTGGCACAAGTTTCTCCTTCATAGCAATAAAAAAAAATACCCCAACACAACTCTTTCCAGCCATTTAAGATCATCTTCAAGGAAGAAGGCACATTTGGTTGCTGCTATGGGATTTGCAGCCACAGAGGATGAAGTTGATGAAGCCTTGTTTACTGTGTTTTAGTGTCTGCTGCTTCATTAATTGTCATTTGATTGTGCTCCAAGCCTTGTGTTTTTGTGGTCGAAGTGCAAAGCTTGGGTGCTTTATTTATTTATGCAGTTTCTTTGCAGGGGAAGGTGACAGTTTGGGTGCTGCTGTCTGATAATGTCTGACTGTGAGAGAACAGAGAGGCTTTCCTTGTGAAAAATCACAAATGCCAGTGTCCCAAGTTTGATAAAGGATGTCAAAAGTACTTCAAATCACTGTGAATAATCAAGTTAAGTTAACACTATTACCTTTTACTTACCCCCTTATTTTACACTCTGGGAGCTGTCATTCAGTTAAATACTGACTCTAAATGGTTTTATGTGAGGTGAGCTGATTATGAGGGTTATTTTTCTGTGGCCACTGAGACCCCCTTAAGGGCCAGGAATATTCAGTATGTCTACACTACTTTTTACTCAAATTGCACGTAGCCAAAGAAGTTGAAGAAATTCGAAATTTCAAATTGTGCTCTGTAGCCTTTCTGAATCCCGGTGTTGTACACTGGTGAGCATCACAACTTAATCTATCCAGAAAATGAGACAAAATATTTTCTTGCTGTCATCCAGTTGTGAAGTAACTTTCCTCCTGTAATCCAGGCATAAATTATTCTCAATCTTTTTGTTTATAGTTTCCTTTTTTTCCTATTTGCATTGACTAGGATTGGAACAGCGGCTCAGCAGACTCATTTGTTGTATAAAAGCAGGTGGTGGTTTGAGCCACAAGCTCTTCCCAGCACTCCCCAGCAACTGGTGGTTGGTCATCTTGCAAGTAAGTGGTTGAAGCAAAGTATCACAACATAGATAAGCAATGCTTGCACAGAGTAGTCTTCCGGTGAAGTGATGGGAATGACCATAGATGCTTAAGTGCTGTGTAGGTAGGCAGCAGCAGAGTTGTGCAATGGAGAGAGTTTGGGAAAAAGGGAGGAAGTGTTGGGGCAGGTTCTTGGTGGACAGGAGAGGAGAGTTGGGAAGATTGGCTGAAATTTAAGGACAGCCTTTGCAGGTGTGGCTATTGCTGACACCTTATGTTCAGGCATCATATTTGATGCCTAAAGAGTGCATATAAGGAAAGGGGTAAGTAAGGTCCAAGCATGTATCTGATTCCTGAAGGTATCTATTTACAGGACTGCAAATCTGTAGTTGAATCTGTGAGAAGAGAGATTTCTGGCATCATTCCCTATTTGGTGTGTGAGCTGGCTGTCCTGAACATACTGGGCACTTTGAATCCCTCTGTAAAGATCTTTTCCATTTGCTGCATGGGGTGTTAAAACCTTGTGGGGTTTGCTTTTTCTTGTTCTAGAGCTCTGGTTTGAATGCACTGAAGTGCACAGTTTGGTATTACTTTGGTCCAAAGTTTAAATATGACCCTTCATATTTTATATTGTCATTGTGCACAGAGGATCCATACACTGCTTTTAGCAATTGTAACTCTCTTGTGTGTGTGGTGGGGTCATGGGACTTGCTGTGGAAAATATGGAAGTGGCATAGCTGTGCCATCAGAAACATAACATCTGTTATCTTACCATACTTCAGAAGTTCTCACTCTTAAATAGTTTTATTTTTTATTTTGAGCTCCACTAAAGGTCTCTAACTGTGACCAAATATAAATGCATTAAATAATAGAATTTGGCTATGGAAAAAGATGCTTCTAGGTCATGTAGATTATTGCCTCTGAAATGTTTGTTTGAACATCCCTTCAGAAAATAGCATGGAACAGTACTGCCATCACTCAGCTACAGGAAATCCACATCTGTTGCTAAACAAGCACATCTGTTTAGTACAGAAGGTACAACTCGAATGAGGTGAGTTGGTACTTAAAATCCAACTGGCTAGCATGTGGCTGTGGCTAACAGCAGAACATGTAATGTTCTCCTTCTTCAAGAACTGCATCTATTTTGTTTTGCTCCAGATCCTCATAAATAGCTTGTTTTTGCTGCTCTATGGTTCACAGACCTGTTTTCAAGATCCAGGTAGTGCCAAAATACTTTTGTTGTTTCTGCCTGTACCCCATTCCATGCTTCCGGGAAGCTTCCTATCAGTTTCTTATGTTTTTATCTCGGTTTAGATCTTGTACTGCAGCCTTCTGCCTCATGCATTTGTATTCTCTTTCTGCTACATTCCTCTGATTTGTGGTGTGTCCTGCTGCAGGGAATACCTGCATATACCTGGGAATACCAGTTACTTCATACTGGTGCATCCTGCACCAGGCTGAAGTAACACATCTCCTTAACATTTTGTCCTGCAAAAGAGGAGCAGGGATCTGAGCTGCTGTGCACTAACTGTCCTTGCATGCAGCTGTACACCACAGCATCTTTCAGGGATACATACATAAATATAAATATATATATCCCAGTCTCTGATGTAGGGAAGAGAGATGGTGGGATAGCTACCTGTGATTGCTTTGCTCTCACCAGCAGGCAACAGTATGCATGAGTTCTGTGGAGCAGCTGATGTACAGTACTTGCTGCTCCACAGCACCATGTGTGCGTGGTGAGGTGCCGTCCTCAGTCCCAACAAACCACTTTGTGCAGTGCTCTTTATACTCAAGTGCCATTTATTGTTGCCTTGCCCTCCGGCTGGGTTGAGAAGAGCTGAGCACAACACTGTTGTGTTGGCAGTGCAGCAACCGGGACTCTTGTCCAGTCTTTGTTTAAACGTCAAGAGCTGCAGCCTCCAGTCCTCCCCCTGGGGACATGGGTCAGCAGTTCTGACTCTCAGGATGTTTCCTTAATGCTAAGCCTAAACTTTTTGGGTTTTTTCTTAAATGTGTCCCATTACATTTCATCTCTTACAGACCCAGTCTTTTGTTTGACTAATTCTAATCTCCTGCCTGTATATGAAGAATGTAAACAACTTTGCATCTTAAAGTAGCTGTTGTTTATATTGGTCTTAGTATCTTTTCCCTGTAAGGGCAGTTTTTTCAGCCTGACTCAGTTTTTTGCAGATATATGTTATTTACATTGTGTAACAATTATTTTCAAGTAATCAGTAGGATGTTTTGAGTGTTTTGCAGAATGGTTGGCACTACACACAAGCTAAATAACTGTTGTGTTGGGTCACCATCTGAGTGCCTGGGGCCCAGGACTTCAGAGCATTTCATAAAATCTCTTGATGTTACTTGTTAGTTGCCTTATGAAACCTATCCTTCTAGACATCCTGCTGCATTGTTTGTCTGAAAGTGGGGTAAGCCACTGTGGGAAATTGTTTTCCCAGCAAGTTTTAATTGGTTGCTGGGAATTACTAAATCACTGTCTGTTATTAAGAATAGGCTTGTTGCTGCCTAAAGGTGTCATGAAGTAGTTTTGTGACAGTGGAAAGAAGTGAAGGTGCTAGAGAGTTGCAGGCTTTACTAAATGCTTTCAGTGTCTCTGATCTACCTTAAGGTGAGAGTGCCTTTAGATTTTTACAACTGAATTGTGAATTTATACTGAATTACTTTGTTGGCTAAGCCAATATTGAAGAGAGATCAAAATCAAGAAGCTGAAGAGTACTCACTGTAGTCAGGACTGTTTAGAAGCTTGTGAAGAAGAGGAATAAACAACAAATCAGTTTATTACAAGCAAAAATCCAACACTGTTAGCTACAAAGACTTTGTAGGGATTTCACAAGACTTCTTAAAGCTTGCTGGCTTTTTTCTTTTCTACCTCTAATCACTGTAGGATAAATATTACCTGGAAATAGCTCTTCAGTTAAATATGATGGATATTGTTTTTGTATTTGGATACTTGTTCTGTTACGATTTTTTCAGAACTATAAGGGAAAGAGTACCATTGCCTTTCTGCTTCATACTGTATTTATAATTTCCAAAACTATTGGCTGTATTTCTTTTGCTGTCTTGGTAGTATTAAATTTTTGATCTTCCCTTTTGTAAGAGGTCTATGTGACGTTTACTGGTAGTCCATGGGGTGCTGTCTGTATGTGCTAGATATCTGAAACAGATAGTCTGTAAGAAAACCAGGAAATTATACCATTATTTTCTAATACCTTTCCCACCTAAGCAGTGTTTTATGCCTGGGATTATTTTTGAAGGAGAGGTTTAGCAGCACAAGATCAGCTTTCTAATTCAGTTTTGAAAGTATTTTCTGAGGTAGGAATCGCAGAGTAGATGATGCAAGTTATCAAGCAATCCATATTATCAGAAGCTAGGTAAGGAAGCATGGATTAGCTGAAATGCTCAGAGGAGTGTTTGTAGCTGCCGAGAAAACGGAGGGGATAATTATTAATTAGTTTCAAACAAGACAGGTGAATTAATATTTGCAATTAATGATGTGGGTGAAGGAATGAGGACTCTGTTCATTCAATACCTGAATCCAGGTGGGTGGAGCTGCATGTCTGCTTGAGAAGAAGCTTTGAACTCAGTTACTTTGACAGATTGGAGAAGGAGTTTGGAAGGCGGGGTTGGATGTGGCTGAGCAGGGCATGGAGGGGCAGCTCTGTGGCATAAAGGTCATGCCTGCATGCTGAGAGCAATGGGCCCCAGCAGCAATAACTGCTCACAGCCAGGACTTGAGACAACAGTCATGCTGTTGAAAAAGCAAGTGCACTGAAGTTTATGTGTAGGATTATTATCTGCAACTCATCTGACAGTAAAGGATATTTTTCTGTAAAAAGAGAGCAGCTTTTTCTGTGTAGGGAAGGATTCAGATGGGAGACTTGGCCAGGACATCACAACTTCATACTGGTTTCGTGTGCCAGCCCTGGAAAGGGTAGGGGACTGCAGCAATTAGAGGAATCAGAAATGTAGAAGACATATCCTGTAAGCAGAGGGTGAAAGAACTGGATTTTGTTTAGTCTGGAGGGAAGACAAGGACCTACTGACAAGAGAGTTAAGTTGGTGTTCAAACTGTGTCAATAAGAGATAGGATCATCAGGGTCCAGTGCTGGGAGAGACCTGGTAAAGCCTTGAGCAGCATGCAGAAAGGTGTTCTTAAAATGCTGGGACAAACTTGCTGGCAGTAAGGGTCACACAGTGTGGAAGGGGCTCCACTGGAGATGCTGAGGAGCCTCTGTTATGCAGAGTCTGAGTTCTCAGTCCTACCTGGCTGTCCTTTTTCGAGACCCTGGCAGATATTTTTTCTGCGACCATCTCTGTTTTTGCAAATGGCAGTGCAGTGTGTGGGCTGGTTGATGAGAAAAGCACAAAGCACTATTTTCAACCAGTCCAATTCTTGTTTTGGTGGCTTGGCTGTTGGTAAGCACTGTGGTAAAATACAGAGAGAGTGATAGTGTAACAGTAGTGATAACTACAAAAATAGATCTGTGTTCCAAGTGGCCTTCTGTTGTTATAAGTTGTATTTTAAGGAATAAATCTTGCTGAGGCTTTTTTCCCTGGTAATGCTTAGTTTTCAGGCAGTATTTATGAAAAGCTACTGTGCATTTCTAGGTTTGTTTTTTTGTGTCTACACTGTCTTTTAGTTCCTTTATTTTTTTTTCTGTTTCTTCATGCCACAGTTTCTGTTGCTGGCCCATTACTTTTTCAAAGGCACCTGGAGAGTAGGAGTTGGCAGTCTGTGTGGAGGGGAGGGTGAGCATTTTCTGTGCATTCTTTACCCTGCTCCTGAACTTGCTGTTCACGGGAAGGTTGGTATTCTCCCATTTTTTTTTATTTTTTTTTTTTTACTCTATTGGGAAAGAATTCCTCGATGATTAATTTGAGGTGATTTAATTTAGTGTTTCTCAATCAATATGTTAAGACAGCTTTTGAAGCTTTTAAAACAAGAAGGAGGTAAACAGAAAATAGTATTTGGTGTGGGCAACTGTATTTTTCATCCCAGTTTATATATTTGTTCATGGTTGTGGAATAAGTAAAGTTGGGACTGAAGATTATGACTGTATGCTGAAAGGATTACAGAAAGAAAAAAAAATTTAGTTGAACCTTCCAGTATTTCAGAGTTCATCTTGGCATTTGATTGAGCAAATAAATGTGTTTTTAATGAAGAGTTCAAAAATATATTAGTTTTGTGGTTCAGCTGGGAGGCAAAAGCTGTGGTTTTGTTCACACTTAAAAGTTGTAGGCTGTGTTGCATTTTAATGATGCCATTTGAGCTGCCACAACCAGGGCTTTGCTTGTGTTTCTATGGAAAACTTATATTAAATGGGTTCAATCGGGACATTAAAGAATTATCCCATAATGAAATATGTCATAAAAAAAATTCATTCAAAGTCATGTTTGGAAAAATTAGCCATTTATTAATCATTTACTTATTTTCTTCACTTGTCCTCCCTCCTCCAGTGCATTTTGTGGGCGAGGCTCTTGGCATTTCATAGCTGGAGACTAGAGACAGAGCAGCAGTGTGGGCTGTTAAATCGAGCGCCCCTGGCCACCCCCGCTCCCTGAGCGCCAGGTGTTTCTGCTGCCCCTGAGCCGGCTCCCTCTGGATGAGTCGGGAGGCTCCTGCACGGACCCTGTGGATTGCTTTGGGGCGTGTGTGTGGTGGCGGTGGCGGCAGAGTGTGTCTGCTTATCTCAAGTTAAAAACCCAACCCACATAGTGTGATTCATGTTTCAACAACCTTGGCTCTAGTACTGCTTTGATCTACAGATCTTCTTGTGTTGCTCAAAGTTAATTGCTTAATGTGGGGTAGCCAGAGAATGTCAGGAAGATGGGAAGAGGAACTTAGGAAGATTAAAAAAAACCCAAAAAACCCCAAACCGACCAAGCTCCTCTGCTGCCTCCTCCAAAGAAACAAAACACCAAACACACAAACACAAAAAAAACCCCAAAAAGTGAACCTTTAAATCAAAGAGAATTAGTAGAGTCAAAACTTCAAAATTTTGCATGGTCAGCATACAGGAGCTGTAATATATTATGTGTTCCCCTTCTCTTCCCCACCCCCTCCATAGATTGTAAGGAAATGTTTTCCTTTGATGCCACAGCCTAAGTTGAGCAACAATAGTTGTAATAAGTAATGGGATCTGTGCCACTCCTCAGTGGATGGGTGGTTGTATCTTTTTCTTGTACTCCAGATGGGTGGAGGAGTGCAGATGTTAGAGTATGGTGCTGACACTTCGGCCAGAAACTGCCTTATTTCAGTTAGAAAAACATTGTTATATCCCCTTAATAAATTCTTTTTGTTCTGGCAAGGTATGTAGTTATCGCTTCCTTGGTTTTTACTTGCATTTTTGCTCTCTAATGCTTTCTTCCACAGCTCCTAGCTGTCCTGTTTTTGTTAACTTTTTGCTCCGAGGCATGGGAGAAGCCTCACCAGGACAGCCCCTGGTCAGGCTGCTGACATCTCTGAGGAGTGCTGCAACTCATCTGTTGGGTGTGACGGCCTTAATGCCTTTGCCATGTGCATTACAATAGGGCACAAAACTTACATGTGCATGATCCTGCAGGAGGGGAATGTGGGCAGTTGGTGGAGGGGAAAATTCCTTCTATTCCCATATTGAATATTGCTCAAGGCTCAGGACTGGATTAAAAAGGGTGAGTAAGCAAAATCCCTGCCAGGGAAGCTAAATTATTTGGGATTGTCAAGGAGAGGTCTGGAGGAATGTCATGAGGAATTAAATCAGGAGCCACATGGAGCTTTCCCTCTATGCTTATTTTGTTTGCCCTCCTATGAATTTCTAAGCATGCATGGTTCATAGAAGACCCTCTTGAATGAAGAAAGCATTGGTGTATAAGGAGAAATCAACACCTTAAGCCAGCTGAATAAGCGTGCATCTATCTGAATGTGTTTGTTGAAGTGTTTTTATTCCCAAAACAGTATAGAGAAAATACTAATTAAAATTTCATTTGGTTGGTATTGGTAAAGTTGGTTCCCATTCATGTTAAGAGGATGGCAAAATCAACTTTGAGAATATTCTTATAAATTTCTTTTTAGCTGTAGTACTTACTGCATTTCTATCATAGTATGTGCACATGTAGCTGATATATTTCATTTTTCCACATATCAAATGAGAATTGTGGAATTTAAGGGTTTATATTCTGGGCATATCGTTTGCTTGGGAAAGTTGCAATAAAAATTTAATACAACCTTCACTTACTTGCCAAAAATTAAATTGTAGCTCAAACATTAAATGCCTGATGTCACTCCTACTACCTAAAAGCACTCCTTTCATTTTTTTAGGAGCTTGTGATGCCATCAGCTGAAGCGAAAACATCTACCTCATGACCTGGCATGTAAGTGAAGGAGGAAATGATACTTAAAAATAAATAAATAAATGTGTGTGTTGGTGTTTACAATGTGTAAATTGAATCTATATACCTTCAACTTTCAGATATCACCTTTTAAATGAAAGCTTTCTGAATTTTAAAGGAATATAAAGTCTTTTAAAGGGGAGGAAGTCATAAAAGAAGCTGTTAACAGTAACATTTCAGCCTGCAGGACTCCTTAATAATCTCAGTTAAAATCCAGCTTATGTATCCCATAACGCTTGAAATGCTGATAGGCATAGATGGAATAATTTTATCTTACCTCAATATTTACACACTGCTTCTACTCCTTTTTATTCTGTGCTTCTTTTCTGGATATAGATTTTGATAGTTGTGATGAATGCATACTATACGTGGTGATACCCTTCCTAAAATTAAATACTGTGCTTATGCAGAAGATTTAGATTCTTGATATACTCAAGATACTTCATAGTGAACTTTCTGCAGTTTTGTGACACTTCTATTTTATTCCCTTAAGTAAGCAAAAAATATTTCAGTCCTCTGCAGAGGCATTTTTAGATTTTTTTTTCCTGCCCACTCTGCTTTTCTTTTATGTGGGTTAGAGGATTAAAGTGCAGTCAGTGCTTTGAGGGGCCAATGTCAGCGGTGAGCTGAATGTTCCTAATTGGTGCCAACACCTGTCCCTCATTATGAAGCCTTGTTCAAGCTGTCCGGTGAACCGAGGTAACCGGTCTCCCTTGCATGTCTCTAATGTGATTATAAAGCCCTCTCCTCATGCAAGTTTTATTACTTATTCAACTTTTGGACTGATGTGGAAAGTGAAGCTAAGCTGAGCCATTTGGCTGGCTACCAAGCATCATAAGGAGCGGCAAAGAGAAGGGATTCACTCATCTCAATTTCAAGAATTTTAGTTCAGAGCTTGCTTCTGTTTTGACTGTTTAAATTTTAAAAAAGGGGGGGAGGGGAGGACTGTTTTTGGGTTTTTTTCTTCTCGTTTTTAACGTCAAATACTCTGAATTTAGAGACCAGATCTACAGACTCCAGCTGAGCTGTGAACATCTGAGTGCAGCTGCTATTGTGCATAACCCATTGATTTTCTGCAAATAGAGCTTTGGCCTTGACTACTCTTGCACCATCGCTTTGTCTTCCAGGGGTCAGGGCTTAGCAATTCTTTTCTACACAAAACCAGCATCAGCCTCTCCTCCCACCTGATTCTGTACTGTTAACAGGGCTACGATGCATTGTGCTTTGCCATTGCAGCTGGAAAAGATGACCTCAGACAGATTTCACCAAGGAAATGAATGGCTCAGATGAGATGGATCACTATCATGTTTGGGCTTTACAAGCAAAAGTTTAAGCATGGTTACATTTTTCTAAGTAGTTTAAGTAGGTTTTTGAGCTTTTAGCTTGCAGAATTCAAAAGTGCAGCAATACAGTGCTGGCTGGAGGTTTTGGGTTATTTCCTTATGAGGGAGGAGAGAGACAGAATAACTTAAGATGTGTATCTTGGAAAGGCTTGAGATAATAAACCTGTAAGAATCACATGAGAACACTGTTAGTTATCCATATTAGGAAAGTAAAGTAAAGAAAATGTAAGTGTAGTGGATTCTTAAACTTGAGACATGGAAGTCTAGTTATTAAAGGGATTGAATCTCTGCAGAATAGAAGAGAACCCAAAAGAAAATCTCAGGTGGGCAGGGCCCTAAGATGGATGTAGGCTGTATTTGTACAGCTGATTATTTGATTTCTCCTTAAAAAAGGAAAACTAAAAATCAACAACTGAAGTACACTGGGAATGCTTTAATCTTTTACTTAATAATTTTGACCAGAATAGTTCAGTGAACAGCACTTAACAAACTTCAAGGGAAATAGTATGTCAAGTGTCAGAATCTCTGCTAGTTGTGCTTATCATAACCAAAATCTTTATCTGATAGACATAGTTATTTCAGTGTTTATCACAGCCCTACGGATACTCATCTATCTGTAGTCCACAGAGGTCAGGTTAGGAAGTGGTGAATTAAAAAACAGTGAAATCCATAGTACAGAGGGGAATTAATGGGTTATGAGTATGTGTGGTTTCAGATGATTTACCCAATCCAATTAGGCCAGTTACTGCCTCTGATAATGGTCAGCCATGGACACCTAGGGAAAGAAAGCATTATAAAGTTCTGTCGACTCTGTTGTAAAATTTTGAATTTGAGCTTTCCAGCAGATTGACATGACATTGTGTTTAATAATCCTTGTTCTCCATTTTACCTAATTTTCTTCAATCTGTTTGCTTTTCAGCCTCTGCAATATGCCATAGCATGGAGTTTCTCAAAGTCATTTTGTACTAATGACTTTTTTTCTTCACTTAATTACTTTCCCTTGAAGTTTTTTCTGTAACTTTGTTTTCCTTGTCTCCTGGGCCATGAGAATCTATGAATAGTCTCTTCATTCTGTTGCTTCTCTTTGCCACTTAAAACAGATCTCCCCTGTTCTGCATCCTCCTTTCACAGTCTCAGTCTGTTTCATCTCTTACACTAAAGCCATGGCAAACTTTCCTTATGGCTGTAGTTGGGGGTTCACATTCTGCAAATACTTCTCCAATGCTGTCGAGGGAGCTAGAAGATACTGCCTTGCACTTAGCATGAATGAGTGTTCCACTAATGTGGCTCATCCATAAAGCTTTCTCTGTGTCACTGAGTGGGTGTAGCAAATGAAACCAGACAGACTTGTGTTGGTGCTTGTAGCTGCTGCTCTTGGGCCTTCCCAGAAGGATATCTCTCTTGCATCAATGTGCTGTTCTCCTCCTACAGTAGCTGGCTACAGGCAATTTGGGAATGTCCAAATATGGTATTTTTAAAGACATTCAGTTAATGTGTGTGTTTTCATCTTCTTCAGACCTAGAAGTGTCTCACAGGTGCTATGGTGTGGCTGTGTATGTATTAACTGGAAACCTTAGCCAATGTTGGAGTAGGCCAGCAGCTCTCTGCCTTACTGGCAGAGATGTCTGAGGGAGCAGCTGCACATGCCTGATTTGTGATCTGCTCCCAGATCACAGTTTCTGTGTGAACAGCCAGTCACTTTTGGTGTTGGGGAGCTGGGGAAGTGGATAGCTGGAGTCTGGGGTTGCTTTATTCTGCCCCAGTCCAAGTGCAGGCTTGATTGTGCCTTCTCTCCTTTGCAGAGCCCCTGGTAACTGGTACAGCTGCAGTCTGCCCCATGTTGTGCAGCTGGGTGAGGTAAGAGCCTGCAGAGAAGGCAGCTTCTTTACAGGCCTGACCCCTGACCAGGTGGAGTTGCATGTACAAAACGTATCAGCTGCAGGTTTTGCATTGCATCATGGAGTCTTAAGAGTGATGCTGCTATAAAGGTGGTTTTGTTTGCTTTTTTCAGTTTCATAGTTGTACTTTCAGTTGGGACGTCTTTTCTCTTTCTCAGCAGAGATGTTAGTACTGCTCTTGACAGCATGGGATTCAATTGCAGCAGCTGCAGCATCTTGTAGCTCTTACCATCTAAATAAACATGTGGTGAAACACCTTCCTACTTCCATGGCTTGTAGGCATTTCCATTCTTGCCAGTACAGGAGTGCAGAGTGGACAAGAGATCTGCTTTGGAGGCAGACTCATTACTTCACCCCTTGGCAGCTTTGGAAGGTCAGCTGTGATAGTTCCTTACCCTCAGGGGATGGAGAGTGCTCTCCTCTACTTTCAGAGTCAAGCTGTTCGAGTCCCTGTGTTCTTTGTGATCCACCCTGTGGGTTGGCACCTTTTGTCCTGTGCCATAAAAGCCACCTGCATCAGCTCAGCTTCAGCACAGCTTGAAAAGGACATGTTTCCTGCTAGGAACAGTAGAATAGTGATGGCCTAGTCTTACTCGTTTAAATCTTGTTTATTTCTGCAGGACAGAAGAGGAGGAATTTAGAGGACTGTTAATGGTCAGTCCTAATCAGTGTGTCCCCTCATTAAAAAATATGAAAGTACTTCGGCTTCAGCATGGCCATTTGACGAGAAATTGAACCTTATGTAGTTTTCAGGATGCATCCCTTGACTGCTTTCCCAAACAAGATGTGACATTTTTGAAACCTTGGGCGAATAGAATCATCTTTTCCTCTTTTCAGGGTAGCATCAGCCCCAGTGGACTGGCACTTTATTTATTTATTTATTTATTCATCACTGCAGCTCATGTTATGACAGGGAAAAATGCTTTATTTTTACCTTTACTTTGCACATAAAAATGGACAAGCATCAGTTGACCGTAGTATCTCTTTCATAATGTTTTTTCCCCACCTCATCTTGGTGATACGGAGAAACCTGGAATGGTGTTTATTTTTTTAAATCTATTTTAAATCTCTTTGACTAAAAGACCTTCTGTGTCCTTTGATGTTTTGTATATTACAGATTGTAGTATGTAACATTAATTTAATTGACTGGATATTAAAATTAATTTTAAATCATTAGTTATTAAGACAGATTTTTTTGTCTGTTCAAAACATTTTTAAACTAAAAAGTATTTTAAGAAACGTTATCGTAAATGTTTTCTCATGCTGTGATGTTTTGACATGGAGAACCAAAATAATAAGGCAATTGCATATATACATGTTATGTGAAATGCTAGAAAATGTAGTAGAATGTTAGTATTCAACCAGTGATTTGAAAAATTCCAAATACTATTTAGAGTTTTGGCTGTGACAGTACATTCCTTTTAATTGTTCCTGTCCAATGATCCCCTCCGTGCATTCTTTTTACTTGAGGAAAACTTTAGCATCCAGATTGTTTATTTCAACTTGTAAATGACAGCCATTTCTTGTCAGATAAGGAAAGAAATTATCAACCTAATGTTTCCTGCAGGAAAATATTTGTGTTCTTACTTTCTTTGAGTAGGGTATAAAGATGCATATTGATATTTTCTGCCTTTTACAGTCCTTCAGGTTTTATTGGTGATGCAAAATTTTGCAGTGAAGTGGTTAGCCTCTTCACAGCATTGTAAGTAAAAAAAAAAAAAACTGAGTCAAAACAGATAAAATATTTAATGCAGGCTGATGTTGTTGGATTATTTTATTTGAAATTTGAAAAGAACAAAGCAAGAAAAGTGAAACCTACTTTAATATGTTTATTAGAAAGTACAAAAAAATTGAATTATTTTTTAAGCAGGTGTTTTGTAGGATATAAGAACTTTTGCCTGGGCTATTAATAGGAGAGTTTTTCATAATCCCAAATAGCACATACAATTCTAGATCCTTCCTTCTTTGATAATATTTTCTGCTTGTGATCCTAGTTCCTGCACCTGTATTTTCTCGTGAAAGCATGTATTAGTACAGCTGAAGAACAGAAAAAGATAGAAGTGGGCAAATGTTGGCAGCGTCAGGCAGATGGGGCAAAGTGGGGCTCCACTTGAGCTAGTCTAATACTGGTTATTGCTTAATTTTCAATTAAGTAGTCACACTTCTGTGGGTTTGTTTTTGGCCCCATCTCCCCTCTCCCTGCAGTTTCATCACTGTGCAATAGCAGAACAATACTTAGTGTATAACAGGGATTTTTCGGATTTTTCTTCTGTTTGTTTCCACATGTGCATCAGCAGGAAGGGCAGTGAGTGGCAAGGTCACCGAATATGCGCTTGGGAGACCTGGATGCAGCTGCCTGCTGATGCCGGAGGCTCCAGCATGATGTATGACTGCTCTGTGCTGCAGCTCTGAAATGTCAGGGCTTTCAGTGCTTGCTTAATATGAGCTTATCATTAGGGTAGATATGGTGAGGACTGAAAAACACTTAGAGCCAAGGTAATGTGAATCATACCAGTTCTTAAAATAGAAAGCCCAGCTAAGCGCTCAGAGGTTTTTGTGCTCAGTCATATTGGTGAAGTGTGTGCTGCTCCTGTTTCTTGCCAGTGCTTGGCATGCCTGTGCCTGCAGTTTCCTTGCAGATACAGGGCACGTTGCTGTCTTTGGGTGTTGAGCCCCCTTGGCAGCTAGCCCCTTGTTTGCCTGGCTTAGCATAGGGTGTGATGACCTGTTCCGGTCCATTTTTAGTTGCTGTGCATCCACATCAGTCTTTTTTCAAAACAGACACTGTCCTTAGCTTTGTTTAGTAAATGGGCTTAGTGGGGTTTTCTTTTCTTCTTTTGTCTCTTGGTTCTTGAATGTCTTAGTGTTCAGTCAAGTATGAGTTTTCTTCTGAGAAAGCCCTGTAAAACAGACAGAACACGATCAATAACTGTGCCTCCCCAGCTGAGGGCTCTTCCAAGCGGATGAGCTTCCTGAGCATCAGTAACTGGGGTAGGTGCTTTTCCATGGCACTTGGTGCAGGTGCAGTTAGAGGGCCGTGTGTGAGCTGGCCCCTGCCTCCTGGGAATTTCCTTCAGGGATCAATTAGCTGCTGTGTTGTTTCCAGCAGCCTGACAAGAGACAGTTTATGTGATGCTGAGCAGAGGAAGTGAGAACTGTAGTGGCATCCCTCTTGACAATATCTTGCTGGCCACCTCAGCTTGTGGTGATGCTTGTGTATTCAATATCATTGTGACTTTCCCATTGGGAACTTGTTCCTCATTTCATCATGCTGGGGACTTCCTTGCTCCCCCAGGGAGGGGCCTACAGCAACAGGATGGATCTGGCTGGGGTGGGCAGGCACCTGCTGGTCGTGACTCCCTTTCCTGAGGGATGTACCCTCATTTTAGGCTTTTCCCTTGTCTGGGAGTGATGCCAGGAGGAGGGTGAGAGGAGCTGGGAGGTGGGTGTGAGGAGTGTTCACTGGGCTGCAGCCAGGCAGACACACTTCAGGCGTGTAAGCATGGTGATGCCAGGCAGCACCAGACTGGTTGTGGTTCTAGGGAAGGAAGTGATTTGTTTCTTTATTTTATTTTAAAAGCAGACTTGCATTCAAATGCAATATGGTGTTTTGAAGGAAATAATTTTGTGTGTCTCTGCTGCTGTTTTGGGAAAATGATAGTCCTGTTAATGAACAGCTGGTATAAAACCAGTGTTGTCTTCAGGAGTAGAAAATTGATAATGAGGACTGAAGCAGAGAGTAGCTCAGAACCAGTGGTGTATGTGCTTGAATTAATGACAATCTGATGTTTATTTTTATTTTAATTGACTCTACTGAGGTCAGTATCGTCTTCAGGACGCTAATGCTAAAACTGTGTGTTTAATGAGCAGAAATATTTCCATGTCAGCCTGGCCCACCTGGATGTTCTGTGTACAGGCCAACATGAGTAGCTTGCCTCAAAGATGAAAATAAGGGTGCTCAGTCGCTGCTGCATGTCAGGAAAGCACTGGGAAGACATTGCAGTTTAATTTCTTTGTAGCCTCTTGAAGAGTTTCTGCTGAGGTAACGGTGGCATTGCACATGTTGCTGGTGATTTGCTCTTCTGAGGATTTCTGGTTTTTAACAAGCTGCTAGGTGTCAGGCAATTTCAAAGGCCTCTGGTGTAAATCTGCTCCCCTGCCCTTGCAGTGGGTCAATGCATGGATATGGTACCAGAAATTACTTCTGTTTTCAAGGCAGGAAATGTACTTGGGGTGTGCTGTATTTTATTGTGACGTCAAAGCACGTTATTAATATTTAGTTGCATCAATTACCCTCTTTTTATACTTGAAAGGCAGAGTGATGGTCATTAAGTACTTTGCACTAGACTGGATGATGGATCATCACGGTAGAAAGGGCACATGAAATGATGTCAGGGTTCCCTTTTGGCCCATAAGCCACAATGTGAATGTGTGTGTGTGTGATTATATTTGGGGTTTCTTCATCCTAGTTTTATGATCTATCCAATGACTTCAGTCCAGAATTTAGCAATTTCAGGGGATAAGTCGTGTTGAAATATGATAATTTGGACTTCTTTTTTTCTTCTCATTTTTAAACCTACAATACCTTTGAGGCAGCTGCCAAATTGCTTTATATAAAGAGGTAACATACAAGAAAGACAGTTTGAGACTGTCTTGTTACTACTTCATATAGACCCATGTTACTCGCCAGGTTCCTGTAATGTGCACTTCCTTGCTTGCTACAGTTATTTATTGCCTGACAACAAAGGAATTGGCGGCTGCTGGTACTGCTGCTTCTAAAAACTGGTGCATTCCTCCTTTGTTGAATTACAGATTATTATGTTAATCAAGGCTTAGTGTAAAATAGTAGCAAGAAAAATTATATCTTGTGGTGGGCCCAGAATAATCTTCACAAAATAATTTGTTGTTTTATTTTGAGAGTTAGGGGAGACTAAGATAGATGTGGTCACTCTATTAGGGTCTTCTTGAGTAGACTAGGAGTGTACTACAAATTTTTAAGAGTTTTCTGGTTAGAGTGAAATAAAAAAGCAATCACAGGATTGTTAAGGCTGTGACTTTGTTTGCTGAACATTCCCTTCTGTGAATTGTTTAACCTTTCAAACCTTTTCAGTGTAGCAAATATTGCTACACCAGGTTTTTAAGTGAGTATTTTTTCCGTTTTATATAGCCTTTTTGTGAGATTAGATAGGATATTAAAAAATAATAATAATAAACCCAAACACGAGTGATTTCTCTTCCTCTAGTTATTTGAAAGGTTGTATTAACTCTATTCATATTTTGTAATTTCCCTGGCAGTTGACTATGAAATCTGACCTATTTAAATGGTTTTACTGTACTACATTTCCTGGAGACCTTTCAAGATAATTTGCATCCTAATCTAAATTTAACAGTTACATAAACCACATTTTGGAGACTTGGAAATTGCTACCTACTGCCTCTGCCTTTTTTTTTTTTTTTTTTAAAGCAGGCCATATTGTAAAAATATAAGTACAGAATTTTAATCTGAAATTTGCATGTAGTCTGTCATTTGGTTTTCATACATAGATGCTGTTCTTCTTTTTAATAAAGTAAAGTAGGTTACTTTTTGTCCCACTTGAAAATTTCCATAGTGTTGTGGCCAATTCCATTTTTGTCATGCTATTTTAAGATGTGAAGAAGTAAAATCTCACAGGTCTGAGATATATTTGCTTAACAGTTTCTTGAATTTTCTGGTTCTGTGTTTCCCATCTCTGTAGGTCCTAACAGGTACTGAGTAGTGTATGGATGTGTTTAACCTTTGTCTGCAACAAACTGAAGCCAGGAAGCGCTGCTATTCCTTGGAGATACTGTTTTACTCAGAAATCTTGGCTGGCTTTAAGGATTCATTTTGTGCGCTTGTCACTGATGTCTTGCCTAATATACTGCACAAATTCAGACTCTGTGATATCTCATCCTTGTGTCTGCTGTTACTGATGAACTATCCAGAGGAATGCATTAGAAAAAAGAGGCTAAATGTAATAGTTTATTTGGTAAATTTAGTTGTTTACTCTGATGCAAATTGAAAATGAAAAAAAAAATTTGTTTTTCTTGTTTCTGTGGGTATTTGAAATGGGTTTTTGTTTTGGATAAGGCTCTGAAATTTTGTTACCTGTCAGCTACTTACATGAGCTGCTTGAGTGATTTTTTTGAGTAATCCATGGTAACTAGCTTTTCAAAAGTGGGAAGTGCCTTAAGTCAGTGCAACACTGATTTTCCTCAGGTCCAGGAGAGAATGGTGGTAGAGGCAAGTAGCTGCTTTTTGTTCGCTTTAGCAATGTGTGTGTTATTACACACACAATTGTACACATGCAATATGTGTCTTAGTAATATATGCATTGTTTGTGAATTAGCGAAAAGGAGCAAACATAACGTAGAAATCATTAATTTCACAACGTATCTCTTAGATTTTTGGAAATACAAGTGTTACTGTCCTAAGATTCTTGCACGTGCTGGCTGAGGTATTGATTTTTCTTAGCTTGGGATCCATGTTTTAATTTCAGCCCGGTGAGTGCAGGGTGGCTTTTTCCTGGCTTTCCTTGGAAGTGCAGTGATGTGTTGGATACAAGCATGGGTTCTGTCTCCAGGGCAAAATTCCCAATATGTACAGCAGCCTTCTGGAAGCCAGGGAAAGCTGGCAATGTAATGTTGCTGTCTGTGGCTGAGGTTTTCCTAGGGTTGTTTTCTGCTTAAACACACAAAAAGGTTCAGGGCATCTTGACCTGCATTCAGTTGTTAAGGTGACAGCAAGCAGTGAGGCTGGTTTTTCTTTTTTAAAGTTGCAGTTCATGACTTAAACTGCTTCAAGCAGATTTGGCATAAAAGTGCAGCCATGGCTTGGCAAGGCAGATGTGCAACAGGTGCAGAATATGGTTCAAGTTTAGGAATAACTCTGGTAATCCATATTAAAAATTATGCCAGCAAATATTTCATTGCAGTAATTGCTTGGAGAGTTTAACATCTTTTTCCTTGTGACATGATGATTTCTTACTGCTGCTTCTGTTTTTCAGTTTTCAGTTGGAAAATCCCTGAAGGGTGGGCATCTTTAGGATTTGTATATGTTGTCATACAAGTGATTAATAAGATGTTAGTCCCTCTGTGGATAAAAAAAAAGAAAAAAAATGGGTAAAAACACACTAAGTATATTATGTTTGTATTTTTAATGATAATTTTTGAAGTAATCTGTGCTTGCCTACAATGCCTGTACTCTTCAAGTCCATAGCCAAAGCACCCCTACTTACTTTCTAAGGTAGTGAGAATTGTGGTCTAGTGCCTGAGAACCAAGGATTTTCTCCAGGCATTGGGGGGTGGGGGGGTAGGGAGGTGGAGCCACATTTCTTTCGCTCTGCTATAACGTTTCAGTGTTGAGTTGCTTTACACTCCCTTAGCTAGTACATTGGAGCTGCTAGAAAGTGTAAATGTTAGAATTTAAGTCTATTCAGTCAAGAAGTTCAGCATGCCCATTTGCAAGATGCCTGACAAACAGAAGGATGCCAGTCTGCTTTGGGGATTTTGGACTGAAGGTGAGAAAGGTTATCAGTTTTCATGGGGGGTGCAGGGAGAAGGGGGTATCCCCTGTTTTTCTGAATTGAGGAGCTGCTGATTCTTCTCCGTTTTTCACAGGCAGGTGAAGTGAGGTAGGAGCTTTCCCACTGAATGAATGTTACTTTGGGATCCCTCTCTAGTGTCTAGGGAATGGAAGCATCATTATCAGGGAGCCTTTCTGATGAGACTTCATGCTTCGCGGTGGAAGTGAGGTGGAAGTTGTATGGCAGTCCCAGTGTACACAAGGGTACAGGAAAGGAGTTCTCTGTTAAAAAGAAAAGTGAAGTCCAGTGTAGAGGTGGTCTCTGCTGAATGGTGCTGAGGCTCTGGGTCCTCCTGCATTGTGTGGAGACATAGGGTGAACCTGTAGGCTGTTAACACTTAAATAACCTGACTTACCAAACACAGCACACCTGTAACTTATTGTAACTCTGTGGATTTTTATACACTGTTGATGTGGTTAATATTGCTGAAAAAATCAGGCAGGAATATGGTACTATTATTATTTAGGGATTTTTGCCCTCGGTGACTACTTGTTCTCTTTTTGTCTGCTATCATGGAGGTGTAAATCTCTTGCTTGAGCTGCTACAAAACGAGATCTCAAATAACAGCTTGTTACTTTCGTTTAGTGTGTGTGTTTGTTTTTCTACTCTCATGGAGTTGTTGGCAGAGGTGTGCTTTCTGGGCTAAAGTTTTTGTTACACTTGCCATTTTTATATAGGCTGACTTTGAAGTATAGGCATCTCTGCTCTTGTTTCTCAGTTGCCCAGGCAGAACTCCAGGCTTCCTGGGTGTTCTGTCCTGTAGTTGTCTCTCTCAACCTCATGTTTGATCCTACTCCAATTGAATGCTCATGTTATGCTCTGCAGAAAGCTGTCCTTAGGACAGAGTGAAAAAGTTTTATTGCTGCATGTTTATATGCAACAATATATATAGTGTGTATATATATATATATATATATACTCTAAGAGATGGGGATCACCTGCTGTTAGCTTTCAGTGCCTTTTAACAATTGCTCAAAATTTCATCTGAACATAAAACCCAAGTAGCAAGCATTTCTATTTCTTGCTAAGAAATAGAAATACTTGCTAAGAAAATGAAGTGGGGAATACAGCTCACCTTGACCCTTCTTCTTGTTGTCTTCCAAGGTCTTATAACATACCTGATGGTCTTCTTTTAAGCTAGGTTGTTTGGAGATGAAGCCTTCCAGCAGATAAGTTGTCATGGGCAGAGCCTGCATTTTTTAGGAGGATTTGCATACTCCAAGGGGCTGGGTTTGGCCTGGAGTGCAAGCTCTCAAACAGGCAGTACAACTTTATTTGCTCTTGATTAAAATCCATGCCTTTCAATTTTGCATATTGGCAATATGAAAGTAGTCTTCTAGACCTGCCTGCAGTACCCTGCAGCAAACTTCAAGCCTGGTCCCCCCCAAAACATCTAAAAAGGCAAGTCCTTCTCACCCAAGTGCCTTCTACATGTCAAATAGCTTTTGTCCAAGAGCTTCATGGACGTTTCTTCCTCTGTACAAGCTACCTTATATTTCTCACTGGAAGGAAAGTCCTGTAGTGTTTCAGGTATTTAATTTTTGATATCACTCTTTTCTTGGACACTGGCCTGCACATATAGCATGGCTGCCTTGTCTCCCCTATGTTGTCTGAGCTGTGAGAAGGTGACTTAATGGGAAATTATTTGTTATTTAATGGAATTTTTTATGTTGCTTAAGTGGGATGCAAATGACCTTTGTCCTGTGTCTTTCTGTCTTCCCCCAGGTTAAATACCTAACTCAGAAGTTCTGTATCTGCTTTCTTGAAAACTGGAAGCATCGCTTCCTTTGTCTGCTTTCAGGAGTGTGGACAGTATCTTTTTTTTTAACAGGTTGAAGGGATTGATTTAAACTTTGAGTGATCACTGCATTTAGATTCAGTAAACTCACTCTCTTAAATACAAAGACTGCTGAAATTTTCCACTAAATTAAACACTTGTGCTGCAAACAATTCAATTTCAATCTCTTCAAAGCATTTGGGCAGGCTTCTCTTATCTGTTGATCTTGTTTATCCCGTGGTATTTGGATAATCTCGAGACCCATTGTACAGTAACTAATGTGGAGTGCTTATCAAATGGGATATTCAGCCGTGTTGCTTTTTTTAATGGCATGTGGTTATGTTTAAGCAATGAAGCTGCTTGCATTTCAGGTATAGCCAAGCTGGCACTTAGAGTACTGCAGACATTTCAGGTTCAGCTATCTGTAACCTGCTTGGGCCTATCTTCTGCTTAAAAACAAGCAAAAAAATAGAGTTCTTGTATATTCCTGCAGAATTAGTTTTTACTTGTTTTCTCTATTGATTTTCTCATTCAATCCATTTCAAACATAGGGTTTATTTACCACTATCAATTGTGAACTGTTATTGAGCCTTAACTAACAAACATAACATTGAATATTATAGAGTGGCAGGACTAATAAGAATGTATATGGATTTTTCTTGGCACTTGTTTAGAGTATATAGCTAATAACCGTTTTGATTTTTCGTTTATTAAGGAGAGGCGAAGAAAGTTCTTCTACTCCTCTCTCTGTAGCATTACATGTTCAAAAATCAATTTTGAAAAGCTCAATACCTTTTTTTTAATGCAGCTGGTGCAGTGCCACTGAAGCATTTCTCAGTGGTACTCTTGATCCCTTCTCAAACTTCGGAAAACCACATTGCTTATGAAATAAATGGCGATCAGATGACTTCAATTGCATCAGTACTGCTTTCTATGATTGTTGCTATTTAAAATCTTCCTTTTGCTTTGCATGGATGCCTTAAGTTTGCTTTCTACTTTTTTAAATTTGTTTCTTTGTTGAGGTTTTTTTAAGGTGTGTTATATTTCTAAATCCTTGCCTTACTGTGCATCCACCTTATTTCCTGGCCTCCACCCGTCTCTCAGCTAGCTACTGCCACCATGGCAACTCTTCCTCCAGCTGAACAGATGGGACATTGAGTCGAGCAGTGCACCGCTCATGCCCTGCCGGGAATCAGCTGGCGGGTTGCACTTCTTTCTGCAAAATTAAAAGCAAGCTCTGCCCAGCAGAGGCATGCTGGTTTTGAGGGTGCTCAGTTTCACAAATAGTACTGTGATCTAATAGTTGCTTACAGAAATAAAACATAGTGACTTAACTGGGATTATTTCAATGCCTGAGACCTCTTCAGAGGAGCTTTGCCTTTAGTGTGAGGAACTTGGTGTCAGCCAGCAGCTGGTGATTTTCTGGTAGAACGGTTGCCATCAACTTTTTTTTTTTCTCTCTTTAGGATGCGTCAGGATGAAACGCCACAGGCATCTAAGCACCAGTGACAGTTCAGACAATGAGAGTAAGTAATACCTGCTAGTTTTTATTTGGTCTATCACCCCCTTGTGGTTTCCTTCTGTGGTTTGAGGGCAAACCGTTTCACCTCTTCAAATTTAAAAAAAACATATTTCTTGATTGATTTCTTTTTGCATTTGTGGTCTTTGGTGTTCTGAATCATGTTACAGGAGGAAAATAAGGCAAAGGATCTTATAAGGGGAGTTTTGAGTACACTTAGAATTTCAAGAGAAACTTGTATATCTTTCTTATTCATAGTTGGCAAGAAGAAATTTGTACTTCAAGAGAAATTTTACTGCCCAGGGTTCTATTCTGTGATTATTATATTAAAAAGAATCCTATTGTATCATGGTATGCAGAGCTTCAACATTAAAACAGTGGGGGTGGCAAGTTACTTGAACATTAATGTGTTAGAATTATAATCAGTATACTGATTGTTCCATTATCTCATACTGATTCTTGATCTAATCCACTTTGGTCTGTTCAACAATTTAGTAAAGTTACATTTTAAGTCTTCGTTGGCAGACATCCACCTAAATATCTTCCCGTTTTATCTGCAAGAAACCCAAAACAGAACAACCCTGTGTGGCAGGGTCTTGTTTTTTCTTTTAAACCTGTGCCTATCTAATAGCTCTATAGATAACAATGATTCATTGTGATATTCGCTGCAAGTCATTGATGTATCCTCTGATGAAATAACATTTTGCCAGAAACATCCAAGATATCACAATATGGGTTTTTTGTATCTATGGTTAGCACATTTTAGTGTCATTGCTTTGTTCTTTGGGTTGTTTTTTTTTTTTTGAGCATTTTCAAACTCTGTTTTACTCTTTCTTGACTTTGTTAGAAGGGAACTAAATGAAGGAAAGCAGTCTGTCTGCTTGTTTCTGTTTACTCATGCTTGTATTGGGCAGAGCAGAATGTACCCATAAACTTGGTGTGCTGTGGTTTTATAAAGAATGAGTGGAACAGGAGGAGCTGAAATTAAGCCTACAGACTGCCAAACAGGTTTTTTTTGCCCACATCTTGTCAAAAATTATAATTCAAGAGATTGGAGTGCCTTGTGTTTTACTGGAAAAATCAAATGAATTGAACTGAGCTATAATGATCCTTTTTTATTTCTTCTTCTTTTTTAACAGGTCCTTCCACTTCCTTTTCTTCTTGTTCTAAATACAGGAGCAAGTCAAAAACACCAGCAAATGAACAAAAGAAGCCTGCTGAGGTAAGAACTGGGTTGTTCACTGCTAGATTTCTTTCATACAGTTTTCATGCTTCTAAGCCTTGAAGAAGTGAGCTATGAATCTATGCTGGTGAGTCTTTTTGTCACCTGACAAGTTCTCTGTGAACCCACATTTTCCTCACCGTGTGAGTATTACAGGAACTCTGGTGTTTGATGGACCAAAATGACTTATGGCATTTGCAGATAGTAACATGCAGTTCCTTCTTTCCCTGGAATTTTAATATCATTTTGAAGTGGGCAAAAGCTGGTATGGTTTTAGGACTTGAGAGCATAGCGCAGAGAAGTTGTTCATATGTGTGTGTTTAGGAAGGATACTGTCTTTTTGCTTCAGGATGAAACAGTGGGACTTAAGTGGGTAGGATATGTATATGCAGTGGTTGCACTGCTACTTTGTTATTCTTGGCTTTTTACTATCAATGTAGCTTTTTTTGTAGCTCCACCTGTTAGAACCTCAACACTTATCACCACTGTCACTGGACCTGTACTGACCCATTTAATAAATTGATATTTATGCACAATCCAGTGCCCAAAGCTGTCCTGTCAGTCATTCCATTGGTAGCCCCTCTTCGTGGAAGATTTGTTGGCTGCCTTCTCCAGATTTTATGCTTGCTTTCTTAAGGGCTGAAGTCAGATACTGACTGCAAATTGGAGAAATATTTCTTGTAGCTAATTCCCCTTACTTATTATCACATTGCCTCGGAATGAGTCCTTCAGAGTTTTAGTATGACTGCTGAAAAAAGACTGACAGACCCCACTTAATTTCTACAGAATTTGAAGTTATGTCCCAGAAGTTGTTTACTATATCAGCAGCTTTTTACCTGAGTGGTTACTGCTGTGCAAAGCCATGTGAAATATGTAGATTGTGCTACTATACCTTAAGCTATTCAGCAAGCGTGCCTCATACTTCTTTTCTAAATGCTGCTAACTGGGTGGGGTGTAGTAAGAACAGGGTAAATGATACTGAATGTGTCATTTCTTTAGAAGATTAATTCTTACTGCAAGTCAATTCAAGAAAACTCACTTATTTCTAAAAGAAAATGCAAAAAAAAAGTTCTAAAAAATAAAATTGGCTAGAACTAGCTATGTAGTGTATTATTTGCAGCCACCAAGAAGGTTAAGAAAAACCCACTAAGCTTTTTGCCTTTAAGATGTTGTTATGAGGATTATGGTTCTGTAAGAATTTAAATCTGAAAACAGTTTGTGGCTACGGAGGTCTTGTAAGTTTTGCTTATGTGTGCCTAGGCAGTAGCTTTGTTACCAGTTAAGCTGTGCAAATGGGAGCTGAAGCACATATACTGCCAGGCTTGTTGATGTTTCAGATACATCTCAGTGCTAGTCCCTTACCAAACCCTTCTTTCTGCCCAGCCATTCAGTTTTCTTCTTGCATCTCTTCATCTTAGAGATTGCCCTATTACAGCCTTCTTTAGGTTTGCTCCATTCTTTCTCTATGTGCATATGTATATTAAAACAATAATTATGAAGATGTGGTCCATCTATGTAGCATACAAGTGATCTGTTTACATAACTTCTGGAAGTTAAAATGAGCAGTGTTTTCAGTTCCTCCTTTTGAGATAATTTTTGCTGCCTTTTACCAGTTCCGAGGCAAAATCTTGATTCCTTTAATGCTTGAAGATATGAAACTTTGAGAAACAAAATCTGGACTATGCACTTGAAATTTAACACGACTATTTCATACTGTAATCCTTTGAGTAATGCTGGAATCTCTTTGTCATATTTGATTTAGGATTCTCCTTCTAGGGGGGAAAAAAGAAGAAGAAAAAAAAAAGTAAATCCCAAACTGCAGAATATATCCTCTTTGGAAAGAATGTCCTGAGTACAGTATTTAAAAGATCCCTGAAAAAAACTAAATTCTCCTGTAAAGGGAATGGAAGGTGACAGTAGTACTATATCTCTTGAACACAAGACTTCTTGTTAAAAGTTTCTGCTTTTGTTCCACTAAAAGCAAGCGTTCCCACCACCCCCTTGAAAAGCATATGCTGGGAAGTGTATTATATTAAATGCTTTTGTCAGCAGAGCATTGAAATTGATTATTTATGCATCAAGTGGTGACAGGGGTGCAAAGCAAATACTGAAAAGGGACCCCACTGCACACTTCCAAAAATCATGTAATCTCACAATCTTTTTGTACTAATAGTTGTCTAATATCTATTAGATAGAAATTTAGGTTTTCAGGCTGACAGCATCTCTTTAGCAAGGCCTTTCTGTAACAAGTTGTCATTGCTCTCCTTTCATTCACCTCTGCTTGCCAGGCAGCAGGCTGTTTCTTGAGTTAGTGATGCAGAAAATCTAGAAGGTCAAAGCTATAAATAGCTGTTAGGGAATATTTTTGTTCATGGTCTTCATGCATTAATTTTTATTTCATGCCAGTAAGCCTTGGTTTTTCAAATAAATTGCATGTGAATACATACACTTTCTTCTGCTTCCTCTACCATCACCAGCCCAACCTGAGTACCTGAGTTCTCTCCAAATAAAAGCTTGGGTTTGGTACTCAAACAAGCAAGTAGTGAATGCAAGTGCCAGTTCAGGACTTACCTAAGTATGTCAGTGTCTTCTGAAGTTGCCTGTAAAAAGTGATGAGTGGCTGCATCTGCGGACTGCTCTGCCTTGAATTGCCTCCTAGGTAGGTGCTTTACAATCCAGGTGGGTTTGGGGTCATCTGGTGTTACTGCCAGGTCAGGAGGTGTCGTGTTACAGTGCAAATGTCAAAGCCCATTTCCAGAGCCTGTATCAATCTAGAAGGGATGATACGGGATTGGACCTGGTTTCAACCTACTCCAGTCTTCTTGGAGAAGAAGGTGAGAACAAGGGAAGCTTGTAATGAGGCTTTTTCAGACTATGGTGCTTCGGTAGATAATGTCAAAAAGCAAGAAAGACTGTGTCGCTTTCTTGCAGCTTCCCTTCTGGATTACAATCATCACAAACTACTGAAATGGTGACTTAAAAATTCTGTTACCCAATTAGCTTTAGCATTTTACTGTGAATAAATTAGCTGTGTTGAGGTTAGAGACACACCAATAATACAAAGTAATAGCTGGTTTGGAGACTTTTATGATGATGTTGGCCTCATACCATTTATGGTGTTAAACATGAACAGGAGGGACTCACAGCCCTCTGCAATAGGCTGTGTGGAGCAGCAGGGTAGGAGGCATTTGGATGTCTGGCTCGTGGGAAACCTTGGCAGTTTCCTGTCTCCATGAAAGCTGTGGCAGAAAATGATGGCAAAGTAGTGGGAATCATTTTTGCAGGGAAAACTTATTAGCTGGACTGCCCTGAATGACTGACCATGTCTTTTCCCTTATGCTTGTGGGATCACAAAAAAGAGATCTTTATGAGACTCAAATTTATGTCTATCTTTTTTTCAATCCCGTCTCCCTCTTGAAATTGCAAAGAAGTTAAGATAGCACTGTGCTTTTTTTTTTTTTTTGCCTTACCATATAACATGACAATATTTTACCTCTCTTTGCAAGTAAGTTTTTGAATCTCACGGCAAGAGTAGTTTTTAATCCCTCATTGCTGATTGTGACAGCTGTATTCTCATGTGAAATGCAGCTTGTCTTCCAAAAGTAAATGGTCTGCATTCAGTACTTTGGGTACGTGAAACTCTTTTCAGTGGCATTTTAGTGACACATAAATCATTGGTCTTGATCCTGAGAAGCACCCTGTAGGACTAGACTCTTGGCAGCAAATGGACTCTGCAGTTTGAAAGCACTTGATTTTGCTCTGTGAATGAATGGACAACGTGGTTAAATTAGATTGCTTTGCATGTACCATGTGTAATAAGAGACTGCCACTTTTATGTGCATGCTTACCTTAGAAAATCCTGAATTATCTGGGATAAGGTGTACAGGCCTCTCAAGACCTCTGGCAAACATGCGTTACCCATGAGCTACTTTTTAGCCTGCTTAGGTTAGGTTAGTTGATTGAAAAAAAAATATGTAAGGTTGGAGGTGCAAACTCATCAGTTACTTCTATGATTTTTTTTTTTTCCCTTTGAGTTACGGTCTCGGGCTATTTGAACTCTTTAGGAAGAGGTGACCCAAATGCAGAAAGTTGTAGAAGAGCTTGCTTGTGAAAAGGCTGAGCTATTTTACCTTTGAAGTGAACGAGCAGGCATAACAGTAAAGTATGAATGGGTTGGAAACAGCAGAGCTAGAGTGCTTCAGTTCTGTCTGTCCTTGTAATGGAAGAACTGGAGAGAAAAGGCAGCTGTGAGCATTGAAAAATGGGGCCAAAAGTTAGAAAATCTGTAGCAATTAAAAGGATATCCTTTTCATGCAATTAGGCTGGGGAGCTCATCTGCTACAGGATGTTGTTGAGCCTGAGAATTAAACAAGATTAAAAAAGGAATTGGACAGATGATAGCAAGTACAGATTTTTTAAAATATCTGTATAAATTAATACCACATTAAAAATTGATTGTTAGGATTAACCCCAAAATCCAAAGCTTATGTCTGATTAGCAGCCAGAAGGAAACTTGACATGTTCTTGCACATTCTTCTGGCTCATGAGATACTGTCAGAGACATGATGTTAGGTAGCATTGATTTAGTATCCAATTTCCTGTCTTTTCCTATACTTGCTTGTAAAAGGAGGCTAGGAAGATTCATGGCTACTTAGATGAAAAGTACAGTATTTAATTTGCTTGAGTCCTGGATAATTCATTAAAATAGTTTTAGGGAGTAGGGGGTTTTAACATTAGGATTTACTGCCTTGCTTGTCAAATTGTGTAGATATTTGAGAACTACAGATTTAATTCTACACATATTCCTGTCTATCACAGCATTTTTAACATTTTAAGTTTCTCAGTCCAGTTGGTATATGTGCCTGGAACTGTAGTTTCATTTCCATTTGAAATTTATATTGCCTTTTATTTGCTTTACTGCCAAAAATCCCTAAACCAACCAAAGCAAACCTGCCTTAAGTTCCTGTACTTCTCTATAAGGTAAATTTCTTTGTTCAGAAACTTCACGCCCAGGCTGCAATGTATTAACAAAAAATTTTCTACCTTTCCAGATTAAGCTCACCAAATTCTGTTCTTGGAACTTCATCCCCTGTAAATGGGCAGTTTTTTGCACATACTATCAAATATCTATACAAAAATAAGCTATGCTCAGATACTATGTGGCTATGTGACACTTGTAATAGGTTGTATTAGAATTTAAATTTTGTTTTATTATTTATGAGGTGATTTTAGGTGTAAACCTGCTGTGTTGTGAGTGTTTGCTGAGGGCCTGTACTTGAGAATAGTAGAGTACGCCTTAGTGCTTGGGGGTGCTTATGGAATGAAAGTTACTACATCCTTTCAAAGGAGAATAAAGAAAGATGATTTGACCCTCAACATGATGGAAAAACTCTTGTGCAATTTACATTTCACATAAATTCAAGTGTTTGACAGTGGAATTCCAAACTTGGCCTCTGAGGTGGGTTGAGAGGGACACTAAAAATCTAGGAAAATGCTAGCTGTTATGTGGTTAGAGAGGATGCTGGCCCTCATTCCATGCTGTTTGCTGTGAAAGATTTAATATACTTTTGCAGGGAAGACAGGACATAGTAGTTTCCTCTGGCTTCTCAAAAAATCATAGGTCTGTGTTTCTGAGCAGTGGGTCTTCTGACTCCCTAAGTGATGGGTGTGAACTGAAAAGCCTGTTGCTGAGTTCTGCTGGGTGCAGGGGAAGCCTCCTGACTGAAGCAATTATGTGCAATCCAGCATATAGTGGGTTTTGATTGCAACAAGAGCAGTTAACCCATAATTTATTTAAGCCTTGGAGGTGTGGTTCCCAGTCATGGTCTAGATGCCTGTGACAAGTGATACCTGTGTTGGGAGTTTGCAAGCAGTTGATCAAAGTACCTGAAAGCATGGAGAGTGTCACAAGAAGTGTTGGCTTTCACTTCATTTTTAAGAGATGACACAATCCATTTATTTTTCCTCACACGTGCATTTGGGCAAGACATGGTGAATGAGCAGTGGCATCAGTCAGCTTCAGTAGTAGCTTGCAGAGGGGTATTGGAAAAGCTATTTCACTCATTTTTTTCTTTATGTGGTTTGAAGTTTGCCGTGGTCATGAACAGAAGGTGCCTGACATGATGCCTGTGCAGATCTGATTTTGAATTATTCATCGAAGATGGGATTTGTAGAAGGCCATTTTTTTGTCAAGACCATTCTCTGTTTTCAGTGCTAGTAAAATTACTGTAGTTCTCTATGGCATTACTTGTATTCTTCCTGATATCTTTAATGGATAGGGATACTTTATGCAAAATGGTATTCTTTGTTTCAGAGCCTGATTTATTTAGAGTAAGCACAGCAGGGTCCAGTGAGGAAGATTATATACTGCATTTCCATAGAGTGCTTCCAGAAGGAGTTTGGGTTCAAATCATAGATGGCTTTCAGTGAAGCATTTTCAAATAAAGTCTAAGAAGTTAATTATCCTCGGACATACTCTTCTAACATAATTTCCAAATAGGACTCAGAAGTCTGAAAAACAAATATAATACACGAACTGTATCTTTGATATGATTGTTGCTTGGTTTATTAGTGCTTTCAGGGAGCAGAGCATCCATACTTCTCAAGACTTTTTGTAGAATTTAGCTTTTAAAGGCTTTATAGGTGGCAGTGTGTCCACAGAGCTGACTAGGAGGTTCTCATTTCCTCAGCAAAAGCAGGCAGACCTCTACTGCAGAGAAAAACACGTAATATTGACCTATCCTGGTTTCAGCGAGGGTAGAGCTAATTACTTTTCAATAGCTGTTGCAGTGCTGTGTTTTGGATTTGGAATTAGTATGGTGTTGATAACACACTGATACTTTGGTTATTTGGTGATTTGTGTTTATCCCAAGTCAAGGACTTTTTTTTGTACATGTCTCATGCTCTGTCAGTGAGGAGATACACAATAAAAAATAAACAGACCACAAAACCAAAAAGACTGGGAGGGAGTATAACTGGGACAGCTGACCCAACTGACCAAAGGGGTATTCCACACCACAGAATTGTTACATAAACTTGTGGAGTTACCCAGTAGAGGAGCTTGTCTGGGTCTGGTGAGCAGAATCTGGCACTGGTCAGTGGGCGGTGAGCAATGTATTGTACATCACTTGTTTGGCTTTTTTCCTTTTTATTATCGTGATTGTTACTATTGTTTACCATTATTATTGTATTTGACTTTAATTATTAAACTGTTCTTATCTCAACATACAAGTTTTACTTTGATTTTCCTCCCCATTTCACTGGGTTTGCAGCAGGGGAAGACGGGGAGGGGTTGAGCGAGTGGTTGAGTAGTGTTTCATTTCAAGCTGGGTGTTAAATCACAACATGATTAAAGAAGAAGGTCTTTAATTCTAGATTTAAGCCCCAGTTCTAAAGCATGAAATATGTAATAGAAGTTCTTAATGAAATGGTAACAATTAGATTATGAGACGATGACATAAGCAGAAACATTTCATTGATGTAACTTAGTCAAAGTGCTGCACTGTTTGTGGTTGAAGTAAAAAATTCCTGGCAGCAAAATGAAATTTTAAGTTCAGACCAAGCAGTCTTGCATGATAAGGCTAAAACTTTTTTGTACTTTCATGCTCTCTTTGTTAGAAATTATTTTTAAAAAAATCCCACTGTCACACAGTAACTACTGTGAGTAGTGGGAGCTCTGAGTGGTGGGGAGTTTCCCACTTCTGTGTGTATGCAGCAGGCTCTGGGAGCTGCACTTGCTTATAGCTCAGCTCTGCAAGGCCTTGTTCTGTTGTGTGCTAAGGACACTTGGGATCAGCTGAGTCTGGTAGTGAGGAGTGATGTTTCTGGATGGGAATACCTTATAAGCCTAGCCTTGGCATACTCATTTTTCAGGTATTTTCAATATGTATGATATTACAGTTGATGTTAAAATAAAGTTGAGGGGTTGTGCTTTATATAAAGTCAGAAGTAGAACTACTTTGGGGTGATTGAAAGATGACCACTGCACTTCATGGGCTAACTGGAAGTGCAGGTGATTCTTGGCAAGAGGGGGAGAGTGTTTGCTGTGGAGAAGACTAGCTGTTCTGTGGACACAGTAAAGGAGCAACATTGTTTTTCAAATACATGTTGGAAAAGAAACAGCCATTAGAAGAAGCTGGCTATCTAAATCCTGAAGGCATGTGTGCTGCTCTTTGTGTAGATGGCTTAGTTCAATAGCCTTGAGGCTGACTGCTGAAGTAGAGTTTACTTGATTTGTCAGAAAACGTTCTCTGGGTCCCCTGAGTGTTTTGGTTTACTTCCACAACAAAGGAAATACAGACTGAGTGTTCTCATACAATGCCCTCTGAGAGTATTTTACTGCTGGAAGACCCTGCTTTGCCACACGTGAGGAAATGAAGAATGACTAGAGCTAAAGATTGTAATGATTCCAAGTGTCTGCAGGAAATCCTCAATTGCACTGTTAATCATGAGTATGAACAGGCAATTCTTAGGAAGTCTTAGCTGAGTTTTGGAGTCCCTTAAGGTTTCAACAGTTAATCTCTTTATTGATTAAATCTTTGACCTTCAGTGGTGCCTGTACTGTAAATTGTTGAAGTCTTAAGCAGATAACTTAATGGTGTGGCGTGGTGCTGGTGTGGTCAGTACTTACAACAGTCAAAAGAAACCCAGAAGAAGTTCATGCTCCAGGGAGTTTGTGCTCTAAAAATAGAGATACAGTTTGCATCTGTAATGGATAATCAGAAGATTTGCTGCTAAGCTATGTAGTTAGAATACTGATGTCTTTAATAGCACTTTTCATCTAGTGATTAAGAAATAGTGGGTTTGATATGAAGTACTTCACTTTTATATTCTGTCAGTGGCTTAAAAGGTAGTTTGTAAAGCACTTACCTCAGATAAGATTTGAGAAATATATTTTCTAGTAATTAAAGCAGTCATTGCATTTCTCCTGTATCATACCTTTTCCTTCTGGTGTTCTTTGGAATTGTGCCCTGTTAATGCTTCTCCATAATCCCGTCTCTGTACCTGTAACACAGAAAACTAAAATGCCTTTTAAGTGGCATAAATCATTTTACATTTTATTTTTGTGTACATACAGTGCTTGAAAAAGAATGGATGCTTGCAATCTCAATGTTTTTACTCTTGACATTCAGATTTTAATATAGGCCTGTTAGGTACCTGAGGAGTTTTATACAGAAGACAGCAGTGAACAGTCTGTTCTGAACCAAGGCAGATAACACATTAATAGCAAATACAAGACCCATGAGTAGGTTTGAGTACCCTCGGTCAGCTTGGTCTCCTGGCTGCCCATATGAGTTGTAGCTGTAGAGGATAATGAAGTAATGCTGATGTTCCAGGTCACCAGCAGCTATTTCAGTATCTTTTTAGCACAGAGACTTTTATAATAATGTTTACTTAATGGTTTCCAAGAACAGCTGAGAATTTCTGCAGTAGGCATAACAGGTCTGGTACTGTCAAATTGAAAAGGGTACATGAAGATACTGGGCTCTATGATGGTTTATTACTTCCCTTGTTATAAAACTGAATTAGTAGGAAGAGAGTTCAACCTGTCACAACTTACTGCAAGGATATTTTCCATTTCATTTTATTGCCCTCTGGGGATTTGATTTCTCATTACAATAATACAGTTAATTAGTTGCAATGTCACCCTTAAACCAAGTCACAGTCCCTGTTTTGCTTTAGTGAACATTAAGCTGGTGCAGTGTAGCAGTGGAAGAAAAAACCCAGAGAGGATACATATGCCCTTTATTTAAATTGTATGCACCTGTAGTTGACAGATATTAAGTAAGCTCTGAGATGACTGATAATCATGTTTGCATGCTTGTAACAACTCTTTGGAGCCAAGTGTTACAGCTGGAAATCTGCTGCTATGGTTTGCTTCATTGTGTAGGTTTCCTAAAAGATGCTGAGGCTGGATTTTGTCCATCGCTGCTTAGACACAGAGCAACATGGGTCTTGTGTTCCAGCAAAGGCAGCTGTTCGCCTTTGATCTCAGAGATCCCACCCAATAAAACTTCAAGTGGTTTTAATAAATGAGCAAGTGCCTATCCATCAGTTTTGCCATGGCAACTGTTTGTTGCCCATGATGAATATGACAGTTCAAAGTAGCTGAACTGAGTGAAATAAAAGGATATCCTACCTTGTGTCTATGTTAGGATACAGCCTACAGACTGGCAATAAGCTGATTGAAAATACGGTGAGGAGTCTTGAATCAGAGGCAGGCTTCCTTTCTCCTCTCTCTGGTTACCTGTAAAAACCTTCTTCCTTCTGGTTAGCCTTTGAGCAGTAGCATGGTTTTAAATTAGTGTAATCTTCTCATCATACTGTACCTGATACACTAAAATTTAATAATCTAGGTAGTTTCAAATTGGTATGTTTGTACTGATATTCTTTTAAAAAATTATCAATGTATATGCATTGTTTCAGTGTAGATAAGAAAAATACCTGCCACATTCTTAAATGCAATGCTCTTTCTCAAATGCATCTTTGCACTCTCTGTTTCCTGCAGGTGTTCCGCAAGGATCTCATTAGTGCCATGAAACTCCCAGATTCTCACCATGTCAACCCTGACGAGTATTACGTCTTCGCGGACACGTGGAAACAGGAATGGGAGAAAGGGGTTCAGGTTCCAGCCAGTCCAGAAACTATTCCACAGCCTTCTCTCAGGTATTGGTGATCAGATGTGGATTATGTGCACAAAATGGCAACTCAGAGAAGATGGTTGCTCAAAACCAAGTTGTCTTAAGTGTAGTCAGCTTTTCTCTGTTGGTATGTTTAAATCTTCAGTGTAGCAGCCTTCAGACATGTTTTTGAACCACCACAAGTGCCTATTTGGAAAACATTTCTGTGGCACTTCAGTCCAGATCTCATTCTGTCTGCATGCTGTTACAGTATGTACATTGTGAATGTAAAAAGATATTTTTTCCTCAGTCACACGGTGCTATGGATTAAAAGCTGTTTTTTATTTGAGTATGGGGAGTTGAATAAATTAAAAATAAACCCATATCTTATGCATATTACTTGAAAGGTTTCCCTACACAGCATGATGATATAGGCATATAATCCCTACACTATGCATGCGGTAATCACTGATACCTGGTAAAATTACTCATTTGTTTATGTAATTCAGTTTTGGTTATTCTCAATGTTTTAACCCTTTCTACCTTCTCTCACCACAGTTGGCTGCTTAACATGATAGAAATTCAATGATCTCAGATTCTAGAGATAGATAAAGAATCTTCTGTTCTCTCACACACTATTTAGACTAGGGAAACATAGCACTGTAGTCCTGCAACCCTTCCTGGTGGAAACAAAGCATGTTTCAACACAGAAAGGTTAATGCCAGTGTGGTCTTCAAGACAAAGATTAATGAATTGTCTGGTGAAAGTGCTGAACCAGCATAATTTAATTTCCACTGAGGCTATTGTCAGTACCAAGTTATTAAAATAACTATATTGCAGCTCATACCAGCAGTATTATATTAGAAGAAAAAATTGCTATAGATTTGACTGGACCAGGGAAAATAAAGACTCACAAGGGAATTAGAGGAAAAAATGAGCAGGGTGAAGGGGGATGAAGAATGGCAGAGCTATATTGTTTGTGCTAACATTGATAATCCACATTGTCCAGTCACAATTATGTGGGATACAGCTTGACAACTGCCTCCTCCTTCTCTGCTGTCTTATTTTCCAGAGTTTTTATCTTTTCCTTATCCTGTGGAGGGTCGGCTCCAGAAAGCATGTAGAGCTGCTCATGCATGGCACTGTTCCATTCTGTAACTCTCTGGCTTCCTTCCACATGTAGGGCTTTTTGCATTGAATTCAGAGAAAGACTGAACTTTATCTACTTCAGATTATCCTTTCCATTCCAAAATCAAACCAATCAAACACTGAGTTTTATTTCCAAAAATACTTGAAAGGAACACAAATCTTTTTCTCCCTTGATTCTTGGATGACTTTTCCTCTTTACATTTTTGCTTGGCATCAGAATGTTTCTTGCATAACAAAAATAATGTATTTGTAACATGGATATGGTGTTATTTACAAAATAAGGGTAGACTGAGTATCCCAAATAGAGAGCAAGGGCTTTTCACACACACATACACACAGACACTACAGTAGAATAAATTTAACTTTCATGGAAAATGTGGTATTTTCATGAGATTGGTTAGCAAGATTTCCTTATGTCATTTAGAAAGAATATAGGACAAAGATTGTATTGCTTTTGTGCATAATAGTTTCTTTTGGTTTCAGAAACAGTTGCTTTGTCGTACTAGTAGCATTTGTTATAGAAATCATATGGATAGGCTTACGTTTTAAAAAAGGGTTCTGTATATGTAGTAATGGAATGGGAACATTTTGGCTGAAAAAAATGACATTTACAGAATCCTGTCTCCCTAGGCTGACTATACTTACTGGCTGTGAAGCCCCAGCTTTCTTTACACTTACAGCAAATATTTTATGTCTTTCAAGGATGGGTCTTAAGAAGCTGTAAGTATTTCTTTTTTTTCTTTTCACTCACAGGGTTGTAGCAGAGAAAGTAAAAGAAGTACTGTATACACGACCCAGGAAATACATCCACTGTTCCAGCCAAGAACCCACAGAACCAGGTTACATCAACATTTTGGAACTAGCAGAATCTGTGTGTCGCTATGACTTGGATGACATGGACATCTTTTGGCTCCAGGAACTAAATGAAGAGCTTACAGAAATGGGTAATTCCACAACATATTCTCATTTCAAAAGCTGCACTTCATTTCTGCTGTTTGAGTTCTGGTCTGGTGTGTAAGTTCTCTTAAAGATTGCTGAATGAAAATTGAATGGAAATGCTAAGATAAACAGGAGCTTAAAAAGTAATTACTTTCTTTACTGTTAATGTTTTATATTCTACCTGTTGTGCTTAAAAATTTCTTGACATCCAAGATCATCTGCAACTTCTGCAGACTGAGGCAGGAGAGAAAAAGTCCACACCAGGTGGAATTAATTTTAAGACTTCAAAAGTTAAAGATTTTATGTAGGGAAAGCAGATGTTTCCATTTCTTGAACTTGGAACATATCTACAAATTCAGAGTTCTGAGGAGCTTGCATGCTGAGTTCTTAACAGAGTAATTAAGTTTCACACATGTTGGCCCATCAAAATCAGCTAAGTAAACTTTATTTTGCCATGCAAGTTGTGGGTATAGAGATCTACGAGTGGAAGTGAGCTATAGAAAATAATACTGGTATTATCACTGGAATAACTGAATTGTGGTGGAATAGTCTGTGTGGCTAGTATTCTGCCATTGCTGATTGTGTGTCCTTTAGGAAGGACAGGTTGGCATCTCTTGGATTTGCTGTTAATAAAATAGGAAGGACCTGTAGAGAAGTGATAATCAATGGCAGCATCGTCTGTAGTAGCAGTGAAATAGCAGTGACTGAGATCTGGAGGGGAGTGAGAAGGGGAAGTAGCTTTTCTGGTCTTGGACTTCAGGACAGCACATTTCTACTTGGCTAACTGGCTTGGATCTGGGAGGCAGCTCTGAAGGGTGGAATTACTGAAGAGAGCTATCAGGACTTTAAGAACACTGTCCTTCAAGCACAAGAAAGTTCCAATTATACATTCAGGGAAATTAGTAGATGTGTTGGGAGGCTGGATTGGTGAAGTAGGGAGTTCAGAATGGAGCTCCAGTGCCAAAGCTTGCATATGAGTAGAAGAAAGGACAAAAACTTCCCAGGCATACAGGAATGCTGTAGGCAAAAGCTGTAAGCTTTTCAAGGGGGCAGATCACCATCCATGGAGATTTTCAAGGTATGACTGCATGTATCTCTTGAGCAGCAGCCTTTTTTGGATTTCCTGTTGACTCTGCTTGGAGCCCGGGCAGAGGCTGAAGCCCTCTGTAGGACCCTTCCCACCTGAATGATTCAGTAATTCTTTTAATTCAGGCAATGAGAAAGTATTAGGGCATGGGAGAGAATTGTTTAACTCTCCCTGTTTATTGTTTGTAACAAGGAGTCAGAATTAGTAGCCTCAGTTAAAATATTAGCCTCTGCAATTAATTTTACATGAATATCCCAGCATTTGAAGACCTGAGTAAATCATAAGCTGTGAACATCATGATCATTTTAGAGCAAGGACTTTGACAAGATGCAGTTTGGAGATGGCTTGTAGCTGTGAAAACCATAGGGTTTCTTACACAGTGCATGTCCTGAAGCTGCAAACTGAGGGTCAGTCTCATACCAAGTACTTTTTACGTGGTACTGCTTATGCTAAGTTTGATTAGTGGTGAGTGTACGTAGCATGTGTAGTTTTCAAGTGAACAGATAGTATGGATTGCAACAGTATATTTATCCACCATTTATTTTTTAAAAAAACATCAGAAAAATAAAAGCACTTTTCATGATCATCATGCTTTGATCACTCCATCACAGTGGACTTAGAGGTACTGGGTGGTGCAATTTCTGTGTCATTACAAGATATAAAGTATTCTTGATAAGTTTTATTTCCTAGGGCATTAGTCTTCAGAAGAACAAAGTGTGTGATTTTTGGATTTCATCAGTGTTGTGTAAAATTACAGAAGTGCAGGAAGGGTTGTATGAGAGCAGCCAACAGTTACAGCAACTGCTGTCTTTTATGCTGCAGTGTTTTCTTCCAGGTGCAACCTCGTGGTTTGTGTGAAATTTTTACTCAAGCAGTAGTTCTGCTTGTATTTATAAAACAATGTTTTAATTGGTCTGTGAGTGAAAAATCTTGTCTATTTTTATTTTATTTTTAGATGCTGTGTCTACTCCATCAGTTGCTAGAAATTGTCTTGTTTCTCTTCCTGCTTCTCTGACTCAGTCAGAAGCATCTGACTGTTTTCTAATTGCCCTTCCCTTTCTCTGTTGTAGGATGTGGGCTCCTGGATGAAAACACAATGGAAAAGACAATTGAAGTGCTGGAGCGGCACTGTCATGAGAATATGAATCACGCCATCGAGACTGAAGAGGGGTTGGGTATCGAATATGATGAGGATGTCATCTGTGATGTGTGCCGGTCCCCAGACAGTGAAGATGGGAATGACATGGTGTTCTGTGACAAATGTAATATTTGTGTCCATCAGGTTAGTGCCTGCAGAAATGTTGACACTATCCTGTGGTCTAAGTTTATCCAGGCAAGTGTGGAATTTGAATGGGTTTTAAATATTAAGTGGAGGACTTTGTGGTTTTCTACATATGGTGGTGTGATACTGAGGTGAATTTTTGGACTCTGATAATTACAGTAGATTAAGTGGCCTAGCATGGTAAGTGGACACACTAGCCACAGTCTAGTAGAAATGCAAAGCGTGTTTTTGGGACATGCAGCTAATAATTTTTCCCCCCTAGTACTAAATCTGCTTTTGAAGATAAACAGGACAGGAAATACTGGCTTGCCAGTTTGTGAACCTAGAGATCATTTGTTTCAGAGCTTTTTTTTTTTTTCCTTTGCTGACTAGTTAGTTGGTAGACATAGACTGTCGATCTGGAACCACATGTAGGCACTTTAACAAAGTGATCCTTTTCAGAAGCCATCAGCACCTGCCAAAAACATGGTCTCAGTCTGAATTTATAGTGTGCTCATATTTATAGTGTTTTAGATGTAGCCAAGACTTCGCACTGCCTGAGCTCAGCATAGTAAGGTAAAGGTATCCTTATAATCAGAAAAGGGGTATGAATCCTGTGGTTTTTGTGCATCTTGTTCTGGAAGGGAGTTTTGCTATAAATTGAAAAGAGATCAAGAAAATTCTTTCTTTTTATGTATTTTTGTACTGACTGCAAGTAATATTTCGAAAACATATCTGGCTGAAAAAAGACCTGTCACCTCCTGCTCACAGTGGGCTGGCTTCTAGCCCAGCTGCTTTCTGGACTTGAGTCCCTGTGTGAAGCAGCCTGTGAGCCTGAGCTGGCTGTAAGGTGGCCAGGACAGGAATGTGGCTGGCAGCTGGGCTGCCTGCTGCAGTCCTTGCTTGTGCCTGTTAAGGAGTAATGATGGCTTTGCAATCAAAGGCTCATGGTTGTCTTCTGACAGCTGAGCTTGAGTTGATGGTCTGCTGCCTCCTTGCCCTGGATCTGCCTGAAACAAACTGAAGTGTGTCTGGGCTAGAGCAAATCCTAACTATAACAACAGCTTGTCGCATTTTGATCTGGGTCAGCTTTGGTTCAACAAGTAGCCTCAGGTCTTTGTCATCACACAGTTTGGAGGTGGAGGGGAGGAGGAGTGTGAGAAAATTCCTCCTTCATGGTACTCTGTTGTGCTGCCTCAAACATGTTGTGAAAGTTTCAGTAGTCTAGCCGTCCGTTGCTTATCAGTTAAAATTAGAAAATAATTTCAGTCCGTTTCCAAAACCCTAGATACAATCGTAGATGTAATGCTACTTCTGCTCTAGTAACGGAAAGAATTCTGGTGGGAATGTACCAGAGTAGAACACTTGTAAAATTTGGATTGCAGCTCCCCCTGTTGGGCTTCTACAGGAGTTCTCACATCAAAAAAAGATTTAGATTAAATCAGTCTTGCCACATTTAATTCAGGAACGTCCCCCTCCCTACAAGCCTGACATAAATGTGCAGTGTTTTATGATAATGTTTAATATTAAATACTCAGATCTTATTATCAGAAGGTTAGGAAGGCAAGTATAGGAATTTTACTAGATTTAATCTGAAAGAGCGGTTACAACTAATGATCCTGTTCTTTTGAGTCTTTTAATGTTATCATTACCAGAGATAGTGTTAGAAATTACTAGATTTCCTGTGATATCCACCCTTTTGATAAAACTTTTATTTGGAGTGGATGAGTGAAATTAGACCTTGATGGCAGCCACTGATTTCAGATATGCTCAGCTTCATGGAGATAGGGGGGATGTGTACATACAGCAGCATCCACCAGTGGTTCCATTAACTACCACGTGAAATTTGAATTGGAAATCAAACTATTTATTTTCCTTTTTTCCTTTAGATCTCAAATCTAGAAAAACTTCATAAATCTCTAATTTTCCATGTGGTTAAATGCAATACTTGGGAAATGGGCATAAAACCCAGCATCTTTTAATTCCAGTATATGCTGTAATTTTTGTTGCATTATTATATAAATATGTAAAGAAAAATACACAAACTGTAACCGCAAACGTTGCAGGAAATTCTTTTCAGTCAAACAGCTCATACTCCTTCATATCTAAATAGAAGAGTGTTACATTTTTAGCAGTAGGAAATTGTTATTTTAGAAAGTATTAGATACAGAAGCTAATTTAAAGGAATATCCATTTTGTTTACTTGAGAAAGTTTAAAGTCAATGAAAGCAAAAGTGAAGGTTTGTACCACCAGTGCTGTTGTGCAGTCCCAATTGATAAGTTTTATAAATAGGTGTAAAAACGATAGCTTTTGAGGCTGTTTGTCTCTTGGATTACTTGACTTATTTTAAGGTAAAGAAATCACAGACAGATTAAGTGAAGGCCAGATTTTGCCTTTACTTTTTGAAAGCTTTGCTCTGTGTGAATATGAATGCTTGTGTGTGAAATAATTCGAGCACAATGATTCCAATACCTGTTTTTCTCCAAGGCTTGCTATGGAATCTTAAAAGTACCTGAAGGGAGCTGGCTGTGTCGCACCTGCGTCCTGGGAATACATCCTCAGTGCCTCCTCTGTCCCAAAAGAGGAGGTGCCATGAAAGCTACCAGGACAGGCACCAAGTGGGCACATGTGAGCTGTGCTCTTTGGATTCCAGAGGTAAAACCCTAATTTCTCTCCTGTCCTCCTTGTTCCATCCTCTGCCTTTATACATTTTCATGATTTCAAGTCTTTGACATAGTACTGGGTTTTATTCTGATAGGCCTGCTCAGTCTGTGAAGTCTGGGAGAGAGTTCAACTTGTATTCTATTAATGAGTCACTTTGTCACCTCCATTTACTCAGCAGTCACTTCTTGGTGTCATTATGGTATCTGTGACCTGCTAGAAAGGGCTAATGTATTACTGTTTCAGAGCTGTATCTTAAAACTGCAGCTTCATTGTCTCAGATTTTTGGATGAATTTGTGTGCTCGGATGGATGTATAATTTATTTTCATTTTTTTCAGAGTTATGTTTGTTTAAAGATTGCTTGCACTCCATTATTTCTATAAGATGTAAGCCGAGGTTTGTAGTTAAAATTTTTCTGAATGGTGGGGAGATGAGAATTTTTTATGTCCATGTTGTATATACTTTAAAAGTAAAGGCTTTTTTGATGTATCTATGCATAGCATTTATGGAGAGTTTCATAATGAAGTTTTACACTTCCTCCTTCATTTTCAATCAAGTTGAGCATCACAGTGTAGTTCGGTAAAAGAGAAAGTTCACTTAGGTGTAGATGGAGTTTGTGTTTAATTTTGTACTTGGAATGTTTATGTTTTATTTCTGGTAAGATTCACAAATCCATTATGGTGGGTGGTTTAATGTGAGACAGTAGCTGTATCTGTCAGCGCTATGAAATCAAGGACACAGTATTTTCTAAATCTTCTGCTCCCAAGTACAAACAGGCCTGATGTGTGCACAGCTTTGAGGAAGATACTAAGATTTTGGTTTGTGTTTTTTTAACTTAGCAACCAGATATAACGTGTAATTCTTAGTTGTCTCAGGCATATATATCTGCTTCTTAAGGAAACTTTCTTTGCAGTTGCACTTTTAAGCCTACTTGTAGTTTCTGTCATCTCTTTCACCTTCGAGGAGAGAGGAGTTGAGGAAAAAAACAAAAAATATTTATTTTTAAAAAATCTCTTGTGCTTATGAAGTGTCTTGACTGGAAGCTCTCCTGTCTCTGAGCTGACTGGTTTTTCTAAGAGGTCTGTTCTGCATGTGGTTGCCTTGCTGTTCTCATCAGCAGAAGAGGAACAGTGAGGTTTGGGAAGGAGGTGGTGGCTGGGCAGGAAGCACATCCTGGTTTCTTGCCTGCCCATCTCCCTCTGGCTCTGGATGAAGAGAAGCTGCTGGGGGATACCCAGGGTGGGAGAGCTTGGATCCAGCTGTTTCCACGGCCCATTCAGTGATTCCAGGTTTTGGGTACCTCCTCCTCTCTACACCAATGCAAGTATGTCAGTCATAGTGAAGAGGTGGCAGGTGCCTGCAGGCATGGGAAATGCCTCTTGGATCTGTTCTCTCCGGCTTGTTTGTAGTCACTTGTAAAACAATTCTGTTACCAGAGAAGCCAGGAAAACCCTTTGTAAATCTCTACTAAAATGGCAGGTCAGTTCCTGTCTGGAGTGGCCTTATGTGCTGCAGGGGGCAAGAAACACATAGAGTTTGAAGAGCCAGGGATGGATGCTTTAGGGGAGAATGTGTATTCTCATATATCTATTTTTTCTCTTCCAAGGTACTAGCATTCTGGACCTTCCTAAAAGAAACATGAATTAAAAAGTCACTGGTATTTCCTCTTGTGGCCCTAACAAAATGGAGCAAAGCAGAAAGCAGGGAGGAAGGAGCTATAAATATGTCTGTGTCTTGTGGCAAAAGGTTCAAAGAGACTTCATGAGTCACCAAGTGTAGTCTAGCATTGTAGCAGTCAATTGTGCCAGGTATTCTCCTGCATTAATTCATTCAGCACTGTCTTAAAATATTTTCCTTCCCTGCCTTCCTTGTGAGTTAATGGTATTTAAAGGCTTTCTTTTTGCTCCCTTGACTGGAACGATTGAAGGTTTTTACTTTCCAATGTGTACTCGTTGGTTTATATCCTCTTTTTCTTCTGCCTTTGCTTTAGTGTAAATGTGTGGTCTATTTCATGTTTTTTTTTTGAAAGGTGTTCTTCTAAACAAAACAAAAGGAAAAGGAAACACTGATACTAGAAAACCTGTATTGAGTGTTTTGAAATTCAAGGTGTTTCTCTGCCTTAGATAACCTATAACAGGCAGGTCCTCTGCCAGTCAATGTAGTGTTAGCTGAAGCAGAAAGCGATAACTCCCCCGGCTGTAGAGGAAAGATACAATTGACTGTCCTGAACAGCTGCTGTGAGTGACTCTGCTCAAGCCACTGGGCTGTCCTTCCCAGCCACTGCTTCAGATCCTTGTGCACTGGTGCAGCTGTTGGTTAGCAAGGAAGCAGAAGACACCAGGGTGATTGATCATGTGCATAACAGTTGCAGATAATAGGCTTCAACAACCAATTGTCTTCACTCTCTCCCACTCATAGAACTTCATCAGAGTATAGTCAAGATGTAACCTGATGCAAGGTGAAGAAATGGAGAAAATGGCTACGTGTTATGGCAGATGGATCATTTCTGCCTTGGAATGGGAGTTCTTGGGGGATGAAAAGTTTGCCTCTGCTCTCTGGATCCCTTGTGAGCAGCAAAGTTCAAATGGTCTTTGCCTTGACTCCTCTCTGCAGAAACATGCAGGTGGCACAAGGCCAGTATTAATAAATTGCACCTGACTCTGTAAGTGCCTCTTTGTGCTTTTACAAAGTGGGGTAATATCAACAGTCAGCATTACAAGCTGAGTGAACAGTATTTCCAATATAAACGTTTCCTGACCTTACGAGTCCCCTCTGGGATAGGAGCAGGGAGAACATTTAAGGGGGCATAGAGGGACAGGGAAAAGCTCTGTGTCAATTCCCAGCTCTGGCTGGGAAGCCCAGTGGAAAGCTGATATTACTCAGTTTCCAGAAAAATCATTGCAGATTCTGGTTTGTTTTTGAAAAGAATACAGACAGCCTGACCCATTGACACAATCCCTTAATTCCTAAGGGAAGTCTTGTCTCTCACTGTAGTGGTAACAGTTAATCTTAGTACAATATTGTTTCAGAAATACCTGTGCAACTTGTAACCAGCTGTTTTGAGCATGGTCAAGTTAGGGTCATGAAAGGCTCTTTCCTTTTGGAAGCACAAAAGCTACATTCGATGATATTGAAGAGCACTGACCATGATTTTGTTGAACTACTCTGGCATTCCAGTCGTGTCACTTTTCCACCCTGTTTATAGGAAGGCCACAAGAGGTTAAATTGTTTGTCACATCTGTCTCATGAGTGCATCATGTGTTGCCTGACTATTCTTCGTTAAAACCTGAACCTTCTGAAGCATCTAAGTGTCTTCCTAATGAAGACTTGGAAATTCCATGCAGCTGGTTGACTTCAGTATATTCCAGAAGATGGAGGTTTGCACTTGGCAGATCAGAGAGGGAAGTACTGTAACAAACATTATCTTATTTGAGACAATTTGTCATTAATTCATAAATTTTTGGTCAACTTTTTTTCCTAATATGGAAATGACAAACAATGGAAATGGCAAGTAATCTCTTGCAAGGCTGCTTTTTCCACCTACTTAAATGATCCTTAAAGCAATGCATGATAAGGAGAGACTAGCAAAAATATTCTCAGCATAGCAACTGTGACTTAGCACTGCTATCTTTGGGTAAGTCTACCTCACTGGGGAGGTCTGCTGAAGCAAAGCTTTCCATACTTAGGGATTAAACATGTTTTAGAATGAATATGTGAAGCTAGGAAATTCAGCTTTGTCTACTGTCTCTTGCAAAGTTGCCAGTTTAATTTTTACATGTTAAAATAATTCATACAACTCAGATTGTCCTGGGTGCCTCTTACTGAGGAGTTAATCCAAGAAAATTACTGTAATGTTCTTACAGTTTTCTAGAAAAACAAAATAATTGTTGTTCAAATCTCATCCTTAACTGCTTTTTTTAAGCCATCAGATTTCTTCTGGCCTCCCAGTGCCATGTAGCATGACCTAGGAACCTCCTTTCTTTGATTTCTTAAGTTTGACCCTTTGAGAAGAAGCCCATATTCCCACTGCAGGAAATACAGGTCTGCTCTATTCAAATGTGTTGGTTTCAGAAAGTGTGGAGAGCTTCCTAGCTAGTATCAGCACTGTGGTTTTGGTTCAGCCAGGTAGCCCTCCAAGGCACACAACTGAATTCAAAAAGTGTTGTAGAAGTGGAGAAATCCAAGCTCTTGGAGACATGTTCTTGGGACAGTTATCCCACTGAAATCTTCTGCCATGTGCCATTCTCATACTGGCCCAGTTCTGCATGTTAGTCATTGAGAGCTGGCCAAGTTTTGGTTTCTGTGCTCAGATAAATCCTGTCAGGCATGGCTCAGGTTTGCCTGCAGATATATCTATATGTGTTTTGTTTTCCAGATCATAGAGGAAAGTCTTCATTTCCCTACATAGACAACAGGCAACTGAGAAACTTCTATCACAATAGTTATGTGAAAGTTAATATAACAAAGAATAGGAAAAACTATCCTGTCTATATCTGTGTTTTTTCCCTTTCTTTTAGTACTGTCTATAATCTGGTCTACCAGAGACAAATTTATCATCCAGACTAAGTCTGTGAAAACTAGCACAAGACAATATATCCTGCTTTGCAATAAGAGAAGTTTGTTGTATTTTTTGTCAAATTATTTTTGATACAGTCCATAGTTAGGAAAGTGTGTTAGGATTATCTCTTGCAGTGGGAGTGCTCTGTGGAGAAGCAGAGCTGGGAAGCAAGGCTTTTCCTGGCTGCTGACTGAAAGATCTGGCTCTGTCCCAAATCTTGAGTTTACAGAAGTAGATACTGTAGCAGATCTAGGGATTTTATAGAAGGAACTTTTCAGGAAAGTGTTCCTGTTTTGTTCTGAGGGGCTTGTATTTTGGCACTTTTTAAGTTAAACCTGTGAAAGCAGCACAGAGGAAAAACAAAACCACAAGGGAATGGAAATAAACTTCAATATCATTTGCTGCGGTCTCTCAACTGGTAGTGGTTTAGGAATGGTATTCTCCATTCCTAAACTGAAACACTTCAAACCATGCACCACTCCCACCTCCCTTACAGAAGGCTGGAGAGGGGATTTGGAGGCACAAATGGTAAGGATTGTGGATCGAGATAAGAACAACTTCCTGGAAGCAGCAATGAAATAAGAAAAACAAAGGAAAACAAACAGTAAGAGCTACAATATGAGTAGCAGAAGGAGCCAGTGCTACCCAGCCACTGTCTTCACACCACACTTACCTGACCAGAAGACAGCCCTTCCCCCACTCTCAGAAAATGATGTGAGCTGGTGTAGAATAACCTCTGGTCCTAACCATGCTTCCTCCTGGCTACTGCAAAAATTAACCCTGTCCTGGCTGGAACCAGAACACTGGTTCATAACAAGAATGTGTGCTGTAGATGCCTCAAATATTTTGAATAATTGCAGCTTTGAGTTACCAGGTTAAACTAATAGTATTCTACACTATTGTCTGCATGTGGGATCTTTTGGAGTCCCTTTCTGAGAAGTATGCACACTTGGAGATCTTTTAGGAAGAGAAATGAATGGATGGCTTTCCTCTTCTGGTATATATTGAGAGCTTGGTGGTTTGTTGGTTTGGTTTTTTTTTCCTTTGATAACTGTTTTCTGCACTGCTTGCTTTCTTTACAGGTTAGCATTGCTTGCCCAGAAAGGATGGAGCCAATCACAAAGGTGTCTCACATTCCACCAAGTCGATGGGCTCTAGTGTGTAGTTTATGCAAACTGAAAACTGGTGCTTGCATTCAGGTATGTACTTGTCCCATAATGACTCTGCAAGGGCGAATCTGTCAGAAGGGCAATTTTGGTTTTGCATTTTGTTCTTCCTGTGTTCAGAGATGCTTTACAATGGAGATTGCTGTTGGATAGATGTCTACTTCTTCAAAGCCATTTGCTATCAAATTATTTTACTAGACAGAGATTAAGAATTAGTCTGGGTTGCCACCTTTTTAATAAAGCTGAGACATTTCAGAGCCACTACTGTGTATATCAAAGATGGACAGAAAACCCCTTCCATTGAACGCTCTTTGCAAACAAGAAAATGCTGTATTGGGTAATACAAATTTCAAAGGGATCAATAGTTTTAAGAACATGTAGGAAGCTTGTTTTGGTAGGGATGGATTTTCATGTAGTTGAGGTAGTTATGTAATTTTTTTCTGGTTTGCTGTTGCTGTTAGTAATTGAGGCTTTTTGTTTTACTTTGTCTGCAGTGTTCTGTGAAAAGCTGCATCACTGCCTTTCATGTCACCTGTGCCTTTGAGCATAGTTTAGAGATGAAGACTATCCTGGATGATGGGGATGAGGTCAAGTTCAAGTCGTATTGTCTAAAGCACAGCAAGAACAAACAGAATTCACTGCCTGAAGTAGAGGAGCACCCCAAGAGCGTGTCAGAGCAGAAGCAAACAGAGAGTGAGAAAACGAGCCTGCGAGCCCAAAAACTCCGAGAGCTGGAAGAAGAGTTTTACTCACTAGTAAAAGTGGAAGATGTTGCAGCAGAGCTGGGCCTTCCTAAACTTGCTGTAGACTTCATCTACAATTACTGGAAATTAAAGCGAAAAAGTAACTTTAACAAACCATTGTTTCCTCCCAAGGAGGATGAAGAAAATGGCTTGGTGCAACCAAAAGAAGATAGCATTCATACTCGCATGAGGATGTTCATGCATTTAAGGCAGGACCTAGAGAGGGTAAGAATTAACTTGTACAGTTTTGAAAAATTATTTGCAGGTGAGCAAGATCTTTTTTTGTGGATGAAAGTGAGAATGGGGAAAGCAAAGTGAGATGATTGAAAAAATAATAATTAAAAAGAAAGAAAAAGTAAGGCTTCAACTCAAGTGTTTTGATATGCTGCACTGCCTTCTGGAGAGACTTGCAAGAGCTGCCTCTCTCAGTCCAGTGAAAGGTCTGATGTGAAAGGAATACTTCCTGACTTGCTTAGAGGTTATTCCTTTATGTGTTTTAAGATGCATATTTCTGTGCACAATGGACATATTTGGTAATTGACTCTATGACTTCAGCTTCAGTTGAATAAATGTTTAAAAAAATGAGGAAATTTATTTGACCCACCGTTCTAGTTAGTGATAGAGTTTAAATGAGAAAAAAAATGTTGCTTTTATTAAGCAAAAAATAATAATAGTAAGACTTGTTACCACTTGGAGGCTGCCTGTTGGGTCGGGTAGGGTCATCCACAATTTTCAAGTGCTTAGAGGTAGGCAGTGAATGTAAAAAAAAGGTAATAAAATAAAATAGATGTGATGAGGAGAGGGGAAGTAAAAGCAGAAGAGAGGTAATAGTGTTGTAAGAAAAGGGTAAACAGTATTGGAGAGAGAACAACATGAAAATACAGGAAGATTGTTGGAGCTGAGATTTGCACTTCTCAGTGTAACTGTTGTCTTGAATCTGTCATAATCAGTCTCAGATCTTTTCCAGCACTGCTTTTAATATGGAAGCTTACTTTACAAAAAAACTTAAAACCCATAACATACCTCACATGGAGGGTTGGTATTTGGGGGTAGATTGTTTTTTAGTTTTCAAGAGACCATGTCAGGCTTTTTGTTTGATAAATATTTGATTTGCACCAAATTTTGTTGAAATTGATGTATTTATTCTGAGCGGAGGGGATTCATAATTTTAAATGCCTGCTCCAAGTTTCTGAACTTCTGTGCTACAAGATTATATAACTGTTATATCTTGGGATAAATATAAATTTGGGAATCTTGGAATTTTGTTTCTAGGTAAAGAGATTCCAATTCTGAACAGATAGGAGTGCTGGGGAAAGTGTGTTTGGCAGATACCTTTCAACCATCCCCTATGCTGTTTCTGTGTTTTAAAAGCACTTATAGGTGTTTATCAAGAACTTCCACTGTCTCTTCTTATTCTATTGCCTTAGGTGGAAATGTTGCTATTAACTAAAACAAGTAGTAAAAGTAGAATTATGTGGAACTGAATCAGAATGGTTTGGGTTGGAAGGGACCTTAAAGACCATCTAGTACCAATGCTCCCGTCATGAACAGGGACACCTTCTACCACACCGGGTTACTCAAAGCCCTATCCAGTCTGGCCTTGAACACTTGAGAGAGGGGGGCCTCCCCAACTTCTTTGGGCAACTGTTGCAGTGTCTCACTGTTAACAATGTCTTCCTTCTTCACAAAGTAAACTTGCCTTCTCTCAGTTCAAAAACATTACCTCTTTTTCTGTCACTACAGCCTCTGGTCTCTGCCTTTCTTATAATCCCTTTTCATGTAGGGAAAAACTGCAGTGAGGTCTCTACAGACCTTTCTCTTCTCCAGGCTGAACATTTTTTTAATGCATAATTAGGTATGTTCAGTAATATTCACAAGACCTTTAACAAGGGATTTTGCATGTTTTGATTTTGTTGTTGATGCACTTTTTAAACTATATCTGGATTTATTTTCTTATTGCATGTTAAGTCTCCTGTTATTTCTCCATAGGTAAGAAATCTCTGTTACATGGTAAGCAGGAGAGAGAAACTGAAGTTGTCCCACAGTAAAGTACATGAACAGGTCTTCAACTTGCAAGTCCAACTCATTAATCAGGAAATTGCTGCAGGTAATCATATAAATGTAAAATATTTATAAATCCTGCCTGTATTTTAACTAAAGCAGTGTATTCTTTTTATGTTCCTATTTAGTGCTTTTAACATGTAAAAATGCCTTTAAGAATTTTCTTCAAGTACATAGTGAATCAAAGCAGCAACACAAAGAGAACATTTTAATCGCTTAAAATGTTTACTTGAATATTTCTTTATTTTATGGCTGTTTCTGGTATATGCCTCTTGCTTATCACTGTGGCATCCAGATAGCAGAAATGAGCTAGTGGTGAGTGATCTCTAGGTTTTGCACCGTTGGGCTGCTGATCCATGGCACTGGTTCCCCACAGCAAGCTGTACCCTGCTGGTTGGTTCTTCAGCTGAGAAGGCTTTTCTGCCTGCTGCCAGTAGTCGATTCCTTCAGGCAAGAGAAGGAGTGACTGGTGGGAATCACTGCTGTTCTCATGTGCCTTGTGCATGTCATGAACAGTGCAGATTTGCTAGCTTGCCATCTGCAGTTGCTCTCCTTTCTTCAAAAAGAGTTTAAGTGCTCTGGTTGTTAACGGAGGCTAGTAGCTGTTTAGGAATGCTCAGGTGCCAAACCCCACTCTGCTTTTCACATTTACAGCAACTTTTTAAAATAAAGAACACAGTATTTGGAAAGAGGAAGAGTGTATGCATACCAGTGTAGTTACTGGGATTTTTTTTTTAATGGGAAATGCAGCTATTTTACTGTGTAAAATTGAGATCTGGTCTTTCAAGATACATACTTCACCAGTTTAGGGTGAAGTCTTCATGCTTTTTTTCTCTGCCCCTGAAACATGGATAGGTGCCATTAGTACTGATAAGGTTTTTTATGGATTTTTTAAAACTGTTTTAGACCAGACTAGTACTTCATGGAAGCAGTGGCACTCTGAAGCTCCTTGCTTTTGTGTAAATGCATTTTATTAGAAATGTCTACTAAGTTTGTTTAATGTCTTTAAAAATACAATTTTAATACCTATTATAACAGCTTGATACTTGCAGTGGGTGCTGTATGCATGTATTACCATAAACAACTCATGTGTTGAGGTAAAAAACTTCTAAAACTTGGAGATTTTGATAATACAAAGCAGAGAGCTGAACTAAGTCCAAATTGAAACTCAGTTTGAAGCATTGTTTTTTCTTCAGCCAAAACTGAATATGAACCTTTTTTACAGCTTTGTTGGAACAGCTTCAGTCATATCTCAAAACTGGTTCAATTCACTGGCTTAAAGCCCCGTAAAAAGGGCACATTGTTGTTTTTAATGAAAATTTTTAAATGCTTACCTAAATTCCAAAGTTGTGGATAATTTGGAACAGTTTGGTTATCCCAGCTTCTCCTTAGTGTCCTAAAATAATTGCACACTATTTATTTGCAAATGCTTCTTACTGTTGCATGATTGTATAATGGACTATAAAACTTGATACAGAAGACAAAAGAAATTACCCTTTTTAAAAAAGCCTTTTTTTCTTCTGCTTCCTCGCCTCTTTCTCCTGTAGGCCATACACTGACAAGTGCACTAGAGAACACACTGTTCTACCCACCTCCCAGGATCACCCTGAAGCTAAAAATGCCCAAATTAGCATTAGGAGACTGCAAAAATAACTCGCTGAAGCCTGGCAACAGACCGCTTTCTCCTGACAACAACAGCACTGTTTACAGCAAGCGGAGTGTGCCAATGTCAAAGGAATCGTTTGAAATGAAAGCAAAATCTTACGCCAGGTATCAGCACGACAGCAGAAGTAACGGGTTGCTGGCGGGGATCGGCAAGCCTCGGAGTGAAGTAAAGGATTCTGGCCCCACGCAGCTGATGGAGTTTCACCGGGGCCAGCCATCCGGGAAGCCTTTAGCGCTCCAGGCTGCTTTGCACGGACAGTCATCCATCGGGAATGGGCGGGTGCAGCAGGAGAACTCAAGGCTGGTGTCCAAATCCAATGGTCTGATGGGCAGGGCTGGAGATGTGAGCCAGAGAGACAGCTCCAGCCAGACATCCTACGAACAAGAGTCTGTGCTCACGGCTCACTTGGCCAGCCAGAGTGGATTCCGAAAATCCACCATAGAACATTTCAGCCGGTCCTTTAAAGAGGCTACCAACAGTCTGGTGAGGACCACGGAAGATCTCCGGTGCTGTGAAAAGCCAACAAGACGACTTGCAACGAAAGATCGCTTGTGGAGCAAGCAGACACTTGAAGGTGCACCATACCAGGACAATGATGGGTACTGTCCTGACTTAGAGCTGAGTGACTCTGAAGCAGAAAGTGATGAAAACAAAGAGCAAGTGCGGTTAAGACGAAGTAGCTCAGAGAGAGAAAGCCCGAGTAAAGACTTTGGAAGAGACTGTCACAATAGAAACAAAAAGAATATGATATCTCACAGTTCGGTACAAAGGTGATTAGAAGCCCCCACGGGGTAATTCAGACTTTATGTATTCCAGTGTACCAGTGCAAAGCTCAGCATCAAAAGGTTCCAGAAAATAGTCTAGGACCTGTTTAGGAAGAGCTGCAGTAGGGGATGGGGGAGGGGAGAGAAATCAGAGTCGTTTTATTCAACTGTGAATTGGTTTGCAGTCTTTGCAAGGTTAGCTCAGTTATCCACAAAGTCATGTGGAAATCAATCGTGTGTTTTATCAGAGGGTAACATCTGGGAGAGCACAAAGCGGTTAACTGTGCAGAAATTCAGGAAACTGCTTCCACCTTGCCAGCTTAAGTGCAAGGCACTGTGTTCATGTGGAGGCAGTCTCGTGGTGATGGACAGGTTTTAAAGAAGTCCTTGCATTGCTCTAAGGTGCTGCAAGAGACTGCAAACGGAGACACTGAAACTGCGTTGTTACGGCACCTGCAGTATGGCTTTGATCCAGCAATGCACTTGCGGGTGTGTTAGGAAGTTAAGCACGTGAGAAGTCCTGCTGGTTTCCCCAGGAACATTTGTGCTCAGATATCCGAGCGCACGCCGGTGTGCTCTGCTGGATCAGGCCCAAAGTGACTACTAAGCGACGATCCCCTTCTGCAGGAGGCTTTGACCTGCAGTGGCGTTTGCAGGCTCCCTGCGGAGGGCAGAAGCAGGCGTCGCTAGCGCTGCCAAACTCGCTGACCTCTAGACGTGCCCCCATTCCCTGCTTTTGCTGAAGGTTGCGTTTCTCTTCACAATAATTCGCTTATTTTGTAAATATACAACTTCTAGTACTTCAGTTTTTTTAATCTCTGTACATAGATGCTTGTTGTGGGATGCACTTGTAAATATTTTACCCAGCTAACAAGTACAGATGGCTAATTTTGTGGATAGTGTTTACAAAAGTAGATGTACTACTTCAAAGAAAAATGCTATTTGACACTTACATTTAGGCAATCACCGGTGATGCCAGGTTCCTCTTGAAACTGAGATTTCATATCCAGAGGTGTTTTTACCTGGTATTTTTAAAGTCAGCTGAATTAGAAATTATTTCAGCTGATTTTTTTTCAGGTGCAAATTTTCAACCCTAGTTGCCTGAACACAGGCATAGGAGTCTTCTGGCATCTAGGTCTGTAAAATTTTAGCCAGTCATCATTTAGAGTATGATGGTTTAATTAAAAATATTTTTTTTTTTAATTGCTGAAAATCTACTATTTTATTACGCTGCTTTTCAACCTCTGGATTAGTTGCTGTTTCCCAGTCTAACACATTTTTTGTATGTCCTTTTAAATCAGCAGTTGTTAAATAGTGATTAAATTTCAGCCAATACTCACTGAGGAGTTGAGAAGAGAAGGGAATGAAACCCTTTCTATTTGTTTCAAAGACAGGGCATTTTTGTTTGAATGCAAACTAACTTCTTGTTTTACAGATGATATTTGTTGATTAACAAAACAACTGCACTGTTTTTGTCTGAAATGCTGTACATTTCATAAATAGGCAACATCTTCTGTCCCCACATCACTGGCTGAAATGACCCATAGGTCGTGTAGGGCATGTTGTACAGCTCTGTTGAGGGTTCACTTTTGTCTACAAACAAAAAGGCATTCCCCCCACAGCGTGAAGATGACTATGCAGGATCTGAACAGCAACTTGTTTCGCTTCATAGTTTTAATTTATTGCTTTTAGGTTGGGAAATGGCAACAAGATTCTCAGATTTGTTTTAAACTTTGAAATCTCCCTAGTTGCAATAGCACTAGCAGGTCAGGGGCTGGAGGAGTCTTCAGTAGTGAAATAATAAAAAAAATATACTTGGCCAATCTGCTCTGTTTGCTTCATGCATCTTAATTTTTTAAATTTTTTTAATTTTTTTTTTTTTAAATTCTTGATTTTATGTATATTTGTGTAATTGATCTTTCTATAGCTGTATCTTCAAAAATATTTCTTTTGGTGTAAATATGCAGTAGCAATTTAGGTTTCCACATATTTTATTTTTATGGGAAATGCTTTGTGTTCTAAGCCATGGGTCATTCAGAAAGTAAACAAATGTCTGTTCATTTGTATTCTGGTTCTGATTCTCTTAATTCTCCTTCAATATTTATTAGTAATCCTCTCTCACTGGCCATGAAATTTTATGAAGCTTTTATTGGGAACACTTATCTGGGAGGTCAGCAAAGTGTTCATGTTGTTTTGTGGCTGGAAGCATATGACAGAAGAGAGGGAAAATGGTGCTTCAGCAAAACTCAGCATTTCTGCTCTTCTGGGGTTATCAATTCAGTTGTTTCCAGTCTGGGCAATGGTTTTGCTTATTTTTACATGATTTTAATTGACATATGAAGGAGCCCTTGGTTATGTAGTTCTCAAGTATTGTCCCCAAAGTGCATTTGCTAGTTTTTATTGTGCATTCGGTGGCTAACTGTTTTGAAGTATTACCTCTTAACCTTATTTGTCAATTTTTTGTTGTGTTTTTGCATTTTGTTTTATATATATAAATATATATATATTCAATTTTCCAAATGGACTCGGTCTTTTTCAGATGTCCCCTTTTTACAAGTACTTTTTCATTAAATTATGAAACTGCTAACAATATTTTCATTTGTTGTGATTTATTCAGGGCTTTACACTCTGTGTCTGGCAGGTTGTAAAACTCATCAGTACTGTGTCCATCAGGACTAAATTATTTCTGCAGATTTGGCAATACTTTAACAAGTTAAGTATCCAGGAAAACCCCTTCCCCTTCAGCCTCCCAAAAAAAAGAGTCGCTGAGCACTAATTTGCTGTGTATAGCAAATAGTGCAAGCCTGGCTTTCGTTTCTGCCTAGCTGAGCAAATGTAACAGACCATTTGCTGCCCTGGCCTCGCTTTTCAATGTATTTGCTTATGCTGTGGGATGGCTGGTTTTCCCTGGTTGGACAAAGTGACTTATGGAGGAAGAGTCGCAGCCAGGCCTTCTGTCTGATCCCTCTTCTTGTACCCCCGCAGCCGTGCGCAGCTGAACACTCGCCTGTCTGTGTGCAAAGGACAGAGTGGTGTGAGCAGGTTCCTGGGCTCCTGTCTGTTTTACCTGACCTTTTGCTGTAATTCCCCCTGCTCCCACAGGCCGGTGCTGTGAGGTACCTTGCTGGCACAGAGGAGCTGCTCCCTGGGCTGGAGCAGAGAAGAAGGCAAAACGAGAAGGTGGAGGAAAAGGTGCTGGGCTAGCTGCACAAGTGATCCCACAGCATCCCTCCTGCTCTGACTGGCTCTGCAGCTGAAGAGAAGGATGGGATTTGCAATGTGGATGTTGGAGGCAGCAGTGACGCTCCTGCCTGCGATGGGTCTGGCGGCAGCAGAGTGAGTCAGAACTGAGTGGCCAACAACACACTTGTGGACTGGCTTAAGGACTGGAGTGACTGAGCAGGTAGCCCCAGGCAGGATGGAACTGCAGCTGGAGAAAGCTTGGGTGAAATTGAGCTCAAATCCCTCAGCTGCAAAGCAAACAGGAGGTAAAAAAAGGGGAAAAGGCAGTAAAGATGCAGACAGAAGGGAAGAAAACCCAGCACTGGGAAGAAGCAGTACACACTGAACTGTCAGTTGTTTTTCAGGGCCAGGATTTCTTCTTCCCTAAAGGCATCTTGCAATAGATACCAGCAGCAGACTTCCTTGTCATGACTCTCTGACTGGTGGCTTTTAATTCTCTCTCCACATACCATCTGCTTGTGGCTGGGATGTGGGAAAGACAGGGCCAAGGAAGGAGATTGGTGTCCCCATTAATTTGGAAACAGCTACTATTGGTTTGTAGGGTCTTTTCAAATAACTCATTGTGCTTACTTGTTGATGGTAACATGGGCCAAGGACTAAAGAGACTGCACAGTGGTTCTGAGCACCATCATTTCTGCCCTAAAAGAACTGTTTCTCAGTTCTTGTATGCTTGTGTATATCACTTGTAGAATGTTTTCTTTGCACCATGAATCCCAAGCGATTGAAGGAGAAATTAAAATTGTTTAGCTATTAAGCCTGAAACATTCCCTTGATTTGATGTGGTACCTCTGGCGACCTGGCCTGGATGTGCAGGCTGTTCTGTAGACACATGATGTGGATCTGATACCTGGGAGGGACCCAGTGTTTAAAGCCTTCCTCTGGGAGCTGCGAAGATAATCCAGCGAAACCACCGATCCCAGTACTTGTAAAGGTTTAGCACTGCAGGGAATTGACACATCTATTAGGAAAATATGCTTTTGATGCGAATTAAGGAACAAAAGCTGCTTGCACAACCACAGAGCTTGGCATGCAAGGGAAAAATACTGGGGAAGGGCAGAGATGGAAAACAATGGAGTGCCTCGATGCAGCTTCCTTAGGAAGAAGTGAAGACACAGACTTCTGGGCTCTGGTTTCATGAGAGATGCCCTGCTACTGCTGCTTCAGAACCTTCCTTTCCTTCATGGCTGAACACTTTTGCCACTCCTGAAGTCAAACTCTTGTGATGATATGTCCCTCTTGCAGAGATGATTCTGGCTGTGCTGCCAGGCTCTGCTCCTAACCAAGTCAGTGCATCTAGCAGGATGTGACAAGTGGATTAAAGTGACTGCAAGCACACACTTCTGAAAGAAAATGTTACATAGCGATTGGGTAGGTTGTTTGAAATGCCTGTTTCTGTTCCTCAAGTTCACCCCTCAGCAGGAAGCTTGAATAAATTTGTGTGACCACATGGTTGTAGAAGGAGAAGCAGCCTTGGATATTTGCTCATTAGTTTCCCTGCCTCTGTGTATGCTGCTTCCAGATAATCTTTTTCCAGTCGGCTTCTTTTGTCTGGGACAACCTTCTGGATCCACCTTGCCCTGCCCTTTCTCTGGGATTCTTCTATTGTTTCAGGCTGGGCAGATCCTCCCTGCCTTCCATTGCTTTCTCAGCAGCCTTGGAGCTGGGTATCTGCCTCGCCTTGGCTGTTTTATCTGATATACATTGTTTTAAATCTCTGGGTAGGCTCCATAATGACACCTTTATGGTTTCTTTTGGCTTAAACATCCTAAAGACGTTTTTTCTGGTTTCTGTTGTTTTCCTCAGGTGCTGCCCCACCCATCCTAACCTGAAAAAAGAGCACTGTGGAGCAGGACACAAGTTGTAATTTCACAGTTCCATAACAGTTCTAGAGTTGTTCTGCTCACTAAATCAGTGGGCTAGTGTCCTGAGGAAGAATTTAAAACTTAGCACAATAGTAACATAAAAGGAAGGTGCAGTCAAGAAATCTCCTGCTTATCTGAGAGCTCCTGAGCTTGACAGACTTCAAGAGTAGTACCTATAAATAGAAAAAGCGTTATATGCCGTTTGGGAAAATGGCTCTGATTATATCTTGGGAAGTACAGGCGCTAGTGAGGGAATGAGTCATCTGAGAGGGAAAAACATCTCTAAACTAGCCCACCCACTTCACCTGAAAGCGTGGTTGCATTCCTTTGTGGTTCCTTATCTCAGAAGGGTGGTGCCAGGTAGTTTGGGAACCCCTGTCACTGGCATTTTAGGCTCCATTTGCATCTGATTGAATGGAGCCTGACCAAAGCCTTTCCCTCCTTAAAACTGGTTCAGCTATTGTTCTGTTGTCTCCTCTCAAATGAAGTAGGGGCATTGTTTCGATTCTACAATAAGCCAGACATCTCTCCTGGTTAAAGGAAGCACAGATGCCTAAAAGCTGGATGGGCTAGGTGGTGTGGATATTAATAAGCAAGTTATAGTTTACACTCATTACAAATGGCTAGTACATAAACCAGACTCCTGAAATTGTCTGGTTGAACATCTTAAATTAAAGCTCCGTGAAATCACTCTAAATCTGCAGTTAATTTGAAATTTATTTTTGATTTGGCCAGAGGAAGGATCTGCATGCCTGTAAGCGGCAAACACTGAAAGCACTGTTGCTTCAGTTATTCGTCTTTCATTCAAATCAGTTATTTGAATGAAAGATGCTACCTGTCCCTGAAGCCCTGGCTCTGTTGCATGACCTCTGCTGTAGCACATATCAGTGCTCTTTTTTTTTTATCCTGAGGCAACTAAAATGCAAATCCAGGTCACATGGGGTACAAAGACCAGAAAAGTAAGGCATAAATGAAAAATGTCTTGGCTGTGCTCCATTGAAGAATGCTTCCTGAAGCACCCTGTTGCCCAACTGCTCCCAGTACAGAGCAGAGGTCTGGAGAGGCTCAGCCTGGGAACTCCAGATTTGTGAGGCAGTTTAAGGCTGCAGAAACTTGCACTTGTTGCTGCTTCCATGACAAAGATGTTGGAGGTGTGTGTGTGTGTGACAGTGTGAGGGTGTTCATGAAGCACTGGGGAGACTGGCTGCAGTGGGAAGGGTCACTTGCTTAAGCATTGTATTATTGAGAGATGCTTTTTCATGAGCCTGTGGGCAGTACAGAAGGAATTGTGCTGAAAGAAGTCTGTAATAAACTGTAATGAGTACAGGGTGCAATTGTCATTTTTGTGAAAACGGTCTTTAAAGGATAAATACTTCAATATGATTTCATGGTGATTGGTGCAATCCTTTGTAGAAAAGATTCCTTGTCTGAGATTCTTAATCCATTCTGGATTAATTTGTGTGACAGTGGTAAGTGTTAGACACATAAATTAGTCAATGGGCACATATGTGTTGGTGCCACCTTTTACTAAGCAGACATTTGCAAACAGGAAAATGGAGTACTTTGGCAAATGTTTTATTATGTTTAAATACACAACTGTGATCATCCAGACTAGTAAACAATTGAAACTCCTCAGCAGTTTGATCTCTCCTGGAGTTACTTGTTGCTTGCTAACAAATAAAACTTGATCTGGATACATAAGCCAGTTCCCAGAACTATACTTGGCTGCAAACAAGTGCATGGCAGTGCCAACTCTTGCTTTCCAGCCAACTGATAGCAGTGACTGATTTCATGTTTCTACCTCTGCTTTTGCTCAGTGTTTTTTGCTTGTCCCTCCATCTGTGCACCCCCAAATGCAGTATTACCTTCTAGTGGAGAATTCCCATGTGCCCACTCTGGTTTCCCTAATAGAAATAGGCTTGTACTGAGGTAGTGGCTCCTTGGGCTTCACTGCCCTTGGCACAGTCCCTGCTCTCAGCTTGCCCATCTGCTGAGGAGGCCTGACAGACTCTGTATTCAGAGGCAGCTCTTGGGATACAGACAGCTGATAGACAGCATTTGCACTTCATACCAACCATGGATAAGGCATAGAGGCCTCTCACCTTCAAGCAGGAAGGAGGACTAACAGTTGTAAAGACTACAGGTGAAGGAAAAAAGGCAAGGATTGCTCTAAAGATGAAGAAATAGCAGGATTGGGCTCATAAAAGGAGAGAACAACTGCAACTTCCTAGGAATGAGCAGAAGTAAAACCCAGTCTCTATAGGGCCTGAAATAGTTCAGCATCTCTTCTTGCCTACAGTTGTTGATGGTGGGGAGATTCTTCCAGCTCTATGGTGCTCTGAGCTGTTCTTCAGAACTGCTGAGCATTTTCTGACTGGCAAGAAGGGTAATGGCTTCTGGCAGGCTGAGGGAACCTGCAGGCTCGGGGAGGGCTGTGACACCTTACAAGGCCTCCCACATCACATATCTCCTCTTTGTGTTCTTCATGATTGTAGATAAGCATTCCACTTCCCTGCTCCCTCCCACCATGTGGAATAAATGCTAAACTACCAGCCTGTCCTTTGGAAGCCACAGAGGTGCTGTGTCAGCTCCCTGTCAGTCAGATTTGGAGGCCACACGGTGGCCACTCTGTGTCTGCGGTGCAACAGTGTGAAGTTCTCAGTGGGGAAGGCACAAGGCAGCAAAACCTTTGGCTGCCACTTCTTCTGTGCTCTTCTCTCCCACAGTGAAGTTGTATTGGCAGAAGACCTCATCTGATGCTCTCTGTGAAGGCACCTCACCATGGATTCCTCCCTGCTCTGCCTTTCAACAAGCTTGGATTGGCCATTACAGAGAAGACAGAGTAGGGGTGCTGTCCCATAGAACTAGAGATCCAAGCTCCAAATACATGGCACAGAGTTTGTGTTGTAACCTAGTGCTTACAGAAGCTGTTAATTTTCTCCCAAGGCGTGTGCCAGCACACAGCTTGTTTTGATGCCTCCAAACCATGCTGGCAAATGCTTAAGTCAGCAAGGAACAGAGAGACTGGTGAGGTGGGTTGAGGGTGTATTTCCTGTTACTGCTGGATTCAGTAATCTTTTGCATTGCATCCCAAATGGCCTTGTAGTGTGCAAAGACTATGGGAGAGCAGTAAATGTGGCTGAGCTTTGCAACTTCGTTGTACTTAATTCTTCACATATGTTTTTTTGTTGTGTTGTTTTTTTTTTTTTAATTTCTGCAGCTTCTTTCCATGTTCTAAAATGTATGGAAAAAAGGAGAGATATGTGGCACTTTTTGTCTACTTTGTGTTGGTTGTTGCTAATGATTTGCTGGCCTCAGGTCTGAGATGAAACCCTGCTGTTTGTTGTACATGCAGCAGTAGGACAGAAAGAGAAATTCAATGTTAAGCACTGAAGGAATGGAAGCCTATAAAATAGAAGTCTAACTGCTCAGATAAGGTGACAAAAAGTTAATGAATATCACATCAGAACTCCATCAGAAGAAGCCTACATTAAACACTTGTTGGTAAGGTCATGTAGCCCGTGAACTTTCCAAATGTACCACTAATAGAAAAAAACGTGACCAAGTGAAGCCCAGGCTGTGACCACCTGCTTTATGAATAAAGGCAACTAAATAAAAATATTCAACAAGAGATAATTGCCAGGAGGAGGATGTATTATAAGGAACAGATAAAATTTCTAAGAGGAGCTGTGTGGGGACTACTTCCTAAAAGACCCTGCTGGGTGCTATGTGATTACTGTTGCACAGTGCCCCTTGAATAATGGGGCTGCTACACGAGCCAGCTGGAAACCGGAGTCTGGATGGGCAAGAGGCAAGTTTTGGAGCAGCCGAGTTAATTCTGGTTTGTGGGGACACAGCAGCAAGCCAGGCCGTGCCTGCCGTGTGCTCCTGGGTTTCCAGGAGGAGACAAACCAGGCACGGAGCAGTGAGACTGAAGCCACTTAATGTCACTGATCCCTATGGGGATCACCAGCCCCCCAAAACAAAAGGCAGTATGGACAAAAGGCAGTATGTCATGGGATGCTGAAGAGGAGACTTGGGATATAAAAAGTACCCACTGCTTTGAGACTTGAGGCCTGGGAGCTGTAGTGGCCACGGCAGAGAGATAAGCAGGCGCAACAGATGACTGTGTCTGCAAACTTTGATGCCAGCTGTTTACCTGGTGCCTGTGGAATTTTTTGAGACTATACAGCACGAGGAGTAAAAGAGGACGGGTCACGATGAAGGCCCAGGATTTCTGGATAACCGAGGTGCTGCTGCAGGAGCTGTGAAGGATCCCTGGTGCTGAAATCAGGGCCGAGTCTCTGTGGCCGCCTACACCGGAGCAAGAAGGCAGGGAGAAACCCGGCCTTTCGGGAATCGGCCTCTCCGGGGGCTGACAGAGCTGGCCAGGCGGTGGGAAAGCTCTTCTCCCTTTTTCCCTCCCAGCAGCTCTCGGAAGGGGGGTGCAAGCCGCTGCTGTTGGACCGGCGCCTGGCAGGCTGCAGGCGCTGGCCCTGCGGGAGAGGAGGATCCCCAAGGGCCCGGCGGAGAGGAGGATCCCCAAGGGCCCGGCAGAGAGGAGGATCCCCAAGGGCCCGGCAGGCCAGCCCGCCCCTGGCGGGGCACCCAGGGCGCCGCTTGCCCTCTCCCGGCCCGCTATAAGAGCTGCTCGCGGCTGGCAGCAGCCACGGCCGGCCGTGCTGGGGGCGCGCTTCCTTCTCACTGTTCCCCATATCTATTGCTGCTGCTCGTCCGTCCCGTGTTCGCAGGCAGGTAGGTAGGCACATGCACACGCATGTGTGTACGGGACACGGCGCTGCGCCCCAGCAGCCGGGCATGCGGGGGCGGGCCCGCCGGCGGAGCGGCCTTTGCCTCCCTGCGCCCGCCCGCACCCCCCCGATTTAATTGTTTCCCTCCCTTTTATTATTACCCCTCTTTTTTTTTTTTCTTTTTTCTTTTTTTTTTTTTTTTAACCCCCACATTTTTTCCCCGCCGTTCCCGCTCCCCGCAGCCGTGGCGGGGCCGGGGTGACAGGCGGTGACGATCCCCTCCGCAGGCCATGTCCTCCCTGAGGATCGAGTGCGTGGCCAAGGAGGGCTGCAGGATCGGGGAGTCGCCCGTGTGGGACGAGAAGGAGGGCGCGCTGCTGTGCGTGGACATCACGGGCAGGAAGGTGTGCCGCTGGAGCCCGCTCACCGGGGAAACGCAGGCCATTCCCGTGGGTAAGGAGCTCTGGAAAACCCTCCTGGGACTCGGGCTGTGAGCCTCGGCAGCTGCACGGTGCTCGGAGCTGGAGAGCTTCCCCTACAGCCTGCCTTCTTCGCTGGCCAGCATGCTGGGAGACACTAAATACAGACCAGACCCAGTCCTGGGGACTTTCCTTACGACTTTTTGCTACTGGGTTATGTTTGATCTATTGCTTTCCCCTCTAAGCTGTCCACAGCTTGATCTCCTTAGCTCGTACCTTGTCCCAGAAGTAAACTTCTTCTGTTGGTGTCTGCAGTAGTTCTGATGCGAGTGACCAATGCTCACAACATCTTCTGTATTAAAGGAAGATTTCCAATAACGAGTTAAAAAGTTGATACTAAGGTAGTGGTGTCACCAGCTAGAGTCTCAATGGTTCAAGTATTTTTTCTAGAAAGGAAGAAATATGCTATTAAAAAGTGATTGCGTTAAAAAATGATTGCAGATTTACTGCTGGATATGATAAATATTTGTGTTGGTAGACAGCTCCCTCAGTGGTTTCAGTACTATTTGTTGTTTTCTCACATTCACTAGCACTTGGTAAAAATCAATTTTGTCTACCTATTAGATGTTCACATTACTCACTAGAAACTGATCTGGGCTTATCTGCCTTTCAGATTATAGTAGTTGCCAATTTCAAGATGAGAGAAGGCCTGATGCTAATCTTGGAAATGTTGCTTCCCAAATTTACCTCCTCTTAGCTTAGCTGAGGGAGTGTGCTTCTCCCTGCCTTTCCCCCAAACTGATCTACTCTCCAAGGTGTAGTATTCTACTTGTGGCCTCTCTGGAGATGTGGAAGAGAGAGTAGCTGAAGTAGCTATTTTTTAAATTTATTTATTATTTTAATTTTTTTTTAAAAAAATTGAATTGTTTCCTCTCTTTAACGATAAAATAGTTATAATTAATAGTTGTGCCTTTGGGAATGCCATGATTAAAAAAAGCCAACAAAACCCCAAACAACCAAAGAATGCCATGTGATTATAGTAGTGGGTTTCCAAAGTGGAAACTAAGAGAAATTATTCATTATTACAACTTTTAATAAGAGAATTACAACAACCCCGTGCTCAGAAACAACTTCAAATGCCCTTTATAATTCCGCAGGGGAAACACCATAGCTGCATTAACTGTGCCTGGAGGGGACACCTATGGTCAGTTTTCTCTTGGGCATAAGATGGTGCTGCAAATCAATCAATTCCTGCAGAATGCTGCTTGAACAAAGCCCTCCGGGGTCTCAGGGCACTGAGCTGGGTGCACGGGCTGAGGCTCTCCTTGCACTGGGTCTGTGCAGTGAGCAGCAGGGTGGCTGTGTCCTCATGCACCCCTTGCCTCTGGGGTGATTTGTCAGGAAGGTATGGTGGTGGTTATAAATGTGAAAGTATTTCCTAATTATACCCCTGCAAAGCTATAAATACAAGAAATGTTTCAGTTTTAAATTAGAAAATTAGTGACTAGTCCCATTTATAGAAAATATTATGCCAGACTCAGCTGCCCTGCCTAAAATTATTATTCCTTAGATTGCATCTGATTGTAGGCTTTTACAGAAATGTTGTCTTCACACTCACTGGTTTTGTTGGTTTTTTTACTAATTCCTTTATAGTAACCTGCAATTGAGGTTTTATAGCTCAAGTGAGTGTAAACTAATCATGGAGCGCTTACTAGTTTTCAGTTTTGTTTTCGCTCTTGGGAAGCTCTGCCACTCCATGGTGTGTTTTTGGTGCTGCTGGAGGCTGGTTTGAGCGGCACAGCAGAGTGTGGTGTGGGAGGGTGTCTCTCCTGCCCAGTGTGACCTGTCCCAGTGCAGAGATACTCTGCCTCCATCACTACAGGGCTCATTTACACAGGAGCTGTGCAAAATAAACAGGGTTGCTCTAGAGCTCTTGTGGCAATTGATTTTTCCCTCGGTGAAAGGGAAACACATGCAGTAAGCTATTGTAAAAAGCATATGTTCCTGTCCCCCTTTTTATACTCTTTTTTTTTTTTTTAATAAAGCACCTAGCACAACTAAGTGCTGGTAATGATTATAGCTCCTGGTAGCAGTGGTCATACTCAAGTTCATCTGGGATAATCCGTTTCTATGTATTTAAACATCAATTTTGTTGGTAGAAAAGTAGATTGTTTCTCTTGCCTGTGGTTTCGCCGAGTTCAGCTGGCATGTCTAAAGTGGGCAGAAAAGAAGTATGTATCTCTTCACAGCACATCTCATTTTTCAATTTCACCCCATTTCCAGATGCTCCTGTGAGCTCTGTGGCTCTCCGGAAGTCTGGGGACTATGTCATCACCCTGGGAACCAGCTTTGCTGCTTTGAAGTGGAAAGAGGAGCTGGTGACCACCATTACTCAAGTGGACAAGGATAAAGCAAATACCCGGTTCAATGATGGCAAGGTGGATCCTGCAGGGAGGTATTTCGCAGGTATGCTGCAGTCTCTCTCCTCCCTCTGGGTGCTTGCTGGGTTGTGGTGATAAGATGTAATGATCAGTTCTGGATGCAGCAAGTTTTCCTTCATAGTTAAACAGTGGGGATTTATTTTGCTATCTTCAAACAGAGTTTAAACCCATTTACAAATCTGTTTATATCACCTATGCACTATCTAATCTGGACTGTTTTGTTAAAAAGAGGCTGACTACTCGGAGCCTGCCTAGTTTAAGATAACTGGCCTTGCCTCTTCCCTGTCAGTTGCTTGTTTTAAACTTTGGAAGGGTGCCAATAGAAAATACTTTTCCAGTGAGGAATTTATTATATTTTGTGGTTTGTTCTCTGTAACTCAGAATATTATTTCTAAAAACTAAGGGACTATTCATCCTGGAGATGAGAAGGCTCAGGGGATCCCACCTGACTGGGGAGGGAGTAGAAGAGCTGGAGGCCAGGCTCTGCTCAGTGATACCTACTGAAAGACCAGGAGTGGGCACACACTGAAACTCAGCCAATTCCGTATGAACGCAAAAAAATTCTTTTAACTGAGAATGATCACACAGTGGAACTGATTGTCCAGAGAGAGTATGGAGTCTTCATCCATGGACATCTTCAGCACCCATCACTGGTGGGAGGAACCTGTGGTGTCTGACCCTGCTCTGAGCAGGAGGTGATCCTGATGATGCCCAGAGGTGCCCTCCAGCCTCAGCTGTGATCCTGTCCTCCTGTTTTTTAAAACACCATTCTGTGCTTCTGCTGTGTCGCTCAGTCCTGAGGCCTACCTTAACCTGCATTTACCCAGCCTCTTCTTGAGCCAGTCTCAGCTGCCAACTTCAACCTCAAAGACGAGATTTGCTTTAAAAGAGGCTTTAGTGTAAGACTCATTCTGAGGGAGGAGGTAATGTTTTTCCACTCTCTCAGCTCCACAAGACATGAAGATGTATTGTAAGTTAAATGCTGGCCACACCTATCTTAATATATGAATGACTGAATGAAACATTTTGCAGGAATCGTGCTGCACACCATTTCATTTTGATGAACAGAAATGTTCATTAAAAGAACAAAGGCTGTGTTTTGCCACCTTCTGCTAAAAGCAAGCGCTTTGGAAGTTCACCTTTTTCTTTTGCTTTTAACTCAGTTTATTCCTCAAATTTCAGAAGCCCGCTGTGGTGCTCCCTTCTACCTTGGCAGTGTGATCTGGAGGAGGGTCCATTTACTCTGAACCTGCTTTCTCCCCTTTGGCTCTGCACAGGTACGATGGCAGAGGAGATTCGTCCCGCCGTGCTGGAGAGACACCAGGGCTCTCTCTACACCCTCTTGCCTGACCTCTCAGTGGTGAAGCACTTTGACCAGGTGGACATTTCTAACGGGCTGGACTGGTCACTGGATCACAGAATCTTCTTTTACATTGACAGCTTGTCCTACTCGGTGGATGCCTTTGATTATGACCTCCAAACTGGAAAAATTGGTATGAATGGTTGTGTTTTAAAATAATTGTTCGTGCCTAAAGACTGTGATGTTTGTTTCTGCTCTGGTTATTCCACAGAGATGATCAGAGCTTTGGGAGCAGGAATCCAGAAACCTCTTTCGAGCAAAACAGCAGAAGCCATATTAACACCTGTCTGCGCCTGCGTAGGCTCCTGGCTCAAACCAGTCAGGGTCGTTTGGTAATACCATAAAGTATTTAAATTGCGTGGCAGTTTGAGCAGTAATCTGTACCACTGTTACTAAACACAAGGCATATCTGATCTTCCAGTAAAAAGGACAAAGTGTATCTCACCTGTCTCTTCCTGTGGCTGCGTGTTTCTTGTTACTGGGAGCACAGGCAAAGTGACAGCAAGCTTGAAGTCTTGCGCAAAACCTCTGCCAGCTTCACTAGGTGTTTTTTCAGTCCTCACCCTGTTTTGTTTTTTAAAATACAAGCTACTGAATGAAGATTCTGCAGAAAGAACAAGGCAACAACGGTAGCAGTAACTCAAAGCTTCCTTCGTTAATTTAAAACAAAACAACGCCTTAAGGGCTTCTACAAGCTTGGGCAAAAGAAAAATTCCGGTGACTCGGACTAGTAATTTGCTTTTGAGTACACGGGCTGCAGTATTTTGCTTTGAAAGAACCCAGCCAATTTGATGTTTAGTTTTAGAACTCTGAATTTAAAGTAATTTTGGATGTAGCACCTTGTCCTAATGTCTCTCTGCTATGGCTTACAACTGAATTTTTCCTCAGAAAATAAGGTACTTCTCTCTCTCTCACTCGCTCTTGCTCGCTCATTCTGTGGGCAGTCTGACAATCCCCAGGAGCAAAAAGGAAACTCATTAAAAATATTGCTGCATAGGAGAAACATTGAAGTTGTCAGAGCATAAAATAAACAATGTTGGGAAGTTGGGTTTAATTTTCTTTAATAACAGTGGATAAAAGTTCAGATAGAGTTGTTTGTTTTTAGGTCAATAGTATGCCTTTGAAATTGATGTTTTTCCTAACTCTGTGTTTATGTAAGCTCTCAGTTTATATATCTGAAAGTCAGTTTTGTGTTGGAGCAGTGATTATTGGCACGTTCCAGCAAACTGTTTGAAAAGTCTCCAGCTGGAGCAACCCATACTGGAAATGATTCAAAGTGCTTTTAGAATAAGTAATTAATTTTATGAATATATCTAACATTAATTTATTCAGTTATTCATTTAATATTGCAAGTAGAGAACATGAGTAGTGCGCTAGAAATGAATGCCAGAAAGAAGGATTATACTTTCAATGGATAGAAACTGATCCACAGGCTTTCATGCTGAGAAACAACTGTCTCGGGAAACAAACAGGGCAGCAGACACAATCTATTTCTTTCATGAGAAAAAAACTCAGGGCCTCAGCACAGCTTTTGAAAATAATGGTACAAACAACTCTGCTGGGCTGTGACTGATAAAGATTTTAGCAACTGTCTCGCTCAGTTCTGTGTTTTTTCTAACCTGCAGGCAACCGTAGGAGTATATACAAACTGGAAAAAGAAGAGAGCATTCCTGATGGGATGTGCATTGACACAGAAGGCAAACTCTGGGTGGCTTGTTATGATGGTGGGAGAGTGATTCGCCTTGACCCTGAGACAGGTAAGTCCTTGCAAAAGATGGACTGGAATTTTGTGTTAAAACAAATCAAACCAACCAACCAACCAAAAAAAACCCAAAAAGCAAACCAAACAAAAAACCACAAAACCAAAAAAAACCCAAAAAACCCCAGAGTGAGAGGTAGGGATTTTTCACCTCACAGAAATGGTATGTCTGCTCTTTTATTAAAAAAACATGCTTTTTTTTTTTTCCTCTTTTTTTTCTTTTTTATTATTATTTCAAACAATTTTATGTCCCTGCTCTCAAAAATTACCTTTGTAAATAAGTCTCCTTTGTTCCCAGCATCTGTAGTGTTGGAAAAGATAAAGTTGCTAAGGACACCATCATTCTACTTGTGAATTGAGTTAGCATCCTCTTGCATCCTCCAAAATTAAGACCAGTATTTATCTCATTGATAAATGGGAAAGATGACTTAAACCAATTTTGAGTCTTGTTTCTTCAGCTTAGTGTATTATTTTGGGCAGCCTGCTGGATTTTATTAAAAATCCCACAGGACACTGATGCCAGCAACGTGTTTTTTATTACTGGGAGTTATTTGCACGATCAGTTTTGCAATGAAACAATTAAAAAAAATGTTTAATGAATTCCACAGCATTTTATCATTCCCACAGTAATGTCTTGGGTGTGCCCATTGTCTGAGTCTGTTGTTCATTGCTGCTCTCATTTGGACTCATTGGTGTGCCAGGGATGATTTACTCTGGGTAGAAAACACATGTAAAGCACTTAAGGGAAACTGAAGCACACTGGCTGCAAGAGGCTTTTGGGTGAGAATGGGAGCATGATTTTGTTAGCTCCCAGACAGCACAAGTTTGCATCATGCAGCAGAAGAGCAACTGCTCTGGGATACATCTGAAGCCCAGAGATTTTGTGGGACTGCAGATTCAGGGACACCAGTGCTTTGTCTGGAGCGCACAGCAGACCCTGGCACACGTGCACCAGCCTTGCTTCTGACTCTGCTGGAAACCTTCACTTGAGGCTCAGGCTGTGCTTTCCCCCTCACCTTTTGATATGCAGCCATCCAAAGTCTTGCCAACCTGTGGGACTTCTCCAGTTCTGCAGAGTTTGCACCCCAGCCGTACGAGAAAGAAGCTCCAGTTGGGAGATGCCAGCAGTGCTGGGACTTGTTTCTGGACCCACGTCCTCTCTGGTGGGCACAGCATTCCTTGGTGACATCCACCAGCCCTCTAAATACCCTCCTGGGGTAACAGATTAAATAATTTTTCCTCTCTGGTTCACCGTTTCTACCTTTTTCCTGCCTGGCCTTTTTTTTTTCCCCTGACCTTTTTTTTCCTTCCTTTTTTTACTTATTTTCCTTTTCCTTCTCCCTTTTGGAGGTGTTTTCATATGGGAAAGCTAGAAGGAATAGTGTCTGTAAGCAGATGGATAAGGATAGTAAAAATATTGATGGTAGAGAACATATCCCTAATGCACTCCTAGTCTTTAACCATGCTTAGAGATGGATGAGGTACTGATATGTAGGTAGTCTATTTCTCAATGTATTTTTCTTCCATGGACCTCTTCTGTCTCCCCCTCACCCATGTCATAGCACTTGCAGGGAACAGTGTTAAGAAGTTTCACAGGATAAATGTCCGTGTCACCTTTTTTTGTAACTATCTCATGCTTATTTGCCCTTTCATGCTATCGCTATAAAATAATATCTAAAATCTGCAATTTGCTGAATTCAGAATGAACTGAAATTATTTAGGGAGATAACCCAGGCATGTCTGAAGAGAATCCTTTGAGAGCCTCTTTTAATGCACAGTAGACATTAAGTGTGGCTTGAATGGCTGTCAGCCAGTTGCAGATACATCCATCGATAAAGAGCTCATCTAAAGCACGGGAGGGATTTTCAGGTTTCAATGATAACAGAGCCTGGACTTTGTTTTTAGGGCAATGGGATGAGGAAACTTGTTTGGCATCTTTCCTAAGTGAAGGTTTTTAGGTTCAGGGTGAAGCAGCTTTTCGGGTCTAGGCTTCTTTAGCAGAGATGGCTGCTGCCTTTGGCCGGAGGATGTGCTACAGGGAAAGGCTGATGGCTGATCCCGCGGGGTTTGCAGAGGACTCAAGGGATGTCTAGCTTACATGTTACCAAGTCTTGTCATAGCTTCTGGTCACTTAATGACCTGCTAGTTTTATTCTTTAAATTGGAATCCTAGAAGCATTAAGGTTGGAAAAGACCTCCAGATGGAGTCCACCCCTAAATCATCTCTTTAAGTACCACATCTACATGGTTTTTAAGTACTTTCAGGGATGACAATTCTACCAGTTTCCTGGACAGCCTGTTCCAATGCTTGAAACCTTTTCAGTGAAGAAATTTTTCCTAATATCCAATCTAAACCACAATTAAATATTTTATAGTTCTTCCTAATGATTGTTTTTAATATCCTTTGACTTTTATAGTGTCAAAAAGATTTGCTGTATTTGTCTCTCCTATAGAGATCAAGCACAGAGTAATACTTCAGATAGATTGTAGAGCATCCAGGTGCAGATTTTCTTGAAACTCCAGGGAGACACCTCAGAGCTTTGTAAATTATGTCTTCCAGGCTGTTATCCACTGATACAGTTGTACAATTGCAACCAGGGTCTATCCCCTTGTCTTTGGGGCTCATGCCTCTTTTCCTACAGTCCATGTTTTTTCCTTTTGATTGCCCTTCCCACTCACTTTCTCCCAGACTTGGTGTCAGTCAATTCCTAGGCTTCCCATCATCAAAGGTACTTTCCTGCTTTTCAATACATCACTAAAGTTAGTTGCTATAAGGGGACCAAATCCTTTATAAAAGCAGTTGGGAGGACTGAAAAGTTACACATTTTGTAAGGAAATTCATGTACTTTAGCATATTTCTAGAAAGAGAAAGTCACTTGTAGGTACATAAAATAGACATAATGAGAATAGGCTGTTATTGCCCAGGATTAGCAGAAATTTTGGAAAAATCTGCTGCAAGATGTCTTGACAGCCTTCTGGTTAGGGCTAGAGGCGATCCGTTCACTGCCATCATTAAGACTCTAGTTATTTGTTGGCATAATAAATGACACATAGTATTATTTATGGTAGTGCTAGCTTTTTATAAACATCAGACATGTCCTATGATCCCTGTTTTATGCAAACTTGATTTGAAAGACTATTGAAATTTCAGGAGAAACTTCTAGGAATTAATCTTCCTTAACCGCAGGCAGTAGAGGTCTAGCAGGAGGTACGCCTCCGTAACGCTGCATGAGGTCTGCTCGCTCCAGGCTGCCTTTGTAGTTAAAAGTAGAAAAGTCAGCAGGTCTAGGGCGTGATTCATGTGACCTGTTTCAGAGAGGAATTCTATCCCATTTCCATTGACTCCATGGACAGCCTAGATGCCGAGCTCAGATACCTGTTTGTGCTATGGATGTTAGCATTTAATTAGAGGATGAGCTGGGATTGAAGTTGGATTTGTTGGTGATACCTGAAACTGAAACTTGTCAAATGATAAATCGTCAACAAACAGGGTTCACAGAAGTCTGGTTTCTCCCTGTCATGGTGCTCATCAGTCAGGATGGGACCTCCCCCAGCCCTGGTTCCCGCTTTGGCAGAACACCTGGCTCAACAACGGTTATTTGCCATAATTTGTTTAAATTTCTTGTTCTAAGTAGACAAACAGGAAACATCATGCATGTTTTCCTTCAGGAAAAAGACTCCAGACTGTGAAACTTCCCGTAGACAAAACAACTTCCTGCTGTTTTGGAGGAAAGGATTATTCAGAAATGTATGTGACTTCTGCCAGTGATGGGATGGATAAAGAGTGGCTTTCACGGCAGCCTCAGGCTGGTGGGATTTTCAAGGTGAATGATACTCTCTCCTTTCATTTTAGAAGGTCATTTTTTCACTCCTGATTGTTTCAGGTAGCAAAACTCCAGTTTGCAGTGGTGGGAAGCTGGAAGAAGATAGCTGTTAGAACATTGGTCATATGTGTTAAGCTGCTGTTTGTATTTTTTGTTCCTGTTGCAGAAAGTTAAATGCATTTAGAGATTTGAAGATACTTTTAGAGTTTAAACTTTGTACCAATGCTGACAGTGCAAATTTTCTATGCAATTGTCTCTTTATACTTCTCCCTCTCCCAACACTGTTTGCGTTTTCTATTTATGGAAAGGATGGGTAAATACATGTCTTAATCAGTGGCTGATAAAAGCATCTGATTTATTTATTTTCTAGTTAATTATCATGAAGTTATCTCTTAAAAAAATTATTCCACTGGGATTTGTTTTAAAGCCCTGCTCTTTGTGTGTGCATGCCGAAGGTTACATTGTGAACTGCAGAATTAAGGCTTAGCAGTATCTAAGAGAAGAGGCTTTTGGGGAATGGACTTTGGCCTGTGATTACTGAGCTTTAGAGAAAGAGCATGCATTGAAATTCCAGGCTGTGATGAGCTGATGTGTGCAAAATATATCAGGATGTCAAGCTGAAGGACACGGTCCTTTTCTAAATTAAAGCATGTCTAGTTGTGTAAGGAAACCAAGTGTCTGATAATGGTGAATTAACTCTCTAATTGTCTTTTTTTCTCTGTGTTTTAACAGATAACAGGACTGGGGGTGAAAGGAATTCCACCATATCCATTTGCAGGTTAAATACACTCTTCAGAATGGATTAGAGAGGGCTGATGTAAGCAAGACAAGTCTGAAGGTCTTAGTCTGGTGCTCAGCATCTTTTGCTTTGAAACCATAACACCATTAGAATATTTTATCAGGAAAGGATGAAGAACTACTAAGATACATGGAATATTTTAAAACTGATCTTTTTTCTCCTTCTAAACTTACTTTAAATATATGATGGTACTTTTTCTGTTATGCTAAAAAAGATTCTCATCCTAATAAGCCACTGTTGTAATTCTATTTTATGATTAAATAATATTTTAATAACTTTTTATTGAGTGTTTTTCTGTCTCATTTGCAACTTATATAGTTTTTCTGATTAAACTTGTACTGATTAAAGTTGTACTGTCTCTTTTACATATTTTCAAAGTTCCTTATAAAATGCCCTTTGGTGGTCTTACCACTGTTTTAACTGTAATTTTGTCCTGTGGAGTTCTCAACAAGTGAAACATTAATACCTCTCACTGTGCATCTGCAGCTTCCTTCTAACAGGCCTCAGCTGCGGCTGTGCTTAAATTAACTCTGGCTGGAACTGATCACCCTCTCTTCCCAGTGCCTGTTACCATGTTGCTAATTTTGTTAAATACAAACCCAAAATTTTTGAGTCAAGAACCGTATCCTTTCCTATCCTTTGAAAATCTTGTCCTGTTCTGGGGACGTCCACGATGACCGGAAAACGTTGGGCATTTTTGGCCATTTGTGCATAAAGCACAACCTGCACATAGCTCCTCCAGAACCAGCCTCCCACAGAGTACAGAAAGACAAGGCAGGCCCACAAGCCCAAAAAGCCACTGCTTTTATAAATGTGAAGGAAGGGCAAGATCTATTGCAATTTCTTTACACCACCTGTTGTATATGAAAACCTACTCACTGGGATTGCATTTTTGCTGTTAACTTCAGGCTTGTGTGTACTGCAACAACTGTCACGTATCTCTGTTGGATTTTAAACTGCAGATTTTTGCTCTTGGAATGTTACATGTTCCCATATTAGTGCACTTCCATCTGCAGGTGGAATTATAGCTGTGTGTCCCCATGCTGCTGTGTGAGAGTAACCCACCAAGTGACTGCCCAGTGGGCCTGTGGCAGCACGTTTTCTCTCCAGGTAGCTCCAAGAATCAGTACGCAGTGGTTTGACATTTCTGCAGGCTTGTTGCAGTTGGTTTCTGATGGATCATCTTGTGTTGGTTGTGCCCTCAAGTGTGCAGTGGGTGACCTAGCTGCCCACCAAGGCCTTGATGCTGCTTTGGTCCTAGGGTTCAAAGATTATTTTGTGCACATTACTGTTTTCCCTCTTCAAATCATGCAGGGATCTGTCTTGGCAGCTGGAAAGAAAAGATTTAAGCAGCCTCACTTAGTGTGAATGACTATGAGGCAGTGAAGGAAGCTGGGCCTTGTTCTTTGGAGTGCATATATCCTTCATTTTCTTTGTGCTACAAGGCAATCTAAAAGCACAGTATTGAGTTGAGAGAGATGGTGAATGTGGCAAGTTTAGGGCTCTGACTCGCTAAAATCACAAACCTGGTGACACCTGCAGCTCAGGTGGTTGGGCTGCTGTGGTTGATCACTAGTGGAGATCTAGAGATGCAGCAGAAAATAAGTGGACATAAACACAGATAAGCTCCTTCTGCCATCACTGTTGAGGTTTTGTACCTGTGCACATCCTCATACCACCACAATGGCAGTAGGGTGATTGCCAGCACAACACAAAAAAACAAGACGATCTCTTCTATGTTGTTGCTGCATTAGAAAGGTAAGAGCAATAGCTTGTACAGGCATGAAAAACTGGGTCAAAGATTAGTTTATCAGAGCTGGCCAGGAGGCACAGGGAGGATGATGTGGCTGCTGGAGCCCCTCTTCCTCTATGCTGTGCATGGGTGGCACTGGGCAAACGTCTAAATAACACGTTTCTTTGTGCTTGTGAGTGTGAGCACAGAGGCAGGTAAAATAAGCTGCTGCAGACACTTTACAAATGAATGCCGCCTCCCCCTTCTGTAAAAGCTCGACTTTGCTACGCAGGTTTCGTGGGCTTCCCATGAGCAGGAATAGCCAACTCTGCCAGGAGAGTTGCATTTTTAATGTTGCCGAGATGCCCTGGGAGCGCGTCTCAGTGCAGCCTCCAGTGCAGAGGCTGTAGCTGCTTCCCGCACCCCAGCCCCGAGGAGCCCAAACTGGTGCTGCTGGCATATTTTGACTTGAGTCCCATGACAGAGCGCTGGATCTGGCAAACTGGAGCTGAGCCGTTGCCGGTTCCCTCAATTAGGAAGGCTTCCTGACTTTAGTTTAATCCCTCGCTTATTAATGGCGCTCACCTCTTTGATCAAATACCAGCACTGATTTCAATTAGGGTTGAGCAAGAACCCAGTGACAGGAAAGGCTGTATCAGGAGGAGCAGCTGCTGTGCCCTGAAGGGTTTCTTCACCCTCATGACCAAAATCTATAGTCATAGGTGAAGCGTAGTTGTTCCCAACCAAGCTGGAGAAAGCTCTTGTAATCCTTTGCTGGCAAAATAGCTCTGCTGAAATAAAAGCAGGCGGCACTGACTGCCTGGGGAGCTCCAGTTCTTCCCATCTCAAGCACAAGGGAGGGACCAGGCCTTTCCTACAAAAGGGCGAAGCCACGAAAAGATAAGCTTTGGCTTCACTTTTGGGCAACACTGTCAAGTGGGATACTGCTGGGGTGAGTACCTACATCTGTGTCTGCCCAGGGTTTTTATTACCTGAGCCTTTGATAACTCTGACCATGCCTGTTAGAGACAGTGCTCTCCCTCCAAGAGGGAGACAGCTGCAGAGGTGCATAAATACTGTAAGGGGTAGGGACAACCCAAATAACAAGCAAAGCTGAACTTCTAGAGCAATGAATGACAGGATGGACCCTCAAGGGAATAAGTAACACAAGAATATTTTGGGGAGTTATGGGGAAAAAGAGGGAAGCAATGGTTTACTAGATATTTGCAAAGCCGCAAGGACAAATTCCAAGCTATTGTCTGAGCACATGCCTGTGGGGAACAGTAGACAAGCACAATTATTTAAATACCACATTATGTGGTGCGATAATGCCTTGATGCTCTCACGACTACTCTATGTTGATAAAAACTAGGGACTGTAAAAAGAAGCGGTAAGAGCTGCACTGGAGGACACTGAAGCAGTGGGAGAGAGGAAGCCACACCAGAAGGAAACAAGTGGTTAGGTGTCAGCCAGAGATACAGGGGTACGTGGCTGCCTTTGGCCAACTTCACTAGAAACTTCTGCTTTACAACACAGCAACATCAGAAACAAACAAAGTGCGTGGCAGGGCCAGCCTCTTTATGTTGTGGAAACAATTAAAAGAATGGCTGGCTGGCTAGCAAATACATGCACTTGCTACTGCAGAGTTGCACCATTCATCAACAACACCCACAAAATCTTTGAGATGTGTCTCTTCCTAAAGTGACCGACTTCTGGAAAGGCAGACATGGGGGATGTTGAAATGGCAGCGTGGGAGATGTGGTATTTGTGTTGGTAGCCTGGAAGCGGTCAGGGTAGGAGTAAGAGATGGTGCAAAATGTGGCAGGGGCATCCCCAGAGCATTTATAGCCACATAAATAAATTAGAGAGATGTGTTCTGGTATAATTTTCCCAGCTGCTGTCCTTCCTGTGCCACCAGTGATCCAGCATCCGAGTGCTCACACAGAAAGCTTCGTGTTTGGTGTTTTCTGTTGCAGCAAGGTGAATTCTTCGTCCCTCTGCCTGAGTTGGTTTTATTTTGCCGTAGCCTGTGATAGGGAAGTTAGTCAAGCCACCAGAAGTGAAGAGCTGCGTGGAAAATGTGGTTTTCTCCTCCAAAATCCATTAAGAGAAAATGCTTTGGAAAATATTTTGCAGAAAACAAGATAACTTATGTTTTTGATTTTTTTTAGTTGAAAATTAATTTTCAGTTAAAATTCTCATAAGCCAGAATTTTCCTTTTGAATGTGTCTTTCAGCTGAAAATGCTGTGAAAAAAAATGCATATTGTTCTACTTGAACCTCTCTTCAAAGCTATAAAAAAAGGTTATAAAAAGGAAAGCAGAGGGTAACATGGTAATTTTTCTCAGAGCAAGCGGAGACTGAGGGTTTATTCTGAGATGAGATGGAGCCATTGGAGGCCAAGGAAATCTCAGAAGGGTCCTGAAGGCACCCAGAATCACTTTGTAATTCGGTGATTTTGGAAGGAGTTTGAATTGGAAATATTACTGGCTTTTTCCCTAGAAATGTTTGAATTTGTCTCTGTCTTAGGGCTGTAATTTTTTAATCTCTGAATGTGGTTGATGGTGACTGTGATAGGATAATACGACTATCTTGTCTACTTGCTTATCAGGGAAACATGTTCATCCTGTGAATCACTTGAACATCAAATTAAAAAGTTCATTGAAGTCTTTCAGGATAAAGAAAGGCATTGTTCCTGCATGCTGTATTGGGGGTGATTTCTCTTAGGTGTCCTCTGCCCTCACTGAGTGTGGCCCTGCCACCAAAATTCTGGTGGTCGCTCTGGCTCTGTCCAGCTTGGACTCTGTCCCCATGACACGCCTGCCTTGTCCCCACCTTGCTGGCCCTGCTATCACCTACGTCTGCTGAGCAGGGCTCAGTGACAGAAGGCACTCGGCATGTCCCACCTTTGCCTCCCACAGACAAAAAAAAGAAGGCAAGTGCCAAAGAAGGAAGAAAATAAAAGCCAGGCAAGACACCACCATCCTGCAGCACCCTGGCAATTGCTGAGACTCCCTGATAGAAGTCCTTCCCTGTGTGTGCTACAGGCAGCAGCTTGGAGCTCTTTGCTAAAGTGGGATCAGGCTTTGCATGCTCGAGGAGAGGAGCCCTGTGACTCCACACGCAAGAAGGTTGTGGCACAGCTGGGAGTAGGAGCCAAGTCTTAAATATGATAATAAGTCTTAATCACAACAATATTTTTTTTTTCCTTATCAGAGTAATACAAAACCCTCCCTTGCATCTTTCATTAACCTTCCCTTTTCAACACCCTAAATTTTGGAAGACTGGGCTAGCCCTTGGGGCGACTGAATGGTGCAATGCCTCAGTTTCCCTCTTGCACTCTCCTGACATGAGAAAAATACTGAGCAAGGATTTTTCTCTATCACATGTCCTGCTGCTGGCACTGCAAACCAGACCATTCAGAAAGGCTTTGGTCCCTGCCTCATCATTCATGTGACTGCTGACTGAATACAAAATGTAAAAGGTTACCTGCTCCATGCAGATAACATCAACTGGTGCACATTTTTAACCGTGGCTGGAAACAGCAGCCAGTTTCATTGGACCAGTGCGGGAAAAGAGTCACCAACCCAGGTCTTGCAATATTTTCCTCAGCAGGTGCGTTGATGTGATGAACTGCAGAGTTTCGCATAGGTGTCCTCCAGCTTGGTAAAGATATTCAGCTGTTTGACTGAGGGGAAAAGGGTTCTTAAAATTCATAGGTTTATGCAGATGGTTGCTTGACTGTACATTAAAAGTTTTAGCTGTCTGCCTGCTTATTTGAAGGCTCAGTTTGACATCAAAAATGGAATTATGTCTGTTTGCGTGGAAGGGTGAGAGGGAGGGAAGCAGAAAAAAACTTTTAAGGCCAGTCATTCATTTGTATTTTACCTGTATCTTTTTAGGGGTACTGAAATGACCAACTTTTGTCCAGATGATTTGAAAAGGAATGTGGACAGAGGTCTAGAAAGGCTATTTTCAAATAGCTACCAGAGAGAGGGTTTACTTTCTAGTGCATGCAGGATGTTTCACATTATTTTTTTTATTCCTAACAGGAAAATTTTCTTATGGTCTCCAAATCCTGGTAACTTTTACCAGACAGTTTAACAGTTTAACTTGGAAAATGTTTCAGTGACACCTATCTGCCCCTTAGTCTCCATAAGGGGTTGGGGCATGAGTCCAGGGGGCTACAAAGCCAACAAAATATTGGGAAGAGGATATGGGCAGGGTGAATGTGGTGATTTTTTCTGAAGGGATTTTGCTTTGAGAAAATGCAGAAGTATTTGGTGATTTTTGCTTGGAATTTCTCATCTTTCCTTGCATGCTCATCTGTGATGGGTCAGTGCTGTACCAGGCAGGGTGTGAGGCACCATAGATGAAGGTGTGCAAGGTGGCAGGATGCCTGGGACTGATTATGCTGGGACATTTTCACCTGGGTTTTTGGGGGTCATTTCCTCATTTTTCCCTCTGGGATGTTGTATTTGGTGAAAAGTTACTGCTGCAGAGTTCTATGGGGTGTCAGCAGGGAGGGCATGGCAGGAAATGAGCAGAGCACTGAGCAGAGGGGGGACATGGACTGGATAGGTTCAGGGCTGAGTCCCTCACAGCTTGTGGGGACTCTTCTGGAGAGCAATGCTGCCACTTAGGGTTGGATGGTCCTTCCTGTTAAAAAACTTCATTTTCAGCTGTTTGTAAAAATTAGTGAAACCTCAGCTAGCAAAGCACAGACCTTCCCTTCTAATTACCCTCTTCTTAAAAACAGGGAGGGCAATAAAAACATAAAAACAAATGATGATTTGAGCCACAATATTCACCAGTATGGAAAACTCCACAGCTGGAGTGACACACAGGAGTTATTTCTTTGGCAGAGGGGATGAATGCTGTGGTTGAATGTGCAGCCAGGGAGGGAGGATGTGCACTGAGGGTCCATGGGACAGGGCAGGTCTCTGCAGCATGGCTGGGGGAACAGGGCAGGGGGAAGCAGGCAGCTGGTGCAGGCAGGATGGTTTCTCCCCTGCCTATGCCTTGTGAAACAGCTGGCAACAGTGTGATTGTGTACTCCTCATGTGGCACGTGGGGTGGGTCTATGAATCAGTATTTCACCACAGCTTATCTGCCAGGCCCCTGTTTTGGGTGTTGCAGAAGTTGGACAAAAAGGGATCTAAATGAAACAGGAGCTGGTGGGAAAATAAAGGTTTAATAAGGCTCAGCTGGGTCAATGAAACAACTGATAAGACAAATGCACACTGGCTGCTGCAGATCTGGAGCCTTTATGCCTCTGCAGGAACTGCACTGCTGCCGAAATCTTGTTTTCCCACCGGCTGAGAACAGCTCTGTGCTTTCTAGACCATGATACAATAAAGTCAGCATTGTGTCTCCAAGCCTCAGGTCCCACATATGGCAGCCACGTGACACAAAGCTTTAACCCACAAAAAACTCACTCCTCCAGCTCAAGCATTGTTTAACAGGTTTCTGGAGGTTAAAACTTGGCATCTTGCTGTTATCCCCATTTACGCTTGAGATGTTATTTGCTATTTGGAACGGCTTGCTGCCCAGCCTCTTTTGGCCAGAGTTTTTTGGAAGGGAGAAGGATGTAATTGATAGATAGGTTGTTTAAAACTTCCTTGATGGTGTGACTCATTGCAGGAAAGATCCCATGTCCCTCAGCCCTGGCATTTCCACTCACAGTGATTGACTGGCTCTTCCCACGTATTTTGAAGTGCATTAATGCTAATTAATTATCTGTAAACCTTATCACCAGCTCACCTACTAGGAAACAATACCCACTTGAAGATAGTAATCCCTAGGACTGATGTTATGTCAGGGATTGGCTGCTTCCCAAGAATTATCTCCCTATCTGTGGAAAAAATGTGCTGAGGCCAGTGGGTGCAGCAGTGGGGGCGGCTCCATTAGGGGTGACTGAGGCAGTGAGTGGGCCCCTTTCTTTTGTCAGAGCTGAATGGTGGAGGTTATTGCTCACATCTCACCCCTCAGCGAGGTCAGGACAGGCCCAGGATCTGTGTTCTGGAGGACATCAGTGGGTACTGGACACAAAGCTGATGGATTGTGCACCCTGTGTGGATGTCAATCGGCTGTGGCTGATTGACTGATGTCCCTGTGAGCACCCTGCTCCAATGGGGATGGGGTAGCCAGGGCATGAGCAACTTCTGGCAGAAGCAGGCACATGGAAAGGGAGCCTCACTGGTGCCTTTGGCCCCTCAAGCAGCAACTGGGGTAATTGCACCCCACAGCCTGGCATTGGACAAAATTTGGTGTATGCAGCAGGGGTTGGAGATGAAGTTGGGGCAGTGATGAAGAGGAAATGCTTAGAGGGAAAACAAAGCAGCAGAATTTCAAAGGCAGGAGCTTTCCTCAGTATTTGCATATTCTCACTGACTTGGTGTGGGAACAGGCATTTGTTGTGCAGTAGCCTTTGTGGCGAAGTAGAGTGGATGCTGTGGGTGTATAAATGTCTTCCTATGGAGGAAGTCAATGCACCTGTGTTAATAGGGCAGAGCCTTGTTTTTCCACAAAAAGATTTCTGACTCATGGTGCTGCCTTCTGATCCCTCCCTGTGGTCTAGAGGACCCTGGGGATCATTGGCACGAAAAAATCCACATGAGAGTTTTTAATTACATCCATTATTCACTTCCCCTCAGACCATGTCTTCCTCCATTAAAATCGAGTCTGTTGTGAAGGAGAAGAACCGGATGGGAGAGTGCCCAGTCTGGGAGGAAAGGGAGAATGCACTTGTCTACGTAGACATCAACTCACAGAAAGTGTGCCGCTGGAGCCCAGTCACCAATGAGGTGCAGAGCGTGTCTGTGGGTAAGAGTCTGTACTCACTGCTTCATCCTGGGAGTCTTCTCTGTCCTGTCCACCCCTCCTGGTAGGAATTCTCCAGGTTGGTGGTCTCTCTTACTTTCCATGGGACCACACACCCTGTCTTCCCACAACGTGTTGCTGAGCACAGTGTGGCTAAGCCAGCCAAGCAGAGAGGACCATGAACATGTTGTCCCTGATGAGCCTAAATGGGAATGCATGTTTCATTTGGGAACTGCAGAGGAAAAGGTACAGTCCTAATGGCTGTGCCATCCTAGAAGGTGGAAAAATCCGTAGAACAGAGTGCCAGTGAGATGTGCTAACAATCCCAGGGGAGAAGGATCCTAGCATCAGCTCAGCCTTTCCTGGCTGGGGATGTCCCAGTCAAGCCCAGATGCCCTTGTTGCGGGCTGAGTGATGGCCCCAGAGCCACCCTTCATCTTCTGCTCTCTCTCACGCACAGATGCCCGTGTCGGCTCAGTGGCTCTGCGCCAGTGTGGGGGCTATGTCATCGCCCTGGGGACCAGGTTTGCCTGCCTGGACTGGGATACCCAGGCAGTCACCACCATCCTCGAGCTGGAGCAGGATAAACCCAACAACAGGTTCAATGATGGGAAAGTGGATCCAAAGGGGAGGTTTTTTGCTGGTAAGTTCCTGGCAGAAATTTCCCCTGGAGCTAAGGGAAACTAATTACAGTGTATTTTATATAAGGCATTTTATTCCATGTCTTGTGAATGCTCTGCTTGGTTACTGCCCAGTGGAGGAGGACAGGGGCATCCACATCTTCTGACCTAGATGAGGACAGATGCTGTTGACAAGGGCCATCTGTCAGGAAGGCTCTCCTACTTGGTGGAATGTGTTTTTCAAACAACTGTCTTCATGGAAAAGCCAGTGAAGGGGTCATACAAGTGTGATTTTTTTCTGGAGATGTAGAGAAGGATGCAGCTTCTAGAGTAGAGCATGAGCTTCAGCTTGCACCCTTTATATGCAGCCTCTCTTGGTTAGCCTGTGAAAAATAAGTATGTTGGGTGAAGCCTCCTGAAGGCAAGAAGGATGTTCAGGTTGTATATTATGTAAAAGGTCTTCACCCACAGGGTGGTCAGGCACAGGAACAGGCTCCCCAGGGAAGCAGTCATGGCACCAAGCCTGGCAGAGTTCAAGAACTGTTTGAAAAATGCTCTCAGGCACATGGTGTGCACCTGTATTTTAAGGTCACAGCCCATATAAACCACGACAGTAGCCTATAAAGAGCAACAACAAAAACAGCATATGATGCCTGCCTGCATCTTGGCTTTTGTTGTGAGTGAAGCCTCAACCCCCTGGCGCATCCTGGTGGTCCTTTGGGTCTTTGATGTCTATGACTTAAAGCTCATGGCAATACAAAAACATCCTTTAATTGGCCAGGATCAGCTCTGTGGGAGGCAGCTGCACCTGATCTGCTCCTTTTTCTCTTTTATCAGTCTGACAGGACCTATTAGTCCCTTTCACCATAGAACTGTAGAATTGTAGAATGGTAGAATTGTTTGGGTTGGAAGGGATCATTAAGACCATCTAGTTCCAAATGCCCTGCCATGGGCATAAACAGCTTCCACTAGACCAGGTGGCTCAAAGGTCTATCCAGCTTGGCCTTGAATACTTCCAAGTATGGGGCAACCACAGCTTCTCTGGGCAGCCTGTTCCTTTGTCTCACAGAAAAGAATTTCTTCCTAAAAATCTTCTCTTTTTGGGAAGAAAAGAAAAAAAAATTCATAGTCCTGTGATTCTCCCTAGGAGCTCTTGGTAACACTTACAGGTGGTTTTTGGTCAAACACAAGGAGCAAGCTTCTACTTTCTAACCAGCGCTCCCACTTCCATTTCAGGTACGATGGCTGAAGAGACAGCACCAGGGGTCCGTGCGAGGCGGCAAGGAGCTCTCTATACCCTCTTCCCTGACCATTCAGTAATAAAACAGTTAGACCAGTTGGACATCTCCAATGGTCTGGATTGGTCCCTGGACCACAGGACCTTCTTTCACATTGACAGCCTGTCATACGCTGTCCATGCCTTCAACTATGATGTGCACACTGGAAAGATTGGTACACATACTTTCAATTTTGGTGACAAGTAGTGCTACTGCTCTGTCTGCAGCAAGACCTGAGCCTGTGAGAGGCATTGATTTATTTGACAGATCATATATCTTCTGGTTTTAACTTGACAGCTGTTTGACTGTGATATTTCTCAAATTTAGTTACACACCAGGTGTATTTGGTGAACAAATTTTGACAGTCTTTCAGCTTACTTTGATCTGGAGAGATGGCTCATACTTTGACCTGTTCAAAGAGTTGCAGGGAAGAAGCCATTTACACTGCAGAATGAGAAAGACCTTTTAGGATGGTGTTTATTCTTGAGTGCCATCTACTGGAATTACTTTGACTGTGCTCGCTCCGTAAATGCAAGTGGAGAACGTGCACGTATTTCACAGAAAGATGTTTGGAGAATCGAGTTATCATTGTGACCAAGGTTTCCCAAGCAAATTTCTGAAATTAAGATGTTTTCAGATTTAACTTAAATTAATTTTATGGATAAACACTTTTTATTACATCTGCAAGGAAGAAAATTTAAGTGTAAGCAAAATGTATCTAACCTCATTTCAAAACGCTTTGAAATATTTTCATACTGTATCAGCCTGATGTACTCCACAGGAATTTAAATGCCTTAACTGCCTTTGTACTTTAAAGAGTGCAGACTTTGGGTAATCACGATGAAAATTGCACAAAGTAATTACATTCACTCAGATTTCATTTTGTTGAGAAGATGTCTTTCTATAGATTTTAAGAAATAAGATTTCAAAAGAAGATATAATGCAGCCTTTCCCTCTGCAAATACAAAAAAGTAATATGTTTGAGCTTCCTAGGCCTGGCTTTATGTCTGTTCTTGGATAATGTAATGACCAGAAGGTGCTGGGTGGGTCCATGGCCCATGGGCCCTACTCCATGGACCAGATGTGCTCACCAACAAATCTGCACTGCATCCTAGACCATGAGCAATTGGTGTCCAGGCTTAATCAAAACTGGTTGCTTGGCTGGCCATTAAAAAGTAAAGTTTTTGACCTTAAGCTAGGAGAGATTGCTTTTCACCAATGTTTAAACTCGGGTAATTATTTTGGTGACCTATTCAGGCTGCCATGACCAATGAAAGTCCAGGAAAAGTTATTGTATTTACAGCAGTTGTGTTATGGCAGGCAGCAGGTGAGTTAACAAGAGAGATGAGGGCACTTAGTTCTCTTCTCTTGGTAAAATAACAGGAACACTAATCTGGTACAATCCCAGACTGAAATGGCTGTGCTGGGGACTTGCCTTTGCCAGGCTGAATTAGGCTTTTAACACATCTGCAAAATGCGGGTGTGATGTACATTTTGCAGCGAGTCTTCCTCACAGAAAATGAACGTAGCTGTTTGCCAAGGGCATGGAAGATGCTTGACTGGGATCTGATACAGAATGGGTAGCAGCCCACATAACATCATCTTTGTAACTCTTCCTGCAGCCTGCCCTAAGCTTTTGTACCATCTGGAAAAGGAGGAGCAAATGCCTGACGGGATGTGCATAGACGCAGAAGGGAAACTCTGGGTGGCCTGTATTGATGGTGGCAGAGTCATTCGCATAGACCCAGAGACAGGTGAGGCCTCCACTGGTTTGTGCACATAAATGTGAGGGAAATGGCAGCAGGAGGAGTGGTTTGGAGGTGAGATAAGGTGGAATTTATTGCCCATTTCTGCCCCATGGGTTGCCAAGAGCATCGCTGGCTCAGGCTCTGATCATGTAGAGAGTTCAGCTCCCCGTTCTGCCTTCCAGTGTCAGATACCCCTGCTCCCTTGTTGGCTGATGAACTGCACACTGTCCTTAATAATACCACTATCAACAACCCCCACAAAATACTGCATATAAAATTTCTCATGTTGAAATGTTTAACTGGAAAATGCTTAAGGAACAAGATCCATCCCAGGCCAGGTGTCCCTGCCCTTCCTGACCTCACACACAGTACTGCTTTGTTTTGAGAAAAGGAAATGGAGCCTTGCAGATGTGGGGGAGAGCCTGAAAAATAGTTAGACATGAGGCAGATGAAATAATTTGATTTCCCCACAAACTGTCCTTTGGGATATGGTCTCTGTCTGAAGGGGAAGTGCTTACTGAGTAAATGTCACATCAGTGCCACGTCTACTAATAGTGCATTCATAATTACATGATTCCTAAAAAATGAACATTAGAAAACAATTGCACATTTTGTTGCACAATTGCACAGGAAAAAGGATCCAAACTGTGAGGCTGCCTACTCCAAGGATCACCTCTTGCTGCTTTGGTGGAAAAGACTACTCAGAAATGTATGTGACTTCTGCCTACGATGGACTGGACGAGGCCACCTTAGCCAAGGAACCTCATGCAGGAGAGATTTTCAAGGTGAGCAGATTTGATTTCTTTCTTTCCGTACATCAGACCCGCCAAACCTCATGTTCTGAGAGTGAGGTGACCCTGGCTGCCCTTACTCATCCCACTCACCTCATGAGCTGCTCCAGGTGCATTGCTTGTCCCCCAGCCAGGCCCAGCTGCTTCTGAATAGATGCTCATGCACTTGGAAGGAAGATTTGGAGAAATTAAAAGTAATAGTGTTGATAACTGGGCTGGCCAAAGTTGGCTGGGCAGGATCTGAAAGCAGTGAGTGGGTATGGATCTGCCATATGGATATTGTATTCTGTAATACACTGCAAGGCATTGCTTTTTTCTCTTTTAATTATTTTAATCACTTCTGGAAATTTCATTCTCTTACTTCTCTGGTTTTAATTGTGCCAGGTGATCGAAATGCTTACAGAATATATTTCTCCTTTAAAAATTAAATGTTTATATTTACCAAAGCAAAATTTTGCATCTCAACCCAAAAACTTTTCTCTCTTCATTTTTTTTGTTCCATTAGTAAAAAGCACATCAGGAAAACAAAATGCTGTTCATACTCAGAAATTGCCATCAACCCAAACCAAACTCTTTTATTGGTTTAGCCACAGGATGAACATGTTATAGCAGGGATGGAGATCTATTCTGGGGTCTAGGACATTCCTGTTGAAAGCAGTGCTTAGAGCAGATTTCTCATGGCTGAGAATTGATATATTTAGGCAGCACAGTTTGGAAGCCCACAGGAGGATTAAATAAGCATCTTTTGTAGTTTTGTTTTCCAGTTCCACAAGGGAATTGGTGTTTTTCAAACTCACATTTGTCTTGCACAGGCAAAGCGTGTTAAAAGTTACTATGAATTGTTTTGAAGATAAGGACTCCATGTGAGGGCCACAGATAACATTTAAATTAGCAAAATTATTCAGTAGTGCTTGATAATCTTAAAGAGTTTGAAAGAACTCCAAGTAATGACTCATTTTGGGCTCCTCTTGAAGCAGGGGATCCTCCAAGACTCCACATGGTAGTCTTGTTGCTATGATATTTGTTCTACAATGTTTGAATGTTTTCATTATACTCAGTTGGAGATTTATCTCTTTCCTTTCTTTTATCTTTCAATTTTTAATTTTTTAAAACAGATAACAGGCCTGGGTGTGAAAGGGATCCCACAGAACTTCTATGCTGCTTGAACCTTGGCACTAAACAGCAAAGAAATGCTTCCATCTTGTAGTAATTCTGACTGGAAGAATTCAAAAGAACTACAGAATTTATTTGTGTGAAGATTTCTAAGCCCACATTTGTGAGTGTGCTTTTTTGGAGTTGAAGATATTTCTTCTTCTGTGGGCCTGTGGCTTGAAGCAATAGGTTAGAAAGGTAAAGTTAATCTGTGTTACACCTTGATAGCTTTTGTGACTTTCCCTAAACCTCTAAATGCTCAAGCATAGTTTTGCTCAACTTTCTGATGACCAGCTCTGGATTTTCAAGTCTGTGCACTTCCCAAAGCAGAATCTGACTCCTCATGTTACAGTGATGCACCAGCAACAATATGGCAGATTTTAATAAACGTTTTAAGAGTGGTGTCTTGAAATGGACTGTTCCTCTGCTGCAGGATTCCCCTGAAGTATCTTGGTTGGTTGGTTTTTGTTTTTTTTTTTTTTGATGATCAGACCTATTTGTAGTATCCAGGTTCCATTTTTACATCCTCATTAGCCTTTTTCCAGGCTGTCCTGTCTTTAGGACACCACTTAGGCTGCTGAAAATAAACTACACAACTATATTTAAAGAAATGCCTACAGATGTTTTTTTCTCTGCATTCAGATGTTACCATGAAAACTGTGTCAGACCACACAGTCAGTGCACACACAGGCTGTGAGCCACCAGGACAGCCTGGGATACCAAACACGGATGCTCAGTGGAGTTGTCCTTTCAGGAGTGATATTTCCATCCACACACATGAACTCCCCTTTGCTTTAAGTGTCTTATTGTGCGCATGGCGTCACCGTCTTGTCCCCCTTTCTTCTGGTACTCATCCTCTTCTGTTTCAAGTATTTTCCTCCTTTTTCCCTTTAGATCTTCCCCTTCCTTCACCCTCCAGAAAGCACAACATCAAGGTGTATTTTTACAGGCTGTTTAAATAACAACCCAGCACTACCCTGGACTCACTGAACCACTGTGATCCTTTCAGCATTTCAGAATGCTTGAGACCTGTAGATATGCAGTGAAATCTAGCCTTTGCATTGAGTTTGCTCTCCTTTTGCTGCCTGGAAAGACACACAGCACAAAATACGTTTTCAAATTTACATGCTGACATTTTGTAATGTCACGAAGAAGGCAATAAGAGGCATCATTTACCAGACCAGATGTTTCAGTGCCTTCCTCTGAGGTATTTGACCTTTTCACCCCTGCTATTCAAAGCCCTCAGACACTATGAGCAGGGAGAAAGTACTCAATGCCTCATGAGGATAATCTCCCCCAATAAATCCTGCATGAAGGAGCAGAGCAGTGTGGTTAGCCTGCAGAAATGTTAAACAAAGTTTCAGTAGGGCTGTACACAGGTTGCCTCTAGAATGAGGTGTTTTCTCCAAACACAGCATCCTAGTGAGGGGTACCTCACGACAGTTTTGAAAGAACAAAGCTGGGTTGATTTTTTTCCTTTCCTTTTTCCATATTTCCCAACTCTTTTATGTGATAGCCTTTTGGCCTTCTGACAGGTAGGAGATCTGGTGCTGAGATCTGATCAGGCAGGGGCTAGGTCAAGCCACATGTCCTAGGAAAATGTCCCACCTGTTTCAAAGGTGGGTGAAACAGGGGAAGCTTAAGTGGTATATTTGGCCCCTCAGTTGAACTGGGCCACAGTCTGGGAAGAAATCTGAGATCCAGAGAACCAGGAAGTACTGTTGAATATACTTGGCCACAAACAGGATTTTCCAAAGTCATGATTATTTCAGTGCTGTCACCTGAAGTCTACCCTAAAACCCATGTTAGGGGTTTTTCAGACACTTATTGTAGATGCTTACTTTAGGTCATTAGCAAGCACTTTGCTCCTGGGCTACTTGACCAGATAATTTGTGTAACAGGATAAAGGGGCTTGGCCTATCACTCCTACCTTTTGCCCTGGTGGGGAGGTGAGTCCATAGAGCTGCACAGAGACAACTTGATTGAGAAATAAAACATTCAGCTTATTGTAATGTTTGCTCAACAAATAGGCTGTTGTTTTTCTTCCTAATTCATAATTCCAATCATAATTAAACTGCTGGGGGTTCTTAAGAGCAAGGGTGCTAAATGCCCTTCGGCACCATGTCAATGCCAAACTGGTATAAGGAACAAGGACAATTATGCAGGATTTCCTGTTTACCCCATCTGGAGAGGAATGTGAGGCAGGGTGTTTGGAGGCAAGTCGAGTGTCCTAACCTTTAAAAAAAAATATAGGAAGCGAGTGCAGATACTTTATTTAACAAAAAATACCCAGTTATTTGCAAAATTGCCTACCTACTAGGTCCTTTGCTCTGCCAGAAAAGCAGAGTAGAGAATTTTGAAACAATTTACACTTGAGAAGTACTTACTATCCCTGCAATTTATTTTTTTTTTCCTAGAGCTTTGCCAGGCATGTAGGCTGGGGTTGCTGGTTTGTTATTCTCCAGCCACTCCTTCCTCCATTTCTAAAGGGAGACCTGGTCTGTGCCGCTCTCATACTCCAAGATCCAAGTTCCTTTGGGAACTCTCTCTTTGTAGCACTGCTTCTCAAACCAGAACGGGCCTGAAGATGAGTTTCTCTCTGTCACCCAAAGGCCCACTACTTTGCTTCTCTTCAGATTTCAGAAGTTGCTGTTTTGTGATTTTGCTTGCTAAAAAGAAAGTGGTAATTGAAAACCACGTTGAGGCTGTTCTCCAACCTCAGCTCACCAAAGTGAGGCAAAGGCCCCTTGCCTTCAGGCAAAGGATGAAGGCACAAAGGAAGCAGGTACAGGACTGGGTTCGTTCCTTTAGTAGGGAACAATGTGGTATCCATAGTTCTTGCTGAGGATGCACTCTGAGGGGGTTACTGGGTGGCTGAGTACTTGATTGGTGTGGGTCAGCCCTACATATGGACAAGCATGACAGGGAGGATGCTCCTGCCCAGGGGTAACCTACAGAAAATAAACCAGCTAATGTGGCACAGACTGATGGGAGCTGGCTTCCGTTTTAAGGGATTGCTCTGTACATCCTTTTATAAGTATTTATTATGTTCTATCTATATTTAACCTATACCACACTGGATGATATTAAACTAATAGCATTTTAAGCTAGCCATTCCATGGTTAAGGGCTCACCTTGTGAAGCATATTAAAAAATGTGCTGGTGACTGACTGGTTTTGTGAAATTCTCTACCTGACTACAGCAAAAGTCGATCTTAGCTCCCTCTTAGTAATCAGGCATTGGTTAACTTTGTTTTTGAAATGCAGCAAACTGGTGGAATAGAAATAAGTACAGAATTTGGAATTTAAAGCTTTTGATTTGTACAGGCTGTGATGGCCTGCCTTTGATGCAGGATACATCTGGCTTTCTGAACTGTGAGAATACATTGCCAGCTCAGGTCCAGGCTCTCATCCACCAGCAGCCTCAAGTCCTCCTGGCAGGGCTGTTCTTGGTTACTGCACAGTGACTGATCCAGGGTCCTGCAGATAATCTGTGTCAGGAGCAGGAAACCAACTCCATTTCCTCAACGTCAGTTCAGCGCTTTATCCACTACAGAATTCGTGAAAAATAAATTAAATTACAGTGTAATCTGAAATTTGGGGAAGATTTCCAATGGCTCTCCAGGGCTTTAAAGAGAGGAGTTACTTTATTTTTGGCATTACATCTGTGTGGTTCTGTTCAGGCCAAGCATTTATTTTCCACTACAGAAACTGCTTCAAGGCTAAGTGCTTTTTTGTCAGCTCTTCCTTTGCTGGGGTACACTAGCCTGACAAAATAGTTGTCTTTCTTTCTTTTTTTTTTTTATTTTTTATTATAATATTAACACACAAACCACACAAACATTAACAAAAAACTTTGGAATATTATTAGGAAAAATTTAGGGTGCTCTCTTTCTTACACGGAGATGAGAGAAGAAATGAGAAGTTTTCCAAGCCCTAAGATAAAGAATATGTAAATAAGATGTAAAATCTTTATTAAGGACTTAAATTTTAGTCTTTAACATTGGAAAGATATTTATTTCACCTTCAGTTTTTGCTTTCCTACCAATATCTCTACTGTCAAGAAAGCTTAGAAATTGAATAATGGAAAATTATTTTGTTCTGCAATGGTGCTAGCTTGCTGTTTTCATTTTCTCTTAAAAACCTTTCCCTAATTCTGCTTTCCCAAAGGAAGGATACTGCATGGAGACCTATTTATATAGTTCCAGCACTTGTATCTTCGTTCTGGGTGATGATTCCTGGTGATTCCCCCAGTAACTCTCTATATACAAACAAAAAATAAAAATATAAATAAATATCTTTTTAATTACAAACAAACAAATAAATAAATTTCCTAGATGTAGGAGAAATATTTGATTCTTTTGAAGGCCTCCAGTGGGAAATCTACTCCAACTAAAATGAATTTTTAAGTTTTGTAATGTCAACAACTAAGAACTTAGTTTTGTTAACTTGGAGTTTTTTCGACATCTTCAAAACACATTCTTTCTTTTATTGCTGACTTATTTATTTGAAGAAGATTGGTCTAACAGGTAGATGCTTAACCCCAAATCCCAAATAAAACAAAGGCAGAACTCTGCATGTGGGACAGATCCTTTATTTTTACATCTCTGTGAGGTATACAAATCATATTTATCACATACTTTTGACCATCCCTATTAAAATCAACTTGGCATGTCAAAGATCTCTTATAATTGTTTCTGCTTATGCAAAATTTCATTTTTCTTAGGCTACAAGACCAGACCAGGTCAATGATTCAAGTAGTAAAAGATTCAAGTAGTGCTGGAGGGTGTAAGTTCAAACTTTTCTTATGTGCCTTAGAGATAGGACTCTGAGATCAGCATACAATAATCAGAAAGGATTGAAGAAAATGTTTATTGATATAATTTTTAATACTAGCCAGACAACAAGATTGATGGAGATGGGCAACTTACTTATCAGTGCAGCACCTGAACGAATCTAATCTCGGGAGCTAGGGTGAGATTCTGGGATCCTTACTGAAAGAGCAAGAAGCCAAATATGCTACAGGTCTTTCAAAGCATTAACTATGTGACAAGACCACCTTTCAGCACTTTGAGAGCCCTTTAACAATGGCTCAGAATTAAGCTGTGCTCTGTGCTCACAATTAAAATTGGCTCCAAAAGAGATTAAAATGTCTAACCAGCACCTATTATGTGAGACAAAGAAGAGGCCTCATAAACTGTGATGAAGGATTTCTTACCTGTTTGATGTAAAGACACCAATTTCACAAACATTACTTCCCCTGACAACAGGACTAGGAGGTACTCCACGAGGACAGGAAAGCCACCCTCACCAGTAACGTAAGTGCCTATGCTAAGTCCCACTGCATTCTTATAGTGTACTCCTCTCGTACATGCAGCAAAGATAGTCTCTGTAAAGCTGTCATTTCCCAGTAGTCACTCTGATAAATACAATAATCCTGCACTGTGGCCATTAGAGAATCAGAAATCAACAGCAGAGACACCAAGTATCTGTGACCCAGCAGGTAAAAATGTACCTACAGTCTTTACCATGGGATACAGCAGGCAACTGAAGAGTAACATAACACTCAAGGCATCAGCACAGTCGAAGGAAGGAGATTCTTACTGATGGAAGACAACTGCAGCTAACTTAGCTAAGTCTAAACTAACTCTTAAGTTCTTATGAACTCCTGATGGCACCTGCAAGGAGAGATTTCTCTGTGTTCAGTACAGAAGGAATCATTTTAGTTTAAAGCTTTCTATTCCTTTAGCACTAAGCCCATCTTTATATCCCTAAGACAAGTACAGATACCTGTTATTCACTGTTGAGCTGATTTAACTAGTTTCTGGAAAACACTAGCTCATCCTTCCCATTGTTCTGTTTCCTGCAAGAAGCGTTTACCCTAAAGAGTAAGCTGGTTAGGTCTCCATGATTTATGGTGCAGGTGGCTATATGCTCTTGAGTTCTGCAGCCCTAAAGGTATCTAGAACATAAAAATCTTCACTTAATCTATCTAAAACTTAGAAGGTCAAAATGATGTATTTACCAGTCTTGAAAAGAAGACGTTATAAAGACATACGGGTGCTTTTGTGCTTTTCAAATATTTTCATTCTGGATCTTTACAGACACAGAAATCAAGATGTTGATTACATCAAATATTCAGAATGCCTAAACATTTTGCTGTAGAATGAAAGTCAAAATAATAAGATATGATCCCAAGCCCCATATATGATCTGATAGAGAATAAGGTTTTTTTCTGGGCTCTGATATAAAACCATTTGTGATACATACACAGTAGGGAAAGGAAGACTCTTCTTCCATGTGTTCTGTTTGAAGAACACCTGGGATCTTGAAGTCTGTCTAGGACTTCAACTTGCAAGCTTTAAGTTTTATCATTTGCATTTTGTTTGACTAGTAATTATATGAAATGACAAATTCCACATCTGCCTCTTCTATGGGCATTTGGCCTGTGTGCTGGTACCTGACAAATATAATATTGTGATATTACTATTTTATTCCTATGCTGTATTTTTATGAACTATAAAAAATGCCATGGTTGTTTAAATAAAATTGAGTTTGCATTTAGTGTTATAGAATTACCTTATTTTTACATGGTGTATGTGTGCATATATATATATAAATATTTAACTTTCTTTCTGCTCATAGCAGTGAAACTAGCATAATTACCTAGATTTGGTGTATTTGGGGAACTTGATATAAAGAAATGTCATGTTTTCAGGGGTACGTCCAGCTGTGTTGAAAAAGGTGTGCTTTTAATGTAGGAGATCTCCACAGTATTCTCTTTTGTGATTCAGTGATGTTATTATGACTTTAAATAGGATATACATGAGCAGCCAGCAGCCTGGCACACTCCCAGATCCCCTGATTTCCAGTGTTCAGACCCTTCAACCCTGTGGGAAAACCCCAGATTGACTGTAGGCAAGCACATGGACTATCTAGACATATTCACTCTCCCATGCCAAATCAGTAGCACATGGAATGAATGACCTTACTTGCAAGATCTCAAGTGCTCTGGGTTGTACTGTTGATGACTGAAGCTATCCTGAAACTGACCTTTGTGTTCTTACCAATCAAAACATGTGCTAGCCATAAGTTTTGCAAAATTTGTTTTTAGAATGCAAGATAGACCCTTAAATTGCATCTTATTCCCAAGGTTTGTAGCACAAACAGAAAACAGAAAACTGCGGGGGAATAAAACAGATTGTTATATGTTGCACAAGGGTACTGGGGATAATGAAAAATATCTGCTGGGAAAGAGATACAGCAGATTGCTTGGAAAATTTTTGCTTTATTCTGAAAAAAATGTGGCTGGAAGGTCCGTTGAAGAGTGGCCATTAGAAAAATGGTTCATGATTATTCCAGAAGAAGATGGAGAAATAGCACCTGAGTGATACAAGGTAGACTTCAATAAAAGCTGTTGAAGGGTTTGTGCTTTACAAAAAATACAATAACATAATATTCACATGCATACACTACCCCAAAAAAAGAAAGGAAAAAAGAAAAAAAGAGAGAAAACGCAGTAAAACATCAGTTGGATTAAAGCATGAACTGTGCATGAACCTTAAACACAAGAAAGGATCAATCTGGGAGCAGAAAGTAGGTCAGGCTACTGAGGATGAGTGATAAATATAACATGAAGATAGAGGAACAAACTTTTAAAAAATAAAAGCTCAAAACAAGCTGCATCCGCAAGAGGTATAAATAATTTTAGAAGTGCAGTTGTAATAGAGGGAAGGTGAAAGCAAGGATGAATTAGTCAGCTGTTCAGAAGAGAGGAAAAGATACTTCTAGATGATAGTCAGATGGTAAAATTTTGTAATCACACTTTTTTTGCCTCATTGAAGAATGATCGATTTCAATTGAAGAATATTATTGTACATACCAGCGATATAAGTAAAGATGCTAACTTTGAATGGGAAAAGAAAATGTAGAGTTTTTCAAGTCAGCAAGGGATTATGAGTTTCCTCATAAAGGTATTAAAGAACTTCACAAGAAATATTGGATAATAATGTTTTACTGGAGAACATGTTATAGGCAGGAAATGCCTTGAAAGGTTCATGAAGAAAAAGATAGTGATTGTGTTTAAATAAGTAGAAAGGAATATTAGGGTATGATTCAGCCACTAGCTTAATTTCTGCTTTCAGAAAATGTTAAAAAAAACCTGACTAAACAAATTGTTTGTTACTACTGAAAAAACCAAGGATGTGAGCTGCAGAAAATAAAAAATTATCAAATCCATGTAATTTCTTCCTACAGCAGAACAGGATTCGAAAACTGGGCAATGCCATGTCATGTCAGCAAGGCAGCTTCCTCTATTCTGCCAGGGACCTATTCATCCCCAGTAGGTACCATTTGAAAGAGCTGTAGATTCAATTTATTTAAGATTGTAGCTTGTTTGAGCCACATAAAGCACCAGTTTATTGAGTTTGTGTTGTGTTTTGCAGTATTGACAACCTGAAAGTCAAAGAAACAGTTGGTGTTGATGTCGTGTTCCCCTCCTGCACCAAAACAAGACTCATGCAAGCTGTAAATGGGTGGGTGGGTTTTGGGCTAGCTCCCAAATGCTTTGTCAGATTCTGCACAGCAGGGAACAGGCAGACTCACTTTGGCTTTCAAAAAGAACACTATGGACACACTTGACTGTGCTATCTTGGCTTGGGAAGGTTGTCCATTTGCTGCCCTTGAATAATTTGGCATCTGGAATTGTGTCTTCCAGCCTGGGATCTCTTAATACTTTGCAGGCACTGATCCTGGGGTGACTACCCACAGCAGTGTGCTCTTGTTGCCTTTGCCAGTCTTCAACCTGGGCCAGAGCTCTTTTCACTGCAAAACACAATTCTGAATCTCGATAACCTTAAATAAAAGGTTATTGTTTCAAAACCAACAAATCCTTCACTATGTGGTCAAGAGAAACAGGCAGCTTTAGGGTGTAACTCAGCAGACTGATTTTAGAGGCTGATGAATTGTACACTTTTAATTAATTACTCCATTTGATTGCAAAAGGAGTTTTAGCTGTGCAGTGCTTAGCTGGGTATTGCATCAGTAGATGTCTCTACTGCAGGTTTCTGGGAAGCTGATTGAGCTGAATCCCACTTCTGTGTTCTGGTGACCTGAACTTGTCCCTCAAATGTTGGTAGCATTGGTCAAAAGGTCAAAATGTTACCTGGGAGATCACTGAGTGATGTCATAGGCTTGTGCCTTTGGGCAGTGAGGCTCTGTAGTGGCAGTGGTCACTTCTACCTTCTCAGTGCTTGGAGGGCTTCTCCAAGCTCTCTTCCCAGGGGACAATGTAAGTAGTTTGGCACAGGAATCATCTCTGTTAAAGGATGCTGAAGCCTGGTATTGCTCAATTTGTTTCCTCTCATTTGATAAGAGCTTCCTTTTTCACAATTAATAGCCCTCTCTGCAGCTTGTGATGTCATGATTACACTGCTGGCATGAGAGTGGGATGTAAAGGATACCAAGGACACTTGATAAGAGAATCATTAAAAGGTTTGGGTTGAAAAGGACCTTAAAGATCATCTAGTTCCACCTCCCCTGCCATGGGCAGTAGACTAGGTTACTCCAAGCCCTATCCAGCCTGGCCTTGAACACTGCAAGAGATGGGGCATCCATAGCTTATTGCAGAACCATGGAATGTTAATGGTTGAAAGGGACCATAAAAATCAGCTAATCTGACCCACTCCTGCCCTGGGCAGGGACACCTTCCACTAGACCAGATTTCCCAAGGCTTTATCCAACCTGGACTTGAGCACTGACAGTGTTGGGGCCTTCACAGCCTCCCTGGGCAACCTGTCCCTGTGTCTCACAACACTCATGGCAAATAATTTCTTCTTAACCTCTAACCTAATTTCCCCCTCTTTCAATTTGTACCCCTTACTGCTTGTCCTATCACTTCCCTGAGCATACCCTATTAGAGAAAACTTTGTACAGATCACAAGGACCATCTTCCTGGAAGAGCTGGGGAGACATCAGAATTGTCATCTCAACACTCTTAGGTAACTGATGCACACACCAGATTGTTTAAGAACTCTTTAGCAGATTTGAAGAGCCCCAGCAGAGCCCCATCTGCTGCCTCCTACTCCACTAACACCTGGTGGGTTTTGGTGACATGGGGACTGCAGTAATTGCAATTAGTGGGAGTAACTGCTGAGAGAGGGGAAGGCAAAAGTTAGTGCCCAGGAAGACTGACAGCAAGCCCTTCAGAGTCCATTTCATGCTCTGGCTGCTGCTGATGTTGCTGCATTCTCCCACTCTCTGCCCATGCCAATGAGGTCTGTTTGCATCCACTTTCACAAGAGTGAGTGGGAGTAACATGAGTCAGCTCCTTACAACTTTTTCAGTGTAGGTGATCTCTGCTTGGCATGCACCCATCAAAGCTGCCAGGGCAGTTTTAGGGTGGCTGTCCTAGGAATTTGCTCTTGGTTTTCCATAAGAAGCAGGTCACTGAGAATGAGTTGCTATTTTCTACAATGTGTCACTAGGGCAGAGAGCAAACTTCCTGTTTAACAGGAATTGGCTTTATCCATTTCAAACACTCATTTCCATGTAATTGATTGTTGATGCAAAGACAGTGTCTTAAGGTGAACTGAAGTTCATAAGGGACATCTCCTGTCATGTTAGTGACTTTTCCTATAATTTAAACCACTCAGGATAATTTTATAAACTTCTCATTTAATTTCAGCATCTGCTTTAAATGTTTGTGTAGTTGAGGGGTGAGGGAGACACTGATGTCATAAAGTGCTTGATTCATAAAAGTTCTTTCTTTTTTTAAAAAAAGTTGGGAATTGGTTGTTTGTTCTATTATAATTCTCAGGATAAGCTAGTGACTAGGATGATTCCTCTTCAAACATGTTATTTATAGATATTTTTAAAATCACTTCCCCCTTCAAAAAGCCCTGTGATCTGTAAGTTGAACTGCTTTTTACCAGATATTTTTAAAATCACTTCCCCCTTCAAAAAGCCCTGTGATCTGTAAGTTGAACTGCTTTTTACCAGATAAGATAGAAGAGATTGAGTACGGTGATGCACTGACCTCTGCTGGCATCATCCTTTCTTACTGAAACTCCTTTTAAATGCTGAATTTGATATTCCAGAAAATAGATGATACATCTGAGACAAGACCTGAGGCAGAATCAGCTCATGATGAAGCCATGTTCCAATGCTACGTTAAATCGAACACTGTGACTCTTCAACCAATCCACAGTTCTTGGGCATAATAATGACACACGGACTTGGTTTCCTGAAGAAACCCTCAATCATATGTTTTAAATATGCCATAAAAACTGGATGATTTCTTTTGTACCAGGGTCTGAGCTGGACCAGGTATTGGCTGTCTGTCCTTCTGTGCCAACATAACACTGAACTAAAGAAAACATATGTTTAGTTATGAACACATAACTGAAGAAAAAGTGTGTGCAATGTCTCTGTCAGATGCTGTGGCTCAGTGGTGAACTGTGTGCCCCTGGCTCCAGCCTGCCCTGCACTGTCACATCGTCCTCAGCCAATATGAACCATCAGACACATCTGTCCATGCAGGGCTGGCCTGTGTCAGCGAACTTGTCTGCAACGCCCTGAAGCGACTGCAACCAATTAGGTCCCATTAGAGCTGTTTCTCTCCTGGAGATGGGGTGCTAGTTGCCAGAAGCATTAAAGGAAGCTGGTGGAGAGAAATGGCGATATCAAGGCTGTTGTCTCTCTGATTTTAGTTTGGGATGGAATGACTTAGTCTCTAGAAATTGCTCTCTACCAAAGTCTCTGCTCTATGGCTCTGATCCTTCCCTTGATGGCAATGATTTCCAGGTGCAAGCCAGGTTTGGTTCAGATGAAATTCCAAGTGATACAAACAGCGAATGGGTAAAGCAATCAAAATGCTGCTAAGGAATACAATACCCTCAGGAAAATGAAGACTATGTGCAGGGAAGAATGAGAATGGGAGATGATTATGTGAACTATAGCTGTCCTAGTACAAGGAGCTTTCCTTCACTGTTTTCCCATATGAGGATTAAATACCTCAGAATTTACTGTCTAGGAGATATCTGTATTCCCTTCCAGTCCCCTGTGGGCACCTGCACAGACAGCTTGTGTGTATTTAAGAAATTCCCTAAAGACTTGTAGGCTTACTGAAAAACTGCAGGAAAATCCATTAATCCATATTTTGTTTGCACTCCTGTCAGTCTGTACACTTTTCAAAGTGAAGCTGTGCCTGTTGCCTGTGGGCTAACCTTTGGAGATAAGTTTTTAAGTAGAGTGGAGAAATAAACATGTTCCCCAGCCTTTGTTTCTTATGTGGTGAGCAAAATGGTTGGCATTTGTTTTGGAGGGAGACCTGTCTAACCAAGATGAGAGGGACAGGAGTATGAAGGGACATGTCTGTTCAGGCACTGCTCAAAGTGGAGGCTGAGCCTCAGCTGCTCTGTCAGAATATGAGTCATGTTTTTATTTGTGTTTTTCTGAGCCTGAATTGAGAAAGCTTGTATAAGAAATTTTACAGCCCTTGACATCACTCTGCACTTTTGCAAGACAATAGCCTGACATTTTGCCCTAGGTGTTGGATTAAATAGTAACTGGAGATTGTGCAAATACTTCTCTTAGCCATGATTATCATGCCAAGGCCTTGCGCAAGCTGGGGACTTCTGTGGCTGGGGTGGCTCCTCTAACATGTGACATTAAGATAGCTCCGTGTGTCTGTCTGTCTGCATCATTGTTGGTTGGCTTTTCTTTGAAAACACTGGTAGAAAGCCCACACAGGAAGACCTGAAGGAAGAACTGTATCCTGACCTCCAGTGCTTGCCATCAGGGTGAATGTGGGTGGTACACAGAGCCCATACGGAGCAAAGATAAGCTGCAAGTACACCATTCTACTGTTGTTCACAAGCATATCACTGCTTTTGGGTCTCTAGGGTGTCACATTCTGGTAAGCAAGACAATGAAAAAGAACATAGATTTCTGCATAAATGTGTTTGCATAGTTGTATCCTTTATTTCTTTTAAATCACCCTCTCCTAAATTCTGTCTGTGAGAGCAAAGGGAGTTGAGACCGTAAGAGCAAACAAACTTGTGTTTCTCAACCTCATGCTAATAGCTGCAAGACTGAAATCATTTGGGGATTTTTTGCTTACACAACAGCTGAGAGCTGTTGTGTGAAGAATGAGTTTCACATATTTTGATGCCTTATGGATATGTTCTCAGAAAAATTTTTAACCTTTTAGGACCACTGTTTTCCCCTTCACCCATTCCTGCAGTGATTTATTAGCTGTAACTAAATAATCTCACCGTCTCTTTTAAAGCTGCAATAGTAGGAATGTGGCACTTTCCTTTCTCAGCAGTACACTTAGTGGGTATAATACGAATGCAGAGTCAGCAGAACTGTGTTCCCCTTTTAGCTGTCCACTTGCTCTCCAGCTGCTAACTTTTGGCTCTTGCATGGTGGTATCTTGTGGCCTTTTTCCTCACGGTTTTCACAGTTGCCTTACAGTGCTACTGTGAGCCACTGTGGGTAACTGTTTCAAATTTATCATACTTCCTCTCACAGGCAAAAAAAAAATATTTCAGTGTCTTTGGCTGCCTCTGTCCTGAGGTTCTTCTCTTCTGGTTGTCCAAACTGGGGGACCTGCTCAAGTCCCTTGTACAGAAATGAGAAGCACAGAGATTTGTGTGCATAAGACAGGTCTGGAACACTCCCTGTTGTGCTCCTCAACACCAGAGCTGAGAAACAGCTCTGTGCCCCAAGCTGTTGGCATGGTCCTTGTAGATCACAGGATCCAGTGGGAGAAAGCTGGTTTGGAAAGGAGCAACCTGACACATGAGGCTGAGCTTTCTGCATCCTTTGGTTGACTGTATAAAGGAAAGCAGATATTTTGGAAGATGACTGAGTTTCCTTGCTGAGATGATCATCAATGCAAAGGCAAGAGTCAAGCAGCAGGAAGAAAAGCAGGGTTGGAGACTATGGTGATACCACTGAAAAAGTGAGGGCACCTGAAATGTGAGTCTTCAGTAATGTGGTGTCCTTAGGAAGGAGGTAGAAATCAATCAGAAGCCTTTGGTAGCAGTATGTCTCTGTTGGATTCCAGAGAAGGTTAGATGATGGGCATGCTAGCTGTGCTCCTTTCCCCCAGCTGACATTCTAGGCTTGCTAGCTTGTACCCAGAAGCAGCTGGGAAGAAAGAGAAGATATGTTGGGAGGAGAAGCAGGTGAATGACAGCGTGGCTGCATACACCCTAACTGCTAAAAAGAAGCTCCATTTAAAAAATCATGTTAGTCTGGCAAACTGTATATCCCATGAGGCTAGGTCTGCTTGATTCTAATTGTACTAGCCTCCTTCTAATTCTATTTTTCCAGTCACATCTCCTGGCCTGCAATGTGGCTGCAGCCTCAGAGCACTGCTGGGGCTGCAGAGCCCTTGCAGGGTTTCTTTTTCAACCTCCTGCCAAAGCCAGGCAGTTCTGGGATGGGATAGGATAGGCTGCTCAGGGCTTGGTCCACTTGGTGCTGCAACACAACTAGATGAGGTGATGCAGCAGGGTTTTAGATGTAAAGGCCTATAGATGTTTAAAGGTGAATCACCAGAACCCTCTTAGACAAGGTATCAGTAGCAAGTACACCCTACAGTGTACAGCCCTCTGCAAGGGTACCAGACCCCTCTAGCCATGGCAGTAGAAAAAAAGTGAAAAAAATCCCCTTTCTTGAACCTTCTGCCCTCTTGGTCTGTGGATATGGCGCTTGGGGACATGGTTTAGAGGTAAACATGGTGTTGCTGGGCTAAAGACTGGACTCAGTGACCTTAAAGGTCACTTCCCAAACCTTAATGAATTCTATGTGAGCTCCTCAAGAGGCAAGCAATGTCTACTCTTTGCATTTTGCCTAAAACCCAAAGGTCTGTTAGACAGGTCATCAAAACATTGAAGAGATGTTTTCAAGAACCTCATGACATAGTTGATAAGATTTTGCTTCAATTCAGCTTGTGGTTTAAAAAAATGCTGTGGATAAGAAAATAGGAAGAAAAACTGTACCAGATTAGGCAACTGCATAAATCTCATTTCCCTAAAAAAAACCCCAAACCCTTCCCCTTATAAAAACCCCAAACCAAACAAAAAATAACCATATCAAAAAAGAAATAACCCTCCTAGTTGCCAAGTTCTATTTCCTATAAATCATCAATTGTTTGGTTTTTTGTTAACCTCCTTTCCCCACTAGCTGAATCCTGACCTTCCTTTCAATATGGTATATGAGACTGAAAATATGTAGGCTGATACAAAGTTTGGTCTTCATCAGAGGACCTGAGGACCATTTCAGGATCAGAAATGTTTGAAATATATTTAAAGGAATGTCTGAATCTTTAGTGATGGTTCTTATCACACCCATGAACTTAGTGAAATTCTTTCATCTTTCTAGCACAGCTGTTCATATAAAAATGTCAATAAGTGCAACAATGAACAGTGGGCAGGACATCATGTTCTTGTAGCCAGGGAACAGGAAAAACTTGTATTTCAACTTGCCGTAAATGTCCGTGCTTCCTGTAGCTTCTAACGTGTTTATATGCTTCTGTAAGGGAGATTTATTACTCAGCTTTATTAATATAAATTGATTAGTTGTCCTTGCCATAATTTCAGGTAAAATAGATATGGAGGTATATAAGTGAAAGAAAGAAATCCAGCTTTGTTTTTACAGAAAAAACTGTCAATCAGTAACATCCTAATCCATGGAGAAGCCAATTGTCAAAACAGTCTTCACACTTAAGTCTTGTTTAGGATTAGTTTTGTTTATAAGAGGCAGTGGATTTTTTCCCTGGTAAGGCATGGGGTGGTTACAAGAGTCTTACTGCATCTGGAGTCCAACAGAATGAAAATTGCTATGGCAAATGAAACATGAAAACAACTACAGTCATGTAGGGTTTGGTCACTGCTAGAGCAGCTTCTCTGTGCCTTGCTTGTGACGTTCATGTAGACAGCTGCTGAGCTTCCTGTGCACTGGAGTGGCTTCTTGCTTCTGCTTTTAGTAGAAGGTGGTTTGTAAACACCTTGGGGCTTGGCAAATCTGCTTTTATGGCCAGACAACATTGCAGTCTGCATGTTCTACACAGTGATAGCAACATCCCCTAACTAAAAAAGTTATGTAGCACCTTGAAGGGTACTTATTTTACTATTATAAAGTTTAAAGATGGGCATATTTAGTGTATGTCTGAATACTGATTAATTAGCTCAGGCTACAAAAAGCCCATAACACAAACTGTTGGTGGGAAATGTTAACTGAAATGTTTATATGAACCCTTCCAGCAAAACTGCTATCCTGGGTGTGCAAGAGTGGGACTCTCCTGGTAGCTGCAGCCCTTGTGCGATTTTTCACCTCCACATTCCTCACACAATTACCAGTGGAAAGCAACCTGCCCATGGACAGTGGGATTTAGGAGATATGGATAGAAAAAAAAGGCCCAGTAATATGTATCATGTAGTTTATAAATGACTATGCTATTAATTAATGCCCTGTGGTAGTGTGGGAGGTCAACATGGTGCTTTGTTACCCTGCAATAAAATAAGTACATGTAATAAGAGATGAAGTACTTTCTTAGGTTATCTGTCCCTTCAGGAAACTTACATCATTTTTCTGTCGTAGATTTTAGCATCCAAGATTAGCAGTGTTTGACCCACTTGACATCCTGAGCTCATCTTCTACCAGCTCTGCACCTTAATCCTCTGCTGTGGATGACTTGTGCTGTTCACAGTGTGAAGTTCTGTTGGAAGATGAGCTTTTACTGCAGATCATTGCAGATCATGCCTGCCCAAGTCATCCATCCTCACCTGCTTTTGCTATCGTGTCCCAATAGGTGTGAAATGCAGGCAGAGACCAAAAAGAAGCACCAAGACTGTGAAATTGCAACAGATTTGCTCTGCAGGGCACAGAACAGGACTGGCTCTGCACTGATGATCCAGTTTATCTGATCTGTATAACCTTGTGAGTCATCTTTGTTGCTGAAGCATGGACTTCAAAAGGTCTTGCTCCACGGCAGGTTATGGTTGACAGAACAAATCAGCTATGCGTGGGGGGAAAAGAACTCACCCAATTTAGAAGAATATTCAGTTATTTCCCAGCAATCCATTATCAACCCAAGGTCACCAAAACTTAACCTATGTGAGAACCACAGGAGTTAAAGTCTGGCTGGCTTAAAGACCCAGACACTGCTACCTCCAACCTTTGCCCAGTACTGGAAATTTGTCCCCAAGGACACAGGAGCCTAATTTTCACAGCTGATGACAGGAAGAAAGTGGGATGCTATTTACGGTGCTGGAGGACACAAGACTCACTCCCTCAGCTTCATCAAAGTGATGAATTTAAGCACAAAAGAGAGTCCTTCCTCCTTCTCCCCATCATGTGCCACCAAGATAGAAGGTGCACACAGGAAAGACATGGATAGGGCATGGTGTGTTGATGGTCCTGCTTTTCTGAGGGCAGGGCTTCAGCCTCATCCTGCCCAGGCAGCTGCCTCTAGTGCAGAAATGAGAGCTGCCTTCGTGGATGACAAGTGTGAGCGGGTAGTCACTTCAGCTTCTCCAGGGATTGGGACATCAGAGTAAAGGGCTTCATTTCTGACCTGTTCCAACTAGGGAAAAAAGGCAGAGATTCATGCAGGACAGGGAGTTCCCACATGTTTGAAGGGTTAGATAACAAATTAATAGCAAAGGGAGGAATGAGGAGGTTTCCCTCCTACCTGTAACTTGAAATCCTTTCTAGTGGACAGGAATGCATTTAATTTTTTGTGTCTCTCCAGTTTCTCTGTTAAGCCCAGTTCTCTTACTGCTCATGTTTTCTCAGGTGCTGGGTCTGAGGACAGAGTTTTGTTTATTTCCCCCTTAAGTTTCTCCTCCTATAAGGACATTATGAACATCTCTCCTGTGCGTGTTGGAAGGGCTATTCTTATCTTGTTTTAAACACTGTTAGTACCAGACATGAAGTAAGCTGGCTGTACCAAAAGTGTTTTGGGGCATTTTAACTCTTCTTGTCAATAAATGCTGTAGTTAAATTGAAATGAAAATTTTGCTTGTTTCTGTTTGAGAGAAAGATTATTTTGTCTGCACCTTTATCCATGCCCACTGAGGTCTCTCTTATATTGGTGGGAAAGGATCAAAATGAAAGAATTCGAGGATTTTTCCCTCTACATTCTTCCATTTTAAATATTTCATATTTAAATATTAAAATTTTAACTAATAAAATTCAGCTTTATTTTTTCCTCTCAGCAACACTGTAACCCATATCTAATCACCCTGGTAGCATTTTTACCCACCACTGAATTTTATCACTGGCTTTGCCTTTGTTACAAATAAAGCAGGGATGTTTCTTCATGGTGGAATTGGCACGCTGCAATGTGTTTGGGCAACCTAAATCCCACCCCAGTGCTTCTGCCTAAGGTTTCCTGCCATCTGGTGCCAGGTTGTCAGAGTCACACCACTGATACTCACAGGGACCAAGTGCAAAGAAGGGCTCCAGACTGCCTCCCATCCTCCTCACATCCTGCTCACAGCATTGCAAGCTTGAGTAGCCATTGTGGTCTCATAACTCTAGAAGCAAACACAAGGAAGCAGTTTCAAGCTCTGAGAAGATCTCAGGGCTGCAGTTTTCTTCCCAGGTCTTCTTATTATTACCCAGAGTGACCTCCCTGGTGCTGCAAGCTGCCTCCTTGATGATTCCCCTGCTCTTAGGAGACATTGTGGCTGCTGCTCCTAGATATACAACCTCTCAGAAACATTAAGCTGTCTGTTTGTTCTAAAGCCAGAAATTAGGTGAAGGTCGAGAGGACTTATCAGTAAGTCAGGACAGGGACAAATATACACATTGCCCAGGGCGTTGCAAACATCCTCAGAACAAACACTCCAAATCCAGGGAATTCAGTTAAGGTTGTTTAAATACTTAGTGATATTTTTATACATTACAGCACAGGTGATCCATATCTGAAAACAAAAAACAACTGGATTGGAAGACAGAGGTCTCATGCAACATCTCAAACAGTGTACATTTAAAAAAAAATGTCGTAAACCTCTAATTCATCTGAACAAATCAACTGATTTTTCTCAGACAGAGAGCATTATATTAGTATGCCAAAGTGTTTAAATATATAAAATCCAGTTTAAGGGCCCATGACTGCTGCCTCTGTGACTAACAAACCAGAGATTTCTCTCTGATCCACAGCTATAAATCAGACCTGCACTCCCATCAGTCCCCATACTGATGTAGCTGCCTGTTTTGACTCACTCAGGTGCTACCATCTTCAAACCTCTTCAATACTGAACACTTCAAAACCTGATAAGCTCCCTCTGGGTAAGTTCTTTGCCTTTTGAGCTCTGTCCTGTCTTTTTAATGCAGAAATTTATTTTTTGAGTAGGATAAATCTTGGGCTTTTTTCATGTCCCTGCTTCCTCATCTTGAAATTTGCTCATCTTCATTTCTGCAAACACTGCTAAAAGTTATCCTTGCCTTGACCTCTCTTCAGAAGACATGCTTATCCAGGGTTTTAATAATTTGTTAACTTCCTGTCATTCCTTGGTTTAAGGAATTCCTAAATCCCTCCTGAGAGACTGATCTCAGAACTAAACCAAGAGCAACTCTCTTGACATCTTTAGTAATTCCAGTGCAAACAAAGAAGAACTGAGACACAAACTCAGACTTTAAAGGGTGGGAATTAGAAGGGTTTGGACAGGGCTTGAGATTTCCTGATCGAGTACTTCTGTTGAGGTGAGACCTGCAAGATCATATCCACATCACTCAGCAGACACTTCACATTACTAGGGTGTAAAGTCCTGTGTTAAAGCCCCTAGAATAAAATATGTGATTTTTTTTCTTTTTGAGTTTTCTGTTACTCATTTCAAATCCACAGAAAAATAGCTTTTCATTTTTTCTTTCCACAGTCATGTTTTGCCTTTTAGTCCAAGCAACTTCATACAGGTTTGTTCCACAAGACTGGAACTATGTCTGAGTGTAGTGTGTTCATCATGGTAGTATCCAAAGACTATATTCTGACTGTCATTTTGTCACACCTTCAGAGTCTTAATTTTTAAACAAATGAAGAATTAAAGTTGACTTTGGTTTTTACTCCTAGCTTTTTCTGATTTAAATACTTTCCTATTTATTTCATTCCAGGAAGGGCACAACAACACTTCTCTGTAAGTGTTCTCAGCTATCTTCTATCATGGTGGTACAAAACACACAGCCATCAAATAGTGTCTTTTCTTTCCTACCTTCTCTTTTGCTTTACTTAATTTCTTTTGGTGTTTCATCCTTTTTTTGTCTAGTGCTACAGCTTGGTGCACATCTATTCTGCATCTACCTGCAGCTAGTTTTGTGATACTCTAAGAGCTGATATATAACAGCAGCCTGAACTAATACATATAACTGGTGTGTAAGCATCACCCTGAAGCCCAGGCAGCCCTGCTGTCCTGGCATTCACCGATGGAAATGACTCATTTAGCTGAATGTTAACCTGATCTTGCTGCTGTTGGTACCACAGCAAGTTTTGCTCTCATATATGCTCTGTCCTGTGCAAAAATGAGTTAGTGAAAAAGTCAGTGAAAAAGGCCTGCATGAAGAAGCACAACACCGCAGCAGCCTGAAGTATTGCTAATCCCAGCTGCAGTATGATCCCAGAGCAGTTAGATCCCAGTTCCATTGTAGGTGACCCTTTAGGAATGCTGCCCTGTGGAGAAAGGGGAGCTAATATTCTCTATCCATTAACTTCTTACTTAAGGAACAGTGTGTTCTAGTGTGCTTTTGGAGCAATAAGGGATAGGTGAGATCCTTTCTCCATCTGTCTGGGAAGGCTGAGAACACACCCTGCTTCAAGAACTGCACCGAGGATTTGTATGTTTGCCTCTACATGCCATTCACTCATCTATTTACCTCCTGCCTCTTTACACAGAAAAGCTTTTTGAAGAGCTTGCCAAGATTTCTGCCAGGTGGCATCATAAGTGAATTTCACCACAGCTGAGGGCCTGCCAAGCTTTGCTGGACAGACACAGCAGGAAATTAAGGTACTTTATATATATATATATATATATATATATATATATATATATATATATATATATATAAATATTTATTTTAAGCCTTCTTGCATGACTAGATTTCAAATGCAGCAGGAGCATGGCATACACTGCTACCTGGAGGTTCCTCCGCCTATCCCTGCCCGCAGGCTCCTCCTGGGAGCCCCGTCAATCCAGAGAGCGGCTCTGCGCTTCGGGCAGCGTCACTTCACCAAAACCACTTCTCCTCCTCTTCTTCATCCCTCCCGCCCCTTCTTCACCTTCCTCAAACCTGCGGCCACTTGAGCCGGGCGGGGCAGCTCCGCCCCGCCTGGGTGCGGGGCCCCGGGCGAGCTGGGGTGCGCACGGCTTCCCGAGGAGCCGGCATGGAGACGGAATCGTTCCTCGGAGTGAGTAGAGCAGTTGCGAAGGAGAGGGAGGGAGGGAGGGATGGGGTCCCGGGAGGCGGGGGCAGCGCGGAGCCCTGGTCCCCCTCGGCCCCGAGGGGCTGGCGGCGCCCTCCGCTCCGGGGCCGCTCGGGTACTGCTCCTCACCGGGCTTCCTGGCATTCCCGTGAGGGTTCTTTCAGCTTCTGGGTCGGCTGCAGCATATGTTTTACTGATGTAATCATGAATCGTTCTTAAATTATGTCTCCCTCCCGGAACTGCGTTGGCCGGGCTTTGGCCGCGTCCCAGCGCTCGGGGCTGGCGGGGCTGTGCGAGCAAGGCACCCTCCGGCGGGGCACAGCCCGGGCCGGGGACACCAGCCCCATGCTCTCGGCCTGCTGAGGCTGGAGGGGGGTGATCTCCAGTGGCTTTACACGTCTGCATGTCTTATTGCTTGTTTATTGCATGTAGCCCGGTAAAGTCCTCAAAATGTAATTGCTGCCTGTATGGAGAGGACCCACAGCTGATGTGAACAAGGGGGGGCGAGGGTAGTTAGGGTGGGTTGTTCACGCCTGGAAGCCAAGAGCCCACCAGAGTCTCTCTATCACTCTCCTGCTCTGCAAAGGGAGAGAAAAATGTAATGAAAGGCTCGTAAGCCAAGGACAGGGAGAGATTACTCACCAGGTACCACCACAGGCAAAGCAGACTTGTATTGGGGAAAACACTGAATTCATTACCAATGAAATCAGAGTAAGGTAATGAGAAATAAGCAGCAAATCTTAGAACACCTACCTCCCACCCCTCCATTCTTCCAGGGTGCAACTTCACTTCTGATTTTCCTCTGCCTCTTCTACCTGCAGGGGCACAGGGGGATGTGGAATGGGGGCTGAGGTCAGTTCATCAAGTATTGTCTCTGCTAGTCCTTCCTTCTCGGGGGGAGGACCTCTTGCGCTCTTCTGCTCCAGCATGGGGTCCTTCCTATGGAGACATTCCTCCACAAATTTCTCCAATATCAGTCCTTCCCATGAGCTGCAGTTCTTCATGATCTGCTCCAGTGTGGGTCCTTTCCATGGGGTCACAAGTCCTGCTAGCAAACCTGTTCCAGCATGGGCTCCTCTATCCATGGGACCACAGGTTCTGCCCAGGAGCCTGCTCCCACATGGACTTCCCATGCGATCACAGCCTCCTTTGGGCATTCACCAGCTCTAGTGTGGGACCCTCCACAGGCTGTAGATGGAGGACTTTGCTCCAGAATGGATCTCCATGGGCTGCAGGGACACAGCTGCCTCACCATGGTCTTCACCATGGACTGCAGGCAAATCTCTGCTCCAGTGCCTGGAGCACCTCTTCCCTCTCCTTCTACACTGGCCCTGGTAGTTCTCTCACATATCTGTACTCCTCTTTTCCTGGCTGCTGTTGCACAGCAACTTTTTTCCCCTTCCTGAATCTGTTTCCCCAGAGTCTCTACCACTGTTGTTGATGGGTTCAACCTTGTTGAGCATCAGGCCCACACTGGAGCCAGCTGGCGTTGGCTCTGTTCTACATGGGGAAAGTTCCTGATAGCTTCTCACAGAAATCAGCTCTGTAGACTCCCCCACTACCAAAATCATGCCATACAAACCCAACACAGCAGTTTATCACAGTACTCTGTGTAGGATGAAATTACATGTCTGGAAAAGTGGAATAAAGAAACAGTTCTCATTTGTGAAGTTTAACATTTAGTCATGAGAGGCGGCAGCTAATGGTCGCAGTTTCATTTCTCCAGACGAGCCTTGGTTTCTCCCTAAAGGCTGCCCCTCACACATGAGGCAGCAGCTGAGTTTAGAGGTGGCAGTGTGAACATCTAGGGCATTGTGTGGGAGAGCAGGAGAAAACCTGGTCCAGTCACTTTTGTACAGCACTTGATCAGCAGATGGCAATGGTGCAGCTCTTGCCATGCACTGCCAGTGGCTGCCATCCCCAGTCTCAGGGTACTGTGGAAGAAGAAGAGGAAGAGAAGAATGAGATGTGCATCTCTCACATGTTTATGTTTGCAGGACTGCAGCATGTCTTGGTCTTGCAGTTTCTGCTCTCTGCCAGCTTTTCTCACGCCCAGCAGGACACTCTTTGGGAAGTGTCCTGGTCCTGCAGGGGCAATGATGGCAGCTGAGAACCTGGGGCCTCTGGGCTCTGGCTGGGTAATGCCAAGGGGTCTCTTGTACAGCTCAGCAAAGCTAATTGCAGGGTTGATGCCTCTGCAGGGACTTCCTCAGCATGTGCTATCCTGACTCCATGGTGAATGGGAGAAAGGCACCACCATGGCAGAAACCCAGCTTTTTTCTGCCAGCTGTGAGGCTGTGCCTGTCTTAGCCTGAGCAAGGCAGTGAGAGCACTTGGCAGGAGGAGAGTGGCAGCAGGCAAACCTGCACCCTTGGACACATCCTGGGGGTGCTGTCAGTGCAGAGGAGCCTGTGCTGGGACAAACTCCCGGCAAGACTTAAGGGTTTTGCTATGGGCCCTTGGGATGATGGGTACCTGCTCTGGGGGAGTGTGGGTGGCTTTGGGGAATTGGAGAGCCCCAAAGGCTCTGGAAAGGGAGCTGCAAATTTCCCCCCTCAAAAGAGGAAAATCAGTGCTTACAGTCAGGTTTCTAGTCTGCATACAGGACCTGCATAAGTGTTGCCATATGCTGTCTCACAGGTCCTGTCAGCTTCAGAGCTGGAGAAGAGAGACCATTCAGTCTTTATTAAACAGCAGTGCTGTTTTAAGCACCTGCAGCCCCTGTCCACACTGATGCTACTTGGTACAGAGACTAGAGCAGAGCAGCTGAGGGTGAGCAGTGCTGTGCATTCTGATAAAGTGTGAAACAGCAAAAGGTGACAAAATGAGCTGCAGACATCTGTTGTCTGAACAAGGGTGTGTGGGGGACAGAAGCTCATCATGTTAAAGTGCAGAGCCAGAGGATGAGTGAGTTGATCTGCCTGATATCTGAACATCTTTCTAAGAATAAGATTAGCTGATGTAGCATATAGAGACCATTTGTCTTTTTCAACTCAAAGACACACCAAAGGCACAGCAAGGCAGGCTAGGCAAGTGATGCTATGTGCATACACCAGTATAAAAGCAGATTGTATCTTTTTGTGTGGTATGGACATAAAACTTAGGAATGCAATTCCTAAAGTTGCCTTTCAGATGACCCTATGTGACTGTCAAAAGAAGAAAAAAAATCTACTGCACCATGTTTAAGGAAATGTTCCTCATATAAGTGCTGTGGCTCTCCAGTATATATGGAAAAACAAGCCGCCTCCTAGGAGAAACTATCTTGAATGAATGTGCTAAGGTGCAGCAAAAGGGACAAGGGACCAGTGAGGGTATTTGCAGAGTACAAAATCTCAAAAATACATTATCTGACTATGGTTGCTGTAGCAGACAAGAAGGAATAATTTATATTGGCAGCTTTTAAAAAAGGCATTAAAAAGGAAGCTGTGATATTAATGATGGTAATCACTGTGCCATGATCTAAAAGAAACTCTCACATTAGCTGTGACAAAGCCTTGAAAGCAGTGAAAAGAAGGATGGCTCTAATCCCCACTCCACCAACTGAACTAAGAATATCCTAGGGAAAAAAACCCCCACAACACAGAGAACTTATATTTGTGTTCTGCGCAATCGAGGATATCATAGAATGAAAAATGAACAGAATAACTCTAGTAGACCCTGGTGATGCCATGATTTCTCATCTGGGTTCCATCCACTGGCACTCCTCCATGACCACTGCAAATTTTTCAGAAGATCCCAGGGAAGAACAGTTCCAGAGTAGTTTCAGGAAGGTCAGACCAAACTGAAATACTTATGATTGTGGACTTGTAGGGATGATAAAAACATCTTTGATGTTCTACAAAGCAGGAATAAGGAGAGGAAAGTCTTCCTCTTTGACCCCAGATGCTGGCATGACCTGCAAATCCAGTGTCCTGACATCTTTGTAAAGGCTTTTCACAGAGGTACTCCTGTGGCACCTGGTTTGATCCTTCAAGGTAAGAGTTCTCTGGGGACCTGAGGATAGCAGACCCAGCCTCTGTCCCAGCCCTGCCATCAGTCCCCTTGCCATGCTCCTGGGACTGCAAAGGGTAAAGTAATGGACGCAGTTTCACACTGGAGGGAGGTTCTCCTTGTGATTTCACAAGAGCCAATACAGACAGTAATTTCTCCATACCAATGAAACCATGTATATTTGTCTTGGCTCGTTTTTTTTCTCTCACTTGGTCAGTTTGCAAGCCTGAAGCTGGAACCCGCCCTTTGGCATTGTGCTGGGAGATAGTGTTATCAAAAGCAGCATGTGTCGTGGCTGACAAGCTCTTGACATTTTGCTGCAACTACTTGAGAGAAGGGTTGGCATTTTTAAACATTTATAAATCCACCCTACACAGGTGCAATGTCATTAATTCAGCCACAGTATATGGAATGGTTTATTGTTTTTCTTTTCTTTTTCCCTCCCAGAACACCCTATGAAGTCCCAGAGCACATACCAATGGAAGGCCCTTTGCAAACCTTCGTTCACGTGTGTCATGAAAATGGTCAATGGATGTCACGGTTACCAGAGAAGCTCTGGGATATTCCCCTCTATAACTTAGCTCTTCCAGGTAAAGATTTACTTTTGTTCTCCACCGTTTTGCTAGCTTGCCATTTAAGCATTGGAATATCCTGTTTGTCCCATTTCAGGATGGCTATGTTTATTATTTGGGTCAGTGTGTGGAGGAGGGTTTGTGTGGTGTTATGTGAATAATGTTGGTCTGTAATGTTTGGGGTTTCTTAGAGGGGAGGGGTAAAAAAGGAACTTTTTATTGTTTTTTAGAAATTAAAAGAGGCACTTTGCATCATCTGGTCAGATACTATTAATAATCTAAGGATTGGCTTTTTTGGGCAATGATACAATACTTATACAATGATACAATGATATAATTCTTGTGACTTCCTATATAATAAAATGCTTCCAGGAGGGGAGAATGAATATTTTACATTATTATTTGTTTCTTTGTACTGCCTAAAAGAGGCTGTGAAGTTGCAGAAAAAGGAGAATTTAGACTTGTAATTAACATGTTTTCATTAATGTAGATTGCTATTTTTCTACATAATCCACCTTATAAAAACTGATTTTTTTTATGTTATGTGCAAATGCATTTAAATCATACCTGTGTATTATTAACCTTTCTTTGGCCATATTATTGCTTTTTTCTGCTGCCTTGATTGTTTTCCCTCTCTCTCATTCTGTCAGAAAGTTTTATGGTGTAATGTGATTTCACTGACACATGGGGAGGCACTGAAGGACCATCAGCTCTTGAATGATTCCCTTTGCCTACACATCAAAAATGGTACTAAAGAAAAGTCTAGCCCATGTTTTCTCTCACACCTGTAGATGTAACAGGTAGTTTGGGGGGAAAACAGCACAGCCTGTAGTTGAATGTTTTATGTAGGCCACAGGATCATAGGTTAATTTTAGGAAAGGCATATATTTAGAGATAGTGTGAAGTCTTGTCTTCAGTGGGTAGAGCCCTGGGAGAACTCAATAACTTATTTCATGGAGACTTCTTATATAATGTGAGTTGATGTTAACTTCTAAACAAGCACATCTATGTTTAGGATAAAGCCTATGTAAGAGGACTAGGACAGGTGCTATTAAAAAAAAAACCCTCTAGATTTCTTATTTTACCATCAAGAGAGGAAAAAAGAAAATATGTATCTGTCTTACGACTGATGAAAGAAGGTAATAGTCTTCTCTTTTCCTATTTTTATTCCTATTGCAAGAATCGTTTGAAAGTCAATAGCACTCTCAGTGGGATTTTGTTTTGTTGGAAAATGAGCCATGTTGTTTCTATAAGACTTTCACCTGGCATTTCTTGGCCATCAAAGAAAGTGGAGAACCTGCTGACGGGTTTGTTTGCCTTCCTGGCTCTCCTCCTAAGGGTGGCCTTGTTATTCTTGCAAATGTTTGTTGTTCTTGTGGATATGCCTGCAGGGAGAACAGGCATCAAGAACAGTTGAAGGCGAGTCCATTTTAGCAAACATTAGAGGAATTTTACAGAGCATTGCAGGCTATTAGTTTGGAATATTTTAGTGTCTGTCCAGCTGACCTACAAAGCTGATCTAGCCCAAGTCAGAGCACAAACAGATCAAGACCAACCAGGTCAAGACAGCTCTGGCAGGTTTCCAGAGGGAGGAAACCCAGTTTGGAAGTGGAAGTTTATCTCATAGAAGGCATGCAAGAAACATGACAGTGGATTCTGAAGGCATGATGAGGAAACAATGGCAAATCTCATTAATTAGTGTTGTGCTTGCACCAGATTCAGCACAGTGCTGCTGGGGAGGTGTGGATTCAAGGTCTGGAGCTACTTACCTTGGTGCTAGCTCACTATCTTTACATCATATATGTTGTGTCATGGATGTACCCATCTTCCTTTCATTACTGTAACTCATGACATCACAAAAGACTCGTGAGTAAAACATTACTATCTGTTTGCTGGTTGGCATCCATAGGTGCAACACCCATCAATGGAATCCTGCTCATCTCTTTCAGACTTGGATTTGACCCATGGGTATTTAATGGTTTGACTCTTACATCTTCTAACACACACTTCTTCTATTGCATGCCCTCAATATTGATCTTCCATCTGCAGTGAGTGAGGTTTGGGTGTTTAAAGCAGTAAAATAGATAAAAAATGCCTTTTAGAAGGTGAAAAAATTGAGTGAGACGTCAAACCATTATTGAGAGTGGTGAAGAACTTTTATTTCCAAACCAGTCCTTTTTACTTTGTTCATTAGAAATATTACCACTGTCACCAGTAAGACTGACAATTCAAGAACGAAGTTTCTAGCACCAGTGAACAATTAGTTTGACAGAAGACTTAAACACAAAACCAAGCAGATTCTTTGCAGATAGTCTGTTAAGGTCCAAGCAAGGCACTTCACTGAGATGTTAGCTTTTCTTACTGATGCTTTATAAAACTGGAAGAAATAATGGAACAGAAAAGCTAGCAAAATCACTGGTTCCCTGTCCTAATGAAATTGTGAGTTGCAATAGTTTAATCTAAACTAAACATGATGCAAGAGATGTGTCAGATTTATTAAGACCTCAAGGAAATAAAGTATTTGGGCAGACTGGTCTTGGCTCTGATGCCTGTGTAATTCCCTGTGCTGGGAAGAGTCAGGTAATTTTTGAAGTCCATCAAATGAGGATCTTGTTCATCTTTCACTCATAAACTTAGACTTGGATTTGCCTCAGAAACCTTCAAGCACCCACCTTGTTTGTTGTTTCTGTAGGGGAGGTGGGGGTTGAGTTCAGGAGGACATTTTTAGCAGACATTTAAGATAAAAGTTTTTAAAGTGCCAAGTTAAGTCTTGGTCCAGTCAAAGGTGTAAGAACATGAATTTCTGCTTTCAGTCATAATCTCCCATGCAGAGATGAGGGTATTGACAATGAAATCCTGCATTTGGACAACTCTGAAAACATGACAAATTGTTAAATTGATAAATTCAGCCTTCAGCTATTTATTCTCTGAAAAAACCAAAAGTTTTCACATCAAGGTAACTATTTTGAGGGAAGGCACCATTTGAAACAGACCACCCATATGGTTCGGGGCAAACAACAGCAATGTGTAGTTTAGATGGAGACTGCTTTATTGAAAAGTGTCAATGCCTTCCCTTCACAAGGATTCCACACTGAGCTTATTAATGTTAGGTGAGCAACCTCTAGAGACAATTCCACCTTTTTGCCATAACTACAGAGACTCACAAACAATATAGGTGTGTGGCTTGCAAATGTGGTGGCCTGTCAGGTGTGCACATGAAATGTAGCCATGGAATGTGATGCTGAGTAGTTAAGAAATGAGATTTTCTCTACATTTATTTTTGTATACTACAGGGAGTCACGACACTATGACCTACTGTTTGGATAAAAGCTCTGCTGTTAGCGGCAATGAGTCCAAGCTGGTGAAGTTTTTAAGCAAATGTCTGCCCTGCATTGTACACCCCATTATCATGAAGTGGTCTATAACACAGGTAACTATCAACTGGTGTTCTCTTCTTGGCCTGGCAAAGCTTGTGCTGCAGGGCTGAGAGTGTGCAATGGTCGAATAGCCTGCTGCCCAGAAATCTGTGCTCTCATGAGATGCCATACTTGGGTGTTGTGGTTTAACCCCAGCCAGCAACTCAGCCCTTCACGCTGCTTCTTGCTGTCCCTGGGTGAGACAGGGGAGGGAATTGGGAGGGTAAAAGCTGGAGAACTTGTGGGTTGAGATAAAGACTGTTTAATAGGTGAAGCAAATGCCACATGTGCAAGCAAAGCGAAATAAGGAATTAATTCACCATTTCCCATGGACATGCAGGTGTTCTGTCATCTCCAAGAAAGCTGGGCTCCATTGTGTGTAAAAGCATCTTAGTGTGCCAAACACCATCACTCTGAATGTTCCCCTCTTCTTCCCCCAGTTTTATATGCTGAATATGACTCCTTATGATGAGGGATATCCCTGGGGTCACTTGGGGTCAGCTCTGCTGGCTGTGTCCTCTCCCAACTCCTTGTGCACCCCCAGCCTCCTCACTGGTGGGGTGGGGTGAGAGGCAGAAAAGGCCCCAACTCTGTGTAAGCACTTCTCAGCAACAGGAAAAACATTCCTGTGTTCCCAATGCTGTTCCCAACACAAATCCAAAGCACAGTTCCATTCCAGCTAATATGAAGAAATTTACTCTTTCCTAAATCTATCACTTTGGAGTATGAGATAGGAGCCATACAGATCTGATCACCTTTTCTGGGGAAAAAGCATGCAGTGAGGCAGGGATGTGTGCTGGTTTTATTAAACAGCTTGATACTGACCACTTTGGTACTAGAAACCCTTTTCCACATGTTTGCTGTGGTGGTAAATAACATTTAATATTAATGTCACTAACAGAGGGTTTTATTCTCTTGCACTTTGTTCAGAAGGTTACTTGCTTGTCATTTCTATTATCACTGTTGTGTGAGATGTCAGTTGTTTTCCCCACCTATACTGGGTATTTCACCAGCAGCAGAAACAGAAGAATCCCTTGTTGAAGGGATTTTTTTCCCATAAAGATTAAGAGAGTGAAGGTGTGATCCATCATGTAAGGCTTAGTTAACTTTTTAAAATGTGCAAATATTAAGCTAGTAGTTATCTCTTTGTTCCTCACAAGTATATGTTAGAGACAAAATTGCAGATCATAATTTAAGATTTTTGATAATTTTTGAAGGTTCTTCCAAAGAACAGACTTTCCTGACACAAAAATCTTTCTGTTTTTTGTTTTTATTGAAGAAGTAGTTCATTATTAGGGAATTAAAACTGAATAATTGATAAATAGCAATAAGCATGCCAAGGTTTCTTTAGTTGTGTTTGAGCAGCTCTGGCAAACTGGACTAAGACACTACCAGGTATCAAATTTGAACCGGCAATGATGAACTGATGTTGAAGGCACTTGCTTAGCACAGATCCTTGTTTATCTTGAGCTGCTTTTTTTGAGGAGACTTCAGGCAATGAAAGATTCAGAAACCTTGTAACTTGTGGGTTTCTGGCCAGCAAAGTGACCCTGTTGGTGACAAACAATCTCTTAACATCATTACAGTAATTTTCTGGTCCAAACCCAGTGTGACAAGCAGGAAGTGGCCCAGTGCTGATAGGGAAGAGGCACAGCTACAATCCTGCCCCTCCTTAGCTCTGCCATGCTCCAGTTTTATCTCTGTGGGGAGATGACTCCACTCTTTGGTATCCAGAGCAGACACCAGGGAGCCCTGCTGATGGTAGGATCCACAAATTCCTGGATGGCCCAGTGCCTGGGAGTTGCCTGCTTGAGCCCCAGATGCTGTGGCTGTCAGTCTAGGGGCACAAATGTTCCCTTTGTGATGGCCGTGGAACTTCCAGCCATGCCCTGGATGCCTGGTGTGAGATTGAGGCATGAGCAGCATTGCTCCTCAGGGCTTCCTTTTAAAAGCTGCCCTTTAGGGGGCAATGTTCACATTGCAAGTTCAGTACCCAAACCCAGGAGACTAATTAGAGAGTCTCGTTTGTCTCGTTTTCCCGTCTAGTCAACAGATAAGAAATGAATTTGTCTGAAGGGCAGTTCAGAGCAGCTATTTCATTTGGTGCTTTTTCTGGCCACAAAGGTTATATATGACCTACAGCCATGTACACGCCCATCTCCAACATACTCCAAGCAAAGGCGTACGGATCATCCCTTCAACTTCTTCAGCCTGGTGGAGGCCAAGCAGGCACAGGAGGAGCTGTTGGCCAGACCCACTGCACCCCCTGGGGCACATGGGGCTGGTCTGTCCCAGCACAGCCTGGGGAGGCTGAATTCATGTCCAAAGAACAGGAAGTTAGGGGTTAAACTAGGCAAGGTGAGCATCCTGCCATGTGTCTTATCTCTGCCTCAGTGCTAAAGCTACGAACTTGGATGTTCAAGAACAATGCCTTGTACTGATCAGTACCATGTATGATGTCTGAAGCCTGAATTTTTATCCCTAGCAAGTTGAACTGAGACAAATTAGTGCTTAAACATGTGTAAATTGATTCTATTTTCTTATGCTAAGAGAGTCTTGATATAAGGAAAAGACACATAATTTCGAACTTTTTGCCTCGGAAACAGCTTTATCACCTGCTCTATTTAGCCCTCAAACCCCATGGAAGTGCTCTGAGGGAAGTGGATCTAGAGGAGTGCCTAGTCTAGTAGGACTTCTACAGGTTGATTCAAATTTTATAAGAAACTTTATATTGAAAAAGAACAATAGCCAGTAGTTTTTTCTATTTTTGTTTTTCCTTCTGTTGAGGATGTGTGAGGTCTGCAGAGACAACCGTGGTAAAGTCTTTGATCTAATAAAATAAATTATGGCATTTCTAAAGTGCTGATCCTGCAGCTGTTTTTTAAATGAATAGTTGTGTGAAGAATGATCATGCATTTATGCACAGGTTAATCTTTAACTTTCAGAACACAACAAGGGCAACTAAACTAATCTATCTGTACTTGCAGTTTATGCTGCAGGGAAATTGGAATCCCTCTTGTCAGGGAGCAAAATCCTTCCAAGTTGCGGTTTGGTGCCATACAGTCACATTTTAAAGATGAAAGGCCTGTGAAAAATGCCATAGGGATAACTTTGTACCCTTCTTTTAGCTTTCTAAAATAAAGAAACAAATCCCTTTTGTGCTCTCAGAACCTTTATCTTCTGTTTCACCTTTCAGGTCCTGACTGTGACAGAGCAACTTGAGTCTGGAGTTAGATACCTGGATTTCAGGATTGCCCACAAGGCTAATGATCCATCTATGAATTTGTACTTTGTGCATATGGTTTACACAACTGTTACCGTGCAGGTATTTCCCTTACTTTTGTGAGGGCTATAAAAGCAGTGCCATTTCTTTCATTTAAGGGCCATCATAACCTAAAAATGCTCGTTCAAGGTCTTCTGAGTAAGTTATTTGTTTTTCTTTTGTGAGGTCTTCAAACTAGAGAAAATCAGCAGGGCTGGAAGTTAGTTTCAGCAGCTCCACATGATACTGGGGCATCAATCTTTTCCTCATCCTCAAACCAGACTCTTTGTGCCTGCTCTCTAGCTCCTTTCCCCTACCACGTGCCCAGTGTCCTGGGGTTTATCCTGTTGTCCCAGGATGATACACAGGGCATTCCTGTTTCCCTGGTAAGGAGAGAAGTTATTAAAGGGAAGAAGGCATTAAAAGCCCTATATAATTATAGAAACAGTTTTTTTTTTTTTTTTTTTAGAAAACACAGTTTTTCGTTATTGTAATTGTGAGTCCACTCCACCATCACTGCTCTGTCGATTGTATGTCCTTAACCCTGCATAGCACAGATAAATTTCTAAGCTGCCATACCTCTTTTTTGTAGGATATTCTGTGGGAAATATTGAGGTGGTTAGAAACTCATCCTCAGGAAGTTGTTATTATAGCCTGCAGAAACTTTGATGGATTAACAAAAAGACATCATAATCATCTTGTTGCCTGTATAAAATCAGTTTTCCAGTGTAAACTGTGTCCTAGAAATGTAAGTATGAGATCCCTTTCTTTTTCTCATTTTTAAGGGAAAGATATATCACAGTGAGATATTTGATTCCCAAATTTTTAGATACATTCTACTTTCACTATGTTTTTAACCTAAGAAAGGTACCATTTGCTGCATCAGAGATAAGTTGATATCTGATAGAACTCAGGAGAGAAAGCAAACCTACATTCCACAGTGTGGAAGAGGGAATTAAATTTGACTGTTATGTCTGTTGAGTTGTGGGACAATAGTAGAGACAACTGTAATCTACTGCCCTGAGTTTTCTTGGAAAAGAGAGGGAAAAGAAGAGAGAGAAGAAAATAAAAGAAAATGAAAGAGAAAACAAAGGAAAATAAAAGTTGTGCATCTTGCATATTTATAGAATTTAAATAGTCCATTTTTGTCCTTTTCACGGCAATAATTATAAATTAATTTTTTTCTATTCAAAATAGTTCAGGTTGGGAGTGACCTCTGGAGGTCATCTGGTCTGACACCACCATGCAAAGCAGGACCAGCTTCAAAGTTATGTTGAGCTGGGGCCTGTTCATTCTTGATTATCTCTAAGGATGGAGATTTCACAACTTTTCTATGCAAAATTTGACCACTCCCACAGTAACTGTGTTTTCCTTCTCTATCTGATCAGAATCTCTCTTGTGTGTGCTGACTTCCATCCTTTGCTGCGCATATCTGAGGAGTCTTCTGTACATTTACCTCTTAGGTATTTGCAGACAGCAGTAAGAGCTGTCTAGGTCTTCCATGCTGGACAGACTCAGCTCCCTCAGCCTGTCCTGTTGTGTCATGCTCCAGCTTCTGCTCCAGCCTCTGCTCTCTCTGGTTGTGTGCTGCTCACACTCACTCCAGCTTGTCAGAGACTTCTTTCTACTGGGGAAGCCCCAGATGCAAACTATACTTGAGCTGCAGTCCCACAGTTGCTGAATAGAAGGGAAAATCCCCTTTTATTGATTTGCTGTCTGTGCCTTTGCTAATACAGCCCAGTTCACATTTGACCTTTGCCAGGTGGACACATTACTGGCCCATGTGCAGCTTGATGTCTATGAGAATCTTCAGGTCCTTTTCTGCAGAGCAGATATCTTGCCAGCTTCCACCAGTCTGTCCTGGTGCGTGCGGGTTAGTCTGTTCAGGACTTTGCATTTGCTTTTGTTGAGCTTTATGAGGTTTCTATCAACTTGTTGAGGTCCCTCTTAATAGCATCTCTGCCCTCAGTGCATTTCTGGTGGCACTGACTTTCCTGGAGCTGACCTCCTAACCAGTCTTACAGTTACCCACACCTCCAGAAAAGCCTTAATTTAAATAATCAGAAAATACTTGATTGCTAGATTTTAGAAGTTGAGACTTTTATCTCCCTCTGTTTTTCACAAGGTGTGGGAGCTTTTAGTAGTTAAACAATTAACATTTCAAAGATGCACAGGAACAGAGGGTTTTCTCTGGAGATGTGAGTGGTACAGGAGAATGATGACCCTGTTCATGATTCAAATTCAGCCTTTGAAGCTGGTGTATCAGTAACGTGTGACTATTACCATTTCAAAGCGTTTTGTACAGCAGAGTTAAAATAGAACAATTCTCAGCAAAACTAGGGGATTCTGAATATTCAGGCCTCAGCTGAATAACTGAAGACCTGAGTGACATTGTTTTATTGTTTCCCCAAATAACTTGAGCATGTAAGTTGTGGATGAGCAGAGATACTGAAGAAGGTGGTCAAATATGCTTTCAGACACAAGGCCAGTTCTTAAAAAGAAGGAAGTTATTAACTGCAAAAGGGGAAAGTTGCTGATGGCAATTTGTTGAATGAAGGTATTGAAAGAATGGTCTAAGATCACTTCACTGAAGAAAGAACATTTCTGAGTTGTGTCCAGGAAGATAGAGAAAGACAACTGGAGAAAAGACAAACCAAGTACTTCCCTTGAGTGGGAAAACTTTATATCTCTGGTGTCAGTGACCAGCACAATGGATCTCACCATTTTTGCTAGTGGTACCATTGCAAGTTAGGCACCTGTGGGATTTTTCAGGACCACAGATTTAGATTTGCCATCAAATATCCAAGTGCTTTCTGACTTATTCTAAAATAAATGGCTACCTACTGTTTTTCAAGACCACATCTCTGTTGTTGTACAGAAATAAGTGTCAAAGTGTTTATGAAGCAGCTGCTCAGGCAAGGTCTGTGTGTAGTACTGGCACAGACCACAGTGTGACAATATTACACTGCATTTAAAATTTTAATTGTCTTAACTATTCAAGGTGTCTTCCTTTGATCTGGATTACTAGGGTTTAAAAATCCCTTGTTAGACTTTCATTTCTGCTTTGTTTGCAAAATAAGCACATGTGTTCATATACACATCTCTGGTAGATCTTTTATTTTGGCTTTTATTGAACATCTCTGCTTGTTTGTTTTAAGAAGTTCCAGCTTTAGAAAGGCAGCTGGAGTAAAGCAAAAGCTTCAGTCAGCCACAAAGTTTTGTAGCTTAAGTAGCTTGTGCCTTAATTTTGCAATATTTTCTGACCTAATGGGAGCTTGCATTCTCTCTTTTGTAGATGAATTGAGAGGGTTTCATTCAACCTTCAGCTTTCTTCAAATATTTACGTTATTAATTTTCAAGTGCCTTTGGCTTTTATTTAAATTAATAAACTAATTGGAACATCAAAAAGCCACCATTTCTTTTTCACAAGCAGCAAATGTAGTTTTTAACAACAACATTCTCAGAAAAAACAATGCCTGGTAAATATGGTGGTTTTACAAATAAAACTAGTCAGAGGGCCTCAGTTCTCTCCAATGGTAACTTCTGAGGCTGGAAAACATAATTTTGCCTTGAGACACTTAAATTAACAGCTCTTTTAGCCCATCTAGATAGATAGATAGATAGATAGATAGATAGAATATATATGACTCGGGTCTTCCTCTCTCTCAATCAAAAATGTCAGGAGCATCCCAGTTTCATAAACTTTCTAGTTAGAGAAATGAGAATGTAGCTCCTCTTGATTCACATTTGTCTTACCACGTTTTAAGCAGTTCAGTAATTTTTGATGGTTACTGTGCCAAGTTTGCATCAATATGCAGAGTCTGCCAAAATGATTCCTGCTTCTCTCCATCTGCATTCCTGCATCAGATGCTCGGTATCTCCCTCCCCTAACAAGCCTTTCAGTGGCTTGTGCATGAGGGCTGACTCAGGGATGGTTTCCTATAAACAGGTATAAGACCTCTACATGATCACAGTTGACTTGTTTGAGGAAAGGAGGAATTTGCTGAAGCTCCCAGGGTCCTATTGCCCTGCAGCTTGTAAACCAGCCCATCACCTACTGGGCTGCTCATTTAAAAGCTTTATCTGAACTGAGTCTGTGCCAAGGTGATACCACACATTAGTATTTGGATTTTGGGAATGCTGCTGTGTTGCTGAGCTCAACCTGGACACACTTCCTTTTAGGTGGTACCAACACTGCGGACCATGTGGCACCTCGGCCATCAGGTTATAGTCTCGTACGAAGAGGAAGTGGAACTGGAGAAGCACTGTGAGCTGTGGCCCCCCATCCCATACTGGTGGGGAAACAAAACATCCACTCGTGCTCTTATCCGCTATTTGGAGCGCATGAAGCGGATGGGCCGTCCAGGTAGGCACAGGGAGTTGGCTCGGAGGAGAGAAGGGGCACTGACAGCAAAGCAAAACAACTGGGAAATCAAGCACTTGTTGCCATATGGGATATAACAACCCTGTGTGTGCTGTGTGCCCATGGCTGCTGAGCGCTCTGCCCTCCCCTGGGTGACTGCCACGTTGTCCTTGGTGGTGCTGTCAGTGCACGCACATGCACAGAGATTGTGGCAGCCACCTGGCACTTTCTCTTTCTGTGACCCACAGAAAGGCAGCCCTCAGCACAGGCCAGCTCGCTGGTGTGGCTGTTCCCATCACATGGGTAGGAGGCTGCTTCCTCAGTGCAGAGCTTGTTGCTTTAGGCAGCACAGGTGATGAGAGGAGTGCATTCCACTAGCCTTCCTGTGAAAGGGAGCCCCTACAAGGGGGCTTATCACTTTCTACAGCTACTTGAAAGGAGGTTGTGGCAAGGTGGAAATTGGCCTCCTCTCCCAGGCAACCAGCAAGAGGAAATGGCCTCAGGCTCTGCCAGAGAATGTTGAGGTTGGAAATCAGGAAGTTTCTTCATTGAAAGGTTGGTTAAGCATTGGAATAGGCTGCCCTAGGAGGTGGTGGAATCACTATCCCTGGAGGTGTTCAAGAAACAACTGGATGTGGCACCTAGTGCCATGGTTTGGTTGTCATGGTGGTGTTTGGTCAAATGTTGGACTTGATGATCTTGAAGGCTTTTTCCAATCTTAATGATTCTGTGATACAAGAGCAGTACGAGAAGAGTGTAGCTGCACATAAAACAGCAGCACTCGGGTGTGCTTGTGCAGTGTAATCTGACAGAGGTTCAGTTCTGAACCTCTGATGCAGCTTTCGAAGTGATTGCACAGGGCGGTGACGGGGGAGCCGCTCCAGAAACGCACTCCCCAGCCGAAGGCAAACGCTCGTGTGGGTGCACCCTGTGTTCCCATCCAGTGCAGGGGGAAGGCTAAGTGTTTGGGAGCAACCCTCACAGAAACAAACATAATTTACAGAGGAGGACTAGTCAGTGGACAACCTTTAGACTGCAATGAATAACTAGACAAATTTAGCTAAACTGGAATGTGTGGATAACCGAGCGTGGCTCAGGAATTGTTTACTACAGCATGCAGTTGGGCAAACAAGGGCAAACAGTTGTAGGGACATCAAACAATACAGAAAGAGTGTGTAGTTAGTATTTTAATAATCCCCACTGGAATGAGATGTGAAAGTAATGCAATACAGAGAAATTTCTCCTCAAAAAAATATTTAATGTGTCACTTTCTGATTTTTGTTTCAGGAAAATTCTTTGTGGCAGGGATTAACCTTACTGAAAATTTAAGATATATTCTTGTACACCCATTTGGATCATTGAAGAAAATGACACTCCAGAGTCTTCCATGCTTGAAAATCTGGATAAAGCAGCAGTATCCAGGACAAAAAAAAAAATGTATTAACATAATTGCTGGAGACTTTATAGGAAACAATGATTTTGTCAAAGATGTGATAGAACTTAACACAAAAATTAATCCTCCACTGCACTGCCAAAGTGAACTGGAACAAATAGCATTTAATTCTCAACTTCCTAATCTATGAAAAGTTGAAAAGGCTTTGTCTGCATTCATTGTGCCCTACTGTAAACATCCTGAATCCCATAAAGGTCCAATTAACTTAAATCAGGAATGCTTTCAAGGCTCAGTAGGAAGAGGTCTCTCAACATCATCAGGGTTTTGAGGCTTTTGGACAGAAAAGAGAGCAGGTGTACCTTGCTGAAGTCTCTAGAGAACTATGGTATATGTGTAATTTTTTGGGAGGTGCTTTGATTCTGCAGCAGCTGGCAAAAATGAAAGTCCCAAGAACTCAATCTTATTTTACATAGGACTAAGAAGGAGGAAAATGTCAGTAGCTGCATGATTTAGTGGTAAGATTTTATCTTTCTTATAACTCTAAGGATACTCTGTACTATTTGCAACCCAAATTCTTACTCTTTTATATCAGTCTGAAATTGACTTGTCTGTTTTCATAGTTTCTGATAAATAAACAAAAGAAACAGTTAAAAAATATTTTTGATATATCAGAGATGCTGCACTGACAATCCAGCTTGAAATGATTTTATATTTACACCAATGTGCTGAGTATCTTTTGTCAGCTACTTTACTAACAGGGTAGCCCCAAAATTATTTGGAATTTTTAAGAGGTAACTGAATTTGCACTTAGTTATGCCAGTTCTACAGGGATAAAGGTACCAAAACAAGGCCCTTACACAGTTTGTCTGTGGCAATTGAACATTTTACTAGGTGTTGCCTAAGTACGCCTTACACTGAAAATAAACACAGAGGGAACAAATTCCTGATCTTAACCTAAACTGCCTTAGGAATGCAGATTCTTGGCTTCTATCATGCTCATTTGGGATTTCACACCTGGTCTTTTATTTAGCTATTTTAGTAGCTCTGTAATTATTTTTCCTCTCACTAAGTAGTTTTTGTGTACGTCAAAACGAAGAGGTTTATGCTATTTCCCATTGCATACTAATTCTGTTTTTCTAAATGAACTGTGTGGTAACAGATCTTCATGAAGGCAAGACAAATGTCAAGCATCAGGACTAAAATAAAACCAATTATTGTGTAAAGTTCACTATGCAACTTCACCCATATACCTCACTTTTTAGATGCACTTTACATGCAAACGCTAAATTCAGTTGTCTGATAATGTTTGCAGAAGTTTTTCTGCCTGTCTTTTGTGCCCTCTTTTGTACCCTTGTTATTCTAATAAAACTTGATCTCTCTCTATAATATGGAATGAAATAGTTTGGTTTCTCCTTTCTGTGATACTGTTTTATTGGTTCTCAGTAGTAATTCATAATGTAAGAAATGGATCTGTTGTGGTTGTGTTTTTTTTATTTCTTTTTGTTTTCCTCTGTGAAAAGGTTTGCTGTACCTTAACTGTTTTCTCCAAGAACTGATATAGTAATAGGTATTGTGGATAAATTACTGTGGGCAAGAAAACTGTATGGGTAAAAGATGTTCACAGCTAACTTTATTTAATGTCTGAATTCATTTTCTTTCTCTTCTCTGCAATAAGACACGGCAATTATTTGACATCCATGCATTCTGCTTGAACACGTATTTATCTTCATTATTTATATACAATTAACAACATTTTGTTCACTAAATTTCATTTTCTGAAGACCATCTGAAACACCTTAACTACAATAAATACTATTTTCTTCTGAAAAAGGCAATAAAAAGCTTTATTTATATAAGAAACTTTGTACTTTTCTGAAGGTTAAGTCAGATGCCAGTCCACATGTTTGAGGTCCTCAGCTTATATCCAGCAACATGTTTAACATAAAAAATTTAGTGCTGTCCTGGTACTTGCTGACAAAATTAAGCTCAAAGCTCTTATTGTTTCCATACAGAAGTTTTCTGAAACAGTGTCCATTTATAAAATGTGCCAAAACCATCAAGTGGGGAAGAAAAATAAACTGTTCAGCAGCGAGACTAACAGGTCGTTCACTTCATTTCACATCCTCTTGAGGAGATCAGTTTCTTCTCCTACAACAGGATGAAGTTTCATGACATGAAAATCTGACTGTTGGGAAAGAGGTTTTTGTATCTCCCAAAAGCAGAACTGCTGATTATCACCTTCACCCTGGCTGTGCCATCTTCAGGCATGACCTCAACTTCCTGAACTGTTGCTTCTTTATAGAGCCAACTGTAAATGTAAAAGCAGATTAGCATTTAAAAGTGTGACACACTGCACAAAATGTGATCCTTGGTCTAGGTCAGAAGATTTCTATCTAGACAACGCTTTAAAAGATGAAGTGCTTTGCTTCACTTCTCCAATTGAGCTATTTTTTGTCAATAGGTTGATTATTAAATAGATTGATTATTGATGAAATAAAATTATTATCTCTGTTATTCTTAATGCAGATTAAAATCAGTATGATATGATTTGAGAAATTTAAGACATGAATGATTAAGTGTTTCATACTTCTCCAAATCCTTCATACAATTCGGAATTATTTACCTTAGCTGAGGTCCCTCTAAGTTGATGTTTACTGTTAGAATCTTCTTCCCTGTTGCTGTCAGTATTTTTTTCTCTATTTCTTGTTTCAGTTCTTCTAAACCATGCCCATGCAGAGCAGAAACAGCAAAAGCATTTTCTTCAGCAGGTTTATAACTGAAAGAAAATTAATTGCTAGCACATTTGTTCGTGAAGATTAGGTTGTGAAAATATTCCAAGCACGGACAATTTCACAGAGTTACTTTGTACTGACACCTTCTACAGAGGCCAGTTCTTGTATGACTCAAGTGATTTCTTTTGTAATTAAAAGATAATTAATTCTTTTTCAGACCATAGTTACATATGTAAAAGATTGAGATACACTATTAAACATATTCTGAAGTGTGGGATCTCTTTTCTAGACTAAGAATTAAAAAGCTTACAGAACATAAGAAATGTTTAAGTACACTTAGCATCTCATGCTTACCTTTCTATCAAATCCACTTTGTTATGAACTTCTACCACTGAGTCCAGTAAATGGCTAGGAAGATTAAGATTCCTCAGAACTGACAGAACAGTTGCTTTCTGTAGGATGGTTTCTGGATGAGTAATATCCCTCACGTGAACTATCAGATCCTAGCAAAGATCAATATGCAACACCTGTTACCAGGTTGTAGACACTGTATACCATTTTTGCATTGCTAATTCATGTAAAATACTTTCCTATCCATTTGATAATACATTGGCAGATTGGCACTGTAAAATTAACTAGTAAAACAGTATTAAACTACTGTTTCTTAGATCATGATGGAAGAAAATCTGCAGCAGCTTAGTCTTCCACCTCTAGTGAGTACAAATTGCCTCCCACAAACCTGGAGCAAATGTTGTCAATCAAGCTAGTTACAGAATCAGATTTCAAGTAATAACTGATCCATTTTTTTTTAAAGCCCAGGCTTTGTAACAATAAGGCTTCAAAAACACTGGAGATTAAGAAGAGCAACCCTAAAAAAAGCTTTTAGGAGACGAATGGCTACAAAACTGTTTCAAAAACAGAGGGGAAAAAAAAAACCTCCATGTAACTTGTAATTCTATTTTTACATTCAAAATATAGATTATCCTTATGCTTAGCTCCCAGGATACTATTACTGATGCTTACTGAAAAGCTATCAGTTTCAAGTATATATATAATGTTTGCCATAATAAAAACCAAGAAAACAAAATCAACATTTGCATTCAAATTGTTTCATCATCTTTGCTAAAGACATTGCTTTAAACTTTGGAAAAATTAGAAGTAAGTGAAAACCAGGATGGTTTCAGCCAGCTTTTGAAAGCCTTGGTATTATATAGTGAAGTCTGATCTTTAGCAGCATTCTGGCATCTAGCTACCACTGAATTTCATTACCTTCCATAAGACAGGATTTTTGTTTGAATGTCTGTGTGTATGTATGCAGCTTTACACTTTGTTATAGCACAGGAAAACAACTTTAATGAGAAAATAATTGCTAAAGTACATTTATATTTATTACATGCTGCCTGCATCACATCACAATCACCCACTTGTAGTTCTACAGGAAACCTTAAGTTAAAACCAGGTAATTTCAGATGCTTTATTTCATTTTTAACTCCCAGGAAACCTAGCCTTGACTCACTTGGATGCACTGTTCAGATATTTTATCAGAAAAATCTGGTTTATCTGGCTTAGGTATCATGGAGATGGACACATACACTCAAAATAAGCCACTTCTGAAATTCCTTCATAGCTGTATGTTCTGCATAAATAAAGTATCAGAAAATTAGTTTATTTTAAGATACTTACATCATTATCTCAGCAGTTTACTATAGTCAGCCGGATAGTTTGCTAAGAACAGAATGTCGATTAACTTGCCCTGTTTTGAAGGGGTGAGGATTATCTAAAAGGAAATTAACTTCATTTCTCAATTTTTACAGTTGACTACTTACTGAGTAAGCCACTTCTTCTAGTGTAGCTGAAAATGACTCAACCAGATTATGTGGAAGATCAGTCAGAAACCCAATGGTGTCAACATAAATAACTGCCATATGTGAGGGCAGATAGCCAGCATGGGCTGTAATATCCAGAGTGGCAAACAGCTGATCCCTGGGTTGAAGTCCTGCTTCCCCAGTCAAGGCTTTGATCAAAGTAGTTTTTCCTAATTAAATAAAAAAGGACAAGATTTTAATGGCTTATTCAAAGTAAAATTTAATTTGCAAAGCTCAGGTGAAATGTATGATGTAACATATATTTTAACATCAATTTCAGTCATTTAATTGTAGCTTGTGATCAGTATGATGTTAGGAAACCCAAAAACAGTCCTACATTTTATAACTTGGAATTGGGTTTAAGGTCACGTATGTAATCACATACTGGTATCTACAGCTGTGCTGTGAAATCAAAGGCTCTACCTGCAAAGTGACCTACCCACATCTCTCACCTGTAAGACTCTCTGAAGAGCACTGCCATGACAGCATTAGGAAGCTTGCATTTACACACCTCAATGCTTCTGTTGTCAAATGAAAAAATTTACTTGCTAAATAAAAAAAAATAAAGAGAAGCACTAATAATAAATACCTTATTAGGTTGAGGTCTCTATTGGGCATTTCCTCATGAACATAATACTAGAGACATTTATTTGACTCAATGAATATTTTACATAATTAGTCATTAAAGTGCTCAGTATATAGCCTAATTAAAGTTTTCAATTATGTGTATACCAAACTGTTTTATATCTATATATATATTTAAATCTTCAGTTTGAAAAGTATGGAAGTATGAAATTTAAGAAAAACACAGAGTATAATTCAAAACCTTGAGTGTACAAGTCATAACAAAATTACTGTAAGATAGGTTTGTTTTTTTTGAAGAAGCTGAATAAGAAAATGAAATTGTTTAAAGATAATCCAATCTGAAAAAATTGTCTAGTCCAAAGTCTATTTATGCTTTGAGTAAGAATTCACTCGTGTAAGCTAAAAAACCAAACCAAACCAAACCAAAAAAGGCAGAAGCCGTATTTAGCTTTATTTAGATTCTCCTAGGAACACATCTCAGAGTGCTACACATAATCCATGGAAAGCTACAGTGCTCCTTAAGCAGGTTTCCCAGATCAATAGCCAGCTCTCAATTTTCTTCCTATGTCTCAAGTCTTCACAGTGATTTAAACACCCATGTACTTTTCTGTACCCATTCTGCTCAAGTAGTAGAAATTCATATAAAGGGACATTAACAGTGCAGTCTTCAACAGTGTTTATAAAATCTTTTTGGCACAATGGGTGCTAGGCATTTCTCCAAAACATGTCTTCAAGACTGAAAAAACCAAGCATCTTAATTTGCTTTCCTAACTACATCCTAACTGACAGATATTCATTACACAATTAAAAAAACTAATTAAAATACCAAGCCTGTACACACACAAATGAGAATCTGGCTGGAGTTTCTAATTAAAAATTAGACAATATAAGCTGTTTTGTGTTATGATTTCAGGAGGTTTTGCTTACCACTGTTGGTATAGCCCATTACTGAGATCATCGGGAACTCGCTTTTTCTGCGCTGAGCTCTAAGTAAAGCCCTTTTTCTCCTTAGTTTCTCCAGGGCATTCCTAATTTTAAGTTCTCTATCTTTCAAGACACGATTCTGTGTTTCTAGAAATGTTTCACCTGGAACATATAAATGAGTAATTGGCAGAATAGTTTACAAGAGAAACTGCAAAGCAAGTGATGTATTTGGAAATCAAGTGAGTTAGCACTAGGTCTTGTGAAGTTAAAAATAAGCCACTAAACTTATGTATTCTTGCCTAAGAAAGTGAGTAATTATAAAACATGCTAACCACTCTAAAATAGCCACGTACACTTATGAAAAATCCCTGTGGCAAGCAAATAGTTTATCCTTGACCACTTACTGACCAAAAAACTTGAATAGTACAGACCCAAACTTTATTCTTTAACTTACTTTCCAATAAAGTTTTGTAATTTGTTTAATTAGATGCAGAACACTGTTTTTCCTCCTGACCTACTCCAAATAAACTAAGATGCAACTAAATTTGTTTAAAAGCTACGGAGAAAAAAATCCTCTAAAACATGAGAATATTTAGACTTTACCTGAGCCCATGATGTATCTTGAACCACCTCTCTGTTGATCTCGCTGAGACACCTCATTTTTCAGATGTGACCTGGCAGCAGAGTAACAATTAATTAGAAGCATTTTTCTTTAATCCAGTTATACCAAAATACCTAAAAATTGTGAAGCAGTAGTAGTATTCTGATAGTACAAATAAAACCACTAAATAAATGAATGAGTTGTAAATAAAACCTGCATGGCAAGAAGACTGGAGAAAAAAATCCAGATTTTTCTGGCTCAACTGTAGCTTGAAAAGTATACAACTCTCTTGGTAAATTAAAATTGCTATTCTGAAATTTCAGAGAGCCAAATATACCTCTAAAACATCCACATGACTCACACCAACTGCCATGTACACATTTCTGTGCCACATAATGCAGAAATATGGAAAATTTAAATACAAATTAATCTTCCTTACTTATAGCTTTCCTTATTAAACTCAACAATTTTATATATGGGATATACATATCCAATTCCTACATATTCTGGCAATCCGTCTTGTGTCTTAGAAAGAACTGGGTCCTTTTAATGAAAAATACATTTTGTGAGATTATTGAACACATTCTGGTCTTGCCTGTCAGCACTGCAGAAGCTTAAAATAATGACATTATAGTAAATAATTCTGTGCTCTAATCAATCACTGAATACCCTATGTATTTTTTCTCTACAGTAAATATTGCTGGGTTTTGTTACTGTAAAGAAACAGTCACTAAAACAAGTAGATATGAGTATGTGATTTGCACAGCCCGAGGTACCTGAGAAGTGGAATTTCAGCCAATGCTATCTGCAGTTTTGCTTCTCTGGTCTGGGCGTTACAGCGAAAAATGTGAAGTACCACAGTGTATCTGTCAAAGACTTGCACACCCCAGGCACCTTCTAGCTCTTTCTTTAGCCATGTAAGACAAAATAATCGAGATGTCTTCTGTCCCCCACAGTATCACTAGATCAATTCCTACACAGCAAGTACGATTAGTTAGCTGATGGACATTTGAACTCAGAGGATCTCAGGATTCCATCGCAATGGATGGACAATCATCATGAGCATACAAAGTCAAAATTTGGTTGATCAGAATTTTTATGGATTCTTGCAACAAAGTCTTACAGCCTATCTCAGAATCAGGAATCACTGGTTAAATCCTTGTAAAAAATAAATTACGAAATACTGGAATGGGAAAGGCTAGGAATAACATAAAAAACAAAAAGATTACTAAAACTTGCAAACAAATAGAGAGGGATGCAGGGAAATTATTTAATAGCAAGCTTTCAATGAAATACTTAATAAACCCCAACTAACCCTAACCCCTCATCCTTGCTCTAATTCAGCAAAAGACACTTAAAATATGCAGTAGTTCTCTTATGCCATCTCTAAAATCCAGAATGCTTGTACACATGTTCTCAAACCCTTTCTTGAATCAACCCTGTTTAATTGCTTTTAAGATCTATATTTCTGAAAAAAACCAATTTTTAGCAAAACTAGTAGTGAAAGAACTCATACTAGAAAATAGAGAGTTTTCCTAAAGACTAGGAAATTAAAATGAAACATTTTCAACTTCCCTTTCATCAACAAATGGAAGCACTTGAATAACCATCTCTTAGAGATATTTGTCATCTCTTCATTTGATAATTAGGAAAAGCATTCAAAACTATCAGCAAAGCATTAATGTTTGCTTGCAGTTTGCATACACTTTACACCCCTCATGATGCTGCACATACTAAGAACCCAGAAAAGTTTTTATTTCAGTTTGTTCTGGAGTATCTGCAGTTCATGTACCAGTTGTTTTACTACCAGTAAAACAGGATGCTGCACCCTTCAATGCTTCTTTTTAAGGCTTAGGAATGAAAGTTTAAGTATTTGAAACATTCAATTATAAGCTTGCTAGAATTTACACCTCATATTCTAAATACAATTCAGCATCCACAGCATAAAGAAAAAAACATGCTATCCACTATAAATATAGAAATGTGAGCATAATCAAAGCAAAATTGAACTAATCAAAAATGTTGACATCCTTCATAACAAAAGCTGTGTTAACATCATCATTTTGTAACTTGAGTAACTTTTTTAACATTTTAAATAGGGCCAGTGTCAAATGTGGGAGCAGAGTCTATAATAAATTATACTAAGCTTCTGGAAAATTTCATGCACAAGAGCTGGAAACATATATCAACTGGAAAAATGCAATAGGTATTGAGATTCTTTTCAACAAAACTCAGTCCTGGTGTTTCAGATATTAACATTTGCAAACTCAGAATCTTAACCGACCACTTCTCCTAACATCAATAGCTTCCAAGCAATACTGATGCAAAGAATATGATTTGATATTATATTTAATTACCTTTGTTAGTGAAGATATTCTTTCCACATTCAAGAAGACAGCTGTCACATGGGGCAATTTTTTAATCTTTTCTAAAAAATGGATAATGATTGCAAAATACACTGTTAAATGTCAATTCTCTTTTCAAAATGCCCAGACTATAAACCATTTTGCATCGAGCAGAGTGCTTATAAAACATCAAATGGCACCATATTCTTTGTTCATAGAGCAGTTGTAATTGCTAATTCAGTATTGTGCCAAGAACAGCATCAGCTTCATTTATGTAAATCACATAAAGTTATAGACTAAGTTGCCTCACACATTTTCAGTGACCAGGGGTTATGTCTATTTTACATTGCTTTAGTAACTTTAAAAATTCTTTCAAGTCTGCCTGCAAACATGCATGATGGATAAACAAAATTCTCCCTCTCTTCAGCTTTCACACCTATCTTTGAACAGTTTGGATGCAAAAGTCTTCCATTTAGAGTGATGCAGTGCTGAAAGATCTCCGTCCTTACCTGTCAAAACCTGAAAGTTTCCTTTGCCAAAAACAAACTTCTTGTTGCGATTTTTGGTAGGAATGATGATTTTATCCAGAACTGTCCAATTCTGAAGAGTGTCTACAAGAGCAACAGCTTCAGCAATCTGTAATTCAGCTTCAGGAACATAACAATAATAGAAAAAATAAATAAATATTACAATGTACCATCATAACTCTGCTCAGATCTTCAACTACAGTACATGCATGAACATGGAAAAAATAAGCTACACTGAAATTCTTTTAGCCTCTAGCACAAGCAGCAAAGTGTCTTACCTCAAATTAGAGTAATTGAACAGTTTGATGCAATTTTATCACACAAAGAATCTTTCTGACAGTATAAATTATTTTTCTGGCTGTTGGCTTAGGAGAGTTTTTATTGTATTGTCAGGAAAGAAATCACCAAACTTTTTTTACTCAACACCTGAAATTAATAACTATCTGGAAAATCTGTTATTTCAGATGAGCACAAAGCCACAATATTAACACTCTGGTGTTTTGCAGCAATAATTTGGGAGTTACTAATATGGCATATCCTGCTGCTAACTCCACATCCACTCTTTCATAAGGGACCTAAACTGGTCTGTGACTTGCTAAAGCCAGCAGATTTGAATCCTGTGTTCTGGTTCATCAATTACTTTTGAGTTTTTAACATCTTCACTGCAAAACAATGATTTCTGAGGACTTTGTGAAATCACAAAGACTACACAAGCATATCAGATCAGCAACTCTAGTCTTGATATGCCGAACTTTTCCTCTTCAGAGCAAAATTGTCAAGATTCTCTAGACTGCAAAATGTAATTTATATGCTAAATAGGTTAAATTGGTCCAAAAAGCAACATATTTTTAAAGATAATAATGATCCACTTTTCTTCATATTGTTTGTGTTTCTTGTAAAATACAGATTTCCCATTGCATCTGTGGTGCTTCAAAAATCATTCCACTGTTCACTGAACATTTTATTGTTCAGACTTCAGGCTCTTCATCTGGAGAGCCTAAATAAATGGAAAGGGACCATTGCTATTCTTCTGTATGTTTGGACACAAAGGTGCCTTCATATTTTACCTTCTTTTCAGTTGTAAAATTACATCACATCAATTCTGAAAAGGTTAAAAACTTTATTCTGCAATGTGACAATTTGTTAGAATCAGCAGCACTAACAAAACTAAGTCAGATTTAGGTTCATCACATAAAAAAATGGAATAAAAGAATAAGTATGCATAAACTGTCTCTTTCCATCCAGAAGGACATGGACAGGCTCAAGAACTGGGCCCATAGTAAACTAGTGAGGATCAACGAGTGCAAGGTCCTACATCTGGGTCAGGGCAGCCCCTCAGTATATTGATGCAGGCTGGGGGATGGACAGATGGAGAGCAGCCCTGCTGAGAAGGACTCGGGGCTGTTGGCGGATGAGAAGCTGAACGTGACCCAGCACTCTGTACCTGCAGCCCAGAGAGCCAAAGGTGTCCTGGGCTGCATCCTGAGCAATGCGGCCAGCAGGGCAAGGGAAGGGGTTCTGCCCCTTTGGTGTGAGCCCACCTGCAGTGCTGCAAAGGTAGACATGGACCTGTTGGAGCAGGTCCAGAGGAGCGCTACAAAGATGAGCAGACAGGTGGAACCTCTCCTATAAGGAAAGTCTGGGAGAGTTGGTGTTGTCCAGCTTGGAGAAGGCTCCTCGCAAGACCTTTTTACGGCCTTTTAGTATGTAAGAAGGGCTAATAAGAAAGATGGGGACAGACTTTTTAGGAGGATCTGTTGCAATAAAATGGGACAGTGGTTATAAACCAAGAGATTTGATTTAGATTTGATATAAAGAAGTTTTTTACAAGAGTGGTGAAACATTGGAACAGATTGCCCAGAGAGGTGGTGGTCCTGTGAACATTCAAGGCCAGATTAGACAGGGCTCTAACAACCTGGTCCAGTGGAATATGTCCTGGCACATTGCAGAGGGGTCAGACTAGATGACCTTTAAAGGCTCCCTGCAAGCCAAACCATTCTATGATTCTATGCATAAAAAGCTAACTTAGAAGATGCTTAACTTGATCCTTTACATTGCAACCTTATAACCAGAGAAGTGTTTAAAGAGAAGCATCAAGTTCATAATGCATATCTTAATTGTGTGTGATTAATGCTTATATATTAGTTAGTTATGACCATTTCTGAGAGAAATCGTAATAGTCCTATCTAGAAAATTAAATGTAGAAAATTTAGTAGTCCTATAAAAGAGTCCTTACAGAGGAATTATTGGTGACTGTTGAGTTTGAGGGCTGAGGGCAATTAACATTGTCCTAATAAGGGGGACACCCGACTGTTTCCCTGACCAACCTGCACTGAGGCGTTCTGCCGTCCAAAATAGTTAGCGTGCTTTGCAAGTCAAAGCACAGACCTGCCAACACTCACTAACAGTTCCTTATCTTTTAAAAAGTTTTCAAAGTGGGAAAGAGCAGCCGAGACCTTCCATACAGGTTTGTCCTTTGCAAGCCGCACGTCGCTTTACAGAGGTTTCAGCTCTCTAACAGCGGGTCCACTTCACACTAGGGGCACAGCCACAGAAACACTTCGGTTGGAAAAAGACAGCATCGAGTCCAACCTGTGACCGAACACCCCGTGCCAACAGCCCATGGCACTCAGTGTTTTCTAACACACGTCCAGGAGCAGTGACTCCGCCACCTCCCAGGGCAGTCCATTCCGAATCCCCCGGATGTTTTCCTTCCCAGCGCTCTGGGAGCCCGCCCGCCCCCCTCAGCCCCGCACCCGTGGTGAGCGGTGACTTCTGCGGGCCCCACTTCACCGCGGGGTGCACGATGGCAACGCGCTGGGCGCCGGGCCCCGGGGCCAGCGGAGACGGTCCCAGCAGCTCCTCCAGCGCCGCCTCATCCTCCTCCTCTTCTTCTTCTTCATCATCATCATCATCCCCGCCGGCGCCCGCCGGCCCGTTCCAGGGCGCCCCGCCGCCCGTGCCCGGCGGGCGCAGGGGGGCCCGGAGCGGGGCGGCGGCGCTGAGCGGGCGGGCGGGCAGCGGGCGATACCGGGGCGCGCCCAGAGCCGCCGCCGCCCGCCGGCAGCGCAGCAGCAGCGACCAGGAGAGGCGGCCGGGCCCCATCGGCACGGCCGGGCTCGGGCGGCGGGCAGGGACCGTCACTGGCCGCGTCTTTCCGGCCGCTGCGGAAGCGGCGCCGCCGCCCATGTGACAGCGCTCCCCGCCCTGCCGGGCCCAGCGGCCGCCGTGATTGACGCCGGGCCCGGGCCCGGGCCGGCCGCGCTGGGCAGCGCCCGGGAGGGACGGCCGGGTTGTCGGTAGGTTTAATTCCTTTCTGTTTCATCCTTTTCTACGGCCGGGTGTCTGTGTGTGTGTGTGTGTGTGGGGGGATGGAGGGGGGTGGCGTGATGTGTTTTTGCCCTGGTTTGCTTGGAATTAAGTCTCTTTGTGTGCCTTTCTTGACAGTTTTCGGCCGCTGTTCCGCCCGCAGAAGCCGAAGGGTTGTTAAGTTTTTAACACTCTCGATTTCGCTGAAGGTTCCTCAGAAGGTCGTGTCAGATTGCTTGTGCTGCTGAAATAATGTAGCGGAAATGATAGCCGAGCCCAACACAGCCAGTAACCTTCCCAGCCAAAAGTAAGAGCTGGCACAGGTTGCCTGTAAAATCTCTTGGTAAATGAGGGTGCTGTCCTTTGGGTCTGTGCCGTGCAGATACCGCGGCAATCTGTAGTGTGTCATCTTGGGGGGGAAAAGGGATTTGCTGTGCATTGTGCTTACTAATATCTTCATTTTATTTCCTTTGGTGTACTAATTAGCATCTTCTTAATGGAGTGTTTTATGCTGTTTGACAGGGACCTTCGCTTTGCAAGCTTTTCTGTGCCTTATTCACCACAGTGCAAATGTGTACCCGACCTTAAAAAAAAGGGGCAGATTCATTGTCAATGCATGTGTTCCCTTCCTTGGAGAATTTGGGGATGCTGAGGGGGAAAAGTGCTAAGTAATCTGTAGGCTCCCTGTAGGCGTTGATGGGGGTATTGCTTCTATATATTTTGTATTGTTTTTATCAGGAATCCATCATGTCTTCTCCATTTTATAACATATTTTTTAGTCATCTGTCGAGATGAGCTAAAGTATTCATATCATTGATTACACAATAGTAATTAGGTGGTCTACTAGAATAAATATAAATAAATAAAAGGTAAAGTTAAAACATTTGGGAATTTCTTTTTTGGTTTCAAAGAGTGACACCTCTTAGATGTCCACTGTTGTGTGTTTTGGACTCATTGCAGCCCAGTCTTTGCTGACCCTGTCACGTTCTGGGCCCGTTTTCCCCATGTATTTTGCTTCATTATGCTCTAATGAAAGCTGAGGGAGTTGTAGCCCATGATGACATGTATAGCTTCCCATATGTTCATACATTCATATGTGTGTTTCATCTGAAACCAGCCTTTTACCTTCAGAAGTGTTAGATGGATGCATGGCAGCTGCTTAGTGGAGCTTCTTATATTGCTTCTAAAGGACTAGCCAGTTGTTTTGAAATTTATAATTTAAAAAAAATTACAGCTAGGATTCTTTCAGTAGCATTAATTGTTCCTTTTACACAGCAAAATGAACATATTGCTTCCTTGGTAAAGAGGTAGTTTTCTTTCCAAGTGTGAGTCACCAAGTCTATTCTAAATATTTATTAAGATAAGAAAACTGAATTCAGAAGTTACCACAGTAGTATTGTGTCTGAGGATTAGATGTGGGATTTGGCTTCCTTCGTACTTGAAGTGTTTTATCAGAAATACTTCAAGTGCTAGTGATATTGTGGCAGGAACACAAGGTAAAAATGAGTCTCTGAGCCACATGTAACAGGGTATAAAGGTGGAAATAGAAATGGCATTCTGCTTATGCTTTCTTACCTGTTGCTGATGGAAGCAAACTAAATGGCTGAGAGCTGTTTCTTCCAGTGCATGAAGCAGTGATTGTATGCATGCAAAAGTGCTCAATGTGGTGTGGAATAACAAGGGGAGGAAAAAAAAATACTTCAGCTAGTTTGAAATTTGTCAAACCTACCATTGCACTCCTATAGTTGAAAAGATGTTAAATGGAGATGTATAGGGATTGCTGCAGAAGTACCCCAGCTAAGCACAGTAGTTCCTATTTTGCTTAAGAAGGTAAGAGGATGTCTTAATTCTTTTAACAATTTCTTCAGCAGAAATGTAGTTGAGCAAATGAAAATTCCATTTAAATATCCCATTTAATTGCTCAGTGGTTTCATGGGGTTCAGTTTTTAGGTGCTGGTCTAGTTTCTGCAAATGTTTGTACCTCCCTTATAAATAACCTTATTGGAAACAGTGTTAAAGGCTACAAAATTAATAAAAAAATAAAAAAAAAATGAAAAAATAGGGAGAAAAAGAAGAAACATGAATATTAGTAGTATTAGTAGGATTTAAAAAAACCTATTTTTGTATAAGTTATCTATTATTTCCCAGTGCTTCCTGAGTCATAGCTATGCACTGTGATGCACTGGTAACCAAAACAGTGCAAAAACTAAATGGCTTTTTAATATTAGTATTCAGTGCTTAGTTAAATTTGTTGAGTACTTAAGATAGATGTTAACTAGTATGTGTAACAGTTACTCTAACAAGTTTCACCCCAGATATGTTTAATTTGGTGTTTATTTGGCCCAGCGTGAGGGAACTGTACATCTGTAGTCTTCTCACTCTTGCAGGTGTTGCTGAGCTTTGGTAACATGCTGTTCCATATGCCAGGTATTTCCTTACTTTGTTGGGCCCTTTTTGCTACCTTTTTGCTACATTTTGTCTGGTGTAAGAGACTGAACAAATAGCCAAGGCCAGTAGATACTGTGCAGAATGGTGTCCTTCAGGATGTTCTTGGGGGAGCGAGGCGTGAATTAAACCTTCAAAGAAGTGTGTTCCAGACAGAGAAACTAAAAGCAGTACATGATCAGGCAAGTCCTTGGCAGAACTGTCCTCTGGCAGTTTTGATTTTTTGAATTATTTAAGTGTTTTAAACCAACTTGGACTCAAATATAGTTGCTCTAATCAAATGCAGTGCATTTTTCTTCATTATGGGATGGGGTAAGTTGCTAAGTAGTACTTGTAAACAATTCAGAAAAGGTTTTGAAGGTGTGTTGAGTGTTATGTTGAGGTCCAATGCAGAAACTGGTAACTCATGTTATTATGATGCTGGCTGACGCCTGAGTTGTAGTTCCAGTGAAACAGTGCAAGTAAGAACCTGTTAGTCCAGCTCCACAGGGATGCATTCTGCTTTGAAATCATGAGTGAAAGGATTTAATCACATAGGAGAGACAGCTCCTTGACAAACATGGCTGGATTCTTTTTGATTTTGTGGTCTGTAGAAGAATGTAAGAAGAGCAAACTGGCATCAGAAAAGCAACACATACTGCTGTCCCTTGCTGTTTGTTCTTTCCAGCTGGGAAGTCTTTGGTGGTACTTGGGATACTTAATCTCTGTAGCTTGCAATTTTAAATCAAAGACGACAATTATAAACTTTTGTGAATGATTGCTTATAGAATACTGGCTCATCTGGGAGCTATAGTTCATCCCACTCTCCACATGCAGAATGTCCAGACAGCTAGTATAAGAGTTGGTTCATCCTGAATTATTTTCTTTGCTTCCATCTATCAAACACTATGGCACATTTTGAACTTTTCTATAACAAGTAATTTGTGGAATTTAACTTTCATGGGACATTTCTCTGTAGGGAAGGTAAGCATATGCATAATTATATTCAGAATTTTTTTATATTTTTGTGCAATTTTATGTTTATATAGAATTTTTATAGGAGTCTTTGAAAGCCTTATTCTACATCACTTCTTGAGGTGTCTCAATAGATCCAAAAAGTAAACAGAGACATGTTTAAATAAAACCTGTCTGTTCTTACCAATAGAATAATGTCAGGACCTTGGTCCTGCAGTTGATGTTCTTCAGTCTCAGAATTTGGTTTGCAAACCAATCTTGGGAAGAAGAAAGATAAAAATGCTTATATGGCATTGATAAATCTAGGTGGAGTTGAGGTGGCTCTGCATCCATAGAACAGTTAATTCTCCATCTGTGTTAGCCAGCACTGGATGCTGGAGAATTGACTGTATCTGTTGGTGTAACACACCGGTTTTTTGTTTGTAAAGTGGTCACATGAGTTAGTACACTCTCTTGTTGCAGTAGTATCTGGAAATAGAAGTAATTGTACACTCTCATATTTACTTTCTTTTTGTGCCTTCCTGTAGTACAAGTCAACTGGCTTCATGTCCTGGCCACTGTAGTTTAAAGGAGGCCATTGCAGTCAGCTTCCAGTAGTGGACCTACTGCACAAGTGGGATCCAGCTCGTCTACTCAAACATGACCTTTGGCAAAGCACATTGTTAGCATTGGGAATGGTGAAAAATGGCATGGTTTCATTGCAGATAAATGTATGGCTTCAGATCTCCCAGAAGGTGCATATTTCTTTATAAAATTATTCCTCCATGATATTAGTAGTGACCTGAAAATGAAGTTTTTAATGTGTCTTTTTTCTTCGGCATGTTTTATAAACAAAGTAAACCAATTTCTTCCTCTCATTTTAAAATGTAGACCATCAAACATCACTGCCTCGTTTAGCTTGGGGCACCCAGAGTGAATGCCTACTTGTGTTATTGGTTCATGGGGCAAAGCTCTTAAGTAAACAAAGGCTGCATTAAGTCAATGTCAGCTTTCTGTTTAATTTACTTACTTTGTACTTCCTTGATGCCTTTGATAGCTTTGCTGGTTTTCTAATTATCTACATATCTTACAAGAAAGCCAACAGTCTGAAAAAGGCCCCAAATTCCTGTTGTACTTTTAAAGTTTGCTGTTTGGCTTTTAGTGACAAAAATGTCACTACTTCCAAACAATGAATTCAAAATACTAAAACACATGTATTTTCTTCTTGTTCTGTCCTGAAGTGTGTAGTTCTGAGTGCTCACTGCTAACCCCTTCAACATGTTTGTTACACCTTAGAGAGAATGCAGTCCATGATGAGACTGTGCCTGAGTCTGCTGCTCAGAATGGCACCTGCGTGAGAAATGGCAACCTGAAAACACCAGTAAGTCAATTTTAAAGCTTTTAAAAGTTTTAATTATTTTAAATTGTGGAGTTTATTTTGCGTCTCATTTATTTGTTACAAAATTGACTATTGCGTATAGCAATCACAGTGCATCTGAAAGCTGATCACTGGATGCAGCTTGACCCTCAAATTGGCAGCAGAGCCTCAATGCTGGCTTTTGAGCAGTCAGTTCATTTCAGCATATGCTTTTTCTTTCTGTGCTTTGTGTGCAGCTGATGTTCATTTGCAGGTAGTGAGTTTAACCTGTGAGTGAAAAGATGTAGAAGAGCTTCTGTGCTTGCTTTCTATTCTTCAGAAATGACAGCTGCCACTGAAAACTGCTTTCTGGGTAGTGTGCAACTGTACAAAAACTTCTTTCCTGTTATACCTTCCTGTGCTTATGACTCATTGTTAAGTGTAAAATTCAAACTAGTAAATATTTTCTTTCATCCCCTTTTAGTATGGTCGTATTTGGTAAGGAATTGTTGGAGTCCTTGGGGCATGAAACTGAGCAGCCTGGGGAAGTGATTACAGTAAGAGCAAAAGAATCTTGTGTCTGTGAATATCTGTTGTGTGTTGTGTTTTCTCACATTCTTTGTTTACTTGGCTCGTTTCAGAGAGAGAAGCGGAAGGTCCGAGAGCAGTGTGAGAACATAAGGACGAATTCTACCGGTAGCAGAAGAGTGCGCCAGCTGCAGAATGGCGAAGTGGTTGAGGCAGTTACCTTGTTTGAAGTGGTTTGCATGGGAAAGCAGGCCATGCAGGTATTGCTAGCACTGAGTTCTGAAAGCACTTGGTAGAGGGAAGATGAATAAACAATGGTCATTTCCATTATTTGTACTGTGGAACATTTAAATTTGGCTTAGGTGGGGAAGAAACATGTTTGATTGGAAAACTGCTGTGAATATGGCTCTTGGAAAGAATATCTTGCAGCTTCAAGAAATTACTAAAGAGGTAGCTGTCATTTAAAAAGAGGAAGGAAATTGTACCTAAACCAGTTTTTCTAAAACAATGCCTTAACATACAAAAAGATAATTATTTCAAAAAATATGGAAAAGGTTCATCAATAGCAAATTCTAGTTGTCCAGAATTCTGAAAAATCAAAGTTTTATTTGTTTTTTCTTTTCTTTTTTCCCCCCTGTGCTTCACTTGTACTATTAACCTTTTACCTTCATTCCAATGCAGTTTGTTTGCAGCTTGCATAATAGCCAGGTTCCCTGTTCATCTATATAGTTAGCAATTTTCTTCAGTGTGAGGAATCCCACCTCCCAGTATTCTGTGAGCACATGTATATATTATCTTTTTATATGTGTATGAAAATCTGGAGCCCCAAATATTTTTATGTAGAGTTATAGATATGTCTGTAGTGTGTAGTTACTGTAAGCAAAATGTGTGTGTGTGTGTGCACACATGCATAAAAAGTACATTTATATTTTGGATATGAAACCTTCATTTTTCCAAGATATTTGTGTGGATGGCTCTTGTCATGCTACAGCTGTGGTAACTTCAGTAGAGCTCCCTGAAGAGCTTGTCTTCTACTGTGCCCACCATCATGGGAAGGTCTTAGAAAGGTAGCAAAGTTGAAAGCTTGAGTTCTGTTGCTGCTAGAATTTATTAGGCGTGCGTGGGTTGAAACCTGGATGACCAGGAGATCCATGTCACTTATAGGCTGCACTACCCTAGAAATGAAATTTGGAGTTCTTTTTTGGCTTACGTGTAGTATATGAACTGTTTCCAACCTACTGCACAAATCAAGTGCTAGAGAAAAAGAGAACTTCCAGGGTAAATTGCTAGTATAATTAATACTGATTATTAGATGGTGCAGAGGCTAAATGTGTGTGTGGATTTTTTTGTTGTTTGTGTTTATTTCTTGGTTTTTATATTAAATTGTTACCTCAGTGCTGTCATGAACTCAGGAGGACAACTTTTTAATTTGTTTTTTTTTTAATATTACATTTATTAAAACTGATTATTTTCCCTATCTAAGCAAAGCATCTGTGAAAGGCAACATTGTCTAAAGCAGTTTGAGACTTGAAAGAGTCTTTTAGAACTATTAGAAATGGAAGAGAATTGCTTGGAGTTTATTCTTGGTTTTTGTAATTTAATGGAGATGGAACGGTGTTAGTTTTTGTCTTTATTGTGGAGTGCAGCAAACTGTGTTCATCTCCTGACTAATGAGCTTCTTTAATCTCTTCTAGTCTGTAGTAGTTGACTGGGTTGAAGCTTATAAACAAGACAGGAATGTGGCACTTCTGGATCTCATCAACTTCTTCATTCAGTGCTCAGGCTGTCAAGGTAATTTACCTTCTTCATAACCCTTTCCACTGTCTGTATGTGAGAGAAGTCTGAAGTGTGCTTTCTGAAATGGAATTTTCTCTGCAGTAAATCATGTACTTACAATCTGTGCTGTTCGTTAAGATGAACTCCAGATGGGCAGGCAAAATAGAAAAGAATGCTGCTGGTTAAATTTTTTGTGCTTGCAGCATTCCAGCTCTGAGAGTTGTATTTGAACAAGGTTTGCAGGGTCAGGTTTCTGAAGTGGCATGTCACATTGCTTTGCAGAATCCTCACGTAGGGACAGTGGTTTTGATGAGTGTTCTAGTTAAAATCCTGTGTTTCAGTTGCCATTTGTGTTATATTTCCTGGTATCCTTTGTTTTACTAGTATCCTTGTTTGAAAATAAGCAGCTAGCAAATTCAGCTCCCTGCTTTGGTAGCTAGAAATGCAATCTCTTGACTCATTGCAGTTGCCTTTACTAGAGAGTTGTGAAGCTCTCTGTTTCATAACAAACATTGAGGCACTGACTTCTGGGGACAGTCTGCTAGCAAAATGCTTCAGGATGGCAAAGTAAGAGTTTTAGGAAGATTGTCCTGTTAGTTTGAAACTTCTGAGTGTATTTAAGCAGCTAGAAATGTACTTCTTACACGTCTTTTTTTTCCCTAGGTCTTTGACTAATATGACTTCTCTTATGGAAAATACTTTGGGGTTTTTGACTAGCAGTGGGCAAAATTTTAGTCAATCCTTGAAGTAAATGAATGAACAGAGAAAACAGCCTTTCCTGACAGCACAGAGCAGACTTCTGTAATGGGAATTTCAGTTTTGGTTCATCAGTACTTTTTCCTATCAATTAATTTATGTATCTCTTTATATATATGTTGCTCTACCAGTGTACACACATAAAACAGATTTCCCTTTCTTTGGTGTTTCTAAATTTAATAAAGTCCTTACTGTGGTTTGGACTTGATTAATGTTGTAGAGTTATCGGTAATTTTTTTTTGAAACACTAATTTTTTAGGCATGGTAACAGCAGAGATGTTTCAAAGTTTGTACAAGAAGGATGTCATGCGAAAAATGACAGAGACCTTTGATAAGGTAGGCACAGGCTTTGATTTTGCATGTCTTTTTAATATAATCAATAGGCTCTACCTTAATAGCCAACCTGGATGGAATTCCTATTGCTTATCAGGAGCTCTGTACCACTTCGTTAATTTAGTAAAATAAACCTGTTTTTTTGCAAGAGAAAATTTGTGTCATAATGACCCATTTTAGCAGCAGCAGGATATATTTTTTTAAAGAGATTTTTATTTTGAGAATTTTGTTAGGGCTGTCTGACTGCAGTCTTCCTGAATCTTTCTCTTAGGAGTTCTTTTATAATGACTTTATGGAGGTAAATATAATCCAGCACTGCAGCAGGTAGATAATTCCTTTGGTATTTGGTTGATAGGTCCTTAAAAAATACTAATATAGATTACTGATGAGTTAATTAAAAAATATTTTTAGCTGATATTTTATTTGAATATGTTCTTTCTGCTTTACTGACAATTATGATTTTTAATAACTCTATTATGTCATATGGAAGAAGAAAAATGTATTTCAGATTTTTAGATAATTGTCAAAACAGTAGTGAGTATCTCATTTTTTGTGGATTGTTAAGTAAAGCACATAGCTTTACAATACTGTTTCACTGCTTGACTGCTCCTTGACTAATTATGGCAACATTAAATTTTCTGCAGTGCTCTCACAGTTGCTTCTGTGCTTTTTTTTTCCCCCGTATTTGTCACCTCTGAATTGATTTGTCAAGCAGCAGCCATCAGCCTTGTTTTAATTGAGCATCTCTCAAAGACCAGCTGCTGTAGAAATTCCCACAGAGGATGGATTTGCCAACATGGTTTTCTTCATTTTAGAAGTGTAGTAGCACTTGGGTTAATTTTTTGACAGAAATGAACCTATATGTGTCTGACCATATGAATTAGTAGTCTGCCACTTATTTGCCATCTAAATTAGCCCTGAATAACACTGGTGATAGTGCAGGCACTCTGGCAGATACAAAGATGTGATTATTGTTACCATCAGCCTGGAAATATTACAGCTCTGTAACCTTTTCACCTGTCCTGGTGGGCAAAAAGGCAGGTCCTGCAGTTGCCTTAGAGGCTGCATTCTCCATGTGCTGTAGAGAAAGTAAGTTCTCTCTTATCTTTTTCATAAATAAGATGGAAATGTAAGTTAGTGGTTTAAGTTAGTTGAGAAATAGTGCCATATGGGACTACTGTGATTTCAAAAACGTTTTTGAAAACTAATGACAGTAATAGTGAAAGTAGTAATGAGAGTGGAGAATATTGCCAGATGCCTGCTCAATATCTTGCCTTTGAATTTTTATTGTTTGTTTCTAGTATTCAGATGATTCATTCATGATGATTTCAGTGATTCAACCATGACTTTCCTGTTCAGTTAATTGTAGATTACTACATCCTTGTACCAATGTTTCCTCCTAAAATTGTTACTAATGTTAGTGTGAAATGTTAATAGAGTTTAGTATGGCAAGAAAAGAATTTGTAACATCCTCATGGACATGATGGTGAAGTAGGAGTTAGTTAAGTGGTTAGTGAAGTGGGCTGAAAACTGGTGTATCAACCAGGCCTGTGGGGGAGCAGTCAGTGGCAAAAGGTCCAGTTGGAGGCTAGTCACTAGTGCTGTACCCCAGCTTGATATTTGGGCTAATGATGTTTAACATATTTAATAATGACCTGGACACCGGGGCAGAGTTTACTCTTAGCAAGTTTTCAGATGATGCAGAACTGGGAGAATTAGCTGCCAAATCAGGGGGTTGTTCTGCTGTTCAGAGGGACCTCAGTAGACTGGAGAGTTTGGCAGAGGGGAACCTCATGAAGTCCTACAACAGGAAGCCCTAGGAACTTGGGGATGAATAACCCTGTGCACCACTACACAGTGGGGGCTGATTGACTGGAAAGCAGCTCTTCAGAATAGGATGTTGGTGTGGGTGACAAAATGAACAGGAGGATGCAACACATTCTTGCCACAAAGTTGACCAACAACCTTCTGGCCTGCTTTAGGCAGAGTCTTGCCAGCAGGTCATGGGGGATGATCTTTCCTCTCTGCTCATACTACTGAGGCTCACCTGGAGTGTTGACTCAAGTTCTGGACCTTACTGAAGAAGAGAGAGATGGATCTATTGGAGTGAGTCCAGTGAAGGGCCACAAAGATGATTTATGGTCATTTATGGTCATTGATATGAGAGAGTTGGGCCTGTTCAGTCTGGAAAGAAGCTGGCTCAAAGGAATCTCACCCATGTGTTGAAATACCTGATGTGACAGAATGACAAGGAGGAAGCTCAATGCTGTCGCTCAGTGCTGTGCAGGGAGATGGTGAATGCAAAGGCAAGCCAAGATGGGCAATGTGTGCAAACTAAAATGTACAAAATCTTGCCTGAACACCAGAAAACTTTTACTGTGAGGATGGTCAAATGGTGGAACAGGGTGCTCTGAGAGGTTGTGGAGTCTCTGAAGATATTAATTGACTGCTCATGGCATCACCTGACAGTGAGGGAAATGAGAATCTTTGAGGGATCCTTGGCAGAATGATGATGGCACCAATTGTAGTTAAAATTAAAGCTTTATTTCTTAACAGTATGTTATTATTAGTATAGAGCAGAATTTATGATTAAAATGGCACAGGATTTCTACAAGCAGAATCAGTATCATAGCATAATATAGAACTTATAATATAGCTCAGGTCTCACTGTCCAGCAGGAGTTCTGGTCAAAGTTCACCACTTAGACCTTGCAGTACCTTTATTGACAGTGTTCGGGGTGCTATGATGCTTCCCTGTTCTTTGACTGGGTCATTGCCACTGCCTGCCTGGCTGCATGCCTGGGACCTTCAGGGTCAGTGAGGAAGGGAGGAATTGGCCTGGCACCCAAGGATTGTGAGGCTATGAGGGAGGGAAGTTTATCTGTTAGATTTGTCTGCCTGGTTCACAAGACCTTCAGGGCCTGGTAATGAGGGAGGGAATGGATACATGATCTGCTTGGCATAAGTTATGCTAACCATATTTCCAGGGGTTGAGAGCAGAGGTGCTCATTGCACACAGCACTGGCCAGCCTACTCTGGCTGACCCTGCTTGAGCAGATGAGTTTGGATTAGATGATCTCAGAGTCCCTCTCAGTTTCAGTCTTTTTGTAATTCTGTGAAAACTTGTACTGATACTGGAAGCAGAGGATGGCGTTAATATGGTCACTGAGGTATTTATTTCGTCTTTGTGAGCCATGATATTCCTCAGTGAAGAGACAGTCTTGTCTTTACACTGGTTTTTTGTTTTTCTTCTGTATTAAGATGTTCTGTTTCTCTCTTACACTTTTGTTCCTGTTTATGACATATACTTCTTGCAATTCTTTGTTATTATGTAGTTTTTCTTTCCCATTTTGTTGCTCAAACCTTTAGGAGGGGAAGAATTAACTTTGGTGCTTAACTGTGCAGCTAGATGGGGATAGAAATACTTGAACTTCACTGAACCTGGTAAAGAACTCTAGATTTAATGCCTTTTGTTTTGGAATAATTGCAGAAAGAGAAGAAAACATGTGTTGAGAAAGCATCTTTGAACCAAGTCACACTAGTGTTGAAAACATTTCTGTCTAATTTTAAAAGCTCAGAATGTGTCTTTTTAGGGTTTAGATATTTTTTTTAGGCTTTAGACTTTTACATCTAAGTACCAAACATTGAAAAAGGACGTATACTTAGACTCGCTAAGGAGCCATATCTTGTAATTAATTATGAGGTTTATACTTTGTATATGTTTGCTTATAAATTTTGGAAACAAGTTGTATCCTATTAGTAACAAGATAACTCAGGTTTTATATAACAGTGTGTCTTTCTTCTGTCATTGGTTGTAAAAAAAAAACCAGATGAGAAGGATTTAGGTTCTGTGTAATATTTTGGCTTATGTAGGCCACCTGTAACACACATTGGCTGAAGTTCTGATGGCCTTTGAAATACGTTACATGTTTTGTAATGCTTTTGTCTATGAATTATCTGTGCCATTTCATTAACAAGTTTTCAAAATTTTGTCTCCTGCATTACAGGAAACTGGGTTGCAGTATAAGAAATTCATGGCCTATCCTTGGATCCTGACAGTAACTTGGCCAGTGGACATGGTAGGGCTGTTGTAGTTTTCCACAACCGTAGCATAGCTTTTTCTGTGGGGAATTTATTTAAACTCCTTGTTGGCACTTAATTTTGACTTTCTGCAGACTGTATGAGGGAAGGAAACATTTCCGGGTTGAGTCAGAGCAAGAGCTCACTTCACTCTGTTGAGTGATTTGAATAGTTCTCTGGAAGAACCTATGTTAAGGACCTAATCTGACTTGATTTCTGGAAGCAGAGTTATTTCTCTACTGGTTATGAAAGGAATCTAAGGGAATCCCAAGTTATGTGTCTAAATTTAGGTGGTGTGCCCTTCATGTTGTGTATATGTTTACAGTGTGTATGTTACCATTTGTGTATTTTGTATTGCCTTTCAGATTGAGGAGTAAGCTATGGTGATAAAGTAGGTATTTCCTGAAGTTGTAGATGGTCTTTCTACTGTCCATGTCATGATCAAGGAGTGTTAAATGAGGCTTGCTGGAAACTTCCTGTTTCGGTACTTGCTGCTACTGTTAGGCTCTGAACTGACTCTTACAGCCTGGTCAGGAGCATATTCCAAATTCCCAATGTGCTTTGGGATTGCAGCCAGCCCTGGGATCAGTCTGTGTTTGCATTTCACTTTAAAGAAAGCAGCAGCCCCTATACTTTGGGAACAGTGACAAGAGAAGAGCATGAAGTGTACTTTATAAGCACAGGAGGTCATGCTGGGAGTGAGGCTGTGTTAGAATGTGGCTGAGAAGGTGTTTGGCCTCTGGTGAAGGAGCAGCTGAGCAGTGGGCTGCCTTCAGGAAGAGTGAGTGAAGTTTTGGAGTTCCTTGACTCCACTCACACCTGGAAACTAAGAAGATGCAAATTCATATTCTGAGCCATTCCTAGGATCTGTGAGGTGTACATGAAATAAATGTTTACACTGTCTGAGGTTGCCATTTACAAAGTCTGTCCAGTATATTTTCCACTATTTAATGTGAGAATTCATTTCACCTTCCCCTCTGTCGGCTTTCCTCCTGGCAGTATCAACCATACTGTGGCCACTTAAGTTTTTATTGTAACTTGTTTTTTGCATGATGTCAAAGGTATTGCCCACTTACTGTTTCTGTGGGGGTTTTTGGAGACCCAGGTGCAGGTTGTATAGGTGAATGACTGAGTATCAGCTTTAGCCTGATAAACTGCTCAAGCTAGCAGTGCTGCTGAAGAGAACAGTCCTATCCTGTCCACACCACAGTTGTTTGTCTCCACTTTTCACTTATTTAATTTTCTGCTTGAATTTTAACATGCTTCTGCAGGAGGAGGAAGGATGGGGAAGTGGGGAAACACTTCTACCTGTGAGAAAATAGAAGAAGCCAGGAGTGCTCATAGTTATATGCAGAGTTTAAAGTTACTTACTGTGCTATGCCTTCACACACTTTCTCCTTCCTGTCTGTTCACAGCTACCTTGCATACATTGCTTTCAAATGTGAGTTGTTATGACAGTATAGCTCTAATAAAGCTATTTTGTCTCTCTGCTTGCTTGCATCCTGGTTGCTTGTCCCTGCTTTGGAATACTAACCATGAAAAAGTTACGGGGGATGAAGTGAAACTGACTGTCAGCAAAACTCTCTGATGTTCAGTGGAGAGATGCGAATGCAAAAGCAGAACTAATTAGTGTGTTTTCTCTCAACTTGTCTTTCTTTTGCAGGACAATGAAGACTATCCTCTGATCAGAACAGGACCCTATTGGAAGAAGTTCAAGGCCAATTTTTGTGAATTCATTGCAGTGCTTGTCCAGCAGTGCCAGTGCAGCATCCTGTATGATAACTACTTGATGGATACCATCATCTCACTGCTTACAGGTTTAGCAGATTCCATGGTCAGGGCATTCAGGCACACAAGCACTTTGGCAGGTAAAATCGCTTGCAGAGTTGCAGTAGAGGTGCTGTGTTTTATTGACTTGTGTCCTAACAAAAGTGCTCTAAATTGAAAAACTGTTTACTGGAGCAGTTCTGTTATGCACTGAGAGTACCTTCCTCCTAGTGTATGTTACATAAATGTCTATAATATAAACTGTATGTTCCCACGTGCATCTGAATTGAATATGAATTTGAATGCTTTAGATATGATAGATTAAACAATTTTTTCTCTATAAAGAAATCTTCTTTAACGCCTGACATGAGTGACTTCAGAATTTTGCTGTTCTGAGTATTGCATTTTTCAGTAACTGATTTTTCACAGTTTTCTATTTGGTTGTTTATCTCCCTCCACTAACCAGTGTGGTAAGGCTGCAGTAGATATTTTGCCTTAAGAAGCTTTCTTTGCAGAACTGCTGTTCCAGCAGAACTGCTGGTCTCTGCTGGAAAGAATGTTACTTGTTACATATTTTTGTTTCATGCAGTGTGGTGATACTAAAGCTACTACTTTTTCCCCTAAAGCCAGTAAATACCCTCTTTGCCATGCAAAGAGCATTTAAAGTATAATTTATTCTAAAGTATGCTGTTTGCTTTGAGGGCTCAAAAAACTGACTTGAAATCTGTTCAAACCATCCAGCAATCCTTAGAGGAATGTGAATTTTTATCCATTCCAGCAGTATATTAAGATTCTCAGCCATTTCTGAGCCAGCTTCACTGTTTTTTGAAATTTTTTTTCTTGATTGCCAACAGTCAGCTGTTCCACAATTCTAGATTCTTTTGCAGAAAAGTCAGAATTACATAAACTTAAAAGAAAGTTGCCCAGTAAATTACTTCTTTGACCAGAACTCTGACCAAAAGTTGTAAATCACCAGAAATAGAAGTTAATTTTCCCTTTTTGATTATTGTTTGCCTTTAAAATAAACACTGTATTTTAAAACAAATTACTATATAATCTAGTAGTGTTCATATTTTCAATATAAACTGGATTTGGCTAACCATATCCTTTTTGTGGTAAAGTGGTGAATATATTTATGCTGAATATCTCTGAGCTGAGCTGATTGTGTTGTGTTTGTTTCTTTTTCAGCAATGAAACTTCTGACAGCAGTTGTAAGCGTCCATCTGAACCTTGACGTCAACAAGCACAATGCTCAAAGGTTGTATGAGGTGGAGAAGAAGAGGATAAGTGGCAAGAGGACCAGTTACAGACTTGATCAGCTAGAGAGAAAAAGGAAAGAGGTTAGGGAAGTGTCTTATATGGGAGATTTGTGAAAGTGTAAAAGGATTGCTGGCCATTTTCTTTTGGGTCCCTGTAGTTCTTTGAGGTTTATATGTTTATCTAATGCATGGTGCAGAGCAGGTGTGACTGGCTGCATTAAGGTACAAACATGACTAAGGTAGTAATTGCCCTATGTGCTGTTAATTTGTGATGTCTTTCCCACTGGTTGCTTTTCTAAATTGGCATCATTAGCCCTTAGTCTTCACACAAATACGGATTTACACACAAATTTAATTGTCTCAGTAGCTCTGGTATTGTGGGAGTGCAGTTTTGTATATGTTTGTACAAATTACATGCCCAAATTTTAGCAATGAATCAAAAAGGACACAGGCTAAGTGTCATCTCTGTGTAAAGTAGTGCATTAACAAAATGGTTTGAACTTCAGGGATGTCCATAATTTTTGCTTTTCAGTTTCTCTTGTTTCTTCCCTGCTCAAAGACAGCTCCTTTTCAACTCCCAGAGGCAGAGCTATAACTGTAAAAAATAACTCTGGATTGAGGGAGAAGGTGACTTGATGAATGAACATCAGGTGTAGTTCCTTGTCTCCTGACCTTAGAATCACTTATCTCTGTTCTGAGTTTTAGATGTCTGTGGGCATCTCTGTTACAGAGACAATACCCTTTTTGTGGGGAGGAGTGTTTGGGTGTGACAGAATATTTTAGTGTCATTGTAAATCTGATTTTATAGGAAAGACAGAGGAGGTGGGTGTGCTGGAGGGAAAACCCAAACTCGTCAGCCTTCCTGATGCTGCTGATGAGAGAATATTTTTATTAGGTGACTTGAATTTTCAGAAATTCCTACCTATATTTTCAAGATTCAGTTTTTTAACATCCTCATTGTGTGTTTTGAAAATTCATTTGTCTGCCTTTTTTCCATCTCTGTTCAAGTACATGAAAAGAGAATTTGGATCTGTATGAGGATTGCTTAATAGTTGTGCTATATCTTTCTATGTGATTTCTGATAGATCAAGACTCACTGTATCAAACAACTACCTTGTTTTCCAAGGCTAGCAGTTGGTATCCAATAAACCTTTCCTGAGGATGTAGTCACAAAAAGGCCAGTTGCTAGTGCAGATACAGACCACTCATTTTACATTGGTACCATGTGTAAACACCAGCAGTTTGCATCACAGTAGTATTCCATGGGCCCTGATGCAAATTTTTCATTTTCATTCATGTAGTGAGTTGTGGGACCAATATTAACATTCAGTTCTCTTTGTATTTCAGTATGAGCATAAGCTGCTAGAGATACAGAACATGATGAATGCTATTTTCAAAGGGACATTTCTAAACCGTTACCGGTAAGAGTGAAAATGAAGCTGTGATGTGTATCTGCATTCCCCAGAAACTCTTGCTCAGATTGTACAGATACGAGAATCAAGTTAAACGTCCTGAAGGCACTGATGGTGTCAAGAAAAGTGTAGCAGTTAAATTATTTTTAAGAATCCAGGCTTCCAAAAGGACCTCTAGAGTGTGTTCTTTCAGTTCTTCCTGCTGGCTGTAGAGCAGTGCATTTGTGAATGAGAAGATATCCAGAATTGCAAAATAATTTGTGGCTAAAAGTGATCTAAGTATTGATGAATAATTTACAATATTAATGTGAAGATATTTGGAATATTTTGAATTATACATGCTTTTGAAATTCCAGAACATAAAAATATTGCAAATAATATAATTTGGTTTAAAACTAATTTTTAATGCATTAATATTATTAATTATATAATTTCACAGTGATGTAATCCCTGAGATCAGAGCAACTTGCATTGAAGAAATTGGCAGCTGGATTAAAACATACCCAGATGCTTTTTTGAATGATAGCTACTTAAAATATGTTGGATGGATGCTGTACGATAAGGTAAAGTTTAAAATTTGTTTTCACTTGGGCAGTACCTTAAGTTTTTTGTTTAAATTTTTTTTTAGAGAATCCTAGCATTTAAATTCTTGAGAGTAGATGTTCAAGTCTGTGGTGGTACAAAAAGAATTTACTTTTTGCTCTCTTCTAGGTTTTCTTTTAAAAGCCGTTTTAACAGTAAATAATAGAGAAGGTTTTTTCCAGTTCTGTGTGAATCCCTGTATGTGCAGTTGTATTTATATGTCACTGAATTGGCAGTTACTCCTGAACTATAGAATGGCTTATATCCTTTGAGAGAGTTAAATGTTGAGTGAAATTCTGCTTTTAGGCTTAATGGACATTTAAAATTTTCTTTAGATTTATAAAAACTAAACAAATAAATATAGCCTGTAGTAGAATAGTCTTCAGTGTTCCATTTCTCATCTGGAGTTAGACAGATACAGAAAATATTTACAGCAAGTCCAGCCATTTCCCAAAGGGTTTTTAGCTTTTCCTTATAGTTTATTTGTTTTTTCTTTTGAGTAGAGGCACTTTTAAATTCCTCCAAATACCACCAAAACTAACAAGAAAAAAAAAACAAAAGAAGTCAATAAGTCCAAAACACCCAGCGGTAGAACAAGAGGCAATGGGCAAAAACTGATACCCAGGAAGTTGCGCTGGAACATGAGGAAGAAATTCTTTACTGTGTGGGTGACTGTTCCCTCGAGGACATTGCCCAGAGAGGTTGTGGAGTCTCCCTCACTGGAGATATTCAGAACTGTCTGGATGCACCCCTGTTCTGGGATGACCCTGCTTGAGCAGGGAGGTTGGACCAGATGATCTGTGGTCCCTTCCAACCTGACCCCTTCTGTGCTTCTGTGAAAATACGCCTTTTCTCTTGCTTCAAAAACGCGTGAGAGACTTCAGGGGGATAGGAATATTTATTGGGAACGGCTAATTAGCGAAGTCGACACGCTATACTTCTGCAGGCCGCCTTTGAAGGTGTCAGTATCTCCCGTGTCCATCCCGGAGCATGGCGGGATCTGTGTTAGCTGCGGGCGCTGTTGGTGTGAGTCAGGTTGTACTCCGCCGGGCGGCCGGCAGGGGGCGCGCCGGGCTCCCGCATCCCCGCCTGCATCTGCCGTCCCTCGGAAGGTGGCACTGGGGCTTTCAGGACGACACATCTATCAAGAACTGTCGTTTGTTCCCGCATAAATTCTGTCTGATCGCAATATCTTTTTAGTACATGTTCAGTTTGGAGAATTCTCAGAAGAAAAAGTATTTTTTTTTTTTTTTTGAAGATGATGTGTCTTCATTTGCAGTACTCGACAGTGAAGATTAGCAGCTGATGTCTCTGATTAGTGCACACAGCTCACCCAGTGCCACTTACTGGAAACTGGAAATAGTTGTTTTTTTCTAAGGTTGTTTTTATCTGAAAGCAATGCAGATGCAAGTAGACTGAGATACAGTAGGTGTCTTACATATTCTGCGTTTGGCTGAGACCTGATAGTGTGCCACTGCTGGTGGCTGCAGTCCTGGCTGTGCTTTGTGATTCGCAGTCACTGTCAAATTGCCTGATTTCAAAATAAGAGCACCGACAGGGACTGCAATGTTTTTATATACTGTCACAGATTTTTTTTGGGGGGGCTAGGGAAGGAGAGCAGTTTTTAAAATTGTTTTGCCTCAAAGGACAGTTGGGTTGTCTTTGCTGTCCAGGAGTAACTCAGAAGTAGACCTTCCCAGTTTATAATCTGGGGAGTGACAGGACCCAGCAGTCCTGTCCTATCAAACCATCCAGGTCTCAGCCTGTATTTGTAAGGTTTGTTGAACAGCCCCATCTCTGTGATAGTGGTGGGGCTGAAATCTCATAAGTGAATGTGCTCAAGCAGTGCTGGAGCCTGTGCAGAGCTCTCTGAGGTCACTAGAGCTGCCCACCACTTCACTGATGTTTTCTGTCATCAGGTCAGGATCAAAATATGCTATGATCCAGCTGAGGGATAGTGTATGTGTTCAGAGTATCCTGAAAATGTGCTTATATAATTACCCTTCACTCTGTCACAGCTTTGAAGGACCAAACAGGCAGGTTTTTTGTCAAGATTACAATGGTAGTTCTGATGAGGGGAGTTGGTGGATGGGTATTTGTGTTTGCTGATGCTGCTGTTGAAAGAACCTGAAGGTAGTGAGATAGTCTTGATCATTCAACACTACTTCACATCTTTCCAAAATAATGGGGAATGTTGAATTTAGAAAAGGGGAGGTGGTTGAGAAGGAGAAAATACAGATGAAAACATAGGAAAATGTCAGACAGAAGTAGTCATAGAAGTAGTTATTTGTTTCTATCTACTAATTTTCTCGGCACTTAAATATATGTCAATGGGATAGTGACTGAGAGCTTTTGGGTGGGGACAGGATATTTCAGAAGGGTGTTGGTACACTTTATTATGTTACACTTTATGTCTGCAGGCCTACACTTGACTCCACCTGACTGACAAATGACATTGCCAGGCGTGTGCCAAGAGCTACATGACCATTCAGCAAACCAGTGCACACTGCTGTCCCTTTCCCCACACACAAATTCAGTCCCTAGTCACAACCAGAGTGTTGTGAAAAAGAACCAGAGGCAGCTGGAGCCAGTTTTGCAGAACATTGTCTGAGCTGAGTTTGTGCCAGAGTGCAGTGGTGGGTGCCACCTTGGGACTGTCTGTGAGTGAATGAGTTCTGTGCTGTGCAGCCCTCGTGGTAGCAGGCAGCAGCAGGTGTGGGCAACAGTCTCTTCCACAGAGACTTTAAAATTAAAGTGCAGTGTAGAGTAAGTACTGCTGGTGTTATGGGCAGGTTGGAGAGCAGTGTACATTGTTACCTGTTGATCTTTAATTTTAGATTTCTAACAAAAAGCTGTCTTTGACTGTTAGTCAAAGCCGGCCACGGGGGATCATCCTTGGCTTTCCATCTAAGCAGGTGAACAGGAACTTGTAGCAATGGATAGCCTATGTGTAGGTGGTCTCCTTTCTTGGATTTCCATGTTTATTCTTACTGCTATTGTTAGCAAGAGGAATTGAGAAAGAAATATGAAGAGACTCATTCAAAGCATGCAGTTCATCTTAGTGTCTCTGGTTGATATGCTTAGAATTATAAATTTACAGAACAAATGATTTTTCTATGCTGAATCATCAAAATCACTTTCCTAATGCATTTAAAGCTTTGTCCTTTGAAGGATGTAACAATATGCATGAGATAATTGGAAAACTGGCTAAGGAAAAGACTCCTTTTTGAGGCATCTGTGAAGCAGCAGTACTAATAGTGTGAAATAACACCTTGTATGGATAAATATGTTTTGCCTAAATTAGCTAATTAGGCTGAATTCAAAGCAACTCTTTTCCTAGAATAATTAAAATACCATGTTCTAGTGTAAAACAAAAATAGGGAGAAAGCATGATACTTAACTCTGTAAGAATCTACAATGATAAGCCGCTTTAAGTGCATTTTTAAGTTGTGCTTCTTCCTCTGGGAATCTAGAGAAATAATTTCTTGGACTCCCTGTCTGTATTTAACAATTGTCCCAGTCAACTGTTGACAAGAAGCAAGCAAAGTCTGATGTATGGGAGAGTGCTGGTTGTACTAAGTAGGTCATCCATACTCCTGTCTTTGTGTCTTTAACAGATGAATAGCAAAATCCCTGTACCTTTTACATTCTGTTGCTTTTATTAACTGTGAGGTCTGTAAGAGTTTCTTTGACTCTTAGGGGAGCCTACCACAAACTTTGATGTTACCTTTAAGTTTGGCTCACTCTAGGCTTCCTCTGTGTGTGTGAGAGAAGGAAGAGCGTGTGTAACACAAACAAACTGGTACTGATGTCACTAATAAAGAAGACAAAGCAGCATTTGGATAGTCTGCTGTAGGCAACCCAAAGAACTCTTATCTGCATGATACAAATGCTGATAGTGACTAAAAAAGATGCATGTGTTTTACTGTTAGCCAATTTCTCTTTGTCTTGCAGCAAGCTGAGGTGCGGTTGAAGTGTCTTCTGGGACTGCAGGGAATTTATAGCAGAAAAGAACTTGTTTCCAGGATGGATCTCTTTACTAACAAATTCAAGGTAAATAAATTACTGTTTGCTGTTTTTTTAAGTCTAGGTTGGGTGTATACACAGGGCCTGATGTTTAGATGAGAGCTGATCTCCCCACTCTGATGACTGAGAGGAACTTAGACTCCTGTAGAAACAGCCTTGTTGACTGAATAGATGAAGGAGTTTTGAAGGGATGTTTCCCCCTGTTCCCATGAACTCTTCCATTTTGCTTCAGCTCACACAAAATGGTGTTAGCATGAACTGTAGTCAGTTATCTCTACCATTTATTCAGATTGGCCCAGGATTTTTTACAGGATCTTTGGCAGATCACAAAGAATTTAATATGCTAAAGATCCTCTTTCTGCTGCACCTGATAATGGGTTAACCTTGTAGTGGACTGGTTATCTATGTATCACACATCCACATCAAGCATGATGTGGGAATGGCTCTTTCTAGATCTACCATGATCTACCATGTCAGTATGAGTCTTGAAGAAGGATCCCTTATCTCCTTTCTGAATAAATCAGGTGATACACTGTCGTTTTGAGAGCTTGTTTTGTGGATTCAGTGACCCTGTACTCTGCCTTTATCATACTCCAATATCCCATATATCATTTAAGGAGTAAGCCCTTTACTTTTTTTAACCCTGGCCTTGCTAAGGATTTTGTCAGCTGCTCTTACCCTAGCAGGGTTGCACCTTCTCAGTATTTGAATAAGAAAGCTCAAGATGATGCAACTGATAACTCAGTCCCTGTGAATCAGGACATGATTCAATGTCTGGATGTGGTGGCAATCCATGGTCTTTCTGTAAAAGGTGCAGGGCTTATCTGTGCATCAAAGCAGTTGCTAATAGTGAAAAATCCCTATTATGTATCCTCAAAGAACCCAAAATAGATTAATACTGGCATCTTAGTAATAAATTATTCACAATTAAACTCAGCTATCTAAGACTGACCCTGTTTTAAATGACTATGTGGTAGTCCCTTATCTTTCTGTCTGCTGTAAGCTGTGTAACCAAACACTGGATTGGTATTCAATAAAGACTGATGGGATAGCTCCAGGTTGTTTGTACTACGATCTTCCTGTGTGAGGATGCAGTATAAATGGATTATTGCAAACTCCATCCCCCAGTCAAAAAACACCCACCCAAAAACAACTCCTTGCCCCCTAAACAAAAGAAATCCAAACAGCTGCACACAAAATACAAGTTTTAAAGTTTAAATTGTACTTTCTTAGTGATGGGGAGTGTAATCATATAACCATCAATCCGTTTCCTGCAAACAGGAGTTACATACGCTCTCTCTGTTACCCTTGAGTGTTCAAATTCAGGATTTGTGGGTTTAGACACCTTCCAACTGGATTGTGAGAAAAAGGAGGGTGCAAAGGAAAGTGAATGTAGAAATTAAGAAACCATATGTTAAATGGGGAAACTGTTAGTCCCAAATCAAGCAAGTCTAAAGGTGTAATATATCTTAAAGATACAGGCTACACTGAGGTGTGCAAGTTCCTGGTTTCTTTGGATGGAAAGTTTTCCAGTTTTCTGAGCTGTTTGCATGTGTACTATGTTACAATATTATTAATTCTGGAGGTCAACAAAATTGCTGCTATGCCATGGGGCATCTTTATGACTTCAAGTCTAACTGTCTTTTCAGCAAGGCACTGACTTCTGTAATGTGTAGGTGAAGGCACCTTACTGTTAATGGGAGAAACTGATTAGATAATGCTTGTAATTTGAGGCTTACCTTCATTTAACATACTGCAGTGCCAGTAGTAACATCTTAGAAACAAGTTGTCAGTCACTTTTAATTTGTAGTGTGTACTTAATTTCTTGTGAATGCATACATTACATGTATAAAAAAATATCATATTACTGCATGATTAATTCAGTTAAAAAATTAACGTGCTGTTAATTTTCAGGGGCTGGGGAGCTCCTTGGTAGTAATCAAGTTGCCTTATGTCTCTTAGGAAATAGCTGCTGAAATAAAAATAAATCTCTGCTGTACTAGTGTAGATGATCTAGCTGTAGCAAAAATACATGTTTATTGAGAACAAACCATGTTACATCTTTTTATTGTCATTTTACATCCATTAGGATCGAATTGTGTCCATGCCTCTGGACAAGGACCATGAAGTAGCAGTTCAAGCCATGAAACTCTTGATGCTTATGTCACAGTAAATAATTTCTTTTTTAATTTACTGTATTGTTTTAATGGCAACGAGATCCAGGCACAAACCTGACGAATCTTCCTGTAATCAGTTACTTGTTGGGAAACAGTTGCTTCTGGCAGGATATGAGTTACAGTTAAAGCTGCTCAAGACATGACATTTTCTTTCTGTGGGAAAATGCCAATGTTAAGAAAACCCTTGTGCCGAGATTCTATCTGAAAATTACATTTTTAATCTTTACATTTCCCTCTGAAAGGAAATTCCACCTTTTTTAATTTTTGCTCTTCTCAAAAAGAGGATTTGACTGTTTTGAGGGAAGTTCCCACTGAAGATGGGGTCCCCAGCCCATCTTCCGTCCCAGGATTGCCAGGCCTTGATCAGGAGCTTGGTGGACCATGGAGTTCTGCTGTCTTCCCTGTCTCTCTGCACCTGATGCAGGAAGCCTTGAGCTTTGAGACTGTTGCTAGAATTTGGACTTTCAGATTCTTGGCTCCAGGGCAGAGAATCTGGTAGCCTTTGAGCCCATAGCAGACTGACTGACAGGAGATGAGCAAGTGTGTGATTTTGCTGAGGTGGAAAACTAACAAAAGAGTTGTTTTCTTGGGAAATTTACCTGCCAGCCATAGATTTGGTAGGATAATGGCAAGCTGGAAATGTGGGGAAGAATTAGACTTAGTATTACAGAGGTATATAAATCTTATTCTGATATATCCTTGAGCAGCATGTTTATTTTAAAGTGTCTTTATTTGCAAAATATGTGTAGAATAAATTTTCTGTCCCTCTTTTTCGAAGCAAAATGGGAATAAAAACTTCACTGCATTCCATTGATAATACAGTTGAGATGTTAGGACTCAGTGTCTCCTCTGTCTGAGAGTGTAAGTTGAATTTTGGTGATGTCGATGCTTATTTCCATGTACAGCATGGCACATTATCCAACAACCTTGTGGGATTTGCTTTTCTATTTAAGCCAGAAATATTAGTCATTGCTAGAGGAGCATGTAGACCTTAGTGGTCCAACTAATATGGTGCTGTAGATATTAGATATTTAATAGATATATTGTGGATATTTCACATTCCACTGGTGTGAATGGCATTTTTCCAGGCCTCCTTCAATAGGCACATCAGAACAGGATACGATGCTGTGAGCACTGCACCTTCTTCTGAGGGTAGTGCCATTGTTGGGGCCTCACTAGTAGTAGCCAGGGTTATATTGTTCCTGTGTTCACAGTGTCCTTTTCTACATCTCTTGGTTCCCCATGGTGCCTAGCTGTTGGAACAAAGCACAATGCTGTGTCCATGCATAACATGTCCCTGTGCTAGGAGGAGCAGCTCACCATTGTTGAAGTACAAAGATTCCATACACCAGTTATGGCTGCACTTGTTCCTTATGTGAATTAACAAGAGCTATATTGGCACTGCAGCTGTTTATCATCTCTGGCTTTATTATAAGGGATCATGTTCTCATTAATGCAAGCTGCAGTTATGAAAGTTTGATTAGTGTTTCTTCTTCCCTGAAGCAATTTTTTTTTGAATTTTGCTTAAATATGGTTTCTAGTATGAATAAATGTCTTCTAAAGTTTTATGCATTATATTTTTTCATCATAAGATGCAATTTTCAAAAGCAAAATTAATACATTATGAAATTATTTTTAATTAAGCTAAATAGAGACCTAGCAAATACATTCTTTTCTTTCTTTTTGCTCATCTGTTGCATAGCCATCTTGCTTTCTTCCACTTTCTTCCACTGTCCCACCCCAGTTGCTCTGAGCCCTGCTGATCTGGCTAAATTATTGGAGTGGTGAAAGTGTGAGCTGGGAACTCAAGCAAATTCAACAACAGCTCTTCTCTTTGATAAGAGTAGCTTGTGTAAGTGGCATGACTACTAGTGTGCATTGATATAATAAAATTTTTGCTACTTCTGTCATGCTGTCTTCTCTTTGTGTGACTAATTCTTGTCATCTGCAGATTTGGCAACTGAATTCAAGTGGTCCACCTTGCATTTTTAGTGAGATGTGAGAGACCTTTCAGGTCAAGTTTCTACTTTTAAAGCTAGTGGCAAGAATCTCTGTCTGAATTCCCTGTAGCTGATCTGGAGTAATTAATTTTTTTAAAAAAAATATTATAGTCTTTATTGGTGAGAGATTGACCTTCGGAACATGTCTCTAATCTTGGAATACATATTTTGTTATGTCATGAGTCATCAAGAAGTAAGGCCAGGAAGAAAGCTTTCTCTGTTGGGTAATTTTTCTTGGGAAAAATATATTATGTCAGTAACTTCCTTTGACTGACTTCCATAGTTGTCTTTTGGGTGAGCATAGCAGCAAGACCTTGTTTCTAATTGGCCATTTTTGTGATATTTTACAGTGGCAGCAGAGGTGTGCTCCATGTATGTTAGTAACAGGTTTGAGCATCTCTCAACCATCACTGCATTCCAGTCCTGTGGAATATACATTGGTTACTCTGTACTACTGTCCCATAAAGTTGCTGTGCCTTTACATTCTCTCTCTTGATAGCAAGAGAGGTAGTGAAAACACTGATCTTTTCAATTCACTTATATGTGTTACATTATTAAAAAAACATCCCAGTGCTAATTCAGAACTCTCTTGCTCTGCATATACTTAGTTTTTTTTCAAATCCATATTTGTATTTTCTTCTTGTGTATCTCTGTGAGCTGAGATTGTTTCATTCTTGTTTGTTGCATGTTGTCTCTATTGAATGGTAGTCTTTGGGCTAGTAGATTTGTTTTTACACAGCATGATGTGATCCTGAAGTGGAAATGAGCCTATGAGGCTTAGCATAATAGAAATTATTAATGGTACTGAATTATGCATAATTGTTAGCATTAATGTTGTAAAGGTTCTGACAGGGAATAGAACTAGGAAGGAAATAAAGGAGAAAACATGAGTGACAATGAGAGACCAAGGTAAAAAAAAATATTGCCTTTTAGGAGGCAAATTAGTTTAGTGTGCCTACTGATAGACAATTCTGTTAATTTTTGTGTGCTTAACTACCTAAAAGCGTAGAGGGATTTTGGAAGAGCAGCAAAAGTAATTAGGTAGCTGCAGTAGATGCATATGGAAAGGTTACAGGTGGTCTGGGTAGGGGCACAAATCTACAATTAGCTTGAATATGTAAATAGCCCAGCAGAAAATGGTTTTGATTTACTTTAGTCAAATGTAACTGGAAATTAAACTGAGTTTTAAACACAAAAATCAGTCTGCCACAGCATAATCACAGTGTATTGCAACATGCTAATCCCATTGTACAGTGGGTGGGAAAGGACTATTGTTACATTTTAGTGGCAACCATATTGTCATTTTGCTGATCACCAAAGTGTGTCTTGAAATACTGCAAAGAGAGCAGAGGAGCTAGAGTGAGATTACAGAACAGTTTAGTAGTACATGATTTTTTATACTTAAATTTTTTATTGCAGACATTAGAATACTTTAAACATATAATTTTTTTTTTTGGTTGTTAGTGCTCTGTGCACAAATCTGCTTTTATAATGCATCTGTTTAACTTGACTTAATTTTAAATGCAAAGTGAACAGATTCTTTTTTGATTGAGATGCTGTACCTTGGGTTGTCATCACCATAATGTGCACAGCCACTAAAAACAAATACTAGTGTAAAACTCTGTGAAGCGCATCAGGTGTGTTTTTATTTTACTCTTGTGGTTTTGGTGGTTATCCTTGGTATGAGCAACAGCACAGACCCAAGTCAAGCAACAACAGCAGTCATACCTCTTGCATGCAACAAAATGAAACAAAAAGCAAAATAAGAAATCTTTCAACTGGTGCCATATGCAGAACAAAATGGGTCTGTGATCTCCCTCTAGAATGTCCCAGTTTTTTCTTTGTGACATGTTCACACTGAAGTGCAGAGAAAATGGTATGTCATGAGATTGGTATGTGGAAGGCCATGCCTGTTTATTTTTAGACATCTAAACACTGGCAGGCACTTGTGGCTTAACCTTTATCTGTTGCTTGGCACTCTGATGGCTGTAAATTTGCAGCAGTATTACTGCTATATTTGAAGTATTCTTTGAGTGGTTGATGACTGCCCTGTGGATGTAAAAAAGAGAGGCACCTGTTTAGTGTGGTAGTGTTAGTGCTGGTGGTTGTAGGTGTAATCCAGTGCTGCTGCCTGCAGGTAAAGGCAAGGTAAAACACCTGAGCACTCATTTCAGAGGGAATTACGAGCGTAAACCTCATCGTGGCTCAGAGAGTAGTGGTTGAACAGTAATTGTAGTAGTCATATGCACAGGTATTCTCTCCCACTTGAGAAAGGAAAAAACAAAAGATCAGGTGCTCCAGTGGTGTCAGGAATATCTGTCAGCTTGTGCTACAAAGAAAATGGATTATTCTCCCTTCCTTTGCTTCTCTGCTGTTTGGGGGATGCTTCATTTGCAGCTGGAGCAGCCTCTCACCTACTCATGGCTCAAGGAGGGAGGAAATAACAGTCCACTAGATTAATGTAACAGGTAAATTCCTAACCCAACCCAATTTAGAGGACAAAGTTAAAAACAGGGAGGTTGGGATTTTGGAAATCACAGAATGGCTGAAGTTAGAAGGGTCATCTGGTCCAAATCCCTACTCAAGAAGAGCCATGTAGAGCACATTGCCTAGGACTGCATCCATATGGCTTTTGAGTATCGCCAGCAATGGAAACTCCACAGCCTCCCTTGGCAGTCTGTGCCAGAGCTCTGTCACCCTCACAGTGAAAACGTGTTCAGAAGGAGCCTTCTGTGTTTCAGTTCATGCCTGTTGCTTCTGGTCCTGGGCACCAGGAAGCCTGTCTCTGTCTTTTTACTCCCACCACCAGGTACTTGCGCACATTGCTAAGATCCCTCTTAACCTTCTTTCCTCCAGGCTGAACAGTCCTCAAAGGAGAGATGCTCCACTTGCAGGAGAGATGATCCCCAGACCATCTTTGTGACCCTTCCTTGGTCTCTCCCCAGTATGTCTCTTGTACAGGGGAGCCCAGCCCTGGACCCAGCACTCCAGGTGTGGCTTCACCAGTGCTGTGTAGAGGGGAGGGGTCACCTCCCCAAACCTGCTGGTAACACTTACTGCAGATTGGGATGCCATCCACCTTCTTTTCAGCAAGAGAACCCTTGGTTGGTTGGCTTGGTGGCTCATGTTCAACTTGGTGTCCACCGGGATCCCCAGGGTCTTTCCTAAGGATAGAAAATACCTAAGGAAAAGCAGTTTCATTAGTAGTGGAAAGTCCTTAATTTCTAGCCAGAGAGATAGGTGCTTCTGAGCTCTTCAAGCTATCTGACAAGTTAGTCAAGGAACTATTTTAAAATAGAAACATTCAGGTATTTCATTATTTCTATAAATGTGCTAAAGAGAGCAAACCTGAAATATAAAGAAAAAAAAATACTAAAAATTGTGTGTATTTGACTGTCATGTTCATACAGGAAATTCCATTTAAGGATAAGAAAAAGGTTTTTCACTGTGAGAGTGATCCAATACTGGAACATATTGCCAGAGATTTTGTAAAGTCTTTGACTTCATAGATTGGACACATCGATGTGCTATAGCTGATCCTCTTGTGAGCAGAGCATTGGACCAGATGATCTGCAGAGGTGCTGACCATCCTCAGTGCTCTGTGATTCTGTATTGGTTCAGTCTAGATCACCATATGTTCGTGAAATTTCTTATAGTCCAAGTTTTCCACTAATTTTGAAAAAAATATATATGGAGAAAAAATGACAAAGATATCTTCATGGAAACCAATGCTTTAAAAGAACTGAATAATAGATTGACATTAAAAAGAATGAAAGAAACTTTGTCAGAATGATAGTTTTTTTACTCTAAATCCCCCATAGCCTTTTATACTTATTATATCATGTCTTTTTATTCCTGTAAGTGCTCTTTGTTGTCATTCTTTGTTTTACTCTCACTTGTTAAACTTGTAGAAGTTTAATGAATTTGATCATTCATGGCTTCTTGGGACACACCACTGCTTATTCATATACTCTAATGCACCATAAAACCATTTTACTTATTTCATTTTTTTACTGTTTAACCAATAAACACATCTTTACTCTACTTTCCCAGTGCTGTAGATAGTAAAATGAGAGGCATAAGTATTTTCCTTTATGCTGGTTTCTTGATATGTATTCCTTTACACTTCTTATGTGTTCTATTACTGCAAATATGTGCTCAAGGTTATTGCATGTTTAAAGAGTCCACCAAAACCTGCCTTAATTACGTAAGGCAGCTTTTATTTCACATTATCCTGTGAGACTGGTACGTCACTTTTGGAGACATACCATCAGCACTTTCATTTAAAGACCTTTTTAATGGATGCATTAGTGATGTTCTCACCTAATGTGAGCTCACTTCTTTTTCAGTCAGGTTGGAGGATATTTTGGGGCTCTGTGACTTGTGAGGATGCTAAAGGATGCGATGGGGTTTGAGACAAATGGGCAAGCATAGGAAGGACTGCCTATTTTTTTTGGACATCACTCTTAGCAAGAGAATAGCATGAATCCTCAGTTGTAGAGAGGGTGTTGGACCACAGCTGTAGATGGTTTTAAAGTGTTACTACTTGAGGATTGAATGCACTGATCAATAAAAATCCTTTCCTCTCACCTGGGTGTAGTAAGTGTAAGGATCTTGTATGTTGCTCTTTCATTCTCTGAAGTAGCCTAGTCCAGTGACATTTTTGTGGCAGTAAGAAAGAGGTATTTGGAAACTGTAATTCTTTCTTTGGACTTCACTGCTCTGGTATCTCTTGGGTTATTCAACCTTGATGCTTCAGTTTCTTTTTTGTAAATATTTGATATGAATACCATTTCTACCTCTCAGAAAGTGTTCTATGTTTACTAGTTGGCATGTGGTGTTATCAAGATGTGTAGCTGAATGAAAAAAGTCATGACTTTGAATGTGTTTGTGCAGAGAGGTCACAGCCATAAATGTGCCATCAAGAATGTGTTTTGAATTCTTTTTACATGGGACTCTAGTGTAATAGAATATTAGTTTTAAGATACTGGAATGAATAACTTAAAAATAATTTGTACTGCAGAATGAAGGTTTCTTGTTTATTACCTTCTTTGGTGAACATCTAAGCATAAAGTAAAGGCATGATTTTCCTGTTTTATTACTATTGCTCTTTTTACCGTGATCACTGATCAACTGTAATTATACTTTAAGTTAATGTTTGTGTTTATGCAGTGAGCCTGATTTGTCATGGCTTACACAGACCTCTGATTCTCTACACAGTGAGTAAAAGAACGCTGTCAATTTTGTTTGAGAGCATTTTTAGAAATGCCCTACAAAAATTTACACATAGCTGTGTAAACAAGTTGCATGGTTATGGAGAATCAAGTCTAGTAAAAGCTGGACATAGCATTCATACTATTCTTTGCAGATAAACCTGGACTATAACTTCCGTTGTTATTTTTGCCTAGGAACTGTGAGGATGTGTTATCAGCTGAAGACTGTGAAATGTTATACCAGTTTGTTTATGCCACACACCGTCCACTTGCAGTAGCAGCTGGGGAATTCCTTTATAAAAGGTATCTCTGCCTGCCTACTTCTTGCATATTCTCATTTGTTTTGGAATAAAGGTGGATTTATTTAAGGGGGACATTAAGCATTAATTTTTCTGCTGAAAGTGTGTGCCATCTTTATTCTGGTGAATCAGAAGAGAAATGCTGTCTGGTGGTAATTGCATGTTTTCCTGCACAGGTCTGAAACAATAGGTGTGAGAAAAGTTGTAAGTCTAACATAGGGAATATGAAGTGCCAATGCCATGTTGACAATGTGCCCTCTTTCTCTCTACTTTCTTTTCCTATTACTTTACTTCTTACAAGCTAATCTGTCACCTGGCATCTGCTGGGTTTTCATAGTTTGGTGATTAATCACAAAAACGGCCTCTTCTTCTCCCTTTGGAAGTTGCCTTATACATTGTAAAGGCTTTGAATAATGAGAGATGCAGCAGATTAAAAAGCCCTCCCAATTTGCTGTCAGGTTAATGAAATACAGGGTTTATCTTCCCCAAGAGTAACTAATAAATGGGCTTCTTATAACAATGGTTGCATGAAGTTGAACGGAGTTGGCATGCTAAAAAGGGAAGAGACAGTCTCTATGGCTGAGAGAAATAATCTTGACTTACAAAAAGGAATGAAAATAAAAATATTTAGGCAGGGATTTTGTGGGGAAACATTCAAAAATAATAATTGTGTTTCCACTCATATAGAATCTCCTCCAAGTTGTATTTTCCTGTCTAACTGAAATGTTGGCATTCTGGAATTTGTAGAGCTAAGTCCAACAGAAAGACAAATTAAGAGAGATTTCTGTTTTGATGAGTCTGCTACTACATCTGCTAGACTTTGTCTTTTGTGTTGGTCCTAATATGCTCTCATAAATTAGATGTGTCTCCTCTCAGAACTCTGCTGCATTTTGCTACCAAAGTGATTGCCCTGATTCACTTTTTCTACCCAACTTGCCAGTGCCTTGTGGACACCTTGACCCTGTAAATCTCATCCTTGTTCTTGCTTGCCCAGGGCCTCTCTCCAGCACTTTTTCCAGTGTAGAATGTTCATTCTGGTGTGATAACAAATATTAGTGACACGCTTCTTTCCCTGGTTATACGGCTGAGTTTATGCTTTCCACCCCTGCTGCCCCTTCTTCTTGGCTTGCACAAAATCTCCTCCATGTGTGCATATTTTAACTTAGGTTACTTAGCTGCCATAAATTATACCAGCAGAAGCTCTTCCTGAATGCACAAGCTTTTGCTGACATTTAGTACTTTGATCCAGCTCTTAAATCCAAGCTGTTGGGGCCTTCCATTAATCTGCAGGGATGGCCTTCCTGTATTTATCTTGGGATTAGCACTTTTTGTGCATGATAGAGTAATTTTGGATGAAGGGGGAAATGGAAGTCTCATACTGTGGTTCATACTTGAGACAGAAGAGGAAGAACAGATTTCCCACTGTATTTGTGACATTAATTGCCTCTTATAATTACAAGATACTGTGCTTTCCTTAAGAAGCTGCAGTCCCAAGATGCACTGTGATGTGAATAGTGGTTGTGTAGTAATATCTCTGCTGTGTTGTTAAGGTTTAAATTTGGCCTAGAGCAAGACTCTTCAAGCATGAACAAATGCCTACCTTGTTGTATGATCAGTTCTGTGGAATCTGCATCTGTCATCCAGAAAGGTGGCAGGGTACCTGTGAAACTGTCAGAAATAGTCTCTGCATCCACAGGGATAGCGTATTTCTCATAATGGAAAACAATCTTTTTTCCTTTCATCTTATAAAAAAGTCTAATGAGATTTGGGGTAAATAAGTAGACACTTAAGAAAGAGAAAGTCCTTGTGATCTTGACAGAATTGCATTGGTAAGAGTAAGGAGAATGTGGCAGAAGTGGACTGATGTGCTTTTCTTTTGGCAGGCTGCTGAGTCGTGAGGGAGATAAAGAAGTCCAGCCCAAAGGAGGAGGAAAGTTTGGGGCGAGCACTGACCAACTGAAAAGATTAATACACTTTTTCCTGGAGAGTGAGGTGAGAACAGCCCCTGCAGTAAGCCTTTTAAATCCAGTGTTGCATATTAAATCAATTATCTTCTGCTTTTGAAAGCAATTTCTGTTGGTGAGCTCTGAAATGTATGGTGTTTGAAATGATTTTACTCTCTAGGTTAAGTTTTTAATGAAGCCATTTTTGTTCTGTTGTACTAAAACTAATTTAGTACTAAGTGTGCTAATGGAGAGAATCAATGCTGAGGCAGTTTCTGGAAACAATCTGAAAGACCAAGTGAGGGTTTTTTGGTACGTGTCCATGTCTTTCTGGAGGCAAATGTGGGTTGCTCTACCATGGCTCCATGCTGACCAGAAACTGTAGTTTTATTGAGACTTTTATCACCTTAAGTGCTGATAAACAGTTCATGGTTTAGCTTTTGCAGTGGTGCCTCTATCTGGCCAAAGTGTCTCAGGCATAGCGGTTTTGAATCTTTCTGCAAAGAATTGGATAGATGACTTGTTTCTAGTCCTGGATTTTTGGCTGTTATGATCAGCAATATAAAACAATACAGAATTTAGTTTCAGAGATTATTTAATTTAAATTTGTATTTGTATTTTAATTTATATTTAATTAAAATTAAACTTGTATAAAAAAGAAGAAAATTAAATATTTTCTGCCTGCTTTTCCTGCTTTTTCACCCCTTTCCTGCTTTGTATCAGACTGAAGATGTGGTGTTTAAATGTTGATTGGCCTTGAACTGAATATGTTGGAATACTGCATGTGAATATATGTGTGATTGACAGAGCTTTGTCATTGGACAAAGGGAAAGGAGCATATGAAGCTATTAATTTTAGTGATGTATTGGCTTTTATAAGCTCGTGTTTTTAATCCCTAGCTACACAAACATGTTGCATACCTAGTAGACAGCTTGTGGGACTGGGCAGGCAAATTCCTGAAGGACTGGGAGTGCATGACCACTCTTCTATTAAAAAATGCTGAAGAAGCTGGAGAAGGTGGGTAAACAAAGAATTTAGTTTTGTCTGAATGAATCTCCCCATGCTGTTTTTGGAACCTTACCTTAGCTAGTTTAGGATCATTTCATATTGCAGTACCATTTGGTCCCAAACTGTCACAAAGTGTCCCCAAGTGTCACAAAGCAGATGCAACTCAGTGCACTGCTAGTGTAATATTTATATCAACATATTTGTTTTATTCAGTATTCTATATTTATGTAATGTTAGTTTAGAACCTGTGCAATAAATACTCGTGTAATTAAGCCATAACACTTATGTAGTGTACACTTTGTTTGTCCAAAACTTTAGAATCTAAAAGTATTAATAGATTGAAATGCAATTATTGTCAGGCTTTTATTCCTACCTCAAAAGAAAATGAGTAATATATTGAGTTCACTGACATCTAACCCTAGAGGGGTTTTTCTTGTAGAATTATTTTGAAGTGAGCTTAAATCTTTAAAGTCCCTTCCAACCCAAACCATTATATGATTCTATGAATAGTTATTGTAGTAGAACTTGAGTTAGTTGTGTGATTAAAATCAGTTCATAGACCCAGTGAGCATTTTGGTACTCAAAGATTTGTCCTAGATGAGACTAGTCAGTAGGAGACCTCATTAAAACTGCTGTGTTTTTGCAAGCCCAACTGCCCCCAAAAGTTCAGCCATTAAGGGATTAATGGTACTCAGTAAATGCAGAAAATAACTTCCTTCAAATGAAGTCAAACACTCTCTAGCTGTTTATTTAGCAGCACTACATCTCCAGTTCTTTAGTGTCCTTCCACAGTTCCTCAGGTAAATGAGTAGGCTTAACATCAGTTGTTGCTGCATCTGCACTTTTCTTTTGTGTGATGCTGAGACTGATTTACTTCCAGCACTGAGCGATGCCCAGGAAAGTGCTCTCATCGAAATCATCCTCGCAACAGTCAGAGAAGCAGCTGAAGGTCATCCTCCAGTGGGCAGAGGTGCAGCCAAAAAAGTCAGTGCATCTTAGTCTTATTTATTGTCCTGTCATCACATTATCTTTGCCTTACGTATTTTGCCAGATAGCTTGTTCCCAGTTGCAGATGTATCTTAGGAAATAAAATAGCTTATTTTTCTGAAATGTTGCAATGTCTTTTCACCTCTAGATCTTACTTGAAGTGGATGTTGAAGGAGATGAGCATTAGAGGAGAGCCACTTGAAGCATGTTATTCACAAATGATGAGCATTTTACCCATGACATATAGCTGTTCAGCAATTTGCATCTAATTTAAGGTTAACAGAAAAAAAGCATCTGGTTTTCTTCATGGACAAGTGCCTGTATCTTAGCTTGATGTGCTTGAGACAATGCAATATGAGTTAAGCTTGTAAGATTCCACTCAAATCCCAGAGATTTTATAATTGAAACAAAATGCTTTATCTGCAGATTTTGTCAGTAAAAGAGAAGAAAATCCAATTGGAAGATTGTACCAAAATTACTGAACACTTTATTATGGTGCTTCCTCAGCTCTTGGCAAAGGTAACTTAACAGCTGCTCTCTGAATGCATGTTAAATATTTCATTAAAATTCCTGCAATGTACTCATATCCTGTTTTTTCTCTGCAGTATTCAACAGATGCACAAAAAGTGGCAAATCTTCTGCAGATTCCTCAGTATTACGATTTAGACGTTTACAGTACGGGTCATCTAGAGAAGGTGAATAGGAATTGGGGTAATCGGTTCATGTGGAATGTACTAAGTTTATGTCAGAATGTAGGGAGTTTATTGGGACTTGGAACAAGTAGAAAATTGTTGAAATACAATGAAATGGTCTCATACCTTAGGGAAAGTGGTCTTGTTCAGGCTTTTCTTTTTGATTTGGAGCTGGAAAGAAAAGCCTTAGTCCTTGTCAGTTCTGTTATGCTGTGTCTGACCTAGGTGGGTAACGATTTGTGGTTTTGTGTGGTAGACCCAGCCCTGGGTTTTTCCATTCCTGGCTGGAGAGAGGGTGGGTTATGCCATGTGTCTTAAGTTGGTGTCTCCCAGGAGTTTACTACAGAATGGGTTTCATTCTCGATGAAGGCTGACTCCCAGCTGCTGGGGAGGGACAGTAACTGAAAGATAAGAATGGAGATAGTATATCTGCTGATGGGAAAGGGATGGTCAGAAATGGATAGATGAAATCCTCGAAATAGCTGAATGTATTCTTAAGCAGGGGTGTTTACAGGGAGGCAGTGTTAGGCAAACACTCTGAGGTTAATTGTAGTGCTAGACATGCTAAAGTAGAACTTAGAGCAGTTGCTTCATTCTTTAGGAAGATCCAGACTCATAATGATGGAAGAGAGCTATAAACACTGAAAAAAAAGTTGTGTCCTCTGTTTTCCTTAGACTGGCATTTGTTTCATCTTGTTTATATGACCCATAGGGATATGTGGGCCTAGTGAAGTGATTTAAAGCATAGGAGGATTTTTTGTATAATTTACCTATAAATACCCCTTTTATCATCTGCAGCATTTGGATGCTTTGCTGAGAGAGATAAAAGACATTGTGGCCAAACACTCTGACATGTCTGTCCTCGAGGCTTCCTCCAGGACTTACTATGTCCTGTGCCGTGAAGAAATTGCCATCTATAGTAAGGTGGATTGTGCTCGAACTCAAATGATAGATGAGTTGATGAAACAGCTTAACCAGCTACTAGATTGCTTCTGGCAAAAGGTGAGTGTGACTCATTGAGGGGAAGCAGACTGTTCCCCTAGGAAAAAAAAGGAAAACAAAGAAAATTAAGGGGGATATGGAACTATTCTTTGCCTACCATTTCTGCTTGAAGGAGGCAGAACTCTAAAAGATGGGTTTGCACCTCTGAAAAGAATGGTTTTTCACATTTTAATGCAGCAGATATATTTTGGCAGTATATTTTGGCAGGAATAGAGTTGGGAAAATAATAAACAAGGTAGCCCACACCACCAACAGGGCATTGTATGTCTTCTGGCAGGCTTTTATTGGATGCTGATGTTGTAAAATGTGTCAAGCCAAAAAGTCCCCATACCTCATACTGAAATTATTTTGTTGATCTGTGCCAGTGTGGGAGAATGTGTACTTGTGAGGAACAAAATAGCTACACCATATATTCTGGGCCCAAGGTCTGTGGTGTGGTTGCTTTGTAGTTACTCCAGTACTGTGCTAAAGATACAATGTGCAAAATCAGCTAGTGAGTGCTGTCGATCTACAGGTGACAAGGTTCTTCCCAAAAAGGTGCGATTCTGTAGTTCTCCATATTTGTCTGTACACAAGATTCCCTTTGTGCTGTCACTTTGGATGTAGGGAAAAAAACCAGCAAACAGCAGTCTGTAATGCAGATTGTATAGCTTTGAGGGTCTTTGAAATAATGACTTTCCCCTTGAAAGAGGACTGCAGTCTCCCTCAAAGCTTTTCATTAGGTCTAAAAAGCAGAAACAGCTGGTGGGGATATGAATAGCTTGCTGGCTGAGCTGAACAACAGAAGCCTGCAGCTGATCTGATCAACTGTGCCGTCATGAACAGGTGTCATGCCATGGTATGAGAGTTAACACTGGCAAGTTTTTATTGGACACAGGGATATTGCAAAATGTGTCAAGCCAAAAAATCCCCTAACCTCAGATTGGATTAATTTTATTGGTCTTAAATAGAGATCTATGTCAATGTGGGAGAATGTGTACTTATGAGAAACAAGATAAGTGCAAGACCAGGGATTCTTCGACTCCTCCGTAGTGTGATCTATATCTAAATAAAGAGATATTTCTCCTCCCTTCTAATTCCTGGTTGTATATTTCGTCCCTCAGAATCACATAGTATGCTTGTGGAAACTACAGCAATTGCATCTATGGGAAAGTATTTAATATATTTTTAGCTATCTTTGAATGTGATCTGGCAGCTGGAAGCAAGGAAGGTCAGCACCATGTGAACACTTAGCTTTCCCGAGATCCTTAATGACTGTGTGAGGGACCATGTTAGACTAATTGCTACTTTTTACTCTGTGTTAGCAATATTGCAATCTAGAGAGGCTGCCATTGGTTTATTGATGACAGGAATTTTCCCTTATAGGAAATTTCTGTGCAGTTATATTGTTTTCTTTTGACTGTAGGGCAAGACATGAGTAGAGTGCTTAAAGGTAAAGGTTAAAGGAGGGCTGGAGGAGGGTCATCCAAGCTTGTGGGTTGGTTGGAAAGAGAGCACAGTAGTTGCCTTGGCCCACACTGGTTAATTCCTTTCTCTTTCCCAAACTTTCATGATTTAGGAAGGAGGATTTTGTACGGACGCAGGAGAAATTTCCCGGATGCACTCTACTTTGGGAAGAGTAGCAGCTTTTCATAAGTGAGATAAAATTTTTTTTACACAATTTATGTTCCCATATACTTAAAGTGTCAACCTTACACATGCAAAGTGAGAATTGCTTCTTGGGTTTAGTGGGGTTTTTCACAAGAGAATGAAAAGGATCTCTCTGACAGTTGCTGCAAGGTTTGGTTTCTTCTTACTAGAACTGTACTCTTGGATATGAAATTATTTTTGGACTCATTACTGAGCATCAGCCCTAATGTGGCTGAGAAGTGTATGCTGCAGAATTGTGGTGCCTCTGTCCTAGCTGGATGTTTTTCCACAGCCTTACTGACAATACTGGTGGTCAGTCTGAAGAGGGTATAGTGAATGCAGTCATTCTTTGCAGCAGGTGTAATCTGCTTTTTATTTTTAGTTTATCTGATCTTCTTTTGTTAAAATATGATTTCTCAAAATCTTGGTTCTCCAGAGATTGGTAAATTGTTGTGCAAGATAGTTAGGGGAATTGGGCCTTCTTCTCAGTGTGTTTTTTTACCTGTCCAGCATGCTGGGGCTGTCTGGTTTTGCAAAGAGGAGTCTAATGTTGAGTTGAGAATACTCAAGACTGTTAAAAACAGTCTTTTAGAGTCAGCTGAGGAAATTGTTCTTTAGACCTTTTTGAGCACTTAAGGAGTATACATAAAGTATAGCAAGAGATACAGAACTCAAGCTTCCTTTTCCTCTCTTTATAACACTGCAGTTTTGTGGTAGGAATGCAGATTATAAAGCTATAGTCTAAAGGTTGCAGTGTCAGATGATGAAAACTTAATTTTTCCTCCTTATAATTAACATTTAGTTGTTCAATGGTATTGCTATACATGTGCAATTAGCAGAAAAGCAAAAATAGGATACATTTAACTTGTTTGATCAGGTGAGTCTTCATTTCATGCTTAGTGTATCATTGTTATTTATTTTCACCTGCAGTGCCCATGATCTCACCAAGTGGAATCTGTATGACAAGACATTAAGGTTCCTGGTGTTTGAAACGGAACATGGCAGTTTGCCTGTTCTGGTGAGTAGTTAATATTTAACATTGAAAAACTTTTTTTTTTTTTTTCTTTTTTATGAAAGCACAATTGAATCCAAAGTATTAAAAAATCTTATATTTCAATGTCCTATGAGACAGGAAGATACTGTGTCCATTTCTCAATCTGGAAAACTGAGGCTGTCTTTGATATAATGTGATTGGAATCTCTAAATTCATGCCTTTATATTAATTAATTTTTTGAGATTTTTCAGAACTGTGATAATCATCTGACATCTGGATTGATCCTTTTTCATGTTCATTACTTCCAATGATTGCACAGTCTCAGTTTCAGTACACATGAAATTGTTGGGACCCTGAGGAACCCTTTTTAGATTGCACGTAACCAGAAGTTGGAGTACTTTGGATCTGGTGCTTACATGTTGACTCTTGTAGTGTTTTATAATTACCAGTTGTCTCAACTGCAGCCTTTTGGTTACCTGGTTGCCTCACCTCAAACATTGTGCAAAGATGGAGTTGTGTATTCTAGGATTGCAAGGTAAAATACTTCAGCAATTATGAATGCTAACCAGCCCCCGTTTGCAGGAGAGAACTTGGGGGTTTTTTGGCAAGGGGTGAAGTTTAGTTGAGTAGAGAGAGCCTGCAGCCAGTGGGTAGAGGTGGACTCCTTTAGATGGAACATCGAAGCACCAAGGTTTGGCTCCTGCTCTGAACTGGCCTCTGGAGAAATCTGCCTTTCATCAAAGGCTTCAAAGAAATCCCAAAGAGCTCCCAAGCTAAAGTGAGCCTCTGGGAACACGCTTTTTGATATGTGGATTGCTTTCCCTTGAACTCATCAAGATGTCAGAGAAGTTCTGCAGAAGCAGCACCTTAGTAATGAAGTTTCTCAGGGGGCAGTATTTGATTGTATGTAAACCTGTTAAATTTATTTTAAGGCTTTAAATACAACTGGGAAGTATTCATGCAAGCAGCATGCAGAATGTCAGGCTTGAACGCCTTGTTTAGTCCTACGCTTTTTGCTGCTGAGCCTCTCATGTAAATAAATGACATGTGTTTTTCTTTGCAGATTATCCTACCAGCTCTCCAGTGCACATATTTTTCTCTCCTGTGGCAACTAGCTGCAGTTTCGGAAAATTCTCCCAAGGTTGGTTGCTGATGTAATTTTGAAACCCGGAGTTGCGTTTATAGAAATTGAAGCTAATTCTCCAGTTCTGAGATTTGTTGAAAAAGGAAGTTTATAAGAAGATAGTTTGTCTATTTTCATAAAGAAACCAAATTTAATTGAGACATTTTCTCTCTCTCTTCTCCTCCTTTTTTTTTTTCTTTTAAACTGTGTGTGCTTTTTCAGTCTGCAGGAACAATGGTTCACTGCTATTTTTACTTCAAAACATGTGCATCAAATTCCTAAGGCTTGATGGAGATAAGGAACTTGTCTCACTGCCAAAGAGTTTGTTGTTTTCTTGTTTTAAGCAACAAAGGATATTCAACGAAAACTCCAGGACATTCTGTAGCTTTGTTTCTTTTTCTATTTTCTTGATTTGCCTACATACATTTTCTGTCAGAAAGGTCAATGAAAGTGGTAATTTTCTCATTGGTTGACCATTTACTTTCGTAATTTATAAAGTACCAAGCTCTAGCAGGTATTTGAGAAGTCTAGTTTAAGACACCAGAAAAGAAAACTCTTTTATGTTTTGTTTCATATGTGAATGTGTACCCTGTGGGGCTCCTCTTCATGATGATTTCTGACTTCCCTGAGCGCTGCTTTGTCATTCTGTCCCCTTCCCTGGTGCTCCCGTGCATACAGGACAGGGCGCTGACACGGACATTTGTGTGAGAAATGCTAGCTGCTAGATTACCCACTTGGCCAGTGATTCACAGTCTATTCCCGTCCCATTCCATTCCTGTGTGGATGTCCACGTCTCTCACTGCTCTAATGTGCTCTGCCTTTCACTCCAGACACGGATAGCGCGACTTGGTTATGGGGCAGCACATTTTTTGATTTGGCCTTTCATATGGGAGCAGATTTTGATTGGAAGCAGATGTGACAGCCCACTCTGCAAGGCCAAATCTGGATGTTGGCAAATAGAGAAGTTCCAAGAGCAGAAAAACAGTATTTCATGGGCAGCAGGTCTGTTATTTCACCCTTGCTCCTCCCCTAGCAGTGTTAAGGCAGTGTATTGTCCCTCACCTGGTTCTTCTCAGCATGTCCTGGGATGGATCCGTTTGTAAATGTAGAGCTGCATAGCATGAAATCTGGCTCTCTTGTAAGGGCATTCCTTTAACACTGATGGCTCACAGCTCAGTGCAGTGCAGCTGGGACCTGGTGGAGGATCAGAAAGTCTTTTGGATGGTTGTGAGCAAACCAAATAGTCTCCCATGCTGGATTCATCTTAAAGAGTGGTGTCTTAAGTTTCTGAGTGCCAAAGTTAAATTCTATTCCCTTTGTAGTCATTAGGGGAGGAAGGGGAAAACCAACTCCAGAAGGCAGTGCACATTGAATATTAGGTGGGATGGACCAGAGGTTTTTAGGACTCTGCTTCCATTGTTATCACTGCTTTATACAGATAAGATGAAGTGAATAAGAGAATACATGCTGCCCTCCCTACAGATGGAGAAACAAAGAGTTTGTGACTTGCTTAATTCCACTGGTCTCAGCAACTGTGACAGATGCAGTTGTTCATAGCTAGTAAGCTGTTCTGTGAAATGCCAGCTTCTTTCATCATGTCATCAGCTGTGCTATCTTAAATGAATAATATGAGTGGAAGAAAGATTCAACTGTTGTTTGTCCTGTAATTCTCTGTTGAATCATAGTCTCTAACATATTGGTTCTTTTGTTTTTCCTAAATGGATTTTTAGGAGACTCTTATTCCACTAAGAAGGGAACTGAGACGTTTCAGTCAGATTTGCACATGCTTCCTCCACCATAAGGAAAAAGATGTAAGAGAAAAGGTTTGTGTTTTTCTATCACTTAATGAGCATTTGTGTTCAGATGTCCTTTTAAATGCCTGCCTTTTTTTTCATACTGGTGTTTCATTCTATTAAATTTTTGCCATGTTTTTGTCTCTTAGCAGAGAAATAACATGTAAAACCCCCAGTATTCAACTATTTATTTTAAATAAAAAACAAAGTTATGCTAATTAAAATGCTACAAGTCAGTGCTTTAGTCAAGCATAGATTTGTGTCTGCACGAGTCCATCTGCGAAATCAAGGCCTCAGTCTGAATGAAAATCATTGTGTTTTCTGATTGGACTTACCAGTGTACTGGTTGGTATCATTGCTTCATTAATGTTTTGCTATGAATATTACTTAAAGAAATGGAGAAATCGTCCAGTGGTTCATGTGTTAAAAGAGGGGTATTTCAACATAATACAGCTCTTCTTCTTGCCCATGGAACTTTGAAAATCTTTAGGTGGTATTCATGTGTGATACTTGTATACACTGCATCTTAACATACAAGTTTTTTAAGGATTTAGCTGGGGCATTTTACCACAGTGGTAAAATTTTACCATACCGTGAGGTAAAGAGAAATCTTCAGTTTGCAAGGAAAGAAGTAGGATGGAAACTTGATTTTGTGTGGTGGAAAGGCAAAGTGGAATTGGCACAAAAAGTAACATGTTTCTTTGGCTTTATTTGCTTGGTACAGGCCTTCATGATACTCTGTGACTGGTTGCTGATTTTGAGTCACCTGGATTCAAATAATAATGAAGAAGCAGTGGGACTCCTGGGTTATCTTCCTAATACACCACTTCAGGAAAAGCTGTTTTCGTTTATCCAGGAACACGTTTTTGTGGATGAAGAAGAGGAAAAAAAAGGTTAGACATCTTCATCACTGGAGAAACAATCTACCATTTTTGTTATAATTTTTCACCTGCAGTGAATGTACTGGGGAAAAGGGCTGGCCTTTCTTTTGTTATTGTTGTTTTGTGAGTTGCTTTTTTTTCTGGTTGGGCCCCTTTACAAACAAAAAACCATGTAATTCTTTGATCTGTACTTAACTGTGGATTAACCACAGGATACAGATGCAAATTTACCTGTATGATGAAAAGAGCTGAAGTAAAGCAGGACTGTGTGAGTAAAAGTGCTTGGTGGACTGAATTCCATGGTTCAGATGGTGGTGTTGGAGGAAGGAAGGCTGTGCGGTGTTGCAGTGTGTCAGTGCATGGACCCTGCTAAGCCATCAGAGTAAAAAGCAAGTGGATTTTGATTTTGGGGCTGTGGGGGAGATTTCACAGAATTATAGACTGGTTTGGGTTGGAAGGGACCCTAATGATCATGTAGCTCCAAACAACTCTGCCATGGATGTGCCACTAGATCAGGTTGCCCATCCAGCCTGGCCTTGAACATGGAATGAGGCATCCACATTGCAAAGTGTCTCACCACCACAGTCAAGAATCTTCCTTACGTCTAATAAATCTGCCCTCTGTCAGTTTAAAACCATTCCCCATTGTATCACTACCTGCTGTTGTAAGAAGTTCCTTTCCACCTCTCTTGTTGGCCCTGTTTAGGTACTTGAAGGTGCTGCAGGGTCTCCCCAGAACCTTTCCTTCTCCAGGTGGAAGAACTCCAACTCTCTCAGCTTGTTTTCATAGGCAAGGTGCTCCAGCCCTCAGAGCATCTTCATGACCTTCCTCTCCACTCCACACTCCAGCAGGTCCACATCCTTCTTTATGTTTGGGGCACCGGAGCTGGGCACAGCACTCCAGCTGGGGTCTCACCAGAGCAGAGCAGAGGAGCAGAATCACCAGCCTTGCCCTGCTGGCCACACTGCTTTGGATGCAGCCCAGGACACAGTTGGCTTTTTAGACTGTGAGCACACATTGTTGTGTCTTGCTGAGCTTCTCATCAGCCAACACCTCCAAGTCCTTTTCCTCAGGGCTGCTCTCAATCCAGTGGGAAATAGTATTTCTATTATAAAATACTGCCTTTTTTCAAACACATTTGGATGCTCTATTGAGGTTGCAATTACAAAGGCTGGTTTCTTTTGTGAGTGTTTTGAAAATAGATTGTTCATTGTGGTTCTGAGGACAAGTTCAAGTGCCATGCTTTGAGAAAACAAGCATTGTTCTAGATTTCTCTGTCTAAGTCTTGTCCTTCCGCTATTCAGATGCAGTTTTGGGCACCAGACTTCCTTGGTCATGGTGCATATGCAAGAACCACTGATGGGCAACATTGCATGGCCAAAATTATAACAGAGAGATAGTAAGAGCATCTGAATTAGTAAAGATACAGTAGAAAAGATTGCACAAGTAGGTTGTAGGGAGTTACTGAAGCAGGTTATGTTTCAGGTTGTTTATGTTATGTATCTGAAACTGATAAAATTGATCCTGCTTTGGGTTAGATGGCCTGAGATCTGTTTTCAAACCTTTATCCTGTGATGCCTTCAATTTCTCAGTTCTTCCCACAAAGGATCCCTGTCATCCTATTGCAGATTTCTTCCTGAACAGTTGATTTTGTGATGCAAGGTGTGCTTGTCTGTGTGCACAACTGGCAGCTGTTTCATTCCATTTTAAACTTTAACTTTCACTTACTTCTGATCAGTCATTTGCCTTGTTTGTTTCCAGACCCAGTCCACATCAAAATTATGGGTCAGAGACTGAAGTCTTTTGGTAGTTGATAACTTGTACGTGCAGCAGGAAAGAGAGTGTCTTGGCTCTTGTGCTGCAAGAAACTCTCCCCAAGCACCTTTGCAGCACTGTTGGAATAGTCTTAAAAGTATCTGCTTCCCATGAGTTATCCAGCTAGTAACTAACTCAAGTTCCAGACACTTAATATGTTCTTAACTCTATTAAGTGACTTTTCTTCCTTTCAGTCTTGTTAAGCATTTGGGGAATTTCATTGGAACTGTAGCTGACTGTGTGTGACTTCTGTAGGGTTTCAAATGAGTTATGTACTACTTTTCTACCATCTGTTTTATCCTAGGAAAAAAATGTGGTTGCAGTTTTTCTGGTCCTTTCCATTTGGTGTGTTGGTGTCTTTTATTCTACTTGCTGGTTCAGTTCTGTAGCTGTGAGCAGTGTTGTACTTGGGGATTCTGACTAGTAGAAATGCCAAAGTCCTATGAAGATCAGAGAAGGAGACTGTAGAAGAAGACTGTTTTCACTGTTACCAGCTGCAGCTTTGAAATGGGAATAAACTGTGTTTTCTGATATACACAGGAATGAGTGCTGGCATCTGTTACTGAATAGCTGAGTCTGTGCTATTTAGGTGAAAGTTGGTCATTTAAACTGAGATACCTTGAATAAAGTAATAGAACAAAGCTTCAATGCTTTTGTTTCCCTAGATTTGACAGAAGAGGAAAAGGATGAAACTTGCAAACTTGATGATTTGCACAAAAAGCGGAGTCTTCTGGCAGCATATTGCAAGTTAATAGTGTATAATGTGGTAGAGATGACTGCAGCCGCTGAGATCTATAAGTATTATGTGAAGGTAATGTTTTAGATAAGGTTGTTTTTCCTATCAGTGCATTTTAGTTTTTGAAAGTGTTTCCAGTGCTTGTGAAAGGTAGGGTGTTAATAGTGTTGTGGCTTGGAGTCCTGGAATAATCACAAAAGGGCTGTAAAATCAAGCAGGAACAGGGCGGATCTCCTCTCTTGGTTTCATAAAGGTACCTCACTGCAGACAAAGCAACTGGAAATTGAGGAGAGGACATGTCTGTCTGGACATCTCCTCAGCTTCTCCAGAGAGGTCACTGCAGAGCAGCAATTTATGGCTGGAGGGTGATTCATCTATTAAGGTTCTCACACTGAAGTGGTCAGCTTAATTCATACAGCTCACACAGTGCACATGCAGGTGCCTGCATTTCACATGAGTCCCAGGGTTTAGATGACCAGGGTTTAGTGGAGCATAAACCACTCTGAAGGGGGTTTCAGGAGGGCCAAGAACATCAGAGTGGGCAGTTTCCTTGAGTCAACTGACAGAACTTTGGAAATATCTGAATATGAATCTTGTTCTTTGCTTCATTGGCAAGCACTGGTAAAGTACAGAAAAGTCTGTTTTTCTCCTGATGAGGCTTTGCTCTCTTTAATGAATTACAATTAATTATGAATTAAGAATTGACAATCCATTAGTTGTTAATACTTAACAATTTCAGTGTAACTTTGATCCTCACATTACTCTTAAAGGAGCATACCATTGCTTTACATACAGAATATTAGAAAAGATCCAGTTTTCATCTTTTAACTTGCATGTTCTGCTATCGGGAGTGTTGTAGGAACTTCTTGTGTCACTTGAACAGTCATGTGGTTTGTGTACTCCCAGTACTAAAGAAGGGGAATGATAACTCTTAATTGTTTCATTGCTGTTAATAGACCTACAGTGATTTTGGAGACATAATTAAAGAAACGTTAAGCAAGACGAGGTACAATAACAAAATTCAGAGTGCCAAGACGCTGATTCTCTGTCTGCAGCAGGTACGGTTAAGATTAAAGCAAGAGGCTGGGGGCTCTTATATAGCTGTATTCACAGTGAAGATTTTTACCTCCCATGCTATAATTATTCAAAATCATTAGGAAACCTAGTGACAGAAATTACTTCCTTTCTTGCATTTTCTGTATGTATATTGTTTTTCCATGTCATAATTAAAACTCCTTTCAGATCATTACATCTATTTTAAAAGGTGCTTTTGTCCACGATCTTTTGGTCATGTTTTTAATCTTCAAGTGCATAGTATGTTAGAACTAATGTGAGATTATGAAGTGTTTCTTGGGGCACAGTTTAACAGATGTTGAGGATATTATGCTGTGTTTTATGGACTACCTTAATTCCTTCTGAATTTGAGGAACCCTTGATGTGCCTATGTCTGGTCAGCTCCAACCCCCCTGTATTTGCTATTTTTTTTTTTTTTTCCTGGAGGAAAATGGGTTACAGCTCTTCTGAAGGGTCTCAGTTGCTGGGGCTTGCAGCTGCTGACTGATAGCCAGTTAGCTATTTTAGCAGCTGCTTTTGCCAGCTCTGCCCATGGCCAGAGCTGCTTCTAGCCTGGAGTCCTCCTGTAATCCAGAGAGCAGGCTCCTCCCGGAGATACTGACACATGAGCTTTGCTCATTTCACACACACTGCCGGGGGCTTAGATCTGTGAACCAGCCCTTGAAATCTGAGCTTAGATGAGTCTAAGCAGCATTTGGCTACATATATTCTGCTGACTTAGTCAGGACTTTGTGTTTAGGTATCACATAGACAACAGGCCCTTTTTGGCCTTTGCTTGACCTTGAAAGTTAACAGGTTGATGATAATAAGCTAGTTCCATATTCTATTAGAAAAAAAACCCAAAGCACAGTTAATTGAGCTCAAGATGCGCTTTTGACCTACTCTTATCTCCAGAATTGTTCTTTGGTGCTGCCAAACTTGCTGCTTTGTATCTGCACTGTGCTACTGTAAAAGCATCTCAGGCAAATTAGGCCTCTGGGGCTTGGTTCAGAAGACCCAAGGGGATATGAGATCAATGGGACCATCATGGTCGGGAATCAGTTCTCTGTTTATGCACATAATTTTTTATTTTTCTTTTTTGATTTGTGCCTGTCTTATGAGCGCAGCAGTGTCCTTTGTGTCAGTTCCTCGTCATTGTTCCATTTAGTGCTTCAGAAGCACATGGTTTACCTGCTCTTCTGTGAGGCTTCTGTCTGTGTGAGGTGACTGTTGCTTGCTGTGCCTGTCTTTCTGTCTGCCTGGTGCTTTGTTTGCCTGTAGGATTACCTGTGTTTGCTTATCTGAGACTTCTCTTGCAGCTGTTTCAGACACATGCAGAAAGCCAAGACAGCAGTAGTGGTGTGGACTTCTCCTCTCCCTCCTTTGCAAACATCAAAGAACTTGCTCGTCGCTTTTCACTAACATTTGGTTGGGACCAAGTGAAATCTAGAGAATCTATAGCCATGATACACAAGTATGTGCCATGTAACATCATGTTGTCCATGGTCATTGCTTTTGGTAGTTGTCTGTTTTATTACTCTGTTCTTTTCTATTTTTCTTTCAATAGGGAAGGGATTGAATTTGCCTTTCAAGGAGCGACAGGAGTCGATGGAAAATGCTTGCCTCCTAACTTGAGCTTTCTGGTAATCATCAGTGAATTTTCCAACAAGCTGCTAAAGCCAGACAAAAGACTAGTGTAAGTTAAGGTCTTGTACACCAACATACACCACTTGTGATTTCTGTCTCCCTGTACAAAGGACACTTGAACTTCAGTGTGGCTGAGCTTGCTCAAGGGCTCCTCAGAGAAAATCTGAAATCAGTCTATGCCTCAGGCTGTTAGTTTGACACACTTGTTGAATTTTGTAGTAGTAGTTATTTTACATTGTATGTGCAGTAAGCATTCTAGATTTTTCTTCCACATATTTGTGGCCACATATGGCAATTCTTCTAAGGGAATGGCTGTTAATTTGGTGGAAGAGATTTGTGACTTGACTGGTTAGTGGAGTGGCAGGAATGCTTTTCTGAACAGAAAAGTAAATCAAAAGATTGTGGAAGAAATAATGTACAGATCATTATTTTGTAATTACCTATTTCCATAGCTTCAGGCCTCAATTATGTAGATTCCATGAATATAATTGGAAGAGAAATATATGTGACACTCTCTATAATACAGATATTTAAATCCAAGAATTTACTATTTACACAGTAAATCCAGTGGGCCCATGTTTTACAGTGGTTTAAATATTTACATTTAATACTATAGGAGTGGTAGTTTTCTTTTGGCATCAGTGGAGTATTATGCACCTGAAGGGAGAGATGTATGAGTATGTATCTCATTCCCTTCTTCACCTGCCTCAGCTCTGATCTTTTTTGAGACGGAAGTAACATTCTTCCTTCTGTTTGACTTTTAGCATTACTTCCTTAGTCAGGGCTGTTCATTTTGGAACTGGATCTCTGCACTTCAGTATTGTAGTTACAGATACTGTAAAAAAACAGTATTTCCATTTTTCTGAAAACATATTTGAAGACTTGGGACAGTAAGACACATCTGCCTTTTTACATTTCTGAGCAAATCACTCCAGTACACAAGAAGAAAGGAAGTCAGCAGAAATGGGCAGTCACATCTTTCTGAGCTCTGTGTAACTTGCTTCTTCCTGTGTCACTTTGTCTGGAACTGGAGGATAATTTCCATGGGAATCATCAACTGGGTTTTATGTAACATGGGTCAAGAATAGTAAAATACCTATTTTCTTGTACTTCACATGACACAATTTATTAATGATTGCCATCAACACAGACAATTCATTTGAAAAAAGTGATTCAAAGCTGGAATGCAAAATGCAGAAATAAAATAGTCAACACACACAGATTACAGACCCTGAGAAACCTAAAGTGGATAATCTATGGGTACGGATAATTTCATGTGTTATTCTTGCATTTTTCTCAGATGAGGATCTTTGAGATCTGCTACTAAAATTTGTTTTTGTAGAATTCATAGGACCTCAAGGATCATCTAGTCCCAGCCCCTCTGCCACGGGGAGGAACACTTCCTACTAGACCAGGTTGCTCAAAGCCTCATCCAACCTGGCCTTGAACACTTCCAGGGATGGGGAGTCCAGAAATGCTCTGGGCAAGGCTGTTCCAGTGCCTCACCATGGTCACAATCAAGAATTTCTTCCTAATACCTAATCTAAACTCACGCTCAGTTTAAAACCATTTAAAGCCATTTAAAGCCTTGTTCTATCACTACATGCCCTTATAGAAAGTCCCCCTTGTCAGCCAGCTCTCTTGTCAGCTCCATTTAGGTACTAGAAGGTGCTCTAAGTCCTCTCCAGAGCCTTCTCTTCTACAGGCTGAATAATCCCAACTCCCTCAGGCTGTCTTCATAGGGGAACTGCTCCAGGCCCCAGTTTGGACAGTTTCTGTATGACCCTGTCTATGTTGTCTGTATTTTAAAGAGTTGTAAGTATCTGTGGTGACACCCATGCAATAAGTAGTTTTCTGTTAAACCATCCTTGAAAAACTCTCATTTCATTTACCTTTTGGGAATAGTTTTTAATTAAACAAGAGGAAGATATTTAATTGTTGATGTGTCAGATCAAAACTAAATCCTGATTTTTTTCCTGGGACTGTATTAAACCCCATGATCAGAGGATATATTCTGGAAGTATATTCCTGAAGGTATCACTTATACTTGATACATTCAGGTAGGGTTATTCATGGAAAAGTTTTGTGGGAAATAACAGAACCTAGTAGGGAATGCACTTGACTTCAGATCTTGCTGCTTTGGGCCTTCCCTCTCCTGCTGGGAACAAATGGGAAACAATAAAATTCACTAGAAGGGAAATTGTAATTTATCCACAAGTACTTTCATACTATGTTTCTGGAATAACAGTTTCTATTCTGGGAGGCCTGAAGTGCCTTGCAGAGGCTGGAGATTATATTTCCTCTTAGAAATATTTAGGTTTAGCTCCATCATAAATTATTGGATGGAATGTTTTAGGTCAACATTAACTTTGAGAAACAAACATCTGGTTATTTTCATTTTTCTTATTAATCGTGGGATTGATGTCTAGGTCTGTATGTTAACATATGTGAATGTACCTGTAACAGATGAGATACAGAATATGGGCATTTGTTAGAAAGGACTATATTTCAACACCATCAAAGTATATGGACTTTAACCCTCTCCCCTGTAATTGCCCAGGCTGCAGCAGTAAAATACCTGGCTTGTCAGTTGCTCTGTGCCACAAAATGCACACAAGAAATGAATTGCTGAATAGCAAGCAGCCTGAAGGGCCTGATTCCTGAATCAATAGGAGTCTTTCCATTGACATTGATAGCAGTTGGATTAGACCCTGAAACTGTAGTTACAATATGTGCTTGTTTGAAACCAACAAATTTCATTACCAGGGTTTCTTGATCCCTGGGGCCCCCAGAGTCCAGGACTCTAATTGTTTTGGAGTCGGTGCTTACCCTGACCTCTCAGCACTGGTTTTCTTGTTTTGCAAAGCAAATGGAACGTCTGATATTTTCCAGGCCACTCTCCTAATCAGAAAAAAGAAAAAAAAAAAAAAATGTTGCACAGGCTGGCGTTAAAACTGCCACTTCTGGTATTTGCTAAGGTGGGGTCTGTTTTAACAACACTGGGCTTGATTTTAAAGTGATGAACTGTAGCTGAAATGTGGTGAATATCCAGTTTCTAATCCTGAGTCAGACTTTGGTTTTCTTTTCTTATTGTTACTAAGTAGGAATGCATCAGAAAAACTTTGTTGGAAATGTTGTGTTTTTCAAATAGAGTGTTTGAAGAAGGCTTTTTTGCTCCAGGAAAGGTGATAGCTTCACCTGACATTCAGGAAGGCCCAGTGTCAAGTCTCTGGACTGAATCAGACAGAACAGGGATTTGAGACAATGTTTCCCACATCCCATTTGTTGTCACAACTGCAGAGCTTCTGCAACTGCAACTGCCAGAACTGTTTCTTCCAGGCACTTGACATTTTAGTGAGAGAAATGAATTTGAGTTGATAATATAGAAAAATCGTTTAATTGGTTCTTGTTTTTAATTTTGACAGAAGAGGCATTCATGGTGTAAAACCCCCATTGCCTGACCTGTACTGTTTCCTGTACTACTGAATCATAGGGAGCATATCTTGCTTGGGATCTCCTTTGTGTTGCAGTCCATGAGGCAGAAAAGGTCACCAGAAGAGCTGAATCCTCACAGAATTCTGCTGTGTTCAGGTTGCTACTAGCAATAGCAATTGGCAGACTTTCCCTGCACACGAAACTATAGAAGCTGATGTAATTTTGTAATTTCTGTGGATATCATCTTGTTTCTAGTGCTAAAAGCTACCTAACTAGTACCCACGAAATGCTGATTTTTTTTTAGCTTTGAAGACATTTTCATTTTAAATAGGTATTTCAGAGATGTCAGGTATTTCAGAGAAAAACCTCTCTTCAACACTTCTCTTTGTACCTTTGGAGAGTAAAGTGCCAATCCTTTCTTGCAATACCTGCCCCAGATATTGAAGGGAAGGACAGTGAGTTTCCTCATGCTTGCTTTTGTTTTTGTCCCAGGTACAGTTACTTACAGAGGTACATAACAGAGCCACTGCCCTGCAGAGGAGACGAATGGCAGCCCTTGGTCTGGTACAGAAACTCTTTATTGGCAAACGAAGATGAGGAGAGCTCTGTCCTTGGCAGTTTGGGAGGGTGGACCCCCATGGGCTCATCTAAGACATCTTCTTTTAAAAGGAAACTGTCTAATGGTATGAAAACTTCCCAGTTCTTGATCAGCTATATTTTCTTTGTCTGTCTGTCTGGCAAAACTGCTGTATTTGCTGTTTTGCTTTGCTGTAGCAAATTTGCACATGCTAAAATTTATTTCATGCTTTGCATTAGCAGTACACAACTATGGTGTGTTGGATGTTGTGGACTTCCCAGTTTGAACTGTGGTTTTTACCTTGAGCTTTGTTGTTGTTAAAGGTCCCTTGATCACTCAATAGCAGCAAGATTGGACTGAGGACTCCAAGTGAAGAGATTTCAAGATTGTCTGAATTGTGCTGTGTACTAATATCTAGCATTTGTCTGAGCAACTGAGACTGGTTGATTGCTTTTAGTTGTTAACTTCAGGGCATTGTTGCTTTAGGCCCTGTAGATAGATGAGACAGGAAAGGTATTTCTAGAAGTCGATTCAGATCTTTAGGCCAGATTATCTGGGCCAAATTATCATCTAGGGTTTTCCTTTCTGTTGGATTTCTAGGGATTCCTTAAAGAATTATAGTTAGGTGGGCTGCATCCATCTAACTATAGGTATTGGCAGCATTTATGGACTGCTGATCTGTAGTGAAGTATTCATTCACTGCATGGATATGGTGGGACTCAGTTAAAATGTAATAAAGCCATTATGAAAACAATTGCTAATAAAAATGCTAAGTGTTATGGACATAGGCAGTTGTATGTGGAGGAAAGGAAATTTTTCCACAGTGTCCTTTAGTTTCTTTCTCATTCTTTCTCATAAATCTTCTTTTCAGTGACTTGCCTTCAGAGAGCTTGTTCCTTTGTGTCCCCAAAGGCCCTCCTTTCTTGAGCATTATATAGACTTAGCAGTACTGATAGCAGTTATGGACCAGGGCCAAGTTCATAAATCTAGATTGCAAAAATGACCAGTGGGCAAATTAAATGGATTTTCTTTTAAGTGGCTTTTAGCTGTCTCCTTCAATAAAGGAATGCTTTGCTCCAGATGTCCTTTCGAGCTTGGCCCGATTGTATCAGTGCTGTGGGGAACATACTGGAAATGTCCACCTCGAGACCTCTGAGGGTGAGGCTGAAGAATGACTGTGTTCACTCTCTGTTGCAGGGTCTTTGCCTGAAACCAGCCAGACTGAAGCAGCAAGCAAAGCCCCAGAACAGCAGTGTGCTTCCCAGCTTCCCTCTGCAGCAGGGAAAAGCAGAAAGAGGCTGAAGTCTCAAGAGATGCACTTGCAGGAACATTTGCCATTCCTTTGTCCAGGAGGGCTGCGTAGAAGATACTGGTGAGAGTTTGATGTCTTACAAGCTCCTTCAGCTGTTCTGGCATTGACACTTGGGGTTTCTCTATCCACCTCCTGTTGTTTGTAGTATGTCATGAGCTAAGGGTGTGTGCCCCTCCTGTCTTTCTTATGGGCTGTGTCCCAAGGACAGGTTGGGGTTTTTTGTTTCCTTTGTCCAATATCTACATTTACTCTTTCTCCTGCCACTGTCACAGGGCTCCTGTGCCTTCTTGGAGTAATATCAAGTGTGCAGAGAAAAAGATGAGGATGGAGGAAAGTTTCCTGTCCCACTTCCTGTGTCCGGATTGGAGATCTGTAGTGTTAGTTACTCTTGGCTGTTTGCTGCAACCAGACAATAAATGTTTTTTGCATCTCTGAAAATGAAAGAGGATTCTTGTCTCTGCAGATCTGCTATAAGCTACTCTGTACCTGGTGGCTTTCTTTTAGAGAAGCGTTGGTGTGCAGCATGCAGACATGCCAGAGTGAAACCACACACAACTTGGATGTGAGAGAGGTGTTGCAGAAATAAAGAGTCTGGAGTCTATTTCTGAGCAATCAAAGTGCTCAGTTGCAGTATTTTTCTTTAATTTAGTTAATTTATTGAGGTCTTAGGTGCCATTTCCTATTAGTAGGTTAAAAGGTGAAACACAAATCCTGTGAAAATGCATACTTTTCCAGGTTTTGGGACAGCTGTTAAATGGACCTGGTGAATATAAGTAAAATACAGCAAAAATTTTTTAAACATGAAGGTAGTCCCTGTTTAAATCAGTGTTTTGTTTCTGAACTGCTTTATTGAAAATTCCTCAGAGCATAACCTGTTTCATACTGGGAAATTCTGGGCCACTAACTTTAAGCTACCTTATATGGATATCAGCAGCAGATCTTAATATGTGAAATACACTGCCTTAAGCACACTTGTGCCATGTGCAGCCTCTGTTATGACATTTCTCAAGACTTAGCTATTTTGTTTATTTTTCATTTCCAGCAAAGATGAGATTAAGACAGAAAATGTCTCCGAGGAGGGTCCAGCAGAAGACACAATTGAAGATCTTGATGTCGTTGGTACAGACCAGGTAAATCTGGCTGGTTTTCCAGCTCTGAGGACAGCTGTAGTTGAGGTGGGTGAATGTCAGGTCAGAGTCTCCTGAGTAGCTATGTAGCAGCAAAGGGGGTTGCTCTTTTATGGCCCTTTTCAGGATGAGAAAAGGGGGGATGCCCTCTTCCCTTTCCAGCTGCAACTGTAGTTTCATCCTTCAGCTTAATCTACATTTTAGAGGCAATCATCATTGTAGCATCTAGACATCCTTAGGTCATTCATAAGGATTGAATGTCACTTAGGATGCATTAAGAAGGAGGATCCCCTTTCTTTTTTCCAATGCTGTGAAGATTCCTTATTGAGAGCCATTTGCTGCAGTTGCTTCGTGTTACTGACACATTGCAGAGATGGCACTGCTGCGTGGCCTGCAGAGAGTATCTGCTTCAGAAATGGTGTCTGCATTGTGCTCTTTGGATTGAAAGACTTGGAATGTGTCTGATCACTGGACAGCCCTGGGCTCTTGCTGCAGTATCCCATGTTACTTGCCCTTTTCCAGTCAAGACTGTTGGGCAGACTAAATTGTCCCTGAACAATCTGGGAATTTGAAGGGAAGCGTGAGAACATTGTGGGCTTGGAGTGGCAACCAGCATAGCCAGGGGCTTGTCTCCTGGGCACTGATTGCCTTTGGGATCCAAGTTTGGCAGAGCTGCAGCTGTCTGCCTGGGTTTCAGCTCGGCCCTGGACTGGATTCTTTCAGCAGGGAAGCGCTTTCAGCCCTAGTTCCAGATGCCTTGCTGTCCCAGTGGAGTTGCCAAAAATTGATGCCTTGAGAGGCTACCTAGAACAGAGGCTAGACAGAGTTAAAAGGCCTTCAAAGGATACACCTTAGGTAGTACAAGAGCCTGGCCATGGCTACACCCAAGATGGATGATGGGTCATGTGTTTTCACACTTTTATGAGTTTGGGTCCATTTACAGATTGGGGTTAATTGTCCAATTACAGCTTCAGGTTATAAAGTCCCATCCTCCCAGATTGCTCTCCTCAATTTGCCGTTGTTTATACTCCTTTGGGCCTGAAGCTGCAACGGTGTCCTTGGTTCTCAGCTGGGAAAGAATTGTTTTGTCTAACTACACTGTGAAGAGAACTTGCTAACACTTTATATATATATATAAAGTTCAGTTACATACTAATGCAGTACAGAATCTGAAAAATATGAAAGCTAAAAGTTAAGGCATCACTTTGGGCCAGTGGAGTGCAAGAGCTCAGACAGGATGTTGTACATTAGGGGCTTGTGGAATGATTGTACAAAGAAAGCGGGGGGAAAGAAAGGCCATGATTTTTCCTGTGCTGCAGCTAATCACAACCCTTCTGCCCCCTAAAGGTTTCTGTGTCAGCCACTACAGGGTGCTGAGCAGTTCCTTCAACTTTTTCTCCTGTATTTTCCCCTGCTCTCTGCACTTCAGAACATAACTCAGTGTTTGGCAGACAGTATTTTTTGCAGTTAGTCAGGCAACCCCTTTATTTCCTGTGACTCTTGGTTATCTGGGATCTAACAACCACGTTCAGACTTCACATGATTTTTGTCTTATTTAAATGAGTTTTTGCTGTAAAGTCCAGCCAATGTTTTTTTAACAAATGGTGGGTTTTATTTTTTAAAGAAGACTAGAAGGAGAAAAAAGGGACTACTACCTTTTCTTTCAGTCATATGCATGTTAAAATGTAGAGTTTGGCCCACATACTTGAAACAGATCCTACTGAAGATAGATAATAAAAGAATTTAACTCCATGGACAAAGATCAGAGCCATAAGAAATTGCACTACTTATGCATCATGGTGCCTTTTCTTGTAGTACCTTTTCTGGGCTTTTTGGGGCATGGAATGCTTCTTTCCTTTTCTGGAAGCTGTAGTTTTTTGTAAGAGCTGGCTCAATGGTTAGATGCAACACTGTTACTGAGATTCCTTATGGGCTCTTACATGGGGTCATAGTAGAGGACTGACTTAATCTCTTTTTTCTTGTGATGTAGGACAGTTAAGACACTGAGGATGAACAGAAGTGAAGCACACGCTATGTTTTTCCTGCAAATCGTTTAACTTGTCAATGTGGTGTGAGAGCATCAACTGAGGTGGCAGGAGACATGGATCAAGATGTCTCTGTGCCCATGGGCATCCACCCAGAATCAGTTTGTAGCCCTATGGTTGATTTCTCACCACTGCTGGTTGTGGGTGTTACTGATGTGGCTGCTGCAGTTCTAGGGTTGGGCCTTCTGAGCATCATTACTTATCATTACTGATCCTTGATGCTGCCTTGGAAAAGCTTGCAGCTGGGGGATTGGAATCAGGGTATTGACAAACACTGAATCAAAGACACTGTGAAACAGGTGAGACAAGCTTGTTTGAAGCATGTGGGGGCAGTGCTCTGCTGGCCATGTTCTTGACTGTTTGAGATCTGTGTGTTCCCTTGCACCTGGTGCAGGGGAGAAAGGAGCCCAACTGTGAACACTGGGACCTGCTGGGTGATGGCAAGTGCCATTTCCTGCCTGTAAAATGGAAAACCTTCATCAATCAATCATCTGAAAGTACTTCTGAATTCCATTGCTTAGAGGTCTATAAGCATCAGGACATGTTCCTGGGGAACTTGTGTCAAGGCTTCAAAATAACAAAGGAACAGTGGACCAGCTGACTATTTTCCTCTGGAAGAAGTCCTTCGTACAGTGATCATGTGGTGTTTACTTGGAAAAACCCTGGAAAGACAATGTAAATAGACTGTAAATATGGCCATTCAAAAATAGGGGATTTTTGCATTAAGAATTTGGAAATTATCTTCACGCAAGGGCGTTGCAGTGGCAATAGGCTGGGGAGTGCAGGCTGCTTTCCCTGACCCTTCTCACTGCTACCTGGAATTGTACATTGAAGTAATCATAGCAGCTTTATTTTTAATATATATATATATATTTTGGATTGTAACTGTGTAAAATAAACTACAGAACTATTGCTACAGAATGTGTAAGTGATACTCCCACACCATGTCTGGAGAAAGAATGGCAGCAATGTGTGCTGGCCTTTGCATGTGTTGTGTTATTCCACAGGCTGAGCATGGAGATGAAGATGGAATTGAAAGCCATGACTGTTGCTCAGGTATTGGTTACACTGAAGTGGCCACAGTGAATCCATGATTTTCCTCGTGCATAGTTGTGTGTGTGGGCTGACACAGGGGAGGTACCACTCCCCACATCATGTGGCTCTCAGGTTTCCCTATGATTCCATCAGTAACTGCCCCTACTTGGACTGGGGACTGATGTTTCCCTCATCCACCTGTGCATGATTTGTGGATCTAGCCTTAAGCACTCACCAGGCAGGCAAAATACAGCTTGACTAGGAGAATAGTTATACCTGCAACTACATCAAGCATATGGATACTTTAATTTTTGTAACAATGGGCTGGGGATGGGAATTACCCTGCAGAGGCAAGGTCCAGTAATCCTCATAAGCTCATGTATTTTAAGAAAAAGGACTTCCACAGTAACAGGACGGTATGTTCTACTTAGGAAAGAAGGAACTTAGCACAGGTATAATAGAGAGCAGGATTGAACAAGTAGTTCATTAAATACAAAGTGTCAACAGCTATAAGTTCTGCAGAAGAGATCGATTCTGCACCTAAATGCTGTGTGACAGATATGTCATTCCACATTGTCTGTGGCTGTTCCCTGCCCACTTACATGTCCCCTTCTTAAGAAGGGTTTTAGGGTAGGAAACATCAGATGTTCAGGCTCATCCTCTGGAAAGGCAGTTGGTCATCCTGTCCCTGAGGGAAAAGAGCTTAACAGAAATGCTCTATCTTTACTGTTTAAAAGCCCCAAACCAAAGGGGGCAGTTAGTGAAAGGTATCCAGCCAATCCAAGAGAAATGTGACATTGGTGAGTCTCTACTATAACTGGAATAATTAACCAAAATCCTTCAAGTGGTATTAAAATTACTTCACTGGCACTTCAGCAATGAGTTTCTTGTGTAGGAGGGTAGGCTTCTGCAGGAGCTGGTGTGAGGAGTTGAGCACAAGAGGTTTTTCCCAGCTGCTCAGCAAGTACTCTCTTTTGGATGAAGGAAAACCTGATAGAGGCTGTCTGCTTTGCATATGCAGCTTGTTGTAATTACCCAATCAGACTGCATACCTGTGTAACCTATCCTATGGTGAATGGTTCTTTAATAGTAAGACATAAATTGTGTGCAGTATGTAAAAATTAGAACTGTTAAATTACATGTATGAAAATCTTTATTTGAAAATACAAACATGTTTTTTAAACATTTTAAAAGATCTACACTGCAACCAAAAAAATAACTTACATCTTTTTGTACATTTTTTCCCCAACAAAACCTGTTTAACAGTTAAGAGTGAGGCAACAATTTCAAGCTGCTGTGACACTGATGAATATCCATGGAATGTGTCAATAGCAAACAAGCAAAGGGGAGGACAGACAAAAGCACTGAATGCCCACAACAAATTAGTGCACATCACTGATCAAGTAACATTTATACAAAGGATTTAAAAAAAAATTGGTTCCTTCTGCATGAATTAACACACCCATTTTGGATCAAGTATGAACACTCAGACTTCACTGTTAAATAATCTTTTTATGATGAACATCAACAAAAAGACAGTTTAAAAGGGCATGCAAAATTGAAGTTGGGGCAAACAAGGACTACACAGAGAAGAAAAACAACTTATCTTGGGTGCTCACTTTAGTGTATTCTAATATGCACAGCTTGTCAAACAAAATTCTGCTTGTAAATGAGCACTGAACTGCACACTCATTGTCACGTCTCTTCCTTGCCAAGGCATAAAACCTAAAAGAGGGCTGTCTATGAGCATGAGCACATTGCAGGTGTAAATTGTGTCCTTACCTCCCAAACCAGGACAGAAATACCTGTTCACAGGTGAGATGGAGATGGTCAGTGCACCACACATCAACTTCAAGAGAATTACACAGTTCTCTTAAAAAGAGTAGATTACTTTTCTCTTAAGTCAAATATTGTTATTCTTCCAAAAAGGAATTATGCAACATCTGTAAATAAATATTTTAATCTATTTTACAAACGATAAACTATTGAATAAATACAAAAATCTCATCATTCCATATAAATGCACTTCTTTACTTAAAAGGTAGTGTAATGATTAGGTATTTTTAGCACAAAACTAAGCTGACTTCCTGGAAACAAACCTCACTGAAATGTATCAGTGTGTAGCAGACCTGCTGCAGACTGTCCCTTCTCTTCTGCAAGTGCTAACCATAAATAACCTCTACTCAAAATCCTCATCATAGTCATATTCATCCAAGTCTACATCAGCCAGATGGGAAGGCATTTCAAAAAATGGTCTTTTCTCCATTTGGTACTTTAGAACACTGGCCTTCTGATGGTCTACAGGATTCAGTTCTGCTTCATACCTAGAAGCAGACAAAAAAAATAAATAAAGTGAAAGAGTCTAACTATGCCAGAGAGTGCCTAAGTATTGGAACACTAACATGGTAGATACAGGAAGAACATACTTTCCAGTATTTTATAATAAAGAAAGATAATCAGAACAGCACCAGGGTTCTGTAATAATTCCCTGAATTTAAGTTAGCTTACTCTCCTATTGCATGCCAAACTCTCCAGTATGAAATGCAGCTCTACTGAAAGGTTTCAAAGCACATACTGACACACTGCTCCAGTGGAGTACTTATAGGCTAGAAATGGTCAAATGCAAGACTTTAAGTACTTGCCAGAAACATCACAAGTTCTTTTCAAGAAAGCTGAAGTGAGGCTTAGTTAGGAAGAATGAAATGCAGCTGCAGTAGATATGATAAAAGAGAAGGAATACTGGACTGAGGGTCTTACACTGCCATGTGCATGAGCACCAGGAAGCAATAGCAACCGTGCTTTTAAGCAGATGCTGAAAGCAGAACCCAGCTGTTAACCCAGAAATATTGATAACCACCTGCTAATGATGCAGATGAATAGATGGATAATGAAATGTAAGTTTAACTAATTCAAGCCAGTGAAGGCTGGTATTTAAAAAAGGTTAGCTTCGACACTTCAGGTGGGATCAATCTATAATTCATAGCTTTTAAAAAATCCCACGAAGTCTCTATGGAGATGGTAGCAGATTAAAAAACTGACCATTTCCTGGGTTAGGGTGACTCAAGCCATGCATATATTCCCAACCACTACTGAATTTCATCACATCTTTTTTTTCATCTACTTAACAGGACTGTGCAGAGAATGAGCTTTAGATACTGCAGTTCTTGTTATTTAAAATTGATTTACAAAAGCATTATATGCTCATCAGTTGTTCTTTCAGAGAAAGACATAGGGCAAAGAAAAGTTAAATACTAAGAATCCACTCTGAACACGAAAATAGAGCAGGACCTTAGGTTTTTTCCATGAGTTCACCACTGATTTAAAAAGAATGCAAAAGTCATCTGAAAGTTCAATTCACCAAGTCACAAATTTAAAAACAAGAGCTTGTAAAGATGCATATTCTAGAATAAGAGTTTTGGCTCTCACATGTATACTTGGTAGTCTCATACACCAATAATTACATATTTTTGAGAAGGATGTGTTTTTTAAATGAAGGATAGTGGTGATGAGGCTCTACTTTAGTAGAGGATTCATATAAATGGTCCTGCTGCATTCTTACCCGTCATTCCACTGGTCACTTGCTGCCTCTTCTGCTACCAAGATATCATATTCTTCAGCAGCATATTTCTCCCAGTCAGAGACCTCTTGACTTTCACCTTCACCATCCTAAACAAATCATGTTACATGTTACACAAAACAGTATTAATTGCTAAGCCCATAGCTGTAAAGACTTCTAAAGCTTCATACTCACCCGCAACATAGAAAACTGATCCTTCTGTTCATGGTCAAGGTATTTTTCAATGTTGAAAAAAGTATCAAAGAACACATTTGTCAACTTACATCGCTTTAAATCATGCAGAGTAATTTTTCCTGTAAAGAAGATTATGAGATAAGATAATAAGAGATAAAATTATTAGAGCTAAAGTTACCCTTTAAAAGTTAAAGTGGAGGAATCAAAGGAACATTATCATTACTCAGTCATCACTGCTCAACAACATTTGTCACTGATCCTCAAAGCAATGGGAGAGATGCAAACAGACGAAATGCATACCTAGAGATGTGTCCTTCAACGTGTACAAAACTTATAAATGGTTCAGATTTTTTTCCTTGCTGTGGTAGTCTTATCCCACAGCCTGTCAGTGTGTTGGAGTGAGATCCTGTCTTACCTCCCTTAGCTATTAAAAATCATTTAAGGTATTAGTTTAAGCTTCCACAACAGATAAAAGTCTCCAGTGAGTTAGCCATTCCTTCCCAAGGAGTGCTTGGGTAGCAGGTAGGAATGTCCTATGGCAGCAGCCCTCTCCCCTGACTTGAGCAGACAAATATATGACAGAGATGACAGTGTATGACTATGCTTCATACAGATGAATTTTTCATGGAGTCAAGATTGCCACACTTGTCCAGTCTGATCAATATTTACTGCCTGAGAGGAAAGCTAAATGCTCAGAGGTGTTTTGTTTGATTTTTATAGTGTGATACTTTAAAGACTCAAATCAATGGATGTGTTAAGCATTAGAAGTATTTGTCAGGTTGCTCAGAAATGTTACCTTATTTCAAAGCTGAATATTGAAGCTTCTGCAGAAAGGCTAAAAAATATGAGATACACAAGGGAAGACAGATGACTATCCTTAAAACTCTCCTTTATTGATTCACCTGGAGTACAGACAGTCTTCCATTGTTAATCAAATAGGAACTAACTGAAGATATTCTGGAAGAGTTTGATAAAAGTCAGACTTGGAACTCAGTATTTCCTCAGCATACTGTCCCAGCCTCTAACAAAGTGTAACTCAAGGACATCACAGGGAAGCAAAATCCAAGTTCCATTTGTACATGGTTGCCACACTTGCATCTGTCATGAAGGGCCCCGGTGCGTTCTGCCTGGCTTTTAGCTGGTGCTCCAGAACGACACAAATCCCTGGCACCTGTGCCCTATCTGTCAGACCCACACAGATGTCTGATGCACTATGCCATCTCAAGTGGCAGCAGCTCTCCACAACCAAGCAAATGATTTGAATCCTAGTTACATAAGCTCCCAGTTTAAGTTAGACTCCTATATTTGGTTCATTGATATGCTCTCCAGTTTCCATTTATTGCATTTATGGGAGCTTAGACACTTAACACTCATGTAGATGTCTACCATTGTCTCTCAAACACCAACAAAACAGGAGTAAAATTTAAGTAATTAATTCAGGTCTCCAAAAATTAAAGTTTGCTTTTTTTGTACAAAGAGCATTCTACAGAAACGATATCACAGTTTAGGCATAACTTTATGAAAGTGTCTTCTTTTGCTTCAAAAAGTGAAACATGAGTTTATGCTGCTAGTTTTGTTATAGAAAACCAGAAGATTTTTTTCTTAATCCACCTTTTAAACATAGTTCAGTTTTTAAAAAAAAAAAAAAATATTGACTCTTCTCAACTGGCTTTCATTCTTGTTACCCTGAATAACTCATCTTGGCTGTGTTTGATAGCCTTCTTTTATCATCCTCATGACATAGAGGAGATACATCAATCTTGTTTCATTTTAAATGCAGAACAGAAATATTATTATGAATGATTTTCAAAATAATAATGTAAGACTGGAAGGGAACTACTGAGCTCAGGATTGTGAGCAACCATATAACAGAAATGTGCTTCTCAGAGCTTGCCTCACTTCAGTTTAAATGCCCCCTAGCCCCCAGGCATAACACAGTGTTGGTCTACGACTTCATTCCACTGATACTAGGGATGGAGCTTTCAGATGATTCACACTTAATACTCCTTTTTTGTTTGACAATTTTTTTATCTGCATTTAGAGATGTATTTTCACTAAGAAAACCCATTTTAACTTGTTTAAATAAGAATATCAAGCTTTACATTCTAGTTTTCAGCCATTTCAATTCTCTCAGCATGCAAAAAAATCACATCTCAATAAATGACAAGTGTCTTTAAAAAAAATTAAGCTTCTTGTAATTTAAATAATCTTAATACTAGAAAGAAAGTAAGCACAACTTACTAATTGATTGTCTAACCATAATTGTATAGAACATGATGCTCACTTCTTAATATTTTTTCAGGTGTAAAATGTAAACTGAAGTTTCATCACCTAAAGATGATACAATGTCAAATGCAGGAGAGTAGAATGCAGCTCTAGAAAAGTTCAGATGGGTGTAAAAAATACCCAAAAACTCAGAACAGTTTATTATTCTGTTAATTTTAAGCCTCTTGTCATGCATTTCCTAAGGGCAGCTTAGGCTTCTAATGTAAAATAAGTTTAAGAGGTCTAAGAGACAAACACTGTTTTGAATTGGTTCCCTCCAGAGAAACTGAATTGAATGAGCACTGGAAGAGGTGAGAAATGAGTGAACAATCAAGAGGTTTCCTGAGAGCCTCACCTCAGCTAGACAGTGACAAGGTTTTACTTAAGACTAAATGTTGCTACAAGTGCAAAATGAAAGCTGACAAGGAATTTTAAAGCAGCATATTACATTTTAGTATGGAAAGAATGCCTGCCTGCTGTTGGAAGACTGATCAATTATTAAGCTTTAACAGACTTCAGTGAAAAGACATTTAAACCTCAGGGCATTTTATTTGTATGACCAGCCAAGTGCTCTTAAGGCTGCACTAACTCCTAAATCCAGGGAAACACAAGTTACAGATGGAAAAGATGTTAATTACCTTCATGTTGTGGCTTTACAAGATCCAGCATCTGGCACAGACAGTCTTCAAATGGCAAAGGTTCTATGGCCATGTTATCTAATTTTTGGCACTGTTCTTCATAAAAATATTCCAATTCATACATAGACAAAGCACCATCCCCATCAAGATCCATGCAGCGGAACCAGTATTCAATGCTGAAATTCAGTCATGAACAGCAAAGAGACAAACTTACTACAGAATCTCAAGAATTCATGTTGACTTTTTCAAAGGAAAAACTAAACTTAAGAGCACATTCCACTAATCCATGGAAAGTCATTAAACACCACTTACTGTGATAAGAGTTGCTGGTATTTGCTATGCCATCCATTAATGCATTTGAAAACACATTTGTTAATGGTAAGGAGAAGACACGGTTTTACATAAAAAGAAATCAAGGGAGACAATGAAAAATTGAATTGTACATGGAAACTTAAATATTTTGGGTATGTTCCCATATTGAACAAGCTAGTGACATATCACATGATCACATATCAGTACCATACAACTAATAGTAGCTGCACAGCTTCCCAAAGTTATTGGCATCATGAAACAGCTGCAACATCCATAAAATAATGTCCCTGTTCATAAATAGACCACTATGAAATAGTGAAATAGACCACAACTTATGAAACAATAACATTGAGTTAGCCTCTTAAAAATCACTAAAGTAGACTTCTACAGCTACAACAACAGGAGACACTGATAAACAAGGATGGTGCAAAGAACTGGGCAAGTTTTCCACTCATGTATTCATAGTTTAGCTTCTTCCATTAGAGTTGCAGCAGTTCACCAGTGGTCCCCATTTAAAGGCTGGAAAAACAAAGTCATTTTTTATTTCTGCTGAAACAAACTATTTCTTACCTAGTTGGTGTTTTCTTGTCCTCTTCAGATATCAAAAACCAGACAAAATCAGCATAGCTAATCTTCCCATCTTTTTGTGCTTTTCTTCCTCTTGAAGGCCAATGAGGAAAAAGATAGAAAATTCATTTTAGAATACCTAGCTTTTACTAACCAAAATTAAGGTTTGTTTTCCTTGTTGGTATTAACTATTTACTCCTAAACGATCCAGTGTTCATAAGGTGTTTAATTGTTAACAGAAGAGCCATCTTGAATAATTTTTGATGATATATTATATGCAAGTACATATGCTTTTTAGAATTTTTGTTCAAGTAGAAGTGATGAGAACTTAAAAGCTTTACAGAACTCCAGTAACTATAAGTTTTTGAATGAAAACATGAAGATAAAAATGAAATAGAAATATCCAGGAAGTAAGTGTCCATGGCAAGAACATAATTGTCTGTTTCTACTCTCATAACTGCAGCAACCAAATAAGTTGCACATAGTCAACCTGCCTAGTAAAAAGTCAGATTGGAAGTTCCTAGACATACTACATTTCAATAATGAAATTCATTTTTTGCTGTTTTATCTTCAAGATGTTTGGGAAAATATGGTATATGTTTTGTCTTGCCCAAGAGACTCAGATAAAGGAGTAAGCTCTAGACGTATGACTGGTAAATATCTCATTTCAGCTTTTATTTCTGTTTATCAGTTGCCTTCCATCTAAGATACTGTGCTAGGAAAACTTTCAAAAGTTAATAAAATGCCATAAATACAAAAGAGGAAGTCAATCCCAAGGGGAGAAATGAAGAATAACTGTCAAAAATCTGAATTAACTCAACTGGAGGCATTTTTGTAAGTTTATTGATGCAATAAGCATTGATTTTACAATTAGTACTTAAAAGCTCAATTCTCCTTGGACATTTTGCAGGTTTGAAGGATGGAAAAAGAATGATGATAACATTTCTTCTTTCTTCATTCCCAGTCCTGCTAAGTCATACAATATCCAGTGGCCAGTGTTCATATGGGTAAAGAGAGTGAAGAACTTGAACTGTGCCAAAGGTTCCAAGACCTCTCCAGTACTACTAGAGTTTAAACTACAATACTAAATCTTGAAATTCATTGCTCCTTTGTGAGGGGAGCTATCTTGTACCCTTGGAATACCACACCATTTAACAAGCAAAAATTAAATTTGATTTAGATCAGCATACAAAATAAATACCTTGTTACTGCTCCTGAGAAGATGCGCTCTATCATCCTAGTTGAAATTGCTGTGAGGAAAAGTTTGAAACAGTGTCAACTTTATGCAAGTTATTGCTTGCTTTATATTGTGTTGTTGAAGAGTTTACTGGAACTCTTATATACACAGATCAGTGAGAAAGATCAAGTGCAGTGCTCATTAATCCCTTTGAGTCCTTTTAGAGAGGATCACTTAACATAAATTCCCCAAAGCAAAGCTACAACCACCCAGCTTTGAATTCAAACTTAATGCAGAAATAATAATAAAATTGTAATACAGGTAATAAAACTGGCTGATTAATAAAACTGCATTTCCCAGTTCTTTGACATGTAAATCATATTTTCCATTGGCATTAAGTTTTACATGACATTGGCAAAGAGTCAAACCAGAACTGGCACGATCATACATAATAAACATGCCTTTCTGATTCTGATAGGGGTCTATTTTTGACATGGTTTTGACCCATGTTCCTATTTTGAAACCATTTCAGGGATTTTAGAGACATGTCTGAACTGAGCACTACCTTTGTAAAGGATATTCAATTTATCCTTAAGAATTTGCAAAATTAAATTGCAGGTGGCACTGTATTAGTTGTGCTTTCTTTCTAAAATGTACTAACTTAATAGAGCAGCCACTCAAATGAAAGCAGTTTTCCTCACTGTCTTAAGCATAGTCAAACTTTAGCAGGCAAATTTTCAGAAGCAATCAGAATTGCTTTTATCCTTTTTAACATGGGATAATACTCCATGATCACTTTGTGCTTAAGTAAGCTTTCTGGTCCTGAAAGGAACACTGTTAAGATGGACATGAGGCACCTAAAAAGAGCCCCTACAGTTCCATACAAGCTACAAGAATATTTAAAATAGGAACAAGTGTGCAAGATTACAGATTCATGGTCATTGCATATTATACATTCAGCAAATGTAAACCTGCTAACTAGTGCTATATAGTATCAAACCAAAACACACTACAGCTGAGTTACCAAAACTCAAAAATAAGCCAAGTACCTGAAGGTATGTTTGCCTTTTCTACTCTTTTATACTTTGCCATAAAATAATGCTACTTGAATAATATCAGTAAAATGGATTGTGTCCAAGATAACAATCCAAAATTGCTAAATAAAACAATTTATAATACACCAACACTTAAGAGATATTTCCTCTACTTCTCTGTCAAGATCAGAGTTCAAATTCAGAACTTTCCTCAAATGTGGTATTCATAGATGCAAAGTAGCATCACAGATAACTTGTCCTGCTTTAGTTCACTGAGTCAGCAGGACCAGCTACACCAACAGAAACCAGCCTTGGCATTAAACCATTTCCTCAACTCAAAGTTTACAGGTCATTTAATACATGTAAACAAAGATGCTTCATTTGTCATACCATAATCATTATGTCGAGCTAAATCCTTCCGATCAATATAGAGGTCATGGTCTGTATCCAGCTCCCAAAATTTGCAATAGATAACATAAAAATGTTCATATGAGAAGTACTCTGTCAGCTGGTTAATATCAGCTTCTTCTTCCAATAATGCCACATTCTATTATCAGAAGGATAAACAGAACATATTCAAGAGTTTGTAAGACATTTATTTGTTGAATGATCTGAGTTCTCATAACCAAGTTAGTATCTAATGCTATTTCAGTGGAACAGTTTTTGTTTTCAGGGACAATGCACACCATACAGTGTGACAGTGAAACTGAAGACTGAGTAGATTGGACCAACTTCTGCTACACACATTTACATGTATACAGCTCTAGATATAAAAAATTACATTTAAACATATTCTAATGTATGAGAATTAATGCAATTGGGTCTTCATTACTTTTTGGAAAAGTAAGAAATTCTATTTATGTTACTCCTTTAAGCCTTTAGTTAATGCAGTTTTAAAACTTAAATTTTAAACTTATTTTTAGTTTTAAACTAGAAATATCTGTCTCACAAAATTTTAGGTATTATGTACCTGCAAAAAGTTGCTTTTCCTGAGCTCATTACAAGTTATTTTCCCAGACCAGGACCTATTTACTGTATAAAATATTCTCTGTATGACCTGCAAGAAAGATAAAATGGAAAGAAGCTTTAGCTGTGGTAATTAAATATCCATCCAAATATTTCTCAAAGATGTCTTAGTAGAGCTGCATTAGAGAGCTCCATCTTTCCTCTACTTCTATTGTTCTCATTAGCTAGAATTTCTCATTTGTCATATTATCCACTCTTTCTAAATCTACATCTAAACTCATCTAGATCAGTTTTATTCCAATGCTCCAGTAGCTGTATCTCATCCAGTAATGTTGCAGAACACTCATATGCTATCCAAAATATATATATTGGTGATTTCACTACCTCAAGTCTTTCACATCTAAAGGATATAATCAAATGAACCTATTAAAGTATCTTATTACTTCAGATTTAAAGACCTGCATTTGCTATAAGACTGTTTTACTTCATAATTGAATTTACAGAAATAGAATTGGAACTGTTTAAGGATCAGAGTACAGCAGATGCTATTTCTGAAGTCTACAAACCAACAAATCTACATCTGGCAAATACTTCCTGCAGGTGCAAAGAGAATGTTTTTCCCCATTTAACTTCATTCTACTTGAAAGTTCCTTGGAAAAAAATCCCCTGTTAATAGCATTAGATGTAGTACATTAATATTTTCCAAGTGAAGAACAAAAAAACCCAAACCAAATCAAAGCAAACAAACCAACAAAAAACTAGTTGATGACTAGTTCTTATGCCATAACTGATACTGGAATCAGAAACAAATGTATTCAGTTGAGTATCCAACACTTTTTTTTACATGTACATCAACTCAATGATCTTACAGGTCTTCTCCAAACTAATGGTTCTATGGCTATTTTGGACAACTCATGCATTCAGTATAAGTTTTTTGGGTTTAGTTTACAAACTAAAGACTTTAAAATATGTTTTTACTGCTACTTAACTGAATTCAGTATTCTCCTCGATTAGTTTGACTTAAGACAACCAGATGTACATTTCAAGTCAGTCATTCACCACTAAACAAAAAAGAAATTAAATCAAACCAAACAAACACCCCCCCCAAAACAACAAAAAACCCAGACAAAAAAGCCTAAAAATATTATGAACAATAACTGCTCAGTAAGTGGTGATTGATTATACCTGCTAACTGGCAAGACTCGGTATTGCATGTGTAGTGTTTCATTTGTAAGAAAGCAGTTACTAACTAAAATCTCCATCTCTTTAGGAACCCCTTTCCTGCAATTAATATGTCCTCCCAACTACAAGCTAAGCTTTTATCACTTCAGACTTTAATTGCAGTAAATCAATAGTTTAAACTTACCAATCATTTTTAAATTACAAATAGAAGAGTAATGTACTGATGAAATTTTGAAAGAAAGCTTAAACTGTAGAGCAGCAAGCTCCTCAGTGCTTACTTCAAACACGAACAGCTGGTTCAATGACTCTAGACAGAAGAATAGATTATCCTGCTTCTGAAACTTAATTAACTTAATTCCAATTGTGAGTTTAAGGAAGGCCCATTTTTGGCTTATACTACAAAGCAGTTTTTTCTAAAAAGGTTTTTGCCTTAGCTTTGCAACTTAATCCATCTGCATGTCATTATCTCATCTGTTATACATTTAACTGGTCTAAAAATAAAAACAAAATTGAATGTTTGGTAAAGACAACTAGGAACAGACTTAAACTGTTCTCTAAAGCCAACTGATGCAGACTATAAGCAAACTGTCAGAGAATTGCCTTTACTATTCTGCAGAGTGCTTTCTCAGAAGGGAGAAGAGATGGTGCAATACAGAGACTATTATTTCAAGAACTCACCGTTCAGGTATGCACCTAACGTCCTGGCAGAATAAACATAGTACCTCATTTGTCACAGCAAACATTTTTAACTTATTTCAGCTCTGTCTTGGCCTTATGTGACTAACCTGACCACTAGACTGACCATCAAACCTATACAATATCTTTGCAGACAGAACAGATTGCTTTCCTGGCTTACACATGTGCTAAAGAGATGTATGTAATGTATATGCATATACACATACATATGGGTAGGCATATACAAAAAGCCAGCAGAAGAATGGCTCATTTGGTTTGCAACTGGAGGTATCCTTCAGACAAAACTTCACGTAGCAAGGTTAAGCTAACTGAATACAGGTATGAATGGCTTCTTTCATCATAGGCAAAATAATCTATTCTTATCATTAATAACTTGCAGGACAGAATTTTAGAAGACTGTAACAAGCTCAGTTGATCAAAGCATGGTGCAAATAATGTCCAAGTTGTGGGTTTGATCCCTGTATGGACCACTCACTTAAGAGTTAGACTTGAATCCTTGTGGGTTCCTTCCAACTCAGAATATTCTGTGATTCTGTGAACAGTTATGCCATCTTAAAATATCGCAAGAAAAAGGCAGAGTGCTTCTGCCATTTCTTAATCTGCAGAATGGCATTCCAAATGTTGATATTTTCATACTAGCTTACTTTCTGATTCAACAGCAATTTTTTGATTAAACACCAGTTTCTGGTGAAGACTACACTAAATTTTGTTAATAAAATACTTTCATACTAATTTATTCAATATTGCTAGACTCAGACCTACTCAAATAAGCTGTTCCTCCAAAGAAAAGTAACTGGAAATGGCAGGACCTTTTATTTTCTACAGTTCTTCAGGACAGGCAGCAAGCTTTCACAATTTTAAACAGAGCAGGCTTTGATATAACCAAGAATCCATTAAGAAAGAAAACAACTCACAGGCAGAATAATTCCTTCAATCACAACTGACAAGAAAGTTCTGTGAGCTCAGGTAATCATTATAACAAGAAGCAAAACCTAATGCAGCAGGACAGACTTGATAGGCCAGCAAGTCTCTGTAAGAAGGATGTAACGAACAAAACCCAAACGCTCTCAAAAAAAGCCTTCCACAATTTTAACCTGGGTCAAAGTATAAGATTGATAAAAGATGATCAACGTTACATGGTTTTTTTTTGTTGGAGAATATTCATTAAGCTAGTTTTCACATGCACAAAGAAAGTGAACTGAATGTCATTTTGAAGAATTTTAATCTTTCGAGACTTCAGTGGAATTGACTGTCTAGTCTACAGTTGAGTCTAATGTCACTGATTTTTCCCTTGGGTACAGAACAAATACTTCAGTCACGTAACCCTGGGAAGACAGAAATGAAACTTTTCATGTATAAAACCTTCCTTGGAAGAAAAGTCCCCAGAGAGAAAAGTGCCAGGCAGCTTCAATATTATCATTATTTCACTTAATACTGAACATAATCATATTAATATAGATGTTTCATTCAAGATTTCATTTAATTAATCCCAGACTAAGGTCAGGATTCTAATGAATGCAGTCTACAGCCACAATCAAGTGTTTCAGATAACAGCCTGCTCTTCCATTTAATGTTCATTAACTTATCCAACACTATTACAACTCACTGCTTCTCTTATTAGTATTAAATTCAGAAATTCCTTACAAATGTTAAGAAGAACTATCATGCTTAAGAAAGACTCTTTTTCCACAAGATTTCTAGTTATGTAGAAATGAAGACTGACAGCCTACTCTAACTCTACTCTTCCCAAGGGATAAAGTTGCTCAGACATATTGACTAATCTTAATTTTGATTTTCTCAGTTAACCAAAAAATAGCTTTTCCAGATACAAATCACTTACTGTTGTAATATACCGAGAATGGAATTCAGATGCTTCTTTTAAAAATGAAAGGCCTGGATGACTGTTCACCACATCCTACAAAAAAAAAAATTGAATATCCCAAGGAGTATTCATTAGTGACCATATAAGACAATTAGCAAAGAATAGCACACCTGCTTCCTTCACCAGAACAGTTCAAATTAACAACCCAAATCATTACTGATAACTTTGTTTTCACTTAGGCTTCAGACAAAATACACTACAAACCTTTTTAAAAATAAAATTATCTTTTAAATAAATCAGATAAAAAAAAGCTTTACTATATTTCAGTGAAGTTAATTTAGGTTTTATTCAGTCATTTCTAGAGTTTTCTGCTGCTCTTCCAACAAAGATTTACTAGGTTTTGAATTCATATCCCATTTCTTTGCTGTCCAAAGGCCTATCCTGACTTACACAACTTTAGCTGCCTTTTGAAACATAAAGATTCCAATACATGTGCTATTCCTACAATCAATTTTAAATCTTACCATGGCACTGACCTCACCTCATACAAAATGATTAACTGTAAAACAAGTCACTCACTAGCATCTTAGTGGATCATGCAAAGTCAGTTGACCTAAATATTATCAATGACCTTTAATGATGACCATGAAAAAGTATGTTCAGTTCAAACAACTCAGGGCTTTGCCAGTTCATAATTTTATTACATTCCTAGAATTAGTTTCAGTTGCAATTTACTTGTAAAAAAGGAATGAAGTCTTCTTGCACCAAGTAGTTACATCCAGGGTTCATCAGAAGGTGAACAAACTTCGCAGCATCATCATAGCAGGTCTGTAGTACTCTGAAACGTAAATTTTTCCACTTAATATTCTACACAGAAAGTTGCTCATGCTACCTCATGCAGGCATCCTAGAGCAAGGTCTATGAAACAGTATTTATTCAAAAGTTCATTACAAACATCAAACCATGCTCCAAGTGAACTTATCAAAGCAGTAAATTTAAGTTAAAGGAGATGGGTATACCACGTAATTGATTACATGAAAGGACAATTTAAAGTTAGAATTAGAGAAGAACTAGAAATAAAAAGCACTTTGTCCAGAACTGGCATCTACAAGTAAGGTCCATGGTTTTCACTCTTCTTATGAGCTGTCAGTAATTTACCAAACATTTTAAAATCTATAAACCCTGTAAATGAAGATTTGTTTATATTAAAATATTGAAGTATTATTTAGTTACCTTTTCCCATGTACAAGTCTGCTGACAATGGTTGATTATGGGAAAGTGTTTTATTCCCTTTTACAGTCAATCACAGAGCTTAAAATATCACATTTCAATGAAAAAAAATGCAGTACTTCTAAAAAAATGTAATCTACTTACTTCCGCCACATTGCAACAAATTTATGAACTGACACGTATCCTGTTCGTTCACCTCCAGCACAATAAAACAAAGGACCTTTCCAGTAAAGTGGGCATTCACAAGCCTACAATTAAAGTATACATCAAGTCAGTTTATTGATTGCTTATCTGAGGGCTACTCTTCCATTTATCCTTCAAAAATTGTAAGTGTTAAGAAAGCACTGGGAAGAGATATTTTAAAAAACAATTTGTTGACACCAGCTTCACCTTCTGAAATAATCCATTTAAAACAACTGCTTTAGACTGAAATCCAAAAGTGGAGAGCAAAACACAGGGCAACTTGTAGCATTCCTGATAAACCAACTGAGAGAGTCACATGTCTGTCTGTCCATGTTCCAAGCAGCTGAACAGAGTCCAAGTGCTGCTCAAGAGCTGGATATCTTTAAGCTAAGCTCAAGACAGCCCACTTATAGACCTTCTGAACTGGAGCAAATTGACATTTGTCTGGCTCAGAGGATGGCTCAATTCATGTGCATCCTTGCATGTGCACAGGACATCCTCTATCCAATTTTAAGGAGCAGGCCAGCCTGCCCTGAGCAGCAGTATTTCGCATTAGGGTACTCAACAGCTACACATTCCCAACTCCAGTGTGACCATGTGCACCTAAGGTCCAAGCGTCTGCAGCTGTCACAGCCAAGAGCCCAATTTTCCTAAAACTGATTCCAGCTGGGAGCAGTCAGACAAACTGGCATCCCCAAGGATCTCCAAAGAGACTGTGAACTGCAAGATGTGCAAGGTCACTGGTGCGAAAGTACAATTACCTCTCATGCAATAGTTTAACTAGTACTTCAAGCAAATTTAAAAAAATGGTTTTGATGAATACTGTCCTCAGTATTCTTCAGGAAGGTGTCTTTCATCACTGAATTGTAGGTAACTAGACCCTTTGCCCTTCCTTGCTGAGAGAGAAGGGTCTCTTCCCTACCTCCTCACTTCTATACTGGAAGGAGCTGTGGAAGACAGGGATCCTATCATTCAGCTTAGCAGTAAGGTTTTGGTGAGGAAAACCCCCAGTCCTGCTCTTGTGAGCAGCCACAGTTTCTATTTTCTAGACCCTGGACAAAGTGACAGGAACATGGATGAGTACCATATTCATCACCAAGACCATGATCTGCAGTGCGATTTCAAGCATTGATTCAATATAACAAAGTGGAAATTTATTTTAACTAGCTTATTGTCTGTAAACTTATGCAGAAGTTTAAAAATAACTGCTGCTTTCTAAGCTAAGTATCTTATCACTCTGCTGTAACTCTAAATTAGCTCTTCAGGAATAACTTGAGAGCTATAATCTCAGGTTACCGAAACATTCTGTCTTTACAACAGAGGTTCAGCAGAATGAGAAAAAACCCTCAACCTCTGTGAATATCTGAAAACAAAATATATATTAGCAATGTTTTTGCCTTAAATCTTGGTCAATATGGAATGGAGAACAACATACAATGTTGTTCTTTAGTATTTGGTTGTTTATGCAGTAAAAAAAGTAGTTCAAGTTTTGGTTTAATGTTTTGTTTCTTTTTATAAAATCATTTGATACACATTTAATGCAGAAATTTCCACAGAACTGTGCTATCAACAATGCAGAATATCATTAAATACTAATGTGTGGGAGATGGAAACGCACAATACAAGAAAACCAAGCACACAGAACTCATCTTTCCTTTCCATAGGACTACAGTATGAAAAGAAGATGGCCAGCAAGTTCTCACCTTTGCAACCTTACCCATGTCTTCCAATGTTGCCCTCTCATTTGGAAATTCAGAAAAAGTTTTCTCAATTTTGGCAATCACAGCATCTATATTCACTTTTTCCTTAGGACATCCTCGAGGAAAATAAAAAGTTGGAATGTTTTGACTATGTGATGGTGGCAAAGTTTCTTCTTTCTTTGCTTGAACCTAAATAGATAAAGACACATATGGCAGACAAGTACAATGAAATCACATAGTCCTCCACAGATGACTTAAACTCTTGGTATTCTATGTTTCAACACACCTTCAAAAAGATTTCAGATTATAAATTGAATAAACTATTACAAAATAAGAGCACATTGAAAAAATTAATGAGTATTTCCAAAACCTGTCATTTAGAAAAGCTCTTCTAGGATGTTAAGTATTTAATAAAAGCAACTTCAATCCTCAGCATAGTAGATTTCAAGACTGATACATTGGACAGCTTCTTGAGGACATCTGAAATTATTCAAGTTCTATTATCTGTTTTAAAAAAAACCTTCCAACCTCTATCTTAACAGACATTATGGAAGAATTTGCTTTTGAAATAGTTCTAGTTTTACATCTTCAAGCTTTTGAAATAAGTATAATAATTTTGCTACAAGCCACCAACCTATTTAATGAAGTTATGGTGAAGATTTGGGGTTTTTTTCCCTAAAAATTATAGATTTTGTAATTGTAATAAACAATGCCTGCAGAGAATTTTTTTTGGGTGAAGTATATACAATTATGAGAGCTTAGAAATCTGTTTCTCAAGAATTGTGATACACCGTATTACTAAAAATCCCCCAAAATTACCTGTAACAAGAGAAACTTATTTAAAAGCATTTAGGTTCAGCAAAGAAGAATTTACCTTATAGTCAGCTTTCAAAAGGATGTCAAATAGGGCAGAGAAACAAAGAAAATAGGCAAAGTAACAACAGAGCTAGGAGACAACTCAAACTTGGCAATTACACTACTATTCAAATGTAAAAACACTGCTATAGAGTGGCTTGTCCTTGTGATGAATGTGTTCAAGATGCTGCATCTAACCTTTCATATTCAACCCTTTGTGTTATCATCTTTGCCAAAGTGCCTATAAAGATACATAGCTCTCCTACCACAATTAAAGTCCTTCTTTATATGAGTGGACTAGGTGCTTATGGACAACAGATTTTAATTTGCAGAGTTCCAGCCCAGAAGCCTTCACTGGAATACTATATATGCCAAAAAAAAGCCTGAACTAATCTTTCCTTCCCCTCCTCTGCATTTAAGCCGGAACTCCAGTCTGCAGCTGCAGAATTACCTTAATTATGCTACAAGTTTTACTTCATAGAGGAAAATGTTACCTTGAATCTGTGACACCAGGAGTCAATGTCTGTCACTTTCTAAGAATCCTGTAACAACTTTTGGTATCTTATCATTGGTTCAGCAGTCCGCTTGATGAGGCAGCTTAAAATAAGAGTGCTACGGGGTATCAAAAATCCATTCCAACTTCAGACTTCCAAGTTTTGAAAGTATGAAGACCGCAACGTTTTATTGTCTAGCTAACATCACCACCAGCACTACAAATGATGTCTGTAATGGGTGAACACCTTGTTTCATTCTAAAAGCCCAGCTCTACCCATCAGCACTTTACAAGAGCCCTTGCAGTTACCCTATTTCCCCTTTCCCCCATTTCCAAGAACTGCCTGGACTGACGTAAGATTAGCTCACTTGGTCAGAGCATGGTGCTAATAATGCCAAGGTCATGGGTTCAATCCCTGTACAGGTCATTCATTTAAGAGTTGGATTTGATGATCCTTGTGGGTCCCTTCCAATATTCCACAGAATATTCTGTGATTCTTTGACAACCACTCCCATGTGAGCTGCTCAAATGGGCACAGTGCAGCAGGTGCTCCAGTTCTTCAGAGGTGCCCGATAAGGAACGCCTCCTTGGAGAAAAGGGAAAGTGCAAATCACAGACTACTAACATTCCCTGAATGCTGCAGATAACATGAGATAAACTAGCATTTTAAGGAAGCTTAGTACAGACAGGTGAGGCATATTTAAAATCCACAGCTAGGGAAATTTAGAGCCTCAGATTGAAAAATTTCTTTTAAAAGAAAAGGTAGAAGCAGAGGGAAGACTACACTGGAAAAGACCCCAAGAGAAAAAGAAAAGCTATCATCAGAACCATTTGTTCATTGGATACTATATTTTTTCAGAAAGCACTAATTTGGATACCTCAGTTACACAATAAATGATTTCCACTGGTCCAGGTTAAAAGTTGTTCTTAAGCACATATGGAAATCTCAGTTCAGGATTTGTAGCAAGACCTAGCCAAGCACAAGTGATTTAAAAGAATTATACGATAAGGGATTTTTATTTATTTTTCACCTTATAGTCTGGAACATATTCACAACAGACAAAGACTATACGGAAGAAGTTCAACAATCAATTCAGAACTTAAGACAAACATAAAATTGAAGAAAAATGATTTTTCCAAGATGAAAATGTTATATTTAAACATTTGAATTCAGCATGCTTACTTTAAAAATATATTTAATCTACAAGACAGAATATTAGTTGAGTTCTAAGACCAAATATAGACTACAAATCTGTCATGGCAAGACAAATTAACTCTTCCTATACTGAAAGATGTCTATTTTTACATGCTGGTTTCTCAAAGTTGGCAAAAGAAGAAACTATAAAAAGGCTTTGCATTAGCATAATTTGCATTAGCAAGTGTATGATCACAATCATTTCTGCTAGAATTATTTGGTGCCTACATATAGGCATCTAGTGAGAATGCCATCTAGGGCATGAAACAAAATGCCCTTGAACATTCCTTGTGGTATCCAGCAGGCAGCTCCGAGCACAGCTCTCTCTCTGCATCTGCCACGTGGATGTTCTGAGCCATGTTAATGCTTCTTAAATGCCACCAGCAACTTGGAATGGGACAATTGAATTGTGCTGTTAATGTCAGTCAGCACAGGGACAGGAACAGTACCAAAGAGAGAAGCATGTCATCCAAAACCATTAGCTCCAACTAATGCACTATGAAGTTGATATTGCATCTCTTCCCTCTTCTCACCTTCCCAAGAAGAGCCAAAGATTCTTCTCTCAGTTTGAATTCCAATAACCAAAAGGCTCTTTGTACAACAGAGGCTGCTCTGCTGGATGTACTCTAATGAATGATTGTGTGTTAAAAAAGGGCTCTAAAAACTTCACTATTTTCTGTTCAGGTGCCAGTTACTTTTGTAGAGGTGATGCCTGGCTGGTGAAGGAGTCAGTTCTGTTATTTCAGGAAAATCAAAATGCACTAATTATGTGAGATTAGGCTGTTCTAAAATTAATTATAATTTTAACTGGAGAATTCCTTCACTAACAAGAACTGCCAGAAATCTGCTAATATCAAATCTTTGACTGGAAAATTTGCAGGAACGGTTCATTTATCTTTTTGCACAACTACTCCATTTCAGCAGTCAATTTAACATCTAGAAAGTGATTTACATTTTCCTGTGGTTTTAAGTTAAAACTTTTAAAACTTGTACCAGTAAGCTGAACTCAAAAAAAGAGACTTGTTTGGTCAGTGGAAATTTTTCCCTTCAACTTGCTGAGAAAGTTTACCAACAACAGCATGCTTGGAATTAAGGAAAACTGCTGTATAAGCTTGCAAATAACTCATCAAACACATGTGTGCTGCAGCGTCAGGACTGAAGAGAACTTTAACATTTGCGGTAAGTACATATGAAGTCCAGGATCTGTAAGTGTATTGCAAAGTTGCCACTGCAGTTTAGGTTTTATATAACAGATGGGAAGAGAGTATTCTTTGAAAACTTCTTGTTTGCAGCAATGTAAACAAACTTGTAATGTAAAGTAAGATTTGTCTATAGGAGAATTGATGAAAATTTTAAATACACAACCAGTTTACATTCTTGACATACAGAATTGTAAGGACCGTCCACAGCTCCTCAGCATTTACTTGCCTTAATTTTTACAGTGGAGGAAATGGAATTCCATTGAGGTCACTGTTCAAAGGGCAAAACTTCTAATATTAATTTTGCAACTTTCCAGATCCTTCCCCAACCATTCTTTCAGCAGTTATTTATAAAAATGGCATAAAATCACTATTATAATTACAAAACAGTAATATATCAGTATATACCAGAGAACATGGATACACTGTATTCCAAAGAGAGAAATTAATTCTTCAAGCTAGACGGCCTTCTTACATCTACCACCTGATGAGCTGCATTCAGCAGTTAACTTTGTTATAAGCAAAAAATAAAGACAGTGGGAATTTTAAAAGGATAGTCTTTTCCTTCTCTCTTAACTGTAAGTGCAGATGCTACGATACAATCATTCAGCTACAGGACATATTTCTGAAATAAGGATGCGAGGACCTCTTCCCAGATATTTTGATAATGTATGCTCAGTAATGCCTAGATCTGATGTTTGCATGTAGTAACTGCCAAGCAGAAATACTGAGAGCCATGAAGGAGTTGAATATGTGGATTCAAATGCAAGTGACTAACACCTCACTTATAAAGGACTTGCTGGAACAAGAAGCAAGGTAAATGTGTCTGTGAATGTAATACTCTAAGATATCTTTGGGACTAAGACATAAATTTGGGTTGGAAGGGACATCTAGTTCCAACCCCTCCTGCTGTGGGGCAGGAATGCTGCCCACTAGATCAGGTTGCTCAGGGCCCCATTCAACCTGGTCTTGAACACTTCCAAGGATGGGGAATCCACAACTTTTCTGGGTGGTTTTCCAGCCTGTACCAGTGTCTCACCACTCTCATAGTAAAGAATTTTTCTTCTCCTCTTTTAAAACCATTCCCCCTTGTCCTATATCACTGTCTGGATTGAACCAATTGGTATTTCGATTGTTTTGAGAGGACTACAGAATAAGATAACTTCATGCAGAAATGCTGATGACACCAACATTTTTTTCTGCCTGTTTCTCTGAATAAAAGCCCAACCCTAAGCATTTAAAAAAAAAATAAATTACAGGTTTGCAGTCAGCTCTTGCTATAGTATTTGACAGGAATTTCCATGATAGTGTCCATACTAGAGCAAAGTCATTGGAATGCATACAACCAATGCATACAATGGGATCAAAAAAGGACTGCAAAAAATTCTTCCTCACATTTACATCCAATTTCAAATTAGGATTTTACTAAGTGATGCACCACAATCTCCCCCAGTGGAAAAAAAAAAAGGCATTAAATACTGAAAATACTATAAAGGTATTTCTGCCTATCAAACAGACAGAAGTCCAGTTCAATTCCTTAGTAACTTTTAATTAGGCATTTTAAAGAAAAAAGGTCTCTTGCAATATTGTCTCTATGATGTGCAATACATAAGTTAATCTAGTTCTTCAACAGACTAGGTCTTCTATTCTTATATATTCTACTTTATACTAAACTTACCTGGATGAACCAAAGCGCACTATAAGCTAAGAGGATTTTCTGCAGAGATATGCTATTCAGCCTTTTAAATTCTAACACCCCTGCAACTACCCACATATAAAGCTCACCAATCACCAAACAATGAAAACTGATAACTGCATGGAGACACACAACAGAAAATGGAAGCCAACATGGAGATTCAAAGGGTAACATTTTTTTTTTTTTGTATGAGTCTTTCCTTTATTAAAATTTGGTGAGTTCTTAAGAATACAAAATGTTACAGCCAATTAGTGAAACAGTAATTGTGAATGAAATAAAATGTTATCAGTAAGCATCCTCACAAGGAACACCTGACCAGCCTTCCCATCCCTCTGCTCCGTTATTGCTGTCAAGCTAAGTCTGACCAATAAAATCATAGAAATGTTTCTTTTTTAACTTACTGTCTAATTGACAGCAAAGTGAAAGTCTACATTTCCCCTCTAGATAAACAATTGACATTATCAGTAGTTTCATGGAATTCAAATCTCAAAAAAAAAAAATCACATAGAAGACTTGCACTACTAATATTTAGAAAAGGGTTCATTCTCATTTGGAGAAAAGATGACAGTTGTGAAAAACCTGTTCTAAGACATAAGATACTTCAAGATGCTGAAGTCCCTTCAAAGATCTGTTTCAGGATAGATAAAGTAAGGTTACTACCAGAACTTTCCCCAGAAGCCCAGAGAAATATGTCTGTAACATAAGCTCCCTTGTAGTAGACATTTACATTTACAATTAAGGTGAAGTGTGATGCTTTTTTGTTGCTTTCTGTGTCATCCTCATTAACATCTTTCCAGCCAAACTAATGAGATATTTTAGTGCAAGAGTTCGCTGATTGTACAACTTCCTGTTTGGCTTGATGTGCTAAACTGTATTTTCCCCTCTGTGAAAGATGATCCTTGGACAACTTAAAACTTTGAAAATTTCTGGGTTCTTCCCCCTGCCAAATTCTATTACTCTAAAATGGAATTATTGCACTGAAAATCAGCTTGAAAACAGTAAGTTTATCTGAAATCTTAATAATGAAATTTTCAGCATGGCATAAGATAAGTTACACCATAGCATACCTGCATCTTCCCCTTCTCCCATGGCCACATAGAATTTATGTGCTTCACTAGTGACAGCAAAGCAATATGGTGAATTGCCTCAGGTCACCATGACAGCTAAAGAGCTAAATTAAACCCCCCTATTTGTCTTCATCCAATCTCACACAGTTGGTGCCACTTAGAAGCAACATGCTTCTGCTACTAACATAAGGAAGATCAGGGAGTACTGTGGCAGTATTGTTTAAAATCAGATTACATTAGGCTTAAAACCATGCTATGATTGTGATTCATTTTGCATAGCTTAATCAGAAATATAAAACATATGATCAAACCCAGTGAGATACCTAAAGAGAATGAACCCATGCTAAACCAGTCATCAGGGTATATATATGTAAAAGCCTTTCCTCTGGCAACAATCAATTTAGTCCCAGTTGTTTTCCTCCTTCCTGGACTTCAGCTTGTTCTCCTTCAGTCACTGTTTGGCAGCTGTTTTTAGATGGACTATAGAGACTAATTTTATCATACATGCTCCTCTTTCCTTCCACAGTGAGAGATAAACATCCATTAATTTTAAGCCTGCTGCAGTTTTACACTAGCTTACTTTTGCTGTTAGCCTAAACTCAGAAAATTTAATTCAGCTAGTTTGGTCTGTAGTCAATATTTGTGCTACGTAAGGGGAAGGAAATGGAAAAATTTATATACTTTCCCATAAAGTTCTAGCAACACACCATTAGAAGAAAAAAGGTACTTTAAACTACACTGTTTCCAATTTTATACATGTGACCTGCTTTCATGCAGGGTTCAGCAACTCTCCCAATGCAGTCTATGTTCCAGTTAGCAATCCTGTGTTCAAAATGACCAGAAAAATATGGTGGGAGCCTCCTTCCTGCATACCAGGTTGTGCACTCATCTCAGTTTTAAATAAATGGACTATAATTCTCATCTCATTTATGCATATTCTTGGCCATTTTACTCTCAAATTTATTTCTGTAAAAAAGTATATGGTAATCTGGTCTTGTGTTCCATGCAAATGTTAATCCTCAAGGCTAAATCAACTTTACTCTAGAGATGAAGCAGTACACTGTTCTGTCCCATTTTGGGATCACTGACATGTTACAGCATGTAGCAATTCCATAAGCAAATCAAAAGAAATTCAGTGATGTTTAGTGCAGTCAGCAGTAACATCAGGACTGATCCTAGGTACAGTAAAAATTAAGTCTAAAGAAGACCCTAACTTTCTGATTCTGAGGTTAAAAAAAAAAATTAAGTGGGTTTTTTAAGCTGTTCGCTATAGGAAGCCAATTTCTTCTCTTAAGACAGCAGAGTAAGCAGTAGTAGTCTTAATTTTGTGATAGCATGGGAAAGAAGCACCCTGTCCAGGTTGAATGGAATTGCTGTGCTGAGGGCCACCACTGGATAATCTTGAAAGTCTTACTATAAGGCATAAAGAATTATGGTGCAGCTACCATTAACACTTTTCCCCTTTAATTTAACCAAACCAATCAGAAATAGCCAAAATGACCCTCAAGAAAAAGCCACTGAAGTGTAAGCACTGCAGCAGAGCATGCAAAACTTTGAACCATCTACACACACCTATCTGGGAAAGCATGTTAGTTCTAATGTAGGAGAAGATAGTAGGCAGTGGCATCCAGCAAAAGCTTCCACCTGAAACTACGAAATGCATTCCATACATACCATCTTGCGTACTGAATTTAAAAGCACATTCAACTACAAGCATTTGTGAATGGCCACCACAGGCAAGTCATATCACATACACACAAACAAAAGTAGCACTGGGAAATTTTCAAATGGTCAAAATCCAATTTTCACTTGTTAGTGAAGGCTGAGGTAAACTGGCACTTTTCTGCATGATACCCAACCATTATTGCATACACTTACTAATCTCCTCCCTTTCAGTAATACATAGCTGCACTAACAGATGTCTCACTCAAGTTCTACAACTCTGATTTTGGAAACACTGGGATTCTCCCAGTTTGCATCTTGGTAGAGCTGACACAGGTAAAATCATGGAATCCTGCTAGGAACTGGAAGATGTTATTGCAAAAGCATTATTGCTGTAAAAACACCTCCAAATATGGCTAAACATTTTTTTCTTTAAACAGTCACACAGAGCTCAAATATCAAAAGTATGCAGTATGAAGAGCTTACTGATTTATTCAGAAAACATTTGGGTGGGGATAAAATGGTAAATGCAGTTACCTCTGCCCCCCAACACCATGAACACAAGACCTTTCCACATTACATCCATATCCATTGTAACTTGCTTCATTTGCTGACAAAACTTTTACCAAAGGCTTCTAGAGTGAGACTTCTAGAGTGAGGCTTCCTCAGAGTTTGCCACCACGAGTAGGGATGACATTTTTTTTACCCAGTGAAGATATTTTTTATCTCTTTCACATGACCTACTACCTTAAAAATGGAACAGGATATACAGGATAAAATGGAAAAAAGCAAGATTCTTCAGAAAAATCTACCCCGTGAAACAATTTCTTCTACATTTTGTGATAAGACAAAAGTAGTGGGAAAAAAAAAATTAGTCACTGCTAATATGACTGCTAGTGCCTGTGAGTTGCTGTCAAACAGGCTACAATTTATGAATTATGTCAAATTAAGTATTACAGTCGCTAATATATGTAGTTTATCATATTGTTGCATCTTCCTCAGAAAATACTCTGATCAAGTTAAATCAGTTCTTCTATTCCTTCCCAGTGTATGCTGTTCCCCAAATGTTTCCAGGGCACAAGCTGGTAAGTTCCTCCTAGTACATGATTATTTTGATTGTACACAGCCAAGGGACTGACAGGTACACCCGAGGCAATTCTAACATTTGTCTACAGAAAACAGCCCTTGTCAGGACAGGCCATCAGCTCAACATCAAAAGTAACACATACAGCTAAGACAGACATCCACTTAAACTCTGCAATAGCTTTTTATCCTTACATGTTTGCAACAAAGCAAGTTTCAATCACTAGATGCAATTGACTTCAAGAAGAATCCTCTCAAACAAGAAATGTCACCAAGTTCAGCCTTGCTACGGGGCTACAAAGTCAACAACGGGAGCAAGTATTCTGTCAACTGCTTGTCTGCTGATGACCTGAAAATTCTGATTTGGACAATTGTGAAAACAATCTCTTGCCTTGTAAAAGTTGAAGGACATTTTATATCAAGATATGCTGGATGCTGAACTGTTTCAGGCTTTCTAGAACTACAACCAACAGACACACAACATCTACTATTAGTAGTGGTAGTAAAAATGGAGAAAAGAATATTGACTCTTTTATTCCAAGGGAAAAATGAGTATATCTGAACTCTTCAATGTATGAATTTCTGCACCACAAAACTTAGCTGCAGAGCAAACTGACATCTTAACTCCTAAATAATGCATGAAATTAAGTTATAACAAACTTTCACCATATTGACTTTTCTATAGAAACAGCACACATTTCCTGTAATAATAATTTAAAAATTAGATATATCACCAGACATGAGCAGGTAAAGAAACTGCTATGATAGGCAGCCAATACATTTTATTTTTGAACCAAGAGTCTCCATTACAGAAGTGGTAAAAATCTACCAGCTTGCTTGCAGTTTCTTTTTAAGAGACTAGAGCTTAAAACCTGGCAATCCACTAGCAGTGAACCATTTTTGGAAAACCTCATCTTAACTAGTAAGTCTCAGTGGGCAGCTTATATATTTTCATTCTGTTTTAAATGTTGGCATCTGCCCTGGAAAACCGGCATTGTATCATCAAGCATATGTATTAGCTACAGTCAGAATGAGATTTGTATTCCATCTCTGGCCCTCTCAGAAAACACTTGTATTCTTTAATAAGGCATTTGTGTGCCTGATGTAAAAGTATTATGTAAAAATGAATATTTGTTCCTCCCACTGTGGTGTTAAAAGGTCTACAAATGATGTTAAATTAGAAAACAGATGTTAACAGGAAAGCTGCTGTGCCCAAAGCCTCTAATTGTTACAAAACCTTCTTCTAAGACTGTAGCTGTAAATGCAACAGCCTCAAATTTTTTGAGAGTAGTTTTACCTCAGAAATGAGACTGCTATCTTCATGACTAAAATAATCACTGTGTGCACTACATCACAAACATACACCAGCCCAGCACATATTAGTACCTACAGACTGTGTTCATTGCTATCTTGAATATGCCACAAGCTTTTATGTAGCATTTTGGTAACAAGGAATGTAAAAATGATCAAGAGGCACTAAAGTCTAAAGTTACTTCACTCGGAAGGCAAGCCAATCTCGTGAGGCACTGCAGAAGCTGAAGAAATAGTTTTCATACAGCTGACATAAATAGCATTTGTAAGCAGCATTTAGTATCATTAACAGGTGGTCATGAAATGAGTAGTTCTCCGTTTTCACAGAGTTGTGACGCATACAACTACACCAAGGAATCACCCAGTAGGCACAGCAGATAAAGGTATAATTCATTAAAAGTATCAAAAAATATGCCAACACAGGTCTGTCACTAACATTGAGAAGATTAATTAAAAACTTCAGCCAGTTTTTTTTTTAAGCTCCTTTTTAAAAATCCTTACATTCAGCATGAATTTGACTTTTTAAAAAGTCTAGTTTTAAAGTTAGAACTCCACAGTTTAGTAAGGTGATGCAGCCTCTAAGTAGCAAAAAATACTGATTTTCCTAGTTTAGCTAACACTGAGTTACAAATGTATAAGCATATTTGTATTTTATTCTATTTTTGTTTCAAACTTCAGGTGTATTTTCCTCATATAGCATGCATAATGGTGCAGCTTATATTCATATTTTGACAGGTGGGGATGTCACCAGATGTTGGCTAAAACATAATACTCAGCCTTTCATATTCTTTAAGTTTCCTGGACATTTGACAAGGTGATAGTTTCTTCTCCCTCCAAAGTTTCAGATAAATTGACAAGCAAGGTGGACACAGTGACTCTTCAAGTGCTGCATTCCCAGTTCAATATACCCTGTAGGTGTTAAGCACTTAAAAAAGATCTTGGTCTTAGAATCAACATGAGAGTAAGATGGACTGAAGTTTCACTTCACTTTATGCCGAGATACCTACTAAGAAATTTAGCTCCCCAAGGTAATAGAGAACATTTCAACAGTTATGTATTGTTTCACCTTTCTTTTAAGAAATAGATCTTTCCACAAAGCCCTACTTTGCTCAGGTTTTTTCAATTTTCATCAATAAATGAAAACTGAAGAACTGCCTATGCCACCACTTTCCAGAACAACCCACCTCACTACTGGTGGTCTATTTAAAGATTTTCAAGAAACTTGATGTGCTGTGCTCTAATGATCACCCCATCTAAACCACAGGGGATTACCTACACAGATTATTTACTTACATGGCCCTATATGAAAAGCCACTGCCTTAGAATTCTTGGAACCTGTGGAAGACCCAGTCATTCCAACCTGCCTCAGAGCAGATTCTGAGCCACATGTTACTTCACCATCCACCACCATTACTAATTTTTTATTTTAAGATGCTAGTTTTAATAGCACAGATGTCTTAAAGAGAATCTGTCATTTGTTTAACAAATTATAAAATTATAAGATTGTGCTAGAAATAAGGAAGAAGAGATTGGCTTCCATTTCTGCTTGACTTTAGGATTCTAATTTTACATCACATTAATGAATTATTCTGTCTGAAAGCCTATACAGTGGAATAGGAGGTGGAAAATCCAAAAGCAACAAAGCTCAGCAACTGAAATGATGAAGTTTCGTTTCAAGTTATTCTACAAAATTTCTAAGCAGTCTTAATTTTAACATAAAGTTTCTTCAACAATTATGTAGCAAATAAAGAACTATTCTTTGAAATTGACCTAGAACCCAGAAAGATAAGTTGGAATTAACATTAACATAAAATGGCAGGTAAAGAATACCCATCTTCTGTACCAAGTTACTAGCACCCATATTTAGTTTTTGATGATAGTTCCAAAAGGTCTCCTTAAAATCATGAAGTCGAAGCAAACTAGCACTTATAAAAGGAACTTCGGATAAAATACTTTATATCAAATTGAGCAATGACAGACCTTACATTCTAGTTTTATACTCCTGTTAATTCTGTTTTGCCTAAAGAATTTTGCAATATAATTAAGTCATTTATCATACATTATCCTACAGCTGCCATTTGCCCAGGAAGTGCAAGACAAGGTTAAAAATGCAAAGTGTTTGCTCATTGTCTCCACTCCAAGTTTATAGCCAGCAGCATCCTAAAACAAAAAACCCCTACAGATTAGACAAGCTGTTTTCTAAAGTAGTTAGTATCTTGGAGGTATGCTTAACCATGCTACACTGAGATGTTTTCTAGGTCAACATAAAAAGGCCCTGTAAAAGTACAAGTGATCCAACTATCACTCGATGAAAGACAGATCAAGTTAAGGGGCACCACACAAGGTAATGCTGTGTTTGTTTACAACAGGATGCCATGACTAGACTAAACTTGCCTCCTCCTCTGAGCTGCCTAAATATTACCTGCTACTACTAATTTAGGCAATTAAGATAGTATTTTCTTTTCTTGTTGTCTCTAGTCAACAAGTTCTCTCACCTCTCTCCAGTTTAGCACAGAAGACAAGTCAAAAATCCTTTCACTCACATGTCTGTGCTGAATGGTATAAACCAGCACAGTCAACACTCTGCTTTACACAAAGGAATAAACATTGCTTACAAATACCAATTGAAACCAATTTTAAATAAACAGATAGAAGGCTAGTACATTCTTAGGGTCATAGGGCTCTATGTTCCTCTCTTGAAGGTCACCTGACAGGGACACTAGTGCACTGAATTCAAAATTAAGTAGCAGGCTATATTTAGAATAACTAATAATGTCAGAAATTCTAAGTTAATGTAATTTTTATTCAGCTGAAAAATGTTCCTTAAAAAAGGGTAAAAAAAATTCACACATGCCTTCACTGACGCACCTTTAGTATATGAATCAGAAGTGAGGGTGAGGTAAGGTCAAAGTGAATGCTTTCAGATATCACCGTATGTCTTAAAGGGTATTTAAAGAAATACCAAATTTCAGTATCTCAAAAAAAGTTGTACACTTCTTCTCACTCCATGAGATAACAAATCTCTTGGAACATTAACTCTAAAAGTAGTTTTCCTTCTGATTTTACTTCTCAAATACTTCTATTCTCAATTTTAATAACACTTTAAAACTGTAGATTTAACTCAATACTACAAAACAGCAAAAGTACATGTGGATCAAAGAGCAACAACTGATCTCATCCAAATAAAAAAGTTCAAAATAAACAATCTAAAGGAATTCAGGATCATAATAAAAGTATGAAAGCACTTTTTAGATATTATGTTTGAGCTAGTAAAGTTACAGCCTGTATCAGTATACTTTATATGCCCAGATCTGGTAAAAGGTAAATTAAACCCTCTGGGGAAATGCATGTATATTACAACTACGCAGATTAAGGAAAACAGTCTTTAAAAGTATAATAGCATTAAATGCACCAACTTTTCACTGCATATACCTATGTACAAACATTGTACTTTAGCTGTGCTATGTGCTTCAGCAGACTCATTTTCTTCGCACAAAACTACCTGCACAGTCTTTTAAAACACTGAAGAACTCGTCATACATGGAACAGACTATCAAAACGCTGCTAGTTTAGTAACAGCCTGCAGTTTGAGTGGTTGCGAAGGTACAGTTGACAATAATAAATTGCATAAGAACAGAAAGACAAACCTGAACCTGCTGAAAAGCTCTCAGTCTCTTCTTGAATCTAGAAGGTAAAACAAAATCACATCCTCGAGCTAGCAATGCCAACTCCTTTCTTAGATCAGGGTCTTGTCGCAAAGAAATCTCCTTTATCCTCATGCTTTCGGATTTCATATAATGTCTCTGTGTGCCAGTCCAGGCACTTGAGTCCCAGTAAATAGCAGAGTTGTTGTATTATCACACAGTGCTGTTTAAAGCAGCAGCTGCACCCGAGTTCTGTGATATTATAAGAGTCAGCTCAACTTCGCTCGCTCCATACATTAAAGGGAACTTGGCTGGAATTGCAAAAACAGATTGGGAAGTCACTTGGGGGCCTGTCCTTTCATCCAGGCATTCCAAAGTCTAAATGGGACAGTACGGAAAATGAAAACCGTGTTTGGAGGAGCATCTATAAAAGCAGCTTCCAATTTTAAAAAAGGCAAGCCCTAGAGGAATGCAGAGAGGCCAGTCGTGGTTATTTTCTAGCTTCCTCCTCCTCCCATCCCCCTCAGCTTTCCCTTCTGTCACAAAACACTCACTGTCTAGCTTCAATGAACCACCTCACCAAAGGATAAGGCTTATTAGCCAGCAATCCTTTTAAACTCTTTTGTCCTTTAGCGGGAAGCCTATTACACTGGGAAAATGAACGCAATGACAGAAAAAGCTTCAGACAGGCTTTCAGAATGGCTCACATAATCAAGAAATAATTTTTTTTGCATTAATCTAAGTTACTGTATTTCAAGAATCCAAAAATTTAAACGTTAAGATGGAAAGCCATAGCAGAAATAAAGCTAATGTTACTACACTGAAACACTGCTTTAAATCATGTTTTACCAAAACATTACATTAGAAATACAAATTATATCAAAAAATTAGAAAAAAAATTGTCAGGATACTTTTTTTTTCTTAAATAGCTTTATAAACATTAACATCCACATTCTAGATTGCATACCTGTCACATTTCACTAGCATTAGACTCTGCTACCACTCTATTTTCAGGATATTGACTCTCAAATACATTTTATGGGGGTGGTGAGGCCAAGTTTTAGTACACATCAATATTCTTCATGTAAACAAATCCGGTAAGTTTCTGTGAAAATTTAAGTGACCTTCAGTTCCTTCTCCTTTACAGTTTTAGATACATTAACTTGTAACTAGTGGAGTTTTCACGTTTTAAATGGATATACCTTTATCACAGCCATCTTTAGGAAATGCTGCTATTTTGTTGGAATTTTTTTTTCAAATATCACCATTACAGTTATGAGTATGGCAACTCTTACTATTCCAAGCTATTCCACTCTTAGCATCTCCAAATTCTCTTAAGATAGAAGCGTTAGCTATTTATTATCTGTACCTTGCCATACACAAGTTTAGTTAATAACAGTGTAAAAGGAAAGACCCGGTCATTCCTACTCCGTTTTCATCCCTCCTACTTTAAATAAGGCCATTTTCCTGATTACACAAAAATGTAACAACTCTTTCACCACTACATCAGAGATTTCTTTTACTGGACGGCACTGTTTTATCCCATATAATATTTTTCCCTATTCACCCATTCATAGCCATTGTATAAAGTAACACTGTATTAAAACCCCCCAGTAAATATCCTTGTTCAATTAAGAAAAGGAAATTATAAAAAAGTACTAGTGAAATACAATTTGTATGAATTGGATTCTTTTTCAGTTTATCACACACTGTTAGAAAGTAAATGATAACAAAACACCTGCTTTCTTGGTTTTAATTTAGTATCCAGTCCTGTCCTCACCTCCTGCTTCTTTATTGCAACTTGTTATGAAGATATTTATTTCTTTCGGAAGTGGGAGAACAAGAAAGGAATTGACAAGGCAAGAGTCAGACATGGTGTGGTTGGCATGACCAGACTATCCAACTGCATTGAGCAAATCTGGCTGTCACTCACTGTCTTTCAGGAGGACTAAATCAACTAACCTGGCATAAACCTTGGCCACCGGGAAGTCAACAAAAAACTGGGCATGCAGTACACAACAGCAGCATGCCTGGAACTTGAGATGAAAGACTGAGGTGTTAGAGTAGGAGAGGAATCCAACTCTGGCAACAGATAACCGTTCCAGACCAAAATGTGGAAGGTCAGGAAGGTTGAATTGCAAGGCAGATTGTGTTTCGGGTTAGGCTGAACTGGCCTTACTTGAGGTAAGGAATAGTATCTCCTCACCTCAAGTGCATTCTATTTTCATCCCTTTCAACCAGGTGATGCACTCCCATTTGCTGCTACATTCACAGTCTTATTTGATGTGGCTGTATTATGTCATTAAGATGATGGACTGTCACATGCAGAGCTAACCTAAAAAAGCACCAGTCTGGAACCTAAAACGCCTGGAGCTCCTGAACCTGCTGAATGAGCCTCAGTACAAAGAAAGAAATGTTCTTGTCATGGGGTGGCTTTACCTTTAAGGTGGTTTTGGGAGCTAAGGAAGTTGAAACTGCTGGTGACTGATGGGAGTCTTTTCTCCTGACCAATTATCGGTCATTTCTAAGAACTGACAGCAGTTTTGACCATTGAAAAGTAAAATCAACCTGTGAACACCACCTTAAGACCTAAGCCTGAGAATTTCTTGCTCTCTTTGTTTTCTGGCTGTGAAAGGTAACAGAGCTCCAGGCCTCCTGTTTCCGGCCCGGCCATGCAGCCGGGCGGGGGCTGGGCTGGGCCCAGCGGCTCCCAGCCAGGAGATGGGGCCTGAGGGGCTTACCCTGGGGGCTCTGGCTGGGCCAGGCTGGTCCCTGGCTCGGCTGCAGTTTTTGCTGTGACTGAATTCACCAGAGACTGCCAAGTAAAGAAAGGAAAAAAAAGCTCTTGACCTGCGGTGAGCTGAGACAGCGACCACACTCTCCAGAGCAGCCATGAAGAATCTTCCATCGCACACAACTCCAGCCACTGCTCCAGCAGAGATCACAGAACCATCTACAAAGCCTGGGCAAGATTTTTCATTACCCAGATGAGACTTGCAGATTAATCCTTTTATCCAGAGAGAGAAAAAGAGAGTAATCAACATGTAAAGAGACTTTATAAACTATCAGAGACAGTAAAGAAAAGGTAGAGAATAAGGAGATGCTTTATAAGCTGAAATATTTTTCTGCTAAAGCTATGGAGATGGACAATAAAGTCTTGAAAAAACTCCTTTAATTCATGACAGAGTATATAGGGAGCAATAGAGTGTTCAAAGTGTGGATTTTGAGTAAAAAGTAGAGTAATTGTGATACAGTGAAGTGCTGGAACAGAGTGAAGCGAAAATTTGAAGACTTGGGGGACAATGAGAAAACTTTTCTAGTAGAGCTCACAAAGACAGATGAAGAGTACTTTTGCCTTTGAATAACTCATCCTTAAAATGCCATCCCTAGACTCATGGCCCATACACACCTCAGAATGATGTGAAATGGGAGGAGTGAATTTTGATGACCGGATTTCCGGGCAGCTGGCATCAGAGAAATAGAAAGCTATAATAGAAATAGTTTTTCTTGTGAGAAACTCCATAGATTAGCAGAAAGAGACTTCTGTTTCTCTACAAAGACTGGTGAAAAGACTAGCAAGAATTGGGGCTGTTTTAAACACCGAAGTTCCAAAGTTTTTGTCTCTGTTGTCATGTGAACAAGAGAATGGTGGGTAGTCGGGGATAAAAAGGGTTTTCTGGAAGTTTATTCTGGTGTTCTTATTCTTGTAGTTTGTTAATAAACTTTCTTTATTCCTTTTTAAGTTTTAAGCCTGTTTTGCTCTTGTTCTAATCCATATCTCACAGAAAGAAAAGAGTAATTTTTTTAGTTACTGCTTTAAAACCATGACAGTTCTAAACTCCATTTTGGAAAGAGTTGTGTATTTCCCTCCTTTATTCAAATGGAACTCAGAATCCATCATAACTTAACCAGCAAACCAGGTTCAGTATTTTGAATATTCTGCATTGCTTTCTCATAATATTACTTCACTGTTCCGAGTCAATCCCATTGTTAGCCTAATATATTTTAGCACTATGGTTACCAACCTAGTGGTTGTTTATATACCTGGATATTTGTTGTTCACAGGTTGCAAAATATTAACAATCTCCATGCAATTGACTACACTTAAATTCACTGGTTACTAATCACATCTTTTTCACCATCTAAATTGTAAAGGGGTTTGTATTGCCACATTTAAGGAGACTGAGCATTTATAATGCAGTGTGGTCATCAATCCCCTAAGATCTGTTTTAACATTTTCAGTCATAAATTAACCACAGGGGAAAGTCAGCTTTCATCCAGATTGAACTGGAAGTGTTCAAGTTTAGTGTTACATTTATTCTAAATCTGAATTCTCTCCAGTGAAAGCTAAGGCAAAATCCTTCACTGGGTGAAGGTTTGGGTGCCAGCCATGAAGCTGTTTAAGTATCCTGGCAGCTTATTATTAGCTAGATAAACAAACAGGGGGAAGATGCATGCTCAGAGCTTCCTTCCAAAGCTAAAGATACACACTATGAATGGATTGGACTCAAGGGACTGCGGCCAAAGTTTACCACTTTAACAAAGATCTGAACATACACAAGAGTAACACAACATAAATAACATGATATTCTGGGTATTGTAGAAGAAATATAACCTTGAAGACTACTTTAAAAAAACCTTAACTATTTGCCTAGCAAACCAGAATCTCTTGACAGAAGCATAGACCAACAGCATATTAAAGTCTTAAGAGATTAAGTGAAAGTGACCTCAAATCTTTGGAAAAAGCATCCTCCAGCATCACAGGAAGCTCCCAAAAAAATAATTTTCAGCCCTATAAAAACTTTAGTTGCTGGAGTCTAGTCACAACAATTACAAAAGTAACTTAATAGTGAGGGGTAGAACAGCAGTTAAGAGAAGTAAGGCAAGGTAGCAATTTTTCAATATAGGAAAAAAAAAAATTAACAGCATGACTAATTTAGTATTAAAGATATATTCTAGAGCTTTAAAAGTGGAAAGAAATCACTAGTGAAAACAAATAGCTTGGGAAGATATACAAGAAATCAATCAGCTAACCATGCCAGCTAAAACAGAGCTACTATGAGGCAGGAAATACAAAGAAGAAATTATATAAATATACTAGAAGATAAACAAAAGAAGCAATTATTTGCTAGACTAAGAAAACCAGCAAACACAAACCAAATCCTGAAATGCTGAGCTCTTTTTTTTTCCTACCCTCAAGAAACATTGTGACCAGACCATCACCATTATTTAATGCTACGAAGAATTATTTCTAAACCAGATAGTCCATACCTGGCCTTTGCCATACTGAAAGTTCCCAAAATTAATTTCTTGCTAGCAACTTCCCAATTGTAACTGCTGTGCATGAAAAGAGAACAAGAGGACAATGCACTTGTGATCTGCATAGAATAACAAAGTACTACTATCCATCCCTAACTCTCCTTTGGATGGGAGTCATCCCTTTTCAACAGTACACTCACAAAACCTAAGGGAGCTAACATATACAGTGCGTATGTAGCAGAAGAAATCAAGTTATTAGGCTCATATTCAACTACCAGTTATGGAAACTGATTGCTTTAATGTTATGGACAGTGTTTTGAGTATGACATACTGATGAACTGCTAAATGTTAACACTGTGCAGTTAAGAAATCTACCTTCACAAGAAGAAACTGATCCTTTGACCTTGGAAAGGAGTTCATGTGCATCTGGGCCTAGATACATAATTTTTCTCTTGTAGGATGCAAGGGCTCCCCATTGGAACGGGAAGTCTTGCATGTAAATGCCTTCTTGAATGATTATTTAAATTTTCCAGTACTCTTGGATTAGACAGAACTATGTCTGGCTGTTCTTCCCACAGTTGCTAAGAGAATCCAGAATTCTTAGGAGGCAAGACAGTAAGTAAAAAGACAGCAGTTAGATGCCAGCTGTGTGGTCATGCTGGTAGGCCAGGAAGGAGGGGCTGATCAGATTTTCTGCACATTACCAAAAGAAAGCCATGTATGACCACCATGGCATGGGCCATTATCAGATTACAGCTAAAATAAGATATATGTCACCTTGCTATGATTACACAGCCTGGACTCCAAAGACATAGCAAGGGCCTTTTTCAGTTTGTTAACTGCATTTGACAGACTAACTTCAGCAAGCATCAATACTAGAAGTCATAAAATCAATGCCTGACAATAAAGGAATGGTTTATATACCTTTAGAACAATTCTCATGCTCTCTGCCATCTTTAAAAAAAAATCACATTTTATTTAGTTGTGTACAGCAAAAACTGAATTTTAAGGGAAAGGGTTCTTAGAATAATTCTGCAGACAGAGCCCATTTATTATTCATGATCTTCAGATGACCCTATTAATCAGATCCTGAAAACCAGGACCCAAATTTCAGTCATCTGATTTTACCATTGGCATTTTGAAGATTTTTCTCATAACATGGATTCCTGAAAAATCCTGTGCAGCCATTGACTAGGTCCAACAGACAAACTAGTTCACTGGATAAGCTGCACTTACGAATTTTGTACAGAACTAGGCCCTTACATACTTTTGGCCTCAAGTTTCTCTCTTGCTGACAGTAAATATAAGGCATGTGAAGAGATTCTCAAAAAAATACAAGAACAGGTTCTCAAGCATCACTGAATGCAAAAAAAAAAAAAAAAAAAAGAAGGCTATCTCCTCTATATCAATACCTAATTTCCTCACAGAATGAACAGCCATTAAAAAATGTACTGTTTAAATGACTGATGTAAAGCTAAAATTAAATTTATCTGTTTTGAAAGACTGGACAGAGAAGAAACTGGAAGTAATGATCTGTAAACTGTGATTATATAATTTTGAATTCTTTTTGGTTTGCTTTTAAGTGTCAGTTACTCACAAAGGAGTGACTGTGATTAATAAATGTTGTAATTCAAAATTAAATTAATTTTAATTGTCCTGTGTCAGGATTCAGGTGAGCATCAAAGAAAGCCACACAATCCTGAATTCCATTTTACAGTACTAGAAATGCCAAAAACTTTTAAGACTGGATGCAGCATATAAAAAATATGAGTTTCCAGAAGGACGTAAGTACAACTGCCACTTTGAAAGAGGACAGAAGTTCACTATTTATTTTAATAAAGCATAAAGTGTAAACAAAATCAATAGAACTGCTAACAAAAGTAACATTTATATGACAGGGTAACAAGATACACTTAGAATAAGGAACACTATCAAAACCCTACAACCGTGAATATACTTTCAGTTTCTCAATTATAAATAAAAAGAACAGTTTGTTCTCTAATCAGGATAATGATTCTTCTACTCCAAGCTATTCAGTACAGCAAAGCTTAAGATGAATAACACAACATACTACCAATGCTGCTTACACTGATGACTATTATGTCATCCCACTCAAAACTAATAATGATTTTATAGGAACCCCTATAGCTGCACTCTTTCAGACCTTAATATGAACTTTTGGCTGCCCTTTCTTTGTTGCCACCATAAGAAGGAGCTTTACTGAGATCACACTAATGCTGACATCTCTCATACTACCCTGTTATCATTATAAAAGTACATCAGTTTGATACCAGGTTATTTACAGTCTCCCTTTAAGTCACGGGCTTGAGTTGAAAGCCAAGTTCACCATCCTCCCCACTTAGTGACAGGACATGGCACTACTAACACTATCTTTGGAAGATATAGTTGGGGAGTGGCTGTGTTAGACTACACAGTCCACACAGCGCAACCTGGTGTGTGGTGCAATGCTAACACAGCTCATACAGCCCAGGCTCTGGAGTTAACAGTGCTTCTGCTATGAACACATACAAGGCAACAATGCAGATGCAGACACCTTATAAACTGGTGGTACCAGCCCAGCTACCCTCTACCTCAAGCCCTCAGAATTAATTTGTTTCAAAATGCAACTGTTAAGTGTTATTCAGACTTCAGCCAAACTTAAAAGGTTTCAATCTGGCCTCCCTTTAAACTAAAATGGATAGCAGTATCTTGTTCAAATCAAGTAACTTCCTAACAAGGACTTGTTTAAGTCAAGTACCTGCTTACAAATTTTGGCAAGAATGTTATGCATGATTTAAAAAGCTAAGTAGCCATATATTAAAGAAGTAAAAAATTCTCCAAGTAATGAAATAGGAAGAAAATGAGCTTTAATTGCCACAGGATAACACATAGGAACAGTATGCTTATCAAATAAAGAATATAGAGAAATCACTCCAAGAAGTACTTATGATATAAAAGGTTGATCCTGCAGAGAAATGGAAAATAACTTTGAAGTATTTCTGATTGTACCACATTCTCTCTGCACCACCATCCCACAAAATGCCCATAGAGAATTCTGTGAATTGTTTCCCCAGATGCTTTGCACACCAGCTGGTTAGGATTAAACATCTTGCCTGTGGCACCTTTTAGGACTTGAGGACTGGCATTTCTGACAATGTGATGAACAGTGTACAATAGAGTCCCAGAAACACTGTTAAATTTATCAGTAGTGATAAGGGTTAGAAGTAATCTGCAACATCTCTCCTTCAAGACTGAAAGTCACAGATCTAGAATTTCTTCAACAATACATTTAGAAAACATTTGAGACTTGAACGCCGAAATTTTTTTATATCTCTGAATTTTTGTTACTTGAAGGATATAGTACATACAAATCACAGGTCTACTTGCAGAATACCAAGTGCTAGCAAGTACTTTACACCACATCAAAACAAGCACATCACAACATCACATAACCAAGGTGATCAGAACTTTGCAATTACATTGCTTATACAATAGGTACAGTCAGATATTCACCTCACTGTGAACACCATGCAAGCAAAACAAAGTACCTCTCATAAAGGAAAAAAAAATCAACAATACCTAAACAAACACTGTTTTGCTTCCATTTGCACTAAAACACACTGAAAGATAAATTTTCATGGTAGAGTTCTGAATAGATTTTAAAATGTACATTTGGATTAAGTCAACAGTTTACTCTTAACATGGCTTTAAGTGACCTGTCCAGATGAAAAAATTCCATTAAGACCATGATCAAAAATACTTACTGGAATAAGTACTTGTGACTTGCTAATAAGGGGAGGGCTTCAACTATCTTGAAAGACAGCAAACTCTCCTCTGACCATAAATTAGTGTTTCAGCAAAATATATGGCAACTTCTGAATTTTGGATAGAAATATAACTTGTGGGTTTCAATTACAAGCTAATCTCTGGGAAAACAAAAATATCTCCTTGAATACAATAGCTGACAGCTATGATACTTTAAACGCTGTTTAATGGTTGCCATCAGCACACCAGCTTATTTTGCTCATGTGCCACTGTTTAAAGTATTAAAGATTACACATCTAATTAGATTCTAATTAAGAATGCTTCCTGTTCAGAAAAACATGTTTTGCTAACAAGTACAGAAACCTGTAACATGAAAATGTTGTTTTCCTAGACATTCATATTTACCTCCTGGTAATTACCTAAGGATGGTGGTTTTCTGTTACCAGCTTTATTGTTTGGCATCCTTCAAAAAAAATTGCAAGAACATTTTAAGAAACATAAAAAATGCATACAGCAGCCTTACCCATAATCAACTGCAGAGATTTAGCTCAGTGATGAGAATGTATCATGCCAAAATAAGTTAACTGCTTGTATGCTTGTGAGACTTCTGGTGCACAGTAAGTTTACAAAGATGCTTAAGTGGACTTATATAGTAAAAAAAAAAAATAAAAAAAAAAAATTCTCCAGCTCTTGATGGCTGGATGTAAAAGCCTTTTCCTAATAACACCCTCATGCACACAGAGCTAAGAACATTAAATGTTACCATTTTCTAGGACTGCTACTTAGAATTTAAATCTGCATTAGCTTGTACTACAGGACCAGTATCTGAAACATTTTCTTCCACTTACAGAAACAAGATGAGGGCCTCAACACTCATTTGAGGTAGATAAAACCTTGGCTTGATCTGAGAAACATAGTAAGGTGCACAATAGCAGATGCATTAGTTTTGACACTGCATGAGGTAGTTTGTGGAAGAAAGTAGGGTACATTATGCTTTCTAAGAGAAAATACACTGTCATGGCAGAACATGCAATTCTTGGTGGTATTTAAGAGCTGATGCCAGCTGCAAATGCCATTTACACTTAGAGATTGAGAAACTTTTGGATGAAAATTCAGTTTACCTGAATTATAAAGCTATAAACAAATTTCTCATTGCTTGGAAATTCCCTCTCCTCAACCTACTCAAGTAAACAACAACCTAACCCCTGTGGGTTCTCTTTCAGCACTATACACACAATTCCAATTAAGTCAAGGATGTTACTCTTCATTAATCTCTTTTAGTACTTCTTTATGGGATTTACTTCAAGCAATCAACCAAGACACATGAAGAGAAATTACAGTACACAAGTTAGTGATCAAGTATAGCAAATAACAGTGGGTTTTAATGGAAACTCTTCCTTTGCTTGCTTTTATCTGATACAAGAATAAACTGAGCATCTGCTGACTGACTTTCTGCATTTCACTAGAACAGAAAATACAATAATGTGAACAACAACAAAGTAAATCAATAGTCATGCTCTGTTGTCTGGCTGGTGATTATACATAAATACAAGTCCCTATTATTGTAAAGTCAATCTAGAAAAACACTAGACTGGACACGTGGTGTTTTGGAGCTAAGAAGTTATCAAACTAGATTTGAAAATTAGTACTTATGAAACCAAGAGGTCACTTCAGATTAAATGCTTAAGTGCAAAAGAGTCATGATGTTACTCCTGTGAGTTAAAGGGTAAGTCTATACACTCAGTGCATATCAACAATGAACAAGAAATAACTGATATTCATAAATATCCCAGCTTTATCTTCTCTACCTTTACCCAACTGAGCAGGCTCCCTGGGATACCAGGTTTGGACACTGTAGTAAGTGAGATACCAAAGTACACAGAGCGATTGGGAGTTACAACCTCTTTAAATTTTCCAGTATTATTAGAATATATGAATTTATAGTCCTATAGCACAAATAGCATAGTAACTCTCAGAAGTCCTTATGAATATCATGAATTTCAGCAAGGTCAAGTGGAAGGTCCTGCATCTTGGACAAGGAAATCTCAAACCAAAAACAGGCTGGGTGGGGAATGGATTCAGAGGAGCCCTGAGGGTGGACTTGAGGATGTTGCTGGATGGAAAGCTCAACATGACCTAGCAATGTGTACTTGCAGCTCAAAAACCCAACTGTGTCCTGGGCTGCATCAAAATCAGCTGGCTAGTAGGGCAAGGTTGGTGATTCTTGCCCTGTGCTCTGCTCTGGTGAGACCCGAGCTAGAGTGCTGTGCCCAGCTCTGGGGTCCTCAGCATGAGAAGGATGTGGATCTGCTGGAGCAAGTTCAGAGGAAGGACACAAAGATGATCACAGGGCTGGAATACCTTGCCAAAGAAGACAGGCTAAGAGAGCTGGGGTTGTTCCACCTGGAAAAGAGAAGGCTCTGGGGAGAACTTACAGCAGCCTTTCGGTACTTAAAGGGGAACAAGAGAGCTGGAGAGGGACTTTTTACAGGGGCATGTAGTGACAGGACAAGGGGAAATGGCTTTAAACTGAAAAGGTAAGTTTATTCAAATTCTTTAGTGTGAGTATGGTGAGACACTGCAACAGATTGCCCAGAGAAGCTGTGCATCTCCCATCCCTGGGAGTGTTCAAAGCCAGGTTGGATGGGGCTTTTTGCAACCTGGTCTAATGGAAGGTGTTCCTGTTCATGGCAGAGTGGTTGGAACCAGATGGTCTTGAAGGTCCCTTGCAGTCCAAACCATTCTATAATTCTATGATCATTGATCATAAAAAAGCATTTAACTTTTCTCAGTTACAACAACGTTTTCTATCCAGTTTTGTTTTTGCAGTTTATGAAAAGAACTAGGAACTAGATTGAACTGAACTGCAAGCTTAAAAAGAAAATTTCAGGCTGGGGGCAGGGCTGTCATCCTTGCATAGAGGGCATTGTCTGTTACAAATAAAGAGCTCATTAGGAAGGAAGTGCTGAGTGTACCATGCAGTACCAAAACAATTACTTTGTTAATATGCAGATTCAGTGAAGCCAAATTTGAGTCTTGTACTAACAACAGTGCCTGGTATCATTAGACAAAGGAATATTTGCAGTCAAGGCAGTATGTTATAAAAGGACCACAAACATAAGGACTTAGATGTATCCACAATTAGAGGGCAGGAAGCCAAAATAATCTTATGGAAGCTTAGGCCACCTATCCACTAACACTAATGACATACAAACATTGGCATTTTATGTTCAGGGCTACTGCTTCACTCCGCTCCTGATACCTCCACTGGGGAAACTATTTACTTACATAATTTGCCAATACCACAAACACAGAAGTCAGTTTCATTTAAACAAATAAATCTAATAAGAAACAAACTTACTTCTTTGGTCCCTGAGGATCGTCGTGCTGTTCTAACATTAGAAATGTTCCTTGAGCTGGCTGGTGTTGCCAATGGAAGAGTAGTAGAAGGCTGAGGAGGACTGAAAGACATCAAAGGCAATCTGGTATCTCCTAATATGCATTGCTTGGAATTGGAACTTTTACTGGTGAAACTCTCATTTTTACTGTTTCCTGAATCTGTGTTACCAAACTCTGTTTTCTCCTTATTCTTGATTCTTCTCAAGCAGTCCTTTAGTGTTAGCTGAGTTGCAGGCTGACTTAACCAGCACAAAAACAGTTCATCCACCTTCATTTTCACTGCAGGTTGCAAAACTTTTCCAGGTGACATTTTCTGCCAGTTTCCCTGTTTTGTTGGTTCAAACTCAAAGTAAGTATTTGACAATCATATAAATATTCCACCCGACTTTCAGTGTTTCACAGGCATCATTTAACAAAGTGTTGATATTTATTCCCTCAAGATACCAACAGAAGTTAGGAATTATATTTTAACATATTATTTCAACAACATTTTATAAGTGTAAGCCATAAACCAGACAGTCAACTTGAATAATTTCTTTTAAATAACAGATAATTTCTTTTAAAAGCATACTGTGTAAATGGTGGAGATTAGAGAACAAGAAACTGCACTTGGGCTTTCTCAAAGAGATAGCTAACAAATATTAAAAATATCCTCTAAGAAAATGTATTAAAAACACATGTATTATGAAAAACAAGACCTGAAAATACTTATAATTGAACATACTAAGAACTAAATATCTAAACAGTTTATGCTAAGCACTGGTGATAGAAAAAATAATATTTAATAAGCAAGTCTTTCAGTCAAGAGATTTAGAGCTAAGACTGAAGGCTCAATTTTCATTCTGGGGTCGTGATATGGATTTAAAATCTTGCATTCCCCTATGTGAATGATTCCCAAAGCCCTGTCATTTGATATTTTAAAAACCTCTTATTTAACATTCACTTTTGCAGTTCTTTAAAACCAGTGTAACTTAAGAATTGCAACAGTGTGATTTCAGGTTCAAACAAACTGAAATACATGTGAGTGGGGTTTTTTTTTGGTTTTTTTTTTTTTTTTTTGTGTGTGTGTGTGCTAGAGACACAGAGGACTGGAATGAAACACTGAGAACAGAACCAAAGTTACTATCAAGATTTTCGGCATCCAATTACTTCATGATTGGGTAGAGTTCAAATAAAATCTATGCTTCCTCATGTTTGTGTTTTTTAAAGCCTTTCACAGAATTTGACCTATATGCATAAAGCATATGATAAAATATATGAGTGATGATCTTAGACGTTTCTTCCAACAGTAATGATTCTATGGACAAATACTTGGCTGAACAAGCCTTAAAACAAGCACCTCAGTTTGGAAACGAGTAACACCTAGCAAACTAACATCCTATTAAAACATAAAGCCCATCCTCGTCCCACGGCAGAACTAGAAACCTTCAAACACTGCATCGCTTAAACTTTCCAAACAGCTATAACTTCGCAGTTCAGTTATTCCGTTTCTGAAAACGAAGGACACCTAATTTCCCTACTTTTTGAAGCTCAACACCCTCACGGCGCTGGCGGCTGTGCTCAGCCATCCTCAAGCGCCCCTCGCCTGGAAAGCAACGGTCAGGAGCAGGGCCAGCCCGGCGCCGCCCGGGCACGGGGAACCGGCGCCGCAGCCACAGGCGCGCTGCAGACACAGCCTCGCTCCCCTCGGGCGAGCCCCTCACTTCGCCCGCGCGGCAAGAACAGCTCAGGAGCGCCGTGACTCCACGCCACGAAAAAACACACGCTCACCTGCCCCGTTCCGCCTCCGCCACCGCCCCTTCCCGCCGCCGCCGCCTTCAAATGCGCGCCTCCTTCCGGCCCGGCCCGGCCCGGCCGCCGCCATCTCGCGAGAGCGCGGCCCTTCCGCCCCGCTGGACGCGGCCGCCGGTCGCCATGGCGACGGGCCGCTCGGGGCCGCCGGGCCTGCGCTGCCCTGCCCTGCCCGGCCCTGCCCAGCCCTGCCCAGCCCTGCCCGGCCCGAGACCCGCGGTGCCACCGCCTGCCCCCAACTTAGAGCTCTGCCAAGGTCTCGGCGTCTCACGGGCTGCTCCTGCTGGTTGTCTGAGAGGAGCTGACAAAGTGATGAAGGGGCAGAGTATCTCCTCAACAAGTTTTCTGATGCCACAAAGCCGGGAGGAGTGGCCGATACCCCAGAGGGCTGTGCAGCTCTGCAGAAGGACCTCGGCAGCTTGAAGAGAGGCTCAGAGAACTATCTGGCATTCAGCAAAGGCAAATGCAGGGTCCTGCACCTGGGGAGGAATAACCCTGGGCACCAGCACAGGCTGGGACTGACCTGCTGCGGAGCAGCTCTGAGGAGAAGGACCTGGGGGTCCTGGTGGACAACAAGCTGTCCCTGACCAGCAGTGCGTCCCTGGGGCCAAGGCCAGTGGTGTCCAGGGATGCCTAAGGAAGAGCGTTGCCAGCAGCTCGAGGGAGGTGATCCTGCCCCTCTACTCAGCCCTGGTGAGATCCCACCTGGAGTGTGCAGTTCTGGGCTTCCCGGCCCAAGAAATGTTAATCTCCTGGAGAGGGTCCAACAGAGGGTGACAAAGAGGATAAGGCGACTGGAGCATCTCAACAGGAAAGGCAGAGAGAGCTGGGCCTGCTCAGCCTTGAGAAGACGTAGCTAGGAGGGGACCTTATTAATGTGTATAAATATCCAAAGCAGGGGTGCTGAGGGGTTGGGTTCAGACACCTCTCAGATATGAGGCAAGAAACTGATGCGCTGGAAGCTCCACCTGAATATGAGGAAGAGTGTTTTTACTGTGCAGGTGACCACACAGACTGGAATAGATTGCCCAGAGAGGTTATAGAGTCTCCCTCATTGGAGATACACAAGAACCATCTGGATGCACTCCTGTGCCATGTGCTCTAGGACAACCCTTCCTAAGCAGAGAGGCTGGATCAGATGACCCACTGTAATCCCTTCCACACAATTTACCCATTCTGTGGTTCTGTGAAAGTGAGCTGGTTCCATCTGCTAAATGTTGTTAAAAGGAGAACACTAAATGCTCTTTCTACACAATGGCTATAGTTACCACCAGGGATATGGGATTGCAAATGATAGGATGAAAGAGGAGGTGGAGGCAGTAACAAATAGAAGGATAATCCCGTTACGATGTGTGCCAATCTGTTTGCAGCCCCCTTTTTTTTTTACTGGAAGACATAGACTGGGATTTTGTGGTTGTCAGCCTTCAGAGACACCCTTTGTGGCTCCCTATGTGCACTTATCACTGGGGTTTAGGTGGTTGAACATTGGCCCATATAGTTTTTTCTTTAGTATTTTTACACAAGATTCCCTACCTCTACTGCACCGATTTTTCCTCATGTGGCTACACTTCTATTAATCCATTTCACATTCTGCCACTTCCTTTACCAGCAGAGACACTCTAGATTTATGACAGGTTATTATTACAAATTGTTGGAACATTAATGCTGTGGAAATGGGGTTGTACCAAAGATGATACAGTGGTTTGAAGGGAAGGCTTGAAAGTGCAGGCAAGAGTAAAATAGGGTAAGTGAAGGAATGGGCTTGCTTTCTGACTTTTGGAAGCTTGTAGAGAGGACACAGAGATAAGAAAGGGCTGGGGAGAAGCAAAAGCTGAGATGTGGTAAGAGAAATCTGGCACAGTCCAACACAATTATGTTTAGAATGATATTTTGATAATAACAATCATCTGGCAAGACCCTGTATTACTCTTCTAAGTATATCAGAAGGCTTTAGCTTTCAGCTGTAGACACCAAAATATATTTTCACAAGTCTTAAAATGAGATTCTGTTCTTAAGAAGACATTGAAAGTTCTTGAGGGAGTGTCCACTTTTGTAGGGTAGTATTCTGTTTCCTGCCCATTCGTTGATGAAGTTAGAAAATACATTTTTGGAAAGCCAAAGTGGACAAAATGTCATTTTTTAAACTGGAGTAAAACATTCAACATAACACAGCGGAAGCAGATGTCAAAGTATGAATAAATCTGTAAATTATGAAAATAGCTTTTAGGTAGGGGAAAAGAAATTTAAAACCCTGTGTTATGGATAGCAGCAAGATTTTTGGCGAAGAACTGAAGGGCTGAATTAAGAAGACTGATCGCAGAGCAAGAGACACGGAACAAAGAGGACTTTTAAAACATTTTGAATGCCTTTGAAGCATTCCTTAGTGATGGTGTAGCCATCTGTTGATTGACATGTTGAAGACAGGTGGCAAGAACGGGATCAGAGTGTGACTTGACAGCCTTGTAGAGTTGGATATCATCTGCTAAGAGATGATGCCCTTTGTTGAAACTGGCAATGAGATCTCCCAGATGAACATGAGAAATAAGAAAGAAATAAATGAAAAAAAAACCCTCTAAGAGATGCACACAGTCATAGTGTTCTCTCATGCATGCTAGTATAGATTCAAAGCAATTGTAATTCTGATTTCATTAGACTGTGTCATGGATAACATTGATGTGAGAGAGGAATCAATTCCATGTGCCTTCTGTTATGCAAAAGACACTTTGGGCATCCTCCCCAGGTTGTACCAGTACTGGCAACTGAGACAGATGTTTTGAACATGTTTCTGGATGAATCAGGTTTACTCAGCAGTGTATCTACTGGTAGGGATGTGTGTTTATAGAGAAACAGGCTCAAACTGGGCCAAAAGCGGAGAAATACCTAAACAGAACCTTTTTGTTCAGATCTTCCACCAAGAATTGAAACTTGAAATCCTTTTTGACTTCTGTTTCCTTGTTTTTGCTTGACATGGTGAGTACAGAAGCTGAACCCTTTTTACGTTGCTTTCAATGTATGCAAAGCAAAAATCTATTCTAGTGTCTTACCATTTTTATGAAATGTATCCATCTGGATACATTTCTTTATCCTTTAAAAATCCACTGAATAAATATTAAATACTGAAGAACGGAGCATGCAATATCCAACTGATACCTGAAAGTTTAGTGATGGGATCACACTTAGCATTGCTGTAAAAGATACAGACGATGCTTTAGGCAAGGCACTTCTTTATTAAGTGCTAGAGAGTGGTGCATTGATATAACTCGAGCCAATTAATAACAGAAGTGCTTGGGCCTAACAGCCCAATGCAGTGGAGTTAGTACACCATGCTGGGGTACCCGTGTAGCACAGTACCTCCCTCCATATCTCCAGTGTGTGGAGCTACTAACCTCGGTGGAGAAATGGAACAGCTACATGCAGCTCTTGTTGGCTCTCTTGCCTACAGCTCCTTTCTGACCTTGCTTCACTGGTCTTGACTCAGCAAGTGTCACATTAGCACTACTGCCAATATATGTTCCTGACTAAATATCAAAGTCTTCCTTTTCCTTTATCACTGTGTATAGTGACACAGGGCAATGGTGTTCATAAGGAGTATTTCCACTCCTAATCAGCATTTTGCAGTGAGAGCTGGGCTTTTTCCCTGATAACCTTGGGTCTGTACAACTTAGACATACAGGTAATAAAGAGGTGTCTCCAATCTCTCTGTACTAAAGCAACGTTTCTAAGGCCTGATAAATGTTATCCAGATGTAGCCATCTAACCTAGATCAGCTGTAATACAACTTAGAAGTGTTCTTCTCCACTACTTAATAAGAATTTCAATTAGTACTTGAGGTATACATAACCACATTTTAGAAGTCTAATGTTAGATAGGATAAATGTGTTTGGAGCATTTTATTTCCTTTCTTGTACAAGGCTGGGTCAGATGTACTCTAATACAGTCTCAGGAGAAGAGCCATCATCCTTAAACAGAGTGGCAGGTTGAGGTGGAACACATGCCTAAGATCAAAATACAGTTCACTTCAGGACCTTTCTGAGTCCTTATTCTGGAGCTTTTCATCTGCCTTTCTGCTGATTTTATCTGGGGCAGGGTTAACTTTCTTCACAGGGGCTGGTATGGGGCTTGCTTTGGATTTGTGTTGAACATAGGGTTGGTAATGGAGAAATATTTTTGGTATTGCTGAGCGGGGCTTACGCAGAGCCAAGGCCTTTTCTGCTTTTCCTGCTGCCACGCTGATGAACAGACTGTGGGTGCATGGGAGATTGTGAGCCAGGACAGCTTACCCCAGCAGACCAAAGAGATACTCCAGACTATGTGACATCATGATCAGTATGTAAAGTGGGGGGAAGAAAGAGGAAGAGGGGGATGTTTGGAATGATGGTTCTTGTCTTCCCAAGCCACTGTTCTGTATGATGGAGCCCTGCTTTCCTGGAGCTGACTGAACACCTGCCTGCCCATGGAAGCAGTGAATTAATTTCATGGTTTTGTTTTGCTTGTGTGCATAGCTTTTGCCTTTCCTCCTAAACTGTGTTTATCTCAACCCATGAGTTTTCTCACTTTTACCTTTCCAGTTCTCTCCCTGATCCTGCTGGGGGAGTGAGTGAGCAGCTGTGTGGTATTTGGGTTAAAACATACCCTGTCGTTCAGGGAAGAGAACTACAGTACTTCTTTTGAATGCTGCTTTAAGGATAATATTGCATTTTGATTAGGCTTTTGCTTTTATAATGCTTTTGCTGACATATTTCACAACTTTGAAATTTAGGTATCTGAAGTCCAGTTCTAACCTATATATAAGCACTAAAATAACTGTGTCCTGAGTTCCTGATGTGTCAACTTAGTTGGAAGCAAGTGTGCTGAATGCCTCTGACAAACTGGTCACTTTTATTTAAGTTGTTGCTATTGAAAATTTTGGCCATCTGGGTTCATTGAGGTTGTGCTGCCAAGGTGATGTTCCTTGTAAACCTGCTTATGGTATGCAGTCAGAGAGACTTCAGGGGAGTGTAAATGTTACTGGCCATTAAATGGAGGATAAAGTCTAACATACTGTTGCTCAGATTCCTAGTCCTGATACTAATTTGGGCTGGGGATGGAGAGGGTTTTGCATGCCTTATGCTGCATAATTTAAAATGAAGATAAACATTAAGAAAATGGTAGTAACTGGTAATCCATTGAAATATGTCCCCACACCAGTTACCCATTCCACTCCATCCTTTCTTGCAGCAGCTTACCAAAAATAGAGCTGGGATGGTGAACTAGAGGTCATATGGCCTCCAGAAGTAGCATCATAAGCAGGCAAAAATATGTCAGCAAGGCTGACTTGGTGTACATATTTGGCAGCCAGCAATGCTCTCTGAAAAGTCTAATATTGAGATGTGAGGCTTGAATTTTCTTTGTCTCCCACCACCCTGAGGTAGAATACTGCAGTAATATAGGATCTGGTTAATGGCTTCATGGTGCACAACTCCTTAAGAGCAAATCAGAGATATAATTACAAATTCATACAATACTGCCAGCTTGTGTCACAAGTAGAGGCATTTAAACATTTTGTACTTGCAGACACATTTTGTTTCCTCCTTATCACATGCACCATGTAGTTAAGACCTTGTCCTGGCTCTCTCAACCTGAACAGTTGGTTTAATGCAGGAATATTTACATCTCTACAAGAAAAAAAAAAAAAAAAGAGTATAAAATGTAGATACTGTAAGAGCAGGTGCACTACCAGCCAAAGAAGGAAAAAGAAGGAAGTTGTTTGCCATCATGTTTTTAAATTAATTCCTACTGCATATCACTGTAGGGCTCTAGCAATGAGCAGTTCTTACACATTTTAGTGAATTACTGTTGGTGTGTTGGTTTTTTTCCACAGGGGCCTTGGCCTGAGCGATGTTTACAGCAGTCCAGATGTGAAGGCTGGTTCCGCATTAAGTCACCCTGATCTTCTAATCCCAGGTTCACATACTTCTAGTGCTGTATTTTATCCGATGGTTTTATCTAGCATTGTATCCAGGTCACATGGAGTTTATGGAAAACTGCTTGAAATGCAGTCTCAGGGGTGGTGTTTAACAAGGTGTGCGTGAGGATGTTTATGGGGTGTGAGAATGGGAGTCCATTCATTCTCCACAGTGAGTGTTACTGAGCCCAGTTCTCTTCTAACCTTGTCCTGGTGCAATCATTAAAGGGGAGAGAAGGCTCTGAGCTCTTGTATCCAGCAGCCTGTAATGTCTGCCAGCTACTTGTCTGCTACCATGCCCAGGTGCTTGGCTCTTGCATCTCCATCACCTGGCTAGGACTCAGTCTGAAGAACTGAGACCTAAACTTGTTTTGAGACAGAATCTACTTTTCTTTGTTTCATCAGGGCAGTCTTCATCAGATTATCAACAGGGCAGTGTAAAACAGTGCCTCTACTCTTTTTCTACTTTGGCAGTTCTAAAGAAATGTAAATCATGTAGTAGACAAGTATATTTTTAGTACTTGGTACCCACAATTTTTTTCTGTAATAACAGATATATTTCTAGGGCTGGGTCTTATGAATATCTGTGAACATAAGTACATACATTAAATAGAAACTTCAGTAAACCACAGAATTTTGCCAGCTACCACTGCTCTAATTAGCTCATGGAACTAAAAATAATTAATATAGTTAATTGTTGGATTACAATACAATGAGAAGTGCACACCTAATAAATCACATTGTTTTTATTATTATTTGGTAAGTATCTGGCTGCTTGAGTAATATTTTACAACTTTGGCTAAGTTGACCTTGTGCTCTTCAAAGCCAGTAGCAAGATTTCCAGTTTTCATAATGCTATGAGATCAGACACCTATGCTCTGGGGGGTTTAATTCACCACTGCATTACTCCATTTACAAGATCTGATCTGTGATTTGACCGCTATTTCCATTCAGCAAAACTAAAAGATTAACTATTTCTAAATTTATGAGCTAATTAGTACACTAATACAAACCACATTTATAATTTTCCTGAGTTTGCTTAATCCTTCTTCATTACGAAAGTCAGTTCAGATGTCTGTAAAAGCTTACAGGAAAAAAAAAGAAAAGTATTTGTTTTCATTTTCATTAGGGAAAAGTGAAAATTCCAAAAGATTCTGGGCAGACAGAGCCACATTCTTTTACTCTCATTAAAGTCCTTTTAGTTACAGTAGTTAGAGGAGGAAAACACAGTGCAGCTCTAGGCATATGTCTGCAAGGTTGCCAACACCAATAATTTTATCACAAGTCTAATAAGATTTACTGTTTTTCTTATAAAGCTCCAGAGTCTCATGATTATGGAATAATGTTATCTTCCATTAAATGTGCATGTTAAAAGGAGTCCTTGTAGTTGCAAAGAAAGTATTGGAAATACAAAATTATTGGTTCAAAAATCCTAATTAAATAAAAAAAAACCCAGATTAATTTCTTAAAAATCAGATTTTAGAGGCAATCTCATATTTTGGAAAGTGTTTATTAATCAAAATATCTTGTCAGTAGTGGCACTAATTCCAGCAGTATTGCTCTTCAAGTATTTCTGTATAGAATCTGCTACTTTCTTGATATTCTTCTCCTACTCTAGAAATTTCACTTAAGACACAGAAACCCTACATGTTTTTCTGATTTAAGTGCATCAGAATGTTGAGACGTAGGGTTAAGAGTTGGCTACATATTTTAGATATTGGAGCCAGACAGCAATTCAGTCTAATAATGTGCATGTCTACTATTTCCTGAAAATTTGCTGGTACATGACCCTTTATATGCATATATGTGACCCTACAACAAACTCTTTTATGTGGTGCCAAAAAATGGCATTAGCTTCAGCTGCTTTATTAAATTGCTACCCAAGCTGGCGTACATTCAGAGCATATCAGCAGCTCACGCGTGCTGTGCCAGCTAACATGGGAACCTCTGCTCTTCTCTGTGCTCATTGAGGTTAGCACACAAAGAACAAAAGCCTCTTGAACACTGGGCCAGAGTATTTTTCACACTGTCACAACCATGTTTGTCCTTTGGTCTGAAAAAAGCACTGGAGGGGCACTAACAAAGGCTACCTTGAGCTGTTTTACTCCCCCAGTCCTCAGTGAGGCAGCATATCCAGCAGACAAGGAGTCTGGCTTTTAGAAGGCATTTATCAAATAGGCTGCAGCTGTGATGAACAATACTATTCCTAACTAAATATTCTATCCCAGAGACAAGGTTAGAGAAATAGTCCCTTTAATTAACATTTACCTTTTAATACTACCAGCTGAAAAAAGAAGTCAATGTGACAGCAGTCAGCAACTGCCAAGGTATAGATCCAATACGGCACTGTTATGGAAATGAGAAAAGTGCACACTGGAAGAAGACAAAGCTTGCATAATGTTCCACATGATCCTGGGAAAAATAATTGCAGCTAAAGAATGTAATTTGAATGTATGAAGGGTATTCACAGTGGCTAAATTTATCTGGGTGATACAGACTCCTCTGGGCTGGAGCTGGTTTCCTGATCTGAGCTGCCCTCCAGAAGAGCCTGTTGGTATCCCTTGGTTGTGAAAGTTCCCCCATGGGGCTTAGTGGCCATGGGCTAATATGGCCTTTGGGAATAGTCCCCATGGTAACATGAAACCAGCGTGTATTAGTATTTCAATGCTGCTGTTTCCTGACTTTTAAGCACCTCCCCACATAGCTTGACTGTCCTGACTCGGTACTTAGCCCTTCTACAAGGACTGGTACTAAGAACTCTTCTGGAAGAAGCAAGATTGGAATGCAGCTTTTTGACAAAATTAAAATATTTTTCTAATTTTCTTTTTTAATGTGTAAAAGAAGTTTCTGTCACATCTGTCTTACACTTCTAATATTCCCATAGGTGTTCACAAGACATTCCAAATAATTCTCAGCAGAAGTGAACTCATGCAGCAAATGTCCTTAGTGTTCTGGACCTTGAAATGCAGATAATAGATTAGTCAGAACTATGCACTTTTCTTCCATCCTGTTCAGGACAGGGGACAATCTTCTACTTGAATTACTTCAAAATCACATGCTTAAATCCTATTCTATGACATCTTAAATTAATTTCTGTGTTTTTTATTATATAACCCACTCCAAACTTTGTGTATCTATTTGGTGTCTATTCACTTTAACCTATAAAATATTGCATTTTATTTATTTATATTCCTGCAAGTCCTGAAGATGTAAGGGACCTGGGAAGAGTAGTTGGGCTCTTATTTTCTTGTTCCTCAGTGTACCTGTTAGTGGCTTCCGTTGCAGAACCACTCTTACACCACACAGTGGTGCATGTAATGTTTGGTTCCTAAATTGCTCTTATGGAAAAGGTTGAAAAAATGCAATTTATTTATTTATTTATTTGTTTTTAATCTTGGCCTTGACTGAAATGGATATATTTGTGTGTCTTCTTAGTTCAGCTCTTCTCTCCACAACTGCTGGTGGGTCGCATGTCCTTGCTAAGATTCACCATTTCCTGCCAATGTATCTTAATTTAAGAATTAGTTCATCATTAAGAGCTTTAACTTGTAATTATTTCTAAAAAATAAATAATTTCTAATTATCCTTGATAGTCTGAGCACTTATCCTGCTCTTGAGAGTGCTTCTGTGCATACTTTTTCCACTTGCCTCACACTCCATCTTTACCTTGTGGCTGTGAAACTACACAAGCTGGTAAGACAAACTCCACCAACAAGCAGAGAACACAAATGCCCTGTGAGCATGTCCAGCATCTTGCAGAGCTCTCTCTTTCCCCAGAGGAAGATCAAGTCTGAGCACTTCTTGCTTGTGGTGTGAAGGAAAGAATATTGATGAAAAATGTTCTTCCCTGGTTCTGAAGGTGTGTCTGCCAGGCATGGGGAAGTTTCTCTGAGCAGGAGTTCCCCTCATCCTGCTGTCCTGGATAATGCCTGTGTACCAGGTTTGTGTGTGCAAGGTGAGAGCAGAAACATGGAGGAGGCACAAACTCTAGTATAGTCAGTAAGGGCAGCCTTGGACTTAGTTTTAGCACAGTGCCTTAACATTTAGATTGCTGCATTGCATTTTTAATTAAGTGTTAGTGTTGCCTACAGTTAGGCATTCCTTGCGGCTTAAATACTCCAAATAATTATAAAAGAAATAACTGGTATACAGTATTTGAAAGTCAAACAGCATAATTCCATACATCTCTAGAAGGCAGGAAAGTAACTATTGGTGGAATTTTTAAACCAAACCAAATTTATTATGCATATTATTATACACTTGTTTTCCTGGAGACATCTTCTTCAAGCCCAGATGTCTAAGTAAGTTTCATCACTAGTGAGGTGCCAAGCTCAATTCAATTGTTGTTTTGGGGTTGAATGTTCACAAATAGCAAGAGGATTTTCCAAAATGAAATGGAAGTCCTTTGGAAATAATGAGATACCTGATGACGTTATTTGATAAAACTTTCAGGAATGAAAATGAAACATTGCAGTGGCTTAGTATATTAAACAACTTGAATTGATTAAAAGGGCTGTATTTCTTTCTCAAAAAGCATTTAAGACATATTACAAGTCTTCAGTAACCCACCATTAAACACTGCAGGTACATACTGAGAACAGGTCTGTTTTTCCCCCAGTTTTGTACATGTTCATCTGAGCACTCTTAAAATGATGCCTGCATTTCCCCCCCAAGGTGGCTACTTTTCACATGCTCTAACCTACATAAATTCTTAATGTTTTACTGCACTTTTTGAGGTGGAGATGTTATTGGTTAGATAATAAGAAAAAAACCCAGTTCTACCATGTAATGTGCATTTTTTGCACCTTATGAGAATATTGAATAGACTTCATTATTTTTTTCAATACAAGTCTGAATTCTACCATTTGATTACCTGAACCAAAAGCATTTCAATTTGCCATCCATCACCCTGACCAGTGTAAAATGCTGAATATTCAGATTAAATTGGAACTTTTTTTCTATGAATAAGGAATTTGATTCAATTCTATAATATACAGTGTCTCTGGGGAGAGGAAATTGAGCTGAAGGTCGCTGAAGGCAAGTGAGAAAATTGTATTATCCAAATACAAAATTCTTTTTCTTATCATCAAAACCTGAAATACAGCCATGGGGAATAAGGGGGTCAAGAGAGAATTCAATTAGAGATGAAAATGGAAAAGGTGCATTTTTCAACTTACCTTTCATTTTTCCAAACAAGTGGCAGCAGTGAGCTGTATAGAGACAATGAAATATTTGTCAAGCAGTTTAAACTTTTTTTTCTTTTTAAATATAAATCAGAAAACATTCTCAATCAGTTATAAAGAGATAGTAAAAGTTCATATGAACATGGAATGGCCAATTCTTCTTAGCCTTAACCATTGCAGTTTTAGCTTGTTCATCAGTGGCAGGGAGAGGTAATGAATATCTAATTATGACAATTTATATGGATAAAATTATCTTGTTCAGAAAGACTTCTCAAATGTTTGTAATCAGTTTCCTTTCTAAGACAGTTTGTGATAACAAATTCTGCCCTTTTCCCTCCTTAACTCCTAATTTTAAATAATAAGCGTTCAAAATCATTGTAAAGGCACTATAGTGTAATGCCATAAAGATGCTTAATTTTCTCTTTATTTTGAAGTTTCTCTTTGTTTTAGTGTAGATACCAAGTACTTATTAAATAAACCAGACCTTGCCCAGTGTGGGCATCTGTGAAGCACTAAGACAGATACAGGCAGTGATTTAGCTAAGAGCTGCCGCGCTTGCTCAGTTCTCGGCTGCACGATTGGTATCACTGCACTGTGTCTGCAGGGTAGGAGGTCTTGATAAAGGCCTTTGAGCTAATGCTGAGGATAATGGTAGAGGAAAGGAGATTTCCAGTGAGATCCTGGAATGCTAATTTAGCAACTTCATAAGCTTGCTCTGTAGATTACACAGTGAATTATAAAATTAACTTGAGATATCTCAGGAGTTCTTATTCTGTGTCTGTACTTGTTTAGTTTGCAGTCATTTATTCTTTCCAAGAAAACATCACTATGATATATACAGAAATCTTTCTGTATTTGGAGACAATTTTTAATAATTTATCATTAAAGAACCATTTATGGTCTTTCTAGTTAGAATAGATGGTGTCATATATAACCAAACATTCAAATATATTTTAATTCTAAGGAGCCTTTCATTCATATTGCAAGTACCAGTTCTGAGTTTGGGTTTTCACAGTGTTAGCTAAAACTTAGTGAAGTTTTTCTCATATTCTCTAAAAAGTAATTTGAAAATGTTGTTACTCTTGAAGACAAATGCAGTCATCTCTGAGAAATAACCTGGAAAGAAAATCTTCGAACTCAGTGTAATAACTCAAATCTGATGATTGCCTTTTTGGTGAATTTGTAATACTATATAATTATTAAGTTGTGAATGCCCTATCCCTGGAAGTGTTCAGCGCCAGGTTGGATGGAGCTCTGAGTAACCTGGTCTAATAAAGGGTGTCCCTGCCCATGGCAGGGGGATTGGAACTAGATGGTCTTTCAGGTCCCTTTCAACCCCAAGCCACTCTATGATTAAAAGCATATTATATTGACTGTGAAGCTATTCTGCTTTTCAACAAAATAGTCTCCTTTTAAAAAGCTGAATTTAGCAATCCCAGCCTTATCCCACCTCAAGTGGTGCAAGGACTGTACGTGCAGATGCAAAATGAATCCTTTTGCGTCATTGTGAGCATATGCAGTTGGTATTGTTTGGAAATGTAAATGATGCAGTACCTACCACATCTCTGAACACATGATGGAGTTCGGAGAGATTAATTGTTTTCTCCCAAATTTAAAGGTCTTTAAAACAAATGTCCTGAATATTTTCTAAATTATCCTTTTCTTGTTCCATGGGACAGAATTATTTTCAATTTTTGTTGTTTTTTTTTATTTAAACCAAAATTATGTTTGAATATTTTTTTTGGTCCTGTTTCATCTGAAATATAATGGGCTATATACACTGAAATGAGCTGGAGTGAGAATTCATTTTCTGTACATTTTTTAAAATTTTATTATGAGCCTGTCTGCATTTTAAAGTGCCGAAACACCTCTATAAGCCTAGTACCTAAGAGATTCACTGGCTTTCAGTGGAAGTGAAAGGACTCTTCTGTTCAGATCTGTTCAATCTGCAAGATTGGGGTCTTTGTAAAATAAAATGCCTACTAGATGGATCAGGACTGTCTGCATGTTACTTATATAATGTGATATGAATACATTTTTTTTTTAAATTACAAAGAGTTTTATATTTTATATCTAATGAAATAAGGCTTACTCTAATTTTTATTTCAGCCTGTCACAGGAACAAGAATTTCATCTACAGTTGCTGAATTTTTCAAAGTGGAGGAAAAAGGACTTTACATAGGTAGGATTATTCAGTCTGGTTCTGTTTGAATCTACTGAACTTCCTTCTATTTGACAAAATGTAAAATTAATGTTTTTAGAATCTGGGGACTTCAATAATCTTAGAAAATTAAAAAATAAAAGGAGTTTTACTGAATTGAAATAGGTTGTTAGAAGGAAATCAGCCTCTGGTAAAGGAAAGGGAAGAAAAATGATAAAGAGAAATCACATTGACAGAAACTTCAAACATTATGGAAACAAGTAGGTCAAAAGAGTTGTTCAAAACAATATACCTTTGGAGTATATATTATCAAAAGCACCACTAATTCTTTAGGCAGAAAGACACCTGAGATCAAACAAATGCTAATTCGTAGCTATCCATTAAACAGCTACTTGGGTGATGGGAACAAAAGAACATATATAGTGCAGAAAATTAAAGCAAGATTATTCCAATTAAAAGGTATTATACCAAAATAATATAAAAATAAATATAAAATGTGCTTGATTTTTCAAAATAAACAAAAGCCTCAATGTTTGGGAATCAAATTCTGTTGGATAGATCATTTGTAGAAATTTGATTATTAAATCCTAAGATATGGGAAAGGGAACTAAAACCAATGTCAACCACCTGGACTGTAGAGAAGACCTTCCTTTTTAAACTAACTTTTTTGGACTTCTGGAGAATGCAGCAAAATAGAAGTTATTCAGTAAAGTGTCAGTTGGGTAGAAGCAAGATGTAGCAGCAAACCTTCACTTCCCCTCAGAGGTATCACTTTAAAAACAGATGGGTTGGCAGACATAGGCAACAAAGGAGGAAAGGGGTTATATGAAGGCTCTAAGCATGATTTGCAAGATGTTGTAAGATAGATGCTGGAGATTTTCATCTCAGGTGATCTCAGTGAGAGCTGAGGCTGCATACCAACTTGCACTTGCAAGGCCAAACCAGTGATGTAAAAGGCCACATGTATTTATTTGTTACCTTAATGCAGGCAGATAATTTAAATGGGAAAACACTGCTTGAAAGTGCAGCCTGATGACTGCTCTGGAATAAAGTGAAGGAGCTGTGTTGACTAGGCAAGAGACTGACCTACTTAATCAAATACCTTTGGGAAGATGTTTTAAGTATCAAAACCCTTTTCCACACAGTGTTAAGATTGTGATATTAGGCATTCAATAGTCATGGGTTCCCAGTGGGTAAGGCAGAAAGCTCAGCTCAGCCCTATTGTTTATCACCATGTAGAAAATATTACATAGATGGAACAGGAGACAAGTACTTTACTAGACCAACATGTCTGCGTGGAACTGCTTATCCCCAAGGTTCTGGGCATCATTAGAGAGAAGTTGTTTGTTCAATTGCTTTTGAACATTCTACATCATGGACTGCAGCCCAGGGGATGAGACAGGCTCCTTAGAGCTATTCCAACTCCAGCCTTTGTCCTCTGAGACTATGTTGCTCCTGGAGAAGGGAGAGAAGGCAGGGTTAAAAGTATAAAAAGAAGTCACTGTCCCTCATATGACCTCTGCTGGCCTCCCATAAAATAAGCATCAGTGCTTAAGAGGATGGGACTAACCTTTCTAATGCAGTTCTTTAATTTGCTTTTGTTTTATCTGTGATGAATTTACATAAGCCAGATATTTAGAAAAGTCCACAAAGAATAGAAGAGATATTTTTGGAGAAGGATACTTGGAACTCACCTGAGTAGGTGAAAAGTTTTTATGACTGAGCTGGCACCTGTGATACAAATCTTTTTTTCCTCTGAAGATTTCATCTTTAGCAACTTACAGATACTGTTGGTTTTGCAGGCCAGGGTATGCTGACCAAGGGAACCATTCTAGCTCCCCTTGATATTGCTGGAAGAGTCATCTTTGACTTTAACGGTGCGTGGTCTTAGCCAGCAGTATGCAGTTGTGCACTCCATGGGGGAATTTCCTAGCCACATGTCAACACCATAGTTTCTGAACAGCTGAGTTCAGTGCAAATGGTGTAAAGCATTACAGATTACCTGGTGGAAAAAAAGGTGATTGTGATGAGAAACGTCCTCTGGTAAGAGGAATGCATCAGTTATCTCAGTATGTTTTGGATCAGAGTCTAAATGACATGTTGAATACCTTGAGATATCAATGACTTCAGCAATATTTAATACTTTGACCAGCAGGATATTGCTTTACAAGACAGAGAGGCGTAATAGAAGATAATTTTACTCAGTAAAATATAAGTGGAATAAAGGCAGGCAGAAGTTGCCAGAAATGGGAAACCATACTTCATGAACTTGTTTCATCTATTTAAAAGGAATTTGCACAAATGGCAACCCCCTCCCCCTTTCTCCATTTTTTTAACTCTACAATACCAGGGAAATATTTTAACATGAATATCACTATGTTTCTTTTATTTATAAGAATAAGCCTATTTTCTTTCAGCTGCAGACCCATTATTGCAACAGTAAACAAGAAAAGAGGGATCAATTTTAAACTGATAAACAGTGAAAATTTTCACTGGGTAGAATAAGTTATGTTGAGGTTACTTGCTGAGAACAGATTAGGAGAAAGCCAGCACTTGTGTTTATTGAGCTTTTCTAATAAAAAGTAAACTCACAAAGCCTTGTTTATTAGTTTTTTTAATAACAACAAATTGGATACTGTGGTATGCACATATATATATTGACAGTTAAATCTGAACTTGTTCTCCCCCATGCATGAATATGTAAACATGTACTAATCATTTTACATATAGAAACAGCTGAAAAGCCCAGAGAGAGTCTGGCTCCAGCAGAGCTTTTCCTGTTTACTTTGTTGTCTGTTGGATCATGGGCTTATTAAAATACAGCTATAATTTGGTAAAACTCTCAAGTAGAATTTGTCCAAGAGGTTGCTTTACACAAGTGCACAGTCCAATGATTAGTTTGCCATCGGGAAGAAAGAAATGCACATAAAAAGATAAAACCAATCATATAATTGGGTTACATGAATGTATTGCAGAACAGTCTGTTTTAGAAAAGATACCAGATCAGTAGATAAAGAATTTCCCCACTAAATTATTTCTTTTGATACCCATCTTTTACAAAAAGAGAAGAATCATCCTTTTCTTTCTTCTCTTCTTTACAAGCAAATAAGAACCAAAGCACAATCCCCTTTAGGCCATACCTTTTATTTACCATAGTCTGATTGCCAAAGACAGAATTCAACTGAGAATAATACATATGCATGATGATGGACTTGTCATCCTTGTCTAGTGGGAAGGGAGGTTCTGGATGAGGAAAGTGAAAGGGAAAAATTAAGTAACATCTGAAAACTCTTTGAATTTTGAACTCCAGATGATGCTGTACAGGATAGGACTTTGAAAGCATCCTCTTCAGACATGAGAGGTGGGAAAAACTAGAAAACCTAAAGTAGATCAAACCCATACTGGTGGGTCCATAGTCAAGTACAAAAGCTTGTACTTGTGGGCAAGGTACTGATAGATGTAGAAGGCAGAAGCCTATTAAGCTTTGGAAAACTCTTTCTTGTATTCTCTAATGACCATCCTGCCGTCTGCTGAAGAAAGAACATGAAAATTATATTGCTAGAGATGTGTGCAGGGACTCCTCAGTGCTAACTCTGTGCAGTTCATCAAGTAAAGTCTCCCTTCTTGCCATCCCCAAAGGCTTGAAACACAGTTACTTGAATGGGCTTTTATATAAACAGAACATAAAACACCCATCAGCATGTATGCTACTGATATAATTTTAAGTGTTTTGCTTAAAAATACATAACTGTGAATATTGAACTCCTTAGTACAACTCCTCTGAGGGTGAATAAGGAAACTTCAAATTCATCTGTTCTAAATAACTTGAGATGTAAAGGATCTGTGTAAGTTACCTCTACCGGTTTCTCTTCATTCTGTAGAAACAAGATGAAATACTTCTAGCCATACTGAAGAAATGAAGCACTAGAGTCTCTAAAGGCCACACAGGTGAATTTTATTTTGAAAGAGTATGAGAAAATTCTTCTCCATTTTCCAGGAGTCTTCACTTCTTAACAGTTGGAGTCTTGTATTAACCTCACTTATGATCTTGACCTCAGTTTCAAGATAGCTCTTCCAAATCCTGAAGCAAAGAAAAATAGAGTTTCCCATTACTGCTACAGCTGAATGACCCTTTTTGTTTCCCAGCATTGTAAGAGCTGGTGTATGTGCTTATCCTGTTTTTCAGGAAATGGGAATGATGTGAATGTGCTAAAGGGAAAGGATTTCCTTGTTTCTTCTCCTCTTTGGCACCTGCACATGCCAGAGGCTGTGCACATACTGTATCTGCCATGCTGCAGTGCCTCTAGGTCACATTTGTCGTGATACATTATGTCACCAGCACTACAAAATTCCTGAACATTTACTGGGGATATTAGATTTGCTCTCTCTGAAGTGAAGCTTATAAACTGCATCACCAGCTATTAGGAGAAGACATGCAGTATATTTGTAGCTGTAAGTTAAGAAAAATCTGTATATATCTGTTTTCTATTCACTGAAGGAAGAATCACCTCTCTCCGCCTTATCAAATCTGATGCATCTCTCTTTTCCTCTCAAATGATAATAGCATAGTACAAATACTCTCCTATCATATAAAAAGACTTGTGCCTGCCTCTCTTTTTCCTTGTAATGTTTCATCACCAGTTTCATTCGCTTAAAATGTGTAGTGATTTCAAAATCACAACAGAATTTTTGTATTATTTGTGATGGGTTAAGCAGCATTAAAATGAGCAGTTCCAATGTAGTGCTTTAATTATTTTCTCTTTTAATAGAAATTTCAGCCTTGAGCTACTTGTGATGCTGTAACACGTGTGTATCTTCATGACTGACTGACCATACTGTTGGATTTTGTTACTGTTTTCAAGGTAGTTGAAACAGCAATGTATTTATGGCAAATCAGGTCAAGGATATGTTTGAGACACGTAAAACTGTCCTAAAAAGCATTCATAAAAGACTTGCTTCCCAGTAACTAGTGGTTTCTATATCTCTTACAGCAGAATATTCCTTGCTCTGAATGTCTAAATAAAACCCATGACTGTGCAGAGGAGCAATTTTTGAATGCTGGATTGGTCTGGACTATTTATTCTCTTGAAGCTCAATACTGTCTTGGTGGTCTACTGAAAAAACATTTTCCTTTCCTTTTGCACTATTTCATAATATAGCTATGAAAGGGAGTATTACAATATTCTTACAACATAACTGTTTCCTGTAATGCAATGCATATGAAGTGTAGTCTCAAAAGATACCATGAAATGGGAAGTCCATTTTCCATGTGGCAAAACTTACTATAACAGTGGGTTTAGTTGTTGAATTTTGAGTAGAAACGTTATTACATATATCTGTCTCACAAACAAAGGAGCAAGTTTTGTTATTCCTTGGTCTTGTAAAAATGAACGTAATACTTAGCAAAGATGATTTTATATTTGTATGAACAGAAAACATTTTCCTGACCACTTGATTCACGTAAAACAAAGATGTACATTATGGCGTCTCAGCGCTGTCTGGTCTTAGCATGAAGCCCTGGGAGGTATGTAAGAGAGCAAAGGGAAAAAGAGTTGGTCAAAGATATATGGCAAATTATAAAATGCATGTCTATGTGTCCAGAAGTTATTGCAAAGCTAACACTCCTGCTCATGTAATGGTATTAGTATCTATTGATTTTTGTGACAGAGAGAAGGACAGAGGAATAGAGCACAGAAAATGAAGAAAAAACAAGACAAAAAAAACCCATTTAAAAGCAGTCTTGCTTTTGTAGAGGTTACAGAGGGAGGAGGAAAATTAAAAATGCCGAAGTCTTTACCCTTTGAAGTGGTAGAAATTGACTCTCTTTTCTTTCTCACACATACATTGTACATAGAAAATACCATACCAAACCTCCTTTTCCCCTCTTTTGAACCCCAGACAGGGTTTCCCACTGATAGATTCAAGACTTTGTTGAAGGCAAGAGGCAGAGAAGCCGCAAGAAGCCCTAACACTAGTGTGGTGTAGTGGAAGAACACATCTCTGTCAGTATCTTGCTTTCCTGTGGGTTGTGTTCGCTGAAGAAGGTGGCGGGATACACATGATCATTGTTTGAAATGCAAACATGGCACACACTGGATTCCTACAATTCCTACAGTTCAGACCTGAAAGATTTGAGAAATCTCTGTGTGGCATGAGCTTCCATATACCTTTGCTTCCATGAACACATCCAGAATGGATCCACCTATATTATCCACACTCATTTTTGCCAAGACCCTCAGTTGAAGTCCAGTTCAGAAATATTGCCTTCCTGTAAACGATACACTGCTCCAGAGTTGATAGCCACCGGTTCAGCAAAAACAGTTCCCTGTTCATTTAAAAATAAGAAATTCCCAGAACAATGTACCTATGCCTGTGATGCAGCTGATTTCTCTACCACTGACATCACTTACTGTCCTTTTTTGCTTTTGCTTATTATTCTCTGCTGTCTCAGACCATAGCCCTGTAGTTTTTCAAACTTTTACATTTTCTACTGTGTTTACCTTCTTCTTCTTATATGAGCAATGATCTGTTTAGTTTGGGTCCCCGAGGGCTGTGGCTAATGGTGCTTGCGTGTCATTCAGTCAGTCTTCCTCCCTTGCTGAGAACACTCTTCTCTTCATGCTCATAGAAATGCACATATATTTCATAAATAGTCAAGTGCAATTAATTCTGTGTCATATATGGGGCTTCATTTCTCTGTTTATCTTTTTGTTTAGAAATATCTTCAGCAGGGATGATTTGATACTTTGTTTTTTCATGTTTTTCCTCTCAGTCTTAAACTCTGTTTCCACTTTCAGATGCTCATTTAAACTTTAAAAATATGGGGTAACATGCAGGAGGTGACCAGATAACAATACATTTCTATAGCACAGCTCTGCATACTGGTAGTCTTCATACTTAATTTCAGTTAATATATTTTCTGTTGGAAATCATACCAAGGTGATACTTTAATGAAAGGAATTCTCTTGCAACAGCTGTAAACAAACAAACAAACAAAAAGGTACCAATAATTAATCATTGAGATGACCTCAAATGTTAGGTAAATGCTTACCTCTTTTTTCCCTTCTTAGACTGTCATGAAGGAGAGGAATAAGAACATGATTGCAGAACATTGCATAGGACAACATGTACAAGCAATTTAGTTATGTTTTCCTACAGTCCTTCTTTCTGCTGCGTTTCTATGAGAGTAGTTTGATCTCAAGCAGAGAAGTGATTTTGTCAGCTCCTGTGGACCAAATTCCAGCCTCAAGCCAACTTATGCCTCTTTGAGCTGGGGCTCATGTGGTCTGAATCAAGGATGGCAGAAGCAGCAGCCTCCTCTTCCTGTTTCTGAGCAAAAGATGAATGGATGTGGTACCAGATGAAAGGCAATGCTGAATCTAATGAAATTAGTTTATGGGGCAGGCTCCACCCAAAATAATTTCATTTGTCTCCCAGCTACAAATGAAATTCATTTGTTTTGCACTTCCTGACAGATTCAAATGTGTCAAAACATTAGGGTCACGAAGGTGGGTGGTTTGCATTGACAACTGTGGTTTTTTGTGGCACACTGGTTTAAATCAGCAGATTTCAAACAGATTTTGTATTGAAGTTTAGGACAGAGTTGAACCCAATTTTCTTGAAGAGAGTTGTGGTGTGTGAACAGATTTATATGGCTGGTCAGTAGCTGGAAGCAAAGCCATTAATGTGTAATGTCTCTGGATGTTATCTGGGAAACTGAAAAAGCAATTAAGTATTTAGAGAGACATTTAAGGGAGAAAAATCAAATCAAATACAAAATAAAGGCTTTGTGAATTCAGTTATACAGGGGAAGAAGACTGAAGAAATGTTTGAAGAGAAAGCTGCAGTATAATGGCAAAATACTGTTTAGAGAACATGAGAATTAAACTGAATAAAGTTGAGATCAGCCAGACAACTCCAAGCCCTTCATCTTTAAAGCAGTTAGTTATAGGTTAAGGGTGCAAGTGCTGTGCATTTTTCCTGTATCAACAAGAGATGCAATCATTTAAATCTGGCAGAGGTAAAGATGTGCTAATTAAATGCATGCCTTGCATCAGCTGAAGAATGTGAGCTTGATCTTAACAGCCTTTGTAATTTTTCAGATGAGAATGCTACATTCTCTTGCAAAGGCCAGCTGCCAGAATGATGGTGCTTCTTTGGGAAAAGATTAGGACATTTAAGTAAACTATCTGTGAAAATTGTAACATAATTTATAAGGACAAGAAGTAAAAGTGGATATATTGCTGGTATTTGCACGTCAAGTGCAAGCTGGACATTTGGTATCAGATGGGATTTCTAGTACATTGATAAACTACAAGGTGAAAGGGAAACACAAAACTGATGGTTGAGTAGGATACACCAATTCATAAGTGATGTTTGTGTAATGGCTAGTGGCAAGGAACTAATATATATTTATTTTGCTTATTTGTGTTTAAGTGTGCATATAACTACAGCTTGTTTCATTTACAAATACTGCTAAAAGCTGTGGTATTTTACCTCTGAGTTTTAGGTTCCAATAAGGTGCAAAAACTAGATCTTTAAGGGGATCTAGTTTTTCTCTGGGGATATTAATTATCCAGATTTATGATGTATATAATTTATAAAAGTACATATGTGTGAAATGCTTTAACTACACTGTACATAGAAATTTGTAATTCTAGCATACACTTAGTACCAAAGTTCTTGAATGCTATTCTCCCATTTTTGACATTGAAAACATTTAGTTTAAGGAAAACTTCTCTTGTAATAGAACTGATGAACTAATTGTAGCAACTTTACTTAGTCTCCATAACATTTATAAATGCATTTACACTATGGGTCTTTTTTTCATATTGGGATGTTATGGTACATTACATTCAGCTATCTAGGTCAAATCATATTAGTTATTTATATTTAATAGGTTTAAAAAGAGTTTGAGCATTTGGTGTGTACATTTTTCCTGAGGTAACAAGCTGAATAGCAGTGCAGATACCGGGTGGGTCTGTTGGTTGTCATGGCACTCGGTGCAAAGGAACAGAGCTATCTCAGCCCCATGCTGGGGGAATTAAAAATGAAAATGAGAAAGATTAGGTAATGTAATGTTGATTTTTCTTGTGATTTCTACTTCCTCTGAGAAAAACAAACGCAATATTTTTAATGAGAAAAAAAAATCTCTCAGATACTCTTGGTATTTAGAGATGTCAGCATTTTGTGTGACAGCTTATTTCTAGCTTGACTGCATTTATGTTTATAAACTATCAGTAGAGGTTTATAATGGAAGGAGATGATGCTCTAGGTGTTATGTGCATACTGCCTACTCTAGAAACTAGCCAGATTTAGCTCAGATATGTAAATAAGATTACTTCTATACTCTGTGGTGTTTTACTCTCTGTCTGACCCCCTTTTGTGACTTCCCTCACACCAGCACAACCACCCAAAGCATCTCCAGAAGCTGCTCCTACACTGCAGCTGGTGTTGTGTGGCATGTGTAGTATGTGGGGGCCTCCAGCCCCTTCACCTGCCTGCTGCTACTCAGCCCTGGGTGCAGCTCAAACCAGTCACTGCACTCTGCACACTGTTGTTTTCCTGCCCCTTTTTTATGAAGTGCAATTAAAAGGACCTCAGACAAATATTCACTAATTTTCAGTAATACCTCAAGAGATGCTTATGGGTTTCATCCAGGGAAGAAGAATTCTGGGCTTATGTTTCCAGTGGTTTGAGTTGGAGAAATGTGGAGATCTGGCTGTTTGCAGGTCACACATGTAACACCATGTGAAAACTTTTTTTTTAATCAGCTGGGGACCAGTTGCCAAAGAGTAGGTATAACCTAAGCACAGATGCCGTGCTGGAAGGCTCACAGATAGAAATCAGGAAACAATCCAGAAGGATCTTCACCTTCCTCAAGTTTTCTATTTTGTCTGCTGGCCTTGATCTCATTTTCTGGATATCTGCTGTCCAAAACACCAATTCTCCTGTACATGTAGGGATTGCTGTCGTGATGGCAGGTCATGGAACAAACAGGGAATAAATGGGCTAATCTGGGAGAGGTCAAACTTCTAAAGATCTTCAAATGGCTAAGAGCCACCTGCATCTTTCCTGCTCTATGCCCAGCACCTCATCCCCATAGGGTACCATCCTGGTCACTATACTCCAGATATTTAGTAGACTGTGGACAGTGGATTGGGGTCAAAGAATATGGAAGCAGTAATCTTGGTGGTTTGTCTACAATACTCTCATAGCTTAAATCTGCTCTGCAGTACAAGAGTATAAAAACATTGTGTTAACAAGTGTTCAAATCATCTCCAAATTACCAGCAGCATTATCCTACAAGATTTCTTTTTCCCTAGGTACATTTGCAAATATGTATTTACATTTACTGGATAGAAGTCAGTGACAAGAATGATCTGAAATGAAATTGTGAAGCATGCTGCTTAGAACAGTCAGCATCATAGGGGAAACAGTAAGCAGAGAGCAGTCTAACCAGGATGCTGCCAGGCCAGTCTGCAGAAAGATGACAATCTATATTCATTAAAGATACTTAAGAATTTTCTAAAAAAATAAACATAAAAAATAATTCAGGAAATATGGATGTTATTATTGATTAAGCTTTTGAAAGGGAATTTTTCTCAATAAAGGAAACCATATTTTCTACTCACTGTTTTTCTTGTGTTTTCATTAAGCAATTTAATATGTCTGAATCTTACTTCATGTTGTATTTCCTCTTTATTACTTTATATTACATCTCTGTGTTCAGAGATTGAATGATATAATGCCTGGCTAGAAAGAAAGTATGCCTTCTGTTCAAACGTATAATTTCAGACCAACTTTATGCTTTTTATTGGGGAAAAGGTTATTAAAAAGCCCATAAGGTATGTTTGTTTTCTTTTTGATCAGAAACTTTGGTACTCAGGTTTTTGTATTTCCTATCCAGAAATAAAAATGTACTCTGTCTGTTCTCTAAAGGCCCACTGTTGCACTGTTAAAGTCAATGGGAAATTTGCCCCTAACTTTGATGGGAATGCTACCAGACCCCATATTTATAGCAGAGGGCAATATTCGTCTTGGTGTAACGCAATAGATGTGCATTTCAAATATCTGGTAGTCATTCTTGCTTGGTTTTTCTAACCAGTCAAAGTGCATGTAGCAGTGCTTCCTCAAGACAAATTAAAAATAAGAAAAAAAAAAACCAAAACAGTATTGGAGAACACTGGATTTCTAAAGAAAACAAGTTTTCAGATGTATTTTTTCTTACCATGTATTTTTTTTGCAGAGGTATTGCTGTGGTAATGACTATTAAAAGAAGAATAAAAAGAGGCTTATGCTCTGAGAAAATGTTTTTTAAGCCAGCCTGAGACAAATAAAATCTCTAAAGAAGAATCCCTCTTTCTTAAGCATCTTCTTTGCCAGATTACGCACGCTAGTGACAGCATAGCTGTTAATGTGTCTTGCTTGTGCAATTCTGTCACAGCAAATGTGTGTGTTTCCTCAGACATCTCTGAAAGCATGATCATCCTTATTATTGAATCAGCAGAGGACAAACCTTAGTCAAAAAAGATGACTTTACACCAAATTCTTTGGGATTTTGCCTGGAACAGACCATAAAAAATGGTGGAAGATTTGCTTCTGGGAGATATCCTTCATAGGAAATGGAGTTTCTGAAGATTGGGGCTACTTCATGTTTCAAATTAACTTATTTCATTGAAAATACAATAAAAAACTCGATCTTTTTGATCACAATTTTTTTCCTCAAATCTACTTAAAATGAAGGTATTTTTATTTTAAAAACCTGGATATTATAATTGCAGGAAGAGCCCAGGAAGAATAAAGGCAGATGTGGTGGCACCTAGCAGTGACAAACAAGAAGCCAGCAAATACTAATGTGCAGCTGTAGAGTTCCAAGAAAAGCTGTAGCCTGTGAACTAATTATCAGTCTTCTGTGGTATCTTCACAACCTATTGTGAAGGTAATGTGAAGGTTCTAAATACAGGTTAAGTACATGAATAAAAGGTTGTCCATACTGGCATGCAGTGAAGGGAGGCAGATGCTGAAGATTTAGCATATAATTCAATCACAAATTTGAGTTGAATTTAAAACTAGTGTCTTTAAAACTATGCTTGTGTGACTATTGCAGAGGGTATCACCCTATAAAACAGTGTCTGTATAGAAAAGTTCAATGGTCTGTTAAAAATATGTATTAATAGTTTGGAAACCCAGGGAGAATCCCTCATCCACAATCATGGTCCTTCACTGAAAGAGGTATTAACAAATATTAACAATGTCTAGTCAAATTTATGGGTTTTTGTGCTAAATACATATTTTATAGAATTAAGAGTACTTTTTATTTCTGTAAGAGAATGAGATGATAGAAGACATTCTGTGACTTTCAGCAAGGAACAAAATCTGTTCTGGATCTAGTCCTAATTTAAAAAATTTAGAAATATGGATTCAGATTGAGAAAGAAGTTCATGCTTCTTTTGACCTCTGTTTCAGGAAGAATTCAAGAAAGTTGCTTTGCAAATTCAATCATTTGCTTGTCTTTGAGTGAAGAATAAAATCCCACTTCAGCAAAGCAGCTAAGTCTGTACTGTAGTCCTGTTAAGAATTTGTGAGGTATCATTGCTGGAATAGAACAAAAGCAATGAAGTTACAAAAACCATTACCCTCAACCAATCATCATCTAATTTAAAGTGTTTAACATAGTGTTTAACATCCCCAAAAATACATATGTACGTCTGCTTGGAAGAAGTGTTTTTCCATTTGTTGCTATCACAAGCTGGAAAATTGTGAAACAAAAGGTCTTTGAGCTGTGGAATCACCTATCAAAACCCAGTCTCTAGTACCTACTCTGTTTTCCACAGAGATGGTAGGTCCTGCAGGTGACCTGAGTTTCACCTTGGTTTCTCATTTGTGTGTGATTGCTTTTGCATGTGGTTAATACCCTCTCCTGGTACTCATTGCCATAGTTTGATTAAATTCACAGCAGCTGAAGATTTACCCCTTCATGCTTTTGAAGTGTTGCTGTCAAGCTTTGTACTCCAGGGTGGCCATAGGATGTGTACTGAAGCTCTTCATTTTCAGAAGATAGATTGTGGCAAAAAGTGCTGAAGTGGCTGGACAGTGCCCTGGCCTTCTGTCCAGCTCTCCCACAGTCAATGGCTGCAGCCTTGAGTGTGTGGTGTAGTATCCTGTCCTTGAGACAGTAGCAGTGACATTCTCTCTTTCCCTTCCAGATAAGTTTGTTGGTGCCCCCAAGGTGTTCCAGTAGCAGTACAGGATCTGGAGCCAGAACAAGGGGCTGGATGTGGCTGGGGCAGTCTGGTGCTCTGCTGGGCAGCCCAGTGTCTGCCTGGGGCTGTTGCCATATGATGATTTGGACTTGGCAATCCTGCTTGGGGTGAGTGAGGATGTGAGAGAGAATAGTCCCTGGGCTGTTTTATTTAGGAGTTGAGGCAGGACAGAATAGGATGGTTTTCCTGGCCCTTGCAAATGTGCAAACGGTGCAAATGTGGCAAGAGGTCATTTGCATTGTAGAAAATAATCTGTGTGTAATTCAGATAAATACATTTGTTTGGGTTCTTATGGTTAAGGAGCCAAATTCTTCCATTTGCTACAAAATGAAACTCACAGATACTAGGAATTGTCCAATATTTTTGCTCCTTGCTTGTTGTTGGAAGAGAGAGCTTTCATTATCAAATGCTTGAGAAATTGCACTAATTGTGGCTGCTGCTGTGCCCTGCAGCAAGGCCGCATCCTTCACAGGTCCTCTGAGAGCAGAGGCCTCATGTTGTCCCTGTCCTGTGCCACCTGGCAGCCCCTGTGACCACCAAGTGTCGTACAAAGCAACTGAATTTGGGAACTTGCTGTGTGTAAATACCTTGCTGATGGCTTAGCCCCCGTAATTGATATTGCAAAACTTCTCAGAAGTCCCAGAGCACAGATTAGGCACAAATACCTGCTTCTGTGTGAGCTGCTTTGCCTTGCTGGTAATGGCCTGTGCCAGGGGGTTGGTGGTTTACTGGTGGTTAAAGCTCAGTTGTGGAAACTCATTTAATTTCCTTGAGAGGAAAGCAAAAACACGAGAATGCAGTAGGTCAGGCAAGAAATCTCCCCCAGCAGGGAAGGAATTGTGTGCTGCACTATGCATTCAACAGCCTTTCTCTTTATTATTTTTCAGTTAAATAAAATTATTTTTGAAGAAAGCACCAAGGGGCAAGTGTGAGCTGAACAGCTTGGGAATGCTTAGAAACATGTAAGAAAAATCGCTTGATTACTTAGAGGAATGAAATAACCACACCAACCAAGCTGCTATAATCCATACTAGGATAAAAATACATGTAAATTCTACTTTACCAGTTAATAAGATGACAATCTTAAAGGGATGTCTTGTCACAGATAAACTGATAAGAAAATGACAATCCATGCTGGTAAATGGTATTCTTGACATGAGATGATTTCCGTATAATCCAAGTGAAATCCAAGTATATAGAGAAGGAAGGTGAAGCACAGATTGTTGTCATTGAGGAAATGTCAAAATAGGAAGTCAGATTTAGAGAGGCAAATCCTTCTTAATAATTTCAACTACTCACAGCTAAGAAGCTGTGGGTTTCCTTGAAGCTAGTTACAACAGATTTGAAGATTTTGGTTTTAAAAAATAATGCCAAGCCCAGCTGGCTTCAGGCAGTTCCTTGTGTTTAATTTTCAGTTTATTTAACCCTTTCTTACACCTCTATTATGAACCTCGGTTCAATTTGTAAGGAAAAAATGCCTTTCCAAATAGAAAATATCAGTGTCTTATTTGGAAAATGAGGATATGAAGTGTTGATGTTTCTGAAAAAATATTGAGAAGTGTTTTGACATTTCTGACATTCCTTCATTTTTTTTGTGTCTAAAACAGTCTGTAAGAGTTGATTTGACTTGACGAATATTCTCACTCCTTAGAAGATCTGTTTATGCCAAATTTGCTGTTTAGTGATGTTATTTCCTGCAGATCTATGGCTCAGCCTTATTTAACATAGTTAACAAAAGTTAACTATAAGACAACACAAATTAACCATTGTACTTTCATTAAATACATAAAATTAATGTCTGTCTTAAAGCCTTAGATCCTTGGAGCAAGTGTCTTTGCAAGAGAACCTGTTTTTATTAACAAAAGCAGAATGATTTTTTAAGTCTTAGGGATGAAGGCAACTTAAAAACGGGAAGTACATTTGAATCTATGGTCTCTAAAGACCAGAATGCAAACATCTCATGTGACTATTTCAAGGCTTTGCCATTTTTAGATAGAAAATTAATTTCTAGAAGTCATGAAAAAGTTTTATGAAGCTGGGGTTTATCATCATACAATTGAAGGGCTGAGCTGGACTTTGACTGAGATAACAAATCAGCAAAAAAAAGGAAAGGTAATGCCACACTCATCAAGAGCAAAGGAGATTTTTGCTGTCTTGGTGGAGTCTGGATCAGGACCCTGAAAGTTTTTATGTGTGAGTTTATGTTATGCATAATAGAGCCCATATTAAGTTTCCCTGTAAGTGGTTTTTAACCAGCTCCAGAGCAATGTGGAGTTGACTTCATGTGGTACCTTTGCACCAGCAAGTATCTCCCTCATAGCCCATCGTGCCCTGCATGTTCAGTCCCACAAGCCATGGGATGCATATGATATGAGAGTGTACCTGACACATGAAATTATTCCTAGCAGCTATTATATTAGTATGTTTGGTATGGTCTTTATTGTGTCTTCTAGAAATAATTTTCATGGATGCTTTACTGACTTACATTGTGTAATACACTTTTCCAGGAGTAACTGAATATAAACATAAACACACATGTGCACACCTCCCCCCTTTTCTTATGAGATTGTTACTGTTGTTATTATTTTATGGTGGTTTCTTATAAGCTCCCCCAGGCACACTAGCTTATTAATTTTATTTTTGTAGTCCTAAGTTCTTAATTTTACGATTTTTGGCCCCTATTCAAAAAAGTACTTAAGGAAAATCTTTAGTGAAGTTTCTGCAGAAATATACTGAATAAATGTAATTTTTAGGTGAAAGAAAATGAGATAGGGAAAATGTGACTCTTACAATTCTGTGTCTCTGTCCCTTACAAAAAACTTGATTGTGTATACACACAGTTTTTAAGAGACATATTTTTTACATACTTTTAAAGAGACACTGTAGCAGTATAGGTTAGAGCTGCCTGGATGCTGCAATGTAAGAACTTGGATGAAATTTGGTTATACTCATTTTACATTTGACAGTGGCTGCTGGCCTCTTAAACTGTGGCTTGTCAATTACATTGGATTTGTTAATGTCTGGGTTTGGGGCTAGATAATGTGTGATACAATATTAATGTAAAGAGCTGTTATTATTCATTATCTATTTGTATCTTCTCTCATTAAATTTTATCATCTAATCAAGAAAGACACATGTCTGACTATTGATCTAAGGTAAGAATCACCAGTGTAAATTACAAATGTCAACTATTCAAAGTAAATGATCCAGGCAAACCACCCCCTGTTTGTCCAAGCTGTTTGCAGCAATTTATGAACAAAAACATCAGTAGAAATAAGAGCTGGTTCATAAGCAAGGAAATATGTTTAATGTATTAGATACTTTATTTGTAATTAAAATCAAATTTGAAGGTACCCATAAGGATCATTGAGTCTCATTACCTGCTCTTCTCAGGACTGCCTAAAACTAGAACATATCATCAGTTCTGCAGGAGACATAATTTTGGGGACTGTTAGAAGGTAGGCAGCTGTGGAATGCATTATTTGACTAGGAGGGCCTGGGTCAAATCTTCTTCATGCCTCAGAGGGACCAGATTAATCTAGTGAGCTCTGCAGTAACAACAAATCCCTTTGAGCGTGGTGAACAGCAAATTCAGCCCAAGGGAAGCTCACAATCTTCACAGTCAGGACCAATCTTCAGTTATTAACAGTCTGCTGAGGTCCATCCTTTACTTAGCTAAAGTCTGGAAATTTGTTAGAAGAAAACCATGAGGATATTACTTCATGTCTCTCTGGTGTATCAAGAAAAAAATAGTGCACTAACCACTAGGATTTAAATCTACTCCAAGCACTCACTTTAAAGATATATAATTTATTAGAACAATAGAGAACTTATTGCAATCAGAGCAGGGAATAAAATGAAGCAGCATTGTGATTTTCATGGCCATACCAGTCTGGAATTCATAAATAGAAAGTGCTATTCCATATTCTTTCATTAGCAGGGTGACATTACATAGGAGAGTAAGGGAAACTCCCATCAGCAATGCAGAACACCTGCCCCACACCCTTCATGTGAGAAATGGCAGCCAACAAGATCTTGCTTTGTGGAAGAATATAGGTTCCTAAAGAGCAGTTAAAGGAGAGTTATTTTGCATTCCCTTGGCCACAGTGCAGGGGAAGTGACAGAACAAGTGTAGAGTGCTTTACCACATGTATGGCCAGTATTAATGTCACCTGTGTTTCTGCTTCTTCTCTGCCATTGCTTCTCAATCTTCTCATAACTAAGATATTGCTGTTCAAGATTGTTCATTCTTGTCTAAATGAGGTCAAGTCTTGATATACTAGCACACAGTTATGGCACATTAGTTTTGTCCCAGCCTCAGCCACCTGAATGCTCTTTAGTTTCCCTTGGCTGGCACTGGTGCCTAGCTAAGAGGAACTCCTTTGCAGGTGAACTTCAGCAGAGGTTCAGCTGTAGCAATCTGCACTGGACACAAGACTGCATTTTTTTTTCTCCTATTAATTCTTTAAACAGTGTAAATTTCTATATTCAGGTGTCAAATTTAATAACCTTTGTAAATGAGGCAAATTATAAAGTAAACTTGTACAATTAAAATACAGATATTTATAGGTAAGGCCTCAAATCAGGTCCAGGAATGTAAATTGGATTTCTTACTCTGTAATGGGTTTTCTGTGTAATTTGAGGCTTTGGTTTCACATTTGTAAAACTGGAATGCATTTGTCTCATCCATTTTGATGGTAAATTCTTTACGATTATATCCAGCACCAGGCACATTTCCAACTTGCTTCTGAAACTCTTTGGAGCAGTGCAAACAAATAAATCTGACTCTTCGGGAACACCCAAAAACTCTTGAAGTAAACAAGTTGGGGTTTTTTTGTTGTTTTTTTTTTGTTGTTGTTGTTTTTTTTATTTTTATTTTTTTAGTTTTTCTTTGTGGTGGGGGTCAGAAGGCAGAAGGAGCTCTTGAATTAAATTCCTGCGCAGAAGATGAAGCCTAGAACTCTAAAATCTTCCAGACTCACTGGTCATGTGGCACTTTTTCCCTGTCCTTGTCAGTCAGCATTAAAAACAGGCACTATGTTCCTAAATAATTTCTCCATTGGCCTTGTTTTCTGGGGTTGGCCGTGGGGACCAGGGTTTGGATGGGACATAATATCTTTTTTAAATGATGGATTTTCAGAACAGCTTTCAAAATGTCACAGAATCTCCATGACTTTTCTGATTCTATTACTTTTATTTCCTTGTTAGAATAAAATTCAGAGCACAACAAACCCTTCTATGACTGCAGTAGTAAGACACAGGAGCTGCTACCTGTATTGTGAAGAGTTGGGGCAATGTTTGTTGTTTGCTGTGGCAGGAAAATTAACAGTCTATTAATTTTATTTTTGCTTTACAAGTTCTGAGGGAATAAAGCACAGCTTGATTTTGTAGAAGTACCCCAAAAATGACTGTTTAGCTAGTCTTGCATTTGTGTCAGTCTAACAATGGATGAGAATGCTTTGAAGAAAGTGAAACATGCATGTGCAGCCTGGGTGCTGCCTTCCATTAGTTTACATCTCCATAGGTGTGTGGGCTGCTTGAAATCTTATACCCTGCAAAGCATTAGGTATCACTCATGATTTCTACCTTCACTAATTACAATTTGAGAAACTGCATCCATGGGAGACAAGATGCTCCTTACCAAGACAGATCCGATTTCAATTTTTTACCCTAATTGCCATAGTCTTAGGCCTAAGCAACCCAATTCCATCAAGGACTGGAATTTTTGATCAGAAGAGCAGCAGTGGAGCTCACTGTACATGTAAACGTGGACAAGCAACTTTTGATTACCTATGTGAAGATTGAGTTGTGGATCAACCGCTTCCACCAGCCACTTCATTTTATTATATTTAATGGTCATTCTTCATATCAACTTTTTCAAAATTAAATACATTTACTCTGATTCTTACAACCTAATATGCATCTCTTTTGTATTACCCATGTTATTTCTTTAAAAGGTGAAATGTGTAAACAGTGTAAGATTATAAGAGTGTACAAAATGAGCATTAGCTTAGTCCATAAGAATGTAATTCTTGTGCTTCAGCAGTTAAAACTGATCTAGTAGTGTGTCTTAAATGATAAGCTTATAGCAGAGAAATTGTAGGGGTATCATCTTCACTAGTTAGGGCAAGGGGCTGAGAACGGGCACACTCAAGCCAGGCCCCTGCTCTGTCATGAGCTGGGCAGAGCACAGAACGTGGAGGAGATGTTTGTGTGAACTGCTTATGCTGAAAGGCTTTTGGTTTCTGGACATCATACCTGGACAGTTGAGGCAGCTTTGTGGGGTACCACAGGCTTCCCTGACATGTGTCAGTACAGCACAATCACCAGCATCATCTGTATGAATAAAACTTGTGCTTGTTCAGGGCGTTTTTTTTTTGCTGAGATCGTCTTGCCATCTATGCAGTGGAGACAATTCATCACATTATCCCTTGTGGAGGGTATTATTATCCTTGATTAAGTGCTATTCTCAAAGCGCAGAGAGGAGCTGGGCTGCCCATGCTCTGGGACTGGTCATTCCTGCCTGGCCCTTAAGTCCTTGCTGAACATGATCTATCTCTGTCCATCTGTTGTCTCCGGAATGGTATCTAAGGAGGGCCTGTGTCTTTCTGTGCAGTGCCTACAACAGGAGTTTCTTCTTCAAGACTGCTTGTTTTTGTGGCAGTGAGTACTGGTAGCAGTAACTATATGATAATAAAAGTATAGAAACACAGGATAAAAAATATTACCCGCTCTTTTGTACTTTTCTTCTCTATTAACCTGAGCTACAAACAGTTAGATGAATGAGTTGTCATCCCTTGTTTGATTTGTGTGATCCCATGTTTGATTTTTTGGCCATACCTTTCTGATGAAAAGATAAGACTTTTTTCATGAAGTATGAGTGCTAAAGTCAAACTTTAGAATGTGTTCTAGTTCTGAATATTTTAGTCTCTTGTTTGTAATTCCCTATGTTTCAGATCTCAATTATCTGTCTTGCAGAGCCAGCATTGTTAATTCACACCAAGATATTGCTTCTTTTATTTCTTCGCTGATTAGCTAATGTAGCTTAATTTCAGTGAGGGGTATGCATGTTAAATGGCCTGCTGCAATCAAAATGCTTTTTACTTTTGAAGTTTCTTTAATGCTGTTACAAATGTGTTCTTTGTGATAACATGTATTTATACTACTAAAAATCTCTTCCTGTAGATCATTTCATTTGTGCAAATTGCAAAAATATAAGTATAAATAAATTGTGGAACACTGCTGTTTGTCATGAGCTGTGAAAGCCAGAAAATTTACTTTTTGCAGCCATAAAAAAAAAGAGAATTCACTGGAGAGCTGGATGGCTTGGGAGATGGATAATAACAGATATTGGAGAACACAGGATTTCACAACCAGGACATCTGTACAAGTCCAGCCCAAAGGTCTAGTCCAGCAAACATTAGTATCTCTCCCACAGCAATCCACAGAAGCAAACAAAATATCAGGATGTGCAAGAAATGGGATATAAAATAGTCTGGATAAACAGTGTAATCATCTGCCCAGAAAAAAATCCCAACAAAAAATTACCAATAACAGCAACATATCTGAAAAATCTGCTTGGTGTGGGCTGGAAGTTACTTTTCATGCCTGCTTTCTTTTTCATGGACACTTTCTATGTGAGCTATGGTTACGCTGGCACAGTGCTGCAGGCAGAATCTGACTGTAAGAGTCATGACCCATCTTCAAAAGAGCTGGTTAAATCTGTGGTAGTGTAAGCAAAAAAAAAGCGCTGCTTCTCGGATGCAGATATGGGTGTACAAACTCCTGTTTCCCTGGGCAGAGCTGTATCTATGGGAGAGTGATGCAGGACTCTGTGTTATAGGACAAGGGCACAGACAGCGCTGTGCATCTTCCCTTCCCCCAAGTCTTACTCATCCCTGTCTCTGGACACCAGAATGATTAAAGAGCAATAACAGCATCTGTGTCCACACTCCTCACTTCCAGTCAGCATCTTGTCCCAAAGGTATTGTACATTTTTCCCTAGGGCCCACCCTTCAGTGTTTGCTCAATCTGCTCTTTCTTTGCTGTTTTCCCTCTTTTTCTCCTTGAACTTCTTCTTCAGATCTCTTTCATATCTGTATTATCCTTCAGAAAAGCAAAAGATAGCAGAGTACTTCCGACTATGTGCTTTGGCTGGTGGCATAGGAAAATTGAAAACTACTGGTTTTCTCTATATGGGTCAGTACTTTAGCTTGGTAAACTGTTTTATGCCACTGTGTATGTGTGTGTGTGTGTCTCTGTCAATAGTGGATTGATTCTAACAATCAATCAACTAGTTTATAGGCAGTTTTATACTAGAATGAGGTGTGCATTTAGAACTGTGATTCTTGAACAGGCTTGTGGTTTCTTAATCATGCTTAAACAACTGCTCATATTCATCTAGTAATGATTTTGTCCTTTTCCTTCCATTTACTTCTGCTCTCTGAACATCTGGAAGTTCCTGTGAAGAAAAGAAAAATAAATTGTTGCTTAATTTGTTTCCAAGTTAGTATTTGACTTTATGCATTCTTTTGTCAGTGACATTCAAGTAAAATGCATTCCTATAAAAAGGAGTAGAACAGTGCCAGATAGTTCCTAATGTGATGTGTTAGGGACTAGTATGTTTTTCTTTGCATATTGATAGTGGGCTCTGCCTTTTCTCTAGGTTTCAGCTCATGATTTTTGCCTTTCACTATTCAGGAAGTAGGATAATTTTTTTTCGGGGGGCGGGGGGGGGGGAGGGGGCGGGGGGAGGGTTATGCATCTTCTGAGATAGTTTTTAGGGGGTTTTTATTTCCAACATGTGCAGAAGGATCAAGGTCACACTATATGTCTGAGTCTTCCATTATTATGGTGAAAGCCCTTGAAAGTTTCCTTGAACATTTGGTTATTTTTGAGAGCTGGTCAACAGAAAATTCCTTGGTAGGAATCTGCAGTCTGTAGACTAATCTCCAGTATTTTGGAATGCAAGTTAAGTAGCTGCCACTAGATGACAGTATAATCTACTGATACGATACCTAAATCAGCATTTCAATACATTATAATATTGAGCTTGCTCTTCACACGAGCAGTTTGTTAGACTTATTTCACTGGATCCAGTCAGAATCCACTGGAATTCCGCAAAATGTGAAATTATCTGCTCTTTTTCCCACTCTAAATGGAAGGGCAAAAATATTATCCATGAGTCCTGGGCAAGTGCTAGAGGACAAGACTTTCAAGAAATAGACTTTCCTAATTACTTGGATGTAATTAATTTTTGATTCTTTCCCTGAGCTCCAGTTAATGCTGCCTGGCATTTCTAGTAGTTATTTTCACTGTGTGTTGTCCTCCTGGCTTGATGGTATTTTTCTCAGATATTACTGTCTGAAGGAGAGGAAGAAGTGGTGAATCTGGTCACTTTTAACTAGCTGCAGTACAGATAAGATTCACACAGGGGAAACACTGGCAAACTGGTGTAAAAAGAGACTGAAAGTATACTTCTGTTTTTTTAAAGTATAATTCTGTTTTTTTTAACCTAACCTGAGTATTTTCTCTCTCTTATTTAATGACTTGTTTCTCAAAGAGTTAAAGAAAAAGTGTTTCATGTGATGTGGGCTTCTTGGATAAGCAGAAGCAACGATCATCCTTGTATTCACCTCACTCATTTCTCTGCCTTATGCACTGCAAAAATATTTGATAATATAAAAAAGCAGATAATAAAAGAAATCTTTTTTGCATTCTTTTAATATGTATGTTTACCTTTCTCAGTTGAAGCTTTGAAATTGCATTGTTTTTTTCCAAAACATATTAAACCGGGACTTAATGCAAGGAATATGAGCTTGCTTGTGTGATAGAAGCAGCCTTGCTGTTACAGATGTGGTTGGGACAGTCACCTGTGGGTTAATTTGCCTTCTGCTACACAACTTCTACAGAAAGCACTACTTCAAAAGCCAATGGACTTTTAGAGTTTACTTAATTACTGCATCTTTGTATGTAGCTGACATTTGTTTCTAGACTTGCTTAGTGCTGTGAAAAAATGAGGTGCTCTATTACAGGAATTGGCCGTCATGCAGGTTTCACTGTATCATAAAAAGCAACAAAGAATCCAGCCACCCAAATACTAAAAAATAAACCCAAGTTTTTCTTGTTTTTTTTTTTTGTTGTTTTTCCCCACTTTATAATTTCAGGTTTGTTCAGGAATTGTGCAATAAAAAGCAGTGAATAGCTGAGAAGTGTCACATGCAAATCCTCTGATGGGGATGAGGGTAGCAGTACAATAAGACAGGCTAGGCAGTCTCCTGGAAGAACTTCCATTTCCTAGCATGACCTTTTGGAAGTCTATCTTTGCCTTCCAAAGGTCACCTTTAAAATTTGCCATAAGATGTGATACTGTGATGGCCTCCTGTAAGACCATTTCTGGATCAAAGTCCTAGCCAAGAAATGACACAGAACACTGACACCAATGCTCACCACTAAATAAATACTTGTGGGAGTTCGTAGCCTAATAGATACATGAATTTCTTTTTTCTTGTACTATTGTCCTGGAAGAAATCATGTCTCTGAAGATATCAATGATAGAAATGTATTTAATTACATTGATGGGATATAATCAATATGTGTCCATCAAGCTGAGTGGAAATGGAAAAATGAATATATTGGGCAAGACTAAGCAGGGATGAGAGTGCATCCACTGAGTGTTTATATAGTCTTCTTGCTTTGTGCTGGGAACCTCTATTTGGCTGAACTGAGAGATCCTTCAAATAAATCACTTGAAATAACAGTGATCAGAGGTAGTGGTGTTTCAGGGTCTGTGTTAGAGATGATGCAACAGTGATTTTTTACTTCTTGCCTTCCTGCTAATTCTGTCTTCAACAAGAACCTGTTAATGTGGACAGCAACTGTAGCCTGTGTTCTGCTGTTTGTGTGCTGATTTTAAACCAGGTTCAGCAGGAGGAATTTGGAAAATGTCTTTTAGCGTATCTGTATGTGCAGATTGGGGCTGGGGATGGAGTGCTCTGTGCATTCTTATGCTTAAAATCAAATTACTGTTCCTGAAAGAACTTTGATGATGTATGAGACTGAGAGAGAGTGAAATACAGGTCTGCATTTAAAAAATTTTCTTTCAGAATGAAAAAAAAAGAAGGGTCTGTATTTCTCCTCCTTCCCAGTTTCTCAACTTCTTGTCTTCTGTTGAGATGCCACAAGCAATTCTGTGTGCAGTGTCTGCAAGTAGCTGAAACAGGGCAGTGATAATTTCTGTAGCATCATGTGCGCAGACTCTGCCTCATCCTCGGTGCCTAAACAATACTTAGAAGAACATTTTTTCCTTGAAAAAGTCTAGCACAAAATCCTGGCTTAAAGCACATAGTGACTGCAGCAAAAGGAAAGCATTTTTAAGCCAGAAGGCCACACACAGGACTGGCAGGAAGGGGTGGGCCTTGGTCTCTGAAGGTCTACTTGTCACAGTGCTGGGCTTTTCTTCTGTGTGAGCTGCAGCAAAATACCATTGATCAGGCAGAAGAAAGATGTTGGCTGCACTAGAAGAGGGGTCTGAGCTTTGCTTGTGCTTTCTGGAATGCCACAGTACCAGGAATTTTTTTAACTATTAGAAAGGACTAGTATTCAGTAAGTAGCAGTGGGGACTTGGGGCGAGAACTGAGGCAAGAATTAATAAATGGTGTGATATAATTCTCAATGTGTCCCCTTGTGCATTCATGGGGAGAGCAGAAGTGCTGGTATTATTTATTTTCATGAACGGTGATTTTCTTGATAGCACTCCTGTAGGTATTTCACATACCTTTCCTCGCAACTCACCTGCTATTCCTGCAGGCAAATGCAAGAAGCAGAGCTTCATCACAAGAAAAATGGGTGAGAGCAGGATGGGAATTAGGCCAGCAGAATGTTTTCCCATCTTCAGTCACATTTGCTTTCATGTGTGCATGCCATCCAGACTATTGAAGCCATCTGCCCAGCTCTAGTGCATGTGCCTATGGAACATTTTCCTCAGCTTCATCTTTAATCTACACACTAAAGTCCAAGAGAAAAAAAGTAAGCTCTCATGCCAAATGATGTTTGTGGGGTTTTTAGAAGCTGGAAGAGAACAAAATCACATGGCCTTGACAAGCCAAGTGTGCAGGTGGATTGGAAGTAATTGAATATCCCATAATGCTGGGTGTCACATCCCATTTTCTTGGTGAATTCAGAAGTGTAGATACACACTACTCTGGCTCGTGTTGATAGGCACATAAACCTCATTTTAAGAAAGCACTTGAAGAAAATACTTGTTTTATTGACAAGCTGCACTGTATGTTGGTGCCTGTTGGTACCTGTAATGTAATGTTACGGGTCAGAATTAGAAATCCAGCAAGATGAAGAAGCACCTTCCACAGCTTTCACTGCTTCTGGATTGAGCTGACAAGGCAGAAGTAATTCTTCTTGAAACAAACAAGCAAGATTCAGACAAAGGAAGGAGACACTCCAAAGTAAAAAAAAAAAAAAAAAAAAAAGAGACGTTAAAAAGTAGATGTCCCATTTTTTCAAAGCACCAAACTCTCCTGTTTTTAGGGGCTCCCTTGGAACTCTGCCTTTGTGGATAGCATATGTTGCCTGAAGTGCTTGAGTTTTCTGTCCATTGTACATGGTGCTTATCTTTAGATTTAGGTAGAGGTACAAAGACAGATTTTTCTGAACTAGAAATACTTTCTCCCTTTTCTTTACTCCACTTGCATAAATGTAAGTCCTTACAATGGGAGGGGGCTGACGAAACATCCTACTATTTCCAGGTGTCCATCTTGTTGACCTTTAATTTACTCTTCCAGCTAATTGAACCAAATGTTGCCACGCAGGAGAAAACATGACACCTTCCAAAGCCTATTAAGTATGGACTGATAGGCTGTCTATTTTTAAGTGGACACATCTTTACATGCTCCTTGTTGATGATACTGGAGACTGTCTTATCCATTCCTCATTCTGAAGCACAGAGGTGCCAAATGGCACTTATTTTAACCATATTTCTCTAAGACTTCTGCTCTTAGAGTCCCAGCCCTACTGGATCAACCAAATGCATGTGGTCTGTAAACCTTGGAATCAAAAGCCACACAACCTCCTGGAAAAGGCATGAGATTTCCCTGTTTTTGACATGTCATGAGAAGGAAGGTACAAGTTAAAGCACAGCAGATGAATGAGAAGCCACAAGGTGTTACTGCTGGTCAGTGTACTAGGAGCAATTGGGGATGGCAGAGACTGCTGTGGGAAGTGAGAATGTCCCTAGTTTAAGATTATAAAAACCCCATAAAACAACATTGCTGTTTCAGTAATGCTGTCCTGCATTAATATCTTGCTGTTTATAGCCTCAGCCTAATCATAACAAAGTCCTCACTTCCCCCCCTCACCTCCCCCAGTATTCCCTGGAAAACTGTCTAATCTAGCTTTAAATAACTTAAGTAAGGCTACTTTCATCATTTAACTTTGGAGATGATTACTTGGCCTAATAGTAAGGATTGTGAATTTTCTGTAGAGTTTGGTTCATGATGATGTTTGCAGACTGAATTCTGCAATTCTGTTATAAAGGGTTGGTGACAGATTAAAACATTCACTGTTTTCTTGATGTTTGAATACACCAATTTAGGTGCCTTGCAGCTTATTTCTAATGGGAGTTTAGGTGCTTCAATAACTGTATAATCTGTCCCTGTATGAATACTCACAGCCAACAAGCCCTTCCTCTACTACCCTTTCTTGGTACAATATTGTGTGGAATTATCCTACTTGCCCAATGGCCTCAGTCTTTTTTTTGGCAGATGACCAATTTATGTATAATTATTTATTATACATAAATAATCCTTACTGTTTATGTCCAGACAGAGCAAGAGTGCATAAGGAGGAGAGACATTTTAATTTTTTTTTTGCATCTCCGTTGTTTTCTGTGAGGTTGAACAAGCAGGAGTTAGACACATGTTCAGTATAATGGTGGTAAACCATTAGTGGCTGGGCCTTCTTGTCAGACTGTGTTCTTCAGAAGCACTAAATGGATGACCCCTTCTCTCTGTAGTAGTGGTGGTTGCTTTAAGCAGTGATTCCACACTTTTTGGACAATGGTCCTATGTTAGTCCTAAATTAGCACACAGACTACCTGCATTTATTTCAGGTAAATATCTGTACACAGGCTTTTCATTGAAAAAAAAAAAAAAAGATACAATTGCTACAAATGATACAATTGCTGATACAATCCCATTAGCTGGCTAAACATCGGCTACCATAATCTTTCTTCTCAGTCTGCAGCTGAGGAACAAAACAGACAGAATTACAGGCCAAATTTTTCTGGTTTAAAACCAAAAGAGATTGGGTTGTCTTCTTTACTAAGGCAAAAATTTACTCTTAATACAAATAGTATTCTCTTTCATCTCAGTGAACAAGATTTGGGATGCTCAGACGGATCAAGCTCTGTTACTGATTTTACTAAAAGGCTTACTTAGGTAGCAGGGGTAGCACAAGTTGCCTGTAACCCAAGAGAATGGATCCTTAGCTGCAGTTCTTTAGGAGTTTCATGACACAGTTCATGAAAAATTAGTCTTCTAATTGAGCCCAAACTGAAGAAACAGATGAGTTTTGGCCAAGGGCCAGTGTTTTCAGAATTGTTGATCAAAGATAAGTTTTATCACCGTTGGTCTTTAAAAAATACTGACATCTCAGGCAAAAAAATGAGCTAAAACAGATGGAATGTGAGACCTTACAATTTAAGCTGATTTGGCTTTTTCTTTTTTCTTCCCTTTTTTTTTCTTTTTGCCCTGTGATCACAAATATAAAAAGATGGAGGTAATACAGGTGTAAAATTTATTATAACTACCCAACTCTTGAGGGTCTTTAGAGAACAAAGTACATACAAAACCTGCATTTGACCTTAACCATTACTTGTTCCTGTGGTGGTTGGGAATGATTAAGTCATTTTTAATGTAGTGGAAGCTGGGGTCATGCTCCACTTCTCCTAAAGCTCTTTAAAGGACAAGCTGCTATAATTACTATAATAAATGTTGTAACCTATAGAAAAGTGCAACCCACAGCAGACATGCTGTTCATGAAAACACGCAAGTTCTGCTCTGGGCATGCATTCTGGATTGTCACTGGCTGAAGCACCACAGTGAGTGTGGCAGCTATTAGGAGAGCAGGAAGAATATGTAAGAAAATGTAGACATTGCTGTTAACTACATCAGGCTTTTGGCCCAGTCAATTTCTTTTCCCATTAATATTGAGGCTGTAGAGTCACATATTAGAGCCATGTACAGATTGAGGTCATAAGGGACCTCTGGAGGATATTTGGTCCAACCCCCTGCCCCATGCAGACCTAACTTCCAAGTGAGATCAAGCTGCTCAGAGCTTTTCCAGTTGCATTTTGAATGTCTCTGAGGACAGTCAGATTGCACACTCTCTCTGTGCAGACTGCTCCCATTCATAGCCACTCTCACTGTGGAATGTTTTCCCCTTATGTGCAATCAGAATTTTTGCAATCCTACTTAGCACTTTAATCTTAAAGCCCTTTCTCGATTTTTGAAAAATATAGTCAACTTCAGACTTCTCAAGCTACCGTTCTTTTTATAAGAGGGATGTCATCTAACAAGGAGAGAAGCAGCATGCCACTCACACAATCTGGGGTTTGAATTCTATATAGCAAAAGCCCTGTGGAACACCTATTATGAATTCTGGTGGAAAATCTGTAACCCCAAATATATTAATAAAAGCAATCAGTAAAACAATTACAAATAGGACACAAGCTCAGGAAAAAAAATAATAAATCTTGCGTCATGAGTGGGGAAACTTGTGAGGGAGAAAAGACCCCAAAACAGGAGTCTATTGTTTGCAGCCCATTCTGATTAAGAGTAAGCACATTGGAATCATGGGGGAGCCACATGGAGATCCTAGAAGGAATAAATTTGACTCAAAAAATGGGCTTTATATTAAAAACCTTTGGATTTCTGCTTTTTAGTTGGTTATTTATTTGTGATTAAATTTTAACCCTTCAGTGAATCAACTCTTTCTTTTGTAATCAATTTCTGCAGTAGTCAAACTCGCCTACATTTCTTTTTGCTGTGACAATTTCAGGAATATGTTACTTGCATACTGGCACAAGGAAAAGAAGAAGGTTCTGGCAAATCAGTGGCAAATGAAGAGATAGCAGGTTGCAAGAGAAATTTTACAAGGACAAAGTGATCTTTTAGATGGGTGACTGCAGAATAAAAGCTGCGTAGATGACATACTGAAAAAAAAGTCAATGGATTTACTGTCAAAACCAACCGACATGAGAGTGTGAAAATTTTTCCATTTCTGTTTCATCTGGTAAAAAAAAAAATATCTTTTTCCAGTGCAGGATATGTGAAACGTGATAAGCAAAATGAATTTGAAAAGTATTGTAAAAAACACAGGCCTGACTAGCAACGTATTTTAAATCACCTATTTATTTCCACTGTAACTTAACGAAAATTCTGATGTGCTTTTTTTTGAAATTCATTATGTCAACATAAGTAGGTGCAGCTTATAATCACTTGGATGGTTGTTATTTTTTAGCTGTTTAATTCATTGACTCACATCCGGCAATAATTCATGCAAAATGGGCTCTGAACTCCTTTCCAATATGCAGATTTGTGTGCAAATGAGCGTTACCTATGGTGTTCATACTGAAGCGTTTTTCTTTGATGTACATTTCTGACATTCTGAGATTGTAAAGAAGAAAATAACTTTAAAAATTTTAAGAAACCTTAATTGAAGTTAACATAAAAGAAGATACATGGTGTTAATTGGTCTGTTTCAGGCATAATTTGTGCCTTTGAGACCATGTCCCTTACCCCCCGCCAAAGTGTCAAGACTCACATCTTTAATTCAACAATCTTTGTATTAATTACCTCTGGATAAGGTAAGCTTTGATTGGGAGTCCTTTATTGTAAAATTACAGTACATTGCCTGCTTTAAGATAAATAAATTAGAGTTGAACTTGAAAAAAAATCTCCATCCAACTGTGAATGGGAAAGTGTATGTGAGTATCAAATGCTAGATGAAAGAACACTTTTTATCAGACTTCCTTACTAGGGGAAAAGTGTTTTCTCTTAGTTCCTCTTTTTCCATTGTTTTTGCGCATTGAAAAATTATAGCTTCAGATGGAAACATTTGGGTCCTTGGGCTGCCAGCATTTTCCTTCCAAAAGGTCTCTTTCTGCCTCATGGGATCTCAGCATTCTCCTCTGAGAAGAATTCCCAGTATCTTGTCCATTCATTTGTCACAGAATAATCAGTGAGCTATGGATGGCATCCCCTCCTCTGCTGCTCACCATTTCCCACTTCTTAATTGCATCTTGTTGACTGTCCATTATGGCCACACCTGATTTTTCTTTCAGGGATGGAAAGTTTGAAGAGGGATTTGACCCCCTGCATGTCCCATGGATGTGTTTTGGGGAGTAAGTGTTACAAGTTCTGAAGGGTACAAAAGCAGCCACATGGACAAGAAAGCTGCCAGCAATATGGGCAGGCTAAAGACAGCTTGTCTACCTATCCCAGAAGAGGGCTACCCATTCCTGGCTTTGCTGTAATGGAGCTGCAGAGCTGAATTTGGATGTTGGGGCTTAGGTGCTCTGCAGATGGTATGCTTTTATATGGATTATGCTGGCTGCAATATGATGCCCTCACATATGCTTTCAATGCAACTAAGTGGTTTGAACAGCTATTGTTGAATGTTGACAGAGCTTTAAAGCCCATAGTCTCAGTTCTGACCTCAGAGATGCTGGTGTGACTCTTCTGAATCCTTAGGATGCACTGTGTGCCTTGTGTACCGTTCAGGGTTAACACACATTGTTCCGTGAGTGCTCATCTGAGGGATGCAGAGCTGAACAACCAGGTGTGCCTTTGTGAGGGTGTTAAGGACACACTAAAGTTTCAGTGCTGACACCTGAGTGATTTCAACTCTATTGTCTCTCAGTAAAGACACACTAACTGCCCTTCAAAAGATTTGTAGAATATACAGAATAAACTTGAAGATACATGTCCAGTGTTTTGCTCTTCACATAATTTTGAGCATTCTCTTCTCTGCTGGGACACCATTTTCAGTGCAGAGCTCCCAAATTTGCTGAGTTAGCACAGAGGGTGTGCCAGTGATAAAAGGATGCTGGAGGCTTCCATTTTGCCATCTGAGCTGTCAACTGCCTCGGTAAGCCAGGTTTTTGCAATATATAGTAACTACATGCAAGTAGTTTCAGGGCCGAGGCTTTGGCCCTTTACTTGCATTGAAATCAGCTGAAACGAAAGATACCCAGCAAGAAAAGGGCCAGAAGAATTTTTGTTTTATTAAAATTTCTAGAAATACTGAGACAGCAAGACACAGGACATCTAGTCAACCCTGCCCTGCTCTGGGTGGGGAATTGTACCAACAATATGTTGAAACCACTGTGGGATCTTGACCCAAGAACTGGTTGTATACCACTTTCTCACTGTACTAGGCCACTGTGATTTTCATCCTGCTACGTTTTCCCATCCCCTAGAGGCAGACTTGTCAAGAAGCCTTTTGTCTGGCACAGTATTTTCAAATCCAAACTCTGATAATTATCTGTGGTTCTGCTGCTGACTTGAAAGGCAATTGCTAGGCATCGAATCCACATTCCCTTCAGTACTAAAATTAAGATTAAGGAGCAGAGGCCTTTCTGTGACTGCTTCTCTCTCCAACACTTGACACCAAATGCACATGTGAGGCTGACCGTCAAAGATAAATGAGTTCAATAGAAAAGAGGAGACACATACTTGGATCTCAGTGAAATTCAGTACAAATCAGTAGAAAGTGCAACACAAAGGCTTTGCATGGCAGACTGCTAATCAGAAGAGGTGAGTATTTTAGCATATTTAAATGAGGAAAGGGCATGCACTAATCAAACAACATATTCCAGAAGTACTGAAAGAGCAAGGGAAAGAATGCTACTTAAAACTTTTCAGCATGGATGGAGAATTTTTAAAATATAATTAAATATGATGATCTAGGTTTATAGGAAGATAATGAGGTAAGTAACAAATATGTCAAAACTAAACTATCAAATACTGTAATTATGTTGGGTACAGATTAGTTGCTGAAAAAGTTTCCCCATTACTGCACTATATCTGTCAGAAAAGAATATTCAAATAATAATGGGTTTTCTTTTGATTTGCTTTATTTAGCAAAAGGTGCTATGTGGTAACTTTCCAATAACTTTCATGGGATGAATAAGAATTACATCATGAGCCTGCGAGGATTCTTCAATATAAATTGGTGTGAAATACACATAAGTGACAAAAAGTCGTTTTTTATGTACAAGATTTTAAAAGCTTTCACATCATCTAAGTAGATTGTTCTCTTACAGGCTTTGTCTTTCTTCTGCTGTTGTCTTTCTTTGACAGCCTGGGTTGCTGTCACATTCATTGACATTTCTCCTTCACAGCAGCAATATTTTTTGTTAATCAGTCAAGAAAGAGAATTAGCTTTACATCAACATTTAAAAGGGATATTTTCTTAAAACCTCCCAGGGAAAAAATACCTTTTACTGAGAATTATACAAAATGTACATGCTTCCTAGGCCAATAGATCATTGCCATATGAGTATAACAAAGGTTATTTAGCAGTCATGGGTTTTCTTTGGGAATATCGCCTTCACAGAAGCAGTTCTCCAAGGAGATGAGCTTATTTTAAGCTGATATTCATTAGAAAGCTGCTAAGCCGCTAGAGACATTCTGGATACAAAATAGGATATCTGGCTTATATTTTCTTTTGCAGGTAATAAGAGATAATATCTGTAATCATGATCAGAATCTTTGATTTATTACTCTGATAGGTTATATCGTGTCATATGATATTCTGGGATTTTTTTTTATCTATTTCTTTAAAGGAGTATTTTAATGGATTTTATGCACATGCGAGCATGAGACTTATAGCTTCAAGACTGGTGTCTTCCTCCATTTATAGAAATAATGTCTCCTTCTGGTTATTACCTGTATTTGCTGTACTTGCTTGTCAAGGGTTTGAATGATCTGCTTTAAAGACAAAATGTTTATTTTCATTGTTCTCAGTAGAAACTGGATGAGGGCTGCATACCTCAACACATTAAGAGGGGGTTAGATATTTTGAAGGTAAGAGAGGGTATATGTTTAATCTGTTACTGGACATTTTGGTGAAATATGAATCTTCCTTGAGGTATAAATGGTTGAAGAAAAAACTAAGCATTGGACAGAAGAAATACATGACTGTATGTATTAAACAGTGAGACTCTTAATGCTAAAAACTGGATAAAAATGATAATTTAATTGGATAGAATATTTGAGTTCAGAAAAGAAACAGGGTAAGAATCAGGAAGATTTTGTAAAGAGTTAAAAGAAATTATTGAAAATTTGAGAAATGGTAGTTTCAATAAAAATAAAGAATCTAGAAGGAAGAATGCTTGCATATACAAAATAATCTCATCTGTGATAAAAATGGTACAATCAAATCTGAAAGGAGACTTGGGAAATATATCTTTTCAGCTGTACAAAAAAAGGCTTTTGGCTTATCATTTTTGACACTGTGGATATAGTGGGAAAAGAGCAGAATGGTATCTGCAGGGACAACACAGTACTGTCAGGGATTGACTGAAACGTAAATTCTACTCTTTCTCCTTTATGTTTTGGGCGGCAGGATTTCACTGTCTGTGCCCTCATTCCACAGTGCTTTCAGGCATGCAGAAAGGCTAGTAGTGGCAAAATAAAGGGCGCCATTGCCTAGAACTTCAATACCAAAACTCTGAAGATTTCATTTCTACACAGAGTGACAACACTTCTAGACCAGGGCAGGAATATTATGGAGAAATAAAAACCAAAAAGGGAGCACACCACTCCACTGTTCAGCTGCACAACCAAAGAGGGAATATATTGCTTCTCTGTGGTTCTTTGGGTTACTGGCAATGACAAACTTCTCCCAAAGCCTTTGCCTTTTCCCTGATTTTCCTTTGTAGACATGGAGGTGCTATTGATCACATACTCCTTGTGTCTTGAGCACTGCTATCAAGAGATAAAACATATATTTGCTATCTCATATCTCCAGCTCCTGCCTCTCATTTCCTTAGTTTGCCTTTTGCCACTCTTAGAGAAGACAGCTGTGTGTTCATACAGCCCTCAGTAAAAGGGCATCTCGCTAGGGAATTTCAGAAAGAGCAACAGGCAATTACATTTTCCAGAGCTGAGTATTCTAACACAGTGGAGGGAAAGCACTGTGAAATTATTCTGCTTTTGTATTTAAAAGAGAGTACTAAGGAGTTGATTTTTTGTGGTATTTTTAAACTTTTACTTTGCTGCTGGACAACTTGTCCAAATCAATGAAGTATAACTGGTGGAGCTGACTATAGAATGTGGAGAGAGGAGGAACCTCAAGTAGGTTCTGTTGTAGTATATAGCAACCAAAAAATGGTTCATTGGCAATACAATTATTTACATACACGCACATGATTTTTATTTTTATCCATTTGTGTCAACAGCTTTGTCTTAATCCTGTACTTCTGTATATATAAGGGTGTACAGGTATATGATGTGCCCATCCTCATTAGGGTGAAGATGAAGGAGTAACAAGTACTAGCCTTCAACAGTGAACATACCTGTCTTTGGTGCAGAATCATGTAGATTCTTGGAGGCTGCCCTGTGTTGCCTTCTGTGAAATTTTCTGTCTATCAAAGGAACAGGCCTTAAGATGAGAGCAAGAGTCTTTGAAGGGGTATTGCAACATCCAGCAGTTTCTTGGTCCAACAGTAACACTCTTAGTAGCATTTCCTGAAAAACTGAAAATCTGGTGTCTCTTGACAGAACTTCCTCCCACATTACTGACAGATAACCATTTGTACAATTACTCTCCTGTGACTTAGCTGCTTAGAAACTTCTCCAACATTGCAGGATGACAACTTTAATGAAATTACCACCAGTATGGAAAAAACTCTCTGGCAAATTACTACTTATATTATGATGAGGTGACTCAGGATGAGGTTTTCCTACAACTGATTTACAATTAAATAAATTGAAGGATAAAAGTGTTGGAGTCTGGAACAAAAAGAAGATGAGGGATTTAATGGAGAAAAAGGTGATTCTTCTGTAAGTGGGACATTCAAACTTTATGTGAATTTGGAGACCTAGTGTCCTAATTCCACCCTTTATAAATATTTTTTAAATGTTCTCATAACATTTCACATCAAAACTATTTTTACTCTTGGTAAAAAAACAAAACATAGTACTGAGGTATGATTGAATGAAGATGCATGGGAATGCTAAATGTTAGTATGTCTTTAAACATTCACTGAAAAACTCTCTAATCTGCCTGTAACTAAATTAGACTGCAGCATTATAGGACCTGCTCAATGGTGCAGTGGAGTCAGTGGAAAAACTCACTTAGGGGCAAACATCTGTGTGTAACAATACTCTTCCAGCAGTCACCAAGATGAGCAACTATTCCTACCAATCACTAAATCTGCAGAATTCATAGAATATTTTCAGCATCGATTATCAAATCCAGATCTATTTCACTGCTATTTACAATAGAGCATAAAAGATGAGTGATTCATTTTCATGACGCACTTCTTTTGGTCCACCTCCAGACCAGAAACTTTACTTATTCAATATGTTATTTAAGCACCTGCTCACTGAGCTCTGAATGATGCAATACAAGGATACCATCAAGATGTATGTTAAACCACCATTTGCTTCCCCTCACAGTGGTGTTCTCATTTCTTTATGAAATATTTAAGGGGTGCATGTTGTTCTGACAGCATATTAAAGCAATGTCTTCTTTGATGATGTAATAACTGTTAACAGCTTAACGCTCCCATAACCAGCTAGTAATGGGAAGGGTATGTTGGATTCTACTAGTTTTGAAGTGATGTCAGCCAAAGATTTGTAGGATCATAGTTTTCTTTAGCTTTTTAAAATATCTCCATCTGGCATGCTTTATATTTTATTCTACTCTGCTTTGGATTGTAGTTTTGCTGTGCTTTGTGACTTGCCTTGCAAGATCTATGCTTTTTTGCCTTGACTTGACCTCTGTCTTGATAACCTTGGACTGGTCTTTCAGGATTCAAGTTGCAAACACAGAACCTGTTGTCATCCTTCGTTAAACTTTGAATCCTTCAAGTGCTTCTTGACTAATACTGTGTATAATCCCACTCACTGAACATCTGACTTGTTTCCATTGCTGAGCTATGGGAAGTTTTTATGCTCACTGCATATTTTAAAGGTTGTCAGTGATGTGTTCAGCCAACTTGCAACCTGATTCTGTAAAATTATAATGCTCAAGTCCCAATCTGGAATTGATGTATTTTGTGGTTAAAATTGCTTAACTCTTTCATCTCTCATGAATTCTACCATATTTAAAAGTCCATAATGATATCTGATCTTAGAGAGAAGTGGGGAACTTTCTTAATAGTTGTGCAGCTCTTTGAAGAGCATGACATGGGAAGCAAGCTCAGGAGGGAGTAACACTACATATTGCCAGTGTTTGTTTTGTTTTTACATTGAAGGCTGAAGCTAAGTGCCAATTAGTCTAAAAAGATGCTGTATTTTAGAACATTCAAACATTTCAAATACTTACCAGACTGCCCAAATGCTGATGAACAAGATGGGTAGAAAGCAATATGCTACTAATAACTCAGTGAAACTTTTTGTTAGGAATGAATTAGCAGCTATTCCAAGCCTCCTTGAAACCTGGAATACTTCACAAAAATACACATAAAGTTTTACCACATGTAAAAAGGAAGAACTCAGAAATGACAGATGAGCTTTTAAAAGAGGCCAGCTTTTAAAAATATCTCAAATTTAGCATGTTCTCTGCAGGACAAGTTAGAAAAAATTATGTTTTTGTCTTTTGGTATAAGAAAGGACTACCAGGTGGGATGGGAATCTTTCTGGCAAAGCTTACAGCTGAATGTGAAAACAGGTCTATTTCTACTCATATATGACTCTTGTACTGTTGATATCAAAGTATTCAAGGCATTGAACTCACATATTTTCATCTCCAGACCCGCACAGTGTATTTTTAAGGGAACTTAAAGGTACAGGTGCCAAAGTTGCCATAAAACCTTGGTTTTCATGACTTAATGAACAATAAGGCTGTGGGACTACATGTCTGATGAGTGAATGACCTTGGTGGCAGGAGCATTTTCCTTCAGATATTCTTTCTGGTTCCACTGAAATCGGCAGGTGTTTAAATTTTAAATTAAATTAATGTTTAAATTAAATGTTTAAGTTAAATTAAATGTGGTGCATCTCACTGTTGGCTCTTGAGTAGTTTGAAAAATGTCAATGTTTTTTGCTTGAATTGAGAAAGTTCAGAAAGTGTGTACCTCCTTTGTGTTAGTAAAGTCTGATCTATTAGCACTGAGAATTTCTCTGGCTACAGGAAAATTATATGAGAAAAAAATGGAAAAAAAGAATGCATTGATGAAGATGACCAAAAATGTTAATACAGTAATTCTGCGGAACATACTTGATTGAGAAAATCCAGTTCTAGTTTAACAGCTTGATTGTTGAGTGAGAGAAAACCTTTTGTTCTGATGAACAAATGAGGAGGAGCAGTTTTACAAACAAAGCAGATAGACACTGCATTTGTTTCTTTCTGCTTGTAGTGACTAATTAAAGATTCTGTGAATCTTTTCCAGAAATAATGCAGTCAGCTCCAGGTACCAGTAGTTAACTTAATTTCTTAATTTTGGACAATAGACAAGGAGGAAAAAAATCATATTCCTGCTTGGGAAAAAAAAAAAAAAAAGTAACAAGAAAGAATATAACCTTCTGTAAATTCTGCAACCCCAGGAATTTCAGGAGATACTTAAATGAACAAAAGCTGTTTGGCAGTGCTAGGCAGAATGTTTCTGGTCAGGAGGTAAAAAGAGTACTGCTCTTTAGTAGTATTTAGTCTTATAATTCTAATTATTTTATTATATATATATATAATATATTATACATTATTATATTATTATATTATTAATATAATTATATTATTATCTTTAGTCTTTTTTATTTAATACTGCTTTGCTTCTAGAAATGGGATAACTTCACTAACATCTTAGAGGGCGAGGAATATGGATTTTCATATATTGACTGGGTAGTAGCAAGACAATTCTGTTGCTTGCCTTTTTAGACAAAAGTATAAAAGTTTAAAAGACTTTTAGAGAAAGTCAAGTATATTGAGGTCTTTCAGCTGGCATATGTGTGTTTTTCCTAAATAGTACAGCTGATAAATACACCTCTGGTTCTGCTTACTGGTATGGATTCATCATCACCATCTGTTTAGTAGTTCAATTTCAGTTAGCAAGATATGAATGCAGCAGGGATAAGAGAAGGGAGAAGGCTGGAGAGAAGTACAGAAGTAAGAACCAGATGCGCGGTTGCTCATCCATGGGTTTAATGCATTTCTCTGGGTGATATGGTAGGTTCAGATCCTGTAGAGTTTAGGTGTTTATTTAAAGGGAAAAATCTGAAATATTTCTGTTCTAGCCAAAAAGATAGAAACTTTTAAAATGCAAACAGGTCCAGCCATCACTCCTTCTGACTGAACACACCAACTAAAACAATGCCTCACTAAACAATAAACTTAAAAGTCAGAGGAAGAATGAATTATGAGAAAGTGTGAGTTACTAGGAAAACTATACATTCAGTAGGGGCAAATGGAGAAGAAAAAGACAGGGCCTGAGGATCAGAGGCAGAAAATACCCTTGGAGAATAACTGAGCACCAAATAGTCACAGAGAACAACAAATTGGAATGGATAGAGTGCTAAATCATACCTAAGCTAGTGGCTGAGTACTGGCAGTGATCAGATCCCTGTGTTCCTTAGTGTTCATGACCCTACATGCAGCTTTTTGTTGTGTCAGACATTTCTCTTCCTTATATCAGGTAAACAAGTGCTGTGCTGTCATCTCTTGCAGGGGGAAAGTTGACCTCTCACAAATCTTTTGAAGGAGGGGTAGGAGTGTGCAGTCAAGTGACGAAGTAAACATGTGGTGTGCCCTTGTTCTTTTTCTTTCTGTCCCGATGGCAAGTGACAAGGCTGGTTATTTTTTCCTTCTTGAAGCTCCTTTCTATGCTTATGGACATGAGGACCAGCACAGAAGCTACCACTAACACACAGCAAATTCAGGGCATGTTAAACAGCCTGAGACAGCTATGGCCAGCAACATCCTGGTAGCTGAGGGGTTTTGTGGGAGCCACCAGGGCTAGCCACTGTATATTGTGCTCAAAGATGGGTGCAAATCCTTTGGCAGTCAGCCCTCTCAGCATAATCTCTATACAGTCTGCACACAGCCCTTAGTTTCAAGTGATATAATTCAACACCTACTCCAAAGGTGTATATTTTAAATCATATAGTTAAATAAAGTCAAAGAATACTAGTTGTTTTGTTTGGTTTTTTTTTTTTTTTTTTTTTTTAATTAGCACTCTGTTTCAGAGCCATTAGTGATCATGTGGGTCATATTTACAGGCTCTTACCCATACCCACCAGGGTTAGGAAATGCCTTAATTTCACTTAGTAAAGTGAAAGTTGAGATTCTAATTATATAATTCCAGGAACTGAGGTTTCAATAAAAACATAGGTACTATAGACCTTGTGTGATTCAAATATCTGTGATTTCAAGGAAAAATACATAATACTTCTTCAATCTTCATTTTGAGGTGATCTAACTCTATGTTGCCCCACACTCAGAGCCTTAGATGCTGAATCCAGCCCTAAGCCTGATTCCTTTACTCATGTACTTATTACTTTGCCTCCTGAATTAACTCAGAATAGTAATTTTATTGCATAAACATCTCACTTGGGGATTTGATTACAGTGTATTTAGTCCTTTGACTATTCCTTTATTGCAAGGATTAGGCCTCAGAAATGAAAAGAAAATCAAAGTAATGTCAGGAGCAATTTTCACTGAGCTCAGGGTATCCTCTCAGTAGGGCAGGACCAGCATTGGACTTTACAAAAGGGAGGATGCTTGTCAGACTGGCCACCATCATGTTTGAAAATATATCATGTGTTCCTTCTGGAAGATAACTTATTTGTTATATGTATCAGGGGAGATCCAGATATCATACATGCTGATCTATATTGCCATTATGTCTTCCCACTAACAAGTATTATTATCAACACAATTGTTACAGACAAAGATCCATCTTTCTAAAATTTCTTTCCCTTAGGTTATGTTTTCATAGAATCAGAGTAGTTTAATTTAGAAGGCTCCTTTTAAACATCATCTAGTTCAACACACCTGCAATGAACAGGGATATCTTCAACTAGATCTGGTTTCTCAGAATCCCATCCAACCTGACCTTAAAGGTTTTGAGAAATGGGGTATCCACCACATCTTTGGACAATCCGTTCCAATGGTTCACTTCCCTCATTGTAAAAGACTTGTGTTTTTATATCTAATCTAGAAAAATACTCTTTAATTTGAAAACATTTATTCCTTATCCTACCATAATAGGCCGCGTTAAAAATTTGTCCCTCTCTTTCTTATAGTTCCCTCCAAGTACTGGAAGGCTGCAATGGAATTTTCCCAGATCTTTCTCTTCTCCAAATTTAACAATCCCAATTTTTTTCAGTCCTGAGGGGGAGAGTTTGCCCATCTTGAGGGAGAAACAAGAGCAGAAGAACAAACTCTGCCACCAAGCTGATGCCAATGACCCTATGTGCCTGCTAAGGAAACCAGACCTGAGCTGGGTCTGAGCTGGCCTGTAAGGGAGACAGAAACTGGATGCCGGGTATGAGGGAGTAAGGGTGGAAATGGATGCAAACAGGGTTGCGTGTGACATATGGTTCCTTTTGCTTTCAGTCTAGCAGAAGTTTCTTAGTGGATATGAAGTCCTGTGCCTGATTGTGTAAAGCCCATTAGCATATGTCTCTGCAGTGGGTTTCTGTGGCAGAGTTCCAGTAATTACTGTTCATTAGTATTCATTAGTACCAGGTCTTGCCTGATCTTGAGTTCATGTTGAATCAGCACTGCTGTAACATTTTTGATATGGGCTGGATGTAGAGGTCAGCATGGAGGCATTAATTAGGCCTGGTAGTCAGAAGTTATTTTCATGGCTCTTCAGATAGGGTTTGTTTCAGATACACCATGGCTTTTCCTTCTGAAGTGGAAAGCATATATGTAAAGTGGAGCAGTGGTGAGCCTGACACTCAACAGCTTGTGAATATAAAAGCAAGGATTTAAAGAAAGCCCTAAACTTGCTCTCTGTTAACAGTGACCTGTTAAAAAATCTGCAAGGGTTTCAGTGACTTTTCTTGTTGCTTTCCTTGCTGTTGCAACTGAGGAATGTTGACACTGAAAAGAATTTAAAATTGCAAAATATGGATAATAATGTGATTTGTATTGCTGAATTCTCATTCTTCTTTTGATCAGCTACTGCTGATAATAATGTAACCACGAGCTTCTAGGGTATACCCTCTGACCTCTACAATAAGAAGAACATTGAACAGCAAACCTACTTATCTCTTTTTAAAAACAAAAAGGGGGAAAAGATTGTGTTTGAATAGTTGCTACATTAAAAATATAAGTTCAAGGTACTTTTGGAACCCAGAGGTACTTTTGAGAGGTTACAAATGAGGAAGGATTGAATAAAATCTGAACACGGGTTGGCCTTTTTATCTTGTATAGTTAAAGAAAGTGAAATTATTTCAATTTCTAATTTTCTTAGAGAAAAATATATTTTCTATAGATATCTTAGACTGTACATTTATCTAAAAGCACAGATCTATTTACCTTTTCTTTATTTCAACTCTGGAAAGTTTACTTTCAGTCTGGAAAATCATGATCCTCAACACACAAATCCTTAATTCCAGTAATAACCAGTCTCAGTAGACTGCTATTCACCTGAGAAAGAAAAGGTATACAAAGATCCATGCACTGAAGCATTCAGCCAAGGTATTTTCTTTGTCATAGCCAATGTCTCCTTTAGCTGAATTTAAGTCTACAATACAGAGATACAGCTGGTGAGATCAGTCTTTTAAATTTCAGTAACACAGAGTATTGCCATTACTTGGGAATTACTCCAAAGAAATCTGGCTGAAGAATGGCGGGGAAAACCTTTTTTTCAGACTTTCTCATCTTCAATAGTGATGAATAAAATATTTAAGACAGAACAGGAAAATTTCTCCTGGTGGAGATGCAGAGGTTGGGACTGCTCCCCTCATAAAGTGTTGTCTTTCTACATAACAACTCTAATAGAGTTGTAGATCTAGTTGCACTTCAAAGTAAAAAGCACAAAGTACTCTTCTCCTTGGAATAATCAAAAGATTCCAGATGATGACAATAAGACTAGACAGTCTTTAATGCTTCCTGGATTCCTTTAAATCAGGTTCTTTTTGACACTCATCTGCTCTTTTTCCATGTTATGGATCCAGGGTAAGCTGTAAAAAGTGTGCCCAGTGAACTGGGTAAATGGGCCTTTGACCTGACCCAGCATGGTCACTCTTACATTCTTGTAGTATGTCTCCAGATAGATCACACTGAGATCCTGATGGCAAAATATTTCTGCATCATTTTCTAATTGAAAGAGGATGAAGCAGATACTACCATGCAGAAAGGTCTTTGTTTTAAATGAAAACAAGACAAAGCATGCAGATTTGCAAAGTGCAAAAGTAACACCTCACGTAGTAAAGATATTTCTGTCAGTAGTATGGAACACAGGAAAAGTCACTGCCTGTACCTGAAACCTTTTCAAATATTGCATGATGTAATATCAGAAGCATTAGAAATAAAGATGAATGATATTATAGCTTCAATAGATCCAAGTACCTCCATGAACCTAAGCAGACCAGAGGTATGTTTAGTGAAGAACTGGAGAGATTTGCAGTCCATGTTAAGAAGGAGAATGAAAAAGCTAGTATCACATCCTGTTCAGGCTGGTTCCCCAGTCTAAAAAATTTGGCACCCTCTGGGGTGACCTTTGGCACCAACTGGTTTATAGCTTAGACTCACACATCTGTCTCCAGAGCTGAACACCTCTTGGGCCTCACCTTGCCCTTCACCAGAAAACGCACACGCTCTGGATCCCAGCTGAACTGGATACTTTTCACTTCCAAATGATTTAAAAGGAGAGAAAATCCTCTTTTAGGCCTTCAATCGGTGAGATTCTTTCACAGTAATGCTAAGTGCTCTTTTCAGATTAATGATGTAAACTTGTTTGAGACATGGTGTGGAACACAGATTAATGACCTCCCCATTCGCATGATTCACAGGTTCCTTTTCTTGCATGTCATATGCAGACTGGCTTCAAAATAGATATGCTTGGAGCCAGAACATTTAAAGTCAAGAAAGTCTGAAGTGCACAATCAATTTTTAGGATGTTTTTCTAGGAGTTATCTGATTGTGAGGCAATATGAATGTTGCAAATCCAACCCCTTACTCCTGTAAGAAAAATAAAATGCAGTCTCTACTAAATAAGAAATAGCAAATCTTTTCTGCAAACAAAAAAATTAAAATTCTCCTTATCTAAAGATATGAAACAAATTAAGTTCGGTGGTGGCACATTCTGCATAGAGAGCTCCTTTTCTTTCTTGTCATGCTTGGCATCTTGTTTTAGGATCCCTCTGATGTGGTACTCCTGTTGCAAGAGAATTGTTTCTAGTTCAGGGAAAGAATGATGCGTCTTTAATAAACAAACCTGGGAGCTAATACAAATCCATGTTGACAAATTCTTGTCAAGAAGAAAACCAAAGAAACAAAATCAATACATAGTCTTGCATTAAATCACATTGTTTACAGATAGATCTCCTGAAACTTTTTTTTTTTTATTTACTAAATATCTGTCCCTGATTAATTTAGAATAAACCAGAATTTGGCTTTATAACAACAGAAGTTTTTTTAAAAAAAGTTTACAGCCAACCTCTTCAAATATTCTGTCGTTTTTAAGGAAAAAACATTCCTCCCAGCCTTCCTTATTCTGACACCATTTTACTTTAGAAGATCTCAAAGTACAAGTGAATACATGACACTTGCAGTGTCTCCAGTGTACACATTTTACGTTTGATTTATGACATTACTATATAGGTGCACTTGACAGCTTTCAGATTGAAGCAGAGACAAGAGAGCTTTAAAGTGAGATGGGTTATCTGGGTAAATCTATCAAGGGTTCGTCCTGGGAGAACAAGGAGAGAGGCTTTGTAGAGCCCTGCTGTGTAGCAAGCCTCCATGCTGAGCACATCCCAAGCTCCCTGACAGTTGCACTCAGCCTTCACTGTAATAACGAATAAAAGGGAGCTCCCTGTAGATTACAGATCTTCCGTGTTTTGACATTGACCTTAATACATAATTTAACCACAAAGCCTGAGAAGTGTGGAACAAGATAAGAAAAGACCACAGAACTGGCAAATAAAGTGATGTTCAATCAGAAATCATATTTGTTCCTGATAGTGGAGATGTGGGCATTAAAAGGGGAGACAGAGAGGGATTGAGAGAGAGAGAGAGGGAAAGAGAGAGGGAAGAACAGTCTGGTTTATTTGAAGACTTATGGATCTCTTTTAAAGGACATATGGTTGTCAAATAAAAGTTTGTCCTGGATTTGCAGTAAGAAATAATAAAAAAAAAAAAGTCAATGGTTATTAAATTTTCATAGACACCAGGTTGCTGCTTTTCTCAAAATACAGTAATGGCATTTTCCATGTTTGCCTCATGTCTGCTTTTGCTTTTAACTCAATGGACTGCAGAGGGGGTGGTACATAGAATTACCATAAAGCTGTCCTTAGGCATATATTTGGACTAATCAAGTTTAATATCTGCCTATTCTAGACCTTATCTTGGGTTTCTACATTAAAAGAAACAATTGTTTGGATGCTAAGAGTCTGTAGGTTTTTCTTCTTATTTACAGAGAACACTCAATGCACAAGTGAAATGCACAGTGGGATGGGCTGCTTGCATGGAAATGGCATATTTTTACTTTAGCAGAAGAGGCTTATGCAAAGGAACAGGATTTTTAACATAAAGGGTGTGATGGTCGGTACTGTTAAAATTAAACACAATTCTTATGGAAAAAGTATCATGAATAAAATTATTTACAAAATAAAAAAAATACTTTTCAAAAATAATGGAGGAGTTAAAAATTGTTGGGAAAATATCTTTTCACCATTTGTGTTGTTTCTTTTTTTTTAAAATCCCTATTGGATAACATATATGGGCAGCTAACTGCACATTTTTCCTTCTAATTATTTTTATATAGTTCATGACTCCCCAGTTTTTCTAATGCTATAACAGCTGGATGATGTAGGCTTTGAGAAAATTCCCATTAATCAGTTATATTTTAAATTGAAAATATTTACAATTAATGAAATTTAAATTTAAATTTGACTTTGATTCTGGTTACAAAATTTAAATTTGGTGCCTCCTTTTGGATGGGTTTCCAGACCTGTCCCTTATTCCTTATTTTGGGATTGTGATATCCCAAAATCCTTCAATACCATCTTGCAGGCATCTTGTGGTTTTCAATGAGAATGGGATTCCCTTGTGTTTGAGCATATATACATAATTGGGCTGGTTTGAGATTAATACCTTTCCTCGAGTACAAATATTTGACTCATAATACAAAGTCAAACCATGAGAATAAAGAATTAAACATTAAAGACAATATACTCTTTCATGTATAAAGATGGAATTGTTTTTCTTTCATTTCCAAAAGCAAACAAGTGAGCAAGCCACTCTAAGGGAATTAGAGCACATCAGTATTTTCATTTGGGATCATTATTGCATGCACACTTTCAAACAGTATGTTGAAGTATGGGGTTTTAAAAAATACATATATATATATACATATAAAAAAAAAGTTTTCAGTATGATTCCTCAGAGCAGTCTGCAGACCACAAATCTCTCATGTTTAAGACAAGGTTTCAACTCAAAAAAATTCAATGGTCCTACCATTATCTCCCTCTCACAACAGCACTCCTTGTAACCCCTTTGATGGGCTCACTTTTGTATGAGCAGTACAACCTATTTAAAAAGGGCTGAAAACTTAGTGTTCAGCTGCCTACTACATTTTTGAAGAACATGATGAAAGTTAAAGTCCCAAAGCTACATGGAAAGTTATTTTCTGGGATTGACCATCCCAGCTTAGTCCTCAGGATTCAGATCTAAATGAACTTCAGAATGCTTGCACCAGGCTTGTTAAGTCTACAGTTAATGCCTTCACAACAACTTTTCAATTTGAAAGATTATGGAAGAAATAAATAGAGGAAAAACACAGAACTCCATCCCAAACATCTCAACTATTTCTGGTCCAGCTATGCAACTTTCCATCTGTGTGCTAATAGCAAATATGAGGCAAACCTCTGTACCCATATGGTGAGAAGTGAGTGAAAAACTCCAAGAAATAGCTCATGGAGATGACAGTCACTGAGGTGTTTTCTTACCTAGGAGAGGAGACAAAACAATTTTGTTCTGCTGAAAATAGTTCTGCATAAAGCCTGGCAGGAAGGTTGGCAAGGCAGGTTCAGAAATAATGGAGAGACAAACTCCTTCAGGTTTGCTGATGTTAGCTGCAGTCTATTAGATACTTGACCATTCATTTGGATTCAAATGTGCTAGCTTGTCTTTCAAAACTTCTGTTACACAGATTCATCATTTTTCATGGCCATTTTTGTTTGATTTATAAAATAATGCCACAGGTTTCCTGGAAATTACATTGCTAAAAGTAGGAAGTTACAGGTTATGCCTGTTGTATGACATTGCCATAACAGGCTCAACTCCAAATTTAGTAGTTTGCCTTACTGGCACACCAATCTGAAGGTCTGCCTGTGCAATGCATTACAAACCAGGGTGATGAGAGTCCAAGAAAGACAACAAATGGTAAGAGGAAGAGGGAAACAAAACAGAGTGCTTTGGATTTGGCAAAAATCTGGGTAAGTGTAATCTGGTGTGACATTTCCCTGTCCTCATTAGGACTAACTTTCACAAACTGATGGAGAGCTGGCAGATCTGCAAATCTTCTGTGATTGCCTGTAGAGACATAAGGACTGGAAATGCAGTGATTGCTCACAGAGTGGCTTGTGGAGTTGTTTCTGACTTATGGATGGGGGATGTTGCTTTCATCACAGAGAGAAACAATTGTGGTAGCCCAGCAATTTTATCAGCAGACCACCAAGAGGATCTATTTCAAGGTCTAGATAAACAAAAACAAAAGAAGAGCCAACTGGAGCTAAGCTTTCCTTGAGCAGAAAAATAGAAATTTATTTTCTCCCTCCTAAAGAATCAGTACCTGGAGTAGATAAAATTCTCCAGTATTTTAAAAGGATGGTGAATGCTGAAAAGGTAAGGAGAAAGCTCAAGCAAATGCATAGAGGTTGTATGAGTACTCTAAAATCAGATAAAACATAAAAGGGACTAGTTTTTGACCAAGTTTGGTGAATAGATGGACCATATTTTTCTCAAGAGTAAAGTGAATGAAATGGACATTTGATCTTCAAAGTTCCATCAGGTGATAAAAATCCTCTAGAAGAGATATTATTGATAATATAAATGGAACAAGAGACTAACAGCACAGACTCAGAACTAGCCAGCCCTAGTGAATTTAGGGCAATGAAAAGTGCCCTTATTCAAAGCTGCACGCTTTGAGATGAATCAGTGGAAAGTTCTCCAAATGCTCAGACTGAATGCTTGAGCCTATGTCTGTAAACACCAGTCAAAAAGGTCTGTAGGAGAAATGCAGGTACTTTTTCTTTTTAAAAAAAGACAAAAGTAGCTTTTTCCGCTGATGCAAATGAATATAAACCAGTCCAGTATATGTGTCAATACACAGAAAGGAAAACAAGCCATGTGTTTGCAAAATCACTCAGACTAGAGCAGGTAATGAAATGAATAAATAGTGTGCAGAGGTGAGCTGTGCATTTGCTCAACAAAGAAAGATGCTGCAAAGTCAAAAGAATGCCTAATAAAACAAAGCACAAATGGCCTCCATGTGATGCACAAATTAGGCCCAGGAGCACAAATGAAAGAAGTGAGAAAAACTGAAACACACTTGTTCAAAAGAAAGTATGGAGTTGGAGAAGTCAAAGGTGAGACTGAAATCTGAAGGCAAGGGACAAATTCCAGGCCTGGCCAAGTGTGAAGTGTCACTGATGTTCAAAGGCACAAAGAGTAAAACAAGACGTTGTGGTAATGCATTAGGGAGAGCAAGTAGTCCATGGGCATAAGTTTGGTCTCGTCACTGAAATGTGTGCCAAAGCCCAGTAGATTCATAGCCCCAGGAACAACCTGAACCAGACATGAATGTGCCAATGCGTGAAGTGAAGTGTGCTTGCAGAAAAAAGGGGTCACCTGGTGACATTCCAGGTACAGTTAATGGAAGACGCAGAATGTCTTACATGTGGCACTAATAAAAGTGCAGCAAAACATGACAACAGATGGCTTCATTCACGGGATCAGTCAGAGCAATAAAACAGGCTTGTTCTTTGTAGCTGTGGAGAAAAATAGGAAAAAGGATTGGTCTTAGATTTTGCAGTGACCACAAGATGCTGAACAAGATCATTTAAAAAGGGAAACATTTCCATTTGCTCTCAAGGAACGAAATGTTTGCTGAGATGGCAGAAGCCAAGTTCTTCAGAATATTAGATACAGAGGGCGGGTTTTGGCAGGCTCCCCTGGACACTGAACACTTCAAAATTTGCTTTCAAATCACCATTTTGCAGATGCTGCTTCCTGGGATTGCCTTTTGGAATCCATTTAGCATATTGCAGAAAAACACCCCAAACACAGGGAGGCCTCTCTGGGGTGAAAATACATGTGAATGACAAGAGAAATGGGCAGCACCACTTTTTAACATCAGGAATGATTACAGGGAACACTAAAAATTGCAAGAAAAAGAACCCTCAAATTGAACAACTCCAACTTGTCAATCTCAAGCTAGTAAGAGAAGTATTCAGAAAATGAATGATGCCTAATTCTTCTACAGAAGAGGACTCGAGGGCTATGACAGTGACACAGGACAGATGTATGAATGCATAGTCTAAATAGAACATATAATAGCCATAAAAAGTTCTGTTATTCTGTCTAGAATAAAAAGACTAGACATTAAGCATTAATAATTTTTCATGAAACACAAGAAAGGACTCACTGAAACATTACCAAACAAGCTTACTGCATTTTTTTTTTTCCCAAAGGCTGACAGAAGGCTGTGAATATGGAGGTCCTGCTGAGACATGAAGCTGTAATTGTAAGCAACCAGGTGACCTAGAACGAGGTACAACACAGTATATGACTACTACAAATGGATGAAGCTTTGGATTTACCCTGGATGTGGGATGAGTTATGCAAGCAGTCGTATGAACTATAAGCAGAGAATGATAAAACACAAAAACATTTCTCTTGCCCACACTGGATTATCTGGAGGTCAGTCACAAAAAGTACAAGAATGGCAGTTATCACAGTAAGGCAAAGCAAAACGTAGGGAAGATGTTCATCAAGAAGGACACCTTGAATGACTGGTCAAAAAACATACCAGTGAAGTTCCACTTTATTCACAGATGAGGCAGGTATCAGAAATGTTGAATGTAAGTGGCACTGATTTAACTGAATCAAGTAAGCCTCTGTAAGTTAGCCTGTAATGCTTATATTGTTGATATGTTCCAGGTTCTAAAATCAGAAGTGAAACATGATTTATATGAATAAGCATAGCATCTCTCAAGGCATATCACTAATTGAAAAGACCACAGGTTTAGCTGTGATCAAGCGTGTTACAACTGATGCATAACTGTTAAGAAAGCGAATGGTTATTTTTGTACTTCACAAAATCTGAACTCCCAAATGTTTCTACAGCGTTTGCATTTTAACATACAACATCAAAGGCTTGATTCATTCACCCATGTATAAGCTTCTTATTCCATTTAAGATGCACAGACATACCTGAAACATCCACAAAGGAATGATGCAGGACTTAAAGGAGACCTGTGCATTACTACAGTGTAAGCTGGAGGCCACGGTGGACACATAAGGGCATCTCACATCCCATAGATACCCATAAAGACTCATAAAGACTCCAGAAATTCTTTAACCATGGATGTCAGAGCATCTATGGTTAAAGAGTACACTCTCTCTGCATAAGGAAGAATTTGCTCGGGAAACACTTGGCACAAGAGAACCCTGGGAAAAAAAAAAAAGTCAGTGATACAAGACTACATAGGTACCTGAGACATAGAAACAAGCCTAAATCAAAGAGCAATGTATAACTGTGATTTTTGGCAAACAGCCTAGAGAAGTCAAAATGGACAAAGAACTGTAAGAGCCACCAGGTGTTTGCCACAGCCCAGAAATACAGACCTCGGCAAGATTACTGCTGTCAGAAAAAAGGAGTGAAGATACATCACCTGGTTTACATTCTGGGACTTGAGCCAGTGAATGGACTTCTCAGACAAATGTATCATTTTAGTACTGGGCTTATAGGAAAACTTATTTAAATTTTAGGATTTGGCTGATATCCCTGTTCTTCTTTTAAATTAGAGCTACAAGGTTGCTGTATGAAAGAGCTGGAGACTTCCCCCGGTTAGCCATCCCAGCACAAGCCTGGTACAGCACTTGTGGCTTGCAGGGGCCTGGTGTTTAATGTGGTTTTGGCTATTGCCAGGGTGAAGGCCAACATGACCATGGTTTTCATGACAATGATGAACAAGCACCAAAAAGCTTTAAGAACAAGATGTCTCTTTAATCATCAGCACTTACCTGCCCAAGCTGAGCTCAAAGTCGCCTTTGTACTTCTATCAGCCCTGGCATTGAGATTAATTTGGCAAATAGTTGGATTAATTTGAAGGCCTGTTTACCACTGTAATTTCTTTGAGTTTTCCTTTCACTTATGCTGTAGCCAGTTCACACATCAATCTGTCCTCTGCTGCCACTTCATTCCATAGGCTTCTTCCTCACATCCTGTATCCAAGGCAGTCTCTGGGCATCCAAAACAGGTTTTGTTAGACCTGAAAGGTTGCAACAGAGCTGTGTTGAGTACTGTGATGCCTGCTGAAATGGAAGATGCACATGTGTAGTCCCAGGGAAAGAGACCTTTCTTGTTCAGAAGGGTAGAGATGGTTGTGACATGGCAAGTTTTCCAATGGGGCAGGGTATTAAAAATGCCCATGGCCCTTTGTAGATAAGAATGAATCTGTGCTAGCAGAGAATTGTCATTTCAAAGTTGTTTTCAAATTACAGATGTAAAGAAAAAGCAACGAATCGCACAGAATTGCTCTATTTGCTTTTTCTTCTCTTTTAACTCGCACACAGCTGAACCAAATTATTTTATGTCCAGTAAAAGTCCTCTCCCATAAATGTGCTGGCTGTTTCCTTTCATATGAATTTTTTCCGTATGCTTTATGAACTTTTGAAAATGCAAGGGGAATAATTGCATTGTTGATAAAAATATAGCATAAGTTGTGGAGACTGCTACACTAATGAAGAAAGAAAGAAACATTTTTTTTAGAGTCAGAAAGCCTGGGGCAAATGAAAATCTTCTTGGAAACTTCAGTGGTAGTTTTGCTTGAGTGCAGATTATGGACTCATGAGCTCTGTGAGTGGACAGGCATGCCCATATAATTTTTACGACATGTGCATGTTATTTAATAGGATGGTTGCACACAAAATTCCCAGCCTGGAAAATCATTGTCCTAAATGGAACTGAAGTCCCAGCTTAGATCAAAATCTGTCCTTTGCTGCTTTGAAAAATGATCAAAAGCTTTGGTGGAAGTTACCCTCTTTCTGTTGCATACACGTACAAGGTGAAAAGGATATTAACAGGGGTCTCTAAGCATCTCACCTGCTGTCTGGGATTTGGGGTCCAGGACAAACTACATTATGCCCTGTGTCTACAATCTCTTCAGATGAAATTCAGGTAAGATGGGTGACTTTCTTTGTATGGAAGAAGAGGAACATATGGATACAGAAAACTGGTAAGAGGCATGGCAGTCTTCCTAATGTCCCTCAATATATTTTTCGTAAGTAACAAATTCCCTTCTACTAAAAAAAAAAATAGTTGAACCAATTTAATAACATGTTCAATTGAAAAAAATTGTTAAGAGGAGGAAACCTTTTGGGTCCCAATTACTGTTAATTTGTAATCCGGTGAGGTCAAGTACCTGATTAAATATTTATATAGGAGAAAGGTCATAGTCTTTTGTGATCTTCTATGCCCTGTGTTAATTTTCCGTCAGATGCAATGAGTTCCTTTTGGAGAACACTTTATCAGAGAAAGTAAGCCTTGCTCTTGGCCTCTGAAAAGGCAACTGTTGGGTTTTGATGTCAAGCAGCTGAAATCAATCTCTTGCAGTTAGGTACATTTTTAGCCCAAGTTTTTCCAAAGCAATTTAGCGATTTTAGGTTTCTCAGGATTTGAATGCTCACCTCAATGCCTTTGAAAGGCAGTAGACTTTAAGGAAATGAAGACTATCTGACCTCTGTAAATTGGGACACTTTAAAGAGGTCTCTGCTGGACATGTGTGTGTCATATGGAAACTTTTGAAATCACTAGTCACTTTGGAAAATCTTGCACTCAAAGGATACAAAATTTTATTTTTTTTGTCTATTGTAATTTGTTTTGTGGCTTAAACCCCACAAAAGAGGCATGCTGTATCTAGCTCAGGGTTGTCTGATTAGAAAATTAATATCTGAGTGGAATTCAGGCAGTATCAAATGGAACCAGCAGAGATTTGGCAAGGTTTGCAGTTTTCCCCTTGTATCTATGGAGGGGCAAACCACCCTGTCTGCTCCTCCAGCTGAAGAGATGGAGATAGAGATCAGCCAGTCTCTAAAACACCTCCCTTCCTATGGCACTTCATGGACCAGTGCACTCACTGCAGTCAGGATGTGGGACCTTGGACGTCCTCTCAGGGTGAACACAGAATCTTCTAGGGAGTGGTCAAGTGCCTCAAGTGTTCTGTGGGTGCACCCTGATCTGGGACATAGTCTCTATAGAAAACCCGTTTCGTCATTCTCATATTAAAAGTAGTATATTTTTCTTCACACTTTTTTTTTTTTTTCCTTGGGTTTGTTTTTATTCCTGTTTACCTGGATTCATTTTAACTCCTCTCTTTTACAGCATTTTATCTATCTGTGTATCTCCATATGCTATATACAAACACATATTAGAAATGTACGTTCAATCTAAAGGATCTACAGCAGACAAATATATTAGCTAACTTGGAGGCTGCAGAAGGCATTCAGGGTGCAGAAGGTTGTCAGCAATTCTAGTTCCTAGAGGCAGCTGATTTGCCATAACCAGTTATATCATGTATCATTAAAAAATATCTCTGTGAGTGTAAGACATTATGAGGTTTTGTACTTATGATGCATCTTTTTAGCTGTGGAAAATCTGTATGGAGAAATTCACAAGTGCCACTGGTCCTGCTGCAATGCCACACAGAATTCTGAATTAATATTATTGGAATGACCCAGTTGAGTAGAACTTGCACTGATAACGATGCTTTATTGAACTGTAATTTTTTCCCTTTGTAACCCATGGTTGCTTATTGACTGAATTAATTGTCTTTGGCCAGTGGGCACTAAGTAGTAATGGAAGAAAAATATGACATCCATCTATTTGCAGTAATGTTTTCCCTCATTGCTGATGAGGTTGGAAATTATATGGACAAACCAACTGTATCCTTAGGAGGGTAGTATCCTTAATACACTGCCCTTTCATGAAGAATAATTGTGGAATCAACAGAACATATGGCTGTCATAATTTTGGCTACACTTTTCTCTCGTTTGTCAGGTTTGAAATGTGGGCTCTTGGGAGTAGTGGCTATTGGTATTCCCTGTTCATATAATATTGAGTGGAAAGGAATGGTCACCCTGTTTGCCTACTAGTGGGCAATTTTCTAATATGATATTATATAATACTATACTCAGAGGGAAGAATCATTCACTTAAGAATAAGATTATTTTAAATATGAATATTTTAATGTGGAGAGCAAATTCTTGTTGAAGAAATTGCACCTGTTTTTTTCCCCAGAACATGCAGAGTTGAAGGACAGGATATGATCATGTTCATGTATTATCACAGACCCATACATGTCCCACATTACAGGCATAAAATCCAAATAACTTGTGCTTCAGTGAAAGAATATCTTCATAACAGTGACCAGTGTTACATGGAAGAAGTCCAAAAATGTGAAAGAATACTACTATTTCAAGTGGTACAGAGTTCCGAAACTTAATCACCCTCCTGCAGCATAAGCCCTAGATACATTTATTCTGATCTAAAATTTAAGCTTCCCACCCTTTGGGTTCTTGCTATACTTCTCTCTTCTAGAATTTCTCACAGTATTTTCTACCTAAGAAGATACTTTCTTACTGAAGTCATGTTACTTCTCAGTCTTGCTTCAAAAGAGTAAATATGCTGAGCTCCTAGAGTGCCTCATTGTAAAGCATTTTCTTTAGCTCTTGGGATGCTTTCTCCACATTTTCCATTTTTTCCATTTCCTTCTTAGAGAATGGACACCACATGTGTTCACCATTGTCATAAATCCTCTCTTGTTCCTGCATTCCTTGTTTAAGCATGTAAGGGCTGTTCTCTTTTTTTGCCACTGTAAGACACTTTGAGTTCCCATGGAGCTGTACTCATAGTGGAGTTTATTTTAATTTACCTGCAGACATTTCTGTGTAATATTCTGTAGTTGCATGCTAAATGATGACCACAGAACTTCAGGTGCGAGATTATTCTCTGTAACATAAGAGGTCCTATAGCTTTCACTACACTCCCAGCAGAAAGAGCTTGAACACTGGATATACAATGACATTTTTCCAAAATCTATCAAATCTGGGTATTAACACAGTGACAGACTTCTGCAGAGTGACACTAGCCAAATAATTTGACTCACCATGTTGTATTAGATTTTTGTGCATGTCAACAGTCTGTGTTGTGATGTGCCAAAACACTAAGAGAAACAGAGCTCTTCCAAAAATGACAACTTAAGCCCATTTAAATTCTGTTACTTCACTAAGCTTAAGGGTTGGCAGCTGAGAATCCAGCTTACCCCTTCAATAAGACTGTTGCTTTTAGCCAAGGAATTTGCAGTATGTTTTAATGGGGTAAATTAATTACGTAATAAAGAACTTGTGACTTTTGAAGCCAAACTGCAGGCTCCTTTGAAGAGGGTGCACTTTCTAAAATAGAATATTATAGAGCACATTCCTATTCTTAAGTGCAAAAAATATCAGCCTGGCTTCAGATTTATGGGCTGGTAAACTGCATTTTTCTGCTTGTATAGAAAGCCCAAGTAAGGATTTCCTACTGTCATATTAATATTCCTCCCTGGTCATTTTTTTAACTGGTGCAGTTTGGAAGAGGGAAATACTGTGCTTGCCCACTGTCTCGTAGCGTCTGTGTTACTAGAATGGGATTAGGAGATCCAGGGAGTCCTCAATCCAACAGAACCGTAAACTTGAAGAAATCTTAGACTGTAAACTGCTAGGGACAGGACTGTTTTGCTGGTGTCCACACAGTGCCATTCTTGCCCATGACAAAAAAGCTCCCAGGTGCTCAAGTAATAAAACTGAAAAAATATGCAAATAGTCTCCTTGAAGATCCAGTGCTTTGACGGATCAGGGCCACGACTCAGCAGATGAATGATGTTGGCTCACAGCAGCTGAACAAGCCCTATTGTTTTAGGAAGCTGTCATCTTGTGCTCCAAATTCTAATCCTTCATTAAAAATAGCCTCTAGCATATAATTGCAAAAATAGCCTTCCCCACTTGGACTGACAGCAAATTGATGCCACGTTGCCTCTAGCTTCTGTAATAACTGGAGACAGCAGCTCAGAATGCCCTATATTCAGTCCTTTCACTTCAATATCTTGTTGACTCTGAAGCCTAATGATGACTGTCTCAGAGTTCGTGCTATTATTTAACTGATGATCAAATATGCAAGAAACAAGGAGAAAAGTGATCAGCGGGGGTTTCTATCTTTAAAGCATCCAAAACCTAGAGTAGGTTTTGGATTGTTGTTTACCATGTGATCCTTTACCTCAAAATGGCTTTCTTTTGAGGCATGATATATCTCCATAATAAATTCTGTATTTCATAGAAAATATATTTGCTATTATGGAGGACATTGGAACTTGTTCTTAAACAGTCTCACTTTTTTTGTTCCACTTTTTTAATGTTCATAAGAATGTAACTCTGGGTAATTTTTAGTTTATTATGTTTACAATAAAAAGAGATGCATGTTTGTTCAGAGTGTCTTGAGTTTGTTTTCTAGTTCATCTTCTGACTGTAAATGTTCATAGAATGCTCATGTGAGCTGTTGATTTTTTTCCCCATTCAATTTCTAGATGAAAGACTCATGGAATGAACCAATTAAATTAAAGAAAAAGTATCCAAGATGAGACCAAGTGTACTGCAGCCACTTGAGAACACTTGTTTTTTTGAACATCTGGTCAAAAATATCTGTGCCGTTGGACTAAGAGCAGGTGTAGCATTCAGGAACAAGGGTATTAGAGATGCAGATGGACATTGTGTGTAAAAGGTTCAGGGAAAACTCTTGAGAATCCAGAGGTTAAAATAATATCTTCCACGGTAGCCCAGGGAACTGGAGGATGATCTTTTCCTGAGGCTCACTTTTAAATTTATATGTGTGAATAAAGGGGACATTTTAAAATCTGGGTAACACCTAATATGGTCTAAAGAAAATATTTTGATTTGGAATGCTGCAAATAAAGCCAGTTACTGTTCTGTACAAACCTGTTACCTATCAAAAAAGACAGTGCAGCAGTCCTTGCAAAAATGCACTTTTATTCATAAAGAGTACATGCAAGACTGTGAAATATTGTCATACAGTATGACAACAGATAACCTTCTGTGTTACAGATAGCAGAAAATGGGGCCTAAAAAGACAACTGAATTAATGCTAGTGTTCTGTGAGACTGTCTTCATGAATCACCTTAAGGAATTTATGAGAGGAGCCAACTGAGTATGAAACTCCTGTTCTTTCTCCTCTGAAATCCTCCAGGTGTTGGTTAATTTGCTAAGGACTTTCCAGAATGCAGTCTTCTGTGACACAGACACTATCAGGGGTTGCATAAATCCTGCAATGTCATGGGATGACACATTCTGTGATAACTTCTGTAGACCAGAAAACCTCATTTAATTTCAAATATAGGAAGAGGAAGAAAATGTAGTTTTGGTTGGTTTTTCTTTGTTCACTTGTTTTTTTTCAAGATAAATGCTTTTTGCTGAATATTTGCCACTCAAGAAGCTTGGTTACTTGAGGCAAACAAAACATAATATGGAGATTAAGTCCATTTTTCTATAATCTCTGCAGGGCTCTGTAGTAACAGAATTTTTCCATGATGCTATGAAGACTATATCAGAATTTTCAAAATGTTTTGCATTTGCTGTAGTAGAAGTACAAGCAAAATTACCTATGGATGCAAAAGAGATTAAAATAGATATTACCAAAAAATTTGTTTAATGCAGTTTATAGTTTATTTTGCCAAAGCACTTTTGTAAAATACTGATATTCTTCTTTTCAGGTGGATTTTGAGTTGCCCTACTTGTAACAATGTGTTATTATTTTAGTTGTGAATATCTGTTCACCAGGGTGATAATAAACATACACTCTGCTTTCCTGCCTCTACAGAGCTGGAGGCGGGTTTTCACCTTGTCCTAGTTAGACCAGTCATTGATACAATGTAGAGGCAATCATTAAATACAGCTGTATACAGAGACCCTATGGTTTTAACTGTATCAGGCTTTTCTTGGCCCGGTAAAGAAATGCCAGAGGAGCTTGCCTGTGCGCATAATGACACTTTCAGGAATCAGTTGCTCCCCTAAACACATCTGACGAACTAAGTAAGTATTAATTACCTAATTTGATGTAGCTTGGTTGATCTGTTTATCAGACAGAAATTTTGTACATCACGTGTGTCTTTTATTATTGCTGCATGTCATACTGAGGTGGGATTTGCTTCAATTTTTGAAGGCTTGTTTCAAAAGAACATAGCTAAAGTTTGCAAGAGAATTATTTTTGTAATATTTTCCCACAAGGCTGGCTTGTCAGCCTTATCAAGGCGCTTTATGCTCTCTCTTATAATGTAATATTTAATACCTTTGTTTTTTGCATTTGGTTTCCTTGGTACCATTAGAGCAGGACATGAAAAAAAGGCAGATACAAAAGTGTAAGTGTTGCTTTGGCAATTAGTCTGCTGAACTATACACGACCAGCTGGATGGCTAAAGAGCAGGGTCCTGATTCTGCAGGCACCTACCAGAGCACTTCTCCTACTTCATGTGAGCGATTCCACCCATGAGTTCTCACTGAGAAGAAAACCCTGTCCACTTTGTTGCATGGGGAAATACAACGTAACAGACATGGCAATTACTGTGGCAATTTCTCCCCTTGATTTGACACTGTAAATGCATTTGAAGGGGTAGGGCTCAAATGCGAGGTGTGTATGCTTGAGTCAGCCAAACAACTGCAAATGCAAGGGGTTCTGTTGAGTGGGTTTATTGCAGCCTTTAGCAGCCTGCTCAAGTACTTCAGAAACAACGTTTCATTTCTGTGCTTGCTTGGAGATGCTGAATTCTGTCCCTGTCCTGAGTTTTTGGATTGCTAAATGTAGTGCAAACTGCAAGAAGAGCTTATCAGAACTGGTGTTACCAGAAGCTAAGAGAACATAATTCACATTCCCAAAATATAAGAACTTAAAATAGAATGTTGTTAGGCATAGGGGTTTACGTCCTGACTATTTTCAACTTTAGTGAGAGGTTCTCATCCTGAATTTGTAGATGGTGAATTTAGATTTCTACTTCTGGTAACACTAAAATGCAGACCCTTCCTCTTCCTGCTCATTCCCATTGGCAGTTCACTGAAGCTTTACTAGGTCTCAGCTGCATCCTCCATAAATTGGGAAATATGCATTACTTGGATCTTTGCCAACTCCTTCATTTTTCCTTCTTCTGAAACTTCTGAATTGTGCCCAGTAGAGCTGTCCGAAAAAGGCATTACAGTCCTATTTCTACCTCCTACTTCATATATTTACTCTCAGTCTTTGTCCTCTCTTTCTTCAGTTCCCTATAGGATATTTTATAATATATAAAGTATAGGGGACTCTTCTTCCATTTTTCTAACCTCATTTTTATTCTTTGGTTCCGGCCTACCTACTACAACACTCATCTCCACTAGAAGCAACATCCTTTGAATAAAAAAAAATAAAGAGACAGGCCTTTAAAATAAATCGGTCCTTGCTAAGAGAAAGTGGGAGATGACAGCCATTTTCAGACACCATCCTTGAAGGGAAGTCAGGCACTCTGTGTAGATTTCAAAGCTCTTTGTTGCCAGAGAACATTATTTTACATTTGCAAATGTCATTCCTTTTAGTAGCATTCCATGTCAAATCTGAACAGTATTTTGAAATGCCCTTAATTTTTGCTAAATTAGCAAAATATTGTAATTTGTTAATTTGAATGAGAATTCTTATCCAGTGCACACTCTTTCCATGAGTTTAATTGCTGCCACCTTTTCTGAGTCCAGTTGATAGGTCCTACAGAATTAATTTCATCCAGAAAAATCTGGTGTAAGATGCACCTGGATTTAGGTTTATTTTTTCTGGCTTTTCTGTCATTCTCAACCCCAAGAAGCAACTGAACCATTACTGAATTTGTTATGAATGTGGGATATGATACTTTAGCACATATTGGGTGGTATGACAAACTCAAAAGGCAGTAAATATCCAGCGACAGTCCAAAAAACAAATAGAAAACTAGCATTTTATCTTAAGCTCTTGTGAAAGAAAATAGTGGGAAGTATCTACCTGAAATGCATAAGATCTGCTTGTGTTTTTCTTCTCTTACAAAAATATTCATGGATGTCTTTTTGTTGTTTAAACAGAGCTAGTGAGACCACATATAGGAGACATTTTTCACTCATTAAGCTTTGTCATTTAAGTCTCACAAATTGCATGCCCTCATTAGCCATATTCTCAGAGGTAGACACCTGAAAACTCCAATGTTCAGGGTAGAAATTATTAATCAGCCCTGAAAATTGATTTGCAAGGGGTAGAAAATTTTTTTTCTTACCAGCACTTCTTCCACTAAGCAGTGTTTCTGACCATATATGCTCTGCACAGGGAAACTTTTGTAGTGTTTGCAATATTGTTTCAGAAATGGTTTTATGATTTGTGTCTTCCAGAAAAACATATTCCAATAAAACAGCTTTGACACTTGCTTCACCTGGTTACTCAAAATATTAACATCTCTGTTGAGTGAAAGTATGGCAAGCACATTGAGGACATAGTAATCTTGGGCACTTCCTCTTTCATCACAGACAACTGACACAGAAATTGTTCCAGCTAATTTCTTTTTTCCCCCGGCAACATGGTAATCAAAGACTTTAGGGAGATACTCAGTACGCAACCATTGAGATGTTGGCATGACCCCAGGAGATTTTAGGTTTGCTTCAAGGTAGTAGTACAGACTTGGGTTATCAAGATCACTGAGTGCCACATTAACACATGTAAATGCTCCCACCATATATTAAAAAAAAAGAAAAAAAAAAAAAAAAAAGAGAGAAAGATTCATTGAACTGTTTGGGTTCTAAACAGTTATTTATTTTCCTGCTGGGGACATAGGAACAAAATCAGGCCCTCCCTTTGTGATGCACCCCACAGCTCTGAGACAGCTTGATGGTGGGCAGCTGTTCCTCCAGGACACCAGAGCTGGCACACCCTGTGGGTAAAGCAATGCCACCAGAAACATTAAATGACATTTCTGTAGGGAAAACACAGAAGCCACTTGGAAATGTTTCTAAATCTTGTGCCTATTTTTGTCTGCCTTAGCTCAGCATGTAAAGTGGCTCTGGTTTCAAGGTTTCTCAGGCACCTGCCCATCCTCAGGGCACCCAACCCTTTTGGAAGAAGGGAAACAGAAAAATCAAGAGTTCCTCCTGTTTGTCTGTCTTTCCACCTGACAGAAAAGCTCTTTAGGGGTGTTACACACCCCACTCTTTAGAGAGTTGGGGTGTTTCTCCTCCTTAAAGTCAGTGTCTCTTTCTTGTACCACTTACGCCAACCCTAGGTGTGGGCACTCGCCCAGGTTGTGGTGACATGGAGGGCCCTTTGCCCAGGGAAGGAAAGAGCTCTGGGGAAGGAACAGCATACCTTCAAAAGTTTCAGCCCTCCTCCCTTAAGTGAAAACTGGGGATTTTCCTCACTGTTCCTCAGGTCTAGGAAGAGATGATGGAGCCCAAGGGTGTCTAGGTTCTGTCTGGACAGAGGTGGCCAGAGAGGTGTGGGGAGAGCTGGGCCCATGGAGCACTGTGTTGGTGGCTTCTGGCATCTTCCTGATGGTGCCACCTGTCTGGGTAGGTAAAATGCATGAGAAAGGAGCTTATAAGGGGAAAATGCTGAGCACAGTGTTGCTGTGGGGCAGCTCTGGAAAATGCACAGGAGTCCTGATGATTTTGGAAGGCATCATCACCCTGGCCATCCCTCTGAGGGACCCGTGGTGGCAATGGGGCAGGCAGTGACCAGTGGCTGAAAGAGGAATGGTGGTGAAGCTGGAAGGATGGGACACGAGTGACAGAGGATGCGAGAGCCCTCACGTGCTCCTTGTCTGTCTGGTTAAGTCTTTCTCTGGTTAGGACCACATGGATAATTCAAGTGTTAGGTGGGTGAACACTTACAGATTTTCTTAGGATTTAAGGGTTAGTTAAATATGCTCCAACAAAAAAAAAAAAAGAAAAAAAAAAAAGACAAAAAAAGGAAAAGTTTTCTCACTTTTTTGATACAGTACTTCTGTTATCATGATATTAATAATTTCGAGGACACTGTGGAAGACTGTACTAAGCTGTTGCCGTGTCAATTACACAGAGCTATATTTTTGTGCTCATTATTATTCTTGGATGTCTCTAATTTACATCTAAATGTACTGACTAATTTTGATTCAATCATGTCAAAAATGATAGGTCATGTGTGGGAGGAGATGACAGCCCTACCATCAGGAATTGCCAGAATGTGAATTCCTCGGGGCAATGATTTAATGCCCAAGTCAAGCAGTGCTGTCAGAATTGGAGGCCAAATTATGACACATTATGCTGTACTATGGACTTGCACATACAATGCATATGAAAAAAGTGACTGAGATTGGAGTTATTAAACTATGCTTTAACCGCTGCTACATTTTCCTTCTCACTCTCACTCTCTCCCTCCTGCTGTCTTTTTTTTTTTTTTCTGTGCTCACTGCATTTGTTCAGAGGTACTAATAATGGTACAGAAATCTCTTCTGTAACAACCAACATCCCAAACCATCCTGAACAGCAGCCTGTGATTAAAGTGGGTGATAAAATAATGGCACTTGATGTACATTTCTGCTTAGCCTTTCTTTAAATGATTTACACTCTTTTAGTAAGCTATATGTCAGCTAGATGTTCTGTGAAAGGGCAGGGCCTATTTGTTCTGTTGTGTCTTTTTCCCAGGATATAATTTTTTTAAAGGAATCCACTGTCTGGATAAACCTGCTGAATAACCTTCAGCAGCTCCTGAGCAATCCACAGGAACTGATTTGCATGTTGGATAACTCATCCTAATTATTGTATCCTATTTGCCTTTCTTTGTTTTAGCTTAAGGGGATTTATCTGTCAGAAGTGAAGTGTTTTTTGGTTTTTTTTTAATGAAATATTTGCTTTTCTATGTCGCCTTTTAATACTGGGAGAGAAGGTACAGAGCTGTTTACCATGAACACTATATGGGCAGTCCATTGCATATTCTTGTGCAATCAGTGTTGTGATTAACACTTTAAAATTCTTGGTTTAAGTCACTGTGAAGCTGTTGAATTTGATCTTGTATTTTCATATCAATACTATAAGTTCATCTATTGTAATCCTAAAATAATGCAATAAGATACTGTGATATAATAGCTGAGTCAAAGTAATTGTGTTTTTTCAACTATATAGAATGACTTTTTAAAAAACCAAACCTTGAGGTATCAAATAATTGTGTGAGAAGTTGCGGTAATTGATTTTATTAGCACAGGAGTGAAAAATTTTAATGGTGCACATCTAATTTTTGAAATGTTTAAATGCAATCCATTATCTTTTTTGAAGTATTGGAGATGAGCAAAAAGGAAATTTTTTTGTGTGTCCACAATCATAGCATTTTAAGCGTTGCTTGAGAAGTAAACTCTAGGAAAGAAAACTAACATATAAGCCTCTAAGCTGAGAATGGACACTTGAAGAAAGGCTGTTGCTGGATTTGGAAAAGATTGGATTGATTGTCAGCAGGTTTGGATTGTTTGGATGAAGTGCTGTGGCATTTTCAGAGATTTGGAATTCTGTTTATAAACCCTTAGGCTTAATGTTCACAGAGCCCCAAATCCTGAGAAGTAACTCTCTTCCCAAGTAGATCTGCCTTGCTGCAGGCATGAGATTTGTGTTCTTTCCTTACCTCCCTGGAAACATCAAAATAATTGTTCTCAGTTTCTCAGTCAGGCTGGGGTTGAATGCCAGCCTGGGAACTGTCTCCATGTCGGATGTGGCTGTGGCTACTTGTAACTCCAAATACCAAACCATGTCCTGAAAGTACAAGAGGTTTCCAAATGGTTTTTTTGTAGTCTGTGGGCCATCCTAACAACTGTTCTTGATCTCCTTTGAGGCCATAGGAAAAAAGGACACTAGGATGGATGGACTGCAAGGGTCAGATCTGCCAGCTGGATTGATCAACCCAATTTACATTATTGAAATGCAAGCAACAATTTTTGTCGTGCTAAGGGGAGAGTGTGTTACCTCTCATGGAGGTGAGATAAGTGCCCAATGTGTTAAACAGCAGAGGAAGGTCCCTCCATCTTCTGGAAGAGTTTTCAGATAGTTGGGATTGTTCCCAAAGTCTCAGGATTTTTTAATTAATGTAGTTATTAATGTCTGTGCCAAAGCCGCAGTGCTGGATGCTCCAAAGGCTGGTACAGACAGCAATAGAAATGAAAAATCCAATCCAATCAAGTTCCTATTTCCCAGTGGTCACTCTTGGGAAAGAGGAGAAGAATTGTCAGGATTTGGAAGGAAATCAGTGAGCAGTTGTATGGACTGGATCAGATGTTGGGATTGTGAGAGGCAACAAGGACAGTCTAGAGATCCGATTTCACTTCTGCAGGCACGCAATTGAAATTCCTCCTTGCACTGACATGGTATAGAAATGATCTACAGCCAAGTGGATTTCATACTTCAGTCTGTATTTCCCTGAATGTGGAGAGTTCCTATCCTTGATAATTAAACTTCAAAGCTAACACCCTATTAAATGAATACAGCTATTATTTCAGTCTGTTTGGCCACAGTTAGTTGACATTGCAAAGGCATTAAAGGGGGCTATAAACTTCATTGCTTTCAAACAAAAGTGTTTAGAAAATATAGCAAAACCATTAGGAATATCATAATCTCATTATGTCTGCTGATTTTTCTGTGTGCCTGAATGTCTCTTTTCATTGCTTAGAAAAACACATACTAAGCTAGTTTTCCTGACTTCTGATTGCCATGGGCTTACTGAAAATCCAGGACAAGCAGTCTCATTCCAGCTGCAGAGGGAAAGTGGACCATACCTCTAAAGGCAGAAAGCCACAGCTCAGTAAGCTATCTTGCCATTTTTGTGGTATCTTAAAAAATCACATTATTATATCAGACCCATGTAAACTTGTACATTTTTATACAAAACTATTTTTGGATTTCTGTTTGTGATCCTATCTAAAAAGGGCAACTCCTTCCTTCAGATTTCTGACCTCTGGAGGCCATCGAAATGTTGCATATGGAGCTGTGTCAAGTGTCTGTCATCCCATTTTTGCCAATTGTTTTAATTCCATTAGTTCCTGATTTTCCTGGAAATTTTATGCATTTTTTCCAAAAAAATTTTCCTCTGTTTCACAAACAGTGAGACTCCTTAAGTAAGCTGGTCACTGGCTTATCTAACAGTCTTGTTTTCTCAAGATTAGGGTAGAGGAAGAGGAAGAGCCAGAATAGACCCTGAGATGCTGTTTGAATAACTTGTGGCTTTATTAACACATCTGGGAACTATCCAGCAATAACTTGTATAGAACAGATCATTCTTCCTTCCATAATCCACTCCACCTGTTGGAGGACTGCCATCAGGATGACTGACGAGTGTGGCCATTCTGGAATGTTTTCCAATTTTGTTTTCCATGTGGTCAAATGATGAGACATAACCTCATTCAGCAGCTTCTTTGGACCCACAACCCCTCTACCCCTTTGCTATTTTCTGTTTGCCAGTCTGGTAGGTCTGTTATCTCCCTGCCCACACTGGGCTCTTTTCAAGTTCTAAAACATTGAACATTATTTTTCAGGCTCTTTTCTGTGTTTCTGAACACCTGAAGTGACTTTCTTCAACTTGTCCCATCTGTAATTCCATACCAATGACTCCCTGGCCAAATGGAAAGGAAGGGAAGAAATTTTCCCTGGTCAGAAAGAATGTACCTTCAAGCAAACACGCTTTTCCTGAGCTTTGTCTTTTTAAATGCACTGTAGGCTAGGACCAACGTACACCTGTTTCCTTTCCCCATCTACATATCTATGATTTGTTTTAGTGCAAAACCAGAAGATGGTGGATTATCTATGCCAAGTACAAACAGTAGCATTTCATTGTCTTCTCTCTTCTTTTCAGTCTTACTGGGTTGGCCTTGCTGGGCTGGCACAAAACTGTATTTCTGTTGTGTGTCAATATAAAATGGTATTATATTTAGTCATGGGCTCAGGTGTGAGCATAATTGATTTCTTCCAGTTTAGGTATTTTGAAGTCCAGGTAGACTATATTAGTGACTGACCCCTTCTCCACAGCCAGCTGAGAGATAGACACACATTCAGAGGGAAAATCCCACATTCTTGGTGACATATTTGCCTGACAAACCTTTTGTCCTTGATGTACAGTGGGCCAAAGTGGTTAGATACAGGTTGAATAGCACAGATTCACTCTGAACAGTACTTGTGACGATAAAAAAACCAACCTTAACTGTATTTTTCCTTAGGGAAGTTTATCTTTCTGCCAGCTAGACCAGCATAGCACATCTTGACTAAACATCTCCACAAGACTACATTTATTAAAAATAGCTGTGAAAAACAGACATTGAGAGGTTCTTATAATGCCACCCCATCCTGAATAAAAAAAAAGGACTTTTCGAATGTGTTCTTCCCTGCCCTTCCCTGCCCTGCCCTTCCCTGCCCTGCCCTTCCCTGCCCTGCCCTTCCCTGCCCTTCCCTGCCCTTCCCTGCCCTGCCCTTCCCTGCCCTTCCCTGCCCTGCCCTGCCCTTCCCTGCCCTGCCCTGCCCTTCCCTGCCCTTCCCTGCCCTTCCCTGCCCTTCCCTGCCCTTCCCTGCCCTTCCCTGCCCTTCCCTGCCCTTCCCTGCCCTTCCCTGCCCTTCCCTGCCCTTCCCTGCCCTGCCCTGCCCTGCCCTGCCCTGCCCTGCCCCTTTTCCCCCCTTTTCTTCCCCCCTTCCCCCCCTTTTTTTTCCCTTCTTCCCCACCCCCCCCCGCCCCTTTTCCCCTTTTTCCCTTTTCCCCTTCCCCCTTCATAGAATAACATTTTTAGCTACAGAGATACAAATCTTACAGGATACAAATTTTTGTGAATTTGACAAGCTATTTTTTGAAACTTCAGGATTTGCCAAACATAGCTTGAACTTGCAGAAGTTCTGTAACTTGATCCATAGATATATTTTCAGTCACATTATCCACAGAACCAATACTAACTGTCCAGGGAAGACTTTCTCTTAGCATCCCCAGTCATGTTTCCTCTCTTCTCCCAACACAGTTTACCAGCCATTTCTGATACAAGCCATTTCTTTCCATGTTAGCAACTGACCCACAATGCCCTTTGAAAGACAGGCAAGAGCAGGAAGCAGAGTTTGGCAGAGGGGTCAGAGCTGTCCCTGTGTTAAAAGGAAGCCTAACCCTCAAAAATGAGAAGTAATACCAGCCAAGAGAAAATCTGCACTTGTGTGTAGGAGAATGGTGAGGAAGCCAGTCACTGATGGAATAGGATGTTTGTAAAATGTTTTGCACAGAAAGAGCAGCTCTTAGAAAAAGACTTGGAGGTAATGGGTTGCCTGCTGGTGGAAAAAGGGGCTAGCAGGACAGAACATCCAAGTCCTTCACAGAGGACAGGTTCAGTTTGCATTTGGTACTCTTCTTACTCATTACCCATCCACGTGATGTGGGAAATCTATCCTCACTGGTGTATAAAAACATTCCAAATGAAAGCTCATAATGAGCAAAGGGGCAAAAAAGCAGACGCACTAATTACATTGAATGGTCCAGCTACAACCTGTTACTGCAGCTTCTGAAGATTAGAATAGAAAATACATTTCTTCAAAGTTATGTATTTCTATACAGAAATCTTTCCCGTTTGTTATTATGGTAAGATGAGTTTATTATTCAGATTCCAACAATACTGTTTTCCAGATGTGATTTCACTAGTTACTCCAAGCTATTAAACTCTCAGTGCCCTCAGACTTGACACATATTTGACATATAAACATTACACAAGTAAAATAGAAATTCCTTAGAAAACTGATCTAATAACATTGGAGTGATAACCTTTTAATGTTAATTTTTAATGTTAGTTAAGGATAATATGAATTACCAACAGCAAAGACTAGGAAAGTGTATTAACAGGAGAATGCCTGTGGTGTAAAAAAACACAAACAAACAGAGCAAACAAAATACTGTAGCTGGAATCTGATTTGGAGAACTGCTCTGGGGAGTCTGTATATAAGGTTTTGCACAAGTGTGTGTTCTTATGTGGGCAATGGTCACATTATCTTGCTTTGAATGATCAGTAATTGAAGAAAGGCCTTCAAAACAGCTGGCACGATGTACTGGGTTAGGGTGGACTCCCTTGGTTTCAGTCATAAACATGAGTTGAGATTGCTGAGGACTTCCTTTCTATGGCTCACACAGGGAGAATGGGGAACTGATCTTTCTGCAAGCACTTTCTGCTTGCTTTCTTCTTGTTCTGCTTACACCTTTGTCTGAAAGAGTAATGCTTTTGTTTCTTCTGCCTGACTTGGCTGAATGATTTACATTCAGAAAAAATGGTTCCCTGTGGAAATAACAGTTATTAATTTCAAGTACTAAGGCTAAAATAGTCTTGATACCGTCATGATAAAGAATAGTGTGGTTAGAATCACCGTGGTATAACATTCACTATGACTTTTTTAAATGTTAATTTGGTCTCTTAATTTGACCTCCTGTTAGGCACTTTATGAAATGAAGATAAAAATGGAAAGGGTAATACATTAATGCTTAATCCACTTAATGAAGTAGGATTTCCATTGTGATTCCATATAAATTAGTGTCTAACTTAGACTATTTTACCTGACATAATAATAGAGATTAAATTAACTCTCATCTGTAAATCCTCATGGTTAATTTTGTAGTGGTCACTTTACCCTTGTGGATTGCTGCATTTTACTATTGCTCAGGAGACTCAGATTGTAGTTTTCCTTTGTGCTGTGTTCTACATACACCAGTTGTTTCTCTCCTGTGTCTGATACTCTACAGATGTGAAGAATTTTGTGTATTAATATATACCAAGGGGAAGGTTAATAATAGTATTCCTCACACAGGATTGTTTTGAGATGGGCTGTACAGATCAGCATGTTATTTCACTTCTTTTCTTTTCCTAAATCATGACAAGTGATGAAGAAATGGAGGGGGAAGAGAGGGTTTGAGTATTGTGATTCTTGCCCCTTGAACCCCACAGGGAATAAATTGTTTGCACCTAAGCATCTTACAGTCTTCACGGCTTGCTTTAAGACATCCAGATTTGAAGGTTGTGCCCTGTGGATATTAGCTATTGCCCCCTGAAATTAATCTTTCCATGGTGCATGTATGATTATTGGTGTGGGAAGTGACAGATTGTGGATTGAACCAATGATGTCAAAAGCATGAATGGCTTTGGTTTGAGCTAAATGTGCCCTACCCTGGATGGTCTGTGGAGCCTGCATGCAGGAAACACCAGCAACACATGCATTGCTGGGTCTTAATGTTGGAGGGCCTGTAGAGCCCTTAATCTGTGTTAATCTTGCCTTGCCAAATCTGTGCATTTCAAATCAAAACAAGAAGACAGGAAATTGATTATCAGGGCACACTGTTTATGGAAATTGTTTATGGGACAGGCACATTGTTTAAAAGAAATGAAACACACTTGACCGTATATGTTTGACTGAAGTATTACATGCGTTTTGCTGATGAGTTCATGAGAGCTTGGTGGAGTTAATTACACCTTGGGCTGATTAAGTTTTCTCCACAACTGCTTTGCAGTGTTGCAGCCCCTGTGAAAACACTGGAATTACTCTTCATTTGTAGGTGTGTGAGATCAGAATCTGTTCACTCCACTACCACTGGCCACAGGCAGCTGCTTTTAACATAAACGTGCTCTCCCCTTTTGCTGGTGGATTTGATGTATATCAATTCTGTATATGGTTTTGGTTGAGTAATAAATTCCCAGTTATTTAGTACAGTGTTCTACCTCTTCATTTACATCAGCAGAACTTTTCCATTAATGTACAACCTTGTATTCAGTTGGGACCAAATAATATTCCATGTGTACTGATTTTAGTCTATTAAAATATTACACATTTTGAATTTTTAAAAGTAACCACAGGAAATTCAATTCTTTCTTTCTTTGAGTTTCATTATTCCAATATCAAAAACCATATGTGAGTTTTTACTCTGTTGTTTATTGTAACATGTGGCTGAAAAATAATATAAAATTGGGACTTAATTGGACTAAACGCTTGGCAGACAAACTGCATCTGGTTTAAGGAAAACCCAAACATCTTATTTTCTGAAGACTCTGAGGCCTTAAGAATGGTAAATTGAGAAGGATTTAAAACAAATTACTGAGCTGGTTAGGTAAGAGAGCCTATCAACCATGAGGTTTGAGACCTGATTCTGATGTTACTTGCTTTGGTAAAAATATATCAGTAGCTCTACTGCAGTCAATGGCATTAAAGCAGTATAAAACCCATTAATGTCAGATCAAGCTCTGGTCAGTTATTTGGAATTGGAAGCACTGCAGTCCAAGATCTTCACTCTCTGCGTTTTGAAGTGTAATGGCTCAGTGCACCAGGCCCCAACAGCTTTATAAGCTCTGCTGGTAAAAATCTGCTTTTGGCTTTTAAATTCAGAGGTTGTCTAGGCCCTGATTTGTTAAGGTATTAGAGTAATGTAAAAGGAGGGGAAAAAAGGGAATATGTACTTTTAAAGTGTCATTTTCTACTGTTTGAAATGTGTTCTTCCTTAACCTGGAACCTCAGTTGGCTTAATCAAATATCACACCAATGGGAATCCTTAGACAGAATGGCAAATTTAAGTGCTCTCACTCTCCGTATAATCCACACTTTCCTTTAACACTAAGTCATTTCAGTTGTGTGTGCTGCAAGCATTGGAACAGAAGTGTGGCTGGGGCAAGAGCTAGACAGGTTGTTTCACTTAAGCAACATTTATGCCTTGCTTTCCGTCACGGCAGAGCATTCCCAGGCTTGCTGTAGTGTTTCTCTGCGCTCCTGGCATTCAGGGTAAATATCCTAAAGCTGCTTAAAATTAAAAAGTGAAAGTAGCTAGTGCTCGGATATGGTAATTCCCATCTGTGGAATTCAGACATGCTATTGTGAGGGAGAAGATGAGACATGGAAAAATTAAATGTTGTTCATATGATGAAATAGTAAGTTGGTAGCAGAGCCTGGGAAAAGGAAATTGGATCTTCAGATTGCCAGCCCATTTCCTCCACAGCATGGACTCTCGGAATGGGCATTAATACCAACATTTGTATTTCCATGTCAGTTTTTTTCCCCAATGAATATTTATCTGCATATGGTTAGGGGAGGAGAATAAGTGTAACCCTCATCTTCCCCAGGGTACTGCCTTTAACCATTCATGGGTACATTATAGAGGAAGATGGAAGATTTGTGTGTCAGTAAGTTAATGGATTTCTTTATCACCCACTTGGGTTTCAACCTATTCCACTCAAAACTGATCATTTGCAACAAACATGCCAACACTGAAAGCTGTAAATTCTGAACGTTAATTCTGTGAGTGGTAATCCAAGCTGAGAACAAGGAATTAAATGGTAAATGACCAAGCAGAAGAGAACAAAAAAAATCTGTCTGTGACTGGATTCAGGTCTAAAGAAAAGACAGATTGTTTGTTCTGTGACGCCAAGGATAGTGCATATTTCTAAACCTTTTTCTATTTATTACTATGAGGTATTTAGATTGTGCCAACTGTATTTTTCGAAAGCAAAAGACAAGCAAGCAATTTTAATTTTTTTCAGTGTGTAAGAGAAACAAAGAGAAATTTATCCATAAAAACTTTTGTGGGGATTCAGACCCAGTAAACCAATCTTCTTTCCACTGGGTATAAATGAGTTTCATAATCTTTGCTGGATTCAGGAAATGGAATACTTTTTGTTCTTTTTGCTGTGTTTGGAAACTCATAACAGCTACCCAAGTTTTGTCTATACTCAGTGCTGCCTATCAGGTCTACACTCAAATGGAGGCAAATGCCAAAAGATGCAGAAAGCCTGGGTTGCTGCATGTGTTTCCAAAAGCAACTTGCTGTATCAAACAATAACATGCCATAAAAATGAGACACAGACTCCATCTCTAAAGCACCTTACGAGAGTGGCAAAATTCCCACAGTAAGAAGTCTTTTTTCTTCTCTTCAGCAAAGCTGAACCCTTGGGAAGGAATATACTGAAAAACATTAGACCATCTACTGAAGCTGCACCTGGGAAACTAAAGTTTACTTCATTAATTTCTCATCTAGAAAATTGTACCTTCTCACACCATCTGATGGAAATAAAGTGTATGTTGCTGGGATCAGGTGCCTGAGATCAATAATGATATGGTGAATGTAAGCTATTTTTGGTAAATTGGCCTTTATAAGAGATGAGGCAAATAAGTAAAAAAAAAAAAAAAAAAAAAAAAAAAAAAAGCTGGGAATTTTGGGAATTTTCTTGAAGTACAAGTGCTTATAGGGTTGCTAGACCTCAATCTGGATTCCTGGGAAGGTTTCAGGAAGGCCAGTGGTTTACAAAGGCAAGTGATTTTTGTTGAGCATACAAAGGGTAGCCAAGTCTTGAAGCAGCATCCTTGCTCAGGAATGGTGCATTAAAATGATCCTTCCTGTTTTTGAAGCTAAAAGTTGTAATGAACATTAATTGCAAGCACTCTTGCATGCTTTGGCTCCAATTTAGTCTCCATCTAAATTAGCTAGAAATCTATGGCCTTGATTTATTGCATTTGCAACAGTCGCACTAAAGGAAGGTAATTCCTTCTGAAAATGCCACATGCAGGCAGGAACAGGAAACCAATTAGGAATCAGTGGATGATAAATGGGCATTTTTACCAGCAGTTTACTTAATATCCCCATTAAATAAGCCTCTTTGCATTTATCATTTCATTCTCCCTCAGTCTATAAGGTCCTTTAATTGCTGCCTAAATGAGCCCTGTGTTTCAGTCCAAATTTAATCTTGGATCAGGAGAGAGAGATCCTTTCCAATGCTTGCCTGCCCAGCTGCCAAGAACTGTCAGAAATGATCACAGAACTTTGCACATTTCTCACAGTCTCATTGGAGAAATGTAAGACTGACAGAAAAAAACCTCAAAAACCCCAAACCAAAAACGCAGGACATAGTCTTGCTTTAAATTGTAAACTACAGTGTAAGCAGCCTTTTTCCTCAGTTGCATTTCCTGTTTTGTTTTGTTTTTTTTAGGTTGCACTAAAACTAGATGGAAGTTGTAATGTTGCTCTGTGCTTTTTCGTTTTGGAAAGGTAACTTCAGTGGAAGTAGATGTGTGGCAGAACTAATGAAGTGTTACAGATTTTGTGCAGCAAACAATTACTGGCTGGCTGTGGCTGAGTGGGTTGGTTACTGAACATGTGATTTGTGGGTGGAACATTGCATCTCCAGGCTAAATAGCAGTCAGTGATAAAGAATCCCAAAGAAGTTGTCTCAACCTGCCTTGTAATTATTTTGTTTTTTGTAATGCTCAGATTTGGGGGTCTGGGGTCGGGGCTCTTGAAAACAACAAAATAGTTGTTTTTGAAAAAATTTCGTTATTTCAGAGATCTTCTGACCTTGGAGCATAAGCAGATGTTCGTAGCATATGTAGAGTTCATGGATCAGCCCCCAAACATAATTTTTGATGTTTGAATGTAAGGGGACATTCCCATTTAGAGTCAACTGCTTTCTGAAATGCAGTGGACTTTCACCTGGGTGGTCCAGATGTCAGACCTTGTACCAAAAGTACAAAGCCAAATCACCAATGCACTAAACCTCACATATTTCTGAAAATTGGCAGCAAATAACAGGCCCAGAGGAGGAATATTACCCAAATAGTCAGTGCTGATTTATCTTCCTACTGTCAAAAGCATACACATCTGTCACGGTACAAAGAGCATCCCAAAGTCAGTGCTGTTAACTTGCCCTTAATCCACACCCTTCAGCTTCTAATTTAAAATATATATCAATGTGGAGCCTGATGTTAGTGCTAGAGTACCTTGAACTGATGTCAATGAGACAGCCTAGGACTGAGTGACTCAAATCTTGTGTTAAATAATGATGAGTGTTGTTACAATAATCCCTAAAACTAGAAGGATGACTGAATCTCTTTTTGGACTTCTCCTCCTAATACCATAAACAAACAAATATCACAAGAAGAGGAAGATATACAGCCTCTGGGAAGCTCTGACCTCAGTGATGGGATTATAAACTATTTGCTTTATATATGTGCTTGTCTGCTATTTTTCTTCCTTAAAAAAAAAAAGAAAAGAAAAAATAGTAAATTCAGAGCATATAGGTGATAACAGCATGGGAAACATTAGATGCATCTCAAAAATACTTTTCTCTTAATTCATTGAAAGGTGGTTGAGTCCACTGTCATGTGGATTCAAGACTGTAAGAAAAAATCATATACAAAAGCAATTGTATTCTGTTGAGGAAGGGAAATGATTGATGGGCTCGAGGGTGTACTAATATAAGATTTGTCTTATTTTACTGTCTCCATTAAAGATTCGAAGGTGAGAGTAAGCAGGAAGTTATTTACATTCAGACGTGATACAAAGCTGTCATCTTATGCCATCCAAAATCAGTCAGTTTCGAGTATTTTTGTCTTAATGTTTTCTTTAAATCATTCGTCATCCCAGGGACTCTGGGGAAAACCCAACCTGAAACCTAATATTTCAGATAATGAAGATGGGATTACTGCATAGGAATGGCTGTACCAAGCAAGACCATAGGCCCATTTATTCCATTTTCTGTCTCAGAAGTGGCCAATAGCAGATGCTTAGGGAAGAGTCTAAACAGGGCAAGCATTCAAGGATACTTTCCCTGAATAAGGAAACAGACGTGTCAAAAGATGTTATATCCATTCAAACTAATATATTCAGCATCTGAGAGGCTGATAAGGACTACTTGTTACTTGTGTTCAGTTTCTGACAACTAGCAGGTACAGTTTTAATTTTTCAAAAAGTTGTGAAGAAAAGTAAGTCAACAAAATCCAGCCATTCTAGGGGAGGTGAGGGAGGTAAAATTCTGCTACCAATTCTACTGGTTTTCAGGAAAAAAAGAGTTGGAATAAAAGGCCCATTTTCAGCATGATATTATGATGTTGCTGTGTGTGATCCCAAACATTTAACAGACCCCTTTATAATCTGTGAGGACTGGGGGATGAAAATATTGAGATCGCAAAATCGGCAAAATTATTTAGGTTAGTCCAGATGAAATAAAACTGTGAGGAACTCTGATGGGACTTAAAGCTAGGTGACTGGGGAACATGATGTCAGATGAAATTCAGTGCTGACAAATATATGATAATACGTATTAGAAGAAATAATTTGATCACTGCCTTCTAACTGAACTGAGGTTGCTGCAGAAAAGGGTTTGCCAGTGGACAAATTAGTGAGCAGCAGTAGTGAAAAAGAAAAAAAATGTTAAAATGAAGGACTAGAGAACACTGAAAACATTGGATTGTCATGATGTAATTTTAACTGGGAATACAGAGCATAAATAGCATGGGAAATGGATAGAAATTATAAAAGGCAATGCCTGAACTCTTTATCTAATGAAAATGAAAAGGTTACAGGATGAGTGGAAAATTAGAGGGGAGCATAAGGAATGTATATAAAGATATGAAGGACATAAAATAGATATATCAAGGGTTCTTATTTATACTTTTTCCTTAAATGGAAAATAATAAAAACCACGAATAAGGCTGCAGGAGTTCAAATGTCTCTTGGGCCTGTCTCAAACTAATGAAAAATATAAAAATTTTTATGCTAACAGGGTACAACCTCTGATAGCCTTTACTGAGTAATTTCCTTGCTCCTTTCCTCCCTTTTGCATCAAGAAAAGCTGAAAAATAAAAAAGATACCTAACCCTAGTTTGGTAAATGTATCTTTTTGAATAATAATGCAATATTACTTCCCATTTGATAAAAATGCAATTATCAGACTTCTTGCTGGCCAGTTTAAACATCTGATGCCCAAATATATTAGCTTCCTTCTTTCACGTCATTTGAATCTTGAAGAGCTGTGGCTGGGTGATGACACAGTGCCAGAGCTAAGGTTTGGGAAAGCATGGACTGCCAACCCTCGGAAGGGGTTATCTCAGCCTGGAATGGGGCTCCCTTGCCCACAGGAGTCTAGGGATTTCAGCTCTTTAAAGACGTGTCTTGCAGATACTACATGACTTATCCACACCACTCCTTGACACTTGATGCTGAGGCAGTAACATTACCACTGAGAAATACAGACTTGTGTGGTTAGAAAGTTCTATTTATGGGTAGAAATGTCTGTTTTTATATGACACAGGAGACAACCTTATTTTCTTGACCATATTAGTCGACAGAATTTGAAAACTTTGGACACTAACAGCTTTAGGATGCTGAACCTGACGTTGCCTGCTGAGGCATAGACAAGCCCCATCCAAAGGGATATAGCCACTGGTGGCACTGGTGAGTGACATAAAACTTCTTGTCATGGCTTTACATTGCCCAGGCATTCCTCTAAGCTGGTGGCTCTGGGGACAACACTTCAGGTGGGTCTACGGCTATTGCAATGTCATGAAATTAGAGTGTAAGAATGCCACCTGACAATCTTATGCAATAAGAGTGTAGAAGGTAGAAGCATATTTATAAAAACCCCTTTGGTTTACTTTTCTACTACAGCAATAAAGGTAAGAGCCTGACCCTTTCTGAGCGTGGATATGTGGTGTGCATGTGCTCACATGTGTGATACATGGCTGAATCTGCTGTATTTAATTCTTCATGCCTAATTGTGGCCCTTTCCTTTTTTTATGTTCATATATATTTACATTCAGGCTGGAAAAGAGAAGGCTTTGAGGTAACTTAATTGTAGCTTTCCAGTGACTGAAGGCAGTCTACAAGAAAGATGGAGGCAAACTATTTACAAAAACGTGTAGGACAAGGGGAATTAATTCAAACAGAAAAACAGTAGGTTTAGATTAGATATTAGGAAGAAATTCTTTACTTTGTGGGTGGTGAGGCACTGGAACAGGTTTCCCAGAGAAGCTGTGGATGCCGCACCCCTGGAAGTGTTCAGGGTCAGGTTGGATGGGGCTCTGACCAACTTGGTCTAGATACCGCTGCTCATGGAAGAGAGTTTGGAACTAGATGGTCTTGAATGTTCCTTCCAACCCAGGTCATTCCATGATTCTATGATTCCATGGTACACAGCAGCTCGTGGCTGGGTGTATGTGTAGCCTTTTGAAGAATGGGCCTTCTTCAAAGCCAGCTGCTATGCAGCAACACCTTGAAGTGAGGGGGAAGCCTGGGTCCCAAAAAGAGGGATCCCTAGGCCAGAACAGTGCAGCAGCTTGTTGGCTTTAAGGAGGAGAAATCCTCCTTGGTTTGGTTTGTAGGGTTCCCACTTGCCTCTATGCCCCACCCAAATTCACTCAAGCTCTGAGAGGGAAAAACAGTTATTCCCTCAGCAGATCAGCCATTACTCTGCATTACCTATCAGTCAGCCATAGACTAAGTGTATGCTGAAGCCTTATCCCTCCCTTACAGATGAGATAACTGAGGGGCAGAGAGCTAAGGTGAGGGCCCAGCATTGCTAGCAGGCTGCAGGCAGAGCCAAGGATAAAAGCCTGGTCTGTGGCATGACATTTTGCCTTTGCAGCTTTGCAAAAGCTGGACTGCAAGGTCACTTGGGTAGTGCTTGAGTCTTCCTATTTGTTCTGTAAAAAAATGTCTCTCCAGATTAAAAAATAATAAGAAATGTCTTGCCAGAATAGGGTGAATTTCTTTACAAAGTCTCTGCCCATTATTACTTGGATTTTTTTTTTTTTTGACAGCATAGCTGTTATGCTGAAGTTGGCCAGTGAGCTATGACTATACAGAAAGGAGGAGAAAGAGGAAAAAAAGAGTGCATAACTATTTTGTGTCTATGCTAAATATCTCTGTAATTTAACAGTATGTATGTGCCCTCATGAAAATCTGCACACTGCATAAAACAAAGTGCTGAGCATCTTTGAAAATGCAGGCTGTACTAGCAGAAATATAATTAAGAGAAAATACTAATCGCATTTATATCCAGGGTGACATTGCAGGTTAAGAGTGCATATATGTTTGTGTCTGAATTTCAGTCTTAAACTTGAGGCTGAATCCAAACAATGTAACCTCAGAAAAGTGGTGAATAATATAAGTAATCCTTTTCCTGTAGAATATTTTTGACTTTGAGAAAGTAACTGTCATTAATTTGCAACAGCACATCCTGGTACTCTTAAATAAGTTTTACCCAGGATAACAATCTGGCTAAATGAGAAATAATGAGAAAACTATTCTTTACATCATTTCTTGAAACCAGTGCTGGCAACCTGATCAAACCATTCAGCAGTGAATTGTTCACTATGTTCATGTTGCACAGAACTTCACTTTTGGAAGGATTTGGATATGTTTTCATAACCTAGCAATCTTTTCATTGAACATGTGTGTGCTTAAAACTAACAAACTAATTTTCAATTGCCCATACAACTGTGGTTTCATGAATACAGTCAGAACATGAGGCCATCACCTTTCCCCCTTGTACAAATAAAGCTTGCTCAGTCTTGATGCTAGACTTTCTAGTGTTGGGGATGAGCTGAGGAATCATGGGGTTCTGTCATGACATTCTGCTTTGGAGAAGCACTGGAACAGAAGTAGAACACATTGGGATCAAGGATAATCGTTGGGATCAGGTGGATCAAAGATATGGTTGCTGTTCTTGGCCATGACATAAAATAGTGGCTGTAGGGAAATTCAGTGGAGCTCTGAGGTTTAGCATGTCATGGTCCATCCACAGAGAGTCCATGAAGCATAATTATCTAGACTGTTGCATGTTGTGGAGTGCTGTGCAGTAAATACTTGATGTAGAATTACCTTCCTTGTGGATTACGTGAAAATATAAAATGCTGACATTTCCCAAATAATTTGATTCAGAAAAAATTAAGGAGGCTATTAAAAAATAATAAAATATAAAGCACATTCCTCAGCTAGGCTCTTGGTCTCTGTTACATCTTGCAAGTATTTCAAGCTGTATAGTCCTTAACCTTAATTCCCCTGTGTTTGATACAAAGTGAGATGATATGGCATTTTTGGGTAGCAGCTCAAGGTTGAGCTGTGATTTTACAAAATCAGCAAAATTTCTGTGCCAGATACTGTGTCTCATCATATTCTTTTTCATTCCTACTCCTGCAAATCTTGTCACACATTATTGCTTAATTATAGAGCAAGATGCAACAATTAATCTGTAATGTTAACTATTGTACTTTCATTTGTTGACATAGAATATTCAATAGCAATGAACAAGAGAGTAAACTGAGATTGTCCATAAACTTTTATTCTTCCCTAGCTTGGCAGGGGTGGCAAGAAAGAAGTGTGGAGGGCTTTGTATCACCAGTCCTCATTACATTCTTTTGTATTTTGACTATAAAATATGTGCAGCAAATCCATGGTGACTCGGGAATGCCATGGTTGTCATTATGCTGTGCATTGTGGCCACTCAGAGCTGGGGGCAGTAGCAGAAATGGGATTCAGTCCTTCTGTTCTTGCACTCCAGGTTTCTCTCACCTGGGAAACTAGCAGCCATGTGGGGCTTACAGAGCAGAAAGAGATGTCAAGTCTGTCTGGTGGAGACTGATAAATGCTGGAAGGATGAAAGTAGTGTCATTGTACCACAACATCACTGAATAACCGTAATATGGTAGTGAGTCCCCCACAGTCACCAGCCAATTGGGAAATATGATTGATAGGTAGGGTTTTGGGAGAAAATTCTAACTTTTATGCTAGTCTGAATAAAAAAGTGATTTTTCCTACTCCCCTCCTTGACCAGGAACAATGCAGTTTATGGCTGTTATAATATTATTAATTAATTATAAACAATGAATTAATAAAGATTGTGAATTGGTCAATGGGCTAACACCTCTGTCATATCTAACTTCAAAAATTCATCACTTTTGTCATTCTGCTGCTCCTCAGAAGTAGGGGCTTTCAAGAAAGGCAGTACTCTTTCCCATGTTGATGGATAGAGGACTTGGAATGAGATGAAGAGAGAGAGTCAGCAGTCTTGCAAACAGCTTACATCAAAATGGATCTAGAAAATTAACACAGGTCAATCCCTCCAGCAGGGATGAGATCAGAAAGGTGTACTGGAAAAGAAAGTGAGACCTCATCTTTACCTTATGTAAGTGGATCTGGAGTTAAGAAGATTGCTCATTGTGTCATCGCTTCTAAGGCTTAGAGGAAAGGTTCACAAAAACAATTTGTTAGATGCGCTTCTCATAAAGCCTAAACTGGACAATGTTCTGTTAGCTCTTTCTTTCAATTTGTTTGAAAATTCCAAAATCTGCAAATTTCCCCCCCCCAGTTCTTGTACTTTCCTAGTTTTTGGAATAGTAGGGGCCAGCTGGAGGGAGAAGTTTGTAATGAACTACAGTGACATTGCATCTCCCGTCTGCTGATTTATAAACACTCTTGAATATAGGTAAGCAAAAGTATCAATGCCATTTAGTGTAATACCATAACTGTTTTAGGGGAATTGTGGGGTGTGACACAATGGCTCTCTAGTTTCCTCTAGATTTTTCAAGGACCTGGTAGTTAGCATATTTGCTGTCAATCTTAACAGAGGCCTGAGAGTTAAATCTTAGTGGAAGAGATTCATCAGGGTTACTGTCAAGGGCAGCATGATGAAATAGGCATTGCCCTTCATACAGAGAGCACTGACTGCAGAGCTATCAAATAAACTGGTACCTTTAAAATGTACTGGGGCTATTAAAAAGACAGGCTCTTAGATTACCCCTAAATGCTGTGCTTCTCTCGCTTTCATGTCTGCTGCTATTTTATGTCTTTATGGAAAAAAATTCAAAGGGTTGGAGGACAGAGGAAAACATTCTTAAAAAGTTACTTTGTAATCTGTAGAGTTAGCCCACAGAGGGAGAGAGAAGTATTTTTCAGAAGCTTTAAAAGGTTGCAAATCTCTGCCTTAATGATCCTGTTTAGGCCCTGTATTTACAGATGAGCGCATACATACATGCACACGTGCAAAATCAATGTATGCTCATGAAACAAATTTCTCCTGAAGTATTTTAGGAAGATGCTTTTATAATACAACCCTTGCCTAAACCCAGTGCCAAGAAATAATGGTATTTGACTCTCATCTTAAGTTTTTTTTTCCCCTGGATTTCCTGCTTTCTCTTTGGCTCTCTCTTAGAGAATCAGATTCTCAGCAGTGAGGGATTAAAGTCTCATGCTGTAACATTCATCCTTCTTGCTGAATGAATAACATGATTAAGGTATATGGGGAAGTGGAGTGACAGTAGCAAGTTCCATAGGTACAAACCCCCTCAGGGGTTGTGCTGCAATATACAATGATTTATTTGGCAGCTATTTGCATACAACAAACGCTTGTGAACATTTGTCTGGGACTCTGGACAATTTCTGTGATGGAGGAAGCAGATGAAGGCTCATATGGGAGAAGAGCAGAGTTTCTTCCTCCACTACACTGACAGCTCGAATCAGGAGCAGGGTGGAGTGAGGGACTAGCATGTTCTGCATGTGTTTTGTCCCCACATATTGAGTCCTGTACACCATGTTGTGATAACAGCCATCACAACACACAAGGTATTATAAATGAGACAGTGGTGTTTGGGTATCACAGACTAACTTGTGTCCAGCCAGCACAGCCCTGGGCTAAGTACGAGGCCTCGCTGCTCCAGAGTGAAGATGTTTTTTTTCTGGAACTTTGCCATTGGCTGAAGACCTACTTTGCAAAATCCACCTATGAATTGTAATTTCTCTTTCAAAGGCTTGCATTTTTTCTGTAAGGTTCATCCCCTCACAGACTTTATTGTGTGTCTGCATTTTTTTCAATGTTCCTGTAAAAAGAGAGCTTCTATTCCTCTTTTGAAGAAGGAAAATTAAGGTGCTAGAAAGTGAGAGTCAAATCATGAAGAGACCAAAATTTCCAAATGTGGCTTCTGTATCTTAGTGTCACAAATTCTGCTCAACTACTGCTTTTAGTCTGCCATTGCACAAGTTTATGACATTTGATTTTTTTGGGAACTTAAATTCTACTTCTGGTCATTCTCACAGGCACCTCATCTTTGACAGTCTTAGCAGCTCAGAGTCTGTTTTATGTTTTAATAATTCAATCATTTAAATCAGGTGTTTTTTTTGCTTATGTGAGGAGCTCAATCAAATAGAGGCTCTCCAAACATACCAACTTGACTGAGTTTTACACAAGACAGAATTGTTGGGTATCTCTCCATCTTCTCATCCTCGTCCCTTCAGCCAGGTGACGAAGCATTTGTCTTGGCTGTGTGAGAAATGTGGTGTCTGATCTGACTGATACCTAAAGAGATTCGCAGTCAAATTTTTGATACAGAATGAAATAGCTCCCAAGACTGGCTGAAACTGCATCCTTCTCTTGGCAGAATAGCCTAGAGGGAGGAGGTAAAAACTACCTGTGAAATAAGGCACGTGAATCCCACCAGTTAAAAGGCAATGAACCCAGGGTTCCCAGATTCTCATGTGAAAACTCCAATGTGGTTACAAAAGAAAGGTGCAATCTACACTCAGGTTTTGAATGAAAAGGTTTATACAGCTACCCTGGGTGAGCTTTCAGGGCTTTGAGTGCATTGGTACTACTCAAAAAGGAGCTTGAGGCACAGAGAGGAAGAGCATATCCATTTGGAGAGACCAGCATAGGTCCTAAAACCTGTGGATCTGCATTAGCATGGTGATGGTCTGGAGTTGTTCTGGTCTTCTTCACATGACCAGTATCATAATATGGAAATAAATGAAGTACAAGATGTTAAGTGAAAATGGATGTTGGCTTGAGGAAAGATTCCGTGCTATGCCAAGGACACCTGGCTAGGAAGCAGCAACAATGAAAGTCTGATCCAAGAGCTTTTCAGCAGCAAGACTGACAAAGTTTATCTACTGCCTCTGGATATGTGAGGTCTATCTAATGGTTTTATTAAGTCAGTGTATCAATAAGATTTCAAAATGAGATAAAGCTAAACTGTTGTGGATAAATTGCCAGAGACACTTCAAGATACAGACTGTGGGCCAAATTTTATTCTGTGACAGATTTTCTGACTTTGTGTGTTATGCCTAGTTTTCTGTTGGTGTGGCTTCTGTCACCTTTTGTATGACTTGTACTTTTTAATCTACTTCTTCATGCAAGAGGCCAGGTAGCTACCAGTCCACATGTTCTGATTTAAAGATTGAAAAGATAATCCACAGCTAAAATAATGTGTGTTTAATCAACTGCCCATTGGGGTATGGAAGAAAAATGTTTTTTTCTTTTGAATGCCTACATGTATAATTGCTTGGTAGATGGGAAAGATAGTTTTAGACTCTAGTGAAATTAAAAAAAAACCAACCAAACTCTGTCTAAATGTTTTGGAAACAGAAACTTGGCCTGATCTCCTGAGTAAATACAATGCATTTTAGAACTCAACATAAAAAATATACTAAAAATATTTTAAAGGAGAAGCCTGATTGTACTAGCAAGAGTTGGCATGAATGAGAAAGGCCTGCATGACACGATCTTCTGTAGTGATCAAAATGCTCTGGCTGTGATTAAAGTTCCTTTTCTCAGTGCCATAATTTCAATTATTTTAAAAGAAATCTGCTTTAACATATGATCAGCACATTCCTGTTAACAGTCTTAAAGTGCTTTGCTGTATTATAGTGGAAAGCTGCTTGCAACTTCTATCACTGACTCTTCTGTGATGAACCACAATGCTCTCCCAAGAACTTGGAGTCACAGTGCAACAGGGCAGGGGTCTGTGAAAAGCTGCACTGTGCAGATAGGAGAAGCAATGGCAAAGCCCAGTCATAGTGCTGCATGACCCCAGGGTTTCATCTGTTTGTGATTTGTATTTACTCACATTAGTACTGGAAAAAATTTTTTGTAATCTCTCCAGATAGATGAAGTGATTTCTGTTTTTTTCCCCTTATATTCTCCAAAAATAGCTACCTGATATTCTTGATAGGAAAAAACACATTTTCTTTGTGTGTATATATGTATTTTTTCCCTCTTACAGACTGAACGGAGAGAGCTGAACCCACTCAATTTCCATTTTCCTGTGAAACAACTGTGGTCTCTTAAGAAGTTTGGTAAACCTTCATTAGGAATTGATACAATGTTTAAAGCTGTGGCTTAAAAATTTTTGATACTAAACAATATTTTTCTATTTTTGCTATCCTTTTCGAAAACAGACATGAATATTTTTATTAATGTGCAGTTTGAAGTAGACTGGAAATTTTAAGACTTTTTTTTTTTTATTTGGGGACTTCCTATCTCTATGTACATTAAACTGTATTTTTGAATATGGGGCTTGTCTGCATTTTCTGGAATTTTTTGCTTCCAAGGAAAGAGATGAGCTACAGAAAAACGTTAATACCGAAATAAATGAGCAGAAACTGGTCATGAAGGCTTTTTGCCTGAAAATTAGAACAAAATTTCCATTGAGTTTCTAGCTGTTACAGCGATGATGCTACAGAACAATCTTGCCATAGTATGGTAAGCCCAAAATCTAATATGCACACAGATATGTATGTTTATATGTTTAAAAATGAAAAAAAGAACCTGATAGAACCTGATAAGCTTCTTAGGAGTTTCATGAAAGTGTTTGTGTGATTAGTCCTTGTCAGAAGGAGGAACTGCACTCTCAAACTTTAAGTCCTTTCAGGTCTTACATTCCTAAAACCTGATTGCCTTTGGAGCCCTACAATAGCTTTGTTTTTGATGGGTTCAGTTAACATTTATCTCTGGTCTGGGCAGAGATTTGGAAACAGGGGAGAGCTTGTGTTTCAGATGCTGAAACACCTCTGGAACTGGCATTGGTTTATACCTTGAGCATCTTATGATGGGTATTAATAGAGGAGTTACAGGTAGAAACCAATATTCAAGAAAAGCACTTGAAAGATGTTGAGGCAAGAACAAACAAGGGAGTCATGTAGACCCCTGGGAACTTACAAGTATGCAAACCCCACTGCTGAGAACTAAAACACCAGCTGTCAGTCTACCTAAGCAGAAAGTCCAGCTGGCTTGACAATATTTAACACATAGTAGTGAAATGAGAGAAATTTTCACTTCTTCAGCTTGTTTAGAATATCATGTTTCAAAATCAAGACTTTGTTAATGACTCTGCACAGTTAAAAGGGGGTGAAGACTCGCTGCCTCATGCTGCCACCATCCCCTGTGGCTTTCCACCTGGAGACTGAGGAAGATCACAAGCTCTGCTGTAGCATTTCTCCAGAAGCCTGAACCTCTCATTGCCAAACACCGCACCATTTAAGAAATGTGCTGAAACTATTACACTATTTCTTAGCGGGAAGATAAACTAGGAGACCTGTAAGTTTGGCTGAGTGAAATCTTTGGGTGTACCACACTGGGCAGATACTGTGGATGGAGCTTTTGGCTTCCTGGAGCTTGCAAAGCCTGCTATGGCTGTCACTTCTTGCATGTAACCTTGAATGTTTCAAGATAGAGCCTATCTACTTCTTGGCAATGATAAAGTGGTATTAGCCACACAATTAAGATAATTACTGCCTTTCTGCAGGTAGATGGGCAAGGAGCAGATAAGGTTAGTGGGGTTGGTCACCATTTCATTCTGGTGGACTTGTTACAGTGTGTTGTCACAATCTGCCTCTCAGGGAATATATGTAGTCTTTGTAGACTAAATATGTAGTCTTTGTATATACGTAAATATATGTAGACTTTATAAGTCTTAGAAATAGTGAAATAGAATAAGCTCCAAGAGAGTTCCTCTGCATTTATGGTCAAAGTCAAATGCTCCTGTTTTTGCTGTTCTTTCTGACACTAGTGGGTGGAACTTTCGTGAAAAATCTCATGCTTATCTGAGTGCAGGGGGAGCACTGATATATTTTGATGTTTCCTTTGAAAGAAAAGCAGATCCCAGAAATTAATATTATGCTTTGAAAATCTGATACTAAAATGTAGAAGAAAAGTACACAGAGAAAGGAATTTCATGCTAAAATTAAGAGAGGTGGCTACAAGAAGTGTTATGCCAAAAATTGCAAAGGGCCTTGTGAACTAGGAATAAGACATTGTGCTAAAGGAGAAAATAACCAGCAAGAGATTGGATAGAGTAGAAGTCATGTAGGAGAATGAGGAGTCAAGGAGAATGTAGAAGTCTGTGCTTAGTTTCCTACCTAAGTGGATGCTGATAATGCCAACACTAATTGCCAGAGATTTTATCTTTAAGATACCCTGGGGTCTGCTTCAAATGAAGCAGGATGAGTTATTTCAGGAATTGCTGAAGTCAAAACCAGCAGAGAATATGGGTCAAGTGCCTGTAGAGAGCTACCTCCTCAGGTGAATGCCATCAAATTCCCCTCCAGCACCACAGCAACTCATCAGCCAGGTGGGTCATGAAGTTTGCAACTTCCAGTGTTGCCTGCTACACCCCTCTGCTTCTGTATTACAGACCTTTGGCCAAAATTTCTGTCACTTTAGAAGAATGGCAGACATTTTGAGGGTCCTTCTTTCTAGGGTTGCTTTGGCTACTTGAATAATTTGGTATTGTTTAAGGAGTGACAGCATCCGCTCTTGTGCAGAATTGTTAGTTACTCCATGTATGTGCGATGTGTAGGGGATCTGTAAGGTTCTTGGGCTGTTGCAGACCATGTGTCCATGTTATAACTGATTTAGCCTCATGAAGAATAACTGAGAACACTTGTTTTTATAAGTCATTCTTTTTCTTCACGTATGTCACAGCTAGTCTCATTATTTACAGTGTATTTTTAGACTTCACATTTAATCACAGCATAAAAGCACAGAAGTCTGTTTTGCACAAGAAAAAAAAGTTTTTCTTTATCTTGGGGTTTGTTGTTCAGATTATTTTGTTTGTTTGTTTGTTTTTTGGGTTTTTTTTAATAATTGTATCATGTTTTTGACAGCTAAATAAATGGATTTTATTAAACAGGATTATGGGCTGAGATTATTTAGTATTCCTTTTTTATTATCTGGTGTAGCCTCTGCTGGGAGCTGTGAGTTTCTTTTCTTCATTTCCAACATTGATTCTTGCATTAGATGGTTTCATTGAATAATTAATATACTTCCTGTGATTGATGATTTGCATGGCCTGAATATTAGGTTATCAATCATGACCCACTTGTTCTAATGTAATCATATTGAAAACGTGTCAAAAGCTGTTTACCCAACAATGACAACAGGAGCTGTGATATTGAAGGTGCTTGATACACTACAACAGAAAATATCCTGGTTGAACATTCATAATGCAGAGATTATGAGCTCCTCAAATTGATGTAACAAAAGCCTGGAGCCCTTGGTGAGAGTTATCAGCTCCAATAAGAAAAGCCCTTTTTTCAGCTAGAAAATCATACTGATTTCTTTGCCTTTTATCAGCTGCTTAGTGACTTTTTGAGCCTACAGTGTAAAGTAATTACGTTCTGTGCAGTGCAGCATAAAGAAACTGAACAAAAAAATGGGAAGTGTTCTTTTCTTTGAATAAACAAATGACACTGCCGATATCTGTTTTTACTGGAAGGAAAGAGCATTGTTAAGGTCTTTCCACAGTTTGCTTTTAGTGGATTACCACAAACATTGAAAAAGTGGGTTTTACTTCTGTGGGAATCATTAAAGCAGAGCATTACATTTTAATACTCAGCATATAATGCACATTTCACTTGAAGTGTATTTCTTAGCTCATAGGTGCTTGTTTCTGCAGACCGTATTGATTTAATTTCAATACCCTGTTGCTCTTTACCTTGACCAGCTATAGTGGCAGGTTTAGTTGAGTATATTTGTTTCATTCTTTCCTTTTTCCTGTGACAACCCATATTAACATGGGAATTATATTGTGGTTCAGCTTCACAAACTCATACTGATAGAAATGTTTTCTATGACCAAAGTAGAATTGTTCATGTAAGACAAAGCTGCTTAGGTGGAGAAGTCTAAAGCACTGGGCTTTATAATTCTGAGTGGCAAAGAAAAGCCATTTCCTTCAACCTCTGCCTGACTTCCACTCTGGACTGTAGCACACACAGATTTTTACAGTCTTCTTTGTTCACGAAAAGTCATGCAGTGATGCTTCTCCTAACATTTGACAGTGCTTTACTCCTCATGTCACCTTTTGGCTTTGATGGAGCCCTCAAAAGCTTTGCTCCTTCCAGCTCCCTGTTGCTCCTGACGTTACACAACTTAATTGGTGAATATAGACCAAAACCAGACTATTCATCAAGATTAAGAGTGCTGCAGTTTTGTCCAAATGTGAGGACCCTACTAGTCCTGGCTAGTCTTCAAGGCATATAATCATAGAGTTCATACTGATGTGGTCTCTGAATAACTGGCATGGTTGACAATCCTAAGAATAAAGACAATTGGAGAATTTAAAAGCTCAGGAAAAAAAAAAAAGAAAAAAAAAGCCCTACTCTTTGACTCCCCTCCTTTTTTTTTCTTTTTTTTTTTTTTTTCTTTAGTCAAGATTTTACTTTGTTCCACCAAAGAAGAAAAAGTTTATAGGAGCTATGTAGTCTAAGTGATACCACCCAGCAGGAAGGGTAATATCCTGGGATGCCGCCACAGTTTAAGGCCAAGTGTTTCAACTACTTAATATATGACAGTATTAGCTTTGTTGTGTCTCTCAATGATTAAAACAGAGAAGAAGTATGTTCATTGTTACAGGGAAAAGGATTCCTAAAATAATTTTTTATAATAAAACCACGGAAATCTGGAACCAGAGAAAGTGTAGATGAAAAAGACCTAGTCATCTAATTTCTCTGTCAGCATAGGATTTCAGTGTGCATTTTTGGTATATTAGTGTAAAAGGGTTACTTAGAAAATGATACTTAAGCCTGTTGGATTTGAATATAACCACAATGATTCATGATTTTTGTGATTTCTTTTCTTGAATCTCTGTACTTAACTCAGAGTGCTTCAAACACTAGTGCTTCTACAAGCATGGGAAATAAAGCAAATTTATTAGATTGTAAGAAAAACTAAGGTGTTTCCTGGCTTCAGAAAACTGTCTTCTGCTATTGTTTTTTATCACACTCTATAGTTTCAGGATTTCCAGTGCAAGTCTGTTAGAAAAATTGTCTTCAGTTTCCCCCTAATATCTTGTAAGAAACAGACTTTAAAATGAGGCAATAGAGAAAGGGTATGTTCTGAGTTTCCTTTATTTGCCTGATGTTTCTAAAGCCTCTTAATCCCCATTAGTTATCTCTCCTCCACATCCAGGAGAGTTTACAACTGTTTATTATTTTTTTAAGTAATTTGTTGAAAGAAAGAACTCCAGGACAGACACCTCCAGAAAGACTCCCTGTATCTTAGACTGACTTTGAAAGAGTTAGTAAAGGTGGCATTATAATTTTTCTCTCTCACTGGTGACTGATCTTTCAAGTATTTTTGTTTGTTGTGCCACTGCATCTTCTCTTGATTGCATCATGTTAGGTTTTTGCTTGCTACATATTATGTATGAAGTGGGGCAGAGAAGCATAAAAACTACATATCTTGTAAAGTACTGAATTGTTTAATAAAGTTTTCCTTCAGGAAAAGCTGTTCTCCTTTCTGAATCACCATTTCTACATTTTTTTAATTAACATTTTTTTGGTTATTGCCTCAAGACTAAAAGCCCACTAGTTTTCAGTTGTTTAGTTTCTCAGCCAGTAGTAAAATTTTCCTTGGAAAGAAGCAGCATTTTATGGAAACCGTCAGTAAACTGTTTTTCTATGGAAAATATTTGAGTAGCCCTCCTCTGTATACATAGCTATAAAAATATTAGGGCAATATGTGCTAAGTGGGCAGTACAAGGGTTTCAGCACAGAGCACCCGTGTCTGCAATTTGCTGCCAAAAGCATATTACTCTAGCAAGCCATTTAACATAATAGGACATAGCAGGTGTTGGGCCACATCTTCAAACAAAAACCAGGCAATGACTAATCCACCGGAAGGAACAGCATAGCCAAAATTTTCTTCTTCTGACCCACAGGAAAAAAAATCCACCATCCTCCATTGCAGACCTCGTATGTGTGGGATACAAATCTTTCTAAGCAACTAGAGCCATATCTGATACTACGCTTGGAAAAGATCAAAATAGGCATGGACTTCTGAGATGGGATGTGAAACATCTCTCTTAACATTCCTCAATATACCACAATTATAAATAAGTACAAACAAAGTCTATTCCCTGCTGATTCTGAATGGAAAAGAGCTGGAGAGAAGAAGAAAAAAAATGGCTGTATATGTTTTCTTTATAATTTTGGAATGCATTCAGGCTTCACACCAGGCAGCGGAGAGAGAGAAGCAGCAGACACCATTCTCATACTCAACTCAACTTGGAAAGAGTGCAGATTTTGTCATCAGCATTGTCCACAATGGTGTCTTGACTCAGAACAGAATGTTTCTCGGTCTACATTTGTGAACAGTGAAGGATTAAATTGCAAGTGGACAGATGAAAGGTAGTTTAATAGGGAAAGAGGCAATTTAACTCATAGCTTGTGAAGCTGGAACTTCAGGTCTAAGCCAGTGGGAAGGTGGCCTTGCCTCCAGCCTCCTCACCTGCCTCTGCATTTCCATGATTTGTGAGCCTGCAGCACCAGTCTCCCGTAGTCTACCAGAGGACTGATCATGTGTGAATTTGCTAATGCATGTGACAGACATTTTACTTTTGATGTCACTGATGCCAGCCTAAGGTGACAGAGTTGTCTTATTCTTGGCATCCTTGCAAATCCTGTTGCTGCCTGTGGATACTTCTCATAGCTACTGTAAATGCAGTAATCACTACAGAGGTGATGACAGGATATTTCCATGTTGTTTTGTTAACTTCTCCTATGAATAACAGGAAATTAAGCTGGGTGTTGTGTGGTACTTGGCAATCTCTTTTCTGGTTTTTTTTTTTTTTATTTTTTTAAATTTTTTTTTATTATTCTCATTCCCCCTTTCTACTTCTTTCCCTGCTAGATTTTCCATGGCAATATTAGGATGAATGTGCCTGTCAGTTTCAAGCTGTGACTTTTTTTTTCTGTTTTTGTAGAGCTGTCCCAAAGCATACCTGGGAGCTGGGAATGTTAAAAAAGAAAAGGAAGCAGAGGCCTCTGTAGTGTAAGATCGCTGGCCTTGCCTGTAACATGAACACCTGCCGAAGTAAGAGGAGGCTCATTAGGTGACTCTGACTCCTGCTGCCTTTGCTATTTTTGGTCCAGCTGTCATGTGCACGGGGTGATCTGCCTGGCCTTGACGTTTGGTATAACATCTCAAGACCAACCCATTGTACATTTTCCCTCTCACGCCCTGCAACAGGAAGAAAGGCAGCCAACACTGTCGTTATGCTGCTGGGCCAGACGTCCAATTAAGCAAGCATGGGCTGGATGTGGCCAGGCAAGGGCTCTGGTGGGCAGAGGGGAAGAGGGTGTGCAGAGCCATTACCTCAGAGTGCCCTGCAAACCCTCCTCTTCACTTCTGCTGCATCCCTGGGAACTGCCAGGAAGAGCATCTGAGCTGCCTGCAGCTTTAACGGTATGGCACAGGGGAGCAGAGGTCTCCCAGGATTAATTAATGGGCATCCCGAGAACACATTCTCATTATAGCTATAGCACTAGGGTTTTTCCTCATTTTGCACAACATCAAATGTATTAGATAGCATGTGGGGTGGAGGCAGGGAGGAGTGGGGAAGGCAGAGGCTGTGGTCAGAGGGAAGCAATATGGACTGGGAGATTGAATTTGACCCTGTCAGGGGCTGTCACAGGACTTAATATTGCATTTATTTAAACTGGATTTTCTCTGATATAACGTGTCTGACTTTGGGGGAATGAGTCTTGGTTTTGAGGGGTGTGCAGATCCCTCAGGGAATGAAATGCCACTGATTATAAAGAGCTTGTGCTGACATCCTCCACCATGATTTTTATTTGTTTGTAGCTGCTCATTCTTTGTTAGAACACAGAAACGGCTAGGCACGTGTGTTTTGTTTCTTTCATGTGATTTTCCCCACCAGTCAGCATGGCTTATGCTCAATTAATTCCATCAATATACGGTCTCCTCCAGCCTCATCTGCACTTGTGTAGCGTGACAGGCAGTTGTGAATATACCACTAACTGTGTCCAGACAAAGGCGTGAGGAGGCTCCACGAGGGGTCTATTAACTCCACAGACAGACTGCGGCTTCGTCTTCGGCACAGTCCTTTTGCAGGAGGGGTTTCTTTTTTGGTGAAACATTTAGCAAAACGTGTTTCCTCCCTCCTGGTGAATTAACTGCCACTTGGTTGCTGGCGAGCGGCAGCACCGCCGTCTGAACTGCACCCGATGAAACACCGGGGTAGCTGGACGTGCTTCTCCAGTGCTCACGGGCTCACACAGAACACAAGCTCCCTGCTTGGGAGAGCTCAGGAGTCCACCCTGGCTGATCAGGTAGGGCAGGTGATCAACTCCAGCTGAGTGTTTTGATAAAGAAGATGCTCTGACCATGTTCTGTCCTATCAATACGATTAGGCAGTGATGACTTTCTCTGAGAAAGCACTGAAGTGCACAGCCATCATTTAATCTTTTTCTTCATAAAAGGGCAGCAAATTTACTGATATCTTGGGGCCATGTGATCCCCTCAGCAGTGAGGCAATGTGCTTGCAAGTGGACTTCAATGTCCTGAAGAACACGGAGGAAAATAAGAACAGCAGTTTTCGACTGAAAAAATGATCTTTCTGTGCACTGGGTATTTCAGAGGCACGAAGCTGTACTAATTGGGGTGTAATGACTAATCCCATTAGAGGTGCTGTTTACATATTACCTGCTTTTTTGAAGGTCTAGAAAGCAAAGTAGGAATAAAAAAAAAATCAAAAAGGAGAGAGAATATTATTTTAGAACTGCTGTGACATGAGAATGTGAGAGATGTTAGTTATATTGAAACACTCTTTCAGCCGACAAGGTCACTTGTGGCAATAATCCGCTCATTAGAGGTGTAATCCATCACTCAAGTAATATCAATTTAGTGCCAGGGTTTTAATGCAGGTTGTACTAATCATTAGCGGCAGTTTGTCAACTGCATAATTCACCAGGGATTGTGGGTATGCATGATTTAGCAGGTGACCCTTGACCTCAGTGGAGTAAGAAGCCTGCCTTAGAGGCAAAATCAAGAGGGACAAAAAGCAGTGCTCACTCATGAACAGTTATTATGCTTAACAGCATGACTGTCATTTTAGAGGGAAAGGGAAAAAACAGTATGTACTGAATAATGAAGGATTAAAATTCACCTGAGACTTGGCTCTGGCTACAACGCTGGAGTCACCACCCTCGCTTAGGGGGGCAGGAAGAAGACAACACTTTTTTTTATTGTTTACTTAATGGCCCCTTAGCTAATATCTAAGAGTGAGAAGCCCTTCTGCCATGCAAAACATGAGGGGTGATCACAGCAACAGACTTATTTATTCTTCTGCTGTGAAAATGTTGGTTGTTCCCATCTCTATCCCAGGTGCCAAGCACTGGGATTGACCTGTGACTGTCATAGGTGAAAAGTATTAGTTAGGAAAGTCTGCATTAGTGTCAGACAGGTAGAGGATTTCCCCTCGGGCTGTCAATTCATTTGGAGGGAAGAGGAGAATAACCTGAAGTGAATTTCTGTGCCCACCTGAAATCTACTCAGAGAGTTAAATGCAGAGTTTGATTTACCAATCATTATAAATGTAGTATAGCATCATATTCTCTATTTCAACTATTGGAAAAATGCATTTCTTTTCACATCCCACTTGGGAAGTTATCAGTGTCTTGACTTGCTGTATTGCTGCTCTGTTTTATAATAGCAATAATCCTCCTGAACTCTGGCAACCAGGACCAGTTAAGTGCCCTAAGCTTTACTGTAATTAAGGTACTTTTTTTGCTTGCAATAATTCAGAATTGAGTCTGACTTAAAAACTGAAATTTAACAAGTGATTTAGCCTGTAATGTGCTCTAATTGCTTTTGGTATTTTGAAAGTGGGGGTTGGGTGGGAGAAAGAAGAAAGGGGTCAAACAACTCAGAAATTTAACAGAAAAAGTGACAAGTGATCTTGCATGTTAGGCTCTTTCCAACTGAAGTTTTAATATGCACACCAGCTCCCTGGTTGTAAGGCTTTCTGATACTCTATTTGTATTACATGTCTATGTTTACAATTAAAAATGATGCTTGGAAGGAAGGGAAGGGGCTGAGCAAACCTGTTTGCTAGCTGAACATTTTGAAATGGCACTGGCAGTGTCAACAACAAATTTACATCACAACCCTTTCTAGATCTGAAAGAAGAGGCAAAGAGTGCAGTGTCCCATCTGGAAGGGAAGGGAACACCCAAGATTCGTAGATGATTTCAGTCAAAAAGAAACAACAAAAATCAGAGGGCCCACAAAAACTTTCTAAGTTTTCTTAGTGAATTATACACTTGGCATGGAAATATGGTATATGTTAGTCCCTTATCTTCTAATATAAACACATGGTGGTTGGTTTGGATAGAAAGAGCAAAAGGAGAGAAATAGGTAGAGAATAGGTGGTGAAAGATAGAGATGGGAGGGAGGGAGGAAGGGAGGGAGGAAGGGAGGGAGGGAGGAAGGGAGGGAGGAAGGGAGGGAGGGAGGCAGGAAAGAAGGCAGGAAAGAAGGCAGGCAGGCAGGCAGGCAGGAAGGCAGGAAGGCAGGCAGGAAGGCAGGCAGGAAGGAAGGCAGGAAGGCAGGAAGGCAGGAAGGCAGGCAGGAAGGCAGGAAGGCAGGAAGGCAGGAAGGCAGGCAGGAAGGAAGGCAGGAAGGCAGGAAGGCAGGAAGGCAGGAAGGCAGGAAGGAAGGCAGGAAGGAAGGCAGGAAGGAAGGCAGGAAGGCAGGAAGGCAGGAAGGCAGGAAGGCAGGAAGGCAGGAAGGAAGGAAGGAAGGAAGGAAGGAAGGAAGGAAGGAAGGAAGGAAGGAAGGAAGGAAGGAAGGAAGGAAGGAAGGAAGGAAGGAAGGAAGGAAGGAAGGATCCCCAACCTTTGTTCCCGTGTCAATCCAGCTGATGGGATGTTAGGGGCTCTGGCAGTGCTGGGCTTTGTGGGGGTACCTATTATAGATAAATTTACCCATCCTGGGACTGAGTTTCTTGCTTTTGATGTAAATTAGTTATCATGCACTATTTTTTCTTCTAGACCTTTCTGTAAGAGGGTTCAGATGGCTTTGATTGTCTTGCTCCCTCCTGACAGTACATGTCTGCCCCTTAATCCCGTTCCTGCCCTTGTGCTGTGCTGAATTGTTCTTACCTCCAAGAGCCAGAACAAGGGTATTTGTCCCAGAAAAGTGCTGTACTTCTCCAGCCAAAACCTGATCATCCTTGCCTGATGCACAGCATTTTCTTACCAGCAATCTTTGGTTGGCTCCATGGCTATCTGGCGGTTGGTTTTTGGGAAATATACATTAATGCCTTATCTTCTGGGCTTCTTCAGGAAGGAAGGTGGGAAAAGGCAAGAGGATGCAGCCACCAGACACCAAGAGCAGACAGATGGCAAAATTATCTGTGAGTATCTGTGAGTAGTAATACTGAGGATCAAAATTTGTGACTATTCTCTCTTTCAGAGGGAACTAGGACACTGCTGGATTGTTCCCATTTTCCAGTGCAACATGGGAAAAGACAGGGAAAATCGGAATTTTCCTGCAATTCTGTAGGAATTGGCAGAACTTATAAGAAAAAAAGGTGAAAATTGTCCATGAAGAGGCATTAACACCAACTAATTTGAGGGATCTCTTTCTCTGCAATACAGGACAGAGAGCTAGGGTCTTTCAGCAGGATTCAGTCTGCTTAAATAACATTCCTTCTCTAAATCATCTCCCTCTTGTGTATGTCCATGGCCTTTGGTAGTTGCACCAGAGAAAGGCTCTGGTTCTCATGCCCAGGGCAGTCAGGTTCCCTTGGTGCCTTCTGCAGAGGCATGATGCTGTGGTGTGCTTTATTTAGCTGCTGTGTGTGTTTCCTTGGCTGGGAAACCATCTGAGGGAGCTCCTGTCAGTGCCATCAGTGGAGCCCTTAGTGCTCAACTGCTCTAAGAAGGGTGTCTACTTTAATGTGAGCTGAATTGCTAAATTTAGGTATTTGAGCTGAATCACATCCAAAGTGATGTTCCCCTTGCTCAAACAAGAGGAGAAGCAGGAAATGGAAGTACAGCACTGGGTCAAGCCTTGATTGTAGTTCAACCACACTTAGTGATTCCTGTTGTCTCATGTGTTTAGATTATATGGTTTTCTAGGTAGGAACTGTCTCCTACTGCAAAGAACACTGCATTTCCACAGTCAAAAGATAATTAAAATTCTATAAAAATATCACATAGTCAACAGTTCACATGTGAATAAAATAATTTCTTTTAGGAAAAGAACAATTTTCATTCCGTCAGATATAAGATGCCGAAGTCGTTCCTCACACAGAGAAGACAATGAATCTAGCCAACATTTGTCTAATGAGTTAGCATTCTCCTCTGATGGAAGTCAAAAACCTTCATGGCTTCAGGCAATATTCTTGCCCATGGACCTGAGAACAGTAAACTCATGTCTCCTGTGGACTGCCCAAAAAAGGAGGCAGATATAAGCTATGTTTCTATTTTTGTGTCTACATTTTGATCAAATCCTTCATATAACTGTAGTTTCTGTAAGAGTTCTTTTTCTTTTCCTGCTTTAGTCTTTTTAAGTTCAAAAACTGCTGTTCATAGGAAATTGGGAAAAAAAAACCACAAATGAAGCATTATACTATTGTCAATGTGTTGATGTTTGGATATATCTGAGGATAGCATACTGCCCATCTGGACTGCCTTAACAGCACAGTTAATTGCATAATATATGGAGAAAAGATTCAAAAGAACAAAGAACTGAAGCTATTCTGTTTAAGTGGACCATTACTGTGGTATCTAAGCACAAGAGTAGATCATAGCATAAAAGAAGCATATTGCTAGAAGTTATACATCCCAAATCTTATGCATAACTCTGCATGGAGATTGATGAAACAAGCTGAGCGGCAAGCTGGAATATTAGTGACAGCAGATTTACTCCCTCTAGGTGTTTACAAGAACACCAACTTCAGTGATTTCCAAAGTGAGCCATATCCATCACGGATGGGCTCCACAATATTTGCTGATGTTTCCTGCACAGCTGCTAATCATATGGGACAGGGTTTTAAGGGTATCTTCTAGCCTCAGGAGGCTGACCTAGTGGGGGTTTCAAAAATATCTAGCTTCTAAACTTACAGGAAAATCTCACACCAGCAACTCCACAAGCTGTCTGTGGTTAGGTATCTATATGCTCTGCAAAAATCTAGGCTGTCCTGGTGGCCTGTGGAACCTAGCTTGCGGGGGATTTTTTTTGCAGAGGAGGGAGAGGCCACAAGGGGGGATGGTCTGCAGTATCTGCTGGCAGCCCAGGCTGGAGGTGTAGGTGCATGTGGTCTGCTGCTGCCTGTGAGGTGCTGCTTAGGGCACAGAGGTGCTGGGAAGGGAATGTCCCTGGATGGCAACTCTTTATGCCATGACTGGGGCAAAGAGGGAAAGCTGCTTGAGCCTCCTTGCTGGGCTGAGCAGACTGAGGGATAATGTTTCTTGTTGCTGGAACAGTGCTTGGAGAAATTGTGGGGTCCCCAAATATGTAGTTAAATCAACTTGTCGACTGTGGGTCTGCTTTTCCTCCATATTTCAGGTGCATCATGGCACTGAGGATCATTAGCTTCTTCTCAACGCACTATCCTAACGCTGCTGGTAAGCAGCTGCTGGTTTGGTGGAGGGACACCAATTAGTGGTGATCTGTATGACTGGAAATGGAAGAGAAGTGGGTTCACAAGACATGAGAGCTGTTGTTTCCTGGTGTTTGCATACAGAATTTTCCTGGATAGCTAAGAACACAGCAGGTAGCCCAGATGCTGATTCAACCCCCACAGTCTCTCCTCGAGATAATGTCTCCCTGGGAGAGCTTGAACCATGTGGAAAGCATACGTGCAAACAACTGCAGTCAGTGAAATAATGTGTCAGAGACAGGGACAAACCAGTGTCTGTGTGCGATCTTATTTAAACAGGCCCAACGTCATGTCACCATGGAACCAGCACCATCCCAGCTTCTCAAGCACACTCCCACATCGATTTCCCCGAGGAGCACTGCCCACGGAAGTGCCAGGTGATCTTCCTGGGGGGATTAATCAGTGTGTAGTACCTGGGGACATCTGGTCTGCATAACAGCAGCTGAGACATCTGCATGGGCAGAGCAGTGCAGCACAGCATGTGTAGGGCAGAGACCCTCCCTGCCATCTCATCCAGCAGCTCCATCTCTGCTGGAGTTGGGAAGCTGCAACAAAGGCCATGGTGTCCCTCCTACCTTGTCTGAGAGCCCAGGATCTCATCCACTGCTGACAGCATCTCTCTGTGTGCCAGTGTCAGTGTTCAACTCCTTGACTTGATTGAAGCCTTCAGTATATTGACTTGTCTGTTTTGATCTTCCTGTTTTTACTTTTGTTTCTTTCGGAATTTGTTTTAATCTGCCGATTTTTTCTGAGGTGTCATATTTCTAACCATATTTTCTTTATTTGTCTTTCCTGGGTTTTTGTTTGTTTGGTGTTTTTTAATGGTGGTCTTCTTTCAGAAGCTATCTTTTCAAAGAGCTGCCATTGCTGCCTCCACAGATGCTCCAATAATACCAGGTGAAGAAGATTATGGGTGTCCAAAAGTGTAACCATTTTCTAACAAAATTGGATATATAAGAGAATGTGTCTGTACACTGAATTTAAAATTTGTAAATGGCTCTGTACATTCAAACCCAAGTTGTTAGACTCATTAAAACTGACATATGCAAACATTTCAACTACAAAAATTCAGTTACTGATCTCTGTTAAATTCCAGGCAGCAGATGACACTAAGAGTCTGCTAAAGAAAAAAATGCTACTCTTTTTTTTCCCCCACTGCTTTTAGTATTTGCTCAGTATCATTAATATAAATATGCAATCATCGAAATCAACACAACTGAAGTTAACAGAGCAACTCCAGATTTACATCAGTGTAAATGAGAGCAAAACTTGATCCCTCGCATGTAATTTATCTTTAATTCTGGTTTAAGTCTCTCTCATCTTGCTGAATAAAAACTGATGTTCTTCTCACACACAATCTGTATACCATTCATTAGTGTCTTTTCTCTTTGGAAGAAAGATTGGAGCCTGTGGTAATGAAAGCTCAAATCCTGGGGAGCAGTACACATGGTATTTTGTTTTAACTAAATACTGTATTGGTATTCTCATGAGTGGCTTTGCATTACTTGAACATTTATGAGTAGCTTGAACTAATAAATCTCTAATTAGCACTAATTACTAATTAGGTTATTGATTCCTCTGACTGTGGACTCCTCACTGGCTTTATTCATAAGCAGAATGTTATTTTAAAAATTCTTGTGAATATATCCTCAAACGAGCTCACTCCTGCCACAGGAAGAAGCAGAGCAGCAGGCTCTGGGCAGCCTGCTTGTCAGAACAACACCTGGGCTTATTCAGACTGAATAGATCTGCTGAGGAGCAGAGGTAGTTTTTATTTTGCTAATTGAGCTGTCAGAGCACTGCCTGCTTTCCCAGGTGCATTGGAGAACCCCAGCACTTTTCTGCTTTCTCATGTGATGGATACCTATTGTTTGCACCCTGGTTTGTGCCATGGGCTGTGCCTAGCTCCAAAGGGTGGCTGGTGCTCCTCTGAAGGTGTTTTGGGGCAGTCATGTTCTTTTTGGTCTCATGATGAGACCTAAAGCAGATCTGCTGGAGCAAGTTGATGCAGTCTGCTTTGCTTCCAGTCTGACTTTCTGTTTGTCATCTTACTGGTAAGAAAAGCCCTTCTGAATCCTCGTACTCTGAGAGGTGTTTCCCTTCCCATTCTCCCATCTCTCTCCAGAAGCTGTCCTGCTCACCACCTACCTGATGAGCCAAAAGGGGTTGTTAAAATCTTTGCTCTGGAGTCTGCATTTACATGGCATTCCCAATAGCTTTTTGCAGAAACAGCCCTTTCTGCCCCAAAAGGAGCTCCCATTTTCCCCCCAAAAGCTCAGGGAACAGGACTCCCAAGGTGCAGTACTCGTGTAGGAAGCACTTTTCCTACTGCCACCATCACTGCCACACCAACTCATCAGTCTTCTCCCAGTTTCTCACACCTACAAATTAACTCATGTAAGAGTTTTGGTTTTGTATGGTTTATTGAAGATAGCAGTTAGCACACTGTCTGCTAACTTCTTTCACTTGAAGGCAGAACACACAAGTGGTTGAAGAAATCTTGGCTTTCTTCACTGACAGTAGTGATTTTATGTAGAAATGACTGATTGCCTCTGTTAGGACTGGCAGGAGAGGTCAAGTGAAACACTATTCAAGCATCAGGCTGTTTCGCTCACAGAGGTTTTGCACATGGTACATCTTCAGTTTTAAAACCCAGACAAGTGCAAAATGAGGCTTACTTCTGGTTGGCATTATCTGTGAGGAACATGTAGAATCTCTTTTTTGGTGGCTGCCTTCTCTTTCTGTTTATTTTATCCAACCCACTATGTTTGTTTTGGTCCCTGCAGCCCTGTGCAGGTTCTGTGCTGAGCCACTGTGGCACCACAGTGGTGCCACACTCGTGCTGACATTCTCACTAGCAGACTCCAGGCCCTGCTGAGCTTTGCTGTTGCATGCACATAACTCCCTAGGACAACTGTGGGAGATGTCTGCGTGTGGCAGCGAGGGGATGGGGCTCCCTGTGTAGCAACATCTGGGGACCAGAAATTGAGTATTCTTGGCTACAGGCCCTCGACTCTGAAATATGATCTTCCCACCCTTCTGGTCCATCTCTTCACAGAGCAAAGGAATAAAGAAGGGAGCTAAGTATCTCTGGATGGAAGTCCAGTCAGCTAATTAATATCAATGAGGTGCATGTTATTTTTAGTTATTGCAGATGTGCTCATACCTCATTAGCTTAAACACTTTAAAGCAAATAAATAACAGCTTCTCTCATGCTTAAAGGAAACATTTTATAAGGGGGTTATTGATCTAGACTTCAGAGGGACCTGGTGGGAAATCTGTAAGGCTTCTTCTTCCAGAGAAGGGAGAGGAGGGGAAGACTTTACAGAGGTAAACTGAACATGTCCTCTTTTGTAATGCACATTAAGAAACCAAAAGGCTGATCTGTTTCCAGGTGGGTCTGGTGGGTTTGAGTTGCTGGGTTGGTTCCTCTGGTGGAGACACTTGCAGATGCTCTGCAGTGAGGCAATTTGAATATCTTCCTGTGAGTTGTTTTGGGGAGACTGTTGGTCCAGATGAAAAGGTTTGTCCTGAGCCTGCAGAAGGAATATTTCTTTAGCCCTGATTACCTGATATTTAATTTCCATATTTAGCAACTACCCCAGATGTGTGTTGCAGGAAATAAGTAACTTGTCAGTGGTTTTGAGGTTTCTCAGCAAAAAGAAGATTACGTCGTTTTACACTGAAGTATTGAAGAGAATGTTTTATATTTTGAATGCTAATGAGCACAGTTTTTTTCAGACGGGAGCCATAAAACTGTCATTATGTCAGTGGTATGTCTTTGTTCTTAGCTTTGCTGGTGCTAATCAAAGACAACAGTGGTATATTTTGAGTTAATACTGTAACAAGAGGAATGGCATTAGTGGTCATCATCATGAGTGACTCCTGGACATGTGGTAATAATTTCTTAAGTGTTTCTGAATAGTAAATGAGTGAGAGAGAGGGAGTTCAGCTCCAGTGCTGTGCAGAATGGAATGTATCATTCAGCTGAAATGATAGATCCACAGCTCACATTTGAGGGGCTGTAAAAACAAAATCTTTTTTATATAACTAACATATTCCAAGGTCCCTCTTTCTTCTTTAGCATCTGAATTTGCCTTTTTATTTGGGATAAAGCAGTGACTTTTAGCATAAGGATTGCATGAGTGCAATCCTCTTTATGTTCTTAGGGAAATCATTTCACTTGAGAAACCAAGCTCTCATCCTTTCAGTATTTTAGTTTTGCGTAGTTGGATGCAAGTTTGAGAGCCTTCAGCTGAAATGGCATATTCCTTCTTGTTAATAGATGCCTCCAGGTTTGGCAAATATATGGAAATAGAATTGGTAACATTATATATTTAAGTGCCAGTTTTCTTAGGGAAAAAAAATACCACCCAAACATTTTTTATTATTAGTCAGGCAGTTTTCATTTATTTGGTGAGGCAGTATGTTTGCATTGGCTGGCAGGCTCAGGAATGGCTCCTGCATAACGAATCATACATTTTAAAAATTCTTTCCAAAGCTTTTATGAAAATACAAAAAGTTAAATAACTTTAACACAGTTATGTGATCAGTCTGATTAAGTTAATGCATTTAGTTTAAGTAACCCCAGTGGGGTTTCAGCAGTACTGTATGTTCCAGAGAAGGGAACAATTGGTGTATTTTCACTGTCTGACTGTGTTTCTCAGAGAATGCTGAACAATATTAAACATTCAGAGGCTGCATTTTCCCTTTGTTTTGACAAATGCTAATAAGTAGCTAACTGCAAGAGAGGGGGAAAAAAAAAATCCTAATTCAAACCAGTTGTGTGATGGTCGAGCTCAGCAAATTCCCTGACCAACAAGATGTAATCTGGGAAGAAAAGAGTGGAGTGGTAGCCTTTGCTAGCCTTTGAAATCACTAATAAAGTCATTAGACAATGTTTAGCTGAAGAGAAATGACTAAAGCCAGAGAAAGACTATTCTGAGGAGCTCTCAGAAGGAACATTAGTGAGCTTTGGTTTCTAATTAAGTGGCATTATTAGGAGCTTTGATAAAAGCCCTCGCGTGTGTGACATCTTGTATTTCTCTGTGTATCAAGAGTTGAAGAGAAACTAAAAAAAGAGAGACTTTTTAATGATAATACCTGAAAAGTGTTTTTCAGCAGACCCATACATCATTGTCAAGTGAAAAGATTAAACTTTATTGTTTCTTTTTGAACCAAGAACTCAAGGTGAGTGGAAATGTCTTGAAATGCAAAGTAGTTTGGCAGATAAAGTAAAATAGAGATGAAAACAGACAATAAAAAGACATTGGCTGTAATAGAGGAAAGAGCGGGGAAGTTCACTCTTTAATGTTGCTGGGAGAACTTTCTTTTTGCTATTAATGATAGCATTTAAGTGTTACAATCACAAGCTTTTATTGAAATGAAACATTTCATTTAAGGAATGGCACCAAAATCATTTTTGTGTGTAATATGAAGCATTAGTTATGTGATGCTGCTGCCAAAATAAACCCCACCATTCATTTAAAATATCAGGAAACTCCATTTGAGAGGGTAGTTATACATCCATTGAGGATACTCTGTATATTATTTTTCCTTGGTATTAATAAAGTCTATTAACAACATAACTGCAATTGATTCATAATGTCACATTTGTTTGCAAGTAATGGATGTAAGGTTAAAATGGTTTAACTATTACAATGTTTGAAAATGATTGCTGTTCCCTAAAGCCTCCTTTATTTTTATTACAGTTTTTTTCCCCTTCAGCAACCAGTTGTTTTGCAGTTGTTAAACTGCTTTCAGCTGTAGATACTCTGCATTATCAAGATAGATGGGGCTTGGTGTGGGATTTCCACAAAGGTTGGTTGCTGAAAAAGTAACTTCCACAGTGTGCCCTTGAAAGATTTATTTAACTTCTCCCTTAATGGGCCAGGTTGCACTGATTTCTACAGAAAAAAAAAAAAAATGAAAAAACCCATCAGTTTTCTGTCAAATTCTGGGCTGTTTTGGGGGCCCTCATCTGCTTGCCTGTTGGCACATGAAATGCACACCTCTGACCACAAAGCATTTGATGTGCTTGTCTCGAGGTCTGTGACTTGGGCTGCCTCTTCCAACCAGAAGGTTTTGTTTGCCTCTTTGTGCTGCGCTTACAATGGCCATGAGGACACCGCCACGCTGCGGGTGCCTGAGCACTCCCCTTCTGCTCTGGCACTGTGTCGTCCCCCTAACCATGTCCACCGCTTGTATAAAAAAACAATCCTTAAAAAACTCTGTTGAGGGACAGGCAGAGGTGAGGAGCAGGCGCTGGGCACTTGGATTTTCATTGCTAACTGCTGAGTTTCTGGGAACAACGCTGCCAACTCTATCAGAGCCTTTCTTGTAGTCTTAATTCACAATTCACTCTGAGCAAATTTTTTTAATCTGGGGTAGAGACAAAAATGCATATAAAAGCAGATCACCTGGCACATAAGTCTAGCTGTGAAATGGTTTGGGAAAATACTCCATGCAGGTACAGACACGTAATTTGTAAAAACTTGTTTTGCCCGTTATCTTCTTTGACAGACACATTCAACAATAATTCTATTTCAGAGAGAGTCATGGCTTGTGTGTCAATTTGTTCTCTATTCATACATGTAAGAAGGGTTTGATATTTGTTTTTTAGGGGGAAAATAAAAAAGAAATAATTTTATTGAAAAAAAAAAAATGCTTGAAAGAAAGAATACCCCTCAAGTTTTTCATCTAAACCCCTGCCAATAACGTAAAGTATCAGAAGTGATTTTTTTTTTAATCAGATTTTCTCAGGTTTTCTGAAATCAAATTAAATCTTTCTCACTATACAGCTGCAATTTCATGACTTTCTAACTGGACAATGAAAATATTACAGATTGGTGAACTTAATTTTTTTTTTTTTTTAACACAACCAGTTAATTTCACTCTTTGGTTACCATGCAGTGGCAGAGGGTTGCAATTTCTATAGATTTTGTGTGGATGGCACTCAGCACACCTTGTGATGTCTGGCTGTTTAAAAAACTTGGACAGATGGACTTTCGGACTGCAAATACAACAGGGGGATATTTAGTTGGTTTTAACAAAACTATTTTAATAGGTATTTTCAAGAAATTGTGGGCTCTCAGATTTGCAAACGATATGTATTTCTAGCCCCCACAAAGCTCAAATTCTAATTGTTCTGCTTCTTTGAAGAGTGTTCTGAATTTTCACATCTTGTTATTACAGGACTTTCAACCAGCATGACCACATAACAGGGTTACTCCTGGCACAACTGCACATGCAGTAGAGGAATTGCATTTGTTAACTGTTATCAGTTTCCAAATGGCACATAATCTGTACACAGACTTAAGCCCTGGCCTGGCAAGCTGATCCAGTGCGTCAGTGGATCCAGATCAGCCTGTTTTCAAAAGATCTCATCTACTTTGTACAGGGTTTCAAAAAGGAGTCATGTTTGGGGTTTTTCTGTTGGTTTTGTTTTCCTCATTGAGGTTTGCAGGGTAAGTCCCAGATCGACTCATACGCTGAGTCAGGTCTAGTGAGTATTTTAGATGCTATATTTAATATTCTTTGGAAGCAAGGCAAAGTGGCCCCAGCACATCTACAAGAGAGGTGATGCCACATGCAGGCAGCATTCCCATCGCACAGGCAGTGGATGGCACACCAGGAAAATGCAACTCTGGTGGAGAGCAGCTAATCTTTGCCACCACTCTGTGCAATGACAATACTGGATAACTTTGGAAAGCATCTGCTTTCAGATTTGTTAGCTTCAGAGAGCTTTGCCCCTTCAATGACACGTTCGTGTTAGAGCCAGTGCTCCTGTCTGGAAAGAGCAGAAAGCTGGAGCTGAAATCTGTGATAGTGTCATTGTTCCCAGAGGTGCAGTAATGGGCTTCACTTTACAGTGCTGTATCTCACTTGGAAAGCACCTACTCTGAGTGGCATAAACTCTTTGTTAATATGTATAATAGACTTCAGCATCACTTAAATGTCTTAAGAAAATAAAGCTTGGGCAGTTGAGAGTATTAACTACCTAATTTCAAACACTTTCTTAAAAGTTTTCCTTTCATTTTTGCATGGCTTGCCAACATTAACATTAAACTTTTGACTGTTTAAGCCACTTCTGTGATAGATTATTTTTTTTAAGCGGAATGAGTCCTTAGAAAACTACAACCCAAGCTGTGAGACTACAACCACAACCTTCTCAGATTGGTGGCTCAGGCAATTTGTTAACATTGGGTATGACATGCCACATTAATAACTTTGTAATTAGGAAAAAAAAGAGGTATTGTCAGTTCATTGAAAAAAATTACTTTATGGACTGCTTTGCATAAAATAAAATAAAATAAAATAAAATAAAATAAAATATAATGACATCTAGTTTATTTTGCATTTTTTTTGCAATGCTTTGACTACAGTGATGTCTGCCCTCGGCTGATTTATTTGGAGCTCAGTTTGGGATTATCTAGAGTGACCGACAGGTACTGATAAGAAAAACTGATGGTGAGAGAACATGAAGGTTTGCTGTGAGGCGTAGACTGACTTCTAGCCTGGCATGGGGCTTCCCCAGCTCCTTGCAAGCCAAATAAATCCCAGTTGGGTAAGGTGGGTCCCTGCTCTGTGCTGTGTGTCCTGGAGGTGTCCCCATTTTCAGCTACCACACATCCTGGGCTGTTAGTGGACTTCTCCTCCAGCCTTGCTCTCTGTGGGAATGATGGTTTAGTTTTCTGTCTTCTGCCTGACCACCAACTTCTGTGACAGCAGCAACACAGTATCTTTGAGGCTACTCTGTCAAACAGGCTTTAAATTAGTCCAGACACTCCAAAATTATTTGGATGTGGTAGAGAAGCCACATTCAGTCCCTCAGAAGATCTGCTAAAATCTCTTCTCTTTCAGCAAAGCATTTTAACTGTGTCTTTTATTTTCTACTAACTCCTTATCCCCTTTCCCTAAAGTGAAACAGAGTGGCTGAATGGCAGATGCTCACCAAAAGTAATATGCATAAAAAATTACCAAAAAACAGGGGTTGACTTCCATTTTACTGATCACTGATTTTCAGCTGAGAGAAGGGTATGTGCTCCTCTGTGAATTGATTTTAGCTGCAGAAGGAGTAAAAGACTCCAACCCATCTGGAGTTCTAAAATAGCACACATTCTATATCAGATGTATATCTGACTCTCTTGCCTGTTTTGGCTACTTACAGCATAGGAGGCTAGTCTGAGGCAGACTCAAGACAGCATGTATACTCCTTGTCCACCTCAGGATGATTTATCATATTCTAAAAATGATGTCCACTATCAAGGCTCGAGGTATTGATCCCTCTGTTTACTCTAGAGGGTGTTCACACAGCTGCTTTAGCCTGGTCTATAGACAGGTAATATTAAGTGGGATGAACGCCACAGAGTGCCACCATCATGATTCAGATATGAACTTCATGTGTGCAAATGTATCAGCACTGTCACATCTTCTCAGTGAAAGAAGAACTTAATGTCTCAGACCGACAGCTCGGTACTGCTGTCATACCTGCCTCTGCACACCGTGTATCACAAGTTCAGTGACAGTCAGTGACTGTCATTCTGTCAAATGGCCTGATTCCCTTTGACATGTACTGCCCTCTACCCCACTTTGGAAGAGGCAAGAAGCCATGCAGAAAATGTAAATAATATTAAAGGAGACCTTAGGGTGCCTATGTAATTGCCTGAACAGCATACGACTGGTCTTGTGTAAGAGAGAATAAAGAGTTTTGATTTTTTTCCTTGAATTCAAAGGATGCAGGATGGATCCTAGATATTGTTTTAGAGGGGTTAAAACAGCTGAATAATACCAGCATTTTTATTCATCACATGATATATGATTAGGACTATTATATATAACCTAGTTCCACAAATCCACATTTTAAGTTATATTTGGTCTTTTCAATACACATTCCAAAGTTCTTACACATTTGAGCAAGAATATGTTCTGACATCCCAGTGTTCTCAGTAATGATTTCATTGCTCCTTACTTGATGTGGCAACATTAGCGTGCTTCTGAATGTGTTTAAAGTGCAAGGATTTCCAGGTTGCCATTGCTCATGCTCAGGAGAGGCATGACACATCTGAGCTATCCCTTTTTGTCTTTTTTTTTTTTTTGTGATGACATACATGTCTGGGTACAGAAGCTATGCTACAAGGATAAATGACTATGGGATTAAACCCCCAGAAGGAAGAACAGGAATGATACTCTTCAGCATTTGGAAGGAACGCAGCCAAGGCCCAAATGCTTTTATTTTTCATCTTCATTGATCAAAAGCTACTCTGTGTAAGACGCTAAATGATATCTGACATATCTGAAATGCTGGGATAAAATAGCAATAGCAAAAAAGTCTAACCAATAATAGGTAAGGTTTTACTGCTAGTAAAGCAGGTCCTCTGCTGAGGAGAAACGTTAAAACTGCGTGAATTACACCCGAGCAACTGACAACTTTACTTAGCTATTCCATACATTAGAGGATAAATCTCCATTCTAGGAAGTTTCAATGCCATTTTAGTTATCCATTTAATCCACCTATTCATTTAGCAGGAATGGTAATTACGGGAAAATTGCTGCCAAACTATGATGTGCAATTAAAATTCAGGCTATTTTGTGTGATGCAAAATCTCCCTTTTTTACTATCATCTTACAAATCCTCTGATAGAAAGTTTGTGCCTTTTTGAAACAGAGCTTGTAATAATAAGCCATCTGGCTTACTTAAACATGAAAGATTAAAATGATATACAGTATGAAGGCTTCCTATTCAATTGCTAATGTCCAAGAACTCAACTCCAGTGGTGAAAGCTGTCATTTGGGGGGAAGAGGTAATTAAAATATTTCCTTGTAGAGATGGGTCCTAGAGTAGGGAACTGGCACATCCAACAAGCAAAACTAATTTTCCAAAAGAAAGCAATGCTGGCCAAATGTCTTGCAAGATAATCTTCTGTATCCTTAGTTCACTCACAACTGCTTGAGTGGGACTGAAAGGTGGGTTGATGACTGGTGGCACAAAAGCAACCAAACCTTGCTTTATTTACCATGCTAAGCCAGCAGTGCTTCATAACACGGGCTTAACTGAGGCTGACAACAATGAGAGAAAACACATTGTGATTAAGTGGCGACCCACTCTTCTTAAAGAGAGGGAGACAAAGGTTGCAAACATTTCTGACAAACTGCAATGCAGAAACTGAAAATATGGATTCTGAGAAGTGACATGCAGAAAGGCACTTTTCAGAGATGAGCTTTTGAAACAAATGCATTTAGTAGCCCTTACTATTTTATAATTGGCAAGAGGCTAATTTGGGGCACGGTGCTTGGGCTTGTGCAGCATACAGGCCATCTGATAAAATGGGATAATTGTCAACTGGCTGCAGAAGAAAAACAAGGTACACCTCAGCTGTGACGGTGGCATGTTCTGTTGCTTTCAGCTTCCCTCTGCCTTCCACCTCTGACTGAAGAAATTTCCAAATGGGAGGCAACTGAAAATTCTGTTGATCAGATGAAGAACCCACCCTAGGCTCTCAGCCTTAAGTGGAAGCAGAGGTGAGTATGAATCGTTCCCAGACAGTCGTCCATATGGTCTGGAATGCTTGTAGGAAGCGCTGTACCTTTGACCTACAAAACAAAGCCTAAATGTTATTACAAGTAGACTGTAACCCTCCCAGATGAAGAGATCATGTCTGATTCCTTATAGGAAAAAGAATTTAATACAGAATGTAAAGCTCTCTAAATAATTTTGAGTTTAATGTATCATAGCAGGGATCTTCTCTGCTGAGTTTTATGGGTCTGCTCTACAAGTCTGGAGAAACATAAACTTCCTGATTTTTTATTCTACTGACACTGTTGCTCCTACAGGGGCCTACTTAATTACCACTGAACTATATTATCTCTGTCTGCATCAGACTTTTTCAAAAGGGAGATGTTTTAAAGTGTTGTGTGCAGGTACAGTACTCTATAAATAAAGAAAGAGTGCTAAAATGAGAACCCTTCCATTAAAGACACTGTCCTCATCAGCTACTTTTCAGAAGAGCCTATTTAATGAAGATTCTTCAGCTATTAATTCTACTTTCAGGCTCCATTTAGGCTGAGAGAAGGAAATAATGAATCATGACATAATGGAAGTCCCTGTAAAGCACTCAGCTTACCACACAGGAAACCAGACTTGCATGTGCGTTTGTTTTTGTTTTTAAGGCTAGTTCTAACAATAGCAGCCAATGAGAGCCTATTAACTTCATTGTGCCTTAACTTTCTGTTCATTCCTTGGCTATCTTCCAGCTTAATTCCTCTGAGTCAGCAACACATTCAAAACAGGTTAAATGAACTCTTGGATAAGAACCTCCAATAAAGGGATAATTGATCTTTCCACTGCAGCTCATCACCCCTTCCAAAAACATAAACAAAAGCACATGCAAAGGCAACATTTAAATATGCAGCCTTATTCAAGAGGTGACAGGATAGGCAAGAGAGGGGTGTGGGGATGGATGAGTTGGGGGAGGCAATGGTGTGAGAGTTAAGCAGCCAATGTAAAATGCATACTTTGGCAAAAGTGAGAAGAAAGGCTTATAGGACTACGGGAAATGAATGGACTATATTTGCTTCTCTTAAGGAGCTCTGCTTTGCCTTCAGCACAGTTTCTCATAATCTGATTTTCTGACTCTTGCCTTTTTACTCTCTGTAATTCTATCCAGTAAAGTGATAAAGATTGACGTGCCTCTTTCATGTCAGAGGAGAGGAGTTCTCCGTGTGCTTAGGACTTCAAATATCTACAGGAAAATAGATGAAATCCACTCTGTTCTTGGGCTAGATCATCACCCAGCAGGACAGAGTGAGTAGGATAGCAGCTAGATGGGTGTCTGCTGATCTCTGCATAAGGGGAGGGAGTACCCAGGGGAACAGATCATTAGCAGTAGAGTGCTGAAGACATGAAAGAAACAAACATGAGAATTTACTTTGTCTTTAACAAAATATCATGTCAATTGTAGGTCCCTTTTTTTTTGTATTTTCATGGAACAGGATTCATGGATAAACCAAAGCTCTGCGTTAAAAAAAAAAAAAAAAAATTAGACCTAGAACAAAAGTGGCCCAGTATCTGTAATGCTGTGATCCCAGTTCATTAAACTTAATTGACACCTTCTAAAACAGCACACTGATTGTCTCCTGGCCTTCTCACTGCTTTATTCTTGCATCCATAGTGCATGAAGACTTGGAGTCACTTTACCTAAGTCTGTATGTGTGCTCCAGTTTGGTAGTTTTGCTGCTTAAATAAAATTTGAGCTGTGCATTGTAATAGTGAAGTGAATCAATGAACTAAAACCAGCTTTCTTGAGGACTTCTCTACAATTGCCATGAGGAAATTGGAGATATCATAAACTTCATGTTCCTCTCTGAAATTTGGGCACTTTTAAGGGAAAGAATAAGATGTATAATGTGGGTGTATCTCTCAGCAGCAAGAGATGACAGTCCTGCTGCTCAGGTCTCTGCTGAAAAGTTACAAGGTGATGAAAACATGGAAAGAATCTGGAGAGGATGCAACAATTATGCAACAATTCCCGTGGGCTCCACCTTGCTTTGTTGTATTGTAGCAGTATCTCTTTGAGAAAGAGACCAGTGTTTGCCTAGAGCTGACACAACAGGGGCTTTGACTTGGATTCCAAGGTAGTATCAGAATAAAAGTGTGCAGTGAGTTATTCCAAGCATGTAATCCTAACTCTAGAAAACTCCTACTCTTTTTGCAGAGAATTCCTGGACAAAGAATACTAATTTTCCCTCGCAGTTTTATTTGTGAGAGATTATTTGCCTGTTGAAAGGCTGGTTGGGAAGGGACACTTTGTGTGTGTCTAATGTTTTATACCTTTTCTGTTCTAGCTGGTAGCTTTATGTATTGCTACATAGACCAAGCGACTAACCAGGCCTTGTTCCCTTCACTTCTGCATATGTCTACTCATCTCTTCAGTCTTTAGAAGGATGAGAAATTTGAGAACATCCGAAAGGGTACACACACAGAGTATACAGAACAAAATTTTCCAGGAGGTTATTGTTTACATTGGAAAATATGTGTTAAAACCCAAAAGAGTACTCTGAAGGGTATTTGCCTTTTATAGACCTCCTTTGTGAAGAGTAGTCATACGTTCTTTGATACTCCCAGTGTCTCCTACCTTGTGTATAATAAGTCATGGGGAAGGAGGTGATTAGGTCTACTGACTTAAACTTTGATGTCGCTACAGAGCCTTGTATTTCATTTGAGGAAAGTCCAGGGTATCTAGTACAGATGATAATAGTGATAATAATTTTTACACTTTTTTTGGTACCAAAACACGTCTGTTTTGGACAGCATGGCCAGAGCATCAGCAAAGGAATCCCCAGTGGAAGTGGCACAGCTCAGCATCCTGAATGTGAACCAGTGCAGAAGCATTGTAGCTCTTTCAGCAATGGCACTTGCAATTGTGGTTCACTCAGGGAGATCTGACACTACAGAGGTGTTCCCATGGCAGCTGATTTGACTGATCACTGACACATGCCATAATGAATCTGTTGGGTTAGCTGAGGGACACAGACTGATCAAAACAGCAAGGAAAGGATAGAAGGAAGCTTTTCTGAGGTGAAAAGTGGTCGAGCTGAGAACCTGTTTTACTTTTAGAGAGATCTGAGAAGAAAAAGACATACAACCTAGAGGAACAGAGTCGCTGCTGCTTAATCTGCAGGACAGAAAATAGCTCTTAACTTCAGAGTGGCCCAACAAGTAGGCAGGATACTTTGAAAGAAAGGTTGCCTTAAGATGAATAAAATTCTTTATGTGGCTCAGATGAAAGGGGATTTGTCTTGATTTGATGACATAGCTTAAAAATTAGAGGGAAAACAGCACCTAAAGGCTACTCATTGACTAATTTGGTGTCCAAAGCAACACAGTATACTGCTGTGCTTCCCACCCTTCCTTTTCCTCTTTTTAGCAGTGTTCTGGATGGTATGTATGCTACCATTATATATTTGTACCCACAATAAAAACACCTAACAAACTACTGCTGTTTTTCAAACCCCTCCTTAAGCTTTCTGTCTGCTACAACCTTTCAAATCACTGAGGAGTGATCAGGCTGTCCTAATAGTAATTTTGATGCTGATCTTCATTCTACAAGATGAACTTACTTTGTCCCCTCATTTTGTTTCCTCATGTCTCCATGGTCTCTTCATTCTATCTCTTTCATCTTTATTTACTACATCCAACAGCTGCAAACTGTGTGACAATGAATGCCCCTAATTCTAACAGCTATTGCAATTCAAAACTAGTGAAAAGCTATTAATAGCTAATTCAGTGGACTTTCTGCTCAGGGTAAAGGAGTGGGTCCAAATTGTGCTACCAGTTACAACTGAGTAGCCCCAACAAGGTCAGCATCTGCTCCATATCAACATTAAACCTCTAGGAGACTTTATGATATGCTGCAGGCACAAATACAGACAGGATGCTGATGATGTGTGTTGCTCTCGATTTGAAACAGACACTGACTCCAGTTATCATGGAAACTGAAAGATGTGGTTGAAGAGAAGCTGGTTCAAATGGATCTCAGAGAAAACAGTTATGCCCTCCAGCAATGAGGAGCATTTTAAAGCAAATTCCTGGGAGAGCCTTTCAGTTGATAGGATCCTTCTAGCAGGTGTGGAGGAGTGCAAAGATGTGATTGCTTGACTTTGTTTGGCAGCGTCACATTAATGAAAGAAATGTGCTCATCTATTATCTTGAACCAAATACACAAACTCTCATTCTTGAAGAAAAGGACCAGAGTGCTCCCATGCACATCTTCTGAAGCTAGTTTACAGAAAAGCTTTGTAGCCAGGAGGGCCAGGACTATCCTAGGGTGCAACTGAAGAGTGTGGCCAGCAGGCTGAGGGAGGTGATCGCCCACCTCTACTTGGCCCTAGTGAGGTCCCATCTGAAGTGCTGAGGCCAGTTCTGCACTCCTCAGTACAAGAAAGACATTAAGCTTCTAGAGAGGGTCCAGAGGGTGAAAAAGATGATTAGGGGACTGGAGCATGTCTCTTATGAGGACAGCCTGCAGGAGCTGGGCCAGTTTAGTCTGGAGAAGACTGAGAGGGGACCTCACTAATGCATATGTCTCAAGGGTGGGTGGGTGGCCAAGACTATGATTGATGCCAGACTGTCTTCACTGGTGCCCAGCCACAGCACAAGGAGCAATGGCTGCAGACTACACTGCAAAAATTTAAATGTCAGCATGAGGAAAAACTTCTTTACATTTGAGGGTGGCAGAGCACTGGAACAGGCTGCCCAAGGAGGCTGTGGAGTCTCCCTCTCTGGAGACATTTAGAACCCACCTGGACATGTTCCTGTGTCACCTGCTGCAGGTGACCCTGCCTTGGCAGGGGAGTTGAACCAGATGATCTCCAGAGGTCCCCTCATCCCCTAACACTTCTGTGATTCTAGTCTGGAACTCAAAGATATGATGAAATTGTAGCTGACTTCAATCACAGCAGTACACTTCATAGCATTTGTAGATTACTACAGTTTGCGAAGTATTAGACCCTCACTACAACAAGAAGAATTTTTGTCCTCCTTTGGGTTTTACAAACCCTTGATGTAAGTAGAAGGCACTGCTGCAGTAATAGGTCATGCAACAGCACTAAGGCTTGCAGTGCTAGGACTCCCGTTTTCCTTTCCTCCGTAATAGCATCCCTATAAAATTTTAGAATCTACCCTGCAAGAAGTCTGGGACTGGGAGAGGGATTCCATCCACTGCTCTGCCAGACTTCCACTGCTCTGGGGATCCAAAAGGAAATCTGCATTTTCCCACCTCTTAGGTTTAAACCTGAGCTTTAGCTTGTGCTTTTGTCTCTACCAAGGCTCAAGGCATCAGGCTTTTCCCAGTTAACAAAAAAGAAAATTTAAAAAGTAAAATTTACAATGAGTTGCAGCAACAAAAAGAGCCTAAATAGCAGATCTTCATATTAAATGTCTTTCGGACAAGTTACTTTTCCTTCGGCAGCCATCCCATATACATGGAGGTTTTCTGTTAAATCATTCTTCCTTCCTATCTTGTCTTATCACCACAATGACTTCTGTCACCATGTGAAGCAGTTATTTTCTGAGGCAGGATTATGATGAGCCCAGAGGGCCCCTTAGAATGTGGCCATTTTAGCGGTGTGGGAAGTTCAAACCCAGAGGTTGCTTTTTGCGCTATTGGTAAATACGCTGCATGCATGATGTGATGCCATTTCATGCAGAAAAGTGTAACCCACTGTCCTTGTGTTTTATGGCATCACTTGCTTCTGCTTTGTATTTATTTTGTTATTAATGCTGGCTGCTTTCCAATAGCTTCTGGCCACAATGACTGCTGCAATCTTTTGTCAGCTAAATCAGACACAATCTGCAGACAGAAACATATTATCGTGTACATCATTTTCAAATAAAGCAATGCACATGCAACACACTGTTGTTTTATCTGGAGGTGTACTGAATTAAATCGAGAATGCTGTTGAGCCCATCTAAAAGAATAGCTGTAAAAAATTGTAATAAGATGATATATCATCTGTGTTCCAAATAGAATAAATATAGGAAACTAAGACTTTAAATGGATAGTCTCTAAAGGAAGTCAAGTAATTAAACATGATTCCCCATTCCTTGCCCCAAAGGATAATTTAGGGAAAATGTAAGATTAGAAGGTCAAAATAATAGACAAGTACCTATCCTTTTCAATGACAAAATGTAGACTATGTAAAACAACAGAAGTCTTATGGTCTGTGAGAAACCTCAGTGATTTGGGAACTGATGATACTTTTATTAGTCAATGAGAATTTTTTCTTTGGTTATCATGGAACTGATGCTGTGTCTCCATTGTTTCAACAACCTTTTCTCTGGCATTGAATGCAATGTCCCTGCCCTTATATCCATTCAGAAATCTGCTAGACAGATGATAATTTTCCTAGTCCATGGCTTTGATTTCCTTCTCTCCACAGACCCTCTCTGCTCTTTTGCCTAGAACTTAAGCTACATGTCCTCATTTCCTATACCTACCAAGGCCTGTCACTGCCCATCCTATCATCACAGGCTTGACTTCTGACAAATAGAAAGATGCTTGGGGTAAACAACAAAGATATTTTTTTCAAAACCTAAACCTCAAGGAAACTTCAACTATATGTTTCTAGGAAAGTTTTCTGAAGGCCAGTGGATTGGATCTCCTGAGTTCTGAACACCACTGGAAAAGGTAATTTGATCTCCTGAAATTCCTGTCCTTTCTGACAGCAGGCAGCTCTAAGTATTTATTTTAGAACTTTTCCAATCCAAGTATGGTGTTGATTCACAAGCAGTGAGAGGTCAATGGCTCATGCACACTTTGCTAAGACCCACAGCAGTCAGACACGCCTGCTGGGTGGCCTGACCCTCCTGCACCCTTGTGCCCTCCCAGACTGTCAAGGGAGTGTCTTGGCTTTGTGTGCGGAGGACACTGGCCCCTTCTCTTGGGAGTAAAGCATGGAACAGCAATTGGCACTTGTTCTGAGCCCAGAGAGAGGGACAAACACAGTCTGGGTGAGCAAAGCAATCAGTATATGCCTGTGATAGCATTGACATGAGCTCAACTAACCTGTGCTGACAGATGAATGTGAAGTAAAGCCAGAATCAATATTGGAGCAAGAAGAGGAAATGAGGGAGATTGGATGCCCAGGTGTATGGAACAGGGGCCCAGACCCAGACATCACTTGGTGTTGCAGGAGCTTCAGCATGGTTCCTACATGCTTTCAGTATTTTTTGCTTAAAATATGCAGTCATTTCTCCCATCCTTTAAGATTATGTCAGATGCAAGACTTAGACCCATAAAAGGCAACATCTGTGAGCAAAACCATATGAGCTGTGCTTGGTACTGCAGCTTAAGGAAGATGGCACCACTGTGAGGGCCACTGGCTCCCACCATACTTTTAGGGAAACTGGGTATCATGAACATCTGATGGTTTGAACGGTGGGGGAAGACAGGGAAGGAGACCCTAGGCACACCTGCATGTGGGAATAATGTGGGTTTGGGTTGGAAGAGACCTTAAAAATCATCTGGTTCCAACCCCTTTGCCATGGGCTGATACAACATCCACTAAACCAGGCTGCTTGAAAACCCATCCAACCTGGTCTTGAGGCTGATTTAAAGTGTGCCATGGTTTTTGGCAGGGATGAATCTTACTGTTATTAAATTCCCAACCTGTTTACAGATCTGAAGCACATTGATGCTGTGAGCAGAAAGGGTCTGTGCTATCATTGCCCAGACTTCAAAGGTTCACTGGAAGAAGCTAGACCTTGGCTGAATATCTCCGAATCCATTTTAAACTTCCCCAACCAAATCCCATTTCTTTCTAGACAAATGTCCTTTGTTTCAGTTGGTGCCTCCAGCAAGCTATCAGAGTTCTTAGCTATTATTTTTGAGATTGTTCACTTCAGCTCTCTTACTTTCTGCCCAGAATTCACAAGATAACCTTTAATTTATTCTGCCTAAAATGAGATAAACCATGAGTGACCAGTCTCCTGGGGCTGTGCCATTCTGTAGTGAGCCTTATGTAAAAGATACAGGGCACATTCTCAGCACTGTGTGTTGTTATTAATGAAGGCTCTCTGCGCAGCTCTTTGTCCATCACAATGAAAATTTACCCTCATGTATCTCCTAAATCTCAGATGTAGATTTCACTTGCAGCATTTTCGGATATTCTTTGATTATTTTTTTCATATTAGGGGACCATAACGATAAATCCCTGCTCAAGTGAATATACAACTAGACCTCCTCTGACACTAAAATTTGCTAGTTTCTCTTTTTGGGCTTAAAAAAATTTGCCTTTCAGAGCTATTCAATAAGATAAATGTTAATGAGAAAAATTTTAACAAGACAAGCCCTGGCAGTGACCCTCTTGGATCTAAGCAGTGCTACAAACTCAGGGCAAGCCTGATGCATGAGGAACATCTTGCAGAATATCACTGGCCTTCTGTTCTATCAGCACTATAACTCTAGAAACAAGGCTCTTAATGAGGAAAGATCAATCCCAACAGGAAAACCTGTGATATCTGACATCAGTAGACAAGCATCCATGCTGTACAAACCACCACCCCCCTGACGCCAGCCCCTGCTTACAAAAAATAAAATAAAATAAAGTAAAATGGTGTCATTTTCATTCAAAGTTTAAAGACTCAGGATCACTTCATGTAGCATTTAACTATCATTTCAGTCAGGCTTTTGAAGCTGTTTAAGTTCTTTTGTACCCGAGTTGTTTAATGTTACTCAGACAAGGTAAATCAAAGTCTAATAGAGTGGAAAAACAGTAAAGGCAGAAAATAGGTAAAAGATAAATCACACAGGAAGTTTTGCTTTTTTTTTTTTTTTTTGTTATTATATTCATTGAGATCAAAGTCCTTGTTTCAGCTCTAATTAACAAAAGCTAATGCAGATTGGAGACCTTCTGGCACTGAGCAGAGCCTTGGAGGATACAGTTGAAATCTTCTGAAGATTTAAATAATTAATATGACACCTTGAGCTTTGGATGGGAAAATAAAAAATAAAAAAAAAAAGAAGAGGGGAAAAAAAGAGCCCCATGTTCAAGTTTAAGAACAATGCCATTGCCAAGTTTGATACCATTTGTTCTGATGAAAATGAGCTGAGTAGATTGCACCGACTTCATTGTCTGGTACATTGGCAGTTCAGTGGATTGTTTCACCTTTTGTCATGCTAAGGGGGTCTTTTGTGCAGTACTTTGTTACCCCCAAGTCTGCCCCAGTTGAAGGAGGATAGAAAAAGGCAAATCTGCTTTAGGGACTTGGAGGATGGTCATTTAATGGTTTTTAATCCTCTTAATCCACGTAAGAATGGAGATCTCTGAGTGAAAATCCCATCCCAGAAGTCCTTATGATTCAAATGCCTGGCTCAGGAGACTGTCTTTTGAAAAAAAAAAAAAAATACAGCAAAATATTCTCCACTACTGTGGCATTGTGGTTTATTTCTCTCTGGTTTTCTGAAGCTGTCTGATGCAATATAAGCAACATGAAACTGAAACCTACTTCAAACCCTGTGAAGTAGAAGAACAGAGAGTGCCCGGTGCCAGTCTGTGTGTTTGGGGTACTCTGGTGATTCGGCTTGATTTCATAAAAGTGATAAGGACCCTCTCTTCTGATTGTCTCAACTGTATGCAAATCTATCCTAGATTTTGGTGTGCACTAATGCCCTCCCCAAGCTGTTTTCCACTCGAGTATTTTCTAGGTAATTTAAATCCTCTATTGAGGTTGGATATAGATTACTTCTAACTACTACATAACTACATGCATAACTACTACGACATAATCATAGCTAACCCTTACTTCTGAGCTCACTATTACTTCATAAGACTATGATTTACCTTCCCTGTCACCATAAAAAACATAAAATCAATATAACTAATTAAATAAACCACTAAAGAACTGCTAAGAGGCAATATTCATAAGTAAAATTAAAGATCTGAAGTCAAAGTGGGCTTTTCTTCCTCTCAATACATAGACTTGCCATTGGCCACAAAAAGTTGACTTTAAATAATTTTTCAGTTACACACAAAATGAGGCTTTTCATTTGTTCATGTATTTCATCACTTCATTTTTTAGAACTGGTTGAGAAAAGGGAAAAATACAGCTTCCAACTTGTAAATTACTATGTAACAGATACAGAAAAGAGTAAAAATAACAAAATTTCTTTAAAAAAAGGTGTATTTTTAAATTTCCCTCTATAGAACCTTTAATCTAAGTAGAAAGAAAATTATTTTAGAAAAATTGCATTATGAAACAATTCAAAGTGTGTCTTAAAAAATTGCTGCTCATTAATGCAATGCTTTCTGTTCCAGTTAGTTCACTGACAGCCATTTCTGAGCATCTATTCCTACATCCCTCCCATGCCTCTGAAACAACAGATACAACTCCAACAATGGCTTCCCAGGATTTTAATACAGGTTTTCTGAAAATTCAGGCTGCATAAAACCACAATCTCTCTGAAGTAATTTCAGCTAGATAATAATGTCAAATCAGCTAGATATTAATATCAAACTATTCTAGTCTCCTTCAAGAAAAACTGACCATTATTTTGCTTTTTCCTCTACAGAAAAAGGTAGGCTAGTCATGCTGTCTTTTTATACATTCCAGAAAAACTTTGTCCCTTTGATGAAATTTCTGTGTTTCTATCTGAATCAGGTTAACATCTCATTTGAGATTAGAGGGAAAGTAACTGTTATGTGCAGTTACAGCCTGGAAAGCCAACTGCAACCTGGGCTGCACCTAAACAGGCAGGTCAAGGGAGGTGACTCTGCCCCTTTACTCCACTCTGCTGAGACCCCACCTGGAGTGCTGTGTCTTGCTCTGGGGCCCCCAACACAAGAAATACCTGTACCTGTTGGAACAAATCAAGAGGAAAGCCACTGAATTTCTCAGAGGAACACCTCTGCTAATACAGCAGGCTGAGAGAATTAGGGTCATTCAGCCTGGAGAAGAGAAGGCTCTGGGGAGACCTTATAGGAGCTCTACTTTTTAAAGGGAGCCTACAAGGAGAGGGACTTTGTTATGGTGCGTGTCACAAAGAACCCATGAGAGCAACCTGCACCTTCAGGGACACCCGGAGAACACCACTAGAAGGGTGGGTCATGGGGCAAAGGCAAAGGGACAGGTCCTCGTTTGGGTAGCTGAAGACTCTTTATTCCAGCAGTGAGAACAGCCCCAAACGAATTCACCAATGAAAACAGGATCAGGCTGAAGGCACAGGGTTAAATATGGGGCAAACAGGGTGGGTCTGAGGGTCGAGGTCCAATAGGGACAAGGGAAAGTGCTGCAGGGGAATGGCTAAAGACCAAGAGAATCAATGGGATAACAGGGGTGGAGCAATCCTGCAAAACAGGGCCAATGGGGGTTAAGGGAAGGAAGAACATTCTAGGAAGGGTACGTAAATGGCAAATGGGGGCTGAACAAGGGTGATGTCATTTTTTACAAACCTTTATAATACCAGAACCCGAAAGGTAATAACAAATGATTGCAAAAGCCCTTGGGAATAAGGTTTTCCTCACCCTAATCTATAGGGGTGTCTCTCCTCTCTTGTGTTATCCCCTCCAGGGTTGAGGCATTTTGATAACAGGCCCCTGTGGCTCCACAGGACTTCACAGGGCTTGTAGCAATGGGACAATGGGGAATGGTCTTAAGCTAAGGAAAGTAGGTTTAGATTAGATATTTAGAAGAAATTCTTTTCTCTGAGGGTGGTGCGACAATGCAACACGCTGCCCAGAGAACCTGTGGACTCCTCATCCCTGCAAGTGTTCAAGGCCACGTTGGATGGGGCTCTGAGCAACCTGGCCAGTGGAAGGTGTCCCTGTCCATGGCATAGGGGTTGGAATTGGATGATCTGTAAAGTCCCTTCCAACCCAAACCATTCTATGATTCTGTAAGTCTATATTATAAGATAATATCTATATTATCTATATTATCGTCAGTGTGTATGCTTCCTCATTTTTCTAGTATTTTACAGCTTCTATTGAAGCCTCACCTTTGCTGGGCTGAGCCTTAAAGGGGATGTGCTGTCTTTCTTGGATCTCTCATGGTATTGCCTGGAGACGAAGGAGGCACGAAACAGCAGCTGGGCTCACATTTCCTGACTCACTGCTTCACAATGACATGGCTGCAAATGACAGATGTTGGATGGAGATGCATGCATGAGGAAAAGGTGAGTGCTTGTATCCAGTGGTGGAAGGTTAGCTACAGGTAGGCTGTGATTACCTGGATGTAGCGTAGTGTAAGTCATACCAGACTGACAGCAACAAAATTAAGGGCTGAACTCAAATGGCTTTATCCTTTTTGGAAAATAGAGTGTGTGAAAGTTGATAGAGTTTTTTGTCATTATGGAAAGAAGTAATGAGTTGATAATGGAATATTTTTTAAGAGGAAACTGAGAATATAATGCAGACATGAGGAAATTCCAGCACTACTATTATGTGCAGGAAGTAATAAACAGGTAGAATAAATTACTTGGAAAGGCTATTGAGAAAAATAATACAAATGACAGACAAAGTCACCTAGCTTTTCTATAGGGAGAGAGAGTTTTGGAATACAAGGGAAATAACTAAGGAGGAGAGAGATGAGCTTCCAGCAGTCAGGTGTGCTGAGCTGAGAAAGACCTTCCTTGGTTATAAACCACTTTGTGTTTGCAAGAATGGATGGGCAGCACTGGCAGTGCCAGCCTGCGCACTGTGAGGTGCCTTGTGCCCAAACTATCTTGGGCACAGCATTTTCAAAACCAGAGCTGCTGGGGACACAACCTTCTGGCCAAACATTATGTCAAAAAATGGCTATGAAAAGCGACTCTTTGCATATTTCCCAGTCCTTCATACACCAGCCAGTTCTCCCCTAGGAAACTTGCTTTTGTCTCTCTGGCCTCTGCAGCTCCATCAGCGGGACAGGTCTGGGAACGCCCCCAGCAGGAACCACTCCGGGAGTCAAGAGCGCACACGTTTCACACAAAAAAATCCCTATACTTGAGACAAAAATGGGCTACATCTCTGCCTGTGTCCTCTGTTCTCCTCCCACTGGTGGTAGTAGTGCTGTGGCAGGTGTTGGGGGGTGGAGGTTCAGCATAATCCCCCATGACCCACAGCTCTTGAATAGGCCATGTTTATTTCTGAAGTGAATGCTTTTCTTTTCTTTTGGACTCTGCAGTATTGACGCCATCCTGCAGCATGGGCTGGTACCAATTTTTTGTTTATGGACTATAATCTCCCCACAATACGTACTTACTTCAGTGTTAGGAAAGCACAATACAACAACAGTTGGTCAAGAATCTGACTGAAAATTACCTGCTTTAAAAAAATGTTTTCAAATCTATTCTGGAATATGTTGGAGTTTTCTTTGAATAATAACTCTTTTGGAAAGGAATTATTTTTGCTCTCTCTTTCTTCTATGAAAGCCTTCCTCCTGTTAAGGTGCTGTAAATTAATAACAACCCCTCTTGGCCCTCAGGATGAGAACACACTTTTTGCAGACTGCTCCTATTCTGCCTAGAAGCTGTCATTTTTAATGTGTCTTTCCAAAGTTTTATCAGCAATTCCCATTCCCTACGCACTGTGTTCTTCATAGAAATGCACATACTGTTCTTCAGACTCTGGTATATATATTCAATCACGTGAATCATAAATTTCTTATTTCTCATGAAGATTGCATGTTTGTCACTATTTCTAATTTTCATATCCTTACCTGACAGGATTCTTTTGGAATGAACAAAATATAGCAAGAGCAGAAACGTCTTGAGAGAGGCTTATGCAGGAGGAGATAGGGACAATAAACAGATATCACACACAACACAATATAACGCAACAAGTAAGGGTCTGACTCAAGTCACTTTAAAGGACACAGAGTAGCCCCTTATTACCAAACTACAAAGGTTGCAGTAACTCCTTTCCCCGAGGTAGCACTGCTATCAAGAGAAAGACCCCTAGTAGTATTTTTATAGCCTTTGCTTGAAATGTTTTTGAAGGAAAGCTCTGACTTCTAAAGAGTTCTGAAACTGTGTGGTGTCTCAAGATAGATCTTAATGAAATTTGCCGCTATCAAAACTAGACTGCCTAGAATATGGCAGAGCCTATTAGGACTGCAATAACAACATTGATTTTAGGGATTTTCCCCTCCCTCCAAATACACTGCACACTTTTTTGATGTATGAAGAGACTGAAGCTTCTTAAAAGATATTTTCAATGGGATAGTTCTGAAGACTTCAGATAAAATATTTCAACACAGTACCTGCAGGGACAGGAGAAATTGCTTCAGTTCATTTTGCCTTAGTTAGAGTCGTGTTAAATCAACTGCTCTTGGCGTTTGCAGGACTTTGTAGACATTCTTTCAAAAGTGTTTGAAAAGCTTCAAATAGATGAAGGTCTTCAAAAGGCAACTTTCACATGGGATTGACATCAGTAATGCTCCAAAGACTGTCCAAAAGGGCCAATACATGATATAAATGAAGCTTTATTACCTTTTTGTTCATCTCAGATACTAAGCATGTTCTGTCTTTGTTACATGATCCATTTGCTGATACATATCTTGATTACTAGGACATGAGGGCCTGATTCTTCATAGCCTTGAAGGAGATACAGCCATTTGTATGTGACTTTCATGTGGTGAAAGTACATATTTAGTCAGTAATTTGAAAAGTTTTTCCACCAGGAGCAGTGAGAACACCAAGTGCTATGTAAATCAGACATGGTGACATCAGTTCCCTTGCATTGCCTTTCTTTTTGGTGATGTGTAATGTGGCACAGTCCAATTTAAGTTGAAAAGAGCAGTGTTTCAGTCTGAGCAACTGCAACATAAGATGCACTTCTCAAGATATGCAGAGTCAGGGATCTTGCCAGCCCCATTCACACAGACAGCTCCCATTATATTTTAGCAGATTTATTCATAAAAGTAAGGATTTTGTTACTGAAATTCACAAACAGCAAGACTTAAATGACATACCACTGGAAAGTCATACTGGTATAAATTCCTGGAGTCTAAACAAGAGGTTGTATTTGCTCATCCATTCTTGTGTGTGTGTAATTAAGCCACACTTATTCTAACAGAGGGAGGAGGCATCTTGCTGCATTGCTGCCTGTTTCTAGTGGGAAAGTGTGAGATGCTTTCCTTCCCACTGGAGGTGGGAAGATCCGGTGCAGGTCCTTGAAAAAGACTGTACACCTGAATGCAGGATGAAAATTTGCTTTCCTATGGAAGTAGTCTTTGTGTTTGTATAGGGAAGATGGTGACTGGATGTGTATCCTGTGGTATGAAGAGTTCCTTTAGATAACTATTGCCTGACCCTGAAATTCACCCCTAGAGCCTGATACAGACACTTCTATGAAAAATCAGTTTAAAAAACACAGAGGAGCAATATAACCATAGTCTTAGTCAATATCATGTCTCTAACAGAGATATCGCACCACAGTGCTGTGGATTTTTCCTGATAGATCAGTGTGCCAAACTCAGGTTTTTCACACCAATTTAACCTTGTTATGATGTGAGAGAAAACTGTATAACTGAAATAGAGTGGTGTCTATCCACTTGTAATAAATTTGGTCAGCAGCCTGGAAATTCTGTTGCTTGTGATAAACAATCCTCAAAGTGGCACATTCTCATAAATATGCAGCTCTTGCTGCACGACTTTAAAGAAAACTTTTTTTTTTCTCTTTGATCACAGACTTAGAGACATACTTATTCTTCTTAGTAGGAATCAGTAGATTTATGGCCGGAATGAGTGTGAATCACAGAGTTTCTCAAAAGTGCAGTAAAGAGCTTAGATACAATAATATCAGGAGTGGCCTTTAAAATGAGCTATAAGAGTAAATTAAGATAAAAGATTCACACTGGATGATGCACTTTCTCGTTAATCCTTACTGTATTTACAAAAGGTTGCTATAGAGACCAGAGAAGCAAGGTATTTTCTTTCCCTGGAAAAACAAAGACATCTTCATATTTTCTTGTCAAATCTCTCTTGCATTTTGGGGCTTTGAAGCAGCTTTGATGAAAGTGTTTTCGGAGTGAATAAGAACAGAGGGCAGTCTCCCCATGATGAAAGTACCTGTTGGCAATCTCTAACCTAGGCATCTGGGAAAGTTTAAACTGAAAGGAAAGAGGCAGAAGGTATTGTTCATTTCTGTTCACTTGTTGCACCTTAGTATATCCAATTCATGTTTAAAGTTTCATATAGGATCCTAGAATGAGAGTCTAGTTCTTTCTTTGCACTCAAGAGCTTTTTACTCTTTATAGAGTCTTTACTAAAACATTTTATTATTGCTCAAGATGAGACTTGGGGATGAATCACTGGTCCTTTAACTTTTGAAGAATCACGGAAGAATTCAGGCTGAACATTGAAACTATCTGCTCCAGACCTTTGCCCAGAACAAGGCCAGCTCTGGGGCCAGTCCAGGCTGCTCAAAGCTTCGTCTACTTGGGTTTTGAAAACCTCTGGGGATGGTATAGCCTTTCAGGGGAACTTGTTCTGCTGCCTGACTGTTATCATGGGGAAAAAACTCCTTACACCCTGAATAAATCTATTTTGTTACTATTTTCCCCATGATCTTTCAACTTCTCCCCCTGTGTCACTGGGAACAGCACCTCCTCCTTGATGACTCTGTAGACACTGCTAACCAGTGGTATTATTAGGGATCTCAGCCCAGCTCCTCACAGGACAAGTGCCCCAGCATGCCTCCCCTTGAGGCCACTCCAGTTTTCCCTTGTCTGTCCTCTGCTGGGAGGGCCAAAACTGGATATAATATGTAGATGTGGTCTGATGTCACTGTTCATGCAACTCAGAGTGCAGTCAACCTTGTGTCTGCTAAGAAGCACTTAGGCTCCGAGTGTGCTCTCCACCAGGGTCCTTCAGTTCTTCAGAGCAGAGATGTTCCTCAGCAGTCATTCTTGACATATTTGTCAATGTGTGGGACTAGTTCTGTGCTCCCACATTTTTTTCTTTCCATCTTATGCTGAGCTCTCTTTCATCACATCTTGCAATGTCTTTTTCAAACCTCAAGCCAACTGCCCACATTAATCCTTGTTTCTTCTTTCTCTTGAAGGGGAACTATGCATTTTTGGTGCTGTTGTACCCACAATGATTTGAAACAAAAGCCTTCATCTGAAATACCTTATGACAAGGCTTTTACTCATTTGAGGTTTGCACTTGATACAGTGTAACCATCTGACCCATCCACTGAATTTACTGCCAACAGTACAGGCATTTTGTTTTAAGTGCTTTTTATTTAAGTCCTTTATTTATGTACCTGGCTTGAGATATTCATCCCCTGTAGGTATATCACTGACCAAATCTCACTGTGATCTCCTCACAGACCACCTGGTCAGGTAGAGTTATACTCCACCAAAAAAGGAGAGACATTGTGAGCCCACCAGTGCAGTGGAGTTTGCATGAGAAACAAACTAATCTCTCAGACAGAGCAGCTCTATCTTCCCACCTCTGCACTCCTTGAAGTACAGCATCAAAGTTGAGAAAGAGAAAAGGTGTCAGTTCCTACTCACCTGCCCTCCCCCTGTTAGTACAATACCTGCCTGGAAATGCAGGGCAGGCGAGACACAGAAGTGCCTTTCTGTCACAGGAGCCAGTGGCGTCCGCAGCCTCCTGTACAAACGTGAAGGGGGGGGTAACAATGCTTTGTGCTGCCCTGTGGTGAGGCTGTGTGTCACCCAAAAGGCTGCCAGATAAGTGCTTGTCACTGTTAGTGTGTCTGGCATAATGAGTCAATTGCATTTAGTATTTCTGAACAGAGGGCTGCTCTGGGTAAAAAGCCAATGGACTTCTCACGATGAGAGTCCAGCAGGCAGCTGTGAATCAGGTTTCAGCTTTTCTTTCTTTATTAATTAATGTCCTAAGTGCTACAGAAAAAGCATGTGTAACAGAAAATATGAACATGTTCCTTAGTTACTTGGAAAATTTAAAAATATTTCTTCTTTATGCTGCTAGTAATCTTTACTACTCTCACGGTAGTTCTGTTTGTTCAGAGATCTTTAAACTGATGAGTTTACTTTCCTATCAGCCAGAAGCCCTCTCCTCTTTTATTAAAGATTCATCCCTGGGAAATCTCTGCTTGCCAAGTAGATGTACTTAGGAAAGAGGGTGAAATTCTGCCATTGCTCTGCATCTTGGATAAGGTCTTATATTTTTTTTCTCTTTCTAGACTTCCAGAGTCAAAGTTTTGATTGGCTCACAAAAGGATTATCAGCACAGAATGACTTCTGTTTCATCCATACATCAGAACCTTTGCAACTTCTGATAATCAGGCCCCTGCTGAAAAATATCTGGGATAAGAAGAGCTAAAGAAAGCATAGAGGGCTTGGTGGTTCAGTCTTCAACAACAACAACAAGCTGAGAGGTGAAACAATAATCAAATCTCTGCCATGTTTTACAAGAACAGAAAACAAGCCTCTCTCTCATACTCATGAATGTCAGTTGAAGTGACCTTTAAAAAGTGAGATGGTTCAGAGAAAAAAAGAGAAATGTATGCTTTTGGATTGAGAATGTCATCAAAATGTTAGTCAGAATCTTTGGATTTGAAAAAAATTCATTATCTTTGCCAGTTTACTTCAAATGTTGAAGATGGGAAAGTACTGCATTATGTAAGGCTTTGAGATTTGAAACAAAAGAAAACAGAGTTGAGGAGTTTGCAATTGTTTGTGGTTTGATTGATCACTTCTTCTCTATCACATGCATTAATGACTTTGCTATTCCCATAAATTCTTCCTTTGACCTTTCTGTTAAAATATGATGACAAAATGACAAGTGCATTTCTTACAGTTTTTGGACCAAGAACAAGGTGTGTATTATCCCTTGAGAGCCTGTGCTAGCATTTTTCCAAATGTTTTTCTTTCATGTGGTAGCCTAAATTCTTTATTCTCCATCTCTTCAAGATCCATGTTAAATATTGGTCCAAAGGGTGGGTTTTTTGATTAATTTTATATTCATGTATTTCCTTTTATAATTACATTGTCTTATGGGTTCATGAATCTTTCCAAGTTAATTCTAAGTTTCATGAAGAAATCCCCTTGGTAGAAGGAGAAAAGACCATTTTGGATTCTATGTGCAAAGGAAAAAATAAATTTGAAATTACTGTAATGGTTGTTCTTGTGTATTATGCTAAAAGGTAGCTTAAAATCAATTTCAGTAATGTTCTTTCAAGAAAAAGGTGCCAAACCTTCCACAAACCATGGTATGCCTGATGGAAGTATGTGTGATGAAGATATACTAATAAAAGCTGTTGCAATTATAAATTGTCATTGAAAACATGACTTCTTATGCAAATGAAACTGTTGTTTTTCATGCTTGCTGGGTGAGGTTTTAGAGCAATCTGTGGTATGAGCACTGTGGGCTTGTCTAGGTGGCCATAGCCATGAGTGTGCATTCACACATTCGTGGTACCCCAAGCCCCCTGATTTACACAGCTTTGGAGCAGGGAGACTTGGAGCCTGGGAGGGCAGGGCCTAAGCAGACCTGCTCAGAAGGTGGGTCTGTGCTTGCCAGCCCAAGGGGAAGATATTTACTTAGCCTAGAAGATGGATTTGTTGTCATGGCAGGCTGATCTCCACATCCTTTCCTTCTGCCAGGAAAAAAGTGACAAAAAAGGCTGGAAAGTTTACAATGAGTCCTTGATTTACTTATAATTAAAAAGCAGCTAATTTAGACTGTTGAGATAGGAAGATAAACTGACTACATTAAAAGGTTACAGGTGACTCATCATGTGGTAACAGGATGGTTTTTGGTATTGCTTTGGTACCTTTCATTAATGCTATGAACAATACTGTATAAAGTAGGTCATGATATACAGAGTGGATTTCTTATGAGGAACTTCAGATGAAAGACAGATTTTCAGATGTATCTGTGGTCAGATGTGACAATGGTGCTGTTAGTTTACATGAGCTGGAAGCTTCACTGACTTTTGCTGAGGAGAAACATCAGTTCCAAGAGCACTAAATATCAGAAAAGACTTCAGAAAAGTGACGTGTTGCCAGCTGGCGCCTTAATAGATCTGCCAAGGCAACACTGGACCAAAAGTGTGAACTGATCTTTTTAGAGTCCTAGTAACAATACCACTGCTTTGATGTTGTTCCCTTCAGTGGTGAAAATGGTATTTTCAAGGACAAACTTGAGTGATTCAGTAATAACAACAACAAAAAAAAATGTACATAAGTGCTGGAGATTTTCTATTGTAATAAAAACGGAATTGCAGAACTTTCAGCTGGAAATTAAACATACAGTGGTAGAGGTTTCTGAAATCACCACATTAGTTCTGGTTTGGCTGGTACCTATTCCAAGGACACAAACTGAAACAAGAAATATTGGTAGGAAGGCACAACAGTTTTTCTTGTCCAGTGAACTCAGCTCTGTCCAGAACGTGCACAATATGTTGTTGGAAAGTGGCAGAAAATAATTTGTTGTTATCTAGCTCTAAGCAGCTTTCAGATTTACGTGGTAAATTATGCACAAGATAGACAAAAAACCCTGTAAATTACTCCAAAGATACCTCATGGCTGCAGCACCTACAATAGGAGGTTTGCAATGCTGGTTCCAAGAATAATAAAGTCAAGACTTGTGGGACAAAATGTGGTGGGTTTAACTTCTGGTTTTGCTTACTAAACACTGTAGGACATTGATAAAAATTTTACAGATACAGGAATAGGTGAGTACACTATTCATAGCAACCCTTTTTTTAGCAGACACAGAGGTTCTGGAAGATGGTAACCAACAGCTTCCAGGAAAAATGTCCTTACAGATATCACCTATCAAGAATGCTAAAATCAAGAGACCAACTTAAACATAATATGATTTTTAAAAGTAACCATTCATGGACATTTTTATTTGCCTTGTGAAATACAAGCCATTGTTTTTGTTTTGATTGCCAGCTTTTGCATTCCATCCTGAGTGCTTCTTTTCTTTGAATTAAAATTCAAATTTCTATACAAGTCATTGATTTCTTGAACTGAGTCTTTAAATAAAGTGCTTTAAATAAAGCTTGGACTGAGATATCAAGAGCTGATGATACTGAGATTTACAAGAGCAAGTGCTGTTCTTTTCTTGGGGATTCACTTGGTGATAGAAAGGTGCTCCTTAGAAGTCAGTTTCAGTCTGGAAGAGTTCAGAGGAGACAGGCTAATAATGATAATGATAATAATAATAATGATGGTAATAACATAAATATGAAGTCAAAAAGAGATGCTAGTGATGCTGAGGATAATTAGTTCACAGCTTGAATTAGTTTTCTATTTTGACTGTGTCAATAAATACTTGCAACAACCTACAAATATTTGTTTTGTTTGGGTTTTTTTTTAATTTGGTCTCCTAGTATGATTGGTCTACTACAAAAGCAAATCTTGGAAGTTTTAAGAGAATTTAAGAGCGAGGTGCCAGAGTTTTATGACTGCTGTTGTTATTATATGTTCTGTTAAATTTGTAATTTTTTATGGACAATACTGTTAATAACTGCCTTCAGGTTTTCCTTGAAACAGCCCCCTGAAAATTCTGAAGTTCTTACCGTCAGGAAAACATTCAGAATCATTAGTAAATGTATTTTCATTCCTTTTCAGCTGAAATAAGATTGTGAAAAATAAAACCACAGGGTCTCCTTTAGGACAAACTTGGACTTAAAAAATTTTCTTTGTCTCCTCAAATGTGGTGTATCAAAAACTAGTCCAAGTCAGATTTCTGACATCAGATTTCTGGCCTCACTTCAAATACTATAAAGCTACAGGCTATATTGTTATTCTGGTTATGTGTTGACTCCAGGGGGGCTTCTCCACTTGCACTATCTAATTGAACTTGTTCCACAGATCACTCTGTAATTGGTTCCTTTGGATGCTGTCTCTACTGAGAGTCCTGGAGACCTCTGAGCTTCATTCATGCAAGTCCTGCACGTGCACCCTGGCTTTGGCCAGCAGCTGCTGGCTCTGGCCATGGTGACCATGTGGAGGACACACATGAGCCAGGAGAGAGCCAAGTGTCACAGCCCAGACCATTCAGGGACTGTGATGTCAGGAGTTATTGTGCTGAATCCCGAGGTCTCCCCCGAAAACTCTGGAGGTGTAAGTTAAAACCTTCCCGAGCAGCAAGGGCAGTGTCATGTGGGATGTGCTTGTCAGAGAAACCATGGTAGAGGTGCTTCTTACCCCAGACGTGTCTCTACATAGCAAAGGTGATGGAAACACTAATGGAAAAGATGAAAACTGTCTCAGGGGTCAGTGTGATTCCTACCAGGCTGTGAATGTCAAGATGACCAATGAGATACTGTGTCAAAACCACTGAAATATTTCACAGGAGGAAAAACATTAACTTAGCCAGCAAGTCTTGCATCTCAAAATTATGAACTTATTATTTAGGCTTATACCTGGCCTTTAAGATTTTAGAATTGACAGTTCATGCTCTTCTACCAATTATTTATATTCTTCAAGAGGGCAAAAAGGTTTTCCCATGTTTAGCCAATATTTCTCAAGTTTGCATGAGCCAGTTATTTGGAATTAGTATGGAAGGAAGCTGAAATGAAGGAATTCTCCTCTTGGCACATGCAGAAAAGGCTAGTCCTGCCAAAAGATGGTTTAATGCTTCAACAACAGCTGGATTTTGGTCCTCAGACAGTGACTTCCTTAATTTCACCCACCTGACTTTAAAACAGCAGCATGCACTTGTTTAAGGACTATTTTAATTAAAATTGATTGTTTGCATATATTATATTTAGGGCTAAATGTAAAGTGATATTTTCAGTCTTAAATGTAAACTGGTTGATTGATAAGAAAAAAATGTTGAGTCTTTTAAATGAATAAAATCAAAAGTGGGGCATTTCTTACATGTTTTTAAATCAATCTTGCTACCATGAAGGACATTAGTATTGTGTACAAGATGCAGTACTTTGACAGTGGACTGGACAGTAAATTTATCCCCAGTCAGCTGACCTTAAGAGTCAGACTGTTTTTTTCCCCTCTGAAGACAGAGCTACATTTCCAGTAAGCAAGGCCTGTGTTTGAACATAGGGAGTAAATGCCTGGCTGACAGTGTAGCTGGAGTGGTGCAAGGCTCCCTGGGATGCTTCTCCAGCTCTGTAAAAAGCTAAAAACTGTTCTTCATTTTTTATCTTTTTTAAGGATGCCAACATGGAATCACAGAATTGTTCAGGCTGGAAAAGACCTCTAAGATCTTTTGAGTCCAGCTGTTAATCCAGCACTTACAAGTCCACCACTAGACCACGTCCCCAAGTGTCATATCTGCATGGCTTTTTAATGCCTCCAGGGATGGTGACTCAACCACCTCTCTTGGAAGCCTGTTTCAATGACAGAAAACCCTGTCATTAGAGTTCATTTGTTATAATGGAAATTTCTGAACATTCTCTCCCGCCACAGAACTGACTATGTGTAGTTTTAAACATGTTTTGCCAAAGTTAACTTTGAGTCAGATGCTTTTATGGTGATGGAAGATGGCTAGTTTTTATAAAGCAAATTGTCTGGGTGACCCTGAAATAGGCTCAGCACAGCAAGATTCCATGGGCCAAAGCACTTGCCTGATACAAGGAGGATTTGCTGTAGACCAGCAAAGGGAAGATTAACAGCAGTGGAGGCAGATAAGAAAACAATAGGCTGAACCACCAACTTTCTTTGCTACAGGAAGAAATCCTAAGGAGCATCCCTGGCCATGGAAACTGCTAGTTACGAGCCTAAGGAGAGGACCCATGGCAACATTCCCACCTTCTGTTGGCTGTGGGTGACATCAGGTAACAACAGGACTGCTGCAGAAGCACAATATGACAGAACATAACACAAATGAATGGTGGTGAAAAGCAGGCAGCGTCCCACAAATGTCAGAGTGCTGGTGTGGTGTTGGTGGTATGAGCATGTATCCATGACCAGCACTAAAACAGGAGAAACACAAAGTCCAGGGGAAATCTCCCTACACTCCAAGGATTTATTTGGCACAAGGGCAGATGAATTTGGCAATTTTCCATTGTCAGCTCAAGCTCAGTAAAGCCAGGGGAGGAGCTAAGGGACAAGCACATCTGAAGTGCTGTGCCCTCATCTGTTATTACATGTGGGGATGCTTTGATTTCCAGGGAAAGAAAGAGGACCTGTGGCAGCTCCATAGCATGTGCCAAGCCTCACAGGTCTGCCAGGGCCACCATGCCAAACATTATGGACACATCACTCTGCCTGTGGTAAGTCAGTAGGTGGTGGCACACAAATCAAGCCAATAAAGGTTGTTAAGAGATATTTTAAATATAAATATTCAGTAATTTGCATCAAGCTGGGAGAGGTCTGCAGGGAGGAAGTGTTTAAAGGAGGTGTGGTGCATTCAGTCTGTAGGTGCCTGGGTATGGTGCTAGATGCAGTTGAAGTGCTGTTTTCTTATTAGGAAACTGGCTCAGTTTTACAAGCTCAGAGCCTTTTCTGTAATTTCCCCAGTGTGCAGTACAGGACATAGCAATCACCTCAGTACCTTCCTCGTGTGAGTTGCTGAAAATGTCCCATTACGTTTCTCATGTACTTTTCAGGGTAGTGCTAGTAATTTCTTCAGTCAGAACAGACCTTCCCTCTATTGCAGTGAGATGAGGAGATTTCCTTTATGCATATTTTCGTTAGTCCAGTTTTGGGGGGCACCCAGGCTTGAAATGAGGTAAAAGCTTTAATGAGTGCTAGAGCTGTCTGGCTGATTTTAAGAGGTTTGTAAAGCTTTAATCCTTCAGCTAGAGACTTAAGGCATACTTCTGTCATATTCTATAAGCTGTGAACTGAGGGAGCTTTGTTGAGTGGGGTAGGAGAAAAGACAACTGAAGCTCACATCACTCTGATCTTGCTTCACAAAACCAAGAAAAGGAGGCCTGTTATGGCTGTGTGCCTGCTATTTAATGGCTTACCTTTTCCAGGTGCTGGGGACTTGGGGAATATGAAACCTCTCACAGACCATTTACCCCAGTGATTCCACTGCTTACTTGCATGTATAATATTGATGGTGCTGAGAGCTATTGTAGTATTCAGTAAGAGAAGTGTGCCAACTAGGTTGCAGTGAATTTTGAAGCAACCAGTTGTCCAACACTTTTTCCTTTCAAATCTGTTTATTTGCAGAATAGCAGTACCCTGTTTTTCCAGAAACCTTGACCATACTGGTGCAGGTTTTCTTTTCCTGTGCATTTCTTTATACATGCAGTGTGCTGCCCATGGCCTGTTTTCTTTCTGGTTTAGCTCTGCTGCTGCCATTTCATTTCAAACTCTTTTTGGTGAACCTAGGGAAAGGACTCTTGATGCCAAGAATGCCATAAAGCTGAGACTAACAATTGTGAATGCACAGAATAAGCAGGCTGGGAAAATGAGGGGGAAAAAAATGCTTTCTTTTGATTTTGCACTTCAGTCTTTTAGGACAGACATAATAATAAGCCTCACATATGAACTTGACAGGATTCTTTCAATTACACAGGATGTACTTGAATCTGTATGAGCAAATAAGATGTTACAAATTTTCATGACCCAGCTACCAAAAGGATTCATAAATCAATGGCAAAGGGCAACTAAGTAAATTGCATGGGAGAACAAGGGAAGGGCTATTAAAACAAAGGAAACAGACACAGAAGGAGCAAAAAGTTATTCAAGAATGTAAAAACTTCTGTCCCTGTTGTTTTGATTAGTTCACTTACAAACATTACGACAAAGGAAGAAGGTACAGTAATTTATCAGTTAGGGTCACTATCCCACATGCCAGGGATTGCACTAGGAAAAACAATTGAAGAGGTAATGAAAGAATAAAACAAACAGGGATTAAAGTTAACATCACTGACAGATGAAGGAAGGTAAGGCTGTTCTTTAAGTGAGGTAAGCAAGCCCATCTTAGTTCTGCTCTAATGCAGTTGAAATGCTTCTGAAGAGATCTCTCATTCTTGTTGATCTTTCTCTACAGCATAGTGTCTGGTTTCTCCTTCAAGGAACTGGGGTGAAGGCTGGATTGCAAACTCATAGAGGTTTTGAGTCAAGGAAAATAGTTTAATCTTGTTGCATGTGAAGAAAGTTGCAAAATCATTCTGAAAAGATGGCAGAAATTATACCGAAGAAAAAAGGGTTTGATTGCCTTTTTAAATGAAGTGTCCAGTGTTTCCCTCATTTGATAAATACTTAACACATTTAACTCTTGCTTTGTCTATTATTCCATAAACAATAAAATAGAGGGGAGAGAAGGAAAAGAAAAGAGAAAGGGAGACAGGGAGAGAAGAAGAATAAAGTTAAAAGTTACCTGTTCAAACACTCTTGAGTACTTTGCAAATTGTAAAAATGTAGTAAGTTACACCTAAAAATATTTTTCAAAATATTTTTCAGTTTTCCAGTTTTTTAATGGAAAAATTATTAGCTTTCATACAATGTTGATTGTCTTTCTGAGAAAGTGTATCTTTTCTGTCATCATTACCTTTGCAGAAATTGTACAAACAATTAAATAACATGTGGGAGTCTTTCCGAATACTTCTGTTTTATGAGTCACTGCTAATAATGTCTTTGCAATAGACAATGTAATCTGCTTTGCCCTCAGTTCCTGCAGAATTGTGCCTCGTGTAATCTGTTTTCTTACAGTTACAAATCAGTAATTAGCCTTGCAGAAAACAAAAGAACAAAACACAATGAGCCAAAAAGCAACCTATGGCCTACAAAAAGATCCCAAGTCTATTTTTGAGCAGCAGATCATTTTCTTGTGGTTTATGGGGAGTGTATCTGTACTATGAGGAAACTGTGGTGGATTCAGAAGTGATTGTGAACATGGGCTGCTCCCACTCCTCTTGCCCTGCTTCCCACCTAGCTAACAGCCTGTACAGGCTGTAAAGTCACGATTGTGGATGATCTGAGGCCTGAGGAACATGAAGCTCTGCTGCTGGGCATGTACCTGCAGAACAGTCTGTGCTCCAAAAGGCACATTTCAGACATGCCTCAGCTCACATCTTAAGTGGCTGCCAGTATACCCTTCATTGTGTGATTTACAGGCAGCCCCTGGGCTGAAGACACAGGCAAACCAAGAGTGGATGGGCACACAGACAGGATAGTCTGGGTGTTAGTCCATGCTTTTTGATCCACAGCCATGGCTGGCTAAGGACCTGCAAAAGGAAGTGCTGCTCTGTGAAACTGGGGCAGTGCATGAAGTGCAGACACAATCAAATCTGTAGTCTTTCTTTTTTTCCTCATTTCTCAAGAATAAAGCACTGATGTAGAAGGGTGACTTATGTCCCAAAATGTACTGTTTTGCACTTTTTCATCTCCAGCCCTTGGTGTCACTGGGTTTGCTGTATTAGCCTACTGCTTTATTAACACTGTAAATGTTCTTTCCTGTTCCATTCACACCCTTCTTCAGTGAAACCATTTCTTAGTGTAAAGGTTTGATGACTGAAATGCCATCTTTCCTTTTTCTTTTTTTTTTTTCCTTCCGTGGGGTTGTTTCCTAAGTCCTAAGACTTGGTATTTTAAGGGTCTTTGGAAGATAACACTTGGGATTTAATTGTAGAATCATAGAGATGTGAAATTGGATATGATTTCACTTCCTGCATTACCCCCTTCAGTCCCAGTGATAGTATTAATTGAGTTACACATCCATGATGTCCGTTCTGAATTCTCGTTGCAGTACGAGTAATTCAGACAAGGATCAAATCGCATTTTTCTTTCAAGGAGGTATCATATAGATTTCCTACATATACTTTTGGAAAGATTGAAAATATATTAAACATGCAGCACATATTTTTATATTTTTTCATCCATCAATTTTATTCTTATTCAGTGTGAAAACTGTCAAGCTGATACTTAGATTAATCTTCCAGACTGCACACATCACCTGTAAATCACTCTGCTTCAATAGGGAAACCATTGGCTTGTGGAGCACTGGAGAGTATTTTTTATGGGCCACCTTTTCCCTAGATGCAATAATCTGCCTGTCTCATCAGAGGCACACTGACATGCACTGATCAAGAAAGTCCTGCTGGGAGGCAGGGTGTGGATGGGAACACTCACTGTCTTCTGCCGACTGATGAGGGACAATGAGATCTCACTTCCTGTTGCAACGTCTGATTATGTAAAAAAGATCAAGCAAAGAGAAATGATAATTCATGAACCCCATGAAACTGGGAGAACCAGAAGTTGATGACAAGCAACAGCATATTTGCAACTCTTTACTTTCAAAGAATATTACAGAATGAATTAATTGATCTACATATTTTGAAAAGATACAACTGTAACCCATACAACTTTGATCCCCAAAGATTCATCACTTTGTACAGGAAAAACATCAGCCTGTTTAACTCACCCGTCACAAAAGAGGAGCTGTTCCCATGCTTTAACTTAATGTGTTTTCTTCTTTTAATTAATTTGAGAAGCTATTCCACAGTGTCAGTGCTTTCAACTCGTACTCACTAAGAGTCTGTTTCTAAGTTATTAGAAAACATGTCACTCAAGTAGCCCATCTATAATTTTACTCTCAGTGTTTACAGCCTGTAGAGATTTGTATATCCTTTATATTCATGCTCCTGCAACCACTTCCCAGTAAAATTCTCCAATTTCCATATCTGGCTCTGTCAATCCTCATCAAGGCCACTGATTTCCATGATCTTTGAGCTGTTTTTTTGCAGGGGAAAATGCTTTCGGTGGTCATCTTATGTGCTTGTGATAGCAAGCACATGTATTTGAGTACCAGATTTCATTTTTATTAAACAGCATCACTAATATAAAACAGTTGTTATTTAGGTCCTGTTGTTTAATGGTGGAGGTCTGTAGAGGGACTGTCCCCACAAAACGAGGCAATTTTCCAATCTAATTATTCGAGCCACATAGCAAAGTCAGGACCTCAGTGTGTTGTTGGAAGTGGGTGCCATCTTCACATCTGGGCATACCCTTGTATATTTGACCCACCTGCTTTCATTCTACTTAGTTTGGATCAAGGCTTTGTGGGCAATTGTTGAAAACTGTCAGAAATTTAGATTTATATATTGGTAATATCTGAGGCCAAAAGTAACAAGACAGAAGAAAAAAATAGCAAGGAATGTGAGGGAAGAGATGTTGCATGAGCATGAAAGAAAGAGTAGGTATTTGTTTCTGTGTTGGCACTTAGACCTCATGGAGGAAACTTGGGCAGGATATCACCAGAGGTGGGCTTGCCCACTGCTGTTTAGCCAGATGATATTTACCCTGATGAGCACCACGCTGAGAGAACATCTCTATTTTGTCTGTTCCTGAGCTGCATTGGATGCTGTGAGTCCCCAGATGGTCCCTCCATGCATGGTGGGAATACTCAATAATGGCAAAAGCATTCTCCAGCCACACAGTTCTCATCCTTTAGAAGGTTTTGGTTTTCTCCTTACTCAGAAAGATAAGAAAACTTTTCTGCTAATATTTTCTTTAGGTAATTACCTCAGTTCACATATTGTTAAAAAAGTTAAATAACCACAGCCCTGTCTCCCTGCCTGTGATATAAAAACAACTCTTAAGGTTAAAAGCTGTTAAAACCAGTGAAAAGGTCAGAGCAGAAACTAATTCAGATACTGTTAGGTTGGGGTTTTTGGTTTTATTTTCTGATTAGATAGAGCCTACATCAAAGAGGCCTTTAAATTAATATTAGACTTCATTTACATTTCCTCCTGACAGGGGATGAATGAATGGGAGGTGAAAGGGGGAGATAGAGAAGGACTTCAGTGACAGGAAGGGGACAGAAAGAAGAGAATGAGTATGAATTCAGAAATGGGAAAGGGGAGCAGAAAAGCAGAAGGAAAATAGAGTGGTTTTGCCACAGTACACCTGTCCTTATTGTATAGGTGAGAGAATTTTGCAGGGAAGAGTCACCTCCATGGACCAATTTACAACAAAGAGGTAGGCAAAAGCAGGTGACTCTAAATGTACAATATTCCCCCACAATGGGGAAAATGTGTTTTTCCTCAGGTCTGTGTGCAAGCTGGGGATTCTCTGTGAATTAACCAGATATCCACAACAAATTGTCATGGGGACTCTGGAGTCCAAAGAAGCATGTGGTTGTCATAGGAGTGGCTGGGATTTACTTGGAGTTGGAGAAACACCTTCAGGTCTGGTGTAAAGAAAATGCCTAACAGAAGCAAGAGATGATACTCTGGACTTCATGTTGTTTGAGAAGGGAAGCAAAGTTTTTAATGAAATGCATACTCAGCAAAAGCAAAATGGATTTGGATTACTCCTGATCTTGGTATGAAGGAATTTTTGCTCAGTGAGATAGTTTTGGATGGTCATGATGAGCTGGAGATCTCACAACTGAGTTTATTGCTGACATCTGGGAGGACAGGTAATGAGACAGGACTAGGAGGAATAAGTCAGGTTTGGTCTGCAGGGACTGTGCTCATACATCTGCACATTCACACACATGCACACACACACAAACACATAAACCAGTGGGACTCAGCTGAGGGTGATGCAAGAGCATGCAGAGGCTCCAGGGCTGGGGGTGAAGTTCAGCTGAGATGGATTTGCTGGGGCAGGGTGTGTGCTTAGAGCATACATGCTGCCATCATGAATATTTATTGAATCAACCCCCTCATACCTAGGCGTGCTGGCAATCATCCTTTCTAGATCCACAATTTACACCCTCCTGCCACTGCCTGCACATGAGCTGAGACCCCATTTTGCAAATTTCTTTTGAAATTTTGATTTATATGCTCCTAAAAAATCTTTATTACACTTCTCCCTTCCAGACAATTTACTTTGTTCAATATGTTTGGTTGTTGGCTTGAGTTTTTTTTAAGTTTAATTCCTACTTTCCATTTTTCAGTATTTATTATGCCACATTCCCGTGGGGCTGTGACTGGCAGGTGGGTCACAATATACATAACTGATAGGCCCATCTGTCTTCCTTTTGCTGCACACAACCCCCCTCTTTGTCTTTCTTTCTTTCTTTCTTTCTTTCTTTCTTTCTTTCTTTCTTTCTTTCTTTCTTTCTTTCTTTCTTTCTTTCTTTCTTTCTTTCTTTCTTCTTCTCTTCTTTCTTTCTTTCTTTCTTTCTTTTTCTTTCTTTCTTTCTTTCTTTCTTTCTTTCTCTTTCTCTCTTTCTCTCTTTCCTCTTCTCTCTTTCTCTCTTTCTCTTTCTCTCTTTCTCTCTTTCTCTCTTTCTCTCTTTCTCTCTTTCTCTCTTTCTCTCTTTCTCTCTTTCTCTCTTTCTCTCTTTCTCTCTTTCTCTCTTTCTCTCTTTCTCTCTTTCTCTCTTTCTCTCTTTCTCTCTTTCTCTCTCCTTTCTCTCTTTCTCTCTTCTTCTCTCTTTCTCTCTCTCTTCTCTCTCTCTTTCTCTCCTCTCTTTCTCTCTCTTCTTTCTCTCTCTCTCTCTCTCTCTCTTCTCTTCTCTCTTTCTCTCTTCTCTCTCTTCTCTCTTTTCTCTCTTTCTCTCTTCTCTCTCTCTCTTTCTCTCTTTCTTTCTCTCTCTTTCTCTCTCTTTCTCTTCTCTCTCTCTTTCTCTCTCTCTTCTCTCTCTCTCTCTCTCTCTCTCTCTCTCTCTCTCTTTCTCTCTCTCTCTCTTTCTCTCTCTCTCTTTCCTCTCTCTTCTTTCTCTCTCTCTCTTTCTCTCTCTCTCTCTCTCTCTCTCTCTCCTCTCTCTTTCTCTCTCTCTCTTTCTCTCTCTCTCTTTCTCTCTCTCTCTTTCTCTCTCTCTCTTTCTCTCTCTCTCTTTCTCTCTCTCTCTTTCTCTCTCTCTCTTTCTTCTCTCTCTCTCTCCTCTTTCTTCCTTTTTATTTCTCCCTCTTTCTTTCCTTGCATGTGTCATAAATGGCCAATGGTAGGTGCAGTCATGTGTGAGGATGAACAGACAGGTAGCATCAGCCTGAGAGAAGGCTATCAGTAAATGAAGGGGGTTTAGTCATGTCATAGTAGGTTATGAAAGCAGATCATTTTATAATGGCTCACATTATTTTTCCTCAATATTTACAATTTTTATCTTTTATAACAAATGGATTCAAACAGAAATAGAAGTGTGGCTTTGAGAAAAAGGTGAGAAACGTCTTCATTTTCAGTTCTTTTTGTTATGCTTTATCTTGGTTCTTTAGCCTCCAGCACAAGAGCTCCTGCTTTTCTTAGGCTCCCTAGTACCTAAGGATTTCAGTGCTGGGGGAAAAAAATAGATGCTAATACACTCTGAAAAAGCAATCAGCCTCTGATAAAGAAGTCCACCTGGCTTCTGTTCTCAGTAATGCTTCCCACCTGAAATTTTGGGAACTCAGCTTGGTTATGTGCCTGTTTTTTAATTTTAGTAAAGCAAAAGTGAAAGTTCAAAGTGCTGCAAGAGCTGCTGCTTCTGGTGGAATGCAAGTGAGGGCTCTCAGGACCAGGGGCCAGCCAGGTACCGAAGGCTCTGATCCCACAGCCCCCCGGGCATGCAGTGTGACACTGCAGCCCAGGCGTGTGGCAGGCTGTCACCTCCTGGTAAGGAAAACACAGCAAACTGCTCCTGTCCTGCCAGGCCAGATGCTTGTGAGGTGTGCAATGGCAAGGTGACGTGGAAGTCTGTGATTCCCATAGCACAGGTACAAAAAACCAAAGGATGGCAGGCAGCACGGCTGGGTGGGAATCTGGTCTCTGACTCTGAACCTCTATCCAGCACTCTGTGAAGGTGCTGAATCAATGGGATAGTGCTCAAATCCTGCTGGGAGCAACACTTACCATCTGTAGCTGAATGGCAGAGGGACATTTCTCACACTCTTCTTTTTCTTTGTATATTTCGCTTTGTGGCACTTTCCACCCACTTTTTCTTACCGTTTTAACTTGCATTGTTTATTGCTGCTTTACTCAGCAGCACCCAAAAACTGAAAATGGAGTCATCCCACATTTTTTCAGCTCATAGTTAAAAAAAATAGGCAACAAAAAAATCCAGCGGCCTGTCTTTAACCTTTGGTAACCCTGACATTCTTTGCACTAAAGTGTCTGATATTAAAGCAGATTGCTTTCATGCCTACATAAGTAATATCATATGCTTCACATCAGCCTATGCTCAGGCTAGCTAAATTCCCACTGTATTATTGCCTGTGAATGTACACTCCGTGCATACTAAGAATGGTCTATCTGAACCAGCTTGCCTTTCAACTTTTTGAAAAAAGGAGTTTTATTGGTTTGTTGCATAACTATGGCAGAGGAATACAGTTTAATGAATGATGGTAATGCTTGTGTCTATCAGTGCTTGGCAAGTTGCACCATAGAGGTAGAGCTGAAAAGAGAAACAGCCTTAAAAGCCTGATAGAATTACTGAAGAAATGATGTCCTCCCTCCCCCCACAGCTGCTAACCAACATCATGCCTAATCTTGGTGTAGTTAAAGAAGCACTTAAGAGGATTTCTAAATTTTTTTGTAAGCAATGTGTTTGGACCTTTATAATTTTTTCTGTTGGGTTTTTTCTTTTCCCTTTAGACAGTAGGTATTAAAAAGAAATCCATCAGAAAGAAGACCTTTGAGCCAGTATGATTTACTGGTATTGTCAGGTGGTCCATATCTGTGAGAGAATTCTTTTCAGGCCTGCCAGTGTTGCCTCTCAGCTCTTCATCCTGTTCCAAACACTTCTCCTTGAGATATATCTCTGTTGCTGACTTGCTTTGATACACAATTTCCAGTGTTAGAGTGTGCTCTGTTTTATGGGAGACGTAGTCCAGGTTTCTGTAATGTGGAGCAATAATCTTGTACATAAACACAGAACCTGGCCCTATGCTGCTGTGGGATTCACTGTCTTCTAAAAGCCATTATAATCTTGCAACCCACCTTCTGGGGAGCTTCAAGATGGTTTTGTTGTTGTCCCAGTATCCAAACCCAAGTGATTTTTTTCACATTAGAGGTTCACTGGCAAGTAAAATGAGTCCCTCTCTCCCACTGAGAACATCACACCACAAGTGTGTAAGATACTGTGTAAAAAATGCCTCACTTTTAACCTTCTTTCCGTATACAGGCCTTGTGCTAAATTCCGTAGTTCACTACTAATTTGGCAGGCTCCATCTAGGCTATCTGCATATATATGTGTGTCTGTGTGTCTGTGTGTGTGTGTGTGTGTGTGTGTGTGCAAGACATGCATAAATCTTGGCAAAAAGTTTTTGCTGCCACAGACACAAGTTCCCTTGTTAGAGCAAGGGAAGTGTAAGGTTGAACCAAATGTTCACCTGTGTCCTCTCTTGGGCAGCAGACGGTAACAGGTTCTTTGGAAAAAGATGGAGAAGTAGGGCAATCACAGAGCAATCATTTTCCTCACCTTTTTCCAAGGTTCCAGCAATATGTGGCTCTTGGGCTTCTTTGACAAGGGTCATCTCAGTCTGTGGATTTATCATCCATAAATTATCAATTTTTTTTTTTTAACCCTTTTATAGTGTTGAGCCTATTTAGTTATCACAATCACTAAGCAGAAGAAAAAACAACCATTGAAGAATCAAACATTACTGCAGTATGCCAGGGTCTAGCCTTGGGTCACTCAGCATATGGATGTACTGACCACAAGAGAATGTATCTGACTCCTGATTCTGTGTGTAAACCACAGGCAAAAGGCCTGTACTATCAGCTCAAGTATGTGTCTTATGCATTTCCTTGCCTTCTTTTCACTGGAGTGTCACAGATGCAGTACTAGAGGTAGAATATTAGCTTTGTTTGATAAATTTCAGGTCCGATATTGTTTGTTGTGGTGGCCTTTTTAGAACTGATAGGCACTGGCGAGGGAGGGGGAAGAGATGGTAGATGAATAGGCCATGAGACTGCTTTCTGATGTTGAAAAATAAGTGAGGGAAGATTTTTTTTGTTTCCTTTACATGAGTCAAATCCTAGCTACTCTTCATTCTGTGCTGAAGTTTCTATTGTGTAAGTAATCATATGGGCATATTTAAGTACTGGGCTTTTTTGAGTTAAATCCCATTCAGGCTGTTATGACTGTGTTTAATCTTTGAAAGACGGGTGGAGGGGGAAATCTGTTCTTCAAAAAAGAATCCTTTTTATATTGAAAACTATAGGATCCTTATCTTTTGATCTAAGTAAGCACAACTGTACCATGTCAGCAGCATATTAGTGCCAACGCATGTGTGTTGTACTTTTTAAATGCTGTTTCAACATGTGTCATTGGATCTATGTTCCTACAGGCTCACAACAACCTGCACCCTGGTAACTACATGTTGATTGAAGCACCCTTATGAAAAAAAGATATAAATGTTTGTGGTTAAGGTGATAACCCTTTTGTTTTCTCTGTAATCCATCACAGGGCTTGTCAGCCCTGACAGCTCGAGTGGATTTTTTTGAACACCTCTTTATCTGACAGCTTCATGCATCATAAAGCAGCAAATAGAATTAGATCAAAGTCTAAGAGTCACTGTAGGCTTCGTAAGGTATGCAATCCTGTTTGTATCTTTATCCAGGCTCTGACAGTTCATTTTAACTGGCAACAGGGGGAAGGAGGGAGAAGGAGGAAAGTTTCTTTTTCTTTTAAGAAGGTACAGTAGTGCTGCATTTTTAAACGTACACGGCTTTCACATATCATTTCCCCTTGACATTTGTGATTCCCTGTGTACTGTAGCATACTACATATATTTTTCAGAATGCTCAAAAACAGCAGTCACATTCCCAAAGCAAAGGCTTAACCAGTGTATGAGGCCATGTACACATAAGCTTTAATAATCCTGACTTTTGTTTAATATCAATAGCAAAGATTGACAGAGCTCACTTTAAACAATGAAATACTGTCCATCTAATTCATGCAAGATTCTGTGAATTACTGTGATGGATAACAGGTTCACCAAGTGTTCACCCTAAATTCCCAAGATATAACCTGATTTTCTTATTAAATAAACAGAAGGGAGAGAGGAGAGGAGAGGAGAGGAGAGGAGAGGAGAGGAGAGGAGAGGAGAGGAGAGGAGAGGAGAGGAGAGGAGAGGAGAGGAGAGGAGAGGAGAGGAGAGGAGAGGAGAGGAGAGGAGAGGAGAGGAGAGGAGAGGAGAGGAGAGGAGAGGAGAGGAGAGGAGAGGAGAGGAGAGGAGAGGAGAGGAGAGGAGAGGAGAGGAGAGGAGAGGAGAGGAGAGGAGAGGAGAGGAGAGGAGAGGAGAGGAGAGGAGAGGAGAGGAGAGGAGAGGAGAGGAGAGGAGAGGAGAGGAGAGGAGAGGAGAGGAGAGGAGAGGAGAGGAGAGGAGAGGAGAGGAGAGTCAAATCAAAACTGATCTGAGAAAAAATGAGTATCTGAAGTTGTGTTATTTGGTCTTTGATGGTATATCTTGTTCTTCAAAACTGCTGGTAAATAGTGACTCTTTATGAATAATATAGGCAAACCCAAGGATTTATACCAAAGTGTTTAGAGATGTTATAATACTTGGAAGCTTGTGGTGGGAAAGAGTGGATCTATTTTCTGGTCTTTTTAGTCAAAAGTACGTGATGCATGAATAAGAAATTAGGTAGCCTCCTTTTCTTCCATCTGATACCTGGACTTGAATGCTTTTTCTTTCTTTCATCATATCATTTTCTGAAATGCCACATTAATGGAGAAATTGTATTCTTTTGATGAAACGTGGAATCAATCTCCAAACACAATGGTCCCACAAAGGGGAGAAGTAAGACCTGGCCGATGCTGCCTTTGGCACAGGGTAGAAAGACATGCCAGGTTTGTAATACAAGATCCTGTGCGGAAGTTTCTCTGAGGGTGCTTTTTTGGGAGGAAAGGGTCAGAGGGGCAGATGCTGCTCCCCCTGCCTCTTTTCCCTTTGAAGACAATAACTTTAAGAGGGGGTGTTCATGCTGCCTCAGAAGCTGCTATCCTCCTGCCTCTGCTCCTCTGTGTCATCTATGTGCAGGAGGTGCTGCAGAGGTTCAGGGGAAGTGCTTGTGGGAGCTCCTTCCTCTGACTTCTGCAACAGCCTTGTAGCTAGGGTAGAGCAGGGTTGGGGTAAGTGAGGAGAGCAACTACAGCACTAGGGAACCATGCTTCCTCCTCTCACACAGTGCAGCAGCATAGCTGGATACAAAGGTAGACCAATCTTCCTACCTGGAATATTCTATGATCATATGATCATCCAGCACTCTCTTCTCCCAGCAAGCTGCACAGTGCATCTCAGTGCAGCCCAGCAAACTCCATCAGATGTCTCAGTGCTTGTGTCCCTTCTGGCAAGACATGAAAGAAACTTGGGGTCACCAGCTGGTCTTACCGAAACAAGTATTGCCATATGGTTTCACCTTGGAGGACTGACCTTTTGTCAGTCTGTTCTTCATTCAGCTGCTCCTTCCTAAAATTGTTTTAGTGATTCTAGAAGTCAAGCTCTGGAAAAGTAGGGAAGACACTTTCAAAGATGAGCAGGAGTTTGTTGACTTCTCTGAGCTAAAAAGAGTCCATGCATTGAACAAAATGTCCTCTGGGCTCCTGCACTTCCACATTTGTCTGGTATTGGAGCAGCAGTTTCCATTGGTGGTTAGAGGCCAACAAGGCTTCACTCATGACCAGTCCAGGACTGGTGTAAGCAGGAAATCTTTCTTTTGAGAGCCCATGACTATTTCTGCCATATTGTGTGAGACTATGGGAAACTAGTGTCCCAGAAACTCCATGAACAAAGGGCATCTTGCAGCTTTTCTGTGTGAAGTGCCTGCACTTCTTAGACCTCAGATAGGAGAGACCATTCATCTAAATGAGCCTCGTGTAGGTGCCTGAGTCCTCCTGGTGCTGTCCTGTGCAACAGGGGAAGCAGCGCAGGACAGACATTGGATGCACCAGGAACTTCTTAGCTGGTTCCCGACCAGGTGACATAGAACCTGATTCTCTGCAATGCTTAATTTAACAGCAAGGAGCTCAAAACGTTGGCTAAAATTTCTCCTGCTGGCCTAGCAGAGCTTTTCCTAATCTGTCATCTTCATATTAAATTACCTGACATGAATTTAAAGTCTACCTCATACATTTGAGGACATCACACCTACTGCCACAGCTCCTTAGTGGAAGGCCACAGACACCATCTCCTGTGAGGATTTTTCCACTACAGTCACTACTGGGGTGCAGCTATTTGAGGTGACTTCACCGAGACGATGAGGCCAGCAGAAATGAGATCCTCTTAGATCCTCTGTACCTAGCAACAGTCCCCAGTGTCTTTCCTGCTTCAGTGACCATGAACAAATGGTCTGATAACTCTTTGTCACTGGTGTCCCTGCCTCGACCCAAGCAAGCCAGCTGATACTCAGTCACAAACCAAGGAGCAAGGTGGCCGATGGACTTGCTTTTTGTTGACCATAGTCAACAGTCATGATTGAGCTGTGGCTTTAATAATAAACAACAACTGCTGATAGGCTTTGTCAGTACTGTCTGATTTTTCCAAAAGTTCATCATTCCCTGAGTTTACACTGAAAAAATTTAAGCCTGTGTGTAGGCTGGGAAATTTGCAGCTCTTCACATCTTACTTTAAAAGGCCCTCAGGAACATGAGAAACGCTAAGGGGGGGGTGGATACCCCTTAACCGTTTCTGACTTTTTAAATTAGTATTAACCCAAGCTAATTAACAGATTTGCCTTTGCCTTTCAAAAATTACTTTAAACTCATAGAATGGCCACTGTGGCCATGGGATGCCCTCAGTTAACAAGACATGACCAATAGCACCTCAGCCTGTGCATATGAAAGTCCTTCAAAAATCAATATTTCCAGTCCTATGGAATACTTAGACTTTCATCTTAGTAAGTAGGTCCCAGTGGAAATATTTTGGAATAGTGGGGAAAAAATGAAGATAAATATTCTTTCTATACAGTTTCAAACATTACTTTTCTTGTGCTCAGAGTGTGTTAAAATATAAGCCTTTCCATGGGTCTTCTACCTCCTGCAAAATCTCTTTTAACTTTTATTTGTTATTTAAAAAGCCACAGGGTATATTCTCTTCTTAATACATAGGGATTTACGTGTGAAACTCCCTGTGCATCGAGGTGATAATATACCCCTTAATTGGAAGCTGTTTAATGCTCTCGATTTAACATTTTAATAGAAAAGTTACAAGCAGTCTGGCTGTGAGTGCAGCACTATTAAAATTCCCAGCCAGGACAGTAGTGTTTTTTTCTTTAAGTGGCTTTTTATTTGCTAAAATCCGTTGCAGCTTTCATTGCAAGTCGGGGCTGCTTTTAAGCTTCACTCTACACAATGAAAAAGAAAATGGAGACGTTTAAAGCAATCCTAAGTTTCAAATAAAAGTAGAACTTAAAAATATCTTTGACGTGTGTCCCTCTATAGGCTGTATTTGCTTGGTTCACTCAGTACTGAGGAAACTTTATAAAGTATCTTATTGAGCAGACACAGTAGGAGGAATGTTACTCTCTGAGATCTCCAAGATCACTTATGGGGCTGGAGTTTATTTACTTTTGCGTTTTCATATGAGACAACATGGGATCTCTGAAGTTTGGATCTTACAGGCACTATGCTGCACAAAAGAAGTGATGCAGAAATGGTGTCTGAAGGTCAGCCCTGTGACTAGTGTGTGGTTCACAGTGTTGCAGGTTTTTTGTTGTTTTTTTTAAACACCACTGGGAGGCAGGAAAATACCTTCAGTGTCATCTTAAAAGCATAGAAAGATATAGGGTCATATCCATAAAAGGATTAAAAGATTCAGGTATAACTTGTAGCATCTGAATTCTGCCCTAAAGCCACAGAATGTGATTCTGAGTTCTCCTTCCTCTTCCAATCTCTAGAAGTGCCCCATGACCTCAGGTGTCCATGTTTTTACAACAAACTTTTTGAGGTGCTAAAGCTTTCTTCTGCCAATGCCCTCAATCCTCTGAGCAGCTCTGCACAAGGCTCCCATCTAAGTCCAATTTGCTTTGTTACAAGGATATGTCTGTAGCTGTGAATCTTATGATATGTTCTGTGGAAGCCCTACGGGTATTCTGGCATCAAAACATCAGCCTACTCAAGCAGGTTAGTGATACAGACAAGCAGGAGTAAATTTTCAGTGGCTAAATAAAGGCTGAGTGTATTCCCTGTGGGTGAATGATGTCTGAGTTTGTTGCTTTATCTGTTTTAATTTGATATATGTGAAACTTTCAGCAAACAAGTCTGTGTGTATGCATGAAAATATAGCTTGTATTCGTATATTCCTGAATCAGACTTCTTCTCCATGCCTTTTCCCTTCTCACATGTTTTGCACTACAGAGAGATATGTGGGTAAAACAGAATTTACTCTGCTGAACATGTACTCCTTTAAGAAAAAACCCTGCCTATTTTTCTGTCAGCCCATAAATCCTTAGCTGCAGGAGGGAAGCATGCTGACGTTGGGGAGAAGAGTTTCTGTACAGGAGCAGAGTATCTTTAGTGCAGGAGGGTGGATGTGAAGTGGGAGAAACATCTGGCCTAGGTCATGCACCTGCTCTGGGCACGACTCTTCCCTTCCTGGGGCCAACACAGGTTTCTGCAGAGCAGCTCTGCCAGGATGTGGTACTGCTCGCAGTATATGGGTGGTATCTGCATGGATAGACTGGGCTACATGCCTGCTGCAAATCTAAACATCCGTTCTCTTATGGGGGTGGGAATGAGTTCAGACTGGCTTTCTAAAGCTGTTTTTTAATGGATTTACACTAATTAGCCCATCAGAGAGGGCTCACGAGAGGGAGAAATGACTTATATCAATATATTAATGTAATTGAATGTATCATCACATCATGCCAGACTGTGATAGAGTTTCTGGACAGATTTCAGCTTGGTGCATGAAGTTCCAGGAGTGTTGATAACCTGCTTGAAAGGATGACTTATCCCCACGACCATTCACTCCTTGTCTTCTTGCTGAGAAACTGACTAGAAAGAAGCTGAAGGCAGACTTCCTTGTTAGTGCGCTTTTGTGAAGCAGCCACTGGGAATGGCACTTAGGCAGCTGCTCACTTTACAAAGGCTTTAATAGAAGATTTTTAGATGGTATCAACTTTTTAGTTGCTCCTCATTTGCACTGGAACTGAACCAGCATCCTGTTGGCTGAAATATTTTGTATCCCCGTTAAAAAATGTTTTCCTGGCCTTCTCTACTTAAAATACATCAAACAATTTCCCTTTCTGTTTGGTTTTCTGCTCCAATATGGAAGCTAAGAGAGGTCCTGGTAGAGTGTAGCTTAAACTGAAAAATACAGAGAGACAAAGCCATGGGTTGTTGAAGGCCTTCCAGAGGCAGGATGGAGAGAGCAATTCACAGCAAGAGCTTGAAGCCTGAAAAACAGAAACACCTAGAGAGGCTTAAGCCCCTCCACTCTACCGCATAGCTGAAAAGTCTCATTACTGCTTGTAGAGAAAGAAAACCTTTCTCTTTTCTTCCCTCCCTTCACTCTACACTTATAGCAAGAGTCACAGAGCTATTATCTAAATGAGGGGATCACAGAAATGTGCATTTTTCGTGAGAATTTAATGCTGAGTGTGACATTCCTGAAAAGGTCACTGCTGGCCATTTAGTTAGGAAATTTGAACAATCAAAAGCTGTGCAAAAATTAGGTTTTCACATGCATTAACTCCATGCTATTTCTCCCGATTCTTTTTTAAAAGAAAGATATGGTCTCAGAGGAAATAGATTTTTCTACAACATACAGTATATATTGTCTTTCAGTACAGCTTCCGACTAAAATTTATCTCTTGCTAAATGCAGACTAAATGAATAGTGTAGAACTAATATATTTTGTGCCAAGAAAATAAATGGGCACAGTGCTAGACGCTTAAGAGTGTCACTAATTATTCACGTGATTTGTGGCATCCCTTCTTAACAAAGGTATGGGGGCTATAACTGGGAAAATCTTTCACATTTCTCTCTTGGAAAACATGCAGTGAGGAACTCAGCAGGCTCACAAACAGGCCCAACCCTCTCAATTTCCGTATACCCAGGACGTTATTCCAGCTCCCAAAAATACTCAAGTACGTCCAGCGTTTGTGCGCTGAGGACAAACCAGAAGGCTTGGGCGTTCCTCTATGGGAACCAAGATTTTTTTTTTTTCTTTTTTGGTGTGTGTACTTTGCAGACCAGAATTGTGTAAGGCTGATCACACTTTTAGTTTCCATACCATGAATGCAAAGGCGTACCCAGAAGAGTTTTTTTAGCGGGCAGCAAATAGTTTCCAACCGCACAGCTCCGAGTCCAGCATGGTACGTCTGCCATGCCCAAGAAGTGCAAATGGATGTGCAGGGGCTTCCATCGTTTTGCAAAGAAATGAGGCCTTTCTCTTGCTTTTCCCCTGCCCTTTCTCTTTCTCTTTGGCTCTTCTTGGGCAGCATTTAAATGAACAAAGGAGAAGGAAGAAATGACAGGAGGTATAGATGTTGTGGAAAAGTGTCATGTTGGCGAGAAGAAATTTTTTTTAACTTTCAGAGGTTACCAGAGACCATGAGATTACAGCATGAGGTTCATTGGTACAAAAGTGGAAATCGCTGTGCCTCTCTTAAAGGAAAAACAGTTTTTCATATATACAGACACACTGGGAGACACAGTCATTGAAGATGACCACAGAAACAAAAAATTTATTAAAACATAGAAAATAAAATGTCACCTTGTTTAGGCCTGAGATAACACTTTTGTTTTCTGGGCAGGTCACAATTTTAGTTTGGTTTTATAGCAGTCCTTGATGAACATACCAAGTTTTGTCATTGTCTTTTTTTTTAAAAAAGAAAAAAACTCTTCTGGATAGCCTATATTTTAGAACTGTTTTTCTCCTGAGGTAGTTGTTTTATTTTTGTGATAGCTTGTTGATTTCTTCCATGTACTGTTACCAGCACAGTCTCCAAAATTAAAGTCTAGGTGGCCAAAACTAGCTGAGTGATAGCAGCTTAGGATATTTTTGCCCTTTCTCATAAGTGTGTCTGGGCAGCATGAATTCATATTTTTTAAAGGGGGAGCAATGTTCTTCACTTTTTCTGTATTCCCACTGCAAGTACAGGAAGTCAGCAGCTACTGTCAAAAGAAACCAGAATTAGTAGCAATACAGTTATGCTTTTGTCTTTTATTAGACTAAAAAATATGTTTGGCACCAGCATAATCAAATGGAGTGTGTTCATTTCTGTAAAGCATTTAAAATGTATTACCAGAAAAAATAACTGATGTCTGTGGAAATGCAACACACATTTCGATATTTGAGTGAAAACATACTGAAAGACAAAGAAGAAACTCCACCTTTAAAGCCAGCCTACTCAGCAAAGACCTTCAGAGGGTTCCTAAACTGGAGACGGAGAAAAGTGGCTCAAGTGGTAAGGGGGATCCAAATTGAGTCCCAAAGGGGTATGAGCACAGAAGGAGTAAGTAGGCTGAAAACTGTTATGTCAAAGATCCTGAAAATGATTCACATTTTGCAAACTCTTGGGGAAAAGTCCAAGTTAGATTGAAAATACTTAAATGAGCAGCAGTAAGATTAATTTGGACTCAGAGTCACCAATTAGAAAACCTCTCTCTTGTTAAACACCAACCTCTTAATTAGACAGTCTTGCCTTTTTGTTTTCTAGCATCAACAAAATGGATACATTAGTGCCATATGAAGCTGCCTTAGGAGGATTAGCTAAAGGAAACTACATATTAAACTTCACCTTTTAATTAACTTTTAATGAATTGCTCTCACAACAGCAAGCAGTCACAGAGGGAGTCCAAGATTCAGGAGTTACCTAAGGTCTATAAGGGATTTTGGGGAAAAAAGCCCAACCCACCAGTTTCTTTGCTACACATAATATTTCAGCTTTACTCATAGCTTGGGCGTTGTTAGATATTTAAAAGGAAGAAAAGCTTAAAAATCTTAGATGTGTAACTAATTATATAAACATGCCATCTTTGTTTTTGTCAGTTTCGCTTACTGGGAAGCATATTTTCCTTGTTTAGAGTTGCTTTTGTGCAGTTATAATAAGCCAAAGGGAAAAAAAAAAAAGAGAGGCACTGAGGGAGGGAGGGAGCAAAGAGATCGCGGACGCTGTCGGGATGCTCCGGCAGCCAGGCTGGGCCATCCCCACAGTGATGGCACTCCCTGATCACAGCCATCAGGTGGAGGTGAGGATCTCCAGCCAGGTGAGTAATCACACTTGGCATTTGCTGTCAGGAAGGCAACTTTGGTACTGAGACTAGAGATCATTAGGAATGAAACATCAAATGCTGGAAAACAAATGGATGCTTAATCTCCAATGAAGGACAACATCAGGAAAATATGGCTTTCATGGTTTTGGGTACATGATGTGCTCGGAACTGGCGGAATTTTACCTGAGTTGCATTCCCTGTCCCTCAGACCCATGGTGCTCTGTAGCTGCTGAAAAAGGCAGCAAACCTCTCCTGCTGTGTAAGGAGCAAGCAGGCAGCAGGGCTGAATTTGTCACAATTACATGTGCATCCAGCTTTGCTTGAAATCAGAGGCAGACCTAGACACACACTGGATTTTGCCCACTGCTTTTAATTTAAGGCGTCTTGGCAGTAGGGTGCAGGATGAGAATAAATCCCCTCCATCCCATGGACTGCACATATGACACCACATCCTGGGGCTCCAGGGGCCCTGGGCCATCCTCTTGTCACCTGCACCCCACGTCTCTGGAAAGAGAGAGTTTGCAGCTGTGGAGCCACACCCCCACAATGAGAACTGGTTCAGTGCAGTCAGATCAGAAGCAAACAAACTCAAAGGAAACGGTGGTGTTCCTCAAAACCCACCCGGTTCCAGGGGACCCTGCCCTTGCTGTTTGCCTGCCCTCCTCTAGTTGCTTTCTGTAAACATTTGCTCGCACACATTTTTGTCAGCACAATAGCCTTTCTTACAGTGAACTTCCGCATGAGCGGCCAAGACAAAGGCATCTGCGAGCAAACTGAAATATTAATTGTTGCCTTTTGCTTGGCTGAGTGTTCGCCTTCCAACATTTGTCTTTGTGACACTCAGGGACTGCCCAGAGCTGTGGGATGTCCCTTTGCAGCCCGCCCCAGGCTGGGCGATGCCCACCAGTGGGACCTCCTTCCCAGCCACTTGGCCGCCGCCTTGGCAGCAGCCCCCAAGCTGACGAATTCTGGGGTCCCTTGGCAGGCCTGCATGCTTGGCTTTAGGCTGGCTGCTGTGCTTGGCAGCTGTGTCTTCGCTCTCTTCACCCACCACAGCCAGACCACCTGAGAGCTGGGCAAACGGGACCGTAGAAAAAGATTGCCCTGCAACTTGTAGGGACTGCCCAGGGGTTGCACCCACACCAGACCCCAGCAGAGGGGTTCTCCTGAGGTCCACCAGCACTAGTGGTTATTATGTCCTAGCAAGGATGGCTGGAGGCATGCTGGGTCCCTGCACGTCTCTTATGTCTGGGCCTTTGTGTCCTACTCCTCCTCATCCACATATCCCTCTTTATTAGGTTAGGACTTTAGGGGGCCACTTTATCAGGAGCCTCTGGTACTTATGGGCTCTGGCTAAACACCCAGAAAGCTTGTGACCTGTCTAAACACCTGTTTCTCAACTCTACAAGGGACTCAGCACACAGTCTGCTGCTAGGCTGTTTTCCTTTCACTCCAAATCCTCTTGCTATGAAGCATCCTCGTCCCATCTTAATTGTTCATTTCATCCCTCTCATCCCCAGGTGGGGCTCCTCGTTCACTCATTGAAGATTTTATAAGCTATTAATTTTACATTGATTCTGTTAAGCTGATGATCCCTGTCACGTTGTCAGCTTTCAAGAGAGACAGCACACGACACACTGTGAACGCTGATGGCAAGGTGGGTGAGAAGCCATGGAGCTGTAGCTCCAGGAGGGGTCTGTGCTTTTGCAATGACCACCCTCACCCACAGATCCTTGTGACCCTCTTCCAGCACACCAGCCACTCAACCAGATCCACACTTGTGTGACCAATGTGTTCATGGCTCGCATATCATTCACACGCAGTCAAATCGTGAGCGATCTAAGTGAGCAGTTTGCAGTTCTAGGCTGAATAACCTTCGCTGTTCAAAAAAAGAAATGCAAAAAGGAATATTTGCAGAGAATAAAGAAGTCACAAGCAGGAAAAAAAGCGTCTGTATTTGTCAGATAATTTATCCTCAATGAATAATTCAACCATTTCTAATAATAATAATTTATTATTTATAATATACACACTGACATAGGTGTACATGGTTCTTCAATAAAGGTAATTACAATAATTTTGCATGAACTTATTGGATTAATGAGATAAGCACAAAACATAGTTTTTCTGCTCACTGTATTATAGAAATCATTTTTGCAATACACAGTGGGCTCAGAGGTATTTATCCAAAATTTTACATAAGTTCTCTATATCTCTCAGTGGTATAATATAGCTTTAAATAATTTTTAAAAATTATTGACACGTCTTAGCTATCCCTTGACACATCTTAGATATCAATTCTGATGTTTACCTCCTTTAAGTGCTTTCTGACAGAATCATTCAAATTGATAGCCCATCTTCCTGTAGGTTGCATACTTAATCACAATGAAATAACAGCTCATGATAAAGACACAAATTAGACCTGATTTTACAGATTTTTCTTGTAGGGTCCAGTGTTAATTTTGCTTAAACCAGAGAACAAATACTATGATTTCAAAATGGAGGCTTAATAGAAGCTAATATAGGAAGACTTCTATTTTAAAAAATCAAATCTAAGTAGAACCTTGGAACACCCAGTGCACAATTGTTTAAAAATTATGCAAAAACCTGAGGTTAACATGTATCTTTAAGTGATTTTCAAACCCTTTATTTAAAAAAGAAACAAAACAGAAAAAGCACTTTGATTTTTTTTTTTTTCTCCCTGATTCAGTCTGAATATTACACAGGATTTTGCAGAGTAGCAAAATGAGACATGAATGGAAAAGATCCTTGGAATTTGTTTCCACGGCACAGCTCAAGCCGTGCTCCAAGAGATGCTCTGGATATTTCAGAGAAAGAGCGCCTATTATCTTTTTTCAGGGCTCAGTGCATTTCACCTAAAAATGTGCTGGCAATATGCTGTCAAGCAGATCACTTGCATATTGTTTCTCCTGTTTTGCCAAGCACTTGTACGGTCACAGAATTTCCACAGAACAATTCTCATAAAAATCACGGTTTATTCGTAAGGACAGTATCCCGTGTAATGACCTCTGCAAAATGTACAATCCCCAGCAACATGCCTAGCAGGAAGATTCCTAACTTAGCCTCTCACTCTGTGGAGCTCTGAAGCTTGTGCTCACTTTCAGAATGAAAAAAAGCACATTGAAGTCTGCGAGATAACTCATGTGCTTACACATTTAATGCATGCTTACATACTACAGTGAATCAGCCTCAGCAATATTAAAGAATTCCTTAAATAAACTTCTGAAAAAAGGGATTTTTTTTTTTTTTTCCAGTTGCAAGATTGCACGGCGTTGGGGTTTTTAAAAATCTCTTTTGGAAAAGAAATATTTACTTTTTAATGAGCATTTTTTGAAAATGCTCATATTTTTTTGATTTGGCTTCAGTGCTTTAAAAAGCGACAACAAACTCACATATATTTAGCTCTTATTAATTATGGGGAGGGAAAATTTAATTTCCTGACTGTGTTTCCCATGTACACACGAGCCCCATGAGTTAGTGGCAACCTCCGTAGCTGCTCGGGGGAAGCTTTTAACTACACAGACGGCAGCAGCGCAGATCTGCCGGCCTGGGGAGCTGAAAGAGCGTTATTAGAGGCTGGCTGAGGCAAAGTACCACAAGGCAGCTTTTATAGCTAAAAATCTTACAGTCACAAAGCGTGGGCATTTATTTAATTGGTTACTGAAGAAATAGGTTGGGACAGAGTTCCAGAAATCAGCAGTCACTATGGGGAAGGGAGAGACATCTCTGTGTTTCGAAGGTGCCAAGTCCTGTATTGAACTTCTCAGTGCTTGCAAGAAACACGATAGCTGGGGTGTACCAGGAAGGGTGGGGGGTGATGCCAGGTGCAGTGTGCATTATCTTCCTTCTTTTGTTCTGGAGGTAATTTCAGTACTTTTCAAAGCAGACTTCAAAAGAAAAAATAAATATTAAGTAAAAAATAGGTGGTTGCATGTATTCCTGTTTTCTCTTTTATTATTTTTTTTTTTTTCCCACTAGTGGTGTATAGGCTACAGCATGAAGATGTTTTGTGAAATTAATAATTAACCTTCATTTAACTTGCTTTTACAAACACATCCACTGACATAAGAAAATCTGCAGTGCTGTCAAATAAAATTATTTTAATTCCAGATGATACTGATGCATATCCTCCAAGTAGACATACATAAACTGGTTTAAATCTTGCTTTGATTAGTTTACCTTGATTTGGTAAATTTACAGTTCCAAATGAATCTACATAAATTCCACCCTGAGATCTTAAATCCTTGGGCAGCTCTTCACCATCAGTGACTAGGACTTCATGTCATACTTTGCAAATTCCACAGAACCCCTAGATTAAATTACTCCACTTTATATTTCCCCTCTTTGTTACTCATGTCATCCAAGGTGCTTGGCTTCCCAAACATGCAGGGTTCAAAAGAGTTTTTTGTCCTTACAGTACTGATTGCCCATGAGAACTTTTAACAACTACATTAAAAAATCATGTCTAGACTCAAAAGCTCATGAAATCAGCAAATTCTTATGCTTGGTGTAAGAGAAAATTCTAGGGTTGGGTGTACAACTTCAGTATGACAAACCTCTGATGCTGGAAGGAAGGAGGTAAAAAAAGGAAGGGAAAGAGGAAGGGGAAGGGGAAAAAAGGAAGGGAAAGAGGAAGGGGAAGGGGAAAAAAGGAAGGGAGGGAGGGAGGGAGGGAGGGAGGGAGGGAGGGAGGGAGGGAGGGAGGGAGGGAGGGAGGGAGGGAGGGAGGGAGGGACGGAGGGAGGGAGGGAGGGAGGGAGGGAGGGAGGGAGGGAGGGAGGGAGGGAGGGAGGGAGGGAGGGAGGGAGGGAGGGAGGGAGGTCCATCTGCCTGTTACTGAAATACCAGAGAACCTACCCAAGAGAATAGCTGCAGAAGTTATTGTTCTTTTATTGTTTATTGAAAATGCCACTCAGAATGACAGTTACTTTTTTAATGGGAGGTCTTCTAAATTTGATCCACTTCTTACGTCACTGTATCTAAGCTTTTTTTGCAGATTTTGCAGTGCTTATTTCAGTTTGCAAAGAATAATCTATTATGCTTCTTTGCTTAAAAAGCTGTTTATGTCAAGGAAATTTAAACTGCATCTATATTTTCACTGGAAATAGGCATGTCACTGCTGTAGGAATGTTATTCATGCAAGTTTTGTGTTGTTGGGCACTGCAACACAAGGGAAATTAATTGTCTCATTTAAAAGGAAATAAGCTTCTCATCCACTGCAGAGACTCCATAATAACATTTTAAGAATTATTCAAAAAAAGTGGGAATACATAAAGTTAAGAACATGTTATCTCATCCTGAAGAAAAACAATCTGTAGAAATGAAGAAATCAGTTGCTTCTGTTACAGCCCAAGTCTTCCATTCCTGCTAAATATAATGTAATCTAGAATGATCCAATGAATAAATGCTAGCCTTTTTCTTTTTCAATTTTGTATGCACAGCATTCTCTAGTCAAAATGCAGATTCCCCTAGGACATGGGCTGATTTAGAGTCTCTGCCTGTGGAGATCCCTCAGAAATAACTTCCATGGTCCCCCAGCAACAGCTAGTCCAAGCTGGGGGTTTATGCTATTGATCCCACCACCTCATTCTTGCAATTTCCTGGCAAAATTCTCCCTTGTGTCTGATTTGGACTACACCACACCTGGAAGAGGCTTCATAAAAGTGAGTGAAAAAGAAAGTAGGAGCATGATTGCAGATTTAACATTCCTTGTTTCTGGGCCACTGCCTGTGCTTTTTCTCTACCTGCAGCCTTAGGAGGGACGGGGCTTGGCTTCTGATGGACACCCCGAGATGGTAAGAAAGCTGACATTGGCAACGCACTGTCTGCTCTCATCAGCATTCAGTTTGGGCTCTACTGGCACCCAAGAGTCCTCCAAGCCTACAGGGCACAATAGACCTGCACATCTGCTTCATCTTTCACAACTCTCCTTCAGAAAAGAGTGGGCCTTCTGCTCAGCATGTTCCATGTGGGAAGGAGATGACCTAACAGTCGATGAAGGAGCCTGGGATCCCTGACACCATGCAGGAATATGTTTGCAAGTAATCAAAGGGCCCAAAAATCCTTTTATTTAAATTGATGCCAACCTCCTTCTGGAACAACTTTCTGTTTTCAACCTCTGCACAGATGGAGGCACTAGGGAGGTGTCTGGGTGAGAGTGTATCTTTGGAGTCACCAGCTGAATGTGGTTCCAACACCAAATCTGATTGTGGGAAGAAGGTACCCCACACATAGTGTGGGATTGGAACACTAAGAACAACATCCCCATCTCTCCTCTGGTTTTCAGGGAATAGGCGGGCTTTTGGAAATCTTCCAAACTGGTTCTGGGGTTTTGGTAATGTGGAGGATGGGGACCAGGAATTAGAGGAACGCCAGAAAAAAATCACAAAGGTAGTGGCAGTGGGTTGTTGGTCTTGCTGTTTGTTGGCAGGAGCCACCCCACACCTCAGCTGAGTGCCCCAGAGCAGATGCCTTAGGGACAAGTGGATATGTGAGGAAAGGGCGGCCGTTCGCCTGTCCATGTAACGCATCCTCCAGTGGGACAGCTGCCGTTGGCAAGGATTTACCCGAGCCAGCCTCAGGTTTGGCGCTTTTTTTCCCATGGAGTTGCTGAAGTCCCTTTGGAATATTAAAAGCCACATCATGGTGCTATACATATTAATGTGTGAGGATTTTTTCCTATTGTCTGTACCTTTCAGTCTAAGTCTGACTGACAGCCTTATCTATAATATCCAAGTCTCATTTTCAGATAGGCTACTCTTCCTCTTTGGCAACATACTTTGTTTTATTTTGTTTTGTTTGGTACTACTGAATTTCCAGTTTTGGTGATATTTTATATTTTATGATGTAGAGCTGACAAATTGTACCTGTTATCTTGATGATTTAATATTGATTGCATTCCTAGATGCAGAATCCAGAATACATTTGATTGATGAAAAAGCCAGAAACGTTGATATTTTAGGTAAACTGATTTGTAAAAATAGAAAAGGCATATGGCTTTTAATGTCAGTTTTTAGTATATCTATAATTTTAATCTAAGGTCAATGTACTTGTTAACATTCTTTTTAATAAAATATGCCACTGAAATGTACAAAAGTGGAATTTTTTTCTGTTTTGTTTTTATTTTTATATGACTATGTTGTGCAAATTTTTTTGTTCTGCTACAGAAAGGATGTTGCTGGAAGAGTTTCCTTATTTGATAGTCAGATAAAATAAATAAGACCAAAATGGTAGATAAGAGAAAAAAAAAAAATACTGACTTTTTTTCTCTTCCCTAGTAGCCATGTTTGCAGCCATATTTGTTTTAAGTAGCCTTGGGCAAAAAGTTATGTGCCTCATTAATCTAAATCAACCTTGCAGGATTTTATGGCAACTGTTGTTGCTGTTGCCACATTATGTATGCTTTTTCCTTTTGTTCTTCAATATAGTGCTTATGAAGCTAAGGAACAATTGTCACTTCCTATTATGTGAACTAAATGTACAAGAATTGATGGGGCTTTCTACCTAATGTTGTTAGCCTGAACCTGGTTTGTTTATTTAATGAACAAAATGTCACAGTGTATCTGCATCCTCCTGACATCTGAAACAGTGGCAGCTGCTGGTGGCAGATTTCCTGAAACTTGGGTGCAGAATTAACCAATTCAATTTGCATGTTATCCAAAAAAGGAGGGAGGAGAGAGAGAGAAAGAGAGAGAGGGGTAGAGAGAGAGAGAGAGAGAGAGAGAGGGAGAGAGGGAGAGAGGGGCAAGATTCTCTTTTGAAAACATTCTTTTAAAAAGCATGTATTTTGTGCACAGATGTCCTGAAGACTATTGTATTGTGGGGGGTGGGGAGGAGCCAGGCTAATCCTGACACATAACCTACTTCAGCACAAGTAGATTTAGGGAATTTCATTGAGATTCAGGGTTTAAATATGATGGTGTTACCAGATAGATGCCAGGTTGGTAAATAAAAACTCTGCAGGAGTGTTTTAAAAACTGGAATTTATTCTTGCCTCCATCCCTTTGTATCAGGCTCTGTTAAACAGGAGACACTGATTTTGCAGCCATGAGACCTAAAGATAGATTTTATGCCTTCTCAAAGTTGGAATTTATAGACATAAGTAAATGGTGCTAATGAATTCTTAGAAAGTGACAAAATCTGTGGGAATCACTGAAGACATTCCTAATTGCTAATCCTAATAATAATTGCTAAATTACAGTGTTTTGGCACAGGTATCTCGAAGCTTGGAATCATTGGTGGAGAATAATATTTACTGGGCTCAGAAATTTTCAAATAAAGGTAAAACCTTATCTAGATTTGTCAAGTTTTAGCTGCTCAGTGGGAAGGTAATTCTGGGTCTACACAGGCTCCCATCCAAGGAACAGAAAAGGCAGCCACCCAGGTTCCTTGTTTAGGGTGTTATGCACATCCCTCATTGTGGCAAACACTCTCATCACACTGCATATGCAAAGAAAAGAAAACACAGTCTTTGGGTATATTACGTGACAGTGCAGGGATCTGAACTACTTGGTAGAAGGCCCAGTTATGAGTATGTCTGGCAATTAAAAATAATTGGGAAGCAGGTTTGCCACTAACTCTTCCAAGAATGCCAGTTATGATATAATGATGTTTCATTAGACATGCTGAAAGCTGTGAGCTCCGTATGGCAATGGCAATTAGGAAGGATCATAAAGAAGGAAAAAAAAGAAGAAGAAGAAACATTAAAAATATCCCAGCTAAGATTAGCATAGCATTTAATGGCCACTTCATTAGCTAATTGATTTCTTATTAGTTACAGGGAATAGCCCAGTTAGGGGCTCTGCACAGCTAATTAACAGCATTTACACAATTAGTCAGTTGCTCATTTTGTAACCAAACATTCTTGGAATCAACTGTGGCTGTGATGCTCTGGGCCATTTGATTAATTTTATTTTATTTTTTGCTAATATTGGCTTAACCTTCAAATAAAAAATTCACTCCCTAGGGCTCCACCATATTTAATCACAACATTATACAAACAGAAAAAAGCTACGTCACACAATCTTAGGACATGAATCGGTTCCTCTTTCTTTTATTTGCAAGTTGTTTTATTGGCCCCATGAAGTCAATAGCATTCAAGAAGCAGAATCGTCTGTCTTCTCTCTTGACAGCTGAATTTTTGCCCATCAAACATTATTATTATTTTGCAATTGGCAAATGGAACACATACATATTTTTTTGCTTATATATTGGGAGAAGAACGCAGGAGGTCTGGCTGAGATATTTATTTCTTATGCAGTTGTTTCCTGCTGCAAAAGAAATGTATTTAGTAGAAAACTTGCCATTTAATAAAAAGCATGTTTTCACATTAGTTTCTACCTCAAATTAAGGGTGAATGAAGAAAATTGCATGATGTTATAAGGGTCAGAAAGGGACAGGCTGGATTTATGTGACACTTTGTTAGCAGCTCTGAGAAAATTGATGACCAAGAGCATAATAAATAACAATAATAGCATTTAATAAAACAAACAAAAAGAAACTTGTCTGTTCATTTTCAGTTTATGGTGGCACTCCATAATCTCATAGCACCCAATTATTATTCTGGCAAACCCAATTTCCCTTTTGCTCCCCAGACTCCTGTGCACCAAGAAGAGCCAAACTCTGATCTCGCTGTAGGCGGTAATGATATCCCCCTGATACAGGGGCTCTCCTGTGAGACAGAAGCCTTTTAGCATTGATGCATATAGGCTGTTAGCACTGTAAGAAGATGTTGCATATGTGAGCAGAAGGTCAATGTCTTCACATGCCAGTTTCCATCGGCACATTGGGATTCTGTATGAAATTACCATACACTAATTAAATAAAACTAAAACCTCATGATGATCGATCAGCCCAGAGATGATGCCTAATCATCAATATATTAATTATTATGCTTATCTTTTTTTTTTCTTTTCACTTATCTTTTTTTTTTCTCTTTAATGTTTCCTCACAATAAGTACAAAATGGGAAATTATTTTCATTTACCATTACTGTATTAATTGCAGCTAATGGAAAAACACTCTCTCAGACACATAATGGCAATTATTCCACTTCTCCCTGCTTTCTTTTTTTTTTTCTTTTAATGAGAATTTATTTTTTAAGTGTGTCTGCAAACAGTGAACTATAATGAATGGTCATTTCAGCGTTGTAGTTTTTTCTCATTTACATAGATAATATGTTCTCTTTCCTCCCACATTGTTTCTTGCTTTGTTGATAATGCACATCTTGTTTAGTTGCTTCAAAGGATTGTGAGAATCAAGAAAACTTCTGAATTACCTAATTTTAAATTTCTAAATTGTGAGCAACATGTACAACACTCACACTGGACTCCTTTGTGGTCCTATTAAATACAGCAGAAACCAACCACGGATTTGTGAGGTTTTGCTAGATTCCAGAAAAGGTGAAAGTGGGCATTTAGGTGTCTATGGAATTCTGCTACTAACCTCTAGAGCATCAGACAGTGCATTAGAAGGAGAGGAGGAATTAGGGACTGTTTGTCTTATCTCCAGATTTTATACTCCAGCTTCTGCTGGAGAAGAAGCTTCTCCTGGGTTTCTACTGTGTTCATTCAGTTCCTGCAGTTACTTCTCTTCTTGGATTACCTGGACGTGCATACATGTAGCAGCTGCTCGTGTATGCCAAAGAATGACAAAAGGTAGTCCACAATGTCTACAGCTGACACCCACAACTCACTTTGCCTTTTCAGGGATAAATGCTACACTCTTCCCTCCTCCTTCCCATTTCAGTCAGTGAGTATTTCAAGGTATCTTCTCAAAGTCTTCCTGTTAGAAATCAAGACAAACCAAAACCAATTTCTGAAATTCTTCTCTGTCACCAAGATATCTTTTCTGCAGGAAGCTTTGCCTACATGTGCTTGCGAAGGATTCAGCCAACAGAATCTGCATAGCAGCACTTGCATGATCCAAGTAGTTGGTCTGAAATGCAAAGGAAAATAATTGCTCCTCTCCTACTAGTCCTTTCCTGAAAGGGAAAAATATATTTCCTTTGCCCATGATGACTTAGAAATCAGGTTTTTTATAAGATGTCCGTTAAGCTGTGTTACTGCAGTCAACAGCTCTCTACTTGGGCATTGTAAATACAGTAAAAGCAGCTTACTGAATTTCTGTCTCATGGTAATTTTGTGATCTGCATTGCCCAGCAGCTTCTTGTGTTTGTTTTGGTGAAACAAAACTCTCACTCCATTAAGAATAAACACACAATTTCTCAGTCAATTAAAAAAATAAAATTCAACTATACCCTCGTATGTATCAGTTCAACTTAATTTGTCCCACCATTTGTTTTCAAAATGCTTACCTTGTTTTCCAGGAGCTAGAATGCCTGGACTGGTCTTGATGCTCATGTTAAAGCATCATGGCTGTTGGCAAATATAGAAACAGGCGTTTAGCAGGTAATCTGATCTGGTGCTTCTAAGCTAGCCTGTGCAGCTCTGTCCCATTGCCCCTGTGCAGAGATGACTGTGTTTTGGTATTTCAACAGCACAAATATCAAGGAGTGTAATTTAGCCATCTTTTAGGGAGCTTGGTAAATTAAAGGGATATTTTTGGTTCCGTTGCATAAAGCGCAGGAAACTGTCTCTTCTTGCCTCAGTTTCTCCTTCTGTAAAATGACTGTGTTAAAACCCTGACTAGACCACCCTGAAAGTGCACACAGGACACAGCATTGCTCTGTGTGAGGAACTCTAAGCCCTGCTGGCCATCAACTGGTGCATGCTGGCTCTATAGGACACAGTGCCAGCAGCTCAGTGCTGGCTCTGTCTGCTGGCACAGAGTGAGGGTCATGCAGACAATATTTGACATCACTAGCAATGGTCAACAGGACACACTGTGATATTTTTCCCCCAGCAGGAATTGTAGTTACTCTCCAAAGAACAGAAAGAGGAAAAGGTGTTGTGCTTCCTCTACCTTCCCCCCACCCCCCCAATATCTTTTTGCTGAGGGTTTAACATTACTTGGGGAAAAATCATCTCACTTCCATGGTTCACTTCCTGAAACCTTACGCTGCCCCAGTCCTTATTCCCTATTTAAAGAGACAGTGCAGCAGTTTTTAATGATTAAAGGGATCTGTGTGTGTGTGTGTGACAAGTAGGGTTTGTCAGTCTTTAGACTGCAAAATCACCTATTCTCTGTTCAAGAGCTGGCTGTGCTGTGCAGTTTCTGGTAAGATATTACTAAACACAATTTTAAAGGTGAAACAACATTTTTATGGTCAGCTGTGCTGGTTTTGGCTGGGGCTGGTTTTCTTTGCTGTGGCTAATATGGGGCCATGTGTGTACCTGGCATCTCCCAGATTTTAAACTTTTCCCAATACTCCTCCATGACAACTTGCAATGTAATCAGCACTGGCAATTTTTGAGGACCTCTTCAGAGGCTGATTATGGGTGAAATAAGGGGAAGAGGGGGGAAATTTGGAGTGAAAGGCTTCATGCTTGGTTGACAGCTTGGGTGAAACCATGACATCATCTCATCAAATATTGTAGAAAAGGTCCTGTTGGAAGGAAGAATTAGCCATTCCACAGATCCCCTGTAAATGTCAGACCTGGGAAACTAGTATCCATCCCAAGAATCAAAGAAAAAAGTCTAAACTCAATAAAGAACATTAAACTCTGATATCTTAATTCAGGATAAAACAGAAGATGGACAAGGTATGCAAAAACTATTTCTGGACCACATAAAATATACAGAGTCAACAAATGATGCATTAAAACTGACAGCACAAATATATGCTGACTTCCCTTCCAATGCCTCTCTTACCACACTGTCTCTCCCTGTAATACTTTCCTTCACTCTACTGATATAATCAATGTCTGAAAAAAATAAAATAACAAAACAGAGAGGGCAAAAAGAATTTAGGATTTAACTCTGCTTGGCAGGAAAGTCAGTGATGAGCAGCAAACTCCAATGATTCTCAATGCAGCACACAGAAGGTTGCATGGCATGATGCTAAATGGATATAAAGCAGAATGGAAACACATAAAAGTGAAATAATTATCTTGGAGTACAGGCTGACTGTTGTGTAGGTGAACAGAGAAGGAAGAAATCTTCCTATGCTCTAAAGAAAGTCTCACATGGACCTGTTGTGCTTCACACATACTTTCCAAGGAATGGCCATTGCTCCAATGTGACCTGTCAGGCTGCAAAAGCATCATGATTTCAACCTTTAATTCTGCAGAATCTGAGCCATAAAGCTGCCTGGATAAACAAGAAACTTCATCTTTCTGCTGAATCGATCTCTTCTACAGCCTGTGAGGAAAGTAGGGGAATTGAGCCTATTTCCTAGCTATATTTTTCTGAAATTAAACCATATGTTTAGGGAGGACTTGAGCAGCCTTAATCCCAGAGGGCAACCCAGCAGGTCAGCATGGGATGTTCCTGAGAACCCCCACTGAGGAACCGAAGATCCTGCTGGCATGCGACCAGATGGGGAGCGTGTTTGGCAAGGAATGAACTCGTGGTCCCTTATCTGCTCTCTGAGGGCTCTGAGAAATCTGATGCCCATCTGTATCAGCTGAGCCCTGGCTGCCCCCCACATCCTCATGTCCCTGATCCACCCCAATACGTGACGTAAGAGGAAACCCAAAATGGCAGAAGTTCTTGATGACCAAGGCATGAAGTCTTATACTTTTTATGAAATCAGAAGGTGCAAAATTTCATGCTCCTTTTATAAAAAGCCATACTAGAATGGGTCTGGATGGACTTGTCAGCAGAGGAGAATGTAGTGTCAGGGAAGGCTCTCATCCCCTCTGCCCTGCCTAGCATTTGTGACCCAGGACTGCATGGCTCCAGAGACCACAGATAGAGTGAAGACCACCAAAATGCTGTCCAGAAATGGGCGGCTGGTGAGGTAAATGACACTGGGAAGACTGGTTATGTTTAAGGGAATTTTTATCTCTCTTCTGGAGAGGAAAGGCTGGTTAGCTAGGCTCAGAAGTAATCACAGCAGATGGAAACTAGTTTTTTTGAGCTATGGGCTGCTTAGGCTGGTCTGAAAGGTATTGAACTAAACAGCAACAAAAGGACAAGCTGGCAGAGGAAAGAGAAAGCAGAAAAATCAAGATACCTAGAACAAAATTAATCAAGGTGCCAGAGACCTGAAGAAAAATCTCTAATTGCTTCCAGGATTGCAAGGATCCCCATGATAAGCAAAAGGGAAGGGGCTTGCTCACTGATCAGTGCACACACACTCCACTTGGTATTATAAGCCACCGGAAGGAAAATTGACATGACTGGAATGTTAAAAATCAGTGGTACGAAACTTTTATTCAAGGACTGATGGAATTTGCATAAAAGAACAGAGAAAGGCAGTCTACATTGAAAATAGCAACAGCTGCCTCTGAATCACTGCCAAGTACTCTTAAATGCTTATGGGCTGTTGTTCCAAAACACAAAGCAGAAGTCAGGGAGCTGCTGGTGCCTCTTGCTGACTGCCAAATCACACTGGAGAGCAGGATGACTGCCTGACTAAACACCCTTCTATCAGGTGTAGGAAAAGAAAAGCTGTGCTCTTGTGGAGGATTTCAGTCTGAATGACACGTGTTGGAAGTCTCATGCTGCCAAGTACTAAAATACCCTTGAGATTCTGCAAAAATTATAGGTGACAATATTCCAGCTCAGAAAGGATGACAACCAACACAGCACAATTTGTTGTCAATCAGTGTTGAGGCCAATGGGATCTGGCCTCATCTTAACAGACAGAAGCTGAGAAGTAGAAGTCAGCAGCTGATCAGGCTTGGATTTACTATGTCTATTTATGCAAACAACATGAAGTTCACATTAGCAATAAATTTACTTAGAGTTTCTGAGTGTCCCATTCCACAGAAAAAGTATAGTTGAGATATGAGTCAGCTTAGAAGATCTGAAAAGAAAATATATGTAAGACTGAATTATTTTATATTTTTAAATAAATTATGCAAGTGCTAAAAACATAAAGTCAATAAAGGAAGTTTAAAAGCAGCCAAGTGCATAAGGGAAGAGAAAGCATTCATAGCAATTAAAAAACAGCATATGGAAAAAAAAGTGAATAGCAGTAAAGATAAATAATGAAATTAGGAAAATTTATGAAGAAAGAAAAAGGAAACAAAGGGAAAGCTACACCCAGCAGAATGTAGGGCAGTGGAAGGAGTTTTTGAGTATTTAAAGAGCAAAAGGAATCTCAATAAAAGTGTTGTTTCACTAATGACTTAGATATGGCAGAACTGTCAATAAGAGACTGAAATATTCAGTAAACCTTTCTATATCCTGACTGGAGGAAGAGAGAAGAAAACAGATAGTGTACTTAAGTCATGCATTAATAATAATAAAATAAGTCACTCTTTCACAGTGTCTAAAGATGGTATTAAATTACAGTTACCAAAATAGTACTTTTCATATTATCATGTCCAAGAGTTTCAGGCTGTGAGCTAAGAAGCATGATGGATCATTAATGCTGAGTTTCAGCAAATTCTGGGAAATAGAAAGATTTCAGAAAAAAAAAAGCAGATGCACTCATATATAGAAAAAGTAGAAGAGATACCTCAAGTAATCAAAACTGCTGGACAGCATTCCTTGACAAAGTAATGGAAAAACATATATAGGATGAGATTATTAATCATTTAAAGGAAGAAAATGTCATTAATAATTATTTATAGAAGAATCTTGTCAGACTAGCTCAGGATAAATTTTAATGTGATTACAAGTTTGGTTTATAGAAGCAATAGCATTTGCAGTGTAATAAAATTCCAGCACTATTGCATATAGGACCACATATCTTGAATAACAAATCAGAATGTTATAAATTCAATGTCACACAATAAATAGACTGAAAGTGAATTTAATGGTGTGTCCAAATCTGATTGTAAACAGGGATTTTCAATCAAAAAGGTACATTCCCTGGGTTTGTTTTTTTTTTCTTTCTTGCTGTATCCCATTTTTAACAATAATTTGAGGATCAAGGATGGAGTTACTAACAGCTGAGACAATGATTTGGAGAGAGAGCCACTGATAGAGAGAGAAAATGCTGGACCTGTTCAAAGCAGAAGTGTTTTGGGATGACTAAATGTGGAATGAGCAGTCTGGGAACAGAACATGCAGGTTGCACTTCCAGGAGAGCTCTGTTTGAAGTAGAAAGTTTTGGAAATGGTATTTGTATTCATGGCCAGGAGGAAAGTCACCTGAGCATGACCTGCCAGCATGGCACTAAGGCCAGAAGGGCTAAATCTGGTGGCAAAAAAAAAAAAAAAATATATATATATATATAGGGAGTGGGCTATTGCTGCTATTTTTGGTACTGGGGCTGTGCTTGTTGGGGTCCTACATCCAGACCCAGTGCTCAAAATTCAGGAAGGGTGTAAAAAAAAAATTGGTGTGAATTCAGAGAGGAGCTCTGAGAATAATTAAAGGATAGCTAATAGGGAAAGCAGCTTCCAAGAGAGAAGGTTAGCAGTGGCCTGATCATAGCCTCCACAAGGAAAAGGTGTAGGCAATACAGGGCTTTTCAGTCTGTCAGACAAAGGGACGGTGACTAAAAAGACCAGTGGCTGGAAACTGAAGTGAGGCAAATTCAGTCCAAAAAAAGAAGGTGCATATTCTTAACAGGGATAATTAATCATTTGAAATGATTTACAAAGAATTGTTCTGGGTTCTTCATTAGTGGAGATTTTAAAATCAAAATTAAACTTTTAAAATCAAAATTAAATTAAAGCAGCCACTCTGCTGCAAGTACAGCTTTTAATCTTGAAGCACATATTAATAGAGGGAAGTTCTAGAAGCTCAATTATATGGAAGGTAGTGAGACAATCACAACAATTCCTCTTGGCTCTAAACTGGACAGTTTAGGAGCCTACATCAATTGCAGGTTTATATGTTTCTATATAAAACACTTGGAGAATTTCATTTTGGTTTTGAGATGGAACTTTGTTTCTTACATATTCACAGGATTCCAGGTGTCAGGGCTTTAAAATACACAGTGCAACAAAGGCAAGCCTAAGTATTTTCAAAAGGAGAAATAGTTGGGATTAGTTACAAGATGAAATTCAGTTTTAAAAACACAGCGATCAAGAGATGAAGCACTTGCTACAGCTTTTCATTTTACAATTTTATTAGTTTAAACCCCTCAGGAATGAATATTCCTCATTGGCCTGATAAAAATTCATAGCAAGAAAGTTAATAAAATGTCTCATCAGCTGATAAATGTAGTAGGAAATATTTTTAAAAATCTATTTTACAAAGTAATTCCCCAAGACCTTGTGGCAGAGTCAAAGAGTTAACTACAAATAGAGGTAGTGAACTGTCATCCTCTGTGCCAAAATATGACCCATTAGCCTTCAGAAGAAAGAAAGGAGAGAGCTGAGAAAATGGTTGTTAAGAAATGAAATGACAACTCTGCCTCCAGTTCTCTGAATCTATGAATTATTATTTCCTAGAAATCTCTTTGCTTTCTCCAGTACTTATTAGACAAACTATCTCTTAATTTTAATGCTATCACCAAAGGCCAAATGCTACCATCAGATCCCTATTATCTAGGTCCAGAAACTGACTCACATGAAATCTGTCCTCTCTTTTGCTATTCACACACCAGCACCTTTCCGTCGATGGTGGGTGACACCACATTCCAGCATGAGAATCATTCCCTGTCTGCCATGACAGGTATTTAGTGACTTGCTTGGTTGGGATCATTATGGAAGAGGCTCAATCATACACCACAGCCCAAAACCCGATGTACAGCACAGCCCAAACCCAGATGGCTGGTTGTCCTTCAACAAGCAGAGTGCTTTTTTTAAGGTGAGTTGGTCTCTTTGGTCTTCACAGGTGTATACTCTTTCCATTGAGGAAGTGAGCGTGAATATTTTTGAAGGAGGAAGGAGGCTGAGGAGCCTGAATGCTGTTTTGAAGCCAGCTGTATGTATTTTTTAATTAACTTTTAATGCTTCACTTTTTTTCAAAAAAAAGTGGGAGAGCATCTGCACTTTCCAAATATTACTGCAAACGTGTGCACACATTTTTATATATTCAAATCCTGGAAATCTGAAGTCATGCTGGGTCCGTTGATACATCCCCAGCACCAGGCTGGTGGCACAGTTATGTATTTCATGAATGGCAGTGGTACTCAAGTGCACTCGCTTCCCAAAACAGTTGGCCCTTAAAAGACACCTCTTCTAACATCTTGCTTTGCACAATGAGCAGAGGGTTTATGATGTACTGATCTGCAACAGACTGTCCTCTAGATGTGCTTGCATTTATACTGCCCTTCACTGGCAAGCATTACTTTACTGCTCCCGTTCTGCTGCTCTTCCAGGTTCTGTGCTCCAGCAATTTTCAAGCTGAGCTGAAGATTTCTCCCTTGTAAAAAACAGGGTCTGCCTGAAGAATACTGAAGAATTTCAGCACTGAAACTATGTATAAATTGCCTTTTTCTGACAATCATTTTCCTTCATTCTGTGTTCCACTGACATGTGTATCCAGTACTATTTATGCTTTTTTTTGTAAAACACAAGCAGTTGTGTAATTAACTTTACAACATCTGGGAGTTAAAAGATCCCCACAAAAATATACCAAGAAAAGTTGCAAATGGGAAATAACTATGAGCATGAGATCATTCCTATATCACTGCAGACTTTTATTAATGCTTGACTCAAAGGGATAATTTTCTCTATATTCCTTGGAATTTGCTTAATTTTCGTTGACATTCTGGCAATATATTAAACATTCTCATGCATTAATTCTGAAATTTTCTCTTTTTTTGCCCCTGATGATGTGTGACTCTTTCTTAAAGTAAAATAGCAGATTATTTTTCCTTTCACCTCTGTACAGAACATCTTGGATGTGACCCTTGAGTGTGTTAACTGGGGCTTGGCATCATTCTCAGTTGCTGCAGAGAGGTGCTGCCAGCTGCCTCCCACATCTGCCATTTGGGTGGAAAGAAGAAGAATAGGAAAAGGCATTTTTGGACAGCGTGAGGCACACCTGTGCTTGGCTAGCCTTGCACTGACACAGTGTTTCTTGTACTCTGAAGCAATCTGGTATAAATTAGAACTGTCCCTCCTCGGGTACAGGAGGTGATCTGTGTCAAGAGGTCCATATTTTGTGTTATGTTAAATTATATGATCTGATGGTCGATGGAGATCATCACAAGAAGAAGGGAGGCAGAACATGCCCTAGGGTAGCATAAAATTTTGATTTGTGTCAGTTTGGAATGGCCATTTTACTCTCATGTGCTGAAGTCATGGTAAAGCTATGACTCTCATCTCACCAAGTCTTTAGACCATATGAGGATATGTTTTGCCCAGCTCAGAGAAGGCACTAATTTATTTTTCTAATGAGGTGCTGAAATTTCTCCTTGTACATGGTGTATCTCTGTAGATAGAGCACTGCTCTCCTGATTAACAAGGCTTTGACAACATCTGAAAATCTGCTTTTCCACATAATCAAACACATTTGTTAGCCATTTGAGAGGGTGAGACGTTCAGAGCTCTTTGATAGAAAGGCGTACTGCGTGCTTTGGAGCATGGAGGAAACAGTGGTTTGATAGTGCAGCCTGCACTTCTCCATAAGGTCCCTGCTGACTCCAACAGACTGGTCAGCTTGGAATTATTCAGCCCCAGACTCTTATCATACAGCAAATGACCTCTCCATCTGCCTCTGAACATTCCTGGACCTCTCTAGCTTTACACATCCTGGTGCCAAACTTATCCCCCTTGAGAGGAGCAAAGCCATGAAGGAACTGTGGGGAAGATACAGATCCCTTCAGAGTGCTGCTGTCCACAAACTAACCCTGCTACTGCCAGTGCTTGGTGGTCTGTTCTTTCTTCAAGGCAGAGGGCAGTTGCTGGCCACAAGAGCTGTGGTTGAGGCTGGGACCTCCTGTCATAGCCAAAGCACACAGGAACTTCTATTTCCTGAGCCTCTGTCTGCAGGTACGGAGCTAAAAATGAACTACAGGTGCTACAACAAGTTTGAAAACTAGAAGACTTTTTTTTTTTTCCCCCCCACTTAACTGCAATGTTTTTGGAATAACAGAGAAGTGGTGGGTCAGCCTGCACACCAGGGGTGGCTGCCATGGGCTGGTACTGGCTCTTCAGGAGAGACTGGCAGGAAGATGAGGATGTACGGGGCTTGCTGTCACTGTGAAGGATCAGCCTGGGCTTAAGGATCTCTTCAGTGGGATGGATCATCAGTGGGCTGGGGGAGAGGCCTGAAGAACAGACCCTGCTTCTCACAGAGGAGTTTAACCTTCCTGACATCTACTGGAAGTATGGAACACCAGCAGTATGGGAGGTTTCTGGAAGGCATCAGGGACAACTTATTGAAATAAGCTCAAGGGGGACCAAGCTGGGACAACTACCTCTGCTATTCAATGACAAGGGAGAAGGGGCTGGGGATGTGTGAACCAGCAACTGGTGGGGTGGGAGGTCCTGCAGGGATTGAGGAAGGAGAGTGACAGAGTGCAGATGCTGGACCTCAGGAGAGCGTATTTCAGTTTATTTAGAAATCTAGGAAGTGGGATCCCAGTGGACACAGCTCTGAAAGGCAGAGGAGCTCAGAAAAGCTGGCATGCTTTCAAGGACACATACTCTCAAGCATTCTCTGAGCAAAAGAGCAGTTTATTCTGGTACTTACTAGGACAAGAGGACATCAGAGACTGAGTAAGCAGGGCACTTGTGGTGGACCTCCAATGCAAAAAGGCACCATACAGGAGGTGGAAGCAGGGATGTGCTGGAACAGAGGAATATAGAAATAGGTAGAGATGGTGTCAGGAAAACCCAGCCTTGCCTAGAGATAATGCTTCCAGGTGACACCAGGGAAAACAGAAAGGGTCTCTCCAGACACTGGGAGCAAAATGTCGAACAAGGAAAATGTTTTCCCGTTGCAGAGTGGTTAGTGGGAATTAACCACTATCACTTACATGGTAGAAGAGTGAGTTAGGGACAGTGGGCACAGACAAGGCTGACATAGGTGACTTTGCCTCTTTGCTGAATCTTACCCTTGTGTTATAATCTGTATGCTAATAAAATAGATTGCTATGAAGTATTCTGTCACACTCATGTTGTTTTATTATAAAACCTTTCATGTTTACCACCTTTTATAATGTCTGAAGTACTGATGACTGCAAAATCTGGAAGTAAGAGGATAGGAAAAGGAAAAAACTAATATTTGTTAGGTTTATTTTTACTCCAGTACTCATTCTGTCAACATACTTAATAAGAGGAGTGGATTTAAGTTGAAGTTGCATTTCTGTACTGGTTGAATAAAAAAGGCACAAACACACAGGGACTTCCCAGTGGTCACCTAGAACCTCTCCAGCTCGTGGGGATATTTTACACTGAAATAGGTTATTTGGAAAGAACCCTTTTGCAATGCAGGAGTTTGTGATTCTGTGATTCTGTGTTTAGATGTAACCCTCCTGCCATAGCACCCAAGAGCCCACAGAATTCCTCCCACAGAGTTCAGTGGGCTCTGGAACAGGACCTGGAGCCCTCAGGAACTGAAGGTGAGTTTCCTAAATGGTTGGCTGCTGCTCTTCCCTTCTCCAAACCTCTGACTTCTATACAAGTACTGGAGGATCCTAGTTCAAGTGCTGTGGACTCCTCCTGAAAAATAGAATTTAATAATCTGGGATAACTTGAAATGCTCCTGTCCTGACTGCTGGGAGTCATCTTCCAAGTCAATGTGCACGTGTGCACATACTCTGAACTTTGAGAGGCGACTGCAGACCACATGCACTGGCTGTCTGGCTTTCTCCCCCTGAGTGAGTGAGCTTCAGTGTGGGAAAATGGGGCCCCAGATCCAAGAAGTCAGAAGGAAGTAAGTTAGGGAGGAATTTGAAATGGAGAAGGGAAAATATTTGGCAAATGAAAAGAGGCCAAAATGTTCCAGGTGTAAAGGACAGTGTGAGAGACAATGCAGAAATGAGCAGGAGGAGGAGAAATCTGAAAGGCAGGAGACTTGTAAGCTGCTTGCTCTGAAGTCCCAGGGGTTTTCCTTACTTTTAAACCTCCCACTGTTTCTTGAGGAGTGAGGTCACTGTATTAGAAAATTTCCTAGGACTACAGCCCAAAACAGGAAAATTCAGTTAAAATATACAGGCTTGCTGCACTAAAACCATAATTTTAACAACATGGTCATTTTAACAAGACTTTCTTCAGACTGCAGACCTGAAATATGTTTTGGATTAGTGCAATGGAAATGCGTTGGTTTTATAGGTCAATTCTCTACTGTAAATTGCTTCTCACTTGTAATGGATTTTTATCCCCAAGCAGGTTTAGTCTTTTAACAGAAATTCAGGGGATGGACACACAGGTAGTTCAGTCTGAAAAGCTGCTTTATGATGCTGACAATAGAGTAGTGGACTTTGTAGGGGCTGGATCCCTAGCATCAGAAGGTTGGTTACTCATGCTGTGTTGCCATTCCACTGCCAGTTCTCAGACAAGCCCGTGGCTGCTAATGCCACATTTGTCTAGAGAAGCTCTCAGAGGAGGTGATCTGCAGCAGAAGACAGCAGGAATCTCATTGTCCTATGTCCCTTTTTTCCTAATATAGCCATAATCAGACCTTGTACACACCTGGGAGCTTTCCCTCTGCTGAGGGTCTCCCACCTTGCTGCTCACAGCAGCTCTGGGGTACAGGAGCTGGGAGCTCCTGGATATTGACCTCTGTGGTGACACAATCACTGGTGACTTTCCAGGGTGCAGGTGGGTGGGATTCACCTCAACTGACCCTAACACATGTGTGTAAGACACCTGGCCTGGGCACATTGCCTGGACTCCCCCTGCACCAGGGGCAACAGCAGGGATCCCAACACAGGGGTCACCCTCTCCAGTCCTCTCCAGCTCTTCACTGCCATGTGTGGTGTCTTGGTCTCAGGTGGAGTTTTATCTCTCTCCAATCATAGCTCAATCCAGACACCCAATTAAGAAGCCTAAGATTAGAAAATGAACCTCATAATCTGCTGGTTTCTCCCTCCCCTTTCATGGTAAGGAGACAGGCAGAGGCATCTGCCGTACAGAGAGTGGATTTTTGTGGCAAAATTGCACTGGGGAATCAGCTGAGGGACAATACTAAATGGACAAGTGGTCCACAGACTCAGGCTTTACCTCTCAAAAACTCCTGCAACCTGTCTGTTTTGGTATGGGTTTATTTTATGCAGATGTCTTTCAATTATGTTTTTAGCCTTTTACATTCTGCTTACTACATGTCATTGCTGTTTTTCTACAAATAAGGGTATTCAATGTGGGTGGAAATTTTTCATGGACTAGTGAAATTGTTTCCTGAGTCCACAGGCAGGAGATTGAAACTATTTACTGAATAAAGATAAAGCAAACAACCTCCACACCCCAAAAGCTTTCTCTTGCTTTGGAAGCAAAACATTTCAGCTTCTCATTAGGAAACGACATTTTGAATGTTAGTTAATATTTTTTTAAAAATGAAAGAGAAAATATTAATTTAAGAACCAAGAAAAAAGGTTTAATACTATGTTAAATTAAGCATTTTGCCTTTCCACAAATAATCTTTCTGTTCTTATTAGGAGATTTTTCCTTCTCCCATGTTATTTTTTTCATTTGGCCACTGAACCAAAAAAACTCAACTGTGCCCTGAGCTCCAGTTTATACGTTTTGAATGCTAATGGCCACAAGAAGAATAACTCAATGTAAATAAGTTACATTTTCAAAATTAATGAGGTCTGCTAATTGAGTTTCTCCAGGTAATAAAATCCATCTAATAAAATGTATCCATCAAATATAATTCTTCCAGTTCTATAAAAAATATATGTTTCTTTGCCTGTATATCATCTGTGTGGAGATAATGAATACCTTGTGACATTGAGGTCATAGGTCAAATCCCAGACCTTATTACAAATCTAGGGAAAATTACTTTTTCACTGACCTATAGTACGACCTAATAGTCTAGGAGGAGTTAAAGGCCAATTGTTCATTCAGCATCACCAAATAATATATATATAAGTGTATATATATATTTAATAATACTGATGCAATGAAAACTTACTGCTGTAGATATGGATTTACAGCACATCCACAGGGATTTCTCATGCAGATCTCAACATGTCAAAAAACAACATAAGAGCAACACTCTGAAGTGCATGTTTGAAATGAATGATGACAGACCTTGGTGTGTGGGGTAGGGTTTTTATTGTTCCTCCAGTGATTTGCCACAGCCCTGGACAGTGCATCTTTAGCAAGTCTAGATGACAAGCCTTTCTCTCACTTTTAAGTAGAGGGTTAATTGCAGCTACTTTTGCTGCCTGCAAGGAGCCAAGGTGTTCAAGGACATTGCTCTGTGCAGCAAGACCACCGGTGACAAAGCATTTCCAGGAGATGCCAGCCTTTTACTGCAGCATCATCTAGTGCTTCAGTATGTGGGACTGGACTGCAAGACTGAGCCAGAGAAATAATCCTGGTCCTTAGAAAATCCCTTGGAATGGGTTATGGGGAGTTTTGCTTGTTCAGCTCTATGGGACAGCCCCTTGCACGACTGTATAAGGTGGGAAAGATGGGTGGCCTGAGTGGTGTGCAGGGCCAGGAAGCAGGGCTTGGGTACTGGTGCAGCTGCTGAAGACTTTGTAATGTCTCAAAATTACACCCTCAAAGGTTATACCAGCCAAAGGAGCTGCCACTCTTAAAAGAAGAGCTTAGATGCCAAGAGGAGGCTGCTATTTTTTTTGTGGCTGAATATACTGTCCAGCATCAGTTATTATCAGATCTTCCATAAGAGCCTCATGTGGCCGGAATGGGAGAGCTTAAAAAATCACACGTTTTGTACATTCATTTTCTCCTGTCTTTCAAGATTCAGTGCATTCTCAACTCACAGGTAATTCACATGTGTCTTTCTCAGCAAACTTTTCTCCCAGCTTCATTCCAGCCTGCTGCACAATAACATCTCCCATGTTTCCTTCAATGGCCTTGTTGAACAGGATCCTGTGCATTTGAGCCTGCCCTGATTTGCAGGTCTGCTGCCCTATAATGACTGACAAACAGGCCACAGATTACTTCCATTTTATGACTTGAGTTTAGGGAAATTGAGCATCCTAATTAAGCACAGATGTAAGGTTAAAGTGTAGAACAATCTGGACTGGTTTTCATTTAAATCCCTTTCTGATTCATTTGGTTCCATAAGAGACTTGCAATTAGAAAAAAATATTTTTGTCAATGTTGAAAGACATGTGATGTAGAACTGATTGGATTATATCTGAGTTCATGTGAATTTTGGCAAATTCAATTAGGAGAGGCCCTAGCAAGTACTCTGTGGAAAACCTCCAATGGCTTTGCAAACTGTATTTGGATTTTCAAGTCCATAATGCTGCATGTGTTGACAGGGCACCATCCCGGCATAATGTGTGAGCATTACAAACAAGTTCCTTTGCTTTGTGGGAACTGTCGGGTCAGGAGTAGAGTGAAACTCCAAACCTGGGCTCATTTGAAGATTCCCAGAGCAAGCAAAAGACCAGGTGAGTGTGGGTTAAGGGGCAATGTGAGGAAAGACCTCAGTGAACAGTTTTGAGCTGCTTGTGATGGTACAGAAGTCAAAGGCTAGGTGGGAGAACTTTCCGAAGCAGGGGTGGCTTTTTGTGTAATTTTTTTCTTATGACTGGGACAAAAAGATCCTATTTTCTGGCTGCAACATCTAAATGCTATGGCTATCGAAATATTTTAATACTTTACATTGAAATGTTTCATGAAATGTGGTTTTGTGTCTGAAAATGGTAGGTCTGATCCTGCTACTTTTTGACAGCCATCTGGTTGCTTCTGGCTTTAGTTCATAACCTTTTAGTGGGTAAAATATTCACAGAAGTACCTGTGTCAAACTGGATCCACTTGGCAAGGGGAGGTGAATTGTCTGAGTTTTATCCAAACCAAACCTTGCTTTTCCCAACCTCTCCTCTCCAAGTAGACAGAAAGAAATTCCTCCCTGTTATAAGACTGAAGCGGTTTGCTTTTATTTTCTGACTTTGTTAAAGATAAAATCCAGCTCCTGGCTCCCCCTAAGCTACACAGGAATGTGCATCAATTTTAATACTGGTAACATATGTCATCAGTTTATATTATTTTTAATAATCCTTTGTTCTCTCTGTGCTGGCAAAACACAATCACCAGGACTCCTTTGGCTTGATAACTGTTCTGTATGAACCAACAGATAAACAAGCACAGCCTTGTTTTTAAAAGGCAGTTGTTTTTCTTCTTTTAGAAATACAATGTTTTGTTATTGATGCAAAATGGATTTGCCTTTCTCAAGTCTCTCTCTTTTCAGCAGTCAGGCACTGGAGAGCAGTCCAAATGAAAAAGCAAAACAAAACAGTAAAACCAGCATGTTAAAATGGACCCCTGCAACACAGTCAAAATAGAAAGCAAGGGGAAGTCTTGCTGAAAGAACCATGGAACTTGTTGGCTGTTTCCCACCTCCCCCCATGGTGGGGGACTGTCACATGTGCTTGATGGGGGTAAAGTCCCCTTTTGCTGTGGCTAAGCAACCTCTAGCTGTGTTAGCTTTGACCAAAGGCTTCAACTGATTTCAGAAACTTGAGAAATAATCATTGCTTTTTTGATTCAATTTACAGAACTCCTTCTTTTCTTTTCTTTTTCTTTTGTAAAATATAGGGAGGAAAAACACTTCATGTTTCACAACAAAGAAGGCAAAACATCCCCCCATGAACCTCCCCCAAAACAAGCAGCCAAAGATATCTGTGTTGTGACAGAGCAGTTATTTAGGCTGCAGAGGCTGGAGCTGTGGGTCTGGCTCCTCTGCACTGAACAAAAGGTTCAGCTATGCCCAGACCAATGGCTCAGGCTCCTGAGCAGGGTGGGTCTCTTCAAAACATTACCCTGCAGCTCCTGCAGTCCTGTCAGCTCACAGTGAGGATAAGATTGTGTCTTGCCTGCACTCTCAGTCTCCAAATTAAAACTATTTCTGTTTTCACCTTTTATCAAAATTTTTGTATTTGGTGATTCTGCCACCAGCAACAGTTGTTTATATTGACCCCTTTCACTGCAGCTCCCTTCTTCTGTGCATCTGCCAGATCAGCTTGTGGCACTCAAGTTCATATGAAAATGTGGCAAGTCAGCTTGCTGACGTAACTCAAACTCCTGATTTTATTGACAGCTCTCCCTTGCAGCACAATTTTTTCTCCTGGAATGGTCAGTGGTAATTTTGCTTTTTCCTTTAATCAGTCCAAGATTTTCTCTGTCATTTTCAGATACCATCATGAATTTGCTCCCTCTTTTATCACCTCTGCCTGCTCTGAAACTTGCTTCCTATACTCCTTAAGTTCTTGGTTTCTGTTTCTTCCAATGCTTTTCCCCTTAAAAGCTGTGTTGTGGTTGAAAGTCCTTGTAGGGAAGCCCAGGGAAATTTTCTCTGGAGAACCTTAAAATAATACATGCAATCTTCTGCAATCTGGTATACCACAAGGCAGAAGAGGAAATTACACTCAGATCTTTTGTACCATTAGAATTGACATGGAGATTAATCCCACAGACTTAGGTGGAATCTGAGCTGACTCTTCCACCTCTCTAAGTTTTGAATGTGTAATTATTTCTCAGTGGGGAGAACATGGATAGATTTTGTATGACACAAATATTCTTTCCCCTGTCTGGACATCATGAACAATGATACATCTTGATACTTCTTTGGAAGAGTGCATGCAAATCCTATTAACAAATTAAATGCTATGAGGAAAATCTTCTTGAAGCCTTGCTGCAGTTGTTGGGAAGCCAAGATGTTTCATATTGCAAACTTAAAAAGAAAATTACTAAGCTAGTTATTCCTGTTTTGGAAAGACTTTTTTTGTTTGAAAGTGCTTTGGAGGCATGTGGGAGTAGATTTTTTTTTTTTTTTTGTCTGGTATATGTGAATTGTGGATTATTAAGTTATTTTTTATTAAAGTACTTTCTCAAATCCTCTGTAGCCAAACCAGTTCATACTGGTATGATCTTACTATGTTATTGCTAAAATAGTGCACAAAATGTTGCACAATTATTTATTTTTTCCTTTTTCTGTAGTGCCATCGTGGGATCTTGTACAACCAGCAAATATAAAGACACCCCTTGCCTCTTCTTACCATTAATAAACATAGATTTTGAAGTTACTTGCCTAAAATGGCAGAAATGGTAGGGGTTCCACCAAAGCAGCTTGTGCATCAGTTGCCTGGGATTTATAAACATAAGTTTGATTGAGCTGGTGGATTGTCAGACATCACTTCTAAAGCAGGACTGAGTCATTTGGATGTATGGACAATTTTAAGCACTAACCTAAGCCTGCAACTTTAATACTTAGGGTCACACAGAGACCACTGGTGGGCAGATGGAGCCCCTGAAACACAGCTCCTTTATGCAGTATGTGGGATAATATCTAACTTAAGAACCTCTCTCCTGCTCTGTAAGTTATTACGTCCTATCATCTAAATATCTTTCATCTGGTTCTGTCTTCCCTCACTGTACGGAATGTGGTTTCTGGAAAATATGCCTTTCAAAGACATTAAGACAGATCTGTTCAACTTGCCCTGGTTTTGCTTGGATATGAAGTCCACAAACAAAATTTGTCCAGGAGGATGTGATTTCCATCCTGTTTGGAACTGACAGAATAAACAAAATAACCACTCATTACAATAAGCACACCAAACCTGTGCCACAGCTGACATGACAACAGATTTCAACATGTTCACTGCTGAATTTTTGTTTTCTGGGCTCATTCACTTATGCACAAAATCCAACTCCTATTCAAGCACTTCCCAGCCCATCACACAGACTTGGTGCAGTTCTGCTAATTTCAAACTCAATAAGAAAATATCCAAGCGTCACATTACTCTGCACTTTGCATATGTACACAAAGCAGCTAATAAAGTCCGTGCTCCTGCCAGGCAGGAAGGGGATATTTGCAGCCTTGTTGACACTTTTGAAATGAAAGGGAGAAAAATCTCCACTAGGTGTGCAGGTCTGTCTGCTTACCACCACAAGATGGATTCTGCCTTGTGCTTTTGTTAACAAGTAAAGAAGCAGAACCAAGAGCTCTCTTAAAAGTGTCTTGGATTAACTAGTTTGGAGATGCACCAACCTTGTCATTTCCAGGGGACTGTTTGGAAATTTTCCACCCAAATCAGAAATTACCCGAATGGAAAGATGATGTTGCCAAACCTGTTAGCAAATTACTCATGCCCATCCTCTGTTTTCCTATAGCTCTCTTTCAGCCTGAGTCATTCCCCCCTGGAATTACTGGACATCCCTCCCCTGGATTTGTTGGAGGCTTATCTGGTCTTTTTTTTTTTAATCTGAAAATTTTATTTTCTTTTTTTTTTTTTTTAGTTCAAGTGAGCATTTATTGTACAGCAAATAAATTCTGAAAAGCAATACTGTTTTATATAAAAATCATTCTTCTTTGGACACTGTCCACAGAATCTAATAAAACTCTTAGGAACACATAAGGGAAAGGTAGTGTCCTTCTCTTTGGGGTGAATTTCTCGTGTAAGACCTTAGCTACAGTGAGAACACACTATGAAACAGCCCATTGTATACATCTTGCACTGAAAACAAAAGGTAGAACTTCATTGAAATAATCATAAAACTATTTTTCCTATACTAACTACAGCTGTGGGGCATGTTTCTATGGAAACGGTTTTCCTTATGTGCTCGTCTATAGCCAAAGGTCTCAAATGGACCTTCTGTCTACTCATTGCCCATATAAACTGCAGATTCTGTACAATAATCTCTAACACAGATCAGCTGAATCTCCTGATGTGTGTCAGGAAACATTATCAGGAGGCAAACACCAGTTATTGCAGCTTCCCATAAATTTATAGATAATCAGGTCCTTAGTGGCAAGTTGGAATCTTAAGTGTAGGGACTGTACTGAGGAGTTTTGATTAGAGGTCATTGTCCTATCCGAAGCTGTAACACACAGCAATGAATTCTGAGGCTTCACCTTTGCTGTACAAAGATTTATGTTGCTTTGATTTGAATAATTTATGCTGCATACTGCATTCTAGATACCAGACGCTAAAAACAATTTGTTCTTTGTTGACATAAGTAAAAGACCTGCGAAATTGCTGATTAAATGAGCCACACACCTTAATATTTTCCTTATCGTAAAGCATAGCTGTAGCAAAAGACGGCATAAGTAAAGCTGATATCCCTTCAGTGCTGTCTGACAGTACAATCTAGTGGGTAGATAAAGCCACACAGACACTTAAACAGCTGTTATTTAAAAATACAAGAAAAATTACCCTGCTTTTTTGATATCCTCAAATTATCAGCTACTAGTCCATACTGCGAGAGCTGTCTTTATATTTTTCACATTCAGAGACACTTAAATGCACAGGTATGCAAATGCAATAATTTTTTTAACATGTCCATGTACAGATAGTAAGCTATGTATGAATAATGCAGAAGCAGTTAAAAGTATAGATTCTGATACGTGCATGAGTACTCTTATTCAGTCCAGTAGAAGGCAAAGGGTAATTTTACAACTAGTATAAGAACTGAAAGGGTTTGTTTTCAAGCTGTGGGATGTCATAGTCAGTAGACCATGGGCCACAGTTATGCACATCCTTACCAGAATAAAACTGTCTTATAACTACTTCTAAAAAATTAAGAAGATGACAGGCAATAACTTTTGAGTCCATAGTAGTTCATAGGAGGGTAAGAGTCATCTTGTTTTAGAGTTAAGCATGAATCTCAGAGATCTGCTTGGGATTCTTCTGGACTTGACAAAGAAAGCCCTTCAGAAAGTGGGAAGGAGCTATCCCTCTGCGGCATGCAGCATGGGCTGGGACAGGAAATACAAATGAAACAGATCAATTTTCCCCCTTGGGGCAGTAGCCTCTTTACGCAGTATATGAGAGGAACCCACACCACTAGCTTTTACCGGCCACCTAACTTTGAGATAAGTACACTTAAGTGATGTAAATGCAGTTCTATGTCTCATTACACAATAACTTTGACATTATGTTTTAAAATGTGATTAATTTATACATTTAATTTGAAATCAACTTCCCTTTTCATCAGCTACATTCTCAGTTTACTCTCTATGTTTCACCCAGTTCAGGCAAAATAAACATTTTATGTAATAATTTCCTCTTTCTGGTTCAATTATGTGGCATGGGGCTCCTTGGGTTTTTCCCCATGGGAGACTTTGATAGTTTATATTTTACATATAGCAGATAATTAGGAAGTGGACATCCTGTGTCAGTGTGCTTGGGCCAACCTGCCTGGGCAGGCACACTGAATTCAGGTGACAGGTACAGGTAAACAAGGTCTGTGAGCTGAAACACAGCTCTGCCGTGCTCAGGGAGCAACTGGGGATTGAGGACAACATCCCAGCTTAATATCGAGTGGGAGCTGTGTGTGCGGTCCACACGCTCAGGCCCTGCTGCTGCCACTGGGTGTTATCAATCAGCCACGTGTTGGGAGGAAAAGTCCATGCTATAAAAATGGCTACAGATTTCCTGAGCTCACCATTATTATGACTTTATGGCAGGGTGGCATGTTCCCAGAAAAACCAGGGGTTAGTCTAACTATTTGGGGATCAGGTTGTGGTCTCCTGAAGGAGTCTGTATGTGGAGTAATTCCATTTATTTCTGTGGAATTTCATTACACCTTTTCCTGGGCACTCAAAAGAGGAGTTTTGCTTGTTTATTTGTCACACCTCTCTCACATAAATTTAAGTCTGTGGCTTTTGCTATTGTTCAAATAGCTAGGGCTTTTATTTCCCCCAAATGAGCAGTTGGAAAGGTGTGGAACCCTGGAAGCTTTGTAAAAACACATTCACACGGGGAAAAGCTGTGAAGTGAATAAGGGGCTGTGGATGACATTGGCTCAAATAAGGGGAAACCTGTAGAAAAAGAGGGCACTGAAAAGGTGAGCTTTGTAAGAGACACAAATAAATAGACACACACACAAAACACCAAAACAAAACTCCCTTGCCTTAGTTATGCTTTTGAATCGGTATCAGACACTTTTCAACCACAAAGCTTGTATCAGTCATCTAAGAATTCCTAAGACAAATGAAACATCTCAGAACCATATTACAGGTGGTCTTTTCTGAAAATTTAAATACCTTTTTGAAAACAAAAAAGGTAATTACTTACTGGCAAATTACAAGTACAAAAAGTTTTCTGACAAATATTGAAAATGCATGTACCTACTCCATTTCTATGTCTCATTTATTTTACTATCACGTTCAGTAGTTTAAAACTCTTATGTCCAGACTGCTTCCAATAACTTCTGCATAGTTATTGGAAAAATAGTTTTTAAGGACATATGGCCTAAGACTAAAATATTTATATTGCATTTTTTTTAATTTCTTTCTTTTCCCCTTTTTTTTTAACATACCCATATATAACCAAGTATATTGAAGCTTCAGTTAATCCCCATGCATCTGCTTGAGCTTACTCCCCTTCTCCCAATAGTCAAAACAAATTTCTATTAAAGTTAAATGCAAATAAAAATGAATACACAAGGAAAAGTGCTTTAAAAACAAAGCATTCTGGGGCAGAGCAGAGAGCCAGAAACACCTCTGGTCCATAGCCTTCTTTGTCCCTGACAGAGGCCAATTGTGCAGGAGAAGCTTCAAAATCTGAGCTCCAGCATCTGCAGGCGTGAGTGCACTGAGTGCTTGCTCCTGGCCCTGGAGGCTCTGGCTGCCTGAACCTATGCTGATGGTCTAAAGCCTCCTGAGATACTGAGCTAAGCCTCTTCTGCTTCCCATCTCCTTTAACACCAGAGTATCACTGGTTGTCTGTGGGTCTGCATTTTCTCCTCCAGTGAAGAGCTGCTCTGTTGAAATGGTTTGTTTCCATCATTTATAAATGCCTCTTTCCACTATCGCTTCAGCACTCTCCATGTCAGTGTGTGTTTAACCTATCAGCACCTGAACCCAAACTTACCCATTGAATTATGTAGGAGTTGTAAGGGCTGCCTATTGTAATGTCATCTTCATTAATCAGACTTTTAATTTTGCAGTATGTTGCTGCTAGGAGTGAAGAAATGCCTGATTTGGCTTTGACCACAGCTGTTTGTTTCCATCCTTTAGTTGTTACTTTCTGTGGGATGCAGGAACCTGAAAAAAACTTCCCTTTAAAATCCCTGTGCCAAATCTGGGTCTATTTGTTCCCTTTTCAGTTAATTAAGGTGGTACACTATTGCAGCCTTGCAGCAACAATGCAGCAGAGTTCAGGGTAAGATCTTATAGGAAGGAAAGGTAATTTTATTTTTCAGTAGAACTAGTTTGTCTGCCCCGTGCTCTCACACCCACACACTCCCATGCCCTGAGCCTGTGCACACAGCCCAGCTATTGTTTCCAGATTACTGATTCCATAACACACAAGACAAAAGGCATAACCTGGTGTATCTTCTTTACATCTCTTGGTGTTTTAGAGTTGTGGTAATGTTCTGGTTTTTCATGTACCCACTTTTAGGGGTTTTCAAGGATTACTCTCTTCTCAGCCTTTCTATCCCACCGCTGGCATAAATGAGATTTATTCTCTCATTTAACTCCTTCTGACTGCCTTGAGGCTCCAGTCCTATTCTGTTCCCCTCTTGTTGCTCTCCCTTGTTTTTTGGAGCTGAGAAGCCGCATGTAGCTCTGGCATAACTTTAATGACCTGCTAATCCAGGTGCCAAAGCCACATGTCCCTTCCACCTTTTCTTTTATCTAGCGTTCCCAAATTAAATCATCTCAATTCAGGCTGATTTTTGTATTTCTATGATAGATTTATACAAATTCAGGATGACAGAGACCTGTAGGAGACTCTGGTCCCCAGGAATTATTTCGATAGGAGATCTATTCCTTCTTTCAAGTTTTTAACTCTCACATCTCTCTGCTGACTGTGCTGGAAGCAGTTGTCTGACAATCAGTGAATCAACTCCAGTCTGTCTGCTTGTTCTTTTGCTCTTGACTACTGAAAGCTTTTGAATGAGGGTTTGCAGCCCTATCAATAACAAGGCTGGCTTATTTTCACATGTTTAGAGACACACTGCATGTCCTTGATGGTCTCCTCTTCAAAAAAGGAAACTTAAACATAGCAAGTATTTGTCATTAGTGGAAGAACTCTGAGTTTTTGGCCTAGACGACCTGCTTGTGATCTTTTATTTACTCCTGTCCATAGAGTTCCCACCTTGATACTATCAAAGAAAGCAATTATGAGTGCAATTGACACTTTTATGTGGATGCTGTATTGTCAAAGAGTAAATGTAGTTAATTTATTGTTATGTAAATTCTCATGTGCTAGCTGTTTCTACATATGATATCTCTCCACAAGCTTTTAAGGAGTTCAAAGTTAACTGTACCTTGCTTTGGAGGTAAGAAAGCTTTGCTCCTGTCTGGCATCCTCTGTCTACTTCATATAGTGGAGAACTAGTTCATTTTTATACTGTGTACCATTATTGGTTGTTGTCAATTGCCTTTAGCACAAGATAACCATGCTCATTGGATTAATTGAAAGTACGGTTGTAGGAAGCATCCTGTCCAAATAAACAATTATATTTCTTCAGCTTTATGAGGCATAACTGATCCAGTCTTTGGTACTTCATGCAGAAGCTCTAGAAAAGCACTTCATCTTTGTCTGATTCCAGGGAAATGACAGAGGGAGCTGTATTAGCCCAACAGGGAAGTGTATCCTGGTGATGTCCATGCTGGCAAGTGGCCCATCCCAGCAGGAGAGGTTGGGATAAAACTAAAATAGTGCTGCGAACAAAACTGTGTTGGGAACCCTGCACCCACATCATCTGCCTTCTGGGAACTTTGGTCTTTGTGTAGTCACAGGGTTGTGCACCAAGTCAGTTCCTGGTGCAAAGATTCCAGTGATGCCCTGTAGTCATCAGATTTATGTGATTAGCACAGGTCTGCACCAAAAGTCTGGCAGTCCCTGGATACAGCATCCTCTTCTTTGGGAGCAAAGAGAAGGAGGGGAGAGGGATTATGACTGGAGGGGGTTTGTATGGGCTATAGTAGATACCTAATTCAGATACTGACATTAGTAGGCTGATAGCTGTAGCCTTTCTGCATGAAGATATTGTCTGTTAGGGAGAGATTAAAAAAAACCCCTTAATTAGATGCTTTAAATTGATCTTTTGAGGGACCTTCTCCAACCCTTGGGCATGGCAGTGAGGAAGTGATACCAGCCTCAAAAATGACAAATTGAACTGTGTTATGTGGAGCAGTGTGGATGTTCATCCAGACTCTGAGCTTGGACTCCTAAATGCAAACTGGGAGATTGGTATGTGAACCCAGGAAATAAACTCCCAAGATAAGGCCTTTGAAAATACCTAGTGAAGAAGGCAGGCATTTGCTAAATATTTCAAATGTGGTGATGCATCTAAATTCATTTCCCACTGACACCAGGAGCATGTCACTCCAGGATGGAATGTACTCTGCTGCTCTAGTGTGAGGGCACTGGTAACACTAGGCTTTCAAATTTACATTGGGAATTTATGGTCTGCATGTGCATCAGAAGCATGGCTTTGAGCTGTGATTTCTAGGATCATAGGATAATTCAGGTAGAAAAGGACCTCAGTATGCCACCCAGTCCTGCTTTAAATGGGGTCAGCTCTGAAACCAATCCATTTGCATTTACAACTCTATGTGTCATGTAATTCCTATGAGTGTTGATTTTTTCCCCTGTACCATATACTTTGATAAATGAAAGGGTAGGTGTAGTTTAAGGAAGCTATATCATACATTATTTGTAAAAGTGTAATCTCAACAAACTGAGAAAGCATTGCTATTGTCCTCTAAATAGTTTTTGTTGGAAAACAAATTTTGGGATTTTTGATAATAATTTTGAAAAGTCATTGCTTTTATCATTCTTTATGATGAAAATGGCTTTCAGTAGCAGACTTGACTCTGACTTCTTTAACTTGGCAAGCAGGCAAATCACACAAAGTCACCAGTTTATATCACACATCTACTTTGGAGAAAAAACCTGCTACTGCTGAGCCTTGTTACTTATCAGTGGGTAAAAAAAAACCTCCCTCAACAACAGAGCAGTGTTAGGAAATACCTGTTCAATCACCCCCACCAAAAACTTTCTTTAACTATGATATAGGATTAGCAAACATATTCACACAATTTTTCTCCCATTTGGCCTATTTTATTATATAATCATTTTAGAGGTAGTAGGAATTGCTCACAATTGTATTTGGCATTTCATCCAATCTATCTATTATAAAAGAATGATGCATCTGAACATGAAGGATCTTGAAGGATAGAAAAAGGTTGCCTGGTAATGCACAAATAGACCACTAAGGGATTTTTCTTCTCTCTCATTCACATTATAATTCTCTAAAGGAAAGTATCATTTTTATATCTCCTCCCTCAAGAAGCATGAAGTCTGTGTCCACAGAGCCTGAATATTTGTCATGGGAAAACAAAACAACAAAGATATAAAAAATACTTTATAATATTTTAGAAAGTAAGGAACAGAAAACACAACCAACAACAACCATTTGCTGTTATTACTATTAAGTTGTGTTTAAAATGAATTGCATCTGTGGACTTCTGGGAAAATAATCACATGAGCTATTATATCAAACTTTAAATAGGGAAATTATCCAGAATAATCCAATGAATTTTATTCACATATCCATAAAAAGTAGGAATTAGTAGTCCCAAACATTCACACATGCATTTGATGGTCCAAATTATTCATACAGTAGTCCTCAACACTTATTCCCTGCATGTCTTGCAATGCAGGCAGAAGAAAGGAAAGCAAGACTGTTTTAAGGTGCTCACTCCTGCATATCAGTGGCTGAGGTCTATGCTCACACTGCTCTTTCTGCATGTGGGGGATGGAGGTAACCTCTGGCAGAGGAACAGCAATAAGCAGCTGGTGATGGTAACTTTTAAAACGGTTCCAGCTAGGTCTGCCAGATTTAATCTGATCATATCCTGTAATGGGGGAAAAAAAACCCAACTAATTACTTAAACCTACCCTCTCGCATGCACTCTCTAATTTGAGGTGACTCACCTTTTGGTGATTTATGAGATATGAGGGACATGACTTTTTGAAGAGCACAGTATTTAACTTATTAGGGTTGAAGACAACAAGAATTGACTACACACACCACAGTTTGAAATCTGAACACATTGTCTCAAATTAGAGAGGGAATGGAGACACATAAATGACTAAGCCACTTTTAAAGGGGCTTTACTCTTCACAGCCACACCATCGAAGGATTTGTGCATCTTCATTGTGTAAGAATGGAGTTTACATCCCACATGGGTCCACATTTTGTGATTCATCCCTTTTAAAAACTGTAGGAACCTCTCTGTTTTTCAGAGCAGTCTTAAGAAGAGCAGCTATTTTTGGGTCACTGGTGGTCTGGACTCATCTGGCAAACAGCACAGATGTGATGGATCAGTCTATTGGACAGCTGCAATTACTAGGCATCATTTCCTTGTAATCTGGCAAGACCTTGTTCAGTGAGGAGCAGAGATCCCACAGAGATGCTCTGAAGATACTTTCCTGCATTTGGCTTATGAGAACAAGATATGATGAGCTCTGTGGCCAAAGGCATTAAAAAAAAAAAAAAAAAAAGAGAGCGAGAGAGAGAGAGAAAGAGAGGGAACCTGTTAAACTTATTATCTGTGTTATGGAAAATGCCTAAGGATCTCAAGGAACATGAAACTGCTGAACAGTAGACACAACAAAAATAGAAGCAATGCCCTAAGATTTTTAGATTGTGTAGATAATACAGACGAATGAAGAGAAGACAAAATGTTCTGTAAAATTCCCACCTTGCTGGTGGGAAACTGAGGCAAACAAAGATGAAGTGACTTAACCTCACACAAGAAATCCCTGGCATGATCACAGATCACAAACCCCAGATATTCCAGAACATCGTCAGCAGCGTCACCAAACCCTCTTTTGTTCCCAGGTTTTTATCTGCACCAAGACTTTCATGTTACTGCCTCCTAATTTCTTTTTTTTTTTTTTGTACATAAGCTTATAAATATTAACTATATATTACACTTCATGCCACACCTTAGATCAAAGTGTGCCTTCCATCAAAGGCAAGTGGTTAAACTTCAGGCGGGTTGAGCTGACCCTCCTTCTTGCCCAGCACGACCCTCGTGAACGCTTGGTCGAGTCACGGGAAGGACAGTGATGGCTCGGAGAAAGGCCATGGTGACCTCTGCTAATATTAACAAGTTTCACTCCCCGTGAACGCAGCAAGGATTCATTAGCACAGGGAGGATCCAAAAATACATAGGATGAAGAAAATTAGGCAAATTAAAGATGCACTCAATTTTGCCTCCTCTAAAAGGGATTCCCAGAGGAGTGCAGTCAGTTTAACTAGTTTAAAAAGCTGCAGTGTCTAGAGGCAATGTATTTAACTGTTCCTTTCCTCCTTGCACTTTTAGGACCCAACTCCTTGTCTTTACCTAGCTGCCAGAAAGGCTCATGCAGTTGTGTGTTCCCCCCCCCACCCCCCAAGCCCAACATGGGCTTGTTGCATGTTTACCCCAAATCTTTGGCCCCCACACCTGGGCTTGACTCCGCCAGCAGCCAGCCAGCTCTCACCAGGGTGGTGCAGCTGGAGCAAGCTGCTTTCTGGGTTACCCAAGCCTGGAAAGGCACTCAGGGTCTCCAAACCTTTCATATCCCTCCAGTTTCTCCTTAATGCGTAAAGCAGGAGTGTTCCACCACAGTAATCAGTAGATGCTTTCCTTCAGCATGGTCTGCAGGAGGGTTTCCTTGGAACCTCCCTGCAGCAGGAAAGCGAACCACCAAGAGCTGATAATCTTCTAATTAGTAACACGGAGTTAGTGAATAACTCATGCTTTACAAATAAGTCAGCACATGGAGGTCTCAAGACCCGAGTGTATCCAAAGGAAGCCCGAGAGAAACTAATTGACATCTGTGGGGGCTACAAGGTCTGTTGGCTAGCCTTGCAGCTCTCCACAGCTGCTCATGCATACCCAGAGGAACTAAGGGGAGGCTGCAGGCAGCCAATTTTTAAACAAAACCAGAAACCTCCACAGCCTTGTCAATGGGTGAATATTTGTGTGTGTGGACATGTAGCAAGGGCTGTAAACGGGAGCGCAAGCTGCAATTTCGGTGTGCAGTAGCCTAAGTGCTGCTTATTTAGCAATGCTGAGGACAGAATTCCCCTCTTTAAGGGAAAAAAAAGAATAAATAGCCTTGTCTCCAACAGTGACTTTCACGCTTTGCCCCAAACAGAGAAGCACTACTCTGCCATTAAACCTTTTGCCCCCCACAGTTTTTCCTCACTCAGCGTTAAATTAGGAGCCAGGGCAGCAGAGGGATCTGCAGATGTTAGCCCTGGGCCTCCATTTCCTTGGGGCTGATATTGGGAGACTCAGCTAGCTCTGAAAACCACATCTTTATTGTTGAGCCACTGAGCCCTTGTGAGCAAACCCTGGGCAAACACTGGCAGGCCACTTCTTGCTTCAGGGGCAAAAGGAAAGTTCAGCTGAGAAAAAAAGACTATCATCTGGGAAAATAAGACCCAAGGCCCCCCCATTTTGAACAGAGGAAGGAAAATATTTCACTTTTGCTCTACTGGTGCCAGCAGGCCCAGCAGCATCACTCTTTCCACTGGTGCTGGAGGTAGACCCCCACCACTTCCCAGTTACCTCAGGACCATCATCTCTGGGGGCTCCTTGGAAGTGAGCACCATTCCAGGGCCCTTTCCATCATCCAAGTTCTTGTGGTGATGGCTCCTCCAGGCCAGGCAAAAGCCTGAGCTCCTGCCTGCACCTTTGCTCTCTTTGCAGCACAAGCAGCACTGCAGCGCTTAAATCCTTCATTTCAAACCTTGTAGATTTCACATGGCAAGCGTGGGGAAGCTTTGAAGTGGCCATAAACCACATGGCAGAGTTTCAGTTTTCCCTGTGTTTCTAAGTCTAGTCAAATCTAGTCTTCAAGCATTTCTAAATCCAATTCATCCACGGAAAGCCTGCACGCTTGTGGGTAATTAGCTTGGAAGATCTTTGTTGCCATAGCCTGTCTTTGTGTAATACACTCTGGTGAGTGGGAGAATCTAGTTCACTTAGAATGAGGTCACGTTAAGAAACAAGCTTGCAATCCTCAAATTGCTTTTGTCCTTGGAAAAAAATAAACCCCACTCATCCAAAGCCTGTTTAAAGCGGTACCACGCAAACCCCCATCAGCACAGATGTCATGACCCACCATGCAAGGTAGGTGATCCCAAGGGCTGTCCTGTCCCATTCACAGGCACTTCCTGGCGATAAGAGGAACCAAAGGTGAAGAAGCTCAGGCATAGCAGAAGGGTAAATCACAAGGATGGAATATTCTGGGAATAATGAAACAATAGAGAAATTAGGAGTGGGACGCATGTATCGGAGAGAGGTTTCGATGTGTAATTCAAGGGATGAGCATATTAAGTGACATTTGTAATATCACTTATCACACCGTTTTTCCTCTGCCAGAGTATGGCTTTTGGCTACTTCCACTCTCTTTCCTTAGTGCTGGACACAGGTTTGTGTTGTGGTGAATGACACCTGAACTCAGGCAAAGGTGAAGGTGTCTCATCTGTGTAAACATTTCACCCACTGGCAGATTTGCTGACATCATTTTGCACTGTAGAAAGCTGAGGATATTTGTGGGGCAATGGCAGTCTTGCTGTGGAGCTGATAACTCCAGGGAACTGCACCCTGCCTTGCTGCCCCTCAGAGGGTTCCCCCACTGAGAGGGCTGGAGAGCACAGTAGGTTATTGGGAGCCTTTTCCTGAGATGCTCCTAAGACAGAAAGCAAGTAACCCATTCTTCCCCAAGGAGGGGAAGGAAAGGTGGACAGGGGAAGGAGGAAACATCAGCTAGTTTTCCTCACCAACCCCTTCATACCTCATTTGGAAAGGACCTCAAAAGCACATCAGATTGCTGTCATATAATTTGTTTGCACCACTTGCTCCTAGCTAGAGCTACTGTTCCCCGGCTTCCCACCTCCCCAAGTCTCACCTACAATAATCCCTATCATAAGCACCTCTGCAGAACCCCCCTCTGTACAATGTGGGGAGAAGCCCTGCCTGCTGCCAGCCACAGAATGTCTCCATTGTGGCCTCGTGCAGGCGCTGTATATAATCTTTCTCTGCCAATATATGTCTTTGTGACCTGCCCCCCTGTCCCCCTCCTCAAAATAAAACGACTATTCTTTTCTGTTTTAAGTAGATTTTGTGCAATAAAAAACGTTTTATTGCTTCCAGTAATTGGTATTTAATTTGCAGGCCTTTACAACTTGCAAAGAACAGACTGCTTTAGCTGTAGAGCTGGTATGTGTGTTCACTTTGTGGATTTTATTCCACTGGCACTTGCCTAGTTGACTGGTGTAAAACGATACAGTTATGGTTTTGCAATCAGAAAGGCTGCAGATAAAGACCTGGAGAGACGTTATAAGGTCCTGGGTCCAATTTGAAGCAGCAGGCAAGACAATATAATTTTAGGGGGCGCTGCCAGCCTCAGACATCAAAACTTGACTCCTGTTAAGTGTTTTCCATTTTACTGTCAAAATATCAAAGGCTGCTATTTAAACCCAGAGTCTCTTAAAGTTGATTTTCTTTCTCTCTCCTTTTCCCTCACTTCTTTTATTCCCTTTAACTACCCCGATAAACGCGAGGTGAGGTAACCTGTGAAATGTTAGCCCCCTCTCTCCCCGCCTCGCCGTGTAGGGGCATTGAAGGCCGACACAGCCCTTGGTTCTTTTTTGGGGTAAAACCTCGCTCTGGCCGGCCCCGTTTCTTCCAGCGGCGGCCGGGCAGGGGGGGTCTCTGCTCGTCGAGGGCCGAGGCTGCCGGGGCCGGAGCTCAGCGGGGACCGGGGGGACCCAGCCTGACCCTTCCTCGAGGAAGATGCCTCGGCAACACCCACCGATTCTCTCCGGGGGGTCGAGGCACAGCTCAGGGGATGGGACACGCCGGCCACCCGCAGGCTGTAGAACTGGGGACAGGGCACGGGGGCAGCGTCCGCTCTGCGCCTCTCCCGGGCACATCTACAGAGCCTCTGCCTCCTGCTCCGCTCCCCCGTCGGGCCGAGCCGGGCCGGGCCGGGCAGAACCCCGCCCGGCCTGACACAGGGCTAGCGGGGACCGGCGGAGCCTCGGCCGGGGCGGCGGGCGAGGGAGCGGGAGGGATGTCCCGCTGCTGCGGCCGAGCCTCGCCGGGACGGCGGGGTGGGGGCGGCAGGACTGGCGGGTGTCTGTCTGTCCGTGCCCGCGCCCAGGCGGCGGTGTGCGCCCTGCCGGCCCCGCGGGGACCCGGCCCCCGCCGGAGCGGGCGGACACGCGTGGAGCTCTCGGAAGCCCCTGGCGGGCCGTGGCCGTGCGGTGCCGGCGGAGCTCCGGCCGCTCGGCCGGGGAGCCGCGCCTGCCCCCGCAGCGGCCCCGACACCCGCGGGGGCTCCGGCACCCACCGAGAGACAGCGCAGGGCCTCCCCCGAAAATCGGCAGGCGGGCGCTCTCTCGGATGTACCTTATTTTTATCTTAAAGCATAGCTGAGTTCACGAGCTTCTGCTGGCAATAAAGCGGCAAATAAATTATCCCTTTCCCTTGAGTATTAAACCGTTGTCTGGTTGAAGTTTATTCCGATGTTTCGACAATTTAGTTCTGTAAGGGAGAGGTGGGAGGAAAATAGTTGTGCCCTTAACAGAATGAGTAAATAAATAAATAAATAAATAAAGCCCTAAATAGTCTTCTGTAGGGAAGAAGTTAATATACTCAATTATTTTCTGAAAAAAGATCATAACATCTGGAAATTGATATCAAATGGTGTACAATCCCTGAGAGACGATAAACTTCCACTGTATAATATTTCCACTAGAAATCTTAATAATCCCATAAATCTTCCTTGTGAATTGGGAAAATGTAACAGTTCATTGAAATACTCATTGGGAAATAATTGAAAAAATGTAATAGTTCACTGAAATATTCGTGGTTTTTTTTCTTTCTTTGGTGCTGTTGCTAACTCTGTGCATGTGTGTAAATATTCCTACTTCGTTTTAAAGACATACACGGAATATTCCCCTGAGCGCTGCATACCATAAAAGAAAAATATGCCCTTTTGACTTATTAATCATTATTACAGAGTTCAAAATTGCAGCGTCCCTCGCACATTACTAGCGAAGGCAAACAATTCTCTCTGTGTGTATTTCGTGTTGCTAAATTCACTACAAACTTTACAGCTCTCAACTTTTTTTCCTTTTTTTTTTTTTTTTTTTTTTTTTTTTTGTTCCCTCACAGACTTTTCCTACTCTGCTCGAGTTATCCAGGGCAACTGAAAGCCAGGGGACCACTCGCCCATTATGCTGGCCCACTGCATCGTAATTAATTACACACAAAGGCAATTGCTTGTTGTAATTCACCTCGTGAATGTTTAATTTTGCAGAAGTAAAAGTAGATGAGGATTTGAACACATCTAGGCTCCCTGTAATGAATATATGAGTAATTAATGTTGCTGGGAAGATACAGCTCTCTCTCTATATATGTAAAAAAAATAGTAATGTGGTACAGAAGAGGTGTGCGCGTGTGTTTGCTTGTACCTTGGTGTAGGAGAGAGGAGAGCGTTTATGTGTTTTTGTACTGAATTAATGTATCCCTTTGGTTACGTTACTGCAAGTCGGAATAAAGACAATTAAGCCCTTAGCATTTCTGTCACACTCCATTAATTACTGTAGCCGCTGCTGTCCCGACCACTTCGTAACATATTCATCAGGTACGATACCAGTCCAGCAGCATCAGCCGCTGAAGTAGGCTATTGTTAGCTTAAACTATAGCCTTTCAAATGTTCTTTATTTTACTTTTCATACGAGATTGTCTTCTTCTCCTTTAAAAATGTTGTTCTAAAAATAAAACTCAACATAAATGTTTTAAGATTAGATTTGCGGGGCAAACAGTTTAATTTTCACCATATGTTCCCACAGCAGTCTGTAAATTAAAAAAAAAAAAAAAAAGAGTTTTTCCACTAAAACCACCAAAAAAATATATCTAGTATAAAAATGTAGTCTTCCCAAAGGGTCTCCCTCCTGTGGGCTATTTTACAGCTCCCAAATAAATCTTGAGGGTTGCAAGGAAGGGGAAAAAGCAAAAGTACCCTGATGACGGAAAAGCAAATCCTGCCATGATAATGTCCTTTATTAATATTATAGATGTGTAGTGTGCTGGATGGATCAATCATATCCATTCACAATCAGGATTAAGAGAGCCTATTTTAATGAAAATCTATTAGTCTCTCGCTTGAGACACGGATGCTGCTTAAATCAATAAACAGCATAAAAGAGAATACAACGCAGGTTTCTAAATTAAAAAAAAAAAATCCCATCTATGAAATGTGTTAAGACATCTGTAAAATCCTGAAACCCTCGATCGATACTTATAAATATTTAATTTTTTTTTTTAACACAAATTGAAAACCATTAACACTGCATCCATTCTTATTATTAAAACAAATTGTCCTTGGAATTATGTGCTGTGGAAATGGAGCCAGATTGAAAGGGCATCCTCTGAAATATGTTTACTCGCTTTCATGTAAACCAATAAAGATCTGCAGGAGTCTGTAGCGTGAGCAGAAAGGTTTGATGTACAATGTCCATGATTACAGTCCCTGAATTAATCACGAGAGAGAGAGAGGGAAGGATGGAAGAGATGGAGAGAGAGAGAGAGAGAGAGAGGACTCAGTTATCTACTCAACAAAATCTTGCTCTTTGGGTCGGAGCTTATTAAAATACGGATTAAACCGATGATTTTTCTGTTTGCTTATTTGCCCCATTTCGACCAAAATAAACTGAAGGGGGGAGGGTGGGAGGAAATCAGTTTCGCCCTACGTCACGCCATGAGTAAATGTACAAATGTAAATTTCTCCTATAAATATGAAATTCCATACTTTGCCTCGGATATGCTTAAAGCTAATGCAACGTTTAAACTCATTCATGATTATTCCTCTCGTTTAACTCGGAGAAAAACCACAACGGTCAAGAGCTTCCTTTGAAAGAGGAATTAAAAAATAAGGCATGGCTTGATAGCAGGCTAAATCAGGTCCGGACTATGGGCTGCCAGGCTGCCCTGCTCGCAGATGCCCCCTCTCGCTCTGGGGAGGGGGTGGGTAGCCAGGGGGCGGGCTCGGCTCTGTGGGGAGGAATCAGCCCCGTAGGGGCGGCGATGGGGAAAGGAAGAGGGGAAGAACAAACTGGCCATCCTTTTCGTCCAGTTAGGACCCCCAGACGGGCAGAGGGCTCCTGCTCGTTGCCCCAGGGCAGTAGAGGGGGAAGAGGAGGAGGATTTGGGGGCATGGTGCCCTCAGGTGAGCGGGCAGGCCGGGCAGTCGGGACAGCCCTCGGTGTGCCGCTGCTGGCCGGTTCTGCAAGGGGGGGTCTGGCACCCAGGGTGCCGCGGTGAGCCGGGGGCAGAAAGAAGCTCCGAGGAGCGCTGGTGACTTTTTAGGTTTGCGACAAAGTCCCAGGAGTTCCGTTCCTGCAAGCTAATGGTCTTTGGGCAGCAGTTCCTTCTCTGTCTCTCTTTCCCTTTATCCCTCTCTGCATCCCTCCTCCCCAGCCCATTTTCAGGAGCAGCAATAAAGGTAATTCCTGCCCGAATCCGCCGTCAAAGTTCGCAGTGGGGTCAAAATTGCCCCCCAGTTTTGTTCCCACCTGCACCACCTTGCCCTAGGTGCCCCTAAAGCCGCGGGCTGCTCAGAGAGGGGGTGCCCGGGGCTCTCCCTGCCGAGCAGGACGGGACGGGCCCGGCATCCCTCGCAGAGCCCCGCGGTGCTCAGCGGGGCTGCCCGAGCTCCTGCGCCCGCCAGGGCCGGGTCCCCGGGAGAGCTGAGCTTTGCACCGGCCCTTTTTTTGTTTGTTTGTTTGTTTTTATTATTTCCCCTGTTTTCTCCCCTTCCCTTTCCGGTGCTTTGTTTCGCTTTTCTCTTTCGGAGCGAGTCTGAGGCAAGTTCCCCCCGGCTGCAAGGCTCCCCCCCGGTGGCCTCCCGGCTGCCGTCGAGGGTTCCCGGTGGCGGTGGCCCCGGGGCTGTGGCGCCCCTTGCGCTCCCGGTGGCTGCCCCGCTCCGAACTGCGCCCCGCGCCTTGCGGGAAGCGGGGGACAGCCAACCTTCCCAGCGGGCGCTGCTGGGAAGCAGGGAGGGAGGGATGTGGAACAGGCAAGAGAGCTTTTTCTCCCCCCTCTATCCGAGGAGGCTTGGATTTGCCCTTGTCCTCGGGGGCAGGAGCCCCGGCAGTGGCAGGAGGCGCCCGGGGGGCTCCGGGGGGAGCGTGGCCCCTCTGGCGGGGGCTGCAGGCGTGGGGCTGGGCGCAGGGGGGAGCTGCGGGGAGGAGAGGGAGCAAAGAGGGGATCCGGCGGACTTGCTGCAAACTCCGGCAGCTCGGGGAAGCCGACGCGCACCGTGCCTCTCCGGCGCTGGGGACGCGGAGTCAGTAAATGTTTATCCTTGATTGCCGCTCGCTGCGAGGGAGGCACAGGGAGACTGGGCACGGCGGGGATCGGTGCCGTTCGAGTCGGGGGATGGGGAAAGTTTCCGCGGGGAAACTGGGGCGGGGGCCCAGCCCCGGTAGGGAGCCTTTCCCACGGGGGAATGAGGGCCGGTGTCCCCGCGTGTCCTTGACACCCTCGCACCAGCCTGCACAGCCATCCTCTACGAGCTCTTCCACGCGCAAACTGCATGAGAGAGGCACAAGCAGCGTGTCGTGCCGGGATCTTTCCTCAGCCATACGTTACTTCCCCTTCTATCGTTTGCCTTTATTATTTATGTGGTGCCGTGTGATATACATTAGAGCCTCGGATTTGATTGGCGTTTGCGATGACAAGACCTGTTTGTTAAGTTGTAAGGCTTCCTCCGCTCCCTCACTTGTTAAACGAACTCTGGAGGAAGGATGCCACCGAGACACGACAATATAATAAATGTCAGGGATATCCGCAGTGCCGAGATCAAATCCTTGTCCCCCAGATAATCATTTTAAATTCGCACAGGGGGAGATTGATTTTTTTTTAAGCCCTTTATTAATTGCTTCCTCGATTATTATTTTTTTCCCCTCCTCCTGTGGAAGCGTTAACTCTGGTGCTGGGGGCACCTTTGGATTAATTAAACGAATTTTTAGTGTTTTAATGTTCTGCTAATTTTCACAACAGTCCCACACTCCCCCGGAAAAGAAACAATGGCCCCTTGCTCCAACAAGGAGCTTGCTTTGGTTGCGATTCAGAGCAGAGGGTGGCGTGATGATGGGCTCTGATTATCTCAAACTCGAGGCGAGGGAACGAGAAGGACGTAAAAAGCCAAACGACCAGAAGACAAAATTCCTCCAAACACCGAATAACCCTTCGCGTTAAAGCCCGAGGAGAAGAGACAGAAATAAATAGATGGGAAGTCGACTGACTCCGCGTGGGGATCAAACGGTGCGGAGAGGCGCTGGAAATGCCGGCGCTGTTATCTGGAGACGAATTTCAGGCAGCTATTCAAGCGCACAGAATAATAATTATTCCAGGAGTACAACAAAAATAACTGCAGCCTACCAAGAACAAGACGGGGAAATTATTGCCACTTCTATGTTAAATCCAGCAGGATTAAAAAAAAAAAAAAAAAAAAAAAGGTTTAGTGCTCTATTTGTCGTGTACACACTCCCGTGTTAACAAGCTACCCCTCTGCTGCATGCAGCAGGATAGCTCGATATCCACAGAAACATTTTAGATTTTAATTTCCCCCTGCAGTACCTTCAGACAACATAATAACAATAAACAAGGAGACAAGATCCTGCAATGTTCACACGCATCTGGAGAGACTCCTTACCATGGATACCCCCCAGCCAAACAACCCACTCCAAATCCTCCGAGCACACCGACACGGATCTCCGAGGCACCTCGCAACTTGTTTAGCTGCAGCACACGTCCCCCTCCGTGCACCCACCCACCCACCGCCAGCCAGAACAGGCAACACTTTTAAAACAGCATTTTTGTTCTGCCGATTATTTTGACCGTTTAATTAAGAGAAATTAGCTAAATAGAAAATCAGGTAGAATTTCCAATGATTACAACAAATGCACATCTCCGGCTTTTTATTCATTACCTTTTTTATTGAACACTCATTTTCCTTTCCTCTTGACAGCGATACATTTAATTGCAGGAGCTCAGTTATTTGGTTAGCTGTGGGTCCGTTTTTACTCACAGTGTTGCCACGCACAGGATGTCCTTAAAATCAATTAATTCTTCCTCGACTCGCATTTCTGCAACCCATTTACAGAATGTAGATACCTATTTTCATGTTTTCCTCTTTCCCCCTCCCTCTCTTTTATTCCCCTCTCTCTCTCTCTCTCTCCCTCTTCCTCTCTCTCTCTCTCTCTCCCTCTCCCTCTACCCCCCTCTTTTTCACTGTTGCCTCTTTGCCTCCCTAAATCAAGGTGCAAAGATGCCAAAGAGTGATGAAATGAAAAGAAAGCCAATTGCTGGACTGAGGTGGGGGAGATAGCTGCTCGGAGTCCGCCTGCGACTATGGAGCAGTCAGTAATTGCTGGAGACAGGGAGAGCTGGGGGTTGGGCTGAGGTAGCCATGTATAAATAGTGTGATCTCAAATTGAAAGGCATAAATAACAGCAGGAGTGATCTAACCCTATACAGCCCATCTTCTACGTGCAAAAACAGCGTGTGGAGGACGGCCACATCTCCGACTGAAAACAAGTGGATCTCTGTGGATAAGATCACCGGGCAGCCATGGAAGAACTTACGGCTTTTGTATCCAAATCTTTTGACCAGAAAAGCAAAGAGAGCAGCAGCGGCAGTGGCAGCGGCAACAAGAAGGAGACGATCACGTACAGGGAAGTTTTGGAGAGTGGGTTGGCTCGCTCTAGGGAGCTTGGAAACTCTGATTCTAACCTGCAGGACATGACCGAGAGCAGCAACCATTGCCCGGTGCATCTTTTCAAAGACCACGTAGAGAGCGACAAGGACAAACTGAAGGAGTTCAACACGGGCAGGACAGCGGAAGGTAAGAGCAGGGCTGGGAGCCCTCCGCCCCGCGCTTCTCGCCGGCAGCCCCGCTCCCCTCCCCGGCCGCCCCTGGCTCTCCGCTGAGAGAGAGCTGGTCCGCTTGGGCACCGCGGCCCCGCTCCGGGCCCCGGCGGGGCCAGCGGGATCGCCTCCCGCATCCTGCTTCCCTGCTGCGGTCACCTCCCTCCCTCGGCGGCGGGGACACAGCCTTGGGAACACGTACTCCTGCATGCAAAACGTGAGCGTAGCCGTGAAAAATAAGTCCCAACTTCGGTCCTGCCCCCCCGCCAGCCCCCGTTCACATCCGAAATCGATCCGGTGCGTTAGGCGTTCTCTCGCCTGGGGGAAGGGGGCAGCGCAGCACGTCAGACGTTTTTGTCTAGCTGTGTATTTTTGTACGAGGAAACCTTGTCCGGGGAGTTTTAATGCCTTAGGAGACCTGTTCTTCCTGCTTCCGGGCCGTCAGGATGCTGCTGCTGCTTATTCTGGGACAAAGCGGGACGTGGAGAGGGCTCTTTTTGGACATTTTGTCTTGGGTCGGTCAGCCTGTCCTACTCAGGGGCTCCGAGCGGCGGGGACGAGAAGCAGGAGAGGAGCCTGGCTGTGGGGCAGCTGCCCGGACCCGGTGAGACAGAGCATCGCCGCGGCCAGAGGCACCGGCCGGCCCGGTCCCTCGGTCCCTGCCAGTCCTCTCACCTGGGCCAGGGCAGCACGGCACCCTGCCGACCCAGGGGCAAAACGCCATCCTTCCTTTAAGCAGCAACAACAGCAACGACAATTTAAAAATCCCGTATTTTTTAAAGCAAGACAACTAAAAATCCGGCACAGGCTCACAGGGGAAGGAGAGAATTAAAAGGACGGGGGGATTAGAAAGTTGAGAAAGTGTCTCTAGGCAAGTTAGACAGGTGGACCTGCCTGGGGAGCTACTGGCTAGCTTGGGGTAATAAAAACCGGTTAATAGGTTGGGGAACAACAACCAGCCTTTCAGCTGTTTCCTACTGTTTGATCTTGTTTAATATAACACTGGGAGATTTAATTTACAGCCCAAACTTTTATTTAATATCCTCCCCTTTCTACCTGCTTCCCAAACAGAAGAACGGGGTATAATCACGTATTAGGGTACCCATATTTCTGCACAAGCCAGTACCACTCAGCTCTGCTTATTTTCCTTCTCTGGTCGAGAGATTGAAAAACAAGATTCAGTTTAAGGGAATCATTTGCGCAGGAGATGATTTAAAAAAAAAAAAAAAAAAAAAAAGGAAGCAGGGCATGCTTCAGAAATTAAAAATAGAATGAGAAGGAACGAAAAACCCCCCTCGACTATTCTCCCCTTTCCTCGTGAATCGAAATTCAGGCTTGTATGTTTAGCTAATCTAATCTACGGAGAGGGGCTGGGGGTGGGGATGGAAGGGAGGAGTTGGAAAGAGCTGAGATGCTTGTGACAGTTTAAATTCATGCCAGGTTTCAGTCTAATTTCAACTGATTCGGGCGTGTGATTTCGGTCCCACCGATATGCTAGTTAATATTTTATACCTATCACGGACATGCTGTAGCCTCGGAAAAGAGACAGCTTTTGAACGCGCCTGATTTTCCCTAGACATTTGCTGGGTTAGCACCCTCGTCTTTTCATAGGGATTCCCTTTACAGCAGAAATGAGAACAAAAAGCCTTTAAAACCAACCAGCGAATATCTCCATCCGGAGGCCAGACCCTTCCCAAAGTTTTATGCAGCCCGGAGTACCAGCCCGGAGTACCAGCCCGGAGCCCGGGGGAATGTTCAGGGCCAGGGACAGTTTTCATTTTGGGAGTGAAACGAATCCTTCGTCTTGAGTCCGGCCTTACTTAAGCCCAGATGCTGTTCAGGACGCTTTGTTTCGTTTAATTAACTTACGATTTGCAGCTTACAATTTGCATTTTGGGATGCCCCTAAGTATATAGGTTAATAAATGTTCATGTGCACATTTCTCTGCGTGTGTGTACATACGTATGTATGTATACAGTACCTGGTGAGGAAAAAGGGAATTAATTCGGGATCGTCCGCAGATGCGACTCTCCCCACATCCACACCACCCAGGAGGTGAAGCACGACAAAGGAGGCAGTGAGGACAGGCTCGTCCCGGGACTCCGCCGGTGCCCGCGCTGGATGCGCACCCGGCGGGGCGCCCCAGGCAGGCAGGGGATCCCGGGGAACCGGTTCAGCCTAAAGTGCTGTCCCTCGCTCCAGCATCTGTTCCTCTTTTCCTTAGCTGGGTTTGAAAGAAGGACAGTGCCTTAGGCCTCCTAGCATTAAGGAAAAGGGGAGCGGGGGGAGGAATAAATAATAAAAACGTAGGAAATAATATGCCAAAGCAAAAGAAATTTCCCTGCCCAAGACAGAAAAGGGGAACTGTTTTACCCGCTGCCCCCACAGCCTCCCCTCTGACCGGGACAAGCATACTCAGCGGCTGCCTCTGGTCGCAAGCTCTCCACGAGCCCTGTTGGAATCCCGGAAGGCTGGGAGGGTTCCTGCTGTTTCGGAGGGCTGGGAGTGACCCATGGCCCCGGAGCCCTCTGTCCCGCACCGGGCCCAGGGCACCGCCGCCCCCGGGGTTCCGAGCCGCTGGCAGGTATTTTGGGGGAAAGAGGTTGGTAAGGAGGAGAGAGACGGGCAGACTCCGTCTTATGCCCAGGAAAAGTTTCTTCCACCAGACAAGTAACTATTATCGTGGCTTCAGCATGATAGCGGTAGGGAGCTTCTTGCACAGCCCTCTTTGGGAGAAAACGTCGCCGGAGAAATCCCCTTCCCCCACCTCCTGCCACTGCCTGGAGGTATCGGGGGGCCGGCGGTTTTCCTGCCAGCCCCTTCCCTCAGCTGCCCGTACCGACGGGCGGCACGGCTTCCTCCTAGCCCTGGGAGGAAAATAAAATGATATTTATCCGTATAGATTTTCTGACAGGGCATCAGACAGGCAAGGCAGCGCGGCTCCCTTCCTCCTCCGGCCCTCGGGCGAGCTGCCCCCTGCCCGGCGCGGAGCTTGGAGCGGAGCTCAGCCCCTCTCGCCCCTCCGGGGCCTGCCCGGGGACCTCCTGCCCCCCGACAGCTGCACCCGCAAGTTGTGCTGAGTTTGGGGACGAAGAGGGGAGGAGGGAGACCCCTGTGTGAGAGAATTTCGAAGAGGTGCAAGGGGAGGCTCAGCGTCGTTTTCTTCTTCCCCCTCCCGGCAGGGATCTACGAATGCAAAGAGAAGAGGGAAGATGTGAAGTCAGAAGATGAAGACGGACAGACTAAGCTTAAACAAAGGAGAAGCAGAACCAATTTCACACTAGAGCAGCTGAACGAGCTGGAAAGACTTTTTGATGAGACTCACTATCCGGATGCCTTCATGAGGGAGGAACTAAGCCAGAGGCTGGGACTATCTGAAGCTAGGGTTCAGGTAAGAGAAAGGCTCTGTTCCTGGAAGCGCGCTCACCTCGCTCCCTAGCTGCCGGCGGATCCCAGCACAGTGCCCCGTTTCATGCGGAGCGGGGAGGCGAAGGCAGAGGTGACACGTGTGATGGGAAAGCTGTTTGCAAGTCTGCTGTACCTGTCCTGCCAAACAGTTATTCTGCTCTGGGAATATCTGCCCGTGTCTAGCATTTCCTAGGAAGGCGGTTTAAAATTTTTTTTTTTTTGGTATGTGTGTGGGGTAGGGTGGTTGGGTGGTGATAGTGTTGACAAGTCTCTAATAACTGAACAACTGCTTTGGTTTTTTTGTTGTTTTCTTTTCTTTTTTTTTTTTTTTTTTAAATTTATTTTTCCCTTTGCAAACGTGCCATTTACTCCTTTAATCCTTACTTTCTTCCCGCTTTTTCTATTATGGGGAAAAAAAAAAGAGAAAAAGGCCAGAAAACAATCGCCTGAATAAGGCTAGACAGTTTGGGTGCTGAGGGACGGGATTAGCCAGAGCCGGGGGAAAGGTGCCGGCTCTGATTCGCACAGCAAGCGTATGAATGCATGCCACCCCATCTGGTGGAGGTTCCCCCCGTCCCTCCCATCCCGCTTCAGAGACAGCTAAATGCCAATTAGACTTCGAAATCTTGAAAATAGATCCGGGTTGCTGTAGTCCTGTGGCCACCAGAGCTGTCTGTTTGGGTGGCTCTACATCGATTATTTTAAAATTGGATTTTCAGTTTGATGTAGAGGAAAAATACTCCCTCTCCCCCCAAGCCAACTAGGGAATGCTTCCACAAAACAGATGTCATATTAAAAGAAACAAAAACCCTCAACCAAACAAAAAAAACCCCAACATAGAAATAATTAACAAAAATCTACCTAGAAAAAATAAGATCAACCTGTGGCTCTATAAGCAGGCCCAGAGCTGGAGAAACTCGAAGGAAATATCTTTTTGGATTAAAATACTATGCCTGGCCTAAGAGACACAAACCTAACTAAAACTCAAGAGGAAAAAGTCACCAAGGCAACCCCTGCACTGGACAGAACTCTTTCACACCCTGGAGATAAGAGATGTACATGTATATCTGCCTATAAGAGTGTGCGGGTGGCTGCTTTGGCACGGGTATGGCTCTGTGGGCATAGATGGAGGCCTCCACGCCTTGACCTGACCCCCGGGGCACAGTGGCAAGAAATACTCCATCCCCGAGCTGGAGTGGGGAGAGGGGTCTGTTTGAGCCCTTCTTTCAGCATGGAAAGCAAGCAGACAGCATACTGCTCAGCCAGCATTTGCCTGAGCAAGCCACTACCGCACTTTAAACAACTGTCTCCTGGAGGCAAATCCTGAAATCAATGGAGTACCTAAGTTGCTTTCGGTTTTTTTTTGATTTATTTTTTTTTTTTCCCCCCCCTTTTTCTTTCAAGGTTTTATTCTCCCCTCAGCTCCTGTGACTCTCAGTACAAACCAAGCAGGGCAAGGGATGGTGCTGGGCATATGACTTAGGAATGGCAGCTTGCAGGGAATATTGTAGGGGTTGAGAGTGCTGCTGGCCTACTTTCTCCTGGAAGATTGATCTAACCACACCATATAAATTAATGAAAAGATTAAACTTTTGCTGAAGGGGACATCAACTCTTATGTCATCTTCCCAGATCTTCTTACTTGGGCTCTGTAATATCTTTCCAAGGCCTTGATGTACTGTTTCTATAAAAATAAATTACTTGTAATTGAATTCTGCACTCTTTCTTTCAAGTACTTTATTACTGAGGAGCACCTTAACAGGATGTTCATAGTTACAGGAAAATTGGTGCTTCAAGTGCTAACAGATCTTAAAACAGCACATGCACCCCCCTAAAAAAAAAAAAAATTAGAAAAAGCCAAACCAAAAGTATCAGGACAAGATTATGACAGAGATTTAAAAAAAAAATAAAATGTATTTAATCATTTTATAAAAGAGGTTTGTGTGGATTTAAGAAACCCCTATACATAAAATAAGTATCAAGAGAAAAAAGAGGAAAAATGAGCAATTAGTTAGGAAATAAGCAGAGAGTTAATATTCATCAATAAGTGGAAGCAGAAAAAAAAAAAGGCAGAAAAGGGAGAGGTTTGTTGTTGTTTTTTTTTCCTAATACTTTCGGAATTGTTTTCTAATTCCTATCTGAACCTCTTGTCCCTTGCTGTTAAAGGATATAGTTTCAATTTAGCGTGGAAATTTGCTGTAAATAAATTGAAGCTCCTATGGTAGCTAGTCCTTATTAACCTTTTATTTTTAGTGTTGTACTGGAAACTCATATCACCCAGCTGTCAGGGTTATAATTGAAAGTTATGAGACCATAGTGAGGAGCAGGCAGTAATTCAATTACAACAAATATCTTTGGGTTTATGGTGCAGGGCTAAATTAAATGTCATTATTCACTGTCTCTAATGGAAATCAAAAGGAAATCAGATTAGAGCATTTGTGAAAGAAATCACTGAGTGATCCTTAATGAAGAAATAACTGTCTAAAACAGTGTACTGTGCTTTACTTAGCATATTCATGACTAATTGGAATTGATCGCGAATCACACCAAGCCTGATTTATTATCGCTTAACGCAGTGGCTAATTCATCACTTTTATTCCTCATAACCTTATTTTTTCGTAGCTAAAGGGAAAGGGCACTTCGTTTTCCAGATTTAAATATAATTTCGGTTTGAAAGATGTTCTGATTTTCAAGAGAAGTTGTTTAAACGCTGCTTAAATTTCTTCTGACAATTTACACTGCTTTGGCGAGGCGGGGGAGGGGGTGGGGGGCATGGGGAACACGCACAAGGAGATTTCCTGCAAGGATTTACCACGGGGAAAAAAAAAAATATTATTGTCGCTACAGCTCGATAATATTTTGTATGCTGGTATTTAAATACATATGTACATGTGTATAAATCCCTAACGGTCCAGTTAAAAGGAGAAGCGATGCATGCTGTTGATATTTGCGTGTTGCTGGTAGGGAGAAATAGGCTTGTGCCGCGCTGTGCTGGGCAGGGCAGCGGAGCGGCTGCGATGCCCGCTTAGAACTGGGAGGGTTGCGCTGGAGACAGCCGTCAGAGATAGGAAATCAGGACTAGTGGGTGGGTGGATGGATGGATGGATGGATGGATGGATGGATGGATGGATGGATGGGTCTGGCTGTCTGTCCGTCCGTCCGTCGGCTGGTCTATCTGTCCGCACCCGCGGCGCTCCGCAGTCGCCCGCTGCGCGCTTCCCCCATAGACATCCTAGGCAGGAAAAATGGTGCGCTAAATCAGAGAAGGCCAATTCCTACTTAAGAAAATCACTGAGGTACCCGAGGTAATTAATGCCTTCGGAAGCCTTTCTTTGCACTAATTACTCCGTTGTAAATGACCATCATTAAGGCAATTGAAGAAAGCTTGAAGGGAAAATTTGATGTAGGAAGTGCAGTTAGTATTAATTAACCGTATGATCTCTTGGCAAGTGCAAGAACATCAAAGGTTGTAGGTGTTTACTTAGCCACAAGATTTTATCAGCGCTGAAAGTCAATGTTTGTCCATATTCGGTAGGTTTTGGTGTAAAGATAAGAATCCCCAAAATATTTTGGCCCGGGTTTCTGATGATGTTTTGGGGAGAGCTGTTAATCGAGCACGGTGGAAGGGGAAAAGTAATGAAGGTCTGAAATGCCCCTGGAAAAAGAGGCACGGGCAGCGCAGTGGCAACTGCAAAGTTCTGCGATTGTTTGAGTGAGAACGGCTGGAATTGGGATAGCATTATCGAATTACAGGCGTTCCTCGGCTAGGGGCATTAGCACTTCTTTACATCCCAGCCTGCAAAGGATTTTTTTTTTTTTTTTTTTTTTTTTTAACATTTAGGGAACGGGGAATGTTTCAGACCCTTTCGGGAAACTTCAGTGTCTCGCATCTTGTCGGAGATGATCAATTTCAAGCTCCGCTCGGGAGAGGGCAGGAGGTCCAGTCTCTTGGGGGCCAGACCCCGGAGTCTGACCTGGCCCACGCTGGCTCTTCCCGGGCTGCTTAAGAACTAGGAAGGGTTCGAGGGTCCCATCCGTCCTGCGGGTGGTCTTACTGTAAGTGTCACTCCAGACGGGTGGCAGACAGACCGCCACTGCCTGCCCAGGGGACACGGGGCCCTCCGAGGCTCAGTGCTAGGCGGCAGGCTCCCGGTCTCTCCGGCTGCCAGGGCGCTTCCCATCTCCTAGGTTCAACTGAGGGACCGCGACAAGGAGCAGGAGCTCCCCCACGAATACCCCACAGCAGCACAGAGAGGAGCTCACTCCCCCTGGGCTCCAGCTCGTCCCCTCGGCTGCTCCCGAGGGGAGACCCCAGCAAAGCTGTGCAGCCACTCGCCTCACCCCTCCCATCCCTAGCTCCCGATAGAATGTTTTCTTAGCGGCTGCCTAGGCCACCTCCGTTTTTTGGTTGTTGTTTTGGTTTTGTTTGTTTTTTCTTTTCACAGGTCTGGTTCCAGAACAGGAGAGCGAAGTGCCGAAAGCAGGAAAACCAGATGCACAAAGGTGGGTTAGGGGTGCGGACCGGCCGGGGGTGGCGGCCTCAGAGCCCCGGGGCGCCTTCGCCACTCACCCGGCCCCGTCTCTCTCCGCAGGTGTGATCCTGGGAACCGCCAGCCATTTAGACGCCTGCAGAGTAGCCCCCTACGTGAATATGGGAGCCCTGAGGATGCCTTTCCAACAGGTAGTTAGCTCCGGTTTTATTTTACTTTCCCTCAGTAAGCTCCGACCCCCATTCATTTGCACTGGAGGAAGCCGGACACGTTTACAAGTGCCATTTATATAGAAGTTGGCACGTATTAAAAACAGGCTGTAAAACTTCGTGAAGGAGCCCCCGCCCGGCTTTCGAGAGCTCAGCGCTCTTCGGGACCGAGCGGGGGGTCCCGCGGCCCCGGGAGGCTCCGACGGGGCTAAGGGCCCCTCGGCCGCCGTGCGATGGGCTGGCACACGGGGGGGCTGGCACACGGGGGGGCTGGCACACGGGGGGGCTGGCACACGGGGGGGCTGGCACACGGGGGGGCTGGCACACGGGGGGGCTGGCACACGGGGGGGCTGGCACACGGGGGGGCTGGCACACAGGGGTCCCGGCACACGGGGGGGCTGGCACACAGGGGTCCCGGCACACAGGGGTCCCGGCACACAGGGGGTCCCGCAGCCTGGCCTGGCCTCCCGGGGGCACATCGCCTGCCCTCTGCGGGGACGGCCCGGCTCGGTCCCGAGCAGCCCAGGGGGCTTTGGTCCCCTCCTGGCGCCGGAGAGCTCTGAGGGAGGAGGCTCTTGCACCCGATGGGCGAAACCGCGAGGGGGAAAAACTATGCGGACCCTTGTGCTGTAGTTCCCCTCCTCATTCCCGGGCGGGCTGCTGGGACCTGTCCTTTCCCGATGGATGCGACCGCTGCGGAGGTGGGGAGCCTGCTCCCAAGTGCTCTGCCGCCCTTTTGGTCAGCCAGGACAGGGGCAGTGGCGGAGCGCAGGCACCGACGCCACTGCGGGGCCCGGGTCCATGCCCCAGCGAGGCGCAGCCATCCGGGAAAGGCCGCTGGGGAAAACCGGGAGGAGGGTGATGAAATTCCGTTCCCGCTTCTAGCCGGTTGTAACTCTCCCTCCCTCTGTTTTTTTTTTTTTATTTTATTATTTTTATTTTTTTTTTTTTTTTGGTCAATTAATCGGGGAATTGATTTTTTTTCCAGCCCAAAGGGACCCTCCACCACCTTCTCCGTCTCGGAGACACGTGGAGCTGACAGATTAATTGTATTGATTTTTAAAAGACATATTTGGACCAAAATAATTAAATACATAAATAAACTCTCCCCCACTCCTCCCCGAACCTACCCGAAGCTGAAATCTCTCAGTCAACCCAATGTGTTTGTGTAGATCTAGAAAGCTCCAAAGCAAACACTCGCTGGGTATAAAAGGGACCCATGGCCAAAGAGTTTTTAGCAAGGTATAAATAAACATCCCTGAAAAAAAAAAAAAAAAAAAAAAAAAAGAGGGAAAAATATTAGCTATTTAGCACTTGTTGGCGCCCGTGCTTTGGGCCGTATTTATTTTATTTTATTTTATTTTATTTTATTTTATTTTATTTTATTTATTTTTTATTTATTTAAAACCACCAGGAGGAGGGTTAAGCGTGTCTCTGTGCCCTTGCTTGAGCAAGGAGCGGAGCTTTGCCTCCCTGACTGCGGGGGGGAACTCCGCTCCACAAGTTGTTCTTTCTATCCGCCGGGCTCCGGGGCACGCTCGGGCTTGGGGACGCGTGGCCTGTGGCGGGCTGCGGGGCTGTGTGCCCTGGCTGTGGGGCTGTGTGCCCGGGCTGCGGGGCTGTGTGCCCGGGCTGTGGGGCTGTGTGCCCGGGCTGCGGGGCTGTGTGCCCGGGCTGCGGGGCTGTGTGCCCGGGCTGCGGGGCTGTGTGCCCGGGCTGTGTGCCCGGGCTGTGGGGCTGTGTGCCCGGGCTGCGGGCTCGGGGCTGACGCCGTGTCTCTGCCCCCGCGCCCAGGTCCAGGCGCAGCTGCAGCTGGAGGGCGTGGCCCACGCGCACCCGCACCTGCACCCGCACCTGGCGGCCCACGCGCCCTACCTGATGTTCCCGCCGCCGCCCTTCGGGCTGCCCATCGCCTCCCTGGCCGAGTCCGCCTCCGCCGCCGCCGTGGTGGCCGCGGCCGCCAAGAGCAACAGCAAGAACTCCAGCATCGCCGACCTGCGGCTGAAGGCCCGGAAGCACGCCGAGGCCCTGGGGCTCTGACACGCTTCCCCCGAGCCCCCCATCACACCCCGCCCCGGGTGCCCGCGGCGGGCGGGCGTGTGACCCGCACGGACCGCCGCTCTGCCCCCCCGCTCCTCCTCATCCTCCTCCTCCCTGGCTGCAGGGCGAGCAGCGAGCGCTCCGGCCGCCCTGCCGCCTTATCTCTTTTTTTTTTAATTTTTTTATTTTATTATATATAATTTTTTCGGGGGTTTTGTTTTTATTTCTCTGCCCTTCCCCGAGGTCTGCGAGCGCCGCTTTGCTCGCCCGCTCGGCCCCAGGGACTCGGCGGCCGGGAGGTGCCGGGAGCGGGGACGCTCCGCCCGCCGCCCAACCGCGGACACGACACACGCGAGCGGCAAACACGCACCCGCCAGCCAGAGACTCCTCGGAGGACAAAGTAGGTGGGAGGAGAGAGAAAAGAGAGCTTAAAAAAAAAAAAAATCACAAAAAGAGAAAAAAAAAAAAAAAAAAAAAAAGAGAAATGAAATGAAACGATCTCTAAATTATGTTAATCTGTGAACATTGGGGACACTTTGGATTTTTGACCCTGGCAAAAGTGATCGCTCCGGCATAACGTCATCTGCTGCTGTCAGTTTTGCTACCTTGTGCATGTGTCAAACTAAACACGTTTTGAAGATCAGAAATATATTAGAACAAAACTAAACAAAACAAATAGTAATAATAATAAATAATAAATCCTTGGGGCTGGTCTCCATTAAAGATGACATTTCTTTGTTGCCAACAGTATTATTTCACTGCCATGAATCTCTTCCATCACTGAGGAGCTGCTGCTGCTGCAGAACTGGTTTGAATTTAAATGTGGAATTTCAGATCTGAGGCAAGGCAGGTTTTTATTTTCCTCCTTTTCTTTCCTAAGGAAAAAAAAAATTAGCAGCAATAACAAAAAAGTGTGTGTCTCAAATGGCTATGTCCTTTGAAAGGAGAAAAAAAAGAGACTAGAATTTACTAATTGTTAGTGATAACTTGAAAGATGGGAACAATAAGAAATGCACCTGTTTTGCCAGAATTACGTGAACTCAAAGAGCTGTATTGTGCCATAGAAACAGGTCAGTTTTTCATTTTTTTCCCCCCCAAATGCCTAGATCTTTGAATCAGAATCTCACTGCTTTACAGGATGTAGAAAGGATGAATTATACAACAAAGATGGACATATGGTTTTAAGGCATAATACTGATGCAGCATTAATTTTAGTGAAATGCAATTAAGTGCAGTAAAGTGCAATACTGTAAATATTATAGATTAAAAAAAAAAATAGCAGTACTTATTCAGTTATTAACCAATTCCGCAAAATCCGTAACTTAAATTCTTTATGCTCAGACTGGTGCATTGCAGCTCCTTGCCAAAATGACAGTCTGAGTCTTCTAGGAACGGATAAAGTTATATGTATCACGTATGGGAAAAGGTAGATACTATGATTTCTAGTCAACTTAATGTGCCATATTTCTGGGAAGCAAGCTGAAAATTCTGTAAGACACTTTCACATGGTTTTAAGTAAAAAACAAAACAACAATAAACCCAAACAAATTAAAACAACCCATAGAAGAGTTCTGTAGAAAAGGACAAGTTCAATGTTTGGCCATTTAAATTTTTGCCAGTGATTTGGACACCAAGTATTAAGCTAATTCTTGAGCAAAGTAACTACTACAAATCCAGCGAAGGATGGAGAGCAGGGAAGTCTTTTAAATTATATTACCAAAGTGTCTGGGTTTGCTGACCCTCCTCCCCAGTTTTACTTTTTCCTGTTATTCAGTTCTAATTAGGTTTGGGGTTTTTTTAAAAGTTTTGCTGGGGATGAGAGAGGAAGGTACAAATAGTGGTCTTGTCTTCATCTAACAAGATAGTTATTTGTTGCCTTTGCTACCAAGGCCTGTGTTGATGGAAGGTTATACTCTGAATAGCACCATTATTAGGCCTGCTTTTTATGTCTCGTTTAGCAATCCATTACTAGTTTTGGCTTTTGCTGATATTTATCAAATCCAAATATTACTGTAGGACAAAAATTCATGCTTAGGATAACTTTTAGAGACTTTTCTTCTTATTTTTTTCAATTTTTTTTTTTTTCTTTTCTCTTTCAAATTTTGATATTTTCTAGCAAGCAAAATTTCTGGAATGTCCAATATGTGCAGTTTCCCTTCTATTTATTATGTGAGAAGTAGTTAATATCTTGGATTTGCTGGGACTGATAAAAGTTGCCTGCCTTTTTTACCTCTCTGTGAATGTCTAGTACATTTATATGGAAAGGCCAAAATAATTAGGTAACATTACTAGCTGCTGAGAAGTACAGACCAAATCTCAGGCAGCTAACAATTTCTTATTGAAACAAAACATTGTCTGGAAAGTAAAATGATATTCACAATGATGTACGAAATTCTGGCTAGAACGAGAAATATTTGGAGTGGTGCTAGCACTTCTAAAATGCAGATCTGAAAAATAATAAACATTAGTACAAAGACGGTTTAGGCTAAAGTAACCTGCTGTACTGGACACCTACAGCCATTGAAGGAGAATTAGATACACGGTGTTGAAGACCAAAGGCATGGAGCTATAGATTGAATGGGGACTGCTTGTTTTCTGTACCTCTAATCTGATTGTTAGCCTTTCAAATCCTCTTATGAGAATCTGAGAGATTACATGGTTATGTTGCAGTCCTGCACTGGACTTTCAGAAAGGAGTGATTTTTTTACCCTCAGATAATTCCATAGAGTGAACTTGTTGAAGCTGTAGCATTGGGATATGAATTTTCTCAGACATCCGAGTGAGATGCTGAGAAGTGGTACTGACCTCAAAGTGTTACAGGATACACCTACAGTATGCATCCACCTTGTATGGGAAGGAATAACTTTTTGCCTTTGTTGTTCTACTAGATACAAACGCAGCAAAAAATGCCTGTAGACTTCTCTCAGAAATTTTACTTCTTTATGGTATTCAAAACGCAGTGGCAACATGAATGCAATTCCCTGCTAAGATGAAACAAGGCTGGTAGTGTAGCATACATCTTTCCAGAATGAAATCTTTTTACTTTTTTTCTGAGTTCTTTCAATGGATGTCTCAAGGACAGTCTTGCTCTCTGCCACAGAAGGGAAAAGGTGGCAAGATTTATCAACTTAGCATGCTTTGAAGGAGGTACCACAGCTCAGCCTGGGGAGAGGGCCAGGGTGTTGCTGGGCATCTACGAAGGTGATTCATGCTGCTCTTGCTTTTCATTCAGTATGAAAGGAAATGAAAAGGTGCACTGTGTAGGGGCTGTTGTCAAAACTGGTTTTGCTATGCTGTTTTGAGTAGGCCAATTGCATTAGTGCAGGTGTAAAAGCTTTGCCTTGTTTTGGATGATGCAGGCAGGTGACCTCCTCTTCTTGTCGTCTTTACATCATTGGAAAGAAACGAGGCATCCTACCTGGCCTACCATGTATTGGACTGTACTTTTCTCTAAGTGTAAGTCACTGTGGCTCCATTCACCATGTGGTGCTCCAGTGATCCATACAAGTTGAGTTTTGGACCAAAGCATCTGCTCTGTTAATGTGTGGTCTCTTTATGTTTGTTTCTTTGTTTTATTTTTGTTCTTTAATTGTTTTCTTAAGTTGGTTGGAGGTTGAAGATAACGTAGTCATGGTCCTGAGATGCTTTATTAAAGTTTAAAAGTTTTGTAATTCTTTGACATGCTCAGGCGTGCCAAGCCTCATTAACTGTCCACCATCATCAGCCTGATCTTTGTGTAATCTTTGATTTGAGAAGTGTGAGATTTCCAAGATCATCAAAACAGCAGCCACTGAGCAGAATTTCCTTGGAGGAGGAAATTGGAGGAGGCCTTCATTTAGCATATGTGGATTGCTAAAGTATCTTTCTCAGAAGATTGGTCTGCTATTTGAAAAATAACTTGAATGAATGCCAAATGAATAATGACGTTTATAAGCAAGACTATAAAATGGCTTCATGCCTTAAATGGGCCCCTTTATAATGGAAAGATTAGATTCTGTGGGGTTTTTTTTTCAAACTGTCAAACAAGTTAAAGTAATTCATTCATTTGTACCAAAATAGCCAGTTAACTCCATGGCTCATTTTTATTGACTTGGAAATATGTGAAAAAAATTATACTGAAAGTTTTTTTTGCTTTGTTAGGGTCATATAGATGTAGTGACATTTTGGTTAATATCATAATACTTAGCACTTATATAATGTTCATTTGCAAAGCACTGTATAAATGTCTGTTATTTAATCCTCGCCCGTTATGAACTAGGTAAGAATTATTGTCCCTCTTTTTGTAGAAATTAAGGCATATAAATGAAGGACCAGGTTCCATCACCCATTGTCAACTGAGTATGATTACTTTTGTTTTTGTAATGTAGCAACAACTCCCGGATCATAATCTGACATGAGCTTTATGGTGGTATACAAACTTTTATGTAGCCAGAGCTGCTTAAAATTTAAACTGTATCTGACTTCAGAAAAAGTTTTAAAGGGCGCATTGAATGTGTTTTGGAGTGTCAGAATGTGCCTGTGTGTTATTTCCACAGAACATGAAGTTACTGTCCAATTCTCCGACCCTGTATGTCAGTGGGAATTTTGTTTGATTCAATGGGGCCGAGTTGTGTCAGTGCTAAGACTAAAACCAAATTTCCAAGTTCCCAACAGCATGCACAAATTGCTAGGAAACTCTGATTTCCCACTTCCCCTACTATAAATTTTTCACACTGACCGAGTGTACAGATGTCAATTCTTTGCATGCTTTATCTGCTATGTCTTTTAGTCCTATGTTTGCCTATAAAATAATAATAAGACATGATTTTGAATTGACATAACATTGACACATTGGGACTGTTGACTCAAATCAAATAGACATGTAGTAGTACAGAAATCCAGATCCCTAAGGCAAACCCAGGTTATGGATTTTTTTTTTTGGTGATGAATAATACGCATGTTTTCTGCTTGTTTAAATGTGCTAAGCAAAATTATTTTTTTTTAAAAACAGATAATTTTAGTTTTTGGAGGCATTATTGTTTTGGAGATGGCAGGCCTTTTTTCCCCTTCAGTTTGAGGAAAACTTTCAAAGCATAGGAAAAATAGATTACACATCTTTCTTAGAAATGTGTTTATTTTTATAATATCTAATATCTAATGATCCAGGTGGTGTCCTTGTTACTGCTAATTTTACACAATTCTATAAAGTGCACACAGCCAATACGGTTGGAATTTTTTTGTGTTCCTGTTTAAAAGGATAGTTGAAGTGCCCCACTTTTCATCTGTAAGCAACCTTCTCACCTCATTATGTTGTTTTCTTTCCCTGATGTAACAGCATTTTCATGGCAAAAAAAGTTTTCAAACAGCTGTGGATAACATGGTAACAGCTTCTCATTTGGTCCTTTGAAAATCTCTACTGATTGCAGTTAGATGTGATAGGGCTGGAGAAGGCCTGGTACTGCTTGGAAACTAAAACAAGAAATAAAAAGTAGTGCGATGTGCTACGGAGTGTGATCTCCTCTCCTTCAGAGACAAATAGAGCCTTCTGCCTTTAGCCTCGTGCTTGTGAAATGGCATCTCTAAGTCACTTCTTTAAAAGGTACAACATGGGCCCTGTCAATGTAATGCTGTGGCTGATTTTATATTGGTTATTTTTGCTGGCTGGCTTTTCTAGGCCAGTCAGTGGAAGGCCACAGGCTTTGGTGTTCGAGGCATTCTTCAAAAGGGGTGTGATGACAGATATCCCTCAAATTCTTACTCTTAGACAGATTTGATACTAAAAGTTGGTTCCTAATTTTAGTAAATTTGCTGATTTCCAATAAATAATTGAAACATAATGTAGTTCATACACCTTATATTGAAAATTGATATATAACTAAAATCAGTTGAAGAATGTAGAAAATATCAGATTTTGAAGCTGAAGATATTTATTGAAAGACAATACTTTCATGAATCTAGGCTTATGGTATGTATTAATTACATCAAAGACAGGCAAATATCTCTGTTTTTTGTATTAATGTATGTGGATGTTTTATTTATTTTTTGTTTGAAAATTCTAAATGTGTATTATTTTAATTATGTTGAGTGTAAATTTGACAATGCTTTGCATTTATTTTTATATTTTAAAACCCTGTTGCTTTTGCAAAAATATGAGCAGTCAGTATGATTTGCAGTAACATAGCATTATTTTGGTTATCTACTCACAGTGTGTCTGATTTACAGACATTTCAGGGATTGCTAAACTGAAACAAATGAACAAAAAAAAAAATCTTCAAACCTAACTCATCTTAAAAGGTTGTACCCCTTTGCTATTGTGGAAGAGAAAAAGAAACGAGCAAAGAACCTTTTTTAGGTCTCGATTATGCCAGCATGCTCCTACATGAATTCACCAAACATGTTGAGTTCCATTTTTGGAGTGTATTATGTTGAATCACATGATATGAATGTACATCTTGTAAAAGTGAGATATGAATAAACTTATAAATATTTGTAGTCACGTGTTAACGGATACTCAGAATAACTACTACCAAAGGGAATATGAATAACAACGTATTTCCCCTTGTTAAAACAGAGCTTTCTCTTCTGAATTTAATACTTTTTCAAGCATTTTATTCACTTTTCCCTTGCAAGAAATCAAAGCTGTTCATCTTATCCTCTAGTCATCTTATTTCACTTACAAGTCTCTCATTGGCTTTTATGCAAACTCTACAGAGCAAGTTGTGGCTTAGTGATGGTTAATTAATTTTGTACCCATCTAACAATAGTATGATTTGTTTTGTTTTGTTTTATTTTGTTTGGTATCCGATTTTTTTAAAGGGGTAATAATTTTTCCCTGGTGTCAGAAGGAATAAAGGAGCCTTCATAGTGGAACATCCTAGGGATTGTATGTGATGGCTCTGATCTGTTGTCTGTTCAAGTCAATAGGAAAGGCACTACATCAGCCTTTTATTTTTCAGGGGATTAAGGAGTGTTTTCCATGTCTGCTTGTTGGTATGCTAGATGTAATTTTCTCCTGTAGTTTTATTCTTTCTAGTTGTAATCCAGCATTCTTATCTTGAAAAGTATATTTAGGGAATCCGCTAGGTCTCTTGCACAACTTGTTTCATCAACAGGAGCGGAGCAAACTGTGCTGGTTGGAAGTGTTTGTTAGGTCTGTGAATCAGATTCTAAACTTCCAAACTAGCCACAAGAGTCAGGTTAGACTTGTCTTATTTGAAAGTCAGTTTATCTGACACATAAGTGGCATTTAAACTTTTTCAGCCTTATGATAAAGGGTGGTTTCATATCCCAGCCCTTCCCACCAGTTCTCCCAGAATCTCTTTGTTATTTATTGTCTGCAGCTGTTTGTGTATGCTGAAGTCAGAGCATGTACATAGCTTTTCCAACCTTGCATTTTCTGCAAGTATTTGCATTTATTTGAGTTCTGACATGGAACATAACTGGAAAGCAATTGGTGCAGTATTCCCACATTTGATTACTGTTTTTCTCTAAGCCAATACCACAAATTGACATCCTGTTTTTCCTGTCAATAACTATGTAAGAGACAGGCTATTATAAGAAAATTAATCCTTCCTTTTTTGTAGCTTGAAGATCTATGGTTGCCAGCAGTACATACTGCAAGGGTTATCAGAAAAAAATACAAAGTGTAACAGTGTGTATTGAAAGATTGGCTTCACTAGAAGACTGTACACTAGCTATTTATGAACAAATATGCTTTAAGTCTTTTATTTTTATCTACTCATATTCAGTTTACTTGTTGAAAAGAGCAATAAGTTCTTTTGGCAATTTGTTTGTTAGGAAGAGAATTTTTTTCCTCTCCATTTTCATTAATTAGCATGTTTTTTTTCAGTGGCTACTTGTTGTGTTGCTTTATGAAATCATTGACAGATCTGAGGGAAGTTTCCTCTCTCTTGTCTTTGGGTATATTTTTATTCTTCTTTGCAGAAAAAATTAGTTTTATTTCCAAAAAATTCTTACTTTGACCTTATAGCGACCAGTGTTTTTGGCTACAGTCTCTAGATCTCTCTAAACTTAATTTGATAAAAATAAACACAGTAACGAATTCCTCACAAATTGTCAGTTAAATTTCCTTTCTTTCTTGAGTAGCTTCTCTCAAACTCTTATTTTTTGAGCTGAAACATCTGAAAAGAAAATTATGAGGAGCTACACAGAAACAGGGCTGAGTATCTGCTGGCATGAACACCCTTGGACTCTGGAAATTTTACCAGTATGTGTGGTTCAGTCCTATATTGCCTGCATATCCAAAAGCCCACTTAAAGTTAGAGAGAAATCTGTATAATCAAGTCAGCAGGAGCTACCACAGAAAGACAGAGTTACATTCAAGGACCAAATGTAAATTACTAGAGATTGGATAACAGAACAAAAGGAAATGTATGTAATTTCATTTCCCTGAATCAAATACTCAGACTTCATTACCAATATGATTAAGGGTAATGATCCTACTCTTACATTTAATTGCTGGTTTATAATTGCTACCAAGAGGCTATAAAAATACAAGGTCAGAAAATTTGATCCAAAAAAGGGACTTAATGCCTCACTCTAAAGTTAGACTTCAGAGGAATTTAGGCACTTAGTTCCAAAACCTTAACACAGGACTCTTGGCTACATCTCAAACTCTACCAAAGCCTGAGGGCTTCAGGTCCTTTGGTTCCACATTTAATTTCTGCATGCGCCTTGTGTTCTACTTGTGTGTGTGCCTGGCACCTGACAGATCTCTGTGGCTGGGAGGCTTGCTCCCTTCCTAGCCTGATTGAATTACAGAAATTAGGCATCTGTTTCATTTGCTTATCTTCAGAGCTTTTCAGCCAGCCACATCAGAACTTGTCAATGGAAGCGAGCAGATACTTTAGGCAAATAGACCTCTGGTGAGTATATTAAGGTGTTCCTTAGAAGACTGACTCAGGTGTAGGCACCCTCTCTGTAGACATCTCTCTTTGGGAAGATGTGTACAATTCCATGACAAGTCTCTTCCACATGCTTCTTTTGTGTCTCCTCCTGTGCACAAAGGACAGCAGTTCCACTACTTTGTTTTCTTTAGAGGGGAAGATTTCTTTTTACACAGTGACTCAGTGACTGATATATCGGCACAGGACTCTACAGTCTGTGTTTTCCTGACTTTCTTTATCTGAACAGATGGAGCTGCTGAAAAATTAGAGCTCTTGATCCTGGAGAAATACTTTGCAGAACAGTGCAGACATGGATTACTTGGGCATAAGTGTAGCCCAAGACTGTAGCTGATGCCACTTTGATGGCATATCAGGCAAATGACCTTTCTGCTATGATTTTCAATCTAGCTGGTTTCCCTGCTGGGATTTCTGACATTATAGTACACTAAAGAGAAAATTGTTTTTCTACATTTTTTTTTTTTTTAGGAAAAGAATGATCTTATTTTTTTCCCTGGGTGGGGCTCAATACTGAATTTGAATATTTCCTAAATATATCAGCTATGCACAGTAGACTTCCTAGATTTCATGAATTCAAATTTTCCTCTCTTTCAGGTTACAAACAGACTTCTTCAGATAGGGGATTTAGATGTACTTAAACAAAAAAAAAAAATAAAAACCTAATCACTCAAAACTTGACAGAATTTTACTTGCCACAGATACAGCCTTAGAGTCTTTAATGAAGCAATCTCTTATGGTTCCACCTACCATGTACGTTCTTGCCACAGGACCCTTGCTTCAGCTGCTGCATGAGGTAAACTCTGCTCAGGGAATGAAATGGGATGTGTAGAGAGGGAAGACAGCTTCTAGGGGTATTCTCCTCTTGTCTGAGATGCCAGTAGCTGTCTGTATGTAGATGATGAAGGAAAATGGCAATAGTGTAAGTCTAGCTTTATCATCTGCACAGTTAATGATCATGCAGGAGAAGTGGATCTAACCTGCTGCAGACTTCCAAGCTGATACACTGAAGGCAGGACATTTCCAGGATATCACTGAATGTGTGGCTTTGTGGATGTTAAAGTCACAAAACCAGGAGTATGATTTACAGAAATGCTTAGTGTTGATTGTTGTGACTCTAATTAACACAAGCCATGTAGGTTTGGGACTTCAGGGGAGGAGCCAGAATGATGTGTCAGTGTAGGTTCATATCACTGACTTACTGTCTTACATCATGCACATCATTGTGTCTTTCTGCTTCAGCCTATAAAATAGGTTTAATGACACTCTCTTAATGTGTACATAGGAATGACACTCTCCTAGTGTGTACACAGGAGGATTGTGACCATAAATTCATTAGTCCTTATAGTACACTGATATACTAGTTTTGGGAGCATCAGCACAAAACCCATGAGGCAACAAGTAACTCTATATTCAATGCAATGTTCAGAGGACGTGCAGTAAATAAAGCATGAGGATAAAGAGAAATATTGGGCAACTTCTGTATTCACTGAACACTGTGCACTGAATAAAGCTGGGGTTCCTGTGGAAAAAAAAAATATATATATATATAATTACAGAATGTATCAAAATGTATATACACATGGGAGTAGAATCTGATTGCACAGTAAATGCCAGTAGTGGCACTTCCTGACTTTTGGCTGTTAAATGAATTAATGAACACTTATTTTTTTCAGCTTTAAGAGCCTTTTCCTTCAGCATTTACACACATGATGTCTGTAGTTATCCCTTTTCAAATCAAAAATAAAAAGCTGGAGTGCATACACTGTAGAACCATTAATTCTGGGACACTGGACTCTCTTCTGAGTCCTAGAGGTCACTTGATTCACAAAAGAGCCTATGCTCATAAGAAGAGAAAGATTGTTATGGTGTCTGAGGCTTACACAGCACTTGGGCAAATGGGACATCCGAAGGGGTGCTGAACTCACTGACACCTAGATTCCATTTTGTGGGGATTTGAGCCCACTGATACGAGGGAAAGTTGGGAGAAAGAGCTTTACAGCCTCTTCTGATCAGACATCAGTTAAGAGGCAGGTTCCCAGCTCACACAGGCTTCCAGTGCAGCCTGAGTTTATGTGCAATATTAACGGACACAAAAAGCTCACAGATAATAATTGTGGCCAACAAACTGCATTCATCTTAGAAAAAAATTGTATTTATACTTGGGAGAATTAGTCCCAGTCCTCTTTTGTTTTCAGCACATCCAGATGTATCCCAGTGTGAACCATACATAGTGAAATGTTCTCCATCATCTCTTGTCTTCTAATGTTGATTATATAAATGTTCAGGATGCAGAAAACTCAAGGCTGCAAGAGGAAGCTAAACTAGCTCAAAGTGAGGGAAACATCTGGGAAATACAGCAGCTGTACCAATCTGAAGTGGTTTCATTAGATGTGCAAGCTCTAACCTGGCATTGGAGGGTGAAATGAATGAATGTTTTATCGGTGGTTGACAAGTAAGGGCTTTATTCAAGCGCTAATTTAATTTATTTTAGACCATGTTTGCCAAGGGCTATTAATGTGTATGGATATTTGTGGATAAATAGACTTTTCTGCATATCTGAGCCTTAGGACTATTGTTCATGACAAGAAGTTTACAGGAGACACCAGCCATTATTAATAGATTGCTTCTGCTCCTCCTTTAGTTACTGTCTTCGCTGTAAAAGGAAGGTTGTAATGTTCATAAAGTATTGTACCATTTCTCAGTGTGGTAGAATTAGGATAGAGTCTGATTTTTGGGGACTGTTTGTTTCTGGGACCCTGGTAGTTTTTATTTAGCATTTGAGACTTGCACTTTTACAGGGATGCAGAGCTTTCATTGGCTAGTGATGGGCAGACATGATTGCAGCTATGGATAGATGTCCATGCCTTTGGAAGCCCAGGTTAGAGAATACGTGGGAGCCAGGGCTTCAGCTAGGATGATGTGCTCATGGGAGCCCTTTTACTTATCAGAGAGGCACATGATTCATGTATCAGTGCCTTGCCATTGTTTGTCCCTTCACCCTTATTGCTAAAGAATTGAATATGGAACATTTGGAAATGTTGCATTTGAAAACAAGTCATGTCTGAACCTTGAATGGTGTCTAATATGTTTTCTTTGAGAAGGATTCAGCATTTTATTCACAGAGAAGAAGAGGGAAGAGATTTTTTTACCATTTATATTCTCCTGAATAAATTATACTCTAGGAGATAATGTGAAATCTGGAGAAATTTTGACGAAGAAGAATAATGGAAAATAAGGGAGAAGATGCTGAGTTCAAATCACTTATCTCTTTTAAACGTGCAAATACTAGTCCTTTGTCAAAATTATATTCATCTCAAGAAATGAGTCTCTGGCCTGATAGTGCAAATGTCTTTTTATGGGCCTTACACACTATACCTTGGAGCCTATGTCTTTTACTCTTGAGAAGGGACAGTTCCTCTCAGGTTGTTTTAATAGCTTTGATTTATCTGCATTCCTAGTTCACAGAATCATAAAATCATAGAATGGTTTGGGTTGGAAGGGACTTTCAAGATACCTAGTTCCAACACCCCTGACATAAGCAGCAGCACCTTCTACTAGACAAGGTTGCTACAAGCCTCATCCAACTGGCTTTGAACACTTCCAGGGAGGGGGCATCCACATCTTCTCCGCTCTCCAAGTCTCTCAGCCTGTCATCTTAGAAGAGATGCTCCATCTCTCCAATTATTCTTGAAGCTCTCCTCTGGACTTGCTTCAACACGTCCACATCCTTTTTATGTTGGGGGCCCCAGAGCTGGATGTGGCACTCCAGGTGAGGTCTCACAAGAGCAGAGTGGGACAATCACCTCCCTTGACTTGCTGGTCACACTGCCTTTGAAGCAGCCCAGGCTGTGCTTGGCTGTCTGGGCTTCAAGCTTGTGTTATCTGTCATGTTGAGCATCTCACCAATGAATATCTCCCAAGTCCCTCTCCTCAGGGCTGCTCTCAATCCGTTCTCCAACCATCCATTTGTGTTTGGGATAGCACCAACCCAGGTGCAACATCTTGTCCTTTTCCTTCTTCATCAGGTTTGCATGGGCCAACCTCTCCAGCCTATCAAGGTCTCTCCGTGTGACAGAGTGAGTTACTTGGTGTTGCTTTATTCCTTTTATATGGATACTTGCTCTAAATCAAATTTTGTTTGGTAACTGTAATCTGTAGTGGTCTTTCTATAAATAAGACAAAGTCAGATTGCATAAGTTTTCAGAGTTTCCTCAGAAATGATGGTGGAGGTCCCTCACTGCCAGAGCAACACTGAATTTTGAAAACATAACAGCCATACTGTTATCATGCACTACAGCACAGCTAGGTCACAAGCTAGTCCAGTCTCAGCCTTTCACTTGGGCTGTAATCTGTGAAGTTTATAGGGCCTAGAAAGATATACCTCCTTGATCTATGTGTCTTTATTATTACATGAAGGGTGAGTAATGCTAGCTAGGCTCTGTAAACTATTACAGAACACCATAATGTATTGCAAACAGGTACATCTTATGTTGACTCAGATGTTAGAGTCTCTTGCTGGTAGTCATCCTGTTCTCAACAGTACTACTTGTTTGTTTTCTGTTGATATTGAATGATCTGGTTTCAGTATTTAAAGTCTTGAGTGTCTCTAGACTCACCTACATAAAAGTCCAATTCTCTCTTGATGGTCCATAAAGAATGGTTACCCTGAAAACCTTCCAGAGTATAAAGATGGCTGCTCTCAAGGTGTTCCCTTTGGGACCTGCTTCCTAAAGTGGTTCAAGATAGCTCCAATCCCTTGTCCCTTGAGGTATGCTGCAAAGCACATCTCTCTGCTTTGGTGCCTGGGGATTGATACGGCCTGCTTTTGCTCTTTGCTGCTTGTACTTTGAGGAAGTTTGCTTAAAAAGCAGAAGAAATGTTCAGAATATCCACATGTCTTTTACAACACTGTAAAGTCTGAGTGCTTCTTGCATACTTCAGTGTGATTCTACTAAAGATGAAGGAAAACTGCTGATTTATATCCTCTACATTCCAGGCCATTTTTCTGGGTCTCAGTTATAAGCATTTGTTATCTTTGCATACCTGCCTGATTGTTGTCAGGAGTGGAACAGGATGAAACTTGTATGATGCTTTTTCTACTTGATTGTATGGACACTCGTGTTCTATTTTCTGTGGTGTTATCTTATTTTGTTCTTTTTTCATCCACTTTGCATGTATAATAGTTGACAGAGAAGCAATCTCTAGAAATTTAGTTTCCCCCCTACTGCTAGAAGTATATTTTTTTTGCAACAGTGTGTTTCCTTCAGAACTAGTGAATGAGGGTATCGTAACATAGGCATGACAAGATTTGCCCCTGTGGACAGTTTTCTAAATTCCTTGAACTGAGTGCTGTTTTTGGAAACCATACACAAGACTTTTGAATATTACCCAAACTATCTGCTGCAGGAGAACAAGGCTAAAAAGGACTTCCCAATTAGTCAAATGAAATCCCATCCCACATTCAACCCAGCCATGGAATAAAAGATTCCAAGTGTTCAGAGACCAGAGGATTAGAACACAAGAGGTACAAGAAGCACACTGACGGAAACTTGCTTTACATATAAATACATATAAATCTTTCCCTGTCCCCCCAAATCTTTTTAAGGAAACTCCTCCTTCTTCTATTTTACTTAGTGACAAGAATCCCAAAAAGGTCACTCCTTTAAAGATTGCATATGTGCATGCTGAATTTAATAAACTTTGAAAATTTTAATTTTTCAATCACTTAAATGTCTGCGTGTTGAGGTAAGATAGGTCATTATCCTTAATAAGATTATTATTTAAATGGACTGTTGTGCCCACAATAAATACTACTGGAAAGGTTGTCACAGTTTAGCTTTTTGTATGTGGATGTAGGAATGAGGAAAAAAGTAATGTTTATTTCAGAAAATAATGGTATCTATGGCAACAGATGCATGCTGTGTTTCAATGGAGAAATGCAAGCAGCCATGTTAGAAAAGAAGAGGTTATTTCAATAATGGCTTTTCAATAATTCATTGCACAAATTTTACAAGTCAAGTTAAGAAGTACTGCCACAGTCAAACTAATGAGTATTAAGTTAATTTTGATACTCAACAGTGATTATTCCTGCAATTAAATATTCTTCTCAGGTTATGGTTAAAAAACTGCCTGAGAAATATTTTCTAGAGAGACACTAACAAAAATAAAGTTTGACATTTCTCAAGTGGAAATAGAATACAAACTTTTTATAGCTGTCCTTGTTACCATTTTATAACCGTGGTATCTCTAGCAGGACAACAAAGATTTCTAGCTACATGTCCACAGGCAGAATGGGTTACAGCTGAATATTTATTTAACTAGTACTTAAAAGCTTACCTAATTCATAAACATTTGTGTTAGGGGTATGCGATTCCTACAGGCACATTAGTGGAGTTTCTAATTTTGATTGTTTCTTGTTAATAATTCAAAATAGCGACATCTTTCCAAAGCCTTAGGTGTTGTCCCTGGCTGCTGTTTTGCTTGTACTGTATCTGTCTGAAGCTGTAAGTCCTTTTGCCCTTTTGCAATATACACTGCTTCCAAAACTGCAGCAAGAAACATGAGAAAGCACTTTATATCTTTGTTTATAGTAGTTGTGGAGAGCCAAGGCTGCATGCTAATGATCTCAATAGTGACAAATGAGTAGTGAATTTTTCAAACAGGAAAATGTTGAAAGAAATGAAATAGCAGAACCAAGAGAGAAAGACTAAATCAGACCAGCAGCATTAAAACCTGACACCGGCAGCCTGGAATTTTCAGGTGAAATTCACACCAGTTCAGGGAGTGACTATAGGATATATGCCCCTATTCACTCTTTAAAACATTATTTTAATAGCTGTTAATTTTCCACTTAGAAATCAGACAGAAATAGGAATTAAAATGGGATATAGGTTCTGTACTGTTTCACTGTGAAGGAATTAATTTTATCATTAAAGAAACATGCAAAGATAGGCACATGTAAAGTGATCATAGACCTCAGATACACACTTTGACAACAATTCCAAAACTAAATCCTTGTCAGGCTGCTTTCTTTGTACATGTATATTTTGGTATGTTTAACTTAAAATGTACATACAGAGTTGGCCTGTACAGAACTGAGAAGGTGGCACCAGAGCTCCTGATCACTCTAGATTAGTGATCCTTCCTCCTCATCAACTCCTCTGGACAAAGGAATTCCATTTTACATGCTGGGCATGCTTCTTGGTGGAATGAGGCTTTTCTTTTTTACATACGTGCCCAGACAGCCTGTAAAGGCCTGAAGGCACTAGGAATGTGATTTCTCACCTCATGAAGGATTACAGAGATCTTCAAGCACCTTGTCCCCAGTGAGTCTGTTATAATAAAGAGTGTTTTCATTCTGAAGAAATTCACCATTTAGAGGAAGAATTTGATGTATTCAGTTTTTCTAAAGACATAATTTTACCTTGTCTTTCACTCCAAACCCTTGAGCTAAATATTTGTTTGTTTGTGGATGTGGTATGTTTTAATGTGGTGCTGGTAGGGCAGATCAAGATTTTGTTCAAATGTTTTTCTATTACAGAAAATTACATTTATATTTTAAATTTACTATTTCAAAAATAAACACTACAGAGACATTTTTCTATCCTGACCTACGCAGCAGCTCTCACCTCCCATAGTCTGTTCCTCCTGAATGAGGGGAACTCCCATTGATGTGTGGATCTGAGAGAAGAATTTTGCCCTAAGGGCTCAATTTTGCTCAGAGATTGACACACGCATATCATCAAAAATAGAATAATCCATGCATTTGAGGACCTATCAGCAGCTCCTGTACAATGCTGTTGCTCTTGGAGATTTCTGACATCCTACTAAGATGTGTGATAGGCTGAGAGTTATCCTAGGTCTAATGCTTGTCCTAACAATAGCTCCCCTCAAATAGATGAGGTAGAAATAAAGGGTGATCTTACTTTGTTATTATAATTAATCATAATATATCAGGCAAATTTAACAAATGTTTTTTTCTTACAACACTTCCTTGATTAAGTCTCATTCTATCTGTCTCATCATCTTCAGACAGGTACTCACTCAGCAACTGTCTGGCTGCACAAGCGTTGTCATATATTTTCTGAGACCCATCTACAAAATATGGTGTTTGTGACTTTTAGAGGAAAGAATGGGTTACACTGGACATAATAGCCAGGGTTTCATTGTGGGCAGAAGAGTTCTTCAGTGCCTTGCTCTGGGGTGTTTGTGTACCTAGAAAAAATTACCCGAGGGGCAAAAGTCATCACCTCTCCTTGCACAGCAAGTGTCTGTGATCTTTCCTACAGTTTTTCTCCAGGTTTTCCTGTTGGCCTGAATAATATGACCGCTGAGCTACAGTGAGCACAAGTTTGAGTAAAAATCAGTACTTTCCATTGATTTTTCTTGTTCCTGATCCCATGCTTCCTTCTCTTCTGCTGGTGGGGAAGTTCTGTTCATCTCAGTTACGATTACTTTCAAGTATCACTAGACATCTAACAAGCACTTTATTAGTCCAAAATAAGGTATCTTGATGCAGGAGATGGGTGTCATGATTCACTGCTGGGTGGGACTGGGTGAATAGCTGGGGCTCAAGGGGAAGGTTTCTTGTGCTTTCTTTCCAAAACTTTTCCCTGCTGTCTTTGGAGGCAGTGACACAGTGACACATAGCAACACCTCTTAAAGAACTTGTTAGGTGTGTGTTGCTCAGAACTCTGAAGCTGACCTCCCCTTGCCTAAAACAGGTCTTTATTACAAGAGAAATTTATAAAGATTTTCCAAAAGGATACAAAATTAACTGTCTCTGCCTTGTACTAACAATATCTGTGACAGCAGTTATGTGACATATCACAGAAAGCTTTCATTCTGGTTTTCAACTCCACCTACGCTATGATCTGCCTCCCTGTTGGAAGTTTCAAAGAAAGGAGGTTCCTTTTTTGCTATACAGCTGGAAGAATGTCTGGAAGCCCTTTTTTCCCCTCTGCTGTGATTACAGAAAGGACCCTTTCTCATTGAAATTGGCAGGAATAGCAGAACCTCTTTTTCCTCTGGAGGAGAGCCATTTCTTCCAGGGGAAGACACTGAGGGGCAATTCCCAGAACTGCCTACTGGGTCCCCTGTACTCCCCCAGCCTCACACAGTTCCTCTAGCAATGCCAAAAGTATCCTTCGGAGGAATTGATTGAAATACCCGTTTTTTAAAGTAAATGGGATGGTTTGTAGTTCCAAGCAACTGTGCTAATATGAATATTCCATTAATTCTTTAAGAAAGGCCAAATAATCCCATAGTTTGGGAAGCTGGTTTATGTAAACAATAACATGGTTTAACCCCAGAGATTGTTTACAGCTTGGAGTGGGATACAGCCTGGCCTCCATGTAGGTGTTGACAGTGTATATTTCTGAGTTAGCCCAACCCTCACACTGAAGCCTAGAGCAGATACCTGGGGACAGACTCACTCACACAAGGAGATGTTATAGGGTACCTGAGACCTCCAAGTGGGTTTTGATGTAAGACATATGAAGGACTTCTGGCAGGATATCTGGCACCTTGCAGGATATATCGGTGTCAGAAATGGCAACTATTTTGCCACGGATCTCTCCAGTGACTAGACTGACACCTCATTCTTTTGTAGCCATCCACGTTGTTAACCACTATGTTTAGGCATTTGAAACTTCATGAAAATCTCCACTCCAGAGTCACTGTGCCATGACTAATTCCTGGAATTTGATCATGTTGACCATAGCATATGACAGAGGATTAGTCAAAGACATTCAGTGGTATTTCTTCTGATTTTGTAATTGATGTTTATCAAAGGTGTAGAAACTTTATTAAACAGTGCAAAAAGCTTATCTTGTGAATATGGATAATAATTTTCTCTTTGGATGTTTATATTAGTCAGTGTTTGTGAAAAAAAAAAAACCCATACCTTTATTTAAAGCATAAATATTTTAATTCAATGCACTAAAGTGGTTCCAAATATCATGAAAATATAATTCCAACTGTTACTTGAATCTGTGTTCAGGGACCTGTTTTTTCATTATATGACCTGCCTCTCTTCACAATTGCTGTAATGATTCTTATTTGCTGCTTGGAGCTAAAGCACACCTTCTCCACACTTTCAATTTTGCTTAAGGTAAAATTGAGCACAAACGTGTTATTTCAAACCTTTCAACTTCAAAATGCTTCACAAACATTTAAAACTTTTAAAACATTTAATCACAACCATATCCTTCAGTAAGAAATCTAACACATATTACAGGTGAGGAAACTGAGACACAGACAAAATTGCATCCTGAGAAAGCACATGAAATGCTCAATCTGCTTCAGGCCACCAAGCATGCTGCCAGCCAATATGGAAATGTGTAAGAGCTAAAAGGCAATTGATAGGGTGATCAAAATATATGTTTACCAGAGATAACAGTGTGCCCACCGTGGGAATGGTTGGTGACACAGCTACAGAAATCTACTCTGTTGTGCTGGTGGATGAGTATGATGGTAGGACACTGATAAAACATCATCATACTCTTCACATCAGCCTCCTCTGAGGAAAAGCATATGCCTGAAAGTCATAAACAAACCATTGATTTTTGTAAATAAAGCCTCAAGACCAACAGATCAACAAACATGTGGCTGAAATATGATTTTATTCCTGGAAATGACATGAATGACAGACTTATTTCTGTAGAACACAAGCCTTAAATCTTACATATTAGTAGATGTAAATCTCTGGTGGGGAAAATCCCACCTCCTTAAGCTGATGAGGCTACTAATGAACTGTCTATCATACTCCTGATGAACACAACAAAATATTTGCTATAGAAAGAAAGCTGTTACAAAATTTTTTTTTTTTGCATTTGTAGGAGTACTTATAACAAAGAAAAAAAATGAAGCACAATTTTAAATCTCTAAAACAACAGAAACCTGAACTGAGAAATCCAGCAGGCTGAGAAAACACCTAAAATCAAGTCTTACATTTTATGCAGTACAGCTGAGTGCATAGGGGCACTCTAGAAATAATGTTTTATTAAATCATATTTTTCCCGCCTTTAGCTTTTTCCGTATGTCCTAAACCAATGTTGCTTTACTTCACTGGTCAGATGAGCCAAGTAGCTTCTCCTAGTGACAGTCTTCCATCATAGTGGGATCCACTCTATGGGAGCACTGGAGTTGTCATTGCTTGTTATATTGTCTTTACCACAAAAGTGTTGACCTGGCTAAGACTCTCCTAAACTCATATATTACTCAAGAAAAGCCTTACATGCTTCAAAGGGGTCTAGGAAAGTAGGTGATCAGACTGCCATGATGAAAAGAAAAAAGAAAGGCCTATTGCTTTTAACCATCTTGTGGTCTGAAGACCATTCCCTGTTCTCTTATAAAGGGTTGGGAGTGAGCAAACTTGAATGAATTGTCTAGCAAGCTAACTCTATTGAGCTGGGTATACTTTTAATGAACCAAGGCTCAACTGGAAATTTCTGAAGCACTTATGGATTGAAGGAGAGTTTTTGACTACCAGCTACTGAAGTTCATTTTTCCAGGTCAGATTTCCAGCTGCAGACCATCCACATATTAACAAAACCTATCGCCTTGCACCCTGCCTTAGAGCTGGGTTTTAGCTATTTACTGACTGGTTTATGACTATGACATGACTTAAAAAGAGACAATTTAGTTAATGGAAACAAAAATCCACCTGTTTTCCTCAGGTTTGCCATATGATTCTCTTTCTCTGGCACACATGACATGGCCTATGGCCTCAGCCTCATTAGACCTAACTTTACTTCCCTTCTGCTACCACTTATGATCATGATGTTCAGAAAAATTACCTTAAGGGTAGAACAGAGATATAAGTAATTTTTCAGGCATAGTTTCAGTACTGGAAGGCCATTTAACTTCCCTTATTATGGCAAGTATTTTGGATTTTAACATATGATTGTCTGAGAACAAGAGAGACAGTTCTTCCCTCCTGGTAGAAATTCTGCTTTTCAAACCTCAAAGATAATGAAACTTGCAATGTTGATGTCCATTTATCTTATTTGCCAACATAAGAAAGTGTAATTCTATTTTTTCTTTTATATCCCTTTTCAGCAAGCTCTTTTCCCATCACCTCTTGTTTTTCTCTATCTCTTGGGGCTCAGCCTTGTCAGTGTTCTAGTTCATTCACATTTCACATTGCTGATCAAGATAATGTACTTAGGGTTATGAAATGTTGATGGATGGCCAAATGAAGCTTCAATGTCATAGACCTCTAAATCTATTGTATTTAATTAGAAATTTCTTAGGAACTCTCAATCTCTAAATCCCTTCTAGAGTAAAACCTATAGGGGGACATGGTGTTTTTTTTTCTGTAAGAACACCAGTAAGGGTAGAGAAAAAGTTTGGTATTGATCAAAACCAGCCCCATGAATCCAGGTTCATCTCAGAATGAGCCAAGGCCTGTGCTGCACAGGCAGTTATCTCTGTATATGAGGCTGGTCACAGGACTTTCAGTTAGTCACTGCTGCCTATATATTACAATTACCAGCTTTCAAAGTCAGGAGTAATTTACAACTTCTATGCATTTTGAGAAGATTGGACCCCCAAACTGTCTTGATGAGGATATTGCATTATGGAAAAGAAAGGATCAGATCATACAGTGTTTTGGTTCTTTGTTTTAAATAATTTCTAAAGTGTCATTTTCTTTTGAAGCTAGGACTTAGAATGGTAAGAGTAGGGTTGGTAGGACTGTGCTTCCCTTTCCCCACCAGAGTATATACAGGGATTTCCATACCATGTAACACCATGTCTACATTCTAAAAACTTCTTCTAAAACCCTGAGAAACTGACAGAGCTCTAAACTTCCTTTTAGGTGTTTCTAATCTTTAGCTGAAGACTTTTCAGAAGGTTTTTTTTTGTTTGTTTTTTTTTTTTTTTTGATAATTAAGAAGGAATACAAATTTTCCTGGTATTTAAACTGCTTATAGTAGATGAGAAAATCTCTGTAGTAATCCTGTTTTCACTCAGTCTCTAAAATGGTCCATTGGCAGTAAAAATGATCACGTGCCATCTCAGTTTAATGAAAAATATGTTTTGGAAATAATACTGGCATTTGGAAGATTCTTTTAGTCGTTTTGCAATTGTGCACGTGTGACCAGCCAGTAAACTTTTCAAGTTAAGTAAAAAAAAAATTATGAGCAAGTTTTTATGGCTTGAAATGGTACTAAATATATGGCTATATCTTCAGCCAGCATAATCACAGTGAACCTTGAATGATGTCAGTAAAACTACTCTCTTTTGGTTTTGTTAAGGACACAATAGTGTATGCAGTTCCAACTTGAAATAATCGGCTTTCTCACTCACTCAGGAGAGCCTTGCCAAATTCAAAACTTTAATACTTTTATGTTGTGAAGTTTTAAAGTGATGGATTTGCTCAGGGTTGGGAGGAAAAATTTAATCTGACTTCTTGTTTTGGATTAAGAAAAGTGCTTCCAGAGCCCTGAATCTGAGTGAAGAATGGCCTCATATTGGTCCATAATAGCAGCACTTCTTTTGGAATCTGTAGCTCTGCAGGGATTATGAGAACATGGAATTTGGAGAAAGAAAATTTGGCTAAGTCAGATAGTTTATTCCCCTGAAAGACGTGAATGTTCCATAAACAGATGAGGCACTAACCCTTATGTGTAAATCCTACTGAATTTACAGTGGGGAGAACAAAGCTGTAGTAGCAGCTATTAATAAAGTATAAGAGTTGTGAATGCAAAGGATGAAAATTATTGTATAAATTATTGCACTGTCCTGAAATATGCTTCTGATTGATTGTACAGATTTTAGTCATGATCAGGTGTCATGAGAACCTGGAGAAAGTGATAGTGATGGTATGAATTTGTCAGGTCTTTTCATAGAGGTGTTATTGTTGTCTAAGTTCAAATTCAGCTTTGGTTTGTTAAGTGCCTTAACAAAATCTGAGTACAACCCTCCTCTTGGCAGGTGCTCATGGGCTGAAGATGCATTTTTCTCAGTAATTATATAGACCCAGCCTTATTTATGGAGTTGGGAGACAAAAGATAAAAAATTTTCAGCACTGCACACTGTGCCAGCTCTTGTAGCAGCCTCTGATCTTTAATAAATTTGCAGATAAGCCTATGTTTGATGTTTATATGGATCTTTCATTTTTACCTGCATATCACTGAGTGAGCAACACATTAAAACTCTTTCAGAAATAAAATGCAAGATAAGAGGTAACTTTGAGTAATTTTTTTTTTTTTTTTTCCCTGTCTCCTGGCTCAGCTTAAAAATACATTGTGTTAAGTTTTCCAGATGATGCCCTTCTGTCTTTTGGCAATTCTAACCACATGGAATTTGAAGACTGCTTTTATATATAATGGATTTTCAGATGTTTGACAACCTGCTTGGACCTAGATGCAGTTTCAGCCTTGCTCATCATGTTCAGAGATCTGTCATCCTGAACAAGGGTGAGACAGTCTTTGAAGCAGAAAGCCTGGGATTTCCATGGAGTGTATGATAAAGATGTAGTCAAAGACAAGCAGAGGGAAGTTATATTTTCCCACTTTGAGGTATCTGTTGTGGTGTTTGCCTGCTTCTCTTTTACACCAAAGGTGTGAGTTTATTTGTCTTTCTTATTTATTACTGCAGCACCGATCTTGGACCAGATGTTCTAAGTCCTGTGCATGTTGAGAGCAGCAGGTTTACTGGATGTGTGCAGACCACCTGCACCCTGCACATGTAACAGATCCACTCCTTCCAAGAACTGTTAGATTTACGAAACTTGTGCAATGTGGCTTGCACACCTAGGAAATGATGAGAGGAATTGCCTAGATCTAGTTCTTATGAGGGTTTAGAAAGAAGAAATGTCTTTGACTGTAGGAAAACTGACCTTCAAGAAGGAGGAATGTTTCTCTGGGAAACTTATTCTGTGAGGTTTGGACAGAAGACAAATCCAGTGACTGTGAGAAACCTCAGTATCTGAGGGAAAAATCTGTTCAACAGTTAATATGGCTTCAGGCTCTATAATCCCCTGAGGCAGGAAAGCAACCTCTGTGCCTTAGAAACTCCTTCAAGGTGTCAGCCTTGTCAGTGTGGCACTTGTGAACCACTGCACTGGAAAGCCACAGGGCGTGAAAAGGCTTCGGGTCCCAGCCGATCAATCTGGTAGAGAACCTTGGAAGTGATGCAGCTGTCAACAGCAATGGGAAACAGGCAAGATACCAGGTCAGTTTCTTGTACACAAATTAATCATCGGGAGGTAACTGATGATGCTGAAAATAGAAACGAAGGAAGAAGGCATCTCAAGTGGAATAATGAAGCAATGAAGAATTTCAGTGCAGAGCAAACTTTGGATGAGTGGGGGATAGCAGAAGATGTGAATGACCCCATACTCTTTATCTGCTTACGGAAGGGAAGGCAGTTAAAGGACAATAGCTGTCATACAATAGGTTGTACTGAAGTCCTGAGAGGTTCCTTTGGTTTCCAGTTACTTAGGCAGCCAGGATTAACTGTGAAAGTGTTCAGGACTATTTTACTCTGAAATACTTTATTTTTTATATTTTTTTAAGAAGGCTGTATTAAAAAAGAAGGTGAAATTCATAACAGTGAAAGTCTGTGGCTGAAGAGAAAATTTCACAATTTAATGAAGCAAGAGCCTGATTACAAAGGGGATTGTGACTGGGTCTGGAACAAATCATCGTAACATCATGAAATAACTCTTGACAAAGTACTTAGAGTTTGTCAAACTAACCAGGTGCCCAGTTCAGAATAAAGGAGAGGACATAATTGAGAATCCAAAGCAGAGCTAAGAAAGATGCTTGATGAAGATATAATTGGAGTCCTACAAGAGCAGCATCTGGGCCTGCAGATTGCATGGAAAAGAGCGCAAGCCATAAACTGGGAGAAGGTATGCACTAGATTACATCACCGTGAAATAGTGTGTAAGAGGCAGCGTACAGGAGATCAATGACAGCACCGTTTGCTCTGGGGGATTCTTCATAAGAGCAATTCATCAGAAGATGAATGGACTATCACCCTGAAAGCAAGTAAGACATTTATTCATTTTAAATTGGATACTGGTGCACATGATGGTGTGTTGATTGAAATAATGTTATCCTCCTGACAAGAAGCAGATAATGGAGAGTCAGGGGACGTTCACGGGGTAAGAGAATAGCAGCTACAGTTAACATGAGGGTAAATAAAGCGGACAGATACAGTCTGTATTCGCTTTATGGAGAAAAGCATTCATTACAGAAAAAATAATGTGTCGAATCTTTGTTCTCATCAGGACAATGTGCTCATGAGAGAGGACAGGAGGACAGTATACCTGAGGAAGCATCAGAGGACACCAGCTAGGGAACAAGCTGTCTTTGAGCAGAACACACATCAGAGGAGAGTCGGCCTTCCTCCAGTCTCTCTTCCTATTCAAATTCCATTCCTCTGAAGGAAGAGGCAAAAAAGAAATAAATTATATGGTGAGTTTATTGCCCCAAAAATCCTGAAATTCACAGGAGTGAGCTCTGGGTACACCCTTTATTCTCTAATAAAGATTTTCTCTAGAGAGAAAAATAGGGACAGGATGTTTTCTGTCTGGATAGACCAGAAAAATTGAATAAACACGAATAAAAGAAAGAATAGTTACATTAGTTGTTAAGGGATAATTTTCTGGTTGTCTAATACCAGATTTTTTTTATATGCAGGATGTATCAGCAGGATTCCAGGGAAAGTCTTTGGAAAAATACAGCACATGCTTTATGAGTTTTCCATGTCTTGTTGAGAAAACCCTGTTTCTTCAGACTTCCACTTATGTTGTGCTCAGCATTCCATTTGTATAACAAAAGTAAAAAGTTTTGATAGCACAGAAGAAATTGGGGCACCATAGAAGATATTTTAAAATGGGAAAAAACTCTAAAAGAGACTGAAATGTTGGAAGAGAGTAACTGGAAGCTCTGAGCATCCTGGAACAGAACCAAAGCTGCCGGGTTAGTGTGATGCCAGCAAAATGTAAATTTTCTGTAACATAAATAACACACCTGAGAAAGAAGGTTATTTGGCAAGACATATAGGTAACAGTGAAACCACTGCAGTTGACAAAGAAATAGTAGATTTCTGGGAATGATGGATTACATTAGGACAATTGTGTCTTATACTGCTGCCTGAATAAATAAATAGAGAATTCTCCTGCACAATGACATTGCCTGACCTTAATAAAAAGTCTAAGAAGTAAAAGGAATTAATTTGGGAGGATGGTATGCCCAAAACTATATTGTCCGCAGGTGTTTCAAAGAAGTATTTTGGGATTTCAGTGCAATCTTCTTGCAAGAGAGTGGTCACAGCTAGAGACCAGTGGTTTATGAATAGTAGATGCTAACAGGAAATGAGAGTTAATAAGCTCAGATAGAAAAGGAGGCTTTGGCATGGTTGTAAAAGACTTCATGTCTTAGTTGTGGGAGGCCTTAGCTATTACTATTTTATTAGCTGAAATCGACTGCAAACCACTTATTGCTGTTACTGAAAATGACCTTGTGAACACTCCAGAGAATTCACAGCTTACTTTTATTTTTTTCAACTACAAATGGATGATTTGTAAATTGAACCTGAACCTGGAAAAGATTTGGACATGCAGACTTGCTCTTCCAATTATGGGAAGTTCAACATTAGTGTATTTTGCAAATAAAAATAAAATTTCTGTTTTGAAGTGACCTAAGGACCTGGAGTTTCAGACTACTTAGGATGAGATTCTACACAACGTAATAAAGATTAAAATTATAGTGGCAAATCCAGCATTTGTCTCATCACTCTTATGAAGAGGAAGAGGAGCTATTACCCCTGCATGAAATCCTGTTTCAGGAACTATACTACTAAGTTATTAAAAAGTATGTGAAAAGTAGTCACAGAGGTTGATAGGTGTTCTTTGAGGAAAAAAAAAATGTAGCAGAAAGAGAAGAGTTAACTTGAACCTAAATGAAGAAGCTCTTAAATTCTTCTGCATATGCCAGAAGTTAAAATCAAGGTGCAGTAAAGTGTTGTACTGACACTACAGAGAAAAAACAATCTGGAGTAAAGTACACATAGGTTATTTACAGAGATAAGGGGAAAAAAAAGCCCAAAAAAGAACACTATGAAGTATGTACTTAGATTTATTCTGACTCCCATGAAATGATTTTGTTGGGAGATGCAGATAAGGAATTGATGATGGACATCAAAGATCTGATTCTTTCCTGATACACCATATTTGACAGCAACAGGCCAGAGTTAGTTATATGTGAGTGTGAGCAGTGCAATATTGGCTTAGTTGTCTGCATTGGGTTTGCATGGCAAGGTGCTGGTAGCAGAGGTACTACAGGGGTGGCTTCTGTTAGAAACCAGTAGAAGCTTCTCCCATGTCCAGTGGAGCCAATGCCAGCTGGCTCCACTGATCCTGCCACTGGCCAAGGCCAGCCCCATCAGTGATGGTGGTGGCACCTCTGGGATAAGAGATTTAACAGGGAGGGAAAACTCCTCAGGAGGGAGTAATGAAATCATGTGAAAGAGACGGCTCTGCAGACACCAGGGGAAGTGATGCAGGAGGGGAAAGAGGTGCTCCTCAGGCAGCAGGGCAGAGATTCCCCTATGGCCCACAGTGAAGACCATGGTGAGGTATGGTGAGGCATCTGTGCCCCTGCAGTCTGGAGGGTCCCGCTCTGGAGCAGGCTGATGCATGAAGGAGGCTCTGATCCCATGGGAAGCCCGTGATGGAGCAGGCTCCTGGCAGGACCACTGGACCCACAAAGAGAGGAGCCTGCAGTGGAGAAGGTTTGCTCTTGTGGTGCCATGGGGGACACATGCTGGTGCAGGCTGTTCCTGAATGACTGCACCCTGTGGGAGGAATCCATGCTGGAGAAGTGCATGAAGAACTGCAGCTCATGGGAAAGAGTCACTCTGAAAAGTCTATGGAGGACTGTCTCCTGTGGGAGGAACCCTATTCTAGAGCAGGTCAAGAGTGTTGTGAGTCCTCCCCCCGAGGAGGAAGGAGGAAATTGCAAGTGAAGCTGAGCCCAGGAAGACAGGAGGGTTATAGGGAGGGTGTTTTAAGACTTAGTTTTTATTTTCTTATTATCTTTTTCTGATTTGATTAACGATACAGGAAAAAAATTTCCCCAAGTCAAGCCCGTTTCTTCTGTAATGGTACCTGGTGAGTGATCTCTCCCTGCCCTTCCTTACCTGTCTTTCTCCACAAGCTTTTCATTGTATTTTCTCTCCCCTGTGCATCCAAGGAGGGCATAGAATGGTTTTGGTGAGCACTCGGTGTCCAGCCAGGGTAAAGTAACTGCACCAGCTATCTGCTAGTCCCAGTGAACTTCTGTCCAGAGGATGGGTGAAAAGTGGTGTGTAAGACAGGAAACAAATGCAGCATGTTTAAACAATGGCTCTTCCAGGTTATGAACTAGCCAGGTGAAGCCGATGTCCTGCCTTCTGACTAGAACTGATCTTCCAGAGGAAGTGAGACACCACCTCAGACACTGTTGGACAGTTTAGTTATTATTATGACTTCATGTGTTTGCATTAATAACGGTTTTAATTATGGCTGTCGTTACATTCTGCCTTGGAGTGGAACGTGTGGTATTTGGGGCTGTGCCTTCAAAGGCTCAGCAGCTTGGCAGGGCACTGTGAGGCTGTTGTTGCAGCACACAGACAGCTGGATGCAGACAGAGGATTATTCCCAGCATCTCCGGTGCCGAGTAGCACTGAAGACCACAGAGAGAAGAGCTACTCAGAAGACAGCCTAGAGGCAGCTTGCCCTCTACCTATGATTGATCTGCTAAGACCCTGTGGGAGATAGGCCATTTGCTCTTGCTGGCAGAGGTGATGCCAACCCACCCAGAGAGAGGGATTCTGAGAAGTATCTGAAAGCGGAACCTCAAGGAATGTCCCTCCTCCCACTGGCAGTCATTCCTGCGGGAAACACTGCCTGCCTCCTAAGGAGGTGGCGAGTCCCAGTGACTGCGGTACCTCAGTCCTTCTGCCCAGATCCTCCCGCCCATTTTCAGGGCTGCGAAAGGCCTTTAGGATCTGGTATGTGGAAATGGTAAGACTTGCGTTAATATGAATAGACTGACAGGTATTGCAGGTGAGACATTTTTCTGGTATGTACAACTTAACTCTGGCAGGTTGAGATGGTGCTACTTGGTTCCAAGCCTAATAAACCAATAGAACGTGTGTTTACTATGAATGGGCTCATTCATTCCAGTGTCAGTGTGTGTACACACGTGTTTGTGTGTGTGCGTGCATGTAGAGAGAAGAGAATCCCTCTTCTCCCTTCTCCTCATGGCTTATATCATACAGCATGCCGACATATCCAGACTAACAACTCCCTCATAAGGAATCTGAAATACAGAGTCCAAGGGAAGTTTAACAGCTTCATAGTGCGTAATTCTCTTTTGGCCACATTTTGTTTGTCAGGGGGAGCACAAGAATGAGGCCACACATAATTTAACACCTTTCCCTATTTAGAGCTTGTTAGTTTAACTTTCTCTGAGATTGTTTTTTTAAAAAATGTTTGTCTGAATTTAGTGGTTGTGAAGGAAAGTGACAGCCCTAGAGACCATAGTTTTCCTTGCAGAATGGGCATGGGATGAGCTCCAGCAGAGTGTATTTCCTCATATGACCACCCTGATTTGACCCTGAATGACCTGTTGCAGGGCCCAGCAGAATTGGTTTTCATATCTTTCCAGTCCTTGGCCTTTTTGTGAAGACTGACAGCTGGGCTGTGGCAAACGTGGCAGAGCTTCTGTGCCCAGATCAGGGCCTGACTTCTTTCACATAGGCACAGCACTATAGTAACCTTTCAAACACTAAGGAGGCTGGTGAGCAGAGCTAATGAGACAGATCTCAGGGTGAGTATTTCAACACTGGCAGCCATGGAACTGCCACCTTTCCCAAAGGCTCTATTATTACTGCTATGTTTAGGCTTTAATACTTGTTGGGCCTTGGACAAACTCAGAGCAAGACACAACAAAATGTGGGAGAATAAATGCTTAAAGCTACAACTCCTTCCACTAGATCTCTTTAATAAAGGAGCAGAGCCATGGGGACATAAAATAGCTTTCCCTACCATGGTTAGATGTACAAAAGGACTTGGCTGTTCCAGTGTCCTGGCTAGCACAGAACATTTACCCTGTGGTGTTTTAAAGGTGAATAATGAGAATCTGAACTTACTCAGGCAGCAGATTTATATGTTGCTGCACCCCCACATTTCAATATATTTTGTGGGGTTTTGAAAACGAGGTCCCACACCTGAATTACATTAGGAAAGACATTGAAGACCAACCAATCATTTTTCTCAGCAAGGACTCTTCAGACTAGGCAGTGTCTTCAACCCTTGTGCTGACATCACTGGGGTGGTGTGGTGGCCACTACAAAGAGTTTTATGTTCACTCCACCTGAATATGCTGTAATCCAGAAGCCAGGTGGTCTCATGGGTCTGATGGCGTACTCCAGTTTATACAAGAATCCCTACTAAACGCATAGTGCCTCAGCAAGAAAGCTGCTATAACCCTTCTGAAGTCAACCCATGGTGCATTGGTGAAATGTCATGTGCTATTTTCTTCCTGTGAAGGGAAGGAAGTGTGGAGGAAGTTTAGACAGTCCCACGGTAGGGCCCTCATTTCAATTGCATTGGAACAGAATCCTTCAGGTAAGCTTGGCCTCTACTCCTGTACATCTCTGAATTATGAGTGTTAGTACTTAGAGGAACCCTTAGTTTAGTGCAACATTCAGTTCTTCCCAGTAATATGTGATGAAAATTTGAGTATGGGTTTTGATTTAATTGCCTGGAAGCATGGCTCTCAGCACTTTTTCTTCTGGGTATCTGTTTGTGGCTGTAATTAAGAGAGAGACATTTAGGATCTGTTTTGCAACAGCCTGCCAAATTCTGGTGTTTTTAGATCCAGAAGGTGTTTTGGGTCCATATTTGTAGAAAACTACTCTCTTGTATTTAGTCTTTTTTTTTGGTATTTAGTCACATAATATCAGTGTTAGCAATGGCTGGTGAAGAAACCACTATTATTATTCATTAACTGCTCTCTCAGAGGAACCATATGTGCAGAGCAGAGGGAAAAGAGTACTGTTGTTTTTTAATACTGAGTCACTGCTACTGATTAAGTGTTTCTTTATATTTTTTTCTTTTTTTTTTTTTTTAAGAAAAAGATATGGAAAAAAGGTGTTTTTCTGAAGCCTAAATGTCAGGAGAATTGGTTTTCTCTAGGTGCCACAATGTCTTCAGAAAGTTTTAGTCCAGTGGGCCACAGTGATATCAGCCAGCACTTGTTTTAAAGGATATCTGTAAAAAATTCATGGTTAGATTCCTGCATCTCAGGTCACAGGAGAGTGTGACTATTAACAAGTTCCAGCTGCTTGATGGAGTTTCACCAGCCATTTGTGGATCTTTAAATTTTTTTTTAGGAAATCTTTAACTGCCTTTTTTTTTTTTTTTTCCAGGAGGTATATTAAACCTTTAAATCTCTTTTTTTTTTTTTTTTTTTTAAGTTCACATTAAATACTCCCTTTGTGTCCATGCTGAGGAAGTCTTTAATTACATTAGCTAAAAAAAAAAAAAACCAGAAAAAGAAGGGATAGTTCTGATTTTGCTCTCAGTTGTCTATGGTCGTGCCATCTCCTCTAGTCATGTTTTTTTATATTTCTTTTCTCAGCAAGGGGCCTGTTTTAATACGGCAGCTGATGATCTAAAAATGCATGAGCTATGTTTTATTATACACAAGGCACATGATATGGATGAAGGGCTCTCCTGGGCTGGCTGAGCTGTGCTCTGCTCGGGGCTGTGGAGAGCAGCTCCAGTCAAGCCTCGCGCTCTTTCCCTTCCAGGTCCCTGCTGGAGCCTCAGCAGCCACAGTGACTGTGGTGGCAAGGCAGCACCGTTCAGGCAGTACCTGAGTTCAAGGAGATCCTGCTGTGGCTCCTTGCAGTCTCATCCTGCTCCTCTTGCTGGAGCCAGTCCCGGCAGTTTGATGCCACCTAAGAATTGAACCCAGTTCCTCCTCCGAGCGTCTCTGCTCAGCGTTGTGCAGCTGCCAGAGCTGGGGCTCAGAACTGGCCTGTCTGCTCTGTCTCCATCACTGTTATTTCAGAGCAGGGAAATGCTGAATGAGAAAAACAAATAATAATGATGCTGGTTTTCTCTCTAAATTTAGGGGTCTAAAATTTTGGCTTGAAAATCTTTGCTTGGAAATTTGGGCCCAGATCATGAAGTGAGCAAACACAGTGACTTACTGTAATAGTGTGTTTGAATTTAAATGAGGGTAGGCAAAGGGATTTCTTCATTTAAAGTTGCAGTATTCAGAAATTGAGAGTCCCCTCAAAGATGCATACCATGAAGAAGCCACAAGAACGACCTTTTGCCAAGTGATTATTAGCAGCAACAAAAATACGTAAATTCTTTCCTGTAGATTTGGTATTTACCATATTTTTGTTCATCCTACTACGTACAAAGCCCAAAGACCCTGAAAATATATATGCATATAAAAATACAGCTGCATCAGATTCATGCAGATATGTATGTACTGTATATATATATATATATACATGCACATAAAAACATATATATGTATACATTCTATACAGAATCGTATTGTATGGTTCATCATTCTAGGTAAAGAAGACAAACACAGAAGAAAATAACATTTTAGTCAGTACCTATTCAGAATTTTATAGGAAATCTGGGGCATTGCCATGACAATTCCAGAAATGGTTAGTTAATACATTTTGTATTCTTGTAAACACCTACTCATTTATTGCAGCAGCCCTGAAAACTTATTAAGAGCACTCATTCAGTCCAAATATACTTGGAAAACTCAGAGCAACCTTCCTTCTTCTGTATAACTTTTGTTTTTCTCAACATAAATGTAAATTGATACCAATAAATAAGTTCTAGATACCATTAAGCTCTGCATGTCTGCAAAATTTGGTGCGAAATAGGAAATGCACCTGGAACTTTTTAGCTCTTACATAAAATTAATAATAAATGTTTTCTTGCCAACATCAATATGTTTATATTATGGTCATGGGACTCTCTCTGTTGCCTAAATTATTTAAGACATTAATTTTTTATCTCAGCTCAAGCCTACTACATAAAGTTGCTGAGTTCTCTATCAAAAGTGGTGGTTCAAATCAATTTGATGTTGCATTTTAATTAAAGTAGTGTTAGGACACATCTCACAGTCTTTACTCAGGCAGAATGTCCTGGATTAGTGAAAGCTTTCTTTCCCTTTGCTTTCTGTGTTTCCAGACAACTTTAGGTTGTGCCACTTAAGGCTAAGACACAGGAGAAAAGTTGAGGGCTCACTTTCATTCCCTGCTGTCAGTTATGTGCTCCTCCTCAATGCTCTTGGGTTGGGTGTGTTTCATGTGTGGAAAAACCCAAAAGACAAAACAGATGACTGTAAATTACTGATGGGTCTTCTGCTTCTCCCTGTTCTAGAGAACACACAGACCTTATCTCCTTTATAGGTGAGAGGATTTGTTAAGAAAATGAAAGTAGGGGTTTATCACTATCAGAGGAAAAGATTTATCACTATTCAGAGGAAAACTTTCCTCATGGACAGGCTAGCTAGCATCTGGGAAGTTCCCAGTGAGGCAGCTGTTCTGGAAAATATTGAGACAAAACAACATTTTTTTCCCCAAGAAAGCCCCAGCAAACAAGCCATCACAAGTAAGTGGCCTGGGAGCTGTGAAAAACTCTTTGAGCCACACTGACTTTTGAGATACCTGAATTTGAGTGATGCTGGCTCTTAGAGTGTATTGCATACATGCTTTTCTTATCCTGCTGGTGACTGTGGTGCAGGGGAAGAGTTGAGTAGCTGCAAGAGGACCAGTTGATCTGATCAACATCTCCCCACCATGGCTCTGAGGGAGAAAAGGTCTTGGCCATGTAAGTGCCTGAGCTGTCACAGTTTAAGAATTTTGATTAATCATCAGTAATTGACCACTGATAGATTAATAACTCAAGTATCTCCCATGTTCCTTCTGGTATCATATCAAGCCTGCATTCTTCTACACTGCATCATTATCTTCAGTTTATAGATACTCAATTCTATGAAGAAGAGCTACTTGTTACTATATCTAAATAAAAATATATGGTTACCTATGGTCAAGTGGGTTAAACCTAGCTGAACACAGGTGCCCACCGACACACTCTATCAATCCCTCATATCTGGATGGGGGAAATATAAGAAAAGGTTTTTAGGTCAAGATGAAGACAGGGAGAGATAATAATACTTGTTACCATCATGGACAAAACAGACATGTCTCAGGGATGTTAAGTTATTATTTATCAAATCAGAGCAGGATAATGAGAAATAAAAACAAATCTTAAAACACCTTCTTCCTAACTTTCCCTTCATTTTGGGTTCAACTTTGCTTCTTGATTTCTAAACCTCTTCCTGTCAAGCACCTCAGGTGGATGGAGAATGGGAACTGTGGTGAGTTCACCACACATTGTCTCTGCTTCTCCTTCTTCCTCAGGGGAAGGATTTCTCACACTTCCCCTGCTCCAGTATGGGTCCCCTCCTATGGGAGACAGTCCACAAAATTCTCCAGTGTGGAACCTTCTCACAGATTGCAGTTCTTCACAAACTGCTCCAGTGTGTGTCTTCTCCTTGGGCTGCAGGTGAATCTCTGCTCCACCATGAACCTCCATCAGCTGCAGAGGGACATCTGGCCCACCATGGTCTTCACCATGGGATGTGGGGGAATCTCTGCCCTGCTGCCTGGAGCATCTCTTGCTTCTCTGACTCTGATGCCTGACCCTGGTGTGTTGCTCTCACATAATTTCACTCCTTTTTGCAGCTGCAGTTTCCCTTGTACACTTTTCCTTCTTTGTTAAATCTGTTATCCCAGAGATGCCACCACCATCACTGATAGGCTCAGCCTTGGCCAGCTGTGGCAGGTCCATGTTGGAGCCAGCTGACATTGGCTCCACTGGACATGGGGGAAGCTTCTACTGGTTTCCCACAGAAGCCATGCCTATGGTACCCCTGCTACCAAAATCTGGCCACACAAACTCAATACATTACTTCAAACAATCATGAAAATCTCACAGACATTAAACAGAGGTTTAGCAAAGAAAAAGGACAAAATGAGCAATAGCCACCTGGTCATCAGATAATTACTGATCCAAGCTAAAACAAAGGTTCAGACAGGTGAGGACAAATTCAGATGATGTCAGAGTTGCCCAGAGAAGTCATGGAGTTGTCATCACTGGAGATGTTTAAGAAATGACAGGATGTGGCACTTAGTGCTATGACTTAGTTAACAAGCATTGCCCGGTCAAAGGTTACACTCAATGATCTTGAAGTTCTTTTCCTACCTAATTTTCTCTATGATTCTGTGATCATCATGCCTTTTTTCTTTGCTACCTTGTGCATTTACCTCCAACTTATCTCACTAAGAGATACATTTTCCATGTCTGACATTCTCTGATGTCTTCAGTAGCCTGCTTTCCTTCATCTGCAACATCTTTCACGAATTCTCTTTTGTAGACATGTTTCCAGACAGATGCAGTTGCTTGCTAAAGGTTCTCAGATTAAACTGGAAATCCTTTAAATTCTCTGGATTTAATACACATTAAGCTTTGTCTGCCATACATCTGATGGTCAGTAGTCAATGCGTTTATTAGTTCTTGATGAGTATGAATTAATTCAGATGACTGTTACTCCATGAAAAACAAAAGGAACCTCAAATATAGCCCAGATCTGCCTTCTGAGGACATTCTTCACAGATTTATCTTATGTAACTCATTTTACAGACTTTCATCTATGAAGTTTTTACAATACTTCTGCATTTTTACCATAAGAACAGATTTTAATATCTAGATTAAATCTCTTGCTGTAATTAATTCCTGCTGCATTCAGCCTATTCATCATGGATGTGGAGAACAGCACAACCCCTTCCACCTTGTTTTACTCTTTTCTGTGGAAGACTGTTCCAGCACAGCTTTCTATAAACAGTGTTCAGGAATCTGGGGACAGGACTAAAACTCCTGTAACAACTTAGGTAGTTGCTACCCATGGGAGCATGCTACCCATCCTCTGTAGCTGAATGGTCTCTGTGATTCTGTATACCCAAGTCTTCAGCCTGATGGCAAGAGTCAAAGTGCACTGGAATCAGTAGCAAGCTTAAGCCTTTACTGACTTAAGGGGCCTAAAAAATAATAAAGAACCCCTACTAGTGTTGACCTCTAACAGATGGTAGCAAAATGACTGCTACAGAAAACATTGTGACATTAGAATCACATCCGGCTTGGCAGTGCTGGAAGGGACTATACAAAATCCCATATAAAACCCCAAATGTCTGTGAATGTTTATAACTTAAAAGTCAGTGCAGGCTCTGAGACTGCTGAGACTGATGGATAGCTGTCTGAACACACTGGAGGAGAAGTGTTCCTCTGCCAGTCTCATCCTCTTTCTGGTTACCAGCACAGACACCTACCCTCTTCAGATCAGTTATTCTGGATCTCTGCTGCTGTGTGAAAAAGATGTTAGGAAAGGTTTTTTTCAAATTGCAGGCTGTTTTTTCCCCCTCCCTCTCCTGTGGCTGAAGCAACATGTTGTTTTCTTTTTTACAGAATACCTGACCCTTAATTTATTACTTGTGTCAGATTCCTTCTCATATGAATAGCAAGGTATGAGTTTATCCTTCTTTTTCTTATAATAGCGTAGGTGTAAAATATTTGTTAATCCTCTGCAATTAGGATATAGAGCAGGGCTTGAGTTGCTTCTCAGTGAAATCATAATCACAAATATTTCTTGTATTACATTATGCAATATGAAAGCTCTTGCTAATTCCGTGTCTCTGTGGAATGGGCATGTGTTTTGGCTCTGTAATCTCAAAGTTCAAGACTAGCATTTTTCTGATTCTTGTTGTCCTGCATCTCATAAGCTGAGTATTTAAGAGTAGCGTGTTTATTTATATATATTGCTGCTAATCCAAACTGTCTGCTAAACTAATCCCTTGTTAAAATGAAATCAAGTCAGCTATTTTAGATTACAAAGTTAAAACAATAGCTCAGCCAGACACTTCACACATCTGTTTTACTTTTCCTGGATAGGTATGTAGCTTTTCTTACATTCCTTCTCAACAAAACTGCCACCAATTAGCTATATTTTTCTTTCATTTTTCTATTGTGACCTAAGTCTTGTTTTCTTGGTTCTTTTGCTGATTACTTTTGAAATACTGGCTTTTTTACATGTTTGTTTTCTTTCTCAGTAATGCATTTTAAAATGGATAAAAATTTCATGCTTATTACTTGTTAATATGTTATCATATTCTATTACCCAAATTTGGACCAGAGGTAATTCCGATGTGGGAAATGCCAAAATAATACATTCTTGGAGATGAGATCTTAGACAGATATGGAAACCCAAAGTAGGCTTTGATTTACTTACAGTCTGAAGGAAATGAAGCATTACCATCAATGTGGTACATAGAGATTTTAACAGAAGATAACTTATTTCCAGCTTTACCTGCTGCTTTGATTTAAAGTATTTTTCACATCATCTAATTTTTCATAAGCTTTCACATGTTTAAGGTTTGGCTTTTCTTAAGGGACTGTATAAGTTTTCATTTTGTGCAGAAACCCCCCTCTTATTTAGTGAGTTTGCCAGGCACTTTGAAATTACATCAGGTGAAGGTTGCTCCAGTTTCCTGGAGCCAAACAGTTGGAACAATGGGGTTTACCTCTCCCCTTTTTAATAAACTGCTTTTTTGACTAGTATTCTGAGAGGATGCCACTGCTTCAGCCAAGGTTTTGCTTCAGGTCCAGTTTGATTTGATATAATTTTATGTATCCACTTTTTTCATCATCCCTCTTTGAAAAGTGGAGAAGAGGCAGGCTGACCCCATCTCATTCTTGTATTTAAATTTACATCAATTGCTTGGAGATTATCAGCTGAGAAACTTTCAGGGCTTACCTCTCCCAGAAATGTGAGTGACTGTGCATCATGGAGAGCTGGGAACAGTTATTGGATCCTTCATACTACAGAGAAACTAGGGCATAGAGAAAGGGTAGAAGGTAATTTCAGACTGCTCTTTAGCACAAGGGTGTAACACTGTATCACTCTATGATGTGGTCAGAAAGCTGGTCCAGCTTGTCTCCCTGGGCTTGTGGGAGCCACATCTGGGTTCTGAGCACAACTTTCCTCTCAGCATCACTTCTGAGGGTAAATGTCTCTTGCTACTGAGCACTGTTCTCCTGTGGGTGCTCACATGTACACATTTCCATCACATTCCTTGCAGGTCTTTTAGCCCCCATGCCCAAATCCCCATGCTGCCTTGAATGGTGGCACATGGTCTTCCATTTTATTAGTAACACATGCTAACAGGCTTTAAATTCTGCAGGTTCTTCACAAGAACACGTGGTTGCAGCCTTGGACCCAGAAATAACTGTACTACTCACACAAACTACTCCATGAGATGTGAAAAGACTACTTGCCTTCTCAAAGGCGGGCCAGGAGAGCACGGCCAGCACAGGCAGGGACTGCACAGCCTCTCTGTCAAAGGTCTCCATCTCCTGTGGTAGCTTTTTAGCTGCTACCCTGCAACTGCCTCTGATATGAGGTCAGAGTTGTTGGCTCCAATCTGGCCAATACACTGGGGGTGGATAAGACGGGAGATTGCATCAGGCTCATCATTCTTTTCTCTAACAAAGCCCAAACCCTACTGAAATCAGGACCTTGATAAGTCAGTGGTCTTTACATTGGGACATCAAGACATCTTCATGTATACTATCATTTTGTGGGAGTAGGAGGCTCTGAGTAAAGTCAATGAGAGGGAAAAATAACTCCACAATGAAGCTCAGCTAGTCCCTAATGATAAGCTTCTTCATGCCCTATGTACAAGAAGCCAGCAATCCCTTCTGGCTGCTATCTCTCGGGGTCTGGCGGGAGTGGCTGCCCACCATGGCAGACAAAACTTCCAAGACATATGGTTAGATTTTTCTGCTTTCTGTATTTCAGATGTTCTTGGTTGGAGGAGTGACTTCAGCAAGTCACTGGTGTCAAAATGATATACAAATGATGCACCTTCCTTCCAGACCTGCACACACACTCTGAGCTGCAGTCCCTGCAGGCAGAAGGGCAAATTAGTGCCGCAGAGGACTGCCGCAAAGGTCATGACCTGAGCCAGTGCCACAGTAGAAGCAGATGGCACACCCTCTCAATGTGTTAAAGCTAAGTTTGACAATGAGGACACGTGGAAATCAGCAGGAGTTTGCCTGTGTAATTTTTATAAATTTGCTAGAGCACGAGGAGGCTGTACAGCCTGGATCAAACTCAGCTGTCACAGCTCCAATGACACTCTATACTCTTTCAGACCATGTGTCTCCCAGCACCTTGTGTCCTTCCTGCACTGATCCTCTAAAACCTGCTTAGATCTGTTCTCCAGGAATGGGAATCACTGCCTCAGCTGTCTTTCCTGACAGCTACATCTGAGCTACTCAATGCTCTGTAGGTGATGGAAACAAATAAGCGCTTACAGCATGTGGTTCATATGACTTCTGTTTTTGGAGGAAATGAATTTGGTCTTATAAGTGCCCATTTTTTTTCATCAGCTTTAACAGGAATTTCGAGTAGCTTGCTCTGACACAGAGGTCTTATTTTGGAAGAAAATTAAAACTATTTCAGCACTCTGAATGTGAAAAACACCACACAGAACCTGTATAATGATGGGTTTTTTTAGTGAAGGATTGTTAATGCACATGGCTTGTTAAAGCCATCATTTTGTACACCTGGAAAACTTTCTGGATGGGCTGTTATCTACTTTTCTATTATCCCTGTACTGTACAGGCATGTTCAATCCTTAATGAAAAATGTGCAACTGGATCAGGGTATTAATAATTTGTTAAGCTGCTCAAAAGGGGTAGAGGAAAATTTCAGCAAGTCTGCCATGCCCTGTTCTATTGACCTCCTCTTTTCATCAGTAAAAGCAGCAAATAAGAATTAGCAGGGGGTTATCTTCTTAGCTTATGCTAACTCTCTTGCTGGAGAGGAAGATATTTCTTAGCCTACTAAGCAAGTATGTAGTGTTAGTTTTATGAAGAAACAGGTTTTGAGAAAGACCATGGCATTCAGAGGAAGGTACCCTCTGTCTTCTGATCACAATAATTTTTCCTGTGCTTATTACAGTTAATGTCCAGGTGTCTCTCTGAACTGCTGCAAAGAGTTGCTGTCAGCATGCTGTGACCAACAAATATATAGTATATGAGTATAATACACTATGTAATTTAAATATATGAGTATATAAATATACTGATAGTGTGTCTCCTGACTGTGATAAGTGTATATGCAGTGACAGACTAGGTGATGTCCCAGCCATGCTTTTGCTGTGACATCCATTAAAACTTACAAGAGAGTCAGCCCTAGATAATACGCTCAAGGAAATGTCGTATTGGTGGTTTGTGTTGAAATAACGTGATGGATTTCTGACATTGATGAAAACAGGTTCTAGTATGCCATTTTGGACAACTGTGCCAGAATATTCACCCTGATTGTTGGCAGAAGTCACATTTAAAACACTTTGTATTCCCTTCTTAGACATATCTGTTGTTCTTGTAATATGATTTTATGTTGTCAGAGCATATAAGTTGAAGGATAGTGGACATGAAAAATTCAGTGATTCCTGTATTCCATTTTTAAAATATGAAATATTCTGTATTATCTCTTTTCCAAATCTCATGATACTTTGGTGATCCCCAGTGCTGCAAGGTCTGCTTTTTTCATCCATGTTTTCTCCCTAGGCAGTGCTTATGAAAGGAAAGTGTGAATATGGCTTTCTAAGCTGCTGTGCTACCAACAAAATCACAAAGGTATTTTAGAGCTCAGTTTCTGTTAAACAGTTGAACTTACCCAAGTGTCAGAAAAAGTTCTGTGACAAAGTATGTAATTTTGAACAGATGAAGTGGGCGAACCTCCAGATCCTAGAGGCCTTCCTACTGACTTCTTGTCTCTCTGGGAAGCACTGAAGCTATAATAAGAAAAATAGAGAAGGGACAACCAACATTACCCCAGACTTCTTACAGCTGCACAAACCAAACTGAGCTTCACGAGAGATACCAGAAAAGAATGAGCTGCAGTAAATAGCTACAACCATATCTGTGACTGCAATCTGGCAGTGCTTTGCATCACCAACATGCCATTTAGGAGCTGTGGTCTTTGTGCCTGGCAATTTCTTCTTGATGTTTTTACATGATGTCAGTGCAAGTAGGTCTCTGAGGCACTCATGACATGCTCCAGCGTCTTCAACTGTTCATGCTGTTGGGTCTCAGGGGCTTCAGGAGAGGCATATTGCAGTGGTTATCTTGACTGAAGGCAACACCTTGTCCAAAATAACAAGTTGAATCCTTAGTTTATTCCTTATGTTTACTGATTTGTTTGTCTTTTTTTCCACACAAGAATTCTTTTTCCTGTAAGTTTTGTTAATTGAGAAGCTGATATTAAACTGTTTTTTTTTTTCTCAATCCCATCCTTAAAATAAAAAAGAGTAAAAAACATGCTTTACAAGAAGAGGAGGACACTGCATGGGATGGGGTTTGGGAATAAGGAGGGAGAAAGAAGAAGAGGAGGAGGAGGAGGAGGTGGAGGAGGAGGAGAAGGAGGAGAGATGGTTGTGCAGATTTCCTGCCCACACTTCAAAAGGGGCTCTCTCCTCCTGTATTATTTCCTTTCCCATTAGCTTCACTTTGTTGGCTTATGGTTCCAAAATGCACCAGGAGTCAACTCCAGTGCAAACCTGATATTAAAAACTAACAGGCTAATGCCAGGGAAAACACACTCTGCTCCTGGTTTCAAAGACAGATTTTCTTTTTTCATAAGTGCAGCCATGCTTTTCTAATAAAAATTCATTAAACAATGGTTATGAAAGATGAAGGGTGGGGGAGGGGGAAGGGATATAATCAAGTGAGTCCCTTTGAACTCACTTGAAAAAATACAAAAGCAAACAACCAAGCTGTTAGTGTCACACATTTCCCTTATGAACAGAGAGGCCTATCCAGGTTTGCTCGCAGTCCAGGGAATAAAGATGAGTTAGGCACCTTATCTAAACCTCTCCCTCCAAAAACTGTAGGATTTCTATTCTGTAAACATGGATGTGGAGGCTCTTTTGTGTTGCTTCAGTTTACATTATTGTGGGTCTAAACGAGCCTCGTAGAGACTGCTTAATTCGTTTATGTAAAGTAAAAACAAATGTAGAAGCCCTCGCTATTTTTTATTGTTAACATCCCATTGGGAGGCAGGAGAGTAAATATTTTAGAAGTTTAAAGCAATCTACTTAAGCTTAATAATAATGCTGGGTTTCAAGTAACAGAGAAGACTACAAGTCACTGGAAGATCAAAGATTATGCTGAGTTTTATAGCAAATCTGGGCAAAGATCTCCTGGGAGGGGTAAATCTTCAGAACTCTCCTTTCCCAGTCTTTCATGGTGATCATTTGACATCTATGGAACAAGAAAGTGAGGAAGAGAAAATTCAGGCAGTTCTCCTGTGTCCAGAGAAACAGAAGACTACAAAACTGAAGGAATGCTGACTTTTTGGCGAGTTTATATCTTAAAAATTATAAATTGAAAAAAAAAAAAAAAAGAAAAGGAGAAAAGAAAAAGAAAAAGAAATGTCTCAGAAATGTTTTTTTTTTTCCTTGGGTCAGTTTGTAATTGCATGTTAACTGACTTTTGAGTGAGTCATCTCTAAACAAGATTTCTGGCAATTTTCCTGGGTTTATGTTAAGCGCTTGTGCTTGTCAGCAAATATTCAGAATAATTTTCAGAATCATCTGTTGAGAGACATTAGACAATCTTTACACTCTTCCCAGCAATGCTCTCCCTTTCATCTGAAATGAGAAGAGTGCTACATTTTGAGCCATGAGCATGACTGCACATTTAAAAAAAATAAAAAAGGAGGGAGAAAAGAAACAATGAGCAGAAGAACTGATAATGAGAGATGCCACATAACAATAGTACTATCAGGTATGTGTGTCTGTGGATGTGTTCAGGGGGTTGATATTTAGAGAGCATAATCAAGAATCTCTAACATAGGAACAAAAACTGGGCCACATTATTTTCCCATGGCTGACAAACTTTCCACTGGACCGGCTTCCAATTATAAAAACACTGGAGTCCTCAGCCATTACACCAAAGCTTGTAAATTTCCTAATGAATATTTAAAATAACCCTATGGAGTTTTTTAATGTTAATGTATTTCAGCCTTTGACTAACACGAATATCCTACAGGGTTACCATCGTGTTTAGCTACATGGTTAATTCCATTCTTTTATTTTAATGCTAAAATGTAGTGCCAGAGAAAAAAAGAATAAATCTTTGTTTCATCTTCTCCTGGTGTACATTTTCTGTTATTGTTTGATTTTTTTTTTATGCCACAGTGAAGTTCTAGACAAAGAGCAGATGCACACAGCCAGCTCCTTTCTAGGCTGTCTTACAGCACAAAAGTGACATGTGCACTCCCCCCACACCCAAAAAAGCAATTATTGAAAATCAATACCATAATAATGGTGAGCAGTGCTGTGTTTTTTCCTCAATAGCCAATTATGAGCAATTTACTAAAGTTGTCAACTCGTGGCAAAACAAATAGTGTTAATAGTATAGATTTCATAAAGAGCTATCTGTCTTGTTATTGCTGCAGTCTGAGCAGTGTTCCAAGTTCAGGCTGGTAATGGAGCAATAACTCACGCAGCGATGGAGGGAGTACCATCACCAGCACTGGATGCCTTTGGAGCAGGGGGAACTGAGCACTGCTGCCATGCAATATGTCCAAATGTGATTCCCTCCCCATAAATAACCACCACCTTTTTATAGGAAAGGTGGGCGACCATAATACCTAGAAATTTCTTGAGTGCTTTTGGGGTGTTTTAAGACATTGTGATAAACTGTTGTGGTATTTTGAGAAGAATTTTGGGACTGTGAAGTTAATGCTGTGTTTTTGATCACTAACTTCAGGCCTGAATGCAGGCAATCCAAGTCAGGTGTTTGCATAGTATCTATCACAATGGGAACTTCTCAGGGCTACTGGCATGCCATTATGAGCCAAAGTAGTATGAAAGTGATGTTAATATAGTAGATAAAAATTTGGTATCAAATCAAACAGATTTCTTTCTTTTGATGACAATTCTCCTAAGCCAAGTTCTGTCAAGGTACTTTAACTCTGGGAAGTTGTCTCTCATACATTGCAGCAAACATGACAGACTCCACCTTCTTGAGAGACACAGGGCTGATCCTGGCATTTCACACTCACAAGAGAGTTCTTGCAAAACAGGGCCATGTCCTGCTTTTCTGTGACAGAAAATGGTTGCAGAGAGAAGGGAAATAAAAATCTCTGTGACTCTGAGGTGTTACCACCAGGAGAAAAGGTGTGAAGTAGTCAAGTTCCTTTCTCTAGTCCATGGAAAATTTGCAGAAATGAAGGATGCTCATGTTGGGTCAGACATGCTGTGTATGTTTGCACAGTTGAGGTTCATGATGAGTGGAGTTTTTGTTTATATCCTTAAAAGTATGCTAAAATGTATTCTGGTGCTAGCCAGAATGCTGATTATGCTGGTGCCAGCATGCTGAGAGGAGGCCCATCTCGTGGCTAACCTGTCCAAGTGGCCCATGTTCCTGCTGAAAGCCCCCAGAGGACGGGCAGGACTGCAGTGAGCACATGCCCACCCAGGCTGAGCTCAGCCCTTTACTTCAGTCCAGCTTTGAGGCCTTGAGTTTCAACCTGAACTATAAAGCTAGGGTCCAGCCCAGATGATGAATTAAAAAGCCCTTTGGGGCATGAGAATTCAGACTGTACTCAGGTTTCTTTGTGTTCCAACTCAGCTGTTCTCAGCTGTGGCTTCTCTAGGAAGCCACCATTCCTTGTCCCAGGCTTTGGCTCTGCCTAGGTGCAAAAACAGAGTGTGGGAACACAAACCAGTGTCAGCAACTGTTCACTGCTGTGAATATATGAAGGACAGTTGTCCACAGAGAGTTTTCAAGCTGTGTCCACCTTCTGATCTCTAAGAAGCACATAATCCCACAACAGTAAGGTGTTGCTCCAGGAACAGAGGGAGAGGAAAAACAAGCCTTCTTGTAAGCTCCTACTCTTCCTTCCCTCTCAAAGATGTGTGCATGTGTGTGTGTATACTTAGTATTTAAATTAACTTTCTTCCATTTTTATCCCTTCCTTACTAAGCACCGGAGGAGTGACACTGGCCTTCCCCTTGCAAGGAGCTAGCAACAGCTGTGTCTGGTGCAATGTCTGCCACACACATGTGGTGCTCCCTACGACTGTCTGGTGAGGGTCTGAAGACAGAAGCAGCACTTGCTGGCAGTTTTTAGACACTGATCTGCTTTCTTTTAATGCATCCTGAGCTTTGGAGCAAGTGCATGCTCCAGTCTCCCTCCCTAGGAGAAGCTGTAAGTGGAAAAGGGGTGCCTACACTGGGAACTCACTCCAAATGCTCCCTTAAGCTGCCTTGTCTGTTTTAATCTGCAATCCCCTTTCCCACATACTGGAACAGCTGCTCTGCTGCAAATTCCAGCTGGTGCTCATGGGGTGCCTTTAAACGCCTTAAAGTGTTTCTCTGCTGGAGACTGTGAACATCTCCTCTGCCATAATCCCATCTGTGTGGCAGGGGTGGGGAGTTAGTGTCCCAACTTTTCTGGACATTTTATCAAGAAAATCCTTCTGGAAAATAAAGGGTTGATTTTTTTTTTTTTTCTTTGTGCCTAATCTGTTTCTAGCTAAGCTAAACCTGGCAGGCAAATTTTAGGTGCCTCTTGAAGTGTTTGCAGACCTTTCTAGCATAGAGGACGAAACTGGTTTTGGGAAAATAAAAAACAGCCTGCACGTGGAGGAGAAATTGGAATCAATTTTTCATGTTAGGTTTAAAGTCTGTTTAAAGTTGAGGTTTGAAACTGAGATGTAGAATCAAGTATGGTAGTGCTGAAACTGTGCTGAAACTCTGTTCCATGAGATTTCTTCACTAGCCCACATAAATTCTAGAAGCCAGATAGCCTTAAAGGATTTCTATCATCCTGGGTTGTAGAGGAAAGAAAGTTGGAGTTCTTGGAGTCTTGTCTTGTTGTATTTGTTGTGACACTGAAACAGAATGGGAAGTATCCCATTACTTAAAAGTGAATGGATGGATGTGAGGATTTATTTAGCAGACCAGAGCACTCTCCAAAGCCATTTAAAGAGATGAAGTGAGGAAGAACTCTTCAAATGATTTCATAGATGAAGCTTAGTGAGACAGTGCTAATGAAATTTGGCCAAGATGCTGTCACTAGTACAGCTCTTCTTGAGCAAAGAATCTTGTGATCTTTAACTGATCATAAGCTGTCAAAGGCAGAAGTTAGTTTTGCCAACAACAAATGGATAAACTGGAGGTGTGTCACCAATGAACTTTGCATTATTATCAACACCATTTTTCCAGTCATGACCAGAGCAGCAAGATAAGTCTGAGTCATAAGGAACACAGCATATCACACAAGTAATTCACTGGATCTTCTTTTCCACACACACACACATACCAGGGTAGAAAGTCTAGAGAAAACTGCAGATGGAAAATGGAAGATCAGAAAATCTAGGAAGGAAATACTTCATATAGGAATCCATCAGTTTGGAAAATGTTGCTGTTACTAGTCACTACATCTCTATCTATTAGTAGATGATGGATTTTGTTACTGTTTTTGTGTAACTTTTTCTCAAGATTGCTTGCCTGAAAATCAGGTGGCATATTGCGAATCCTTGTAGATCAGACTGGTTCTCTCTGCTTCCACGTCTACAGGACAGTTGTCCCTCTTGGCTTTTCTCCAACATCTGCTCCTACAAGGAATCCTCACAACATTTCACTCTAGGCCCTCAATATGCGTCTTAAATTAGTAGCACAGACTCATGTTTCCTCCTGTGGCCTCCTCTAGATGGCCAAACAGAGTATGAGCCCCAACTAGATGCTGTGGATGGTCCTCTGGAGCAGCATGTCTCTCCTTGTCTGTTGGTTACAAGGAAGTCCTAGAACTTCTATTTTGGTGCCTCAAGTTTGCAGGCCAGTGTGAGTAAACTTTCTCTGTAAGTTGTGGACTACTAAACCCATCTCATCAGTGATGCTGTCTGTGAAAGGGTGCTGCTGGTAATGCACCATTTGGAAAAAAACCAGCACTAAAACTCTTTGTCTTGAGTAATTTATTTCATACACTGCCTCTTTTCTGGTGTGTGAATTGTGTGTTAATAGCTTGCAGTTTTCTCACATTTACTGGTTATTTGAAACTATTGTCTGAATAATTTCTATGAATAATTCTTCATCTGTAGGTATTTCACACTCATTTCACTGGGATTATTTGAAAACTGAAATTCATCTTTCAAGCTGAGTTAGTTTTTATTGGTCTCATGGATCATAAAATGTATTTATTTTCATGGAACTGACTGTTGAAAAATAGCATGTATTGTCCCATGAAGAAAGACATTTGGGTGCGTGATGAGCAAATCTCATCTGCTTGTAGGTTCTGTTTGGTTTGCTTGAATGAACTATCATTCACAGAAACAACCATGATATTAAACAAACTCATCAGCTCACCTAGCACAGCCCCCTACAGTCTTGGGTAATCATGCAGTAATTCAAACATTTGAGTAATGATACAAATACTTACAGATTTTTGGGGTATAAATTAGCTGGGAAAAATTTTTGTTACGCTTTTGATCAAGTTGTGGGTCCTGAAAACATTTGTCTCCTTCTTGTGGACATTCTATTTCTCCTAAGTCTGGTGGATGTCGCATGTAGAAAATTTGGAGAGAAAAAGATAAAAGGAATATAAGAAAGGTAAGATGTAAAACTGGAAGGAGTCTCAGGTCCCTGCCATCACCAAGTCTAGGCAATATTTTAAAGAGGAAAAGTTAAATATTTATAAGCCTTAGAGAACAGTTTATTTTGGATTAGTTTTGCATATGAAAGTTTGGGTTGGTTTCTTTTTATCTCAGGAGGCTCTGCTGTGCCTGCTAGTCACTTCTCTGCAGGAGTACCTCAAGGAACTTCTTATTTCTTTTGTGAGTAAACTGCAAACATTCATATCAGCTGGCTGCTTCTTGTCCAGAAGTGAGACCATGTGTGGAAGTCCATTTTAATATTTAAGGATTTTTTTTATAACAGCAGTATCATGCTGTATGGCATATTCTCTTCATTCACACTGGAGAAGTATTTTTTTTTTTAATGTATGGTAGTGCTAGTGAATACAAGGAGGACAGAAAGTGTTTTATTCCAGCCTTCAAAATGCTTACCATTTAGTAACAAGTGATAAACAATCCGGTATCATCTACACCTCATCCAATTTAAATCTCGGGAATCAATTTTTAAGAATCACTGTTTAATTAATCAATTCAGACTCTTGTTTCTGCATTAAAAGTAGCCAGGTCTTAAATGTTCAGTGTCTTTCGAATGTTTTGAAATCTCCACCATATTAATATGAATATGATATGTTATATCCACTGTGTACCATGGATATAACATTTCTGTGCTCACTATCTATACTGTCTGGGTCCTTTGAAGACTATTTCCCTAAATGCAATGTTACTGTAAAACAAAGAGACTTTGGATGTGAATTCAAGCTCTCTTTTTATTCACAGATCCCCAGCAGCCAGCTGGCTGCCCAGCACAGTCTGAGACAGTCGCTTATGGCAGTGCTACTGCAGAAATGTATTTGGAATATGTCATGTCCAAAACCACCGGTTTGCTGAATGGAGTAATACTGGGGGCACACATTACCTGCTGTGGGATGCCAGGAAATCATGGAACTGAAGGGACCATGGTGTCTGTCTCAGGCTGGTGTGTGTTTATCTAAGTTGCTGTGATGCTAACATCATTGACTTGTTAAACAGTCTGTTCTGGTGCTCCACAGTCCCTGCTGTTAGAAAGAGACTCCTAGATATATCTTGGATCCTTCTGTCTATTACTTCTGCCCACAGTTTGCAAGTTCTCAAACACAGGTACGAGGAAGAGATTATCCTCCTTTCAGAGGAGACCTTTTGCACGTCTTAAGGCCCTTTCTGAGTTTCTTCTCATGTTTATTTCCTAAGTACTTCAGGTCCCTTCAGTACTTCCTTCATTTCAGGTTATGTCCCCTAGATTCTCATCTTTGTTAGTCTTTAAATTATACCTTCTTACAGTGCCTGAATAACAGATTCTCATGGTGACTTGCCTGCTAATGTGAAAGGAACTGGAAAACTTCATCTTGTGAAGAGTGTTTTTTTTATATAAAGCCTGGTACACTGCTCACTTCCTTCAGAATTATCTTGATGTTGTTACCCTGATGCTAATTCAAAGATAATTCCTGATAGTATTACTAATAACTTCTGAATTAAACCGCTGCCAATTTCTAGCTGACTGTGCTTGAGTAGCTTAGCTGATACATGGTCATTTCACTCTATCATGTAGTACCTATCTTCTACAAAACATTGCCAAAAACTTGACCATTTCCTTTAACTGTGTGTGAGCACAGCTAGACAGAATATTTGGTATAGTACTATTGCCATGAGCTCAACTTGAAGAAGTGCAGCATATATTTAATACTTGAAAGGCCTCTAAAACAAATAGCTTTCCTCAATCCCACAGTGAGGAAAAAGATGATTTTCAATATATAAATTGTCATTTTGCTTTCAGCATTAGGTTCTTGCAAGCTGTGTCCTGGTTATACATGAGGGAATCCCACCTGTGCATAACAGTGCTGCAGGATTTGATAACAGGTGAGGCCCATACACAGTATTTGCAAATGGAGACTGTGAGCTGGAGGAATACGCAGTGCTGCTTTGCTACTTGTGGACACAACTCCAGACAAGGTGGTGGGGTGAGCTAGTCACCTGTCTCTGCTATGGCAAATATTTGAACATCTGCAGAGAAAAGAGAAAGGGAGTTTCTCTTTTTCAAAACTTTCTATTCACATCTCATTTGTGGCTTTTCTAGGCATTACACTAACCGCAGACTAATAAAGAGCCAAACAGGACAAAAGGTTATCAGCAGGAAGAAGACTCAGTGGCATTAATCAGCTTTAGGGGGGAAGATGCTGAGTAGGTATCAGGAACCCATGGGCTTTTCCTTGCCTCTGCCACTGCCTTGCCTCCCAGCCCAGTGCTCCTCTAACCATCTTGCACGTGAAATTTAAGACCTGGGACTTTCTCTTGCTCCATGCTTGAATAGTGCTTAATAACAGCCTGTACTACTGTAATATAAAGTAGAGTAATAAACCTCCATCAGACACCTTTTAGAGAGCTGTTCAATAAACAAGTAGGAAACAACATGATGTAAGGTGCAATTTACAATAGCCCCCAAGTATTTATGCAGTGTGTATAATGATGTCGTGACCACAGACAGCTGACCTCACAATACATTATGCCAGCTGCAGAAACTGCACCAGTTTCAGAAACAAGAAAAAACTATGATTAGGAAATCCCCTTGAAAGTAAACTGCTCTGTAACTATCTGCCCCTGAGCTGCCTGTAAGTAACTTGGCAAACAAGTTGATATTTTTAATGTTGGGACTTTCAACAGGAATGGGATCCAGCTGCTCGTGCCAGTGGTTACTACTGTGACTGTTTTTGCTCTCTTAAATATCTTTTGGTTAATTTTGTGTAACTCTGAACTCAGCTAGTCACCATAAACAGGGAACTATTTTAATTTCTATTTTCAGAAGGGGAGGTGCTTACCAGCTCCTTTCAGACACCAGATATGGTTAATAACTGTATACCCATCTGCTTTGCCACAGTACATCTGTTTCAGTTTTTGCTGGTTTTGATACATCTGAAGTGTTTGATCATTTGTGCAGGTGTACAAGCAACCACAGAAGAATGAAGATATGGAAATTTCCCAAGGCAATAACAAGCAAGATATTTTCTTCTTTTTACTTACTCTGAGACCCAAAGTGTGGTAGAGCTTAGGTGGTCAGCTGTAGGCACAGGAAGGGTATTTTTGAGGTTTCAGGAAACTCTGAAAGGTGACTGTTTACTGGAAATAAACACAAAGCTCTGACTTGTGCCCAAATTCTCTTGAGGTGTGAGGAGTGAAAGGCTTCCATCCCCTTTCAGTACCTCAATAGCGTAAAGCCTCACCTCTGCAAGCACAGGCACACTTCAGTTTGGAGAGGTGACTGAAATGTCTACTGACAGATCCTTATCAGCTACTCCATTTATGTACCAGTAACTGCAGATCCAGAGGAACAGGTAATTCTGAGCTGGCTTTAACAACAATCACAATTAGTGATGGGGCAGATAGTGGTATAGTGATGGGGCATGAGCTACCCACCTTTGAACTCTGTCTTGTCATGGCTAGATGGCTGTCTTTGCAGCCCACCTACCTGATTTAGTTTAGGGATAAAATTAGGGATATGTATATGCTTTCTGTGAATAGTGTGTGCATTGTCATCTGTAAGCAGCTGGAGGTGAGCCTGCTCCCAGCTGAGTTTATGCTATCTTGGAAGGAGAGGAGAGTAGTGAAACCCTTGACATCAGCTTCTGCTGATGCTACGCAGTGCAAGATGACTTTGGTTCGGTCTGTTTCTGCAGCACAGAGGGAGGTTTTACCCTTTAATTTGTGTTCCTGAGGTCAAGGAGACTAATTATGGCTTTCTGTTACTCTGGGATTCTTGGTAGCTAAATAGGTGTGTTGGACTTCCATTCCTTTCTCCATCCTGCTGCAAGGCAGACAAACCCAAATCATTTATTTTCTATATGGGAAGCGGGTGCTTAGTGAATGGCATAAATCCTATAGAGCTAGGGAAAAAAGCCCCTGAAGAGTCAGTAAAATAGATGCTAGGGAAAAAAAAAATACAAATCAGTAATTCTGCCACCAGGCACCTGCTGGCATTGTCAGCAAAATTTAGTAAGAGAGGTGTACTGAGCCACATGTTTTGCAAATGCTTTTTTTCGAAGCCTGTTATAGGTCTCTCTGCATGTTTATTTATTACTGTCATCACAGCACTTCATTCAGGCTTTTAAAATGATTCTGAAAGGCAGGAGGTTTAACATCCACAGGTCTGATGTCATGCTTTAACCTCCAGAAGCCTACTAACAAGGGCAGCAGCTGGGTGACATTTCCCGCAGTGTTCCAGCAGCATGTCTCTTAGGCCGCCTAGAAAACTGTTTGGGGTGAGAGGAAGAGGTCGTCTGCACACTCATACCATCAGTCCTTGACCTTTCTGTTGACAATCACAAGATGTCCTTTCTGACAGCTGCAGCAACAGAGCTATTTTGTGATAGGGACACATGTCCAGGCTGAAATCCAACTAATTTCATCTAAGCTGCAGAGCAGCTAGCAGAAACTTAGCACCTTTTGGCTGCTCCAACAACTGCTCTGGTTTTGAACTAGTGGCCTTTTGGTGACAGGCTCTGATATCCTATTACCAATTCCCAAGCCATCCAGCTCCTCTGAACACATGCACACTCAAAAAACAATTACATATAAATGTAAATGACTCTGAAGTGCCAAGTGATAGAGACGTGACCTTCACCTGGGTCGGGTGGCTTGTGCGAGACAGCGTGAGCTGGAGGTAAGCTGACACCTACAGTTTTGTTGTCTTGGCAGCTTCAGAAACAGACCCTAGCCCCACACCCTTGCTGCCCTTTTCTTCCTTTCACCTGCACCCTCCTCATGGACAATAAAAATGAGATGCAATACATCACTTTTTTGATGGCTCTATTTTCAATAGAAATTGGAGATCAGGAACTTGAAATGACTTGTGAGATTTACATTCATCTGCTGTATCAGGTTGTTAAGAAGCTGTAGCTCTGGTCACTTCAAAGCACTTGTTATTTTGAAAAATTGGCCAGAACTTCAGCTGGTGTACATCAGCACAACTGTGTTGCTTCAGTAGAGTTGATTTACTCCAGCTGAGGATATGGCCTTATATCATATGGCTGTTTCTTAACTTAAAAGTATATATACAATGCTGCTGAATGCAAACATTGGGAGTAAAGGATAATTCTTTGTAGGAGGATCTTGCTCCTGATAAAGACATTTATAGTAAATGATTAGAAAATTATGTGTCCCTACATTTTCTAAGCATGCCACGTTTGGATATAATTGTGTTACTTTGAATATTATTACTTCCATTTACAAAGTGAAATTCCAGCCCTGCTCTTTGAAAATTTGTCCCCTTCGTACTTCGTAAATCATGATTATACTATCACAGTGGTTACCAGTGGACCCTGAGGGTCAATGGACTGCTTCTAAGAGAATCACAGAAAGTAACTAAGGAAATCAAACCTATTGTTAATGATGCTGAATTCATCATGCAAGGATGTGCAGCACCACTGAAAAATGTTTCAGGGATTGCAATTTGTAAAAAGCTGGAAAGCATTTTCATGAGGTTATATTTCTCACCACCTTTCTCATTGTTTATCTTCGTGTTCTGGTCCCACTTAATATTCAGTCTCTTTCTGACAGTGTGTTTATGTTTTCTTTCCTTTCATAAGACAGGATCTTGGATCTTTAAAATCTGTCTGCCTGACCTGCCTGCAGCCTATAAAGCATCAGCAAATGTTAAGATATTATCCCTGTCCTCAGAGCTTCAGAAGTGGCCATCTGTGGTGGCACCTGAAGAAGGCTTTTAGGACAGAGTCATTTGTCAAGATGTGATACTCCCATCCTAACAAATCAAGTGCTTTGTAAGTTAGCTGTGTTTTACTTAGGCTATTTAGATATTTGCCTTTCTTTTGCTTCTACTATAAAAGATCATATTTTTGTCTTTCAGCTGAATATGTGCCTTACATAATAGTGTTGATCTTGGTGAAAACCCTATCAGAAACCCACAGCAAAACGCTGAACCACATTTATAGTAAAAATGTAATTTCTTCATCAAACAATGCACAGTGTAGACAAAGTGCCTTTAATAGCACCCTGAAACAATGCCCACCTGGATAAAGGGAAACTCTCTGCCCCTGAGCAATTTCTTTGTGCTGTGTCCAAATTCTACCATCAGCAAAGCATGCAGCTCTCTGAAGGGGTTTTCTCACTTGCTTTTTCATCCTTTGCTTCTCCCTGGGTTTTTACGGCTTAGCTGGGACAGAGGGAATGCATTTCCTTCAGGCACCTCATCAAACAAGGACTTCAAAAAAACAAAAAAAAACTCACTTCTTGCTGGCTATTTTGAAATTGGAGTCAATTTAAAATTTCCAGGACAGATTCTCACACAGGCTGACATATTCACTATCGAATCAAAAATCCTTATAATGAATACCAGGATGAGTAACGATGAGAATTAAATGCACATATCATTATGAGAATTGTAACTTACTCTTACATGCATTGTAAGGGAGAAACTTTGCTGCTAGGTTCTCTTCAGTCTGGATCAAGAGTTTGTGGAAGGATTAGGTAGAGGCAAAGACAAAAAAAAAGTACATCTGGGGTTACGTCCACAGCTTCTGTGAGTTAAATGCATTTATTTGCTGGGCAGTAACCTTGCAAGGGGTATGAATATGCTCCACAACTAAGTGTCAGGAATAGCTGATCAGATTGATTTTTAAAAATTATTTATTTATCAAGACATAAGAATAGGTAAAAAATTGACTACTTTCACCAACAACATAGCAACATGTTCATTAGAGGTAGCAGCCCATACAACTTTTTTTTCCCTAAGAAAAGGACACTTTTTCTTTTCCATTCTTTCTCTCCTGATGTCAAAACGAAAAAAAGGACATGAAAGGTGAAGAGGGGAAGAACATGAAAAAAACATAAATGTGGAAAGGTGAAAATAATAATATTCAAATATACATGTTTTCACTGCAAGTGGAAAGAAGTTTGAAGAAAACTAAAATATTCTTAATATTTTTATCCAGAAATAATTTTTTGATAGGAAACAATCTCCCTTACCCAGCCCATTTGTGGTGCTTATATAGAAGGGCTCATCAAAACTACAAAATTAATAATACTTTTGAAAAAAATGGAGACTTGCAACTTAGATGCGAAATAGCAATGGAAGAAATATTTCTGAACATATTTAACTATCCACTTAGAATCTTGAAGATTGTAACAGAACAAGTTGTTACAATATCATATAAAACCATTTCCAGTTTTCTTCCCAATAATGTGTTTTTGTCTTCCCTATTCAGGCCTGCCCAGAACAGTAGTGCAGTTGCATGGAAAGCTGGACTGAGGAATTTATATGGCTTAAAAGTAAGGCAGAAAAATAAAAAGAGACTTCCAGATTTCTCACCAAACTATTGGGTGGCCATCAGTGTGAGTCCTGGCACATGAGAACCAAATATTCTGTCTGTTAACACCTTGGCTTTGTGTGCAGGTCTTCTCCTACATTTCATTAGAGTTCTTTGGGATGCTGATTTGCCCTGGAAAAATTTTGGAAATGAAGTTTTCTGTATTGTATATCATGTGAGCTGATATGAGGCTGACACAGGACCTTTACATATGAAACAGGAAATACGGTTTGTTAAGCCAGAGCTTTACTTCTTCCTTGGCTTTGAACATGTTGACTTCACTGGAACTATCTTTGACTCACATAAGTGCAGGCAGGGAGATATTTAATGTTGAGCCTCATAACACTTTAACATAGGAAAAATGAAAAAAATACATCAGACTTAAAATAATGCAACCTCTGAGTTGTTGATTTCCAGGTATCTAAATGCATCACATGACCAAAAATATCACCACAGCACCTGCCTTCAAGGTAGATATTATTAGCTCTGTTTCTTCCAAATAGGCTGAGAAACTGAAGCACTGAAAAATTAAACCCAAAGCCAAAGAAGAAATTTGTGCCACAGCTTGGATTAGAACCCAGATCTCATTCAGTGTCATTGTAAGTAGTCTAGCAGGATCCTCCTAGTAAGGACTGGGTGGACAGAAATGTTTGATCCTTTTTAAACTGGCACAGGAAAACAAGGCAGGCACCATGCAGTAAGTGCCCCTTGATCTGGCTTTTAGCCATCTTGCACTGCTGTATACTATTTGCCCAGGCTGGGGTGAATGCCTGGCCTAAACAACTTGTCCCCAGTACATGCAGAAGAGACTTCTGTGAACTTGAATTTGCTTTCAGATAATTTTTCACCATGTCCATTTGGACCCTTTTTTTAATGTATTCCTTCAGTACCATTAGTGAGGCAATGCAATGCCATTTTTCTAAGGTCCTGAATGTTTACTTCTCCAGGTAGGGTGATTATGGGCATGATGGAATGATGTCTTTAGTCAAGTGTAGATCTTATCTTCCAATGTAACAAGGTAGCCTAATGAAATGAGTTTTATTCAAAGATCTTGTCTCATAACGCTTCAGGAAAACATGATAAATTGAATGATTCTTTTAGCAAATGCATCACACAAAGCACTGGCATATTGCTTATGAAGTTTAATTTTGTAATAGTTCATGGGGTATAATATACCTGTAGCTATTTCAGTGGAATGAATTTTACAGGCTCATTACAAAAGCAGAACTGTTGTCCCAAAATATTGCTTTTCTTGTTGAAGTGTTGTTCCGATTCAGGGCAATTTGCATGTATAACCTCCAAGGAATTGCTGCATCTCACTTTTAAATTTTTTTTTTTTTTTATTGTTCTATTATTATGAACTATGGTGAAACTCTTTTATTTAAATAATGAGAGACTTGCTGTTATTAGCAGTGGTTTCACTGAATGGATGTGGCATGCCCAATCTAAATCCTAATATAGGTATTTTTTTAAACTAAGGAAAGTTTGGTGGTTTACCAGCTTAAATAACGTAAAACAAGACAAAAGTAAAAATATTGTGATCCATGCATAATTTTGTTCTCTCAGATTTCAGATTGGTGGTTTTTTTACCATTTCTTAAGATATGCCTTGCCTTTAATGGGAAAATGACTGATCCAATTTACTTATGAAAATGAGAAATTATTTTCTCGATACCACAATGTTTCCAATAGTAATTCAGCATTCCCATTACTGTAGAATTGTGCATAATGTATGAAATACTGGTGTGGAGCCTTGAGTGTACATTGTGTTGTGCATTTTGTCCTTCCTGAGCCTGTGGTGGCTTGGGAGAAAAGTGCTTGTCACTCCCCTGCGTGCATGACTTTCATCCACCTGGGATTTCCAAGTGCATTCCCAGGAGTGGTGGGGTGTCCCATCTCTTCCTTGCATGAGAGCTCCCCTCCTACTTCAGCAGAACAGCCATGTTTGTGTTTTTGACAGCTGGGAAAAAATGTAAAGATTGAGCATTTAATTTGCTTTAGTGGAAATGGGTGTGGGGGTGACCTAACAGTCTGTGTAAGTATAATCTAATTCACTTAAGTTTTTGACAAAGCATGCACTCAGTGTCTCCTGGTGCCCGAAAACAGATACTATAGCCATTTCACCATCTATCCTTTCTTAAATAGTAGAGTGTATTTTCAAGTGCAGGGGGCTGCCATACAGTGGTGGCTCCCAGAGAGCACCAAACTCACCCTCCAGTGTATGCTGTGCTTATAACCAGAACATGTAAGTACCACCTCAGAAGCCTGAAAAGAGTATGAGAGCAAGAGTTGATACAAATCCACATCTTGAGCTTGTTGAGGTACAAGAAGCATAGTTTCCTAGATTAAGGATCTCAAAGCACTCCTAGGTAGAGCTCTTTTGAGATAGATTATAAAACCTCTGAGACCATCACAACTGATGGGGCTCCTTACATTTCTCTAGCTTTTTCTCAGCTCCATTAATTTCTTTCTGCCTTTTTTTTTTTTTTTCCCCTATAATATCCCTAGAATTAGATCTCTGAAAAGTAACAAGGAAAAAAGTAACAAGGAAAACAGTAACAAGGTTTGTGGAAGCAGGATCAAAGGGCAGAGCTGAAGTCCACTCCAACTGATGTGAATTTTTCAAAAGGTTAGAAAGCATACCACAGGCTCTTTTTGTTCTCTCACTCTACATTGTTTGAGTTACAGTAATCTTTAGAGGAGCCTAATGAAACTGGAGCCACACTTTGTGAGCCACCGACTACCAAATACTGGCTAGATCCTCAACTTCATTGGACTCATTGGACTCATGCCAAGCCTGAGTAACAAGGCTCTGAACCCATCTCTTCTGCAAACATCTCACTGGATAGGAAACACCTGGGCTCAGGAAGCTCAGATGTGGAGCCTTTACATCCTAGCATAGCAGCAAAGCTCATTACTGCTAACGTTAACGCTGCAGCAGGGGGGTTGATTGATTTGCCCTAAGTCATGCAGCAGGCTGTGGCAGGATTGGTCTCCTGAGACCCAGAGTCAGACTCTCAGTCCTTTTCTGTCTGTCTGAGGAAATGCTGTCTGAGCATTCTGTGACTTGGGGAAGCAGTTTTCACGTTTGGTGGTGAGTGGGAGAAGTCCATGGGCACAGTAATCAGGAGAAGCAAGAGTGGTGCTTTTGGTGGAGTCTGAATGAAAACTTGAAATGTTTTGGGTTCTGAGGGTGATGGGCTGGAAGGCAGTGAGCTGTAATATATCAGTTTATATTATTTGACCTAGCTGTAATGAAATGCTCCTTTTATTGATTAACACAAACCTCTAATTTTTTTACTCCTGAGTGAATAAAATGAACTTTCAGTAACTTGTCTTCAAACACTGAAAACTGTCAAATATTTATTTAAATTAATACTTTTATATAAATCTGAAAATTATATTCAGTTTGAAACTGTGGACTCTCAAGACTATTGATTCTCTTTATTCTTTTTTTATTTCATTTCAAAACACTAAAAAATGTTATAGGGGCTGCGTCTTGTTCTATTTGGAGTCTATTTCTCTAGATCTTTCCAAAGATTATTGGTTACGGTGTCCACGACATTTAGCTTGCAACTCTTTATAAAAAAAAACTTGTAGGAGCACTGAAAATGGTGGAATCTCCCTTGGTATAAATGAGTTAAAAATCTCTATGGAATTGAGTTTGAAATCTATATAATATGTGTACTGTATTGCACATATATACCACAGTCAGTATCTTTAATCACATTTGGTGTTTCTGTCTGTCTGCATATACTTCACAATTTTTTCTTCTGTAGCTTCAATTAGTGTTTAATGAACTTAGCTAGAGTTAATTATTAAAAAGTGACTTCAGGGGTCAAGCCTGTTTTACATAGATCCACAAAGACACAGCATGAATGTGGTTTTGCCACTATGAAAATTGTAGTGAAAAGATCATTATTTTTTTTAATCAAGGACTAAAAAGCTGACCTAAGTATCATTTCCACAAGACATTCTCCAGCATTATTGCTGTACACATTTATAAAGCAGCAATCTGCCCTGTGTTCAGGTATTCCACTCTTACAAATGTAACTGCAAGCATCCATTTAAGTCTGACAGCATCATTCAGTTCTTTTTATGTTCCTCCTCCTTGCTGATTTAAAAATGGTATGAAATTGAAGTAGACTGCAATAAGTACAGTAACAATATGTTATTTTCCCATTAAGTACTACGGGATGTGGTGTTACATGCCTTGCTTCAATGCTAGTGATAATTAAACACTGAGGAGGGGTGCTGAATGTAATTCTTTTTAATGACATCAGAATCACAATGTTAATGCAGAATCAACATGCCTACAACATTTTAGATTTAAATCTGTAATTTTTTACAAGCAACATTTGTGTTTTGATGAATGTCTTGCACTGTCCTTTTAACATTTGAGCTGAATCTCCGGCTAGTGTGGGATAGACCTATATTGTTTTGCCATTAGACCTTGTTAATATCTGAGCTGTCAGGCCTTGTGCTGGCTCCTCCTGGCCAAATGGGAAGCAGTGGGTTGTCCCTTACCCTGCCTGCAGTAAGGACAGAGAGGCAGCAGAAAGCTCTTGTACACCTCAGACCCTCCTGTGCCCTACAAGTGCCAGTGCATGCAGGGTTAAGGGCAGGCTTGTCAGGCTGACCCCTGACTCAGTGGTGCTTTGGAGTCACCATTCTGGTTGGCTGTTTTCAGGGCACAAGATAGATTTGGCTTATATGCTGCTTTTCTGTGCAGCAGTATGCCTCAAATCCTACCCCAGCTTTCACTAACTAGCACTGTTAGGCTGATTAATGTTGCATGGCTGGTAATACTGCTGCAGATATTCAGATTTACACTACTGAACCCTAATACTCTGTTATAAATAATATTGCGAGCATATTGCATGTTTGTATTTGACAAAGGAGTCCAGAGACAATGAACTCTTTGCCTGACATTCAGAGAGGTCAAGCTCTCATTAATCTTCTGCTGTCTTCAAGGATCATTGCTGATGGCTGCTTGGAAGATTCAGAACTGCCACTGCAGTGGCTGATGAAGACAAAAGTCAATCTCCTTTGCACATAGGCATTTGGTGGTGCTCAGAAAGGGGAGTAAAAATCTGACCTATAGGTTTTCCCGTTCTCCTTATGCTACAGCCACACAGGGTGAATTTCACCTGAAGTGCCAAGGCAATTTAGACAAAATTTGCTGACTACTTGTGGTGTTTGTTACTGTGCTGTTCATCTGAGCCTGCACAGCTGATCTGGGGAGGGATGGTGCATGTTTTGTAAGGATGGAGACTTGTTAATTTGAGATGAATTATTAAGTCATGACAATAAACGAGCATAGATATGCAAACAAATAAACAATGACAAGGAAAGGCAGGAGAGCAGGGTAAGAAAAATGGCAAGGTTTCCTGAGGATTGGACAAAGATGTTTCTCTGGGATTATTTTGACTGGTGTCAACTCTTCCTTTTATTTGGGAGCAATTTCTTTCAAAGCAATAAATATTTGAAAACTTCATATTTATTAAGTGTTAATTTTACCCCTAGGCCTTCTAAGCAAAAAGTTCAAAACACAACCCTGGAAATACACACAGGCTCCATCTGTTCATCTTCTGCTGCATGCTTTGAAAAGTGTCACCCAAAACCTTCATTATTTTTAGCGGTGCTATTTTTTCAGGTTTTGGATCCTTGCTTTATCACTCAGTACCTGCACCTAGCTTTCTGCAAGTGAGTTCTTCAGCAGCTGGTACAACAATGGCCAGCTACTCACTACAACTAAAGGAGGTCAGGCCATCACTTGAAGGTGGCTAATTTCCATTCCTAATTATGGCCTATAGGCAGGGATCCATGTTCAGGACTTTGGCCAACTCAATCCAAGGAGAATTTCTCACTGCTGTTACCAGAAAATGACGTACAAAGATGAAACAGTAACACCTTCTTCCAAGAACCAAATAAAGAGACACCACAATTATTTAGGCACCTCTTTTGGGATTTAGCGTGTGCTCACAATTTAGATTTTGGGAGGACTGTTTATTCTCTGTGTTGCTCTGCTGTCCATCTCCTTACACTTTTCCTTAGTGTTTCCCTTTCTTCAGCAGTTCCCCAAACCTTCTCTGTCTCACAGGCGGAGATGATCAGAATTTGAATAATCAGTTTTGATGCTATTGAATGCCTTCATTAGGATTGGGCTTAATCCCTTGGGAGGAAAAGAACCCTGGCAACTCACACCTTGTAGAGCATTATCTCTAGTTGTCTGCATGTTCAGCACCAAAGGGCTTACAATTTACTCAGTTTTTGAAGTTCTTTTTCTAATTTTGTAGCTTATTTAAAAAGAACAACTGTTCAGGTTCTGCAGAGCACCCATCATGAGAACACCAAGCCAGTCAGATGACATGAACAGGATACAAGACAGATATGCTTTGAAAGGTTTTTAATTTTTCTTTTTTTTTGTTTGCTTGTTTGCTTCCCTTGGGAATTAGGTTTCTGTTGTAGTAAGTGGAAGCACAGTACATCCAGTATTCCAATGTTTCTGTAAAGTCGGCTATTAATTTTTATGAAATATGGATTTAAACACAATACTTAAAGCTTTAGATCTCATGTATTTTGCTCTTGTTGGGAGGGTGCAAGAATTCCTCCTCCTGTGTTATAAAGAAAAGGTGTACTTGAGTTTTGTGTAGTTTTAAAGAAGGCATTGAGTAATTAATTTCACTGCTACCCCTGGACTTCCTAAATATTAACAAAATGACTCAAGGAACCTTAGTCTGCTGAGAGACCTGACCTGTTAGCCCTGTGCTTCGTGCTGGGTAAAAGAAATGCTTGTCTTAGAGAACAAAGGGATGTATTAGTACTCACTGCAAAGTCAGGGTGTGAATTAAACTACATATAAAGGTAAAACCTCAGGGAGAATATAATCCTGGGTGGACATAAAGGGAAGCTGCTTTTGAGGAAATACTTGAACAGACAAAGCATCATTCTAGGAGGTGAAATGGACTCATTAGCTAGAAAATGAGTCTCTGTACACACTGTTCATTTGAAAGAAAGCTGAAGATTTCTCTTTTTACAGCCACACTGAACAATGTTGGTAAGCTGATGCTCAGGATGTTGATCATCATGAGCAGCTATTGTTTGATAACACTGGTCTTTGCCTGTAATGATCTTGTGAGCTCTGGTCCTAGGGCTTTTGAGTATAAATTGCTGTTCAGACCACTCTGAATTTGTTATTTCCCCAAGTGCATCTTTGTTCTCCTCTGTTGTCCCATGTTCCCTCTTGGGAGATACACTGATCCAGGCAGACCACATTTTGTGACACAGATGCTTTCATCCTTTCTTAATGGGAGTGTGTTAGGTCAGTGTCCTTGGCTTTCTTGTTCAGGAAGTGTTGGGTCAGGATATCTATAACCTTGAACTGGGATGCCAAATTTGCTCCTGGGGAGTCTGGACCTTCCCAGACTAGGTTGAAACTAGAGATACTTCCCTTGCAGCACCTTCCATACAATGAAAATTTATAAAACGTGGAGCAAGTGGGAGAAAGCTGAGTCTTACAAAATCTCTGTTATAAGCCTACAGAAAACACAAGGTTTCAAAGGGACCTTTCATTTTTGGGTGCTTTACCCCAGCAGTAGCCATTCCTGAGGACCACAGCATCTGTCCTGTGTCACTTTTCTCCTCTGGGTGCTCCTCTGCCTTAGAGCTACAAGAGCCTTAAAGGGTGACATTTAAGATTTACAACTCTTCAAGAGTCGATTGCCTCTCATAGAGACCCTTCTCCTCCCCTTAAATGGAGTGGGCATCTTATTACGGTTTTTACTGACTAGTTAGAATGGATTTGCACTCAGGAATCTAAGTTCCTTTAACAGCTTTTTGAAATTCCAGACATAGGGGTTTGGGTGGAAAAGGTTGGGAAATGAACAAGAAGTCTTTTAATTAAGTGTGTATATTCTGCTTTATACCCTGAGCTGGTCATAAACGTGGGAACAGGACCCAACTGTTCAGATTCTAGCTCCAATTATTCAGTCATGCAGAATGCTCTTTTTGCCATTAAAAATATTAACAGCAATGATTTATCATAAATTCACCTTCAAAGGGAACAGTGAAAAAAGACAGGTGAAAACATGTTAATGCAAGGAAATATCGCTGACTCCAGATTTGACTTAAAGGTCAGTAAAAGCGAACCAATTTTTCTTTTAGAAGAGAATATGTCATTTTAACAACATAATTTTAGTGGCATGTAACTTTTCTTTGTATTAGCCTTTCCTTTTGTCTCATCTGCTGTTAGGCATAAGAAGCCTGCTCTCAGTACAGCACTCAGTGCTAGGCATTTTATATCCAAGAACCTGACTTGTTTCCCTACTTTCAATTTATACCTCTATGCGAGATCGTAACATATTGAGATATCAGTCAAGCTATTAGGCTGGCTGTAACTACTTTTAATAAAATACAACAAAATGATAGAAAAAAGTATTTGAAAAATGAGGATTTGACCTCTTTACATGTGTTATAGATTCTGAACATGATGTGCAAATGGTAAATTCTGAAAAGTTATCTTCTGTATAATGTCATTTCTGCAGAACTCTCTTGCCTCAGGGTTGTGAATTATTGTGCTGTGAACATTATAGGAGAGATTATTTACAATAAATCGTGTAAAACCCCAAATGTTTTGCAATCAGAATATGTCAAATGCTGAGGAATGAGGAACCCCCTTTGGTTTATAACTTCTTTCAAGCGTGAGCCAAAAACTGTACAGTACTGTTCCTAATGGAAAAGCATCCAGACCAATCTCTATAAATACTTATCACAGTCCCATAAACTAACCTATTAGAAGTACTTGACATTTTCATTTATACCTGTAAAACTGTTGAAAAAAATGTTATGTAGGCTGAAGTCTCTAATGCTTTCTCAACATTTTTTACACACAAAATAACATAATAAAAAGAGTTGCTCATACAATCTTTTGGCTGACCGTCTGTTATCTAAAATATGATTTATCTGAATAATATGAGTTATACTTCCTCCAGTTTCCAATTTGTGGTGTTAGAATAATTCGTTTTTATTTCTCCAGTGCAACTGCTATGCTGTAAAAATCTACTGGAATGTTCTCACGTAATAACATAATAGAAGCCTTAACAGTAATAGTGAAGCTAATATATGATCTTAGATTTGTAAAATGTTAAAGTTGTTTTGTCACAAGGTCAGAAAACTATTTCTGATGCATCACTCATCTGCAATATTTGATATATATATTTATGCTATATATCAACACTTGAATTTAAAAGGAGAAAGAGAAAACACTCTGCTGGTAAGGATTTGGGCAAGTAAGTCAGCCCACAGATTCTCTTTGACTGACCCAACTTGAGTATTTTGGTGACGGATACAGAAAAGTTACAGAAAACTTTTGGGAGAGTTGTTGAGAGAGTTGTTGAATATGTTCAGGACTTGTAACAAGGCCCACAAGCCTACTAAAAAAACCCAGAAATGGCAAGACAGAATATTAGCATTAACAGTAGGGAGTATATGCCAACATTTTGAACTGTACAATTATTAATGCTGACAAAATATAAGACGTGTGTCTAATGCGTCACAGGACAGATTATTTCACCCTTAAAACCACTGAAGAAATGTTGGACTTGAGCCCAGTAAATAAGATAAATAAAATACAAAACCTAATGCTAAAACTATATGACAGTTTCTTCACTGTTGCTGCAATATCCTTCATTAGCACAAAATTTTGTCTCTCCTGCTTTACAAATAGCTTACAACCTGTTTCACTGAATGTGAATGTAGAGATGCTTAAAGCACAACCATAATGGCAATGAGCAGAACAGTTCCTGCTCTTTACTACCAAATACCCAAGCACTCAAAACAACTCACTTCTGCTCACTTCAAAGCAGTATTTTTTGAAAGGGAAAAAAGAATGCAAGGCACCCCAGGAAATTGATTTTTTTTTATTTTTTTCACTGATTTTTCATCAATCACCTGCATCTGTCAGTCATGGATTTTGGTGGAAAGAACAAAGTCTTGCAAACTAGTATTGATTATAAGGCCACATGGCTGCAGCCCCACTTTGTTTCCAGATACTCTCCAGCCTGTTGATTGCAGCCTGGCTCACTGCAGTTGCTTTATGAAAAGCCCAGTGCTTGCACACTACCGAGGAAGTTAAGCAATTTTCTTGAAACCCAAGCAGTTGTCTTGGAAGACCTCTGTACATGTTGTTATCCAACAGTATATGGCAGAGGGTACCTTTTAAAAGAAATTTTGTGAAAATAAATGCACAAATGTTATTTCAATTTGACATGCTCACTCTGACATTTAGTGGTTAAGACTGACTGCTAAATTCACCACTTCCCCAAAATATCAGGTAAAATACCAATATGTAAAAGTAAGACTTGTGATATCCATGTAGGGAGACAAATACTATTAATTTTTTCAGAAACTGTGATGAAAAATATAGTTAGTAAAATCTGTAGTAGTATATTTCAGTTTGACCTGAACAGAAGGATATTTCCAGTCAGCTCACAGAATATATTCTTGCTGATAATATGTTAGTATCCAACTTATTTTTATATTATTTGGGAACTCCTACACCAATGTTTTTCACAAAGGTGTTGAAATGCTTTGACCAGAGAACAGATTATTTTTACTTTACATAAAAATTGGTGTTCACTGACAAGCAAAACAAGTAGTTATGTGCAATTCTCTGGTATTCAAGTAGAAATTTCTGTAGAGAGGAAGTCTAAGTTATTGCACAGAAAAATAATCCTCAGTGCATAGGACACTGTCACAAAGAATGGCAAATTTAAGGTTGCTAGGAACAAAGCAGAGATCCATAAAAGGCACAGCACATTCCATTACAGGTAAGATAGATCAGCAGAAGATGTATTCTGTTGATGACTACTCTTTGGGTTTGGAAAACACAGATTTTGGCTGCTGTATGTCATGCAAGCAGCAGCAACTAACTTTCCCTGTCAAAAATCTCATAAGGCTGCAGCATTTGCTCTGGCTTAAGTCTTTCCTGAGGTGGAGGGAATGGTATTGCTGGTGTTATTGGCAAATATAAGGGATATGCATATGCCATTCATCAGCATTTATGTGAAATCAGCAGAGATTTTCTATGCTTTATCAAGAACAGTTTCATGGTTTGGTTCTAGATTTGGTAACCACCTCTGCCGAGTTTTTTTGTTGGTCTTGGGTCTCAAAGAGACAGCAGCAGTTGTTGGCTGTTATAAAGTTGTTTATTGCATGAATACATCAGTCTCAGAGGCAAAGAGTTCAGAGTATTAAAGTCCATGCTAAAATCTTTCTGACATAAAGCCCTGATGTTCTGAGCAGCAGCAGTTGCAGCAGCAGCAGCAGCTTCTTCTTTTTCTTGTTGTCTTTCTTCTGTTGTTATCCTGTTTTTGTATTTTTTCTTCTATTCTCTTTCTCTCTCTAATACCAGGGGAATTTATTCATAAATCATCCAATCAGATAAAAATGTGATTCTAAACCATTCTTCCTACACCAATCTAAGCTTAATTCCAATGTACGAAAGTAGTGCCAGTTCTTACCCAAAATCTACATGTAGAGTATTATCTGTTTACATACATAGGTCTGTCTGTTCTATCTAGAAATGCAAGCAATGTTCTTGCTATGTTTTCATTATGCCTGGAGCTAAGTTAAGTTTCTAAATGTAACACTACTGAACTTTAAACTAAGCTTTTTACTAGCTAACACAGTCTCTTAAGGCACTTAAGAGATACTTCTACTTACTTAAAACTAAAACTTACACTCCTACTTTATGTCTATGGCTTAATATATTTTATTTTCTCTAAAGGCTCTAATTTAATCTCTGCATTTTTTTCTCCCTCTGAGGGACTCAGAGAGGCTTCTATTTCATGCATTCCAACACACCTCTACTTGTAAACTATTTTACCTCTGGTGACTGCTAGGAGTATCCTCACCCCAAGCACCCTCTGTGATGAGTGAAAAGTTACAGGTCTTCAAAGTGACCCCAAATCCTTTTCTCTGCTAGGACTACCCTCTAAGATGTTTTAACCTTTTAAATATTTTTTCCACAGTTGAGAAAGGACAGACTTCTGGTGTCAGAATCTTGTACCCCATTCCTCCCCTCTATATTCTGTGTTCTCTTATTAAAAGGAAATAAAATGGTTTGGAAATGTATTCCAGACACAAGATTTTTTCCTTAATATATATTTTTGATGCAGCCACATGCTGGGTTCTTTACATTAAACACATTTGGTGATTCAAGTTTACTTTTGAAAACAGCCTGCTTTGTTTTCTGGGCTTAGTTGTTTTGTTTTGGTTTGGTTTTTTTTTCTTTTTTAAAACCATGAGTTTATTTTTTGTACTTCTTGTCCTTTCAAAGAATGCAGGCCTCTTCTTCCATCTCTTCTTGTTTATTTAGTGCTTCATGGAAACACACTGATCTTCACAGTCAGAAGCCCATTGTCAGCCTCCTTGGGTTGCCTCTGGCATCATGATGTTTAAAATTATGATTTCCATGCATTAAGAGGTAACTTTTGGTTTGGATTGATCTCATTCAGCCTTAACTGTCTAAAGTTAAAGTATCTATGCCAAACTGGTTATATGGGCTCCTTCTAAACTTAATGGACAAGAAGAGATCTCCAGAGGTTACTGACCTCAGCTCTGTCACCCTGTGTGACTCTGTGTTGGCAGAGATCATGGATGATGAGCTTTGGCTCTGGGTGGATCCTCCCTTGGCACGTGTGTTTTATATCTCCAAGCTGACATCTGCAAGGAAAGGGAGAGAAACCTGTTTTGCCATAATGTCCCCAGCATACATACTGGATTGTATGGTTGGTGTTTGGCCTAAGTTTTTGTTTCAACTCAGCTTAAATCTCTCCTTGCTGCCATTTACTAAACTTAGAATTTCAACATTTTTTTTGGGGTATAAAATTGTTCACATGCACCTTTGCTCCTTGTAAATGAAAAGAGTAATAAAAAAATGCTTTGTATTGATGCAACTCCAAATACAAACAGCTTTAATCACTCCTCTGATTCTCCTTTAAGCATCTAATTTTTCTGTAAAAGGCTGCTCTGGGCCATGTTTTTTTTGTTGGCTAAAGGCTAAACATTTCTAATGTTGTTTTTCATTCTCAAGACCAGAAGTACAGCATACTTCTTTTGCAGTTTCACTCTTCTTGATTCCCTTCATATTATTAGAGGTTCTCTCTTGGGATCAGCAAAATAATATATGAAGAATATTAGTGATAAGGAAGCTTGCTTCGGGCTTATCTTTAGATATCTGAGTTGAACTCTACAAGCAAGATAGTAAATCTGCCTTGAGACTATCAATACAAGAACAAGTGAAAATGTAGGCTTTACAAATAGTCTGTACTCCTTTTGTTCTAGGATAGGAGGAGAAACTGAACTGAGCGTTGAAGCTGTTGTCATAGATCTGGCTTTGCTGGGCTCATGCCAGTGCAACAGCTGACAGAATAAGACTACATATATTTTATTTAAAATACTCTTATATCACAAGGTGTGCAGATAGCAGGGTAAAGCACAGTAGGATGTACAAAGGACTGCTCATTTTTGCATATGACCATCCTGAGTGGTGGTGGAAATAGCCATGCTATTAGACTCTTTGACTGGAGTATATATAATAATAAAAATAACAATTTTACAACAGCTTAGGAAAATGACAATACAGTAATATTGTATATATCAGTCAAAAAAATCAAACCTCTGATTTATTATGTACTCTATAATATCTTTTGCATGGTTGGTGTTTCATCAGTGGGTTAGTTAAACTTCAGTTTTATAATTACATCCCATTGTTGAGGTCCACAAGTAACTCAGTTGTTTTCAGGGAGGAAAGCCAACCTTCACTAACATTTTTGCAAGAAGCAAAGGTATTTTGCAAGGTATTGTCCTCCTCTTAAGGCTGACTAAGTTAGAAAGTTTTACAAGAACTGGCTGAGATTTGTACCTGTAAAAAAATTTGTGGTTTGTTTTTTTTTTAGAGTAAAAATGCATACAGAAAACAATGTTTAACCTTAAAAACTATAAAGCCTAGGTTATAGGGCCACTAATTTTTTTTTTTTTTTTGCAAAGTTAAAGTGTTGCATGTTTTTCATACCCTGTTTCAGGAGGATTTGCATATATGGAAATGCCTAATAGTACCTTTTGTCTTCTCAGCTGTCTGTGTTAAAAATTTCAGTCTGTTTTCAAAATAAAAATCAGCAAACAGTCCTTTGGTGTAGTTTGTACATAAAGAAATATGCTGGTTTTTTTCAAATTTTTTTCTTCAATTACCTAGTCTTGTCTAATACATTTTAGTGTTTTGTTACTAATAACTAATGAGGAACAGGTAACAAAAGCCACATCAGCATCTTGTACTCATTAAGAACTGGACCAAGCCAACTTACACATTGCACACCATCATATGTAGAAAGCAAGAAGTGTCTGGGGCAGCATACACTGTTAATTAGAGTTGAAGCTGGACTTCTGTTGTGGCAGTCATGACTTTCATGTTCTATTACTTTCATGTTCTAGAAATACTATGCCTGACTCGATGTTTTATGATTTATGTATGTGAGCGGGAGGGCATTAGACACATTTTGTGAGTGGGTGGACAATAGACATCTCATGAGTGTCTCATCTCAAGCCTAAAATTCACTCACTAAAGGAAGGGAGATGTTCAGCAAAGGCATGGGGACATAGAAAGTGACATAAAGCTCTTCCACTTGAGAGGGAGCATCCGTGGAGGGCAGTAGTCTATTATGGGAACTTGTACTCAGTAGGATGAAGCTGGAATAGCTTCTATACCCAAATATCCAAATATTTCTGAGTATTTTGTAGCATCTTTTGTATTTCTGAGGACTGCTGGTGCCCCTGGTGTAGGAGCAGCATCCCATTCCCATCCTCATGCCAGCACTTTGGCTGGTATGGCAATCTGCCCCATTAAAGAATTTCTGCCAACTCCTGGTGTTCAGAAATTCTACAGAAATTCTCTCCAGCCATTTCACACTTCCACTGTTTGAGAGTGGTAAGACTGAGGTGAAAAGATTGACCTGGTTTAGGGAGATAATTAACTCTGTCTTGTAATGAATTTAAGTATGATCAAGCTCATGATGTTCTTTAAGAGTAGATAACAAGGTAGGCAACAAAGCTGCCATTGCAATGCTTTCCAATGTTTGGATCCTGCTGTTTAGAAGTGATTATGAAAACTTAGATGTGAGACTTTGCTATTTCCCCTCTTAGCATGAATAGGTGCAGAAACTTGGCGATGCACAGTTGGAGGAAATGGTTAGAAGGTGCTCTTCTGATAGGAGCTCCATCAGAGATCAGCAGGTTAATAGGATGCAATCAGAAGTGTTCTCTGAACCATGCTTGAACAGATAAAACACTTATGTGGATTCTTCAAGCCAAATAATTGTGTTTTGTGCAGAAGCAGAAAGGGAACACAAACAAGTAAATGTTTACATGGGGGCCAGTTACAAGTGGCTGAAGGGCAGTAAATTCCTAAACTTTTCCTAAACTTTTGGAGCATGATCCTGGTGATATTGATTTGGTCTTGAGGTAGTTTCAAGTAAATTTAATCACAAGTAAAACTCCCTGGTCAGACCGCTTGCATCCTTATTGTTGTCACAAGGAATTTGAATATTTTTTTCCTTGTAATTTGAACTAATATTTTATGAAATGGTGTTGATTGTATATTTCTCCATGTAGATAATTTTCTTTTTAGATGGATGCAGACTTTCCTGTCCCAATGCAGTGAAGTCATCTATGAATCATCTGCTCTGTAAATCCATCAAGAGACGTGGCTTAATGACATGTTATCAGTGGGAGCAGAGGACACCCAGAATTGCATTAAATGATAATGCTAGTGTTAGGCTTGAAATTTTCTGTACTAGAAAAATCAAGAAATCAAGAGATCAGACAAATTAATAATACCTGCTAAGACCTCCTCAAGTGAAACTATAAGTGTGAATTTATAATGTTTTGTGAGATTTATCTTATGGCCAGCCTGTAAAGATTTTTTAAATAGGTTTTTTTTCTTGGTTGCTTCAATTTAAATTCCTGACATCCTTGTTCAGCTGCTTCCTGAAATGTCCAAAATTTTCCAGGGCTGTAATCTACTTTGACTGAAGACAGTCTGAAGAGGGCTGATGTTCCAGGGAACATGTGTTTTGAATCGAAGAACAATGATACAGTTTTGTTTGCACTCATAAATAATGAATCTTTTTCTGACCACAAGTAAAATTGTTTAAATTAGTCTCCTGATTCAGTAATTGATCTGAAGCGTATGCTGTGTTGGAGCTATCAATATACTGATGACTGCATGCATCTCAGAGAGCTCCAGTAGTGTTTATGAAGGACACTATAAAAATATAAAAGGGGTTAGAAATGAGCTTTGTGGATTATCTTCAGTTAATGGCATGGCGAATGTCATTTTATGGACCTAATTTACTGAACATTAATAATGCTACAGTTGAAGTAAATCATTTTAATGGCAAGATTTATGTGAATAACACTAGCACTAATTTACCAATGGAATTTACAAAATCCATTTAGCTCTTCTAAAGAGGCACTAAATGGATGTTATGGTTTGGTTTTAGACTGCCACTATCATGGGAGCAGGGCAGGCCTTCTCTTTCTTTCTCCCTTGTGCTTGTGCACAGTAAAAGCCAGAAGATGAGTTCAGCAATAACGCTTCAGTGAGTCAGAGAATCGAGCTGAGTGATCAATCCACTTTTTGTGTGTGTCCTCAGCTAAGAGTAACTGATTAAAGTTATGTCAAAGCAATTCTGAGAAGAGGTGCTTGGAGGCTGTACCTCCTGCACAGTGTTCTCCCTGCATTAAGAAGCTTTTATCTTCAAATAGCCAAACTGATGTGAAGTTTTTGTGTCATTTAGGTGTGCAGGATGCTACTGGGAGACGAAGATGCTAGGGGTGAAGAAACCTCAATGCCCTTTCCCATTTTGCTTGTGAAGTTATTATCTGCTGGTATTAAATGTAGAATAAACTACAGTTTCTATGGTGTGAAGATATTCAGGGAGACTGAAGGTCCTTTCTCTTCCCAAGAGATAACCAGGAGCTCTCATGGCAAGTAAGATGCACTGAGCCAGCAAGAATTTTTTAGCAGGGGAAGCTCCCAAGCAGCGTGTCCTCAAGAGACAGAGCAATAACACTGCAGACCCTTCTGTCTCCAACAAGATGACAGAGGTGGTTCCTGCTTTTTCAGGAACAAATGCAGAAGTCAGATATTTTTAACCTTAGATTTCAAAATTCACAGTCATTTACTGTAAAAATCTCATTTGATCTCAAGGTAAAATGAATTTAATATGAGTAATTGACAAACCTATGAACTAATCAAGCTGGGAGAAGAAAGAAAGCAAAAAAGAAATTAAGAAATACAATGTTGTTTCTGTTTTTAAATACACAGAAATTACTTAGACACTGTCATAGTAGGAAACACAAATAGAAGATAGTTAAAAAGACAGATAGATTAGGTAGATAGATAGATAGATAGATAGATAGATAGATAGATTATAGATAAACCAGCCAGCCAATGGAAGAAAAATGAGTGAACACTGTAGTGTTTGGTAATCAGGTGTCTAGCATGAACATACAAGCTGATCAAATAATGCATAATTATCAGCTTAAAAATTATTGCATAGTGCATTTGATTACTCATGGAAAGTTATGGGCTAGGCTGAGTGTGAGATTTTATGCATGTCTGCTGGAACTGGTTGTTTATGATGTGACATTCTTTAATGGTAAAATGAAAAACAGCACAGTTCTGTGCCAGGACACGAGAGGGTCATAGGGGGAATGAATATTTATGAAGCAAAATAAATATGAAGATGGAACTTCCCTCTCCTTTTCCCATCCCCCACTACTGATTTTTTTCGTATATAGTCCATGACATGTAATTTACATTGGCTTATATATACCCTGGGACAGCTCATATCTATGTTTAGCTCTGATTATGGTATGGCGTTGCAGGTACCCTCTTTGAGAAGTGGGTGCTGTTGAAGGTGTCATTTGTCCTTTATTGCTTTAAGAATATTCATGTACTCCTGAAATGCTGCAATAAGCCAGTTTTGCAGGGCTATGGTTCTATTTTATCCATCTATTTTACGGAAATGTAGATACCTGTTCCCATTCAAACCTCTTGCCATAGGATTTACCTGTATTCCATACTGTGATGTGTAATGTACTTATTCTCAGGGAAGGGAGGGTTTTCTCCTCATTTTGCAAGTGAGGACCAAAGAAAGAGGCAACTAATCATTTCAGAAGCAGATTTTGGTAGGGCGAGAAACCAAAGAGAAATGGATTACATTCATAATCTGTGCACAAAGTATCAATGGTGGATTTTGTCTTTTCAGTGTTCTCTAATATCCACTCTTTGGTATTTCTCATCCACCCACCTATCCCTGCTTAACATGTTCTCTCAGTTTGTCAGGATGTAATTGGGGTAGATTTTATGCCATCTGTAATTTTAGACTCATAATTAAAGCGCTTAAGTTTGTGCAATGAGATTCCTTCTGTAGAAAATTGAGAGAAACACGTACTTCTGGAAGATGGTTGAGCCCTCCCAAGTTTTAATTTAACTGTGAAGATGATAATCTCCTTTCCATCAGAGGGAGGTCTACACTGAGGAGCCCCCAGAGAAGGGACTTCTTTCAGGTGACTGAAGTTGGAATGGATGCATATAAGTGGAGTTTCTTAATAGTGAGACAAAATCTTGATGTCCTGCAGAGCCTCCTGGGATCATGATGTGTTCTAGCAACAATTGTCAAAGAGAACTGCTCTAAGGAAATGTGGATAAAGTGAAAGCAGAGAGACTGCTAACACTTATCTTTACTCATTCATTGAGCAGGTATTGTGCAATTTTTCCAGAAACACCTCTTTCCAAGAAGTCTGTTTTTCAGTCCTGGGCACAGACAGTTGCCAACTTATCAAATAATGAGGTGTTTTTTGTAGTGTGCACAAATGAACATGAGAAAAGCGCATTCCTTGTAAGTACGTTCTCAGAGGAAAAAAAAAACCCACCAGAATTCTGGATGAGACATGACACATGAAAGCACTCAGTCTGACTCATATTGCCACTAACTCATCATCACCTTTCTCAATAAAACCAAGCTGCTTAAAAATTGTGTTAAAAATGTTTGGTTTTTTTTTCCCAGGGAGGAACAATATTTCAAGTGACAGAGAGGGAACACAGTAGACAGCAAAGAATTCAATATAGATAAAATACTATGGTTTTGGTCTAGTTTTTTTCTTCACTACAATTTGTTTTCTTCTGTATTTTTTATGGGCTGTGTACTACAGGGGGGAAAATGGCCCAAACAAAACAAGCTTTAAGAAGCAAAGTGAATTTCAAAGACAAGCTGAAATGAAGAGTGAACATTCAAACAATTGAGAGGAAGCATATCCCTCCTTTGAACTCTGGAGGTTAGTATGAACTGGCAATGCTTTCCTTCAGACCGTTCCTCACAATTAAGTACAGCACTGATGAAAACTCGGCGAGGAGATCAACGATGTGATCTGGAAAGAGATTGAACCCATAATGGAGCAATCAAGACCAAATGCTTTCTGAACATGGGGCTTTCACAGGGATCAAAATAATTGCTTCAGCAGTCTGTTTATTTACTAGGGAAGGTAGTTGTACTTATTACCCTACTGAGAACAAAGAACCAGTGCTGGTACCTGGTTGTTTTATTTCCACAACTCTGCTATCATCATCAATAGCTGAGACAAGTTCCTCAACAGGAATGAAAAATGGGCCTGCCTGCTGGCCCACAGCTAGATGGCTTGAAGCAAGAGTATTATGGTGTAATATTTTCTTCTTGTCTCCAGCTCTGCCATGGAAGAAAGGAGCCCATCTGCACTGCCCACTTCTTTCATTGCCCTAACTTCCTTAGGAGGAGCATCAGAAATCCTCCTTTGAGATGTTGCAGTGTAGAACCTCAGTTTGTGTGATCTTGCTAAGGAGAATTATAGCTGAGAATTTTCAAAAGGCAAGGTAGTAGCTGTGTCAGAGAGATGAATTCTATTGTCAGGAGATGGAGTTGTAATGGAAAGTTTTCTTTGCATTTTGTGTGTTCTGTATTATTTTGCTTCTTGAGATTGAACAGAGATAATTGATATTTGTCTCTGCTTCCTTGTGCAATTTACAGAAAATAGAACATTTAATGACCTGAAATTGAGAAGACACCATTGTCCATCTAATTCTGTGTTTGGTTGCTTATGAGCAGTGAGCATGGGACACAGGGACACACAGACTTGAATCTCTAATCCAAGACATCACTTAAAGACTTTTTTTTTAACATGGGAACAAACCTGTTAGGATTTTTGCCTTACTGGATGGGGTCAGAGCTCATAATTTGGTTTTGAACCAAGGGGGGCTTTGGGATGCATCCACTTATTAAAGCAGCATCAGGCAGCCAGAGCCTCCTGGTGAATCTTGCTCATTGTTTTAAATTCTATTTATACATTTCAAAGCATAATGAATGGAAAGATCATAAAATCATGGTGACTGTTCATAGAATTTAGGGAAAACAAAATAAACAGTCACAGACCCTCAGTTAAAAGGATGAAAAAAAAATCCAGTTTCTCTCCAACAAGAGATGTACATTCTTGGTATAGTTCATATCATAGAGAATTAATAAACACAAGGAAAAGCCACAACACAAAGGAAAAAAACCAAAAAAAAACCAACCAGGAATGACTCATTCTCTGGCAAAGAATAATTGTAAGAAAAATCAGTATCTTCAGGACCTGTCTGCAGAGCCTCTTCTACTACTTGGTTACAATAAACAAAGATTCCATATTTTGAAACAAAACAATATTTTTAATAATGAAAAATATCCTCAGAGACCACCCATGACATATTAGGGTTTTATCTAAATAGAACAGTTAGTATTTGAGGTTTGTGTCAAGGCAAAAATTAGGTTTCCCTTATAACTTACACTTATTCTGCCTACCTACAGCTTCTGTGTTTCTCATTTTATTGACCTAGTCACCTTACTCTAAGCAATTTACTCGCTCTGTATATGCCCAGTATTTGAAATGATCTTCTGAATGCCATCATGAAAAGAAGTCCGATGTAGCTGAATGGTCACAGGCATGTCATGATGTATGTGGAGTATTTTGTAATTTTTCTGCCCATTTTACAGCATCCACACAGCAACTAAGCACCTTTGAGTTAAATAAGCTCTGACTAATGAAGTCCTTGTCTGCCATGGGGTCTTCCTTAATTTGGTACATGCGTTATGTTTTATGTATTTGTCCTTTGTTTCCTTGAGTTTCCCTTTCCAGCTCCTCTTTTGTCAGAGAGTCCTAATGATTCTTGAAGACCTCCAAAGTGGTAAGTTTCTATCAGGACACAGCTGTATTGTTTCAGAGGCTTTCCATGGTCCCTCTAGTGTGACTGAACAGCTGTGTCAGGTAGTCCCTGGCAGTGGCTGGCAAGGTCTCACCTTTTTTTGGTCCTTTTCTCACTTTGCTTTTGGCAGCAATTTTTTGGGGTAAAAGAGAACACCCTTTGTCCCTGTTGTTCCTGTAAGTATAGATGTATGATGAGGCATAGGCAGATGAGAGCAGACCTTGTGAAGAGGATCTTGGGGTCTCTTTGACACCTCCCTATGCTTAGGAAATGTGCACCAGTATATTTGCTTTTTGACAGGGTACAGTGGGACAAAATCTCCAGATCTTTAGTGAGACCATCATGAGCAATGATGGAGAACCCCTGCATAGTTTGGTGCTCATGACAAAAACAGACTTTTAGCAAACCAGTCTTTTAGCAAAGGACATAAACAATAACATTTCTTCTAGAATCAATGAGAACAACCTACCAAAACACGGAAATTGTATTCAGGTGAAGGTGATGAGTAATTTTGACCTCTATCCATGTAATGTTTTTATATATTCATCTATTGTGATCTTTCCTATTATGCTTTCTGTAACATCCAGTAGTCTATGTGAGAAAAGCAATAATCTAGTAAAGACATTCCAGAGAAAGTGAGAATGGACTCTTTCCTAGGTGCTCAAATATCCAAGAACATCTTAAATACATAACATGGAAGTCATAATTTTGGATATTTGCAGAGAGAGAGTATTTGTAATGTATCACACACACCTTTGGTCTCTGAGACAAAAAATAATGTGAAGGACAAGAACACATGATATAACCACAGTTCCAGCCCTTTCTGTTTCCATATTTTTGTGCCTCTATGGGATACTTACGTTGCAGTCTTCAATGCATTAGATGTTATGCATGAAGTCACATGACTTGAACTCTGGACCAGGCAGAGATTAATTGATTTCTAATGGAAAAATGCATGCCTGATGCTCTCATCATCTCAACTGATTCTTTACTGCCTAGTGAATAGTAATCTTTTTTCTATATGGAAGTTAAATCTGGAACATTATTTACCCTTTTGATGCAAACTGTTCAAGTATAACGCTTCATTCTCACTTACATGATAGGGTAAGTTTTCCAATTATTTTTGTTTGGTTTGTGGTGGATCCTTTCACTATGCAACTTCTAATTTTAAAAATCAGTCTTGTGAAGAGCTGTCTTTGCTGCAGACAAGCTGTGTCCTGCTTCTGTTGTGTTTTCTGCTAGGGTATGTACCAGAGGTGCATACATCTAGCTAGTAAACAGAGTAAGTACCTCAGGTTTGTCAGGAACAGACTGACTAGAATATGTGTTTGTTTTTAGGGAGTTGGTAGTGACTGTGCCACATGTTCTGCCACCAGCTTAACCCTCTGAGGCTGTGCATCTCCTGCTTCCCTCACAAAGCCTTTTAGGAGTGGGCTAAGTCCATGTCAGGGCTGTTCTCAAGCCTTTCACAGCACATTTAAGATTTTCATATTTGGTGTATTGCTGTTCTTACTCTTCACTGTATGGCAGGCCAGACTGGACTGAGCTGCTGTGGGATAGTGTTTTGATCCAGTATGGCAGTGTTTTGTTGATATACCTTCATCATGACATAGATTTGACAGAAAAATGCCCTGACTTTGTCCTGCTGGACCACTTCTCACAGCTTTTCAGTTTCATTTTGGTCTTTAATGCTTTTCGGTCTGTTTAGAAAATCAGCTCTTCAGGGCAGGAGCTGGCTGTTCTAACACATCTGTAGAGAATAGCTTCTGTCAGTCAAAACAACAAATGAGAAGTGCCTCACTTCTGCTTGTATTCACAGAGTGTGTCTTACACTGGGGACAGACGCAGAGCATCCGAGTCACTTGCACTGACATCTAATGCTTGTAATCCCTGAAGGTTACTCCAAGTCCTTCTGATGTGTTCTTGGGCAAAATACTGCTTCTTTGGCAGTGACCAAAAGGATGAGCGTTTTAAGGCTCTCCACCACTGTTCTTGTGATGCAGATCTATCTATTGGAAAATTACCATCTCTCTTCCCTCTTTTGTGACAAAACCACCAAGAGTCAGATTTCACTTCCTGAGGATGCCTTGTGATTTTAGAGAACTTTAAATTATATTCTATTTCTAAGGAAACTGGGACTTCATTTCATGGAAAGATGTGGTCATGGTATGCAGCTGTGAAGTGAGAGATGTTTGAAGAAGTCTGTTTTCAAAAATTGTTTGCCATATGATATGAAAAGGAAACACCTTGCCTCTTACTACATCCCTTCCAACCTGGTTCACTTTTGCTTTGCACCAATGTGCAAGGTTGCAAGTCGTGGATGGTGTGTGCTTTTCCTCCAGCTTTCCTTATATGGGGTACAGTCCCAGTCCTAACTCTTCTTGTGATAGATGTTCCAACTTTTTAAATAGCTATTGTTCAAAAGATGTTTCTACCCTTCTGATGTTTCAATAATAGCCCACCCTGTTTACAGACATGCCAAGCAAAGTTCAGAGGCAGATTCTGAAGAAATATTCTACTGTCATCGTTCCTAGTAGAATCATATATTTAATTGAACCTATTTTTAGAACACACATTTTGTTTCCCAATAAAGTATTCTTTTTGTGACCTCCTAATTATTAAGATTTAGGGAATTTAGCCCATGAAACTGACAAAAGGCTGCATTCTAGGACCCTCACTGAATATTAATATCCATCTTGTAGCAAAAGCAGAACACTTGTTTGTGTATATTGGAGCCCCACTGGTTTAGGTCTTTACTAGGAGAACAACAAAGAGGAGGAAAAAAATAACAAATTACAGCTGAAACAAATCTTCAGCATTGCTGTTTTCAAATTACTATATTTCTGGGGAATTTCAGTCAGTTACATGAAAAAGAAGACACCAGTTTCAATGGAGCTTTGATAGTCAGGTTATGTTAATAATGGGAACTCATGTAAAATGCATAAGGTATACCTTACAGATGAAGAAGATTGCTAATAATTATTCTGTATGCTAAGAGTGTAGCTCTTTCTGAACTGATACATAAAGACTCCTTTACATCCCAGTCTAATTACTTATAGACAGTTGAGCACAAAATTACTTTCATCTGTTTGAACATGTGGAAGGAAAGAGATTAGAGAAGTACCTTTCAAAACAGCTGGTTGGCATGTTAAAGAAGAAAACCTACTGGTTCTTCGGTTCTGACTGAAAAGTGCATTTCTTTATAATTAGACCTATTAAAGTAAATGTCATGCAGGGGGATTCTCAGAGGAGGTGACTGGGGTGCACAGCATGAAAAGTCGGTTGCTCTCTTATGGCTGCTCCAGAAACTGGAAGTTTTCAAAGATGGGGGAAGATAGGACTAGGTGTTTTGGCACCTTGTGTTTTTCCCTGGCCATTTTGTGATTTCTTTTGGTGCACTGGCTCCCATGAAATAAGGGTAGGCATTCCTGAGGTGATAAATGGCTTTGTGCAGTCACCACTCTGGCCCTTCTTGATCCTTTCCTCTTGCTGTCCTTAAAGAAGAAGTCAGTGTGAGTGGTGTGGAAAATAATCTCTTACGCAGGAAAAATCATATGGAGTGACATCAGAATTGCAGAATAATTTCTGTTGGAGCCTCTGCAGTTCTTCTGGTCCAGCCCTTCAACTCTCCAAAAGGTTGTTTGCACCCTTGTCCTGTCAAATTTTGATTGTTTTGGAGAATATCTTAAGATCAAGTCTCAAGAACAAGGGAACAGTCAAAATAACCAGTCTATTCTGGTATTCTGTGCCTGACAGACACAAGTGGGCAGTATTTAAGGTATGATTAATGAGAAAGCCTGAAGTAATCCTTCCTGTTGCATGCCTCAAATCTGTGAGTTTCGGGTTTATTTTATGCATATCTGGCATCTGTGGCATGTGGGTTGGTCTTTTTTTTTTCCATCATAGGTATTAACTCTTTAGGGTAGATACTACAAAGATGGTGCATAGGCAGATCTGTGCTCAGTCTAGGTTCCCTTGTATTTCTTCCCTATATGAGGAAGACAGAAAATATGCATAAAGACAGAAAATCACAAATAAGACTTTACAAGAGATTGCATCAAATAAACAAGAGTTCCACAGCCTTAATATGTACTACTGCTCTTTATCATTAGCAAAGTTTCAGAAAGATGCCTGCTCTTTGTGTCCATCTGGGGATGCTGGTAGTTGGGCACTGTGGTCTCTCAGCTGGCAGTACTTGAGGAAGTAATAATGAAATTGCCCTATTCAGTGGCTCAAAAATCCCAGCTCTTTCTGAATTTAACTTGCTTCCCACAAAGGCCTTTGGTGAAGTTATTTTGCTGCTGTTTAAGGAAGGATATCCTGGCCTCTCCTCAGCTCATATCAAGAGGCTTAACCTCTTCTTTGAGAAGGAAAAAGGCAACACGGTACGTCACTCCAAAAGATGACTGACCCTTTCATTAGTGAAGTTATTGAAGAGGACGTGGTGGAGCTTGGAGCCTGCTGGATGCTTCCTGCTAAACCTCTAGGGCAGCACAGGAGAACGACTGTCTCACAGAGCCCTGAGCCTTCCCAAGGACCTGCACCACACAGCCACCACTGAGTGCTTGACTAGGAGTAAAAATAACTGTGACAGCACCAGTCATGCTAAGTTGTGACTGAGTCAGCCTTTTCCTTTTTTTCTAACTTGTTTTGGACTTGAACCAACTTTAAAGTCTTTATGGAAAGAAGATAATTCTGATTAAAAGATACATCTTGATTTAAAGGACAGCTACTGTGTTGTACACATAATACATGGCTACCAGGAGCACTACTGATTGCTGATAATTTAATTCCTATAACAGACTAGAGAAAGCTTATTACCTGGCAGGCAGTATTCAATCACTATTTTCTGAAATAAATAGCCTTTCAGACAGCTAACGATAAAAAAGCAAATGTGATGTTCTTAACTTTGTGTATTTTTAAATGTAATATACTGTGCTAACAAAGACATCCTAAATGCTGTCTCCCTGCTAATCCTTTTCAATGGCTTTTCCCTGTGTTTGTGGCATGGTTTATTTAAGTAAATGGTATTGTTACATTAATTTTAAAATCTGATGTATATCTAAATAAGATAATAGAGCACAAAATGCACTAAAATACTGTCTTCTGTGTTATACTCATGAGGCTCATGGTTGGTTTTTATTGTGCTGTAGAAAAAGAAGCATCTTAAAGTAAGTAAGTACCACCGGTTGTGTATTTTCTTTCTTTCATTATCATTGTCCTTGGAAACATAAAAACAACGAAAGGAGCAAAGACTATAGAAACATTCAGGGATCTTGCCTGCAGAGGATTAAATACTGTAAAATAAAATAATTTTCCCTATTTCTCCAGTAGCCCAAATCCACATATCCCTCCACAGAAAACTTGGTGTTTTAGTATGGCAAAACGTAATAAATAGATAAGCAGTGGGGTTGATAAGGGAAGTAGAAGGGAAGAATCTCATTCTTTTTAAATTAATAAATTAAATAATTTAAATTAATAAACTAAATTATAGCAAATCTGTGGAAAATACATCAGTCCTTTCAGTTTTCTGCCTTTTACTGATACAGATTGAAATCTCCTGTGACACTGGTTTAGATCAAATATAGAGTTGGCTGTGAATTTTCAGTGTGACATTTTAAAAAAACTTTTTTTTATCAAAACATAATTTTTAATTAAACTTTGGAATTGTTCAGTATGCTATGAGTAGGAAGTGACATATTAGGATATTTAGTTGGGGGATTAGAAGAGCCCAAATGATAAAACTTTATTCACCTAAGAGGTGCCAGGTGATGCATTTCAGGTTAGATAAACATGAACCTAAGTCTGCCTAAGATAGCCCATGGAAGCAGAGGAGCTGCTTTTTGTTGTAGCTTATACTCCTATGCTCTTATAATTGGGATTCTTGTCTTGATGAGGTTTCTGCAATGTATCATTGCACATTCTCATTGCCTAAGAAATAAGTTAAGTTGAAACACAGGGTAAATGAATCCATAGATCAGTCCAAGATGTCTTGTTTGGGACTTGGAGAAAGTTAACTTCCCAATGAAAACCAGAATGGGTTTTGAATGTGTTACATCAAAATAGTACATAATTGAAAATATGATGTATGCATTTTTGATAATATATGGTATACATTTATTCCTCTGCAACATAAATATGCTCCAAATAGGCAATATATTGAATTTGAAATTATTCAAGTTGAAAATGAGGACCAAAATCAACTTCTTGCATATTTATAACCACTTTTAAAATAGCAATGAGAGAAAAGAGAGGAAAAAAATTAGTGAGAATTGGCTCAGAGATGGGAGAAGATTGTTAGACAAAACTTGTATGCAGGGATAATAATGACAAGATAATGGGGTGTTTCCTTTACAGATATTCTGAGGTTGTGGAGATTAAGGAATCTGTCCCCTTTTACCTTCAACTTCCTTTGTAAAATCTATTTTGGCTGAAATGTAATGTACTAATAAACACTAAAGGCATTTTAGAATAAATCAGGTCATAGCTTCTGCTTCCTTTTGAGTGTCCATCTGAAATAATTAGCTGTAGAAAAGTATATACATAAATATATATATAACACTTTTGGAAGAAATGGCACAGCTGCTGCCAGCTATGCCCTCTGGCACTCCGAGAGGCAGAAGCTCCTCCTGGGTTTTGCAATATGCTCTGAAGTGGAGCTGTGTTTTAATTGCTCCATCCATCCCTATTAAGGGACAGGCAGAAAAGGAGGGAAAAAAAACCTAATGAGAAAACAGATATTGTATATACATTACACTAAATACCTGTGGTTAAAAGAATATTAAGGTTGCTAAATGAAGCACTGAAAAAACAGGAAATATATGGCTCCTGGTGTAATGTTAATTTAACTCCTGCAACAAACACCATTATGGTACAGTTCCAAGGACTCCTGCTTCACCTAATGAACGATTGACTGGTCCTTCGTGACTTTTCTACTCTTCACAGGTGGTATGGGGATCCAAGCCTTATTTATCTTACAAAATACAAACAATTTTCTAAGTACAGGGTTATTAATTTCCTCCCCATTTTTCATTTAGCCCTCCTACTACATTGGGTTAATGGTACTCATGCTACTCATGATTATAATATGCAATATCTTCAAGAATATTCAATAATGTATTTCTGCAAAATCCTGGGAGACTGCCGGTGATCACTATAATTTGTTATATGCGCTGTTATGCACACAATACTGTTTGTGAGCAAAGAAAAAGCACACTCTACATACAAAGCCAAGAATTTGTTGTTTTCATGTCTAAATTATTTTCAGTATAATCCAAAAATAATTCATGCAAATTTCATTTCAGAAAAGAATATTTTAATACAGAAAGTCTCATTAATAATAACAATGTAGTTAAAAATGTTACATGCATTCCTAGTTTCCACCCCTTTTTCTGCTATTATGCTCAACATTTTCCTTCTCCTCTTGCTCACAAGTTTGGTTTAATTTTGCTCTTAAGCATGTTGGAGCAATGCAGACTTGTCAGTTTCTAGTCATTCACTTGAAGAAACATGATGTTCATCTTAGTGGTTTCCTCTTCCTCAGTGAAGGACTTTATACGTGCTTGCTAACATATAATTGCATTTTTTCTCTTTTCTCATGGGTGTGTAGCTTTAAGTTATGTCCAAATTTGCTGGATAGGTGCCCTTTTTGTAGGCTAGATGTCTTTATTATCAGTTATACCAAAACCCAGTTTTGTCCAGCCCCAGGTGTGCACTTCTTTAACTGACTGTAGGTTAGCTGCTTACAGCTGTGGGTCTTGAATAAAATTCTGTGTACACATTTCTTGTCATCCCATGGAGATATTCCTTTACACTTCTCAACTGTCACACCAGGCCTGGATTTCTACACACTACATCATTATATATATACTACAGTTGTAAAATCATAGTGGTATACCATATAAAGATAAAAAAAAAATTAAAAAAATCAGCCAGAGGTACCTGTTACATTAGGCAACTTGATGTTAAAGATAATTCAAGAGAAGCAAAGTTGGAAGCTGGTCAAGAAAAACCCAGGGCAAGACAGGGCAAGCCTGGCAAGCTTCAGTCTTGTGGTCTGGATAACTCAGTGCAAGTCTGATAGTTTGCTACCAGCAAGAGCTATACCGGATTACAGGCACTGAATTTACAGCGTGCATCCTGAGAAATAGATTTATTAGAAAGAAAATGCTACTTTTCTTTAACAGTTACATGAACTCATTGAAAGTTGTGTTTTTTTTAAACTTCAAGGAGTGTTAATTGACTGAAAGTACTTTTAGTTGCTAATTAGATCATTACAATCATGCTGTAAACAAAGGTGGTGATGAGCAGACACATGCTGAGTTAGAATGTTATGTCTAGTAGAAATGGACACATTAGAGGATTTTGGAGTTAGGTTGGAGCTCTGCTCAAAGCCCAGAAATTCAGAGTAAGTTTCAATGGTATTGGCTGTTTTGAGCTGCTCTGGGAATGCAAAGCGGCCATAAACTTGACTTAAATGGCCAGTAAAGTGGGTTTTACTGCTGCTTTGTGTCACTGAATTGCTCCAAAGCAGCTGGAATATCCCATGAATCTGGCCCCAGATGTTTATGTGGCGTTTATTCAAACTATTCTAACCTCTTTGACGTGAAATCTGCTGGATACCTCATGAGAATAAGTTTTCCCTCCTTCTTCTGCTCTCAACCAGAAATGCCAAATGAATGGTCAGCTTTTAGTTTCTCTACTCTTTTCATTTGGTGAATACCACAAACGGGAAAAAACCCACCAGAACTTAACCAAGTATTTTGGAATTTCTCCTCAAACATAATCTAATTTTAATTCTAAGAAGATCCAATGTGTTTGGGTTGTAGTTGCACCACCTTACTTGTGCCTAAATATATATATATATATGTATATATTTTGCAGGGCTCATCTTCTATCTATCTATCTATCTATCTATCTATCTATCTATCTATCTATCTATCTATCTATCTCTCTATCTATCATCACCTAAGGGTCCTGATTTTGTTGGTTGCAAATAACTTGGGTTATAAATTTGTTGCCTATTATTTTTTTCATTCTAGTTACTAGGTTATCTACTGCTGTATTCCAGCAGGTGATCTTGTGTGGGATTGGATTCCCAGGAGCTCAGGCATTTACAGCTGAGTTTAGTAACCTCTCATTCTCTTTAGAGGTGATGGTGCAAGAGGTGTTACCACATTGTCTCACTCATCTGGACACTTAATCTAAGAGCTCAAATCAAAGTTAGGATTATTTTATAACACTGCAAAAGTGCCTTCACTTTTAGGAAATTTACAGTACCTTAATTCACATTGAATCCAGACTCCTAAATTGGCTCACTCAAGTCAGGGAACAGCCCTATGGAGTAAGGTACTTCTTGGCATGAGTAAAACTGTCACAGCCTGTCCCATTCTGATGCCAGCTCCATTCTGAATCTGTTCTGCTTTTATAATGATATTCAAGTAGCAAGAAAGAGGTAGTTGTTATGCATTCTGCATAAGGTCACAGATTTCTGGGATGTTCAGTATAGTCTTTATCAGGACACTTGTGTCATCTTTTCTCCTTATAAAAGGCCATTCCATCTTTTCATAAGATATAAATAATGTAAAATTATATAAAAATATTTCTGGCTTGAGTAATTTGAAGCACAGCCAAGCAAAACACTAGAGATTGCATTGGAAGGAACATCTTTTATTTTTTGGCTGCACAAATGAAGTAGCTGACCTAACAGAAAATATCTCTAATATATTTGGTTAAAATTCTCCAACTTTTGTCAAACATTCATAAAAATAATGAACTTTAAGTTTAAACTTTACAAAATACTTGAAGAAACATGCTGCATTCTCCAAATTAGAGGTACACTAACAGATAGAGAAAAGACTTTTTGTGGTCAAGGTGAAGGCTAAAGTAAATATTGATTACAGACAAGGTTTTATACACCAGTGTTCAAAAGGAGTTAAAGAGGAATTTTCTTCAACAGGAATGTTCATTCTAATCCTCTTTTTATCCTGTGTTTAGTTGCTTTATTTTATTTAATGTGTTTTACAATAATAAAGGCTTTGTATAGGTTGCATAGTGAAGCTTTTAAATATCTACATGAAAAGCATGACCTTAAAAAGGAGGCAGGAGGGACAGAATAGGTGAATTGTTAACAGATGAATAATTGGTTTTGAGAAATGTCAACAGAGCCTGCTTGTCTACACTACAGCCATTCCAGGAGAGGAAAATAGAGGTAGTCTTTTTGCTGCAATTATATGTGTGACATTCAGAGAGATTCTTCTAATGACTCACATGCCTGAGATTACTTGGTCTTCAGTGGGTTGGGGCCAAATTTGAATCCAGTAGCACACTGCATGGTGACCAGGTTATTAGTCAAGGAATATGTTTATTTAAAATAAAAGTAGCTCCAAATTAGGTGCCAGTTATTTTCTTAGTCTATGTGTTGGATGGGTAGATAAGACCTTCAAATAAAGGGAAAAACAAGCAGAATGTTCACATATGGTTACATGAATATTTAGCACCCAGCTGATAATAGAAAGGTTAAGGGCATTCATCACTTGCAAATTTCGGTTCGGAGGACCTTGTTATGAGTGGGGTTGAAAAGACTCTGCATTCCTGTACTACAGAATTGACTTGGCAAGCAGTCAGGATGGATGGAGAGTGGAAGAGGATGTGGAGTGTCTGTGTACAGTTACACAGTAGAAGGAGTGTTAGGATCCGTGGTGCCCTTCACACATTCGTTGCCTGACGCCGTACTCCACTCTGCCCTTTCTCTCAGACTGAATAACTCAGCTTTTCTGTGCTGCACAGTCCTTCTGTGTAACACAGCTTTTTACATATACTCCAAGTAGTAATCCGGTGACTCAGCTATCACTCTATTAATATTCCATTGATTATTGTTTTATTGAGAAACTGGACATTACTATTCGGACTTCTGTCCTATTTTATCACTTGAAGATTAACTTGTGACCTAAATGGAATCACTCAGTCATGCTGCAAGCTGCAGAGATCACCTTGTCTTGCTGAAGTACCTGTCACATGCTTTTTAGATAAGAGACTTTATTTTAAAACAGGCATCAGGAGAAAGTGTTTGACATGATTTAAAAGTCTGCCAGTGCTCCTTGCTAATTTCCCCAAAGTGTCACGAATATCTGAGTGCAGAAAAAAGAGTCTAGGGTTACAGATTCAGGTACTACATTGTGTCTTTGCCAAATATCCTCACAGATACCAGCCTGCTGTTCTCCATCCTTATATTTGCTTTCTTTCCTCTCATCACCCAGTTGAATACCCACCAGCATTGCAAACCAGCAGTGTCCCATTTATCCCTCCTCTACATCTGCATTAGGCAAGGCAGAGATACTTCAAAAATGTCTTTTGACTCTCAAATTAAGCCTCAAATCTCATGAGAGCTCCAATTTCAAGATTACACATGTTCAATATAAGGTCCCACTTGTAGGATTAAACTTTCTAGGAAGCAGACATCAAACAGCATGATATGAGAGATTTTCCTCACCCAGGACACGTGGGCCATGTGTCAGGACTATGACCCATGTGAGTACTTTCGTTACACACCTTCATCCTGTAAAATTAGGGAGTTATGTTTGGTAACAACCAAGTCTGTACACTGCAGCCTGTATAGGAACAGAAACTTCCCACTATTTTTATGTAGTACTCAACATAGAATCTTTCCATTACTTCTGTATATCTGTTAGGAATTAGCAATTGGTATATACAAGTAAAAAACTGACAGCTTTTTTTTTCTGCAATCGCTGGGATTTTTCAACTGTGCAACCAACGCACCTTTTGCCTTTTTACAAAGTATTTCTGCCTGAGGGCACTATAGGGTGAGTATTTTAATTGATACAAAGTGTGAGCTTTGTTTTTTAATTATTGATCACAGTCTAATTGTTGTAGGTATTTATATTGTGTTATGATAGCTTGTGCAGTGTAAGAGTCCAGTTAGAGAAAACAGAATTATAAAAATAATCCTATCTATTGGAACTAGAAGTATCATCTCATTTTGCACTCTTGAATCTTTTTGCCGTGTTCTTCAATTAATTCACTGATGCTTCTTGGGGACTCATCCCCCAAGATCTTCTATTACTTTTACATAACTATACTAAGCACATAATGTTTTTCCTGGTATGATTCCCTTTTGCTTCTCAAACACATCTCTTTGCTTGATGTTGGCAATATGAAATGTTTGATGGGGTAGAATTTATAAATATTATCCTTTAGAACTTGCTCAACTGGATGAAACCAATAGTTCACTCCTTTTTTTTCCTTACAGAAGTGTTTCCAAGGCTAAAAAACTTTCATGAAATTTCTAGCTTTCTGTTTCCTAGAAAAATAAAAAAATTGAAAATACTAGCAGTTACTGAAACAGCTTGTATTCTACTTCTCTTTCACCAGTATTTATTATTTATCATTGTCTTCACAAAATTAGGCCAGTATGTTGCCATATTTGGACACAATTTTAAAGTAGCACTGAATGTTAAAAAGAGGAGCATTATAAAACAAACCACATTTGAAGCTACATCCTTCTGGTTTCTGGATTTGAAAAAGTGTCAAGAAAAATAAAGGTGGCCTGAGTAACTTTGGAAATAGATTGAAGATTCTGGATTATTAGGTAGACCTAGGTAAAACAGGTATTTTTATGTTCATCTTAAGCTCCTCCTGCAAATAATCAAGCTACAACTTTTGTTCAAACGTGTGTGTTTTTAAAGGAAAGAAATGCAATTGAATTAAAACATGAAGAAGACAGAGTAGCTGCATAACTTTACTCATGTTGGTAAGTGGATTGTGAACTGGGCAAGGTTACACAAGTGTCTAGGAGTATGTTTTAGCAGATTGGGAATCTGTGGGTCATCTATACTCCACATCAAAGTCAAATTGGTGTGCACCAGCTCTTCTCTACACATCTGCATCTGCCTATTTTTGATGAAAAAAATAATGGGTCCCATTTAACCACTCCCACTCTCCCCAAAGATAGATAATGTGAGTGTGTTTCCTACAGAACCATTCTGAACACTCACTGAAACTTAATAACTTGATATTAGCCAGTTTATTCCCCACAGAGTGACACAAGAGTGGTATCACAGAGTCAATTGAGCATAATCGTGTTTTAGCCCTGAGCAAAAGTCTTGAGCAACAAACAGAACTCGAGGGTTCTCAAGTTTTCCTTGGTTATTATCGTGGCTGTTCTTTCAGAGGGTTATAGAAATCTGAGCTGCACTACCCTTCAGAGTCTCCATGAAGCACAGTTAGGCTTCACAGAGTTGTTTAAAGAATTCTGTATGAATTACAGTGAACCTCAAAAGCTGCCACAGATAATTGACTGATCATCCCTCAGAGACTCTGGAAATATCACTGGGGAGCAGTCCAGCAAAAATTTCTCCACTGAAGTGTTTTTTATATGGTGTCCACCTCAGAGCTGGTGCAGACAGGAAAGAGCAGGGTGAGAACTGGCCATAAATGTGCTGAGGGAGAGTTGCCTGCTCTGGGCTGTGCCTTTCCCCCTGCTGATCCTGCAAGAAACATTTGTTCTCTGAGTCAAACAATTGCTGTACATTCAGTTCTTAAAGATGACTAAGAAGGGAATAGATACATGAGGAAATTCAGAAATTTAACTAATGGAACCCACTGCCTGCCTACAAAATGAAAAACTGGGTATTGATGCATGCTGGACTGAACATCGAAAAGATGGGAAGGTGACAAGCTTGGCACTGAACTCACATATTAAAACTGCCTCTGTCCATTATTTCCTCTGGTCTTTGATCAGATAGCTCTCTCTCCAAAATTAATTTTTAAGTTTTTAGTGAATGTTTATGTGAAAAGGGTGCACCTCTGAGTCAACCAAAACATGAGAATTTTGGATGGAATCTTCAATGGTGTTTAGTCTTCTATGAAGAGTTCTTTGCACACAGCTGGGCATTTTGCTACAAAACATATATTCTGCTTTCTTATAGGGATATGTATGTAGTGGAAAATGTCTTTTTATCTGAGCCTTCCTTTGATAATACATTTACTTTTCCATTCTTTTGCCATTTTACTTTTACTGCTTTTTGACCCTGTCTGTGTTCCCCTGCCTAATAATGTGCTAAATGTTTCTGTCTAGTGCATCACTTGCAATGAGACCCTTCAGTAACATCCCATTAGACACCTTGCACGAATACCTAGAGATGAACAACAGAGGTAGCTGAAGGAGCACACAGGCAATTCCAAGACAGAAGTGATGTGTGACAAACTGTCTCCTCTCTGCTTACATAATTGTCTGAATCTTGATTTAAGTTTCCCCTGCTGCCAGAAATGAATTATGCCATAGAATTTGTGCTTTTCCTATTTGAACTCTGTATTGTCATTAGTGATGATTTGTGCCAGATATCATTAAAATTATGCATAAAAATATAAATGATCTGCAAAGCAATTACAAGCTTACAGTTCCAGACCATTTCTTGGTCACCCCAAGCTCTCTGTGTTTTGAATGAGATTTTCACATACAGAAAAATAATCCCTATTTTGATTCCTTGAAATTAATTTCAGGACTTTTTTTTCTTTCCAATTTATCTATTTTTAATTTAAAAAATGAGTAAGTTATTTAGGAGCTCAATGAATACGAAGTGAATGTGGTGCCCAAGAACCTTAGTAAATATGGGCCTGAGAGCAAGTGAAGTTGAGTGTACTTGAAATATGGAAATGGGAATGGCCAGTACTTCGAAACACAGCAAACCTGAAGTGCTTGTTGATATGTTTTATTTCTAAGATGTATTTAACTCAGTAGAAATATGATTGCTAGACCTGATTTTAAACAGGTATCATGTGGGCAGATATCATACAAATTTCTCTACACAAGATCTGCTAATGCATCTCAGTTTGAATTTGTAAATCTGCCAAGTTTCACTCATTCAGAGAGAGGCTTCCTCATTTGGGATTAATTTTAAGACTCTCTTAAAGAGTGTCTCCGTTTGTGATGAAATATTTTGCTGTGTGTGAATGAGATGTATAAAATCTCATTCTAAAGGCCAAATTCATCTCTGGTGTAACTTCCAGGGAATTTCACAATGCTTTGAAATCTTCTTCATTCAGATGATCACAGCTCAAGAAGCGTGAACGCTTCTTCAACTCAATCCCTGTGCATTTTGCAGAGAGTGCCAGTCATATAGTGGTTTTCTGAAATGTTCATTTGGAGTGAGAGATGAGGTAGTCACAGATCATTTTCATTTTAGCCTAAGCCAGGATGAAAACTCTACTGATGAGGTGAATTTGACATACAGCTTAGCTACTCACACATAAGAATAATATTCACTTTACAACATATATAAACATACTTAAAATAGTAAAACTTCCTATTTTCCTTTGTTCCCTTCTCCAAAATAAACATATTAAGAAAGCAGGGAAAGCAAGTAGCTAGTGAAAGGAGCTGCCACTGGTGTAAAGCCGTTTTATATATATATATATCATAACTAAGATATCCACCTGGCTTTTTGAACACAATAAGCTATCAGCAGCAAAACCACACAGAAAACAAAAATCAAAAAAAAAAAAAAAAGCCCCAAACAAGTCATGTTTGCTGATAATATTATTCAAGACTAAAGATTCCTTTTGTCTTCTGTGTGATACTAAAAACTCTCGGGCTGATAAAATCAGCAAGGACAGGGCAATTGTCATTGCTCATTTTATGACCTGCGGCATTGCTCCAGTGCCTCAGACTGCCTTGGCACCATTAGTCCCTTGACTGCTTCTGCTGATCTTAAAGAGGCTTTTGTTGGTAATCAGTACAGACTCTGGAATCCCAGGACACCACTGCTAGTTATGCTGAGCTAAAATCATAAGGAGTGCAAGCAATAACAAGCACCAAGGCCTGTGCTGACCCTTAGCAGCTGTTTATATCCAATCATAACTGAGCAAATGACTTTCCAAACGAAAAGGCATGTTTTTGGAACTGATAATAAATCAATCTTTAAAGAATGAGAAATACTTATTAGTTTTATTCTCTGCTAGGTTGTAAAAAAAACCAAATAAGAGCCCCTGCCTTAGAGCCAGACGGCTTTCACATATATAGAGAGATTTAAAGGGGTTGCACATCAAAAGGGGGCATTTTTAATAGTGCTCACATGACAGAAGAACACTACTGCATTTCTGAAAGTGATACACTCCAGCTTAATGAAAGGTAACTTACAGAAAACCAACTAAATTGCCACCAAATCTCTGGCAATTAGTAAAAATAAAACTTATAAGTTCTTAACTGGGAAAAGGAATAATAAATAACATAATTCTGATAGTGTGAATTTCAGTGTCAAGGATAACGTACTAAAGCTGTTCTTACTTCAAAAAGTTTGATGGTAATTAATAACAGAAGAGATTTTTATAGCTGCAGGCAAGAGAAGGTAACAGTGCCTGCATGAAGGGAGAGAGGACATGCTGCTTCAGAGCCAAAACCCCTGAGCCAGTCCTGCTCCCTGCCCCTCTGGGAGGCCTTGGTGGGAATTTGGATCCTGTGCCTGGCCCAGGAGCACAGCTACTGACAGGCTCCAAAGCCTCCTTCCTGAGCTGCTGCACCAAGGGTGATTCTGGAGGGTGAGGAAGCGGGTGGGCAGGCATGTGTGACACCCTGATGATGGTAACCCTTTCCTGCTGAACTTTATATTTAATACTTGAAGAAATAGCTACTTTTCCCCTCTTTCTCTTCCTCTGCACCAGCTTTGTGATTTAATGGAGCTTATCAAAAGCAGAGTGGAGACAGGATTCATCTGTCTGAATTTGGTGTTTGTATCTGAGCTGGCCAGCTCTTCTGAGAACAATTTATCTCACACTCAAGATGACAACCTGTTCAAATGAGCTGCACAATAGAGCACCTTTTGCTGACCTTAAAGGGAGCTGGTAACACCTATCCCAGGCAGAGAGGTAGTATGGCAGGCATCTTGAGCTTAGGTAAAAAAAAACCAACAAAACCTCCAAAAACCATCCTCATATTTTCCTTTTGTTGGCTATGAATCCTGGGTCAGGAAAAGGTTGAGAATATTAGACCAAGATGAGCAATTTCATGTTTGTAGCCATGGTGTTGTTTTGAACTTGTGCAGACAACTACCACACCCCTCTGATGTTTTCTTCATAACATACCAACTGCTGTGAGATTGGCACAACAGTGTAATATTCATAGAACAAATCTGGTTTGAATAACCTTAAAGTCAATGTTCTTGTAAATCTAATAAGTACTTGGATATTGGCGTGCTAGTCCCCATCTGCAGGATTTAAAAATCTGAAATTCATTTAAGTCTTATAATTAATAAACAAAAATCCTCAGACATTATTAGTTACACTACATTTTTATGATACTATCCCTAAAAGGATATTAAAGTGCTTCGAAAGCGGCCAGATCCTCTACTATAATGTTGTAAGAGGAATGTTTTTCATCACCATTCTACAGAGAAACCAAAGAAATTAGTGATACGGGCCAAACTTTGAAATGCTTGGGTATTTCCTAAGGACCATTCTTGTGCTGATTGTGGGACATGAGAAGATGAGAGATACCGTGGCAGTGGTACAGAAAGAGCAGCCTAGTCTCCAGGCTCAGTGCTGGGGACAAGAATGCATGGCCCATGCTTGCAGCTGCAGTCTGAGCATGCAAAAGCTGCTTCAGGGATGAATAAGCAGGTGCTTTCAGAGTCATTTAGCAGCCAGGGAACGTGTGCTGGCCTGAACTGGCTGGTAGAAGCTGTGAGGCAGAGGTAGGGAGCAACATCAGAGGCTCCAGTGGAGTCAGTGAGGTGAGTGGACACATTTGCTCTCTTCCTGGCACAATTTACTATGGCCACTGCCAGGTGCCCAGTGATAATTAGGATATGCTGACTGGCAAATGAAGTATGCTAATGATCAGATGAAGCAGATGCTAATAAGATTAACAGGAGTACGGTTTCTCTGCCAGCCAAGCAGCAGAAAACAATAAGAAGGTGAGGGTGTGGGGAGGTGCCCAGCTGACCTCACAGAAAGCTTTTGTTCACAAAAGCAAGATAGTAATTTAGAGGGGGGTGTGTGGGGGAGATGTTGTGCTGCCCTGGAGTAACCTACATCCCTTTCATCAGGAAACTGTCTGCAGAATAAATGTGTTGTCTCTGACAGGGATGAGCCCAAGGTAATTGGCTGGTAAAAGTCAGACATGTGATAGCCATAAGAATATTTGCTATTCCAATTAAACTATTCAGAAAACACAAGGGGTTATGTGGTTTATTCCAGTCATTTGTGCTATCATACACATGCAATGTAGGGACTGAACCCTCCCACCATAAAAAACATTGATGGTCACAAATGGGTATTTTCTAAGAACTTCCCAAAGTTTATTGAGTGTTAGACTGGAGACCCTTGTGGATGGCCAATGACAGATTTGAGAGACTCAAATAGGTTAGGCAAATGCGAGGTACTGCTGTACTGTCATTTGACTTTGAAAATACCTGTTGATATTTTCTTCCTCAAAAAATCCCAAAATAGTCTGTGAGGCCCAACAGCTTATCTTTGGGTATATTAAAAAACCCCAAACACACACAGGATTTTCCTATTTGGATATTTTCCTACATTTTGTAGAATTAACAGCAAAACTACAGTTTTACTGTAGGACCTTTGGAGTCAGGCCTTAGGATCATTGCAGACTTGGGAGGCTGCTGTTGGAGTTCATGCTTTAAATCTCTCTTATCTTTTATGAAGGCATCTTCATATTTTGCTGCACTAAATTTTTGTTCACACCTTTGAATTTCACTTCCAGAAGTTCCTAAGGTCATAACAAAGACTTCAATGCTTAGTTAGGTCATTTAGGCTTAACATAGGAATTTTTTGTAAGTGCATTCAGATACTCCTGCTTAATTCCAGAACCATCCAGAACCTCTAGGAACTTCCTTGCTTGAATGGAGAGGTTCCCAGAGCCCAGAATCATGCTTTTAATGTTTTCAGACCTGACTTGATCTTGTCAGGCTCCTCAGTCATCAGTTACTATCATGCTTCTGCTTCACCCTAACCAGCTGCCAGGAAGTGTTATTTTCCTGTCTCAGTTCCCTTGAGCACTTGAGATGTTCGATAGTGACCCTACAGCTCTCTTGAAGAGAGCTTTTAACATAGAACACTGGTAGCTAATGCTTTCTTGAAAAAAACAGATGGAAGAAGAAATGGAAGGGATCTGATTTTGAAACAGTGTTTACCTGAGAACCAACAAAATTTGACAATCCTTTTCTTTTGCCTATAGGAACACCTGCTTCTCAGAAAAATACCCCAATCACCAAATTTTGGAGTTTGAGAAAGCAGTCTTCATTCCAACTCTTAAACAAAATTAAATTTTAAAAGAGAGAAGGAATAAATTGGCACTGGAGTCTTAAAGAGATTCCATGCCTTGAAAGACACTCCAGCAGGTTTCAATAACCTGGTAGGTCAGACAGCCTTTAGGAGCTGTAGATACACTTGTGCGTTCTGCATCCCATCACTTTAGTCAGTGCCCAAAAAATAAACTGTCACATAAAAAAAGACCATTACTGATTTTAACCTCAAATATTTCAGGAGTGCAAGAGCTGTTGCAGGCTGTTGGCCCTGAATTTTCCTTAGTTGTTTTGCAACCCCACCTTTTGGGATGGAGTAGTATATATGTTTCATGTATGTGTCCCTCTGGACAAATCTAGATCTGATTTTAAACTATCCCTGGTGTGGACCATGATTTGAAAAATGTGTTTGAGGTGCTTCCTGGGTTAAGTTTCTGCCAGAACTGATTCTATCTAAATAAGATTATCCAAGGGTAGGTGCAATCAGTTGCTGAATTCTGCAGGAGGAGCTGATAACTTGTAATCTCCTTCCAGCTGAGGAGTTTGAGAGTCTTGAAAGATACATGTGATAGCTAATGGTCCAGGGGACAGTGGCAACTTCAGTGGGATAAGCAGGATTTAAACTGGTGAAGCAGCAGTGGGACTGCAGAACACATATTTCTACTTATGATTTTAAATGTGATTCTGGTTCACCTACTAATGTTTCTCCTTTTGTTTTTCCTCTATTTTGCTTGTAAAAACTGAGCAGTTGGAAAACTGTTTTCTGGATGTATCAGATGGTTGACAGAAAGTGAGGCTCTAGGTGAACTAAATGTAAAAATTAAGTTGGTTCATCTTAATGAAAATATTAAGAATTGAAATATACTTCCATATCACTCAGATATTGTTTTGAATACTGTGGGGGGTTTTTGGAAGTTCTATTATATTGATCAGTTAAAGTAGCAGCAGATGCCTCCTGTGAGTTACAAAGGTGCATTTGTCTGGCTCTTCCAGGGTATGGGCTCACCATCAGGGTCTGCCAGGGTTGAATGTCATGTGTGATGAAGTGGTTATGGAGGAGAGAAGGAGGGGCTGAGCACTCCACAGTAAAGCTCTCATCCTGGGACCAAGGCTGCCCACCCAGGGATGATGCCACTGTCTCTTGTGACAAAACTGGTACCACAAAGAGTTCTGGAAGCTGTATTTTTCTTTCTTCAGACACTGATCCTGCTTGTTACCTTTGGTGGTAAGGCTCACAAATATGGATATGAAGGTGGACCAAAGGAAGCTTAAACAACTTTCAGGGAGTCAATGTCAAAGTATAATATAATGTATAATATAACAATATAATAATAATATAATTTACTCAGACTTCTTTACTTTATGCTGTGGATCTTTATTCTCATCCTGATCATATCTAGGTAATAAACACTGCTCTCTGTTTCATTCAGCTATGATCTTTTTCTAGTAAATAAATGAATTATGTGAACGAGCTTGAAGACAAATTCTAAAATATTAAAAGCTGTCCTTCTCAAATCCAACTCTTCTGTTAGTTGTTTACATACATAATTTAATAACGTGCATATATTTTTTATATATCATTCTGACAGTAGTAAATGAATCCAGATTCAGGAAAAATATTCTGGTACATGGAATCTCAAAATACACATTTGCATTGGTAAGGTACTAGTGTATATTTTGTAGGGTTTATATTGCTACTCGTTGTGGTTAGTGGTTAGTATGACTATCATGTTTTTGCAGTATTACGTATCCGAGAAAATGTAATTTTTTCTATTCCTTTTAAAATCAAATTACAATGTGACATTCAATAAAATATATTTTGTGCAGCTAATAAAAATGAGATCCCATCTCACTGTTTTGACAAATAAACCACACAAGTCAAAATACTGCCTCTGATACAGTTTATAGCTTAAGCTTTCATGTCAGCCTTTCCTATAAAAAAGCCCCATTATTTATTAATAGCCTTCTATGTCTTAAAAGTTTCTTTTTCTTGTGTGGAGAAAAAATCATTTGCCTTTTAATGGGGTGTCAGATTTGTTTTCCAAACCCTCTAAAAGGTTATCGTTGTTACATATGGACAAGTGCTTTTTTCAGAATCAATGTAAACTCTGTTACCAGGGTAATTTACTGCAGTCCCCTGGTAGCTGTACGGAAAACTTAATTTCACCATTTTGCAAAGTGGAGGGGTGGGACTCTTTCCTTGTGGTTAACTATTTTCACATGGAGTGAAAAGAAAATGCATGCTTCTAGCACATACTAAATAACTGATGGTCTCTTACCCTCTGTTTGAGTTCAGGGCACACTGGCAGTCTGGTAGGGTTCATGGCATAGAAGGATGACTGAATCAATTAGATATACCATAAAACCTTTTGGCAATTAACTCCCAACTAACCAAAAGATTCAGGCTGATACCAAGGGTGGATAATAAAAGCTTGTTAAATTTCTGTCCATCACCTGCAGACATACACACACAAATATCTGAGCCACATTTTTGATGACAGAGAAGTCTGAACAGAGGGAAGAATATTCTATGAAAGATCCAGAGATGTCAGCTTTGGGTCTGTCTTGAAGTCTGAGTTGAGAAATGACATGAAACACAAGCAAATATCAAGTTCAGGATTGTGCATTTAATTAGAGCTTGAATTAGCAGCTGCAGTACTTTGTTTTGAAATAGGCAATAATAGCATTATTTTTTTTCCTATAAACACTACCAAAAAACCCCTCCAAAACCAGAAAGCAATAGAAACTAGTTATGACCTCAACAACATTTTTAGATTAAATTAATTACCTTTTACTAGTCATTTCTACTAACTTGACTAATTTCCTAATGTATTTGGAGGTGCTGCCTACATCAGCATACTGAAAAATAGGTTTCACAAAAGGTATCAGCTCTTTAAATGTGACAAGTCATCATTTTCCCACCTCTATTCATGACTGCTCACCAGACTGAAGACAGTTTACTAAATCTGTGCTGTGCTTAAGAGGAAGCAAGCTGGTGATCTCTGAGGAACAGATGACTATAAAATTACTGAATTTTGAGGCTCACACTTGTTGTGCACAGGGGAGGGATATGCAACAACTGGCATAATAAAATAGCCATTCTCATAAGGTAGAATGGGAAGAGGAATACAGATAATGGACAAATCTCATGCCACTTCAGATGTTGGGAATCCCATGTTCATGCAGTGTTGACAGACCCCATATGGATTTTCCTGTGGCATGTTGCACACATGCTGTCCATGGACAAACATGAAAATTCAAAGATTTCCATTCATCAATTCAATTTTAGAACAACTGTCTAATACACTAAGTAGGAGAAAAAAAGTCCAAAACCAAGCAGTCTGAACTTGAACCATGAACTTTAATAAATTTATTTAATAAATTTATTTAATAAATAGTATGATAGACAATGGTAAATTTGTGGATGAGATTACATAGCATCCATTGCCTGGGAAATAAGGTACTAAGTTCGGTCACCCACTGTGTCCTATGGTACGGACTTTATGAGGAGTCCTCCTATAGGAAGTTTTCAGTAAGGTGTTATTTTCATGTTAAATAAAGGCTTTGTCAGACTGGATCATTTTCAAATATGAGCTTTTGAAATGAGATGTGGAATCCAACATTCTCAACACTTGTCTGGCTGCAATCCGAGAAATACCACCCACTTCATGCTGAGAGCTTCTGAAAAAACATGCTGATGTTCACTTTTCAGCAGGCTCAGTCTGCAGACTCTTCTTCCTCAGAAAATCCTAAATGTAAGGCGGATTTGTATATATAATTGTGTTGAAACTTTGATTTCCAAGATTAGGAACACATTTTTGGCAGTATGTTTGCCCCACCATCTTTGCAGTCATACATTTGTGAGACACTATTACAGATTATTTATTAGTGCCACTGACAGGAGAAGGAAAGATGTGCCACAAGTCATTCCTCCAGCTCATCTCTGGAAGCATGACTTCTGATCTCCGTTTCTTTCATGATATAGGAAACTACAAGGCATAGTGCAGAGCAGAGGTATTCCATGGAGTTAAAACTAATCTTGTAGTGTACTGAATAAGTGTAGACATGGTAGAGGAAAGCTTGAGCTATGTGCCTTCACAGATAAACTTTACTTCATCTAGCTCTTGTAGAGACTGCTTGAATGTTTGCACCTTCCACTAAAATCTGAGTTTGCTGAAAGATAAAACTTATGACTGTGCATTAGTCCTCAGAGTATGAAGCTGTATTATAGTCAAAAAGTAGAATTTTTGCGTGTGAAGGATGTCTGACTCTGTTAGGTGCTGTTGAAGTAGCAAGGTTATGACGCAACAATGTACTCTTCAGTTGTTGGACAAAACACCTGGAATCACTGCAGACCTTGAGTCTTCCTTGTGAAATTTCATATCCTAAGTGCATAAGAACTTGGCATCAAACAAAAACCAAACCCAGCCTCTTTCCACATGATGTCATTGTACCATTCATCTATGGCATGGACATGTTCACTGTTTCTTTCTCAGAATAATTTTATAAGCTATTGGTTGTTGGAGTCTGGACTTGTTGCTCTTCCTTACAATCATGTGAGTTAACCTGTGGCTGTGACAAGCCCAGAATAGGGAGTGTTTGTTCACCAGTTTGTTCTCCTCCTCATGGTTCAGGTACTACTGCAAAATTAAAGGCTGCCATGGGACAGAGGTACTGAAAAGTCTTTCTTAGTCCATCACGCAGGCTCTCCAGTCATGAACAGGAGCTGTGAGTGGATGAAGTGAGATTGGTTCCCCCATGGCCCCTTCCTGTTCTGACTGATGAGACAGTAGAACATTCTGTATGTTGATGGAAACTTTCAAATAACTTAGTCTCTGAGACAAAATTATTTTCCACTGAATATTAACAAACAGATTTGTACAAAATTGAGAAATTTGTTCAAGAACACTTGGATTTTCAGATGGTGGCAAAAGATGAGTCGCCAGCAGAGATGGCACTTCCTAACAAATAACATATTGCTCTACCAAAGCAGAAGGCTTGTATGTCATACTGTTTTAATCATTATTTTAATATGGTGAACTTTTTTTCTTTGTTTTGTTTAGAAACTCCTTATCTTTAGAAATGATCCTTAAAATTCCACGTATTACTACTACTTCTTTTGTCACACTGTGGCAGTCACACAGCATGAAATATTTTTGCTCGGACTATTAGAATTTGGCAAAGTTACAACATCTGAAAATTAGGTCTTATAATGGGAAGTATCAAACGACTATAACTAGCTAAGCGGCTCTATCTACATAAGCTAAAAAATATAGATTTTTGAGGAAAAAGCAGGAAAGGTCTCACACATAGCACTGTGTTTCCATGTGATTGTACCTTTTATCTGAGCTTACACTGGGGCAACGGAGGTCGAGTGAGCCACCCAAGGTCACTGACTGGCAGCCAGTGACCGAGGCACTATCACCGCCCATGGAAGTTCCCAGCTCTGAGGGAAGTAGGAGGTAAGTGACACAAAGGTACATCTTCCCTCAGTTCCCATTATGTTTCTAATCTCTCTTCACTACAGTAATGAATGATAATGAGTTGCAATCTTTTCTCTGGGTTGTTCTTGCTGCTGCATCGGTGACACTTATTGTTACAATAAAGATATAAGCGGAGAAAAAAATTGTGTTAAGTGATATTATGAATAGGTAAACTTAAATAACCTACAAAAGGAACAGCAGTTGCAATAACTTGTTAGAAAGGACCTTCTTATTCAGTGTGTCCATGTCAGGCAGGTCACTCTCTCCTTCATCTGGAATTGAAAATACCATGCAAAAATAGACATGATTCAGTAAGTTCTATTTTATGTAAACAAATCTTACTAACAGAAGGATGGGTGAGGACAGGCACATCATTGACCTGATGATATTTACTATACAAAGCCAGAAAGTTAGCTAACCTGGCACTGAGGCTCAAGCTCCTGTTATGCAGTTGCACTTTGGTGCTATAATATTAAGCATTTCAGACTCCCAAGAAACCAATTTTCAGAATTACTCACAACTCAGGGTTTTTGAAATAACTCAGCACACAGTAAAAGCTTTTCAAAAGGCAACAGATTTTCAACCCTCCTCCACACTCAGTGACTCCTACTGGGCAGACTGTGACCTATGGGGCCTGTGGGGTGCTGCAGTCTTTATTAAGGTCTCATTGAGAACATTGTGCACTTTGAGAAGAAAAGGAGTGAGATGGAAGTGGAAAAGAGCCTTCAGCTGCCCTGTCTCTTTTTCTTCCTCTCCATCCTTCTCTTGGCCCCCATGTCTTCTTCCTCTGATACAGTACTTGCATCTACAGTGCAGTTCCAACCAGAAAGAAATAGCAGCTCTGAGCTGGAGCTGGAAAATACAGTGGCAAAAGAGTGTGGATTAAGGACGGTTTTGGGGAGAGGTGGATAAAGACTCTGCAGTCAGCAAAGCTGATCCCCCTTAGTCTCAAGGCATGTCCCATCCCTGTGTTCTCATAACACTATTAGCCAAGTTGGCAGCTGGTAAAAATTCAATAGCAATAGAATCCTTTGTGTATTTTAGCAGGAGAATATTCCATATGTTTGATGCTATCCCCTTAATCATCTTATGCAATGTTAATGCTCTTGTTTTTCCTTGATCTGCTGAAATCCTATACCTTGTGCTTTTTCAGGCAGTTGTTAAGTATGTGTGTTTGTGTGTGCATATGCATGCAGTTCAATATAATTAGTTTATACTACATCAGATAATTTTTTTCTCCCATCCCAAATTTATGATTTACATTATCATCATTCCTCTAATATATTATTTTGGTAAGTCATCTACTGTGTTCCTTTTCATGTAAAATTAGTATTTGATTGCTGCATGACCACAAATACAGAACCACTGATAAACATAACAAGTTCTGTAAGGAACCATGAGTCTAACTGATTGTTTGGAAGTCCTTGGGGTAAAGGAAAGGAGTAGCCAAAAACTCGTATGGTAGGAGAGTCTGTAAACTTTGGAACTGCCAAAGTATGTGATGTGTATAATGGGGTAAGGTTCAACTTGAGTTGCTTATGTTTATGTGACTCCTCCAATCTATGATGTCACTATAACCACCTTTTTCCTAAAATACCCTACTAACTTGTAGATCTAGCATTTTACCATGATTTTGGTTCAGCTGTTGTGCTACTTCCTTCTGTGAACTTCCATTTCAGCCAGAGAATGGAGGGAGAGATATTATATTAAAATAACAGTTTTTATATTTAGCTACTAATTTTCCTGATCTTATGAGAGAACATCAGTTAAAAAGCTTATTATCTGTTTAAAATAACTGTTTATTACAGTCACTATTTTTCTTCTACCATTTGGGTTAATAAAAAAAGTTTAAAATGTATCTAAGATTTTTAATCTTTAGTTTGATCAGGTCTGGTTTATGAAGTAAGATTTTTCACTGTCTCATTATGATAATTAAATTTAGCATTTTTAGTTTAAAGCATGTTGAAAGCTTTGAAATACCCAGTCCCTTTCTCTGTCCATTCATGTTAAAAAGGTTTAACTCTTATGAAATACCTTTAAAATTCTTTGTTGGCTTGGGTTTTGGTGGTGTCATTCATATCAGGGAGAATACCACCAAAGCAGTTACGCTGATGAATCACGACCCTTAAAAGAGTGCCACAGTGAGGGTAGAATTGCTATTTTCCACACTTGAAACACTTATTATCTCCGTTTTGCTGTGGTGTATCAAATGTTTCAAACTTCAGAGAAAAAGATCATGAAGGTTCTGCTTTCTTGAAGTACAGCTTCTTTGCTTAGGATAGTAAGCAACAAGCAGAACTGTCTAAGTAATCAATTAATTGAATTTTTATTGTTTCTGTGGATAATCTGTATAGCTACTTTTGGGTTTCTTAAAGAAGTTTTTTATTCTAAGTAGATTCATGCAACCCTGAAATATTTCTGGTCCTACAGTTTTGTTATGAGTATTTGATACATGAGGCTGGACCTTTGCTGGTTAATTTATCAGCTACATCACACAATATTGTCTCTGTTTCTATCTGGAATGAGCATAATTCTTCAAATTGCATATCTGCTGGGAATACAGTGTTTCTGAATTCACAGTTTGTATTCTACAAGTATACTGTAGTATTCATTTAACATTAATTTTCCATGAATGTTTCATGTGCCTTGTACTGGTTAATAACATGAAGAGACTTTATGTATCCAAAACACTTCTTGTGGTATATTCAGGGAATTTATAAAGCTGTTTTTACTACCCTTCACTAGTAGTTTGCAAACAGAATTTTTCAAGTTGCTTCCAAACTCCTCTCTTGGAACCTCTTCTGCATCCTTCACAAGTCACTGTAATGTGGCTCTGAAAATTCACACTTAAACTGAAATGTCCTCTGAAAGTCGATGCAAAAAGAGCACTAAAACCACATTCTCCTCTATTTTGTGAAGCACTGACCCAGCTAGGATCAATAATTAAATGATTATTTGCTTATTCTAACAAAAAAGTAATGAGTAAAATAAGCCATGGATTTTATATGAATCCTGCTTCTGGCCCTTTCCAGGGAGGATTTCTGTTTTTCTTCCAACATGCTGGGTATGTTCATTTAGCTCCTACATACAAATATTAAGAGCTACAAAACAAGAAATTTCTTCTATGAGTCTGCATTTAAGATCCATTCCCTAATATTTTTCTCTCTCCTGCCTTCTCTTACAGAAGTTTTTCTCTTTCCTTTGGTACAAAGGGCTCAAGAAGGACGGCTTTCCCCTCTGATTAAATTTAAGCAGCAGTAGCTGCTGGATGCTGGGCTGGCAGTGCTTGGAAGTGGCTGTCCATCACCCTTCCTCTCTATCAGCCCCTGGTACCAGGCAAGGGCCCTGAGATACTGCACACCTGTGAGAAGGAGCAGGATGAATCCCCAACCTAGATGTAATCCCAGGACCTCCAGAGGTGGTTTTCAACTATATTCTGAGGGGTAGGGCTCTTTTAGGGATACAGCCTTCCAGAAGCATGGCTTTGATGGGGCTGCCACCAGCCATCTGAAACAGCCCTTGTGGGAATGCCATAAGACACGGTAGTTAGGCAGATGTAGAGCCACTGAAGAACCTCTGGAAGTGCACTGTGGGGAGCTGGATAATCATAAGTCTTACAGCACTTGCAAGTTTTAATCATGTTATACTTCCTTGTAAAGATAATTTCAATAGGGCTGCACATTATTCATATTTTGGGAAGTCTAGCGGCTGCAGAAATCCTAACTCACAGCTTTTGCTTCCTGCTTGATGCTAATTTGGGCCAGTTCCAGCCCACGGAGTTCCTTTTCCATTGTGTCATTTAATTACACATTTACCCACACTTCTCAGCTAGTAAGAGCCTTGATATACAGCCTCTTAATCTAATACTGATCTATTAAAAACTACACTCAGTATTTTAAAGTGTTAGACAACAGATGGAATTGACAGTTTTAATAGGTAGCAACTAACATCATCTCCCAATCTACACCTCTGTATTGGATTTCAAGCAACTGATATCACTGTGGACATGTGCAGATATGGAGCTCGCATTTAAAGGCAGAAATTCAATCAATAGCCTGTCTCTCAACAGAGCTTACTAGATTATATCAGTTAGAAGTGACCATCTGGCCTAATCTTGGGAGTTCTGAGATATCATGTAGATCTTTTTCACTAATGTCATTTTTATTTGGTTAACATTAATAAACTGTAGCAAACATTGCAAATCTTGCAAACTGAAGCTGTAACTCAATTTTTGCCTTTTACATGAGACAAGTCAAACATCTGCTTCTCTAGGGGGAACGTGTGTGAGAGCCAGCAAAAGAAAGATGCGATCGCTCTGAAGATTTTACTGTCTTTCTAGGTGCTGTGAAATGATGGAAAGTGGCAGTCTTTTTTATTTACTAAAAGGAGAGTGTGTTACTAAAGGGTATCCAACAACTAATGTGATTATTTCTATGAATACAAAATATGGAGGGAAATATGTAGATAACATTCTGGGGGGCTTAAAGTTTCAGCGTATTCTATGACTGCGATAAAAGAAGAATGTACATTACATATTCATCTACCAGATTTATGCTACAAATAAAGTCTAACTTTTAATCTGGTACAGTCAATATATATCAAATATCTGTGAAGAGTCGTTTAACGCTGTCACAGCCAGAATGTATAAACTCTGAAAAGCCTTTTTTAATGCCAGAGTCAAGAACATTCTCTTCTTGTTCTTTGCTCCTTTAAATTTAATTTTGAAATTCTATTTTGTGTTTGGCTGAATACCAGCATTATTAGAAGTTCAGAAATGTTCTGTTCATAAAAAAGGAAAATAAATGTCAGTGTCCCATGTCTAATTATAAATTTGTACTCTTAAGTGGCGCTATAGTGATTAAATTATAAAAATTTTTGTCATTGGATTTTAATCTTGCAAAATAAAAATCAGGAGTGATTTCTAAATGGATCTGATGTAATGAAACCCCTTGAAATTCTGGAGACTATTCTATTTTGCCTTTGTTTCATTGTTGATCAATTTAAATTTTTAAAATTTCAAACAGTGGAGGGGTACATAATGAAAGCCCATGGGTGAGGGGGGGAGAAGCAAGACAGGCAACATTGCTAAGAAGAAACAGTGCCAGAAGAAATTGGGAGAGAAAAAAAAAAAAAAGAATATTTGGGAGCTTCATTAGAGCAGTACCCCCTCAGGTCATCCTTCTTTAGGGTGCTTGGGACCCAGAAACCAGACATACATCCTCTTGGCATTGGTAGTCAGAACAATAATAAGCTGGGCAAGTTATTTTAGCCTAGTTGCCTTCATTTCTCCATCCAAAACTGATGAGGGTGATTGCTACTTGCCTTTATTTCCAGAAACAATTGTATCGCTTATTGCTCTAAGTATCCAGGTTGTTTTGCTACCACAAAGTGTTTCACTTACAAAATGGAACCAGATGACTTTGAGAAAAAAAAAAAAAATAAAAAATCCCTAATCTGCCCACCCCCTCCCCCCCAAAAAAAATCCTGAAATACAGACAATCCCCTTAAATCCTTAAAATAATAGTAAAGGGTAGAATTTCAGAGTTATTATTGTAAAAATATTTCAAAACCGGGGTTAAAATAGAATGTGGAGAAACTGCACAATCATGGAATAGTACCTCTTAAGAGTAAAATAATTTTTTTTGGAAGAACAAAATTTTGATAAATCTCTTTAAATATCTTGGATGTAATATTTTAATTTTAAAAAAGAAATATTTTCATGTTGTTTGGTAAAAGCTGAAAACCTAAAGTGGATTTCAGTTCCTATTTTTTTTTTTTTTCAGCCTTTCATTTAAAAATTTTTATTTAAAAAAAAAAATATTGCTTCTTTCAAAATACATCACAGGCAATGTTATCATTTTCAGCCAGACCAAACAAGGGAATGAAGTTTTGCATAGCAAAGAGAGTCCCAAGACATCTTTTCATTTTTTGCCACCAGTGAATCCAGCAGAACCCTGAAATTGACACTGGCCAACTCTACTCTTCAGTGAAGGTAAAAATTTTGCAGTGTTTATTTACAAGAAAACTACTGAATGCCTTAGCAGGAAGAAACCCCTACTAGAAACTACCCATTGCTGGTCGTTTATTGAACAGGAGCAGAACACAGCCAGTGGCTCCTTCCACTCTATCAGGCTATGCACATGCAGTACTTTTTTAAACTTTCTGTTTCTCACTGTAATTAATAAATCAGGATGCAGATGAGAGATTCATAGTTAATTTTCAGTAGCTGGCACAGCATGTCTCAGCCTATAAAGTCCTGGAAGTCTTGGGCTGTGAATTCCTTAATACTGACAAGCCAAACAGCTTAGAAATTATAATTATAAGTTACAAGTGTCTTAAGGGTTGTTCTTCTGACATAAAACTAATTTCATGTTTTTATTCATAATGTGAAATAGACGAGGGGATGGGGCCTTATTTAGATTGAGCTCTTGGAGATATCATGGGCTCTGTGTCCTGATTGTAATGGGAAAAGATCACTTACTTCATTCCTTGTAGCTAGTTGACTCGTTTTATGTGCTTTTTTTTTTTTGACAATCAGGCTAACAAAAAAGTGGGATTTCTTTCACTTTTCATCCCATCTTTGTTTGTAGGCAGACATCTACTGGTGACTGTTGTTTTTTCCTTAACTGTAGTCATACCAGAGTGTATCAGGCTCTCTCCTGGTGAGCTGGTTCTGCCTTGACACCTCCTTTTTCACAAGTGATGAGTGGCCACATGACTCCCTGAACAGAGAAGTGAGAAGGTGAGACCTGGTAGGAGCCACAGAGAAAGCAGCTTCAGAGGCTGAGAGAGTTCCTATCAGTCACTCTGAAAGAAAGCATAATGCTCTGGAGACAGCAGCTCACCACCCAAAACTCCTCCAGGGCTTCAAAGGCTGAGTGGCATACTATGTGTGTTCTGGCAGCCCAAAGCTCATTACAGCTGTGTCCCCAAAGCCAGTACCAGCCACATTTTTGGCACACGTGCTGGGATTGGCAGCTTCTAGGAGTCCCAGGGTGAACCAAAGCACAAACATGGGGCTAAAGCTGAATGCTTCCACAAATCTCTGTATAGAGAAAAACACGTCAAGATAGATGGAGGAAGACACTAGTGAGAGAGAGAATGGGTTTCTTTTTGGTGACTGAGCCTTCCTTTCCTGCCTCAGGAAACAAATTTGGCTTGTGTTCACTGCTGTGGATTAGGAGTTACTCTACTGCAGTAGTTGAGTTGTGCTGGCCTTTAGGTGCTTAAAGGAGCTGTGGTAGTTTCAATCTCAATTTTGCACATGCAAATGAAGGTTTGCATTAATTAAAAGTCCAGTAATTCTCACATGGATGTACAATGTCAGCATTGGTAAATTCAGATATTGAACAGGTAATATAATTTTGGGATATGTGAAGCTCCTCAGATATCTCAGAAAATTCCGTGCATTTATATCTGCTGGATTCAGTCAGATCTCTCTCCAGAAATATTTGAAGTGGGAATTGTCTCACAAGGATGTTGTGAGGTTATGCAGAGAGAAAAGGTGAAGAGCTAAAGCCTAACTAAAACTTAATCTGGCCACAGCTGTAAAAGACAAAAAAAAGTTTTTACAAATATGTCAGTAACAAATGGTCAAGGTTCCAGCATATGAGCAGCAAAGAAGGGACTCAGTGTATGCATTGGTTTTCTCATGTTGTGAGAGGTTAGTGGGAAATCTAATTTTTCATACAGCCCTAACTTGCTTGAAGACTAGCAATCTTTTTTTGTTTTTTTTTCTTTAAACATGGCATAAGGAGTTTAAAGAACCACATCGTGGTTGCTGTAGTCATCCAAGATTAACTTAAAGAGGACCAGTGGACACGGATTTTTCTGATGTAAAGTCTCCACCATAAAAAAGATAAAGAATTGTACAAAATTATCTGCAATATTTACTTTTGTGTGGCACTGAACCAGGGTGTGACTGAACTGGATGCTGTGTTCATCTCTTTGGAGACAAATATTCAAAGAATATTTGGAATGCTTGTCTCAACACCAATCTTATTGTCTATTATATTGTCTATTATTATTGTTATTATTTTTTATTATTACTATTACTATTATTATTATCATAATAAATTATTATCAGTAATAAAAAAATTACTTTATCCCACCATTGAAAGTTGTTCATTGTCTTGAGTGGTCTTTTTCTGTGTTACTTTTCACTTCCTTTTTCATTTTGGTCAGGTTTCTCTTGTCCTTGTGAGACTCGCTTGGATTAGACTGTGATGCATGTCTTGCTGGGCTGAGCCAGATTGTGGATGATAAATACCAAAGAAAAACAACCTGCAGCTGCTGGAAAATGCACTACAACTTCTGTGATTGCAAAGACAAAACCCTAGAAGGTCAACTGATACAAGGGTTTCCAAGATATTCAGAAGGTAGATTTCTGTAAGGGAAATGATAATCAATTGCAGGGTGTGTTTGAAAGGTGAGATTTGGTTAATTCATTGCATAGAGAGGTTGGTTGGAAGAGAGTTCTCCACCTGGATTAGTTTTTTCTCACAGTAACTTGCTGTTGTATCCTGGACTGCTGGTCCTTGCTGGGCCTATTTGCATTAATACATCTGGAACTTCTACCTAATAATAACAACAGGTGAAAAATCTCTAGGAAGCTTATACTGATTCCCTACCTCCTCAAAGAATATATTTTAAAAATAATTATTCTTGTTATGTAACTTCTAAGAAAGAGAAAAGTGATTTTTTTTTCAAAAGAATGTGTGCCAAGTTGACAGACAATAGTAATTTAATTCAATTATATTAATAGCTTACATGATTTTTGAAAAGAAAAGTGAAGAAGGAAAAGAGAAGGGAAGGGAAAGGGAAAGGGGAAAAAGGAAAAGGGAAAAGGGAAAAGAGAAAAGGGAAAAAGGAGAAGGAAAGACATAGTTTAAGCTTTCCTTGCAGGGAAAATACCTCAAAAGGGGGACAAATGCAATGATAGTTCCTGTGTGTAGCTCTTTTAGTCTGAAGCAGTGAGTGGAAAAAATCAGGTGCAAGCTGGGAACATAAGTGACTATGTTGCATTGAGGGGGATAACTGAAAAAGAAAAATGTTACAAAGGGAAATGGAAGTAGAAACAGAGAGGAGATGAAGAGCTGCAATAAGAATATGAGGAAGAGAGGGGAACAAAGGACAAGAAGAGAAGTGCCTGATGGGAGACTGCAGTTCTGAAAACCTTATAATTGAGAAATTTGCCGATGAGTTCAGGCACCAAAGGAAGACTGATCTTCACCTTCACCTTAAAATCACTGTGTCACATCTCTAGGATGTCCCACAATACATCCAGAGGTGTGTTTAAGTTCTTTGGTTATATTCAGCCCAATCTGATTCCACTAAGGTGGAATTTAACATTCCCCATAATAACGTGCCTGACAGTTCAACTTGATATATATGAACGAAACAAGTCTCCACTACTAATAAATGTTCAAAGTGTAGGATTTTTGGTGGCGAGAAAGGAAAAATATACACTGTATAGAATTAATTGCATATCTCTCAAGCATGAAATTCTGATATATTATGACTTTTACAAAATACACGACAATAATATATTGCATATATTTCAGAAGAAAATTATGTCTTTACCTTGAAAATCTACTTTCTCTGACAAGCTGATGTAATCATTTTAGTGAAGGACGAGTGCTGCAGAGAGAAAACCTGCAAGTATTTGAAGGTTAGAAGCGATGAACAAAAGGCTGAGGGTTTACTTTGCATGCAAATAAGTAATTCATCACAAATCCATAAACCAATTAGTAATGAACTAATGATATTGCTTAACAACTGTATTTTTGATTAACATATAAATAATTTAGGTGAGCATTTCTTTGGTCATGCCAGTTTCTGCTATTATTTACTAGCCTTGTCATGGCTGCTCTTAGATCACATGCCCATTATAAAATATTTCCCAATCTATTGCAAGGACCAGTTTGTTTTAATGCGCTCAGTTAACACTGCTGGAGCTATTAACAAGCTTATTAGCATAATCCATTGTGATATATCATTGTATAAAAGTTCAGCTCCACAACTGAATGGGACTGGGAAATGGCTTTGAAGATTTTATGATACAATAACTATCCATTTGATAAGCAATTAAAAAGATACTTTGAGACACTAAGAGTGAAGACAATGACAACAAGAGGAAAACAGGAGGGGTTTGAGAGCAGAAGCTGCTGCCTGGGATAGGAACCATGTGTGCTGTGCTGCTCCTGCTCCTTAGGCAGAAATTGCACACTGCTGCTGGGCTCTAAAGCTCCAGTAACAAGTTGGGTCTGACTTTGTCCTTTAAAGCAAAGAAAAAAAGAACAAAGCAGTTTAAGGTTCAATATCTTCTGCTATGTCACCCATGATCAATTTCTTGACCTCTCAAAAGAACATTTTAATGCACAGCTGAACATTTGATTATTTGTCATCCCTTTGCTTCTCCTAACTTTCAAGTTCCTTTTCTTAGCTGTTTGCATTATCCTTAGTGAACTTCTGCAGAAAGAAACAGAATAAAGTTACTGAACACATTACCACACATTATTGTTCAAAACTCACTCTATATAATATGGCTGTATTGAGCTTTTTAAAATGAACATTCAGTGAAGATGGTTGTATCTCTATTATGAAAAAAGTAGCTTTTTGAGACAGTGCTGCTTTCTCTGATATGCAATAGCTCTGATACGCTAGTACTTTGTTCAGCTCAGTTCCGATTCTCCAGGGATTATTTGACCAAAATGTCCATTGTCCATCTAATAAGAAATATTCATGGTATCTATCACCTAACACAGATTTTTTTAATAGGTTATTTCAGTATCTTACATACATTATTTTCTTCTTCCTCCTGATTAGGAATAGAATGGGAAGCTGGTTTCCGAAGGCAGCATGATCTACTGTTTTGCACAGAAAATGGAGATTTAGTTTCCAATCTTGCTGTCATTGCCAGTTCCTTACACCAATATTTTAAGACTGGGTTTGTCTTTTTTTAAAACTGGCATCAAAATATAAAGCTTTTTAGACTCTTTTGGTATTTTTGCATGAAAAATATTTACATCTTAAATGAAAGGTGCTACATGAAATGTGATATCTAAGGATATAAGTTATAAATAATTTTCGTTAAATCCCAAACCAAGTTGCTTTAAGAGGGGGGCATTATATTTTTAACTGTTTGAAATTTGATATATTTTTAAACAGACTTAAGAGTTTAAAGTAAGAGTAAGACAACAGAAAGCATACCCAGACAGAATCATTTCCTCCTTAATAATTCTCCTCACAGAGTTTTTGGAGGCAGACACATGAGAAGGAGTCCAGTATCCTTGGGAAAGCAGGTCAGAAAGATGCTTCCACCCACTGCAGTCTTGCGACCAGCCACATTTACAAGCTACCTTAGAACAGGAAGGACTTGAGTTTATTTTGGCATTTTCTTTAAAGTCATCTTCCTAGACGCACTTTTAAAGTTATTCTTGTGGTTGAAAATCTAAATTTTGGGGAATGAAAATTTAGACCAGAAATTGGCATGCTTTTAGTAAAATGTGGTTATATTTCTGCTGTCTAAATAACAAATACTATAAGAAAATGTCCTTGCTGTTCAGCTGTGATAATCAGGCACATGATTGTCTTCCTCAGAGGAAGACAAAACTAATTGTGGTAGATGGAATATTGTTATGTATTTAATGAATACGGAGAAGACTCAAGGAAAAAAGTCCAACAGGTGATGCAACACTTCCCCCTCTGATGAAGGTTATCAAAGTTGCTGAAGTAAATGAGAATTAACTGAATCTTTTCCAAGTTCTGGTTACTGATAGGTCCTGGGAGAGCTTCTTAGAGTTGTTCAGAGGTTATTGAGGAAAAGCTGGCCTGAGACTGCCCCACTTGCAGTCTTGCACCGCTTCTTGCATCAAATGAGAATTGGGAAAGCACAACAGTGAACTAAAGCCACCTTTGTCTGCTTGCTTGAAGTCTGGCATCCTCTGAGCCTCCCTGAAACCTGAGGAGGACTCAGGCCTTATATATCTATTTGTTTGCCAAGAGATTGGATGATATATAGAGTGTCATCATTTTAAAGCGGATTCTGACTCAAAACTGTGGGTTTCATTTGAGTGCGATGTGAAGTATCGTATACCTCTGGCCAAGGAAATGCAGCTCATTTAATAGATAAATTGAGACGAGAAAAATGGCACAATTTAAATATCAGCTATCAACAGAAACAGGGAAGGGGGAGAGATAGAGAGAGAGAGAGGGGAAAGGAGCCCAGCTTCTTTTATTACAGCCTTAGTGCTTCAACAACAGGTAGCAGTATTACATATTCCCTTTCCACTTTAAAGCTTTGGTAATTTCCTTCCTCGTGTCGGGGCGATTTTATTCATTGTTTCCTTGCAGCAGTGATTGATGTTCTGAGCTGCTAATCTCTCTGAGTGATAACTATTTTCATGTAAGTCCATGAGTCTATGACACAGGCTGCTCGGCCAGGGCTACTGCTGACTACTTATTTTGTGCCTCATTTACATTTCAATCTTGGCCTCATGAATGTAAAACCTAGGCTGCAAATTAATAACAGGAAGAATATTAGACCGCTCCAGAGTGGGGGAACAATGCAAATCCACCAGAGCACAAGGCTTTACCATTGTGTTCCGGGAGGGACTCATTTCTTGGCCGGCAGTGAATGACATTACAGAGAATGGCATATCCAGAGTGACACAAATTTATTTCTGTCCCCAGCGCTCCAGTATATTTTCATAGAATCAGGGGGCTATTTGTCTAGGGACAATTTAGTTTCCATGAAAAATTTAAATGGTTTCTGTGGAGATAGTGGAGTGAAATTTAATTTGTTTCTCATTTACTACAGCAGGTATGAAAAGGAGAAAAATTGGATGTCTGATGGGCTGAAATTGGTGCTGTCCCTCCCCACTATCCCCAAAAGGCCTGTGGGCCTATATCATAGAGATTGAGCAAGACTACCTCATCCCTCCCCTTAGAGAATGGTAACCTTAAACCAACTTACAGAAAACCTTTGGGGAGGCTGCCAATCACCCTGAAAACAACATTTCCATCGATCCCCTGTCTGTGTGATTTATGGCTTCATTTTACGGTAATTGAGAATTAGTGAGAAGATTAGCAAGGCTCAACACTTCACCTTGATATGCACACTAAGCACCGTAATTTGTCACTAAGGGATGTCGGACACTTTTTTAGTTACACGGGGTTCCCATCTAATTGAATTTGGAGATAACATGGAAATTAATTTGACACAGGAAAATTTTGAATACAGCCATTTCCTCTATTGTAATGCACAATACTGGGCTGCATTCAGGGGCAGCTATATTGATCCTGATCACTTTCAATTGTGGCCAGCTGAAGGATGGAATACACTAAATCTTATTTAAGCTCATATGAAAGCAGTTCATCTGCAGCAATCTGTGGCAGATAAAGAATATTACCTTTCATTTTGTCTGACTGCATCAAGATGAAGTTTTGAAAATTTACTTCTTGCAGCAAATATACCAAATGTCTAAAGTCAACAGTTACAATTCAATTACAGACCAGCTCTTGTGGGCTGTTTACAGGGTAATTTGCTACTTAGGCAGCAAATGAAAATACTAACTATACTCTCCATGCATAGAGAAGTTACAGCACATGGAGAAGCCCTAAGGAAAGACAAAGAAAAAAGATTCCAAACTTCTCAGCAATTTAAAACACTGCACATTGGATTAGTCTTGTTATAGCTTGAGTGGTTTCATACACAATCATTTTTTGTTTCTTACTGAGCCATTTTGTAGGAAGTTTATTTTATCTTGGAGGCTTAGCATCAGAGTCACAAAGAGGGGACACGGTACAGAGTCCTCATATCTGAGAGATGCTCTACCACAGGACTTACCTGCATTTTTATTTCTGTATCATTCCAACTTTATTTCCTACAAACCCCTATTATGCTGTAATTTATCCTTCAAATAAGGACTTTAATTTCAGCAAACTGCTCAGAGAGATTATTTTTGGAGAAAGGTGCTTCCTGCTGAGAACAGTGGAAGCAGATCTTGGCACTTTATGCCAGAGGGTGCGTGGCTGGGATATTTATGGACATTCTTTACCAGACCATCTGGCTAGTTTTGTTCATATCTGTTTTAGTGATAATTGGCCTGAGAAGAGCTGTAATCAAGATATATTATTCATTACCTATTACTATTACATGATGGATTTTAATCTGATCATCATTACATCGCTGTTTGGAAAGACTTTTGAAAGGTTCAATCGCAATAGTTTAAAGATGTTTTTAATGCAGCCCTGTTCTGTAGTCATGGGAACATACTTGATTCTCTGAACATTGAGGACATTCCTCAGTGCACAGGCATCAAGAGATGGTACGTAATGGTCAGAGATACATAGATGTGGTCAATAGGTCTAACCTGGAGCTCTCAAGATGCGGTCATACAACTTGGAAGAAATGCTATGCTGAAAGCACACAATGAAAAATGATGAATTCCCTGGAATTACTGATGGCACATGACATTCGTTGTCAGCACTTTTACATCCCTTCAGTACTTCAGTCTCCTGTAGCTATGTTACTTGGTCACAGGAGTTTATCTGTGGGTAGTCTTGTGCAGGAGATGATGAGTACCAGAATTGCAAGAGATCAAACTTTTAAAAGTTGCCTTGTGATTTTTAGTCGTTTTATAGTTGAAAAAATTGTTTCTCAAACTAGTAATTTGATGAATTATATTAAGAATGTGCATACTGCATATGTAATTTTCTTATCACATTTTCATGGGGTTTTGCCAATGGAATATTGAAGGGTGTTAACATGACAGAAATATCACTACTATAATAAGCTTAAAGGAATTTGGATCATTTTAGCCAGGATTTGCTTTCATATTTGGATACATTCCAGACTATATTAGGGACATAGATTTGTCCAATTGAATGAAAAATATATTAACATAATAAAGAACTTAGTAATACAATAAAATATCCATACATGATTTTTATGTCAAGTTACAACATCTAGGAAAAAAAAATAATATTTTCTTCCTCTCTGAATAGCAAGCAGTAAGGTATGATGTCACAGTTGTCTGTGGATTTTTTATGTGAGTTTTTTTTTCACTGCCTGTAAGTGTACTAGCTTAAAGGTCTGTCCATTCCAAGACAAATTAGAGAATTTGTATTATTAGGTCATAGTTCCACAGACGGTTATGTCTTTCCTGTTTAGAACTGAAAATCTGAAGTCGCTTTTTTTCTCTAACGAAGAGAGAGAAGAGAAGAGAAGAGAAGAGGAGAGAAGAGGAGAGGAGAGGAGGAGAAGAGAATAGAAGAGAAGAGAAGAGAAGAGAAGAGAAGAGAAGAGAAGAGAAGAGAAGAGAAGAGAAGAGAAGAGAAGAGAAGAGAAGAGAAGAGAAGAGAAGAGAAGAGAAGAGAAGAGAAGAGAAGAGAAGAGAAGAGAAGAGAAGAGAAGAGAGAGAAGAGAAGAGAAGAGAAGAGAAGAGAAGAGAAGAGAAGAGAAGAGAAGAGAAGAGAAGAGAAGAGAAGAGAAGAGAAGAGAAGAGAAGAGAAGAGAAGAGAAGAGAAGAGAAGAGAAGAGAAGAGAAGAGAAGAGAAGAGAAGAGAAGAGAAGAGAAGAGAAGAGAAAAAAGGAAAGGCAAAAAGAGGAAGAAACAGAGAGAAAAATAATAAGGAAGAGAAAGAAAAAGCTAAACTATGGATGACTGAAAGTGTGAATGACTGCAAGAAAACAAATATGAAAGAAAGAAAGAAAAGAAAGAAGTTGTCAAACCCATGCAGTTTTGCCTGGAGTTAAAAACGTACTTAGTGTCTAAAGTCATATCACCTAAGGCTTTGATCTTATTAGTTTTCAGAAAATGAGGGTTACATTCAAAGGAATTCAAACTAATTGAACGTTTTTACTTTCAAAATGGCTATCCTCAACACCTTCACCCTGTTTCTTCTCTAAGACTGCAAGTGCTTCTATATCAGAAACACTGCAGTCTTTGACCATGAACTTCCCTTTGCCTTGACGGTGATAAACCTGTCTGTATCTCAGCATCAGTGAGAATTTTGGTTCTAAGCATCACCAAAGCAAAGGAAAGGGACATTCTCTGTAATTTAACTAGCTTGAAAAATTTGACATAAAATTTACTCCTAAAATTGATAGTTCATACTTTTGAAATACAGCTTTTCAAAGCAATTGTTGTGTGGCCATAACCTTCCAAGGAAGTCCAATTTCTGATCCAGATTTTGCCTTTACCTGAAGAAATTAAATTCCAAATCACTCACCCTATCATGATAATGCATACTGGATGTTCTGTGCATGTGTACCTGAACGTATTGAATGCATTTTCCAGCCAAGAGAGAGCAAAACTGAGTGTTTCTATCACCTAAAATGGAAATGGATACACAGGTAAGGAGAAAAGAGTTCACTTCTATATGAATTATTTTTCTATACCAGGTTCTTAAGTTCTTCAAATGGGGTTTCCAATTTTTACAGTAATTAAATAGTTAACATGTATTTATCCAGCTTCACTATAGAATTTTAATATTTGAAGTGTAGCACGAGTCAACGTGATGAACATCTATTCTGTGTCAAAATCTTCTTCCCTAAAGGAGAGCTGTCTTTGGGAGATACATTCAAAAGCTTTTAAAAAGCGTATGCATAAAAGTGGTCCACTTATGTTAGTAGGGATGACTTAGATGATCTTTAAGTTTCCTTCCAATCCAAGCCTTTTTATGATTCTTTCTCAGCCCCTGTTTCTTAACACTGTGCTGTTGTCTCGCTGAGGAGTACTGTGGCTTTCATGCTGTCTGTTTTCCAGATGAGGTGCAGCTCAGATAAATTATTATGAGTATTCAGATTTGATAGCCTGATTTTTAACTGTGTTTGTACCTTTCTTGTCTCTATTTTCTCAGGATCACCCAATGGCTTCTGGAGTGTGAGACAGGATAAGCTCTCTTGCTCAGGCTCTGGACTATCCAGGTGACTGTTTTGTGAGTGTTTGTGGTGAAAGAAAGGTAGATCTAGAAACTGTATCTCATGATTCATAATCCAGTTAGATGCTTTAAAGCTCACCCTAAGTTTCTAGTGTAGCATTTAAGTACAGATTCTGTACTATTTTGGGGTTGAATTCAATCCACAGGTAGCTAGGCAAAATTCTTTTTACTTCTATCAACATTTTTTAATTGCTGAAGGGCCCATTTTTTTCAAGAATCTCTCCTAATTGTCAGTGTTTTATCTCTGCCATGAATAAACAGCCACAGGGAATTAAAATGAACTAAGGAACCACAGCCTTGGCTGACATTATCCCAGTTCTAGAATAATGTGACCCTTGTCTCCGCTGTACCTCCATTCTTTAGGGTTTTGATCACTCAAATTAAAATGGAAGAGATCAGATATCTGTCATAATGAAAGATGCTGAAGACACTGGTGAAATTGGGAATCTAATAACCATACTGGTCTGCCAATGAAAAGTTCAACTGAATGCAGTAAGGCCGTTGTCTCCACTCCCCCTGTTCAATAATGGTCCTTCATAAGTTGTGTGTCTTCAGGTTTGTAAATGCTCTCTCGTGTACTAACTATCCTGATTTTCTTCAGTTTGGGCACTGCATTTCAACATTACTTAATGTCCTTGTTTGCTGGGTGACTTTTAATATTATCCGAGAGAAAATAGGAGAGCAGAACCACCTGGGCCATCCCTTGCTAGTGCAAATTGTTCAGAATTCAGGGACTGCAACTAAGCTGTGCTCTTCTTTCACATGTGAAGAAATTTCCTGTTATTAAAAATTACTCTGCAACATTGTAGTGGTTTAGATTCACCAATTTGAGTTTCTTGGAAATGAATTAAAGAATGACAATCTGTGGGTCAGAATGAGAGAACAAAAGGTGCAGAATCAGTAGGAAGTAATGATAATTAGAAAAAAGAAAAAAACTAACTTAGCATGCCTCAGAGCTACAGTGGAGCTAATGAAAAAAGTGTTTAAACAGAAGAAATTTGCATAAGATGCTCCTTCAATGTAATTATGCAACAGGATATTGTTTATCATCACGACTAGGGCTTTACCTGTCTGGGCTAAAATGTATGGAAGGGCTGAACTTCTGTAATTACTGCACCTTCCCAGGAGCAAGCTCTTGTAGGACTGACATTGGTTTGAAAATAGAAGTGATCCATTATACTTGAAACAATTTGGTTTCCATCAGTTTCACTCCATTTCACTAGATCAGACTTCCATGCCTGTCTCAGGCTCCAGCACTGCATCGACAAAAGTCAGACCTGGCTTCCCACATACTTCTTGTTTCCCACAGGGCACAAACTGGGGAGTCTCAGCCACCCTGGGCTACAGGAAAGCTTTGATTCTTCAAGGAACCTGCTCTAAAGTTGCTTCTGTGCTTCCCTCCCATGGCTATAGTGCCACTGGCCAGAAAACCTGGATATTGCTTCTCCATGAAGGGAAGGGAGCAGTAGGGAGGGGACATTCTGAGTAGTCTCTCTCTGCCTTTCCCTGCTTTTCCACTTTCTGCTGTAGAGAATCTGGGTCAGTTACCTGTTTTGCTCTACTTGAGAGCAAAAGCTAAAAAGAGGACTTGTTTCCCTTCAGAGAATTTCTCAGATGAATGAGATACTTCAAGCAACAGCTCATATTATTGTGTTTTCAACACTGGATGAAAACAGGAATTAACTTGGAAACCTATTATTAACAAATATTTTTCAATAGGTCTTAAGATGATACAAACTTGCTCAGTGACTCAAGACTATAAACCACCAAACTTTTATCCCTCATGAGCTGACTTTCAACGCTCCTCAGGTTCAAGCAGATGCTGATGCTTTGTTTCCCTGTGCTCTGCACCCTGAGTTTCTCAGGGACTATGAAGCAACCCTGTGCTTGATGGGAGCAGTCAGAGGGGGAGGGGGCTGAGCAGCAGGAGAAAGCGTAACTGAGAGACTGATAGAGACATCCTGACAGCTGGAATGGGTCATCAATAGATCCATCATGCCAGTAATTTGCAACAAATTTAACATACATCACTTTAGTCAGGCCACGCTGTATCTGTCTTGTCACAGCATCAGAGTGAATAACACTTAAACCGGGTGTCACCGTTGACCTCTGTGACCCTGGAATTGACACTGCTGTTTGAGCTTGGCCTGGCTGGCAGCAGATGCAGGGAAGATTAGTACAAAAGGTGGGGGTGTGCTAAAGGAGGACAGAGCATAACAATACAGCTTAACCAGGCAAAAAAATGGTGTCTCTGGATTTTCTCCCAGTCCTGCTTTGCTTGATGAAGTGTTGGCATTTGTTTAGACCTTCTTCCAGCATTCTTTAGTCACATTAGCTGTGTATATATTTTTCATTCTGACTGATTCTATATTCATGCATATATAATTTTATTAATTATATATTAAAATATATATAATTTTATTGCATATGTATGAATATACATGTGCAATAAAATTTGTATACTATCAGGTGACCAGCATGGAGACTGAAGTCTGTCATGGAGACTGAAGAAGTAGAACACAAACAATAGTAAAACTGAATTCTCATCTTCTGTGTTTGAAACATGAGACCCAGTCTGAGACATGAATGGATGCTTTGATTCTGTTGCCATTTTCAGCATCTCAGTGCAGAGCTAGACCTTTAGGAAATGCCAAGGCTTCACAAAAAATGTGTCTCAGGTAGAGAACAGGCGAGACCAAGAGTCTCATCAAATCTCAGAATCCTGTGATGTCTTGGGACATGTTAAAAAACCCCCTAGATTATGCCATGGAGAATGAAGAGCTTTCCCAGCAAGCACAGCCAGTCCTGGGACTTGGGGGATATTCTCCTGATGTCAAATCTGAAGACTGATTTAACTCAGAACTTATGAGCAAGGCTCACCAACCAGCTAAACGACATATTTTCATTGATCCAAGAGAAGCTGTTTCCCCCATTTTCAATCTTAATGAATACCTTCCATAGACTTCTGCAGTTGTTTCTACAGACTAGCATGGAAATGGCTACAAACCTGTTAATTCTCCCTGGTGCTGGAAACGAGACACCCTCCACAGCCAGACAGAGTCCGCTGAGTCTGCTCAGCATTTACTTTTGAATCAGCACACGATAGAATTACACGGTTTGTTTGCTCACGCGAAAGTGGCTTTAGAGCCATTCACCACATGCGTGTGACTGGATGCTGGGTGGGCTTTTCCCCTGCAGTCATTCAGCCTTCTAAACAAATATGTGGCTATGGGCTAAATTCAGATTTTTTTTTTTTTTTCTTGAGGCATTGTTCTTAAGTGGATGACTTTTAATTAATGGATTTTGAATGGTAATATAAGAAGTTGTCTTTCAGCAGGTAATTGGAAGTTACAAAATTAATATGCATATGACTTGTATAATAGGTTGTCCTTTTATTTCCTCACAGTCTGTTTGATGTTTGATATCTTGGTTAAACTGATTTATCACATCACTAAATATTCCTCAGCTGGAAGAACAAGAAGGTCTTTGGTTATCTTCTATGTCCTATAATGTTCATATTTAGTGACTGTTTGAAGGTGGAAACATATCAAAAGTGACAGCAATAATAAGAAAATTATAAAAGGTTAGAAAAATGAATGCTTTATGCAAGGAAAAGGTTTTTTTGTTTGTTTTTGCATTATTGCTTTTTTTAGAAAAGACTGGTAGTAAAGCAGAAGGTATTTTCCAGTTAGTCATCTCAAATGTTAATTAGAGTCTGCTTGTCTTTGCTGCTCTCTGGATGTGAAGCTGACACCCCAGACACCTACTGACACCACTGTGAGCACTTCCCCAGTCCTTCTCAGGAGTAGGAGTGGGCTTCCATTCCAAGGATCTGAGTTAGGCTGTCTTGTTTACAGCAAGGACTACTGAGGACAGATTATAACATTATATCTTTAGAAGGAATCATGTGTCAAAATTACTCATTTTTTTATAATTAACCACTGAACTGATGTACCCTGTGTGTTTGAATTTCTGTGTTGCTTGGACAAAGAAAGGCAAATGACATTTTGCTTGGGGTTCCTGAGATTTGGGAGCTGAAGGAAAGGGAATTTTCCCCAGGAAGGAGAAGACCTCTGCCCTGTTGCCCAAGTGTCCTGTTTGACAGGTATATCTCAGAGGAGCTGGAGTCACACAAATGTAGGCATGAGGCACAAATAAGTTCACATACAGTTCATAACCATGAATAGGAACTGGGCTTAGCCACAATAAGGAGTCAGCTTGACTTCTAAAAAAATGTTTTGATAGCAATCTGTTTGCATTCTACTTGGAAGAGTTTCTTCCCTCATTATTTTTGATGTGAAAGGAGGAAGGAAAATGCGTTTGACAGAGGACCTTTGATATGTATGTGTGGTGGTTTTGGGGTTTGCTAATGGATCCAGCAAAGAGCCATGCTGTGGGTCTGAAGGACAGTTTGAAACGTTCTCTGGACTCTAGGCAGCCCTTGGGAGTGTATAACAGCTGTACAGGATAGCAGGTAAGAGGCAGACAGCACTATATGCTGTTTGTGCTATATGCTAACTGTATGGTCTCCTTGGTGCCATCAGCTGCAGTAACCAGCCTAACTTACTGTGCGAGCTCTTTGGCTCTTCAGGGATTTTTTCTGACCATCACCATATTTCTATTACTTCGGGAAGATATTTGTTAAATTAGTTGTGAATATTCATGTTTGGATTACATGAGTACATAGATTTCTTTCTTCTCCAAGGGACACTAGTCTCAGGCCTGAACATTTAAAATTCAAGTATATGAATACAGTTAGAGTACTTCATGAAAATTGGGATTTATTTACTTTATGGTGCCATTTTCCCCTTTGCTCTAGTGTGCTTTACTAGATAAAATTTCATGTAACAGGTTTTGAGGTCTTCTTGAGGATGAACCACTCCACTAGGCTTTCTGGCTATTGTGCACAGGGGCCAGATGAAAGTGACAGTATGAAACATTTTCATTCCAATCCTTGTAAAATACTCATGTGACATTTTATCAAGGAAACTATTCACTTTTGGAGGGAATATGTGTGGTTATGCTTTTTTTCAAATGTGTTATTTAATAGAAATTTGTTAAAATAGATGACCCAATTCTTGTGTAGCTCTACTCTTCTGGTCTAATGTGTGTAGAAGAGAGCACTCAAAGCCTCATCAAATATGGCATTTAACACTTTCAGGGATGAGACCCAAAGTCTCTCAGGGAAACCTTTTCCAATGCCTCGACACCTTCATGGTAAAGAGTTTTTCCCTTTTATCTAATCTAAACCTACCCTCTGTCTGTTCAATATCTAAATGCCTTTGTAAAAAGTCCCTCTCCAGCTTTTATATAAGCCCCCTTTAGGTACTGGAAGGTTGCTATGTTGTCTCTCCAGAGCCTTCTCCAGTCTGAAGAGCTCCAACTCTCTCAGCCTGTCTTCACAGTAGAGGTGTTCCAGCCATCTGATCATCTTTGTGGCACTCCTGGGCTTACTCCAACAGGTCTGCCACCTTGTTTGGTTTGGTAGGTGTTAATACCCACATTCTTTACTGTTTTCACAGGAAATTAAACTGAAAAATTACAAAGGGGAATGATACTGAAACTAGGCGTGGAGAACCATGCAACTGTGGCTACACCTCATTCCATTCTCAAAATAGTTTACAGATCATTTTTTGGCTCTGAATTCATTCCCATGAGGTAACTGCATCTTTTGTTTTCACACTTTAAAAATAAAAGAGCCTGGGACTCTATCCCAGTCTCTTCCTCTCCCTTCTCCCTTACCAAAACAGAGCCACAGCCTTCTTCCACTTAGAAACCTGAGATTTTTAGCAGCAGTACTTGACAGAAAAGAGAGCCAGCTTCACTTTCTCAAATGCATTTTGTGGTAATGCTCTTGGTAATGTCATATGCATACCTGCAAGGGAGACAGCTCACATGGAGGAGCATTTTTCCTCTGAAACCTGGCACTCCAGAATCTCCCCTGTCCTGTCCGTCCCATCCTGTCCTGTCCTGTCCTGCAGCTGCTTTTCAATTTTTTTTTCAAAACTTTTGCTATGTATTTTTTAAAATTGGAAGCACAGAAAGAACTGAGTGTCTTGCAGTGGTTTGTTCTCTGCAACCCTTCTTTGCTCTCTTCTGCCAGAGTGACAAAAAAGACAACAGAAAAACAATAATTTGGTCCAGATTTACATGCCTAAGCCTAAAATTAAAATATTTATAAATAATTTTCTCTTGTCAAAGTCATAGACTTTATGCTTCAGTTTTCAAGAGTTTTAGATTTGAAGTTGTTAACCTTGCTGTTTAATGCCTGATTTATACTGACATGGTTAAATCCCTGGCTTATAGTGAATACTGCCATATTAAGAAATAATAAAGGCGTACCAAAACTCTTTCCCAATAATAAGTTTTATTAGGTACATCAGGTGTTATTGTAGCATAGATATACAGTAGTGTAGGTACATTGCAAACAGCATCTTATAGTATCAGACAAAGAGAACCTTTTACAAACCCCATGTCTCTAATTTCATTTTGGAAAATTAGATACTAAGAATTTTGCATAAGATAACTGTATTACTGGGATGCAATTTGGCCCAGGTTTCTAGCTTTAGTGCATGTGGCTCCTTAATAAAAAGTGTCAGTTAAAATGAAAATACAGCTTGGGTAATTAAATTTAATTGGATCTTGTCACTTTAAATCCTCTTCGTTTTTGAGTGTTTCTACAGAATTGCAGCTTCTGGTTTGCTAATTTCTTTATTGCAAGCTGTGCTCTGAACCTGACTGTCCTATAATAAAGTGGGACCTTGTTTTTGTAGAGGGCTTTGAACCATGACTGTAATAACAAACAAAAGAAGGGTGGGAGCTGATTTATTGCCAAAAGAAAATCTCTCCTTTTTTTCTTACATTTCAAACAGTGAAAAATCATGGTTCTGATTTTATTAACTCTTTAATTTTCTTGCCAGTTGATCACCATTTTGCACAAGCTCTCATGAGTATTATGGTATGATGCTATGCCTGTGACAGGTAGCAGCAGCAATTATCATACTTGTTTATATTGGAGCTGTTTGGGCAAGCAATAAGGATTAGGTGAATTGCAGAATTCATATGTAGGTCAAGCAGGGTGCAGGGAGTGACAATGCAAATGATGTGTGCTGCCTGCCAATAGCCACTGTGTAGATTCGCAGGGATCACCTTCTCCAGGGGTGAGAGGTACTTCAGTTTCTTTATTACACATTGCACATGCACTGCATCCAAAGGCAAGGAAGATTTAAGTGTAGGTGATGAAGAAAAAAAAATATATTTGCCCTACCAACAGACACATCATAAAAATGATAAGTCTGTCACAAATGGTACAACTGCTAATGTCCATATTTCAAATTAAAGCCAGCTGAATGAATTTGTACACTCAGGTTTTATGTGTGAAATGCAGTATCATAGCATCCTTGATTAGAAGACAGGTCACTTAACACCAACATATCAGAACGATTAAAGATGTAAGACTGTCCTTCACAGCTCAGTAGTGGTCCCCTAATTCTCTGCTAAAGCATATGGGTATGATGTAATTACATTTTGCAAAGTGCTGGCGACACAAGTTTCTCAAAAAGAGCTGCCATGCCAGTGCAATCTCTACTGTTTATACCTTTTCCAGAGCTGTGCCTCACATCTCACCAATACCCCTGGGGTAAAATCTCTGCAACCAGACACAGAAAGCTCTGCTCAGTTGCCCGCCCCTGGGTGCCCAGGGTATTTGAGGTGCCTGAAGGTGTATGAGATATCTGCACAGGGCCCTCAGAGTGCGAATCATAGCTCAGATGAGGATCTGTCTTCACATATGGGAAACATGTTCCTAAGTGTGTATTTTAACTAATGAAGCTTTAGCATTTTATTCATATGTCCACAAACAATCACATGGTGGCAGCTGGGATGTCCCAGTTTACTCCAGGTGACTACTACCCGCTGGTCCAGAAGGGCGTAAGGATCGCATGTCCCTGTCTTATATCTATTGCATCTGTTTTAAAAATCCAGGAGAGTTCAGCCAACACTAATTACCTACCAATGTTTAAGCATCTAAATCTAGGCCTAGAGATCCTATAGCTTCCTTGTGCTCTAAAGGGAGCTCACACACTGACCTGTGTGGACATCTAAATTTGAGTATCTGTAGTTTGAGGCTATACAACAACTATTTTCAGGTCAGCTCCTCATGTAGGTTAAAGCTCACATGTGCCCTAGGAGCAGCCTGGGAACACTGGGAACAGGAGCATGGACACACGCCTCTTCACTTATCCAGTCTCCCTCTCTGCTGTGTGGTGACCAGCTTGCTCCCCTGAGCAGCACCTGGTTGGGGCTCATGTTCCCTCATTCCTTTCTCACCCATCTGCTGCTTGTGCCCTAGGTAAGTCACCTTGTACCAGCCTGTCATGGCTTCCCAAGGGGGCAGCACTCTCCTTGCCTGCATGCATGGCTGCTTTAGGACATGAGAGCTGAAGGAGGCAACTGGAGCCAGGAACAACTCACCGTCTCTGAAAGAGGTGGGAATCACCATCTTCAGAAGATCGGCTTTTTTCATTCATTAGAGTGGAACCTGGATGACAAGTTAGTAGAATTAATCTAAATTTTAGGTTTCTAGATGGATGGAACTAAGATGAGGTGCATTCCATATGATCTATGTCTCTATATCTTATTAATGGAGCCACATAATTTCTATCTCCTTAAAGTCGTACTGCTACATCAAGGCCAGTCATTAATTATGGGATTAGACTCAGTATAAGAAAACATCCTGGCTTGCTGTCACTGAAAATAGTGTCCAAACATCACATCACTCTCAAAGAAGTCAGAATAAATTATTTCACACTGCTTTCTGGATTTTTACAGTGTTTTATAATGTTGTTAAGGGAGCACATAAGTAAAGACAGTCTTGTTTTCATATGTAACTTTTCTCATCACTTTTTTTAAGGGCTTCTGTATAGCAATCCACTACAAAGATCTATTTAAAGAGATTGCATGCTTTATTTATACACAGAAGAGATGAATGGATGGATAAAAGTAATATATAATTTCTTACAACCACCACTTAACCAGCATGATTCACCAGCTGTAGTAAGTCTGCTAGTAAGTCTGGCTACTTGTTTTTTTTGTCACGTTTGGGCCTCAAGATCCAGACTGAAATTGCAATTCATTTTGCAGATGAAATATCTTAATTTATAAGAATGATAGATGCAAGAAATGGATCTTGTGCTTCGTGTATGATATCAGACACAGAGAATGGACTGTACAAACACATATGGTGTTATTGACCTTCTTTTACTTTTTTTCTTGATTTTCAAAATATTGAATCATTCACAGTGGTATAGCATTATAAAAATATTCAGGTTTCTGAGGTAAATACTGGTAAGGAAATAATTTGTGCAATTTTTTTTCCCTTCTGCCAGAAAGAGACAGATACATGAATTCCAATTAACTTTCATCAGGTTCCAAGCTACAAGTTTATTTGGTACTGCTTTGAAAAGTGTTATCTTGTATTTTTAAACTTTGGAAAACATTTCAGCTAGCTCCACTTCCTTTTCTAATCTAATACATTTTACCAGACTTCACTGACTCTTGCTGGGTATCTGTTTCACCTTGTTTACAGTTGAATGTGTAGTCTTTACTTAAACTAGCAAATTTGCCTACAAGAAACGGAAAAATACTGTACCCCATGGCCAGAAGTGTAGCTTTACAGATTAATCTGCATTAACAGCTACAGCACTAGAATTAGTGTTGTCTGATTAATTTGCCTGTTTTAGTGAGCATTGTCTATTTTTCTGTAGTGATAAATGGCTCCTTAAGAATATATGATTACAAATTTACAGATTATTTTTGTGGCTGTATCTCTACTTCTTTGATTTTTAAGGGTCTACAACAATCTGCTGGCAGATTTTTCCATAGTGAGAAGTAATTTAGATTTATGGACAATTTCCTATTCAATCACTTTTGTCCTAAATTAGAAACCATCTGAATGACAGTTTAAAAATCATGATAACAAATCTTACTTGACCTCTTCATCATCATCATCCTTTAATGCAGACTCTTAAATGAACATTTTTAGTATCTGATTGTTTAGCACTTGCATGCATTATTGTGGAACATTCAATTTCAGGAGAAGTCTCTGTTGGGAGTAGGGGGAACTCAATACATATATGCAAGAGATTATGCAATGCACTGTCTGAGATCTCAGGGGACAGTTGGTGACCCAGGTGTTTCCTTCTGGCCTTACATTTTCATTTTCATCCTCTTTAGGGCCCAGCCATGCTGGATGTTACTATTTGTGTAGCTCTTGCCACTGCTTTTCTGTAGAACAGCTCCTGGCTTCTGCCAAGCAGGAATTCATGTGACAATCCACAATTTGCTGCAGGTTGTGCTTGCTCGAACAGACAGTTGTAGCATTTATAAGCTAGTCCCAATGACCTTGCCTACAGTCAAGAGAGAGAGAGAAAACAGCTTGCTGGAAGTGCTAACCCTTTTCAGGACGGCTGAAATGAGTGACCACCAGCACTTTTCACTTCTGAACACTACCTTTTAAGCTTTTGAATTAAAACAATTAATTCCCATTCATGTAATTAGTGCCACTGAATTTTGTGAGACTACTACCACCTGTGAGAGTATCACTTAAAGGACCCTATAGTTTTCCTTCAAAAGTTTTACAAGCTTGAGAGAAACTAGATCAGGTTCTAGTTACCTCCTGATCTCCCTGATAGCTCTGATACTGGTAGAAAGAGTCTCCCTGCAGGTTTCCAGTGTTCTGTTGCAGTACAAAGTAAATTTGCTGTACTGCTCCCACAGGCACACCTGTTTTCACAGCTTGAAAGTGTACCTAGCAGCCTCAGTGCCAGCACAGCCCTGCTGCTGGCTGTGTAATATCACCCAGAACTGTACTTGAATAACTCATGATCCACACATTGCACGAGTGCTACAGGTCGTTCCCCACTTTTTGAGCCAACACAAAAACAAACTGTGTACCTGCTTTGCTCAGATCACCTAAAGGCAAACGTCACTATGTCCCACCAGCAATTCCCTGAGTCAGGTTGTCTGTTATTCTTTATCAAGGTTGAATCCAGTGACAGCTGCCAAATGTAATTGGCAGGATGCACTTGCTGCATGCCAGAAGGACTAAGTGCCCTGTGATGCTGTGTTGATATGGCTGGTGAAGGCATGGCACCCAGCTGGTGCTGCACCTCATATGAGTTTGTCTGGAAAGGGTAATTTTCCATGACAAACATTCCTTAAATCTTATCCTCTATGCTCTGGGAAGAAAACCTTCTATCCATTCTGGGCCATGATTATGGTGCTTGATCTCTGTCATGCAGTGGTTTATGCAATTATTGTGTACCCCTCTTTCTTTTTATATGTGTGTCTCCTTAATAACTTTGGAAGATCTAGTCAATTTCAGTCATAGCTATCAGGAAGAAAAATATCTGAAAGATATTAATTTCCTCAAATTTGGATAAAATAGCTATGTACAGGAGAAAAACCTTTCAAGAAAGACCACTGAGAGAAAAACTCAGTTCTTAGACACCAGACTCTGAGCAAGAGAGAAGTATTATGAACATCCCAGCTGTAGGAAAAGCTCCAGTCAGCTTTTGCCTTTTGTACCTGACTAACAGATCTGCTGTTTCACAAATCTGCAGGAATCTAGGAATCTCTCTTAACTGTGCTGTTCACCTAATTATATTTTTGTGCATTACCCATCCACCACAAGAAACTTGTGCATAAGTCACAAGTGATGACAATATCTACTTTTGCAACCTATTTTCTCTAAAAAACCTCCAGCTTTACTGGGTGTATTTTTGAACATTGGATGTTTTTGTGATTCTTTTCTCCTTCTAACCACCTAAAAGATACTGGTTGGGTTAATGACCTCATGGTCAGCCACCTGGAGTAATTTCACAGGTCTCTGTTTCTTTGCTGGCCCAAAAGGGTCATGTCAAGTAGTACCACAGGTGAAGGGGATAAAAAGAGATAGGTCCATGCAACTCTCAAGTGGCCAAGAAAGCCCAGAAACCAAAGACCATCCTTTGACTCCAAAACTCAAAGACTGGTGTTATGAATTCACAATTCTTGCTTATCACAACTGGTAACAAAGAAAATGGATTTCAGTGTGGAAACCTGGAGAGTAAGGACAAAATCGTGAAAAATAAAGGACGTGTTAATGCTGCATAGATTGGCAATATTTTCAAAACAGAGCATGGCATGCAGGGTGAGTGGCTTTAGGTTTATCTACCTGGGTGGAACTGCACAGAGCAGCTGACTCTGCTGACACAGACCCCAGGTGCAGGCTTGTACCTCCTTGGCTGTGGGTCTGAGTAAAGGACCATGTAAAGGCTTGGTCCCTCCTGGGGGAGCTCCAGGAAAAGAGACAATTCACTGCACTGTCCCACAGGAGCAGTCACTGTCTGGGTATCTCCTGCACTGGCTGAGCCCACCTGCATCTTCTCTGAGCTTCCTGCTCAGATCTACTATTGTTGGAGCTACTCATATGCAGCTGTACAATTTAGAGGCCTTTTCTCAGGGAGGGATTCTTCAGCTCCCTTTAAGGCAGTACTAAAGGTTTTGTCTTCTAAGTGACACTCACTCCTTGATAAGATAATGTACTGGAAATGTATGTCACTGTGATATTTTGGAATGGATAAATAATGTATGACTCTGGAAAATGAAAGTTTTGAACTCGAGAGGAATCACTGGCATTTTTTAAATAATTTAGGAAGTGCTCATAAAAGAGAAAAATGAGGAAAAGGCCTTTAATAAATGTCACTTATTTGGCATCATAACCTCTTTAGAATGACTGGTATTTTTACGAAGTTCATGTGGATATAAATGTAGTTAAATGTGGAAGTATCTGCTTTCTTTGCAAAACTTGAAACCATTTTTTTCAAGAGGAGAAATTCTCATTGAAGTTTAAAGTGAAGATACTCAGTGGCTACTGGAAAATTAATGGCCAGTATTGGCAATGATTATTTGCTCATGCAGAAGCACAAGTACTTGCTAATTTACTGAGCAGTTAATAGAATCCATGACAGGACTAAATGACTTCTCAGTTGTATGCTTTCTTCTTTTTTCATTCATTCATGCAATACTTGTTCCCATGCCAAAAAGTGACAATGCTGACTAATGTTTTATAAAAAAACTCAATATTCTTTGATATCTCTAACAAAAACTGTCAACATGGGTCAACTCAGATGGTTAAAGAGACTGGAATACTTACATAAAAACCCCACAGAGATTCTTTTTCTTGAGATAAACTGCTTGAATATGATTTTATAGAAATTGTTAGTTCTTGCTTTGAAAAAGTTTCTCCTGAGTGCTTATGCTTAGTGATTCCTTCCTTCCCCAACACATTTATTTGCAAGTGACTTTGCAACTGAGAGTGCAGTTTAAGGGTCAGTGGTGGAAGCCACACAAGGGGAGTTTACCAAGTCATCCAATAGACTCTGTTTTAGTTTGGTCTGGTTTAATTTAATTTTGTTTTGCTTGTTTTGTTTATAGTTCTTTTTATTATCAAATCATAGCACTATTTTGGGCCTTTACAATATCATCCATAAAATCCAATAGCAGTTTTTCAGACTGTCTGATTCAGATTAGCTCAAATTATTTTTCCTCCCCTTTTCTGGGACTTTCTGTTTGCATTGTAGTTAGAAATCCGTATGTTTGGTTCACATGGATTCTGTAAATGCAGGATGGGTAAGAAATAGTACTTGCACTTTTTTCCTACAGTAATTTTAGTCCTTTAATGCTTGGTGTGGTATTACATTATTATTTCCAAAACATCTTATTTGGAATAATATCACTCCAGTAGCTGAAATTTGTAGTGCATCTCATTTTGTTGACAGCACTAGTAGATGTCTCTTTTTCCTTCCAGAAATTATTTTTTTTTTTTATGTTGTGTAACTGTTCCACAGTCCTCTTTCGTTAAGAATATGAAAGATTGAGATGTGGCTCTTTTTATCTCTTTGACCATGGCCACGAAAGATTAGAATCCTGGGTAATGCTTGTGAATTAAGTAAATTTTCTCCACGTGATGGCTGAAGAACTGCTGTGTCTGCCTGGGGTGTCAGTGATCATGGCAGATTAGTGATTTATCTGAGATCTGATAGGATTGTATTTGAATCATCTCACATGAAGGTATCAGGCACAGTTCCCCAGAAATGCTTTTGTAGGCTCACATCCAGTCTTGTCTCCCTGTTCAATGCATGTACACATTGTTGTAGGAGGTAGATGCCTTGATTGTGGGGTTTACAATATGCTAAAGACATCTTACTACAAATCAACATTTGAATTGAAGATGCCAGTTCTGTCAGATGTCTTAAACAGTGCCTGGATGAAACTGGAACATGGGACAAGAGTTACCTGGCACAATTTTGTCATAATGTATCACTTGTCTCAATGAAAAAAAGCAAACATTATGAATGCGATTAATGGCTTGACATTTTTATTGATGTTTTTTGTAATGTAAATTTGGATATATTGATTAAAGAACTCAGCTTTGATCCAACATCTTTTGAATTCAATAGAAAGATTCCCAATGGTTTAAAAGACTTCTGACTAGCTTAAATAACTACCAAATCCTGTTTAAAAACCAATTCTATTGATTTCAGTTGCTGTTGCACATTATCTCCTATATAATTCAAAGCCATGTTTGAATGAAGAGTTCCTGTGTTGGAAGTTTTTTCAGAATGGCTATGTAATAATTTTCTGATTTGTGTAAGAAAGGAGTTTAAGAGTATTTCAAATCTTATGAAAATAAAAATAATGACCTAATAAGGGGAAAGATTTTAATTTCATACATTATTGATTTAATTTACATGAGTCAGATCATTATATTTTCTATGACTGATGTCTGAAAGACATTGCATACGCTTTTACATATATAAATATTTAGGCATGTACATCTGTGCATATATAAATGTTTGTGTACAAGTAAAACTTCTAACAATATCAACAATATAAGTGCATTTCTCCATAAAGAAAACTTACATCTAATCAGTATTTTGATTCATGACATTTTATTTATTCCATTTTTCATTTTGTTCAATATAATTCATGATGCAAATGCTGTTGAAGTCAGCAGCATTTTCCCCAATGTATATTAGTACAAGTATCATCAGGATGTGGCCTGCTCACTTGAATTTGGTTTTCTTTCCTTTAACATAACCTATCCAGCACTAAACATTCCCTATCTTTCACTTTTCTAAGCAGAAGTGTTGCTTTTTAAAGAAAATAATGAGCAGTTTATGAACACTTTGACTTTAAAATCTCATTAAACACCTCATAACCAAATAATAAAAAAAAATGATGTTGCTATCTAATCTAAATACATAAATCATCTCCAAAAATTATTTTTCATGAAACATATTCATCTTCAATTTTTTTCCATTCTTTTTTCTTTAAGCCTACATACATATATACACATCTATTACTGATGCAGGTAAGCTACAACTCTTTTTGAATGTGAAATTGAACTAGCAGCCTTTGATCTGAACTACAGGCTGATCTGAATTCAAGAAAAGGCTGCTGCTAAGCCACATTCCCATTCAATCCATTAAACCATTCACTTCCATGCTCCTCATCACACTGACTCCTAATTTGACAATGACAAAGAGCTCCACGGTGATTTTAAATTTCATAATTTTAATCTGTCAAGTCTGACATTTAATTAGTGCCCTTCTAACCTGTGCCCGCTCACTTGAAGGTTACTGTTGGTTTTCCTTTAGAAATTTTTCCTCTGGAAGAGTGGATTAATAAATATGTACATAACTGGCAGGGATAAAGACAATACACACACAATGGTCTATTAGTTCCAAATCTAGACAGATGAGGTTAATAATATTTTAAAGTGCTGCTTTATTGTATTAAGAGTGATTAAGCCCTTGGCTCAACCCTGTATGAGTTGTTCATTCAAAACATAAAATATAAGGTCTATTAAGCAAAGTCTAGCGAGAACGGTTACCCAAACTACAGCAGTACTGTGTTCAAAAGGCATGCTGCAGGATTGCAGAATATCTGAGGTATAATTTCATGATTTAGCAAACAAAATGGAACATGCTAGGCTCACTAAACACACTAATTAGATTTTGATCACCAGTCAGTCATTGAGAGCCCACCTTACAGACTAAAATCTGGTGCGATTTAATGTTCTGGTATTTAGTTTTCTGGAGGATTGAATTCAAATGTAACTTAGGTCACTTGTTAAAAATGAGTTTACTGTTCTTAGATCAGCCCCACAAGGACTTAAATCCCAATCACAAAAAAATGCCACCATTTGTTAGTGCTAGCAGAGTGGTCAGTCAAAGTCCTCGGGGAACAAACCTCAGCCGAGCTCTCCAGCACCATACGTGGCTGCTAGTCTGTAATGTATGATGTTCATTATATTGTCACTAAATATTGAACATCTACAAGTGAAGATAGGAATAAAAGAACATCCTTTCTTAGGGCAGACATTAGAGAAAGAACAGAGATTAGTGAGAGTACAGAGATTTCACAAGCCTCTAGTTTTCTGCTGGGCTTCCCCTTTTCTTCATGGTGCAACAGAGCAAGCATTTCAGAAAATAATGAGTCTACATGAATACTATTATTTTATTTACTAAAGATACTACCAGATGCAGTATCTTATCTGGAAATTCAGACTCCTTCTAATGTAATTTAACATTATTGAGGCTTCTTTTCTTTTTCCAGAAGACCAAGAAGAAGAAAAAGAAAACACAAACTTGTTTTCTTTGAACACTGGTCTCAAAGCCAAATTGGACAGAGGGTTGTATCTCACTACCTTTGCCCAGGTTCCTCTCTCAGAGTAGCCTTTCTATGGTGAAATGTTGCTGAAGTCAAATAAGAGTTGCCAAATTGACTACGAGCAATCTTTAAAAAATCAAAATGACAGAAAAAAATTATTCACTTTTGACTTTATATAATACATTGATTTAGATGTACAGGTGATATACACCAGTATGCCAGGATTATCCTCTCCCTCTGGATACTGTTCTTCCATTGTAGCAAGTAAGCAAGTACAGGAAACATACAATTATGAAAAATTTCTGTACATTTCCTGAATTACCATTTTTAGTTAAACAGAAACATAAATGTATAATAAACCCCAGTACATTACTCCTAAACATTTTCAGGGGAAAATTTTAGAGGAGAACAGTGTTCAATTTGAAATTAAAAGATAACCGGTGATCACTTTTGCACAAACAATATGACAAAAGTCTGGAATTTGCTGCCATCCATTTCTCACTCTCTTCATTTGGCTCACCACCTCCTTCAGAACATGGTCAGCCTCTACGTGCTGTCATTCTCCACTATAAATCTGCATTTTTCTGGGTCTATTAATGCTGCTATAGAATGGAAGCGTTAATTGGTTTTCACTAATGCCCTACTCTCCTGCAAGCAAAACACTTGAAGGAGATTAAGAAATATTAGTAAAAATAGACCCACGTCTCCTTATTAAAGGATTGCAGATTCCCTTTTCCTGGTAGCCTTAGTAATTTTTTAACCTCTTTGTGGGGCTTTCCTGAAGAATAAGGCAGCAGTAGTGTATAATACAGTGTGATCTTCTTTGTTAATGCTGTCATATTCATCAGGATAAGTCACTGTGATTTTACATGCTTTTCTTGCATCTCAGCAGTAAATGGTGCTTTTCTACTGTACTTAGGTTTTCAGGCTGTGTGAACAAGGCCTTTTTGTTGTTTGAGAATTGCTCAGCAACGTGGTCAATTTTTTGAATGAATGTGTAACTATTTCAGATGAACTTTTGTCAGGAAATGCTCCTCACCTTCAGAAGCTCAAGAATGTTACGCACTTCCTCACAGTAACTTTGAAGGGATTTTACCTCCCACGTGCAAGAAGCAAGTTCAGATCTCTCTGAATGAGAATCTTGGTAACTTTCATTGACAATTCTCCATCTAATTTCTTTATTTGTTTGGGTACAGATTTTAAAATGTTTCTGTTTTCTCCCCACTTGTGTAAAATGAGCATTTTTGAAATCTTTAAAAGTTTCTGTGGATAGGTAGTTTACAGAGTTCTTGCAGCACTTCTTTCTAAAAATTTCATTTTCCCAATTTCAAGTTTTCTAAATTAGGGCAGTATTTTAAAGAAACAGCTCATCTTTGCTTACTGTTAAAGATGTGACAGCTTATAAGAACGAATATATGATTCTGGTGTCCAAGTTAGGAGTTAACCATTTTGTCTGCAACCAAAATATGTTTTTAAGTCAGGAAAGGCTCCTTTCTATCATTATTTCTGCTGTTACAACTGTAGTTACTTATTATGAGGGTTGGTGTGACTAATTATATAACATTATTAATGGAACACTGTTTAATATAATATGGCATAGGCATGGATTTGTTCCCAAAAATTGTGGCACATAGGCTATTACCAAGATCTTAATATGTCCTTTACAGTTAGGGCTGAGAGAACACATGTGCATTTGCTAAATTATTTGTGACAAATGGCTGTCATGAAATAGTGATAGCAATGACTAAAAATGGAGACCGATGCATTTAAATAAATTCACTTGGTATATGTACATTTTTTGTATATGAGACAGCACACTGAAGACTACAGCTATTTTCACACTCTTGGCCAGACAACAGTTTAACTCAGTGCTTGCGAATAATAGAACAGCGGCAGCTATTTGTTTGAATGACTTTCATGTGAACAGAGATATTCCTGCTCAGCTCACAAGTCCTGACTACTCCTCACTTCCATGCAATATTTTAATAAATATATTATATATTTTATATATCTATATCTGCTCATCAGATGTTCTGGAAGGGACAGACCTCATCAGACTGGTGTTTTAGAACAGAATTGGTTCATTAAGGTTGGAAAAGAACTCTAAGATCATCGAGTTCAACCTCTGACCAAATACCACCAGAACTTGTGGTGTTCACAAGTTGATCTCACTTTTCAATGGTCAAAACTGCTGTCAGTTCTCAGAAATGACCAATAATTTGTCACAAGAAAAGACTCCCATCAGCCTTTCGCAGCTTCAACTTCCTCACAGCTCCTGAAGCTATCTTAAAAGTAAAGTCACCCCATGACATTAACTAAACAATAGCACTAAATGCCAAGTTCAGTGATTTGTTGAACACTTCCAGGGATGGTGACTCCACCACTTCTCTGGGCATTCAATTCCAAAGTTTAACAAACCTTCCAGTGAAGAAATTCTTCCCGAGGTTTAACCTAAACCTCTCCTGTGGCAGCTTGAGGCCATTTCCTCTCGTTCTGTCGCTGACTGGCCCCCACCTGGCTACAGCCTCCTTTCAGGGGAGCCTCCTTTCCTCAGGGTTAAACACCCCCAGATCCCTCAGCTGCTCCTCATAGGACTCATTCTCTAGGCCTTTCAGCTTTGTTCTTCTCTGGACTTGCTCCAGCAGCTCGATGTCTTTCTTGTAGTGAGGGGCCCAGGACTGGACACAGTCCTAGAGTAATGGCCTCACCAGTGCCAAGTCCATCAGGATTGTCAGTGCCCTGCTCCTGCTGGCCACACTACTGATGCAGACCAGCATGTCATTGGCCTTCTTGGCCACCTGGGCACACACTGGCTCATGTTCAGCCAGCTGTTGAACAACACTTCCAGGTCCATTTCTGCTGTGCTGCTTTCCAGTCACTCTTCCCTCAGCCTTTAGCGATGTGTGGCATTGCTGTCATTGAAGTACAGGACTTGGCATTAACATTGAACCTCTTAGTGCTGGCTGCAACTCATCAATTCAGCCTGTCCAGATCCCTCTTTGGAGCCTTAAAATAAACAGAGGTGTGAATTGGATGCAGTTTAGACTCTTAGAGAATACAAACCTATCACATTCCAAGCCAGGTTTTGAGATGGTGGGTCTAAAGAAAGAAAAGTGATCTCGTCTCTCTGCTATCAGTGAATAATGGCAGGTGCTTATTCTTGCAAAGGATCCTGGGGTTGGGATTTTAGTGGAGAAAACTTTCCTTTAATGTCTGTTTTAGAAGAGTAGCCCTGAAGAAGGGTGGAAATACCATTTTTGTTTTCTGCTGATTGGCTCTAACTCTCTGCTTCCTTTAGTGTCTGGAGCTCTCCTGTCATCACGCACTGTGCTCTGCTCAGAGCAGAACTTTGGTTATCCTTCCTGGTGTTACACCAGTGGGTGCAGGTGGGAGAGCAGAGATGAAAAGCAACACCCTGGACCATTTCAGTCATCCAGGATGCATTGATTTATTGGCAGGTTAAATTAAATGAAGAAGCAAAAGAATACAAGGCTACATATGTGAAAACTTATGTCTTGCTCATGACCTCTTTGGCCCAGCATCTATTTGCATGACAAGGGGAATTTCTCTATTTTGCTCACTGATTCTTATATTTTCATTTCTGCTCAGCCTCTCAGGCATTTTTTCTTTCTAATTACAGTAGCCTTAATTTTGAATTGACTATATTTATATGTCCTTGGCATGGGAGAATCCAAGAGATATTATTTTCCATTTACTTTTTAAATTATATTTCTTGAGAAGTTATAGATTTCTCCTGTGTCTCTTGCTTGCTGTAGCATCATTTGGGCATTTTTTAAAATTTTATCTCACTTCTGTTTATTTTATTGCGTTCCACCCATGACAACCAAAGATCTGACTGAATTTACACCCCTTTATGGTGATATTAAAGAGGTAAGAAAGGAAAATAAGGACACAATATGTAACCTACGCACTTAAAATAAATTTACTCATGCAAAATTTATGGTAACTGAGTTCATACAACAGTCTCTGAATATCTCTGTGGAAAACTTTTATTTTGTTAGAGATAGCTAAAGCAATTATAGCTGGGCAAAAATTAATGTAATCAATGACTGAGTACAGTCTGTATAGTATAACACTGCTCACTAATTTTGACATTGTTTTTGACTTTTTTTTCTCTATAGACGATACTTTTATGTAAGGATAAATATATAAATATTTAAATTTATATATATTCCACTTGGAAACCTGGACATTGTTTAGTTTTGTTTCCAATTGCGCATGACTGTGTCTGTGGGATGTCAGCACACAGTTCACAAAACACTTCAGAAATCTCATTTTAGAAGCATGGATAGGACTTACCACATGCAATCAAGGCTACAAAGAAAAGGAAAGTAGGTTAAAGTGATAAAGGGACTAAAAATTTAGCATAATTCTATTTGTCTGTAGAAGAGGAGCAGGGTGGAAATATCGCAGAAGTCAACCTGTGAACTTCCAAAAGGATCACGCTGTCTTCTGCTCTTCTAAGAGTCTTGGTGTGGAAAGATATCTACATATATTTCCTCTGGAATAGAAAGAAAAGAGGCTCTTTAAATCAGGCACTCAGGTTAGATCTGTTCAGAGCTACCTTGAGATTGACATTCACATGTATGTAACAAACTAAGATCAAACAAAAACTCACTGTGCTCCTATTACCATCCTTTATTCTTTACTCTGTCCTGTTGGACACACTGTATAAACAAACACTAAGAATTTTAAATTTCAGTATCACTGTGGTCCATGAAAGCTGTCAAACAAAAATAAATACAATACATTTCTATTAAAATTCACAACTTAATTTTCCTGAAAGCTTTTCTGTTCCATCATCACACTGCAGAAGCACCACCACCAGTTAATCCTCCTACTGTTCACCTTTCTCTGCCTAAGTTGCCCAGTGGTTGGCTGTTAGAAAACATAGACAAAGAAATAGACAAAGTCCTGTTGTGGAGAGGCCCAGAAATCATTGCTTGTGCAAGTAAGAGGGTTTTCTTCAGTTAGTCTTTATGATTTCATAGAAAGAGGAAGATGTTCTTCCTTCAGGCTTGTCTGGATCCGATAGGGATACGTTCTTCTTTATGCTTCCTCTGGCTCACCGCTTTCCTGGGTTTGTCTCAAATGTTCTGAATGCACAGAATGTCAAGAGCATACACAGTCTACTCCAACTGCCTTTTCCAAGGAGGTGGGAAACCTCAGAAATATTTTCAAAGTTAGTTTTGCCTCTTTCGATTAGCAGTTTTAACCAGACTCTTTCCTGTTACATCATTTTAGTTTCAGAGTTTAGTAAGAATTGGAATTCTGGTTTAAATGCCAAAACAGATTTGTTCTATATGAGCCAGCTAGTTTAAAAAAGTTATTTTCAGCTTAATTAAGCTCAAAAAAGTCAGTATAGGAACTGAAAAGTCACTGAAGATTTTTTTTTCTTAACAGAATTTCTAAAAGTAATTTTATGTTTCTGAATGAAATAAAATTAAAAATATCTGCATAAATATTTCGATGCTAATATGAATATTACTGCAGTTATTATGAAGCTCTTTTTCTTAAATGACTTGCTAAGAATCAGCTGCAGCACTCCACAGGACCCTTATGGACTGCACCTCAGACCCACCATTACTGAAATTGTAAGGGTGTTAAGCAAACACTGCCAGAATTGTACAAAGATTTGCAACTAGAATTTTCAAAGAGAAACTGCTAATATCCAGTTTTTAAGATACAGCCACAATTTGCATTCTTTCCTGGAAACATCAGCTAGACCAAAGTAACCAACATCTTCTGTAGAATATTTTCCAGTGTTTGTTTTTTCTTTGAAATCTTTAGTATATGAATGTAGAAAGTATTTTCCAGAAATAACTTCACAAATGCTGAAACCGGGAGTTTTCTGAGGAATGAATGGAAGAAAATCAGCTTTTAGGATATGGCTTCTGGGTCTGATAATACATCCATGCTTACCTCTTCCCTTCTAAAAAGAACATCCTTTCCTTTCAAAATCAGAGCTCAGTAAACCAGGAATACCTTAGGAAGTTCTTTCCCTGAAATAAAGATCATAATTACACCACATTGGATTTCTTGTACAAAGGCCCTTATTATTTGAGAATAAACTGTTTTTGTTTGTTTCTCAATTGTGTGCTTTAGTGTTCTACAATAAATTCTATGAAGGGTGTTTCCAGCTTGCAACTCCGAACAAATGCTGTGAAAAATCAGCATGAACAAGAACCGACTCATAGATGAATTTTTTAAAATAAATTAGAAATCCAAAGAAGAATGTAGATATTAAAAGAGGCTTTTTAGACTCTTTAAAAAATGTGTCAGTTTTGTGGTTAGGAGTTCTATCTTCCTTGGGGGTTAAATGATCTTTTGGGTAACAGAAAGCAGAAATACCCACATTTTACTTTAGTTTAAAAAAAAAAAAAAAAGAAGAAAAATTTAATTAATTAAAACAAGGAATCAACTCCTTTACTCCCTTAGACCAAAACCTGAACAGCACCAAAACCATATGTTATTACTTTGTCCTCTTCATCATGTGTATCCTATCCAAAAGCACAATTATCTGTCTTTTAGGATTCTTCAAATTTATAAAGATCTGACAGTACGAGCTATAGGAGCTCTAGTATAACTATTCTGATATCAATAATCAAGATTTCTCTTCACAAATTTTTGTTACCTGCGAGGGTATTAATGTTTTGAAAAGGAAAAAAAAAATAAAAAAAAATGTATGTTATACATTTTCATTTCCCAGAATGATTTCAGGCAACCAAAAGAAATGTTAGAGTTGCCTGGATCTTTTGGAAACCTGTACTTATACAGCAAAACCCTGGCTGACACTTTCCATGACTATAATTTGACTGTAATAGAAAAAACCTATTGCATAGTTGTAAATAATCTAAACAGCTCTTACATATCTCTTAAAATTTTAAAACTTTTAAATTTTGTTTTAATTTATTTGAGAATGCAGACAAATATGAAAACCCAACAAACATACAGCTCTACTTCACTCAGAGTACCTTCATCTTTCTCTGTTTCTCCACGTGTTCCCTGAGAGAATAATGAGCCCCAGTGATTTGCTGAGGCACCACTTCTGTCTATTCATGTTAGGTCATCCAGTTGGGGAAAAGAAACAATATCTTCCTAATTATCATTGTGGCATCTGAGTGCGTAAGTAGGTGAATGATTACAAACATCAAAACATGATTTGCGAATAATGAATTCTCTAAATGAGCATTTGCGGCAAACTGCTTGCAAAAAAATGAGCTGCTATTTGTTTGCACAAGTGTGTCAAACAACTCTGAGCTGCAAACATATTCATAAGAATATTTTGGCTTTAGGACAATTTTTAAGGAAAAAAAATACACTAGACTAGACCAGACTGGAGTAGAATATCTCTGTTGGGAGGGACCCACAATGAACACCCAGCCTATTTCAGGGCTGGCAAAAAATTGCTAAGGGCATTGTCTAAATGCCTCTTAAACACTGATGGGCTTGGGGGCACCAATAACTTCTCTAGAAAGCCTGTTCCACTGCTTGATCACTGTCACAGTAATGAAATGCTTCCTAATATCCAGTCTAACCTCCCCTGGTACAGTTTTGAACCATTCCCACATGTCCTGCTATTGCATGCCTGGGAGTAGAGGTCAGCGCCTCACTTTCTTCTTCTGCTTCTGCTTCAGAGAGAAACTGAGAAACTGAGGTCTCCCCTCAGCCTCCTTTTCTCTAAACTGGACAAACCCAGTCAGCTGGTGACCAGTTCAACATTCACTACCTTCCCTTCATCCATAAGGATGGTGACTTTATCACAGAAGGATATCAAATTAGTTAAACAGGACTTTCTCACTGTGAACCCTGTTGGCTGTGCCTGAGGATTGTACTGTTCTTTAAGTGCCTTTCAGTGGTTCCCAGTATAATATTTTCTGCATTTTTTCCAGGATCTGAGGTTAGACCAACAGGTCTGTGTTTCTCTGGGTCTTTCTTCATGCTCTTTCTCTAAACTGGAATAACACTGACAACCTGCCAGCCAGCAGTGACTTTCTCAGGTTCCCAAGGCCTTTGGTAGATGAGCAAGAGGGGTTCTGCCACAACATCTGCTGGCTTCCTCAGTACTGTGGAATGATTCACATTAGGCCTTGTGGACTCCAGAACATTCAGCTGATACAGCTGGTTGGTCCCTTACAATTTCAGCGTCCACAAATGGAAAATCACTGTTAGATTCATGGACCTGTGACTTAGGCAATTGAGCAGCCCAGTGTCTATCTGTATTATTGAAGACTGAGGCAAAAAATGCATTTGAATGTCTTTGCTTTTTTTTCATGGCTGTTAACCAGATGGCCATCTTCAACAGGTACTTGTCCACTGTTTTATTTACACCTCAGATTTCATAGCTCTTGCCCATCCCCAGCCATCTTCTGTGAGAAGTACTGTGAGAAGAAAACTCCAGTACTAAGCAAGCACAGTTCTTTAATAATATGTTATCAACACTGCTTTAGTCAGAAATCTAAAATACAGCACCTACAGGCTGCTATGAAGAAAAATAACTCCATCACAGCTAGATACAGAAAATTTATTTAGAAGAATCACACTAAGTATTTTTTTTGTTTTGTTCTTCCTTTTTCAGGATGTTATGTGAGAGTTGTTGTTATACTGGGTCTGTCTCCTTTTACCAAGAAAATCAAACATAGAATTTGGGGGCTTAAGGGTTTGTTTTGTACTTTTTTTATTTTTAATGGGGATGCTTGAAGTTCCATGACTTGATGAAATAGCTTATCTTTAGAATTCAAAGAGATGTAGGTGTGGCAATTCTCTTATGTCTTGGCAGTGATAGATAATAGAATAGATTGGCAGCATCCATGAAACTCCATGAAAGTGTTTAATATTGTGGGGGTGGGTCTTGACACTAAGGGAGAGAGTCCCAGAGACATTGGACAGATGTCCTAAGCCTGCATGTCTATAGCCTTCCTTAAGACACTTCCAAAGATAGTCTGAAAATAAGGTGATTGCCAGTGATTGCACAAAGTCAGCATAAAGGAAAAGATAAGCTAAGCAAGGAGGTAATGTCCTTCCCTCCTCCTGCTTCCTGCAAAGAGTCTGGTGTCTTTGCCCTCCCTTAGGGAGCCATTGGCAATCAGTTCCAATAATGAAGAAAGCATTGGCAATCAGTTCCAATAATGGCTCCATTATTAATGAGTATCTTTTCCTCCTACGATATGTTTCTTCCTTGATTCTGTCTGTAGGAGTCTTATTCTCCTTACCCCTTCGGCTAGCATTAATTTGTTCAGCTTTTTCTTTTTTTTCCTCTGCCCTTTCTTTTCCCTTCAAACCTTAATTAATTCTGTATATTCTAGTTTAATAATACTTACCTACCTCAGAGGGACATTTTGAAGCTTAATTAATTATTGGGCAGGTGTTTTTTTTAGTGGCATCTTTAAGCAATCCCTCTTTACAGCTGTTCTGGCAACTTCTTGCTCTTCCCCTTCTTCTTTCGTAGGCCTTGTAAACTCCTTTGCACAGTGAAGATTATTAAAATTTCTCTTATATTCTTCCACATTGAGGAACCCTTCCTTGCAGTAAGGTCCTCTTGCTCTGGGTTCATTTGAAAGGGAACCTACATTAATCCTGCTTGTTTGCTTTCCCACATACTGAGTTTCAGAGCCATGGTCCCTGTCCCAAGCTGCTGAAGAAGTGACACCCTAAACTAGGATGAGGCTCCTCAAGGCTCAGCTGCCCTGGGAGATAGTACCTGAGTTGTGAAGAAGCACACAAACCAGAGGGGAATGGAGGCACCATTCTTAACTTCTTCATCCCTTGTGACATGGTGGTTTTAACCAGATGAAACAGACCTAGGGTACTCACTGCCCATTCTCATGGACAACTAAGAGCTGTGCATCATCCTCAGCCCTCCCCTCCACACCTTTCTCTACTCCTCAGCAGCCACTGAAACCACTCACAATCCTGTAAGCTTTTCAGATTCCTCTATATGTTCATGTGACATTTTTGCCTTCACAGATATTATTTTGTCACGTCTGCATATTCCACCACCCCACCACCCTCGAGATGAACCTTTAGGCAGTTTGATAGCAGAACAAAATTTATTCTGTCACTGTAGAGAAAAAGGATGGCTGAAACATTTCACAATATTCCCAACCAACTTCCTCCAATTATCCAATTGCCTTAGTTGGAGCTTAACAATGAGAGTGTTTGAGCCTTGAAATGAATAGACATGGAGGGGACTGTGACACAGAAAGGAAAACATCACTAGTCTAAGACTTTATAATAAATTCTAAGTGAAACAACTTCTTGCAATAATTAAAAAGTTCTACTGATATTTATTTTTAAAATATTAGCTAAATCTACACCTCCAGTTTCCTTTGATCTAAGACATCAAACTTCCACAGAACCACCCCAGCAGAAGAGGACATAACTCCACTAGATGATTAGAAAGAGAAAGGAGGAAATCTTGTCTAAATGCTTTGAGAGACTTCACTAAAATCAGAGGGGATTTTTTTGTAGGCAGCTTTGCTTTTCCATTTTTTTTTTCAGATGCTGCCTTGAGTTTGTCACTTGATTCATGTCAGGTGGTTTAAGGACACCAACTCAGACAAGAATTGGAGAAAACTACATTATGACATGAAAAAAAAAAAATCATGGTTCTTGCATTAGCCTAGTGATTATGCCAGGTTTGGAACATGTAGCACAAGCCACATTTCTGAAATCATGACAGACTATAAAAGCAATATATTTTAACTTATGTTTTAATCAAATTAATTTTTTTTGGCCTGAAGTGTATTCTGAATATTCTGTACCATTTCCGTAGCCTGTACTACCTTTAAAATCAAAAAGAGAACTACAATGTGAATTCAGAGACTGAGTTTTGTGTTTGGAGTTTTGATACCAAAATAACTAGTTTTTCTTAGAAAGTGTGGGTTTCAGATGAGCAAAAGAGCCTTTATAACACAGAGATGAGACACCTTGAATCTAATTTTGGTTTCCTGTGGGTATCCACTCCCCTTTCCCAAGCTCAGAATTGGAGGCAGTAGGGGAAGGTACAAAAGCACCTTTGTGTTTTCACCAAAACCAAAACAGCCAAACACTGTCTGATCTGAGCTCCCACATCAGTTGGTATGTAAATTCTCTGTCACAGCAGAGTCAATTTCATTTGCAACAGCTCTTCTGTGAAGCTACTGAATGTTTATAGCTACAATCAATTTAATAAGAAAGAATGGACACATATTTTTATGTGTTAAATTTACTAATATCCCCTTTCCCATTCCTCCCAGTGATGTGAGAAGCATATGTTTTGTCAGGTCTACTACTACTTGAAAGAGGTCTACCAACACAGTAATTAAATAATAATACTAGTTGACATGCTAAAATTCCCTAAGAGTTGTTGCAGAGTGCTCCAAACTCTGAAGAGGCCATCAAGGAAGATTTTTTATTGTTCTCCATGCAGCATGAGCATCTGTGCAATGCAATGCATGAGCATTAGGTTTGCATGGCCTGGTTTTTGGTAGTGGGCAGTGTCTGAGGGGAGGGCTACAGTGGTGGGTGGCTTCTGTGAGAAGCTGCCAGAAGCTTCCTCCATGTCCTGAAGACCCAATCCCTTGTGCTCCAAAGATGGACATGCTTCTGGCCAAGGCAGGGCCAATTAGAAATGATGGTAACAGATTTAAGAAGAAAGAGAAACAAAACAAAAGTTGTTGCACAGTTTTAATTGTGTCCAGAGAAGAGCAGGGTGAGAACATGTGAGGAGAACAACTCTGCACACACCAAGGTCCATGCAGAAGGAGGGGAAGGAGGTGCTCCAGGCACTGGAGTCAAGATTCCTCTGCAGGTTGTGGTGAGGACCATGGTGCAGCAGCTGTGCCCCTGCAGCCCATGGAGGTCCATGGGCATGCAGAGATCCATCTGCAGCCCATGGAGAGCCCCACACTGGAGCAGGTGGGTGCCTGAAGGAGGCTGTAAACCCGTGGAGACCCAAGGTGAGGGGCCCTGCTCCTGTGCTGGAGCAGCCTGTCCTTGGAGGACTGCACCCTGTGGAAGAGTGACCCAGGCTGCAGCAGTTTTGGGAGGGCTGTTTGCCCGTGGGATGGACTCACACTGCAGCAGTTCACAGGGAGCTGCTGCCCATGGGATGGAGCCAGGCTGGAGAAGGTCACAGAGAGCTGTCTCCTGTGGCAGGGACCCCACGGTGCAGCAGGGGAACAACTCCTCTCCCTGAGCAGTGGGAGAAGGCACGGGTGATGAACAGACCATAACCCCATTCCCTTCCTCCTTGAGCCACTGGGGTAGGAGGCAGAGCTGGGAAAGGAGGGGGGTAGGGGAAAAGGTCTTTTTAAGGGCTTTTTTTATGTCTCATTATCCTGCTCTGATTTTGTTAATAATAAATTTACTTTTTATCTCAAAGTTGAGCCTGTTTTGCCTGTGATGATATTTGGTGAGTGATCAGTTCTGGTCCTATCTCAACTCATGAACCCTTTTTAGATTTTCTCTCCCCTGTATGGTGTGGGTGTTAGTGAGAGAGCACCTTTGGTGGGTGCCTGGCATCTGGCCAGAGTCAACCCCTGCAGCTTCAAGACAGCATTTTGGTTTTTTTCAAACAAAAACAATCTATCTTGCAACATTCCAGATATCTCCTTCACCTCACAGATTTACTGTTTATCAGCCTACTCATTTCTCATCTGTTGGGCATTTGTGCCATTTTTTATCATAGCTTTTCTTAGTTCTCCATTCACCCTGCTTTATTAAGGAAAAAAAAACAACGATCCTAATGCAGTGTTACCTACAATATTTTCATTCTGTTGCTATTCACCTGCTTTCACATATAAAGCAATTTTTTAAATGAATAAAAGTAGTGACTTTAGCTTGCTTAATTTAGAATGTAGCAAAATTACATAAAAAGATGAAACCATGTGGGGTACTTATTAAACTCCCCCACATTTGTGTAATTTAGACATTACATAATGTATGAAGCAGTACATCTCATATATACATATTTCAACAATAAACATTAATAACATGTTAATATATTTATGTCTATGTTTTTCCTTTAATCTACCAAAGGAAGCTGGAAGCAAAGTTCATATCACAGTTATTTTCATTAAAGCTACCCTATTTTAAGAAAGGCCTAAGCTTTCTTCAGTGGGTTATGAATATTTTACCTTTCAGCATGCACATAAATATACAAATATATGTATTTCATATACCTGCTGCTTAACAAATGTTCCCCATCTGGACAAGAAGATATTTCCAGGACATTTGGACTCATTATGATAAATGAAGCCATTGCAGAAGATCAGGAACAGGGTCATGGAAAACAATGGACAAAGTCGGTGGGAAACTGATTTGAATTCTGAAGAGATGGATATAATAGCTCCTTCCTCAGTTACGTTTATATTTATTGCTTATACGTTTTATATTTCTACAGTTATTATTGCAGCTATAGTCTATATTTTATAATGTAAAACCATGCTGAGGCTGCTGATAATAGAATTTGATGTTTATATTACAATGAAGCCTAGAGACTATTCCACTTTGCCCTTGCAATAAGCACCGGGCAAGTGCAAAAATGTCTGTAGACTAGAATTTGAAGATAACTGTGATGTACCCAGCTTTGTTACCTGAACCCCACTCAAATCACATCTGGTTTTCCTGAATGCAAAATGTAATTTAAAAAGGAAAAGAGAAGAAAAGAGTCAAAAACCTGTGAGCTAGGGGTAAGGAGAGCTGAGACTGTATATCCCTGGTGCCATGGAATGGGGCTGGGCTGCCCAGTTTGTCACCTACATGAGAATCCCACAGCTGCTGACTGAACTGGTACTGCTGGCAGAGGTTTATTCCCAACTGAGATGAAATGATAACTAGGGAGGGTCAGAGCAATGCCTGTTCTGGCATACCTAGAGGAACCTGGAGTCCTTTAATACTGAGTGCACAGACAGTGTGAAAGCACAAGCTCTGCCCCAAAACCTCTGGAGTAACAAGTGAGCAGATGGGGAAAGAGGCAGGTCAAAGTTACTGGTTCACTAGGACACAGGCTAAGGCAACTCACACCACTGGATAATTTTGAGAAATAGCAAAGTGTCTATTAAGTGAATTTTACAAATCATTGATCTTATTTTGGAGTAGAGGAATGGATTATGTTATTCTAACTCTATTATGAGAGTATTTCTTTGACAGTGTATTTAAAGGGTGACTCACATTCCTTGGGCCAACTTGTATATTCATGGCAAGACCACAATAATCAACATTCAATGGTTTCAATAACAGAAAATACACTAGCAGCACAAACAGGATGTGAGGCATGGGATTCAGCTCTTATTCTGGGATTGATGGACCCGCAGGGGTGGCTGTTTGGGTTCACGGCAGGGCAATGCTGCACAACTTAATTAAACACTTGGTTGAATTACCAGTGGAGGCAGGTAGCTCTCCACTGACTTTGGGGAAGATCCCTTCCAACCTCAGCTATTCTGTGGGTTTTGCTCTAGGAGGGTCCCCTTCGCTCTAGGAGGGCAGTGCACTGAGGGGCAGTGTAGTGTGGACACAGCCTGGGTGTCAGGTACTGGGCTGAAAAACCCCTGCAAAGAGCTCTTTCAGTGCTGTCATCCTCAGCAGAGGGCACAGAAGCTGGGCCACTGCCAATGACCTTAGTCAGCTGTTCTGAACCAGTCACATCATTCCACCTTTCCATGGGGAGAGAGCTGTCAGCCCTGCCACAGAAGGATGCCTGTCTCCCTGGGGCTGTCATCTGTTTCAGGCCTGGTGACACCTGAGGCACAGTGCTCTGTGCCCAGGAAAGAGCCCTTCAGTGGGCACTGCAGTGATGCCACATCCCTGTGTCCACACTGACACTCTATGACTAAGGGCAACAGAGAAGAGCGAACCTCAGAGGTGGTTTTAGAGCTCACAGTTTATTGAGCAACACCAGCTGGGAGTAGTGGAGAGGTGGGTACTGCAGGCTGCCTGCAGAAGTGCAGTATCTGGCCATGCATCTCATTCTGATCAGTTCTCCTACTTTCTTGGGTGTGTTTCTGGAAAACACCCATCATTAGAAAGAGTAGTAACAAGCAAATGATGACACGACACATAATTAAAATCAGTGTTAATGTTATCAGAAAACCAGCTTGCTTAGGGAACAGATCATACCAGCTGGAAGACAGAAGTAGTTGTTCCCTCATGACAGAGTTAGAAGCAAATGCTGTATAAAAAGGCAGCAAATATTTAAAAGAAATCATCAAGATATGCTTTCATGACTGAAAGCATCCCAGATCCACAGAGAGAGGAAAGAACACATAAAAGTTTATTTATCTTAAGAATCGGATTAATGAAGACAAGAATCTCTATGAAGATCAATAATTCTAGAAATAAATATTTTGTAATCAGTCAGTCATTACAGATAGTAGCAGCAGAATCTGACTCATACCACATCTAACTCCTGTGCTGTGATATTCCTTAGCAATTGTAACATAACCAAATCATCAAGGTAAAGTATGAAACTACAGCAATTAAGTGAATTCAGTTATATAAGAATCAGTCATTCTAGACATCACTACAAGTCAAAGACTGGGAATAAAAGAGAATGTTGTTTACAAATTAAAGGTCACATTCACATTTTCAAAAGAAGTTGTTTTCCCACACAGACCTGTATTAATACAGCAACTGGATCAGGGCTTGCCTTAAAGATAAATAGAGCTAAACTTATAATTTGGTTAACTAATTAAAAAAAGGGATTTAATTTTATTTTGTTAGAGAGTCTTACTGAAATATCCGAGTGTAAGTTTTTACAATCAGAAGCTTAACCTTAGCTGTTCTAGTTGGTTTCTCTGAACAAAATGTTTACAGATAATTTGAAAACCACCAAATATTGCAGTAGAGGTTTTGAAGTAAAATAGACATATCAGCATGACTCGTGAAAGTACCCCCCCAGAAAAATTAATGTTTAGGGTAAAGCACTCGTAAAGCAACTAACAGAGAAAATAAGAGAAACTGGAAAATTTAGGGTATAAACATATTTTCTAGAATTCTTACAAGTTTACTCACAGCTCTGTCTTAAGCATATAATTTTTTAGGATAATTGTGTGCAGCAGGCACTGAGAAACTTTCTAATGAGAGGGTCCTCCATCCCTTCCACTAACCATAACATGTAAAAGCAGAAAAAACACATCTTCAGAGATGTTAACAATAAAATTAAAAATGCAATTAAATAAAAAAAGAAATGTTTGTTTGTAAATTTTAAGTTGAGGAGAAACATTCTTTTCAAAGTTGAACGATTACTGTATTCTTTAAAATTCTGAACTGTCAGAGATTTTGCAATCAAAATTCCTTAATTTATTGAACTAAATTGAATTTAACCTCAAATTCTGTAAGAAGAGAGTCCCACTGTTACCCCAATGTTACGGTTTTGAGGATGGCAGAGGGGAATGGAGGGCAGCCATCAGTCATGTGGCCAAGCTGTACTGAGGCAGCACAGAAACTGCTTGAGGGGCTGTCTCCAACTTCCATTAAATTGGCAGGAGCATCCAAAATTTCCAAGTCCTGCTGAGAGCTTGTTGTGTTTGAACAACAAGGAAATACCAATTCCCAAGAACATATCTCCCCAAGTCCTTCCACAGGGAGCTTTGACTTTTCCTTTCAGACAATGAATTGGTTACAGTGCGTGAGCATGTCATCTCTTGCCTGCATGCCCACAGTTTAGCCACTGATTTGAACATAAAACTGAAGAAAAAGCCTACAGCTGATAAAGCCTGTCTCATTTCCTCATGCCTGATGCCTCTGCTCAAGTATTTTACTCACCAGTCATCTTTAGATGCCAGCTCTTCATTCTAATCAGTCTTAATTTCCACAAGAATTCATGGTTCTAACTAAAATCAAGTCTTAATTCCTGGGATAGTTCACAAAACTGAGGGTGGAGCATTTGAAGAACAGGGACAGCATGTTCCCTATTCCAAGTTCTCATAAGAAAGGAACCCAGGTGGATCCACAGCCCTTCTGTCTTAAGAAATGCTGTGAAGCTTCCATACTTAAGGGAGACTTTTCCACAGAAAGCAGCTGTAGAGCTCCAATGTTGATCCCCATCAGCCTTGCCTGATCGGTCAACAAACACTCTTCAAGCTGAACTTGAATCAAGGTCAGAAGTCCATGAGAAAAGAAGCTCAAGGCTATCATTCTTGATTTTATGTGAAAAAGACAGATATTCTAGGAATAAATGACAAGGCAAATCACAAGATGGCAAAATTAGATTAAAAAAAAAAAAAAGAAGCTGTTTGAAATAATGCTTTGATTCTTATTTGTTTGGAATGCACCATAGACAGTGGGTTTTTCACAAAAGTAGCCAAAATTCTGAACTTGTTTGTACATTAAAACCCTCTTTACATTTCCATGAAGAGGTCTGGTAATATTTGGAGTTTTGGAGAAAGCTAAAAATTTTCTGCTAGAATGGAAAGCAGTTTAATTTCACTCAGGCCCAAAGCCTGAATGTTATGTAAGCCAATATTGATAGCTTAAACAGTACTGAGGCGTTGGAATCAAAGCTGCAAGAAATTCAGACCTGTATAGCTGATGTTGAAACTTAATCTATGGATTCCATATTTACCCAGTGTCAACAAGAGCTACTCACATGTTTTCAATGCTTTCAGTCTATGCTTGGGGCGAGTGCATAAAGATAGGAACCATGTGGCAAACCATATACTAGCAATCTGTGCTCTACAGTGGACAGAAAAAAAAAAAGTATTATACACTCTTGATTATTCTGTGATTGCATATAAAGATATTATGTATAAGAAAACCATCAAATCTACAGCAAAAGAAAGATACATACTTAGCCATGACCACCAGGTCTTTTGGAGTGTATTGCTTTTGGTGCAAATAACAGTTTCAGTTTTCTGTTGCATAAAAGGAGTGGAATATTATCATCTTAGTTTGAACAGATATCTACCACTACAGTTAGGTAGATTATTAGTAGAATAGTAGCTATTAGGTAGCTATTAAGGTATATCCATGCTATATACATATAGATGGATGCACACATAAATATATACACATTGTTATGTTTCCATGTATAGATATATATGTTTTATATATCTATGTAGAGAAAGAGAGTGAGAATGAAGAAGAAGAATACAAATATAGGAGAAGATTGTCAATGCTTTACAATACAGTCAGCATATTACCTTTTTGAAAGAAGAAGGAAGGATTTGTTCATGGGCATATTCATAGACAGTGCTCAAGATGGTGATATTTCTGTCTAATTAAAATTTTCAGGGTTTAAAAGGAAATTCAGGGGGAAAGTTTAAACTGAGAACAGAAATTTGCATGAATATCCAAATTTAGTTCTCTCAAATTTTATTTTCCTTTGCTAGTTGAACTTATGGATGAAGGATGTTTTTTTTCTCTGAAACTGTATTTCATCCTCTTGCTAGAGCCTTTATTGGAGAAATGCTCAAATTTTCTAGCTCCTGCTTGCACTTCTGTTTGCCCTGAATTTTACATAATAGATGTTTTGCTCCTTTTCATGAATGATGGATTAATTGTGTAGTGATAACAAAGCTAGCTGTCAAAATGTTAGACTGTGTTAGTTTTGAAGCTTACGAGAAACTGGACTTCTGGAGTTGTCCTGTATGACATATGTGTCATTGATAGGACTGAAATTAATGACTAAGTAGTTAACATCCTGCATGGCAGAAATATAACAAGACTAGAAATAATACCTTGCAGACACATTTCCATTACTACAATGTGAAATGTACCTAGAGGTCAAAAGTTTTAAAAACAAAAAGTTCAAACAACCTCATCTTTGTTTTGGTACCTAAGGACATGGAGTGATTTTTAAAGCACTCATGAAATGATGGGTTGCTAAAACATTCTGAAAATCTGAGAGAAAAGTAATTTCTGTCATTAGGAAATGAAGGCTTGGGCCTATTCTTTTTAAATCTTGGACATAGTGTCCTATCACAGTCTACAAAATAACAAGATCTTTATGGGCTGGACAGTGCATGTAACAAAACGGTATTTTCCCATTGTACTTTTCCCACTTGGCCACAGGAGATTTTCCTGCATCTCAGAGCCACAGTGTATAGACAGAAGTAGTTGAACTGTGGAAATAATGATTCACAGATGTGTGAGAATTTATTTCAGACACTGAGGAAGATAGACACATAAAATGTGCATTGTGAGAGCTCTACTATCCTTGTTTCTAATGACATGAGATAAACTTCTGAGTAGGTAGGATTTTACCTAGCAATACTCTTAGTATAGGTTATACACTATTATTTTTCATCTGGCACACTTGGTGAGAACACAAAGACTCCTATATTGCTAAGGTTAAACTTCCTCTCTATTACCATAGCACCTACAAACTGGGAGAAACTGCAGATTATTTCAAAGTCATATATTTATGGGCTGATTTTTCAAACCAGAATACATGAGTGGAAAAGTCACCTCAAGATTGTGGTCTTTGCTGGCATTCTCCAAGGTCCACTATGTTATTTGTCAGGCTGGTTATCCATTTTGTAAATGTGCTGAAGATAAATGGGACACTTTTTCTTTCTCCTGAGCTGAATTTTGTTCTGGCAGTCCCCAAGGCTTGACCAACCTGCTTCTGATTCTTTTGATTGCTGCTAGTTTTCAATTTAATATTGCCACTGGTAAGTTCACAGTATGATAATCCGAACAGTCCGGTTAGAATTAAAAGGTTTGTGATCTAGTAATGGGAGTGTTGACACAGCCATTGCTAGTGGCATTGAAAGGTAAATGCATTCCTCTTCTTCTCTTGCTTTCAGGTCAGAAAACAAAAGTAGTCTTTTCTTCTGCCCAAGTCCCCAGACCAGTACTTCTCCAGCACCTCAATTTTTTGCAGTTACAAAACTCATCAAATGCTTTTGAGAGCTGATCATTACCTAGGACATTCTCCTGGTGGAATAAAGGTCTCTTCTTGACCTTTCACCCCGCCACCTCTCCGAGATAATAAAAAACTATAAGTTTCTCATGTTTATTGTACCATGGTCAGTGCTTTATCCATGCCCTGTCTTTCCTTCCACTGCTTCCATATTGCAGAATTTATTTTTTTTCTAAAAAACTGACCACCCCAGTAGACAAGGGTACCTAGGAGGCTCTCCCTTGCTGCTGTTGTGTAGCTGCTGGTTTATTTACCTGCTAATCATATTCCTCCCCTAGCTGTGGATCTCACTGGGCTGACCATTTCCCCCATAGTTTATAAAGTGCCTTCTAGGGGAAAAAAAAAAAATAAAATAAAAAATCTCTGTATTCTGAAACTAGATGGTCACTTTGCGATTTAGAGGCACTATGGGTGCAGTTTTTCCTCTAGGTGTTTCCTGCTGCCTCCACCAACCTTCTTCCTCCTGGAAAGATACAGAATAATGTTGGGGGGATGTGTTCAGGTTGCAGTTTATTAAATCCAAATGCAACTTTAAAAATCAGACCAGATGACTGCCAATCTATAAGCAGCTCTTTCTCTTTGCTGACTGAAATGGGGGGTTAGGCAATTAGGTCAGATGAAGATGTCTACCCTGTCTAAATTGAAGCGAGATAAATCCCATCAGTGTTACTTGTGATGGATAGTTTTTACTTCACAGTCATTAAATAACATCTAAAGATATTTAAAAGAACCTTAATAAAAGGTGTTGTGAAGCAAAAAACAACTGCTCTTAACATGTTGTAATTGCATACTTCAGCGTGTCTGGCAGATAAGGCATCTATTGTTCCTTTAATGCACGTGAGACACATAGCACATTTAATTACCCTGTATGTCAAAATTAATACAGATCCCAAAGCAGGCAGTGTCAATACATTTAGTTATATAGCAATTATGGTGCAGCCAGAGCCACTTAATGTACAGGATTGAAAACAGAAACTAAACAAACATGAAAAAAGAGGAAAAAAATCATGGATCAGGGCTTCAAAGAATAACCTTATAACCTTAGGAAAGCAGGAGTTGTTCATTAGTACTAGGCTGCAAGTCCAAATAAATATGTAACCTCTCAAAAGTGTTCAGACCAACCCCAGAGCCTGTTAGGCCTTGTTGTTTTAGAGACCTCAGAAAGGTGAAGGTGAGCTCTTGACACAATGCTTTTCATTTGAATTCGCTCCTGCTCTCTCGTTTACTGGAGGTAACTTCCCTTGGTACCTCAGCTGGCTTTCTTCGCACAGAATGATTCTCTATTTGCATTTTGTTTCTAATACTGAATTCGCCTAACATGATTCAATCTTATTTTCCCAGTGGTACCATTAATATTTTAATTTAATCAGAATTTCAGGAACTTGTTTGCCATCCAGAGCAACTTGGTTACCTGTCAGCCTCCATCAGCTTGTCATATTAGAGGTGATTGTTCCTTGAATCTAATCTACTTTAAATGATTTCATTGGGTAGAGGTCTATAAATCATTTCAGAATGGGTCTGACAGATGAAGGCTTAGGTAAGTAAACAAATCAGGCTTGCTTTACTTTAGGCAGCAATGAACTTGGCTTTATCAACTTCTCATTGATTTCTGCACTGCAAAAGGTCAAAAAAATCTCTTTAACATAAGAACATTATTAATATAAGTACAGTATTACAACCAACCATAATTAAGATAAGTCCCAACATTCAGTGGTGAGGCTGACTTAAGAACATTGCAGACTGCATTTCAATAAAGCCTGTTGTGCAGTTTGAATTGATGAATTCATTTCCAAAAGGTTTACTTTTGTCTTTCCAATCAAAACAGAAATTAACTAATTAAGCGATCCAGAGCCCCTCTGGATTTTGAGCCAAGATTGAAAAGGATAATATGATAGGGCTGCAGCTAGGAGTTTAATGTACAGTATATTATTTGAAGTTTACAATATTTTCGCATTTACTTACCTAAATCATTGCTAAAAGCAAAAAACTGGTCCCCGTGAAATATTGCTAAGGAATCAGACATCACATTGGGCTTCACTTCAGGCATGTGCTGGGGCTGAGTTAATCAGTGATTGTCAGCATGAAGTTGGCAATGACAAGGTGATACAGAGAACAAGATATGTTATGTAAGAGCACATTTTGTTGTAGCCTCTGGATTTCAAGCAGCGTGTGGTTTGGAACAGCTATGTCTCTTTCAGTAGGAGTAAGGAGGAAGGATCTGCTTCCCTGAGGATGATGTTAACATGTGATAGTTTGGGGAAAGAAGTAAAAAACTGAGGTAAAGTGAAAAAAAAAACCCATTTATTGAATTAATTGTGTACACAGTTAACTCAAATACTAACATGAAAGGTATAAGACATCCTGGAAAAATTTTAGATGCCTTCAAAACAAGAGGGTAAATCAACATCTAGAAACTATGGCCTGCATAACTCCCTTCCCCCCCAGATCTGTTCTACAAAAAGCAATGAATGCCTATTTCTGTTTCTATTTAGCTTACAGAACTGTGTTCAGACAAAATATAAATTTAGTAATAGGTTTAAGGAATGTTTTCCTTGGAAAAGCAGATTTGGCTGCTCTAACACCTCCTGTAACATCACTGATCAATGGAAGTTAGAGAGTTATGCAGACAAACATGCCCATGGCAGTATGGCATGCAGAAACAAAGTTTGAACTCACCAAAAAGGGGCCAACACTCCTCAGTTTTTCATGTCCCAAGGAGATGTGCAGGGGGTAAAAGGTAATAATTAATATGTCCCTAGACATGTTGAAGTAAAATTCCTTCATGTTGATCTCTAAAACACTTCAGAGAATTTAGTTTTATACTAGGCTGACCTTTCTGTTTTGTAGACTTATATCCACAAGCGAAGCTGTTTCAAAATTGTTATTAGGATTTCAAAGTTCATGGACCATAATAGGTTATGTAAAATATGAGATTAATGAAAGTTAGTGTCTGTAGCCAAAGAATTGATGAGGCTGGTGTCACACCCACTTGCTTTGTCACCTCATCACAACTTATGAAGAAACTATTTACTGCTAAGATTACAGGGAAAATTTACAGGAGTTCATGACATGGCTTAAATGCACAGCTCTAGTTTGTAACAATTGTCCTTGCTTACTTGGTTACTATGGTCTGGACAGAGTCCATGCTCTGCCCTTCAGAGTGTTTCATGGGCTAATTTCAGATATCCTAAGGATTTATAATTTTTTTTACCCATCCTGGTGGAGTTTTTATTTTTTGTTGTTTTGTTTTGTGTTTTGTTTTGTTTGGGTTTTTTTTGTTTTTTGTTTTTATTTTGGTTTCTTTCACTGATACTGTTAACACCGAATTACTGCCTCTGCAGAACTGCAAGACAAAAAGAGTTTATTGAATTTCTTTGGGAATAAACTCACTTTGGGAGGCTTCCCAGCAACACTAGAAAGAAAAGGAAAGCCTTGCATGTGGAGAATACTGCACCATTCAGGCTACATTGCACACACATAAAAACATGATTTTGTTTTGGAGCAGCTTTTCAATTGCCCCAAAATTATTCTCAAGACTAACATTGTAATTTTCTAATATACTATTCTATTTATTTATGGCTTTGATTATATCAATATTTAGGAATGCAATATTTTAGCTACTTAAGTGCTTCCACCCCAGTTAGATATGTTTTAAGTATTGTTACAATTTGAAGGCTTATCACTAGTAAAACACATTTAATTTAAAGTCATAGCTGTACATAAGAAACAGTATTTTATTTAAATTAGACTTATAGATGGTAGTGACTTCCAATAGTTCTTTCTACTTTTAGCTCCTATTTTATTTGAAAATAGCCATGATTTGAGAAGATATAAGTCTTAAATAATAATATTAAGGATTGAGAACTACCGTGAGGCCACTGGCAATATATATGGCAAGGAAGAAAATACAATCCTCTGAGATTTATGTTGCTGCCTGTCTCAGCTTTGGCTGGCAGTGAGTCCATTTTGCAGCTGGATGAAAATGGCTCTGTCCAACACAGGGGTCAGCTTCTGGTGTCTTCTCACAGAATTATCCTCTGCAGACTCCCCACTGCCAAAGTCACCAGTCTGGTGTCACCCCATTCACTGCTTGTGCCCAACCCATGAGCCAGTTGCTCACCATGTGTTTATCCAGCTGTGTGCTGGACATTTTGTCCAGGAGGATCCTGTGAGAAACAGTATTGAAAGCTTTACTGAAATCCAAGCCCTTGATCACCTGAGTGCGTTATCTTGTCATAACAGGAAATCAGGGTTGATAAGCAGGACTTTCCTCTCATGATCCCATGCTGGACCAATGACTGCCTTGCACCTCAGGTGTTTTTCAATGTCTTCTGGAATAATCTTCTCCATAACATTCCCAGCCACTGAGGTGAGACTGACAGGCCTGTAGTTTCTGGGCTCCTCCCTCTCGCTCTTGAAACTCAGGACAATATTTGCCAGTTCCCAGTCAGCTGGGACCCCTCTGGATTTCCAAGAGTGTTCAAAAACCTTTGAGAGTGGATTTAGGGTGACATCAGCTAGCTTTTTGAGGATTCTTGGAATTAGGCCTTATAGATTTGTAGGGACCGACCTGGAGCAGTTTCAGGGTCGACTGAGAGTTGATCAGTCTTGCAATTGATATTTTCAATGAAACTGTATATTCAGACATCAGTGTTAAATATAATTTGGAAGTGACATTTGCCAAACTTTGTCACAGGTTGTTCTGTTCATAGAAGTAAGATTGCATCCTTTCTGTACAGATTTTTTTATTTGTTTGTTTTAAAAAAGTAATATTTTCCAACACTAGTTAAAATGTTTACAATAAAACCCTTAGGTAGTAACTTCAGAATGTCCTAATCAGACATATCTCGTCTGAAAACAGAAACATTCTGACTTGCTTTCATTTTGTTTGCTATTGCCATTCAGAAACATTTGGTGGGAAAGAAACCTATATGAACTGAAACTCCAACATCTGGTTGTCTTAAGCAAAAGTTAAACTGGAGGTGTAAATTTGTATTTTGGTATTTTGCAATTTTTTTAGTATGAGATCAGTGGAGAGTGTCTAGTAAGGGGCATTTATCACTGTTTTCTATTAAAGCCTGTCTGGAAACTTTAGGAAAGTATTATCAGTGAATGCACATGAATATACTAAAATAAATGAGTACATGCTTTATATTATAACTGTATTTTTGCTTTCATTTATTTCCAATACCTTAATCAAAGTTATGCCTTGGAATTATACTAAACATATCTAATACATGTACAATGAATATTTTCAATTCCATCTCTACCAGGCTTAAAATACAAATCAGGAGGCATATTGTAAAGTGCTCAGGGCTAGATCCTCCTCAGCCTCTTCATTCCAGTGGGAATTTTTCTATTAAATTCGCAAGGATTTGGATGCAGATCCTTACTGCCCTTTTAGCTTTAGCCAGCAAGGAGTGAGTTTCTCACTCAATGGTAAGCAAAGATTATATGGGCTGAGGGAGGTGCTCCTCAGGTGTGAAATCTACCTCTTGATGGTCCAGAAGCCACATGATTCTGATGGAATGCTGAAGTAATTATTTGATTTCATATTGAGTTTTTAATCACAGCGCAAGACACTGTCAGTCTGAGAGTTTACCGTCAGGAAAACTTGTAATTCTGTAATTTGTTTTGTTCAGCTGAAGTGTCTGATTGTGTGTTGCACAGAATAAGTAAGGATAGCTTTTGTGATACTATTAGCAGAAGATTGAAGTTTTTGTACAATACAGACATTTTTTAACCAAACTAATATTCAAAAATTAAATAATTTACCTGTCCAAGAAGTTTATTTCACAGCCATTGGTTAATTGCTTATATGTTAATTTGTAATACTAAATAAATATATTGTATAATTTTTAATATGTTTTTACAAAAAACAGGTCTGTATATTTCTTGCCTTGTGAGAACAAACATTTTGAGGAGTCTAAGCCACAGTTATGATTAACTGGAGCAACAATGAAGTGGGGTGATGATCTCTTAAAAACTTGACACAGTCATTAAAATCAATATTCTGTATGGAAAATAAAAATATTCAAGTTTTAAAAAATGTAAATTTGCTATGGTTTGGCACTCTTTTGGTGTTTTTTGCTTCATAAAATTTGATACTGTATGATTGAAATGTATGTGGAAATAAATTGTTTTCAGCAGTCCCAGTCTCCATTTGAATAACAAAGAAGAAATACTAGTGTTCTTGATTTGAAGCAATTTTCTTTTCTCAATTTGCCAAGGAAAAGGAAGGAGTGGGACAAAAACAATTCAACAACTCTATGATCTTGTTGCTATTTTCCTGATGGCACGGATATGAATTAAACTGAACCTAGGGAAACATTAGAATATTTTGATTCTTATGTTCTCTAAACCTAATGTTGCTATTTTATTGTATGAAAGTTTAATGCTTCTTTCCTTTTGGTACCAAAAATAGGACTGTTCTTCCCTGACTGACATAATTTCAAATTCACTAAGATCAGCTTTTGTGTTAGAAATGAATAGTGAAAGGGTGGAAAACTCAGTTGATACACAGCTCCTACAGATCTTTTTTAGGTCAGCTGGTTGTAGTTCTCTTTTTGTTTAGTTTCAGCTCAGAGGGATTTTTGTTTGTTTATTTTGGTGACTTGTAGTAAGAAAACAAAAACTTTGGGCCGTATTCTGCCAATATTATATGTAGAGAACACCCACAGGCTGTCTACAGTACTTTCCCAAGATGAGATGATAGATACAGAGATTGGCAGGACGAACTGGATGATCTAATGAGTTTTTCTTTTTTTCTGTCTAAGGTCTATTATATAAATTTAAAGAAGAAAGATACTGACACATTTTTCCCCTTGGCCAAAGGATTGAAAACGCTGGAGTGATTACACACAACCTCTGTTTAACAGAGATAATTCCAAAGTGGAATTCAGCTTGGATTTTATAGAATTTTTTCTGCAATGAAAAGGAAAATCACTGGCACCAAAAAGTGTAGATTTCACTGCTTGGAATAAAAATTTAAATCTTCCCTACTCACAAACTCTGGGAAATTGTATATCAGACATCAGAAAAAATGTGTTTTGCAGTATAGTGGATAATGGTAAAGCCAGGTTGTGAATATATTTCAGTTCTTGCTGACAAATAATATTTTGTTATTTATGATTGAAAAGGATGTGGAAGATTAATATTTAAAGCATTAAAATATCAAAAATAGCAATAAGAAGAATAATGTTTGTAAAATGTGTACTTTAATGTTTACATTGAATGTGGAGTACTGGTGTTGGCAAATTCTTTCTTAAAAGATTTTGTATACATATTTAACTTCTAAGAGGAATTAAATAAGTGACAATCAGATCAGAGATTTTTTTGCTGGCTTGTGTAGACAGTTGTTACCTTTGAAAAAATTACCTGGTAACTCATGATATAATATTTTGGAAAAAATACCTTTTATTTCAGTGTATGAGCTTGTAGTTTTTGCTTGGTCAATTAGTCCCAGACATTTCAAATACTCTAAAATAACACATTCTTCTCTTCTGGGTACTGTGTCCAGAACAAGATTGCTCCAACGTACATCCATGAGTAGGTGGTCAGCACAGCAGGCAAATGCTAGGACTATAAGACAAATGATAGGCATAAATTATTTGCAAGCTCAAGTAACAGCAATTTGACTTTTTTGAGCCTATAACAATGCCCCCAGAGACGAAAGTGTGAATTTCTGTAGATCATTGCATTTTCATGGCCTTGGCATTAAGTAAAGGTTGCAGCTCTAGGTTTTGAATTTCCCTACTCATAAATAAGAGCCATTTTGGGTTTTATGTCTGATTTTTGCATGAAATATGTCTATTCTAATCCTTGCTGAGAAGTCTTCAAGGAATAATAGTGGAGGCTTTTTGGTATAAAATTTCATCTCACATGCTTGCAGAAACATACATCTTTGGTGTTGAAGTTGCAGCACCTATATCAAGGGCTTGAGTATCAAAGACATCCTCTTCTGTATTATAATGTTTAACAATTTGCTGATCATGACTGACAGGTTTACACAGCTAACATGTTCTGGAACTGTGGGTGATTTATTCCAGAATAACTTGTGTGATTCAGAGAATTTAACAGCTACAGTCTTCTCATGACAGAAATTAAATGTCTGTTAGGATTGATTGCATTCCATTTAAATATCTTCATTAGAGAAGGGACTTTGCCCTTCAAGGAACAGCAATGTAGGCACCCGAATTCTCATTGAAGAAACACCAAGAATGGTTCTTTTTGTTAATCTTCATTAGCCTTTGTAGTTGGAGTTATTGTTATTTGTACTGGCCAAGTTTTTTTTCTCTTTTCTTGAAAGGACCATTCTTTTCCGATGTTCTCATACGGAGAACAAAGTTTGTGTACAGAGCTCAAGAGACAAGTAAACCCCTTGAATGACAAAAGTGAAAACAATTCTTACAAAAAAGATTAGGTATTTAACTCATATGCCATAACCATAGTAAAACTGAGATCACAGAGCTGAAGTGAATGTAAGTTGTATATTTTTTCAGTAATTTTCTTTATATGGGCACTGAACCAGTCCTTCCTTATCTCCGCTACAGAATGCGATGATGTAATTTGATATGAGCAAAATTAAGGAGAAGAGCTAGATGCAGACACTCAGTTGAAACTGCACCTGAGCACATTTTTGCTATGATTCTTCAGCAGAAATTAACATCTTTCTCATTGTAGTGTTTATGACCAGGGTAAAGTTAATTTTCTTCATGGCAGCTGGTGTTGCAGTGTCTTGAATTTGTGCTGGAAACAGCGTAGATAGAATCATTCATTCAATTATTGTATCATGGAATCATGGAATCATAGAATGGCATGGTTTGGAAGAGACCTTAAAGATAATTTAATTCCAAACCCCCTGTCACGGTCAGGGACACTTTTCATTAGACCAGACAGCTCAGAATTCCATCTAACCTGGCTTTATACATTTCCAGGGATGGCAATAACACAGGGAGCTGAGAAGTGCTTGCACAAAGTCCATTTCTGCTTCTCACCCCAGGAGTCACCAGACTGGGAGTGAACAAGGATTTGGGACGGGACACAGCCAGGGCAGCTGACCCGTCTGGCCAGATGTTGTGGCCTCATGCTTGGCATGTAAAACTGTGAGAAAAACTAAGGGGGGGATGTTTCGAGTGATGGTGTTTGTCTTCCCAAGTCAGTGTTGGGAGTTAAACCACAACATATATTATTTACATCAGTGCTTGACTAGAGGTCCTAGGAAATTTAAGCTTCTGAAGTGCTAGTCTGGAATATAATAGGCCAAGAGCTGAAGACATGATTAAAGTGGTGGTTAAAATAACTGATGAGCACATGTGGCACAAAGGTGGGTGTCAATCCAACAAACAGAAATGCACATGCACTTTCTACTCAATTCAATAGAATAATCTGGTCTCAAAAGCCTCCAGCTGATGGATCTGGATGTGGATAGCCTTTCTTCACAATCTTGCTTAGCCCACTCAGAAACACTTCTATAAAACATTTTGACAAAATTCTCCCACTAGTTATTTGCCTGATTTTGAGCTCATGAGTAACCCACACAGAGGATGAGAGAACAGCTGTAAATGTTGTTTACCTGTTGTATCTACAGCTTTAACATATGAACTGACTTCTCCATCTCTCACTAGTCAGTTGTCAGAAGCTGGGTACAAGAAAGCACAGAACTTCAGAACAGTACTTTCTCCTGGAAATCATACCTGAATGCAAGCTACTACTGACATGTGCATTATATATGGATTCTCTTACATGGACATCCTTTGTGTTTCTGCTGCCAAGGAAGTAGAAACATGGGTCTGTGACCTATGAACTTCTAAAGAGCATCTATGGAGGCTTCTAAGAAAAGCTTCTCACTTTTTCTAAGCAGGAAGAGGAAACTAGCATCTTCGTGAATACCTAGTTTCAGTTCTAGGCTAACTTAAGAAAAGTTACTTTCTCCTCGCATTTTAAAAGATAAGTTTGCTTTGAGAAAGTGAGACCCAAATTTGAACAAGTGGAAGGAACAGCTGAAAAGAGAATTGGGTGAATACCTATCCCAAACAGGCACTGGGAGTGAGTGGAGAGCTTAAGAAGGCTCCCAAAGCATTATTCCTGAAGAAAGCTGTGGCTAAAAGGCCAGGATGTTATTGGGTTGGATGTTTCTAGCCAAATACATATGCCTACAATGTCTGTTTTTTCTGGGCTTAGTCAAAGTATACTCTTTTTACAGAAAGAGAGAAGCAAACATTTTTTTCAGTTATGCATCTCTTTTACATAAAAGTGTAGGAGAAGTCAGAAGAACCACATCAATAAAAACGAACAGTTAAGGATACTTCAGATGCATTAGATGACACTTTAGACATCTCAATTAAATTGAGATCAATTGTGGTAAAAGATTAAATAAAAAATATCAGACTGAATAGAACTAGAAAAAGGAGGTGTAAAGGGAAAAGAAAAAGGCCTTTTGTTATCACAGAATGATAAATGGCTTGGTTTGGAAGGGACCTTAAAGATCATCTAGTTTCAGCCCACTTGCCATAGGAAAGGAGACCTATGCTCAAAAGTGTGTGGCTTTGAAAACTTCCAGTCATGGGGAAATCACCACTTCTACAGGCAACCAGTTCCAGTACATCACCAATCTCACAGTAAAGAATTTCTTCCTAATATGTAGCCTAGATCTAGTCTCTTTCAGTTTGAAGCCATTCCCCTTTGTCCTCTCTCTACATTCCCTTTTATAAAGTATCTCCATGTTTCTTGTAGGTTCCCTTCAGGTACTGAAGGGCCACAATTAGATCACCCACTTTTCTGGGCTGAACAATTCAGATTCTCTCAGCCTTTCCTCATAGGAGGAATGCTGCATCCTGCTAATCAACTTTTCAGCCTCCTCTGGACTTTGCTGGTCCTTAGCTGAGGTTGCCAGAGCTGGATCCAGCATTCCAGGTGTGTTCTCATGAGAGCAGAGCAGAGGGGCAGAATCCCCCTCCTTGCCCTGCTGGCCACACTGCTTTGGATGCATCCCAAGACACAATTGACCTTCTGGGCTGTGAGTGCTCACGGCTAGGTCATGTCCAGTGTCTCACCATCTATGTATGTGTAGGCAGTTATTTGTACATATATGAGATTAAATTAGGACATAAATAAGAGGACAGAGATGATGTAGGTTAGGTAATTTGAATATTTTTTCCCAGCCAAGGAAGGAGGAACAGACTAACTAAATTTGGCAAAAGTGAAACTGTGAGAAAATAGGACAGCTATCCTAAAGTATATCCAAAAAGTAAAGACAAGAGTTATTTATGCTGAAGGACAAAGTAGGAAACAGCACATTTGTTTAGAAAGTGTCCACAGAGAAATTAGAGAAAGGTTTCTAATTATCACAAGAATTTGACTAAGAAAGACTCTTTGCAATTACAAATCTATTAGTTTAAAGTTTAAAATACCTGACAAATTTCTTAAGAATTTTGAGTGATACAGGTTTGCCTATTATATTAATGCTTTCTAGCTGATCCTGTCTTAAACCTTGGTTTAAGTTTTATTTTAGAAGCTTTCTGGATGAAGGCTATTATAAAAAAAATTATGGCCACTGTCCAATGCTCCACAAACTCCATTACTTTTATAGCACTTCTACAGTTTTATTTTTGTTTTGTTAAGTCTTTGAGAGCAAGTTACCCAAGAGAAGGAAGCCGTTTCTCCCTTGCCTATTCCACTTATCCCTGTGCACTAATACAAAGGCCAGCTGTAGCACAGACTGTAGGAGATTTATAACCACTTTGACCACAATGGTTGAAGACCTTTTTGAAAATTTGTGGTTTCATCTCTAATTACATCTTCTGCAAAATACCCTCTCTCTTTTGAGGGAAACCTTAGAGTTTGTTGGTAAAAAATAAATGTTTTGGTTAGATCTATTTATGCTAGAAGATCCCCCCTAAATAGAATTTGGATTTCCAAAAGTATTGAGCATTTCTAGTAGAGCTTTTAAGAATATGTGCAGTAACTGAACATAATCCAGACTTAGAAGACAAAAATGAAAACATGTGACTACAATTGTAATGCATCTATTCTACCTTCAATACTTGTAGGATGGTATCTTTTCGAACATTTGAATTTGCAGACAAGCCTTAGATTTTCCCACTGGTTTCTCCTTAGGAATACGAAGCACTTTCCAAATTTTAAAACAGATCTCTGGCCAGTTCAGACAGGCCTTCAGGTAGGAGAAGATAAAGTGTTTGAGCATGGCATCATCCTATTCTCAGTTTATCTCCAATTCCATTGCCAGGGCACATTCCAAATCTTTCTCAGGACTTACAGAGGGAACACTTTGAAAAGAGTTCAGACTTCTTTTCTTCCATGTCCAAGCACTCATATTTCTTGATCTAAAAAAGTTGTTGGGGTATCAATTTAATTATAAAGACAAACATTTAAGATTTCTTTATACCTTAATAAAGAAACAGCTTGAGTATTCCTAACATTCAATGAGATTTGAATTATAGTGTCTCCCCTAACCATTCCAAACAACAGTCAGCAGCTGAAGACATTCATGCAGATGACATTCCAAGAATTATGATGCTCCTCAACTTATCACATTCCACCTCTGTCCCACAATGGTACCCCAGGATGGCTGAGCTGGAAGTATAGATTTTTCTCTTGCTTTTGTAGCTTTGGTCACTGTGGAAAAATATTGAGGGCTCAGCCCTCCATTTCGGTCTCCCCTCAGACTTTTCCAAAATCCTTGTCTCTTTTCTGATGGGGCCTCTTCATGGGAAAAAGAGAAGAGTTTTTCAATGATACATTTCTGGGGACATCAGTAATTGAAAAGCCCCTTGTTCTTGTGAAACATCTTCCGCCTGGATGCAGGTGAAACATCATCTCAAATTCAGAATTCACAGTGAGTTTTGTAGAGGATCAACACATCATCCTGGATTTTCAATCACCACCATGAATTTTTAAAGCTGTTAAGGGTGTTAGTACTAACAAATCTGCCAGCTTCTTCCTCAGGCACCTCCATCTGAGTCCTTGGTCCTAATCCAGCAAACTGTTTAAGCATATGACTACATGTGAGTGGGAGAGTAGCACTTTGGGAGCTATGCACTGGTTCAATGCTGGGTACGTCTAAATTCTTCCCTGAACTGTAAGTTTCTGATGGAGCAACTGCTTAGCTCATTCATATTATCACCACAGACCGAATTAGGGTGATAAAGCAGCTGTACTGTGTATGTGCATTGTGCACAGACTCGTGGCTCAGAGCACAGAGATCATATAGCACAGCTGGAGGGAAGCAACAATTCTTCTTCATTTTTTTCCCAGATTGCTGGAATAAGAACATTCTAAAAAGTGTGGAGATTCTGTTCTTTTTGACACAGTGTATTTGAAATAGTCAGATTTAAGCTGTTAGTGAATAATAATGATAAATGTCTGCAAGTTTACGTAGCAAGTACATTTGCAACTTCTTTAATTAATTTAAGAGAATATAATGATTTTCTTTTAACTTGCTGCTATAGTGCTATAGCCTTTGCAGGCACATCATTCCTCTGCTCTCTGTCTTTTAGTGGTGTTTAAAATGCTGCACATTTTCCTTTTTGCTGCTCTTAGCTGAGGCATAAAAGGTTAATACTTCTAATTGTACCTCACGTATATATAAACATATATTTATATCTATATATGCCATGTCTCACTTTGCTACTGGTGCCAAGGAAAATGTTGGATTCTATTCAGTTTTCTTCATATTCATTTTCCTGCCCACTTAACAAAATTACATTCAATGAGCTGTGGGAGAAATTCACATCAACGGGCATGTAATGCAATTTCTGGTATATATGCAGGAAGAAAAAATCCTACATTTTCTTTCATTTCTGTCAAAATCAATCAAATTGTACTGAACTGAACATAATCTCTTAAAAAAAAAAAATCACCCAGGCATTTCCAGTGAAATAAGCCTCTCTTACATGGTAACATGCACATATTTAAGTGGTCTCTGTTTTATTTTTTTTTAATCATGCCTAATTAGTTTTTTTTAATCACCCACACAACTAAGGCTCTTGCTTGCATAATTTATGACATAGAGGGGCCGGTGTCAGAAATCAAATGTTGTAAATTAAAAATAACAAGTTTGAGACTAGTGATTCAATTAAAACCCTAGAAAACATTGGATTATGCATAATTGAGAGCTTGTATGCAGAGATGCATGTCATGCTTGTCAGCTTGGATGGGAGGATTGGATTGGAGCTGTCAAGAGCATTTAAATCAACTCAGTAAAAAAATTAGAAAACAAAGATGATATTTATTATTAACTTCCAGTGTTCAAAAATAAACTGAGAGGTATTTAAATTGAATGCTTAGATGACAAGGCTTTATTTATAGCAGAAGTTATAAAACTCAGTAATAACCCTAGCTGGCACAGATGTAAAGATACTACTGTGCAGCCGAGCTGCAGCCTGCAGTGTGAGGATTCAGCGGTTGGCCCCGAATCAGATCCAGCTAATAGAAAGTTATGCTGTAAAAGAAAAAAATCCAGATTCTTGAAGGGAGCTGAGAATGACCAAATCCTTATTTTTCTTTTCCTTCACTTTCTTTTCTCCCTCCCAGAGGATGATACCTGATGATTCTCCATGAAACACTTTATGACCTCTGAGAATATGCGAGAACATTCTATGGAAAGTCCTGGTGAACCAGTTCTGCAGGACTACATTTTATCAGCTAGTAATGTTATTTGGTAGGAATAGCTGAAGTCTGGAGAGTAACATCTTCCCACTTCAGCCACATCTCAGAGTGAGTTTAAAACTTTAAATAAAGTTGTTGAGTCAGCAACAAATTGCCCTGTTGAGAGTAAACTTAAAAGCTAGGCAGTATACTTCTCACGTTTGAAAATAAAGAACATTTTCATTTCTAGCTTGAGAAGAAAGACTCCAAACAAACAAAATTGTGATTCTCAGGACTGCAATATATTTATCTCTAAAGTGGGCTCACAAGGGCTCATCCTACCCCTCAAAAAGACACTAAAGAACTGAATGCTCAGGAAGCTCATTTAGTCCTTAGCCCATATCAGACATAAAATTAGGTTGTATTTTTTAAAAACAGTCTAGTCCCTAATTGCATGGCCTTTTGGATGACTTGAAATCTCATAACATGGTAGCCTGAAATGCTGAATTCTTTTTTTGTTTGTTTGTTTTTTTCTTTTATACAGACTCTTTTCCCTGGTTCTTTTTAAGCAAGCCCTAAAATATGAGATATTTTTCCTGTGAAGCTTCTGTAAATCTAAGTTTGCCAGTGTACCTTGTTTCCTAGCAGGGTATCTTAGCAATCAAAACAGGACTGCAAAGGGATCAACATCAGCTTTAGAAAGCTTTTTATCAGCTCAATGAGGTGATACAAGACAGTGGCAATCAATTAAAAAGGCAAACAGCCTTTTTAATGTTTTATGACATTTAAATTTGAATATAAATTTAGGGGAAAATTATTGCCTCAAGAAAGGCAAAAAGGATCTCCAAAAAGTGGAGAAAACTGTATGAAGAGTTAAATTCCTCTCCTTTGGTAAACCGCTAACCGCTGACGTCAACGGGAATTGCGAATGCACATCTGAGGATGGAATTTGGCCATAAGTGAGGTGGAAAAATGATTGATGACTGCCTAACAGTGGAGGACTTGGATCAGCAGTCACACAGCAGGGCTGGAAGTTACTTGGTTTACCCTCAGCGGATTTCTGCTGATTTTCCCCAAGAGCTCGGGGGCAGGTGGAGGATCTCCAGAAACATGGTAGCTCTGGTACCCAGCTACCCTGGCTGAATGTGAGCTCTGTACAGTGCCACTGGAGACAGCTTTCTGGGGACATGACAGCATCTTCTGTTTGAAGAAATGCACCACAGAGATGAGTCTGGGACACCTTTGGTGTACCTTGTGCAGGGAGTGCACACCAGCCCTAGATTTGGAAAGCAAAGCAGAGGTGTACATAGGCAACTTCCAAGGGTTCTAGAGGGAAATACATAGTTAAAGCTCCTTAGTGAATTTAGAGGTTCATTTTTTTAAATCTCAATTGGCAATTCCAAATCTTTGCTATACTAAATTCCTCTTATAACCTACGATCACTTGGTAGCATTTACATATACTATCTTTGTATCTCTTTCATCATCTTTCTTTGATGTTTTATTAGTTACAAGGTTTAGCCTAGAAAAGCCTGTGCATTCCTCTTTACTTAAAAAAATTAAAATATGATTTTAATTTAAGCCATTCTGAGAATTCTCCAAATTATAACAAGACTATAAATATGAGAAGGAGTCTTATGTAAGCAGAAGAGATGAAGCAGTGGTGTATGATTTTTACTGTATTGGAAACTGGAGTTTTATTTCTGAAAGTTTAAAATTTTCCATTTTTATAAGAAAAATCAACCAAATTAGAATATGTGTAAGTAATAGGAGTACTGCAAGTGCCTTCAACACTGGCCTAGCTTTGCTCTTATTAACCTCTAACAGCTTTCTTGCAAACTTCAATAGGACTAGAGTTCAGCCAGAGTCCCTCCATTTATTAACTCTGGCACCTGGGAAAAGGATCAAACTTTTGCCATTTTTTGGAGGAACTGCTGGTGTCAGTAATTTAATGTGTAATATGGAAAAAAAAGTTAAATTCCATTTCTGTTAGAGCACAACCTACTATCAGAATTCCCCACTAAAAGATAAGCAAGCCGTTTTCTCCTACACCAAAAATAAAATGAAAGTATTTCATTCAAACTGACTTTCTAGACTTAAAGGAGTAGAAATTAGAGACAATTTTTTTCAGGCAAAAACATTAATCATTAATACTGCTCATTGTCATGGGACTCTTCTCTTTACTGTGTTCTACACTTTCACTTCCCACAGAAACTAAAAGTTCTTGTGTTTTCCTCATGGGCTAAAAAAAATAGAGGGATACTTTAAAGACTATTCTTGCAATTTAAGCCTGAATAGATGCACCTCACAAAAATTCCTGGAGAAAAAAAAAGCTGAGAACAGATTTCTAGAATGAAAAGGCAGAAAACAGGCTGGCATGACGAAGGCCATATGTGGATGAAAAAGGTTTATGAAAATGGGGAATGAGACTGTGTGTCTTCCTGGGTAGTTTCTACCATTTTATTCTCTGAGATTAAGATTTCACCCTTTGCACTTGGCTCCTCTGCCTTTCACCACATTTGCTGCTTCTGCAAATGGTATTAATAATGCCAAGGCCATGGAAATGATCCCCATATGGACAATTCACTTAAAAACTGGACTCGATGACCCTTGTGGGGCTATTCCAACACAGACTATTCTGTGATTCTGTGATCTGCAGGTCTGTGCAAAGGAAGTAAAAGTGAAACCCACCCACAGTCTGCCTTGTGTTACAGATGCTAAAGTTTTTCAGACTGTCCCTGACCTGAATTTTACTCCTGGTAGAAACTGTGCTGAGCTTCTAAGGATGAGATGTGTGAGAGAGTACAAAATTTTCAATTGGTCAAATGGCAAATCTAATGCAGCTGGATGCACCTCCATCTAACACTCGGTGCCTCTTCTCTGTCATGGGATCCCCAGGAATGTGTGAGATCCCCCAGCTCTGTATGCAGCATGAGATGAGATAGGGCTTGGAAATGTTTTCCGTGAAATTCAGCATGTTGCATAGGCAGCCCCACAAAATGCCACTGTAAGAATTTTGTCTCAGCTTTCCACTCTCTGCTTGGCCTGGTGCAGTGCTGCCTGTTTGAGCCTGTGTAGGCTGAACGCGAGAGCCACATGCAGGTGTGGGCTGCTGGAAAGGTAGTAGGAGTGGTCCAAAGCAGAGCCAGGGATCATGCTAACAGTAAAGCAGTGTGGGCTATGCACAAAGTTGTTATTTCTACCTCTTAGCTAGCAGAGCAAATGTATCCTCAGAAGATTTAACTAGAGAAAAGCAAGTTTCTAGATGCCGACTATGCATAACAAAGAGACAGGACAAAGATCAAAACTGAGTTACTCGGAGATGAAAACTGTCACTTTCAGAGACAGAAATTTAATGTTCCCCACAGAAACTTTCAGGGAAAGCGTGACCAGTGCCAGGCAGGTCAGGCAGCAGCTTAATGGACCTCCCTGAGGTTACATTATGGTGTAGAGACATAAACATGTTTTCCTAATTCCTTCTAGAGACACCTACCTGCCTTTCTAGATGTGGTTTAACATATCTAGAGAACATTATTAGCAGAAACTTAGGTGCCATGGGAAGACAACCATCTTCCCTCGGGGTGAGGCAGCAGCTCAGCTGGGGCTTTGAAGATCTGCATTTTGGACTTAGATGTTTACAATGGCTGTTAGGCTCCTAATTCTCTTAGTGGATCTAGGCCATAGCATATAGGCAAAGCTTGGTGGAGTCAGCTGAATTTTTTCTTAGAAGTTTTGGGTTTCTTTGAAGCTGAAACTCACAATGGAACTAATTATAACTTAACTGTAGTTGTCTGCCTAATGCCTTATAATATTCTTGTTTGAGACATTACGTACAATTATTTTTGTGCTTTTAAAAGTGTAGTATCACATTCTCTCTAAGAGAGTTTGTGGTGAATATGAATTCTGGTATTGGATGATAGGTGTAGAATTTTATCATAAAACCAGATGCATGACTTCTTTTCTGTTGAAAAGCTTAAATTTCTGCTGATCATTAAAGAAAAAAAAAAGAAAGAAACAAAACAAACAACATTTCAATTAGTTCATGTTGGTCATATTTAATTAATAAAACATATTACTTAATGGGTGGAAATAGCCATGGAAAGCTATGTGTAATAACTATATAGTTCAGTAACTTCTTAGTTATATGCCAGACACAAAGATTTCTGTTAAGGCATTAAACCTGTGATTTTTCACTGAATCATTCACAGACATTAAGATTAGTAGAAACTGATTCAACCATGCAGTCTGACCTTTATGTACTCAAATGCTCATCTGGCAGACTGTGAAAGAGAAATTCCCATGATGTGACTTGATGCACTCTGAAACGTGTGCATCCAAGAAATTGTGGGAGAAATACTTCATCAGAGGAATGAACTTAAATGTTAGCAGACTGCTAGCTTGCCCTTTTTGATTAGCCTGAAATCACTGTATTGCATTAAATGCATTTCTTTTAACAAGCTACAATACAAGGCTAATGTCGTATAGGTAACTAAATATTAACCTTTGTACTAGTACATTTTTTCAGAAGACAATGAAAAATGAATCTACTTTTGTAGTGTTGAGGAATTAATTGGGGCTGCCCCATTTCATAAGACTAGATTAAAAAGAAAAAGGAATTGCATGATGAGAAGCAAAGAAGTTAGAATAGAGAAGACCTCAGTAATAAGAAAATGAAACAAGGCTTGAAAACGCAGGTTCCAAAATCCCAAATCATCCAAAAAAAAGTAGTAAGTGAAATCCCCAAAATACAGGATCAAAAAAACATCAAAGCAAGCACGTATACACTGCCAACAATTAGAACAGTATTAATTAGCAACAATGTTCTTTAATCTATAAATAATAAAGTGATCAAATGGTCCCACAGAGAGGTGTATAACAATACATAGAATTTTACAGTCGTAGGTCAAAAAGTCTATTTAAAATCCCTGTGGCTAATTCAAATGTTCAGATTTAAAGCCCTGTTTATCGTTTAGTTGAGAGATCATTCTGAAGCGGAAAAGATGTCAAAATCAGACCCAGTGCCTCAGACAAAATACATAGCACACAATAAAGAAACTGCAGTCTCTAACTCTTTGTAATGAAGGAAAAAGGTGCAGCAAGTAAAAAATTGCAGTAAGACAGAACCTAGGTTTTAGAGGAATCTTAAATATCCACTGAGACAAGGAGTGTACTCAGCATATCAGGAGTGAGCTGTGCCATCTTACTGAGGGTTATGACAGGTGATCACAGAGATGTAGCAACACTAACATAGATACACAGACATCTCTGTATCACTTTAGATTGTAGGTCAGAATACTTAGAAATTATCAAGTTGCATTAAAAGATTAATATAATGAAACCATGTGCTATAAATTGATATTGCTATCTCCATTTAAATATTGAGTCAACTGAAACAGGTTAAATGAGTAGCACAAAGTTATTTTTTAACTCATTCTTTCATCTGGAAGATTGTTTTAGAATCTGATTACTCAAGTAGTAAGGAGCTTTCTTAGTACTCATACAAATTTATTAAGAGTTTGTTTCTAAAATTTGACTTTTTTCCTTTTTGTAATACACTAAAATTACAGATCACTTTCCATGTACTACTTGGTTATTTCCATACAGGGTAGAAATCTGCAGTTTTCTTTACTGAATCATGCATTGATTTTTTTTCCTGTACATTTCTCCACTTTATCAATCTTAATATTTAACTGTGACCTTCAAAGTATTGTGTTCCTTTCCAGATGGCTTAATCTGAAGACTCGGTGAATGCATTTGCAATTCTTTCATTGAAGTCCTTAATAAAAATATGGATCAGTAGGCAGTTTATAATTACTCTTGCAATAAACTTCCCCATCCAATAACTGTTTCACCACTGATACTTCCCTAGTTCGTTCACAAAAACACCTGTGAGTAACAGAGTCAAAGCACCACTGAAGTCAAGATAGCTTTGCATTACAGAATGGTTTGAAGGCAAAGAGGAAACAAACTGACAGAAATATATCTCATTAAATCCTTCTTGGCATAAATGCGTCTCTCTTCTCTCCTCTTATTTGAAACTGATTAGCCCTTAGAAGAAATTCTTGCTATTACTCCCCATGTGCATGAACTTTTCACACTTATTTTATATAATTAATTCCAAATATAAAATACTTCGACAGAAAACATATATTTCATACATAACACAGAGTAATTAACACACATATATGTAGTTTATATGTTATCTGCATTTATATATAAATGTTGAGTAAAGTTACTGTCAATTTGGGATGATTTTTACAAAAAAATTAACTATGTCTTGAACATGGAATACAAGTTTTCTGGTGTACTAATAAACTGCTTTGAAAAAACTGAATTCTCAGTTACACACCTTATGCACATTTCTCACATAATTTCCAGCATTTTCGTGAATTTCATGCTTTATAATCTGCTAGATTTAAGAAGCTAACTTTTATCATATACCTGGATGACCATTACCTTCCATCTTAGTGTTTATTTCACCTTTAGCCACCACAATGAAGCTTAACATGCAGTTAAGCGTAAGACTTTATGTTGTTGCAATGTTTGTGACAGATCATTATCATCAATAAATTTTGTTAACTTTAACACTGTTTTACTCCTGAGTACATGTATCCTTCAGCATCTCCCTCCAAAACTCAAAAGCCCTTTAATAACCCAGTTTTCACATATTGCAAAGTAATTAGTTCTTTTTAGATGGGTCATCAGGAGGCCTGGCCCATACAGGCTTCTTAGGGCTCTGTTAGGGCTTGTTAGACCCTCCATGCTCCAGTTTGCAGTGCATTTCTCCTCCATGGAGAGAACATCAGGCTCCTCTGCTTGTGAGCAAGCATTGCCCTGTAGTAGCTTTCTGCTCTCAGAGCTTTTTAACTTCTTTCTTTTTGATGATGTGTGGCTCCTCTTTAACTATTTTTTAGTTGAGCAGGATTTTAACTGATTTGAGCCTAGAATTCTCTTAGCTGTCTTTAGCCAGAAAAAAAATTTTGTTATCCAGTTCATAAAAATCTTCACCACCACCGCAGTAAGAGCACAACAAGTGAATCTCTTTGTAGACAAAGATTTCATTTGCTCAGCTGTTCAGCAGTTTTGGGGCTTGTGGTTCTATGTTCCTAATTTTCTCCAAGGTAAACTGTACTCAAGCTCGAAATCTTACTACTTAACACTACTCAGTAATGCTACTCAGTCATGTACTCAAAACTGGGAATGCTGCATCTCAACAGTAGTTTCAGAAACAGCAGATGCTTGAGAACAATTTAGGTACAAGTGTTTTAAGTTTGCCGAGAGCATACACTGAAAGGAATGTCAAGGAATATTTAGCCATGGCTGCTTCTGACTTTGCCTACAACTCATCCCTGAAGGTGAGAATGGCTCCATTTTATTGTGCCCTATCCTCTTGTGGACTTGGAACTGTTGGAGCAGGTATTTATAGTTTTAGAAAAGCAGGACTTAGGAGACTAATACAGCTGGGCTATATGATACATGTACTAGCTTACCATTACCAGTTTTCTGTAGAATTTTAGGTGGCTTACTGCTTGCAAAAAATGCAATCATTAGTCCTGATAGCTATAATGTCCACAGGGCCTGCTAGCTTTCCATGAAATAGCAGGAGTTCTCTGGCACGATGTGATCTACAGTTTTTAGCTTATGCAAGTGATCTTTTTTTGTATTTCTTAGTTTTTCCACCCAGGGACTAACTAATGATTATTTGGATCATTTCCTACTCGTCTTGCTGTCTGCCCCTTCCCTGAACTGTAACTCTGTATAGCAAATATGATATGATTCATGGTATATAAATGAGCCAAGAAGAAGAATTATCTGTTCTCTTTAAGTGAGCAAAAAGTAGGTTTGTATATTTTACAGATAACATCAGAAAGCTGCTCAACACAAAAGCATGTATTTTTCTAATGACATGTGATTTCATTTACTGAAAAGAGGACATTATCATGTCATCTTCATTTCAATAAGATTTCCCCAGGTAACGTTTTACTCACATTGTGAGTGTCTTGAAGTTAATTTTAATTTCAGAAAAGCTCATTGGTGCATTCCTAAATATTGATATGTAAGTAATGGAGCATCCTTTAAAATTTTAATTTTATGCACAGTTTAAAGATCCCTATGCTAGGGAAACCTTGGACATGCACATTTAGATTCTTATTCAGAAACTTGGATTTTGGATGACTATATGAACATTTTAAAATGTCATGTTGGAAAATGATTTCCTTCATACTTTTGTAAGAGACCAGGGCCAATGTTTTAAAGCTGTATATCAAATTGTACAAGGGTGAAGTGGGATTATAATTCATTTTGCTAGAGCTGGAAGTAAATCTTGACAAGACCACAAAATGTGCAGGTGAAAATAATAAAAAAAAACCTTCTGCTTCTTTTTCTTAGTGAAATTCATAATCAGGTGAAGACAGCATTTTCTGTTCACTTTCTGACTTATGTAAACTAGATGTTATCCTTCTTTTTAAAACCATAATGTAATGATTCTTAGTTCAGTTCTGCAGTAGGCAAAATAAAATTGCAGTAAAAAAAAAAAATTGTTGGGGAGGGTTCAAGTAAGTTCATGACTTTTTGTACTTGTTTTTGGTGGTTACATAGCAAATATATAGACATACAGATGACAGAATATTTACAGAAGGAGAGAGTAACTGGAAATTGCAAGCATTTGCTTAAATGAGCTGATTCTCATCTAGCCAGGATACAGAAATGTATATCACGTAATTTCACACCTCAAAATATATTGAGACTTTGGTAGAGAGGAACAGTGTATGTCTACATGCTGTTTAAGAACTTGCAGAATAATGAATGCTTTTTTAAATAATGAATATATTTGACAGAATCAGTTTGTACAGAAAAAGTCCATGAATGGATAGATATATTCAGCAAATATGATTTTTTAATGAATTATTAACCTATGACTAGTAATTAGATCCCAAACATGGAACTCTAATATGAGGCTTTTACAAGGAGATTCTTCCTCCCAAATATTGAAAATATTTCCTGTCATTTCCTGGTCCAGAAGAGAGTTAACATAGGAAAATTCATCATTTAATTGTTCATGGGAATTTGTGAAATATTTTGCACAAAGCACTTTTTGCTCAGACTACTTTCTTTTCACCCACTATGAAATCAAGAATAACAGAAGTTGGACAAGCTGGTGATCAAAGTTTAAATGTCTCTTGTAGCATCTCAGAGACCTCAATTTGAATTATGCCCAGTGTGATCCATGACATTTCCATTGTCTTAAGGAAGCATTGAAAGAAAAGAGAAGAAGAAAACTCACTGTCAGGAAAAACTAAAAAAAACCAAACCAAAACAACAAAGCTCAAGCTTGAATTAAAATGTAGATTAAGAATAAAGAGGGAACTAATCACTATCTTCTGCTTTGCTGGTGATGGCAACACAGCTAAGTAAAAATAAGCACCCACTTAATTTTATTCCTGATTTTAAGGTGTTCCTGTATTCTCTAATACTGCACTCCCTAAGCATGTAACCATCCTTCTTGTGGGTCTACACATAACTCCCCTTCAAGGTGGCAAAGTTTTATTCACTATATTTTAAATATTAGCAACAAACAGTAAGTGACAGAGATCTGTCTGTGTTCACTAAGGTCTAAATTGATTTCATCTGCTTTAGGTACTTCACTGAGACGCTTAAGCTAGTACTTGAATTATCCTTCTATAGAAATGTACATTCTCAGGTAGCCTCTCCCCTGATTCATTTAGGCAAGGGAAACAGGATTTCAGGCACGGAGGGTTTTAATGTGCAGAGGACTAACTCCTGATGCTCCAGGATGCCTTTCAGCTGGAGACCCTCTGTGCATAAAAGTATCATACACCATTTGCACATGAAATGCTTGTTCAGGTTGCAATGAATACCACTCCTTTAAATAACCAGGTTTTTTTTACCTTGCTTTCTTGGGCACCACAACACTGAAATCAAGCTGAGAATATTGCTCCATTGCTCTATGGTTAGGCAAAGTCACTCAGGTAAATGGTATAGAAGCAGAGGGTTTCTCCAGCTCTCTCATTTCTGGAGCCTCCTTCCTCACTTGTCAAGTCTTTGCTTTTTATTAACCTAAAAAGGAGACTGTGTGGTGGTGATAGGTGACTATGTGAGCTCATGCCAACTGATACTCACTGTGACTGTGGGGTTACTGAAATCTGAAATAGCCATAACACTTCAGTTGCTGCTGGCAGCTGCGACTGGAAATCTGTCAACCAAGGGGACAGGAAATAAATTTTTCCTCTACAGCTGTGGCACTGCAGCTGAGAATGATGTAGTGGAAGGATACTGGTGCCTCTGTGTCACACTGCCTCTGGAGCAGGGCAGGTAGCATTCTCACTGCAAGGCTTCTCAATGCACATTTTCTGGAGTGCTCGGGTAGCTCAAACATACTTGCAGGCACACAGTTTTACAAAGGAGCTGTTTTGCCTACTAGCAACCCTTGGAGTTTTACTAATCTGTAAGATTTCATATCTGGGGAACAAAGCTTTTTCCCAGGCTCAAATGAATAGTTCTTCCAACTTTAGAAGGGTATTGGCTGCAATAAAGCAGTTTTTGGCCCTTTCTCCTACCAGTGATAAAATATTCCAAAAACCCTTAAATTTACAGTCGTACTGATAACACATAACTGAAATCAGCCTTAAAAAATTTTGATGTTAGCCTTTGCTGCACAATATGTGTTGTTTTCCTTAAAAAAAAAAAAAAATAAAAAAAGAGAAGCTCAAGTTTTCACGCTGTAAATATTGAATTATCATTAATATATTAGCACAGAGAACTTAAGCCCTAAGACCTTCAGTGTCTTTGCTGAAGTCAGCATCTTCAACCAAAGCCTATCATTGGTGTCTCTTGTGTAAATCCTTTGAAGTTATTACTGCTCTGAAGTGAGGAGAGAAACCAGGATTTTAGAGGGGGAAAATAAATCCCCTATTTATTCAGCTGGCAGATGAGTTCTGTTCTGGGAGGTGGTAGGACCAGGGAGACAACCTATGTGGTGGACAGCATAGAATGACAGAGTTCTGTTGAGGACTCATTGCCAGCTTGTATTAATGTGTGCTGCCCTACTGAAGTTGGTGGAGCTCACCACCTGTGATCTTCCACAGGCTTCCACCACCTGTGCCACTGTACCTTTATAATCTGACCTCACCTGAGCTACCCTCACTTCACCTCCACCAAGGACTCCACAGAGACAGAGGAAAATGTAAAGATCTGACTCCTTTCACCCAGGCCAGATGTCTGCAGCCTGATAGCTGTCACAACTTGGAAGAGCCCAGTGGATGAGAGGAATGGAGGAGACATGAAAGGAACATATGTATGTTGTCAAGGTGGTAAAAACTACTGCAGCTCCTAACACTGTTCACAGAAACCTCCTTTGCACTCTGAGTTCAAGATGAGAGTTTTTGTTGCGAGATTTGTCTGCTCCTTCCATCTTCATCAAATTCTTAGTTTTCCAAAGTGACATTGATCCAAGCTGTTGTTTTTATGAGAAAAAAAAAACCAAGACAACAGGAGTATCTGAGGAAGAGTCCAGTGAGAAACCACCTCCTTGTGAATAGAGCAATAGTTCTTCACTTTGTTGGGGGGATCCAAACAGGTCTTGGGTAGATGAGATATGATAGTGTTTCTAGTGCTTGGAGCAAATGAACTTCACATGCAAGTAGAGGAAAACAGCTTTCTTTTGTGGACTGACTTTGCTTCTTAATCCTTTCTTTCCTGTAGTTACATAGCACAGAACTAGCCTGACATTTGAAGAGGATACCAGGGGAAATATAATTCAGTGCATTATTTAAACCGACAAGATACGCTAACTTATTGAAGACTCTGCACAACTTGGTGGGAAAATTTGTACTCAACATCCTTTCTTGTTGTTATAGAAGAGAAAGTTTCAGCTTCTGTTTCTTAGAAATTGGAGCAATTGGAATAAATGTTTTATGTGCTGGCCATGAAGTTATTAATTTCATCTGAAGAGCTGAATAGCATTTTCCTTTTGTTTAAGTGGTAGTTATGCAAATAGAGCTGCTCATTTTCCTTGAAGAAATTTAGGTAGGTGTGTAAGATGAGGAAGGAATTTTGTTTCTTGAACACTAATCATCAAACTTCCTGACCTATAGTCACTGCAACTTTTTGTATGTTTAGTTGCCAAGATCTTTCCCAGAGTGGCATGAAAATTGATGTACCTATGCATTTCAAATCTTCCTGATTTTTAATTGTGATGGATTTTGGAACTACACTATTGTAAGGCTAAACCATGTTCATACAGGTGTTACCCAGGTAAAACTCTCAACAGAGTTACTCTAAGTTGGATCACATGCACAAAAATGGATGAATCTCTTGCAGTCAGAGGTTCCATTGAACAAGCTGGAAATAAAAGCAAGGAATACAGCAGACCAGATAAAACTCTTAGGTACCATTTTAGAAGTGTTATGATCGACGAGGGATTAATTTTCATTGCTAGTTCAATTCCTTAAGCCTTGTCTAAACTCCGGAAACATACCATTCTAAGAAGCGGTTGGCCCTTCTGACTTGGTTGTAAAATACCTCATGTCCATGCTATACTCCTGATTTGATTTGCGGAAATGTGCAAATACGAAAAAAAATTTCCCAGTGGTGGGAACCACAGGGTAGACAAGATGTCTATGAATGTAGCTATTTTTACTAACATTTTGCTTAGCTTTTTCAATAGGTTTAATGAAAACTGTGGTTGTGGCTCCCACCAGTTTTAACACATTCATCAACATTGGAGGCAAACCTGTGGAATTATGACCAGCTGTAAATTTCCTCACCATTAACTCAGCCAGAGTTAGTTAATTCTTTCTCTCTTTCTCTCTCTCTCTCTTTTCTCTTTTCTTTTCTTTTCTTTTCTTTTCTTTTCTTTTCTTTTCTTTTCTTTTCTTTTCTTTTCTTTTCTTTTCTTTTCTTTTCTTTTCTTTTCTTTTCTTTTCTTTTCTTTTCTTTTCTTTTCTTTTCTTTTCTTTTCTTTTCTTTTCTTTTCTTTTCTTTTCTTTTCTTTTCTTTTCTTTTCTTTTCTTTTCTTTTCTTTTCTTTTCATTCCCCACTACCCCCACCCACAACCCTCTCATATTACATTTACTATTAATTATTCAAATCATTACTGGAGTGTTTTACATTAAACTTGCATGGTCTGCATGCCTGTGCAAACAAAAGCCGCTACCTTGTATGTAAAGACTTGTCTGAAGATCACTTTTGCCCTTCCACAGTCTTCAAGACTCCCTGAAATGACATCTTGGCTGCCAAGTTTAGCGGCAGAGTTTCTGTCCCTGCTGTGACTGGGCACTGTGTGAGATAAATGAGCAAGATGGGTGGCAGCCCTACCTCCCCTCCAAGGGGGATGTGCCCACACAGACCAGAGGGGTCAGGAGGACCCTGGGAGATTGTAGGTGTAGGAGCTGGGAAGTCCTTGGCACGTGGTCAGAGAACTTGGGCAAAAACCGAAGGGTAAAGTAGTTTTGCAGCAGGAATGAACCCCAGACTAGAGCAGCCCATATACCCACACGTGGGGCTCTGCTGGTGTCACTCAATACACTTTGTTCAGCTAGAAACAGCCCTTTTTCCTACTGCTGGCACACATCCAGGGTGTTGAAAAGCTTTGTGTGGGTAAGTACCGGAGAATCAGTTTATGGTCCAGCTCTACACTTTCCTCACATTACACAAATCCTAGACATGGTACCGAGGGGGATACATTTTAACCTTAACACCTCGGTGATGGATAGTAGGAGGGATAGCTATGCTTTCTTTCTAAGAGGCGTTCATTTAGATTTGGGGGTCTCGGGTGACAGACCGAGACTATTCCACTACTATTCCACTCTCTTTCAATTCTCTTTCAATGAATATGCACAATTGCAGCTTAGTTCCAAAAACAATTTTTAAGCTGAATATAAATGTTTTCTTTTCTCTAAGAGGGAGAGGGAAATGCACATATCTAACAACCACAGACTGTGTCTGTCTCTTTAAGTTTTTCAAATCTTTATAACCAATTTACAAATGAGTACATTTCTACAACCTCAGTGAATAGCCATGTTTTTTAATGCAAGTATTGTTTTATTTGGACTATTTCTTTGTTTTTCCTCAAGAAAACATACCACATGAAGAAGAATGTGTGGGTGTTGTGAGAATGAATGATTTTCAAGCTGTGAGGACATTATGGCCTCACGTACCCTAGGAAAAGTACTGGCTGCTGATGACTGGTGTCAACAGTGACCATGTCTGAACAGTGTTGAAAACAATTTAAGTCCTTCTGTCCCCCAGCTCACACAGTGTTCAGCAACATTTCAGGTAGTTTGATTAAAATCTGAAGAGGCACTGATTCCACTAGCCTGGTATTAACAGGAGAGTGAGCCCTGGTGTAGACAGCTGCCTGGCTCCAGAAGCCATCGACTGTGCTCTTTGTGCTTGACATGTCCTGGAAATGGCTTCTGAGCCAGAAAGCTGTCTACACTGAAGTACTCACTATTTATGTCACCCCTTTTCTTCTGTCAGGATCAGAATAGGGTGAAAATTAAATAAGCACTGTTGAAAGATACAAATATCCTTCTTGTTTGAATTTTCTCACCAAATGGGGATTTAAGATACTTTGTCAAACCTTGAATTACTTTTTATTCATATCCTTTTCACGGTAGTAAAAGGAAAGAAATATTGAAAAGGAAACAAACCAAATAATTTTCTGGATTAATCTTTTCAATTAAAGGTATGATCTTAGCAGGCGTCTTTTACATTTTTCCCAAAATAAAAAAAAAAATGAAACTTTTTCACATTAGCTTTTCGTGCATTTAAAAAAGGATAAAGTGTAGTGCTGTTTCTCCGGAAGGCAGCATGAACAATCTCATCACCCAACATATACTTCTAGTTGAAATTGAAATACAAACCTAGTATCTACAGTCTCCAATAAAAAGCATAGCAATTAGTATCAGGACTATATTAGTACAAGTACTCTGTAATGGCATCCTGCCCACCCACACTATCTCGACCCATAGAATGAGAATGAGACAAAAAAGCAAAGTCCTACCTGAGAAAACACAAGCAAGCTAAAACAACTTCTTTTTGAATAAGAGTGTTGTAAAATTATTTTTAAAAATTCTTGTTAAAAAAGAACAAAAATATTTGTCCTAATAAGTGAATTCAAGCACCTTTTTGACAGAATCTAACTAATTCATATTTACAAAATTTAAGATTTTATTCTACTTGCTGCAAAACAGAAAGGGGGGCCTGAAACATCCTAATAAATGGGACTAAAGGGACTAAAACAGGATCTTACATTAGTTTATGCCATTTGGAACACTTGCAAGGGCGAGACCAACATATTTTACACATGGAGCAAGGGAGACACAGGTACTCACGGGGAGCTCCTTGGCTCACACTCAGAAAAGTGCACATACTCTGAGGTGTTATACCAGCCCTGAACGTGCTCTGATGCCAAACCATGTCCATTCAGAGTAGCAGGTCTGAGCTACCTTCTCAAAGAGACAACTTTTGCTTCCTGGCTATGCATGGAGGTAAGGAAGGCCATTTGGTTAACTTCAGTCACCTACAGGAGAGCAACTTGTCTTCCAAATTCCTCCCCAAGTTACACAACTTTGCACCTCTGTTGGAAGCTAAAATAAATAAGTGCATGGGGAATCACATCTATTCTGTTTAAAGCAAGTGACGTAACTGTTCATTTCTATGTTTTTTGCATTCACTTTCTGTCATGAGACAACACTGAAGATCTTAACAGTGGCCCACAGCTCTGGAAAAATTCTCTCACTTTCAGAGCCTCCCATGAGATATAGAGGATCATGCCTCATTCTTTGTACAAAACATTGTTTGGAAACTACTGGAGATCACTTCCAGAGTGAAGTCTCCAAACAGCGTATCAAACACTACATCTCTCCGTCTTTCTGGAGCTCTGTGTGTGAACCAAGTGCATTTGAAAAGGGTGTTTGAAGACTGCACCTTCTAAAACAATTTTTATCTCCTCTTGGTCTGCTGATCAGCCCCATTTGTACCATGAACATACTTGGTGCCCTATGCTTCTCCTTTCACATTCAATCAAGGGGAGAGGCCATTAGTGCTGTCAGTCACCAGTACATCTTGTTCTCTAGAACTGTAAAGTACATTGGGCTCGCTGTCTGTTTCCCAGAATTTGGAAATGCAGGAAGGAGAGGCTTTGGAACATAATGGAAAATTTCCTTGTATTAACTACCAGTAAAAAGAGACACCCTGAAGGCCTTGTCTTTCTTCATTAAATTCATAAAAAGCTGTATAATTACAAAGCTTGTGACATGCTAATTTTCCACATAACTTTCACACTTTATCAGCCCTAAAATATATCTGAAGTGGCAGCACTGATACACAGATCAGGTGCCAGCCCACATATCCTGCTCTAGATAATGTGACCTGCAGAAGCATGGTGCAGTCTGCAAACAACTAAGAAATACCTTTACGAAGGAGAAATGCTCTGTCTGGGTTACTCAATGAGTGCTGACAGGAGAAGCATTAAACCAGGGCATTAAAAGACTGCAAGAATTGTAGATTTGACCCTGCTAGGCAGAAATGTGCCTTAATAATTTAATTAACGATAAATAGAACTCCCTAAAAAATCATATGAACTTATTAGTAAACTACCTCAGAAAGTTTTATTTCATTAATAACCATAAAAAAAAAAAAACCAAACAACTCTATAAATGGTGCCCATTGGAAGGGTAATGTTTTTCCCTCTCTCTGAGAACATATGTTTGTAAACTGTGTAACTGGGCCCCGAGTAATTTTGGAGTGAGTAATTTCCGAATGTGCAATTACAAATGGCTAAAGTGCAATAGCTCCCCGAAGCATCATCACAATTTCTGCAGTGAGTGTTTAATTGTAGCCAGACTTTGTAACCTTACCATGGCCTGTGTCCCTGCCATAACCCTAGGCCTAAGCTCCACTCTTCAACATATGGGAAAATTTTTCAAGCTGATTGCTCCAATCTGATTAGGGGAAGTTATGTAGCTGCCATTTATTCAGAGTCTTGTTACCACACTCCAACAGCTGCTTTGTAAAAGATTCCCATTAAGGCCATTTTCTGCCTACTCCAATTCCAGCATGCCTGTCAAAGTAATTGTGATTGCACTGATTGTTCTGAGGGTGTCAGGAATAAAAAAAAATTAAAAATCTTTTTGATACTGGGCTGGAAAAAGAAACTTTAATACAATGGTAAATTGGTTAGGAGAAATGCTTCCTGCCTCAGCCAGTTTTCCTGCCCTGAATCCTTTGTAAATTCCCTAGTGCAGGAAAGCACAGGTGTCTCCAGCACAGTTTGAGAGAAGGAACTTGTTCTGTATCAGGTGACTACTAAAACCCTAGGACAATTCCATTTTATGACAACAGTCTTTGTCTCCAGTTGTCATTTTGGCAACCTAAAAAATTTGATGGGTTTATCACTCCCAATTGTATTAATTGTGGGGTTGATAAGCTGCACATTACAGAAATGCTGTGGCAGAACTGCAAGGCAAGTGGAGAATAAATGGTTTTCCATCATAGTGACCATTTCCAAAATTAAAAAAAAAAAAAAAAAAGAAAAAAAGGTTAGGTGTTCAGGAGTGAGTGGGTCTAAAAGTTCCCCTCAAACAGTGGTTTCAGACTGACCAGCAGAAACCCATCAGCCACATATGATAAAGAATGGGGTTTTGTCTCATTTTTTAAGATATTTTATTAGATTCAGTATTTTGAATTAAGCACAGAGTTAAAGTGACTTCATCTCAGTTATTTTCTGATACGAAAATGTAAATGACTGAGTCATTAATAGTTAGAAATGGTCCAGCCTTTTGATCTGAAACAGCATTCATGTAAAAGTTTGTTGATCTTCTTGAATTTGATTATGCTTATTTAAACACAGATGCCTTTTCCCCATTACATTTCAGATGCACTTGAGCCCTTAAATCACTGAAGGGTGATTGCTTGGTTTCCAGAGATACAAGATTACCAAGTTTTTGACATTCTTTCTTCTAGCTACATGAGAATCAACATTAGCACGATTAATGTATGTATGTTCATACATTTCAGTGGTTACTCCTCCATGCAGCATCTACAGATTCAAATGAAAATGAAACCAACTACTTTTATTTAGAATCATACCCACTTTAAGAAGCTTCAGGTTAATAACTGGCAATTATTAATATTATTTTTCTATTCCATGTAATCCATAAATTTTGAATTTTGGAATTGTAGGTTATATTCCACCTCTAATTGCAGAGGTTTGGCAGAGATTATTTTAATCCATTTTGCTCCAGGTGAGAAGGTATTTTGCTCTTGCTTCATGATGGGTCAAAAGTAAAAGGCACAAATCTAATGAAAATTCCCCAAACTGACTTGCAATACAGCAAAGCATGTTTATGGCTGACAGGTTTGCTGACTAGCTCTGCCTGGACTCCACAAAACATTTAAAATTTTACAGCCAAAATCCAGTTAAACTATGTCTAAGCTATTTAATTTCATTAAATTGATGTTTTTTTAAACCTGGGGTCCTCAGATTTTTCTAAGAATTAAAAATATTCTTCAATGGCAATATTTCTTCTTTATATTAGAAAGAAATATTTGACTTTTGTTATTCCTTGGAATGAAAAGTTTTGAGAAACTGACAACTGAAAAATCGTGGTTTAATCTATGAAATCTGTGAAGTTATTTTTCCTTCTTTAGCTGGTGAGTCCACATTCTGGGTATAGATCAGATAACAGCTAAGGGCTAAGATATCAGCATATGAGGTCCTGTGCTAAGCAGACCTAAACAAAATGCCTAAAAAAGCCCCTAACCAAAGTTTCTAAATCCTTAAATAGGTCATAATCTACAGTAAAAGGTATTCTTGAAAAGGAGACTTTTGCTCTTTGATTAGTTATGAAAATTGTCTTTGGTATCCATGAGGAGTGATCGCATGTGTTCTCTATTATGTCTGGCTTTCCAGGGGTCAGCAGCACAAAAGTTTATTTGGTGAGTTGTCCATGTTCCATGTTCCATGACAACTTGTCTGAAGGGGTCATGTTCTTGGACAGAGAATATTTCACTTTCAGGCTATTTTTTATTAGTTCCTGGTGGCTAATAAGGCTTCTCAGATGTGACTGAGCCTTACTGTGTAAAATAAGGGGGTTAGTTATTCCAGCAAAAGATGCTGGCAAGGTGAATATAGGATCTTTCTGCCATCACTTCAGACATGCTCTCCAGAATCCCCTGTGTCTCATCAGCTTATCACAGCAGGATTTTCACAAGTTTAGTTCTAGCTGTTTTTCTGATGATATGTATTAGGGGAAAGGACAGTTTGGCATTGCAGAGGCAAAAGGAGAAGACAGTCAAATAATTTAATGTCATTAATTTTACCTCATGATCTCTTGGCAGAAGATACTTTTATGAAGTAATTTTTGGAGTTAAGACAGAGTCTGAACATTTTTAGCTTGAAAATGGTGGTGAATAGATTTTTATTTCCATCCAGAGTTAGAAATGTTTTAACCAAGGCAACATGTTCATTGATAGCTTAAGGGCCCAGTCCAAGGACAGCACATATAAACATTACCTGTGAGAAACGAAATAAACAAAACTACAAAGCTTTAAATCATTGTACGGAAAACTTTCCTTCTAGAGAAATTGATATATCCCAAGACTGCAACTGTTTAGAATTTTATAAGAGTGTCTCCCTCAGTTTCCATTAAAATGTTAATTTTATGATGTCTTCTTGTAGGTCCCTGTTTGTTCTGAGTCCATGAGAGTTAGCTGTTGGTTAGACTTCCCTGGGCAACCTTGTTTTTCCTAGAATTCTGTTGATGGGATATTTTTTTTCAAATACTTTGTTTTTCTGGGACAAGAGACTGGGTGGCCAGGCTTCTAAATGGTGGTGAAGTAGAGGTGTAACACCTTCTGAGAGAGTGGCAAAAATGTCCAAATCCCCGCTGCTTTATAGGAATTAGTTTAATGAGAGCTGTCAGTGAACATCGGAGGTGTGAGAGAAGTCCAAGGTGTTACAAGTGCTCTTGAAACCATGCTCTGGCTTCATACCTGCCAACATTTCAAATGTTGAAAGTGGTAGACTTGGCAAATAGGCTGGTTCTTCTGGCTGCTGGCTCCTGCAGAGCCTCCTGCTCTCTCTCTCCATGCCACTTGGAGAGGACAGTAGCATCTTGCTCTTGCAGGCTGGCTTTCCCTCCTGAAGTCAGACACTCCCTGCTTGAATCCTCCTGCAGCTGTTGCTTGAAAAGGCAAGATCTCACTGATCCTCTGAGAAGGGTACCCTTCAGGGATATCCTGTGCCTGTCATTTTAGCAGCATAGAAATTTTGCAAAATGAGCATGTTGGACCAGAAGTCTAGTGTTGGCAGGTGTGTTTCCAGGGCACCAAGAAGGAAACTGGTCAAAGCAGTGGAAATATGGACTATGAAGAGAAGTATTTAAAAGACACACTATTAAGTTATTTAGCAAAGGGAAGTGTTGTATATGCTGGACATTGGAGGAAAAGGCCTTTTGGGCATGAAGCAAAGTAGGACAGAAGGTGAAATTGATTTCAGATTTGAAATCCTTAAATGAGATTAGAAAAGCAAACAATTTTCTCTTTGGTGGGTAGATATTCTTGTGAATCTATAGGTGCTCTGTAAAAAAGAAAATGAGTAAACTTGTGCCCTAGGTCCATCAAACTACTCAGGATTTATGCAGAGTTTTATAGAGAAAGAATCCGAGCATACCCAGGATGCATGTGATTTCCTGTGTTGCTTGCTATATCTCAGCAATCTCAGTGCAACCAGCATGAATGTGAGATGTTAAGAGGGTTTATACAGCAGATAAACGCCTGTCTGGGATTTTCAAGTGCTTGGAAACTCAGTAGATTCAGAAACTGTGAGCAAATGACCAAATTCCTTTCGACTCCACAGAAGTCAGCATGTAAGGGGAGGTAAATGACTCACAGAAATTAAAATCTATGGCCAGGAGTATCAGAGTTGGCAGTTAAGGGTTTTACTCAAAAAACCCAAACCCACCAAAGGAAAGTTCATGGAGGCTGTACCTGGTCTATTGTGGCTCTGGCAATGGAAATAAATAAGAAAGCAAACTCCTAACCTCCAAGTGTCTGAATCTCTCTCAGCAACACTGTAACTTTGACCTCAAAAACTAATTTAATGATGAACCACACAAATATTGTCCAGACCATTCAGTCATTGCTCTCTTCAGAGACAGTAATGTTAAGAACTGCTTCTCTGGTTACTCAAAGCTCTTCCTTTAGGCACATCATATTTTTTCCTCACTGCTCTGCTGATCTGGTTAGCGCTTAGTTCTCTGTGGATGCTGCCCACACTCACTGCATTTATCTCCAGAGAAGGGAGTGTGTGTGGTGGGAAAGTACAGGATCCTTCTGAGATGGAGGAATTATCCAATTGTGTTGTCCCTTGAGCAGCTGTAGACAGTGGAAAGAGAAAGAGGATAGCTGGTATTGGACTTTAAAAAAAAAGAACTAAAACCCTGACAACTCATTCTGAGCTTGAAAATCTTAGTAATCCTCTCCTGATGGGAGACAGACAGAAGGAGAACCCAGAGAAGTCTGTGACTCCATGAGTATGGTAATTTCAGCTACACAGAACATGCCTGGAAAGGGCATCAGAGGGAGGCAGGTCCTGAAAATCAGATGGGGCTGGGAAGGCCGAGAACAGAGTGGTGCTCTGCAAAACACCCTTTGACAAAACGTGTAGAGCACACCTGGCTGTATGGATGAATCTGAATGCCTCTGGTTGAGACTTCAGCATGAGTCAACTGGTTCCTCATGAATGCTCTAATCAAGAGGCTATAATAAAAAAGGAGCCTAAATTCCCATATAATTAAGAAAAAAGTCCAGGCTGTCTTCTACAGAAAAAGCCTACACATCCCACTCCACTCCACCTCCACTCCAGGAGGTGGTTCCAAGTTCTGCATCTTCAATTCAGACCTGTGTCTCCAGCATTGAGAAGTGACAGTGGTTAGTCAGGTCATGTTGCTTCCTCCCTGGCTAAATCTGAATCCTGGCATGATGCATGGGACTGACTTTTGGTGAATCCATGCTTAAACAGGATGCCTTGTACCTCATTCTGCCAAACTCTTCTCTGCCATGTAAGAGCAGGGCATAAACCCAGCAAGGAAACCATTCTGACAGACATACACAAAGTGTTACTAGTGTTAAATTATTATGGTGATTTTTCTTATGGGGTCTTTGGTTGGTTTGGTATTTTTATGCTGGATACACCGCACAGGCAGGAGATTATGTCCTATCCACCTCCTCCCTGGTCAGTCAAGTGGAGTATTTTTTTGCAGCATGCCTGTCTGGTCTATGGCCTGAGGTTTCCTTTAATGCCAAGTGGAGGACTGGAGAACAGGACAGGGAGGAGCACAGCTTGCTCCTATCCCTGTTTGGAATTGGGGTCTGGCAGAGGCATGCACCTGGGCACAGGAGCCAGGGAGCACCTCTGGGCTCAGCAGCACAGGCGTTTTGTGTCAGGAAGGGCTGCAGTGAGCAAGGCAGCTCCTGCCGTGTAACTTCACTTCTTCCTTCATGGTGAGTGTTCGGCTTTGAAGCTCTAGTCTCCCCTGATCAGTTTACTCTATAAATTAATGTGTTAATTGTACACACAGTGTTGTCTATTAGGGAGGTGTGTGTTTGATAGCCTCCAGCTGTGAGTTTGCAGAGATCCTGTTGTAGAGATCATTACAAGGAGCAGTTTTCACAACCTTTTTAATGTACTCTTAAAAGCAACAGTTACAGGGGCTTTAATGTATGCAGCTGAAACATGTTTGGAGAATAGCACATTCAGCAGCTCCAGTGTTAACTTGATTTTAGATCAGATTGCATGATGCCAAATTAGCCATACACTGCATATCATCCCACTAACATCGTAAGAGCTTCTCTTTATCTTAAAAACAAAACAAAACAAAACAAAACAAACAAAAAAGAAAAAATCAAAAATACACAACCATTTTTAAAGCTTGTATTTCAGAAATTCTTTTGTAACAGGTTCCATCTGTTCTTAATTTCTTTCCTAAACAGGCATGCTAGAAAGCAAACCCTTTACTCACATTGGCTCCTTGTATGAGTTATGGCTCACAAAAGTGTGCAGGCGCTCTGATCCTGAGATAGAGGCAAGTGCATGTTGTTTATTTACAACTGATCTCTTTGACCTCTCAAATGCAGCAGGCACTACCGTTAATATACCAAACTGTGTATTACACAGGCAGAGCTACAACGTTAATTTTTTTTGCTATTTTTATATGTTTTGATGCTTTAGGTTTTTATCTCTCTTTGGACATTCATTCTTAAATCTAGAAAAATAAGTAAATATAAGTTTGTTTCTTTTAATGATAGGAACTGAAGTCCAGCTGATATTGGGAATAGAGGTCTGCTGTCAAAATCCACACTTTCATAGTCTGTCAAATGAATATTACTGAGGTGCTCCAAAGTGTTCAGACATCAGTAGGTTCATACATAGACATTCACACCCACCCCAAAGTATGCAACCTGAGAAACAGATAATTAATTGTCCCCACTAAAAGCATCTGTACAGGGGACAACAAGCAGCTCAATGTGTGGTTTAAAAGCACCTGTATATTCAGCTGGACCTGTGTTTCAGTGGTTGTGGCTAGAATAAATTTTTCAGGAAAGCAGAAAAAAATCAACTTTTTTTTTCCCTTTTTGCATTAATTTTCTCTCTCCAAATCTAGAAGGGCTGGGGGAGGAGGGTGAGACCAGAGAGGAAGCAAAGCATTGGAAGGTGAGAAAATAATGCAGTGGAAGTTAAAGCAGCTTGACCCAAGGAGACACTGACCTATGTAATGTAAATGGGAAAACTTGAGGAAAGAAATGGTTTGCAGACAAATAATTGGAGAAGGTTGACCTCAATACTGAAAGGGGAGGGGAGGAGAGGGAGAGAGAGAGAGAAATGAAGACCTGTGTAATGTAAATCAAAAATGCTTCAGTATAAGCATTTACAGACCAGTTGGAGCCCAGAGAACGCACTTCTGTCGTCTAGCCCCAGAAAGTTTCAATATGTAAGTTTCCCAAGTAATCTAAAGTGCTGCTCGTTTCAAGAAAAAAGGCCCCACCTTTGCAAGGCTCTGCAATTTGCTATTCAAATTGTATCGAGAAGTTTCATGTGGTAGGTCACAAGTAAGCTGCCCTACTTCACCAACCCTTTCCAGGAGGCAGCCTGCTTAATGCATGCTGCTATCAGGCTTTTCCTGAATTTACTGGGGGCCTCCACTGATGTAGTAATACAGTAGGTTCTAAAATGCTTGAAAAATAAGACAAAGATTAAGATTAAACAAAACATTTTTCTTGGTGATAAATTTAAGCAAATTGAATCTAATTGCTCAATTTTATTCCAAGACAGAGTCTGTGCTGACCTTAGACTCAAGTATTCTTCCTGCCTTTTGCAAGCCTGAATACATGACATCATTTGGACAATTTGCACATATTTATACAATTTGTCATCATTCTGTCTTTACAGTCTGGAGAGTTACAGGATTTGCCTCTAGGCTTACTTTTCTCCCTGCACAAAATGCTTTATGAGAATCATATGCTTGCAATACTATTTTTAAAAACTGAAAAATTTAAGTAAACATTGGGAACCTACTTCATATTTAAAGCTGATATGAAGAAAATAAATTGTGAACAGAGTAACAGGGACTGGAAAATTCTAAACCCAAGCACGTACTGGAGGCACAAATGTTTTTTTCCTTAGGCTACCTTTGACATGGGTATGTATGAACAGCATGGGCCAGGATAGTATTTCAGAGATGGGGGTGGCATTAAATGAATTTTTTTGTGCTTTCACCAAATGTAATTAACTTCTGTACCTTATTATCATACCATTCAGTTGCATGGATTATCAGGAAGATTAGGAAAGTGGTTGCTTGGCACACACTCCAAACTTAGATTCTTTTGAGATGAAGGAAGGGGGAAAGCACAGTGGAGAGGAGAATCAAGAGTTTGCAAATTAAATATTTATATTTAAGTACTTAGTAGTCGGAGCATGAGAATAACTTGTCTGAATTTTTCAAGTGGGTACATAAATCAAGGAATAATTCAAATGAAAATTTGCATTAATTTTGGGGAATTTAAGCCCTTAAATTGTGAGTTTTAACCAAGTCATAATATATCGTGAATTGGAAAGGATCCAAAAGGATCACCAAGTCCAATTCCAAGCTCTGTACAGGACCAACCCCAAGAATAACACCATGTGTCTGAACACATGTGGGTTCAAACTCTGTCAGGCTGGTGCTGTGACACTGCCCTGGGGAACTGTTCCAGTGCCCAGCCACCCTCTGGGTGAGGAATATTTTCCTAATGTCCAACCTAAACCTCCTCTGACACAATTTCAGACCAATCCCTTGGGTCCTGTCACTGGTCCCCAGAGAGAAGATATCAATGCCTGACTCTCCTTTTCCCCTCAAAAGAAACTTGTAAATGTGATGAAGTCTCCCCTCATTCTTTTCTTCTGAGGTCTGCCACATTCAGCTCCTACGTTTCAAATTGGAAAACTTTTTTTTTTTCTTTTTGATGGTAGTTGCTAAAAGGAGTCTCACAAGAAAATGGCAGAATATTGGCTGAAATAATGGCTGAAATGCTTTTTTCCTAAAACAGTTGTATCTGTGAACTTTAATTTACATGTAGACTATGTCTGTGTTTGGCTTCTTATGAGGGCAAGACTTGAAAAGGTACCAGTATACCCTTATTTCTTCTTATTTATTCCTGCATCCCAAAATACAGATCAGAGGTGATCTATATAGCAGATTGGCTGAGTCACTATTTGAGAGTTGTAGTAAATATCAGGTCGACAGAATTCATTTGCTTTACTATATTTTTTTGCTTCCACAATCCTATAAAAGGATCTGGTACAATTTTTTTCTTCCAAAAGGTAATAAAAAAAAAAAGAAGTGAATTTAAAAGAAGACAAAACTCTTCCTAATTTCCCTAAAGTCATATTTTTCTACTTTGAATCAGCATTTTCTTTTGAATTTTGCTTCATAATTTAAAAATAATTATAGTTAATGCACAACTAAAAAAGAATTTTCATCTCAGGTTGAATGAAATTTTTTTGTTCAAATAACATTTTTTCAGCATCATGGCTTGACCATCAAACCAAGAAAATCTGTAGTGTGTGCAACTAGTAAGACCTTTCCTCCACAGTAAGAAACAGGCTTGGTCATTGATTTCAGCTAGCATAAAATGAAGTCCTAATCGATTCACACCAACAGCTTTTAACTTTCAGAGAGGGCTCACATTTGAACAATAGACTGAAAGTGAGTGATCCATAAACCTGGTAAACAAGACTTTATTGCTCTTGTAACTCAGTAGATATGCACTGAGCTTTATAGACAAAAGCAAACCTTCTAAGTTATTGTGGACAAATAGAGAGGAGAAAAACAGCAGACTCAGAAAGGTGAGGATGGATGAAGATGGTAACCATTATTTGAAGTATATTTCCAGTGGGTAATTGGAAGCAGGGGTCAGACATTCTGGCTTCTTGAAACAATCACTTTTTTAGGGGAGTTAGAGGAATAAAGATGGAAGGCCTTAGTGAAAACAGAAAGAGATGAAATCAGAAAGATAAACACAGAACCTTGCTTTGGGAGCATGCATTTTGGGCCCAGTGATAGATGAAGGGAAAGAGGTAGGTGTATATAGCATCAGGACATGGCAGTTTAGGTTGAAGAATTTTTTGTGACCTTGTATGTGAAAACAAACCTGAAGAGATACTTTAAAAGTTCCTTGGGACTGAAGCCACACAACAATTTTGCAGAAAGACTCAGTTAATTAAAACCTGCAAAACAAAACACAGTTATTAATTAATTAAGTGATCCCATGGGATAACAAGCTGCTAATGCAGCTTGTGCAGACCCTGTGCCACTTGCTGTTTGTGACAGCAGGTCATGCAGGCAGTGATGAGGCAAGACTTTTGCCTGTGCTTACCTTTATTCACCGCCACTAAATCTGTGCACAATCAGGGTCTAAGCATCTGTCAATAAGTCCTGACCACACAGGCGCATTGACTTATAATCTGATTTCTATTCAGTATGCACACAGGTTATCAATGCACATATTTGGTGTCCTTCATTAGTTTAGTGCGCTATCTTTAGAGAAAAGTCAATGGCCTGCCCATCTCAATGGATACCCTAGAATAAATTTGTGAACTAACTACAAAAGAGTACATAAAACCAGATGAGGCATGACAGAATTAAAGTCTTTGAGTCAGAGGCTCAGCTGTGGCAAGCAGCCAGCTGTGCCACTGCCAGTTAGGCCATGCGTATTACCATTACAATTATATCGAAGGGAAATGACTTCATGCACAGGGTATGGCTTGAATATTAAAAATTCCTTGAGCGAAATGAAAGGCGCATTACAGTATGATAGAAAAAGAGTGCAAACATGTTTCATTTTATTTCAACACTACGCTCCAGCAGATGCACTGGTAAGCAAAGGAAATTGCTAGGTCTCAGTTTCATGTTCCAGGGCTTTACTGATTGGAGGACAGATTTACAGCACATGTAAGAAACAATTAGAATAGGGACTCCACCAACAACAAAGCGAGGGAATAAATTCCGATAATGAGACGGGAAAAGTACAAGGTAGAAATGATCTATGTGCTTGCATTCGAGGTATAAAATGTCAAAAAGCCCTGTGTCAGCATGGATTGCACTAGGCAACAGATGGTGTACAGATTATGCTCTCTCTCCTCCTCTTTCTCTCTGCGTCTCCTTCTTTTATAGGTTTCTTTCCAAAAAAACTACAGATTTCCCCCAAACACTTCACTATTTATTGGCTGTCAACTGAATAACCATAAATGTTTGGTTGGGAGATTGTTGGGGAAAGAAAGGAGGGAAGGAACAGACAGGACAAACTTCAAAGTTTTCCCAGTTACATTGCAAACAGGAGATCCACTCCTTACATTCTGAATAGTTCCTTTGGGTTAAATTGTTTAGGCCGAAAATTTAACTTTTTTTCTCCCCTATTCTGGAGACAATAACTAAGTGTTTTGCAAAAAAGAGACGTGCCTGGACAGTAAAGGCTGCAGTGCTGAAGTCATGTCTGATATTACAGCAATGAAATGAAGCTCAAAGAAACTTGTTGCTTCATCTTAGCATCTATTTACATTGCATAGGCAGAGATCCTGAATCATGGAAAGGTCTCATTTTGTGAGAAAAACTCATGAACCATGGAGGCATCTGATATTTGTAACATACTTTCACCTTGGTAAATCATAAACCACAGCAATTTATGGCTATAAACCAACCAACACTGCAGAAGCCTTATGGGTAGGGACTATTTCATCTGTTCCCCCAGTGCAGCCACTTTGTGTGTGAAACTGTGATACAGCAGTTTAGGGCAAATGAAAACAACATTATAGGAATGGCAGTCACATTAGGCATTTTATACTTAGAAGCACAAGAAACTTGGGATTTTACAGTTGTTGCATTTCTAACATGGTACCCCTTCTTCTCTTTTTAATGATACTATTTTGTTTTCACAGGTGCTAAATACTCTGGAAGAACAAGATGAAAATAGTCCTCTGGATGACATTTTTCTAATTTTCCACTTTAAAAATTAAAACTTTTAGATACCATTTATTCAGAATACAACTAAACCAATTGCTACTTTTTTTTCCCTCTAATACTCACAGTGTATTTTATGGGTAGAAAACTGCTAGTGTTTGGACAATCTAAGTGGCCAACATTTATTTTAAAGTTCAAAGCTTCATCGTATTTTTGGGACACTATGCCATGCACTTCCCCACCCAAGCCCAGTGCAATCCATTTAAAGCAGATTGGTTTTCTAAATTGCTTGATCACAAAATACTAGAGATGCAGATGAACCAAAGAAGCAAGGGAGGGTTTTACCCAGAAATTATGACCCCTTCATAGCCCATTAACACCTGATGATGTGGCCCACACTCCTCTGTTTTGTGCCACTGCTGCAGCCGTGTGTTAGCCTTGCCATCACATCCTGCCCCTGGATCCTGCCCATGCTCCTGCTGCTAAGTCCCACTGGCCCCATCTAGCAGTAAAAGGTTATGATTAGAGGTATTATGTGACAAGGGATGCTGAAAGGGGCAGTGGTTTCTGAGATACTATTTGTGATAGGTACTTTACCATCAAGCAAGGAAATGTGCCCAGAGGCAAAAAACCCCACAGCTGAGCTCTGAGATTAGGGCAGTTACAGAAATATCTTCAATCAGAAAGGATAATTTCAGCATCAGGCTCAGAATGGAAGCAGAATGAATATCAAAATCCACTAGAGAGGAAAATATGAGTTGTCTAGCCTTGTGTATTACACCTAGCGGACCAGATTATCCAAAAGCTTTCCAAACCTGTCTAGCATGGGTGGCTGTGCAGGTGTTTCTCAGTCTGTGCATCATGTAGGTATGTACTTTCAGTGTGTAGTTACAATCTACCTCATTTAATTTACCTGCTGAGCAGGGTGACAGCTGTCACATGTTGACTGACTGAAAACCTGCTGACTGAGTTCTGCGTCTATGGATCATCACTTTCACATCTGCAGCAGTTCAGAGAACTCCTCCCCTCATTGTGGGGTTTCCTGAAGGCCCACTTCTGAGGGAACCTGTCTTCTTAATCCAAGAGAAGTAGGTGTAGTTTTAATCTACCTTTACCTTGTAGGGATTACATGGAGGCCATGTCCTCACAGAAGCAGGAGGATATGTTCCATCTCTAGTGTGTCTCAGAAAGATCAAAGGAAGAGTAGCAGCTATTCTCCCACACTCTCCAATCACATGGGGCTTTCACACTCAAGAGATTTTAAAGAGGCTGGCATTACATAGTAGGAAAGGGAAATATTTAAATATTTAAATAATTTTCTTCTAGAAATAAGTGTACCAGAATGCACACCAATACTCAGACATCTTTACAAGATGTCAGTCTTGACTGTGCTCAGAAGGAAATAGTATTTTCTAAGGCACCAGGAAATGATGAAAAAAAAACCAAACAAAAAAACCTGTCATAAAAATGTCTGTGTTGTTGAAATGAGGAATTCTGATGACATGGAAATTCAGAGATTGTAGATCTACAAGTGGCTGACAAAAAGAATCCTAGTGAAGAATAATATTAAGGACTGAAAACTGAGACTAATGGACATCTCATTACAAAACATGAGCAAAGAGTTTTCTAAATACACAACGAATTTCCACATTTCACAACTTAGAGAGAGAGAGACATTTAGCTCCAGATCATACTGTTGGGAGTTAAAAGTTCTATATTTTCAAGTGCTAGAAGTGAATAAAGCTTCACAGTCTGCAGCCAGAGGCTCCAGAGCACATAAGGATGTTATTTTTTTCCACTTCTCCCATCTCAGGATCCTGAATTAATTTCTAGAACTTAATTAAAACTTCAGAATACCTCTGTAGTATAGATATTCTAATCACTTCCCCATTATACAGATTGTGAACAGAAAGAGAATGAGATTTTTAAAAATCCTTAGCATTAAGCTAATTGATTCCTTTGAAGTCTCTAGGAATATTACAAAGAACATGAAAGCCAACAGAGTTAAGCCAGCTCTAAGTACCAGATTTTCAGAGATCTTATTAGAACTGCTTAAAAAATAAAAAGTCCCTTAGGAAACTCTGAAGTTTATTTTTTATATCAAATGAAAACACAGATTCAAAATTTCTCCTAGAACTAAAATTTCAGTTTGCAGCCACCAACATATTCACTTTTCAGATTGTTTGTTAATATTTTAACATAATTATCTTTGTTGTCTAGCTTTTTATATTATTGAATATGCAATAAATTTTAAAAATTAAATATATGGAAACAGTAAAATTATACTTTTCCCTTATTTGTATGAAATAATATCTACTTTAATGAGATCAATTCAGTCCAATTTAGTTTGACTTTCAATTGTAGGAAATGTCATACACTTTGCCACATCTCTGTGAAATGCTTTGAATCTGAGAAAAAATATCTTTGCAGATGGAAAACCATTTCACCTAAAGTGTTTTACCATTTCTAGAACTTAGTTCCTAAAACATGAAAATTAGTTGCCTGGGAGGATCTTGATAAGTACCTGAACCGGTAAGATATGTGTCATTCAATGAACTGTGTGCTTGTTTATATCTTCAGATTTTTAAAGAACTTTATAAGAGGTAGCCCTCATGTGCTTTAAAATCCCACCCAGGCCCACCTTATTTTGGGCTACTGAATGGTGTTGGTGCCAATGAAATATGATGCAAAAATCTTAACCATAACAGCAAGTGTAGCTGTTCTTCCTTTAACAATTAGAAAAAAGGAGATAATATGAGATTTGTGTAGAAGGCAGTCAAAATCTATACTAAAAAGAGAGTCAGACATATTACTTCCATCCTGGTTTGATACTATTTCAGCTGACAGTGGAAAGAGAGGTATATTTTTCCTATGGAGCCAGCAGTCTGTACAGGTAGCAGTCCTCCTGCTGCTTTTGTGTTACGACAGGACTGTTCCATTTCATTTGCACTGACCTAGATACTATGATGGTCATGCCAGGAACTCTTGAACTAGAGTCTGTGATTGATACTGCTTTCTTCTTTTTTTTTTTAAGGGTTAAATCTTGTGAATTTCTCTCCTTTCACTGCCTCAATTTCTCTAAAAATAAAGTATACACCCTGTAGAGAAGTTGTGAGTACAAATTAATGAATACCAATTAACATACAGTGCAGAGGAAACCCTTAGAATTTAGTGGCAGATTGCTCAGTTTTACTTTTTGGATCACTTTCTAATTTTAATATCATTTTACTTTAGAATCCCCAAGAGAATCACTTTTTTTTTTCAGTTCCCAATATATGCATTGATGATCAATTATTTGGTATTTTCATGGCCATGATATGTTCAAGGTTTCTTTAAAGAGAAATATATAGATGTTACCCATTGATATCTGGATCAATGGAAGTGAAATTCTGAAGGTATTCCAGTTAGAGACAAAAAAATGTGCATGTGTGTGTATAGATATATGTATATGCATATGCACATGCATTTATTATGAAAGGTTGTATTAGAATTGCTGTTAAATTAGGTACAATTATCTGTTCAAAGGAAAACTCACACCAAGGTGAAGGTTCTTGCTCTAAGACACAGCTGTCTCAGAGTGCTTTGTATCAATAGGAACAGGATGACCATCAAGTCCCAGAATTAAACCTGTTTATCTGAAAAATATCTCAACATGCAATGTTTCTATTCCAAGAAACAGGCAAAATTAAAAGCAAGTTTTCAAGTCAAAATGAAAAACAACCCAGCTAAAAGCTGTGTCAAGCTGTGAAAAAGTTAATGAAAAAAACTGTGATCTGCATCATTAGTTTTTGTGAGGAACTCTCTTTTTTAATAGTTTCTATGCTTAAAAACTGATCAAATGTAAATGTAGCAGTGGGCTGGGAGCTGCTTTGAGGAAACTGCAAATGTAACTGACAATTTTGATTCTAGCATGAACTTGCCATGCACTATGGATTCAAATTATATTTTTGTGCCATTACACTGCTTTATTGTTTTTTTCTCTCTGTTTCAATTTTTCTTAGATGTAGAAAATCAACAAAAACTAGAGAAGTATAAATAATGGGATATGTCAGAAAGAAGCCAGTGACATTGGTTTACTTAGGAAAATATGTGGTAAAGATAATCCACACCTTTCTTAGTTTATTTTGGTTAATTTATTTTGGTTGTGAAAGAAGTTAGCACGACTGTGTACTTGGTCATTAAAAACAGAGGTTAGATTAAAAAGAAAGGACTGGGAATTGTATGAAACAGACACAGATGAATGAGTAACCTGGATACATAACCCATTCATTAGGCAACAACCCAAAATGAGGACTTTGAAAAATTACTTCAAGGAGGTCTATGCAAAAATATGTAGCAACAGGGTGAAAGACTGGTTCTAGGCTTTGGGGAATGAGAGAACATGGAACTTTGGAGAACATGGCATAAATCGAGTAGGGCTGATGTAGGTGTGTGATCAGGTGATAGGCCTCAGCCATTTGGCGTGCTAAGTTCCTCTCTTCTCCCCCAAAATTCTGTAAAAATTCTCTTCTGTTCTGATTCGAATATTTCCTGTTCCGAAACCACATCATGGCTTTTACTTGCTTCCCACTTTGTCATCAAACTCTTTGGCCTCCAACTCTGTAAAATCTGTGGCTGTGGATGATTTTTATCTCTGGACTGCAGGTAACTCCTCACACAGAGCAGGAGCAGAGGCAGAACAGGTTGTACCACCCTGAAAAATGGTGCATGGCTGCACCAGAGTGCATGAAAATGCTTGTCATGCCATGTGGTGCTAAGAGGATTCCATGGAAGCCCTTCACACTCTCAGTTTTTCTGACAGAACATCTACACCTGTGAAAATAATTTCTTCCATTTCCAGCACTCTTGGAAAATATATTTTCCCACATGACTACCAAAAAACCCATACAAACAAACAAAATAAAAAAACAAACAAACAAAACCAAAACACTTCCCCCCCAAAAAACCCCAAAAAACCCAAAGCCACCCCAAAAAATCCACCCAAAACAAAAACCAAACTGAACAGCATGTCTCTGGAAAGGGAGATTTCTTCTGTAAATTCCATCCTACTGTTCACAGCACCAGTGTTTCAATGAGTTTATTACAATATCAGCAATGCATTAATAATTTCAGGATTCAGTAGAAAAAAAAATTACAAAAGGTGGTCTATTATGCAACTTGTTTTTAGAATTTCTTCCTTTTTTCAGAAAATAATTTATCCAACAGTGTTAGTTATCAAGGTTACTCTTTAAGTCTCTGCAATTTGTTTCTTCTCTGAGACACAGATCAAACAAATAGTACTGTTTATTTTTTCCTGAAGTGGTAAATAATGCCTCTATTACAAAGGCACATAACAGCCAATGTGTGCTCGTCAGGCTGCAGTCTCTCTTGCTGAATCTATGGCAGTGCTTACAGTATTGCAGCCTCTCCTTTAACTTAAGAAGCCTGACTTTAAAAATATTTTACTGCAGGCACAAATGCAGTGTGTTGCTGTCCTAGTTTGTACAACTCATGAAGTAAGCCTGAATTTAAATCATTAGCAACCTACATTTCTTAATAGTGGACATTATCTAATGCTGATGCCAAAATTACTTCCTTTCTGACAGGAGATTCACTCAACCTGATGCAGCCAGGTATGGGAAAGCTGTGTGGTCTCCTGGCAGAGCTGTCACTGACACCTCTACTGCTGAGCTTACTGCACAACAGGTCATCATAAGCTAGGAACAGGAGGAGAAATCCTGACCATTGACCAGGACATGAGGGTTCAGCAAGGGATGCTTGCTCCCCTTTGTCACCTCCCCACTACTGTTCTGAAGAGTTATTACAAGTTCTCTGTAACACTCCATGGGAACCAGTGTAAATTCCTATATAAATATGAATGTGCATGACATTTTCTCTTTAGGCATCACCCTTTACCTGCTCTTACTGAGAGCTGTGTTTCTGAGCACATTAAGCCAGCTAGACACCCTGTGGCCAGTATGTCCACAAAGGGATACCACAAGAGCACAACTTTCTCAAAACACAGTGATTACATGAAGCCTTGAACATGCTGTTTTGTGATTCAGAGATAGGTTCCACATCCTCTTTCAAGGATGCCTTGTTTTATAAATGGTGGAATCCTTTAAAATAGAATAGAACAGGTATTTCAACTCTCCAAAGAGAAAAGGATCTGAAATAATTTAATTCAGCTCTACACACATTAATGCTATTTGTAGACTCACACTCTTAGAAGTTTTGTTTGTTTGAAGGACTAGATGATAAAAGACATTCGAATGCAGGTGAGATTCCACTAAGGGAAAATTATTTCTGGAAAAAAACCTCCTACATTTGTTTGCACACTCACACATACAGATGGGCTATAGCATTATGCCATATGGAAGATAACCTAAAATATTAAAATACATTAATTCTCTTGCCCTGAAGGCCTGCTGGCTGATTACAGACAACTCACTGGGGGTTTACACTCCAGTAAATTCACTTAGTTTCATAACACAGGTATTTGCTGGTGCTGTGATACACTGTAGGGCAATGAGCCTATTGATCTGCTGTTATTAGATGTGTTAAGGCTCTGAAACATATTTAAGAAATAAAGTAATTGAATTCTAAAATTTTTCAAAAAGTTAAATGTTATAAAGCTGCAAGTGCAGAAAGTTGGCAAAATGTTGTCTTGTTTCTCTAGCAGTTTCAGATGGCTTTTTTTTTTGTTCTGAATTTCCTTGCAGACCAGAGTGCTTCTTGCTACATCCTTTTTTGTTGCACCCATATGCTTGTGTACTGCACCATTTCAGCATCCATGACAGTAAAATGGGATGTTCAGCCTTTTCCAGCCAGCTTCCAGCCCTTCTAGCTGCCTCCTACCTGTGACTGTAGCTTAGATTTGTTGAATTGGTACTTAACAGTGGTCAGAGGAGGCTGTAAATCCCACTCTGGAGATGCTCCCTTACTCATTGCTGGTCTGAAGCAGCTGCATGAATTTTGGGTCCCTTGAGGTATATCACCTTCAACAAGGATAAGATAACAGTCCTTTCTGCTGTAAGGAGATACCACTCATTGGGGGACAATAGATTAGCAAAAATCATTAGCATTTTTAGTGAACAAATATGGAAAAAAAAAAAGAAACAGAATGTTATCATGAACAGAAACACTGATGCATGAAGTTACTGGTGTTGGATTGCCTAGCTAGCTGTTTCTGAGCATAAACACACTAGTGAATGAAATTTCAGCTGCTCTGTTGCCTGTATATGCTGGTAAAACAGGCCACAGGGGAACTGTAGTCACATAAAGCAACTTCCCTAAAGATACAGTGGGACAGATCTCCACAACTTCTGTAAATCACCTTAATCTGACCAAGTGTCCTGTAGTTATCATGGTTCAGCCTAAGGAAACCTCTGACTAAACCACAGAAGTCTCATTTCAGACCTGTGTTTTATGTTCCTAAAAAATATGGTGTATTTTTAAACAGTGAGAGAATCTATTCTTCATACACCACCCTTCAGAAGACAGCCAAGCAGCCTTCTCTTGTTGTTATTCTTTGCTATGTCAGCAAATTGATTTTTTTCCATACACTCTTTCATTTCTAGACTGCTTGGGCTCAACCCAATTTCTTTTGAAGGCAGTGGAAGGATCTAAGGTCAGTGGGAGCTACCTGAGGTCGCTGAGGCTAGTTCCCCCCATTGGGAAATAAAAATCCCAAAAACAAACCAACAAAATAAAAACACCAAAGAGAAATTCTGTTTTCAATGTCACTGTATCAACACTTGATAGATTTATCCTGAAAAAGACTTAAAATGCAATTAGATCACTTCTCATTTTTAATCTTTTCCTTAGCTTTGCCAAATATTCACCAGAGGTAGTCTGGCCTTGCATTTTGTTTTCACGTGGAGAAGGGTCATCCATGCCTGCCAGAAATTCAGAAGATGACATCAAAAGGATGGTTCCACTCACCTAACTGGTTTTCTTCCACTAACAACTAATCCAGTACATGAAGCACTGCTGTTTAAGATGGTATTAAACATGGTGCATTATGTACCCTGGTACAATTATTTTTGATCAAATTATTCCTTTTATTCAAGCTTTTTTTTTTTTCTGGTGAGTGACTGCCAACTACTTGCATTAGTAAATCTACAGAAGACTGCCAAGAAATGTCATGGCATTTGTCATCACTGTATTTATGCGAGTCATTTCTTCCTGGATCTCAATTCTTTATTTGCAAAAGTAGAAATAGGTGATCAGTGCTTATTTCTTGGGTAGCAGCCTAAAAATCTTCAGATAGAACATTTCCTAACTACCCATATATCATCATTAGTTGCTACTGTATTAATTCCCACATTTACCATATTACCTTGTCTTGGTAACCATCTCATTTCTAATGACTGAATTTTGTACATTTGCTCTTACTAAAAAGTACCATTGGCTGCTTATAGTATCCACTGCCATGGCATTAAAAACACACAACCAACCCAAAGAATATGCAAGTCTCTATTTCACACATCAGACATCCACTGATAGCTACTACAAGGTAGGATCTGCTACCCAAGTTTTAAAGCACTGAACCTTCTTAAAAATAAAAATTACAGCGACTTCACACACTTTCAAGAAAACTGCTATCTTTTAGATAGCAAGGCACACAGTTAGCTAGCATTCAGCTGAAGCAGTATATTAAAAAAGAATCCCCAAAACCTCTAAACAGACTAGATGTAAGATGTAAGAACAAGAGGGTTTTAACATTTCTGTGTAAAAAATTTTCTAGCCTCTCAATGGCATTTCTCGTTTCATTAGAAATATTTTCCTGATTGTAATGTGATTTAACACTATGGCTCTAAATCTCCAGCAGTAAATCTTTAAGTCAGACTAGTGAACTCTTTCCTACAGCTGACTTGACACTGTGGTAGAGAAAAAGTAGGCAGGAAAAAAAAAAAAAAGAAGGAAGTTTTACATTTTACCCTGAAAACAGTTAATCTTCCTCTGTTAAACTCTAAAATTTCCCCTATAAATCAAATACATTGCTTTATTTTTAAAGAAAATCTCCTGAAGTAAAGGCTTTTTTTAAAAAAAAAAATGGGAAAAGTAGTTGTCCACTAAAATGTGTGGGAAAATATTTCAGCCAACTGTTGCTTTACAGATCCTAACCTTAAGGCCATATCAGCCTTGAAGTTCTGATGTACAGCTTAAGTGTACTTCAGAAAAATTGGATGAAAATCAATGCACCTCTGACGTAAAATGGTAAAAATCCTTTAAAAGAAAAAGACTTCTAAATCTTAAGGTACGAGAACATCTTAAATACATATATCCACCATCCTGTCCATTTCAGATAATTTAAGACATTTAAAATTAAATGTGATTCCTTTGTGAGTGCCGTGATATTTGCACTTCAGTGCGGAGAAAGAAAACTTCAGAGCCTGTAGGTACAGCTGTAACTCTTTTACACTGAGTAGTAAGTTTTCCTCGTGTTGTCCTACAGCTCCTTCTAGGTACAGCTGTAACATATGTTGGAGACCCTATGATTCATATTAATCTTGAGACAAAAAGCATTTAGGACCATTTGAAGTGGTCCTAAATTTTCTCATTGCATTATGTCCTTGGGACAGGATATGGCTATTGAATCCTTCAGGTATTTGATTCCACTCACCCTTCTTCATTCCATCTTTCTAGATATGTTTTAGGTCCACAGTTTGAAGATGTTATTCAGCCTCCTCTAGTGAACACAACTGGAGGACAATCCTTTTGGAAGCTCCTACCTCTTCCCTTAATCACAGGAGGCGTGGTTGGTAAGTGATGTAAGGCTTGCCTGTCCTGAGGGACTGAGCACTCAAAGCTCCTCCTGATTGCTTGGGGAACAAGAGAGCCAGAGGGGATCCTAAATCAAGCCCTGTCTTTCACTCACCAATGCACCGGTTCCTGCAACAACTCGCTTTCATTAGGAATATTTTCCTCAATTAAGGGAGGCATTGTCAAGTGTTCTACTTTTAGAGCTCTTAATTTGTTATCTTTACTGATAGAATTTGTAATGCCATCTCAGAGTCCATGGCACCTTCTGGGACAATATATCGTCTGCTCCTGTGCCATGACATATCACCATAAAACAGGGCTGTAAGAGCCTATAATAATTTATGAGAGTACATTAGGTACCCATGTATAATTTATCAAATGGGCATTATGGGGGCAGGGCTATGCCTGACTGACAAAGGTTACCTCTGTAAGGGTACTGAGAGAGCGTCTCGTGGAACCACACAGGGAACAATCCAGTTGCTGACATTCTCTGCATTACAACCAAGGTCTTACTCCACAAAATGGGCACTCCAAGAACTGAAGTTGAGAAACATAAAAACGATTCCTCAGTGTTTTGACTCCAAATTGATACTCTCTACAAGATTCAGGTAGGGGTTTCAATACACATGAAACCTGGAGGAAACTAAGTTTTTAAGGGAAGAGTGATATGAAGACCATTCAAACTTGAGCCAGGACCTAATGTAGATTTAGCAAAAAAATCTGTGGGACACATTCAGAATTTATTCAAAACTGAAGTAAGGAACCTGTTGAAACTTTGAGATTCCCATTTCCTAGAGCCTGCTAGAACTACAGTAACAGCTCAAACACGACTTCACACAGCTTTTGGGGCTGAGCACTCTTCTACTCAATTATGCTCCCACGGAATGAGTATGAATTGACTCATCTTGGGGAAAATCTCAAATGCTGTTGGGTTTGATCCAAACTTAAGTTTTGAATGTTATTCACAGTATTTTTATTTTCTAGGCAGAGAAGTCTGAATAGAGCCCTGAGCAAAACCTCTGCAGCGTGGTGCAGTACACTTGGTCATATATATCATTACATATTTTTCAGGATAAACTGGCTACACTCTGGGTTGAGCCAGCAATTTATTCACTAGCTGTGCTGCCTTAGCCTTTCTCCTGGTCCTCCTGACCTGACCAGCTGCCAGAAAAATCAATTGATCACACAGCACTGTATATCTAACTTTTTATCCAGTCCTCAGAGAAAGAAAATTATTTACAGCCTGGAATTACCAAGCATGGCTTCTAGCTCAAAGTTCAGTGGCTGTAGCTTTCAGGTTTCTTTACTAAAATCTCTAATTTTGGTATTTTTAATAATAGCAGATGGAAGCTGATAAATTCCTTTTGAATTGGATATCACACAGTAAAAAAACTTGCTCGCTGCTACTCTGAACTAAATTTGTTCATTAATTCAGGACTGAAAAGATGCTAATATCCTGAGGAATCTGAATTTTGTGCACTAATATTATTTTCATGGCATCAAAATTATCTGTTTCCTCTGGGGAGGCAAATAACTCAGTGGGTGGGCTCTGGTCTGGGATTTAGGGCATTTGAGTTTTCTTGCATTGTGAAACCAGTTGAGAAATACTTTTAATGGGTCACAATTCTCAGAGTACAGTTTTGTTTCCTTTAAAACACTGGAGGTTTTTTTTCTCATAAAAATATCATTCCGTTGTAAGCAAAACAAAAATAGTTTCTTTTTTGAAAGCTTGCATTTTACTTACCAATTTCCATTTATTACTTGTGGAGGAATCATCTTCCTTTCCTTGCTCCTCTTACCCTCCAAATTTTGGATGATGTCACCTTATTACTTCTCTTGGATAAATTCCACCACATATCCTTCTATCTTACTACAAGTACACAGGCCATTACCTGAGCCCTTTGTGATAACATTAGACTCATCTTCTGGTTCTCTCCCTGAGACAAGTCATCTCATGTCATAACAAGTCATATTACCTTAAGAGATGACAAGACACAGAAGTCTAAGACTGAAAACTCAGACACCCTAACTCGTAATAAGAATATCAACTAAATAAGAATATAAGAATATCAACTACTAGATTAAAATCCAGATTTGAAAGTGCTTGGATGTGCAGAATAGGGGGAAAAACATTAAAATATCGGTTATATTTTTTCTACTGTTATTTTAGGTAGATTTTTGTGCCCAATTTGAATCAAAAGCAAAAAGGTCTGGAAATGCAAATATCCCTCCAGAACTGAAATCCTGCTTCTTGCACATTGATACAAATGACACATCTGTTAAGATACATATCACAAAAAGTCTAGCCTCAGTTGAATAAAAATAATTAATATGAATTATACATACAAATTTCTCTATTTCTTTCATGTTACCTCGGCTGTGTGATCTGGAAATAGTAAAAATGATCCTGGCCTAGTTCCAGCTGGCTTATGCAGTAACACAGGTAGTTATAGGAGCTCAGATTTATAATGCTCATTGGTGGCATACCCTCCAGGAATCAAAATATACTTTTGAAAGGAGTTTTGAGGCCCTTGTTGGGAAGCTTTAAGGAATAAGTGAGTTTCTTAAAATAATTTAACTCGGTAAACTGAAGATTAATAGCCTTGCATGAGGAGATGATAGTACCTTGGGATCTATCTGCAGTACACTTTCATATTTTGTGTGAGATCTATCTAAGAGATTATGAATTACATGCAAAAAACCTCTGATATTTTTACTATTTAGAGGAGAGTTAAAAAAAAAAAAAAAAGCAAGCAAGGCCTGGATGCTGTTGCCTAGAATTGTGTACACTTGTTTATTTTCAAAAGTTGGTTGAGGGCTTACAGGGAACAGCAGGGTAATGGAATATTCATGAAGCAAATGCCCTTCACTTAGCAGAGGGCAAAAGAAAGCAGATTGCTAAGCCCCTGCAAACTTCCTGTGCAAGAAGCTCACGCTACAGAATAATGAAACCTGTGTTTGCCACCCTGCAGCACAGCAGTGCTAACCTGGTACCACTCAGCTCTTTCATCTCTCTCTTCCCTTTTGACTCCTCCTCCTATTTTCAAGCCTGGATCGCCGATGCTGCTGCACAGTGCCCCTCTGACCACAGCCGCACGGACTCGCAGAACCGATCACAGCCTCGCAGGAACCCTCCTGCTTTTGGGGATAGGCTGAGAAGATGCCAAGCACCACGGTGCTGCTGCAAGCATGGTCCTCACCTGTCAATGCCTGAGCAGGGGGTGGTCAGGGCCCATCACTTGCTGGCCCAGAGATGGAAACCGGTTTTCATGTTGTTTCATGGGTTTATTTTAGGAGCACTGCAGAAACCAAAGGAAAACTTGATCTCCATTATCACTGGACGCAGATTTCAGGACTCAACCAGCTGGTCTCCCACCGTACACAGATGCCAGCCATTTTCAGCCCCACAACCACAGAGCATTTTGAACGCCAGAAAACTCCCCCAGCCTTACAGCATCCCAGCAAGCCCGGCCTTACAGCATCCCAGCAAGCCCGGCCTTACAGCATCCCAACAAGCCTGGCCTTACAGCATCCCAACAAGCCCGGCCTTACAGCATCCCAACAGGCCCGGCCTTACAGCATCCCAACAAGCCCGGCCTTACAGCATCCCAGCAAGCCCGGCCTTACAGCATCCCAACAAGCCTGGCCTTACAGCATCCCAACAAGCCCGGCCTTACAGCATCCCAACAAGCCCGGCCTTACAGCATCCCAACAAGCCCGGCCTTACAGCATCCCAACAGGCCCGGCCTTACAGCATCCCAACAAGCCCGGCCTTACAGCATCCCAACAAGCCTGGCCTTACAGCATCCCAACAAGCCCGGCCTTACAGCATCCCAACAAGCCCGGCCTTACAGCATCCCAACAAGCCCGGCCTTACAGCATCCCAACAGGCCCGGCCTTACAGCATCCCAACAAGCCCGGCCTTACAGCATCCCAACAGGCCCGGCCTTACAGCATCCCAACAAGCCCGGCCTTACAGCATCCCAACAAGCCCAGCATTCCAGCGCAAGCAGCCGCAGGGGGACACCCAGGGCCGGCAGCGCTGCTTGTCGCGGCTCCCAAAGCAACGGAGGGGGCAGTGCCCTGCCCAGGCCTGCCCGTGGCCGCTCGGCGTGGCCAAAGGCAGTGTGTGCGGCCCGGCCCGGCAGAGCGGTGTCCCTGCCCGGCAGATCGCTGTCCCGGCCCGGCAGATCGCTGTCCCGGCCCGACAGATCGGTGTCCCGGCCCGACAGATCGGTGTCCCGGCCCGGCAGAGCGGTGTCCCTGCCCGGCAGATCGGTGTCCCGGCCCGGCAGATCGCTGTCCCGGCCCGGCAGATCGCTGTCCCTGCCCGACAGATCGGTGTCAGCTGCCCGAGGCCCCGGGCCGCGCTCCCCGGGGGCCCCGCGGGCAGAGGCGGCCGGCTCACAAAACCAGCAGGCACGAAGCAGCAGGTGGCCCCCGCGGAGGTAATCAGGATCACATTCAACGGGAGAGCCGGCTCAATTTTCAGCCCCGTGTATGCCGAGGGGCCTGGAGCTGCCTTGTTAATGCTGCAGGGAACACGTGGGACACATTGACTGCATTAATTGTCCCCACTCATTCAGCGGTGGATGAATTATAATGTTACCACTCCAGGGTAAAGCAAACACCTATCATAACAATCATGTCATTAGTGTGCAGATGCCGGCTGCTCTGCTTAACCTTTTGTATCTTTTTTTTTTTTTTTTCTTTTTTTTTTTTTTTTAGGCATGCAATAAGAATATTTTTTATTGTTTTTCATATAATTGATTTTTAGGTTGCAAGTGTAAACCCTTGAAACAAGCTCGGCACATTACTCAACAGCCAGGAATAAGCGCACGGACTGGCAAAGCACAGATTAAAGTTGCTTTAGAGAGAAGCGGCAAGGCTTTAAAAGTTTATGTTTGCAGTTTGGTTTATCCATTGCAGTATGACTGATACGCTCGTTATTCACATAGCATGCACTCCAGAAGGACTAATGGTCCTTAAAAAATGTAACAGCTTTAGAAATGCTTCTAATTTAACTACAGCTACTAGCGACCAAAGATTAGATACGCAACCCCAGACAAATAAGACATTCTGGTTTGAAAATTCATATCCCTGAGGAAATTCTTTTTGTTCACCGTTACATACATATAGGCACATATGGAGACACACACACACACATTTATATATATATACATACATATAGATGTAAATTCATTTTTATATATGAAACTTTATATGAGTATGTATATTAATAATCTACATGTAAAATACTATCTTGGCTTTGAGTTGTTTTTATTTATACATGCAGCACAAAGCTTCTTTGAGTGTTGCAACATCATTATCATACAATAAATGATCCTGAGCTGGTGCCATGTTCTCATTTGTCACTCAATCGAGATCTATTCAGTGTTTAGTGGTATCCTTAAATGGCACTGCCAAGTATGCTTGGAACTTCCCACTACATGTTCCTAAAGCACTCAAGTACTCTGTCAGATGTGCCCTGAAGTCCCTTGCCTTGCTGGTTTGCAAGCAGAGAGCCCACTCCCAGCAACACTTGTACGTGTCATTAGCAATTGCTCATCCAAGCCTCCAGAAAACAATACTGGGGGGGGTTGTGAAAGGGTTTTGCAGGATTTGGCATTTGGTCCTAACTCTGCACTGATGTCTGTCAAAACATGCAGATCCCTTATGCTTGTGCAGACCATGCTGGAGCCAGGAGCTTTGTGTCACTGTATATTGCAACACCACAGAGAAGTTAACTGTTCATTTGTCTTCCATACCTGAGCATCAGCATGCATTCTTTGTGAAGGTGGCTCCCCATCTTCCCTCTGCCCTCTCCTACCACTTCTCCATGCCCCCTTCATTAGTTAATCAGCTGAGATCCAAGACTTGTGGACATTTGCCAGTCAAATGCTTGATGTTACCTGCTGCAGATAATTTCCAGAGGTTCAATGGAAATAGCCGCATGGTGTAAAACCAAGCTTGCAAACTGATCTTTCCGTGATTTGCACAAAACCATGGTGCAAGAGGTGGGAGAAGTGCATGGAGAGTATCAGTGAGCTGTTTATACAAGCGTAGAGTTGCTTTATTCATCGTTTGATACTAGTATAGTGAATTGGGTTTAGAATGAGATCCAACAGTAGACACAGTGTCATAAAGCAAGATCGGGGCACAGGGGAGGAGCGACTGAGTAGTACCAACACAATTACTGATCCTAAATACATGTGAAACCATAGCAAGTGTAAGTGCATGGCAGGATGAGGTTAAGGATGAGGTTAAAGTTTTATGGTTATTGTTTTGGTGTTTTTTAAAGTCATTAGATGCTGACTAATTTTGTGTAGGTGCTTGCGGTTTGTGAAATGGAGAAGCCATTTAAAATGCTTTAGTCACATTTTAGCCTTAAATGACTATTTAATTTTTACATATGCATGTAAAACCATGTTGTTTATTGGTATTTCCACTGAAAATTGCTGTGATTCAGCTCTTTTGGATGCATTTCAAAAGTGTAAAGTGGATTTATGTTCCATAATCAGTAGAAGGTGTATTTCTCTGAAATCAAAGAAGCCATTTTTTATTATGATGGTGGATTCATGTGAGAATATAATAGCATTTTCTGGTATGCTATATTTCTATAAAACCAGAATACAGTCATACATAGTCCTTATAATGCTATATACAAATACATTAAACAGTATAATCTTTTTTCCATACTTCCCCCTTAGATTGTTTGTGAATGGGAGAATTCATCTTTCAGACTTTCATTTGCTTTATATGTGCAAGTACACACTGTCAGACTAAAAATTCTGCAGTTTCAGAAAAGTGATTTTATGAACAAAATAAAAAATTGCAGTTGTATCCTGTGTGATCATTTTTTCCCCCACCAGATATTTATGGCACGTTTTTTCAAGCACGCATATTTGGTCGATGAAAACCAAACAATGTTATTCAGCAGTACTTGGGTGTCTGTGCATGTACTTTCCCCCACTGTAACCTAGGTTAAAATCAACTTTATGCAGATTTTTTTTCCCCCCCTCATCTCCAAAAAAATTCTGTAAAAATGAACCCATATGAAAATGAGTTCTTGTATGTAAAATAGTTTCCCACACATTGCTTCTGCTGGATGTTTTCACTTAGCTTGCTGAAAATGGTGTGTCTGCACAAATAATGAATGTGTGCTGCCATCACACCGGTTCTTACATTTTCCTATTCGAAAAATATGTATAAAGTACGGGCATGCTGTAGTTTGGGAAATAAGTCCTTTCTTTTTGATTGCATAATATTCTACTGCTAATTAGTAAAACATTTGCTGGTAATTTGACCTGCTGCAATATGTTGACATTTGATTACCAATTTTTAAATGTATAAGTATGTCCGTTATTTGCTAGCATATGTGCACATATTTATAAGCATTCCAGCAGCATGTACCTATGGACAAAATTGTATCTATGGGTGGAAGAATAATAGATTGTTAGGCACACTTATTATTTCTTAGATATTTTTGCTAATCCCTGGATGATGACCAAAAATCTAACCCAAAGATGAGATATGTTCCAGTTTGCTATAACAGTTACTGTAGGAATATTATTCAGACATGAAAACCACTTATGGTGAAGTACCACTTATCTGCAAGTAAATAAGCTTATAAACTTAAATACTGAGTAATACCAGCTGAGATTCTACTCTCTAGGACGTTTTTCTTTTCCTTAGTAGTCATGGATTGTTTTATATCCAAATAACCGGATAATTAAAATAGCTTATAGTTCCCCATATAATATCCATTATTCTATTAACAACACTGCTAAGAAACATAAAATTAAATTCAGGGCTGTTTTCTTAAACCCTTCATAAATATTTTAGAAGTTAATTAGGAGACTACAGGTATGAATAGGCCAAGATTTATTCATAATTAAAAATCAGATATCACATGTCACCACTTCTGATAGAGAAAAACCTTTAATTGCCTGTAATTAGGCAATTGTCCCTATAGTTTGCTAAAGAGGATTGAATTGGAATGAACAACGTAAAAAGAGATACTCATGGTAATAAGCTAAGTTTCTTGCATTTTCTTTGTTCAGTTTCTTTTTATTACATGTTGGTACAGGACATGGTAGAAATAATAAAATATGCATATCTTACTGATACATTAAATCATAGGAAATACCTTTATGTAAAATTTGATATAATTTGGCATCTGACCTTTATCTAATTCCTCATAACTTTACATGCCAATTATTTTGTCTTCCTTTACCAAAATGTGAACAAAAAAATGAGCTCATGAATGACAGTATATTCCTTCAGGAGACTTAAGAGATATTTTTCTAAAGTTTTAATTAGCATTCCAATTTTCTCAATAGATTTTCTATAGCCCAAATTCTTAGGGTAAGTTACTGATCTAAACAAATACCAGACACATTGTTGCTCAGGTATCTGACCCTGAAATATGGTGGTATGATACTGTGCATAGCTAGAGCAGTTCCAAGAAGATATGGGGTTGGGAAAAAATTATAAACCTACCTTCTTTAATGCAGTCATTTACATTAAAGCATCTTACTATAAATGGTGTAATTTCCTGCAATATGAACATCTACATATTTTACCAAACTCAGTCAGGACTACGTACGCTATTTGATAGGTAAGGCAGTTTTAGCAGAGTTTTTACATCCTGTAAAGACTTGAACATATGCTTTACCTGGCATACTGATTCCTTTTGGAGTCACTGGAACTTCTCACAGTGCACAAAGCTAAGTCTGAAGAAGCTGTTGCTGTGTGCAAGCCAAGGGTTTGACTCTGGAATATTCTTGTCCCTATACTAAGTGTCTTTCTAATCAATAAAATACTTTATTTTGCTTAGAAATTCCAAGCTGCAAATCTACTTGGACTTGATTCACCCTCTGTGATAAGGCATGAAACGCTTATCTCACAGACCTGCTGGCCCTTGTTCTTTTGGACTAACACATGCTTTGACAAATGCTCATTTTAATAATATGTGCCAATCTTGTGCCTGCTCTCTTAAACTATGTAATAAAACAAAGTATTAGTTATTTAGGAAAAAAGCATTTCAAGGCATTTCATATCCTTCAGTTAATCATATTTTTCTGCTCAGGTTCAGGTCAGAAATTAGACATATTTCGAAGTTTTTTGTATATCTGTCTATCTATCTATCTATCTGTCTATCTATCTATCTATCTATCTATCTAATCTATCTATTTCTATATCAATCTACCTACATACCTTCCTATGTACCTACTAATAAATATATATATATATATAAATATGTATTTACATATATATATTTACATATCTATGTATTTTTATATATATATATATATATACACTGTTGCTTATACAACTTCTGGATAATGTTCCTTTATTTTGACCTTTCTAAATAACCTTTAACTCTACTTTTTTTAGGTCTCCAGGATTTATCATCTAGGATATTTTCAATGCTCTTGATATTCCTTATGTTTTTTTGGTTGTTGCTTTTTTTTTTTTTTTTTTTTTTTTTTTTTTTTTTCTTTTCCCCTTTGTAGCACCTGTAACTTTGATGGTTTTGTACAGATCTTTAACATTTGCTATTTAGCTTTGGCAGAAACTTTGAAATTAGCCCATACTGGTCATCCAGTGCATAGGGTTGCGAGCAGCATCAAAGGCCAGTACTGAATGTCATCAGTCATTTATAGCCTTGTGTTTCGAAGTCTCTGTTACTTTAACCCTGGAGACAGGATTCTTGAAGCCTTCAGGTCACCTTTCAGTATTTGCAGTGTGCACTGCAATGTCCTTTTCTTCCTCTGTCATGTTGCTTTCCAGCTGGCATTTCTTTTCACCCTTCAGCAATACAGGAATACTAAAACTTCTGTTAAGGAGCAGTTGCTAAATGGCAATTCTGCCTTCCAACCGTGGAACTTCCAACTGAAGTTGTTGAGAAAACACCTTACTTTAGATTATTATCTTTATCTATTAGAGACACATCCCAACAACATTGAGAAACATAGTAACATATTAGTTTTTGAGGAGTTTCCAGCGACCTTCCCTACTTACTGCAACCCAGAGCTGGAGTTTCTTAAGATACTTCTCACCAGAACCAGAGGGGAATAAGCATATTTAAAGATACCTGTGATGTTAATGAATTTGTCTTGGTAAGAAATTCTTTTTTACAAGGAGGATATGTCTCGGCCTAATTTCAGCCATCCAACAGTGGGATATCCTATTTCAAGTGGTCATGTAGAGTCCCTTTATAGTCACTGAAATTAGAGGCACACATGTGTTTTGGAGGCAGTTCATTCCATCTATTTTAGATGCTCATTTTAAGGATCAATTGCCCTCTACAGGTTTATTGCTGCTTGCAGTGAGATTATATCTAGCCTTGGTGACCAGCTTAGACTGGATGGTCAATTTTCATATTGCTCAACTTATGTGAAATTAATTAGACTTCAGTTTTGTCACATTTGTAGAATTAAAAGCATTTTGATAGCCTATTACATAAAATACAGGGTCAGATTTTGTACTTCTCATTTTGCTGGCAAAATCTGCATGCCCAAAAATAAAATTCAGATTCTTAATTAGCCCTTCCTGGAAGTAACTGAAATCCAGATATAGCAAGTTACCATCTCTAGACAAGAGAAACACTTACTGGGCAAAAGTGAGATATGGTGCAGTGCGTGTATTGTATGTAAATATGTGTGCAGAGTCATATCCTTGTAGAAATACATGGAGATACAAATTCATACACTCAGAGAGTCGTAGCCCAGTTCTGCTGATAGTGTTGTCAGTTAAATGCATGTGGGCATGGTATGAGTGAATACAAATGCCTGAACAGTGAAAAAAAATAAGGGCTGTGAAGCCATTAAACTTTACAGACCAAATATTAGTTCTCCTTTAATCAAAAAATACCATTGATGGTCTTCCAACAGAGTCTAATATTCTGTATTTCACAACATATTACGATCAGTCACAGAACATCTGCAAAGAGTTAGCTTAGGCATGAATAATTTCCTAGTGGTTTATGAACATCAAGATTGGTGAATTGTAAGGCATTAAGCCTTTAGAAAGACTTAAAGGAGACTGACAAGAACCCATGTACTAATGTATGATTTACAAGCCAAACCACTCTCCACGATATTTGAAGAGTCATGGAAGTCAGGTGAAATCCCAGGTGACTGAAAAAAGGGAAACATTGTACCCATCTTTAAAAAGGGTGGAAAGGAACACCTTGGGAACAACTGACCTGTCCTCCTCACCTCTGTACCTGGGAAGATCATGAAACAGATCCTTCCAGAAACTGTGCTAAGACATGGAGAACAGGGAGGTGATTTGAGACGTCCAGCAAAACTTCAGCAAGGGCATGGTCTGTGTGACCAATTTAATGACCTTCTGTGATAAAGTGAATGCATTGGTGGACAACGGAAGGTCTAATGACATCATTTATCTGGTTTTCTGTAAGCCTTTGACACAATCTCCCATAATATCCTATTTTCTAAGTTGGAGAGAGACCCATCTGATGAGTGGACTGTTTGATGGGCAAGAGAGTGGTTGGATGGTCACATCCAGAATGCAGTGGTCAACATCTCTACATCCCATCTGACATCACTGACAAGTGGTGCCTGTCAAGAGCCCATACTGGGACCAGTATTATTTAATATCTTCATCAACTACATAGAAGAGAGTATCAAGGACACCTTCAGCAAATTTGTAGATAACACCAAGCTGAGTGGTGCTGCTACCACACCTGAAGGATGGGATGGCATCCAGAGGGACCTGAACAAGAAGTGGGCCCACAGGAATCTCATGAGGATTAACAAGGCCAAGTGCAAGGAATGGCACCTGGGCCAGGGCAACCTCCGGTATCAACACAGGCTGGGGCATGGACAGATTGAGAACAGCCCTGCTGAGAAGGACTTGGGGGTGCTGGTGGGTGAGAGACTGGACATGACCCAGCAATGTGCACTCACAGCCCAGAAAGCCAATTAAAATCCTGGGTTGCATCCAAAGCAGTGTGGCCAGCAGGGCAAGGGAAGGGATTCTGCCCCTCTGCTCTGTCTCTGGTGAGACCCCACCCAGCCCATTTGATGGTGCTCAGTGCAACTTGGTCTAGTGGAAAGTGTCCCTGCCCGTGGCAGGCGAGTTGGAGCTAGGTGATCTTTAAGGTCCCTTCCGACACATGGTATTCTATGATTCTATGACTATGTGATTCTGTGATTCTATGGTTCTATGATTCTATGATTCTATGACCTAAGCAATCTGGAGGCAAAAATGAAAACTGTAATAAAAATTTATTTAAGGGAGAGGAAAGAAAACATGCTAGTTTTGAATGGAAAGCTCTTCTTTTGAAATTCCGAACCCATTGTCTCTATCAGATAGGAGTCATGGCTGGCTATGTTATGACCAAATCTATATAGCATTTTGAGGGAGTACACAAAAAGTTGAGATGACCTTGGCAAAGAAGCCTACAGGTGCTACCTGCAGTGCTACCATTTCCTGCCACCAGGAGCATCTTAGATTCTGTATGGTCAGGCATGACCTAGGGGGCCATTAAAACGTGCTATCACTTAACATGTCCAGAGACAAAACTGACTGGCTGCTTGCAGACTGTGGTCTGCCAAGGAATCTGCTCTCTGGGTACGTGAGGTGAACAGAGGCAAGCCTTGGAGACCAGCAGAAGTACAGCATCAGATACTGTATTTTTCAGCCTTCTGCATAATACCAGTTACAGCTGATGGCACTGACCCTTCAGTAGGAAGGGTTCAACAGGCAAACCCCTGACTCAGAGTTGAGCCCCAAATCACAGCCAAAAGGCAAGGTCTCATGACCACATCAGGTCCTCCATGTGAAACCCAGTCCCAGAAGAGTATCCCCTTGAACTCAGTGTAAATGATCTGCTGTTCTTAAACTTAAAGAGGATGTCTGTGTCCACACAAACTAGTTTGTGGAATGGTATCTGCACACACACCTTTCTCCCAAACTACACCTCTGCAGTGATAATCTATCTGAGGTGTAGATTTGTTGATGTTAATACTGGGGCTGAAAGTCCACACGAGGCAGATATATTTTTAGTGCTCTTTGAATTTTATGAATACCTGAACCACATGCTTTAGATCCTGTTTCTTGAGGTATTTAAATACTTGTCTAAAGTAGAATAATATAATTTAGTGTTAGATTATGTTATATACGTGTATATATATTTACATATATTTACCATACAATACCCATACACACACACATATAAATTGCTTATATGATTATATGCACATTGCTCATGAATCCAAGTGAAAAGATAAGTGAAAAGTCTCACATTTGAGGAAATTGAAGGTGTAGTCTTTCACAATTCCATTGTTCTAATGCTTTGACTTTTATTCTGAATGTAGAAGTATTTTAACAAGTTTCAGTTTGAAAAAAATATTTTTTCAATGCCCCTATGATGTGCTGTTTCTTTATATGATCCGTATTCTGCTTAAAGGGAAGTTTTCTAGGCTATGATTACCCAAAATATCTGTTACATTCATATGATCTTTATGGAAATACATCATATAACAGAGGGATACTGCTGCAGTATTTGTTTTTACTTCTCCCTAGCAAAAGCACACAACAATTTTGTGCAGTGTTTTTAAATGAGGACAAACCCATAGCGCAGGTCTGTAAGCCACAATTCTGTGTTTTATCAGAAGACAAAATATGAGAGGGTAAGTGAGCTTTCAAGGATTTTCTGCAGTCTGTAGGACAGTATAAAAGAGACAGTGATAATAATTAGCCTTTTTAAATAATTCCTCATATCCTTAAGCACATTATGGAAATTTACAGTACACATCAGATGTCTGTGGGGGTATGTGCATGTACATGCATGTATGGGTAAGTGAGAGAGTAGAGAGAGGTTTCCAGTTGTTTTTTCATGGGTGCATTTGTTACTGAGCTGAAATGGTGGAGCAATTTGTAGTCGTGTCAGTCACTTTTTGTGGGAAGCTCAATGAACACATGTCATTAGGTGCCACACAATTTCCTTGGCTTGTATGGAGATCCTCTGTAACACCATTCATGATATGTTTTTAAAGATTATAGCATTCTTCTCTTTAGAGGTACTAATGTTTGGTTAATCTTAACCAATCCCAAATATTCCACCACTCCCATCCTACCACTGCCAAATAAGCAATCAAAAAACCTTTTCTTCTCATTGCAAAACTAATGTAATTCCATTATTATGTTAATCAGTAACACATACCAGAGGACAATAAGGTGATGGCCACTTAAGGATTCCAAGCTTTTCACCAGAAAATAAAATTATAGACTCAGGTTCAGGTAGGAAGGCTCCTTTAAGATCATCTAGTTCAAACCCCTCTCCCATAGGCAGGGACACCTATCACTACACCTAGTTGCTCAGAGCCCCATCCAACCTGGCCTTGAAGACTTCCAGGGAGGGGGCATACACACTTTCTATGGGCTACCTCTTTCAGCACTTCATCATCCTCTTAGCAAAGGTGTTTTTTCTAATGTTTCATCTAAACCTACTCTCTTTCTGTTTGAATCCATTACCCCTGGTCCTGTCACTACATGCTCTCATAAAATGTCCCTCTCTGTTCCTTAGACTCCCTTCAGGTACTGAAAGACCACTATTTAGTCCCCCCAAAGCCTTCTCTTTTCCAGGCTGAAGAGTCCTAATTCCCTCTGCCTTTCCTCCTAGAAGAGGTGGTTCATCCCACTAATCATCTTGATGGCCCTCCTCTGGACTTGCTCCAGCAGGTCCATGTCCTTCTTGTGCTGGGAACTGCAGAGCTGATGCAGCACTGCAGCTGGGGTCTCACCAGAGACAGAGCAGAGGGGCAGAATCCCTTCCCTTGCCCTGCTGGCCACACTGCTTTGGATGCAACCCAGGATTTTAATTGGCTTTCTGGGCTGTGAGTGCACATTGCTGGGTCATGTCCAGTCTCTCACCCACCAGCACCCCCAAGTCCTTCTCAGCAGGGCTGTTCTCAATCTGTCCATGCCCCAGCCTGTGTTGATACCGGAGGTTGCCCTGGCCCAGGTGCCATTCCTTGCACTTGGCCTTGTTAATCCTCATGAGATTCCTGTGGGCCCACTCCTTGTTCAGGTCCCTCTGGATGCCATCCCATCCTTCAGGTATGGTAGCAGCACCACTCAGCTTGGTGTCACCCTCAAGTTTGCTGAGGAGGGACTTGATCCCTTTGTGTCACTGATGAAGATATTAAATAACACTGGTCCTAGTACAGGCTCCTGAGGAACACCACTTGTCACTAATGTCCATTGGCACTGTGAACCATTAACCACTACCCTCTGGATGCAGCTGTCCAACCAATTCCCTATCCTCATTGAACAGTCCACCAATCAAATCCTTTTTCTCCAGTTTAGGGAGAAGGTTGTTGTGAGGAACTGTCACAGCTTTCACAGCCTCGTTGTGTGAGATTATGGGATTGACTTCCAGTTTGAACAACCACATATCCACAGATTTACTGTGCATATAATAGCTGTTTGTCTAGCATTTTTTGACACCTGGACTGTCAGTAATTACCACCTAGGATATCACCTTTAGAGAAAAGGATTCTGGAGGATAAATCAAGCATGTTCCAGAAATGTGCCCTTGGAGAGCGTCTGGGGCATGCTGCGCTGTGCTGGCTCTTTCCTTACCTAGTCAAAGGTGGAGAAAATGATCTTTCCCATCTGTCTGGTATGTGTGAAATATTGTGCCCAGTTTGTGGTTTCCCAGTCCACATAGCAAACTCCATTCCATATGAGGAAAGGCTGGGGCAGTTGGGTCTGCTAATCCTGGAGAAGAGTTTTCAGAGGGATCTATTTTCTATCTACAGCTACCCAGCAAGAAGAAAAGCCAAACTCTTTTCAGATGTGTGTAGGGCTAGGACAGGAGTGCAAATGGCACTGTTTGAAACGCATGAAAATACAAATATTCTTGATGTAAGACACTGTTTTTTGATCAAACATGAGGTTGGTCAAACACAGGACAAGGTTATCCAGTGAATCTGTGGGATCTCTGCCCTTGGAGTTGTTCAAGATTAAACTGGACATTGTCCTGCACAACCTGATTTGAATAGACCTTCTTTGAATAGAAGGTGGGCCCAGAGAACTTTTGAGGTCCTTTCAGTCAATGTGGTTGGTTGTCTGATTGTCTGATTCACTGAGTCCCTTCTTCCCCATGGCCCTTGTGCAGTTCCATAAAATATCCTTAATTTTGGAAAATGAGATTAACAGATGGTAGAAGTAGCTGTAAACTGGGAGTTAGGCTATACATTCAATTCTCACAAGTGGTGTGGAATGCATGTCTCCTGTGTCTTATATGGTGCTTTAACTACTGGGCTCTTGGATAAAAGAAGTGAACCATCTCTCTCCTTCTGAGACCTGTCTCTTTGCTTAATTTACTGTTACTTGCAGTGTCTCTAAATGAAGTGTTCTGTTCCCAGTTCACCCAAACACTATTTTTTATTATTATTTCTCATTTCTTTAAGAAGAAACCTGTTTAATTTAGTTCAGGCTGAGCCAGCATATTTTTTAAAAAAATGCTCTGGTTTGGCAGCTACATGTGAGTGATTCTCACTGCCCTTAAAAAGGAATAGAAAGTTCAGTGGCTTCATTCCCAATTTATGGGCCAAGACAGTGGCTGGGAAGGATTGTTTTACAGCTTTAGACTCCAGCCCAGGGACTGAATTTCATTCCAGTTTATCCTCTGCTTCATGCTCACGCTACATCCAATCTTCATAATTTTTTATAGAGACGAAAACAACCAAAAATTAAAAAGATTAAAGTACAAATCACCATTGGCAACCTACCTAGAACTTAAATAGAAATATCCCTCCTTTGATTGCTTTATGCACTGAAAACAGATAGAAAGCAAATATCTAAGTGCATTTCACATTTCTACTTGTTGTTCACAGATTTTCCAGAAACAATCTAGAAAATTCTAAACTAGAAAACTTCTAATCTAGATTTCTTTTTTCCCATGTGAAATCATACAAAATATCAGTTCCAACATGCATATATACCAGTATTCTAGAGCTATTTATTATTTTTTTTATTATTATTATTATTAGTAGTAGTAGTAGTACTACTACTACTACTACTACTACTACTACTACTACTACTACTAAATGTTTTAAAAAGGAGGATTAGAGGCTGAGTTAAAATGGTAGAAAAAGTGTGCTACATGGACATGTGCTCCAATGGGAATTGACCATGTTTCCTGTGGCCTCAAAAGAAAGCCTAGGAGCTCCATTTGCCATTTCTGGAAGCTCAAGGCCATTTATTTTATGCTTTAAAAGCCTTGAGCAGAACTCCTTTCGGGGAAGATGCCAAATAGATATGAGAGGACTCTTCCTTCATAGAAGTACTGGCCAGGGGTGCACCTCACTGCTTTGAAATTGGTTTTGGTACATGAGACCAAAGTTGGCAGCAATGAGGATTTAGGAAGGCTTCAAGCCTGGCATTGTAAGGTTCTTGTTTGATGCAGCACAGACTGAGGAAGGTACAGGTAGCAGGGGGAGTGGCTGAGATGTGAGGACACCATTATGCCTTGACACAACTCTGCAGATCAAGATATGAGGTACCTTCATACAAAACTACCAAGAGTTTCTTGGTGGGCTTTAAACACAGTGAACTAGGGATTCTGGCTCCAGAGAGGGAGCCAGAAAAAATCCCTCCAGAGAGGGATTTTGGAAAATCTTCAGCACTGCAAACTGAAGCAAATCTGCTGAACTCTTTGCAACAGCAATGGAACTGCTATCTCCATGTGCTGAAGGAACAGTTCTCTAACACTTCAATTCCTATGACTGGCAATAGCTCCTTGGACAAGTAAACCATTTCTCATCAGTTTTCACAACTATAGAGCACAAATAAGAATACTACTTTTTTTTTTTAAGGAGTTTTTGAAGTCTGCACACACTAAAAATTTCATAAGAGTCGGTGTTGAATTACATAATACTGTCTTTTATGGACACTTTGATAGATTTTGGTATTATATTTAAGTAAATGCATCCTTGATGGGCCAGACATAACTTAAAAAAAAATAAGTTTTAAAAAAACACCCAAACAAATCAACTGAAAAAAAATGAAAAAAACCCAAAACCTAACAACTTTTCCTTCTATTTTTTCATTTTGCGCTAAGAATTTATGTTATTACAATTTATTTTGTCTTTTTCTCCCAGGAGAAATACACACAAACCTTCTGAATTCATGGAGTGTGAGAGCTATTTTGACTGGAATAAATTTTGTAGAAATTTTTCTAGTGATGTCGTAAGTTTTCTTTTATTCATTTTCTTCTAAGAATGCTGTAATTCTGTGGACCTTCCCTGGGAAACTGCTGAATACTTTCACATTCCTGCCACATATCAGACTTGGCAAGAATACAGGCAAAGTTTGGTGATATCTCTGTATCTATTCACACCAACACAAAGAGACTTTAACTAATAGGAAATATTTTGTTTATAATTGTCGTATTAAATAGGTTTTTTCTAAATTTTGTGTTAATGGACATTAATTATCAACAATTGCATGAAGTCTGAATATTTGTGTAAAATGTGTTTAACCTTCAAAAGTACTGACCACTGTGACAAGAATGTAATCAGAGTTTGAAAAACATGGAAAGATTTAGCTGGAGAGCACTTCTGTATGTGCCAAACTCCACGTACATAAGCCTGTACTTTGTGCTTGGCCAGGCTGGGGTCCTGGTGCTCAGCACCTTGCTAGATCAATACCTCAGGAAGGACAGATTACCATTAATTCCTTCCTAAGTGAGGATGTCTTGTCTCAGCTGCAGCTCTGCCTGGCCAGACCTGTCCTGTTAAACAACTTCAATTCGTGAAGATGCTTGGCTGAACAACAAAAAGCTCACACCTGCTTTCCTTCATGGCCATAATGTCCTTTTCTGCTGCCACTCTAACACCAGGGCTTCCTGCAGCCTCTCTGTCTGTTTTTGCATTGTCTCACTGTGGGGAAGGTGGGAAGCAGGCTAGCAGGAGCTGCAGCCCTGGATGGACTGGAGAAAGCTTGGCTGCCAATCACCCCTCTCTTTAAGCTATGCTACCCTTATTCAATAGAGGTAATGGGTCCAGTGGGCAAGTAATAGGTCCAGTGGGTCTATTACACATTTTTATTGAAAAGCAAAATAAATAGCCCTGTAAAACTCACACACTGCCCCAGGGCTACAATAATTTATGCAGCTTCTTTTTTCCTTCTTTTTCTCTTTGCCTTTTACAGGGTTGTTTTAGTGAACCTTTCCAGAATGGCAGGTAAGAGCTTTTGAGAATTCATCACCAGTTGTCTGAATAAGACAGCATTTAAAATACTGCATGTTATGTGGAGAACTGTGTCAGGCTTTTTTTTTATTATACACATGTGTAGTACCAAAGCAGATCACATATTACTCAGCTAAACTTGTTTAATAGAAAGGGCGTAAAAATCAAAGTATGTATAGTATCAGGTTTACTTTCCAGAGAGAATGTGTTTTTCCACAAAACTAAGTAAAGAGTAATTTACCACTCCAACAAGCTGGGAAAAGGAGAACATTCTTTCCTAAACAGCTACAATTATGCATTTGGCAGGCAGTAGTAAAAAGTAATTCTGCTTTCCTTCTTAGCCCATAATAAATCTGTACCTGGGACTGATTAGAGAGCAACTGGAGAGGTGCTGCTTTTCTTTCCAAGGTCTATCGATGATTTTTTTCTTTTGTTTGTTCTTTCAGAACATGTTTTAACAGTGGAATTAAGACTGTCTCACCATCTTTGTAGTTGTGTCCCACTTCTTCTTAATTTGTCAAAGTACAGATTTCTTATAGGTGGAGTAGAGAAGAAACCCCAATGTTAGAAAATCAGGATGATATTCTAAAGGACATGATAGAGGAAATAATCCTTATGGCAATCCCTTTATGCTAGCATAAATCTATTCTTTCTTGAGTATCATAGGACCAGTATTTTAAATTGTGCATTGTCTGCTCCAAGCCTGATCCAGATGGTGTAGCACAATATGGAAATGCTGCACCTTTAAACTCTTTAGAGAACACTTAGCTATGCAAGGTAAGCATAGCTTTGCTGTACCAAACTAAATGACTCACTGCACTTCAGCTCTGTCTCTTAAACCTGTTGCTTCGTTAATGACTGCATTAAGCATCTTTGGAAAAATTTACCTTTGCAGTGAGGAAAAATCCCTTACCTACATTAATTAGAAGGTAGCATATGCCCAAGACCAAAAGAAAGACAGACATATTTTCTAAAATTCTCTGTTCATTTTTGTCCTTACTGTTAACAACTTGGATAGTCTCATTACCAGGTGTCTGTTGTGCAGGATGATTTTATCTCAAACAGCTGCTTTCCTTTTCTATTTCACTCATGAGAGCAATGAAAGAGGAAAAAAAAAATCAATTTAAAATAAATAAATAACCCTTCCTAAATTCAATAGAACACTTTAGGCCGAGTGCTTGAGACAGATGTTAAGGAAAGAGAAAACACAGCCTCTTTATGATTTACTCCTTCCCCTCTCACAAAATTGTCATTAACACCTAGAAATTGGGAGACAGTAGTAATTATTTCAGACTGCAAAACAGTGAATAAAACTTTATTGAAAAGCTCCTGCTAAGATTAGTTCTCAGCTGGAAACTCAGATTGCCTTGTGGACAATGCCATGGGATAACATGCATGAGAAGAGATGCAGTGGTGAAACTAAACAGGTATCCAGCACATGGGAAATAAAAGGATAGTCCTGGGACTGTATCAGTGAAATGTCTTGTGTTCTGTAGTGCTCTGCTCATGCAGAGAGGGTTTAGAAGAGGCAGCTGATGGAGGAGAGTGGAAGAGGAAGCTATTAAAACAGACAGTGTGGAAAGTTAATTACTTGAGCTTAAACCAGAAGACAAAATTTAATAAAGAGGAAATCTGTCTTTATGGTGGTATTTTTCTGAAGTGTTTGGTGTTCATATTCTAGGGAAAGCCACCAAGCTAATAGTCCTGAAAGGTGACATGTCTCCTGGCTGTAAAACTCTAAGAAGGTGACCTGTAGAAGACTGGCTTCCATACCAAGCTCAGCCTGAAAAACTTCCCAGAGAGATGCAAAAAGATGCAGGTTACTCTCAGCAGTCCTAAATTCCAAGCCTAAATTCTTAATATTTCTTCTAGGCAAACCTCTTGTTTGAGGTGTTTTTCTGGCTATTTAAATTATCAGGAACCTCAGAGGCACCGTGCTTTCTCTGTTGGCAAGAAATACAGGGGACCTTGGTGGAATGCAGCTGAGATAAATTTAACTCCCTCTGCTCATTCAGCCTAGGAAGCCTTACCGGAGACAGTGATGCAAAGTGGTCTTTTGTCTGCTAGGGCTTGGGCTGCACTGTCAGTGCTTTACTGTGTGAGCACAGCATAAGCAGCCTGATTACCTATTGTGAGTCTTTACAGGACAGATTTCCTTCTGTCTGTATGGGGTAATGACTGCGCACCACTATTTAGGAATGGTAGAGAAGCTAAAGCAATAGGAGTGCTACAGGCAGGCAGAAGGAAGTCCCTGAAGAACAGAGGACTTACAGATGGACTAGGGAAATTCAGGTCTAATGTCTGGATTTAATTTAATTTTTATGCTGTTGTTAGAGACAGCCTGGAGTTTCTCTAAAGAATAAGCAAAGATACTGTCCTTTTACACTCCCAGGAGCGTAATCTTAAAAAATGTCTTCACTGTTTTTCCAGTGGCTACAGCCTCCCATCACATTGAGTTACCCTGTATAGTGAGGACATGTGGGGGGGATTCAGCCCTCTGGCTCCAAGTGAAATTGGTACTGGTTGTCTCTCACCTTCCACTCTTAAAAACACTTGACAATTTGACATTCTCACTGCTAAATGAAACTGACAGAGGCTCATCAGCGATAGGACATTGTTATCAGCCCTGGCAGAAATCATACCAAGAGCCTTATGCGAAGTGATGACTTGCATTTACTTCCAGCAGGATGAATGCAATTCGGTGTCAAGTGTTCCCAGTGTATGACTAGGGAACAGTGAGGAAGTTACTTAAAGAACTTGTGTTCTTCCTGCTTCCATCTCAGTCATCTTGGAAGTAGATTGCAAATTGTTTAAACCCTAAAATACTGCAGAGTAAATGTCTCGTTATTACACTGTAGTTTGATATGACTTGGAAAAAAAACCTCTAATATGGTTCAATGATTGTTTTCAGATGTTGGTCTTTATCAGACTCAAGATGCTGGGCAAAAGATGAAGGCAAATTGCTAGTACCGTTCTGCTTGCCAATAATTCCTTCTTTCTTACTTTTTTTTTTCTTTCTCTCTTTCCTTCCTTTCTTCCTTTTTTCTTTTTTTTTTTTTTTTATCCAGTTGTATTAATGAGACTAGTTGAGCAAGGCACACTGCCCCCACATATCTGGGACAGGCATACAAACCCTGCCTTTGGCAGAGAGAAGGAAAGCAATTCACATCTGAGGGCTATAAAAAGCCAAGCTGAAAAGAATTCTGTCAAGTCAGAGCTGAATTTTTCTTGCAGAAGGATTTTCCTTTCCCTCTACTACTGCCACCCAGCTCTTTTTAAATGGTCCAGGATTGGACCATTTGGCTGTTTAATATCTCAGAGTTCCAGGGTCTGGGGCTGTTGGGAGTTAGAAGGGTTTTATTGATGCCAGCTGATGATGCTCTCATCAGGTGAATGGAGGTGTATTGACAGCCCTTGGCTGTGTGACTCAGAGACATTCAGGTTCCTCATGGAACAGTGACCTTGGAGAAAAGTGTATGAAGAAATTAACACAAGAATTTCAAAAGGGTTAGGTTTCCATCCCTGTCATCTTATTTTGTGATACTCACATAAGAAATAAAGAGATAGGTTAAAAGTTTTCCACTCATTTCCCTGTCACTGTGCATGCCTGCTGACAAAAATAAGTAATATAGCATTTGACTAAAAAAAAACCTGACTGAAAGTAGGGCCCTCTCTACTTAAAAAGAGACATTATCATGTTGCATAAAATGAATTGCTGTAAAAACCTTAACTCAGAAAGTGAAGGTTTTTCATCTTCCTCTTTACTAACAAGAGGTTCTGGTTTTGGTGCTTTTAACCCTTAATTTAAAATGCATTTCTAAAATAGAGGTATATTATTTGAAAGGGCATCTCAATAACAGGAAAACAAGAGCCAAAAAGACCCTCCCAAAGAAGAAGCCATCTACTGTTTTTTATTTTTTGTTTTGTTTTTTTTCTGAACATGGAAACTGCAGCAAAGGCTATGGGTAGGAAAGAAAGGATGAGGCCTTCAGATTTGTCTCTTGCTATAGCTGCAAGTCTCATGGAAGTCCACCAAGATATGGTTCTCTGGTGGCCAAATCTTAGTCCTTGGAGCCTCAGAAATGCAGAACCACTAAGTTCTTCTTCATTTCCTTGGCATCCACCGGGAGAAGCTCGAGTAACACTAACCCAAATAAACAGGTGAGAGAGTGCTTAACTGTTACCCACATTATCCTTTATTTTTTCCTTGTTTTTTAGGTGTGTGGTGCTGTAGGAAACACCTGCATGGGGCTCTGGTCTCTTTCTACCCAGCTGACTTTTTTCAGCCATGCACTGGCTTGGGGTCAGCCCTCGCAAGCAGGTGTTTTCCTTCAGAATAGCTTTCTTGTCTGCATCCAAGTGGATCACAAGGGCCGAACTTCACTGCCGGAGGTCACAGGTCAAACACGGCAGCACGGGGTCCCTTGGGTACTGTGCTTACCAGGTGTTTAATATTATCAGAGGTTATTTGCTGAAACCGTGATAGAGTGTTCTCAGCGATTCAAAATAAATTTAACGAGAACAGTTTTAAAAGCCCCCACATTAGAGGATGTCTGTTCAATGGACAGAGAGGTTAAAGTTAATTCGATCAGGCATATGTACTTTCTCCAAAAGGGAACATATGCACTCAGCGGCTTGGCCCCATTTGTTGCAATTTTGGGTCTCATTTCCATTTGCAAGAAAGATAACTACTTGCATATGGAAGCAATAAATAAGAGAAGTCATTAACATTTCTCTAATTTAGGGGAAGAAAAAAAAAGTCTTAACGAAGTAATATCTTTGCCAGGGCAGACAGAAATGTAAATTGGAGATTGGAAGGAAACCTATTAAAGGAATTGCTATGTTACTAGTCTTTTTTAATCTAATGAATTTATGAATTGCCACTTGTTAGGTCATAGACTTCGTTAATTTCCTATGTGTTTAGTTAAGGAGAGAAAGTATGGGGCAGGAGGAAGGAGGGGTGAAAGGAAAATGCTTGTGAACAATGAACCTGAGCAAATATTTTTGTACAATGTGTTAAGGCTATTAGGTTCAAAATTTGTGATTAAAACCAGCTATATTTAGAAAAATCTGAGAAAGGTTGCTCTGTACATCTATTGAACAGAACAATAGAAGTTTTAAAAACTTTTCCTGCGCTTATTTTTTCATATTCATATGCCCTTGAAAGTTGTAAAGGGTTTAAAGGTTGTGACATTTGCTGAATAATTTTATTGAAAACAAGAAAAAAATGTAAGAAAGTAGTATAACATTATGGTGCCAATTTACTAGTCACATATCTATGGGCAATACTCTCAAAAGTCATAGGTAATCGGATACCTCTTGGGCTTTCTTTGCTGCAAAGCATGAAGAGGAATTTTCGTTCTCTTTTTTCCTGTGGATTGCAGAAGCTAAAATAGATTCTGAACCTTGGTTCTCGAGAATCTTAGTACCCAAAGGTAGGAATTCTTTCTAGATTTTTTTTTTTTTTTAAAGTCAGCCTTTATTTTGAAGGAAACAACAGGAGGACAAACACCAAAAATATTAGAGTAAGCCAAGAAAAATAAAGCCCTGTTATCTTCTGTATAATTATTCAACACTGTTCAACAGTGCTTTGTGCAGAGGATATAATTTTGCAATCCCACCCTCTCAATGCACTGAAAAGGTAATGCACTGGTCCTACTTCCATCAATCATTGCAGGCCTTCCCATGGAGCCCTGTCCTGACACACGTAGCGTGAATGGATGATGCCAATTCGGTGGCTCTTTAAAGTGTATGACTTGGAGATAGCAGAGCTAGCAACTGCATTGGAAATTGCTCCCTAAACATGCAGCAGCTTTCCCTCCCAGACGGGCAGCTGAGTGAGCAGCATACTGAGCCTGCTGGGTAGCTGCAATTTCCTTCAGTCGTGGAGGCAACCAAGTCTTGAAAGCAATTTCTGAGTTGGCTGGGTTCTTGGGTGTTAATGAAAAATGTTCAAATAGCAGCATGTTGAGGTGCCAGGTGGCTACTTTCTCATCTCTGGGGGCTGTGGGGGAATTAATTGTAATAGTATCCCTTCTGAATGAGGCAGCAAGAATAGACTGAAAAATAAGTTACACACATATGTGTGCATGCACAAGCGCTTGCACACTCTTGGAAATTCAAACCAAACCTCGATAAGTTTAGAAAGCCCCCACTGCACTTTACTTCAGTGTAAATCTGTGCTTCTGAGTGATGCTTCTGGCTCCACCCAGACCTCTCGAAATGAAGAAAAAACCCAAAACACCCAAACAAAAAACAATCCAAACTCAAAACAAAGGCAGGTTTTGTTGCATTTCTGGCATAAAAGGAAACAGGAACTAATGAAAATTGAACTAAAATATCTGTTCTCAAGAGGCCCATGTCTGCATTCTTGAGGTTTCAGATAGTTTGGATAAGCTCTGTACAAGTATTTGAACTTTTTGGTAGGTCTTCAAACTGAACCTCTGAAGCTCATGATGTTCACAGGTGGCTTGCCACTTTTGTGCCATGGAGCTGGACTCAGTCTGCTTTCTCAGGCCCTTGATACTGAAAATATTTACAAGGTTTGAAGAATCCAGAGAAATCATGAGTGTGTCCTTTGGGTTTATTTCACCACTACAAGGGAAAATTTTTCTGCTAATGAATTAGTCATCAAGAAATTAAACAGGAGTTGTTCAGACACAAGTCTAAGCCAGAGAAGATCTAACTTTGCAGTCAGGTCCTGTTACTGACCTCCTATGGAAGTTAAGCCACTCTGAACATCACTAGTGTGTTTGCTAAAGGGGAATATCTGTGTTACAGCAATGAATTGGTTATTTGTCAGATAGTATGGAAAGGAGCACATCAGAAAGCCTACAAATCTATTAATTCCAGAAGGATGAGTAAAATACTGTAGTTTTAGTTGGCTAGTCCTAGGTACAATCCAAGAAGGAAATTCTTAGGAATCCTAATGGACTTAAGTTACTACTTTGCTTGGTGCTCAGTAATGTTTCAAGCAGCTTGGATTTTAAACCACATGAAAAATATGCCACCCTGCTGTTTCCACCAACGTGAGCCAACAACTGAAGATACTACATCTAATTTGTGTGCCAATAATACATTAATTATTTATGTTTTCAATTGCATGTCATACTAACTTCCATGTGTAAAACTGAAAAATATAAGCATACACCCTCAAAGAATTATCCATGTTTTTCTTAGAGCAGGCACTGTATCTTTGAAAGAGACACCTTTCCCCTTGACCTCAGTGGAATAATTCCCAATGAAATGTGTGTGAGTCAGAGTGGGAGTCCTTTTCCTCTTCTGAAAACAAGCAGGCTACAGTAAAACCTTCTGAAGCTGTATAAAGTCAGAGGCACGACTGATGCTGTAGATTATGGAACCACTTGGGACTAATGACTATTAACACCAGCACTGGAGCCAGTGTGATGGCCTGAAAATAAGTTAAATATGTCTGTGTTTAAATGAGAAAGGAAGTGAATCTGAGGTGAAGGGGCTTTTAAGATAAATTTCCTGGGCTTTGATAACATTGAAAGTTTTCAATGGCTAAAGTCTGGAGACTTAAGAAGCAACTCTTTATCTAACTTAGAAGACACCCGCAAAATTATCCACATGTGAAGCCTTAGCTTCAGTGTCTTACATGATCTTACATAAGATAATTTCTAAGGAAGGCCAAAGGCACAGTGGAAAAGACTTTTTGCTCTTGCATATCATGGCCTAAAAATATTAGTTGAGAATTATGAGAGATACCTGAAAATTTTTGGGTTTTCTTCTAATTTGGACTTCAGGAAGAATGACCCTTCAATGTTGTAATTGTAAAGGTAAAATCTACCTACTATAAATAGAGCATTTTGATGGGTTAGTTAGATTTCAAGCACTGAACTCAGCAAAACCTGTCCTTCATCACCTATCCTTCTACTCTGAAAGTAACATATATTCCATATATTTAGAATAAGTAAACATCTGTTACATTTATGCTGAGGTATGTGAGTTTATGAAGATACATTTAAAATATTGTAAAATTACTTTATTTTTCTGTTGCATATTAAAGTACTTCATGGAAGTTTAGATTATAAAGTATTATCACAATCCTAATGCCATGCTACACCTTTTAAGTAAGAGGAAAAATGATGACTTTTGTATTGTTTTGTGTGTGTTCTAGCCAGTCATGTCTTTTCCATTTGTTGCCTCTCTACTACCTCTACTTCTCTATCTTACAAAAGAGATGAATAATATATATTCTTTCTTTTCCATATCAACTACCACTAATCTAATAATGAATTTCTTTGCTGTGATGCATTAACACTGAAAAATAATCTTAGTATAAGAAGGAAAAAAAAATCCCAGTCCCTCAGGAGATCGATGGTACAAAAATATAGGAAAAAGAAAACTCTTTTTTAATTTTTCCAGAATACAAATGCATTAACTTTTTTATTTCTTTTTTTTTCTGACAATTACTGGTAGCTGTACAGTTTGCAAAGCTCTGGGCATGCACATATATGTTTAGTTTCTTACTACTTAAGCAGTTTCACAAACAGAAGCATTGTACAGTTGCAGTATTCTAAGCATGAGTTAAAATAATTTTAAAACCTGTTCAAATAATTTGCAAAGACCTACTCACAGATATGAATTACCATATTTTGACATTTACTGAAGATAAGAGCATGGAAAGAGGTAGAGATGGGGCATATCTATTGCATACCTGTGACTGGCACTTCAAATAGCATGTAGCTCCCATGAATGAAACTGGTCCTATCTTCTGTGTCATCATCTTGAAATGATTGTTTCTAAAATGAGATTGAAAAGAGCAATCTAAATTGTACCTACTAATTATTTGAGGTGAACTGAGCAGTTGTAGTTTAACATAAAGCCTTTTTTTTGCTGGTCCAAATCCAGTGGTCCAAAAAAGAGCCTTTACACTTCTTGCTGCCTACACCTCCATCTGTTGTGCCATTTGTTTTTTAGAAGTGGTCTCCATTGGTTTAGTTGACTAAATGTAAGTGCTCAGTGCTATTTGTGATATTCTAATGCATGCAAAAAATCCTCATGGCTGGTAGAAACATTACAGGAACTCTGGGACACATATGACCCCTAGAGATGGAGGCCAGGTGATATAAGCTAGGGTATCTCAGGGGATAGTAGAAAGAAAACTGTATTTAGACGAATACAGTTTAAAACCTGTATCATCAAACCCACTTGGAAACTGCAAAGGTCTTCCCAAAGTCCTGTGTCTTATCTGCAGTTTATAAGCTAACATTTTGAATACTATGGGGTGTCTCATACAGTGGCCAGTGACAGCATTTGGGAGCACAAATCTTGTCCTCCAGAATTACTGAAAGGATTAACAGGGTTAAATTTATTAAAAAGAAAAATAAATTCTCACCTTCTAGCACTCAGCCTAAAGTGGACTCTTGCTTTTTCATCAGTTGAAAATTCCTCTAGATTTTTTTGCATCTAATCTTAGATGCCTTGTAGTAACCAAAACATCTGCATGAGGCTGGCAGAAGTGGTATGGGATGCACACAGTCCTGGTGACCCATCAATTACTGCTCCATTACTAGAATGGCAACTGGTGTCTTTATCAGGAGGGATGCTCTGCATGGGTTGACCACAACCATGTCAAAGGGTGAGCTATGTATTGAGAAAAAAGGATTGTACTGACTACAGTGTGAGCACAGATACCAATCTAGGGATGCCTGCATTTCAACACCTGTTTGTTTCAGATGGATTCCTGCCCCAACTCCCCTCAACTGACTGGGAGGTTGTTCCAGCACAAGGATTTGCTTGTCTTCAGACTGCTACCAAAGTTTTGCCTTGAGTTTCAATCCAGAAAATACCGGTCCTCTGGTGATCACAAAGATGTTTTAATTATGGACCTAGATTTAATTGTCTGACATCGCTAGAATTGTTCATCAATTTGCAGGAATAAACCTGTAAAACTCATTTTTACTTATTTTGTTGTAGGCCAGGCCTATTTCTGATATCACATGAACAAGATGCCAGAACAAAAAAATCTTGCATCAGCTGAGGTGGTTCAGTGATTTGCGATTTGGTTTGAAAAATCTTGTTGTCCAACTTCAGTAACTGGGAGAGGAGTTTCTAATATTTTTTAGTAAATTGCCCCCTACACAGTAGAAAGTACAACTTGATTGTTTATCTCTTTATGCTTCCAGCTGCCAGTGCTATTTTGTGTTTCAATGGTAAATAACAATTTTATTAGCCTTCTCTGTGGAGACTTTTGGTCATTTATTAGTGACATTCCTCCATACAAATTGTTGAATAGTATTTGTATGTTTCCATGGACCCATTTGCTGTCAATTGATTTCACATTCAGACCATCTGTAATGACTCATTTGTTAGGTCCACAGTCTCATTATTTGAATGGACTACTTGTATTGATATCATTAGCCTTGAACAACCTCAGTAGTCCTGTTCATGGTCACGAGCTTTTAAGTTATAAGCTCAGTTCTTATCAGTGTTCATCTGTCAGATTTTCAGTCAGTTCTGATTAGTCTCAGGTAAAAAAAAAAAAAAAAAAAAGGCAACACAGCAACAACCCTCCCCCCTGCCCCCAAGATGCTGAACAACAATTATGACACAATCTTACTGGCCATGATTCCTTCTTTGTCACACATACAGACAGTCATTTCCATGTCAACAGTCCATGAGCATTTTATAATGTCTGAAATGCTTCTAAATATGAATTACATATCAGAAAATTATTAATGACATTCTTGGCATTCCATTAATGTTATTTATTATTTATCGTGTGTGAGACGGAACTGCCTAGAGGCCTTTGCAAAGGATCAAGGGCCCGTTGAGCTAATCTCTTGCTAGGAATATCAATCCAGATGGATGAGCAAATGCAGGAGCACATGGCAAACAGCAAAACCTGTTTGTCAGTTCAGCATTTCAGCCTGCAAAATAGTGCCATAGCACAGAGGCAGTGGCACAGTTCATGCTAACTGGCACCATCAGCTGTCACAGCTGAAAGGACACAGACTGAACAAAATCAAGCTGTGTTTAGACTTATTTACTATGAATTGCCTCATCTGTTCCTTGGCCTGAATGATCATGTTTTCTTAAGAAGGCTTTGAGGGTAGGAGGAAGTCTATGGTTCATTTTTGAACCTGCAATATAGAATCAGAGTGTGGCTGAGTAGAATAATTAGACTGGGAAATGCAAAATTCATCCTTTGTGCCATATTATTGCCCATTATCTTATAGACCTCTTAATTCTGGTGAATTAAGAAACCAATGATAATGTTGTGCTGCACTCATTTTGTGAATCACAGAATCTCATAATCACTCAGATAGGTTGGTCTATCTATCTGGCATCATCAGCCAGATGAACACTGTGGGTCATCTGGTCCAGCCTTATTGTTTAAGCTGGGTCATCCTGGAGCACATGGCACGGGATTGCATCCAGACAGTTCTTCAGTATTTCCCATGTGGACTCTCTTTGACATGGGTGGCATTAAAACACTCTTCAGGTCTCTACCACCAGAAATTCTTTCCACCTGCCATCAATAATGTATTTGTTGATATTTTCTAATTTCATACTCTCCATCTTCACACTGCACTGTCAGGAGAAAAATGACCTGATATTTAGGTCCACCTGATATTTCCTGCCCAGTGACCAGGAAGAGTTGGTGTAAATGCTTTGTTCTGTTGTAGGTCTCTGCTATGAGCTGGGGTCACCTGTATGGGATTTCTCAGTCTTTTTTTTCCTGTGTATTTTATGAAGGATGATGCCTTCCTTTGGGACCATGAGTATTCGTGAACTTTTTATTGACAGGTGGCCTTTGCTTTTCATCTCCTGATCTCCCACATCACTTTTAGCAACCTTTGTTTCATGATGTCAGGAGAATGAAGGGTTAGGGGGCTGGTGATGTCAGATACCAGGAGCTGAAGGGTGGCAAGAGGGCTGCTATGTGAGGCTTTTGCCAAAAGCCACAGTCTTTTATTAGCCATCAAAGTTTCTCCCTTTAGACTGCTTATGCTCAAAGGCCTCTGAAAGCAGCCCAGAAAATACAACTGAAATCAGGAAATTTCCAAATGGCAACAAGGCCCAATAGCCAAATAAAATAAATGAGCTGGCCTAGGAAATCCTTATAACTTGCCACCCAACAACAATAAACTAGCCCTACAACACACAAACTAGAAAGGAAACAAAGAAGTCTTTTAATTATTTACAGTAGTCTTATTGTGGCTCAGTAAACATTGGTCAAGGACTAATAAAGTTAGCCTCAGTAAAGTGGGCTTATGCAGCCGTATATAGCCTGTACATTTAACACAACAGCTTTTTTGACTGGTTCCAGCCTTACATAAATAAAACCAATCTAACAGAAAAGCTGTTAACCTGGGAGATGGTTTTCCACTTACTAGTTTCACTGCAGTTATTTTATAATTAGATATATTCATTAGGAGTTTTTGCCTTACAGTGAGCAGTCAGGGGGACTACTTTAGAGACAGAAATGGTGTGCCAGCAGAAGAAAGCCTCCTGTGGTCAGGACAAGATTGTCCCACTGCATCCAGTGGTTTCTCCCAAGCCCTTGGTCTCTACTCTGAGGTGGCTCCTTGTACCTTCTGGGTGTCCCTGTCTCCTCCCAGAAAATCCCTGGGCAACATGCCTTGTCCCAGGGACAAGGTACATCTGGCATCGAATGTCTCTGACATGCTCTGTGAAGGGCAAGGCAAAAGCAGCAAAACCAAACCCACAATGCCACAAATTCTGAAATGAATATGATTTCCTATTTACTGGAAATAACATTTTACTTTGACCAAGCTAATCTTTTTCAAGAGTCTTTAATAGATTGTTCCTTCTTTTGCATCAAATCTTCAGCCTTAAATTTAAGGCTCTTTTTGGACTTCCTGTTCTTTATCTTCCACTAGTCCAGTTGTCCTTCTGGTTTCATCTTCTGTATTCCCTAAATTGCTGCAGGCCTATGGGTAGGACATGTAAACAAGCTGGTATTCAATTCACCTATCTCTTCTTCACAGAACATGACTTTCTGCAGACCTAGTCCTGGTCTCCTAGTTTTATAGTTGCTAATATTTCCTCCCTTCTTCCACTGCCAAACAGTTAAAAAGTTGTTCAATAACCAAGAAGGGCTGCTTCACTTCACTGCTCGTGGCTTTTGTAGGCAGCATCTGCCCTGTTAAGCAGACAAAGTTATCACAGGAGACAGGGAATTATGCATTGCAAATCAGGAACTTGGTATTACGCAACAATCTAAAAAATATGCAAGTATGGTTTGAATGAGATGCAACAATTGCTGGGTTACCAAACAGATAGGCAGCCAGGAACGTAATTACAAATACAAATAGGAAGAAAGGAAAAGGAAAAAAAAAAAAAGAACAAACCAAAAACCCACAAAAACCATAGGGAAATGTCTTACAATATTTTCTGGTAATCAGTCAGTAGTTTGCTGTCCTTAGCATGGGTCAAAAAAAATCCTACAGGTTAAATTCCATTGGGCTTTATGTTATTTTTTAATAAAAAATAATTTAGACAAAGCCCCACAGGAAAAAAAGTCAACAATGTAGTTATCTTTCAGTATATTCAGATGATAATTGTTATTTGGAGCATAGGATATGCCAGATGGTATCACTTCAGCAGTTTATCTAGATTCCAGTGACAGGCTATATATGATACTGATCACAGAGAGTTTTTCTAACACCCAGCAGAGAGTTTATCATAAACAGTTTTAGCTCTTTTAATAGCCTTTCTCTTAACTAAAGTGTCATTTTCATTGAGTTTATTTAGTACTGCTGTTGCTTTGGCAAGAAAGAGAGGAGCAATATTTTTAAAAAACATTCACATAATAATTTCTAGTAAATCTATGCAGAAAGCATTGACTGTGTCTCAAGTCTAATGTGAAAATACACTTTTAATCAAATGAATGTTATCCCTTTCCATGTTTTGACAGACTTAACAAACTCCAGAAAAAAACAAGATTATTTCAAGGAGAAAATCATGAAATCAATTTCACTTTGTTAAAAAACCCCACCATTTTCATTTCAATGTAATTTATTTGTTTTCTTTTGAAATATTACTTTGTTTGGTTTATTTCCCCAAGGTAACTTAGCAGTGGAAAGGACTTTTTCATCCCAGTAAACCTATTTTGTTCAGGGATTTTTTAGTCTGGTAGCAAAAACTGATTATATGGAGAGGAACTTTAATAAACAAACAAGCATTCATTCTTCCATAACTATTATTATCTGATGTGGTCAATGATATTAATTTATTTATTTATTTATTAATGTATCTATATAAGGATTAATTAATTTATTAAAATATTTATTAATTAATTTTAAATTGGGACAAAAAAGCCTCGATAATGCGGAAAAAAATATTATCTGGAAGCCTTACATGACCTTTGGCTGTTAAGGTGAATCTCCATCAGTATTTTGACTCTGCATATTGGTTTGCCTCCTGTTCCAGATAGAAGCTGGGAATTTAGATTCCCATTTTACAGAGGCATCCTGTTTGGAGGATAAGAATAATATTTAAATTAAAGATATCCTCCCTCCTTAAAATTTCTGCTGGCTGCATTAGTTGCCCCATCTCACTCCTTCTACCTGTGAATCCCATTCAGAGGCTTTGACTCACACCGAGACAGTCTGATTGGTAAGAGAGCAAAGTGATGTTATGAATTCTGCTCTCAGAGAGGGAGCCTGATAGAACACATCAGTTTCTCTAGGTTGTGTTGTACATGTGTATGGCCCTGCTATGCTCAGTACCCAAACACCAATGAAATTTGGAAAGCCAGTTCTTTCCTGAGACAAGACTGCTACCTCTCCTTTTCTACTGCTTTTTCCATCTCCTCATCTTTTGTATGCACCACTTGGAAAATTCTGCTACCAAAAAAAAGGTTAAGCACTATAAAAATGGTATATAACTCAGCTTGTGGATAGATTTTCTTTCCCCTACCTACTTTATAGCAATTCCTGAGGCGTATGACAACAGACCCTCTTCTTTTCTAGTGATTTATGGACAGCATTAGACCACTAGCATATTTTTAGTTCCTCTCTTCACTCTGTGCTCATGTCAACTTGTAAAGATTTATTTCTCTTTCATGCTTTTGCCCAATGGGAGTTAAAAAAACCTGTAGATTTAAGTCTTAGCACCAAAATGATGTGGACAGTGTTCTCTGTCCTAAGTCGGAGAGGAGAGGAGACTCGAGGAAAGGAGAGGAGAGGAGAGGAGAGGAGATCATTTAATCCCCTTCCCTTCCATGTTATTTTAGTTTTTCAGAAATAATAGTGTTTTAGAAGGAAAACAGTCTCCAGATAGGCATTAAATATAACTGTAAAGACTTCTCACTCCTAAAGCTGTTCCCAGTATCTGGCTGTCTGAAGAGAGGGCAGATAATACAGGGAAAATGGTGATAATAAAACTACATAATGCCATGTAATATAAGAATATGTATTCTCCTAGCTGAAGCTTTGTAGTTTGGTGAGATTCTCCAAGGTCAATATTACTGTGAATATTACAATGGCTGGAAATCACTAACTATTCTTCCTGAGCAATTAGTGCTGCTAAATCCCACCTTCATTACCCAAATGAGAATTCCACTGGACTCAGTTGTCTGCTGAGAAAGCAGTTTTTAAAGAGAACTTAGTTTTCTGCATTATTTATCACACAACCGTACAGTTTTAAGGCTATGAGAAAACCAAAATATTTCACAGGTAATATAATAAACTTCAATGCTATGTGCAGTGGTCAGTATTAAAAAAGAAATTCAGCCAATTGTATTTCTTCCACTGAATGTTGTTGGTCTATCACAGAATGAGAACTCAACCAGAAAGAGTGGCTGACCAATTTCTAAACAGAAATAATTAATTCTCAGTTTTAGTTACACTTTCCACAGATTCACTTGGATTTTTAATGAACAATATGTTGAACTTCAAGCAGTGCAGGATATTGTCCTTCTATGAATGTTCTGACCTTGAAAAACTGGCTTTTACAGATTGTTTTTTTCCAAAGAGGGAGGGACACATTTTTGAATGTTTCTCCATTTCTTATCTGAAACTTCTTCTATTCAAAGGAAACTGAAAGATACTGAGGTACAGACATAAGAAAAGGCATCTTCTAAAGGTTTCCATGTTGTCCCAATCCTGTTTTCATGGAATCAGAATGGTTTGGGTTGCAAGGGACCTTCAAATCCATCCTTCAAATCCATCCAACCCCTCTGCTATGACAAGGGACATCTTCTGCTAGTTCAAGTTGCTCAGAGCCCTGTCCAACCTGACCTTGAATGTTTACAGGGAGGGGGAATCTACCACCTCTTTGGACAACCTATTCTAATGTTTTACCAACCTCTTGTAAAAAACTTATTCTTTATAGAGAATCTAAATTGATCCCACTTCAGTTTAAAACTATTCTCCCTTGTGCTATCACACCATACCCTACTAAAAAGTTTTGGCTTGTCAAAAGTGTAATATCACCTTAGGCTGGCATTTCTGTTTCCTGCCTTGGCTGCAGATGCTGAAAGAGAGAGGAGGTACCATTAGAATATTTGTTTTGTATAAGAGGTGAATTAGAAAGTGGAAGATTTGGAATAATTTTGTTTTCTTCAGTGATTTTTGTCTGAATATATTCCCCCTTCCCAGCTCTGTCTTGAAACAGAAGTGTCCTCAGCTGAATAGCCAGAAGTGATTATTCAGTATGAGCTGGATTTACTTCTGACTATGCTGGATCAAATTCATTTCTCAGAGGTAATTGCAATCTAGTTGTGTTATTGCAGTTTCTTCATGACTGTATTCATGACTGGCAACAAAACCAGGTAGCTGGCATTGAAAGCTCTTCCCAGGAGGCATTCTTCTTTAATTTTTTTCACTATTTCCTTGATTTCCTAGAAGAGCTGTGAATCTGATGTGGCCTTGCCAATGATTCTGGTTGCCTGCGCATTAAAATCTTCAACAACCATTTTGCAGATGTTTAGAAGGATCATAAAAGTGTATTTGTTATTGCTATGGCAGGGATTTCAAGTTCAGTTTCATATGTGCTGTGAGTAGCATTGGAAATTAGATTAAATAATTATTGTACAGAGCCCATTATTGTCAGAACATTTCTTATTTTGGTGCATTTTTGGTTGTCCTGAATCCTTTGTTCTGAAATTGCAACAGAAGTTAAGTCAACCCACAAAGTTCAATTTAATTCCTACACTGCTGAGAACGTTTGTATGAGAGTGGAACACAACCTTATTGACCGTAAATAAAATAAAGGAATATGCTGTGAAAGTTGCTGGGATGCAAGAAATTATTGATCTTCTGTTAGAGGTATCAAAAATTTTCAGTATCTGAAGACAGGCATTGCTGCTATGGCACAAAGCTTTGCAAGATCTCACCTATAATGCTCAACCACTTCCCAGGTTCAAACCAAATAAATTCATCTTGAACAAGGTGAGTTAAGATTGTCACAGGATGAGGAGCTTGATTAGAAGAGAAAGACTTCAACTTGCATAGCTTAGTGGAGAGAGGGTGTAAAGAGCGTGTGATTACAGCAAATAATACAAATAAAAGAATGTGTATGTGGAAACACACAATAGAAAGGGAGAAAAATTCTTTAGACTAATTAATAACATTGTAAATAGAGTAAAAGAAAGTGCTGATATGAAAATGAGGTTCTGTAGCTTGGAGAGGATATGCCAGTAAAAGGACAGAAAACCATAGTCAGACAACTGCGAAGCATACTTGATCACCTATGAAATCTGGTGCTCCATTATTATTATTTTGGAAAGCTTTCTGTCTAAAATGCAAACATTTCTGTGTATTCAGTTTTATGTAGCAGTAATCTGCTAGGGCCAACATAAGGAAAATGCTGGACATGGGATGTTTGACCTTTGTTTCATCCCCAGGGTAGTCAAGCTATAATTTTATATATTGAGATCAATAGTATTGTCTTCATCACATCAAAGATGAACTGAATTACACAGAGAGAAAGGTTTATTTTTTTTTTTACATCTTGCTAGAAATAAGTGGTTGCCAATATGTATGAAGATTCCTTACAAAACTCTTTATTTTTATCACTCCCCCAGGGCTGAATGTTGTTCACAATCCCTTGAAATATCCACCCAATGAGAAGCAGTGATTTCCAGCAAGACATTTAAATTTCACTGGTACTGTCCTGCTGTTTCAGAACAGTGAACCAAGGGAGTGCTCAGCTAAATCTCTGGTAATAATGACAGCTTAGGTTTGATAAGCTCAGTCATTCCTCCCTTTCTTTTAATTAGGTAAACTAGCATTATTCCTTACTGTTCTGAAGAGAAGAATGGTCTGTGGTTCCCTTCTTAGGTTTTTCTGTGGCTGTGCCTGGCATTGTTGACAGCCTTTTCCTCTGTTTAAATGGTGACTAGAATATATATATATTTTAAAATTTTTTTCCTATTTAGATATCTAGATCTCTAGGGCAGACTTGCTAAAACAACACTAGCTAAAAAATCCTCATGGTTCAAGTGAGGCCCATAATGATATGAATTGCAATTTTGACTGAGATTTAGTCCAGAACATTCACATTATTAAGGCCATTTCATTAAATGCATGGATGATTTTATTCTTAAATCTTCAGTACAAAAGGAAGCTCTCAAAATTTCTCTGCAGCTTGATGCCATCAGTATACATAAATTTCCACTAAGCCCAAATTTTATCTCAATATTTATTTTATTACCAGTTGATGAGTCCATGGGCTGAAGTGCCATTCACAGCACAGGGGTGCTTCATAATAGACTATTTTGCATAAGTACTAAATAATTTACATATATAAATTATATATCAAAATGCTCTCTAGAAACTATTCAATTCAATGATATTGTTGTTTTGTAGCCTTTAATACTGTTGAGTCTTTAATATTTAAATCCAGCACCTCTTCCAAAGTAAACCCACAGGAATTTAAAATTTTTAAAGAATTGTAATGACTTTGTTATTAAGACAAAAACTTGAACCTGATTTTGTAGCATTAAGAGAGATACAGATGACTCCATCAGAAGTTTGGGCTTATGAAAAAGCTTCCCTTGAAAAACTTCACATGAAAATTATCTAAATATTAAAAAAAAAATCTATAAAATGCTAGTTGTTCAGAAAGGTAATTAGATGGTTGTGGAGGTGCTGCTTCAGTGATTTCAAGAACCTGCTCTGCTCAATGAGCAATGAAAGCATTACACTCAGAAACAGAAACAAGAAAAGCATCCAGAAGAAGGCCAGAAGAAGGATATCATCCCGCCCAAGTTTAAAAAAATGTATAAAATACTAGCAGAAAATTAAGTACGGCTGGCTGGATTAGAGAAGATCTTCTATAGTTTTTCCAGTGGGTTTTGGAGTTAAGATTCAGTGGGTCTTCACAATACACATGATGGGTTTTTCATTTGTTGATAGAAACTGCTGCAGAAGAAATATTTGTTTTTGGTGATTAAGTACGCTGCATATTAATGATGCATTTAACATATAAAACAAATCCTGATTTAAAACCATTTTTTTTAATTGTTCTATGTATATAGACAGCCTTCATAATTAATCTGTTAAAACATTGGGTCAGAGCTGCCACAATGTCATTAGCAAATTTACGTATGCATATTTATGTAAGTCAAGACTAGACCATAGTATCTTAACCATGCAGTTGTTAAAGGCTGAAATTTTAGACACTTCCAGCCATGGACTAATCTGAAAGTCTCGTGTCATGCCCTGCAGCCCTTGTGAATGTCTAAGACAACATAGGACACATAAAATATTACTGTTCCTCTGAGTGATTCCAGCCTTAGATGCCCTTTTTGGGATGAGCACATTGCTCTCTGTACTCCATACTCTGCGTAACTGGACATGCTATGATGCCCTAAATCCAAGTATCCATTCCAATCAGGCATGGCTCAACATGCATGAGACCTTGTCCATCAAATGTAGTTTGTCAGCAGAAGACCTGCACCCTTTGGTAGGAGGTGAAATATAATGTCTCAAGGTGTGTGTGAATTGAGCTCTAGATCCTGTTCACTCCTGTGAGAGCTTTCACACCTGTCTCAGATGTAAACACCTACTTACATTTGGTTCTTAGCTATCTGCAATCTGGTGCTAAATCCTTTTTCCAAAGCTAGGGGGAATTAATTTTGTTTCTAGTAAACTTGTAAATAAAATCTGTCATTTTTAGCAAGGTTTTGCTTTTACAGATGGTGCTCTGCCATGGGGTTAGAAAGCTGCGCTACCTGTTTGCTTTATTTTTGACTTACTGAGCTGCATAATATTTTATGTTTTGCATAGCCCCCAGCAGAGCTAAGGCATTGCAAAAAACCCTCCTTTGCTTAAAAAATTAATCTTACAAAAATGGTAGTGTGTTCAAGTCGGCTAGCAAAGGTTCTTTAAAATAGTAAAAGAAGCGGACAACAAATCAGGAGGACTAGTGTAACACACATTATTTTGACTATCCTAGCAGTTCTTGGGAAGGATTCAGTAGCCTGAACAGAAGTGTGTAGTGCTGTTTGATATACCCCAGGATACCCAAGACATCTGCATTGGGCTGACAGGTATGTCACAGGACTTACAAGAGACCTGTGTCCTCCCAGACAGGCAGCTGGAGACCAGGTGGGGTCGCCTGAGACGTCTCAAGTGGCAACAGATGCCAGTGTTTAAGCAATTGAATTCCAGCCTTTGTGTACAATAGAAGCTGGACCACCGTATGTGTTGCCTTGTCAGACACAATGCAGCTAGCATGAAAGCTTTCTCTCTGACAGGAATCACCATCAATGATTTGTCTTTTAAACCATGCTTAATAAATTATTAAGAAATAAAACCACATGCATTAAAGAAGCTTAGGCTGGGTTCTGAGCTAATATAAATTATTGCAGCTGTACTGACTTCAGTGAACTGACTTTCTTTTAATCAGCTGAGGAGCCAACTCCTAACGGAGTGTATGCGTGTCTTTTACATTTCACATCCACTGACGTGGGATTTCCTTGAGCCAAGAGCATGTGCTGCTTGGCAAAGTGTGTTGGGATGCAGTTGCTGTCATTTGGGTACCTTCAGATATTTTACCTTCCCTAGGTAGCATTAGTGTGACTTGCAGCTGCTCTTCTGAGCCACGCAGAACAAAATTAAATAAAAAAGAAAGCGAAACGCTCCTTAACTGTGTGTGGGAGCACATGTCCTTCAACCACTGCGAAAATGTTTTCGTAGCAATTGGGTCAGATTCCTGAGGGCATGATCCTTCAGGAGGATGTGGTTAGTGGCTGTACTCCTTATTCCTGTGAATGAGTCCTGGCACATCTGGTGGAAAAGATGTATGGCCCCATCCAGGGAGCATCCCACTGTGCAATTTTGTTTTTGGAAATTCATTCCTCCAGCAGTATACATGTCGTGTATCCATCCTGCCCATTTTTCAATAAAAGACTGCAAAATTTGGGGTTAAAGATAAGCACCTATTACAAAAATAATGTTTCTACTGCAGTGTGAGCAGGATGTTGGGACTGAAAGGTAACTTTTCCCGCTGCTTGATTTTAGCTTTTTGTTAAAAACCTGAACTAGTTCTTGGTTTTATAATTCCTAAAAAATTCCCAAAAACTAGCCTAGATTGCTTTTGAGATCAGAGAAGGGCAGGTCAGATAGGCAGATGAAAAAAAACTATGTCCATCTAATGAAAAACAGTCTGTTTAATTTAGGCTGATAGTATAGGCATCTGCCTGCTGGAGACATCTGCCTATTTCTGCAGCAGCTCTAGAGAGCCTAGACGTCAGGACTGTGCATCAAGAAGAACAATTTGGGCATATTTTAGGTGTTACATTTAGTTGCTGTGGATTTCAGCCTGAGTGTCTAAAACCTTTAAGTGTGTACTTTATCTCTTGCAAGAAGAGCTGTATGTGAGTGACTGGTTTCTTCATTTTTCAGTATAAATTGTCAGTACCTTTAGAAAAAAAACCCAACCTACTTTGTAATAGGAACTATTTTGTTTCTTTTGTCTTTTTATTGGTAGGCAAGTTATTGGTTTTTTAACCTGTTTTTCACTCCCCCCACTTTGTAAATATAGGTAGCGATTCTTCAAGAAGTATATGCTTTAATTATAATTATTATTATAAATGGCAAATGGAATTTATATACTATAAATGTAAAACATTATGGTTACCTGCAGGAGAAAAAAAATAATATTCATATTTACTGAAATGACTGTCAAGCAATGGCAGCTGTCAGAGCAGGCATGACAGTGGAGCAGAGATATCACATGGATTTGCCAAAAGCCCATTCACATCAGCATTTAGAATTACAATTTTCTGCAATATTTAGCTGTTTAGAAATTATTTTAGGGTGAATAGCAATTTTAGTTTTGACGTATTACACAGTTACCTGCCTCTCTCCTATCCACAAGGGGAGAACTGACTTGGCATAATATTTAGTTACTTTTCTGAAGAGACCTTTTGTCTGAGTAATTGGTTCTAGTTAATGGGTGAAGGCTCAGACAAGGGGTCCCTGAAATTTATGTGTGAGTTGCAATTCGAGGTGAGCTAAGAGCCACTTGTCCATGAGAAATGCACGGACAACTCGGTTCTGCTGCAGTCATGGGGTTTGTAACACATGCTGTAGTTTGGCAATGGAGGACTCAAACTGTTTCCAGCACATGGGAGATGTGGAGACTGAGCACTTTGAGGGTTTCCAAGTGTTAGGTATGCTTTGCATGGTGATAAGATTTTCAGCCAGCAAGGGAAAACAGCTGGCACATTGCTGTGCTATGGTGCGTCAACCTGGAGAAGAAAAACCTGTGCCTACGCAGTCAGTCTAGACTTAGGCCAAAACCTCTGGGCATACTGTTTCCCTTCTTTGGTGTACCACACAAGCACTACAGGAAATGAGTCTTGTTAAGGTATTAGTATAGCTGGACACTTTCTATGCAAGAAAAATGGTGCCTCATCCTAGATACTCCTCCAAGCATACCAGAAAATTGTTGAGAGAACAAGCGCTGTCATGTGTTTGCTTACCATGCAAAAAAGAAGATTGGATTTGTTTCACCAAAAACTTTATTCAAAGTTCACAGAATAAAGTGGTTATTTTTCTTAGCATTACACTGCTGTAAAAAACTGTGTTCATGTGAGGGTGAAGCCTGAGGTAAGATCCCCTACAGCACTCACATGTTTCTAACAACTCACCCTTCCTCGTTTCACTTCCCACATTGGATTATTTACCATCAAAAAGGAAGGTTATGCTGTATTTGGGTATGATTAGATTATGATTTACTCAGCCATGGCCTGATTCTACATTAAGCAAGATTTTCCTGATTACATCATAAGCTACCCAGTGTGATGTATACATTTCTTTGTCCTGCATGTCTGATATCCTTCATTTCATAGCAAAGGATATATATAAGAAAGGATAAGTTTACTCAGGGGAAAGTGAAAACTAAAACTAGATGTGAGATGTTTTTGCATTAATCAGAGCAAATTATTTTTCCTTTTTAACTCTCTTCCTTCAAGACATAGTCTCTTTCTTTTTTTTTCTATATAAGAAGTTCTGTTCCTAATTTGAAGAACAATGGCATGTTTACTTGAGTTTAGTCTAGTAAGAGAAACAGCTTCTTTAAATCCAGCTGCAAACTGTGTTTAAATATCTATCCTTCATATGAACTGAAAATTGAAAAAGCATGAACTGAAAAGAGATTAAAAATACACCAGAGACTTCTTCAATGAAAAGCTGATAAATATATAAGAACTGTAAAGAACATGAACCAAATGTCCAAAGATATGATACTAATCTGATTTTAAATTTATCTGATAAATTCTGGAAAAATGAGAAGCTCAAACTAAATACAGTGTTTACATGCTGAGATTTATTTTCTAGATTTTTTTGTAGTAGGATGACAAAAAATGAAACCTAGAAACACATGAATTCCTGTAATAGAATGATTGGCTAAAAAGGTAAAATACTGTTTATAAACTCAGTTATGTCCATTTTTAAAATATGTTTGAAGTTATATATACACAACAATACTGCTAGAAAATTATTTTAGAAATTGAGTGTATTTTTCCTTTTGCAAGACAACTGTACAGTCTGCTTGAAAAGCTGGGATCTAAACTGAATAATTTTATGAAATGTATCTAATTCTGTTGATTTACAGTGGAATTAGACTTAATTAGTGGTATTAGAGCTGAAATTGGCCTTTTAAGACTCTACCAGGGTGCTTGATCATCCTGTACTTCCAGGATATCATTAATTCTCTTAGTAGGCTAGAGGAATTATGAAGGATGTACCCATATAAACACTTGGATCAAATTTGACCCATCAGAAATAAAAAAAAGATTTTAAATTTTCTTCTTTCTAATAATTTGTATAGATCCTTGAATCCTGCAGGCCTCTTTTGATGTATTATGCATAGATTTGATATCCTCTTTCCTTCATCATATTATCAACATATGCATATTCATTTATACCAGTTACAGGGCTAAAATCTAGGAGAGTGCTTGGAAACTAATGGATATGGTTCCAAATCCTTCTTCTCAAACAGAAATTAAATAGATCAAGTTCATCCCCACTGGTTTCCACAGAGCTACATGAAGAATTAATTTATCATCAGATACCTAAACGGAGTTATTAGCAGGCACTTAAAAATTTGTTTATCCATTTCAAAGTAAATAAACACTCCAGTCAAACTTCATGTTGAGTGTAATTTAACTAAAAGTGATTAGAATTTGCTAGGAGTAAATGCGGTCTCCTACTGTCAAAAATGTTCTCTGATTCACTTTGTGAGCTGAATTTAGGTCAATGATCAAAACTTCCCTTGGAAGATTATGGGCTAAAACAAGTGATGAAATAAAGGGTTATATAAGTAGCTCATTGGACTCATAAAAAGCAACAAATTAGTATACACAGCTTTTATTTACACAAGTTTTGCATTTAATTGGGATTCAAAGACTTTAACCTTAAAAAGATGAAGAATGTGTGCAGGAAGAAAAGACAAGTATAAAATTAATGAGGTCTGCAATTTTTCAAATTTCCATCCTCCTTGTCTGCAGCACCCCCACTGATCTGGTTGGGTTCTTTAATGGAAGTTTGTATAAGAATATCTTTTCTGGACAGGCTATTGCTTTTTCAACAGCAGTTGTCAGATGCTTATCAAAGAGTTTCAAGCAGATTGTACTTAGAATTATTTCTGCCAAATACAGGATTTTTTTCTTTCAACTAGCAGTTTAGAGACTTCCTGAAGCAGAGGTCATACAGTCTCCATGATGCTGATAGCCACCAATGGATTTATGCTCCAGGTACCTGTATAGTGTTGGAACACGTATATGTTTGGCCTCCCTCCTGTCCTGTGCCCATGCCTCCCCTGGCAGAGTCGTGTTCTCTGGGAAGACAAGCTATGGGCTTCACAGCCCTTCACACCTCCTGCCTGATCACTGCCTGCCCCTTCAGCCGTGCACTGGGCCTAGAGGCACAATGTGCTACCTTTTCTAAAGACAGATCACAAATTCAGGACAATGTTTGTAGGGACCTTTTTCAAAGCAGGTGACTGCACTGTACCTCAACTTCTTTCTTAGCAAAATGGTGATGAGCAATATTTAGTCACCTTACCAAAAGACTTTCAGATATACTGATTAAGAGGGAAGGTAAACACACATATTTTTATGATGTATATGAACATTTTTAATTACATGAAAGTTGTACATATTTGTGGAATTCGGTGATGTCCTTGTGGAGGTGGAGGATGGCATGATATATATAATAATTAACCCACGGGGTTCTTGCACTGTACCAAACATGAGCAAGGAACTTGAACAAGTCTTGTCTCAAGAAAACAATTTTAAACCACCAAATAACATGAATAGAGGTAGTACAGCATTGAAAAGCTCATGTTTCTCATTAGTTTTTGAGGCACATTGCTTGTAAGTGGAGTTTGTCAGCTAAGAGATGGGTAATTGAGCTCTGTCTAGTCATGGATTGAGTATGCAGTATGTTGATGTAAGCTCATAAGTGACTTTCATTTACTAAACTGACACACAGCCTTCAGATTGTGGATACTTCCCTAAAATCCCATCTAAGATAGATGATTTCCTTTCAGATTCACTTAAGCAAAGATGTTTGGCCTTGTTTAATTTGCTAAAGTAATTTCCAGATGAGTAGTTTCCTCCAATTGTCCATTAACATTAAGTGAGATTAAGGGAGCTATTAAATACTGATCCTTTTACTCAGGCGATGTCTATGCCTAGACAGCTTTCCTGCTGATATTTATGAGAACTCTTATGATATACTTCATATGCTAAATATTTTAAATTCCTTCAAAGTGGCAAAGCAGGTGGCTTTGTACTCATTACAAGGAAATCTCATCTTGCTGTCCAAATTAGCTGTGGAACCAAAACAACATAAAATGTACGCCCATCTCCCTGATAAATGTTGACAGAACCCTCTAGCCAAACAATACATCCATTTAAATCCAAAGTATTATGACTAGTTGTATTCATACAGCTTTTATTTACAGTGGGGAATTCTTTGCAATGATCTCTGACAAGCCATCAGACTATGATAAGTGATGGGTGAACTTCGAAAATAGAGTTTAGTAAGGCAACTAACACACTGCTTGTTTATGCAGACTTTTCTAAACCTTCTTAGAACATGGGATAAAACCTGGAATTCTCCTGAGGTCCTCAGTACCTGCAAATTCTGGCTGAGCTGTGCATTGGAAGTATTCAAGAGGTTTCTCAAATGTAGGTGAGATGGGTTTGGATAGAGGAAATTAAGGCTGCTGTGCAATTTATGATCCTTGTGTTGTACGAGGTGTCTAGATCTTTTCAATGACCAGTGGAAAACAAATAAACAATGATAATATTATCATTAATATATAATAATAATAGAAAAAATAAGAATTTTGATGAAATTATTAAAAATATTTTGCAGCTCTAGACACTTTAAAACACCTCTGCAGACTGATTTTAGTTAATTACCTTGAAATATTTACTTGCACCTGCAATTTACTCCATTTCTATAACTGTAACTGAAAATACATTTTCCTTCTTTCCTCTCTCTGCATCTGCCATTGCCGTAAACAAGTCTGCTGGGTTTTTCAGATCCATGGTTCTGGCATCTTGGGCGAGGGAGCTGCAAAAGGGCAGGGACAAGTTTGAAATGAGTAGGAAAGAGTAAGAGCACCTACATCCTGAGTGCAGGGGCGGTGCGCACGGCAGCCGGGTGTATGTCCTGATTCACTCGGACGATGCAGCCTGACATTGGGGAGGCACCCAGAGCAGACCCCGTTTCGAGAGCACCATGCAGGGGACAGAAAGCAGGGACAGGTTCCTGTTTCTGCCCAAAGTGGTGGCTGATGCCTGGCACACGGCAGAAGGAGTCAGATCTGTGTCTGCTGCTCTGCTGTACCATTAATTCCAGTGCATGGCTGTGCACAGGGGCTCTTCCAGCTCTGTCCTGACACACAGAACCTTCTTAGCAGTCCAGCAAATCTTCTTCATGAGGCTTGCCTGGGTGATTGGATATGGATACTAAATCTGAACCAGAGTGCCTGTAGTTATTGCAGGCCACATAGCTCTCAGGCCTGACTGAGAGCTAGCCTGAGAAATTCATGAGAAGGAATTAAAACAATTCTCAAGGACACTAAACAGCCTTGCAGGTGTTGTTTTGCAGCTTCTTGTTTCTCCTTGCAGGAGACAGTCAGGGGGGCAAGTGCCCCTGACCAATGATAGTGATGTAGTACTTTGTTAACCAATAGGAGTTTCTTTTCTGTACTTTTCCACGTATCTGTCTATAAGACAGAGCTGAAGCAATAAACTAAGGAATTCTCGTGTTGTGACTCCCTTGAGAGTCCCGTGTCGTTCTTCCTAGCCGTTCCCAATCGGAACGACAATTGGATGCCCAGTCTCTCTTGGGAAACTGTAGTGAGAGGCACTGCACCACCTTCCATGTCCTTTGTCCAGCAAAAGGATCAGGAGCACAGATGCTGGAGGATTACTGGAAGGTCTGTCCTGCCCAGCTCCACTGAAGGACTTCTACATCAGGTTCATTTTGATACTTGTCTGAAGAGGTTAGGCAGCTCTCCAAGAGGGCAAGCCAAAGATGAGACTTCTGCAGGAAACATCAGAACTTAAAATTGCTATGAGTTGACTCTGAGCTTATTAAACACAGATCATTCTGTGGTGTGAAATGGGTTGCTCCTAATCTTAAAAGAAATGGGTTTTCTGTGTTGAATTTTTATAAGAATTGAAAACCTTTTTCTGCTTTCTTGTGTGACAACTGTAAGTAATTGAATTTGGTTTATTCTAGAATAGATTCTCTGGAAAATACTCAGTTTGGGGTAAGAACATGCTGGTGATGTTTCTAATCTGTGGCCAGTAAATAACCAATATTTAGATTTTTCTGCTAATATTAGTTATACAAATGAGTTTGTACCCTTTTTTTAGGTTTGTTTGTTTCATTTGTTTTGTTGGGATTTGTTGGGATTTTTTTTTTTGTTTTGGTTGTTTTTTTAGGTTTTGGATCTTTTTGTTGTTTTGTTTTGGTTGCTGTTTGTAATATTTCTTACTCTTTTGCATGCCAGAACTGAAAGCAAATCTCACTAATTAATGAGATTTAACTTTCTGCTATAGCAATTTTATTTTTTTTTTTTTCATTTATAGTTGACTCTGGTTAAGTGATTCATCAAGTATTTAGTTTATCTTATCATAATTTTTTGTATTAATTATAAATATATAGCTAAAAAATTTAAAGCAAATACTCATAAAACCAGACAGGAAATTGTATTCTCCTCTTATAAAAATTCCAAGATGTTAAGAATTTTTCTGTTTCCATTCCAAAAAATTTTTAAATGTTTCTATTAAAAATGAAAATAAATCACTCCCGAGGAACTACTCTTTGAACAGCCCAGGTGATGTCTAAGGAGACATGTAGCTGAGTTCCTGTTCCTTCCTACCAAGGTCAATTCTTCGTGTTGGATCTACTGCAGTTTTTATAAAACAGTACCTCTGAAATTGGCTTTGAACCTGATCTCCCAGACTAAAGTCTAAGAGTAGATGTAATTAGATGTACAGAAGGTTTCAGAAAATTTTGGAGAGCAAAGTACTGGCATCTGTGGCATGATTCTGTTCTCTTTTCTGCTTGTGCAAATGTAGTGGCTTCAGGTGAATAAACATGTGCATGTATTGCATCTATATCATAGTCTTTTTTCTTTAGTTCCAGCTCTCATAAAATACAAACTATATCAGATAAAATTCAGGTGAATTATTACAATCTATTTCAAAGTTATGAGTCATTAGCTCTTCTGCTCTTCAGATAAGATTATTGTTATTATGATGATGATGATGATGATGATGATGATGATGATGATGATGTTGATGATGATGATGAAAAGGAGAAGCTGAATGCAAGATATTCTTCAAGATGGCTTATTTGTAAAGAAAAATAAAGACCATCAGATAATAAAAGTGATTTTGTAATAGTTATTTAAGATTTTGAAAGAATGAGAAAGTCTAAAAAGGAAGACCATCTTACTTTTCCATTTTATTCAGATAAACAGACCAAAATATGGATGAAAATTCAGCTCTAGGGAATGTGGTAAGAACAGTGAAACTCTCAGAGCTGTGCTTTCTTATGCTACCTAGTGAAATGGAGAGGAATAGGAACTCTGAGGTCACTGTTCATCTGACCTGTTTCAGACACTTTGGAAAAGAATGAAGTGCCTGCTCCTTTCAGTTGTCTGTAACAGGAGCCTGGAGTAACAGAGTTATAGAGATCAGGATTGTCATTATTTAGTCAGGTAAACCTCCACCATTAGGAATGCTGTACCTAAGTGCTAGTTGCTCAGGTTTAAAAGTGCTCGCTCACACTTTGGAAGTGTTAGAAAATACAGCAAAGCCATAATTGTTCATTTTTAATGTGATGACTTCTGTCTCATGATCCTCTGATCACTCTGGCATGTGTATTATCTGTAAACATCATCTTTTCATAAACAACTTGAATTCATTAAGATAATTTCTGTGAGTTATGTTTGTTACTGGTGTGTTAGAAAGATGTTGTGGAAATATTCGATCTTAAAAACCAGGTCTTCTTCAAATGTATATTGACTGACTTCTGCTGACTGCTGTAAAAGTTTACAAATTGCCATTTCTGTTGGCTCAGAGTTCCATTTCTTTCAGCTCAGCCAAGAAATGTGGATCCTGAATTACAATGAAAATGAACTAAGTAACTTCTGTATTGGTGATATATTTTTTATGGAGAAAATAATGGCTCAAAATTAAACAACCAAACTTTTACAGTAATTAAAAAAAAAAAAAAATCTTTTTATTTACCATTTTAGAGACTGAGTACTTTCCCAATGCAAAATTATGATACCCATGTTAAGGGAAAGAGCTTTCAGAGTATCCAAGCTCAATCCTGCAAACACTTAGGCACATCAAACTTGATTGTTCTTGCTGACAGAATTATATAATGATTAGATGAAAGGAATGCAGCAGAGGTCATATGTTTGGAATTCAACACAGCATATGTTCTTGTGCCTCATGACATATTACAATGAAAAGTTATTTACAGATTTGCTGTAAAAGAAACTGTAGTGTATGTTAATTAGATACCATTCCTTTAAATAGTCTTTACCCTGCCTCACGGGATTCCCTCTTTAATGTTTGCATTTGTACATTTGTTCAAATTACTAAGTATGGTTTCTGGAGTTCAGATGTCATACTTTGCTATATCCCTAATATTATGCTGGATAGAGAGCAAGGACACAAAACTAATGTTTTCCTACTGCCTAAGATTTAGAAGACACTCAAATCTTCCAGGGATCCAGTCACTTTGCAAACTGAAAGCGCTAATATTGTTAGCTGTATGGCAATGCCACAATCATATGGGAAAAGGATTATGTCTGAATCTGCTTTAACTGATCTTAAAGTGTTCATTTCAGTCTTGAAAATGGCTAATTCTTCAGAGTTTGAAATATCTTTTAACAATATTCAGTGTCAAAATTTACTGGTTTTCTATTCCATTGGAAATTTTTAGAAGGGCAAAAATTTGGTAAGTGTTGCCAAATGCACAGTTTTGCTTCTTATTTTTTAATTTATTTTTATGTTTTTGAAAATATAGTTAAAAAGTCAGAGAAATTCAAATGCAGCACTATGAACTTCATAGCAATTTCCTCAGGTAAAAAGTTTAAATTGATTTACAATACTATTTCAGCAGTGTTAATGGGAATTTATTTAGATTTATTTAGTGTTTATTTTGGGACTGTGAGGTCACGTGTTATTCAGTTGTCAATTGAAGAGAACAATCATAACTTCACTGGATCAGACCAAGGCCCAACAAGTCCACTGTCCTTATGCACATACAGCCTATAACAAGTGTCTAGGAGTAATCCACAAACAGGACTGATATATCATTATAGTTTTCCAAAATAGCCTCTCATCCTTTCTTAGTGATTTATGGCTTCTTTAGTGATTTATGATACTAGGACTTTCTTAGCCATGCGTAATGTCTTTGTATTTAAAATTATGTAGTAAAAATTTAAAGACCCAAGATCATATTTTTCAAAGTGTCCTACGACTGTATCAGGAAATTCAGACAATGAATGCCTCAAAACATATTATTTTACTTTTAATGAGCTGGCATTCATTTTCATCTGGAATATTTCTATTCCCATATGTAGTTATCTCCATGCCATGAAAAGTCTCACTGAAGCAGGAGTGAACATGTGAGTCCCCTATATAATGTCATTGCTCTCAGATGTATGTCAAGTGGCAGTTTAATTTAGCTTTTGCTCACAGCTTCTTTTTGTTTTTAATTATCAAACAGATAATTTGCTCATGAATCATTACAATTTACTATGTGGTTTTGGTTTTTTGGGCTTTTTTTTATTTTAATCCCGAGGCATGACAAATGTTAAGAAAAAAAATTCTCTTATGCCAAGAATCAAACAAGCAAATGTAGAATTTGATTAAAACCTTTGTAAGTGTCAGGTAAAATGTAAGGGCCTTTCAGATTTTTATTACATACTGGTCTCTTTTGTCAGGTGGTATAAATCAGTCAGCTTCAATTTATGTTAATAGAACTAGTCTGACTTGTACCAGTTGAGGAACTGGCTCTTTCAGCTTCAGCATATGTATGTTAAGTATCAATGTTAAGTCAATCAAAAAATTTTCTATGACAAATGATGAAGGTATGATAGAAACTTGATGGCAGGGAGTTGTGTTATATGGTGTTTTTTAAAATTCAAGGTCAAAGGTGTATATCCTGTTCCAATCACAGAGACTGAGTCTTGAACATCCAGATATTTCCTTTAGAATAGGGGATAAGAAAATATTAAAAAAAACTAAATTAAAATAATCTGAAATTGCCTGACCATCCCTGTTTGATTGCTTCCCTGAGCTGTCACAAAGAACTGATAGCTCACTGAATTTCAGTGAAAAAGTTGTCACATAAAAATGTCATTGCAATGTGACATCCTGTCATCACTCCAACTGAAGAAACCAAATGGATCACAGAAGCTAAACTACTCTTCTTTGGAATGTGTTCTTCCAGGCCAGAGTTAAAAACTTTGGTTACATGAATGAAGACAATCTGAAGGATGTTAATTTAACTACTATTTAACTGTTTTGCATAACCTTCATTCCACTTGACTGTGGTCTTCTGACTCTCAGGGTGTTGTCCTGCTTTCAGTGGTGTGAACAGAGTCCCCTTTCCAGACATTTATCGCATCTGCCTGGGGAGTTATCAGGTTTTATGATGTGCTGAATTCCCTCCAGTGGATTTTGTTTTCCTCCTTGCATACAGAAGTCTAGATGAATGCCCCAGCCTGCTCACAGAGTTTTTGTAGAGTGGAGGATTAAAACCCGGACACAGAGAGCAGAAGATGGGGTTTCTCAGCAGGACTCCTCATGGCAATTGACAGAGCACATCTCCTTTCCACCTGGGTGTTGTAACCACACAACCATCTTGGGTCAGAGCAGTCTCTGACAACATTTTGGAGACCAGCCACAGCCCAGATGCAAGAGTAGGTAGGCAAAGGGCGTTCTGAGTTTCACAGGTGCTGTATACAGCCAGTACAAGGTCAGCATTAGGGCTCAGCTTCAGCTCCCAAGCTGGAAACCACATTCAGTATTAAACTGAAAAAATAGACCCTTGGGCAAAAACAACACAACCTCTAGTACTGGTAGTCCCATAGTCCTGACTGGATGGGATGTGGAACTAGGTCATCTCTGAGCCCCAGCTGGTTCTGGTGCCATTACTTACTGCAACAAAAGGAACTGGCATATTTATATTTCACTGACATAAATAAATAATAAAAATTGGTAATTTTTTTTTTTTTTTTTCAGATATCTGTAGCTGGAAATTAAAAGTTGTAATGATTGCACCATGGAAAGAAGGAGAGCAGTTCATTAACAGAGGTTGTTATAAGGAGCATGTGAAAATTTTTTAATGCTGCTTCCTTCTCGTGGGCAAAAGGATCTACTAGCACCTCCCACGACCTTCCCCCATCTCCATTAGCAACATTCCAAATGGGTTTAATGTTTATATGGATGGTAATAGTTTATTGCTAGATTTTAAATATGTTACATAAAACATGTGTTCTGATTTTCAGTTGATCATGCTGTACCAGAGGGGAGGAAATGCAATTAAAATAAAAACGACACACTAACTGGTATTTCTGAAGGCAATTTTTAGAATTTAAATTGTGACCTCAGTGTAGACCATAAATATAAAATTCATATGTGCTCTGCTTCCTGCATATAATTACCTATCACAAGGTTCATAGTTTAAATGAAATTCTTTATGAAGCAAGAAATAGTATAATAGTGTTTTCTGGCTTAGTGCCCTACAGGATGCATCAAGCAAAGATACTTTTTCTAATTTTAAAGAGAAATAAAAACATGTGGAACACATGCACTTTTGATGCTGTAATCCTATCAGAATATGTTTGTTTTTATTAAATTTTCCTCATTGAATGCTTCCTTTTCTCAGTGCATTCAGGGGTTGACACCATGTTCCACATGAGTTTAATAGTTATGTGAGCAATCTGAAAGATCTTTCAGATCCTTTTCTTTCCCTCTGTCTATAAATACTTGAAGCCTGCAGTTTGCCTATTGGAAATGTTTCTCTCATCTTGGCACAAAGCCTGAAAAAACAGGATTTGGGTAGGTGAACTGTGTGAGGATTAATCCTGCCAAACAGAATTTGGGTAAGTGAACAATCTAATTTTGCCTAATGCAACATTTTTGCTCATTTAATTGCCCTGTCCCAGTTTTGCAGCAGATTAAACCCCTTGTATGTGAACAGGCATGGATTCATCTCTCCATCACAAGAGTCACCATTTTTCTGACTGTTCATCTCTGCATATCAGTGGCTCTGCATCTTTGAAAACCATCTTTAGGGACACTTTACTGCTTTGCTCCCTAGTGCAGAATGTCAAAGATGTACACATACCAGCTAATGTCACCCTTGGGATTTAGAAGCCATTGCTTTGAATAAACTCCATGTTTATCTTCCTTTTTCCTTCAGCAAATGGGTTAAGCTGATCAGCATAGTTCATTGTCCACATGCAGTACATCAATCACTTCTGTTCTGAAGAACTCCTCTATATTTTCACAATCTAAAACCTAGCACAAGGCCTCAAACCATCAGTGGCCATGTGGCATAAATGTCCCTGTTGATTTTGGTCACTAAGGAAGCTCAGTTTTTAAAATATTATTTGCTTTTGGTACATTGGTCCTCGCTTTCAGTCTTCTAAAACTTTTCTCACTTAAGCACAAGGAAGTGTTTTGGTGGCTCCTACAGTCCTAATTCCAATTGTAGAGAATTCAAAAATATTTACAAATAATGTGGGGTACCTTCTCTCAAAAGATTTTTGCATTCTGTTCCAGCCTGCTGTTTAAATTTGTTCTCATTATGTAGAAACATGTCAGGAAAAGATAACATTAAAAAAATAGTTTCTCTGCAACTTTGTCATGGAAGTTGGTCTTTAAAAATCTTCAAATATATATGAATAAATCTGAAGCTATATTTTTATGAGACTACTGATTTGAATAGATGCATATGACTACACTAAAGGCATTAGAGAATCAGCAAAATAAGAATGTGTGATAAGCAACAAAATCCTAGATATATTAGATATTATTTATGCCCTCAGAATTATTGTGAAGTCTGCAAATATATTTTGCTTAAAAATCCCTTGAGTTTCAGTAGTGCCTTGCTCACTAATGTTATTCACATGTATTCTAAAGCTGTAGTAATCTGTTTTGTGGTGCATGCTCAAGAATGTCTGTGGCTATTATGTGCCCAGGGCCACAAAAGAAAATGTGGCAGGTAAAAAGAAATGTATAAAACTTGCGTAGAGATGGCAGCCTACAAAGATGGCAGTGACAGATGTTCTTGCTGCAGTAATCTGATCATGGCAGGGTGACAACAGTAAAAGAACAGAAAGAAAAATGTTTAGAAAACACAGAAATGCTAGCAGTTCTCCTAGCAGTGGAACAAATAAAGTTTATGATAGTTTTCAGAGCTCAGTTCTATTGCCTAAATATATTTGTCTAATGCCATGGAAGACCATTGCTATTACAGGCTATGAACCTCTAGTCAATAAAGCAAAAGTTGTCTGAGGATGCTCTCAGCTCAGCCCAGCGTAGGCACCAGTGAAAGTCAGCTGTGTTGCTCTCCAGACTGTGAGGGAAATACACTAGATTTTCACTGATGAGAGCTTGGAAATATTCCTTGTAACTACATCTGGACACAAATTTCTTGGACTCTTCTGCAGTCTGCAGTTCTTAGGATTTTTTGTGTGGTTTTTGTTTTGTTGTTTTTGTCTTTTTTAATGAATTATTTCCTTGTGTTTGCATTGTCTAATATCTAATAATATACAGTCCCTTGATCAAATTACAATTATTCTTCCATGATTTTATTACTGCAATGTCTTTCTCCTCTGTGCATTCAGTTTTCTGACTCATCCTGTATTTTTTGTCTGAGCAGGGTGTCTCTTTTATCTGAACATTTATTTTAAGAATTTGTATAGATACATAATGTCTTTGAAATATTACTTCCCATCAAGGACATTGAAACTGAGCAATAGATTTAGGAGTTACTGGTAGAGTAGGTGGGAAGGACTTACAGAGAAAAAATGTGATGACATAAGAACACAAAATACATTTTCTTTTTTTTTTTTTTTCAGACTGATAACTCTTAAGCTGCTGATATTTATACAAAAAAACATTTTTTTGAATGAAGCCATTCTTTCTATTTCCTATGGAGATTTTGGCAGCACTATATGTATGCAGAGGGAGGATCTTGTTTCATGGATAGTATTTTGATATTACACTTTTCTATGTTTTGTAAATCTAGAAGGAAATCCATCTCCTTTTTTTTTTCTTTTGATGGTTGTGTCTTTAAAATTATGTAGTTGTTGATAATAACTGCACAACATTTAATTCTTCATCTGTCTTTGTAAGAATTAGCACTTCTGATCACCTGTGTACATTCTGTAGGCTTTCCTAAATTTCTTTCAGTTTGTCACTAATGTGGAGAGTGTATTACCATCATTCAACCAAAATGCATATGGCATAAGTCACGTATGCATGTGTCCCCTTCTAGATCTGATGTCTTTTAGTAACATCAGTGAGACAACTTGTGCTTCTCATTTTCCAGGAACAGATGCAGGCACCATCTTGTTCTTGTATGACAACATAATGCATAACAGAAATTGCCAGTCAGAGCATTGTGAAGAGGTAACTACCCAAATCAGAGCGCCTTCTGGCCATGTACAGCAGCATCAGACCATATATTTCTTACTTGTTGTGTTTTTATTGGTAGCCTTTATCATATCTGAATGCAAGACTTGTGTTTATCTCCTTCAAAGCTGAGTGAAATCATGTTGCTTACTACTTATTGAAGAAGTAAATCTTTCTCTTACCTTTGCTCCTCTGCCTGATGTATTGTTTAGAGAAATAAAGCTGTTCTCTTCACTGAAATTGACTTGTCTGAGACTCACCTTATCCCTTTGTATATTAGATACGTGTCTTATCCTTTTAAAATGCGAGAACTAAAATAAGGTTCTGCTTCTGTTATTCTTCTGCTCTAGGAGCCATTTAAAGTTTTATTTGGGTTAAGCACATTTTAATCAGTCCACAGAAGACAGGCCAGGTACTCATCATGTCAGATGGTTGTCATTAGCTTTTAGTTCAGCCTTTCAGACACCTGTATAAACCACTTTAGCTAGAATCAAGCTCAGCTATAGCACTGTATTTTTGCTGTCTGGTTTGCATTTCTGTCCTGGATCTTTGCATTATTTTCAAGGGTTTGAGTAATGCAAAGTTGCTTATGTTTGGGTAAATTCTATCTGGAGGGGACATTATTAAAGACAAACATTATTCGTTCAGCACATGTAATAACGTCTGGAAGTCTCCACGTGCTATGGAGTGATCCCAGGCTTTCCAGCCATGGAGGTATCAGTTGAAAAACCCCTTATCTCCCCCAGGGAGGAAACCTGGGATCCATTTATGTCTTCTTTGTAGTTGATAAAAAGATTACAAATGGCCAGTTAATATTTCAAGATTATTCTAACTTACTGATTAGCATGGTAAATTTCAAAACATTAAAACAAATGAAGACATGCTTTTTAAATATATTTCCATTAATACCCAAAGCTTCTAGGGCAGTTAGTTATAAAAGGCCAAAGGTTGACCGATTGGTTCCAGTCTGGAAATTTAGACAGGGGAAGTTCTTTAGGGCTCCTGCTTTGGATCAGGACCAATTTGAAAGAGCAACAAGCTTGCTTTTCATTGTTTCGCCCTCCTTCCCATCCCCCACCTGAAATGGATTAATTTCTTGCTTGAAGAAGTGTCAATAATAACACAGGAAGTTCTCACTTCTTACCATGTGTCAATTTGCATCCATAATACTTTGATTTGTCTCTTCTTATTTCTCAGAAAATATATAATAGCAGGGTGTTGTACTGAGATTCAGAACCATTAAGACTTCATTAAAATATACTAAAGCATCCTAAATCACATGTACTAGTATGTGATGTAATTTCAACATAAATAATGAACTAAATGACAGCTGTCAAAAATATTGCTTACTATGTTCATTAAATTTCTTTAATTATAGGTCTAAACCCTCCAATAACTAGATAGGGATGTCTGTGTAATTATATAATGTAGATATGAAATAAATAGTCCTTGTTAATCCTGATGGTGAATAGTGTGGAGGTTCTTCCAGTGCTGAACATTCATATCCCAAGTTCATATATGAATAGCTTTCATTCTCATTAGGAATCAAAATTTCTCATACAACCTGACATATTTTTTTTGTTTAAGTTTTTTAAAATTTTGCTAAGCAATTTAGCGTCTATTTAATTCATTAAAATGGGCACTTTAGATGTGGAATGGGACCAAGAAGAAAGACCCTGACCATCCTACTTAGATGTTCATTCAATAAGGAATTAGCTTATACTCTCTACAGCAATTGCTGACCCTTTCACCTCCTTTATTCTGTTGCCTCTCCAGCCTTCCAGGACAATATTCTGGCTGACAGGAAAGAACAATTGTGTGGCTGAAGCTCCTATTTAATCTCTATCTGTTGACCCTGTTGGCAAGTAATATCATTCGTCTCCACCTTAAATCTAAATTATTTCTAATTAATTGCTCCATTTATGTCTTCTCTTCATCTAACCAGCTCACAGGCCAGGGTCTATTTGAACATATTGATCACCTTTTCTCAGTTGCAGGACGGAGGGCATGCCACAGGCAGTAACTTACTTAACCCCCAGCAGCAAGAGCACTTAACACTGCAAGGAGCAGGTTCTTCCTCTCCTCTCCTCTGCCCCTCCAAACTCGAACTGAAATGCAGGGATACAGCTTCTTTGTCCTAATTCCCTACCTTTCTCCTGTATGACTTTCAAAGGAGCTGATATTATTATTACCGTGCTTATTGTCAGAGCCCCTTCTTCTGTCTCTTGAAGTGCCTCCCACGGTCATTGCTGACTCCAGGGCCCCTTCCTGTCAGTTTTTACAGTAATGACATTCCCAGTGTACCTGAAATCTGAAATATTTATGTTTGCAGATGACAATGTTCCTCTGTTTGCTGCTACTGTCCCCTTCTCTCCTTTGAAAAGACATATGTGATCAAGTAGCTTAATGATATGCAGTACCTCTTTCCTCTCTACCCCTCCCTCTTGACAGAAATGTGTCTTTACTCTTTTCCTGCTCACAAATTAGTTACCCTTTCATGCTGCACAAACTTCACAGTTCTAAAAAAGTAGCTTATCTTCTTCCTTAATAAGATGCAAATGTTTTGCATCTACAGAGGGGATCTTTTCAGGTCAGGGCCAAGGACTGTTGGCTCAGCAGCACAGGAGGAGACCTGTGCTGCTTTGGCTTTGTGGCAGGTTTGGATTTTCAGAATGGCCACACACATGAGCACACATGCAAACATATGCAAATCTGTAAGTGTACCTATGTACATACACAGATGTCTTCCTCTCTCCCCCTGGACTGCAGTGGGGCATCCAGACCTTTCCAAGGGTATTGCATGCATTTGGGGAGGTGGTGGGGAAGGGGAAGAGAAAGCTTCATGTCAAATATTATGACTACTTCAAAGGAATGGAGTCCTAGTCTATTTAAAATACGAAGTACATTTGGATAAGGCATGTAAATTAATGTTAACTTTGGGAATACTATGAGTAGACAGCTAAAAGGGGTGGAGATTGTTGAGGAAAATTAATTAGAAGAAAAAAAGGAAATCAGGAATTTTTGGTTAGAAAGAAAGAAGGGCAGTTTCAGCACTAGGATATGTATTTTTTCCTGTGAAAATAAAAATGTGACCAGCCAAATCAGTGGACAAATCTGTACGGATTAAAAATGAAAAGGAGTGAAAGATAGCTCAGGGGAATGAAAGCTCATCTCTAAGCTGCTAGTTCAAATGAACCCAGTCAGCAAGGACAAGACACCCCGCCCAGCAGTCACTGGAGTACTGAACAGAGATCTGAATGGAAGTTAGCACAGTTTACTGTTTCCAAGATTCATTTGATGTCTGCTTCTGAGTAGGTGCAAGGGGACATACGCAATAATCATAAGGTAAATAGAGTGGAAAGGATAATCCCAAGAAATATCTGTGATGCTGAGAGAAGGCTCCTTTTGCTGGTGTGAAAATGAAATAGCTCTCAAGACCTACCATGAAATGAACAGGAATGAGAGGCCTCAGAACCCTCTATTTTCTTCCATTTTCTAACTCCTAGACTTTTTGGAGAAATGAGGAAAAAAACCCTCAACAACAGTGAAGTGTTAGCCCTGTTTGCTGAGGTTTTATTTTCTGTGGTGTTTCCGTGAAATGTCAGAAGACCGTACATAGAAGCTGTTTGGCAATATGGGCTGGAAGGAGCACATCAAGCAACATGGAAGGTCTACCCAGAAGAGAGCAGTGGTGTGCAGAGATACCCAAGTTGTCTTAAATTCCAGCAGCTCTCACCACATGAGTGCAGCAGACTCTCATTGAATGCAATGAATGCATTCTTCTCCCCTCTTCAGCCTGAAAAGAGCACTTGGCTGATGTGAAGCTTGCTCCCACTTCTCTGCAGATGTGCTCAAAGTCAAAGCTGAGGATACAATATTAATTCCAGAGCTGGAATTACAGCCCCTGAGCTGACAAGAGGTAAAATATTACTGAAGCAGTGGAGAGGAGATATGTAACATCCTTTGAAGCAGGCTGAAAAATGGAGTCAATGTGGCCACCCCTTCTGCCTGTAGAGGATGGTTTCACCTACAAAGGCACTTGTGGTCTTCCCACAGAGCTTTTTCTTCAATGAACTACTCCTGTGCCTCTGAGGTCCTCCTGCCTGTGCCAGCTGATCTATACAGGAAATTACTAACTAGTGTCTAGGCTGGGCAAGTAACTGCATTGTACATCTTCTTTATGGGGGAAAATTGTTTCAGTAAGACAGAAACAAGGTGTAGAAACATACTTACTTTGCATGATCCCAGGTGACACATGCATCTCAGACTTAAACAGATGTTTGCTGTTCTAGTTAGCTCTTCCATGCTTTCAGATTCAAATGACTGTAAAGCAAAATATTAAAAAGTACCACACAATTCCACCTGTAACTCCCTAAAACATTGAGCTACATCGACAATAAACATTGAGCTACATCGACAATAAACATTGAGCTTCATCGCAGATCTGACAATAAAAGCCAATGAGTGCTTTTGTTGTGTTGAGGCAGGATTCTTGAACTCACCTCAACTTGAAGGGGGAGCCAGACTGCTGCAGTTCAATCCAGTCTTCTTGGGGGAAGATGTTACCAGTGGAAATTGGCTTTTCAACCACCCAAAGGATTTTTCTTGGGGAAGGTGGCATTTCCCTTATCAGTCAGAGATCTTTTTTAACATCTAAAAATCTGAAAGGTGAGGATAAGACTGCTCTCTGAAGGTAGCCTGATCTTTTTCTCTTTTTTGCTCAGTGGGATCCACATATTCTAAGTAATTTTAAGCTTTTGTTTTCAGCTGGCTGAATTATAGAAATTCTGGTGGATATGGAAGATTACAGGCATTAGATGTCGATCAAGCTGAAAGAATTCCCATGTCTACACATCTCAGAGGGCTTGTTCTAAATTGTATATCTAAATACTGTATATATATGTGTATAAATATATATAAGTATATATATACACATGCTATACACACACACACATTTATATACCTATATACACATACTATACACACAACTCAATGCTACTAATTCATCTGTATTTCCACAAGAGGCAGAAACACTGAAGTGGTAAGAATAGATTAGGACAACATGTAAAATCTATGCACTAACTTTATGTAGGTATGAAAATTTCCAGCAGATTTAAATAACATGATAGTTTTGAACTTTGTTCTGTTGGCATCTTGTATAGCCATTCCTATAATTTTCAACAGTCTGTGGAATATTAGCTGGAGTTTACACATTTCTTCCTCTCTTTTCCTAACTTGTTGAAAAGTAGTATTTTCAACTGTTAAACAGTGATTGAATTTGAGAAAATGCTGTAGTGGTGGATGTAGGGTATATGGCTTTTTAATCACTTCAGGATAGGCAATATTACTGTGCATCCTCTGTGGCAGAATCTATTAAATAATTTCTAGGCTACCTGCTGCACCTTATAATAATTCTAATTTTTTTTTTTTTTCTGAATATTTGCTTTGAACTAGTTTCAGCATCTGCTACATAGCAGGTTTTTAATCTTGGTTCTTACCCATACATATTTACCTGAGGCTGTCAAAGAATAAGCACATTGGTTTATTAGCTGCTCTGCTAACCCAATCAGGCTGATAAATGTAGTCTTCAAACAGTAGCAATAAATCAGAAAGCATTTTGGATAAGATATGACTTTGTCCTGTTCAATCAGCTATGTTTGAAATCATTGCATTTGAATATATGCACTGTTCATATGAGAGGCACTGTTTAAAATGAAGGTCAGTGAAGCCTTCAAAGAGCTGACAGGGGTCAAATATTTCTGGGGTTGAACTGTGCTGTAAAATTTTTAAAGACAAAGAAATAGGAAGTCTTGAAAATTCCCTTTCGTATAAAATCCGAGACAATTTCCTGAAAAGACACACGATGTAGTACTTTGATTGATCCTTAATTCATGCTACAGAGCTTAGTGGCAAATAGACATGTAACACATACATCTGCAGTGGTGTGGGAAAAAAAACATGAAGATACATTATAGAAATGGTGGTGAATTGGACAGTATAACACTCCTAGAATGCTAAAAGTAGATCAAGAGCTCAAGAGTAACCTTATTTACTCAAATGTGATGCTGGAATAATGGCTACAGTTCACTGTTTCATTCCCCAGTACAAAAATTTTATATATATATATATATAATATATATAATTTTTTGCTCACTTTACTATCCCTTTATCCCTAGTTTTTTTAGAATAGCCACCTATGAACTGGAGAGGCTGTGCTCATGATAACATAGTTCACACAACCAGGAACACCACATCGTGCATGAGCAACATCCAGGATATTTGAGTGGTCTCCAGTGAGCCTCAAGCATGACAGCAAACAGAAGGTTTACCCTGTTTTCTGATGCTGACATTGTACAATAAAATAATAAGAGAACGGAACTTAGATGAAGAAAAATTAGTAATGTAGACGAGGAATGTAAAGATGCTTGAAAAACCTTACTGTACCCAGTATATGTAAGTGGCTGGCAGCCTTAAGGGATTCATCTACTGTTTGAATCTCTGAAAAGAAAAACTGAGGAAAACGGGGAACCCTTTTTGAGCAAATAATTAAAATTAAATCTGTAAGCCAGAAAGCATTTAAGATTGCAGGATGTAGGAGTTGTTTTAAAAAGAGTACTTGCTTCTGTTTCATGAGATATAATTCTGATAGGCAGGAGTGCAGTAATCATTTGTGTTTTCCCTATTATTTTCCCACAGAACAATTTCATATGCTGCTCTGATTGAAAAATGTGTAAGCAGATTTTTCTGGAGATTGAGATATCAGGAAGCTTGTAATTCACAACTTTAAGCATGGCTACTCTCAATTAAAGCACTCTGTTTCCAATACAAAATACCTGGCAACCTGGCCACAAGAAGATGAAGACTTTAGTGGCATCTGATTAGCTTAGCAAAATAGCATACAAACAGTCCTATTCAAGAGCCAGGCAATAAATATAGCAAATATTGCAGTCTAGTCTAACATGGGTTAATACTTCTGTCTTTATAATCTTGTAAAACACATTTAGAGACGTATCCTTGTGTTATTTCAAATTATTTCCTCATTGTTTCTCCATGAGAAATGCACACACATAAATTGTTTATGAAAGCTCATCTCCGACACCATTTATCCACTTTCCTTCATATATCTGATTTGCCAAAACCCAAAACCTTGCTTTGTGGTATATGAGACACTTCCTGACAAAATCCCCATTTAAGGACTAGAGACGAGGTGTCTCTTGGGGACTGGTAATGAGATACAGAACAGAATTCTGCAAGAGTTCAAAACAAAAGTATACGCCATGTGAATCGAGCCTGGTTTCATGCCTTGCTGGAATTAAACATTTCATGTTTGCAGAAATCAGACACAGCTCATCATGTGGTCTGATTTGGATATGAAATCGGACATTACTTGAGCTTTAGCAATGTTTTCCTTTCCAAACGGAATTGTACAAAACACATACTGTAACTGAAAAGATCCTATCAGCATATAAGGAGCTGCAGAGTTGCTGCAGAGCATAGTAATGTACAACAAGGTGTACAAGCTGTTCTAGTGTAAGCTGCAGCATACCAAGGCACTTTTGTGGCACTTGGATGTAGCAGCTTCTCAGGGCCTCACATTACAATTGTGTACTACCTAAAGCAAATTTCAGCTCTGGGAGATATGCACACTCTGAAAGGGACAGATGGGATACTGTGGAAGAGCTGAATGCACAACCTGAGAACCCATTAGTACTCTACCCTATTTGGCTGGGGTAGAGTTAATGTTCTTCATAGTATCTTGCATGGATTTGTGAACAAAGCAGGGGTGGTAATATATGGGTGTTTTAGCTGTCACTGAGCAAGGCTTGCACAGAGCTGAGGTCTTTTCTACTCCTCACACTGCCCTGCCAGTGAATAGGTTGGGGGTGTACAAAAGATTGGGAGGGGACAGCTGGGACAGCTGACTCCAACAAGTATTATCCAAAGGAGTATTTCATACCATATAATGCTGTGCTCAGCAATAAAGATAGGGGAAAGAGGTGGGGAAGGGAAGAGGAGATATTTGGGGTCGGGTTGTTTGTCTCCCATGAAACCATTAGGTTGCACAGCCTGTGGAAATGGCTAAAAATTTGCTATCCAATGCAAAGTAGTGAATGAAACCCTTATTTTGCTTTGCTTGTGTGTGTATGGCTTTTGCTTTATCTATTAAAAGTTCTTAAACTCATGCCATGAAGTTTTGCATTTTTACTCTCCCAATTTTTTCCCCACATCCCACCTGATGGGAGGAGTGAGCAAACAGATGGGTGATGCTTAGCTGCTTACAGGGGTTCAACCACAGCAAGTACAGCAGTGTTGTAGGCTTCAAGATATATGGAATGATGAGCGGGCTACTCTGAGTCAGCCTCACAGTCCTTCGGTAGGATTTCAGACACCAAGTCTTCTCCTTTCTGCATTTCTTAGTCCAGTAATCTGGATTTTTCTGTCTTTTGGGATGCATACCTTGGTTCACTCAGTCAGGGTATGCCAATACATAATGCTGTAAGTGCCCATGGATGCTTAAATGGAAATCACAGTCCCAGTCTACAGACTAATCAACAGTGCTGCGTGGGTTGGTTTTGGCAGGTTTGATGGGCATTTTTACCAGAAGTGACTCAGATTCACTTGAGCCTCATCTTGTGCCTCTGGAAGGCCTGAAAAACATGTTTTATTCTCAGGAAGGACATTCATGGATGTTCCCCAAGTATTGCTTGGAGCCATTCCTCTTCAAGAATATATAGCATACATAATACTTTTTTTTTCCCTGTGTCTCTGTAATATCATAAATGGAAGTCAAATTAATTTTCTCAGTTTCATGTCCTCAGTTTAGAAGGTTACTTAAACCCAAATAACTCCAGATCATCCTTTTTTCATCAGTACACTTATGGATTTAATTTCATTTCAAGCAATAAGAAAATGAGGTATTTTGGGTTTAGGGAAAAGTAAACAAATTGAGAATACAGATCTTGGATAAAAGCAAAAAAGCAGAAGGAAACATTAAAAAAAACCACATCTGCTTCCAAGAGAGACACAGACGATGCAACATACCTTGACACGTGACTAGAAAAAACAAACCTCACAGCTGGCTTGCAGTCAGACACCTGCTCTGAAACCCATGACTCAGTGGATCATAGTTCATTAGCCCACTCAAACTATATTTTAATTATTGTCACATTTCATTATTCAAAACCTTGGTCACTTCCCAAGGAAAAGGATCATCCTCCAAAAATGTCCTTGAATTCTACTGAGAGGAAAAGAAGAACTTGGGGTAAAACCAAATTATGTTATAGTATTGACAGTAAAATCCCCAAACCTGGATATTTCTACATTAACAATGAGATTTATCCTGAATATATAGTTCAGTGGGGAATGCTATTTGTGACCGGACAAAAGTAAAACTCTTTTGGCACATTTTCATCTAATCTTTAAGTATCTCAAAACACTTGAGAGAATTTTTGGTAACCAAAACAAACAATGCAGATTTTTTTTCTTTTATTTATCTAGGAAATTATGTATCTCCCAAAGACATCCATATCTCATGAATTTTTGGCATGAGCTATGATGTAGCTGTTAGTTTTAGAACACAATTGCTCAAGAATGCTCCCTTTTCCCGATGAAACTGAGCCATTAACTTCCAGACCAACTAAGTGGAAAATGTAATGTGCACACAGTGAAAAAAAATCTTAGATCAGCAGGGACATTTTAGTGTTTAAAATGAAACATCAGAGAAATTGAAAACCTTATCATAAGGGAGTTTTGCTTAGATTTTGCTCTAGAGATGACAAAATTCAGAATAATCCCCTATTTCTAGGTTTTCAAGTTCTGTATGTTGGGCACCTTACCTGGCACACAGTACTCTGACTTGGGGGAGTAAGAATCTCACTGTCTGTAGGCTCCATCACCTATCAAAACTGTGTAGAAGACTGAAACTTTATCCAAGTCCATCAGGACCCTCAGGTCCTTCTCTGCAGATCTGCTTTCCAGCAGGCCAGCCCCTCCTCTGTGCTGATGCCTGAGGTTATTATTCTGCTCCAGGTGTAGGAAACTGCATTTCCCTTTGTTGAATTTCAGATGGTTCTTCTCTTCCCCTCTCTCCCTTCTGAAGGGCTGCACACCCAGAACACTGGGATATCAGCAGCTCTTCCCAGCTTGGTGCTGTTGGCAAACTCAGGGAGGAGGCATCTGCCCTTTCATCCAAGTCATTGATAAGTTAGACACTACTGGGTCCAGTATTGAACCTTGGAGGAATCAATTACTGACAGCTCTTCAACTAGACTCTGTGCCATTATGGCCCTTTTACCTTTGTTGTTCAACCACTTCTCAATCCCTGTCCACTCATCCAGTCCATACTTGCTGAGTTTGCCCATGAGGATGTTGAGAGAGAGGCAGTCTCAAAAGCCTTGCTGAAGTTGGTGCAGACAGTATTCACTGCTCTCCCCTCACCTATTGAGGCAGTTGTTTCATTGTAGAAGGCAGGTCAAACATGACCTACCTTTAGTGTAAATCAGTAAGCTGACTGCTCCTGACCACCTTCTTGTCATCCATGGATAGAGACAGCCTCAAGAATGAGGGACTCTATCACCTTTCTAGGGACTGAGGTGAGGCTGACTGGATGGTATTTCCCTGCATCCTCCTTCTTGCCCCTTTTGAAAGACTGGGGTGACTTTTTTTTTCCAGTCCTCAGGCATCTCTCCATGACCTTTCAAAGAGGATCATGAGCAGCCTAGCCATGGCATCTGCTAGCTCTGCTAACTCTCTCAACACTTGTGGATGAATCCTGCCAGGGCCCATGGACTTGTGGATGTCAAGTTTTCCTGGGTGTTCTCTAACATAATCCCCTGACCAAGGGAAAGTTGTTTTTTTTTTCTGACATTCCTTTACCTTGGTCTACTGGGTCAGAGATACCTGTGGTCAGCTGCTGGCTCATTGTAAGCAACCTCATGCCCACTTCATGAAAGCACAGCACTGGTCTATTTAGACAATCTCTATTCTAGTTCAAAACAGGAGAGATCTGTGCAATTTTTTGGTTGTCTAATTGTGTCAGGACACTTCATTTTTGGAAACTTTAGCCTTCAATGCAGCTCAAAGTCATATCTGTACACCTAAATATGACTTCTTAGAAACTCTAAGGACAAAGAAGGAAATTAATCAGGAAATTGGCTTATTTTTTTAACTGCCTTGTTAGAAACCAAGGTTAAAATAGAGTTGCTAATTCATGTAAATAAATTAATTTGGTCTTTGTTTTTAAGGATATTGGAAAAATTGTGTCTGAGATTTGCTTCTAAAAAAGAGATTAAATATAGGTGTAAGATTGTTCATAATAAAAGAATAAAGTAGGACAAATATCAGTAAGACTTGTAGTCATGATTCCTAGAGGTAAGACAGTGTCTAGTTCTATGATAGAGGAAAAAGTCCATTTAGTATCTGCTCCTTTTTATTTCATGTCAGAGTACTGGTAGTCTATCTTTCAGTACTTTACAGAGAAAAGAACACATTCCCCTACTAGTGGAATTAATCACCTTTCTCAAATCCCTGGCTTTGGGAAGGAAGGTTTTTTTACTTACCCTTATTCAGTCTTAAAAACCTAGTCAGGAGATATGTATTTGTATTCCACACTAACTAACTTTGCCATTTTCAAAAGTTCCACTTAGTTCTGATTATCTTATTTCATTGCTTACTTATTCTGCATAACATGAATTTGGGGAAACAAAAATAACCTGGCTTTACAGCCAGGCCTGAAAATTACTAATGTGCTATTTTCACATTTTTCTTTTTTCTCAATGAACAAATGCTAGGGTTTTGGCTTGTCAGAGTGTTTTTTTTGGGGGAAAGGTGGGAAGTTATATAGGACTACAAGTGATAGACCTCTCTGAAGTTAGCAGTTAATATAAATTAAGAACCAGAGAAGTTCTGCTCTTGGTGAAGAAGTGAGGTAGCTTCATTTAGGTAGGAATAATTTCTTAGAGTTTAATATCATCACTGGACAGAAAATGAAAATTTGGGTTTGACTAAGGGGAGCATAGGCCTTCTAAGTAAGAAAATTCACAGTCCAGCAAAAATATGTTATAAGTCTGTTTGGAAACAGAGTATTAAGAATTACTGTAATACTACTAAACATTAAATAGTATTGAGAGCATTGTTTAAACAATAAAATTTTACTTGGGGAAAAGTATGCGAGAGAATCAATACACAACTGGAAAAAATTACTTTCTGTTATAAGTTGAAGGTTATACTGAAAAGAACTTAAAGACAAGCTTCTGAAGATCATACCAGCATTTTATACTGCAAAGTGTATTTGACATTTTTCACTCAAGTTTACAACTGAAGGAGTATGTTAGATCTGACATCAGTCCTTTTAAGTAACAGCAGTGGACAGAAGCTTTTTTCCATCTCCACTTGGTCATGAAGATGCAGCTGTTTCCTCTTGGTGTAGAGCCCCAAACCATTGCTTGTTTTTTCCTTCTTCTATTATTTTGAGGGCTTGTTTCTTGTACTGCTTGCTTGGAAACCCATACCTTGATATCAGAAGGAATGAAATGAGGCTCATTCCTTTTGAACTCTCACTGGCTGCTTTTTTTTAAATTAATACTTCTCAGGTCTACATCAAAACTTATAAGCAGAACTTCCTGGAGTGAATTCTATAATAGTTTGTGCAGATCAGTTTTAGTCTTTAAGTTGTTTAGAATACCTTTTGGCCAGAATTTCAATAACCATGAACAGTCCAAATATTCGAGATGGGATTCTATTCAGATTCAAAATCAGGTTTAACTGTCTCAGCAATTAACTTTCCTTCCTTGATGTGCCAGGAATGATTTGTCGATGATGAGAACATGTTGTAAAATTCCTCTCTAGTTTTGTAGGCAGTTTGGGAAATGGAGAATGGACATGTAGGACAGATGAACGAGTCTAAGATTTGTGCTTTGGATAGATGATAGATGATAGGTGTTTAATTAAATTCTTCTTATGTGAGTTTGATGTGGAAAATTTTTATTTATTCTACCGGTATACAGAGTAATAAATACATGCATGCTATTGTAGTGAATTAAAGATATACAATATATAATTATGCTTATGATTTGTAAGAGAAGCTACAATAAAAAAAAGAATTTGTTCAAATAAATTGGATCTTGAGGACAGTGCATGTCATGAGATCAATAAACAGAATTTATTAAGCAACTCTTGTAGAAGAGAGAATTCTGGCTTCACTGAGATCTCACTGGAAATGCAGACAAATGGATGAGGTGGAAGAAACTAAATGTTAAACCACTAATGTAGCTAAGTGGAAAAAATAATGCTATTGAAATGTGTCTACTTGAATTATAATTTAATCAAGATGTCATTTGTCCTCAATTACATAAAGATACCTATAAAAATGCCTATACTATGTCCAGTGTAAGTTTATTACTTTTTAATATGAACCCAATTGGCAGTCATATCCAGTTAAAGGATGAAAAGATGTAAGATGGAAAGTCTTATTGAGAATATTAAGGTGTGTAGATCTGCACTTTTACATTTTTTACCATTCAAATCGCAGTGGAATGCAAGTCTTTGATGCCTGCTAGATCCACTTTTTATGAGACAGAATTTTTAATATTAGAAGTTGGATAACACTACAGGAACTTCTGAATCCCTGTTGGTAGGTAAAAAAAGAAAAAGGAAAAAAAAAAAAAAAAGAAAAAAAATAAATAAAGAAAAAAGAAAAATTGAGGAATTTGGTGATGAAAATAATTGGATCATGAGTTAAGTTCTCATTTCAGCAGTGGTATGTCAACCCATTTTGGAGTGTTTACAAGTAATGGAAAAATAAAGTTGTCTTTAATGAATGTCCACACTTGAAGGGAGCTAATAAGTGTTTTCTTTATGTGAAACTAGTACTTGCAATTCGCAGTGCATTTTTCTGTGATGTTTTGATATATCTTAAAATTATGGGCATCAGAAATTTTTGTGCACATTATCTCTATGCTGAAATATATTCCATACTGGGACTTCTGCATTCTTTATTTAGCACTGTATCCAAATTGTGAGGAAACATATGAGTCAGGAAACCAGCAAGCAGGGGTTTAATATCTCAGTTATGTTACCTGAACACAGACATCAATGACGCCTGAATTAACTGGGGCACCACAGATACTGATGCCTGGAAGAAACACACATGATCTATGGAAGACCCCAGGAACATCTCTGGGCATCTGGAACCCAGGGAAGACCCTCTGCACTATACCCACTTGTCATTTGCCAAGCTGAATGAAGGAGGAATGGAATTCAGGCTTTAGATTCTACAGCCAAAATTTAGCTTTCCCTGCTGGAGACATCCACACGTGAGTAAGGTGTCTATGCTCCCACTGAAGATGCATTTAATCTGTCTTAAGGACTATTTAGAGCAGCAAGCAATATGTAGCCAGAGTTCAATCTATTCAGCCACACTCAAGTGCCTGGTGTTTTTTTTAGTCTCCTGAAACTGTGGCCTCCAGCTGTCAATTCAGAAGGGCAAGATATCTCATACGTTCTACAATATGTCCAGGAAGTCTGTATGGATCACTGAGGTGTTTCATATGATGTTAGACCACCACATGTGGACAATCAGGTCCTCACATTTAACCTGTTTAATAGCTTAATGTCTGTACCTCACTCATTGTGGCATTTGTTCCCCATTGACATTATATGGGCATTTGAACACTTGGCTCAGATGTTGACACTCTTATTTACATGCTGAATCTGGAACTGGATCTCATTGTTTCTGGGTTTTTTTTAGAACAGTCACAGAGTCATGGTGCCTATGAAAGGCTTAGCTGCTGATTAAATAGGGTTCTATAGTTTAAGTTGTTTACACAGGAGTGAATTTCAAACAGGCACCAAATAACAGATTTAACATGCCCATTTTCTCTGAGTATCATGAGATCTCAGCTGAATAGGTTGAATGAGCTTTTTGCCTGGAACACAGCACAGCACTAGCTACAGCTAGATGGTTCCAGTCTGGAATTAATTTTCATCCATGAAGCCTGGATTCTAGGCAGAGAATGCTTGTGTTTGCCCATAAAAGGTATGTGCCTCCTTGAAAGGACTGTGTCTGCAACTTCCCCCTTTGCGATTCTACCTACAGAGGTGAACAGAGTAACCAAACAACCTTCTGGCAAAAAATATTTGTTGCTCTGCATAATGGAAATGAGGCTTTGGAAAATAGAAGAACCTGGAAGATAGTCTATATTATATACTTCTTTATCTCAAGGTTTGACATCTGCTCTTGGGAAGCTGAATAGGCCCAGCTTTCTTACTATTCAGGCATCTGTGCCCGCCTGAGGAATTTTTGAACTACATTTCTCAGGTATTAGAAAGATTTTTTATCCTGCCTGAATCTTTATTTTCAGTTCCTGCATTTTGGGCTGGTTGAGTAGGGTCACTCAATGTCCTTCTGCAGGACTGACTCTATCCCTTAAAAGTGACTCACCCTCACAACATTTGATTGGATTTTGCTTCCACTCTCTTATTCAGTGATGTGGACATCTTGGAAGACCACTGACTCCACTGCCACCACAACTGTGCATATGTGTAGTCTTGCTTAAATTCTGAAAAGCAGAAAATATAGCCTGTCACTTCCTTAAGTCAATCATCTCTTTTGTTAGTCCCCAGGACAGTGATCCTGACTGAAAATTCTGAGCATTTAGGCAAATTACTTGTAACAATACTGTTAAAATTCCCACTGCTGCTACATACAACTAGTCCGAACTTCATTTTACTAAACTAGCTAAAAAGTTTTTAAGTACAACAAAATCAGCTCCATTTTGCCAGATATATTAGATGAAAACCATTTTTTAAATTAAAATATCTATTTTTTTTAAAAAAAATATGCTCTCTTAAAAAGAAAGAGTTGGATTTTTCCTTTTAAAAATATTTAAGCTGAAATTTTTCATCAAGTGTACCATGTATTATCAAAAAAGAAGGGAAGCAGGATGGATGCAAAAAAAACCCAAAGAAACAACAAACCAGTTACTATTCTAATTCATAGTCATCAAACAAACTTCATCATTATCATGGTGAACTTTATGAACTTCCATGGGTGATGATGAAAAATGAGATAAACCTTAGCACACAGCAACTCACTGTTGCAGTATGATGACTCATAATTACTAAGGCTAATTCTGAATTATCTAAATAAACTCACACTGAACAAAACGATGATAAGAGACAGAGTTGCATACAAATGCTCATCTTCATTAATGCTGAGCTGAAAATAGGCAGTGTGCCAGCTTAGTACATGAGTATTAAGGTCAGACCATAATCTTTTCCAATAATGGCTACAGGTACCTTAATTAATTGTAAAACTACAGTGGGATTCCTACAATGTTGCATATCACATTTTCATGAATACCACATTCATTCTTGTTGGTTTATCAAAATAATAGCTGCATTAATAAGGACCGGTCATTTGTTTCAAAGTGATCCTGTCATCCAACACATGGAAAATTCTCATTCATTCCTTCCCTCTTCATTGTATTAACATTATTCATGCCAAACCCTGCTGGCATGCATGCAACAGAGTATGGAATTTGAGAATACTTTGGCATTGAGCAGCACCCAATTATCAGAATTTATTGACATTAACAGAAATTACTCTGATCCTGATTTTTTCAGCAAGGAGGACTTTGCCTCAGTCGTAGCCAGATGATAGCTCTCTTAGCCTCCCCATTCCCTTTGTTGATTAAAACCAAAGCACAAGTGGATGAATTTTTTTCTCCCCCCTGCCCCGCCACCCTGCCCCCAGCCCAGTATCCTGATATTTGACTAAATTAACACTGCCCTCTGATCAGCAAAGGAATGGTCTTTGTGGGACCAAACCATGGGTGATCAAACAGAACGTCCGCCTGGTTTGACAGGTACAGAGCTGAGCTGCACATGTGCCTCTCCTGTGCCTGACATCAGCAGCAGGAGGGGTGGAGCAGTCCTGGGAGTCAGTGCATTTACAGTCGTTACCAGGGAAACAAGGAAAATTGCAGACGTTCTGTATTATAGATAGTATGATCTGAACCTGGCTGTATCACAGCAGCGTTTGGCTAACACAGCAGTGTGCGGAGCAATATTAGCAATAAATTCCAATATTTTTATGGCTGTAGCAGGGACCTCTCTTATGTAAAACATTAGTCATTAGAATTTAAATTAGGCTTAAAAGAGAAGAAAAATGGAAATATCATGTTCATCTATCTCCTCAGAAAAAAATGGCCCTACACTGAATTTCCACTGCAACTTCATTCATCTTCCCAGTTTTTCATGGCCAGCAATGCAGATGGTGCTTTGCTCTCTGAGACTTTTCCTTGCAGTAGGTCCCATATTCTTGTCTCTGTGCATGGAGCCTAAATTTCTCCTTAGTATTGTATAATTCTCACCAATGTCATTCCATTTTAGACCTTTCTGTTCCCTCTTACACAGAACACAAGCACAAATAGCTTGAAAAGAGAATAAGCTAAATTAATAACTGAGGATAACTGGAACCAAATTTTTGACACAGCAGAAGAAAAGCAATTTTTGCAATCTCAGTCCTGCCTTCCGTGGTGTTTCAGGCCTATGTGGTATCCCTCAGGACAGTAAAGATGAAAAGGAGCAGATCTACAGAGTGAAGCAGTTGGGGTTGAAGGACTGAGGTTTGCACTGTATGAAACTTTGACCAAATCTGTCTGTGAACTGGCCAAACCGACCTGTAAACTGAATTCCTGCTAAGGCTGCACCGCATTAGACATGTTCCTGGACTGCATCCCTCAGTTTAGTTTCATCTGGTGTAGTTTTAGCACTCAGAGCCATTTTATGGTGTGAACCAAAAAAATTTGCAAATGGGCAAACTGGAGATTTTTGGTTGAGAGATAAACTCCAGATATGAATTGAAATGCTAAGCAGATGAACGCAAACATAAACATAACCAAACATAAATACCAGTGCATAGATACAGTATGTTAGTTAGCCAGTGAAAAGGCACAAAAAGATATCTGCCACTTATATTCATCTATCCATTCTGCTGCTCCTTCTCAGCAAAAGTGGTGTGATATTATATTTGAATAGCGTATCTTGTGCTCAGAATAACTAAACCAACATATTTCTTATTTCTCCTAGAGCAGAACGTCTCTTCATTTTAAGCTTTGTTTTATCTTGGCTATATCCTTAAGGTTTTGGGTTTATTTGTTTGGGTTTTTTCAGCAAAATTGTTTTAGGCTGAAAGACAAAATTGTTTTTCAGCTGTCTGAATCAGAGATCTTTTTAGATCCATCATACATATCTCTATAATTTAAGCCAAAGCAGTAACTGGTAGGAATAGAAAGCTGCCACTCTCTCTGAGTTATTACTACTTTCTCAGTGCCTTATGCCAAGCCTTTGTTATATGTCAAAGGAACATGAAAAACCATGAATCTCAGCTTTATTTTTTTGTAGCTTATTTTCTGTAGAGAGCAGTCAAGTATTTTCCTTGATACGTTCATACTGAATGGGAGACACACACTCCAAATGAACCATCAGAAAAAGGAGCCTTAGCAGCTCCAAAGCTCTCTAACTTTGGAACCTAATTGTGGGATGCTAGCAGAGTGCACTTCAGAAGTGCGAAACAATAGAGTACAATTATCCACTAGAAGTTAAAAATAAATAAAATAAAAATCACCATTTCACTGGTTTTGAAGCATCAAGATGATCACTTCTGATATGACCTGTGAATTTTATTTTTTTTAAGATAGGTGTTGGGTAGTCAAGCAAAGGCTTAGACACCAAGATTTGGGACTGGAGCCTGCTCAGTGCAGATTTAGAGATAAGAAGTCTCTAACAAGCCCTACTGCAAGTATACAGCTGTAGTATATCACCTGCTACATATATCAGTTTTAAAAGTCTGTAATATAATCAAACCCAGCTGGTTTTCAAGGTGAAAACAGAAGAAAATATTTTCTGCAATATTTATGTTAACTTTCATCTTCCAACTAACACTCCCCTGAAAAAGAAATGGAAAATTAATTTAACACTATCAAAACAATCAGTAATTCCCTACCTTTCTTCTTATAAGTGGTTTTCACTTGTTCCTTTTGTTCTAGGGCAGCTTCATGAGAAGAAATAGTGAAGAACTATAACCAATTAAATTTTCAGAATTATTGGTAAAAGAAAGCAGACAAAATAGTGATAGGCCTGCTCTGTGCCCAAGTACTAGCTGGCATTTCTATTTCTGTCCAGTGAGTAGAAGGTGGCTCACAAACATTCATGTACATGAAGATTCAGGTTAAAGTTTGGCACCATCACAGCAGTGGCTCTGACAGGGACATTGCAGTGACGGGCAGGCAGACACACACTGCTGCTGCTGTAATTCATCAGAAGTGCTGGGATAGGAGCTTTCCTGACTTCCATCCCCTCCCCACCAGGCCCATCTCAGCCTGCAAGGTGCATTAAATATCAACACCACCCAAATCATCCCAGTTTCCTCTGAGTGACAGCAGCACTCTGGCAGCCGCAGCAGCTCCCTCTGGGTGTGTGCTGCACAGGGCGGTGTGTGGAAGAGGATGTATGGACGCGTGTTTCAATTACAGACATTTTTACTCCAGGAGAGGAAGTAAACACAAAAAAGGTAGAAATATCACAGATCTATATAGTTAATTAGGGCCCCAATGAGGCTGACACTGGGTTGCTGCCAGTCACTGGGCTTAGTAGCAATTTGAGGATGAAGGGAAGAAAAAGGAAAGGCACACAGACATTGGATTATATGTTTCAATTGAGAGCATATTAAACCATCTCCACCATGCTTGGTCATCTTACCGAGCTACATGTTCATTTAAAAACATAAATAAAAAATTAAAACTGTTTAATTATTTTCTTTCAGAATTAAAGTCATAAAGAATCCCTCTGAAAGATTTTTTAATCAGCTTCCAAGAAAACCTTCGAAAAGCAAGCCCCCCTTTCACTTTTTAAATGGAATTTGTAATCTAATGAGGAAATTATTTATGAAGTATTTGCTCTGCACCTGAAAATACCTCCAGTGAAATTATGTTTGGCAACCTGAAGCACTTTGAAGTCAATGGAGTGGCAATAAAAATTAGGCCTTCATTAAAGAGCAATGCTTTTTCTCCTGTAAACTGGCACTGCCTCAAGAGGTCAAACTCGGGGAAGGCCACAGATCTCTGCCCAAGCTGTGCCTCTGCACCACACATGGAAGCAATTTTGTCCATATTCTCTGTTGTTCTTTATGAATTTCTTCTTTCCCCCCTCCCCACCCTTTTTTCAGGCTTCCCTCAACAGCTTTCATGTTGCATTTAGGAAATTAACAGTAACTGTCAAATTACTCTGCAAATAGGAGAATATAAGTTTGGAAGGAGTAGAACTTGGCTTTTGCCCTAGGGCCAAGTCAGTGGAAAGGCAACAAAGGGATCCTTGAGAAGTGTTTGGATAGACTGTTTCAGCAAGCCAGGCTCTTATTTTATCAAGTGCATACAATTTTTCCATTGGCAACTTTTCCCCCCTTCCTGTAAATTATTCTTTCCCCTTGTGCACCCCACTTGCTGCATGGATTGGGAAAAGCACTGGGAAAGATTATAGCTGCAAAGACTGGCAGGGTGGGTATTAACCCTTGGAGAGAGATGGAAGAGGTCCGGAAATGGAAGATCCTTGTGGGATTATGTACAAAAGGTGCAGTTTGGGTTGAAAAAAAAACCCACCCCACTTCTCACATGTGCGTACAAAGACCATGTAAAGGAGGGAGTAGTTACTTTAATTAAATACTGAAATCTTTTGGGGAAAAAAGTGAGAGAGGAAAGCTCAGAGGAATTGTAATCTATGGAGATGTAAGCTAATTACTTAATCACTTGCATTTGTAAATCTTATTATTGGAAAAGAAATTCCTGTAGTGATTAAATTACAGATATTTATCTGCTAATAGCCCTGATTAACTGGTGATGCTAATCTGTCATTCTGAAAGCCAATATTAACGGCATCAATCTCAGAGAACAATAAACAGTTTATATGAAAGAAAACTTTGTCTCTGCACAGTCCAGATGTGCAAAGGGAATGTAGGATGTGTGAGATTCTGGAACCAGTTTGCTGGACCAACACAGCCGACACTCTCAAAATGAGTTGTTTTGGCCCATTAACCCGTTGTCAGGCACAATGAGTTACTTAGCTATGAACAAGTGCTGTCTTATACTGCAAAAGCAATTTAGTTAGCAGAACTTCCAGAGTAAATAAATAAATTCCAGGCTTAATTTATTACCAGAAAGTTATTAGGACTATGGCAGGTAAGACAGTGTGAGTTGTTACTACATCTTGTTTGCAGGTCCGAAAAAGAAAAGGTAGCTGATAGAAGGCAAAAAGAGGTATAATTTATTTATTTTTAACAGATACCTGACTGATGCTATTGATTTTCACTTTGGCTAAATAAACTTTTTCTTTTTAATCAGTGTTTCTTACCACAAGGGAAAGTGATGAAGAGGAAAAGTGGAAAGACCAGTACCTTAATTTCCTCTCTATGTTGCAGGGCAGGTTTTACAGGGAAATGAAACTCCAGCAAATAAACCCAAGTTAGCCCTTCAGAGGAAATTTGCTGTGAAGCAGACAATGGCAAAGTACCCAGTGAAGATCAAGTTTCCTATTTAAGCTGTTCAAGAAGTACTGCAGGAGAAAAAAAAAATAAAAGGAATGAAACAATTACAGTAAGTGCTTGCCTTACAGAGGTCCTATCTCAAATATAACTGGAATCTACCAATGTAATCTTTATGATGACCAGATGTTACTATTTCTGGGAATGTCCTGAGTTTTCAAGGGCTGCTCGAGTTTCCTGGCTGATTATATTGAAACTGGTGTTTGCCTCAGTTAAAATAAAATCTGCCAGCTGGCTCATCTCATCCTATCACTGCCTCCCACTGCAATCTCCTTTATCCCAACAATTCAAGCAAGCTTTCTTTGTGCAGAAACCACTACAATAGTCTTTAAAGAAGACTTGAAACCTCTTGATTAAATTGCATTGGGTTGAGAGTTATTGGTAAAGGAAGAGGAAGTATGGAAGATGAGAGCATGTGCTCCTTGTGCTGGATGCAAAGACAAGGATACACTGATAGCATTGACAAGAAAGTGTAAGAAAATGCATTCACTTCATCTCAATACTCAACAGATATTTTTTTCCCCTCATGATTTTCTGTGAAAATGTGAAATTTAGGAAAAGAAATGTGTGTTTCTTTTTTTTTTTTTCCCTGTTCTCCCCTCCTCCAAGAATGACAGATTTTGCTATAACTATCAAGTCAGAAGTAATTAAGCATTTACAAGAGGTTTGAAAGTCTGCCACACATCCAGAAGTCCCAGAGAAATCCACATCACCCACCCAGTATAGTTCAACAGTATGAGGTCAGTGAAGCCTTTCAGGAAACACCAGCCACATGGCCTGTGCTAGGCCCAGTCTTTGAACACCTGCCCATGAAGTTGCCTGTACAGCAGCCCCAGATAGCACCTGACATAGTGAAAACATCCTTTCAATGAGTCTGGGCCTATGAAGTAAACCTGAATTGTCTCAGAGAGTGCTGGCTTTATGGTATGAGTGCAGGCAACTTGTGCAGTGCATGCACCAGTATTTTTGTGTCATAAGTATTTAGAGGATGCCCAGTTTTCAAAGGTTTTTTTCTCAGTAGCAAGAACAAGTGAAAGAAGATAGAACAATACAAAAGATTCAAAAGCCTGATCATTCACAGAGACTTTGTGAGGAACAGAACCTTGCCAGCCATCTGATGTGCTTAACAATGGAGAATGTTTCCATGGATAAAGACAGATTACTGTGTGTTTGCTAATTCTGCACTTCTGAGTTAATGTGACACTCACCTATGTGGTTAGGAACATGGGAGAAGAAAATATATTTTTGTATTGCTTCCACTTATACTGCTTCCATTGCTCCAGGCATACATGGGGGTGGTAGTCTTGATACCTAGAAACCTGAGGTGTCACTCAAGCAGGTTGGTAAGGTTTGGTTGAATAATGGTACCTATTTGGCACTCTTGGGCAGCTCAGTGTGATCTGGGTGTCACCAGGAATGTGAGACAAGCTCAGGGGTCAAATAAGATGGGGCCTTCTGAAAACCTGCATTGGCAGGTGAAGAAAAGTTGGGGGGACCCTCCCATTATCTGACAAACAGCTGTAGGGAAGAGGAGACCATGTTTCCAGGTAATGCAGAAATGCTCTCAATTTATGACTGTGCAGACTGGAAAGTGGAATAGAGGGCGGCTCTCAGGTTCCCTGTCAGGTTTCTCTTCCAGAAAGCTGGACAATGCAGAAAATCCTGTGAATAAGGAGTGATATTGAGTGGCCATTGATAAATGTTTCTGGTTTCTGTTGGCTGCAGTTTTTTGTGTGTAAGATTGGGGAATTTCTTCCCCAACAAATAGTGTGCCTGCTATGTAAAGATTCTTATCATGAGATTCTTACCACACAATGACAAATAATTTATCCTTGGTAGTGGTGACTTGATTACATAAAAACTCTCAAATAAAAGGGACCTTCTATTTTTTTCATCATCTTTGAATGAATATGTGTCTCATTGTGAATGAACCACAGCAAGCAAACTCAAAAGAGCATAGTGTAATGGAAGCTCAGTGAAATTCTGAAAGAAGAGTGGGAGCTCAGTAAGACAGTATCTTTTAGCTCAATAAATTATAGGTGAAGCTCAGGAAAAAAATATCCCCAGTGAAGATTTCAAAATAATACTGGAATATTTCATTCACATGAGGAAAGGCACAATCTTTATTTTTTTCTGAAATATTTTAAACAAAAGGACTGTTTTTATAAAACTTTGGTGGTAAATGAGTAAAATGGTAACATTATTCTTTTTAACATAGGGTCTTCATTTTCCTTTCCAAGTGTCTTGTTGGCATATTTTCTCTTCAGTGGTTGTACTAATTATGGGACTGTTATAAGTAGTTATATCCTTTTGGTAATAAAAATGGCAATTATGACAAGCAAAAAAGTTTTGTCCTGTTTGCAGTTTGTCTTGTCTCTTTTGACTGGGGGCTCTGCAAGTCACTCTCTTAGTGTCTGCTTACTGAGTAGGGATACAACATGATTCTGCTGTCAATGGGAGCTGCGGGAATTCTGTAATTACTTCTAATGTTCCTGTTTTCCTGCTAAGGGAGCTGGAACAATGTTAGAGCCAAGCTCACATCTTGAGTGCCTTCTGAACATTAGGAAACTGAGACTGCTTCATTCCCCTGAAGTCCTCTTTAAAAAAAGTTTTATTTTTTAAAAGAAATACATTTTTCAGGTTTTGGGGCAGCAATGCTTCATCAGTAGAGATGATGGACAAGTATTGAGGAAAAGGATGAAAATCTCGTTTTCTAATTTATATGGTATGTGCAGCAGGAACTCTTATTAAAGTTGAAATATTTGGGCATAAAAGAGGCACATCTGTTCTTATCTGAGCCTAATGGTAGTTTCCCAGTTTTGTTTCCTTCCTGAAAGAAGTAGGTCTGCCTACCATAAAACACAAATTCCAAGGAGCTTTACAAAACATTGTCAATATTTATAATGATGCCAAATGCAAACCTGCAGTCAATCAGTTTGGACAACAGTTCTGATGTTATCCTTCTTGTTGAATAAACAGGTCTAATAACATACCATTAAATAAATGATTTTTCACAGGCTGTAGCAACTGTGACTGCCCAAACAGCAACTTGAGCAGCCTTAGACACACAAATGGTACATTATGAACTATAAAACTACTGTGAATTCATTTATGAGAACACAGTCTTTACTGTGCAAAGTATCAGAGGACAAAAATATATTCCTCTCCATGTATCCCCCAGGTCTGTGATTATAAGGTGAACTTGCAGAAGTTTTAATTTTGTTTTTTCAAGCAGGCCTACAAGATTTCAGGCAGCATACATACAACCTTCTAAAACATTTTCAGAAGTATAACCTAATCTGGATAAAGACAAATCTTTCTAAATCTTCGGGATCTGGATGAAGAAAAACAGGTGTTAAAAAGAAGTGTGAGATGAGACTGGAGTCACAACCATCACTGTTGTCTGAATGTTTGTGTTCAAGATCTTTCTTTTATATTATTTGCAAGAGCTGTAGAGCTTCCTCAAAATAGTAACCACATATCATCATTCTGTCACCCCATTTTAAGACTGTCCATTAAATTTGAGTACCTGGATTTGCTCAGGTTACTTGCCTGGTTGCAGAGGCAATTCTCAACCACCCAGACGTGAGTGCAGATCCTCTGACCAAGGCAGCTGCCTGCTCACCACCAGGGATCAATCTTTCCCCAGACACACCAGGGTATTCCAACCCCGCGGGTGCGGCACAACCCAGCACAGCAGAATGAGGAAAGCAGGCCCTACTTTCAAAAGGTTTGTAAGCAGAGGATCCTTAAGGAAACACATGACTCAGTCTTTGGTAGGAGGAGAGTCTGGGCTTTGAATGAGACATGACCTTCTGCCAAGCTGAAAAGAAGATACTGAGCTCCTGAAGGCTAATGAAGGGTGTTTTCCCTGGAGTTGACTAGAGCCAGACATTGGTGATCAGGGTCACAGATAGCAGATAACCTTCTGTGTAAGTGTTGGCAGAGTCTTTGAGATTTTTCCTAGGAAACCCTGCAGCTTGGTACATGTTGGTAGTAGTCAGGTGATAAACCACCTAAGTTCAAACACCTTTCATGCCTGACTTGGAGGAGGTTTCCGCTCTCTTGTGGGTGTCTCAGGGGAATGATGGGGCACGATGGGGAACTCACTTCCTTTATCTTGTGAAAAAAAGCCTAGACCTGTTCTGAATGTACTTTCCAAAATGTAAATGTTCATTTAAAGAATGCTGTTTTCAGGCTCATCTATTAGTCAAGTTTCATTTCCATACAAAAGTAATTACGACTATTGTGATAATTCATATTTAAGTGAGGCAAACTTCCAGGTACAAGAAGAGGAAACAAAAGGGTTCATCTGATAGCATCAGTGTAGTGAGAACTGCATAAAGATGTCCCAAACCAATAATGTGTTAATTCTGTCCTTATCAAGAAGTATTTTTATTCACCTAAAGTCTTGTTTTACCTATAAATAACTGTGTCCTAGTTAGGAAGTGCATAGGAAGGTAAGGAATTGCATGGTTTTAACCTTATCAGTACATCTTTTCTCAACAATCACTTTAGCTGAATAAAACCATATCCTCTTTCCATCTAAATAATGGAAAATCCAGGGAAAAAGAATATATTCCTGTGGAAAAATTGTTAAGTATAGGAGCTCTGCTTTCCTGTACTTACCAAATACTTTGATTTGCTAAAATTCTGCTATATTTCTAGAAATTTCAAATGATGATGTTGTTTCAAAATAGATTTTATTTCACTGTCACACAGTTTTTATTTGCCTTTCAAAAATGTAATTTTACTCCTTCTCAATCTAGAAGAGAAAATTAAAACTAAGAAAAAGTAATACATTAAAATAACTTACATTACAAAAAAGAAAAAAAAGCTGCATCTTCCCATAAGATTTTTTAAAAACACCAGGAAGTGTTTTTAAAAGTAAAAAAATGTAGTTTTCTGTGAAACAATTTCTCAAAATCAAAAAAAAAAATCTAAACAAACCCAAACAGCACCTCCTAGCAGACCAAAGAAATGCTATTGATGGATAAGGTAGAGGAAAGGGAATTAAAGACTTTGTAAAGAAAACCAGTAGTATACATACACAAGGCAGAAATACCAAGTTTTGTTTTGCTCATTTTGTACCGATCTCCTTGGGGAGGATAAATAAATGACAGTGTCTCCTATCTTACTATGCTGTCAGTTTTTTTCTAACAAAAACCAACAAACCCAAAAGTAATTTTTTAAAAAAGCTACGTGTCAATTTATGTAGATATGTGTGCTCCAGCTGGGTTGTGTTCCCAGTGATATTCTGCCATCAATAAATAGAGATAAAACCTGTAAGTATGTAAATATATACCTATAGTACTTGAGAAAGCAAAGATGCTGCAGTTGCACTGCTAAAGGAAAGAGGGCACAGTATTCCTGTGATATAATTCATCATTATCCTGAGTTTAGTTAAGTGGGAGGTCTGTTTTTGTGGTGGTTGAGGTGTCTGTCAGAAGGGTGCTTGGCACTTCTCCTCCTCTGTGCTTTGAAGTTCATTTCCTACAGTAACATGTTCCAGTCATAACACCTCCTTCTTCACAGCTAAAAGTCAAGTCTGCTAGTCATCCCCCTGTGCTTCAAAATGTAGAAACCATAATTTAGCCCTAAGGAAATAAACCAATTACAAGGAACCTGGTTTAACTTCCTGCTGTGGTAGACAAATGGAGATCTACTAAGAAAGTAAGCCTGAGAGCTTAAGAAATATGTGTAGGTATTGAGCAATTACAGTCAACTGGAACATGCTAAGCAACAAACCAAATCCCCTCCTGAAAGAACCAGTTGCTGCACGTAGCATCTGAGGATAACGAAACCATTATGGTTGCTGCACTCTGGAGAGAGAGGTGTGTGAAATTTCCTGTTCTGGTTGTAGACTTTGGTGTTTTCATGATAATGAAATAGAGGACTACTCTATAAACTGCAAAGAATGTGGGTCGAAAAAATGTTTTTATTTCTGCCAATAGAAAAACAGAGGTATCCTGCAGAGCTTCATACACATAAAGGGTATGGATGTATTCACAATTAAAGTCTTAGTCTAATAACAGGTAAAATTCTGTTCTAGTAGAAATTTAGGACACTCATTACTTGACGCCTGAAAATTTAATATTTTCTCTGAAACCTGGAAAATATAATAAATTATATCAGGTAGTAACATCAGAAGTTAATTACCTTCCTTATTTCACCTTCTAAGAGTGCTGATTTAGGAATGGTAGTCCAAGAATACAAAGTAAACAAACCCTTTGTGACTTGTCTCTACTGAATTTTCTGATTTATTGGCTGGGTTTGTATCTTGTATAATCCTAATACTATTAATAATTTTTTTAGCATTTAAGAATTTTTCTTTAAAATCATGGATAACTTTTATGCTACTAAATAAATAAGGTATACCATGTGCACTCAAGACATGTGAAAAATATGAATACATGACCACGTCATACTATATTATTAATGTGGTTTAAAAAAATATTTTTAAAATTACTGCTGTCAGCTTTCTATAGAAGCTAATATAAATATTCAATACATTCAGCAAACATTTGCAAAATGCCTAATGATATCAGCAAAACTGATTTGTTAATGCTGCTTTCTTGAGAAAAAATGTTTTAAACATGACCAACTAGTGGTTCATAAATATTTTTGAAAACACTCAAGTTAAATAGGCTGTGTTACCTATTTCGCTGTTGCCTTTTGAGATGTCACTATATAGTGTGCTAAACAACGCAGTGAATAATGTAAGTGGTGCATAACAAAAGGCAATATAATGCTCTGGAAAGAAATTATTGCATTTTTATGAGTACCTTTTCTTGGGATTTATTTTCATTCTAAAGCACATAAAAATTAAACAATGAAGTGTCAGAATAAGGTGAGGTGGAAACTCACAGCTTTGAGACATTCTCCAAATACTGCAGAAAACTGGTAGACATTCAGTCAAACATCTCCAACACAGGATTCCTCATTTCTTGTTTACTGGGTAGACAGAAAGCATTCTTTCTTCTGCTGGAATTTATGTAAATTCCTTTAAGCTGAAATGATGCCACATAGGGCAGTTGAACAATCCTTCATCAGAGCTCACAAGGTAAATGAAGTCGCTGTCAGGCTGGGTTAGGATTGCACATGAGGTCTCTGAAAAGAGCTGAGGACACAGTGGGAAGTGGTGACAAGGCAAAGGGACACATCTGACACACCCTGGCCCTGCTGGGAAGCCGTGCCCTGAATGTTTGGAGCAGCCTTGCACGCAGACCTGGTGCCTCAGTTTGAAGCAAGAGCCAATGCTCTGCCCCTGCAAAGGAGGTATCCAGTTGCATACTTGGCAAGCTTGAAAAAACTCAAGCAGGAATTTTTTTGGCCAAAAGCTCATCTGGGACTGTGGTCATGTTGGCCAGATTAATTATCTGTAGTTATGTTGGCCAAATTAATTAATTTAGGCAATTAATTCAGTCTGTATATTTGCTTGTTTGCTTGTTTTTTCACCATTTATTTTCCACTTACAACATGAATAAATGTTTATCTTTTCGGGATGCTTCTGACAAAAGGCTTTTGTAAAGAGTTTCTTTCTTTTATGACCAGGTTATGAACCAGATGATGATGAACTGTAATTTTGTAAAGAACTATATTTTTAATAGACTACAGCCATGTGTACTGTGGAGACTTTCAGTATTAGGTACTCATGATAAAATATTTCAACAGAAATACATTTTTTATCAAAGAAAACCCAAAAAACCCCAAAACTCAAACATGCCCAAACTAAATCTTTTAATCTCAAAAGCTATACATTTAGGGGACTATTCTGTATACTCATCTCACTTGTTAGTCTTCTGTTGTAATTTCCAGGCACACTGTACAATTTTTATTGAAATAGGTGAAGAAAATCCAACATAACAAAACCAAACAAACAAAAAGCCAAACTAACTAAAAAAATCAATCAAAACAAAACAAAACAAAAAGCAAACAAAAAAAAATCCAAACAAAAACCACAAAAGGGAGTAGATGATTTAAAATTAAATAAATTCTGTAATTTTTAGGCATACCAGTGTCTTGTCAGAGGAGACTGAAAGCAACATCTCCACTGCCAGGTATGACCTAACAGGCACGAAAGGAGCTGAGTATCACAGGTTTGTCTCCAGATGAGCCAGGATTTGTGTGTTAACCAGGGAACACACAGCAGGAAATGGAAATTATTGTTATCATGAGATAGTTGATGATTCAAAGAGTATAAAAACATGCATAGGAGGCTGCATTAATTCCAGTGATCATGGACCAACCTTTGCTTTTATATGGAAGGAAAATCTATCAAAAGTTGGCTTTGTTTCAGAAAATGTTGATATGCCATATGAGTAAATCAAAATTAAATTTATACAACGATTTGGTTTTCATTTTTGTATTGTCTGTGTTACTCATATGTTATTTCATAACCTGCTGTGCCTGTATAGATCAAAACAGGTGTCAAAATGCCAAACATTTTGTGCTCAGTGAGAAACCTGAGTATCTGTCTGGCTTTGTTTAAGTATCTGTTTTGTAGAGAAGAGTAGAACTGAGAAGGCAGTTGCTTATTTATTGTTAATTTTATATTCTCTTACTGCATGTTATTTCATTTTATTCTTCCATCTGTGTTTCATAGGGAAATAAGATAATTTCCAGATATATGTGTTCCTGATTTGTAGTCTTCTTGCCAGATCCACACTCTCAGACCAGAACCTCACAGCAGTCTCCTCATCCATCTTGCTGTGCAAGCCTTGAAAAACTGCTACTTCTACATCCCACCAATTCTGTAACCATGGGAAGCTGCATCCAGCCCTGCATCTGGACAAAGCCTCAAACCAGGATTTGTGATTTACCCATTCCCTCACCAAACTGGTTCCCTCCTTGCAGCCAGCATCTTGTCTTGCATTTTCACACTCCCAAGACCCCAGGAGACCGCAGGGAGCTGCTCTTCCAGGAAGAAAACATTCGTGGATATCCTTTTTGCTAGCTAGTGTTTTCATGATGATAAAATGACAAGGAAGGCAGCAGCTGGGGCAATTCTGGAACAAGAGCCATGGAGAGTGGTGAGACAGCACCTCAGATTTAACCTTGTCTCAGATGCTGTGGAGCTCCCCTCAGTGGGGTGCCTGTCCTCACACTTTTGTCTTGACATTCATCTCATGGTGAAGGGTTTGGCAATTAAGCAGCAAAGTTACAGGCCAGTAAAAAAGACACAGTCAGCAACGTCTTGGCTTCACAAAATGTCTTATTGTTCTGTGGTATCTTACCCTGCAAAAGCAATTTTTGTCCCATGTGAAGGAGGAAGGGCTTACCAAGGAAATATGGACAATGTGGCTGAGGAGCTTATGATAACAGTGCAGTAACTATAGCTAACTGTAAACATGAATAAATCGAGGCAATGATGGAAACCTGTAAAAACTTTCTTCAGTCAGGTGACTCTACCAGCACACTCCTGGGTTCTGAAATATTTTTTGTGTAGACTGTTGTTATTTTTTTAATTTTCAGTTTTCTTCCATCCAAACTTTATATGTCCCTCAGCTTCCATGAAACACAATCCATCTGACCAGTAACCCTACAAATGTGGTAAAAAAAGAAGCAAAGAAGTAAAGGGGTCAAGGAAAGGTTGCTTGAATAGGCAATTAGTGAGAAATTTCATAAACAATAAGGGAATATTGTTAGAGAGAAGCCTATTTTTCTCTACAAAAGTCTCCATTTCATCTCCAGAAATATTCTTTTTATGCATACTTAGTTTAAGAAGAAAATCCCATAATACATCTTTCAGGATATTTTTCATTTTTCATTTATGCTCCTATAAATGTTTAGGTAATAATGCTGGTGTTGGAAACAAGTCAAATGAGCGCAATTCAAATTAGTGGGCAAACTAGAGCAGAGTCTTTTATTTACAGTCTGCTTGATCAGACCACATTAAAATCAGCAAGAGTTAAGCCTACTCTGTTTACAGCCCACAGGTTGTTATCTAGTTTCAAACCTTTCTGTTCAGAATTGTTAAAGCAGTGCTGTACTGCATGCAGCTCAAAATTAATTGGAAGTTTGGATTCTAATGGCTGTTTTTGGGGCGGGAGCTGGAAATCCTGAGTTCCACACCATGCCCTAAAAATGTATTCATTTAATTTAAAACCTTTACATTAAATTACAGGTTATTTGAAAGTTAAACACTTAGTCACAGCATTCTGTATCAGATGCTGTGAATTTATTCACATCTAGGTTTTAAATTACCTCCTTTCCATTTCAGATGCCAATTTCACTAGGCTACCTGAAACATCATTTACATAGAGTTATTACATCAGGAAAGAAAAAATCCTCTCTTGTGTTCAGTGCCTTGTTTCTCTAATCCCCACAGACAGTGAGGAAGAAAGGCTGGCTTTATACTGTCAATTTCTTTTGCTGCACCCATTGGCACTTGTCAATATTCCTTACCAGACAAAACGCTCAAATATTCTAGGACATATAACAGCTTCAGAAGCTTGCTGCCACTTATATGTGGATATACTGTAAATGTCTACACATTAATTAATGGAAAAATAGGAATGTTTTGATGTTGTAAAGCCACAAATAGATCTCTACTAGCTGAGCTGATTAATCAGTTCCATGAAATGTTCATATTTCTATATGACTATCATATTTAATAGAAGAAAACAAACCTTCTTGTACTATTTAGTGGGGAAAAGTCACCGTATAACTAACAGAATCTTGTAAACATACAGCTCCTTAGGGCTTTTCTGGGAGATGGAGTAATATATGCTTCCATAACTCCTGTTATTTTTAAACATGGATTCAAACTGAAACATGCACAAGATCTGGGGCCATTCAGCACTGGACCTGTACCTTTTCCCATAGCTCAGTGCCCTAATTTATACACATTCTGCAGTCTCTTGGTAATGGTATTCATTCTTCTGCAGTTGTGCAAATATATCCCCTTTCAGTCAGACAGGACTCAGTCACACCTACTTGCAGACATTCTCTTGTCACACTGAATTAGAGTGACCACTTACAAATGAGAAACAATTGAGAATCATGCCAGTATTTTCTTTTCTTACCTGACAAGTCCTCCTGAGAAGCCCTAGGTGTTAGACCTGTCTAAATGTAATTTGAGAAACTGAGCTCTGCTTAACCAGCTATCCCCACAGTGATAACTCAGTGATTCATACTTCTGTGCTCCTTGCCCTCTGCTCTGAGCTGGACTTGCTTTGTGTATCGTTTCTCAAAATAAAGAAAACAGTTCTGTTCTGGGATATCATTGAGATGACTCTTCCCACCACCACCTGCTGAAGCTTTTAATCATGAAATCAGGTCTAGCAGACGTATGTTGTGGAACAGCTGAAAAATGAAATCCTTCAGATGTCTCTGCTGGGTACTAGAGTGAGCTGCATCAGGGCTCCCATCTAACTTACACACAAAATTATACACCCTTCCAGCAAACAAATCGAAAATAGGGCAGGAATAGCTGAGAAGAAAAGGAAAAAGATAATTCTCTCTATATATGTAAGGTTCTGCTGAGATGTGGTGGGTGTGTGTATATGGACTCATGAGATCAGAAATATTTCCATCCCCCATAACTTAAATCAAATCTTAGAGATCAAGTACTTAAACTTACGTTGAAACCCTGAATGGAGTGATACACCCTTTGAGGGTATGTTGTCTGAATTACACTAAAAAATTTAGTTCTTAATGATGAAATAAAGACAATGATAAAGCTTTTATAAAAATAAAGTAAACAAGGATACCATTTCACGTATTGGATGAAAACAGAAGTTTTCTCTAAGTTTTGGCTCTTGGGAAAGTTTTAAACATCAGGAGCTCTGATTATGAAACACCCATGTCTATTCCTGAACCACCATCCCATCATCCTACTAGTGCTAGCATTCTGACCTGCTAATGCTCCAGTCCATTACGAGGCAAAAGGATGGAAAAGCAATAAAAGATGGCGTAGTTTTGTTGAGTACAAGACCTTTTTTAATTTAGGAGCCCCTGTTTTATATTTGCACACCATTTAATGTCAAGGTATAACATGCAATTTGGAACAGTCTGGACTGAGCTATGCTGCATAACAACACCTGACATTTAGGTCATTCACACAGAGGGCAAAAAAGGAAATCTTCACTACCCTGACTTTAAATGTCTACATCTGATTGTGGTTGTCTATGTATGACCTAATAATCCTGAACTCCCTCTACACTAATGAGAGAAACACAGTTTCCAGGGGTGACAGTTTTCACTAAATATAGATGTCTACTTTGGGACAAGACGAATGACTTTCTAGAAATGCCTGTTTCTTTCCATTAGCTATAAATAGACCCACATTGATTAATAAAGATGCAGACATCTGGGCTATAGATTCTGACATCCAGCCAGCTGAATCCTGTACAAACACTTAAGAGAATTATGAAAAAAAAAATAAAATTTACAAGTAATTGACAATGAATATTACCACATCATCAGATAAATCCTTTGAATACTTTTCTTTGAAACACAAGAGAGTTCTGTCTTCCTGGATTGTATTTTTCTGCTATAATTTTAGATGAGTGTATGAATTTGTGTATCGTTACATGTTCTTCCTCTAAGACCTTTTAAAGTGAGAGAAGAAAGAATCAAAACTTCACAGAATTAAAAAAAACCCGCAAATGATTGGCACATTTTATACTTGTAGAATAATGCTATCTAATTACTATCTAATTTTTAGTAGTAAGTGTATGAACTCTAGATGATATCCTCTCTGTCCAAGAGTAATTATGTATTTGTATAATTTCCATACACTGCATGCAGGAAAAAGTTTACCCTCTACCACTCTGTTATTCATATCTCACAGGTCCTGGAAATCCACCTGGCCACAGAAAATAAAAAAGACATTAAATGTTGAAAGAGAAAGCTGAGAGAAAGTATAGATGGTGTGTTTGCTAACTTTTTGTAATTATCCTTATCAAAAAGTCAGCTAAACTGGGTTAATTCATTTGCTCTTTTCTGCAAAATATCTCTATGGTGTGCGGGGCTTGACTGCAATTACTGTGTTAACAACTCTGTGTCACAGAATGTATTCCCACAAGCAACTAGAATCTTTGAGGACCGCTTCCTAAACTACTGCATTGTCTATGACTGTTTCAGTGCTGATGCTCTGAACATTTCCCTAGATGGAGGAGATATAGGCTTCATGAGAAAGACAGGTAAAAATGGCCTGCATAGATGAACAAGGAGCTCCTGGCTAAACTTAAAAATAAAAATGAAGCATACAAGGGGTGAAAGAAGGTATGAACAGCATGGGAATACAGAGGCACTGTATAAGTCCCAAGCACGAGATGTAGTTAGGAAGGCCACCTGAAGTTACATTTTTAATGGTTGTAAAAGACAACAGGAAAGACTTCTGTACATACTAAGTGGAAAATAGAAAGATATCATAAATGTTGGTCCATTACTGAATGTGGCAGAGGACCTCTGACACAGGTATTAAAGATATACCAGTAAGACTAACCTTCAGAAAACCCAGGCACAGAAGAAAAGCCTGGAGCAGTGTAGACTTACCCTTGATGGAAGAGCACCAGGTTAGAGACTATGTAAGCAAGCTGGACATATTTAAGTCCTTAGACCCTGGTGGGATGAACTGATGAATGGAAAGGGATCTGGCAGATGTCATTGTGAAGAATGATCATGACAAATAGGAGAAGTGCCTGAGGACTGAGAAAAACAAGTGCTTATCTCTATCTTCAAAAAGGTCAGGAAGAGTAAGTCATGGCACTGAAGGTTAAACAGAAATAATATGCATTCTTTCACAGGATAATATAATGAATTTTGCATTTGTCTTTTTCATCTCCAGTTTTCTATCTTAGCTTTAGAATACCAGTCAGATTTAATCCCATCCCTTTTATTGAAGGACCATCTGTATCTTTCCCTTGGCCCTGGATCAGGCCTGGTGTGCTTGTCCATCCTTGGAATATATTATCTGTTACAGTGAATGCTGTCTTACCAGATCATGAATTGACTCACCAAATTAATACCAAGGGATTTTATTTTCTTTTGAGCTTCTTTTTTTCTTCCAAAATTGGCTTCCATTTACTAAAAAAATATTGGCCCTCTACTGTAGACAATAAATCAAAGCAAGCCTCTTGTGTTGTATCCAAGTTGCTTATCTACTGTTCCAACTAACAATAGAAAGTATCACATTAGGGAAATCTATTGCCTCATCTGTGGAATCTATCCTGAAATTAAAAAATGATTGGTCGGTCTCTGAATCAAATAATGAAACCTAAACTTGCAAATTTTTGTGATACAGGAGAAATGCATTAAAGGAACTCATCTGTAAAACTGAGGAAATAGGTTTAAGTCATCTCCTAAGTGGATTTTTAATTTTGGAAGGGAAGCCTGGTGTTTTCAGAATTCCCCTAGATCTACTTCTTACAATAGATTATGAGTTTTGATATGCATATTATTACACTGTTTAGGAAAAATAAAAGAACAAATAGATAACTGAGATTATTTGAAACTTGAGACTGCTACTGAGCCAGTGAACTTCATGGACTAAGCTTGAATTTTAAAATGTTTTTCCACTATATTCTCTAATTCTATTAGCACAGTCCTGAGAGCACTGTTTAGGAATCTCACACACTGTGGGATCCAAAAGGACAGCACAATTCAGCTCAAAGATGAACTTTGCAGAGGAAATGGGTTAAATGTAGAAGGCTTACTTATATGGAAAAATTAATGACAAGTGAGATGATGGGGGAAAAATGGTTTCGTTTCAAACCATATAGTCACTTGTGATTACAGGTTGAATTTCCAAAATGGCATTGAAATTTTCTGACAAGTTGAAGGAAGAGCTACAAAGATATTTTGATGGCTGAAGAAAAGAACCTTGAAAAACTTACAGCATATGCTTGTAAATAAGTGACTAGGTGTGAACTTGCAGAGGAGTAATTAAAGGTTCATATGTTAACTTATCTTACTGCAAATTATTTATATATCCACACTAACAAAAGTTTCTCTTTTGTTTACTTGTTTTCCATCAAGGACCACTTTGTGTAGTTGCTCAGAACATATAAATACCTCTACGGGAAGAAATTACTGAGGTAGGAGAGAGAGACTTAAGTGTCTGGCATGGAAGCTTCTGTTCATATCAGACCATCCCCCAAGATCCTTGCTTGCTCTGCTGTAGTGCATATTACATTTCTCCTGAATAACTGCTGGTAAAATATCTGAGATGAAACTATAATGAAAAATGTGTTAGTGAATTTCAGGGGCTAGAAACAACCTCCAGATGATACAATGTTGTTTCAAAAGCACTAACGCTCCTTTATATTTCCCATTGATTTTTCTTTAAATAACAGGAGCAAGCCTGAGGATGTTAGAAGACTTTATATCTGATTGATTTATAAAAACCCAAAAAACTTAGAGATTTATTTTCCTCATATAATATTTAACAATTGTTTTACTTTGTCATAATACATATATCATAATTTAAACAATATTAAGAGGGTTAAATGAGCCATTAAGAATCTTCTTTTATTTTGTTGCTGCTAGATTACACACATAACCCTAATAGTTCCTCACTATATTTACTTTAAGGAAAATATTATCAGACAATATTATTGATGAGACTTAATAACACAGAAAAGATGTTACAAGTGCTGGAACAAATTTCTCATGAGAATAATCATTTCCTTATACCAAATCCAAGGTTTTTTTCTCTTCTTCAAAGCTTTGCACTTTAAAAACAGAGCTGATAGAACTTGTCATTGATCCATCCAGCAGCTTCTGCATCTATCTGTGTTTCTGAATATTCACATAGCTCATACACTTGCTTTGGGGTAAAGTTCCTGTTTAACTACTCCAGGATATTTAACTTCATGACTGGAACCTTATAGGTTAATCTTATTTATTATTATTTAATTTATAAATTTTTTATAATCTTATTTATTATTATTTAATATTATTATCTATTATTAATCTATTACCATACCGGAAAAAATGTACATAGTTGTGTTACTTATATATTTATATTATATGTGTGCTTTTTTCATAAGTGATGGTATTTTACAGTGCCATGACTTGAAAATATACTGTACAGATCAAAGTAGATTTTGCAGCACATATGAAAGAAGTACAGCAAATAAAATATACAGGGGCTTTCATTTAAGTTTTTTATAATAAGTAGTTCTGCATTACTTCCTCTCATACCTACCTGGAGCATCTTTCATACAACTACCATTCTTTAATACTTATGTTTCCAGGGGGAGGTTTCTGGGCCATACTTCAGCAAAACTTTTCAGATTATTTTTAACCAACACCAAATGGCAACTGTTCTTGTATGGCTTCCAGAGTGCCCTAAATGTGAAGGTCCATAATACAAAAGAATCAACAATTATGCGAGGAAGGAATCCAAAGTAAGAGAAGACTTGGAAGAAAAAATAAGGAATAGGAACTGTATGGTAATATGCATGTCAAATATTTTTAAAATTTAGCAACTAGACAGATTTTTATTCACTTGATAATAATAAGTAAAGCATTGTCTGGTTAACTGTGTTCTATAAACTTGAAGCCAAGAAGCAGGAATTTGAAATTACAATAGCTACAAGTAAATTCACAAATCAGGAATAAATCTATTATTGCATATAGACAGAAGAATTTGAAGCAGTGTCATAGAAGATTTGGGACTGTTCATAAGGTACCTTTTTCTATGTTTGGAATGAAAACGTGTTTGCAATGAAACCTGTGCCATAGGAAGTACCAAGGCACTACTTTACACTAAAATCAAGTCTTATTTGGTCAACATACTCAGAAATAAACATGCCTTTGCACCTTCAGGAACTAGATAAGGAACTCTCTTAATCAAAGAATTTGAATTTGAATTTGGATAAGGGCTGAAGGGCATCTCTTGATCTCTCACACCCTTTGAAATGATGAAGGGTTCATGTGCTGAATCATGGTGACACCTCTATAAAGTGGTTCAAGCTAAACAGACTCTTAAATTATTTGTAAACTCCTTCCTAGAAAGGTTTCATTATGTAGGCAGTATGGTTTCCAAATTATGACTGAGGTATAATTTTGCCCATAAAACCAAAACCACCTGAAATCAAAAGACAAATGGTAATACTGATGGATCAAATCTGCAGCCAGGAGAAAATGGGACCAGGGTTCGAATGACTACTCATGTCATGTTTTCAAAATCATAATGTTAACAAATGTTTACAAACACATATTCTTTACCTTTGCTCCTGGTTTATAAATAAGAGGATGTATATTTAACTACAAAATCAGGATTGTTTGCTAGTTTTGTAGTAATGGAAGTAGTAAGTTTGGAGCTCTGCCTGCATCTAAGCGTGTCCAATTTTAACAGATGCTTTGAGGCCCAAATCCCACACTTTTTTTGCAGTCACCTATCTCAGATCACAATATTTAGCCTACTTGTCACCTTAATCAGATGTAAACACATAATGCCAGCATTTATTGTTCGACTTCACAACATGTTTCCTCAATGTCATGGATTATATAACTTATGAAAATACAATAGTGTATTCTGGCAATTTGGTAAATCTGGGAGCTCAAGACCACTGGGATTTATTTCCAGATTCCAGCACTGGAATTAGAATAATACAGAATAATAAATTTGAATAGTTACTCAGCTCTTCAAAGATGTGTGTCTGTCTTAGGCAGAGTGAAACATCTCTTCAGGCTCTGTATTAAAGACAGTGGGAGAGCAGCCACCTGGATCACATCTAGACACGGCCATGGGTGACTTCAGTGGTCAGGTGTGTGAATCTTGAGCTGTTGCATTCCAGACAGCATCCACCTGCATAAGGAATAGTCACCCTGGGCCACTTGAGTTGCCTTTAGAACATCAGAGAAAGTTGCAGAGATTGGTGGGTATGAATAAAGAAAGGGAGACCTGCCCCTTTCTGCGCTCCCTAGCACTGTTTAATTGACTGAGTCCTACTCTTTGTGTTCAAATATATTGCTTTAGCTCACATGGTTGTCTTGGATCTCTGTTCTGTCAGGCTGCCTTTCAAAGAGTGTTACAAATCACAGTGGGGATTATTGCACCTAGGTTTAGCCATATCCTCAAAAACATCCTTGTATATATTCAGAAACCAACTGCCCTGAGCAACCTTATCTAAGTTTGAGGTTGTCTCATCAGGGGCTCTGCCCAATGTGTAGGACTCTGTGGTTCTGTTGACATCTGAAATGACTACCCTAGGGGCACTCTGGGGCATATCCTACAAATGTAGACTCCAACCCTAGCATGAGGTGATTCATACCTTGTATGTGCTTATTCCTTGCCACTGACCTTAAGGAGAGTCTATAGTGACAGATTCAGATGTAGATACCTGCACAAAAGATTTAAATAGCTGGTCAGGTAAATACCTTCCCCAATAATTCTGAGATCTCTGTCTTCTGAAAGTATTCTTCCCCCATCAATAAGACAATAAAAACGCACTGTTGTCACATAACACTTATTTCCCTCAGAAATAAAGTTTACCAATGTAATGGAGTAGCAAAGTAAAAGAGGATAGTGACAAGGAGCACATTTCATTGTTAGTGAGATGACAGATTTTTTTCCCAACTTTTATCCCTGCTTGCTGTGTGAGCATAGGCAAGGCACCGTGTGTGCCTCAGTTTATTCAAATGTAAAATGGTTATAATTAATATTCAGCATAATTAATGATTAAGTGCCTTGAGAACATGTGATGAAACAAACTCTAGAAGAGCAGAGTATTTTTGCTTCAGCCTCTTTAAAACTGTATCCCCTTGCCACATATTTTCAAAAAGTCTACAACTCCTTACTAGAGCTAAATGACTAATTCAAATGAATAATTTATCTGAAGAATTTTGCTTTGTTTTCTCTTTGCAAATTGTTCTCAAATAGACTGCAAAATTCTTGGGCTTATTAGTTATTGCCAAATTATGCACAGATCTCTTCAGTGACTAATTTTATGTCTGAAGCTCATTGAATTTTTTTCCTGAAAATGTTAGCAATTTGCTGTTTGTACTGTGCTGGTAGTTCTTTCCTATTATTGAAAAGCATATGTAATTAATCAATGCAGTCGTACCTATATGTAATGATATTTTATAAATAAATACATATATATGAAAAATTCCTGATTCATGGACTTTAAAGGTCAGAGAGCACCAGGAGACCACCTACTCAGAACATCTGTAGAGTCAGTTTCCCCAGAATTGAGACTAATAATTCGTGCTTGACTCAAAGTGGCAGACCCCTTTTAAGAGGATCTGCAAAAGATTATCGAGAAAAGGAAGCATATTTTCAATAGACCTAAATTCACTATATGGGGATTGATTCTTTCTTCTCCTTCTACTATGAATCAAAGATGACTAGAAATGATTGGATTAAATTACATTCTCTGTTCACTCTTGATTGGGCCACTTTAAGAGGCAGAAGACAGTGCACTGCTCTTGGTACATTTTTCCAATACTTAATTAAACTGTTTGTTAGAATTGCTCTTTACTAATAATATGAATTTGTCTCAAAGGCTTTAATTTCCCTTTGACGGTTCTTATTAATAACTTACACATCACAATCAAGTTACCTCTTGATCTTTTTCATGAGCTAAACAGAGAGAGTTTACTGTAAGCCTGTTTTGAAGCCCTCAAATAATAGTTTCTTCTGAACACTCTTAAATTTGTTGACATGCTTTAATATGCTACTGTCAGTCTCAGAAGTGCCATTTATATAGCTAAAGTTCATGACATATTGATTAAGAACATCCATTTCCTGCCTGGAGATCAGGAGAAATATCATTGTGACTCATGTCAGACAAATGATGAATCACACACACTTTTAAAAAGTTGCAGTCAAACACACCCATAACACATGCACACAGAATTTCAATTTGGGTCAATGTAAATATTTCATTTGGCTGAAAATTATTTTTTTTTCTAGTATATATTTGTATCTACTCAATGTATTTAAAATTCTTTTGTTAACATTGTCATATTTTTAAAAGAGAGGGAAACAAATATTTCATTTGTGAAAGTAAGTACAGTGATTCATTTTATGTGTTTTTGAATTAAACACAGGACCCAAATTTTGATCTGTTTCAGCTTCTGTTTTTCAGTGACATTGAAAATTATCTGAATAACTTTTATCTATCTCTCTCTGGGACTTATGCCATCAACTCCATGAATTGTTATTGTTAGGGCACAATATACAGTGAGACATTTTTCCTAGCTAAGGTTTGGAATTGAAATTAATTCTACACAAATAGTTAATTTTTATTTACAGGAAAGCAAGCAAGACATAAGGTCACCCATGAGAATTTGAACCAAAATATGCCTTAAAATTAGAAAAAAAGATCCAACTGTGAGAGAAATATATTTGTCATGTACATATCAGGAAAACTGATTTCAGGAAGGCCCTGCTCTGTGGTCTCCTCTAGACCCCTGATATTTGACAGATACGCTCGTGCTGGATTCAGTAGAGCTTGGATCAGGCTCTAAGCACAGGAATTTGCTGGCATCACGTAGCAGGTTATATGAATGGACACTTTCCTTTACTTTGTGCCTTCACCATCTGTTCTGCCTTCTAATTAAAAATGCAAAACGAACATAATTAAATATTGGCATCACAAAAATAAGCTAGAAGTTTTTTCAATGCATATGCATGTTCTTTATTAAATGCAACAAGCATCTGTTTTGTTTTCTTATGCTTCAAGACACAGATAGAGGAAAATTGCTTTTTCCTGACAGAAAGGATATTTTTCATTAGTAAAATGGAATTAAATAGAAGAGGTAACACTTTACAGCAGCTGGTAAACAGCAGTTTCTGTAAACAGAGATTTAGGTCCGAGTTCTCTTCTAAGGAAGTACAAGAGGAACGGGAAAAACCAGGAAGGAAAGCCATTACTAAACATTGTTCTAACTGACTACTGAATTCAAGCTCTTGATCCAGATTCTACCAGAGCTGTGAAATTCAGGTATAAGTAACAACTTCTGAGTAGGCATCAAGCCTTGTTCCAGTTCCTCCAAGAGCTCCTGAGCCAAGCTAGTGTCTGCCTTCCACAACATTGTACACCTTGTGCTTAATCCTTGTAAAGGGTTACTAATTAAGTGTCTTGGTACTTAACAACATCTAGGTGGAGTGTAAGGAAGTATAACCTAGTTATACTATATTCCTAGTTTTCACATGAAGATGAGCAACTCAAAACCATTATGGTCTGTGTGTGCAGCATAGTGAAAACACAGACGGCCAAGAAGGCCAATGGCATCCTGGCTTGTATCAGCAATAGTGTGGCCAGCATGATCAGGGAAGTGATTGTGCCCTAGTACTTGTCATTGGTGAGGCCACACCTTGTGTTCAGTTCTGAGCCCTTCACTACAAGAAAGAAGCTGACATGCTGCGTCTTACCCTGCTGAGGTCAGTGGAGCTGGTGAAGCTCTGGAGCACAAGTCTCAGGAGGAGCAGCTGAGGAAAGTGGGTTCTTTTAGCCTGGAGAAAAAGGGGCTTAGGGGAGACCTTACTGCTGTACAACCACTTGAAAGGCAGTGGTAGTGAAGTGGGTGTCAGTCTCTTCTCCGAGGCAACAGTGACAGGATGAGAGGAAATAGTTTTAAGTTGCACCAAGGGAGGTTTAGATTTGCTATCAAGAAAAATAATTGATGGAAAGGGTTGCAATGCATTGGAACAGAATGCCTAGGGAACTGGTGAAGTCACCACCCCTGCAGGTGTTCAAAAATCATGTGGACATGGTTTAATGGTGAACATGGTGGTGGTACTAGCCTGACCTTTGGACTTGATAACCTTAGAGGTCTTTTTCAATCTCGATTATTGTATGATTCTATGAGATATCTATATCAGTAAATAAAAGTAGGGAGAGGACCTCTCCTCTGGGCTTGAGGACACATGACACAGAGTGGATGTGTCCTGGCTGCTCAGGATCAACCTCCTCCAGAGGTGCGCTGGTATTACACAGTACTTCGTCCGATATTTCTTCAAGGTTCCATTGTCCCAACCCATGATACAAATTTTTTGTGTCACTAAAAAATTAGTTAGTTCAGAGTGCATGAGATAAAGAGGCACTGTGCTGCAGCCAACCAGAGCACTGCTTTTATAGCTTGAAACTGAGGGCACATGTAGCATGTCTTAGTAGCCAGCAAGCAGGTAACTGGCGTCTAGCACAAATTCCTCTGAAAGGGTGTTGGGGTGTTTCAACTGGAAGGTAAACTTGATGCTAACCTGTCCAACCTGTTTTCCAGAGTGAGATGTCCTTCAAAGTGTCCCTGGGTTTTGTGTCAGGGAGTTGAGGGAGCTGGCCCAAAAAGCCAGGAAGTAGGAGGTGTGCCCCAGGGACTCAGAGGGTTGAGCACAGCTGAGTAAACAGCACTCACTGAGACTAGACCCACAGGAGAAGTCAGTTCCTATAACACTTTCCCTGCAATAATAGTCAGGCCTTTGGTCACTTGACTAATTCAGAGTCCTGGATTAGGTTTATGGAGTTCCTATTGAGGCTCCAGGAAGATAGAGGCATCCCTGTCAGGGATCTGCAAAATGTGACCTGCCAAGGGTCTCCTGTGTTATTCAGTAGAGGAGCTAGGGAGAGAAGCTTTTTTTAAATAAACTACAATCTAAATATTAATTTCTGAAATCCAGGCTTCACTTTGAATTCACAGACATGAATTCTTTCCATTAGCATTATGCTGAAACTACTCCTTCACCCCATATTTCACAGTAAGCATTTACTGGATCATAGACTAGAATTGGTGTCCCAGTTCCCAGGCTGTGGAGCAGCCTGGTCAGAAGCTGCTCGATATATAAAATCCATGAGAGTGAACTGACTAGATCTTATCTTGTGAATCAAGGCTTAGGGTCACCCTTGTTTAGACAAGCACTCCTACACTTTATTCAATGCCCAAAAAACCAAGCAGCTGGGTAACACTACCACAGCCCACGTTTGTTGCAGTGCTCAGTGTTGACGATACTCACTCAGCCTGGACTGGCATGAAAAACCCAGGAAAAGAATTTGGTGTTTATGTCCCAGTGGGACCCTTAAGACAAGTTAGAAAAGATTATCAATGTGAAACTTACTTTTTGAGAGGCAGGGAGGGCACTCTACCCTGTTGTAATTCTGGTTTGGTATTGTCTTAATTTCACTGTTTCTTCACCTGCACCAGCAATGTCTTGCTGGAGCTGAACTGGATGACTTCTCAGTAAGTCAAAAACCAGGTCCTTAGGCTCTCTCAGCTGAGTTTTCTATGCCCTAACTTCAACTCTAAAAATTGGGTGTGTAGTCCAATTTTGTCATTTGGGCTCCCTCTAGAGCCAACTGAGGAAGACATGCTCTACCACATTTTTCCAGTCACAGAATTCATGTTGAAGACAAATAGTGTGACTTACTTACCAAGTACAGAGGGAATCTTGCTCATTAGCTCAGTCTAAGCCTAAAATTAGGAGAAAGAAAAACTATTCATATGGGTTTCCCTAATGAAAACTGAGGAATGTTTCAAGTCAGTTTAGTAATTTAAGTTTTCATCTAAAATACAACTCAATATCTGTGGCTACTGGCTATTAAATGCTAAACCAAGCATTTTGATATTTTTGTGAATTTTCTGCTCCTGTTAAATCAGTGGTGAATTGAGTGTATAAACTGGTCCCCATGTACAAATGAATGGGATTAGTCTCTTCCTTGATGATCTGTTGAAAACTTAGAGTGACTATTATACTACTGCAACTCTGTTGCAGGTTAGATCAGTTGCTAAATGTCTAATTTAAGAATTCTGTTTAGAAAATAAAGCAAACAAGACCTATTTTCAGACTGAATATTTGACTATAAATGAAAGTCATAGCAGAGGACAGGTATAAATTGCTCATATCTTCCTGACAAGTTTTTTCTTGGAAAAGGAAAGGAAATTTCTTCCACATCTGCTGACCAGAGCCTATAGAAGCCTTATAGAAAGGCTAAACAATATTACTTCAGAAAGTTCATGTGGCTGATGTATATATGGTAGAGAGAGGGAGAGTAATAGAGATATGAAGTATGTTTCTAGAAGGAAGTGTGAGATGCAAAATTCATATTCAAGGCACTACACACTGTAATGATACTGAAAATCACTGTCCCCTCTTCAGGCACTCCAAAAATCTTTCAAGATATGCCCTTCAGTGCTGTTTTTTAAATACAGTTTGTCTTGGGGAGGATAACATCATCTCGGTACCTCACACAGTGCGAGGAGGAAAAAGTTTGTTTTTCCTTGAGTCCTGTTGAAGTGTTAATTTAAAGAAGTAATAATGTAAATCTTATTTCAAACATTCTTTCCCCCTGGCAGACTTCTATATTAAGACATTTGTGTAATTGACCAATGTTACTGTAGCTCAGCAGGCATTATTTTCTTTTGGTAAGAGGATACCATAGTAAATTTCAATGAGAAGGAGCTAAAAAAAAAGACTTGAATATGAAAGGAAAATATAAACCAGATGGGAGTGATGGAGACAGGTTTTCATATCTTTCTTTCCTTTTAAGATCGGTTTAAAAGTTTCCCTTCACTGCATTGGCTTTCTGCCGCTGAGTAACATGAGGCAACATATTTGTTCAGCAGCAGCAGCTGGGAGCGATTCACTGGCTGCAGAATGCTGGCCAGCCACAACAGGGTTGGATTTGGTGTCCAACACAGCTCCATGGGAACATTCCTGCTGCCTGCTGTGGTGCTGGAGCAGGTGCTGGAGGGGAACGGTCTGGTGTCCCTGACATTGATGGCAGAGTCTTTGTTGAGACCAACATCTCTTAGGGTCCTGAAGGCAAATCTGGCAAGTCCACCACTAGTGTTTTTGGGGAAGACTTTATGTTGCTCCTGTGTATATCATATGCCTCTCTGACCATTAATAGGTTTAGAAGCTGCACGTTAAGTGACTGTGGGGCCTGGTTGTAACAGTGCTGGACACTTCATCCCTCTTGCACCCACTAACAGAGAGGAATTTTCATCTCCCTTTCTGCTTCTCCTAATTAAGCCATAGCAGCCATGGTGGCTCTGTGGCTCTTTCTTTAAGTCATTGTTTCTCACTATGGTTTTACTGACACATGAAAAAAGCTCAGGGGCAGGAGGCACATGGTGTTTTCTACTGAAGCTTGAGCTTTAAAGCTGGGACTCAGACTGCTTCACTCCACTGCTGACAATTTAGCAAATGGTCCATGTTATGCCGCTTTGATCTTGTGAAAGTTTTCAAAAATTTCATCCTTGAAGAAAGCTACAGGCCCAACAGATCCCCCAGTTCATTAGCAATCCTTTAGCGGTTCCCAACAATTAGAGCTGTCAGCCAGTCGAACTCCGTTCGGAGGCCGTGCATTCAAAATCCCTGACTAATGACTTGGTAAAAAGACTTGACAGTGTGTTGCAATTTGTTATAATTGAATCTAAGCTGCATCAGCTGTTTGAGGGGCTGAAATGTTTTCAAACATTACATTGATTTAAATTAATGCCACAAAAATATTCAGAAATCGTGTCTGTCAGATTCAGTGCTAATAATCATGTTCTCTTCAGATACGAAGAAGACATTTCATCACCATTTGAAAGCATTGTCAGGCAGGCAGTTTAAATTCCCCCTCCTCTTCCCCCTTAGCTGAAAAATAAGTTGATAATCATTATACTCATGAAAGGAAAGTGCTTGGTAGCTGGAATGGGACAGGGTGGAAGGGAGATGCCTCCTGAACTACAGCACCTTTGGGAAAGAAATTTGAAAAGCCTATTACAAGTAATCATTTTCACTGACTACATTTCAATATAAAAAAAAAATCCAAAAAATTAAAACTAATTCTGTAGCAACTGTTGAAGAAAGTTCAAAAAGATTCATTTTCTAACTCATTCTCTGCCTTTATTTTAACTGTAGACACATAAACTGAACAGTGGGACATTTGGCAAGCAGACTTCCAGCACAAGCTCTCTGGTTAAAACTTACATCTGTTTCCAGAATACCTTTCTCTCAAAAGCAGTGGGATGACATGAGATATCAAGGCAGCTTTACTTTCCAAATAAATTGTTTGCTCTGTTTTTTTAATCCTCTGTTAGTACTGGAAAGCTTTCCATTTAAATTAAGTGGGGCTCAGACTGTAAGTACTAAACCTGAATTTTCCTACTTTGAATGCTCTAGGGTCTAAAAATGGAATTTAAAGTCATTATTCTATTTGTATGAACACTATTTAAAAGCCAGATCCAGACAGAACTTGTGACTTTGCCCATCCAGAAAGTCAAGACAGTTTGGATTCTGTTTTTTTTTCTCCTGAAGTACAGAACACCTTGAGTGTACAAAATAATGATTTAAGGTTTAAACTATACAGAAATTTCAGTAATGACAAAAAAGATCACTGAAGGAACACATTTCTCTGTAATATACCTATGCAAACTACACTGAGTTGAGGCACTACAGGTTTTAGTTATCACATTACTTTGCCTAATAGGCAAAAAATCTATTGACAAATCCTACCATAGAAAGAACAAATGAAATTCTCTGACCTCAGAAGCTGATTGCAACCTTCTGTTAACACCAGTGTTACATCTGTGTGGTTCTGAAAATCACAGCATTTACCTAGCCAGCAGTGGATATCTACTGTATACATACCAAACTCGGAGCTGACCCATGGACACACCTGATGGGAGCAGCTGATAAAGTTTTGGCTTGAACCGTAGGAAGCTTAGATAACCTCCGTTCCTAATCAGAAATTAGATGATCTTAGAAAACTGTCTGATTACAAAATCAGCCAAGGAAAGAAGCAAACAGCGCCCACTCTGAATCTCTTCACACTGATAAACTCTTTGGAAGTCCTGTTTTTGAAGCTCACATACTTTTCCTAATCAGTGTACTATGAACAATCCTTAATATTAGTAACTACATTTGTCTCCATATTTGCTATTAATATTATGGTCTGGATTTTTAATAGAATGCTAAGTATGCCTCAGGAAAGTCTTTAGCAGCAATGCAAAGACCCTCTGATACAAGCATATAAACATATCTGTGTTACGTTACAGGTAACTCATCCTTTTCTGTTCCTTTCAAAGTTTTGCACATTTAGACTTCTGTATTAGCCAAATGGTATGTGGACAACAAACAATATACTGCTTGGTCTTTTATTCTTGCTGATTTAACAAAAGACTGTGGTTCATAAAACTCCTTGTACAAAAAGGCTTTTATGCAATATCTGATTATTAAAAAATGTCAGTGGACATCTTTGAGTTCTTATGCTTCATCCTTCCCAGATTTTACAAAGATGTGTGTTGCTGGGATCATGGTTATCATTAAATAAATCACTGAAGACTATTCCACTAACACATCCTATGTTCATTTAACGTATTTTTTTTTTCTTTATTATGGACCTGATTCTACTAGGCAGGTATAATTTCAGGAGTGCTTATGTATGGCCTGTATTGAGTGCTTCAGGGTGATTTTATTTCAGTAAGCTCTTGTATTGAATCCGGTCATCTAGGCTCCTTCTATAGTCACAGGCACATGAGAAGCATCTCCAGACGATGATTTACCCCAGTACCTGTCTTACACAACCATCTCCAGATGCTGCTCAAGCCACAGGCATGCTGTTGATCCTGGTGCCTTGAAAGGTCAGAGAACACTGCAGCTTTTGAGATACTAATAGAGAGAAAATTTCACAGGTAAAATCCCTGAAACTTTGCCTGCCTCAACCTGATCTTCTGCATTTTCATACCATAAGCTTGTGAAGGGTTGCCATGGCTCATGACAACATCGTAATTCCTTTACATGGGGTCCTAGACCTTGGCATGGACTTTGAAACTAGTTAAACATTAAGGTCCCTTTCAACCCAAATCATTCTATAGCTATCTTCAGTCCATGTAAAGTCCCAACACTGAGCCACCCCCCAAAGTTAATACTGCAATGAAGAGGAATTTCCTGAACAGATAGAACCTCCACAAGATTCTTCAACCTCTGAGCATTTTAGTTGTAATTATATTCTGATATCGTCTGAGTGCTTAACAACTTCTGCTGAAGTCAGAGGGAACAGCTTCATACATGCTTACCAGTAAAACTTTGAATTTAGATGCAACAATGTGAATTGTCAGCTTGATATTACGTGCTCTTTGATAAATGTAGAGATTTTTGATATATACATTTGATAAATATATATTTCTTCCTTTATACAGTTATACCTTACCTACTGTATGTCATGCCAGTTTCTTGCTGCAGTCTCTGTATCATTCTTGAATCCCTGCTGTGAATAGCTACCTTGTAATTATCTCTAATGTTCTTTCATGTTTCATACTTTGCTTTATTCTGTGAGAAGCTTGTCTTCTCAAAAATTTAGTTTTGCTTCTTCTTTCATCACAATCAAAACACGTAAACTAAGGCAAAAGCTGTTTTAGAAAGGTGGGAAGGTAGGAATGTTAATTATCTGAAGGTGTTATATCTACAAAAAGAGCCAAGTCACAAAAGGGTTATCCATTTAACCTAAATAGCCAAGTCAAACAAGATACAATTGGGGTTAATTTAGCTTTCCAGGCTTTCATAAACTCATACTTGGGAGGTCGAAGGAGGGAAGTCAATTAGCCCCAATTGTGTCTTGTTTAACTTGGCTGGGTGAATCACTAGCTCCTTTGTAAGTTGGCTCTCTTTGTAGCTATCACACCTTTTGTATGACCATACAGTTTTCTAACTTGTTTTTTTTTATTGACATCAAATATTTTTTATCAGATATCACAGTTTCTTGGGGGCAGTGGTCTGATAGCAGCATAATTAAATAGCAAGAACGCATTCACCCATTTCAGTGCTCATAGAAAGCAAATAAGAATCGATAGAACTTTGTATGAAATCACATACTCAACAGGCTTTGTATTCATAGATTCCTGAAACAAAGCCAAGTGTATAATCCACAGGACTGTACAAAGCACTCAGTGAAAACTGGCTGGAATGTCCATGTGTTAAATTAGACACCAAAAGAAACATCAACACTCCCACGAATGGAATAAAAAGAGCACAGACAAAAGCCTACTTAACTTTGTAAAATAAGCCACTTACTTGGAAAAACATGTTCTGCTGCTTTTAGAACTCTTGATGGAGCATCTTCTTGAATGCTACTACTGAAAGCTGTGAGATCTTTATTGTTTATTTTTTATTTTATTTTATTTTATTTGGTATTCTATACAGTGCTGACTTTAGTTGTAGCAACTGCTTCCACATAAAGCAATAAACTGTACCTGCTGATTGGCAGCTGAGTTATGGCCTTTGTAAGTAAGATGCAAATAGTGAGTGGAGAAAAAAAAACTTCTATTATGATGTCATCAAGCAATAATCCTTCCCTTCTGAAACAGAGTGGAAACATGGCCTAGACACACAGCATGTCTGCAATGATTCCCTGTCAATTTTTGTCATTGCAGAACATATGTATTCCAGGAATTGCCACTGCACTGGCATTCATCCATCATCTACCACCCACATGAAGGCTTCCAGTTCCCAGTATATGTCACATACATGCAAGCTACTAAGATCACTTTAACACAGTATTTGTGTCCCAGTAGGGTGCTGCAAATATTTCAGCACTGAAATCAGTGAATAGACAAACAATATTTGAATAAGTAACAGAAGTGAAGGATCTGGACCTTGACTGTTTGGAAGTTATGTTAGATAATAGTATATCAGGTGCCTTTTCACTGATTTCATTCAGATGTTACCTAGATATGAGAGTTTAGCAAGAGCCTCTCCTAAGTATTTTGCTTCTAGAATTATTCTTCCTTGTAATGTTGCTGTGTAATGCTGCATTTCTTTCTCTGCTTGTGTTATTAGAAATGTTTTTCAGGTGGGTCTAGAAATTACCAAAATATTTGAATTGTTCTCTCTCCACTAGTGTGCATAAAAATTATCTTTAATCAGAAAGATTTTTAGCACTTTGAAGAGAATTAGGATGAATTGAGCTACTGCCTGGAATTAATATGACTTAGGTGAATATAGCTTTCTTCTATTTCTGGATAGCAGGAATAACTCAGTATGAGTCTGACTTGTACTTCCTATGTAATATGATGGACCCATCAGATGGAAACAAGTAATTAATTAATTAAAGTATAAAGAAGCCAGATAAATTCAATAGGTTTTCCTTTGTCTGTTTGGAAACATTTGCTTCTAGAGACATTTATTAGGTGTGTAGATAGTTACATACACAGGCTTATGTTCCATGTGAGCTCATAGCCTTGTAATGTACAGTGCAGTACTTGATGCTGTGCTTTGTGTTGCATCCACACTGAGCTGACTCATTTTATTTTCCTCACTTTCAAATTATCTTCCCATGTTTCTGTGGTCTCGCCTTCCTAAACCTAAGTTGCACACGAACATACTTCAACAATATTGAATAATATTTTGATATATATTTTCAAACATTTTGCTTTTGCATTTTTTGTAGAGTGAGACAGAAGAGGCTAAGGTAAACAAAAAGTCTCTGGCTGGATATCATAGGACAAAGTAGCTGTTGCAGGATATGCTCATTTAAATTAAGATTTTTTTTGTCTTAAACTTTGGTTATTGTGATATTTGAAAAGACTCTTTGGGGTCATTTATCATCATCCATTCTTATTATTTCAGTAGATTCCATCACCTCTTTGATCTCATTCGGTATTTTGTGCTGATCCGGGGGCCGGTAGCATAAGACCACCAGTGTATTTTTACAACTTAGTGAGACTCAGCACACCTAAAATAAGTGCCAAAATGGCATTTGATCTTGTCACTACCACCCTCAGCAAAGCAGCCACAACAGAGTCAGAGAGGCTTTTTCTCATTATTACACTCCAGAGGATCTCTGCCTGCCAATAAGGGAAAAGGTGATTGTGAGTTCACATGCCTACAATGGCTGTAGTTTTGACTATTTAGCAAGCTCCAAAAGCCTTAGATACTTTGAAGTGCCTTTCTTTCATTACAGCCAAGGTCACATAAGTGCTGTGGAACATAAATTCCCTGACCAAATATGATATGGCTTTCCTTTGGAATATAGTTTCATGTTACGGCACTTGAACTGAGATGCACACTGCTCAATGGTATATCGTGTTTGTCATTACAAAAAAAAAAAAAAACCAAAAAACAAAACCAAACAAAAAACCAAAACAAAACCAAAAAAACCACCAGCACCTGCAAAAAAAAGAAAACAAAAAGAAAAAGAAAAAGAAAAAAAAAACCACCCCCAAACCAAAACAACAACAACCAAAAAAAAAAATACAAAAGAAAGGGAAAGGAAAAAAGGAAGAATCAATATAAACTTCTATAACAGTTGAACCAAAGCAAATTAATTTCCAAATTATCACTAAAATAGAACTGAGGCTTATGTTGAAAGAGAATAAAGTCATTTATCTTTGTCATAGAAATAAAGATGGTAGAAACCACTCTGAAAATCACAGAATCATAGGGTGGTTTGGAAGGGACCTGAAAGATCATGAAATTCCAGTCCCTCTGCTCTCCAACCCTGCTATAGACTGTGATGCCACATGCTAGAATGTAATACTCTCTCTTAGTTTTCTGAATTTGCTCCCCAAATCATGTTCCATTATGGAAAAGATAAAACTCGTAAGAAAGGCAATGATTTCCCATTGTTTCCACAGTTTTTGTAACCTTCATTGTATGTCTCCTGACACTCTGAAATGTGTTCAAGCTTTCTGCACTCTTTTTTAGTCTGCTCTGATGACAGCTTGGGAAATCTATTAGTACTTTGCATTAGATGGACCATATTATAGAAAGGCCTTTTATTAAATGAACAACTGCTTTTGAAGGATTTCCATCATATGAGAAAACTTTAAAAGCCTGAAAAATGAATAAAAAAGCCAGCAGATGTTTTAAAAAGTTAAATTGTTTGAGAAAAATCAAGGATATTCAGCAGTGTGGGTGAGGTTGGCAAATAAGCTTAGGCTGATGTGGACAGGGAAGATCTTGTAATAAAAAAGCCCAGAGCACAAGTGTGCCCACAGCAAGGAAGCATACACAAAAAAAAAGAAAAACTAAGAGGCTGCCATGGGGAGGAAAAACACACATGCTTTGCCTGTGGAATTAGCACAAGAAAGTGCCTTTCTGAAGTGCTACACACTGTCTGCAGCGTGGATGAAAAGAGAAGGAATTGGATGTGTACGTGCAGTTCAGGGCTATGAACTTGCTAGGATGAGGGAGATGTAATGGGATAACTCACACAGCTGGGTGCTGCAGTGGATATATGCCAGAAAAACAGATATTCACTGGAGTGAATCCAGGGTAGGGTCCTGGAGGGACTCAGCAATTGGGGTGTCTGTCATACAAGAAATCTGAAAGACATCAGAACATATTCAGTCTGGAGAAATGAAGGTTTAGGGGGATTTTAACCATGTATGGAAATGTCTGATGGGAAGGGAAGGGAAGGGAAGGGAAGGGAAGGGAAGGGAAGGGAAGGGAAGGGAAGGGAAGGGAAGGGAAGGGAAGGGAAGGGAAGGGAAGGGAAGGGAAGGGAAGGGAAGGGAAGGGAAGGGAAGGGAAGGGAAGGGAAGGGAAGGGAAGGGAAGGGAAGGGAAGGGAAGGGAAGGGAAGGGAAGGGAAGGGAAGGGAAGGGAAGGGAAGGGAAGGGAAGGGAAGTGCTAAAGAAGATGGAGCCAGACTCCTCTCCAAGTGCTCACTGCCAGGACAAGAGGCAAGGGTCACAAACCAAAACAGAGGAAATTCCAAACATAGGAAAGAAATCTGTTATGGTCGGGGTAGAAAAAGAATGGAACAGCTTGCCCACAGAGGTTATGAAGTCCCTTGTTACTGTAGCTACTCAATTTCAGAGGGACACCATCCTGAGTAATCTGTTCTAGCTGACCCTTCCCTGAGAAGGTGTTGTACTGATCAGTCTCCAAAGGTGCCTTTAAACCTTAAATATTGTGTGAATATCAAAATAGGTGTGACCTATTTTTGTAAATAGGTGTATATTTTTGTAATTAAAAAGCAGAGCAAGTATTAGTTGCTTCAAGAGGAAAAGATCCATTGTGAAAAGTCATCAGATTCAGAGTTAGGAAGGAATTTACTGTGCATGTGTGATATAGCTCACTATAGCTGGAAGGTAATAACCATCAATTCAGTGGATCAGTAGAAGACAATATAAAATGTGAATTCAATATATTAATACTGTAGGAATATATAGAGCTTTAAATGAAAAAAACTATTACTTTCTTCCAAAGACAGGCATATAGATATGTTGCAATGCAGAAGAAAAGCACCAGATAGTCCAGTTCATTTTTACTTTCTGAAAAAACACCCTCTACATTCAATATATCCCATCAATACTTAACCTACTACCTTGAAGTCTCCTTCTGCCTTCTAGCTCATTTAATTTTTAACCAGTCATCTTATTCTTGAAAGCCATCCACAGGTCAGGGACTAACTGCCAGCTCCTCAGTGGTCCATTAAGGTAACCATGATCTTTTGGCAGCACTGTTGCTGATAGACACAGGTGGTTCTGGAAACTGCTTCTTGCTGGTGGAGTGGTGCAGTTCTCACTGAAGAGCAGATTAGCTCTGTGTGTGGCACCTTTCAAGGAAACCCTTCCCTTTTAATCAACCATTCCTGTTAGAGTGGAAGGCAATGAATAAGGAGAAAGGGAGTTACTGGAATTCCTTGTCCATATGCGTCCCACTTCTGTTGAGCATGCACCAGAAATTGAATACCTTAGCCACAGGGGTTTAATAGGTTTCACCTGTACCCACAATCTGAACTACAAAGATGAAAAGGGAAAAAAACATACAATCTCTTTCCTGTTATTGGAAATTTTGTACCTGGCAAAGCCCACATTGTGACATTACTTTGCAGCAGCCATCTGCAGCTACTCTCCTCTCTCAAAAATATTAAAAGTCATGATTAAGATGGAAACTGCTTCTGTGTAGCATTGCCTGCATTTTCCTTCAGCAATAGTACTTTGACTAAACTTCACAGAGCCTGTACACAGACTCACATGCTGATGTGCAAATGTCCATAAGTGTAAATTCCTAGCACAGCTGCTGACAAGGTTCTGTCCTGTATCAGATAGCTGTTTCCTGACTTGGCTTTGAGGAATACTTGGGATATAGTGGTGTCCCTAAGATAAAGACTGTCTCCATCAGGCAATTATGAGATTGTCTTGTTCTAGAGGAAGATCATTTAGTCACATGTACCAAAGGAAACCAACCCTATTATCATATGGTGTATTATATCAGTATAACCCTGAGATTCCAGACAGTTCTTTCCCTTTTCTTAAACTGCTCTTATCCGTGCTATAAGGTGAATAAGAGAACAAAGGGTGCCTACATAACACTGTTGAGGGAGGTAAACAGAAGAGTCTCACAAAATTTTATGAATTTATTTAGGTAGCTTTCAGATATTAGACCGGATTACTTTTTGCAAAGCATCCCCAGACATATAAATCTTTTGTGTCATCTTCATAGCGAGCTATATAAATACAAATCATCCAAGAAGAAGAGCCAACGTTTCCTCCACTCCAGTATTTATGTTTGTGACCATACAGAAAGTAATACAGGTTATTTGTATCAAACCCACAGTTAATTCATGGGGCGTTGTTAAAGATTTGCTATAATTGTTCTTATTCCAGTGCAACTGGGATTGTAGTGGTGATTGCTTCTGCAGTAGACTTAAATATTTCCAAGAATTGTGCCTTTTTCTACCCAACAACTGTAATCTGTCATGCCCTGCCCTTGGTCTTTATATTTGTGCCGTGACTACAGATGTCTTTCAAGCAAGACTATGAAGAGGATGCATTTACATTCTAGTGAGCTCAGCCAGTGCTGAATGATGTTTGGCCTATGGAGTGTCACCTCCTCCCAGCCAATCTGTGTGATTCAAAAGGCTCTTTTTCCTCTTGTGCAAAGGGGGAAAAAACCTTCTCTCTGCTGGATGTTCAGGCATTCATCAAAAAGCTGAAAATGTAATAATCACATTATAGGTACACCTCAGAATGGGCATTTCCTCTTCCATCAGCTCTGCTACCTCACTGTGGCAGTGTGAAGAATGGGAAAGTCTTTTTGATATATGAAGTCTTAATCTTTTATTCAGAAAGTATATCCTGATCAGTGTTTAAATGTGATAGGTTACAAAATGAAGACTCTTACTGTTTAAATTGCAGCCTTCAAGGCACAATGAATCTGTTAATCTCCCTGCGTAGTTATACTATGGCAGCTATCATGATGGCATTTCTTATCACAGTAATTTGATCCAAGTAGAAATTCCTGAAAGGTGATTTCCCCCCATCTTTGATTCTCTTTCATACTCCTGGAATATTCTAGATTGAGAGGTATCCAGATACCCGTATTCACCCACTTTCTAGTCAGCCTTTTTGAGTTTGCGTCACATCATCCTAATTAATTTGGAAATTTTAATTCAGCTAAAAAAGCTGATTGATTCTAATTGATTCTAATCAGTCAAGCTAAAAACTCAAAAGAAACCCACAGACATAGTTGCTTAAAATGTTCCAGAACCAAACATCAAGGATGTAGAATCTCCTGTGTTGTCTACAAGATATGTCATTATGGCAAACTGCTCAATTAACCTTTTTAACAGAAACCTTCAAACATAACATGATTCTTCTACTTGAGGATTTCTAAGCCCCTAGAGTGCTTAAATTTTGTTTGAATGAAGGTATGTTGTCATACAGAGACATCTTTGGGATGCTTTGCAGTGGGAGCAAAAAGCCAAGCACTTGATTTTTTAAAAACTGTAGAAAATTTGGAACTGTTTCTTCAACATTTTTTAAATTGCTCCAAATGATAATGCTAGAAATTGCAGAACTTTATCAGTTTTATTCTCATCGGACAGCCAAGCATGCCTCAAGCTATGCTTTTTTTTCCTTCCCAAGAGTCAGAGGTCTCCTGTACTGATCTAGAAAGAGATTACATTTCATGAATTGTCCCTGAAAGAAGGTGTTTTCTTGGCTCTGTTAGGCTACTTGTCCTGTTGGCCTGTAAATTGGATGTATTTGTAGTAACAGAAACAGAAAGGTAAACACTTCCAGCGTAGGAAGAACAAGGTGTTCAGATCAGCACTGGCAGGCTGCTAAAAACATAACCAAAATTGTTTAGAAAATTGGTGGGGATGGCTCAATCTAGGTTCTTGTTCTTACTTGTGATTATAGGAATTAAATAGCTGTGAGCTAGTGTAGGGAACAAAAGAAATGTTTTTTTTCACAGATGGATAAATTTCACTTCACTTGATGTTAGCTTAATAGAAATAAGGCAATAAATAAAATAGCATCACGTACTATCTCTCTCTGGAAAATGACAGGCATCATCAGAGAGCAAATATTTATGGTAAATTCCTCAGATAGGTGGAATGAATCACCCGCTGGAAATGCTTATCTACTTCTACTGCATTTAGGGCAGAACCTGAGATCATTGGTTCACTCTAGATGTTTAAATTTCAAATGGCTAAAATTCAACATTTTTATCAAGTCAATTCCATTTTCATCCACTTTTCAGAGGAGAAGTTTTCAACTTGCATTTCTCTGGCAATGTGTGCACGTACCTCAGCATAAAGTCTGTACATCTGTTGCAGCTCTATTGTGCGTTGCCTTGCGACATACTTTGTGCATTATAGTTATCATCTGCTTCATGTAAATCTGGGAAAAGCTAATAAAATGACATAAACCTGGCTATGCAGAATTATACATTTTTGATGTCTTTCATACAAGAGCACTAGTATTTCCAGAAATACATAAAAAGTGATATTTTTATTTTGTAAAAAAAGCTCAGGTAGCTTTAATCTACATGAAGTTGTGAAAACATGCTGCATCCTTGACCATTATGTTTCATTTTAGAAAATAAAATATTTGTGGCTGCATGTGAATTACTGAAGTCAAATGGCAACAGCATTTGAAAGAAAATTTGTGCAGTTACAGGGATGTTCTTGGAAACAACACTGTTCACTTAGAAAGCCTATAAAATATTAGGAAGTTTATATCATATTAAAAAAGGATCTCTCTCACTTAAAATCAAAGTGTAAACAATTAATAATTAATAGTTAAAAAACATATTTAGTAACAATTCTGCTCCAAAGAGAGAAAGAGTGAATGTAGAAATAAAACCCCCATTGACTCCCAACCTGGTTGTCATGGCATCAGTTATATCACAGTGAGCATCTGCTCACAAACTCATGAAATCCCCTTGTAGGTTTACGTTGTTGACTCCCTACATATCTACTGGGTGTACTGTTCAGATTCTTACTTCTGGAATGCTTAAATAATTTCTTCAGATTTTAAGCTTCATTGTTTTATGGCCAGTTCATATCTGTTTTTTTCTTATTTTTTCTTTCAAGGTGGCGAAGTAGCATTCACCATATTGTTGAACAGTCACTGAACATCAAGGGGTGGGATTTATATCAGGAAAATGGTTTGAAAGTTTTGTCTTCGGTCACCTGAAGCTTCATCTACATAGCTAATGGAATAAAAGAATCGACTCTGGAAGATATGACACCTTGTTCTTAACCAGACATATCTTAAGACCCTTAGATACCTCTCATGACTTCTTCACCCAGTTAGTACTGATTGTCAGAAACATGCAGATGATGTCGTCAATGCCTTTTTTAACAGCAGTATCTACTTCAGCACCTGAAGTTCATCCTGTGTCATCCTGTCTGATGGACATGACCTGGCTCTTCTATCTTAAAGCAACAGCCTTTTGCAAAAGTTTTTGTTGGTAGTTCTTACTTTCCTTGACCTCAATGCTTGTCTGTTTACATTTCTAGTTCTCTTGCTCTCCTGATCAGATGGTTTTTCCTATGCGTTCCTCCAATATTATTCTGTAATAAGAATAACAGCCACCTCTATGTCATCAGCACCTCTATGTCATCAGCAGTTTAACTGAAGAACCTACTGATCTCCTGCTGAATCTCTTTGTGCTGAAGTTATTATTGAAAATTCTAAATACTAAGTACTAGATAATATTAGTCCCAAGATCAAATCTTTGTGATTCCTATTAGGAATCTTAATTCAAATCAATAGCTGTCTCTTTCAGCTCAACTGACTGTAATCTTTTGTTTATTCCTTCTGCATCTCTGTCATTATTCTGTATCTATCCCATCTTCCTCTCATAACTAACACCTTCCTGTCATACCAGATGCTTTATTTTTGTCCTAATGAAAAAAATTAAATTCAGCAATGACAGCATTTTCTGTTGGTCTGCTACAGAGTAGACTACTTTTGCAGAGCTCACAGTTTGCTTTAACTCAAGAATCACAAAGTGATAGACAAAGATAATTAATGATAATAATAATAGCATGCAGCTTTATTTAGTCTGCAGCCAAAACCTGAAGTCTGTCTTTGAGGAATAAATCGACCAGAAACTTTATTCAGAGCTTACAGTTTATCAGCGAGCCGAGTTGACATCCAGAATTGGAAAACAACAGCCGTGTGATTCCCTTCCTTGTATTTCATTCATTTTACAGATACTTAGTTTTTATATTTTCAAAGAATTTCTCCATTAAAAATCTAGAACTCTAACACCCTGTATTTTTTCCCTGTAAAAACATTTAAAGGGATAAATCATTCTTCCCCATTTCTCAGGCAGATGCTCAATGATTGGCATGATGTTTTTGATTACAGGCAACTTTTTCACTAGTATTCACCAACATAATTATTATATTTTGCAAAGTTTTCAAAGTACTTTGCAACATTTTGATGTTTATTTGTGGTAAATCTTTTTATCCAAGCATAGGAAAAAAAAGGGATTTCTTTGTTAACATTTTCCCCAACAATACAGTGACAGTTGATAAAATCCTATATTTTTTGAATGAAATTTAATAATAGCATTTCCATTATTTTCCAGAGAGTGAGACTGGTCTAATAACCTTTAAATTTGCCAGTAATCTGGCTACTGACAGAAAATTTACCATCTTCCTATTTTTCATATCAGATGCACTGATACAAGATGAGGGAACCTCAATATGTGTAGTATTTGTCATATCACCAAAACATGGTAGGGGAATTAGGAGAGTGGGGCTCAGCTGAAACTGAGCCGCAGTCCCTCTCTTGGCAAATACAGTCACACAAGGCAGATGTCTAAATCTGAGTGAGTCACCTTAAGAGTCCCTTCACAGGTGATACAGAGAAACAGATAGTTCTACAGCATCATTCCTTTCCTTATAAATAAATGTATAAAATAGATTAAATGAGTCACACCTTAAAAATTCTCATTTCCTTCCCTGAATATGAAGGAGAACTGCAATAACTCACTCATCTACAGAAATGTAAAGTAAGGTGGAATAAATTGTAGCCTTAATATGTTTGCCCCCATCTGTGACATGAGCAACAGCATAAACACAATGACTGAATATTTCTGAGTCTTTATTCATTAATATTTATAAACTGCTTTAAGATCTTGGGATCAAAGCAGTAAAAAGAGGCAATCAGCACTACATGGCCAATCCACTCAAGTGTCAAAGTCCTATTTTATAGAGCATCATATGTCTAGGTAGCCCTTCCTTAAAAATGTTATGAATTAATTGAGAAGATAGTTGGACAACAGAGGCTAGGTTCTTCTGTTCTAGCACAAGAGAATAGTTCAGGAGCTTTCAGAGGCATCTTGCTTCTCTTAACCTTGCCACAATATCAGAAACATTATCCTCCACACATCCTACGTATGCTGCAAGTTGTAAGAGTTGCCTTCAGCCACAGTGCACTGCCCTGCAAAGCTCACCAGCCTCACAAGAGGAATTGAGTACAGTCCTTCCCACCTTCAGGCACATCAGTCCCCTGCTCTGCTTCACTGCCCTGTGTTGTGACTCCTGGGTATTGCTGCCAGTCCAGCAGCAAAGGCTGGCTCCTTTCTAACTGGAGGAAGCTGCCTGCTGATATACTCTAAACCTGAACATTCACTTCTTAAAAAATAAACAACCAAACCACAGCCACGATCCCCACAGACCACCCCAAAGAACTCCATTATCAGTCACCCATATACTAGAAGTATTTTTTAATCACTGTATACATTTGGAAAGCTAGAGGAGGTTAATGGCTGCTGATTTCCCCTTTCTGCATTTGGGAGGGCTCTAACCACCACATAATGACTGTGCAAAGTGCTGTTTGCTTATTTTCTGAAAAAATTGTACACTTGGCACATGGTTCCTTCTGATCATATTGCTAAAAGGGCTCTATAAATCCACACATCCAGCCAACATGCACAAATGTTCCTCCAGGTTTTCTTCTTTTTCAGTCTGAGCTAGTTTTGCACACATACACAGACACACACAGACACACAGACACACACACACACATACACACACTTCCTAGTACATTTTGTATAATTTAAGTTATTTTTGTGTTATATGCTCTTTCTGGTGTTCCCTTGGATTCGTTAGGATGAATAATTTCTGTCAATAATGAACACAGGAACCCAGTACATGAATACTTGACGAGATGAATATATGCATAGGTTATACATATCAATTTGTGGTGAATGCATGAAACAAATGCATAAGAAACTGATTTAACTAGCACGAAACACAGATGAAATAGATGGCATATAAATGTAATTATATTACTTTCAGGCAAATAAGACCATGTAGATAGGAGGGTGATGGGTATGTGGATTCTCTAATAAACATCAGGGCAGTGGAGAAGCTCCTTGTAAAGATAATGCATCATTTTATGTCTTTAAAAAAAGCATTTTTTTAATGCATACAAAAAGCCAATAAGAAAGCACTGTTAATGGGTGGAAAAATAAATATATTCTGTGGGTTAAGAAGCTAGAAGGAGTATATATATAAATCAAAGCTCGTGTCTGGAAAGAAAAGTAATGAGAAGTGTATGAAATTAATAAGAACCTATAGATCAGGTAGAATTTGCATTATCACCTTCAGTGGATTTTGAATCTGCTCCTAACAGATTAACTGACATGCAGCATCAGCATGAAAATGGTATTATTTATTTTTATTTCTGATCACAGTAAGAATAGATATTTAAAATAGTCATATTTTGAAAATTTGAAAACATTTTAAAATCCCTTTTAATGACTTGACCTTTTTTTTTTTTTTTAAGGAACTTAAGCCCAGTGTTTTCTAATGCTTAGAAAATTTTGATATTAGGCAATAATATTGTGTGATAAAGTTCACCATGCTGGAATGCCTCTGGGGATGTGATCTCTAGCAGTGTATGTGTGGAGGTCCCAGTCTTCCAGCAGGTTAGTTTTATTTCCTCTTTTACTGCTATAAAGTATCTCAAGTTCCCAATAAAACAATGTACAACTCCTTATCTGCTCCAACATATATCTTTCACCCACCAACATTATTCACAACTCTTTTCAGGCACAACCCTAAGCCTATGTTTCACAATCAATTTTTCCTTGGTACCTTGGTTGAGCCTTACACATCTTTTAGCATTTCCTCAAGAGTTTCTTTACAAAACTCACAGTAAGGATAGTGTAAATAATGTTTACTCATTTTGTTATTGCCCCTCATTTTCTCAGTGGTCTTCCCTGCTTCCTGAGCTCCTGGATGCCAAGACACAGACCAGCTAGCTTAAATCTGAGCCTCAGTCCAGGGCTCATCACCAGCAACCTCTCACAGAGGAATGACCTCCATATTAAGCATGTGATATCTCACAAGGTTGCCTCTAATGGATCTGTGGTCACCTGTGAACCCTTTTGTTATCAGAAAGGTTATGCTCCATGTCATGCAGCATGAAAGTGAACACTCTGAGTAGTCAAGAGTTAAAACATACCTTGGCTGTTTCAATAAAATGCAATTTAATACGGCAAGAAACACATTTCATATCTAATGTTGACATTGAAGGATCTTGTATTGCTTTTTTACCAATAGAAATGACAGTGATTCATCAGCTTTTATTCCATTTTATATTGCTCTGGTGCTCTATCAGCCAGAGAAATGCTCTAATTTTTGGCAAAGTTTATCCATTGAGTTCTTTTCCTTGCTGCCTTTCAAATAAAAAATATTTCTTTTAGAAAGCACTCACATTTTTTGCTATATTCCTGCTCTTCCCACCTTATAGCTTCCCTGTCACCCTGGAATCCACAGCTCAAAATTTCCTATAGCTTCTTTTTCAAAAAAAACATATATAGGAGCGTGAATTCTTTCAGACTTCTCGACTATTTTTCATGTCTTTGCATCCTCTGTTTTATTTTTAGCTTCAGCATGCATCCCTAACTTTATATGCTGTGCACTTTGAATTGCCCTAGACTCAGAGGATTTTGTGAGATCAAACAGCATCAATATTAATTACTAATAGTTTTGCCTTTAAAATAAACTTGGGTTTATAATACTGAGACAGCATGTTAACAATTAATGCCTTACATTTACTTTTACACATGATCCATATATTTTAAACATGGGAACAAGAATTGTTTAGATTCAAGTTCTGTATTGAAAGAGGTTCAACACCAGCAGTTGAATTGGTTTGTCGATTGGATGTTTGGGCTGAAATTACATAGAGTGTAAATCTCACAGAGGTAGCTGTCATGACACCTTTACTCCGTGAGTTAAGGGGAGTCTTAGGCACTTCTACATGTTACATTCAGCTAGAATATTAAAAAAAAGAATATCCAGAGAGAGAAAAGGTTAATATTCAAACCTAGACTGAAAGAGATTCCTTTATGTACTCGTATTTCTTTTGCAAATTTGGCTCCTCATACTTTCACATATACTTGTAAGAGTTTGGGATGTGGAGGCTTAGATGGATTCACATTCATCAAAGATTAATAATGAAGCAGACCATATTTATATGAAAACACACACCAAACTGCTCCTTTTTCAAATTGAGTTGCATATTTCAAATTGTGCATATTCACATCTGACTGAAAAAAAAAAAAAAAAAGAGACAAGAAACAAGAATATTTAGAAGAGCAGGAAGTGTGGGAAAGCTATGAACAGCCGAAGACTGTCCTCCCACCTGACACGGTCTGAGTGGCAGGCCCTGGCAGTAAAAAAGAACAACTCCTCAAACACAGTAGTAAAAATAGCAAAGCCACAGATGTCTACTCAAGATGGCTTAAAAATTATGTATAAAGCAATAAAATAGAATCTCACTTTTCTAGGAGCATTCATTTTCCAAAAAAATGTGGCATATTTCTCTGAGCCATAAGTCAATTCTACCAGCTAATCACAAGATCTAAGCTGTCTGGATACACCATTTCATGGCACCAAAGTAAATTCTTATACTCTTTTATGCTGTCCACTTCTCCTCCTCACCAACATCTCCACTCCCAAACCAAACCAACACTAAGAAGGTACTCAAAATGAAATTTCTCCACTCTGTGCTTCTCCTAGTAGTCAAGCTGTAAACCCACATTTCAAAGTAGGATATAATTTCCTGAACATACTTTGCCCTGCAAAAAATAATGTAGAAAGATAGAAAAAAGACAAAAGAGCAGCCTCTGAGAAGAGGTGTTATTAGAGATGCCAAAGGAGGTAATTTTAAGGCGTAGTGAACAGATTGAGAGTTTGAAATACTTGGGCATTAAGTTGGAAAACAGCACGTGTGTGAGAGGCTCTAGAAAGGCACTCCGTATGAGACACACCAAAAAAAGCCTATTCTCCCTTTTTATGTCTGAGACATCATAGAAGAAATCATAAGCTTAGTGTGGATTCTTTATGTTTTGCCAAAGGTCTGGCTGGAAATGATTCTGCTGCCATAAAATCTGTTTATGACAGTATTAAAGTAAGTATATCACTCTGAACGTGCTGTCTATTCTACCCCAAATAAAGGCAGCAGGGAGAGCTGAAGCTCACGTTAAAAACAGGGTAGGGAAGAGACCTTAGCAAAAGCATCGGCACAAGCTCACCACTGTATCATGAAAGGACCATGGGCTGCCAAGAGGGAGTGGGTGGTTAGTTCTCTTTCAGAAACCAGCCTCAAGAGCTTTCCAGGAAAATGCAAAACAAATTTACTGACAATGTCTATATTTTGGTGCCATGGGAGCAGCAATAACTGTGGGGCAGGGTGTCTGCTGCTGTAGTGTCTGCAGCTGTCAGTGTTGGTAGTAAATGAGTATCCAGTGGGCTTTTCCCATTTTCCCTTCAGTGTTCATGTGTTTTATGGGCTTGAAAGTTAAGGAGGAAATAGAAATGCTTGTAGGAGGAAGTGTTTTTAATACATCAGAGTAATTTTTTACTTATGACTTTAGTGTTAACATAATTTTTAGCTCTTTCGTGTTTCCTTTCATTCTCTCTCCCCTGATTTTTGCTGTGCAAACACTGATATTTCCTGATAGAAGGAGTCTTTAAACAGCCCACATAGATTGACTGCTTTCATGCTTCCAAATTTTCTCAGGCAGTTAAGCTCAAGAGACCGGTACAAGAGCATGGATCAAGTAACTTATTGACACACACTCAGACAAGCACTGAGGAAGGGAGGACATGAGCCAGCTGCCCTGACATGAAAGGGCAATATGGTTTTACATCACAGGGCCATCACCCCACTTGACCCATGTGAAACCAACCCGGGCAAGCCAGCTTCTCTGTGCCAAATGACTGCCCTGCTTCACAGTCCTAGGCTAGTTCAGGAGTAAAAACCCAGAAATACCACACAGGCCTTTTCAAGGAACAGTCATCTTATTAGTAAAGAGCAAATCTATTCCTAATGATCATCCCTTCAGTGTTTGTGCACCCTGAGTGTATTCATCAGGATATATGGGGGATATATATATATTTATAAATAAATAAATGTACATATATACATGTACATTACTCCATGAAAACAAATGGTGCAAAAAAGGTGAAAGTGGCAGAAATCCAGGGCGGACTAAGAATAGCAAGGGAGGGAATTAAGTCTATGGGGAGGGAGGGAAGGAAGGAAGGGAAGGAAGGGAAGGAAGGGAAGGAAGGGAAGGAAGGGAAGGAAGGGAAAGAAGGGAGTGGGGTAGGGAGGTAGGAAGGTCCAATCCTGCCATATACATTATTCTCTTACATTATAGAATTTAAGAGAAGATATTACCAAAGGAATAGAACTAGTCATCCATCCAATCTGATCCTCTGTCTGCAGAAGTAGTGACTGGGAATTTAACACATGAGCATAGCCACTTCATGCCAGACCATTTCCTTCGCACTGCACCAGTTTATTTTTATTTATTTAAATTTATTTTTTTTAATTTATTTAAATTGTTGGATTTGGGATGCTAGAGGTATTTTTCAGTTTTACTAGTAACTGTTTATAGACCTTTGACCATGAACTTTTCTTCTCCCTTTCTCAGGCTGCTGGCACTGCTTGTCTTTGTCCGCACTGTCAGAACAAGAGTTCACATGCATTCAGTAAAAACAGTCAGCTTTTTGCTTCATCAGCTTCAAGGGCTCAGTCAATAACAGCTTTGCATCCAGCTTACACAGCACCCTCCTGATGGAGTCATGTTCATTCTTCCTGTTCAAAATGATGGGTCCCAAAACATTGTATCCTTTTGGAAGCTAATGACCTAATCCCCTGGATCCTTTTCATTGCTTCTCTTCTGTACCACCTCCAACTCCACTAAGTCTTTCCTGAATCACAGAGCTGGGACTGCACACACAGCACTTCAGGTATGACACATTCTAGCTTAATATAGTGGCAAAAAGTCTGTCTTGTTCTCACTGATGATGACTTTCTGATGTTTCGGCTCAGTAGTACCCAGTATTATTTCCTGTTACATATTTCACTGTCATTTGAAACAAAGATTTAGAAAGTCAGCCAGCGATGAGTCCAAAGTTTCTTTTTGGTAGTTGAAGTTCAGTTGCAGCTGGCATTTACAGCTTAGGTTTCAGTGTCATACAAACATGGTTTAGATTACAATTCCTGCATTTCTTGGTATGGGAGCTCATCTGCCCCCTTTTTTCCAACTCATTCAGTTTTGTGAGGTTTTCCTAGGGATTTTACAGACAATGATCTGTTTTCTACCCAAGACAGACTTGCAGTCTTTACTGTGCATCTGCTTTCTCACATCCTTGCTGAACACAGCCAGAACTGGCACAGGTGTTTGGTGGGCAGAACTGGAGGCAGAGCATGGGGCCATGGCTTCCACACCCTGCCAGCACATGTCCATGGCCTCTGTCCCCTTGCTACACTTTGGTGGCCACAGGATCTCAGTAATCCCCTGGGCCTTCTTCCTGCCATGGCTGCCTTTGGGGAGCTCTTTGACATACACTTTGCTTTCTTTTTAGATATTCTTTTTTAAAATTTACTTTCAGCTTGCTGTGTTTATGAGATTTACTGTTCTTTCCTAAGCCAGATTTCCTTTTGCTTTTTTTTGTTTTGTTTTGTTGGGTTTTTTTTCACGTTTTTCCATGTGATAGCTTGCACAACTTTCCAGTTAAGTTAAGGCTTGGAGGGATTTTCTGGATTGCTTTGTTTTCTTTCTGAATTGTGGTACAATTTTTACCTGGCTTCCAGCACTTGATTTTTCAACAGCCTCCAGGCTGCTCCTAGGCTTCTTTTGTTTTGGAAATCTGCTTTTATGAGTTGGTTTTTTTTTTTATTTTTATTTGTTCATTTTTGACCAGTTATCCCATTGTTTACATAATTTCTCTTCTTGAAATTCAGTACTGTAGTTACTATTCTGTCCTGTACATCGCTCCACATTATAGCAAAAAGACTTTCCTTTCTTGTGATTTCTGAGGTTTTCCTATTCCAGGAAGCAGCCATCTAATGTCTCCAGAAAATTTATCTCCTGGCTCATTTTTCAGTAATGATGTGTAAAAGCACATGTAATTTTTGTTCTCTGGCTTAATATTGCTCAAGGAAATCAAATGGTGGTCTAATTCACCTTTATTTTTTAATGCAGTTGTGTTTCTTTTTTTCCTCTCTTGGCCGTTTCAGAGAGTCACTGCACATTACACACATCCAATTTGCATGTTGCATTATTCCAAGTGTTCTTCCATATCCATGCATTTTCTCCTGTTTCTAGTTTAGAACACATCATAGATAAGTGTTAAGTTACAGTGACACCTTGTGAAGTCTTGTCCCTTTGTGCACAAAGGCCAGGAACTGTGCCTTCACAAGAAGTTTACCTGAGTGTCTAATAGTTGATTCTCCACTGTCACCACCTGTTTCTTTCTCATTCCTCTGCCACAGATGCAAGGGCAGAGCAAGATGACACTAATGTCAGCTGGAGTGAAGGGTCTCATCCAAAACAACTACAGCCCTCCCTTGGCATCTAGTCCCAGGCATCCCAGCAGACTCACATTTTCCTGCTACACAGGGCGAATGTCATAGGAAAGCAAAACCAAAGCTTCCCACCCTTTCTGGTCTTTTGGGAGCCAAATTTTTTTTTTAAATTATTTTTCTTGCACTTTTCCTGAGCAAGACTGCCCTGCAGTTGTCCCCTTTGCCACTGGCAGCATCATTTCTCCAAAAGCCAATGGCATTTATGGACTGCATATATCACTGCTGCCTGGTGGGCCTGACCATGTAAATAATGATCTTGTGGCACAAATCATTGCATATATGGGTGATTGACCACTGTTAGAAAATTTCAATTCAAATACAAAGAGATGGAAGAGGAGGAGAAGGAAGATTTTCCACCAAGATGGTGCATTGTCCACCGTCTTTTCCATGGAGTTTAAACTTACCTGCATGCTGACAGCAGGCATCACTTGCTCATCAATTGGTAGGTGTGACCTGGTGCATTTTTGTTTTCCCATCATGTTTTTGTGCCCAGGAGCAGTTCAAGTACAAGGGACTCAAGAATCATTTTCAGGAGAGAGATAAGAAGTAGATAGCACTTTTTTCCAGGGGGAAGGGGGACAAGTAATGTGAGATTTTGTATCTGTGACCATATCAAATGGCAAGTGCCTATAAGAAGCATTTCCTCAGTGAATTCACACTATTTTCATCAGCCCCATGCCAAGATGATTCCAGTGACTTTAGGATTTTTTTTAATAAAAATTCTCATTCTAGAGCAGATTCAGTTTCTTTTTATCTGTTTTATATATTCTTTTTCTTGAAGCTAGCATAGAAAATTACATCCAGAACTTATTAACAATTTGGAGTAGGAGCGTTTCAGCTTTCTTGACTTTCCTGACTATTTCTATCTGCAAAATTTAGAGAGCAGCTCAGAATTTCCACCCACTCTTTACATAAAGTAAGCAGTTCATTACAACCAGTTTAATTTCTGAGTTTGATGCAATAAGCCCCTCATCTAAGAGACTCTTATGTTCCTCTGTATTCTTTTTTTTCTCCTTCGCACCACCCTCTCTATTCTCAATATGTTGGACATAAATTCCTAATTCAGTAGTTCTTGAAATAGATAGGAGCATGCCAGAAATTTTTTTATCCGTCACTTAACGTAGTTCTCTAATATTTTATACAAGGATGTCCTTGTTCTCTGTAACCACATGATGAGTGAGAAATTAAAGCATGAGGTTTTCCAAACAGCATTAACTGCAATTCCTGCAAATTCACATGCCTTTGCCAGATGCAATGACTGTGATTGTTTCTGAAATGTGCATGCAACAGAAAAGCATATTCTACATGGAAGAAAAATTCCACAGTTTTATAAAAAAAATATATCCCCACTGTAAACATTAGGAAATGACAAATACTCTTAGGACATATTTATGTATCCAAAACAATATCAATTATTAAAGCGAAAGGGGAAAAAAACAAAATTTAACTAAAAATAATGCAGAGTGTTTAATAGATTTGTTTAATAGTCATAAACAAATAACCCATGAATACTTTAAAACAGTTAGTGTTGCAGGAAGCAGACACCCAGAAGATTTTATTAAATATTCAAACATCTATGGAGTGTGCTCTAGAGGTTAGAGCAGAGGCCTGACAGTCAACACTCTGCCTTAAATCCCTGCTCAGCTGCACATCTTTCCTGGAGTAAGCAAACCAGCAGGCACACAGCTGCTCTTGTGCTGTCCTGAGGATGAAATCGTGCTGACCAAGATTTGTGTCCGCTGTGCTGAGGAGCAGGTGCCAGTCTCGGGCTGAGGAGGAGGTAAAAACCGGTTTTCCACAGGAGTCTGTGTGATGAGAAAATGCTCTGTGACAATGTGTTTCTGGGACACCTCCACCTCATCCTGATCCCTCCAAGGCACAGGCTTTGGACACTTTTATCCCACTAAGGCAACAACCAGGAGTATAACTATCCCAGAATATATGACAGGTCTCAAATAACCCTTGTCTTTGTCTCATGAGCTGCTGCTGTTGCATAAATGAGATCCCAGTGCTGGGGAGACCAAAACACATCAGGAAAAGGGAGAGGAAACCCATTGGCACCACACACTCAGAATACCTGACTGGTGCTCACTATAAGTGGAAACAGGTCCAAGAAAGCTGCATGAGGCAATTTCCATCTTTGCTCCTGCTTGCTGGGATGAGGAAAGCATGAACAAATAGCCCACATTGTGCTACTGGTAGCTTTACAAGTGGGGAATGATTCTGTTGTACTATGTGAAGACAACACCCATTGATGATTTTCCTGCATCTTCCTTTGCAATCTGAATATCTACTTCAGGTAACCTTAAAACTGTTAAAGGAACAATTTTTATGCTATGTTTATAAATGAATTATGTGTGAGATGTGAATTAATTAGTAGGATGAAGGTCCATAAATATCCAGAGACTCCACAAGGATCCTCCTGGAGAAGATCTGAGTGTCCAGTTTCCAGCTCTCCCTGGGTGCATAATCACTAAATATTGAACAAACTATCCTCATGGAGTTATGAATATTAGAGAAAAAGGACAGGTGGACTATCATATCTTGCTCAGAATTTTGGTTTCTCTCAACAATGCGTAGCTCTCCCAAGATGTTGCATAGGAGTACCATAGGTACCATGCATGACTGGCACAAATTCCAAAGGGTAAAACATTGCCCTGAGGATAATGGGGGTTGCACCCACACCTACTCAGGTGTTGGTGCCCTGAGAGAGTGCTTGAGGTCAGAAAGAGGGCTGCTGACAAGAGTGGGTCCAAAGAAAATGTTGTCCTCTTCTCTTAGTTCATTTGGCCTGCCAGTTGGTATTTACAGAAAAGAAGTGAAGCAGAAAATATGGCAGCAGAAAAGATATGAACATTGAGGAAGAAGCCCTTAGAACTTTCTAAAAGTCATTTACTGCTCTCACAGATTCCTAATTTTCCTTCTTGCAGGTAAATATGATTGAGGTGATTGATCCTAACAGATTGTAAATGTAGTCTTTGATTTGTTACAAGGTGTTGGAGGACCCCTAGTAGGGTGCTGTCTGAGCAGGTGGGCATTGCCTGGACAGGTACAGCTGTAAACTGGGTCAGATGGTGATTCTGTGCAGAAATTTCTAATGAAACAGACTGATTTATTTTCTTGTGACATCCCGAAGCTGAGGCACCCTAACACTCAATACTATGAGCTCCTGAAAAACTTAGGTGGCATTGAAGAATTATTGGTTCAGATGTGGGATCAGCACCAGCAGGTGAGTCTAAGAAGTGAATTGAGGGCTGGGGGGGGGGTGGCCCTGCAAAGTCACAAAGGCACAACAGCAGAAACCCTGGTGAGCAGAAGTGACAGCAGGTTTTCTGCTCGCTGTGGTCTCACTTGTGGCGTGGGTGAAACCGTGAAATGCAACTGCTTTGGTATCTAGGCAGGGGATGGAGGTGTAGGATTTTGTGTCTGCTCCATTGCCAACCACTTATCTGCACGAGGAGAGTGCCCATTAGGCCTCTTGTGAGTTGCACAATCAACCATAATTAATGGTAAAAAAGGAAGTCAGTTCCACAGCTCATCCTCTGCCCCCCTGGCCCTGCCTTCTTCTCTGTAAATCTCCCCCCAGAGAGGAGGTTTTAGCAAGTTTCTTTTGTTTCTTTAGAAAACATCTTAAGGCAGTATGCAAGGCATGCATTTTTACTTTCAGAAAAAGGTAAAAGAGAAGACAAATATCCTTGTTTTCTTGTAATCCAGATTCTAAGTAGCTTTAATGGCCCTGTTAGTGCTGGGCAAAATTAAGACCTTATGAAACATGTTACAAAGTACCTTTGTAGATCTCATTTTCAATAAAAAAGGGGTTTAGGTCATGTTGAACAATCTGCAACTTATTAGCACTCTGCCTTCAATAGGTCACCTTTCATGGTATAATACTCTGTTTTCATTAACCACTGAATCCAAAAGGCTATATTTTTAGAACTCAAGCAAAATATATTACTGATATTGTAAGCACAAAGATAAAGAAACACAAAACACTTAACTACAAAACTCGTTTCTTACACAAATCTGTCAGATTCAATGCTTTTCTCTAAATGCAGTGATCATTACAAGAACAGCTTGTACTCTTTAAACTTGAAATGTTAGGTGTAACATTTGTTGTCCAGCCAGGAAAGAAAGGAAAAAAAAAAAAAAACAGCAATAAACAGAAATAAACAGAAATTGCAGACTTTGACATGTTCAATCTGGTCTACATCTCAGAATCATGCACACCTGAGAAGAAAGAATATGAGGTAATGTAAAATTTAATCTACTCAGATTTTAATAGATAAAACTATGCTAGATACCAGTTATATCAGTTTTTTTTCTTTCTTTGTAAGTCCATTTTGTTTCAGGTTTGCTTAAGGAATATTTTTATTATTAATAAAACGCTCCACTCACCTTTTGTAACAGCAGTTACTTTGAAACATAAAAACCTGACACTCTGCTTACATTTCTCAAAGACTGTTTCACCATATGGACTTATTTTTCACTGGTCATTTTCTTTTGAGGCCTTTTACTGATTCAGCCTCTTTTAGGACACACTTTATATGGCAAAGCAAGATTCTCCTCCATAGAAGGGAAGGAGAAGGAGGAAGGGTAAGTAATGCCCTCCTGCTTGATCCTTTGCAAAACTGAGATAACACTTCTAACCCTTCTACTGTACAAAGTACACTTGTTCCTTTAGGAGTAATACATTATTTGTTCTGATCAAACAATCCTTCCAGCTGATGAGTCCCATGCAAGCAGTTGCATTTGCATGGGATGCATTGATAGACACTTGTTCACTGTGGACTGAAAGAAGTACCAGTAGCAGGTGAGATCAATAATATCTGTCAGAAGAGAGAAAAGTTGAAATTCTCTACAGCTCTGCTTTGTAAGTGCAGCCTGAAAGCAGAAATCAGTACTACCGTCAGTCCTCTGTGCCATAAACAGCGGCAAGCACAACCATATTTTTTTATTTCAGTGATGTTCAAGGGAAAGAGTTGGGTTTTATTTTGTTTGATTTTTTTTTAATTTGTTTTTGGTTTTTTGGGGGGGGTTTTTTGTTTGTTTTTTAGTCTGGAATAAGATCTTGGAAACTGTTAGACTGTCTCTTTCCTGTTAGCACACTAATCATGACATAAAATACACCGCCACACACTTGACTTCCCAAAAGAACAAATATGGGGAGATATCCTCAGCTCTTTACATCTCATGAGCGGAGCACAGATACTGAAGGATAATCTTCCTAAACCATGTTGGGGGAGATTTCAGCAACAGTCTTCAGCAAAACCAGTTATCACAGTAGGCTGAAGAAGCTGACAACATGCTGGTCCTCCTACAGACCACCAGCAGTTTTGATCTGAGCACTGTTCCTCCCATCACCCACAGAGACCCCTCTGCACCTGCCTCTCTGTGAGTCTGTCTTTTTGAACGGGGCTGTGGAGTACATGACTGCAGATTTAGCTAATGCCCATGTCACATGCAAAGTCTTGCCCTACTGGAGACACATCTCTTTCTGCATCCTGGCAGTATTTTTTTGTTTGCTATTCTCATGCCAGTGTCTCTCTCATATTGGTCACTCCTTGGTTAAACAGACTGTGAATAAAACACACCAAAGAAAAGTTCAGTATATGAACTACAGTCAAAGTAGGAAATCTAAGGGTTGGTAGTCCCTAAGTAACACCCACAGTCACTGGGGAGTCAGTTTGGGAGCTCAGAACTGGAATGAGTCCTGCACTTCATGTCACCCCTTCCTCTTCCTTCGTCATCTTCTGAGCAATAGATTCCTGTTGCTTGCTTTTTTTTAATTAACTATTTTCACATGCTCTATTAAATTATGTTATGAAAGTTCTGATTAAATAGAGCTATCAAATTTCCCTTGCTTACTAAGCAAGTGTTCTTAGAAAAGGGAAGTAAGTGATTTGGAGTGATCTACCATTCTTAATTTTATCCCATTTTTAATTTACCTTAGTGGCTCACTTCTTCTTCTGTTCAAAATAAATTAACAGTACCACTCCATTAAGGATCAGTACTTCATCAATTAATAGTTTCCTTTCATGGTTTGTGGTTGGGGGGCACTGTTGGGGTTTTTGTCTGTTTGTTTTCTAACAGAACAGGAATCAAAGGTAATTTCAAGTGTTAAATCCATGGTCTAAAACAGTAGTACATATTAATATAGAGAAATAGGTAATATTTATACATAAATTGCATACAGAATGTACAAATTTGAGCACTATATTAATGTCTGAGCGAAAAACAGATGAGATGACTTATATGAGAGATTTCTTTGTGCAGAAGCAGAATTTTAATTCTGTTTCCATTCTCAGTAGATTGGAAATGATTTCTCATCATACTGTGGATTTTAACTGGTGTGTACATCCTTGCAAGTGATAATCATACACGTTTGGGAAATTACTCCCATAAATGTTTTTCCATTTGAGAATCTTATGTTTTAAGTATCACGTTCAGCACATATTGGAAAGAAGGTTGCAGTTAATATATAGAAACATCATTTGTATTTAATCACGCAGTTGGGAGTAGTTATAGTAACTAAGTAGATGCAGACAGTTTAAAATGCACAGATTGTTACTGCAACCTAGCTTGCCACGGGCACTTTTTCCCTTTGATAGCTCAAGTGCCGAATAAATAAAGTACAATCAATGCTCAGAACTGGTCGAAAAAGCTGTTCCATGTAGGTTATGCTGTCAGCCCCGTTAAATAAGGCCACGCAGCTTAGCTATGATAGTGTGAAAACAAAGGGCATATGGGCAGCTTTACTGCTGCCTTTTGCACGTTGTCTCTGGCATCCAGAGGGCACAGCAGCAATTTCACCAGGCTTAGCTGGGCTCCCCTTTGTGCCTGGGTGTTTTTTACAGCAGATGGAAGCTGGGCCAGGATATTTGCCGTGTCTCCAAGCATCTGTGTGATGCCAGCTGCATGCACGGGGTCAAAGGTGTGACAGGGTGGCTCTTGTACTGGGTCTCACCTGGCAATTTCTGTTCAGCACCTTTCTGTTCACACAGTGTTTAATCCAGTGTTGGACAAATATTGGAAAATAAACATGTGTTTTCCCAGTAATCATTCAGGGACTGAGTTTAAAAAAAATTAAATTAAACTAGAACCTGAAACTATTTTCTTAAATGTTATCGATCTACAGACACAGGCACAACAGTGGTGAAAATACAAATGTATAGACCTTTTTTCCTATTAAATTTACATTAAAACTGTCAGAATAAAGATGTTTGGTTATTAAATCTAAATAGACTTTCTCAGTAGAAATTATACAAAATATATGCTGTTATATATAGTGTATATGTTCTGATATGTGTGCAGATGCACATGCAAGGAAACCCTGCAAAGGAGGAAACAAATGATCCTGTGTTTGTATGAATAGAGTGTAATTTGTTGTTAGGCACTTGCATACTGCAAAAATGGCCATCAGAGAAAAGCTGAAACTAGAGAAATCTATCTCTACATGTACAGTACCATGCTTAGTTTTTAAAGACTCACTTATGCAAGCTTCCTATAAAACATTGAAACACATCTGTGCCCTTATACTGTGGCAGAATTGTTGATACAAAATTTGCTGCCTCCTACATTATTGTTACACATGATGTTTGTTTTCCCTTCCCTCCTTTTCCAAGGTATAAATGAACTGCTTATGTGGAGTTCAGTAACATAACTGTACAAAATTAGTGACAAAGAGAAATGTCAGAGTTGATATTCCTGACACAGCCTTTTTAACTCTTCTTATGTCTTAGGTTTGCATATCAGAGATGGAATAATGCAGTAGTCCAAGATCCCAGGAGGCTCTCTCTACCATTGTCTTTTAGGTTTTTAGCCTGTGGCCTTGATTGAAAGGAGAGCTTCAATTGGGACTAGTCATTCATTATTATTAAAAAATGGGCATTCTGGCATGCCTTTGTGACGGAAAAAAACGGAAAAAAAAAAAAAAAAGGAGAGGAGTTTAAAATATTTGCTCTCTGTTCCTATGTAAAAACTTCTTAGCTGGAGTTTGGCAATTGATGTTGAAGTAGAGTTAGACAGCCTTTGAAACACTCACCTAGTTCATGAACATTATGGAGGATCTAGTTCACTGCAGTTTAGATTTATAGACAGCATTTTGCTTTTCTGTGATCAAAATGCCTGTACAGTTTCAAGGGCTTATCATCAGAGTTCAATCCACACAGAGCCTAACCTAAGAACAGTGAAGAAAAGCATACATTTGAAGGGCTTTGATGCTCCATCAAATAGCCATTCAGTGGTTATAATGGAAGAGGAGTACATGACAGACTTTGGTTGTGCCTGTCATTCATAAATCTCAGTAACATATACCAAGTGTTCCAGATTTTACAGGGAAATTGTGCCAGTATTTCATTTGGCAGCAGAATGAACTCTCACTGCTTTAATCATGTACATTATTTTTATTTATTCATATTACTGAAGATATACATATATATATATATATATATATATATATATATATATATGCTAAAATTGGATTATTTTCTTTTCAAGAAGATCTCTTTAATATATTTACACATTTTGGCAAGTGGTAACCTACCAGATCACAGATCACAAGAAGCAGGAATATTGATATGTTTTATACCTCTGTTTAAAGAATAAATATGTGCATGTACTTACAGTTGAGAAGTAAGCAGAAAAATGACAGATTTAGTATTATATGCAGCATAATATTTTTTTTTGCTTCTTCAGTCTGAGTAAAGTCCTTTTTAATGCAGTTTGGAAAAAAGATTGAGACTTGTAACATAGATGTGGCTGAGACAATAAGTAGATAAGCCAGAAGCTAGGTACTCTTGCCACTGGTTTCAGCAGAGCTAAGATTTTGGCCCATGGTCTAATTCTGTAGTCTTTCATCAAGTATAAGTATATACTTGCATAAGTATCAAGTATAGCAGAATCGTTCCTGCACAGGTCATCATCAAAGCTGTGAACAAACAGTAAATAAAATAGAGAAAAGGGAAAACTTTTTTTGGGAACATAGTCATTCAGATGAGTGGCCATAGTCAAATGCTGCTCTCTTTGACTTTATCAACACCTTCACAACACTTTGACACTTATCAACACAAATGCACCTTCAGATGTATTTCTTGTAATACAGCTTTCTCTTTTGCAGCATATTATCCTTTCTTAATCCAAAAGCACATATTACTTATGTATTTTTCTATCTATTTTTCTGTCTGAGATGAACATTATCAACTGCATTGCCCATTCCTTGATTCTCACTTCTGTGATTGGTTTTATACATTGCTCCATGGCTTTCTTCTGGTGAATATGTGCTTTTATACTTCTATTTTTAATCCTTAAGAAGAATTTTTTATTCTTACTAAGAATACATTTTTCAGCCCTGCATATTTCCCTCCTCTTTTCCTCCCAATAATTCAGTCTACTATTGTTATCAAAACAATTAGCAAGCAAGCATTTACTTCCATTCCTTTGATAAAAAATGAACAGTTAAATTATTTTAGCAGAGGAAAAATCCTGTTATGTAAAGGCCTTTCCAATTGTTTAATTAAATTATTCTTTCTGAAACCCAAAACAAAATCTCCAGATGCTCATTAGTTATAAGAGTTACTAGGGATGTGCAAGTCATGTCCTACATTCCCTGAGAATTCAGAGATTCATCTCTATTAAAGAAGTCCCAGAGCCTTTTCTTGGTATCAGAAATCCTTTTGCATCCAAATATGTGTATTACATCTCTGTGGAAAGCACACGAGGTGAGAAGATCCTCAAAACTGTCAGAGAGCAGGAGTCAGGAGAGGGTGGATCCTCGCCTCATGCTCTCCCCTCATTCTATGCCCTGTCCCTCCCTGGGTGTCAGTGCCTGCCTTCAGCCCTCCTCACCAACATTTCTCTGCAAGGCCATTCAAGGACTGCCTCTCTCATGTAGTGGGATATTTTTATCAGGCCTTCCAGTCTTATCCTTGGAGGACGTCTGCTACATCTGCTCTCTGGAGGCAGCACATGAACACCTTGAGAAAGATGAGAAAGAAGCCTATGTGTTTGTGTGGTAGCACAAACAGAAGTGGTTATTGGAGTCAAGGTTTTGCTGTTCATCGACACAGATCTTAGACTGAACCTTCTTTTTCCATTCATACTGGCTGGAAGGTTTCAGTCTGGTTGATGTATTCACCTCACCCACATCCATCTGAGTAATCTTTTAGGCCCTGCCAGTGCAGATGACAACTAAGCTTGCTAAGCCCCCACTTTAACTGAGATATGAGTGGTGCTAATTTCCTGCTCGTTGCCAGACTGAGCAATATGTTTTCCAGATTCCCTAAAAAGAGAGTGGCTTGTTGGCTCAAAACTTCTCTTCTTCCTTCATCACTTCTAGTATTTATTATTATCTTACTCTCCAGTAATACCTTGGTTCTAAATTAGGTCAGTGACTCAGTAATTGGCAGTGTTTCTGTGACACTGCCGCTAAAATGGTATGGCAGCTGATTTCTTCATCACTTTTATATAACCCACAATACATACAAGTCAGGTGAGGAATTTTTCCTCTTGCAGACTAAGCTCCAGGTCATAGCCTCTACTGAAGCCTGTCAAGTTTCCCCTTTGACATGAATGATTGCTGGCCTTAGATTCAAAATAGATTGTCACAGGTTTTTATAAGATCTTTGGCATTTACAGCCAGAAATCTGTTTTTTAGATGTGTTTGCAATCAAACGATATTGAGTAATCTGCCTATCTATTCTTTCATAGATAATATTTTAAATTGTGCTTGTAAAACTTCTCCATTCTGCTTTATGTACAGCTGTGCTAACTCTATGGTACTATCAACATCCTCCATGACAGAGTTCTTGCATGCCTCACACAGCAGTCATTTCCAAATGGCTAAGGGGTTTTTGGAAAGGAAAACATTCATATAAATGGTACCATTTTTAATCTTTGTTGATCTCCCACACCATATGGGAGTTCATAGGATCCTATTGTTGATCTACAGGAAAAATATTGCTGGGTTGGCCTGTCCACATTGACTGTTACTAGACTTAACATGAGAAAATCAAAGTACTGTAATACGATAGCCACTCATGAGTGGAGTTTCATCTCTCCTTAACAGGGAAACTTAAAGAGTTGAGAAAGTTTCATTGTGAATCCATGTAAGGTATATCATGCATGAAAGCAATAGGAGGAGGAAGAAAGTATTCCCAGCAGAAGGGACTTTACTGTATAAAGCTACAGTGAAAATGCAAAAGTTGCTCAATAACAAAAGAAAAGAAAAGGGAATGGGAAATAACATGGATCAATTTACTAGAGGTTGTAGAGATTGACAGAAGATCATACAACCAGAAAACGTCTTGAGCTTACGATTCAGTGTAAACATGTAAGTAAATCACTTCTCCCTCCCTCCCTCCCTCCCTCCCTCCCTCCCTCCCTCCCTCCCTCCCTCCCTCCCTCCCTCCCTCCCTCCCTCCCTCCCTCCCTCCCTCCCTCCCTCCCTCCCTCCCTCTATATTTTATTATAATGTTTTTTAAAAAAAGAAAATCCGATGCTTAATGGGGAATGCTGAGACAAGATGGAATCCAATAGGGTCAGCCAAGCACAAAAATGGAAAACTGTATAGAGTCTTTGTCCTTTTTTCTAAGAATAAGTTCCTTGTTTCCCATGGCTCATGTGTCTTCCAGAAATGGCACACAGGATGCTGTTAATAACCTATGATTTACTGCAGCTGCAGAACAATGAAATGATGCTCAAAAAAGTAAATGAGTGAGTGAACCACTTCTGCAATACTGAGCACTACAGGTTGTTAGTCCCATATAGGAAATACCTACCTTGAAACAGACTTAATACAAAGGAGACTTCCAGCAGACAGTTTGTCAATAGGTCTGTGACTCCAACAGGGTCACTCCTGATGCCTGTGGGTTGCCTCTTACGAGCCATCATGCCTTCTCAAACTGTGTTTTGGTGCTACTACTGTCCCCAGAAGAAGGAAAGGAGAGCAAAGGTAGTCCAGAGTAGGCACTCCTGGTGCCTGGACACTTAAAGGGAGGCACAATAAACTGGAAAGGTGTAAAACCAAAATTAACGAAAGGGTAAGATTTTCTAGAATAATGTAATTAGGCTGTGTGGTTCTCTGCCATAACTACTATTTGTAACTATTTCAAAAAGTGACTACTTGTGCATACCCTTGATAAGAATATTTGGTTATCATCATTTGTAACAACAGTTTGGAATGAGAACCTTGAAGATCCTGGTACTGGCCTTTGGCAGAGACAAACCCATGATCTATCCATTCACATGATTTCTGACAAACCTAACTACTGCTTAGGTCAGCTGTCATCACTTCAGTGTGCTCTAAAACTCAGGGAATAACCAAATAAATAAATAAATGCCTCATGACTGTCAGTGCCAGAAGGATAGTAAACAGATGGGATTTGTTTCCCTCACAACACCTATTATCCCTTTGAAAATAAAAAATATTAAAGGGTAAGGTGAGACTGATTTGCCTTTGATGCTTTGTCCTGTTCTAAGCAAAGTTGGTTAAAAAGGTTAATAAGTAGACACACAACAGGGATCACCTGAAAGATTTCAACGAGGCATACATTTAGGATGCTTTCCCTATCAGGGGCAGATAAGAACAAGAAGTTATTTTGTTATTTCATATTTTTGGCTAGTCATAAGGTATTTTTGTTTCCTGCTTTTGCTGAAAGTTTCCAAAGGGAAAAATGCTCCTTCTCTATGAAGCTGGCTATATCATTCTGCCAGACAAAAGTATTACAGTGGTTCAGTGTGTACAGTGGGTCCAATCAGTGACTAGTGTCGCTTTATCTTTTTTTTTTTTTTTTTTTAATAAGACTGTTCCTCAGTTCCTTTGGAAATCATACAGAGAATTATCTGGATTTTAAATCAATATCAATAAATCTGGGGCAATTTGCTTGGAACATCTAATTACTTTTCCCCTCCCACTAGATTTTCAGGCCAGCTTGTTACCTCAGGGCTTCAAATACCTTGGGATCCATCTTTCTCTCAGAATTGTTCTCAATTAGCTTTGCATGCCTGATTCAAGATCTTGGAATTGGCAGTCCTAGGTGGCAAAATCTTGTATTAATTTATGGGTAGAACCATTCTAATAATATAGTATATGTTTTTTCTATGTATTGTAATTTTTTCACAATATGCGAGTGGCTTTTAAGACATTACAGGAAGGAACTGAGAAAGTTAAATTACAATTTTCTCTTGTAGGGAGGAAATAAATCCAAACAACTAAGAATCACCAGCTTTCTCTGAATCACTTTGTTAAGACTACCATATCTAAAGCTAATACTAGAATTCATCTAAATATCTATTCTGCAAATACTCCGTTTAAAAACCTTTGGCTCTGTTGTGATGGAAATTAAACAATTGGTAGAGCCCCAACTGATCATTTAGTCTTGGTTTCTTCTATTGGAATTCATCTTCTCTTAATCTGGGGTAACCAACAGTAGAAAGTCATCACAAGGATTGCAGCAACCTTCTCCTCTCCCTTCTTATCACATAACACAGTTATCACATAATGAGCTGTGTGAGAACCCAGAATAGTTCCCCAAAGGATGTGTGGGGAAGCCTCACCATCATTTAAATTCTCTTTATACCAGTTACAGCACTAGAAAAACCACAGGAATATCCTTTGTCATCAAGGAAAGGGACTACCTACTATATGTTATAATAATATCTAGTTCTGGAAAAAAATCCACAGGTAAAGGAGTGATGGAGATCTGAGAAGTTCTGAAAGGAAAGTTTGTTTGGAGCAGTTCATTGTCTCTTCCAATACAGGAAGTAAGCTGTATCAACATTCTGCTGAGAATTTCAAAAGGAAAATATGGGTAATTTTTAATTTTGTACTTTCTTGTCACAGATAGTACAGAAAGCATACACAGGTTCCAAATAGCTGCTGAAGAAGAACAATTTTGTGGAAGACTTTTCAGTACAAAAATACCAGTTCTTGCTCAGGAACATGTCAAACTTCAGTCAGCTGTTTTCTGTAAAACTGTGCTGGGGAGGAAGCATCATTACACATGTTCTGATTTTCATCATCTTCCCCAGATAGCTGATATCATTCACTGACAGTAACATGGTAGTTAACTAGATGGTCTGACCTATTCCAGACATTCTTATATATTTTATGTGAAATATTGTAGCTGACTGTGAACTGAAATATGATCCTTGAAATACGCTCTCTTTTGCTTTTAAACACAAGGGTTTGAATGAGTCTCATCACTATAAGCAAGGAACTCAGTTGGATATCAAGGATGTTCAGTCAGGTATCTGTGAGCCTAAGGGAGAGCCTAGTGAATAATTCCACTAGGATTTCCTCACATGCTTTGTAACATGGAGGTTGGGGGTAGGCAGGAGAGAAGGAGAAAAGTCAGAGTTTAAGGCTGGAAAGAATCAGCCAAGCACCTACACTGCTACACAGATAAATGTGTGTTAAATACAGTTATGCACAAATCAGAAATCTTCTTTTTTGGAAGATAAAGGTGGCCTATTGATAATTTTTGGGGTTATTCTAGTGGTTAATCACAATTATTGTTACAAAAACGTACCATAATATTATTTTTTTCAAATACCAGCCAGAAGTTGCTGAAAGACCTGAATTTGTAAGTGTGTTGAATCTGGCTGAAGCTGCTATATTTTTTCTACAGAGGCTCTTATACTTAATCTATCTCAGTCTTATTTTTCTAAAAACTCTACTTTCTCTTTGCTTCTTAGAGAGGACTTTATGTGTCTTTAAGCATTTTTGTGACTCTTATGTATGTTTCACATTTCTACTGTTCTTTCCAAACTGTGGGTTGCAAAATGGGTAGATGACACTAATTACAGCTTCACTCCACTTGTTAAATAGCCTCCCTACCTTTATAGTGTGGGATGGGAATATCCTTTGGATACTGAATGGACAGCTTTGTCTTCTGTTGTTTTCTGGTTCTGATGTCTAGGTCATGAAATTGATCCCAGTTCATTTTACAACAATGGACCAAAGATACAATGGCAGATATACAATGCAAATAGAGATTTAATTCTATGTGAAATTTGGAGGGTGTTATTAGCTTGATAATGATGCCTTTCTTATTGGTATGTTAAAGTCAGCCCTCTAGACCAGCTGGTATAGTCACTGACAGTCAGTAGTTTATAAACACCATTTCCAAAACTACCCAGAAAACAAATACCAAAAGCAGAAACCACCATGGTCCTGATATGTGCAAGAGCTAGTTACGGAAAAGTTGCAGTGCATGCTAATCTAGACTCCTAAATGACTACTTTAGACTTCTAGTTGCAGATTTATTCTAGGACCCTTGTGAATACTACACTCAAAATAAATGTGCTAATTAGGTGCCTCATACCACTTGGTGTTGCACATGACTGATCTATAAACATATGCACAACATGAAACTTTTTAATGTCGGAAGGCAGATGTATTTACCACAGCTCATCAGTATTGTGACATAGTTTATCAGCAAGGGGATAATACAGTGATTCTGCTGGGACCTGGAGAGGAACAACCATTAAATCTATTGGTATCTGAATGGCAGAACCTTACAGGAAGCACAATTTGCACCCCAGTTCATCAGAACCTGAGGAGGAGTCAGGGGAGCATCCCTGCCCATGGGAGTGATGGGGGAAAGGCACTCTGTCCTTGTACATTAGCAGTGAAGCAAGACATGTTTCACAAAACATTATTCAACATTTATTAAAGCAGCAGCAGTGAAGGAGACAAGGACAGAACACAGAAGCTCTGAGTTTCACTTCACTTGTAATTATTGGTAGCTGTTTGACAGTAAGTCAAGCAAGAAGCTCAACATCTTGATGGTACCTGTAGAGTTTCTGGATTTCTTAGGAAAAAAATTGTTGGAGAAATCCTGGTGGGAAATATGGACAGTTCACATGCAGTCAAGTTTACTTTTACTCAATCAAGGGTGTTTCTAAAAAAAAAAGTAGTTCCATTTAGCTGCCTGTAAAATTTCTGCCATTTTATCTGTCAATTCTGTGGATTACACTTCATGTTGCAAAAAAAACTAAGTACTGAAAGAACTACCTGTCTCTTCCTGCAAGAGGAGGAAAACATGATCCTGGCTAACTGGGGCATACTGGGAATATGGAAGTTGTCAAGAAATTCTTGTTTTGAGGTTACCAACACTTCTTGCCACAACTTCAGTCCTCACCAGCTCAACCCCTCTTTCAGCACAAGGTATAATATGCACTTTTGACACAAGAGTTTAATTTAATGAAAAGGTTTGCCATCTTTATGGCTAGAGAATGTCAGAGGTGCTCTTCACATAGATACTGGCTTTTTTTTCAACTGGTTTGCCGACATCAGTTTGCTATTTGTACCTAGGGGATTTAGGAAAAACACAGTTCCTGACACAGTTACCATGAAGGCCTAATGTTCATAAATGCCAGGTTGTCAGTCTCATCAGGTCTAAGCAACTGAAATAGAAGGTGCTTTTTAATGCTACCCCAGAGTCAATTAAAATACAGTAATGCTGACATCTGCAGAATACAGAATGATCAAAGTAAAGAATGCCCATACAGCTTCTGACATAAAAACAGTGTGTTTGGCGGCAGAGTGACACAGTGTAACAGGTCAGGTAATTATGAGAAAATCTATGATGTATCTGTTGCAATTGCTTAGCTTCTTTCCATTATCAGAGCCATCAAACAGAACAGTGCTCTCACTTCTCCTGATGGATCGTAAAGCTAGTGACACCCTCGCTCTCCTGATACAGATGGCATCTCAGGAGCAGCTGAATTAATTTGACAGTAAATAGGTGATGGAAATTGCTGTCTTCTCTCTATCTTTTCTTTTTCTTTTTTTTTTTTTTTTTAAATATTATTTTTTTAATTGCACCAAGACAGATTTTAATACCTCTGGGAATACCTAAGAAAGCCTAAGCCATGATTAGCAGTGTACCCTCCTCTACTGTAAGTTCCTTCCAACAGATTTGCTGCAGTTTTATTTACATGATAATTGCTCAATGGCAACAAAATTTTATTCTCCCTCATCTCCCCACCCTAACTCTCAGTTTGAACTATGTGCATTAATTAATTTTTGCCTTGATATGTTTATTAAATTAATGAAGGAATCTGACAGATGGGTTTACATGCTTAGGGTACAGTTATGCAAAAGTCATGGGTGCATTTTAGATGACTGTACATTTTCTGCCTCAGTAACATTATAATTGGCTTAATGGATTTTCAGTTATGTGCATTGGCTTTCTCCCCTCTCTGAAGCAGACTAATTACAGCTTTTTACATTAAATTCTAATAGATATCCATTTATCTTCTCTAAATTATCACAATAATTACAGTAATAAATTAGGCATGTAACTGTCATTAATCTAAACAATTTTAAGTGGGTATCATAGCTGCACAACACAGACTGTTTCCTAAATGTGTATTCAAATATGTTTCTAACTGTGTAACTATTGTGTGGGAGGGTCTTGCTTCTCAACGAGCTGCAAAACCCAGAAGGCAGAATGGAAGAGAGGAAAGGAAGAGACATTGGGGGCATGGAAATGGGATGACAGAATGGAGTAAAACAGACAAAATTTGAGGGATCACTGCATGCAATCAACAGTGTCTGAAGAATTGTCTTGGACAGTAACATCCTGGCAGACCTCAGATTCCATCAGTAATCCATGACTGGTTTTTTCCATCTTGTATAAAAATGTGTGGCAAATGTTTCTTTACTCAAGAACACCTACTTGAAATTATAGCTGGCTGAAACACAAAATTTTACCTTTCACAGAAATTTTGGCAGAGAAAATTTGGTTTTGTTTCTCAGCACAATTTCCAGTTATTCAGAATACATCACATAATGGAAATTCTGAAAAATTTCATGGAGGAAACACATACGATCATTGCTTTTAAAGTAAGACCATTCCTTACTTTTATCTTTCCCTCTACAGAGAGCTGGTGAGAGACATATTGACTAGACTTTAGTCAGGTTATAAATGCTCTTCAGCAGAAAGCTGAGGCACTGACTTCCTTATTGCAATTTCAATGGTAGCTGCCAGGCTTGTAGGATTTAGGCTTGGGACAAATGCCTTTGCATCCCTCTGTTTCTTCCCCTCCTCCCTATGCACCTGGACTTCCAAAACATCTGATTCTCCGTGTGCCTGAAACCCAGGCAGATGGACCCTTCATGCAGCTGCACAGACAGAACCAAGTCTGCCTCAAAAGCAGTTCAGGCAGGACTGTGGCAAACTCAGACCAACAGACAGATCACTTCCTGGCTGTGACAGATGTTGTTACAGGTGCGCTGTTGCCTCCACCCCAAGAGGTTGCAGCTAGTTCTGTGCCTACAGTAATGTCCAGCCATGCTGATGTGTTGTGAAGAAGGGCCACTGTTCAGCAGGATGGCATGGCCAGGGCCTAGACACTCTGACAGCCTGACTCTTTGAAAATGTGAAATTCTTATTCAAAGAGGCAGCTCCTTCATGACTGCAGATTTCATGAGGATGGGTGGCAGGATAAGAGTTTGCTGCTCTGGCAAAACTGTGGACAGAAACATACGTGTGTTGCCATCTGTGGGGACATGTGGACACCTTTCAGTGTTACCAAAAAGAACCTCTAGGCTCTTCCTCTAATGCAAAGGACTGCTGGTTCAATTAAGTGCAGTTCCTTATGGCACCTCATCTGCCTGAGTACTTTCCAGTCAGCTCCACTGAAAATATATTTCAGTAACATAAAACACTGGGGTGGTTTTATCCTGCAAAGGGGAAAAAGATTTAGATCTGTGTTATTGTCAGCTCTGCTTCATTATCCCAACATGTAAAATCAGAGGCCAGAAATTATGTAGCACCTGAAAGCAAATTTGTATGTACTGAAAAATTATATATTTTGAATTATCAAAATATTAAGCATTAAAGATCCTTATATGGTACATATCTGTACATACATATTAGAAAAGTTAACTTTGTACAAAATTCCAAGTTTTAAACCACCTATATTGCAGTTAAAGTGGTCCTAGAACACTGATACCACATATATGTGTGTGTGTATGTTAAACAATGTCTATGGTTTTCCTGAGCACTAAAAGGGAACACCTAATGAGTAGTTTGAATCGAGTTTCAATATATAACACTTACTACATTTCTTTTATACCTCTGCAAGATGAAAAAGAGTCACTAACATTTTTCCTAGTGACTAAATCATTTTGCAAATTCAGGCTGTTCTGTGAATTTAGAGAGGTTTAAATTGGTAACAGTTAAAATAATAGCACGTTGATTTGTGCAGCTCTGCAGTGGAATTCCTCTGGAAGGATGTATGACCTCTCCATTAATATGAAATGAGCTCCTTGTGATACCTTAATGAATATGCAGCATCCCCTTAGTGACATGAGTAACATTTGAAACCTTTATGCATTTTCAACGGGCATTCACCTCAGCTAATCCTCAGAGCAAGTTCATTCATAGTCATATTTCCTGTTATCTGCTTACAAAGTTAAGATGTTCTTATGGTTTGAAATTTGTCACTTACTCCAGAAGAAGAAGAAAAAGAAGGAAGCAATGGCTTTAATAGGCAATGTGCCAAGATAAATGGTCCCTACTGTGCATGTTAGATTTGATGCAAGTGTTTCTGTAGATACTACTTCCTGTACAGAATATTGCAGCCTTATGGCAAACTTTGTCCTTTGTCTTGATGATTGTATGAAATATTAATCTCTGAAACAGTAATGCTAAAATGAAGCATTCTGCAGTGTATCTCTTGGCTACAGCTGTGGACAGGGATTCAGACGCTGGATCGTCTGCACCATGGTCTGAATGGGCACGTTTTTCTGTGTTTCAGCTCCCTCACTTGTCAAAGAGGAAACATCATTGTTAACTGAGTCCTGGGGGTTTTCTGCACCCTGCCTAGATAACCTAGTAAAGCACACTGAGTCCATGTGGGACTAAGTGGTAAAGCTTTCAGATTATTCTAATTAAAATACTGGACACAGAGAGAGAAACCATTCGACTCACCATAACGGTGAACACTGAACAACCTGATGTAGGAAATACTTTCCAGTCTTATACTCTTGGAAAGTTGTTGCACTTACTTCTCCAACTAATCTAGTGGGTTTCTTCTTGAAGGCACATCCCTAAGGACGTATTTGGGAGGCTTGGGGAGGCTGACAGTCTCACAGTTGATTTTCATCTTTTGGGCATTAACAAAGACCAAAGAATGGGTACAAATTTTCTTTATGTCCATTGACAGTAAAAATTTAGGGAAGATATTTTTAGAGATGATGAAAAAAAAAGCCAACAGGTTTTTGTTCTGCACATCACTCATGGAGAGTAGGAAAAACTGTTGCAGACTGTTATCCTACTCCTTTCTGTATGCCTGAGAAAGAAACACATCAAACAAGGCATTTTCTATACCTACATATCCTGCATGAGTAAGTTTCCTTCTGTAAACCCTTTTACACTCTAAATAATGTAGTGAGTACATCAGTTGAAGGAAATAAAACCATGTGCTTCTTCTCCTGGTGTGTTTTCCCCCCCCACTTGATGGTCTCCATTTACTTACATCTATAGTTATGCCTTTTATCTCTTAAAACAAAACAAAACAAAACAACCAAAAAAACAAAGAAAAAACAACTCTATTCATTACTTACGTTTTTGGTGGGTTTTATTGTTCTCTACAAAGCCTATTAAAATCTGGTGTAGAAAGCAGAACAAAGAAGGGGAGGAATGAGATATGTTTGGATTTTTTCTCTATTTTCAGCAGTCCAAAGCTTACAACAACTATTCCTGCTTATATGGCTCTATTTCTACATTGTTTATAGCCAATGGACACAGGGATGAAAGGCATAAGTAAAGGGAGAGGAAAGAATTGCATAATTAACTTTTTAAATTAATTCATGACCCAGTTAAAAGGACAAGGAGGGGGTTATTAATTAATTAAGGTGGGAAACCCTGTGGGCATGTGAGATTTAGAAAGTTTTAACTTACCAGCCAGGTTAAAAGGCTTTCTAAGGGTGCACTCAGCACTCAGTGAATCTGAAATGCAGTTAATGCAAAAAGAAAAGGTGAAAATATATTGTAAAGGTTTTTTCAAGGGGAATAAAACTCTAAAAGGACTGAAAATTAATTAGGCAAAATTCTGACAAATGTTTCATCAGAATTTGAAAAAGAGCCCAGCCCAGTTCTCAGTTTTTAAAAGCCTGCTTAGCTCTATTAAGCACACTGGATGCTTGATGCTATAGAGATTTGGACCTGAAATATATTTTTAAAATCTTCTCAAGTCCTAAAAATTTCAGCAGAACTGATGTATTAACAGCTATAGCAAAAGTAGCATCTGATATTACTCCAAGTTAACTTTTTTGACTCTCTGGAGACATTATAGACTTTCTTTGCAGATGTAGCACTTCTCAATCAAAACACGTTTTAAATTGGCCATCATGGGTTCCCTTTTTTCTCAGGTATCTGTGAGTGCAAATGCCCATTTACTGTAATATTTGTCTTTATCACCTTAAAGGCTCACATCACCCCAGCTGCTTCCAGCACTTTTCCAAGTACCTCAGGGTAAAACTTAGAATCTAGGTGAGGTCAAGAAGTCCTTACATCTTGTTTTTTCTTCCTATTATCTTTCTTTTTTATATTTTGATGTCACTGAGGTTTGCATTTTTTAAAGTCAGGGATAAACCTTCCATGAACTTGTGCCACAATCAACAACAAATATGTTACTCAGGAGTAATTTCATGAAATTATGAAAAAGAACGTTTTTTCTTACCAACAGTATTTAAAGTGGATTGCATGGTTTACTACTTGATTATTTAGGCAGTCTTATATTTCAATTATCTAAAGATAGATATCAAGCCTAATAATTTTCTGCTGACATTAAATGCCACTTTCTTTTGTTAGCTGATACTGGCTATGTGTCTCTGTCATTGGGGTTTGGTAAAATCTCAGTCATTATTCAGACATTGTCAGAAAAGCTAATTAAGCAGTAAATCTTTGGGGTTTTTTTCCAGTTGCCACCTTGAAATAACAAAGATTTGAAAAAATCCCCAAACTAATAACCAGAAGATGTCAGGCAAAGTGATGTGAAAGTGTTACTACAAACTATTTGAAAATTAGGGGGAAAATAAAATTATAATTACTAAAGACAAGCCATTGCTAAGGGTATTTGGGTCTCTTTATGCACAAAAATATGCCCTACTAGCTGTGCTGCATTACTGCTCCCTAGACAAGCAGCAATCTTCATTGCTTTATGATTCCCTCTTTTTTTTTTTTATCATACTGAAGCATTTTGGTGTGAGAATTTTAAAATTAAATCTCCTTATTGTGCAGGCAGGATGTCCAGATTTATTCTATCAAATGCCACAGAAACAAAGGGAACAATCCATTTTTCCTGATAGAAGCCAACAGTTCGTAAGAGGTTTGAGATGAGTGTAAGGATACAATTTGCCTAGAGAGTGCCTGAGGATCAAGACAACCTGACTTTCCACGGAATGAGTCTGTCAGCTGGCATCTTGCAGTAATTGCTTCCCATGGCAGGACCTTACCAGCCGAGGGAGGACTGCTCTCGTCAACCCAAGAATCAATTTCTACAGTAGCTGAATGATAATTGTTTGCTAAGGCTCGGGGAACTTGTTGCCAAGCCTGAAACAGGGGCTGGAGCTATGATTGGCACTCATTAACCCGGGATTTGGATTTGATCATTTACCTTAGTAGAACAATGTGTGGGGGTAAAGAAGGGAAAGGACTGCAGAATGTTCTTTTGTTTGGAAGAAACAAATGAGATCAACTGCAGAACCGGTATCTGAATATCAAGCCTGAATCCATAACTGCTTTCACTCAAACGAACCAAATAGCAGGACTAGGTGGAAATTTGAATGCTTTCCTTCAAGTACAAACATCTCTTTGGGTTGTTTTTTTTTTTTCTGATAGATATTTCTGCTTAAGTGTTTTGTTCATTATGGTCACCAAATCCCAGTGATTGATATCCTGAAGTTAAAGTGATGACTTATACTGCAAAGAGAGTGGGAGAAGATTTACCGGAGGTCCAGAAGACGAACTTCTGGCTTCCATAGTCAAGCAGGTGTTTCTGCGAGAGATAGTCACCTCTGTCTATCCTCTGTTGCAGATATTTAGGCACTGAAAATTAAGCCACAGTTGGGCTCCAAAATGTTTTTTGGGTAGCTGTATGTGGCATGCTCTGATCCTCACTGAACTCTGGTGCCAGGTACTACAGTTGCCTAAGTCCTTATGACATAGCATTTTTTCAGGTAGATGACTTAAATGTGAGTTTTAGAGTATCAGTCTCTGATACTGCCTTTACAGTAGTCTCTTCTAGTGCTTCTTAATTGTTTATGTGACCTTTCAAAATCTATAGACTGGGATACAAACATTTTTATTTCTGTATCACAATCAGTCCATTTACTTAAGTCTGATGGTGCTGGTTCAGGGAGAAGCACAAGGCAGTGACTGAGTGACATTAAGTATTTAATTGGCATTTAGAAGACAGCTTCAGAGTCATGCTCTCTCAGGAAACCCATGTATCATATTTAGTAACTCTCAGTGTTTCGGGAAATTCCAAACCAAGCTAAATTCTTTTACTTTCAATGTACATGTGCATTACTAGAAAACACAGAAACACTAGAAAGCATGTTTCATGACTCTGGTCTCACCAAGGCTGTTTCTTACAGATCTTTGTGCATTACGGTCTTGGAAACAGCAAACCTGTTTCAGTATCTTTCAGAATTCAGCAAACAGAAAGTGCCTCAAGGGTAACTTATAGTGGTGGCTTTATAGAGTTTTAGCTCATGGAGATCTCAATAAAAACTCTTGCAGCCTGTGTGCCAGCATCTTTACATGTGTATAAAGCAATGCAAATTAAAAATAACAATATTGTGCACAATAGGAATAGTACAGTTTATTCACTATCAAGATAATACAAGATAAGGGTATTTAGGTGTTAAGTGTCAGAAAGCTCCCCCTGCCCGAAACCAACCACAAAAAAGCTATTGTAACTTTCTCCTTTGCAACTTCATTAGTGATCATCCCAACCTGCCTCATGCAGAGTCCCTTGACACTCAGCAAAAAGAGATGGTATGGATCCTGCAGAGACAAGAAAGGATCGCCTCTCTTGCATAACCTCAAAATACTGGAAATGAAGAAAGCTTGTAACTTTTCTGTGCAGGCCTGGTTTGCAGCTCCTTCCATGCATTTGGGTACACATTAAAACTGGCTTACCTTCCTCATTTTTAATAGAAAGGTCTGGGGGACTGTCTCATCATGAAATGTAAAATATCCACTCAGTTGTTGTCTTATTCCACACCTACAAGTTGTGTGGATGTCTTTCATTTTTTGCCAGTCCATAGATAGTTTGGAGTACTTTTTCACAACTTTCCATTTCCAGGAAGCTCTGAAACTTATCAGGCAGTAGTTTCCATTGCATTCTGAATACAAACACAGTTATTCAATTTACACTGCATGGTGCAGATAGATATGTCACTTGTAGTCCCATAGCAGATCATTTCTGCCTTCAGTGGCAGTAGTACTGGGGTATTTGGGCGTGAACTAGGCAGTAACTGATCACTAGATATGCAAGGTAGAAGACAAACATCCTGAAATGGACCAGCCCAAAGAAGCCTCCATCTTAAAAAGGACTCCCCTGTAATATGTCCTGATTTGGGCTGGTTCATGTAAAATGCTGGATGACTTGAGTGGAACAGAACAGGTTCAATGGCTCAATAGATCAGAATTCTTCAAAAACTGCAGACTGATCCTTTAGCTTATGTGACAATTATATCTCAATTTGATCATAGGGGAATACATTTCCTCTTTTCTAAGAGTTTGGACATTACACGCTATCCCTTCAGAGCAAGCCTACCCGCAAATCAATGTGAACAGATGTCAAGTTACAGAAATCCAGCCTGGCAATGGGTTTGCATTCAGATTCAACTCAGCTTTGTAAAAATGCCAACTTTTCTAAGATTCACAGCTGAAAAAGGTACATTAAATGAATCTTGCACTTTCAAAAAGCTGACATCCTTTATTAAACTAGTCCCAGAAGAGCTCTTTAACTAGAAGAATTATCTAAGGTACAAGATTTTCAATCTCAGTCTAGAGATTGCAATATGTGCACAACCAATGTAAACAGAAATTTTATGTCTGACATACTTTCTTATGCATATTCCATGGTTATAAACTGCTCCTTCTTAGAGAGCAGATATGGTGCTTGACAATAGATCTGGATTATGAAAGGCTTGTTCTTTATACTGCAAGAAACACTACTAGCTGAGTTCTTCTGGTCATGCATCCAATGATTTGTATAAAACAACTAGAGTGACTTGCCTCTTTGATGTATGTAATGTGTAGGCCTGGTATTTTCACAAGAACAAGGACCTTAAATAAGTATCTTCAAAGGGTCTGTGAGCTTCCAGCTGTTCTGGAGGAGTATTGCCTAGCCAGAGAGGCAAGAGGAGTGGCACCAGGTCCAGGTGATTTGTCTTACACTGTGAGTTTAAGACCCATGAAAGGAGAGAGAAGAAACCATGCTCCCCAAAGTTATGTCAGAGTGTTGCCATGGAAATATTTAGAGACAATGCTCCATTTTGATGGCTGGTTTGGAAAAGGCAATCGCTTCTCACCAGCACTCCTAGTTTTGTTGGGACTACCTCTGTATTCCCAGCAGGCAGGCCTGTCACTCAGAAGCAGCTGTATTTTGAGGGCTATATTATGTCAAATAATGTAGAAGTCAACTTCTGTGTCTCTCATGCTCCTGCCTCTAATCTCTTAGTGCAAAGCACTGGTTATCCCTGATGAACATTTTTCAGTCAATAAGCACTTGCATTCCATACCTTTGTTTTCCACATTCCTCTAGAATTATAGAAACCTGTGCTATGAAATGACTTACAGAGAGTTTGAATTATGTAACTCACTCAGATGAGAATAAATCCCCACACACTACCTTGAAAACATTAGGTTTAAAGTCAACATTATAATATTAAAGCATTGCACAGCCAAGGGTCTTTGAAGGTTAAATTGATGAAATATGATGAAATTAACAAAATTAAACCTCGTGCTTTCTTTGTTCTGGAATAGAACATCTTACATCAAGGTCTCTATTTGAATAGCCTCACAGCATACCAAAATAACAGTGTTAGGAAAAAGCCCCACCAAGTTATATATTTTGTGGTTAATGGATTTTGCTATGTTTCATTTCAGAAGAGCAGTTCAAGAAATTCTTTCTAGTTTATGTTCTCCCTGGGAGGAATCCTAGTCCTAAACTTGTATTAAATTTCTTTAGTGTTTAAATCATCCTCTGTACACAGGCCTCCACTTATATAATTGGAAATCATTGCAATTATTATGTGTCTCTATCCCTTCAACCTTCTGCTGCACCCATAATCCATGACATCCTATCTCTGCTCATGTCGCTGCACTCTCCTGGAATCAAATGTACTAGAGGATGTATCACCATCTTAATTCCTAAGGGGTGCCTAAAAAGAGAATATAAAGTCAGATCAGATATGGCTGGCAGCAAACGAGGTATTCCCCATCTTCTCAGGTGTTACAGGTGTTGTTTGGAGAAGAAGCTCTTTGGGCCACAGTGAAGCACAAATGAATCAAATTGGCTGTAAATCAGGACTATTTCACTAACAGTGAGGTGATTCCATGGTGCAGCCCCAGTAAGCAATTAGTGATGGTGTCAGCCTCATGGTGTGAACACTAATAGCAATTGTGGCTTTTTCCTGAATGACTAACCCAGTCAAATTGACCTCAGAAATGGTAGGATTTCCTCAGGAAAAGATTCTCAGTACTTAGAACAACATTGATTTAAAATATTTTTTTCTATGAGAACTTATGACTTTTCCCAAATTTTGTGTAGGCACACCTGTTTGTGTCCATTTAGTGGATTTTGAGTCAGCAGGACTTAAACTGTCCCCTGTTGCCAAAAAACACATAGCTGAATGAGTGAAGTGCTGAATCTGACCTTAGAAGCCCAGCTGGCTTGTGTGCTCCTTGGAGGATATTTTTATTCTAACAATGATATTTGTTTTCTTTAAGCTTATAAATCATTTAATGAAAAGTCCTCCATTTACACTGATGGTTATTATATCACTGTAAAGTGTAGTGTTATTAGCTTTGTCCCTTCACTGTTGTTATGTGGTGTTATGGCTCTTGAGTTGAAGATAACTTGTCATCTTTTGGCTTACGGCACAAAGATTCATTCAGACGCATATCTCTCTATGGACAGCTGTGTATGCATGGGCTGTGCCTAAGGAAATCTAGACCAGTGGAATTCCTAGCTTTAGTTGATTTTTAGTTTGATTGCCCTCTTCTTCAATTTCTGCCCTTATGGTTGTGAACCACCAGGTAGCAATCCAACCTACACCAGTTTTTATGGTAGCGTTATAAGCACGCAGCGCCTGTTTATTCCTCAGTGGTGAATAGTTCTCTGTTTAATAAAAAGCCCACACCACTGTTCTCAAGTCATTTACTATGAGTAAAACTCATTTCTCTGTATTATGTGGTGTAAGTTTCTTACCTCTTCCACATTCAGCAAGTAATGCTGCACCATGGTGGCATTAAAAGCATCCTTATTGTGAAGGTGGTGGTAGCAAGATCAGATCAAGAGAGAGGGAATTATGCTGTCTGCAGTGCCAGCCCTGCTGAGCTTGCTGCAGTGCCAACAAGGCCATGGCACCAGTAAAGCCAAGGGAGCACAGGGGCTCCTCCGCACCAGCACGCTGGTAGCACGCCACTCCCAAAGGACCCAGAGCCTGAAATCTGCCTTCTGTGTGCTCCCTGTGGCCCATGAAAAGGAAAATAAAGGCCTCACTTGATTTTTTTTGTTAGAAATCCCAATAAGGAAAACTCTGAATACTGTGTGAGGAAGATTTAAACGTTTGGGAGAGGTTGTATTCCAGCACACATTACTGGAAGGCTGCCAGAGGCAGCCTGGAGCCAGTGAGGAGAAAAGTGTTTATTGCGGTCAGTGTGGTAATATTGAGGGCAGCAAGGACAGGCCAAAAGGAGACTGAAACCAGAACAGCTGAATGCAGATAGCACACAGAAATTATAATCTAATAATGAGCATCTGAGAAGGCAGGCGTGAGAAGGAGATGCCTGACCTGTGGAAAAGCTCAGGTAGCTAATATCAGGAGCCTGGCAGAGGCAGAATGGCAGCTGTGGCACGGGCAGTGATTTGTTGCCAACCTTCACACTAGCAACAAGGGTGGGGGCAAAGGGTGCTATCCATACACCTCTGGAGCTGCTTAAAAACTCTGACCTCAGCATCTTCCCCGCTCTGACTGAACCTGCATCTGACAGCAGGCAGAAATGTTCTGTATTTTCCCTGCAAAAGGGGTTTACAGTTATTTTTCTGATTCCTTGTAGTTGCCTTAGTTCCCTTCTTTTCCTTTCTCTTTTTTTTTTCTCTTATTTTCTCCTTTGTAATGGAGGAAAAAAAGGTTAGATTAGAAAACTTCAATTAAGCCTTTAAAAAGACCATCTGCTGAATGCTGACTGGGGTTTCATGTAAACAAAATGCCTGTGCTGGTTACAAACAAATGATCTTATCTATTGTATTGTGTTACAAATTAAAATTAGATTAAGCCACCTACATGGTACCGCCGCTGAATCTTAAATTTCTTATGGAAACTGAATGTTTGCTGCAAGTATTCATTCGGCCTGATGAGAGCCTCATTATTTTTGTACCAGCAGTACACACTGGGTATAGCATAATCAAAGCCTGGGGGTACGTATTAATTATCCTTTTGAATAGTGATGAAATTTTAAAAAGATCTCCTTTAGGCTCACATCATCAGCAGATGAAACAAAGCTTTGCACAGCTTGTGAGCAGTGGCTCACATGTGTTTTTACATCTGTTCAGGATATTTCAATTTGAAGCGCAACAAGCCAAGTCTGGGATTAAAGACCTGGAGAAACAGGGGGGAAAAATCTGCAACAATAACCAGAGCCCTCCCCTTCCTGTCTGCAGCGAGAGGGAGAGTGCCTTCTTGGTAATAAAACCTGGCTCCATTTTGCTTTGGCTTTTGGTGGCAGTGGTTATGTTATTTAGAAGAGGGGTTTACTGCTGTGAGCCAGTGCACGGCCTGTGGGCGCTAGGGCTGATTTTAACCTGTCACCTGCTCTCGTCACCTCACTGGTTCTCATTTAGGCTGCCAGTACAAGGGGTTCTTGTAAGTCTACTGATAATTCCTTTTCTAGTGTGAATTACAGTCCAGTTAAAGTCAAGAAATGTTTGTGCTCTCCTGGACTCCTGCAGATCTGTATTTGTGAGCTAGTGAAAAAAAAAAAAAAAAGGAAATGGGGATGTCCCCTGTCAAGTGGGTTATATCATCCTCTTCAAATGGTGTCGGCATGCACCATAATTGCTTTTCTGGAATTTAAAAGGATCAGTTTGAAATACTTTCTAAAGCAATGTCAAACCTGCAAGCCAGAAATTGCACAGGTTAAGTTCTACTGCTGTGATGAGTAAGAGCAAAAGCCATCAGTCAGAATGGAGATGTATTATCTTCCAGAGGGAAAGGATTGCTGTGGTTCAGTGCTCAGTCAAAGGACCAGATTTTCAGGGAGCCATGGAGCTAGAACCCCTCTGAAGTCTGCATGGACTCTGACTTGACAGATGCTTAAAGATCAAGCTGACCCTGTTTACAAGTCTGTACACATACTGCTATTTAGTGGATCTTCCTGTCATGGTTTTTGCACTGTGTCTCTTGAGAGAGATGTAATAGCCATTCAGCCAAATTAAAATAAGAGAAACACAGGTAGGACAGGAATGGAATCAGTGCTGTTGACCAGACACGAACTTATATCAGGCGCTTTTTAAAAGTTTATTCATTTTTATTTAGCAGAGCTGGCTAAATTCTGCAGAGACATATGCTATTTCCTAAAGACACATCTTGACTGTTGCCTAGAATGACATACAGGGCTTAATTTTATCGGTGGACCTGAGCAAAAGATATAAATATCTAGAAAATAATCTGTAGTTTACAGGTTAGACACTTCAGGTTTTATGACAGAGCAGAAATATTTCAGATAATTGTCTTAAAAGTACAAAGAGAAAACACTAAAGGTAAGCTATATAATTTATTTAAATTCTTATTTCCATGGCAATTTATGGTATTTTTAAAGCAGAATAAAATCTTGTCAAAGGATATAATTTGTAATTCATTTAGTGGGTTGAGGCTGGAAGAATCAGAGAAACATAGAATTAAAGAATATCCTTCTGTGGACCATTTTGAGATACCCTTTTTGTGATAAAACAAGCAGGACTCAGGGAGGGATCCCAGACTTGCCAGAACCTCTGCTCCCTATGGGCCAATTGTGTAGTGCCAGGGCATTAACCACCTATTCAGTGAGAGCACAGTTTTGTTCACAAATCACTAGTGAAGGATGTGAGCCCTTTTCCACTGAGGGGATAAAAGTAAGGTCTGTCTAAGTAAGGACTGGTGGGAGAAGGCCCTGAATAGTCAGGGAAAAAAAATGAATGCTGTCATTATTAAAAATTAATTATGCTAATGAGCTAAAGACTACACTCCAAGTTGTGTGGGTTTTGCAAACTAACAGCTGTTGTGGTTCTTTCTCTGCGCTCAAGCCTACGTGGCCTGTCATTTACTATTCCTTACAGAGTCCAGAGCATGGATCATAACAATATAAATATGGATATATGCTTAAAAACATGATTAAAAATAGTTACTGCTTATGGACACTAGCCAATTTGCCAACATGAATAAAAGAAGTGGTATTTTTAAATATGCAGCATGACATATAATGGGCAAGGCTGTAAAATTCAGATAATTAAATGTTTTCAGAGTTAAAAATGACTGAATGTTAAAATCTGCTCTCCTATAAAATAAAAGGTGACCAAAAGTTTTGGGATATTTTTGTATTTCTAAAAAAAAAAAAAATAAAAAAATAAAAAAGAGTGCTTGCAGGCTGAGGCTTTGCATGCCAAGTTTCAGCCTAAAGCGAAATTTAACAGCTGAGTGATAAACCCCTAAAATAGGGGTTTTTAATGAAAGTGCTGACACAACTATATCTATGTCAGTAAGAATGGCACAGTTATAATTAAAAGTACGTAGTGTACTTTGACTAATATAAATAGCTGTCGAGATGGCCTTCAATACAGTTCTCCGTGTTATTTTGACTCCAACAAAATGGATGCAACTCCTCATTCCCGCATGGTGAGACAAATTATCTAAAATTATAGGATTCTTGGATTTTTCTACAAATAGCAGCCAAAGATGCTCACAAGTTGATGTCAAGTGGCACTAAGAGCTCCAGCTGTTGTAACAGACGAGGATCTTATCTTGATGCAGCCCTATGAGACCAACTTGCTTTTTCTTCTCCATTTCGTTACGTGGATGATCAGTGTGTTTTCACTGAAACATCAAGGTAATGCCTTATCAACTAGACCAACCCTTTGGCTTCAGGTGCCTTTGAATTGCTAGATATCATTGTGGCTTCTTGCTTTCCCAGTGACTCCTGTTTTTAATGGTATTTCACTGAATAGGTGATATGTAATGAAACTGCTTTGACAAAGCTGTTTCTTTCTCACTTTTTTCAACCCTTCTCTTCTAGGAAGAAACTCTACAACATATTTATATATTTAATGACATTCTTTGCTTTGTATCTGTTAAATCATCTTCTCAGGTTGGTTTTGCCTTCCACCTCTTTTTCCTGTTTCTCTCTTCTCCCCATTTCTCTCTTCTGTCTATATATGTGCCTCTCCCTTTACCCTTCTTTCCCCTCCTTTCTCTCTCTGGGGCTACTTTCCCCCTAGGGCTTCCATCTGTCTCTATCCCCCCTTACTTTGCATCTGCATCTGGCTTTTTCTAGTGGGGCTTTTTTCTGAGGTTTTTACACATCCAACTCACTGAGACTAGTGAGTATTTTGAGTATTAGGTGCCAGACTCCTAACTTCTGTCTCTCCTTACCTAAAGCACTTAAGTTTAAACCTAACAGCTGAAAAAAAATTTCAAATGTCAAGCTCTTTATTTTGCAAACACTTCTACACATGTGTAACTTTGTGTGAGTTGCATTTTTATGGCTTGAGCCAGAGAGGCTGGGATCGGGGCACATCTTTGCTAAATACTTGTGATTCGACTGGTTTATTTTGCAGACAGAGTCAAGGTTTCTCTGGCCCTCGTGTAACAATACCTTGTACAACTTGTGTAGTGTGCTGCCATCTTCAAAGGTGGGCTTTAAAAGTGAATTCTGTCTAAAAAGAGGATTCCTCCCCTAGAATGTGCTCTCAGCACAGGGAAACACCTCACACCTCTGCTGATGCAAACAGGAACAACTCCTTTGGTTTCTCTTCCAGGAGGTTTAACTGATTTTACTGTTGCTGCAGCAATTTAAGCAGGAGGAATGTTTCAGAGACAAATATGGGATACACATTGTTAACCATCAGGTGACAAGAGACAGAAAGCAGACAGTACAAAATATAATAAAATAGATCATAGGAGAAAAACAAGACAGCATCCTTTTTCCAAATAAAATATTCTGTAGGAAGAACTAGAGAAGACTTGCATTTCTGAAAATAAATGAAAACTAGAATGAAACCCCAGAATTTTAGCCAGATGAAAGACCTAAGACTTAAACTATTTTAATTCTGTTTTACACATGTTTAGTTTAGAAATCTGGGGAGGTTTTATGAAATTGTAGGATATTAAAAAAATAATTAAATTAGGATATTAGATAATTAATTAATTTTAATTAATTTATAGTGCTTATTTTCACTTTTAAGCCAGTAGGGGGAAAAAATTAAATGAAGATTAAATAAGAAATGCTCTTTTATGGATTATGGTGCAATGAAAAAATGGAAATTATTTATATTTTATTGTGTTTGTTCCTTAATTATTTTTTTTTTAATTCTTTTTTTTCATCCTGAGTCTACTCATACTGGATGATGCCAAAATCTGTGCAGCATCCTGGGACAGACCCTCTTTCCAGGTGGTTTCAGCTTTTGATTTTCGGCCTCCTGCCTAACACAACTCACCCGAGGCGCAGCAACATCCCAGCATAACACAAACCTTGTCATGTCTCATTGCTTAAATAACACAATAAGGAAATTAAAATCCTTGCTGGTTATGATTTTCATTGTTACGGCTTATGAAGCCTTGAAGAATTTCAGGAAATTGATTACCCGGGGGAGGTTCGGTACCTGAAAAAGAAACCCCAACAAAACCAAACCAAGAGCAACAAAGAACGTCTAAGTAGAAGTGTTTGGCTGTTCCCGGAACACGTCCCCCCGCTGTCCGTGAGCAGGGATGCGGTCCGGAGCGCAGCGGCATCGGCGGGGGCCGCTCGCCCTCTGCCGGGGACGCGGCGCTCGGCCGCCCTGCCGCCTCCGCCCGGGCCGGGCGCAGCACAGCGCCCTGGCAGCTGGCAGGCAGGCTGAGAACAGCGCCTGGCAGCCCTGTGCCGTGGGCAGGGGTGCCACCCACTAGGCCAGGCTGCTCAAAGCCACATCCGGCCTGCCTTGGAACTCATGCCGGGATGGGGCATCCACAGCTTCTGTGGGCAGCCCGGTGCAGCGCCTCGCCACATGACCCATTTTACCTACACCTAATTCACACCAAAATCTAGCGGGAGAGAAGAACAGACAAGAGCCTAACAAAAGCCGCAGCCAGGAAGGAAAGCAGTGTAGCTCGTAGCTTTAGCGAGCTGCGGGGAGGAGAGCACCCCCAGCTTCTCTTTGTCCACTCCTGCTCCTGGCATTGCCCCAGCGCTGTCCCTGGCAGGCCCCTGCCCCAGCGGGCCGGGAGCGTCTGCCCCAGCTTCCTGCAGCACACACCGCTCCTGGGAGCGAGAACTACGTGTCTGCAATGTCTTGGGACTCAGAAGTTTAATTAAACACCCTTCAGTTTCATACTATGGGGAGGAACCCAAACCAAAGGCAGGGTGGGTTGCTGACCGTGGTGAAAGGGAAGAAAGATGGCTGTGGGAGACGTGCACACAGTACGGTGCTGCCCACCCTGCCCTGCTACGTGTGGCGGGGAGGCATTCACTCCTGGCACCTTTCCTTCCCCCTCCCTGGCCCAGCAAGTGCCGCAGGGCTCGGGGAGGGCTGTGGTTGCAGCACAAAAAAAGCCCAGCCTAGGAGAAGCCGGTTTTTGGGTGATTTCTGCCTCCTGCAGGAGAGGGGGCCCGCGGCCTGCTGCCAGGCTGGACGGCAGCACGCAGCAGCAAGAAACAGGGAAATCCAAGCAGGTAAGTGTGTGTTCCCTGTGGGCAGCACTCCCTGCGGGCAGCTGGGCTCACAGGCTCTCCTCTGGCACCAAGCGCAGCTGTGCCAAAGACACCAGCTCGGCCTAGGCCTCCTTCCCAGCGTGGGGATGCCCCTTCCTCTCTACAGGAAACCCAGCCACCATCACCAAATCTCACTGGCTGTGTGTTAGCCACACAGACAACAAAATTCAGTCTTTGTGCAGAAACTCCCATCCAAGGTCAGCAGCCAGTGCAGTGCACCCTGCCAGCATACAACTGGGTGGGATGAGGCTGGTTCAGCCTTACCCCAGGATCTGATCGCTTACAAAGGCTTCAATTAGATCCATCATGTTATATGAATGGGGTTTTTTTGTGACTTAATTCCCCCTGCTTTTTTGCAGTGGTAATTAAATGATCGAGGAAAAAAAAAGAGACAGATTAATTGATTGAACTGATTCCAGGAGAAACCATTACTCCTGTTCCTCTTCTGCTCTATACAGTGTTTAAACAACTCTGAAATAGAGCGGGGTGAATCCTGCCAACATATTTCTGTGAGCACTGCTTTGATTTTCAAATGAATTGTCTTCATCTGCTTTTATCCCCCTATTGCCTTGGCTTTATGTGAACATTTGTACAGCTTAGTTTGCTCATGAAAAGAAAAAAAAAAGAAAAGCTAGTATGTTTCAATACAATGGAAAATTAATTTAATTTCTGTGAGCTAAAGAGTTATGTAGTGACAGGACAAAAGTAGTGTCGTGTAAAAGACCAATAATCACTAATGACATTGTTCAGATATGCCGCAGTGCAAATGAATAATACTACGTCATGGATCAAACAAAGTTTATGAAAATTATTTAATAGAACTGCCAAAATCATAGTGTACAGAAACTCTACTTTTAGAAAAAAGAGGTGAAATACACCAAATACTGCCGTTATTACCAGTTATTCCCTCTTTTATTGAAAAGATTAGGAATATTTTTCTTTTAAATTGCGTTCAGTTAATGTACATTTATAAGTGTGATGGCAGCAAGTATAGAGCATATTAGTCAAATCTGTGTTTAGGGAATATGAATAATGTGAATTAATCATGAAAGTCCCTTGGTAGTAACAAATATACTTACAGAATTTTTAAAGTATTTTTAAAGGAAGGAAGGAAGCAAGAAAAATCACAGAGGAGTACACTTTTAAAGGATTTTTACAAAACAATCATCAACATTAAGGAAGTGCCATTTTTCATCTGGGTCTAATCTATGGCTTCATAAAATTTCCTTGTTGAACAGTTATTCAGAAGGAGACTAAATATATATAGTGCTAAAATAATAATAAAGATTTCCAGGAAATTTGAAAAGTAGGCAAAAAAATACATGTAGTTACCTTCTCTCCATTTGTAAGAAAGATCACTATTTCAACTTGTGCTTACAGGCAACTTTTCTTTTTCATAAATTTATCTATGAAACAATATCAAATTATGAAAGTTTATACAATGTTTGATATTTTTTTCAAATGTATTTATTGATTTTATTTAACAGATCTTATATTTCAGATAATGCATTTTCCTTACTCCGTGTTTTAGTTGTCAGTATTGGGATTCCTGTTTCATCTTGGATGATTGTTCACCTCAGGAATGTACTGTGGATCCTCTTCCTTCCCAGAGTGAACTACATGTTTGGAGAAACCATTGTGATTTTAAAATCTCTCAGAAAGAATGCAAAATGGAAATCAGAATGGTAAAAAATGTAAGGGAGCTAGGAGAAGATTTCTCACTGTGTTCTTTCATTCAGGGTGTAGCTGAGTGTATGCACAGCATACACAAAATTCTCAGTTTTAAAAATAACTTAATTCCTTCAGAAATTATATATAAAACAAGATACAAAATTTGTTTTAATATGCAGTACATAAGTTTCACGTACAAGTGTCTGTAAAAAGTGACCAGACTGATAAGCAAAATTAATGCCAAATCTGAAGTTGATTCCAATTCTGACATGAATATCATATGTAAGTCAAAAGAAGTATTATCTTACTTACCAGAAAGGTTTTTGTTACATTATCATCTTGGGCATGATTGTTTTGAGAATGATGTAGCCAAAAAAAAAACCAAAAACAAAAACAAGGAAAAGTTTCAAGAGAAATGTCTTGGAAAATTTGATGAATGGAAAACCATTCAAAATGGTTTCTGATTTGTAGTAAATATATGTTTATTACTTTTTGTTACTTTTTTCCACATTTATCTCCATGAGAACGTTGGCAAGGTGTTGGGATTTTCCCTAAATCAAAAATAAACTTAGGAAATGAGGCTTTAATTTTTACTCTCCCTAACCCTTGGAAAGCAAATTCTTCAAACCTCACACTGATGGCCACCATTTCTATACCTGCACTGGTGGCCTGAAATCAGGCAGATAAACATCATCTGCAATGTGTACTTATGCAACACAAGCGGAAAAAGAAGCCTTATTTAGCTAGAGAATTAAAATGTGTTGTTTGGAAGTAGCTGGTAACTTGGGGCTAGCTGTGTACATGAGAGTTTATAAAGTTATTATTACTGAACAATGCCTGCTTGCAACCTGCTGGCTAGCAGGGCTTTTTGGCCAAGGAGGAGGGAAGAAATGCCTTCTGGCAGAGCACAATTAAATACATTGGAAAAAATAGTTGTTATTTCAGGTGTGCAGTTTCCCAGTAGAAAATAAGTTTAATTAATTTATTTATTTTTCTAATTTGTGAAAATATGTGTAGGGTGACCTCCAGGCACAAGTGCAAAAGCTATAAAACCAGATTCATTCATTAACTAGCTGACATAATGTCAACCAATGATAGTCAAATAAGCAAATAACATGTGAGGAAAACTCAGACTCCTCCCATCCAATTCTCTGTAGGAAAAAGCCTTCGAGTGTGAACACACTTGGCAGTGTGTCTTGAGCTCCTTGCTCCCCACTTTTTTTGGGTGACAGAGAGAATGGAGCCTGATTCACCGTGATGAACCCTCTCAGTTTTTATTTAATGTTTGTGTAACTTAACTAAACACCATTAATGTACCGATTTTATTTCTCTTTATTATTGCAAATATGTTAAATGCGAGATACTGACCGGGTACAAAAAGGAGTCTGTAAAGTGATTAGACCTCTGGGATTGGACAGAGAACTGGGACCTAGAATTTCTGGCTTCTTGTAGACCATGACCGGATGGGGTAACTACTTAGCCCAAACTGTTAGATGCATAAACTTCACCATGCTGGGCTCATTGTTTCTTAGCAATTCCTTGTAAAGTTCTTTTGCCAATGTGTGCTCTTTGAGCTTCTCTTAATGCTACAGGGTGCTATAAACAGTGAAATCAGCTGAGGAAGTGGCAGATGCACCTCAGTAATGGCATTACAGAAGCTGTGGAAGGAGTCCAGCCATTCCTTGAAGCATTAGAGAGCATCAGATTCCTGCAGGTAAGTGACAGTGGTGCTAAGACATCAGGGTGTAAGACATCATTTACATCCTTCCCAGCAATTCTGCATGATTGCAGTGACTTTGCTGTTGCCAGCATATTTGATGTCCCTGACAAAAATACCTGTTGGGACTTGAACTGCCACCATTGTGCTCATTCACTGTTGTGCCACCAGCAGCTACAGTTTTCCTCCCACAACGTGCTTGATGTGCATAGTGACATAATGTGCTGTGGGTTATGTTACAAGTAACAAATTTTTGAAAACTTAATATTTCAGCTGTTTGACAAGCAAGATTTTTCCAAAGTAATAAGAACAGGTTTGTGTCCCAACACGCCTTATAACCCCTTATTTACAATCATATGAGTTAAAAAAAAAAAAAAATCCTTTTGGGCTACAACTTCATATTTAAGTTCTAACAGATGAGATTCTGTTCAAACCGGAGCACTGTGGCTGTGATGGACACAGAACAGGGCAAAGCATATCTGGTTTTCAACCTGAGAGGAAATCTTCCCCCTACCCTGCCCCCTCAAAAATGTTTTCAAAAAAAGATCAGACACAGGTTTTTAATGCCTGGGGAAAAACAAAACATGACCCACAATAGATTTAGGCAGTTCCATTTTTGCTTACTATTTTTAAAGGCATACATGTTATTTAAAAATAATTAGGCTGAGCCAATTTATGTGCAATGTATATATTGCACATATGTCTAGAGAAAACCAGAAACAGGGTTGTATAATTGTAACCTTACTGCACTGGAGGCCTGGCATAATTACCATTGTGAGAGAGAAAGCCAAGGAGATTTTATCTGTCATATTTATTTCCCCCATGTAAATATATTAAAACCAAACAAAAATAAACTTTTGATGCACAGCTTAACCCAGTTTATATAGTGTGCATTTCATTCTTTATTATTATTATTAGTAATAATAATAATTTTCCACATACTCATGTGCAGTAAAGCGCTTGAGATGGCAATCTGGAAGGCTGTATTTTCAGCAGCTGCAAATTTCATCTGATGCTCAGGAAAAAAAGGCATCTTCAAATATGCACAGGAATGATACATGGATTTTATCTCTGAATGGCAAGTGATGCTGCATGGGACAAAAGTACATTTTACTGTATAAATGTGAGCATGTGCATCTGCATAGTCTTCTGGCCCTTTAAAAGATAATTTGCCAGTATAATAAGGCTGATGTCTATGTGTAATATCATCATATGTAATGAATCGTAGGACTAAATGTCAGGAGCAAAATCTATTGAGTCGAGATCTCCCAGAGGCTTTGCTGGAGGCTGGGCTGGCACGTGACTGATGCTTTTCTGTATCCTCAGATTCAACACCAAGGCCAACTTTACTTGCAAAGAAAAGATCCAGTTAAATAAAAAACATATGAACCCTGCTAAAATAATACAATTTGAGTAAATCAGTGCCTTAAGACTTTCTCAAAAGTATCTTAAGAAACTCACTGGAAAGGAACAGTGCATTTCTAGTGAGCATTCTAGTCCCAGTTAGGGACTTTAACACGTTCCACTCTATCTTTGTGATCTTCCAGGAGGTGGGATAGATTTTCTCCACATAGAGCACAAGTTTTCATTTTTGCAGCACATTGTAAACACACTTTTCATACTAATGCCTTGTTTTGTTTCGGTTCTTTTCAAAGATTATGCATTAGTAATTTGTGCATCACATGTTGGCAAGCGGAATCACAGTGTATTATGCACACTACTAATGTGAGACAGAAACCTCAGCATATTCTAGCTCTCTTCTCATATCTTGTTAGCATCTGTTTGTGGTAGGCTGGGATGATGAGGTGCTAATATGATACAGTGAAGGAAGTGTAATCCATGAACATTTTTGTGTCACATTTGTGTAATATATTACACTAATCCAACCAGACTTTCATGTGCTCTTGCCCAAGGAATGCCATTCCAGCCTCCTCCCTTCCCCCATCAATGCCTTTGAAGGTTTGTGAATGATTTCCTGTACACAGGCTGTGTAAGAATGTGCTCAGATTCTTTCCCCAGCTGAGGAAGGAGTTCTTTTTATGCCCGCTTACTTTCAGGGTAACAATAAACATGAACAAATTCATGAACAAATTGCTCTAAAGAGGGAAGCATGTTCAATTATACTCTTCTTTCTCGGCTTAGAGGTAAATGAAGTAGAAGGTGCACTCTTTCCAATAAGCATCAGATCCACACAGAGCATTTGGTGCAGTGTCTAGGGGCTGGTTTTGAGCAGCACCTTTCTGCAGCAGCAGCCTGCAGTTTGCATTGCAGTAAGCAGGATGTCTGAACTGGCAGCCATGGTTTCCTCTCAAGAGGTACCATCAACCAGTGCCATCCTGCAGACTAGTTCCAATTTTTCACCTTGTTGGTCGTACACAACTTACTAGGTCTACTTTTCCTGTCCAGTGTAAGTTTTGCCCTGGATTGTTCTTCAGGTAATATCTATTTATCTAGATAAATCTTGCTATTTAGATGCTTATGTAGATTTAACACATTGGAATGCTACTCCTGACTGAAACTTCCTGCCAGTACTGTGATGGAAATAAATACAGCAGCAAAGTGAAATCATAAATTCCAAAATTTCAATATAGTTAGAGCATATAATTCTACATCTTGCCTGCCTGATTCAGGAAGCAAAAGTCTAGTAAAAGTCTGGATGGAAGACATGAAATTAGAAAGCCATTGTGGTTTTGGCAAGTCACTGGGTATTTCTCTTCTTTGTGTATCCACAGCCTCAGTTAGAATTTATAAGGAGTAGTTTAAGAAAGATATCCAATAGTGAAATCTGACTGGACTGTGAAGTCATCTGAGTCTAGAATTCCCTGACACCATTGTATGGTGTAACTCTTTAGGTAGGTTATCCTGTAACTTCCCAAGGGCTACATGCAATGCAGGTTCACAGCTTGACTATCTCTGTGGTGGACAATGCAACAGATGCTACTTCTACCATAAGAAAATTAGTTTTTCTGGCTGGTATTGAACATTTTTGCCCATTAGTGATACTGCAGCTTCAGGAAACAACATCTCAACAGTCTTGGCAATAGGCAGATGACTATTCCTGTTGGAAGAGCAAGGAGAAAGTGGGTGCACATGTTCTAATAAATTAGATGGTGTCTGTAAAATTTCATAGCTCTAAAATGCAGTCTTGTACACTGTCAGGATGTTGACATGGTTTGCCTTGTACTAAATAACATTTCTTGAGCAACTCTCAAACAACAACCACAAAATGAAATTGGATAACCTACCCAGCCCAAGATGGTTAGCAGACTTCTGCGTTGAACTACAAGCAGCTCTTTGAATTCCTTCCCTGGTAGTTCCTGCTTGATTTTCTTCTTAGTTTTTATATTTTGACAGATATGTCAGGAAGATTGACTTGCAATCATTGATTGCAAAGTGAAGGTGGGTTTAAAATTATTTCTCCTTTTGTTTTGAGCCAAAATTGGGTAATATTATAGTTGAATTACTTGGGGAATATTTATCTAGAATAACACAGCATGGCAGCATAGCATCTTAGGGTATCAAATTGCCTGAGTGTAAACTTTTGCATTCTGTGCCCAAACTGTGGTCCTATGATGCTTCTCAGCTATGTTCTGTGGATCACACTCAAAACTCATCCACAATTTCCGGTTGCAATGATACCCAGCTGGACATGATCCCCTCCTGAACTTTGGTGGGCTTTGTGTTTGCTTGATTGTTTGTTTGCTTGGATTTTTTCTTTTACTCATGAGAAAAACCAAACCAACACCATAACGCAGAGTGAAAAAGCACCATGATGCTTTTCCTGTCCTGGACAGTGACCAGAGTGACCATTTGTGCCATGCAGCACTTTTGTCCTCAAAACAGGAATAGATACTGCAGTGCAAAGATAAGCCATGCTCACCTCTTCCCTAAGGAAGCAAGCCGTACATTGTAGTATTTTGATTTCATGAAGCATAATAATATTAGTTATGAGAATTAATCTGAGCAGAAAATGACAAAGACCTCAAGTGAAGTGTTTGAGGGTAATGTTGATGTAAAAAACACAAGTAGGTACTAGCAGTACATTAACTTGTTATTACAGTATGAAAAAATAACATATTTTTATTTCATGTACTGACTTCCTATTGAAATGGTGGGGATTTGAGCATAGTTTACTGAATGTCCTGGTAAAGCAAAGATGAATAAAATTAAAATAAAGCATGTATAAATTGTGAAACAGAAAAAAAATGGAATAGACGGAATCTTTCAGAGTCCCATGAGCTGTTCTTAAAACATATTTTTCCTAAGAATTACTCTTTTACTTATGTCTTTCCCTGACAACATTTTCCTTTTTATCTCATTTTAATAAAAAGATAGCATTTGAGAGCATCTCAGAATCCAGCATCTCAGCCTCTGCCTTTGTTGTTTAAATTACAAAAAGAAAGGAAAAAAAAGAAAAGCCAAAATCCAAACCCAAAGCCTTTCAAGAGAACCTGATCAATGTGTTTTGGGCCTTGGCTTTATGATTCAAAGCCATTTATGATTCAAAGCTATATTCTTCAACAGCCATTAAAATCAGGAATCTTGATCATCCACTCCAAAAAAAAAGCCATTGTAGCAGGACTCCAGTGCAATAACAGAGAACAATATTTTATCTGATGCTATCTGTTGTGAAGTGGAGGTTTAACAACAGTAGGAAAAGGTGCTGCCCCCAGGCTTTCCCTGAGCCAGTGTGTGCTTCTTTTCTCTCATCTTGGAAGACTTTAAAGCAGGAGCATTCTGGAAAGGTCAAGTGTTGGGCTGTTGAGACTATGAAGATGATGTGACTTCTCAGAAGGCCTCTCCAGGCCATGTGCCACAAGCAAAGGAGAAAAACGGAGACACAAAGACTCTGCAGTGTAGAATGATGCTGGAGGGATGGAACTGAGCTGGTAGGAACTGCCTAGAAGGAAGGGGTGCTTATTCTTCAGATACCAAAGAGATGTTACCATGGCTGCCCAGCTGAGAGTTTTGGAGCAGGGCTGAACAGAATGACTTCAATATTTATAAATGCATTGGGAGGAATGCGTTGTTTCTTTTGCAAAGTTTCCAATAAAAATAGTGAAAATTGTTACTTAGTTGGGAAAAACAGAGAGAATCGTGTTTAGATTCTCTGGTAGGTTAATTATTTACAGGAGGAAAAAAAAACCATGACACCATGTGGAAAACCTTGCCCTTCCAGATTGGCTTTGGACAACATTTTTTTGAATTTTCAGTTTGTTACTTTTACTCTCATGCTATTATTATATATCTATGGAAGAAAATGTTTTATCCCAGTGTCTGCTTTTTAGTATTTGATCCTAAAAGCTATGTAGTAAGAAGATCTTTTTCCAGGTCTTGGGAGAAAATGAGACCCCTTTTGGCCATCTAAAAATTTGAAAGTACTTGCTATTACCATGATGAAAAAAATTCAGGTGCATGTGGTACAGAGATATTACACTGTTAAATTATTTTATTTCTGGTCAGCATAATTATTTTCTGGAGGCAGACAGAATTAAGGATAGCTGTTGACCAAAGGTCTGTTTTAAGATCTGAATTTCCTAAATGTTGCTGTTCTGTGACATCTGACAGACAATAGAATAGAATTAGTCTATTATCTCTATAAGCTCTTTACTGATAAGCAAGGCTTCTTTTAAAGATTACACATGAGTCAATACAGTTAATATTCAAAGTATATAGGCAATCCTCTCTGCTGGGAAAAAGAGACCTTTGGAAATACTCTTGTATCATCTCTGATGTTTGAGCACACTTCAGGAAAGGAGTTTCCTAAAATTATAAAATGATGGCTTCATTAGCCGTACTGTCAACAGAGGGTAAGTGATTTGTTTAAACAATCAAACACTAGACTAATTAGCATTATAGTACAACATTCAGGAAGTCTTCAAGTCCTATAAATATGTGTAAGACATGGGAAATTGGTCTTTTGGGGCTGATTCGATAACAGGGGAGTCCAGATAATTAAGTTTGTGCAGTAAATGAAATACAATATAAAGCGATTGGATTGTAACATATGCAGTCATCCTTGGTGTAGATTGGTGTCTGCTTGAAGGGCTATTGATAACCTAGCATGACATATAGGAAATCTCATAAGTAAAATTTAAAGATAGAAAGTTCAGATAAGACATCACGTTTTCCCTTAAAATTAAGAAAAGGAAGTTTCAATGTGAAAAGGTGAAGTTAGAATCATTTTCCCACTGGAAAAACTGAAAATAAAAATAAAAAAATCAAAGGAAAACAGTCAAAAGAAATGGGTAATTCTATGTGCAAGCTGTTAACAATTTTAGGAAAAGTATCTATTGTCATTTTTTTTTTTTTTAGTGAAGATGTTGTGCTGTTCTATATAGATGAAACAAGCATAGAAACATCTGCATTCATGTAATATTTTAATATTTATTTATACTATATATTATATATTATTTATGTAATTTAAGAGATTTCTTTATGGTACAAAAAATAAAATATTGCTAATATTTCTCACAGTTTCTCAATAAATGAAGAAAATACAATATAAGGGGAATACAGGATGGGCATAAAGGTGAAAAAATTCCTAATTCACTTGAACTAATGCACTTTATTTCATATGAATAATGTTGCCCAAAATATAGAGGGATTTCAACCCAACTCAGCTTTATATTTTGCATAACACTCCACTGCTCCATAGATTGCTTGGGTCCATATTTTATACACACACAAAATAGGGTTCTCAAAGGATAGAGTAAAATTTTCAACTCATGGTGCACAGGACAGAAATGAAGACAGAATTGAATAATATTGTTTTCTTGCTACAACAAATATTGTTTACTTTTATTGTTTTGCAAATTTTAGCTTGTACCATCCCATTGAAATATTTGGCAGAAATTGTTTGCCCTCAGTGGAAACAACCCTCAGGATTTTGTGATCAGGTTTACAGGGCACAGAACCATAATTTCTTTGTTACAGTTTTGATACGGATCTTTGTGATTTTGTCCAGGCTGCTTCATTTTGGTCGCAATGGAGCTGAGCAGCACAGTTACTCAAGCAAAAGGTACCAGGGTAAAATTTAAAGATTCTTGAAGGTGGCTATGCAGAGCTGGCACAGGAGCTGTTGAAACACTTGATGGGAGCAGGATTGTAGGCATGAAAGAGATCTAAGGGAGGAAGTTCTTAAAGAGTTTCTTTCCTCATATTTATGTCCCAAGAGTTTTGCTCATTATTCAATACTCAGAGGCAATCTAATCACTGTTGGCATCACTTAGCACTTCTGGGTTCAGTTCCCCAGTCTGCCACTTGCACTTAGAGTAATTTTCTCCAGTCTCCTAGTTTGTTTATTTTAAATAAAACTTGTTTTGTTATTTATTCTGTTCACTTGGATTGACTAACATTAGTTTATTTTAAACATTTACATAAAAAATAAACATTAGATATGTAGGAAGCTACCTATTTAATTTTAAGTAAAATATAATAATATATTCTTCTCAATATATTATCTACTTATAAAGTGCATAGACAACTGCAAACAAAATTAAACACACATTTATGTAAACAGATGCATGCGTCTAGATTATTTGAAATTAAATTTGTACTTGTGAAAAAACAAAAGAGTAACTTCTGACATTATGGCAAAAGTAATACAATCTTTTCTGCTTTCATCCTCATTGATTTGTATTTTTTAAATTGTCTATTTTTTCTCTAAGTAAAGACTTCCAGTGAGGAAATGTCTTTGCCAGTCTCTAAAGTAAGACTGCATTTGCTTCGCAGCATTTGGTTAAAAGAACCATTGGCCTTCTACTCACCTCTGTTAGAGTAAAATGTATTTGTCCCAGATGTGTATATAAATGTATCATGCATACAATTTTTCTCATCAGGCAACTTAAGATTTTTGAGGACATGATTTTTAAAGTGTCTCTCACCAGATGTTCTTTGTGCTTCTTACATTTTTTTAACCATCTCTAAACATTTTACTTGACCCATTTCTATGAGGATGCCATTCACAGGAAACTTGAAAGGCTCTGTACCAGTCCTTGTGTTGTATAGGATACAAGAGGACCCGTCATCTGAGCCAGAATCCCTGCCATGAGCCATTTATTGCAACAAAAGGCGCTGTGTTCATGACACAGCTCATCATCAGTCAATCCTGGTGCAGAAGATGTCAGATCCACTGCTGGAGAACAAGGATAATTTGGACTTTGCTTTTTGAAATGGAAAGATGTCAGGGGCTGCAGACAAAGTCACCTGTAAATCGGTTGATGATTTTCCACTTTTTTCCACAGTAAATCCCTGATGTGATCCTCTTTGTTTTATCCCTAATTTTGCCTTTGAAAGGCGAGCTAATTTTATCCAAACTGGACATTTTAGTTTACTCTCACATTTTAAATTTAAAGGAATTTTATACTTTTAAATTCCTGTTCTAGTGTGTAATTTTTTTTTCATGATGCTCTAATTGAAAGTGCTGAGAAATCAGTACCGTAGAAAATTGAAATATTTTTATAGAAGTCTACAGTAAATGATAGGCCTTCCTGACACTGTCATATATCTTTTAAAGGTTTGGCCTAACTTTTGACAGCTTCAGCACTAATGTTGGCAAGAACACAGCTGCATGTTCTGATAGGAGAACATCAATTGTAATCTTAAGTTTGGATTGGAGTAATTGTACATGCTATTCAAATTCTCTTATTTCTCTTTCTTCATGATTTTTTTGTAAAGTCTTTTGTTATTGGTGTGTGTCATTATTGTTTTATCCTTTATTGCTGTACTATCTCTGATTTTTTTTCCCCTTAAATATATTACTTAGCAAAATTGAGACTCATCTGTCACTGAGAATTTAGGCATGACATACAGCTCTTTGCATTAGGGGGGATTGTGTTTCTGGAGATAAAGACGTGAAATACAATAAGACCCCATATTTACAGTAACCATTTTTGAGGCAGGAAAATAAGCCACCATCTTGCAAGCATGTGTGTGACTCATTTAACTGCAAGCAGTGTTTACTTTCATTTACTTTAAACACATGCTTAAAATTAAGTATGATCATAAGTGTTGAAGAATCAGCACCTCTACAGATAAAAGGGAAAGTGAGACATGTAAGTTATTTGCATTCAGCTAAAGCATTCAATATGGAGTCTCATGAAAATTGGACTAAAAAATTAATTCAGTTTGGTTTGAATATACACGCTATTCTGTGGTTTGAAGAGTGTTCAAAGGAGCTGGGTAAACAGTTAAGTAGCAAGTATCAAACTAGGTTAAAGTGTCTAGTGAGGTACCACAGGGATCTCAATTAGGTTTTATTTATTTAAGTGTCTTTAAGAACTAGGAGAGGGATTCAGTTAGTGAGGCATGTAAAATGAATATTAATGACCAGTTTAATTAATTAATTTAGCTAATGCTAAATTGGAAAGAAGGTACAAACAATAGAGGAAAAATAAAGAGAGGGAGAATCTTATGGACAAGACAAAATAAACTGAGGATCAATCTGAGGAAACTGATAGAAGCAGGAGGAAATATTATAATTCCAAAGGCAGGTATTCCATAGGAGGAAGAAAAGAGTGCTGCAGAGAGGCTTAAGAATGACAGTGAGTAGCACAAGGCTACACATGACTACTTCTTTTTCTTTGTGTATCTGTATTAAGAAATAATTATGTCATTGGGCTGTTTTGGGCACCACCTTATGATATTTTCTTCTTATATTGAAGTTTTTTATTTAAAATAAATTGATTGGTTCATTTAATGGATTATAAGGTAAAAAAGTACTGTCTCAGAATGCTGGAAGAAACAAAAAATAGATATGCAAGTAGTTACCTTGAGACCACCTGAAGACAATGTATTTTGTTTTAGAGAGTAGACAATATATTATCTATAGGTAAAAGGATGAAAGTAGAAGAAAATTTGATATAGATTTCCTTTTAGGATGCAAATATGTGTATTTGAGTGGGGTGAGGGACTAAGGAATGATTCTACCTGAGAATCAATGAGACTTAAAAAAAAAAAAGCCCTAAATTTATTGCCATCAGTAATTTCCTTGACAGAGGACAAACTCTTGTAACAAGCCATGCGTTTTTTGACTCTGACTCCCATGTTTCTATCACACAAATCACTTCTATACATAAAATGCCAGTCAGGAGTCTAAGTGTCAGGTTTATGTAGTTCTATAGTCTGCTAGGAGACAAGATATTCTAAATGTCATGAATTTTTCTTTGCTAGTCAACCATGTGTTCTATAGTACTTGGAACTTTAACGCTGGCTGGGAGTACACAGAGGTGATCCTTGCAAATACTGAAAGCTCTTTGAAAGTTTGTTTTCCTTATTATGTAGCTTTGGAGCACAAGACACTGAGCATTTCAACATGAAAGTTAAAAGGGGAACTCATTTGTTATTTTCTGCATCTTACTGATACCCATTCCTTCCATAGGCCCCTCTGATTTATCATCCTAAAGCTACAGAATGGCTGTAGTTGATGTTCTGTCAAAGTTGCAGAGAATAGCTTACAGCTGTGCATGGATTGTATTGAAAAAAAACCCAACATCCTATGATTTTACTTGTTCCTTTCTAGATGCAGTTTAGTAGCCTGGGAAAATTACGAGGTTTTTGGTCTCAAACATAATGTGTACAAAGGAGTATTTCAAATTTATGGTTTATAAAAGGCAGTTAAACCGTAAATGATGAGCTGAAACGCACCTAATGTTATCTATTAGCTCTGTATTTACTACCAACACTCATATTTTCTTTCTCCATTTGCTTCTCAGATTTGTGACTCTCAGCATGGCTTCCTCCTTTGTTCAAATTAAGGGTGCACAGCACTTGAGATCAGGTTCCAAAATGAGGCATTAGTTGCATAAAGTAAATTGAAAGATGTTTGAAAATGCTAATGGAGCTTCTCCCAGCTGTGAAGATGTCACAACTTTTGGTGACAGGCTCCCAGGAAACCAAAGCAGTGTCCGTGCTAAGAGCTACAGTTTACCTGGGCTCTGTCTCACAGCAAAATCTGAGTATTCAGAGGGCAATGTTCCTCTGCCAAGGCCCCTGAAGCTGCCAAGCAAGCCATGCTCTAAAACCACACCAGAAGCATTTGGACAGCAGTCCTTGCACATAGAAAATACTCATGACAGATGACAGAGGGACCATAGCAGGAGATTGTGCAAACTCTTTGTACATCAAGGTGATAGCTACAGAGCATTTGACCAGGTCATGGGAGTCCCACATATATTCTTTTCTGTTTGACAGGATTCAAAAGTCCACATCTCAATTTCTTCTATGAATGCTCTGTCTAGGAATGGACTGTTTATGTATTTTATGCAATGACATATTCATATAGAACAGATAAATACTCCTTTATATCAAGCAATTGTTGAACAAAACACAAAGGAATGGCTTTTGGTGTTCTGACTAGAGCCTGAGATTGTCTATTTCTTCTCTTTCTCTCTCTCTCTTAATATCTTTTCTCCCCCCTCCTATTTCCCTTCACCCAATTCCATCTCATCTATGAGTTAGCTCTGACTCTGACTCATACACTGAGTGTTTATATTCACATTGTAAGACAACCAATTCTGCATGCATTGGATTAAGTGCTTTTTGTCCAATTTTTCTTCAAGATTTCTTTCTGGGATCTGAATAAACTTGAAAATCTTGGTGATTGTGTTTCAAGGTGTCTATTTTAAATGTATGTGTTCCTACAGGGAAGCAAATAGTATCCCTCTGAGAAACAGTGGCAAAGATGTGTTGTGAGCAGGCTGGATGCACGTATATATTCACCTAGATAAAACTGTGAAAAACATAACAAAATCTTATGTTTACATTATGAGAGCACAAAATTCAAGTATTGTCTTGGAAACATCATGATTAAAAGGATAATAGCTAGTTGTAGTCACACACCTTAGTGAGTCATTAAAATTGAAATGAAGAGCAAACAATCTGAATTAGCCAAAAGCATGACTATAGCTACTGCTTTAGGTTTCAGGGTTTTTAACTTTTTCTTCTGATGTGTATGATAAGTGACAAAAAAATCCAATTCCTGTTTTTTCCTCATTATACTTTCCTTTCTGGCTCTAGGATGTCCCTAAAGGTACTGTCAGTAGCTTACAGATATTTGTTCTTTCTATTATGAACATTGGTCATGACTTTTGCAGAAGAGATTCTACTATAGTAAAATACAATTAAATAATCAAAGGCAAGAACAGACTGTCCTTAATAGGCTGATTAAGATCAGCATCTCCATTGTACTACATATATGAAGGTCTTATCTAATGCAAAAATTTGGACAGCCATAATGAAATAAAGTGGCTGAATCCTAGGGAGATCCACTATAACCACTCTCCATTCTAGCTCTTGTAGCAGTTTAGCTTTTTCAGAAGGAAGCCAAGCACCTATAGCCATGTCTGTACTGATGTGAATGCAGACCAGGCCAATCTTTGTTCATGCCAGGAAAAAATTCAGTGGGCATGGACAAATATACAAGAAAGATATATTCAACAAAAAATTACTTCCTAATAATTAAAAAGAATTTCTGAAGCATGCTTTTTAATTTAAAAGAGTAGCATTGTAAATAATTCCTGTTACACACGGTAAAAGGTTGATTTGGGTTTCCCATAGTTGTGATTCTGTTTTCAGCTCCTGAAATACTTCTTATGGAAAGTAAAAAATGAGACACCTGCCATATTTTGGTTTCTGCAACTTAATAAAGAAGGAATCATTTATATGTTTCTTGATTCTAATGATGTTGCACTAAAAGCTTCTTTAAAGTTTTTTATTCCTCACAATTTTTCAAGTGCCATATTCACTCAACCCTCTGCAATGAGTTGGCGTCACACATGGCAAACCAAGCAAAGTTGTGTGTCACATAAAAGTAATCTCATTTACAGCAAAAATGGGGTTAGTTCCAACTGTTTACTTGAGTTAGTGAGATTATCACTGATATCAGGCTCATCATTTTCAGTCAAAGCAGTGAAGAACCTTGGGCTGCAGGTGGGTTTACACTCAGCTATGAACAGCTTGTCCTGTTGGGACCTTGTATTTAAAGCGTGTGTTGGGAGCCTCTGAAAAAGAACCTGTAGGTGCAGGACACAGACTGTCAGAAGAGACAGTATGAAATGTCAGTGCCAGCAGAAACAGGATCCAGGAGGAGCACTGCACACAGACACTGTATCCAAAAATGTGGTATAGGTGTAACTGAAGTGGCTTTAAATTCCTACTGGCCCAACAGTACCATACCTGTATTCACATGTGATTCATCAGCTGAGAGCATAAAATCAATCGTGGAAACCATGGCATCTATGCTGAGCTCCTTACCTTCACAACAGCTGATAATGGGTTTATTAACCTGGTTAAATGTAACTTATATATCAAAGTCACTCCATTGGATTTTGGTATTCTTGTATTTGGATTTCAGATTAAGAGAAGGAACCTTCTGCAAGCAGTGGGCTGTCAACAGCTTTGCTTGAGGTTGCTGGCTGTGGGGCTGCAGAGTAATTCCTGAACCCTGATTTCTTTAAAGAAGAACACTCTCATACTTCCTTCTGGAGAAATACGTGCCGTAATGAACCACATTTCTCCAGGTTTCTTTTTTGGGTTTTGCCATAAATTCTTCTTCCATGAGCTAAAAATGTAAAGTTAGTAAAGTAAATGTAACATAAGGAGCCACAGAAAGTTGCCTATTTTGCCTAGGATGCATTGTGAACATAGCTGATAAGGTGGATCCTCTTTCCCATAATCTTTAGTTCTCTGAGATTGCATAGACAAACAGAATTATTAGTTCCTACTCAATTCCTTGTCCCAGAGTCCTCTCTCAGAAGAGTAAAGTAGATGTCACAACAGTTTGATCACAGCTTCTTTATCAGTGTGTTTCTGATGTCTAAGAGGGATGGTCCATGTTTCCCACCTTCTTGTACTTTCTCCTACCCATCCAAAGCACAGAAACTCATGCCTGGAAAGTCCCTGGGGAATGATAAATGCACACAGATACAGGTGCATATCTCTCTCACAGATCTACTGAATTTTGAATGAAATGTGTCTCTAAAATTTAGTACAAACTTAAGGAGGAACCCAAATGTTCAAACAGAGCTGGGTATAAAACTTGAGTCAGCCTTTTAGATTTTAATTTAAGCTTCCTATTAAAAAAAGATTGGGAAAAAAAGGAGTGTAAAGGAATATTTCATGGCTCAAATTAAACCATTATTTTTCAAAGGAAATGTAACTTGAAATAGTCATGTATTTCTTACTAAGTGGAAGCAAGTGTTATGCAAACAAAGAATCATGTGTGAAAGTAATTCTTATCTTGCTGCCTGGAGTAGCTGGGGAATAAAATAAAATAAAATAAATCCAGGTCAGGTTCGAATAGAAAAATGGAATTCAAACCTCTGGAGCACATGGAGCAGGGAGTGAAAATGTTGTAAATCAGGGGAAGTCAATTGACTGGAGTAGGAAACATGCTTCTTTGTGCACACTTGTAGGTCAGGACTAGCAAAAGAACTATTAAAAACAATATCCCTACTTAATTTTTAAGGATTGTTTACAGATCAAAGTGCACTCATTATAAATATGGATGTCATGTTTAAATAGTCCCTGCTTTACTGACATAGAAAGTACTTTTAAAATATTTCCTTTTTACTGTGAAATAAAACATTCTTTTCACCTCCAGTCCTTCCCTACTCTAAGTATTGCTCCTACTAGCAAATAGTAGGTATATAAAAGAACATCTTTAAAAGGTTTTCACTGTAGCTCATGTGTCAACTGGACATCAGAAAAAGTCCAAGCTACATCATCCACAGGTCTCAGAAAAAGTTCAGGTTGTTTAGGAGAGCTATTGAGCCCGGTACAACAAGAGGGTAATATTGTATTCTGTAGATTGTTTCACAGATTGAACAAGAGTTTGTATGACAAGAGCTACAGAATGCATTGAGTAAGAAAACAAAAACCAGTAGATCACAAATGCATTTTCCCTGTGTTTGAGGTCAATGTCCCCATTTCATTGAAACCAGGGAAGATGCCTGCTCTCTCCTCCTGCTCTTAACTCCTCCACTGTGTTCTCAACCATCCTTTTCCCTAAACGCCTGCCCTCTCCCTCCCCTGCGGGCTGTACAGCTTTTTTTTCATCTAAATGCAAAGATCACTTGCAAAGGAGCTCTTGAGCCATGAATCAATAGAGTCTGGGGAATGTGTTTCACAAAAGTATTGTGATTAATTTTGTCGTATTTAGAAGATATTAGATGGAATGGACCTTTGATCTGACATCCTATGACATTCTTAGTTTCATGTGGTTTTCCTCACCTATACAGCCTACCTGTATCACCAGAGTTTCACTTCTAAAGAACTTAATTCTGAGATACAAAAACCAGGGGCTGAAAAGCCAAAGCAAAATTATTTCTACCCTGTTTTTTTCAGATGGCATCTCTTCTCCAGAAGTAGTACTTCAGAACATGTCTTTGTGGTGCATTTTGAAGGTGGGTATGTTCAGGTCAGGATGAGCCAGGGCAGGAGACAGAATCCTCCCTATCTTTTGGCAAAATCCCTGTGCCTTCTGCCAGTTGGTATAGTGGGGGTTTGTAGCTCAAATGTCATAGCTTGAAAGAGGTAATCAGGACTTCTTATTGCTTTCCCTATTTCCAGGTAAAAAAACCTTGAACTTTCAATGGGTCATCAGAACTTTAACTGCAGTTATTCTCTAACACAAGTCTACATCAGGAAAATCATGACTGAAGTCAATGCAGCCATACATATATAAAGACAACATGACACAAAAAGAAGAGACTGACCTACAAGTTGTTTCTACCAGCATAAAGTATACCTCCTTGTCATCTCTAATTGGAACTTAGTCTTGTATTTTGTCCCTTGTATTCATATCATGTTCTCTATAGAGCAATGAGCTTAAAAATACATTCCTTGTAACTTGTAAAAATTACAGCAAGTTTGGTTTGATTGTTGGTTTTTTTTTTTCATTTAACTAAGAATTTAGTCAAACCGAGAAAGCAAATATGTAAGTATTACTAAGTCTATAGTTAATAGTAACAATCAGCTCAAGTTGCTACCATTTTAGAAATAAGGGAGCAAATTGAAATGCTTTCATGTCATAGTTACCAGGCAAGGAAAATCAGCATCCTTTAGTCTTATAAAATAGGTTGGGAAAAAAGACACTAGGAAAGAAGTGGTCCTTATTCTTATCCCATATTTAACCCTCAGAGGGACCTAATTCATATCATTTTCAGTTTGAGTTGCTAGAGGTGGACCCAATGTCTCACAGAGTCTGCCCCTCACACCTGCTTGGAGTTTCTTTCATCCTCTGAAGCATGGATGCTCAACTTTTATATTCTAAAAGCTATTTTTATTCCCAGAAAAGTGTTACAAGGCCAAACAGATATAGACATATTGCTACAGTGCTGCTTCAGTTGACCAGACCAAACCCAGATCTGCACCTTCTCCCTCCTTCGATATGGTATAGAAGCAAGGCTCATTGCTGACTGGCCAGTGTTCCCCAAGGTAGAAAAATGTCCTTACAGGCTGAGTCCTGGCCCTGAGCCATCTGTTGACTAGTTTGGCACAAAACTGCTCCAAATCTCTTTCCTTTATTCTTCTTACCTCAAGGTTCTGAATTATTAGATTCCAACATCCTTTCCAAAACCACCTTTTTTAACAATACTGGCACTGTTTCTACTAGTGACATTCCCCTTCCTAAAAAATGAACTTCTTCCTGTAAATTACTCTGAAGGATTTTATAATACTAATCTGGCATAGCTCCACCAAACAGCATCACCCTTTGAAGCCTTTATTAAGAAATGCTTGTCTCATTATTTTCATCTTTTTCTTTTTACGCCAGTGGTTGAGCCTTTTGTGTGCTATCCTTCATTTCAACTGAGATAATGTTTTAAAAAGGATCTTTTAGAAATTGTCTTTCTGAACTCTCTCCCTCTTCTAGGAAGGAGGAAAATAATTTTTATAATAATTTCTACAAAGTATATTATATTTTAATTATACTCACAGTAAATTAAAATAACCATCATGAAAATTAACATTGTAATTAAATTGAATTAAAAGACTTTAAAGCTAGCTTCTGCTTTAGTTATGTGAATGGAGAGACATGTAACATGACTTCAGTGGCAGCACTAGAGCTGAGCTCAATAGTATCCACTGAAAATCAGAGGCGGGGAAGTGGAAAGTCCTTAACATGAGAAACTGGTCAAGAAAAAGACAGATATCAGCTTGATCTGTACATTATGATTTATTTATTTAACATTGTCCAATGAAATATATTCTTATCTGAAGCAAAGTTCAGAATACTGACAAATTGAGAACTTGAGAATTTCCTACTGGTGGATGCAAACTGCAGACACAAGAAAACTGTGGAGTGCAAGGCACAATGCAAATCTTCACAGACAGATGGAAAAGATTTTCCGTTTCTGATTCAAGATATCTGATAATATTTTGACCAAATTTCTGTCACTCTGTGACACTCTGTGAGTGTATTAACTTATTAACTGTCCTTGTGACTCTTTAGCTGCTTCCTTTCCTGTATCAGTAAGGAACATCCAACCTGGAAATTAGGCAGGATGTTTAACTGTGCTGATAACTAATCATCAGGATTCCTCCACTACCTCCCATGCAGTCCTTATGTAGAACTTGATTATTTTCATAAGAGATGCATTTTAAATAAACCACCCACATCAATGGATTTGATGCAGTAAAAGAGTGTGTCTTATGTTGTTGTCAGGTGAGAGGCTCATGCCACATTTCTTTGGATTTATGTATCTATGAATCAGACCTAGTGTTTTGGTTTATTTCCAGAGAAACTAAGTTAAACAATCAGAGACAGTCCTTGAACAAATAAAGCTGGCTGTCTTTTACCAGTGGAAATAACTTCATTTAGAATGTGTTTTGACACCTAAGATCAACCTAGAGGAAGAAAGCTTCCCTTCATTGCTAAGCTCCACCTCACCTGCTTAAAAATATTAACACAGATGGAGTTTCCCTTTTCAACAATACACTATTTAGTAAATGTTTGGCTTCAGCTTCTCACCTTTACAGTTAAATCATTAATTATAACCTTTTTAGTGCTGTTATTAAGCAGTTCCCTCCTTCCCCTTCAAATTCTTTTCCTTTATAACAGTGAACCTTCTGTGTCAGTGGCTCATAGACTGGAGCAGTTTCAATCTGTAAGTAGTATCCACAGATCAAAAGTGAAAAAAATAAGTGCACTGAAAAGGACAATGCATCACAACCAGGAAGAGATGGGACCTGGACAGGAAGATCAATAATTCCTCTTTCTTTGCCCCTGTTATGAACTGGCATTGTTTAGGGGTGCTTTTGTAGACATACTCATCAGGATTCACAGAAATGTAAGATTTAAAATCCTATAAGTCTCTGCCTTGTTAGGGAAGATGGGCAGGCTGAAGGCATCTGTCCAGCAGGCAAGCACTCAAAACAAGCATCATGGGCTGTCAAGGGCATCTGCTCCCATTCCTGACTCTTACATGGCCTAGACACTGTCTGGGAACTCCTGTGCAGAGGGAAGGCTCCCCATCTAAGGAGGCTCCACTGTGACTCTCCTTCAGACTTCCCTGAACACGGTTCACAGAAAAAAGGAGGAACTTTTCCCTTTGTATAAAAGAAGCCCTCCCTCAACATCTGTCCAGGCATTGTTCCCAGAGGGGACGGAAAGGCAAGCGGGTTCTGGTCCTGGAAGGGATGACAGCTGCATTACCCAACCCCTTGGCTCAACTATTGATGCAGCAGGCTTGTGTATAATTGTATTTGTCCAGTGTGAGTAAAGACACAATGCTGGTGAGTTTGGTGTGAGAGCTGAAGCCACTTTTGCCCTTGGTTGCACATTAACTGAAGCCAGACATTGTCTGGCCACTTCCCAGGCTGCCATTCACACTGGGGATGCTTCTACTTTTCCACTGAATTTTCAAGGCATTTGGTGAGGGACCTACTGTTGAATTAGTGCAGTGTGACCAGCAGAGGTGAGAGATAATCCTTTCACAGCTAACTGTGGCATTAAAGTTGAGATAACATTTTTCTTCATTGAGTTAATTTAAAACTTTATTCTGTCCTTTCTTCTTTTCTCTCTTTCTGAGGCTGAGGGCACGTACAGAGGAATGAAACGGAGATCTGCTGCCATCTTCTGATCACTTGGAAATCCTTCCATGTCCTCAACACAGCAAACATCGCTGTGCAACAGACACTGAATAGTGAAAACTACGTTTCACTGAATGGTGAAAATATCATTCTGCCATCTGCAGCTGGATATTATATTATTAGCTTTCATAAATACATTAAAACTTTGAAGTGAATACAATATTCACTGAATAAAGGAAATATTCAGTGAATGAGTCCCATGCTTATGCATGTACTACAGCAAGCAATCACAAGCCCAGCTCTAGTGCAGACACACAAAGTTTCCAGTGAGCTCAATCAATATTAGAGGTGGAAATGCTCTTTCTGTGGCATGCACAAAACTGGAAACAGACACAGAATTCACCTTACTCTGAACAAGCACAAGAACTTTAAACCAGTCACTACTTTAATTTCCTAAGAACCTCTGAAGTTTATAATTTTGAAGTTTTGATATAGCAGGGATGGAAAAGGACATGTGCACATAGCCTTATTCCCATTGATGGAATCTTTAAAACACTCAGGGGAGCTATCCCTTGGCTGCTCTGTAATCACTTATTTCAAACCTTGAATTACTCTGGTATTTAAATACTGATAATAGCTAAATACAATAGAAAGTGGCCACATACACATGTGTACACCATATTCATATGTCAGGATATTTTCCTGGGTCTTCAGCACCAACTGCCTGAACTTTAGCACTTGAAACAAAGACTCTTTTGTCTATAATCAGAGTAGCAGGCTGAACAGTAATTTTCCCAACCACAAGAAAGGCAGTATTAAGCATTCGTTTCTTAAAGGCATCAATATTGCTAATGATTTCAAACCCCCGACTCAGGCCTCCTGAAACCATTAGACAGGCCTTACAACCATCAGTGCTAAGACAACAATAAAAATGTAAGGAGCTTTTTAAAATTTTATTTTATTTATTCATCTGGTTTTTGAATCGACCATCCTGTGTTTTAAATTTTCGTCAATCATCCTGGCAGACAGTTTTTAGCTTAAACTCAGCTTCTCCTACTGCGAGAACTGGGGCTTGAAAGGGGGCAAAAGCCACACACACACAGAAAACTCAATGAAAATGTTAAATATTTAATGGCTGTGAAATCAGAACACTCAGTAGCATGAGCATAAACTTTTGTAGCTGATAAAAGTTTGCAGAATATCAGAGCCTGGTTAGGCTGACATTTTATCATGAGTACTGCCCCATGCTGGAGGTGAGGGCAGCCCTGATTCAGGCTGACTGCTTGGGCTCACATGAGGTTTGCCACCCTGATGTGGCCACCAGACAGTAAGGCTCCTGTTGTCCTTCTGCAAAGCAGCAGACCCTGGTAGCTGGGAGGAATACACCTTGCAGCACCCCTGCTGAAGCGTTGGAAGTCCTTGAGTCCTCACACCTCCTGGCTCCAGCCCTGCCCCTTGCCCAGAGGCAGAGCTAACTGGATTGTATTCTGTGCCTGATCCAGTCATAGGGAAAAACACACTTGAAGAGCCAAGTCCTTCTGCATGCAACCAGCAGCCTAAACCACAGAGATGAAACTGTATTTATCTGACAAGGCAACATCAAGAAAACTGAACATCAAAACTGAACATTTCAGTGAGTTAGGTAGAGGGGCTGGGGACCCTCCGTTTTTGTTGCAGGGCTTCACAGAGACTGATATTGAGAAAATGCTCCTTAGAAAGCACTCTTAGAAAATCAAAAACAGTGATGATCCCTTAAAGCAAACCTCTGACAGTATTAGTCTCCTCTGAAAATCTCAGCAGGAGTTTTTAACCAGGGTCAGCCTTCAAACGAAGAGACAAGTAATGATTTCCTACAGTCTGTAAAATTCGGATCATGGTAAAGTAAGCATTGCTTTTACAGGGTTACAGAGTAAATTTCCTATCACTTTTCACTAGGACTATTGTAGGGAAACATTTGGGTAACCACATGTTGTGCTAAAAAATTCCTAAACACTAGCAATATTTCCTTTTTAGGAAAAGAGATTTGTGAATGATTTAAAGCCTGATTTGGTAAATTGGGCCCTCTTTTGCTCTGAAAAGGTATGGGGGAGAAGGGGGAGAGTGCCAAAACTATATTGTGCATTTCCAGATTTCCAGGATTCTGTATTTTCTTACTCATTAAACTTCACATTGAATATGCATCACTTTTCTGCACACAGTTCAAGCCCTAGGGATTGCAGATTCCAAATGTATTTTAATTACATTATTTATTATTTAAATTAATTTAATTACAAAAAATAACAGACTCTGCACATGTTTGAAAATGCCATGGTGTACAACTAAATCTTGAGTAATTGTTAAATTTCTTGCAGGCCTCCTGCTAGGAAGTACTGTTTTTCTTTAAAAGTGAGAACACTATTATATCCGTCAGTGGAAAGTTTACACATTGTATTTCTTCTTTCATATGCCGTTAAACATGAGGCTCTCTCATTTCCCCCTTTCTTCAGAAGGCAGGAGACCCATCTGGTAATATTCTGCAGATCAGCATTTCTTAAGGAGAGTTTGATTTAAGTGGTGGTTTTGTTGAAGCAACGAAAAAGAAACTTATGAACCTGGGTTATAGTACTATGTCTTGTGTTGTTATTAAAGTTGCTCCACACTCGATCCATGCCAAATATAGACCTGTCTTTAAGCTGTGGAGAGTAAGTAAGAAGTCTCTTCTTGTCCCACCATGATTTGGAGTTGAAGCAAAGAAAAAATTGTCTGGTGTTTGCATAGCTCTTGACTTGCCAGCTAATTTTGTTTGTTGAAAGTTTATGTGGATAAAATAAGAGTACCTTCATAAGCTTAAGCATCTGTGAAAAAAGAAAAAAAAAGAATAATTTTCAAAACTGATAAGTTTCTGTGTGCTTTTTCAGTTCTTTTTTCTGGCTGGTACTGGGTGCACAGGTTTTGAGATGCTGAAATACAATATTGCCATTTTTTTTCCTTTGAAAAAATTTAGTGGTGGTGTCTCTTTTTCTTTCTCTGTCTGAGCCAGGAATCCAGAGCAAAATGTGTGAAAACTGGGAATAAAGCTTTCTTGGCTGAGAGAATACAGCTAAGGAATTTAACATGTAGAACAATGTTCCAACAAAGATCAGGAAACTTCTGAAAAGTTTCCTCTGAAAGAATCCCAAATGTTTTGAGCAGAAGTCAGGGTCATAACATGTCTGTATTCTTCTTTTCTCAACCCCTAAATGTCCCAAATTACTCCAGACTTCTGTCTCCTTTTCAGCAGGAATTTGATTCCATGAAAGAGAGCAATGTGTGAAATCCACTGGAGAGTTTGCTGCTGCTGTTGGTGGTGGGCTTTATGGATTTTAGTCAAGAGTGATAAAGGCTCAATATAGGCATCAGGCAGGGAGTATTCTGTACAGGAAATGCCAAGTCATATCAGCGTTCTGCATAATTCATATTTTGTTTCAAGAAAGGGTAGTGACAGATAATTCAGCCCTGGTCATTTAAGTAAATGCATCATCTGCAAATATTACCATCTCAGTACTCAGCATCCTAGCCAAATGACTAGCAATTATGTTAAACAGTTCTACTCAAACACACTGAGGCAGCAAAATGCTAAGGTATGCAGTGGTGAAAAATGCACTTTAAATTGTCGTCTCATTTCAGCCAATCTAGCTTTAGGAAATTAGCTGAGGTCCAAATATATAACTTTCTTTACTAAGCTGTCTTTGTAGTTGTTGTGGAAAGAAAAGCAGTTGTAGAAATGTAGAAGCAATCCAATCTCAGTGTCCCACTTGCAATCTATAAATAGCCAACCTTGGAAGGGTCTACTTTTATCCTCCCTCCTATAAAAAAGGAAGAGAATGACTATTCTATTTGCAGCAGTAATGGATAATTTATGAATGATTTTTTTTATTTTTTTTTTTCACACCATAAATCAGCTTATTTGATGGATTTGCTTCCCTCAGAGACTTAGATAAAGACTTTCTGAAAGTCTTTTCTCTCCCCTTGGTAGGGAGAGCAGTGGATGTTGTTTACCTTGCCTTCAGAAAGGCTTGCAATACTGCCTCCATAACATTCTCACAGGGAAGCTGATGAAGCCACAGGGTGGCTGCATGGATGGTAACGTGGGTTGAAAACTGTGTGAATGCCAAACCCCAAGGGCAGTGCTTAATGTCTTCACTGATGATCTGGATGATGGGACAGCATTCCCTCAGCAAAGCTGACAGTGACACAAATCCAGAACGATACCACGGAGCCATACATGCCTCATACTCCAGGCCAAAACACGGTTTCTCTGTTTCTGCAAGTTTCATCTTTACTCTAAAAAGATGTGTCCTTAGTCAGCACAGAAGAGCCCACAATTTATAGGCCCAGAGGTGAACATTAAGAGTTTAATTGAAAGCCTCAAAATGAGGCTTGAAAAGGTCTCCTGTCGTGAAATACTTAAGAGATTTGTGGTTCAGAGAGATTTTCCTTCCCTTAACACAAATAACATGCAAGAAAGTAATTTCTCACTGATAGATTAAATGCTCTCCCATCTCCTCAAATCTAGCTTTAGTAGCAGGGAAAGTTATGAAAGCAGGGATGAAGACTTTCAAATTCTGGATATATATTTTGGGTTCTTGTGAACCCAATATAAATTCCCAACTGTGGTCCTTCATATGTCACTTACACTCCTCTTTCCTAGTGTCAGGGTACACCTGATGTGGTTCCTGATACCTTTGGCTCCTGAGGAGGGTGGTACCAGGCAAATTGTAACATAGAATAATGCTACCAGATAGAGCCATGCTTTAGAAATAGCTGTTCTTCTCAACGAGAAGGAAAAGTCTGGGAAAAAGGGAGGATGAATGAATAGAAGGGAAAAGTGATGACTCCACAAAAAAATAAGTTGCCTTTGCTGAAAATGAGGTGAGCCTTTGGGCAGAGTAATAATAGAATAAATTGATAAAATACCTTTCAGCATGGTCTCAAAGCACTACACAGTTATTAAAATCTACAGCCAAATTTAGCACTACAATAAAAAGACAAAACAAAAGCAGTTTCATGATATATTGAAATGTATATAAAATACCAAAATAAAGTGATTCTAAACCCCAAACAATTTTACTTTCACCATAAGTTTGGAAATATTAAGTGATTTTCAAAGCATTGAGTACTGGGCTATACTGTTTTACAAACAGGGCTGTAAAGTAAGTAGGCAATACATATTTTTGGGTAAGGGGCTTGAAACAAACCTACTAATTGTGATGTGGAAATGCTCCAGACTCTAGTAAATAGCTTTTTAACATTACATTTTGACTTTAAATTTAAGATGGTCTAAGAGTTTTATCCCATAAGAAGAAGGCAGATAAGTAAAAATGGACTTTTTTCATTGGGTCACAATTTATTTGGCTCAGTGAAAAGATTATCATGTAAATTACCAGGTCTTGGTTATTCAGGAAATCAGATCATGTGATTTCTGTGATCCTTTTAAATTTCAAAAACATGCACATTGGCCAGTAGTTAATATAATTTATTGTGCATAGAAGTATAGCTGTACATATAGGAGATTCTTCTTGTATCCTAGAATTTCCTTAAAATTAACGGAGCTATATGGGCTGCTTCAATCATCATGCTATCATTATGAAGAAAATCACTCACTATGGCTATTTTCATGAAGAAAAGAATGATCCTTGTTTACCCACATCAGCTTTTCAAGGAGTTTATTAGTACAGTCAAACAGCTCTTCATTCAGTCAGATGAATTCTACATTGGGCTGTGGGGTTCAGGAAAAGAAAAATACTTTCTGTTTATGCAAAAAGAATAAAAAGAGGAAGAAAATACTGTATTGACTGAAACTTTAAGTACCCAGCCTGGAAAATGTGGAGTTTGGTTGAGACAGTTGCTGGTATTTCTCAGATGATATGAAGTGATTTTGTAATATTTAGTGTACACATGCATTTCCAGGTAATTTGTGCAAAATATTTTTTCTATTTGGTCAAACTAGAGCTGCAGTTACCAAGATACTTTTTTGTATGTCTTGCAATTTATAAAACAATCTGTGTTCTCTCTCTTGCACTCTCCTTCCAGTCCTTCTCTCTCTGATTTGTTGCTGAGTTGTGAACAAAATCATGGGGAGTTTAATGAATAAAACAGGCTGTTTTGATAGCCTCTACTTTCTCTACAAAATGAAAAATACTGTCAGAACTATATGAAAATGAGCATCTTCAGCTTCACACTTGAAGCAAATATATTGTGACTGAAACCTGAAGAAATATGCACAACATGAAACCCCTTAAAATGGACATCCCAGGAAAAATGTGCAATCCCTTCTTCTCTGGCTAAACTTCAGTAATATAACTACATTGCCAGTGCAATCAGAATTTGATAGGTTTAAAGTCAATTAGAAGAAACTGGAAATAGGATTGGTAATCTACGAATACTGAATAAAACTGCAAAACTATATTAATCTGGAAGATAAAATCTTCTAATCTGTTCTAAATTTAGAACCTCAAGAAATAAGCAAAAAATTAGCTGTTTCCAACAAGGTACAAGGGCTACTAGGAGGGAAATAAAGGAACTGAATGAGACTACTGCCCATATTAAAATAGTAAGGGAAAAACAGAGACCACTTTCATTTCAATGTTGTTTGCATTGTAATGCATTTTACATATCAAGAGCAATAACACATCAAAAAGGAGAGGGAAAAAAAAGGGATGAAGTTCCACAGAAATTGAATTTAGTTCAGAAAGATTATCAGTCAAATTTGTTAGAAAGTGAACGGCTTCACCATTTTAGAGTAGTGGATTTTTTTAATACAAAAAAAAGATGTCATCCATAGCAAAGAAAGGAAAAGTGGCAAATAAAAGGAATGAAGTTATGGTTGGTTGAGGGAATTCGGGTAGAACTGAGCAATAATATGTAAAACAGTAAAAGAAATGCTGTTGGTAGCAGACTGTTCTGGTTCCTGCCAGGACAGGATTAATTTTTGCAGTAGCCAGGAGGGGGCATGGATGGGACCCAGAGGTTATTCTATACCACCTCACATAATTTCTTAGGATGGCAATCCTGTGAATGCACATGAATCTCTCACTTCTCTCTTGTACACTTTTGTCATTAATATTGTTGCTGTTACTGTTCATTTTCTTACCTCATTGCTGTTTCCAGTAAATTGATCTCATTTCAACGCACCGTTTCCACCTTTTGTGCCCCCAGTTCTCCTCTCCAGCTCTTGCCAGAGGGGAGGGGAGGGGGAAGTGAGCAAGCAGTGTGTGGTTTCAGTGGGATCATGAAATGGGAGAAAAGAATTCCTAAACAGCTACACAGATATATGAAGAAAAATGCATGTTGTAAAGCACCATTCCAGAATTCTTGGATTCAAGAATGAAAAATGGAGTATGAACAGATTAACACAGGAAATGAGAAGAAGGATGGCCTGCAAGAAGGAGAAATACCCTCCCAGTTCTGCCCAAACACCAGTGTCTTTGTGCAATACTGCTTCTTCACCCAGGTGACAGAATAAAACCCTCATTTTCATCTTCATCTGGAAGATGAAGAGAGGATGGTTGTTCTTCACCATTCCAGGGCGGGGGTGAGAGGTAAAAGATTACCTCTCATGGTTAGAGAGGTAATGGTTAGAGGTAAAAGAAAATTGGTTTGTGGAAAGGATTATCTGGGGATCCACACAGATGTGCATTTGAAATAAGGAAGCAACAGAGGCTGAGGAATTGTATGAGAAGAAATATTTATGTGTTTGGAACCACGGTTAAAAGAGTTAGTTTTTAGAACTAGTTTTTATACAATGATGCAAGAAGATAAAAATAGAAATCCATATATACTGGGAGACTAAGAAATGACCAGAAAATGTATTTTTACTGTAAAAAAGTGAAAGTCAGTTTTAAACTAGATATTCAGTATTACAGCTTGATACTGTATTGGCAGGTCTTAGTCTGACAGGGTTGGACTTACACTGTCAAGACAAAAGGTTTAAGAGAATATGCACTGATAAACTGTGGACTTTTGAGTCAATAAAAATTACATCTATAAAAGTTAAAGGTCCAAATAGCCCTGTCAAGAAAAAGGTTTTACAGGCAATTCAGGTAGATATACTGTGTAATAGACTGTAAACCAAACCCATTTGTAAGCTGGGGATACAAGAAAAAAAAAAACTAGGAACAATATAAACACACAGCACATTGTTCTGTAAAAGAAGTAACTGAGAAAATAAAAGTCACTTTATTAGCTAGAAGTCACTTTGGCTTTAGGACATAGTTGGAAGAGCAAAGAGGAAGATTAAAAGAGGAATGAAAAGTAATAATTTTCCTATGAGCCTATAGGCAGAATCAGTTATTTTCTTTTTATTGTTTTTAAGGTATCTTAATAAATTCAGAGAGCAGTGGACTGCTGAAATGCCATAAACTGCCCCTGTAGATCAAGGGAGTAGAGAACTGGACAAAGGAAGTGACACAAATAGCTAGCAAATTGTTAGAAAAAATTAACAGTATTTGGAAAATTATTAACTTTTAAATTAGAACTCACACATACCATTCACTGCCGCAATACAGAATATATGGATATCTTCCCTCCCAAGTTCTTCTCAAAAATCAGCTGTCATCATCACTTACAATTGGAGTTAATATGCTGGTAATCAAAAAGCAAACACTACAAACAAAGTCTAAGCAGAATCATATCCCGTGACCTCATAAAAGTACAAGAATGATACAGGTGCTTCTTGAAATTTCCAAAAGGAAATACTAAAGATGAAATAGATTTTAAAATTATGTGTGTTGCTGGCAAGCTGTAATGAGAGATGTCTTTGTTACTGAAGTTTTCCATCTTTACAAAAGAGAACAAGAGCTAAGAAACAATATCTGTCAAAATCCTGGAATTAGAATAAATTTAGAAAGTTCAACAACTATACCAAATTACTGAAAGTGAGAAGAAACTTGACATCCTGCAAATTAGTAAAATGGAACAAACTTTAAGATACAGTAAAAACATTAAAAAAAATGTGACAAAGGACAGGCAGATCTGTAACAAGAGGGCTTCAGAGAAAATGACTGATTTGGCAATCATTTTAATTAGAGATAGTAAGATATTAGCATATAGTTCAAAAGAGACAGTGTACTATTTGAACAACTCTGTGGATATCAAATTTTCAAAGTTAGAGGCTGGGGGAAGAGGTTGTCTTGTTTTATACCTGCTTCAGCAGCTATAAAAATAAAAATAGAGACTTTCTGCAAAAGTGCATTACTTATTAGGGACCTGAAGAGAAACATGATAACAAAATTTTACAATTTTGAAATACAAGTGAGAAAGTTGATGGTCTATGAAAAAAATCTTTTTCCTTTCCAAGCAAGATGTGTCAGAATCCATAGCTGCAAAACAAATGAGCATCTTTGGAAATTGTCTGTGCTGGAAAGAGACAATATATTCATTATATCCTTGTCGAACTCATGGATATTTATAAGAATCATGTGGTCATAGAATATCTGAAGTTGGAAGGGATCCATAAGAATCATCAACTCTCTGCTCCTCGCAGGATTAACTACAACTAAACCATGTAAGAGCACAGTCTGTACCCTCCCCAAACTCTGGCAGGCTTGGTTCTGTGACCAGTGACCAATCACCCACTCAGATGAGAAAATTTTCCAAATGCCTCATGTTGCTTTTCCAAGGAAGCTCAACAGGCAACTTTTATTCCCAAAATCTGGAAGAGAAATGTAAAAGACCAAATGACATGCAGGAGGATAAAGGGTGATTATGGGACTAATATTAATTTTGAGAAAATAGATATTTTCTGAATTTTTGTATCTTCTGGTTTAGTTTGAGAATCAATGCCTGTAATATGGTGTTCTCTTTTTTGCTCATTTCATACTTTTGAGAATAACACTATTAATTCACTATTAATATTTTGCTATTAGAATACAATTACTGAAATTTTAACTTCATTAATGCCCTGTCAATGAATTCTTTATTTCTTCCCTCCTCAGAAACATATAGAAGTCATTAAAATCAACTCTACTGCAATATTTAAAGTACAAATGCAGTGCTTGATGACTATCAATATTCAGAGTTGTAATAAAATCATGAGACAGTTCTTGGAGAAAATAAAAAATTATCTCCAAGCAACCACACAATATTCAGAGCACTTAGAAACAACCCTAGAATAAAAAGAGTAGCCAACCAAGCTTCAGGTGGTATCAATTGAACAGAAAATGACAATAGTGAAAGAGAGATCCAAAAGGGCCAATCTGAACAGTTAGAGGAACTGATAGGAAAATTCACATCAATCACACGTGTGGTCCTGGTTGGCCACTGGAACATCAATGCCCCATTTTTCCTCTGCAGTAGGTTGATGCCTACACCTCTCCTAGATGGCACAGCTCACTTGGAGTGGTTCTTTTGGAATGAGTCTAACAATCCCAAGTGCTGTGTCAGATGAGCAGGGAGTGCTGAAAGGCCACCTCTGCTTCACACATGCATTCTGGGTGTCATTTTCTCATCCCTCACCATGACTATTCTGATTCAATATGTGTCAAGGTGCTCTAGGAACACTGATTGTTTCTACATGTGCCTAGTACTAGTGTTCTAGCTGGTCTTTCTGAGGCAGGATAACTCAGAATATTTGTAAGTATGGCAGGGACTCCAGCATCTCCTGGCTCTTCCCCCACCAAATTTGGGTTCTCATCCTGGCAACTGTTTCCATTAGGATTGCTAACTCAATTCTCTCACCCCAAAGTAACAGAACCTAATTACATCCTCTTTCCTTTCTTCCTTGACAGTAGTGATTGTTACTGAGGTTGGAGATGCCAATCTGAGCCTAATAAATGTTAATAGTGCTGGAGCCTAATTTTTCCTGAACCAACCCCTGATTTATTTAGATTCTTTTGTCACATCATTCATCACAGCCATTGGTTTTAGCCTGTTCCTGTGACTTAGTTACACTCAATGAGCAGTTCAGCTAATTACAGCTAATTCAGCCTTGTACAGAGCAAAAGTTTTGTCATATTTATTTCTGCTGAATTAGCATTGCAGGACCAAGCACCAATGACCATCACTATTGAGCCTCCTGACAAAGAAAAAACAATGACTTACACCATGGCACATTAGAAATGTAGATCTTTCAAGGGAACTAATCCACTCAAGCTGAGAATTGCTACGTGGACTTCTTTACAGGGTGAAACCTCACATAAAGCAGAAGTCCCTATGTTATGAAATATAAAGCAATAACAGAAATAGATTTAAAAATAAAACAATGTCTTCCTCTGCATATTTCTTGCCAATTTGCTTTGGTGCAGATATGCTGAATCAGGAGACTCAATGCAGAGATGTTCATTTTATGTTGGAAAATCTGCATTTCTATAATTCCACATTGCAGCCTTTCCACATTTTAGCTAAAACTGGACCTTGTCAGGCTTATGTAGTCTTATGAATAGTCTTATGTAGTAGCTTGTGAATATATTATGATATGCTGTCCAAATTTCCAGAGGTACTTGGCTACCATTATACTAGTAAAGGCCAGGCTTTGGCATATATGGCATTATCTTTATAAAGCTTGATGACTAGTAAGTTACTAGGTGAAATTAAGCTTTTTCTATACACTGTGTATACACACACATATTCAAACATATATTTACACACACATTCATTTGTAGATAAAAGTATATTCATTTCCTCTCAAGAAAAAGTAAAAATATGCCAAATAATTTTTCTAGAAGGAAGTATATTATGTTAGCAAAGAAACTGGTTGCATTTTTCAGGACCATGAGAAATTTAGATTTCAATTCCAGAAGAGCATATATACCTGGAACATTTTAACAAATTGATTTCCAGTTTGCTTCAGGCACCTAAGCATGTGAGCCCTCCTCTCAAGGAGGGCTCTCAGAAGTGCTTCACCAGCTCCATTCACTTAAAGGACTTCCCTTACATCCAGGAGGTAATTTCCTCATGTTTAAATACTTACTAAGATTGGCAAATTTGTCCCCACTGCATTTAGGGCTGAAAATCTACTATGAGCCCATCTGTGTTAGGACTCTCTTTTATACTCTCTTTTGCTTAAAATTTTTATTCAGCTGAGAAATATTACAGTTTGTCTCAAAGCCTAATCTAATCCTTATTCAGAAGAAGTCAAGAGAATCTTAGTCTTGTCGCTTCCCACTGCTGAAAGCCAGGCACCACCCAATCACTGCAGGAACAACTGATGGAGTCCTTCAGCCCCTGTGGTTGAGAAGATCAGTGCCAACAGATACTCTGCAATGAAATCAATTTCAATTTCTTTTTACTGACTAAGGTGAGCTTTGAACCAACTTGTCTGACAGCTTGGAGGCAGATGTTTAAAATAACCTAGTAGAGGGAGGTCATCAGAAGGTAAATGGCAAAGCAATCAGCTACTGATATGCTGACAGAATAGTCATATTTATTGGGAAGACCTCAGATCCCTTTGATGTTCATTATGCTTGTCTGAAAGGTTCTGTGATGTTTTATTGCAGGTGTCTCTGGCAGTAACACAATTTCAGATTTGTACTTCCCCACGGAAGGTGCTTTCAGCCACTTTAAACTTTGTTAACTTTTTCCTTCTCTGTCTGCTGCCCAGGCTTTCACTCCCACTTCTGTCAGAAACTTGGGGAGATACTTCAACACTAGAATTGATGTAAAAACTATTTTCAAGGATTTGAAAGGAAAATAGAACTATTTTCTATAGAACACTCCTAGTCTGTGAAAATGACTAGAAATTCTAAATAAAATGCCATAATATGTAAGAAATAATTATTATTTTCCTTGGGAAAAGAAGAAAATAATATATGCTTAAACTCTGGAAATAGCCCTTTCAGAACTTTTAAGAGGTTGGCTCTTCTAATTTCTGAGTAACCACATACATATTCTTCTGAAAAAAAAAGGCTTGTACAAACTCCAAAGACTTTTTCACCTTTGTTTTCCACAGAGTATGCTCAGTACCTTCAGCAGCACTTTCTGTGTGCCAGCTCTTCTCACTTACTCAGCTTCTGAGGAATATGGAGATTTTTTTTTTAACTCCTGTCATATATAGGATTAGCTGCACTTTATTTCACTCACAAAACAAACAATACCACTGCAAAAGGATTAATGTTCATGCAAGGTCATCCTTGCATTTTCAGTGATACCCAAAGAGGTATTCTTTCTGGTTCTCCCACAGATTTACCAGGTTATACTCAATAAAGAAATCAGGGAAATCCTAGAATTTCTTAATCTGGGAGATCCAAATTTCCCATCTGTAACATTAGGCAATTTATTTAATATTCTAAATACATGCTTATCATCCCATCATATATTTAGTAAAGAAATTTTACAAAGTTACAAAGAGAGAAGGAAGAAAATTACAGTGGCCTGTGTTAATGCAGTCATTAATTGCACAGTCATGTCCACTCACAGGGGTCCTGCTTCACTCAGTGCACAAGGCAGACTCTTTTCCCAGAATGATCAGCCATGGAGTATTCCTTTTTCTTCTCATCACTTAATATATGTCCCCATGCCTAATTTCCTGCTCACCATCCAAACCTTGCACTGAATACATAATTATTCATTTCCTAATGGGCTTTTCCCTGGTGCTTTTTTTTTCATAGTATCCTGCTTATTAACAGAAATTAATGAATTTATCTTCATAATGTCCCTGTGGTATTTTTCTCCCCATTTTATAGATAGGGAATTGTGAAAAGTGCCAGCTAATTTAGGGTGTTAATTCGCGATGCCCGAGGTCTGATTTCTCAGACTATGTAGCAGCATGTATGCTCAGGGTAGTGCTCCTATTTATCTTAGTGGCTGCTGCAAAAGCTCAGCATTTCTTAAAAAAATAAAATAAAATTCAAAATCAAAAGTTGCATCTCCAAGATGTGAGAATATAGAATTTATATTATTTTAAAGGAAATCTGTCAACGACAGGATGCAACTGGTTTTCTAGGAGCATTCAGTGGCTTTTATCACAATGTCTTTTGTTCATCTGCCTCATGCAGTGCCTGTCTCCAAAGCATCAAGTGATCTTCAGTCATGACATAAAACTGATTCATGTCCAAGCACTGTTCTTCCTATATTTTTAATGAAGTGGGAGTCTTATGATCATTAATTTCAATCCTTAGGCAAAACACATATTCATATAGTGATGAATTAAAGTTTATGTGAACACTTCGTAATGTTGGACCGCTGGGCAATTTTGCAGTTTAAAGATTCTTTCAATGTAGCCTTGTGGCTTAGAACCAATTAATTTGAACATGGAGAATGTAGTAAAAAAATGTGGTAAATTGAAGATGTGTTCATGTGTCCCCGCAAAAGCAAAACCATTGAAGCAGAGCTGAGGCTGTGGGGAGTGCAGAGCAACCCTTTATTCTTCAAAGTATGGTGGAAAGCAGGAGAGGGGGGAAACACTTGCTGTGTGGACCTCCCACTAGAGGGGGGTGGAGGAACACATTTGCCCAGTGACTTTGGCACCTCACAGCACAGCAGAAATACTGAGATTCAAAAGCCGTGGATTTTACACTGGCAGATTTGTTAAGAGGTGTAGATATATTGGAGAGCAGTAGGAAATCTGCGGCACTCACCTTTTGCTATGCCCATGTTCATATGGCTGGCTAAAGGATATGGAGCGCGGGAAGTGTCCTCTATCCTTCAAGGACAAGAGGAAATGGCCTCAAGCTAGACCAGAGAAGGTTTATATTGGGTATTAAGGAAAATTTCTTCACTGTCAGGGTGGTCAGACATGGGAACAGGCTGCCCAGGAAAGTGGTGGAATCATCATCCCTGAGTGTCCAAAAAATGTGCAGATGTGGCACTTGGAAACATGGTTTAATGGAGGACTTGGTACTGCTGGACTAGGTGATTTTTGAGGTCTTTTCCAACTAAGTGGTTTTATGATTCTGTGATCAAACAGCATCTCATTTAATTATGAGACTGGCAAGACTTTTCAAAGTGTATATGAGGTTTCAGAGAGGTAGGAAGTGTATGATTTTTCACAAATTTATAATTGGCCAGATTTAGGCAAATTTCCATAGTACAAAGCACAGTCCTTGTATGAGTTCATACCAAATTTTGTCTGAGCCAGAACATGTCCAAGACACAATTTTCTCTTTTCCTTTATTTTTTGGTAATGTGGTCTAAAGTATATTTTATGCAGCATCATTCTCAGAAGTAGCTACACCATTTATACGGGAATAAATGAAACTGAAAAGCATAACAGAAGCAAAAACTTTCATTAGCTGTTCTATGACATGAATTTTTTCAGCTCTATAGCTTTAAACATCTATTGAGTTCCAAACTCTGTAGCGATAGGAATTTTAGCTAACATCATTTATGTTGCAAACTTCCTGCACCATAAACCCATTCTGAATATTACCAGACCCCCCCATTAGAATCTGAAAAAACATTTTCAATTGTATTTTGCATAGTTACCACGAATCATGCAGTAATACAGTGACAGATTTTTGCTTAAGTAACCACTCGGTGAAGACGTACCCACTGATGGCATGCTCGCGATTTCTGTGTTTAAAACTGTGTTTGGCAAAATGCTCCGTGTCCTCATCATAACAAACTATGTAGGTTCCTTTGTCACAGCAACACGATACACTAAGTGAAATCATGTAATTAAAATATGAGTATTTCACTGATAACCATGCTATGCTTCTGTGAGACTGAGTTCTGCCACACAAGTGAGATTTTATAGAATTAATGATCTTAGTTTTGGCCAGCAATGCTTTTAAGAAACTTGAATGATATTCCAGTTCTGATGTCATGGACCTAGTTTTAGATGGCCATGTATGGAGATAGACTCCTAAAAGAAGATATTCAGCTTTTAAAATTTTCTGAATGGTTATAAAAGCTTTGAAAGGATAAATTATTCAGATAAAAATATTTTTAATAACTCAGATCAGAAAAGCTCTCTCAAAAGAACACATGTAAAATTATATAGAATATCTCTATCCATATTAAAAATATTAATATTTGGTACATTTCCATTTACTATTATTTATTTTCTTTTTTCAGAGAATTTTATTAAATTATTTGAGTATCTTACTTCTTGAGATCAAAAGAATCTGCATTTAATATTTCATAGGGACAATTGTCTGTGTGGTCTCATATTATCTTACTGGAAAATCAAAACTTGTTTTATTTTTCTGCTAATAGTGCCCATAGCAAATCCCATATTCACATGGAAACTATTGGTTGAGATGGAGGACTGATTTTTAAGTGGTGGTCGAAGAAAAAGACTATCTCATACCTATGAATGGACCACCAGGGTATTCTTTGAAGATGGAATGGAGGCAAAACATATGCTATGTGTCAGTGATTACTTGGGAACTCCTTTCATGTGACCACTGGAAAGAAGTTTTGTTTCTAATGGACAAACCTGGTGACAGACCTGGGGCAATTTGACATCTCCATATGCCTTCTTTGCTATTTTGCCTATGAGTGTAGGCAAATGAGCTTTAATGAGTAGCTGTTGTGTAGGGGAATGTCTTTTTTGAAACATTTGTGCAACAGCTATGGACATTCATTGTACATATTCCTTAGAAGCCTTTGATAACCTCTTTGTTTATATTTATTAGTTTCCATTTTCAGTAAGTATTTAACCTGGGTATGTAAGGTTTCATTCCCTCCTGTGTAAAAAGCAAATCACAATAACCAGTAACAGCTGAATTTTTGGAAATTCAGGCAGGAGCTGGCTGCTTTAGCTACACTCCAGTCAATGGAAAGAAAACAGGAAACCCCAGAAGTTATTCAACCTAATGAGCGTCTCAGATGATGTGGACTGCTCCCTACAGGTATATTGCTTTCCATGGGGATATCTCTGGACAGTCTCCTCAACTGGGTATGAGACAACCAACACTTTGTCAACTCAGCAAGACGGATGCCATGCTTTCATACTGATATGCTTTTGGAGAGACTGCTGAGGATGTCACACTGTTGTCTAGAACATTGCTCCTGGACATCAAGGTGAAAGTGCTGCCCAAAGACCCATCCTGCTGTAGCTCATGGGCAGTTACTGACATTTTTCATTAGATATTAGACAGAATACTTCCTCCTTGCTGTGAGGTCTGGTGTGGCAGCTGGAGAACAGGAAAATATTATGAGCATCTTAGGTGATGCCAGATACCTACATGTGTGCTATTAAATCCAATCCTTGCGTTCAGATACTTTCATTTAACTACTTGTAGCTTGATGCTCAATCTGACATGCACTGCTCACCTAGCTTAAAGGAGAAAACTTCTTTTTCAATTTAATTTTTCATTCTGTGGGGTATGTGTCCACTGAAACACCCAGCTATCACTGAAAAAGGAAGCTACACTAAAAGAAATCTCAGGAAGAACTCATCCCAACTCAGTTTAAATACATGCTCACATCTGAGTTAATTGTTCCATATTAACATCAGCAGAGAGTGGAAGGACTTTGGGGTATAATTCACCTGGCCTACTATTTATGTTTTCTTCAGGGTGAAATTAAGAGTCCCCTGAAAGTGGTGGGTTTTCTGTACTGACTGTGACAAGAATGGAGGGTGTCTAGCTCTGAGGTAATGTCTGTACTAGAGCTGATGTATCTGGTGGTATGAACCACAGTGGCTGTGACCATCCCCCAGCCAGCAGCCCTCTGCAAAGGGTTCTGAAACAATGCTCTACAGGCATCACTAACCCTGAAAGTGGTGAAGGGAGGCTGTGACAGCTGCCCTCTCTCTGCAGCCTAAAGTTATCATATAGGCTTAGCAAAAAAGTTGGGCTTGCTCTACTTGCCCACCCCTAAATCTCTCCAGGGAGGAAGCATTAGGGTCTAAGTAACAATTGTTACCTTTTGTCACTAATTATATCTCACCCCTGATTGTGTATGGACTTACCAGTAAGAGAATCCTCATGAATCTCTCTGTAGTTTCTCTCAACCAGATTTCTTTATCTTGTGTTCAGATGATGGCAGTTTCAAATTAACAAGAAAGCTCATTGTTCGTGGTATGGAGTCCTGTAAGACTGATGCATGTCTACAGGGGTATTTGAAACTCTCCAAACTTCAGTGTTAAAGGGAAAAAAGGATATAGGAATTATCATGCTGAATCAAACAAAAAAATTTGCTATCCTGTTCTACCATTACCAGTATATATAAAAAAAAAGGTGAAGAAAATCTTCCAAGTAGACTAATGGGATACTGTTATGGTACCACTCAGGCTTTAATCTGAACTTAGAATAGGCAGTGGGAATTCAGTTTATATGCTTTCAATTTCTTAAACTAATAATTCTATTTTCAGATACCATGATGATTTCAGTGAGACCACTGGAGACTTTGGAAAAGAAAATAAGTACTAGAGAGCCAGAAATAAAAAATGTCTTCTGGAGTGTGCTATACTCATCTACATTGTATGTGGAATAACAAAGCAAACATAGTTCTCTCCTTTTAAAAAGTTAGAAGTAAGGCTGTACAAAATTGAGAGCACATTTTCTCTTATTTGTGAACCCCTGAAAGATTATTTTGGCATTATTTGTCTAGAGAAAACCTTGTGGTGACTTTTGATACCCTTTCACATGTTATATGGCTTATATATAGTATTTTGTCAGGCAGAAATTGAAAGATAATAGTCTTGTCTACATGTCCCACTGGACTGTAAACATAAATGTAAACATAATCAGCATTAAAGTTTTATCCCTGAAGATTTCATTGTACTTGGTGGGATTGTTCCACCATGGAGAATCACCTGTTCTGATGAAAGTATCTTGAGTTATTTTACAGGGTTTGCTGGAAGAAATACTGACTGCTTCAAAATATTCTCATTATGTAACCAGAGAGGAAATAATATCCTATTTTAAGAATATTTGATGTACATGTTACTTATTTAATTGATTTTTAAGCAAAAATCTGCAGAAATCAAATTACTCCTTTATCTTTGTCGAACACAGTAACTTTCTGTGTCAGTTTTTGTGACCAGCAAGATTGTCTTCAGCTCTCTAACACTTCTTATATTCCTCCTCAGTATGATCTGCATGCTTATCTAGCCTTTAAGAACCTTTAAGGCTTCTTGCACTTAAAAGTCAGTATGCTGAAGGATTAAACTGAACTGTTCAAAATAACACAGGACATTGTGATCATGGTATTTTTCCAAAATACCCGGAGGCAGCTGACTGTATTGTCAGAGTACTACAAGAGCAGAAACACATCTGATCCTAGTAAGATGCATTCTATACTGGTGTGTGGTCCAATAGCTTATCTGTGTCCTAGAGGACTTATTTTTATTAGATTTGCTAAATCATTTTGCCCCTCAGGCTGATTTTGTTTGCAAAATTTCTTTTGTCTTCAAAGACTGAGCTGCAAACACCAATGTAAATGCTAACAGAATGTGTGAATGATGTCAGAGCATTTGTATTTCATCTTCAATTCATGTTTCTTTTAAAGCCATAAGAGCAAAATCACATCAAGACATCAATAAGATTTGTTGTCTACTGTTTGAGAGCTAAATTTACTACAACCTATGCTATCCTTTCCTCACCTTTTTAGCTTCTTTTTTAGTTCAGTTTTTCCTCTCTGTAGATGTTGTCTGTAATTCTGTGCCTTCTTTGCATGGTTTCGGTTATAAAAGTTTTCTCTTAAATACTCCTTGACTACATATGATAAACAATAATTTATTATGCTGTTGTTACAACAGTGGGTGTTATCCACCACCACCCTCCACAATGTACTACTTCTAACACCAGTGCTGATCAAAGAGTGGATGAACCACGCCTTTGGCATTGACACAGAAGTGTCTCCTGTGCAAAATAAGTCGTGTACCTTTAGACAGCGATCTTAAAAGCCTAGAGAAACAGGGTAATGGCAACTTGAAGTTCAGCAAAAAGAAATGCAAAGTCCTGTGCCTGGGGAGCAGCATAGGCTTGGGGATGACCATTGGAAAGCAGCTTTGCAGGGAAGGCAAAGCTAGAACAGAGCAAGCTGATCATGAGCCAGCAATGCACATTGCAGGAAAAAAAGGGCCAGTGACATCCTGGGCTGCACTAGACAGAGCTTTGTCAGCACATAGAAGTAGGTGATCCTTCCCTCTGGACTTATTTTACTCCCTAGAAGCTAATACAGTGTTTTTGATTTAGTATGAGAATAATGTTGAAAATACACCAACATTTTAGCTGTTCTAAGAAGTGTTTACCTTGTTTACCCTAAGTCAAGGACTTTTATGTTCCCCATGTTGTGCCAGTGAGCATGTGCACAGGAAGCTGGGAAGAAGCATGGTCAGGACAGATTACCAGAACTAGTCAAAGGGATATATACCATACCCTGGAATGCCATGCTCAGTATATTAACTGGGGGGAATTGACTGATAGGGACTGATCACGGTTCTGGGCTGGGCTGGGCATTGGTCAGTATGTGCTGAGAAACCCTACTGTGCATCACTTGCCTTTTTTGAGTTTCATTCCTACCTCTCTTTTTGTTGTACTCATTTATTGTTATCTCAATTATTACTATTACTACTATTATTACTATCAACATCATATTTGAAATAAATTACTAATTTTATTTTACCTACAGGCTTGACCCTTTTTTTCTGCATTATCCGCCCCACTTCACCAGGGGGTGTGGGGTGTGTTAGTGAGCAGTGGTGTGATACTTAGTTGCTGTCTGGGGTTAAACCACAACATTCTCAAACAATATCTGGAATCAAATTTGGATTATAACTGCTAATGGAGGATGTCTGTTGTGCACTGGTTATAAATTTTCTGACTCTGGTCCAGTTAATGTACTTGAAGTATGAAATCACAAAAAAACCTTATATAACCAAGGCATCTAGTCATGACTTTCAAGTGTCTTTCCAGTAGAATTTCTTTTCCTTTTCTTAAGGGAATAGTTTAATTTTTCTATGAATTTCCCTGTTGCTGTATAATCAACACTGGAAAAAAAGGTTACTTAGGTTCTCTGTCTTTCAATTTGTTTGGTTCCTCAGCTTCAAAGAACTACTTCAAAATACCTTGCCACAGAACAAACATCAACTGGATTTTCTTTCTGCACTCAACAGATACCAGATTCTGCCAACTGCCAAGCAGAATATGGAGAAATGATGCCAAAGTCCTCCTTGCCATACAATCAAGCCCACTAATAGTGAAGTAGATTTTTTTATGGCTGCGTTGCAAAATGTTTTGCATTGTCTCTTTAAACACCTATTCACATCAAAGCAAAAGGTGCCATAAAAGGCTGATATGCAACATTTTAGATAAAATTGTGCTGTTGAAGCCCATCATTCAATTGTCCAAGCTTTGTCAGTGCTATGGCATTTAAATGCTCCCAGTTTGTCCTCATTCCCTTGAGTTCACTGCTGAGGACAATCCTCCCACTGAGTGCCATAGCAGCAGAAAGAGCACCTCAACCAGGGTGCTCACGTTGAAAACAATTCTGACTTAATTAATTTCAACCCAAGATGTAGAATAAATTCACAGTTCTTGTGAAATCAAAATTGAGAGGAAAGACTCAGACTTTCAGGAAGAAAGACAGACTCTATTCTGACTGCCTCATTTACCTCTTGTTTTTAATCTATATCATACTACTTGTGCTACCTGTTCTAGTCTGGGGCGTGGTAACCCCTGAATCTCTTCTGTTGTGGAGATTTTCTCCAGTACCTGGGTGTTTAAATCCTTTGTGCTGTTGATTGTGATCTAACACCTGCTGTTTCTGCAAAATAGCATGCAAGAGACAGGAGACATTTGCACGAACTGAGATACCATGAGTGATAACTCCAACATCAACCATCTGCTAGGCCCTTTGTTTACTGCCTTTCTTTGTACTGAAGTTCAAATATTTTGGAATGAATGGGGGGAAAATTGCACAAGTAGCTCCCCTACTCAGCTTTAGTTTCTTTATGAACAACATGTGCAGAATATGTTAGGAAACGAAAACATCTGTTTCCAGTGGCTTTGCTGTATTCTGTTTTTCTATTGATTCATGCACAAACCTGAAGCTGAGCTGTTTGGAGTGTTCTCTCCTTGTTTATTATGTAAAAACCCCAGGCAAACTCAATGCACAAAGGTAACACACTCAAAAGCGGAGCAGGTATTAGCAGGCCCACAGTAAGCCTGAATCAACTTCATAACTTCTGGATGAAGAGTCTTTCATATGGAAATGAAAGCTGCAAACCTAAAGAGAGAGGAATCCCAAAACACATCCATTTTCTAACGGTAACACCATTGCTCATGGCAAGATTTACTGTAAAGCAGAGGTGAAGTTTTGTCTGTATTGATTAGTTTCATCTGGTCTGTGATAATTTAATGCATTGGAAATGTGCTTGTTTGCCTAGAAGACCAGTATGCCTGGTTCTGCTGTGCTGGTCTGTATTTCTCTTGGATATTGGAGAGATTCCGGGCAATGCCTGTGTTACCTGGTAAGTGGCTGTGGTTTCCCACTGCCTCTATGAATGCATTTAAATTGAGGTAGAACACTTGAGAATCCATGCTTTAAGAATTTCAGGTGGAAAGCATTATTTATTGTTACTATTGACAAAGAACAGCTTTAAATAGACCTCCTTGTGCATGCAGAATTGAAATTTTTCCTTCATCTCATCAGGGCTTCCCCTCTCCTTCTCCCTGCTTAACCTTATAGCCCAATATTTAAAGAATTCACAGGGTGTATAGAAGTCAGGCTCTCACTGCTCTTTTTAGTAAGAAGGGCCTCTTATACCCATTAAAAACTATGGTGGATTTGTCTATGCTGTTCACATCCTTCTTTTGAAGTTCAGCTCTTTCACAGAAAAAGAAAAATCCCTTTTCCAAATTGTCTGGCTCAGAGGGGTAAGAAAATATAAGACTTCACAGCCAAGGGATGTAGATGCCCACCAAAACAGGAATAGATGTTTTCTCCATAAATCTAATCACACTTAAAGAGTCCCTGGACAAAGCAGAGCTGTTTGTGCCTCATATAGCAGCAAGGTAAAACATGTCCCTCTTCATTTTACTATTAATGACTTTAACCTCCTCCTTAGTTAAGAGATAGACTAATGTCACTTCCTAACTCTTTTAGGGATATTTTATCCTTTAAGGGGGTTGGGCTGAAATGCTTCATCTTAATTATAAAATTTCCTAGCAATGAAGAGAGTTAATGCAGGGAGCTCATTCTATCTGTAGAGCCTGCAAAACCTATTGCCTACAATTTATCAACCCATCTAGCTTTTTTTATCAAAAATCTGAAACTGAATATGCTCTTGCCTTTAACAGCCTTCCAGGAACACAGTGATAAATGCTACATTTTAGCAGAAGACTTTTGTAGACCAAGGTAGAACAGGAAAACATTTATCAAAAAAGGATGATATCAGAGCATACTGATAACAAAGAAAACAGAGAAAGTAATAAAACAGTCATAAGACAATGCCTTTTTCTCTTTTGTTCAGTACAATTATAATGTCAAGTACTTCAGAAATGTGAAGATATTATTTGGCCCATCCTCTGACAAGAATTTTAGCCTGCCTAGATATATATAGGGAGATTTTTTTTTATTTTTTTTTTAACGTGGTGCATACTGTTTCTTTTTCACATTTATCTTCTAAGACCAGGAAATCAGAAGCCCCAGACAAAGAGCAGGGAAACATGAAACCTATCACTAAACCAGGGGATTTTGATCTGAAAAAAAAAAAAGAAATTGTGTAATTTCACTAGGGAAGGGACACAGGGCTCCTTTGTCTGCAACCTATGAGAGAGCATTCCTTCAGAGCTGCAGGGTGTGAAGGGAAGAGAGGTTCTGCTTCTGCCTCCACCCCTGGCCCTAATGCACCCCAGTAAGGAGGAGAGAGGCACCCCAAAGAGATGTAACTTCTTAGGGCTCCTCTCCCACTTGCAATGTGGCGAATGTGGACGCGTGCAGGGACCTGTTGTTGCTCAGGGTGCAGTTCAGCTGCTATTTCCCAACCACAAAATCTTGTGCCAGCAGTTTCCAGCAAGAAATGGGGCAGGAGCAAGCCATGCAGCCGGTGCTAGCCCAGCTCTCAAATCATAGGGGTTACAAGAAATTTCCAGGACAGGAGGAGTTATTGCGTTTGTTCTCTTGTTGCACAACACTGCTCTTTCGGCCACTAGATTAGTCAGTGATAGATCTGTACTTAGATATTCGGTGACAAAAGGTCAATTAGGGTCACTTCTTTTCCCACAGGAAATGCTGACTTCTTGCCCTTGGTATTTTGACAAGTTTAGGCCCTGTGGCTTTAAAAAAAAAAAATATTTTATATAGTCCAGTCTTTCAAGCATTTAATGAGCATTACCCTCCAGTTTTATCTTTGCAGTTTGCATTGTTTTCAGAAAAAGGGAAAAGCAAAATAAACTATGTTTTGCATGGCTGAGTGACTGTAAAAATGTAAGTTACCAAAAAAAACCCCCAAAAAACCCAAGGTTTTGAAACCGTGTTTGAATACAGTCTATGAAGATTCTAGGTTTATTGCAAAAGAAATTTTCTAGTCAAAATTATGCATGTGATAGTTAAGCAAAGCATATTTCCAAATAAATTTAAAAACTCTCTTGTAAAAAACAAAAAAGGAATTGAAAATAAAAAAGAAAGTACAAGCTACAAGACTTGTTTCAGTAAGTTCTGTTACTTTTTTCAACAAAAACATAATTTCCTCCTACTCTACCTCTAACTGAAAATCAGACATGAAAAGCAAAGCAAACAACAGAGATGTTCAATCTATCAATGTAAATTGGCCTGGTGCTGCTATAAGTAGCACATAAATTGCACAAGGGAGAAATATACAGTAGGTTTGTTCCACTGCTGAGAAAATACAGTTCAATTAGTCTGGACTACCACATGAACCCTTTCCCTTCCTTTGGGATATAATGAGGGAACAAGATGTGGCATCTGAGGGACTCTTGCCTTTGAAGAACATGACAAGTTTTGAATAAATAAGAAGGAAGATGTGAAAGTTGCTGTGTAACCTTGTTCTCACTGTGGGAAACTAAGCAGGCCTTTTCCTACCTGGCAATTTAATTTGCTAATTTGTAGAGGTCTGCTCTGAGAGATGGAATGCATATTTGTGTGACCATCCGGGAAATGGGAAGGGAGAGGGGAGGGGACAGAAGAAAAAGCGATGACAAAATGTGGGATGTGGCAGATGGAAAGGGGTGATTAGGGAAACCTCCAGTACTCTCAAACAATGAGCGTGGTTAATCTGGTCTGTGTCTTCTTCTACCATGTTTGGTAGAATCATCATCAGTGCCCGGGGGAAGACCATTACTGTTCCTTAAATTGTGCTCTTCATCACTCTGCAGGCATTATTGTGGAGTTTCTAAGTAGTGGAAGGCTTTTTTTATTTTTCAAGGGGGGTAGGGAGAATTTTGCTTTCAATGCCAATAATTGCCTAGGTTTTATTTATATCAGGCATCTGCTGAACTGCAGTGATTCACTATATGAGCATTATTAGCAGACAAGAAAGCAAACAAATGCATTTCAGAAGGTGTTTTCATTGTCTTTCACAGCTCTGCTTGAAGCTGGAAGTAAATAAACTTATGTTTGCCTAAAAAAGTATGCAGCTAGGTATTTACTGAGATGCCCCTGATGTATTTTTAAGCCATCTCAGTTTGACTAGGTGCCTTTTACTTGAAACAAGGTCTGGAACAGAACATTGGTGAAGTAGATTATTTCAGGGATGCCTTCTACAAGTAAGCAAAAATACAAAGAAGCTTAAAACACTCTATTACAACCTACAACAAGGAGCATGCTGCATTGTATTTTAAGTATAGCTTATTCTTAATGCTACCATACTGGGATGTGCTTTTGAGCACTTTTTGACAGGTTTTTTCCTAGAATTTCGGGGGACATTTTAAAAATAAATATTTGAGATATATGTGTGTTTTATTTGTTTTATTTATAATATGTTATATATGTATGGTTTCATACATGCACAAAAAAAATCCCTTTCTCTATATAAAACATAATACAAGATATAGCTTGTACTAAAAACTTACATTGTTGTAACATTTCAGGAAAGCTGCTTAAACAGAACAATTCAACATAATTTTCTCCTCTTTAGTTGTCACAGTAAAATTTCAGGAAAATGTATTAAATATTTTGAATTCAAACAGACAAGTCTGTCTGAAAAAATTGTTTAATTATAATTATATTTAATATAATTTAATTATAATAGCTAGCTTTGCAGGCAACCATATGATGTGAGTTGAAGAGCAAGCAGCTAAGCAGTGCATTCTGTGCTTCCCTCTTTATTCATAAAATCCTTATTGAAGCAGGTTCTTGTCTATTGTAATTCACTATAATTTCTTTGGTTCTTATGCAATAATGCCAATTTATATCATGTAAGAAGACCTAAGCTGAGATAGTTTCTGCTCATAAAATTTGACAGAGCTTAAATTATCTTAAAATTCAATGCTTTCTTACATTGCTATTGAAACTTTCCACGGTTACCTTTCAGAAAAAATTCCAGAAGTGTGCTATGTACAAAGACCCCCTCCCAAACTTGCACACAAGTCAGAATTGTTTTCAGGATTATGGGAAATCCTTTGCTAGCATGTTAATCTTGTTAGTGAACAGTCAAATCTGAGGAAATGTCAAAAAAAAAAGCTTGGGAAATGTGGCTGAACTGTCCTTTCAATTAAGTTTTTTTTTTAATTAAGTTCAACTTACTGGCCAGAAAATTTCTGTATTTTTCCTTGTAAAACAAACTGGAACACCTAGACAAAGATTTTTACACTTAACAATTCATATTATTATTTACTATTCTTGAAAAGATCTGGAAATGAAGCTTTTAAAGCACTGAATTGAAACACTTATCACAATAATTTTCTGATACATGCAATTTCCTACTTGCACAATAAATTATAGTGTTCGAATAATGAAAGCATGAGAATGGCAAGGGTTTATCAGACAACTGATAATGCCATTTAGTGACTGACTGATATGCAGGCAAATAACTGTAGCTAATTCAGCATATAATCACACTATATCTGCTTACCCAGATAATAGACACTTTAAACACTTAATTTTTTTTGCAAAATTTGCTTTCAAATAGCATGTAACATAAGTGATATGGAGAAACTCAGAATAGTCAAGATTTCTGTTTTTTTCTCAAGTCTGATTGCTTAGTATATTGCATTTTAAATTTGAAATTAAATGTATTTTAAAAGACAGTATGTTTAGAAAACTTTAGAATATTGTTCTAAAAGTATCTTTTAAACTTGTTAAAAAAAACCAAAAAAGCCCAATTTCTAAAGAAAAACAATACACTAGTATATGCAATATGAACAAGAAGTCCTAATTTGTGTCTACAGCTGCTCATTGCACTAAACCCCAGTTTGAAATAAATGCAACTCAGTTAAAACATTAATACTGTTCAAAATGACCTCTAGCTTTCTAAAATAAAGGCTGCAAGATGCTGACTATTCAAAGACTGCAAGATACAGGGGACTGTAAGATACGAAGGAAAGACTTGAAGCCCTCCTTTCTGGAGGAAGCTGCCTAAACATCAGTACCTGCTGGCTAAATGTGATTCAATACTGTACATCCTCTCTCTTCTCTTCTTAGATGTGGGCCTTACTCCTTCTCCACAAAACCTTTTAGGCGTGCCATGAAATGCAAACTTATGCAACAAAAGTCTCTTTACGTGAGACAGCAAAATCTCTTTATTTTCTGTCTTCATTTTGGGAAGAACTATGGTGTAGTTTGCCCTGCTCTCCACACTCCGTAAGCAGAAGGACTTAATCTCAGTTCTGCTGACATATATTATGGAAGAGCTCCTGTGCTCTCCTGTCCATAGCAGGAAAATGGGGTTTAGGGATAAACCCGAATCAGAAGAACAAATCCTAATTATAAATTATCAGTTTTTTTCAGACACTTGAGTCTGCCCAAGAGATCCTGTTGGGAAAGTACAGATCTGAAAACACAGCCAAATGTCTTTCTTGATGTGAATCTTATCATGATGACTTTTTCTACTCAAACCCAAACTCACCAGGACTTTTATGGAATTTCCTAACACCTTCTGCATTATGCAGATTTTATACCATCACGTACATGTCATCATTCATTAAAATATGGAAGCCAGCAATAGGAGCTGCAGTGTTGGATGCCGGTATCAGGCAGGCAATCTCAGCTGCTTTGCCATCATTTTTTTCAGCTGCTCCTGAAAAAGGGAAGATTTTTTCCAAAGGTCCCTGTTTGTCACTGTTCTTCTCATCTTCTTGCTGGCTTTCTGCCTCAGTGATGGACTCTGGTTCTTCATATTCTAGCTTGGTTTGCAACACCACATGATCATTTTTGTCTAGCCATTCCTAGAAAAATTGAAGTGTTAATGTTGGCAGAGATGTTAAAAGATCTGTTAAAAGAATCTTGGTTGTATAGATACCAATTACCAATTTGCCTTTCATACTGGCATCTTTCCAGGATAAGCCACAATGGAGAAGATGAAAAGGAAGCAATGTAGAGAAGCAGGACATAAAACAGCAGGACAGAAGGAAGAATGGCAAGAAAGCAGACAGGATTCCAGAACTGCATACAAATGCCAACTTATTCTTGAGACCACATAAAATACATTTTGTATTTAATCAGGAGCCTTAGAAAACCTTGGACATGTAAAATATCTGGTGTTCCCTCTTTGACAGACTCATGCTTTCTTTGACCCAAACCCTGACTTAATTTAATCTAGTTTAGATGAAGATTTAGGCAATATAGCATACTTGTATTAATGCTTCAGTACTAATTTGAATTTGTATCTTTTTTCTTCACTTTGAGTTTAAAGCTATCTTTTATATAAAAAGTTTTCAGCTTGTCACTGAAAAATTATTACTGATTTTTTGATATTCCATTTGGTTTGAAAATGTAAATACTTAACCTGTTTCCCATGTAGAGGAAGCTTACTAACAGCTAAGGTAAACACTAGTACAGCTAAAACAGAAAACTACACCACATAGGTGATGTCAGGGACTCATAAGAAGCATTAAGAAAACAAAAGCCAAAACTGTAGTCTGTTCATTTGATAACCATTCCGTGTCTAAAAGTTTCTGAACATGCACCTCTATGGCTAAGAGAGGATGTTTCCTACTGTGACTGACACCTCCAAAGGTGTGAGTGCCATCACTGTGCCAGCACTCACACATTCAGAACTTCACAAAATAAAGGACAAGATCAGGTTGAAGCAAGCTCCCTGACCTGTCATTTGCAGGAAAGGATGCAAACACCACAATGTCGTTTCAATGGATATCTCAACACCCTTAAATTCTTCTCCAGCTGTTTCTTGGTCTCTATAGCAAATGCCTTTTCACAATCCCAAAGCAGCACTGCACTGATTTTATGAGCTCTGGCATCTGCTCTGTGGATCCTCTTGGTGATGCTGCACAAAGGGAAGGGTTTTGGGGCTTTTATCTTATGCCAGACTGCTTGTGGTTATGTCTGTGCAGAGCAAGAATCAGTTGCTACTTTCAAATAATTCTCAACGTTGTGGAGTTTACAGCCCTGCTAAGAAGGTGATTTTTACCTGTAAGTTTCCATTATGATCATTGAAGAGATCAGCAAATGGATATTTTGGGTCTGGTATAGCTGGCAGGACTGACATCTGAACCCTGCAACAACAAAAAAATACAAATCTAGACTGTACACAAACCTCCATCTAGTCAGCATGTGCCGTTCTGCTCAATGCAGTAGTCAGAGCTTCCATTCTCTGGTTACCTTCCACTAGGCAGGGATGATGGTGTAGCAACTAGCTGTATTGGCTGACTTAGTGAGCACAAATGTAAATATGAACCATAGAAGAGCAGGAGAAAAAACTCAATTTATGAACTAAGAGGGTAAATAGAGCCACAAATACTTTCATCACTGAAAATATGTAATTTTTGGCACTATTTTCCCACCAAAAAACCCAAAATCTGGGGCCTTTGTGGATTTGTTTGTTGTTTGGTAGTTTTTTGGGGTTTTTATTAATTGTAGATTCTAAACATGAACAGCATTATTCAACTACCAAACTAAATATTAGACTGGTAGTCTAATAGTCTTATTAAAGCTGAATGCACTTAAGTTTACTTTATCCTACTGCAAACAAACATTTTGATTGATTAATGAAGGTTGAACAAAAGAATGTCCTTTCAGAAGAAGTAGCTAGAAAAATTGGCTTCTCAGGATTTAACTAGAATTCTAAAGAAAGAGAAGAGACAGAATATTATCCTGAAACATTGTCTTTTACCAGAATTATTTCAGTTTTACAAATTAAAGGCCATGGGTGTTTGGAAAGCCAGGATGTATTATTCTGCAATTAAGCTACTGACTTCTACATCTTCACCATGACTTCATTAATCTCACAAGAATTTTTATTGCTAAAAAGGCTTCATCCAGAATGATAACTCTATTTTTATGACATGGCTATTTAGTAGTATCCAATAAAACTATATTTACCTTTGCCATTTACACAGAAGAATCAGGAGGATAAGCATCATTAAGAGTACTGCCAGCGAACAACTTAAAACAATTACTCTTTTTGACTGAGGAGTTAAATCATCATCACACGAATCTAAGAATAATCAAAAAGAATATGTCAAAAATATTTTTTAACTGTGAATGTTCCTAATCTTGCTAAAAATGTTGATTTTTTTTTTTTTAAAAAAAAAAAAACAGAAAATTTTTAAGGACAAATAAGACAAGTTTAATTGAGACTGAAAAGAAAATCTCTGCTTCCCCAAATCTTGTAACAAAATAAAATTGTGCTTTTATTTATCTAAATTGACCTGGTACAGGACAACAGAGGGGGTTTACAGGCAGTGTAGATGCATTATGAATGAATCAAGTATTTCTCACCTTCATCACACTGCATTGACAGTGATAAAGCGACTTTGTGCTAAGATCTGTATTACATATACCTACTTACAATCACTAAGGCTGCAAATGCAAGTTTACATGTGGCCCAAATGTCTTATCTCCCAACAAAAAACAAACAAATAATCCCAGCTGTTGAGATTTGTTGCATGAAATAGAAATGCTTCTGAGCCCTTCAGGGAGAAAAAGAAATCTAAAGACTGAATTAAAGTCTTTAGAGATAAAACTTTCAGAGTTAAAATCTTTAGAGAAACTTAAATATGTTAAGCCATAAGTATAGAGTATAAGTTTTAGTTTTAAGTTTTAATATAGCTTAAATACCTTAAGTGCCTGTGTTAGTTAATGAAAAGCCTTATTACCCAGTTAAAAGTTCAGTGAAACTACCCTTCACAGATTCAACTTAGCTCTAGTCATAATGAAAATATAGTTTGCATTCTTAGAACAGATAAGATTACTCATGTAAGCAGATAATACCCTGTACGTAAGATTTAAGTAAAGAGAACATTGTTTTCACATGTTAGAATTAAGTTCGTATTGGTGTAAAAAATTTTGTTTTAGAAGTGTTTTAGTGTTTTGGATGATTTATGGATTTAATCCCCTGTATTGGAGATCAGAATCCATCCATCCATCCATCCACACATCAATCTATCAGACTGAGGAAGAACAGCAGCACCATCATCACCAACTGCTTCTACAGCCCAGGACAACAAAGCTCCACGCTGAGAAGCTGCTGCCCCGAACACTGGGACCTTATACCAGAGAGCTGCTGCTCAGAACTCGGGACTTTATGCCAAAACTTTTAGTAAGGACTTTAACTTTCTATACTCTTTGCCTTTGAGACTGACACTTTTATACAATAAAAAAATTTCCAGCAACCATCAACTACTCGTGTCTCTTTGAGACCTGGAAATATTCCTGTATTCCCCGTTGAAACTTGACACCCAGCAAACAAAGAGCCAGCAAATGACAAAAGTTGATACCCAGAAAGTAACTAGTGGTAGGCTAACACCTAACATACAAGTATATATAATTAATGAATTTGTGCATTTTTCTGCATTCTCAGTGTTCTTCCTGCAGCTTTTGTAATGCATAGTAAACCTTTGCCTCCTACTACTGGCCTTCTGGTCTCCACAAAAGTGCCAAATGCAGATGATTATTCATACAGGGACAACTGTCCAGCCTGTTCCACCTCCCTGCTCTCTTTAGTTGCCAGGAAGCCACAAGTAAAATTGTCTCTCCCCACTAAGTAAGGTCTTCAGAGCTTATGAAATTTCTTGAAGCTTTGTGTCTTCATCTGATTATAGATTTGGAGTCAATAACTCACTAAAATCCTGAAGGAAACTTTTCCCAGTGAAGGGGCTGTGTCAATGTCACTTCTGATCCAGGGGCACACAGAATGCCTTAAGCACTTTGACTGTCTCCTGTGTTGTCCTTCCTTGCAGGTACCTGCTGACAGCTTCTGGTCAAATGGTTCAGGTAAGGCTGATAAGTTGTTTGCTCTCAGAGGTGCAGAGGAAGACACTGTCATTATTTCTGAGGGGCATTTGCCAGCCACACCTGAGAATATGCTTGCAGGCTCACAATTTGCATAGTGGAAGAGTCTTCACTGTGGCCATGAGTGCACATGGTCCAGGATTTCTTCCCAGCTTTGTGTGCACAGATTGCCTTCAAGCAAGATTGAAGTGCATTTCAAGTGAGCATTCAAGTGAGCCCATTGCATTTTAGAGAGCTCAGATCTTGTTGCTGAGAGCTTCATAATTCTGATAAAGCCTCATGGGTGGTATTTTGTGCTTAGATAATATAAATGTGCTGGTATGGTGTACAGTTTTTTGTTTGTTTTTTTTTTCCTACAGAAAATCTGGAGTTTGGTTTTGATCTGCAGTAGGAATACTATTTGCATTGATAATCTAATTAATGTTAATCACCCTCAGTTAAATTCAACTGTCTGGTAGGAAAGCACTGCTGACAGTGGCTTTGCTTCCCCTCAATCTCTTTTTCCCCATCCTCCTCGTTTCGATCAATCCAACACCCTTGAGCATCAGACTTCTGTGACCTGTGGTCCTGTAGTTCAACTGGATCTACTTGCAAAACAAACTGCCTTCAAAAATTTGACACCAGAGATTTTCTCAGAGTTCATATTTGATATCCAAATGTCATATATGAGCATCCCCCTTCAACACCTACAGAGCCCCCATGCATCACATCACTGTCACTGGGGGATCCTTGATGCTATTATAACACAAATAATAACACTTTGCTGATTAGGACATGAACTGATAGCTTCAGGGGCCATCAGAAACAAAGTGGACAGAGTTAAATTAAAGAGGCACAATTAAAAATTCACATGAACTTTCTTTGATAACACGAGATAGAGAACAATAGTGCTGCATTCATTTGCTGCATGTCCTCAGCTTCTTTTGCAGTCACCCCTTCTTTTTTTGCACTTAGACTATTTTTATTTATAAATATATATATTAGCTGTTACCTAATAACGTGCCATTCATCCAAAATGTTTCAGCTTCCCAGTCACTGCTGTATTTGACTACATTGCAGTATGGTACTAGCCTCCTCAGTCTGACCCGGAAAGAGTAGCACTTCCTTGGATCAAAGCCTTGCTCTCCAACACTGCAGCACCTAGAAGTTCTGGACTGAGAAAGAAGTTTTATGATTATTAATTCTGGTTTTCAAGACAGTGCTTCGAAGTGCTGCTCTCAGTCATGATCACAGCTAGGACAAGGGATAGGCCAATGCAAAACCTCAGAACCAAATATTAACTTCTCTGAGTTTTGAGGAATTCAGTTTCTTGATTGACTTTTGACTATTCATATCCTTTCCTTGTTGTATGGTATTGAGCTGAGGGTCCTTAAAATCATTGTATACTGCACTATGCTACAGTTGCATATTTACAATACACAAAGACACTCCAATCCACAAAATATTTACAAGTTAAATTTGAGAATAGAAAGGTTTAAGTTAGTGAAATAATAATAATATTTGTAAATACTTAATAGCTAATTTGAGAAGAAATAAAAATCCCATGTAATTTATTTTTTATATACTATTTCAATAGTTTTTATTTTTTTTTTTGTCTTTCTTCTTTTCACTAATCTGTTTTCTGTTTCTATCTTTCCAAATTCCTTTATTCTGAATGTATGCTTTTCCCTTAGATTTCTCTCAGTTCTTAGGTAACTGCCTTTAACTTGTAAATTATTTCTGGCATGGCAGAGACCCAGGGTTCTAAAAATCTAGATGTTTTCTTCTAGAAGCTATATTTGAAAATATAGGATGTGAGAAAATTTGGAAACAACTGTATTTTATATTCTATGGATATGCTACTTCCAGCTCCTTCTACTGTTGATTAAAAATGTGATGTCCAACTGCTTTCAGTGTTGATTAAAAATGTGACATACAACTCACTTGCCACTCTTTGTCAAACTTGCTTTTGTACTGAAGCTCAAGTCTCAAGCACCATGCATTTCTCTCTGGTTTATTACAGCTTACAGTAACAGTGTCCTCTTCCCAGAAGAAGGTCACATTTTCTGGTGGACTGGGCTTTACTAAGAAGAAGAGAAACAAATTTTGCTATGGCATCCTAAAAAGCACTTTGCAGTTAAAATAAAATAACTGCATAAATAAAATTTTTTCCTTCCTTGGCTCAATATTTCACTGAGTAGTAAGAGGAAAAGGTTGATTTTCTTCTTGGAGGTTCTGCTTTTGCAGCTGACCTCCCTATTAAACATCAAAATGGAGCATGACACCATGACACTGTTCACCATTTGAGATGCCACATTCAAAGGCAGTAACTCATGTCAGGAACCCATTGTAGCTACTTAAAGAAAGGATTTTGGTCTCCTCACACTCCCTGCAATCCAGACAAAGAAACAAGCTTCCTCTTGGGAAATGAAGTGACAAATTCAGTACTACAAAACCTCCAAGAGAGACTTTTGCAGTTGCTGGAGGTTATGTGGGACATGATGGGGTATCTGCAAAACCCCTGGGCTATCTATGCACAGCTGAATCTGCCCCTCACTGTTTTCAGAGGGTCTGAAGACAACTCCATGGCTTGACCTACGCAGCTGGTAAGTCTTCAGCAGTGTGAAATAAAGGGCTGAAAAGAGTGCTACCTGATTTCTCAATCCTTCTAGTTGCCTTTTTGTATCATGAAAACTCTGCCTTCCTAATTTAAAGACTTCAGTCTGATCCTTGATATTTGTCCTTTGTTACCTAAAAATTTTGAAATTAATTTTGTTATTGGTGGCTGTTTAATAGTGAAAATTTGAGGACCATGCTGCAGTTTTCCATAATTTAACAGCTATTGGTAAAATTAGGAGATATAAAAGTATTCTCAAAGTTTGATTCCTTGACAGGTTTTGTTTAATCCCTTTTGCTAAAACATTATCATTAAATTTGAAATATATTATGTTTTTCAGATAATTCTCCACTGTATATCTCTTGTGTGATTTCTATTAGAAAAAAATCCCTACTTTTAATGATATAGTTATGTAAAATTCCAGAAGCTTACATATTTAGTATTTTCATTTGGATTTTGAAACTGTATTTTGGGACAAATCTGACTGTCTTATGTTATCTCATTTGATTGCAGCTGCACACAAGCCTATGTAACTGCAGGGAAGTAAAATCAGCATGAAATAACTGTAGTTTTGTTTTGACGTGCACACTACACTAATAATATTTTATATGCCATATAACAGATTTCTTCTCAAACATAGAGAACTGGAAAATCTGCCAAAGTAGTCATGATTTTTCATACTTACTGTAAAAATCAGCTTTTAATTTTTTAAAAAAAAGCTCTTCACTTCCATTGCTGTTCCTGATAGAAATGGCAAGGGTAGGTCCTTCTGTCTTAAAAAGACATCCAGAATTATAATCTTGATCCAATAAATAGGTGGTACATGGCTTCCAAACTTTGTGCTTGCCTTCACTAAATCTGTAAATGAAATAATACTGGTAAATGGAAAACTTAACAATTGAAACAATTAATTAAATTTTTTACTGCTCTTTCTTTTATATTTCTTTTTTTATCTTTTCAAATGCTACATCGAGGAAAGTCTGAGCATGGTTTTACTTGAAGTGACAAATTTCACAGTTCTGTGAGGAAATTCATCACCCAAACTTCACCCAAATTCCAGCCTTGGGTTTTGATGCAGTCTGAAGTAATCAAGTTTCATTCATGTTGTTGTTTTCCAATAAGAGAGTGACTTGCTCAAACAGATGCTCTCATGATCCTGTTTTCAGGACTGTACTGTGAAAAGTTCTTCCATGGATACAACTCAGAAAGAAAAGATAAGTACTATGATTGTCTTGAACTAAAATATTACACTTCTGTTAGTCAGTAATGATGGCAGTTAATAAGGAAAATACACACACCTATGTGGAAAAAACACTTTCAGCGGTGTAATTAGCCTTAGCATTTAGCACAATGATGGAAGAGGGACAAATCTTTCCTATCATGTCTGTTGTGACTGATTACTCACCAGGTTTATTGATTTGTACACTTCTGTAGGTTGTGAGTATAAACAGGTTTAATGCTGGATATTAACAAATGTTAGAAGCATTTCTAGTTCACAGAAGACTCAAATGGACTTTAAGATTTCATTCTCCCTAAGTAAATCCTTTAACAAGAGAGGAATAGGCACTGACAATACTCACGTGTAAAAAAATGACACATTCTCATTATGGAAAAGCTCTCTTGCTGCCCATGTGATCTGCATCTTCTCATTGTTGAAGTTGATGATTGTGGTGTTGATGGCATTTTTCTCACCTGCTCAGGACATTTACAGAGAATACCATTTCAGGAGTGCGTATGAAAAGCGTCCCTTGACATTAGTAGGCAGTCAGTATTTCTAAGATATGTGTGCAATAGGCTCAGATGATCATAAAGTCAGAAGACATAAGAACATCCAAAGGAAACTCTACAACTCTATTTCCAACAACGAAATAGAGTAGAATAGCTTAGAGAGGTTTGAAATTAGAATTTCAAAATAATGAAATTAAGGCATGCACAGTGACATGAGAAAGAGATTTGGACACATGTGGTCCTGGGACCAAAAAGTGTAGAGTGGCCCCATTGAGGCACTGAATAAGGCCTATACCTCGAGGACAACTTTCCCCAGAATACCTGCTGAGGAAAACTGTTTGGGAACTAACACTACAGGGAATGTCTGTGCAAACTGTCAGATGTTGGCTGTAAGAAACAAGGAACTAACACAGGAAATGCAGACCAGTCAAGACCCACAGGAACACAGAGCAGATCAGCACAAGTAGATGTGTTGCATATTTGATGCCCATTCCACCCTAAATACAAGAACAACCATTTAACATCCTTTGACTGCACACAGATATTATTTCCTCTCTGATCATCTCGTTACTGTTCTTGCTAGGGACACAGGATTCCACAATCAGACACTGAAGATAAACCTGACATTGAAGAAATGGATAAATTAAGAAAGCAGAAGGATTAGAAATCTATTCTATATTAAAAAAAAATGTATTTTGCATTCTATAAGATGTGAAATTGAGTTTACTTGAGTGAATAAAGAGGAAGAAAATATATCAGCAAGAAACAATTTGAAGGTAAAATTTTCAGACTTCTCTGTCCAGCTGTGAAGTGTCTAACACTAAAAATCTTTGTTGGAATATTCCTGTCTAGGAGAATAGAAGATTTTAGCTTTGATTGCTGTGTTCATTTTATGCTACTCTGGACTTTTGAAGGGGTTTAAAATTTTAAAATATTTCTTTATGAGCTATTTATCATATCCAGCCATTCTGATTACTTCATGGGAATCAAGAATAACTATTCTCATGGTTGCTATTTGTTGCTCTGTAATCAACATGAAGAATGTGAGACGTGGGTTCGAGTAAGAATTTTGCCTATTTTCATGCCTGTATCTGTGTCTTTGTGCTTTATGACTACTCTAATTAGAATATTTTTGTGGAAGTGTTTTTGTACTGTAACACATAGTCTTGTCAAAACCATTCAAGGCAGTTATGACAAAAATCCAGGACACACTGGGCCTGTACCTTCAGGTTTCAGCTATGTGAGTCATGGAGCTGTGGAAAAAAGATTATGCTCTTATTCATGAAAAGGACTTGAAACTACCTCCTCCATCTTTTACCTCATGCATGCAAGCTTGTTTTGTATTGTTTTCTCAAAGAGAAAATCTTGTTTACATGCTGAGGCAATACCAGAAGTGAAAAATCTTAAAAAGTGTAATAAAGTGGAGTTTATCCAGCCAGTTCTACCTACCTCTGTTGCAAAAAAGTACCCACAAAGACTTCAAGCTCTTTGTAATTCCCTTCTGCGGGTCTAAGAGATGATCTTTTACTAAAGCCACTAAGAAATATGCAGGCAAAGTGCCCAATAGTGGATACTTGGTCTGTGATTGCATTAACACATTTTAATTTTTGTGGACTACTTTAGCATGGTTGTGCTGTGCAGTACATAGTGTAAGTGAAATCCTTTACTTCTTGGACTTCTATTTTCTATAAAATAAAATATAAAAGTAGTTTAATGTATATTTAATGTGTATTAAGTGAGTAATTGCATGTTCTCCATTCTTATTTAAAACAGACATCATAAAAAATCCTGAGATATTTAAAATATATACTTCCTACTTTTGGATAATTAGTCTGATTGCCTGTATTTTCACTTTGAGAAAGTGATCATGCTTCTAATGATCATGCCACTACTGATCATGCTTCAATTTTGAAAATAAGAGCAGGAAGAATACTTGATTTCTTAATTACATATTTTCAAGGGTAATTAATTTCAAAATTAATTTCTGATGTTGTTTCTATGTGTACAATAGTTGGGAACAATGGCAGAAAGAAAAACACTCTTTGTAGGGCCTATTTTTGAATCTTCCACTAGACCAGGCTGCTCAGAGCTCCATCCAACTTGGCCTCAAACAATTCCAAGGATGGGGCATCCACAACTTCTTTGTGCAACCTGTTCCAATGCTTCACAACCCTCACAGTAAAGAATGTTTTCTTAATATCTAATCTAAATCTAGTGTTTAATTTTAAAGCCATTGCCCCTTTTCCTGTCACTGCAGCCCCTTACAGAAAGTCCCTTTCCATCACAGTTGATCTGAGGTCTTCAGTCAACTTGGTCACAAGGGCTGTACAGGTACAGAAAAAAAGAATAGGAAAAAAGGAGCTTATAACATAAATACAGAACACCGTAACAGAGGCAAGGAGAGGAAAAGCTTGTTTTAAATATCTCCAAAAGGGAAAAACGGCAGTGCTAGGAGTTTCATCCCTCAAAGTTCAGGACGTTAAAACAATATTATAATGCTTATTCTTTGTGAATTGATTTTAACTTACTGGGCAGTACCAACAATTATTTTTTTTCTTTTTTTGAAAATTATATTTCTGGGGAAATTTCTAGAATTAAGATGGATAGCACTGGCTCATTAATTGTGAGAGAGAGCACACAGAAATTGCTTACCCAAAATTCTCTTACACATCTGACAATAAATGTGCTGACAAAATTAAGACTAATTTTGTCTCTCAAATATGTTATCTGTGCTTGGGAATCTCCTTGAATCTGTGACTATATATCCTACAACCTGCCAGCAGAGAAGTAAAGATTTGGCCAAGTGTTAATTCAGAGGTGAAGACTAAATCTTGGGTTTGGCAATGAACATTTTTTTTGTATGGCAAAGAATATCAGTTTGACTCCATTCCTGCAGTGATTTATCCATGGACCTGAGTAGTTAACTTCAGCAGGATTGGTCAGATTGTATCAACTTAATATCATAAATAAATATATCTAAATCAGAACCTTTTTCTGCAAAAAATCCCTACGTATTATGAATTAAAATGCTGGGATTTTAACATAAAAGTATAAACTCCAACAACTGCAGTTATTTATGTACTAAAATGGAAAGCAATATATTAAATTCTTTAACAATAAATAGAAAGTTTATTGAAATGGAATAGAAATTATGATAAACCATCTGGTGGTATATACATATTCTTTCCTGTGCTCTAATTTTAAAGAATTTCATAAGAAATCAGCTTCAACATAATTAAGTAGGTATGTAGGACAGAATCTTACCAATCTTTCATCATTAAAGACTTTGTTTTCCGAGCTTTAGTCAGAGAAATTTTCTTCTTTGCTTCCTAATTTCATGAGTTTTGAAGCCTTTTTGCATGTAGTTTGAGTTGTATTTTTTTGTAAATGTACGGTAGGTATTTGCATGTATCTTTTCAAATTATAACATGTATATTTTGCATAATTTAAATTTCAACATGAAGGCATGCATAACCTAAGTGAGTTTCTTTAAAGTTTAGATTAAACTGACACCAAATCCTCTGGGGATATATACAGTTTATCTGAAATATGTCTTTTTCTTTTTGATGATGTTTCCCTTGCCATCGACTGAAAAAATGTTTGGTTTTAAGTAAGTATACACCTATACTTCTGCAGGCAGGATAATTTTGTATCTTCTGTTAGTGGAAAGAGAATGAGAATAGAGGAGACCATTTCTCTCCCTCTGTTTTTGATGGAATCTTTTTGAATTCAGCTGTGACATCATAGATCACTTTCAGCTGATATGTCAGCTCTTCCACAGTAATTACTAATATTTAAAGCCTTCTAATTATGATCCTGGAGGCACACCATACACCAAAGCAACACATTCATAAGTATTCTTTCTATGATAATAATGGATAGATGAAAAGGTCAAAAATGTTTTGAGTAGGCAGTCCCTGGGCTAAAAGAGAGTAGCACAGCTTTCTGTCAGAGGATGACCTGGTGGTCTACCCAGGTATGCAGCATACTGTAGGACCAGTGCACGGGAGCAAGAGTTTCAGGGAGAATTATCCAAGCCTACACCTTCCTTAAAACCAGACAGGTTTTTACCAGAACTGGTAAAGTTCTGCACAAGACTTGAACCTCACCTAATTCTCCTCAGGACAGAGAAGAATGGAAAATACCACTACGGTGTGTGGAGAAAATAGTTCTACAGGGAAAAAAAAAAAAAATTCCTTGAGTAAAAAATTATGCAGATACAACCATGAGGAAGAATATGAGCAAGTTCTTTCCACTCCCATTCTATTTTTCAAAGTTTGTTGCTGAGAAAAAATACTACTGAAAGAGAACATGTAAAAAGGTTAAATGACATGGAACAAATTTTTAAAAAAAGAAAGAGAGAGCCAGAATATCAATCTTCAAAGATAACAGAATGAAACATGTATGTACTGGAACAGTTGCAACCTCATTGATGCATAACAAAGAAGAAAAACCACTTTTAATTTCCTTATACTGACGAAACCTGATAACTAACCACACAGTACACTGTACAGGAACTACTGGAGAACAAGACCCAGATCTGAACCTATAGTCTTTAGCTGCCCTTAGTACTACTGGTGGATGAAGGACAGTTTCATTTTTTTAACAGGAACAAATGTAGGCAGAAATGCCATTTGTGCACAAGACTGCTGAATTGAACACATGGGCCAGAGAATGACTAGAAAACATCTTTTCAAGAAGACAAAGCAAGTGAAAGTTTTTCATAGACATTTTGAGACAAGGTATAATTCTTATAGCATAATTCTTAGAATCCACCACACAGAGTGCTTTGGGGTTTTTCTCAGAAAATCACTGATCATTGTCAGGCATCCCAACACTGCATAGAATAAGAATCACAACTCTAATTTTTGAATTTTGTTCCACAGAGACATGCCATCAGCACTGCATGGCTGTAGATGATTGCTGTCTCAGGGCAGGGAAGTCACCTTCCTTCATAGGACAGCCAGTGACTCACAGGGACAATTAACCCTGGGGAATCAGGTGGTGGAGCATTATCAAAAATCATATTTACTATATGTTTAACAGAACAGAGAGCTGACTTAGAGGTTGATAGAATGAGACCATCAAGAATTTATTCTTCCTTATAAAATGAATGACAGGGAACTTGTGGGAAATTAATTAGAGTGAAGATTAGATTTTTGATGTAGGTGTTGAGCATTATGTTTGATTTCTCTAATGGCATTGCAGACAAATACCTAAAACAGAGATTTCTTAGGCAGCCAAACAATTGGTCTTTGATAATTTTGCTGAGTAATAGTATTTTTATCTTGATGTTTTCTCAGGAGCAAAGTACTGCTGATCTTTTCCCACAGTGTTCATTTTTTCAGAGTACTCAGTGCATATGTCTTACCTTGAATGTGTTTTATCCTTCTTCGTTCATTGAAGGCTAGTCTTTTTTGGCTGCAATCTACTCTGTTAGAAAACTTTCATAGAAATATGTTATTGTTTGTTTTTTTAGGAGAACATTTTCATTTCTGCTGGATATTAATTTTTGTTTGGGTCAATCTTCTAATCAAAAAAACACTGAACACATGAGGTAGAAAATAAACAGAAATATTGCTAGCTGATATATCAATTTCTAAATAAATATATGGGAATTTGAACTTACCAGAAGATTGTGACTGAGAAGCCACAAAGTTGCCCAGTGTGAAGATCATCAAATATGCTTGAAAGATGAGTCTCATGGTTAGAATGTTACAACAGACTGTGAAGAGATGAATAATCATAATCTCTGGATTTACTCTTTGATCACTTTATACCAGATGCTGGAGGGAAGTGGAGGAAATGACTACAGCAAATAAAAAAAATGGCTTATCTGTAGCTACCAACAAATCAGAAGTGCAGGGCCTTCTTTATACAATGTAAAAAAAAAAATTCTCAGAATATGAGTATCTCTTTTTCCAGCTTTATCTTTCTACAGCTGTATCAATCAGAGGAGACCATAGCCCTGCTGCAAATGAGGATGAGGTAGCTGTGCAGAGGTGTGACCACACAGAATCACAGAATCAATCACAGAGTCACAGAACAGGCAAGGCTGGAAGGGACCACAGTGGGTTGTCTGTTCTAATCTCCCTGCTCATCTCAGAGCACATGGCACAGGATTGTGTTCAGGTGATTCATGAATATCTCCAGTGAGGGGGACTCCACACCCTTTCTGGACAATCTGTTCCAGTGCTCTGTCACCGTCACAGTAAAGTTCTTCCTCATATTCAGGTAGAATTTTCTGAGCATCAGTTTCCACTCACTGCCTCTTGTCCTGTTGCTTGGCACCATCCCTTCAGATACTGACAGACATGGGTGAGGCCTCCTCTCAGCCATGTCTTCTCAAGGCTGAGCAGGCCCAGCTCTCTCTGCCTTTCCTGTTGAGATGCTCCAGTCGCCTTATCCTCTTTGTCACCCTCTGTTGGACCCTCTCCAGGAGATTAACATCTCTTGGGCCGGGAAGCCCAGAACTGCACACTCCAGGTGGGACCTCACCAGGGCTGAGTAGAGGGGCAGGATCACCTCCCTCGAGCTGCTGGTAACGCTCTTCCTTAGGCATCCCTGGACACCACTGGCCTTGGCCCCAGGGACGCACTGCTGGTCAGGGACAGCTTGTTGTCCACCAGGACCCCCAGGTCCTTCTCCTCAGAGCTGCTCCGCAGCAGGTCAGCCCCAGCCTGTGCTGGTGCCCAGGGTTATTCCTCCCCAGGTGCAGGACCCTGCATTTGCCTTTGCTGAATGCCAGATAGTTCTCTGAGCCTCTCTTCAAGCTGCCGAGGTCCTTCTGCAGAGCTGCACAGCCCTCTGGGGTATCGGCCACTCCTCCCGGCTTTGTGGCATCAGAAAACTTGTTGAGGAGATACTCTGCCCCTTCATCCAAGTCATTGACAAATCAGCTAAACAATATTTGGCCTAGTATTGAACCCTGGGGGGCACCACTAGCGACAGGCCTCCAACCAGACCCTGCACCATTGATTATGACCCTCTGGGATCTTCCATTCACACAGTTCTCAATTAGATCATTTTTTCCTAGCTGGTCTTGAGCTTTTTCTGTGCTTGCATCAGAAAATGTACAGTAACCTTCTTCTCATGCAGAGGGCTCCCTTGGTCAGATGATCAAGTGAGTCATGGTGCATGTTAAGTGCCCTGGGCACACACATTATGCTGCCTGAGACCCTTGAACTACATTTTGCTGCAAATTTCTCAAGACTAGAAGCTTGTCTGTCATACCTGGTACTAGGTATGGATGGCTGGGAGTACACCCAGAAGTGGTGCCATGAAGTTTTTTAGGCTTCTTTTCATTCCCCTTAGATCCCTACCTAAAATGTTCACTGTCCATTTTAACCCAGCAGCACTGTTTGTCCAATGAGACATTTTTCAGCTTAGTCACATCATCAAAATCTGCGTGTCCCAAGAAGACCCTTTTGGTCCCTGCTTTGATCAAGTTCCTCCAGGGAGTCATTAGTTCCTGGAACTAAAGTAACAAGCAACACAAAAGTCAAATACTAAACTAGGTCGTAGGTGATAGTTAATGGAAAGCTAATGTCACTCATGGTTTTCACAGTCAGCATTGCAAAAGTCAGTGAGATAAACAAAGGCAAAAGTCCAAATTCCTCTGGTTCCTCAGGACATGGCAACTTCCATGTGTCCTCATTTGGGTTAAAAACACATTTTTCTTCCAAAAAAAAAGAGTCTTATCTGTCCTTAGAGAAGATGTGAGTGTGATGGAGCCAAATTTGTCCCTTTTTGTTTTTCACCCAGGTAAAATACACCGGACTGCAGAGCCCCTAAGGTAGCTCATTGTTAGGAGAGAAGGGATAGAGGAAGATAACAAACAAAGAAAAGATATCTAAAATACCTTCTGGATTATAATAATTTTGATTTTGATACACTACATATAAAACAAGTTCAAATTCTCAAGCAAGAACACTACATTTTCACCTACCTTTTCCTTATGCCATGTATGCTTGTACCACAAGTAATTATCCCTCCCATCAGCCTTGTCTTCTTTTTCATGTACTGAGGTCAAACAAAAATAAGTTTAAAAAATAATCTCTCTTTTTACTACTTTGGAACCCAAACTGAGGGCTGAGGTCCTGGGGAATAAAAATGGCATCTGGGTCAAGCAAACTGATGTATAAAGCTGTGGCATTGTTGAGCTATTTTTGCTACTGCTGAGAGAAATATCAGATTTAGCACTAGGGGGATGTAGGGCTTTGGCACCTCCCACCTCCCCCCCCATGCAGGCAGATACTGGCCCAGAACCTGCCTTAGGTTCTGTTTACTGGAAGGCAGCTCTGATTACCTGATTTGATTTTTTTTTTTCTTGATCCTAGTCCATGAACTGAAAAGCTGCAATTGATACCATAAGATCTGTTCTCCTGGAGAACTTTTTCTGCCTGCCTGCAGGAGTGTGCTTGATTAACTTGTCCATGTCCTCTGGGTCATCACTCTCAAGAAGACAAGGACAGAGCATTGTCACAATGTGGCCCCTTTTTGTGGTTCACACGTAGTGCAGTGTTGGATTGTTTGGCCTGAGAAAACAAGATTCATCCTGCAACTTCATGCAGGAATAGGGAAAGCAAATGGTGAGGGTGAGCCAAAAAGTAGCAGCCAGGGCTTCTGATGCAGATTGCTGGAAGAGAAAATTCTTAGCAAGACACACAGAGGATGAGAACAATCCAAGTAATGTAAGCAAACTAAAATAAGCTCTTTTGACTACATTTTTAATTTTGGATCAAACTGCACAAACAGATCTTGGCACTCTGCCAGTTCCTCTACCCACAGCAGTAACTCTTGGGTGGCTGCACTTGCCAGCTGCAACTTTCAGCACCCTCACTAACTTTCATCAGTTTCCTTCCTCTCTTTTTATTCCCCTTTGTATAATTTCGTTGGTGATGTTAAATGGGTCTTGGATCACCACATAGTTCAGCAAAGCAAATTGTCCCAGTTTAGTTTTTTTCTTCACTTATAGCCAAAACAACCAAGAGTCTGTGAGTAATTTTCCTTTACTGTTACTTATTTATTCATGGCCTTGCTTACAGCCTCTACATAAAGCCTTTAAAAATAGCAAGATTATCTCTTTTTGCAGACCCCTTTTAATTTTTAACATTAACAGGTTGTGATTTCAGTGTGCTTTGAGTGAGTGGGATAAAGGGAACAATGAACCATTTATATAAAATAGTGAACCCCATCACTCCATGACAAATAAGTTCAGTCAACTTGAGACAGTGCAGCCCATTGTTGTGACAGGAGAACCTGATTCCCTGTTTTAATATGCTGCAAAACACATGTGTAAAGATCTCTACTGTATGCTTTGAACACATCTTCTACCTATGGGAAAAGACTAGGAGAGCAATCTTCAAATGCTCCTGGAATTTTTAAAATTCACACTCTTAAACAATGACTTCAAAAAGAGTCATTTCGTGGTCTGTCCTTGTATCATCATGGCTTGGCTTTTCATAGGTTTTTTTATGAATGACAGGAAGCAAGCGAAGGGAAAAAGCCAAGCAAAGATGGCAGGCAGACAGCATGGATGAGCAAAGAGCTACTATCCAAAATCAGACATGAAATGGATTCCACACACAAGAGGTGGAATCTGGTTGATCTTTCAGGGACAGGGTTAGAGAAGTCAAGGCCAGGATGGAGTTGAATCTTTTAAGGGATGTGAAGGGCAACAAGAAACAACCCACAACTGTATAAAGAGTAAAAGGAGGATTAAGGAAGACACGGACATGCTGCTGAATGAATCCCATGCTGTGCAGGGCCTTTGTCTACACAATGGAAGTTCTTCTCTTAGTTAATGTCTGGTACCAACATTGCTCCCATATAAATTTCAAATCCTTACTTAAAAGAATAAGCATGCTTGGTAATTACAAAAAAAAGAAAAAAAAAAAAGGTATCAATAGAAATGTTCCATCAACAACCAAAAAATGTAGTCTTTAAAAAATAGACCAGAATAGAACAAAAAAATTCAATTGGAAAGGACCTACCTAGTTAGAATGACCATCTAGTTTAACTGCCTGACCACTTCAGGGCCCACCAGAAATTACAACCTGGTATTAAGGGCATTGTCCAAATGCCTCTTAAACACTGACAAGTTTGGGCATTGACAAGCTCTTTGTAAGAATAGTCTGTTAAGTGTTGGACTTCCCTCTCAGTAAAGAAATATTTCTCAATGTCAACTTTGAACTTAAAGCAAAAAAAAACCAAAAAAACAAAACCAACAAATAAACAAAATCAATCAAAAAAAACACCAATAAAAATAAGAAATCTGTTAGCTGAAGTTAAACATCTTTTGTATAAATAAGAAACAAGCAAGAACCTCTACAAAACTAATAATTGAATAGTTGAAGTTATATAGCACTGAAATATAATTGAAAAAAATTAATGAGTAATATAAAACTTTTTTTTTTTTGGATGGGACTACCTGTTTCATTTAGAAAAAATCTTTCATTATTCCATTTAATGGCACATGTTCGTTTTTTTATTACATTGCTTTGTTAAATTTTATCCTTGTATGTATCCTTAAAAACGTCTGTAACAAGTAATATATTTTGTTCTTCAAGAATTGTGCTTTTGTTTTCTGGGGAAGAAAATAATGAAATTATAAGTTCAGGGATGCATCCTGAATTTTGAAAGTATTTTACATCAAATGGAAATCTGACAGTCATTTACTTTCTATTCTCTTTTCCCATCTATTTATGTCAATGTCACATGTTGTGTCCTTCAATTAAAAGTCAAAATGGCCAAAGTAAATTTTACCATACGGTCTATAAAACAATCTGTAGAAGACAGAGTAGTTGTGTACAAGTAAATTTATGAAGACCTTTTGATTGCATAGTCCTTAAGACTATATAAGATTAGGATTCTCATGATTTAATAGGCATGAATATACATTAATAATAAATAAGACCATATAATTACATAATTGCAGTTTTACAGTCCTTAATGCTAGGAAAGATTAGAGGCCAAATATAATTTCTGTGAGTTCCAGTTACTCTCCTTTGAAGAATTTTGCTGCTTCCATCTGCCATGATGGAGTACTTTGACCTATTTTTGAGATTTTCAATCCTCTGGCAAATTCCTTTTCAAAACACCCAGTACATCTGCCCTTGGTCTTTCCTGGTAAAAGGTGGGGCTCCTGTCATCCTGGAATAATTGCATTGCAGATGAGGGGCTTTATTCATGTTCCCTAAAATGGTAAATATGCTGAGAGGGATGCAATGGGAACTGATAATGAACATACATATATGGGAAAAAGATCTGACTTATTAAAGAATAAATAAGCTGTAATAGGCAGGAAACTATGGTGGATTACATGGGAAAAGATAACACCTAAATATTCATTTTGGAATACACTTCTGGAAGAAAACATATTTTACTAAAATCTAGGTACCTTTCCTACACCTAAATAAAAAAGTAAAACAGGAGACAACAAGAAACTTCACACTAGTCACTGGTGTTTCCATTACTAAAAAGAAAGAAAAAGTAATCCTTCTTTCTCCCACCATAGAGTCCTCACTTGTTGAGTGCATCGAGCAGGAGACCACATCAGGAATATGTCTGGGCATTATTTAATCTTTCTGAGTTTGAACTCCTTTGGAATACACCCAGCAAAACATACAAAGTGAAGTGGTGAAACACCTCTTAGAAATCACAGCATGAATGGAGAAGATCTGATGGTTAAATAATTGTTTCAAAACTGTATCATAGCCTCTCCCATAAGTTATTTACCAACTGGGGCAGCACTATGGAAATCCTGTCTTTCAAATCATGACAGAAATAGCACTGTTTCTGAAAATCAACTTTTATGTCCCACACACCATGCACTGACCTATCTACTGCAGAGATTCATGAATATCGCTGTCACCTTTTCAGCTCCTGGAGTACATAGTGGCATTCTGTTCTAATGTAGCAATCTCGTGTGACACCCGAGTCCAGTGAAAGATAAAATGTTAGAAAGGATATGGGAGGAAAAGAATAAGATTTGGTCTTGATTTGATTCTGTTTGAAGGGAATAGATACTGTCCCCAAGGGTGACATGTGAGGGATAAGACTGCAAGGAGAACAGGTGACAGCCAAAAAGGTTTTACCTGCAACATGTGCACCATCTCTAGGGCACAAAGAAGATGGGGCACCAGGCAGGCACTGATTTCATACTTATGTCCTCTGAAGGTGTTGAAGGCTCCTGCCCACACTGCTGAGTCCCAAATCCTCAGGAAACTCCATGAAACGCATGCTGGGATTTCCAGCTGGCTTCCCTCCCCCTCCTCCCCCGACTGCTGCAGACAGTGATGGGGAGGAGATAAGGATTCAGTTCAAGAGCTCTTCCGGAGGAGCATCTGCACATGCTGTTATATGGGAGATACTGAAAGTAAGATAAGGACATTAAGAATTATTTTTTCCGTACCACTTTTAGTTTCTTTTGAATGCAGTTACTTTCCTATATTATGACTAAATGCAGTTGGATTTTTCTGCTGTTGAGTGCCAAATTTAAGTGATTATTGAAGTAGATCCATTTAGCTGTTTACAACTATTTAGGATATTCATTGGAAAAGGACAAGTGACAGGCTGTTCCTACAGGCTTTTGTACAACTGCAGTCATGCAAGCTACAGCAGCAAACCAAGGCTCATAGCCTTTCAGAGAGATGTTAGCTTCAACATGCACTGACATAGCCTTGAAGAAAGCAAACACCATCAGATTTTACCCATTGCTGATATGCTGGTATTTCAGAAACTTGCCAGGTGGAGGGTGTGTTGAAACAGACTAAATGCTTTCCACACTTACTGTCTGTGCTCCAATTAACAGCAAAAACTTGTGGCATCTGGAAGAAAACATTTTATTGTTTTTAAAAAGAATTCAACAGTGTGAACTAATGCTAGACTGAGTAGTCAATAATCTCAGGATGTACTGAGATGACTGCAGATTCTTATCTATGAAAAACATTTTAATCCTTGGCTCAGGTATTTGTTTTGAAAGACAAAGGTACCATACTCATTTCATTCCTTGGTTTATTACATTGAATTCTATATTTTTTTTTAGGTAAGAAAAAGCTGCCCAGAAATTATAGCATGAAAAAAATCCATTCTTTTGAAACTACTGAGCAAGGAATTTTGGAAACATAGGATTTTAATTTTTGAACTGGACCTGATCTCTGTTGGTATTTTCTTATTGAGAGTTTTTATTTGCTTTCTCATATCATTACAGTTCTTATCCCACATGGACTTTGACTGAGAATCATCACTTTTCACTTCTAACATGCCTAAATTCAATCACAGAAAGATCTGCATAGCTGGTACTTGGAACTGAGCCCTGTGTACCTATGATACACCAAACAGTTCATTCTCATTTTCATAACAGATTAAGTCTTTCATAACTTTCTACTCCTGAAAACTCTGACATTCCACCACTGTTTTTGGCACTGTCCTAAAAATATTCCAGATTGCGATCACTGTTTAAATATATTTTAGTGCTCTTGAGTTTAATTCTTGGACAAAATATGATAAAATCAAAGATATTTTGAACAGTGTTCCCTTGACCTTGAAATCAGGTTTTGAATTAATCTAATTAAGATTAAAATCAGAAAATATTTTAGACCAGTCACAGGGCAGTGCAGGAATCAGAATATGAGAGCAGGGAACCATGAAGGAGAAATGTGCAGGGAACAGAATCTCCTTATGCTGCTGTTGCTCTCAGGAAGAAATGCACCTCAGTCACAGTGGTGGATTTGTACCCCTGATTGAATCTAGGAAATACAAACAGACCCTTTTGTGCAAACAGTGCAGTGTGCTGTACAAGAAGCATTTGCTACAGATGGCAATAATACTTAATTTTCCAGTGTGTTGAAGAGGAATGGGTTTTGCCAGAGTATAAGGCATGGGAAGAGCTTTTTAATGGTACTAAATCTTTGAAGGACCCTAAGAAGAGCTATAGATTAGCTGTTAAACTTTATCTAGAACGGGTTTGCTCTGAAGATTGTTATCTGCACTGAGCAGCAAGCAGGGAGCAGAGATCCCTGACCTTGCAGACCAAGGAGACACCCACAGCATGTCCTTTGAAAAGAGAAACAAAGCCTTCAAGTTTTGTTCTTGCTCTAGGAAGATTGTACTGTTTATTTTCTACACTTCTCCACCCAATTATTTTAGCATCAACTGTTGTGAATGTGCCCTCCAGAACAGGCATATTTCCACTTTAGCTCACCCTGTGTTTTACGAAGGGTGATTTCGATCTGACTAACAGCAAGTACTTTTCATGAAAGCCTGCTGTGATTCTTAAAACAAGCAGTCAAGGCACCCTAGCAAGTGCCCACCTCTCTGAAGCATTGCTTGAGGCTGTCCAGGAAAGAGCAGAGCTTCTTCTCTAGCAGCAGGCTGGTATGAGAGCCATCACTGCTGGGGGGATCAAGGGAAATCACATTTTCCAACAGCGAGTGATAGCTGGGAAAGCCTCCAGCATCTGGCAAGATAAATGCAAGCGGGTTTGGACTCTGATGGGTCTCAATGGGGCTTTAATAAATGAAAACTACTGAAAATTTGCCAGGTTTGATGTAAATTAACTAAAATATCAAAACTGAGGTTTTCTAATACTCTTGGAAGAAACATGAAACAATCACATTTTATAACGTACCCAAGAGACTGTCCCCTATATGTTAAAAAGAGAAACCTTTAAGGTGTCCTGAACTACACACCTGTCTTTCCATATTGTATCAACATCCTATTGCATCAGTTTTTTATTTGCAAACACACATAATAAAGCTATTTGTGTCTTGCAAGGACAAGGATATTCCCTTCCTTGAGGGAACACAAGCCAACTGTGAACCCTGGCTTTGGTCAATATTCCTACTGACCATTTCCTGCTGGATTATGGGGGCTGCATTCTGAGCCCTGTTTCTGTCCTTCAGCTCAGGGGCTGGCTGTCCTTAAATCTTACTGAGTTTTTCCTAAACTCAGTTCTGAGACTGAGTTCTTTCCTAATATTTTTATATTCTTGATTATGTGTGTCTGTGTGTGCACTCACAGACACATCTGTATGTATAGCTTCCACATAAATAAATGCATAAATACATGTGTAAACCTCTTCCATGACAGATTATTCCTATGTAGGAATATGAACATACTCATGCATCTTATTATATTACCCTGGGATGAATCAGACACTTATAGTTCAGATTTCTGGATCCAATGAAATCTGATTTCAAAAGTGATTTCAGTACACCCCTCAGAAAAATTGCATAATTAATATCCTCCACTGTCCTGAAGGACTGATATGGCAGTTAATCTGCCTTCCTGGCTCGCTCCCATCTGTGATGTGGGAGTGTTGAACACAACCAAATGTGTTGGTTTACATTTGTAAATTATATACACACAGCAAGCGGAAGAACTCTCATTGTGTCAGGAGTCGCTATCTATGCTCCAGTGCCTTCAGGTGATCATCTTTATACCATAGGCATCACAGACTGGACACAAAACTGGTATTTCTTCTTCAGGTTTGACCAGATGGGAAGCAGTAGCTGACAAGAGTCCTGAGTGTGCCAGAGGAGGTCTCAGGGAGGCTGTGCCTCTGTCCAGTGGTCCTTGAGACCTCAGCCAGTGTGGGGTCAGGAGCAGCTCTGCGAGGGCAACAGCTCCAGCTCTGCGCTCGGGCTTCAAACTCAGCCTCTTCCACGGGAGGACACAGCCATGTGAACACACTTTCGAGTGTGAGAAGGGGGATGCAGTATGTGGGGATAAAGTCCTCCACAAACTCCTCAAGGGAACAGAATCTATTTAAGTTAACACTCAGCTGTCACTGCTTAAGATGTTGGACTAATGAGTAGCAACTTCATGGATCTCAAGTGTGGATGCTCTGGGGAATACAGGGAAATAAGATGGCTCTGAATGCCTGAAAAGTTGAAAACCAGATAAATTTTTTAAATCAGCATTTGATTTCATGCAGAGCTGAGCTGAAAAGGGTGAAACAGCCAGGCACAGGCATTGAAAAAGCAGAACCAGCTCCAGCTCTTCTATTTTAGCAACACCAGCAAAGCCACAGTTATCTGTATTTCACCTTGTTAAATTACTCTAGTGCTCTGTATTGTCCTGTATTTTATTTCAGAATTAAATGAAGCACAGCTTCCTTTAATTCTTTCCATCAATAAGGGGTTCAATCTTTTTTAAAAAATTTATTATAGATATTAAATTAGCAAACAAAATTCATGCATAAAACATTATTTAAACTTATACATATTAAATTTTAAAGCATTTAAATCACCACCTGTAATGTTTTCAAAAATTAAATTCTCCAAAGTTCTGATTTCATTCAATGAAAAAATTAAATTATAATGACAATAACAGACTTAAATGTTTTTTATTAAAAGAGATAGAAATAAAAATGTCAGTTGTTGTGAGGGCCTAATACATAGTCCTCAAACATATCACCTCTGTTTAGAGAAAACTTTCCTTTGCAGAGGGTAGCCATGCCTGGATTAAAACAGTGCAGCCTTTGCTTATTGAAAATGTTGGGCTTCTTTGAACAGACATGGAAGTACACAAGCACCATTTAGCTGCCACAGGAGGACTGCAGGAATTATTCATGGGAATAATTAACAATCTCCTACAGACCTGATTACAGTGAGCTAATGAAAGCAATAATAAACAAACAAAAGTAAATGCACAAGAATGCAGAATAGCACCACAGAAGGAAAACATTTTTAAGGGTGAAAGAAAAGGATTATTGTTTTAGAAACTTATGTTGTGCCTCTGTTTTGCATTTGAGTTTCAAATGTCTTCCAACATATACTCATGATTTCATGCATAATCGGTGTGACATGAAATTACAGTGACTGCTGATGCAAATGAGGTAATTGTGCATGCCAATTATGTGTAATATGCCTGTTGCCTTGTTTAAATAAGCAATTACAGAATTTATAGAGACAAGCATGTTAACTAGGAATGCATATTAGGCACAAAATTACCACCACTTAATTCAGAAAATCAGGCAAAGTAGAATTTAGCTGGGGGAATGGTTATGAATCTTGGCATTTTTCCTAGGCATAAAATTTTAGTTTCATTATATTAACTTCTTGCACTTATACCAGCCCATGCCCCAAAGTGATTAAGAAAATAAATAAGCTCAGTAAAATTAGACACAATGCCAAGCTAAGTGTATGAATGGTCATTCCAATTACCTTGGCACTCCTCAAATTTTCATGCAAATATTGTGGAAGCAGAGTTAGCTGTGAAGAGCTTTTAACTTTCTGCGGAGCTGTGGTTGCACCACTGGTAGATTTAACAGTCCCACAGAGGGGGGAATGAAGAGCCAACACACAACAACCAGATTTTTAACCAGAGCAATGCATGATGCTTTTCACCTTTGGATGCTTGGCATTCTTAAATTGCCATTTTTACACTGGGCCTGAGATGTGCTGTCAGAAAACCCCACAATGTCACTCACAGAGTCGGGATCACTTCTGGATCATCCAGAATCTTTCTGAGTACTTTGCCATTGGCTAATCCAGATAGATTCATCAGTGACTTCTAACTCTCAATATGTCACACATATCTAAAACCTCAATTCTCTTATAGCATTTGTTGCAAGTGAAGCCATAATATGCATTTGTCAACTTGAAAAGCAAAAGCTTGTACTTAATTTTTCCTGGTCGTTTTTTATTTTTTGTAGTATCAATTCTAATGAAGTGTTGATTACTCTAATACAAAGATATCAATATAAAGAGAAAATTCAGAAAAACATATTTTATACTTTGTAACCTATTTCTAGATAATTTTTAAATGGGTGTTTCACATTATTTTCAGAATGCAAACAAGATATTTTATAAACATTTATATCTATTCCAAGTGATAAAATAAATAACTTAGTACTCTTTAAAGAACCCTCAAATGAAGGCCACAGAACTGGCAAAATATCTCTTCCAGACCCAATATCACAAATTTGTTTTTTCCCCACTGAGGATATATCGTTCCTTTCAATGGAGCTGTTTGCATGTGTACCAGTCATGAGGATAAAGTATTTAGGAAATTGCCCAGAGGTCCAGATTATAGCTGAATTATTTCAGCTCTTGGAAGTTTATATTTTTTGTGTTTATAAAACCAAGAGAATATGTTGGCAAAACCAAGTCCTTGGATTATCTAACAAAGTGTATGGATTTGAGATCAACCCTTTAACCCCCATGGAAATCTCAGCAGAAACCTGAAGTATATCACCTAAACTGTCCTTTTGGTCCCTGGTGTTGACACCGTAGACTCCAACATTTCAGCACCAGAGATTCATGTTGCATAATTATATTTTTAATACTGGCGGTCTTGCAAAGGTATGGAAACAATCTATTTCTCTCTCTTAAAACAAAGGAAACCAAAACAAAATCCTAAAACTCCCTATCACTCCTCTTCTTTCCCCTTGCCTCCCTTCCCCTGTCCTTCAGTGAAAACATGGTGGGCCTGATCAAGCCAAATTCTAATTTCATTTGTATGCAAAGTCACCCTGTCTTACAATTGGTTCAGAAAATGCTAATCATCTGCTTTGAGTTTCTCCAAGAGTCAGTCTATTTTATTCATTCAAGTCCATACTTAAAAATCCGTTCCTTCTCTGTGTGGCAAGATTTAAGACCTTATCACTTCCTCCCGTCTGTTCATTACAACATTCTCATGAGCATACATTAAACTCACAGCAATTTTTTGCAGTCTCTGTGAAGCCTCAGTACCCCTGTGTTCACTTCAAGTTTGTAAAAGGTTTCAGTGTTTAAAACCTTCTCTGTGATTTTTTCCAGGTCTGTGAGTTCCCCTTTCTTAACAAACCTTTTGTCACTACATATTTCAGCATAGACTTAAAAAATAGTATTTTTAGCATTAAAATATTCCTGTTTAAAATGTCAATATGACACATCTTTTTTTTGTGGGCAACTGTTACTTTTTTACTTTTGTTGTAGAAAAAATTATGAAATCTACTTTTTTTTTTTTTTTTTTTTTTGGAAAGTTGCATTGTTGTGGTTTTCACAAAGAGAGAAATGCTTCAAAGCAGAAAGTTTAGCTGAAATCAGATCTTTCTGAACACTGAAAAGTGCCACTCTGGTAAGTGTGTATACACAGTATATAGTGTTTGGGTTTGTCTTTTTGGCAGCTTTTCCAGACTGGGTTTTGTATAGAGAGGTTCAGGCATCTATGTTTACCCAGCAGTGTTGCCTTCATAAACAAATGCAAGAATAACACATAAACATCTGCGTCTCATTTGTTGAAGAGCTATGATTAGAGTTGTTTTTATCTACGTCATATTTTAATTAGTTTTGTGTTTCTAGAAAGCAAAACTTAGTGTAATAGACCAGCAATAATTGAAATTTTTAGTGTAATATGCCTCAGTGTCATGAGGTTTCAAAAACCCCAGACTTTTGTTTTACATAGTATTGGATGATGCAGAATTATGTTGATTCATGTCAGTCTTGTGGTGTTTTACAACTTCTTTCATCTGTTCTCAAGTGAACCCACATAGGAAAGAGTGTTTGAACGTAAGACTGGAAAGTTAACTTCATGCATTCCATGTTACCTTTAGTTTGTATTTTGAACTAATAAATCCCAACCAACTGTAACCTGAATTGTCTCTCTTTGTTTCAGCCCACGGTGTCAAAATGCAACATTTCCAGAAGATTAAAACTGTGATGAAAATTCACTACCAGAACTTTTTTTTTGTATATTCAGTCTTGCATTGTGGGGAGGAGTGGGCTACGTAGTAATCCTATATATTTTTTAAAAGTCTATACTGGAATTCAGAATTTGTATTTTATGACTATAGGTTTAATTACAATTTTTTAAATGTGTGTGTTTCATTTAATAAGATTTTGTTTCTCTGTTTTATTTTTTTCTGGTGCTGATTAGAGATGAATTTCTAGTACAGAGGAAAGTCCTCACATCTACCCACAAAGACTTTCTAAGAAGTCCCATGTCCTATTCATCCAAATTTTGGGGTCCCCCTAAAAATTATTCCATCTCAATTGTACTAGTTTGAAACTGCAACCCAGGACATCAATACTCAACAGATGGTGCTGGACACTTTGTGAGAGCTTTCTATCCTGCCTGCCATTATCTTAGTCCAATATAGCAGAAAGGGATATAATGGCCTGGGGAGAGTTTGGGTTCTCTACAGCTGTGGAACTGTGTAGTGGCAAAGAAAACAGGGTGATAAGTGGACATTTAATGATACTGCCTTGTGCTGAGCAAATGGCTGCCCACCATCAACTAGCTAAATATGTTTCTACTCCCTCAGGTCCCAGTTTACCTGTAGTTCTGAAAAATCATATCAGAAACTCAAATTTCAGAAGGTACTTGTTCTGTTACTCTTAGGTTATTTGTGCTGCAAGTAGTACTGAGTATTAGAGCAGATCTGGAGGGAAGCACTGTTCAGGTGGGGAGGCATGAGTCAAGTGAACTATTTATATACTCCATAGGTGATCCTGCAGTAAACAGGATGGAGATGCCATCCATCCCTCTGAAGATCTAGCAATCCTCTGTCTTCAGGGAAGATAATTCTGCATCCAGGAATGAGATCCATGGTGTTCATCTTTTGTTTTCTGAATTAATAGTAACATATTCTCATGCCTTTTAATGACTGACTACAGTGAGGATTACCTGAATCTTGAAGGGCAAGGATAAAGAAATAGTCAAAGCAAGGCAATATCTTAGGCCACTGTGTCTAGGTAGAGTCTTTGTCCATCTTTTCACAAATGCCACTTTTTTTTTTGTGATGGAGGGGGATACTTCAGCCTGGAAATTTTCTTGCTTTGTTATCCTCAGATCTAGCTTCTGTGTCTAGTGAGTGCTGAGAAGAACTGTCAGTACAAAACTAACTGGAAATGAGCACAAAACAATATTCTTAAATGGGTAAATCTGCTTAAAGAAGGAAGGAGATAGCCAGTCTCTACATTCTTTTGCACTAGTAACATCTTGGGTTTTTTTCTCAATAGCTCCCATTTTATTTCCTCTGTGAGTTGTTTTAAAAAGGTAGCAGGGGTCCTTCTCAGAATTGCAGCAAATATAATTGAATTTCAGATGTTGTTTTCAAACAAACAAACCATAGAAAAGTTGAGGATGGGGAAATATAATTGAAGTTTTCTAAAATGCTCTTGCACAGGCAAACACATGTTTTGAGTTAAGTTGAGCTCATTTCTGGTAACAATATTAACTTTCTGATGGCCATGACCAGCAGGCATATGGAGAATGGAGGATGGCAGTCTTTACCAAATTAGATCTGAAGAGGAAGAACATGTATTTAGGGTCATTTTCTTCCTTAGTATTTTTTCAGAAGGAAATCTGGAAAGGGCAAGTAGAGGGCTCATGGAAAGATCATATTTTTTGGAACTAGAAAGAAGGATTCTGCTTTTGTTAAAAAACACCTTTTCAAGATTATACTTTCTATTTACTTTTGTTTAAAATATGGTACTTGTATGGAAAATCAGGCTGAAAATTTCTGCCTGCTTTTCCCAAAAATTTTCTCTTTTGATTTGGTATTTGGGTCTGACAGAGTTCCCTGTGCACATGAAAGGAAGCAAAGTAGTTTCTATGCTACATTGATATTTCAGAATTAAATAGCTGTATTCCATTGTTTTCTTTTTTGAAACCTATTCCTCTACAGAGAATTTACTGAATCCATGGATGACTGCAAGGAAATGCTGTTTGACACAACCCTTTTCCCAACCCCAGTCCTATACTGTAGAAGATGCTTCTGTGATGTGGAGTAGTCATAAAAACTACTCCAAAGTTGTGGAGATTCTAACTAAAAAGGGCCTCCTGGGATCACACACTCACAAAAGGTTGCAATGTCACATGTCTATCAGTTTGCATTGCCAGTTAAAAGCACTCCTAAAGCTAAGAAGTACTACCAAGTTCTATCTTTAAGAGATGTAGAAACAGTAACTACAGGCTTCACACCTCTGCCGCTAGTCTGCCCCTCTCATATAAATACATTTGTTGCTTTAACTGAGCAGCTTTGGGAGCAGAGGCTTTCTTGGTTCACTCATGTGACAAGAGGATCAAAGTTCACAGATAAGGAAGGGTCAGGCTGAATGCTCAACGTGTTTCAGCACAGGCGTTGATTCCCCGCTCTCCTGCATGAGTGGAAAACAATACTAGAATGGAATTGCTTTGGTTTTTTCTTACTTTACCCTGGTGTAAATTGTGGCCTTTGCAAGTGTGAGCCTGAAAAGTGGAATTTTTGTTTTTCTCCCAATCCTTCAGTTATCAAGCATGAAACTACAAAAGAGAATATTTTCATCACTCTTTTGCTGAATAAAGAAGTCCACCTTACACTGCAAGGAAAGCTGTGGGTGGCCGCAGCCCATCTCCACCACCCCTCTCACCATGGATAGCAAACATATTGTCAGTCAGGCTCAAGATCTATCTCAGTTCGGTGTTGAAATATAGCCATAAATTAGGGATGAATACATTCAGATTAGTAGGGATGATAAATTGGACAATAAGAAATGAAACTAATAAATTCTTCTGAAATCAATGTCACATTAAGAAAGAGAAGCAAAATTTAGTGACATATAGTACAAACTACTTACAGGATAAAAAAAAACAGATTGAGAACTTCTCTTACCTCCAATTATCTCCCCTATCAATTGGAAAAACAGAGAAAGCAGAACATCTTGAGCAAGTTTAAAGTTTTGTTTTGAATAAAATGGATTCTGTCTGTTCCACATTCATGCTCAGGCAGCACTTTGCTTTACAAGGAGAAAGGAAGAAGGTAGAGGGGGGAGTCAAAACAAGAAATGTTGCCCACCTCAAACCAACTGATCATCCAGCTGGCATACCTGGAAAGGCCAAGGGAAAGATGTAAAAAATGCAGCATACAACCTCCTCCTCTCAGGCTAAGAACAAAAACCTATCCCAGTCAAAAACAGGAGAGTAGCTCAGTGGCTTGTTGGGTTACAGAAGTGCGTTTGACAGTTCCTGATGAATTAAGACTTACTGTACGAGATTGTTCAATCACCTTTGGAACCCATGTCCATCAACATTCATAGGGCTCCTTGGAAAAAGTTTTTAATGATTAACAATGCATGTTGTGGAGGAGAAGTGTCTGATTTGCTTAGCTTATAGACAGTTCTTTAGTTTATAAACCAGTATAACCATCCTTCCATTTACTCTGTTCCAGGCCAAAGGATCCTAGGCCACATAGTTCTTTCTCAGGTGTGAGCTGCTTCACACCTCTTATTTCTGTTGCCTTTCACTTTCTAGATGTATTTTATCCTTCTAGGTTGGACAAACAAACCTGCAGGCAGTTTTTGGGCCACTGTTACACCCTGAAGTTTTACAGTGTTATTGCAATATATTCTGGTTTGCTCTTTTTTACTTCAGAATTCTTCAAAACTAGAAAATAAAGCATACCCATACAACTACATCAGAAAAAAAGTAGAGACCATCAGTTTGTCTTGACAGGATGTTTGTGTTGTGATTCAACAAATCAAATTTCTGCTTTATATCACGTATTATCTGGCTTTGGGGAAAAAAGAAAAAAATAAAGCAACAAAACAGAAACAAAACCCCAGACAACCAACCCCTTGCCAGATAACAAAAACAAATGCATTTTAATCTTTTCTACTGTGTGATTCTGCATTATTTAAGCATAATTTGCTTCAAGAGCTTCATATTTGTTTTGAAATAGTTCCCACTTGTACAGTAATACTGGCTTTTTAAGCCAAGAAAAATATATCTTCATTCTGATGTCATGCTCAGGTGGCACCTACCTCTCCCTCCTTCTGTGGATGAGACTGGACTCTGATATCAGTTTCTACCTTGCTGAGCTGGACAGCCAAACTTTCTGCAAGAACTGTATGTACTTCCCAGTGTTTCAATGGAATAAAGAAATTCCATGTGCCCAGAGAGAACTTTGAATTTTCAATTTATTTGAGAGCAAGGTTGGTTTGCCCCCATAAAGATTTCATAATTTTTTGATTTCAATCCAGCACAAGTGTAAAAATTATATTTTAATGATAGAGCTGAACATCCTTAGGTTGTAGGCAACACAGTAATGAGCTACATGCTTTTTCAAGCAGCTATTTAACAAACAATAACAAAATGTTATTTCCAAACAGTTCAGTGTTTATCTCATTTGGTTTCCTTGACAATTTCCTGATTTTAGACGCTCTGCAAAACAGTTGATTTTGTTTTTCAGTGAGCCCTTTCAGTCAGTGTCACTTAAGGAAAGACCTTATACAGAGAAAATAAAAAAAAAAAATCAGTGAATTCTTTTATTCTTTACTAATTACAAAAATAAAATTTAGTCTTCAAAGCTATGAAACATACCAATCAGCTCATTAGCTGAAGATTGCTTAGTATGCATGAGACAGATTTAATTGAGTTAAATAACTATAGCCAACCTATTTACAGGTCAGATCATATGCATGTGTTTGGTATTTCTATAATTACATTTTTCAGAATGGTAGTGTGTCTCCAAGAACTTTGAGCCTGATTAGGTAAATGAAGTTGGATTGATCCTTCTCTGTGTGTACACAGACCTATGACTCCTTGTCACCTCTTTTTTCTTAATCCTACTCACCAGATTCAGCTACAGTTTGACTGAAAGTAAAAGACTGATAAATATTCAGTGTGCACAAACATTAAAGAAGCAGTCATGAAGGGATAGGGCAGACTGTGACAAGCCAATTCATCCAACCTTCATAGCCATGAAAGGGTCCCCATGGGCAAAGAATGCCGAGTTCTTTTGCTCTACTTCAGCAGTAAAACACCAAACTGAGCTTTGAAGAGCCATTTTTGAAGAAAAGATCCACATAATAATTTGGAAGGATATAATTTTTGTTTATGACTATATCTCATAGATCAAAGCAGTTTAGTAGCACGTGCTCTGGTTCCAAGTGAGGCAAAGACAACACCTGTGACACCAGGTCAGCAGAAAATGAGTTCAAAATTCATCCACTTTTCATGGACTGACTTCAGACAAAGTCATAAATGACCATTTCAAGCACTCAGGAGGACATTTTTGCTGATGGTTATCACTCTTGCAAGTTTGCAAAAGGATTATAAAACTAACAGAACTTGAAAGCTAGTGTGTATCTATGGTAAGAAGACAGGTCTGTAGTCAGGGGGGACCTGAGAGCCATTTTCTTCTTCATCACTATAAAGTTTCCTCCATCTTTCTATTTTCTACACATTAACTATGTTTTCTATTTATGGTGCTTGATATAATAACTAGTGTTTTTCCTTTATTTATTCTCAACTACGTTTATGTGCTGAACTAGAGCTCTTGCAGTAAGAGTGGGAGCAAGAGGGAGGGCTTGCAAATCCAGGGAGAAAAGTAGAGGAAAACAGCCATCCTCATGTGGCATGAACAATCCTTTGGTGGTGTCTGTCTTTCTTCATGGGATATGGGGGTTTCCTGGTTTTCTAACAGATGCACCTTATGTAGAATGAATCTGGGTATAAAGTGTTTGTTGCTCCATACAGGGCAGCTTTTATCTTAAATTTTTTTAATAAAAAATTGTCATAAAAACTCATCTAATTTTCATTGATTTGAGGAGCTGCCATGGCCATCATGATGATGTACAGCTGCAAAAGTATCCTGAAGTAAAGGGAACAGGAAAGTGATCACAGGAGGAAGAGAGGCACATAGATGAGGAACTCATTCATTGCTGTTTCTTTCTGTCACCAGGAAAAAAAAAATTACTGAAGCCCTGATGTGAGATCAAACAAACTAAAAAAAAAAATTAAAAATACCTAAACATAGTGATGATCTAGACATCAAAGAGGCTGGTTCTCCATTCCCCTTGCCTTCTGCATCCTGACCTATGCTCAGTCAGGATGAGTGAAGAGTGGGTTGAAAGGTAACCGCTGTCGTGGCAGGGGGCCCTGCACATGGATGTATTCTCTCACAAAATACAGAGCACTGAAAAATCCAGCTCTGCTCTTTTAGCCTGGAAGTTGTTACCTGCCTTCTCAATGCAATGCTCTCAGTGGCCCTTGAATCTGTGGACTGACACATGGCAAGAGCTACACTAATACTACCTTTAGTTCTTCAAGATCAGACTCTCAAGAGCAGTATAAGCCTATAAACTTGGGATATCACTTGTCAGGCGGAAAAAAAAAGCATATTATGGAGGCAGCATATCAAAAAAGACATTTCTCAGAGCCTCACAGCAGTAATGTAGTAATTTTAAATATATGTGTAAAAGAATAAAGATCATAATTGCAAAATACATTTCTTCATGCACTCTGGAGAAGGTTTCCATTCAAGCTACACATTGGCATTGTCTTAATAGTTCAGTATTTGAAATTAGACACATATATGATTCCAGGAAAGAAGGACAGTCTGAATGTGTTTCAAGAATAGGTAATAGATTTTTGGAGGACTATTGAGATTACTGAATCAAATTGTAGATGAAGAGATTAATTAAAAAAACCTTTAATACCTACAAAGTCAAATTACAGAAACTGTTTAAATGACCCAAAGGATATATGTGCCCTGACATCTAGTGGATGTGAGCATTTGGGACAGGTCCCTGATGCAATTCAAAAGGAGATCCGTGTGCCCAAGTCAGACAGCAGAGATACCCTAGATATCCATGATGGGATTTAAGTGAAAACATGTCAGTTTGGGTTCTGAGGCAGTATGTCTGTAGCCAAACATCAGTGTTTAAGCACCGAGTATAAGTTCCTCTTATACATCATTATTCTACAAAGACAGCTCTGTTTTCAGCTTCTCTTGAGGTACCAGATCACTGAAATCCAGATCCACAAAACTGGGGATCCTCAGTGTGGAGGTGCCTGAGACACCTGATCATTTGAGTCCAGCGGCTCTTGCTGCAGCTTGACATTGTGAAAATGTCATGTTTGGAGAACTGGCAGAAGGAGCAATACTCAAACTACTGTCAACATAACTACATTTCTTAAACAGCCCTCCTCTGTCACAACAGATTAATTGCAGGATAAGTTTGTATGTGCCAACAATGCCCTGAGGGGAGCAATCAACACAGGTCAGGGTTGGTATGCTTTCCTTTGAAATGTAAGTTTTTTGGAAATGGTACAAAGCTGAAGTAGAACAGGTGAAAAAAAAGAGGGATTTATTAGTCACTTGAAGCAATAGACAACAGATTAATAACTCTTCCTTTCAGGAAAGAGAATGAAATCTTGAAGTTGGAGTTGAACAAGCACTCTGGAAGAGATACAGTCAATCAAAAACGAAATTTAAAAAAATAGACAATTTGAAATGGAGTGACTACAGCCAAAAGCAGTGAGATGAAATGAGGTGAAGAGGACCAAAACTTGCCAAAATTGCTCCCATTTAAATCCCTAAAGTCTAGGAAGAAAGCAAAACAAAGACATGGAAGAGAAACAGAAGACATGAAATTTCAAAAATAAAGCCAAAAAAACCTGATAGGATGTGAAAGCAAGAAAAGTGAAGAGGATGACATGACGTGCAGGAATAGGGACCGAAGCTTGCCCACTTGGTCCTCACTGAAATGGAAAGATTTCTGCATAGGGTCTGTCCTAATGCAATATATGGATTGCCTTACTAATGTGTAGCTTGCAGAGAACACACAGGCATGCAGGCAATACTTACTCATGCCAGGGAGGCAGCACAGGTGCTCTGTTGGGGTTGTGCATCTACATTCAATTATCTCTGCAGGTAACAAAGTGCTTTTTGATGGCTTAAAACCCAGCCTGCCCCACATTGCAGGTGAACCCCCCGGAACCAGGGGGGCTTTCCACGTGAAACCTCCTCCCTTGAGCCATTAGAGTCCCCAAAATGGGGCACATCACACAGGTTCACTCATTTAAGCTGAGGCTGCCGTGCTTTCAGTGGGCAGCAAAAGGAGTGTTATCCCCTGGCAAACATTAAAAGGCTTCCTTCTACCTCTAGCACAGGCAGAGATAATTAATCCACAGCATGTTTGGAAAACCCCTTTTTTTTCCAGAAAAGCCCAGCTTCCAGAAGTACCTCATGGCTTCACCCTTTAGTGTTTAAACAAGACCCAGTTGTGCCTCATTAACACTGCCCAGGATCTCTGAAACTCTGGCAGCTGAGAAAAAAGATGCACCTTTTGTTCTTCCAACCCTCCTCCAAACCCAGGAAAGGGATGAAGTGGAAGCTTGTGGCAATCCCTGTGTTAACCAGGGGTAAAATCCCCACACTCAATAGGAGCATTGCCCGACTAAAGGCCATAACAATTCTGAATTCGCATACTGCAAAGACCATAATGCTCATGGAACTGGCACATCTGACCATTACCAACAAAATAATCACCTGCTGTTTTGACAGAAAATCAAAGAAGTCTGACTTAAGAAGTACCAAGTCCCATAAAATCCTGCTTCTCTCCACAGCTAGGGGAAGGCTCACAAGGGAAGCAATACATCTGTACAGCTGTCTAAAGGCTAAATACACCAACAAAGCAGAACCATGGTACTGGGGGTAAGTGTAAATGGAGAGAGAGCTTAAAAGATAAACAAAATCTGGATTTCACAATAGAAAGACAAAATCATCACCTTTCACATCAAGCAGCTACTCCACCTTACAACTGCCACATAAAAAGAGGCATCTTGCAGTCCTACAGCCTTCAAACTTTCTCTGCTCATCACCTCAAAAAAAGCCAAGAACACTGTTGTGCTACAGAGCTGTAAAACTTTAGGAATTACATAAAGACTTACCTGAAGCTCAGGGCAGCCCAAGGAGCTGCAGGGAGCTGCAATGAGGAAACGTGGGGTAGCACACAGTAAAAGTGCCTACACCTGGAGCAAGCTGAAACTAAAACCTTGCTCCACAGGTGTTTGGGATAACACACTAAGCAACTCCCTGGAGCTCACTGGCTGGAATTGCTCCACATCCACACCCTGACAGCACACCCTAAATTCTGGTGTGGATCTGCTTTCAGGGTAGATAAAGCTGCTTTGGGTTATTTCAAAGTCCTGGCCAGGGCACTGATGGAGAAGGTTTCTTTTAATGATCAGCAGCTTGCTGAAAAGGCCTGTAAATGCAATTGCAAGAGCAGCACATTTTTGTGTTATTTTAAGGAGAAAGGGTAAAACATGTAATATTTTCTTCAGTTGTTAGCACTCTTAAGTGTCCCAGAGAAGCATCCTGTTACTTGGCAAGTTGTGGAGTCGAGGCTCAACAGGTTTGCTTGCTTATTGTCAGCATTTACCTGAACTAATTTTCAGTAAAAGCCTTTGAAGCAAGAAAATCTCCTGCCAGAGACAAGGTGTTGGGAGCCTGAGTGGAAGGGCCTTTCAGGAAAGGGAATGAAATCTTGAAACTGGAGGATAGAGTTGAACAAATAAAAAAGAGATATGGTCAGTCAAAAATGAAATTGAAAAAACTAAAAAAAATTAAAAGAAGTGACTGCAACCAAACATACATAGATGAAACAAAGTGCAGTGAACAGGACCAAAACTTGCAAAAACTTGCTAAACAGCCCTATGGAATAATTAGTTCACCTGACTTTGGCACGATTTTAATAATTATTTAATGTGTACATTATTGTACATTATGTCTTTGAAAGTTTTCTTTTCCAAAGACAAATGTGCTAGCGCTTCAGATCGTGCTTTTGAGAGGTGACTGACTGACACCTAGTGTTTAAAATCCAGTCACACTTAAAAAATAAAAGCAAGGTACACACACACACATTAAAAAAACAACCAAAAAGGGTTACTTGTAGCAAGAAGAGATCCCATTTGTTTTAAAGTACCACCTCATCAGCATTGCTCCAAGTCAAGGGCTGAGATGTTCCAGAAAGGCAGCATTTAAAGAGACCACATGACATACTAAGTCAATAATCACCATGGTCTGATAATCATTATGTTCCCACTTATTAATCACCTGAAGTGTGCTGCCTCTAACCCAATTCTCCCTGTGCTGGTGCATCTAACCCATTGCTCTAGAGCTGGGAGGGAAGCAAGCTATCATTCACTAGTGGAGTGGCCCTGGCAACTCTGTGCTCCCACAAAGCCCAGCAGTGCCCTACTTTCCACTGTAGGAAGTGGTTTCATCAACTCTTTTATTACAAGTCCCTGGGCTAGAAATAGGGCAGGCATGAACAAGAAAAAATCCTCTAACAAGTTATCTTGAAGCCTTTTGGTTACAAATTATCAGCACTAGCCTTCTCACCAAGCACTTTCTTATAACAGACACTATCTTCAATTTTAAGGAACCCCAAATATGTGTTGCATATGAGACAGGTATTCTGATATTTTATTTTTTATTGGTTTTCACAAAAAATAAATTGAAAGATGTAAGGATGCAAATAATTTACAATTTCTATGTAACTCTGAAGACCACACATTTTCCAGACTCTTCAGTCAAGTAGGACAGGTTTACAATGAATCAAAGCTGACAATATTAACAATATAATGGGTATATGTTACTGTAAATTCTCCCCAGACTGCAGAAAGTGGGCACAGTTTTGCTTGTGTCCATCTGTTTCTATTGTTGGCTGTGATGTATATATCACTATTTAACTTTATTAAATGTCCAGAAAGAATCAGGGATAAAGCTTTTCCATCCTCTGTGTTTTAAATAAAACTTTTTTTTTCTATGAAAAACACCTTGTGAATCAAGATGTTGCTGAAATTATGCAAGTGGATAAAGACCCTTGCTAAACTATCGCTGAAAGTCTTGGAAAATAAAGTTTGCCTTGGAAGATGAAGTTCATCAGTGAAGATGGACTGGGAGATTTTATGAAGCCACAGAGTTCTGCTGTATTTTGGGTTCAGATGTTAGCTGAGATGCAAGTTTTGCTATTCCCCTGAAGACAGAGGTTTCTCCCTTGGTTGCAACATTAGCAGTGAGTTCATTACTCCCTCAGTCTGGAAAAGCATACAACGCCTCAGCCATTCCTCCAGCTGCTCCAAAGATACGTCTGACCTTGACCAGTGCTCCATGTTCTCTCAAGTAGTGCCTGTAGCAGGAGCCCAGGAGGAAACAACAAGAGGACAGCAGTATTCTCCCTGTGTCTTGCAATTTTTGAACAAATAACCATGAGTCAGAAGAGTTGACACTGTATGTAACAAGTCTTTGATAGAGATTTTTTCGTGGTTTTGTCAAGTTTCCTTCTGAGTTCGTGTACATTTTCAACATTCTGTAGAAAGTAGTTTAAAAACTGGAGAAAGGTTTCCCTTTTGCAAAAAATCAAGGATGAAATGAATATTTGTTAGCTATTGTGGTCTAGAATATTTACATAATCACCCTATTTCTCATTTTTGTCATTGGTTAAAAAACCAAATGACAGCCAGAAGCCAAAACAAGCTTTAAAATGCAATTATTTTTCATCTATATAAATACAAAGTGACAGCTTGCTGAATCCAAACTAATTCTGTGAGTTAATGAAAACAAAATAATAGTGCTGTATGGTCTGGAATACTGATTCTTTTCATTCTTCCCCCTGCCCTCCCCTGCACTTTCATCTTTTATTTCCTTCTTTGTTGATGTCTTTATGCTAATGTCTTTAATGCTTTGCCTGTCTATTACATTTGGTATTTTTTAAATCCTTGCATGTTTTGATTTCACTGGAGTTAGATACATATGAGAGTGATTTCTTTAGAAAATTTTACAAAATTAGAGAATATTAAGAGGAAAGATGAGTAATGGTAGCTTTCACTCAAAGATGTCAATTGCTTTGCTGGTTCTGTGCCTTTCTTAACTAAATACCAAAATCATACTCTCTAACTATTTATCCAGTGGGTTGGGGTTTGATCACTTGCCAAATTTCAGGAGAACCAAAGCATGCAATTGGCATTCATAGTTGTGATCTGGAATTTTCTCTGAGATTACCAAAAATAGGCTGATGTATATATTCTGATGAGATGCAGTAATGTAAGCCTAAGCCCAGCCCTGTGCTGTATCACTCACCAAAGCATTTTTAGCTCCCAGTGTCACCTTTATCTTTAAAGTTGCTTTGTAGGAGCCATCTGGTTCCTCTCAATATAAGTAGACCATGCTGCATCAGTCAGCTGGCACTGGCTAATCAAATACCAGCAGATAACTTGATCATATGCAATGGAGAAATACAGGGCAGCATGCTAAGAACACCACGTGCACCGTACACAGCCCCAAGGAATATCAGTGCCAGTTTCCATACAAACAGCTTTTCCTTGGCCATGCATGTGTATCCACACACATACACCTGCACATCCCTGTGATCTTCATGTGTTTCATACATTTAAGTATTGCATCCTCCAGCTTCTCTGCTTGATAGTGATAAGAATAAAATTGTGATCTGGGCTTCAGCCTAAACATTGGCACAAGTTTCTCTGCCCTTGCTCTTGAACAAGGGTGTCTCTGATCAAAACTGCTTTTGCTGGCTTAATAATGTTGGTCTGAAACATTATGAGATATGAACTGTGACATCTTTAACTGTGCTGGGAAGACTCCCAAATGCAAAGGTTGTAACTACCAAGCTCTTCTTTGGCCAAAGTATCTCCTTTCACTAGGGCAGAGAAAGGCAGAATAACTAGGTCAAGAAAATGTGGGAAATGTACTCTGAGTCTGATCATCTAGTGTCTAATAAGAAGGAGGTGGTCATCCTGTCTTGGACCTGTTTTAGATTGAGATTGCTGGAGATCTCTCAATATCCCATGGCCATGGCCAGTTCTGTTTGATTAGATACCCAGACTCGAGGAAGCAAAAATTAGAATCTTGTGTCTTGTAGTGTATCTTGTCCCTAATAAAGGCCAGCTCTTCAAGTTAGAGCAGGAGGTGTATTTCTTTAATTCTCACAGTGCAGTTAAATCAGCATACTTGCTCCAAATTAAACCAATTTGAAAATTTGAGGAACATTTCTGACTGGAAGTAGTTTGTTTGTACAGCAGGTAGCAGCATTGGGCAACCAGACCAGCCTTTGTGCTGAGTCCCAAGGCTGAAGGTTGCTTTGCTGACTCCCATCATCCTCTTGAAACTATTCTTTAAAAGCAAAGAGAAGGGGCTATTTTTTCTTCAGGAGCTTCAGTGAGGTATGTCTGATATCTGCATAATCACTGATGTTCAGGAAGAAACATAAACACTAAATAATACTCCTAGCCCTGAGTTCCTGTGTGCTATATGTACCTGACTGAAATGGGGACTTGGAACTGAAAACATAAAACCAGACAGCCATGACATATCACCGGGTTTTATGACCTCAGCAAAGGGATTTTGGCTCTGTGCATAGGTAAGTGGAAATTAAAAGCAATCTATGTGCAGTGCACTGCCCAGTGTCTCATCAGGTCCCTCTTCAGTACCACAAGGTGAAATCTTTTACAAAGGAGTGTAATTCACCAATAAGGTAAAGGCAGGAGCTTCATTGACAGGAGAAAGCCAGCCAAGCTGAATAAGATTTTCAGAGAATCATAGAATGATTTGGATTGGAAGGGACCCTAAAAGATCATCTACTTCCAACACCCCCACCATGGATGAGGACACATTCCACTAGACCAGGTTGCTCAAAGCCCCATCCCACCTGGACTTGAGCACCACTAGGGATGAGGCATCCACAAAGTCTCTGTACAGCCTGTTCCACTGCCTCACCATGCTCACAGTAAAGAATTTTTTCTAATAGCTAATCTAAATCTACCTCCATTCCTCCTTGTCCTACCACTAGTTGCTCTTGCAAAAAGTCCCTCCTCAGCTCTCTGGTTGGCTCCCTTTTTGGTATTGGAAAGTACAATAAAGTCTCCCTGAAGTCATCTCTTCTCCAGGCTGGACACCAAACCCTCTCAGCCTGCCTTCTTAGGAGAGGTTTTTCAGCTCCCTGATCATTTTGGGAGACTCTCCTCTGGGTCTGCTCCAACAGGTCCATGTCTTTCCTGCACTGAGGACTCCAGAAGTGGACACAGGACTTCAGGTAGGGTCTCACTGGAATGGAGTAGAGGGTGGAAATCACATCCCTTGCCCTGCTGTCTACCCTGGTTTGGATGCAGCTCAGGACACGTTTGGCTTTCTGGGCTGTAAGTGCAGACTGATGGATCATGTCCAGCCTCTCATCTGCCAGCACCCTCAAGTCCTTCTCAGCAGGGCTGCTCTCTGTCTGTTCATTCCCCAGCCTGTGTTGATTCAGGGTTTGCCCTGACCCAGGTGTAGCACGTCATAGTTGGCCTTCTTAAGCCTCGTGACATTCCCATGAGCCAGGTGCCAGAGCTTGACCAAGTCCTTCTGGATGACATCCTGTTGCTCAGACATGTTCCATCCACACCTCTTCTCTAAGTGTTGTCAGCAAACATGCTGAGTATCTTCTGTAGGCTGAGGTGTTTAATGCCATACTGACTCTGGTATAAACATGCTCTCAGATCAGTACCTTTTTTATATATATGTAGTGCAGATTAATCCACTGTTGGAGGAGAGGTGGGGGATAGGTTTAGAAAAATATTTCATTTTAAGGAAAAATTTTACCCTTTTGTGAATATGTTGGTCAAATATTTCTTGGAAAGTTCCAGATACTGGATTTTGTTTTATCAAATTTGCACTTTAAGTTTAATTTTCAATACAACTGATATTATCATAATGTTTTATGTGATGTGTCTCTGGAGACTATCATGTTAATGTGGGAGAGCTCTGTGTACTGACCAAGGCCTCTTATAAGGAAAACAATTTTAATATGAAAGAATTCTATTTAATTCTTCTATTTTAAGATAAAATATTAAAATTCCTTTAATCTGTGTGTTCTCTGTCTTATTTTAAATCTTGCTTTAGGGCTTTAAACACTGCAAGCCAAAACAATATAAAATATATTAATAAAAATATATATTTTAAGGAACAATATAATATTCACTGTGGCCTGATTTCACTCTATGAAATCTGTGTCCCAGATGTGAGTGGCCAGTGTAGTTCTCCTCTACCCCTCTTACCTCACTTATACTGTGATTTTTTCATTTTATCCATTCCATACCCTCACCAAGAAAGGAATCAGGTCATAAGTTCATAACACTTTCTGAATGCCTCTTCTAATGATTTTTATCAGAAAGTAGGAATTCTTCCCCTCTTCTTGAGAAAACGTCTGAACATTGAACAATGAGATAATTGTATTGTCTGTGCACAAAGATAGTGTCTGATCATCCAAAAGCAAAGTTATTATGTTGACTGAGGGTTTTCCCCCAAGACAGAGGAGATATTAGAGGAGTTGTCTCACTGAAACTTGACTCAGCACCTGATATCTACAATTTACCTTCTGCCTGATGATTTGTGTGGGCATCAGACTGACAAGTATGGAGGGGAGAGCACTGATGTTCAAAGGTAAGAGGAAATGTGACATTACCTACTAAAACTGATTGTTCTTTTGAGGTCATTAACCTGATCTTACAGCAAAAAAAACCCCACATTTATAGTTCTTTTGTTGTTCAGATATTTCTAGATCGAGCTTTCCACTTGCCACCAGCCATTCTTAATAATAAAGGAGGAATAGTGCAATCTTCTCTATTGGGGACCTTTTACCAAAAAAAAAAGCACATTTAGGTGAATCAAGACTCAGCACCAAAGTATATCTTGGAAACTTTATGTTTCAAGAAAACAACAATATTTTTATATTTTTATTTCTTCCAATAAGTACTATTCTGACATGGAAAAATGTTACCAGTAATGAAAGCAAGTAATTTTTAGGTATCTTCCAAACCTTCCAGAAAATTATGTCCATCGTTGACCATTTGTATTTCCCATCTTCAAAAAAGAAATGTCTTCCTTGCAAAATCAAATAATTCTCTTCTAGTCAAATAAACACTGTCCTAACAAAGAGTTAGAATAACTCTTCCCTGATTGTGTACCTGAAAACAGACTAGCATAGCTCATCACTTCATGGAATCAGTAGGAAAGATTCTTTAAAGGGACAGGGAAAAATAAATAGCAAAAATTCGTCAGTTCTGAACTTTTACTTCTCTGAGATAAACTTATTTAAACACTCACAATACAGCAGAAAACTTTACCTCATCTAAAGTTTTCTTGTTTTACTTAGATTGCTAACTGCAAAGTCCACAATATTAAAAGACCCTGTCTTCACGCTTTTCTTTCTGGTTGATGTGTGCTTACACACTGCAGTGACTCAGAAAGGGATTTTTTTTTTTATATTAGTTTTAGAGAAAACTTGTGAGATTCTCTTGCTGTTTCCAGAAACATTTACTACTTCCACCATTTCTCATGACCACATCAATCAGATGTTTAATAGCTAGTATGAGATTTGTATGAACAGCCAATCTTCAAAAGCTCTTGATCTATCAGACAGTACTTGGAAGCTATTGCAGCATTATGAAACTCTAATTCTAATTTCATTTTAACCCAAGGGGATGTCAACATCAGCTCATATTTTCTGAGATGCTCTAATTTTATTGGGCTGGAGATCAGTTTTTTTAGAGACAAGCTGCAAGATAGTGTTTTTTGTTTGTGATCCAAAGCTAATTTTAAGAGTTGCATGTTGTCAGAGCACAAAGTACTTCAAGTTATTGGTCTCAGACAAACTCCCATATCAGCTGTTCTTTGATCTGTTAGAATATTGTCCACCTCATGGAAAGGTACACTTGAATAAGATGAAAAAGGCATATCATCTCTACAGATCTTCTAAGACAAATTCTTTCAAACATTTCTGTGGTTGAATGTTCTCATCTCTGTTCTCTTCTAGTGTTCCCAGAGTAACCTCTGAGTGTGTCTCCATTTGCATTGGCATAAGTTGCTGTTGGATAAAAATTGCATTATGCACAAAATCGTCATTCATTGATATTAAAAATTCTGTATATTTTTACAAGTACTCAACTTTTTTGGCATATAACCAGGATTAGTACAGATTACTTATTCTTTTGCAACTGGAATACAAAGATTATGTTAGTTACTCTCTCAATCTACAAGTTGTTCACAGGCAAATTTGCTTAGTTGTTCTGGGCCTTGATTTTATTGCTTGGCACTCTCCAGGATGATATGACCATTGTGCCATCAACAATCACTTGAATCAAAAAATCATATTGTCATCTCAGTAATCTGTTGCTGTGATGTAGACAGTAACTACCCAACTATGCTAAAGTCTTCTGTCAAAGGTTTATTCAGTGTTTGTAATACTTTGGGCACAGAAGTCACTTCTTTCTCTGTCGCTAACATTAAATATCATTTTTGTGGTGATTATATATTGAACACAAAGACCCCTACATAGCAGCTTATGCAGTTCTAATGTGGAGATGCAGAATATAAACCTGAGGGTGATGATTCTGTACTCTGCCAGCCCATATTCATAGCCACAAGGGGTATTATCAGTTAGTTTACTCAGTTACTGGTAAAAATGGGTGAGAAGGACTTTTGCACAGAAGAGGTGATAAATACACTCTTTAACCGGCTGAGCTTAAGGTCAATATGGCTCCTTTAGCATCAAATTTGGTCAAACTGTATTGACCAGAAGTGTCATAGAAATTTTTCTGAATCCTAAGAATAAGAGTCTTGGCCTCAAGCCAGTTCTGGAGCTCTTGAGCTTTTCTGAGAAGATGAGTGTAGTGAAGAAGAGGAGCACAGTCTGCTCTGGGAGCCAGCCAAGGCTTGTGGAATGAACTCCAGGTGCAAGTTCAAAACACCTCAATCTTTTAATTTGTCATTTTATTATACAGAATATGCACATCATTTTCCCCATAAATTTGTTTTGAGAAGATAAAATTAAACAAAACAACCCATTCCTCTTGCCTCACAACTCAAATTATCATTCATCGTTTGAGATGATCTGTGTTTTCCATCAAAGTTTGCAATCACATAGTTATATTATTTAAAAAAACAAACCCAAATCACAGTATTGGAAGGCATATATCTTTCTCTTGGGAAGGAAAACAGCATAAGGGAACACACTGGGAATTGCTACTTAAATTGCTGAATGTGCTACTAGAAGATATTTTGATATTGCAGTCTAAATATGTGCCATAATATGGCAGGATAGAGTAAAATTAACAGAAATCCTGAAGAGGCTCTGAACAAATATTTTGAGCACATAGAATAGAGAAAATCCTTATTACAGTTTTCTATTTCAATGGTGTTTTCCACCAAAAAATACCCCATAATTTGGGCACACCTGTGCCTTCTCTTCATGTGTTGCAGAACCAGGTAAGAAGCAATCTTACTGTGCCTTATAGCATGCAGTTCACTGTGTGGCTTCTCTGCAGTCAGGCAGAAGTTTAGATCTGTGTGACTAGCACTTTTTTCCTGCAGCTCACACAATGACAGGAAAACACTGAGTGTGCAAGCCAGGGAGCTCCATTTATGACATTCACAAAAATATTGTTAATATTTAGTCTTTGTTTTGCCAAGTTGACTAAAGACTTGTAATCTGGCATGAGATAAGCAAGCATCTGAATTTGCAGCACATCATCTCTCCCAGAGTAAACACCTCTGCATATGGCTTTGTCCTGAAGCAGGGGCACAGCTGGGGTAGGTTATGTTGCATGAATTGTGCAGCCTCCTCCTTTCTTCTGTAAAAATGTGCACATTTGACTGCACAGCCATTGTGCACAGCCAACGACTTGCAGATCACCACTAAAAATTCCCCTTGATAACTGGCCTACATGCTTACATGCATATCATCCCATCACTGACTCTTCTTCAGGGACTCAGGGTGACCAGTCCTTAAAATGTTGGTCCACTGTGTGTGGATAAGCTGAAACACCTTGGAGAACACTAGACATTTTAGTCCCCTGAGGATTTTTCCCCATCCTGTCTACTGACATCATTGTCCTGCAACTTCCACAATCTTTCTGTTCCCTTCTGGCTTCACTACAAATGCTGTGCATACCTTTTCTTATTTTTATTCTTTTTATTTTTTTTTCAATTACATGCTGCTCCAAATAGTACCATTCTGATTGCAAGTGATATCATGCATGTCAATGTGGTGAGAGAAAAAAGACAGGCACACTACCTGGTGGTGAGTCTCATCTGCTAACCACGTTCTGATATGATCTGAAGGATGTGGAACAGGCGTGGTTATAACTTCCAGGCATCTATACCTGCAAGACAGTGATACAGGCACGCGACTATTCTTGTCTGCAGGAGCAGATCAGACATTAATGCTTTGTAATAAATATTCCAGTTCCAAGGCAGGCATCTACTATTTCTAAAGCCATTTAAATTTTTTTTCTTTCTTTTCACTGTAGATATTTCCTACATTTTCAACATTTTACCTAGCTCTTCTTTAGCCTGATTGGTTTCTAACCTGCAAGAGTTTTAAAAGGACTGGGTGGATATAAAAAAACTATGACTTCTACACAAATATTTTTTCCACGAAAAGTGAGAAGTTGTGGCATGCTACTGTGTCAGTAGCCTAAAAAATTATTCTTATGTGTTCTTTCCATAATAAAAATTTGATAACTTTTTTTATACAAATCAGGAATAATGATTATTCATTAATTAAATAAATTTAATTTTAATAGTAGGTCCACTTACATACTGCACCTTACAAATATTAAGGTATCTTGAGTTATCATTCTATCCTGGTCAAGTTTATTTCTCAGTTCAAGAAAGCCTTTGCTGCCACAGGAAGCTGTCTGTAGGAAAACTATGTTGCCAGGAAGAAAAGTAGTGGCATAGATAGAGCTAGCAGCATTAACTGTTGATGGATGTGAGGCCACTACTATTACTTTGCTCTAATGTTATTAATAGTAGAACAAAGGAAATTCATTCCATCAGCCTGACTTCCTTTTTTTATTAATTTCTTGTAAACTCTCCAGCTTAGACTGAAAGACTGCTTTCATAACACCCATGGATTATGAAATTAAATTGGACAGAATGACACGCAGTTCATCTCTGGCCTGATTAATATAGGTGACCTTGAAGGCAGAATGTGTGAAAGCATGGGGAAAAGTCACACTGAGGATAGAGAGGCAGCTGCCTGAGTAAGATTAAAAAATGTCGTTTATAGTGGCAGAAAATCAGAGAGTAAGGTGTGAGACTGGATCTGTGGAGGACTGGGCTAGGAGCTGCAAGAGACAAATTATAACTCTCAGTGTCTTGCACTAGATCATAACAAGAAGCACTACTTTGCTAGAACAATAGTTGGAAATGCACAATTAACTTCTTCTTGTTAACTTAATTTATCTGAGAAAATCTGTGTTTGACTTTTATCCATTGTATGGTTTACTGTCACCCCGACCCCTCTTCCACTGGAGATGCATACAACCATCTAGAAATTTACACTACCTTCTACATGCATATATCATCAAACCTCCAAGGAAAACCAGAGAACAAAGCAATGAGAGGCTTAGTAGCAGGATATCCACTGTCTTTTCTAAAAAAACAAAAAAAAAAAGAAGAGGGAAAAGTAGTGTTAATTATATGGGAGAGGCTAGGGTAGTTAATAAACAGTATGGACTCATAAATATTGCTCTATTCCTGAACTGTCACAGATTTAAAGAAACATTTCCTGGAGATTTTTTAGGGGAAAAGAGCTTCTGACTTCAGCACTGTTCCTTTCTCCCCTTCATCCTTTTAGCCCTCAGCCTTGCTGCTTTGTCTGGCACTTCCACTTGCTTCACTCCATTCCCTCCTTTTCCTGGAATTCTGATCTCATATCCTGGGCATGGCCTGTCCTGCCACTGGATATTTCCACACAGCCTCGATTCCTCTGGATATCAAACCCTCTGTACTACTGGTACTTCTGCTGCTGCTCTAGCTGCTCCTGAGTTCCTACTGCTGCTACCTCCCATCTCCACACACCACGAGTCCCCAGCTCCTGCCTCCTCACCACTTCACAGCTGTAACTGATTTAAGGCAAAATGAAAATAAAAGCGTTTTGTCAAACAAAATATTCTCTTTTATTCAAGAAGCAGCATTTGGTTTCTATTACACTTACCTTTTTAACCCTGCTTGGCATAGACCTAAAGCAATGGCATCAGTACATATTTATACTGTTCAACAAATACTACTGCTCTGTACCTTACAGTTCTTCCTCCAAAATATGCAAAATACCAAAATAGCAACATATTTTGTTGACTCAGAAATGTTTTTCTGGGAAATTTTATTTTTTGTTTAATATCTAGCTTTAGAACTACAACTAGTTTGGCTTGGTTTTAGCTAAGTACTTTGAAGAAAAACAGGCAAGGACAGCTCCTAAAATGTTTATAGTCTGAGGCCAGTTAAACAGTGGTTTTATGATCAATCCAGATTAAAAATCAAAGTATAAAAGAATGGAACTAAAGTTCTGAGTTTGAACCCATTTATTTCCACAAATTTCATATAAAACCAAGAAAAAACTCAGAAATTTATGGGCAGAATTTACAGGTATATGCCTTATCTTCTTTAAAGTTCAAAACTACTCTTTATTCACTTTACGATGAAAAGGAAATTATTTTCTACTTGCTTTCTGAAATGAGGGCTCAGAAAACTTATTCTGAACAACCTCTGCACTGTGTAGTAGATTTTTTTTTAGTTTGTGGTAATTGCTCTGCATCATTCTGCTAGCCCTATATTATACACACACCCAGGAGAAGAGGAAGCCCTGTTCTTATCATCAGCTGAATCACAATGAGGTTTGCTTCTCCTGCTTTCTTACTTCTTGCATTATGGAAAGCAGCAAGAAAAAGAAGCACATATATTCTTTTGGGTAGACCATTTAATGGTGGGGGTTTTTTTCAGATGCAAATGCTTTAAGTTGGACAGGAATAACAGAACTTTGAAATCAAAACAAGTGGCTTGGTTTGCAAAAATGCAGAGCGCTTTTGAATTACTACAAACTTCAAAGTGATCTATGAGTGCTCATCAGCTCTAAAAATTAGACCAATTATTTCAAGTTTCTACATATGAATAAAGCTGATTAAACATTTCTTTTTTTAGCAGAAAGTTTCTATAGTAAACAGCTCAGTTCAGGTTAAATTGTGAGGGTTTTTTTTCAAGGGCATATGCTAATTCTAAAGGCAAATTAATGTTTTCCTCATGAGAAAATTAGCAAATCCTTTTCATGTCAAAGGAACATTTCAGAACAAATATTTTAGTTATGTTTTGAATTATGTTATTTCATTTTGATGTTTCAGCTTTTTTTAAATGAAGGTTAAAAAGCTTTTTTAAAATGAATTCTTAAAGAAATGTTGCACATTTCCTAGATGAAACAGTAGAATGTAATGGAAAAGCAAACAGAAAGCAGGTCATGCCATACTTCTACAAGACTTTCAGTAGAAAGAGGTCTTTTAACACCAGAAAAAATTACACATTTCAGAACAAAAATATTGAATGGATGTTCTTCTTTTCAGGTTACTTGTATAACGTGCATTTATACATGTTCCCAAGTAGAAGCAGATAGAAAAATTTCCACAGAATACAGAGTAAAAAGGACAGAAAAAAATTGTATCAGCATCAAAGGTGGTATGCAAAGAGATTTGGCTGAGTACCTGACCCTCCAATAAAATGTCTCCATAGATTCATTTTATAAAAATCAGTGATCCTTCCTCAGTAGAAAGGAAGGGAATTGCTGCACCACACGTGCAGTGCGCTCCAGAGTAAATCATCAGGCTGCACTGAAAAAAGTGTTAAAAACAGCTAAAGGAGACTGGCAGATGCTGAGAGCAAGGTTTAGTAGGCCAGAACCAGAATGAGTGACTGCTCAACTCCATTTCCTTCTTCAGGTGCAAGGTTGGCAGGGAGCAAGTAAATCTACATGCCTCCACCCAGAGGACCTCTTCTGATGTCCCCTATCTACACACCAGATGTGTCTGGCCTGATGTCAGGCAGACAGAGCTGGCAGACCCCTCCTAGGACATGCAGCAGTCCTAGACTCTGTCTTCAGTGAGAAGACAGAGGAATTCCTCTAAAGAGGAATTCAAGACTCTTATGGCTTGAAAATTATCTCCTTCACCACAAAGAACATGAAAGGCAATTAGGTTTCTCTCCCCAGATATTTCACAAGTGGAATGCTTTTGAAATTAAATTAATAAATTTAAGAGAAAAATGGTTTCAGCAGACCAGTGGGATACAAGGAGGCATCTGATAGAGTAGGCAGCCAGTATCTAGTAAATTCTATAACTGAATATACATTCAATCCATTTCAAAAATTATAATGTCTCACCTGGCATTTCCTGTCCTCAGATAAATATGTATTTGAAGCTCAAAGATCAGAAAGGCATATTCCAAAATACAGTCTGTTGCATTAAATAATGATACTTATCTTGTTTTGTTTTACTACCCATAGTACTGTGCTTATTTGCATGTCAACACGCAGACATAATTTTCTCTCTATAAATACAGCATCACACTATTGTACTTCTCCCTAACCTGATGTCAGGAAGCTTCTGCATGTGGAGGCATTTTTCTCATCATGGAAAGCACAAGATTCCCGTGTAAGCACACCGATGTTAGGTGTTCTCTTCGTAGAGGTTGAAGGAAGTCCCAGAGCACATATATTTAAATAAGAGCTGTCTAACCCCCAACAGAGCTAAACCATTTCCTATCTCTGTCAGATAAGAAATAATTCCACCAGTATAATAAGGGACATTTTGGACTTAGTCTTTAAAGACTATGTGGTTTGAAGAATGTTATGGCTTTTGTGGATTTCTTGGCTTACTAACTCAATTTGAAAGTATTTTTAGAGATGCATGGGCTGTCCTTTGCAGGGCAAGGCAGCAGGGGAGGGATGGTGGTGTTAGGACCTTGTCAGCTGCTGACCATTATTATTTCCTAAAGGCTGTCAAGAGTCAGGTGTAACTTAGCTCAGGACAGCAGCTCTGTAAAGACCAGGGAAGCAGAGCTCAGCCTAAGGACTCGCCTACAGCAGAGCTGTGTGATCCTGGTGTGTGCCATGGACCCCTAGGGACAGTTAGGATCCAATAACACCCTGGAGAGGAAGAGAGGCAATAATGAAGTAAATATATTGAATGCTAATAACAAAACCCATGATAACAGTTATGAGTAGTAAGTACATAACTTACCATCGTGAATAAATACTGGTTCACTCCATTCACTCCAGATCTTGTTTGCAATGCAAATCTCTTTCTTTACCCTCACTTGCGCCGCACGTTTTTTTTCTGGCTTGTGAAATGAATACTTATAGTTCTCTGCAGTGACATTTACAATCTATCAAGAGAGGTTTAGGGGATTATTTTAAAATATTTTTGCATTGCAGTTCAAACAGATATAAACTAGGGACTACTACTCAAATACTACTATTTACATAGTAGTAGGAACAGATTTTCAGAACAAGTTCTTATGTCCATGTACAATTTAACTCTCATCTGATCTGTGTTAAAACTCAGAAATGAACATAAAGAGAGACTGGAACTGATAAGATGGAAGGAGGTATGGCAGGACATTAGGAATTAGAAAGCACTGATTCTCCTATAATTTTTTATCACACCACATATAGGACAAACATAGTAACTGCAGAACTGCAAGTTTCAAGATTTTGGTGTGGGTAGTGTGCTACACTTGCTTCTGTGGTAGAATAAAATCTTGCATTTTTCATCTGAAGGATGTCCACTATTTTTGTGACCATCCTGAAACATCTTTAATTGTGCCTATTAAAAAAAGCACGTCACTTCAAAAGATCAAACTCAAATGTGGAGTTTAAAGCAGAGGGATCTCTAAATCATTCACCACTTTTAAATACTGAAGCAAAGTTCTGTAAATAAACAATCTTAAAAATTTAAGACATAGTTAAAAAAAAAAAAAAAAAGGAGAAAACCCTTGCTTGTAGAAAAAGTGATGTTAGAAGGCTGCAAAGTAGAAAGTATGAATCTCATCCATGGAAAAGCATGTAATATCTGCTTCCTTGGTGTTGGGTAAGTATTATCTGTTCTCCTCATACTGACTGACAAGGTGTGGATTTGACCCTATGCACCATGATGCTTCTTTCTCTTCCTTTCAGGACTTTTCAAGTTCTGGGATCTATTAATATTTTGTGGTGCTCAAAGCACAGTATGAAACTTTAGGTGAAACTCAGCATCTAGATGGGCAAATTAGTGACAACCTGCATCTTACATGTGATATGCTGATCATATGTACTTAAATAACATTTGACCTTTGCCTAAGAACACAGAATGGTTGACTCAGTTTGTGGTTCAAAGTAATCCACAGATCTTTTTTTCTTCTGTGTTGACGTCTACATTTTAATTCCTTATTTTGTGTTGACATATTTGACCTGTATTCGCTAATCATAGGATTTTCCTTATTACTGAGATTCACCTTGTTGATTTCAGACTTAGCCAAAATTTCAAATTCTAATTTTTTTTCCCGATGGTACTTGACAATCTTTCCTAGTTTTCAGACAATACTTCTTTTTCTATAACAAAAAAGACAATACGGTCTATGTGATACTAATGTACGATTAAAATTTAATATAGAAGACAAAAACTTCTAATTCACTTCAATGCAAGCCTGACTATGAAAGATTTCATAAAATGTATTGATTTTTTATTTTTACCAGAAAGACAAGTTGGATTATTCATTAAAGACAATGGGATTTCTTTAAAGTTTCTTTGCGATTAAAATCTGTTAAATTTGAGGAATGCCTTGTTTTTATAGAAGTTACATTATACGGACTAACCAGGGAAACTGATTACCTTATGATCTGTTATTTTCACTTGGTACAAAAAACACTTTTTCCTTGCTGAACCAATAGTAGGTGGAGGTTTCCAGTGAATTTTAATACTTCTGTTTTCAAGGGAAACTGAGACGTTGATTGGTGGGTTCAGTTTCTCTGAAAAATAAGGAACACAGAGAGACCTTCTGTACCTCATGCTCTTCCTCATATTTAAACTGATGTAAAATAAATGAAACTGCATTTGTCCTTAAAATACACAGCTGAGTGTTTTGCAGTTTGCCACACCCAAAGGGGACATTCTAGTGAGCGACATATTTTTTTTTGAAGTTGCTGTTCAGTAAGTATCTCAAAATAAAGGGACATAGTTGGGGTTTTTCACATATGTTTCTAGGAAAGGCAGAAAGAGTGTGCAGGAGAAGAAGGCCTTCTCCAGCATCTGTGTTGGTGTTGAGGAGACCTTGAGTCTGGCTCCGTGTCATGTAGGATACATGTGTTTTGTCTACCCACAGGCCTGGTATTATTACTTTAAAATAATGGAATTTAATCTCTCACAGAGAGGTTACAGAAAGAGGACTTAGAAAGTCTTCATAGAATCTTAGAAGGTTTTGGGTTGGAAGAGATCTTAAGGACCATCTAGTTCCAAATCCCCTGCCATGGGCAGGGCCACCTGCCACTAGATCAGGTTGCTCAAATCTCCATTGAACCTGTCCTTGGACACTTCGAGCGGTGGGGCATCCACAATTTCTCACAACAACCTGTTTCCCAGGGAATTTGTCTGATTCAATAGAAGAAGATTTCTGCAGATGCTTAAAAAATCTCTCTCTCTTCCTATAAAGGGACAAGTGGGCATTTGCTATGGAGGAAGTACAGGACTGGAAGCGAGGGACATTTAGGTCCCCAGGATTTCAGCCTTGGATTCATATAAGCAAGTCTACAGATGTTTTTTAGCATGGTAAGTGTTAGGGGACTTATCCTAAGTGTGTGCTCAGTACTCAGGCATCCTCAGTCCTTCTCAGCTGCTGCTGCATTTCTGTGAAGGGAAGAACTCCAGCTGGAGTTTTCTGAAAAAGCCCTCCCAGCAAAGGCAGAAGTTCATGGCAAGTTTCTGCAGGCAGGGTCAGCGAGGTCTGGCGATGACACGGCTGCAGTGTGGTGCCAGTGAGAGAAGCCAGCCCCACTGCTCCATGCAGCCTTTGAGGGTGGGGGCACTCCATGAGCCATGAAGAGTCACAAGCAGTGAGAAGAGTGAGAAGCAGGGGTTTTTTTGTTTAGTCTCTGAAATACTGCTGCCAGACCATTCCCCCTTCTGTTAGGATGTCAAGAATAGGCAGCAATCTCTTTTGTCATATGTCAGATTATAGCAGACTCTGAGTGCGGAGTAAAGCTTTAGGTAAAGCAAACAATTCTATTGTCTTAGTAAAGGTTAGATGAGATCTAACTCAGAATAAAGTTTTAGAGTTTTGAATTATATTTTTGCTATCCCTTGAGCTATGACTGATTCCCAGGTTTCATGTCTGAAAGACAATCAACATGTTAATGACTTAAAAGGCATTTGAATCTGCAATCTTTGCTAAAATTCAGGTGAATTTCTTACCCATGAGATTAATTCAAACTTCCCAGAGAAGTTAGAAAAAGCAATTTTATATGATCATTCAAAACTGTTGATAATTAAAAATAACTGCCAAGATATTTTTAACTTAAATAAAAATGCTACTAATATTTGAGAACATCCATATTCTTAAATTCAAGTTATAAATGAGACTTGTGACTATTTATGCTCTTTTTCTTAATCACACTTGCTCAGCACTATAAAAAAGGATAGAAGAAAAAAAAATTGAGAAACGAGTATAATGCTTAAAATATTTTTTTCTCACATTAGCTTTTTCTTTTAATTAAAATTATAGATAAACAAGGTTATTTAATCAGACAAAAAATTAAAAAACCTTCAGCCTTAATCCATTTTGTTTAATCTTTGTGTAACATTCACACTGAAATGAATGCCTAAACAGTTAGAATTAGTATGACTTTGTCACACCTATTTCCTTTTTTGCTTTCCATGAAGTAACCAATAAATAAACTTTTCATAATATACAATAATAGAAAATACTTACCTATTGTCTGAGGTGTGAAAGCTTTGTAATAAGACAGTCCTCTTGAACCATTTTTCAAATTTCTGACAGTTATATTTAAATTTATTTTCCTTGATGGTTGAAAATGTATTTCTCTCATATTGCAGCCAATATTTTTCTTCCTTGCATTTTTTATATATTTCTGGCATGCAAAAACTTTTCCTACATGTCTGTGAGAAAGAGATATAATTTTTTTAAATCGAAGACTTAGGTCCAAAATCATGGTTTCATACTTATTTTGCTTAACATCCTCACCTGTATGAGGTAAAGATCTGGATATCTTCAGGAGCTTCTGCTTTGATGTTCCAGGTGCAATTGAAAAAAGAAATGTTATATATGATGCACGAAAGATTCTGAATGTAGACTGCAAAAAAGAAATGGTAAAGAGTTGTGTTTATTTTACACTGATTTCCTAATATCAACATAATGGTTGCCTTTACAGACCCACTATATTGGCTTATTTATAGAAGCATGAAAAAGTACTATGTGAGAAAAAATAGGTCTTTTTGCTTTTTAGAAAGTGAAAAGTGGGAAACACATCTGCTACTAATACAAAAGCCTTACTAACTCACTTAAAAATAAATTAAAATCTCTGATCTTTTAAGAATTGCTAAAATCATGTGATACTAAAGGCAATCTTCATGTGACACGAGTTGCTAGGGAAAATTAAACGACTGTTTGGGTCATACTGACATCTTGCTCAGCAGAGCTGGAGTTTTCTGAATCTGAGCACATCTAACAAAGGAAATAATTCTGCAGTACCTCAAGGTATTATGAAACATATTCTTAACATATCTGAAAAAAACAAAGTAGCAGAACATTGGGATTGCAGAGAATGACATTTCAGAAATTCTCCACGTAAAGCAGGTCATTGTCGTAAACGCTTGGACGTCCTAAAAACAAGTTGGAAATAACTGACCTGCAGGTGCCTTGTAAGTAAATTCTGTCCAGTCACTCTCCTTAATTATGTCTTCTGTTTCTTTTGCAAAAAGTTGTGTCTTAACCTTTGCATTAAAACCAGAATGTAATTTAAGATGTATTATCTTTTCCTTCTCCTCCAATCTTTCCTAAGAGGTGAAAGAAGAAATTCCATGAAGGTAAGTATTGAAAGGGAAATTATGCAAGCTCATCTATTGAATGATATATTATTTTATTTTACACTTTGTGCAACCTCCAAAGAACTTACTTTTTTTTCTTTAGTGGTATTGAAGAACTTATAAATCAAAATATACTTCACATTGTATTTCCTGGTTTCTTCTTTTGTCAGGTTATTTCTCCAAGACAAAATAACTCTTGAATCATTCTTGGTGGCCCACAGAGTATTATGTAGTCTAAGTGCATCTGCAATTAAATTGATATTACATAGAGAGAGGATCCTCCACTGTGTACACAAAGAAATTGTCTCTCAGCAAGGCTTGCATGCCCAGTAGCTCTACCAGGACCTTGGTTCTTGCTTGCAGCAGGAATTTCAGAGCTTTGTCGAATATGACTTTCAGCAGTGGAAATCATGCTGCTCTTTGCAGCTCTCAAAATTAATGGATTGATTTTTGCATGTCTTGGACACTTCTCTTACTTCAGGTCTCTGTTTCTCTCTACGGGCTGTTGAAAGTGCCTTGGCAAGTTCAGATTAAACATCTGGGATGGTTAGCATAGGATGAACTGTTAATACTTTACTTACCCTTTATGTCTTCTTGTCCACTTGCCAGGATTGTGGAAAATAGTGTCTTACACTGGAAAAAGCTTAATATCAGCAGGACAGAAATGGGTGTAACACATGCCATAGCAAAAGTTTTGGGCCACAGGTCTGAGGAAAGAGATTCTTTAATTCCAAGTTTGCTTGAGAAAGTAGTTAGAACATCACGTTTTCATTTTTCACCTGTGAAATATTAGAAAAGTTTTACCTAGATGCTTAAAAGGTGTGTAAAGTACAAAAAGTAAATATGAAATGACATAAGTTTGACAGGACTTGTTGACTGGTGCCTGCTGTTCCCAGGATGTTTGTATTTGAGCCCACTCTTTAACTGGGTGTCAGGCCAGAGAGAACGTGTGCCATGGAGCACTGGTTTCGAGTGACAGCACAGCTCCAATTGCAAGCCAGCACCACGGATACGACACTACTGACACTGTAAGTGGTTTAGGTAGGGCCCACCTGACATAACCATGACTAGATATAAGTTAACTCTATTTGTGTGTGTTACTTGGCCTCTTGTGGTCAGAGAGAACCGTCATTCCTAGACTGTGACTTGTGTTACCTGGTGTAGGAGGATATGGACCATAAGAAGAGATCAATCCTGCTATTTAAAAAAGTATCAGCAAGAGAATTTCAGGTGTTTTCTAAACTTGGAATATGGTGAGCGAACAGATTCAGACTGATCAAAGTTGGTTTCAGCAAGGCAGCATTTCTCTGAAGGGTCTCATTCAGAGGTTGCTTAAATATGAAAGAATATTTGATATCTTCCATGTTCATATGCCTTCAGAGGCTTTCACTCACTAACTGATTTCTCTTGGCTCTGATTGTTTTCACTTTTAAATTTTCAGAAATATTGTATTCAGGGATCAGCACCTGGAGCTATGCCAAAAGATTCACAATACATTGGCTAATAAGTGGCACTGGTCAGGGTAGAGGAAAATGTGTGAATGCTCAGCACATCAAAAAAATCTGCAACGAGGTTTTCTGGAAAAAAGAAACACAGGTACACTTAAAATTACATCCATATACAGATTAATTTATAATGCTATTTTATCACAATGCAGTGAAAAAAGACCACTTAAGGAATGCTGCCCTTATTTATGAAGTGCTGTGAAAAATCATATCAGAAATCTGTAAGGCAGAGGTTTCCCCATCTGGGCCATTCTGGAGTGATCTCAGCAGTAGCACCAGCAGCAGCTAAAGTACTCAAGTCACACTGCACATGGCCAGCCAAAAAAAGAGTTAATTCTCCAGCTTGCTGTGCCCAGGTAAGAAGGCAGTTCTGGTTGTCTGGAGGGGAAAGGGGTGAGCTGTGCTCCTAGAACACATGTGGTGTGTGGCAAGAGGAAAGAGTCAGGGAAAACATAAAATAAAAACAAGGAAATGTTGATGGTTTAGTATTCAACATGTAGCGGCTCATCCTTTTCCATGGAATGGAGCTATCAAAACCAGTCCTAGAAATATATAAGTACTTTATTTAAATTAGCAGAAAGGGAAAAATGAGGATGGAAAGCACTAAGCAGATTAAATACTTGTGGCTAATTATTAACATGATTTTTTTTGAAAATACAAGTCAAAACGGGATGTGGAACAGGAAAAGGAAGAAAATAAATCTTACAGTAACAACTTTTGGTGTTAGAACCAAAAATAGATATAATTTGTGTGTTAATATAAATGTATTTAGTTGGCGAGAGGACACAGAGAGGCAGACAAGGAAGGTTTTTAAAGGAAGTCTAAACAAGCTTAGAAAAAAGCCAACCAACCTGAATCAAAGAAAGATATTTCAGGTGAGACCAGTGCTGTTTCCCCAGGGTGAGTTGCTCCTAGGAGTACCTTTTGTGCAGGACTGAGGGGCACTTCTCCACTCAGTGTGCAGTGAACACGTGCAGCTTCTCCCACCGATGCTGCGATGGTGGACAGTGTGAGCAGGCTGCAAATATTACCATGGAAAGCTACCAAAAAGTGTTAAAGATGGATGCACACATCCCTAAATCAGCAGCTGTAGGTGCTGGGGGAACACTTAGGGAATGGGCTGCAGGAGGTGACCAGAGTTGTGGATTACTTCTGAGTAACATCTCCTGTTCTCGCTGCTGCAGGCAGAACAGCAGAAGAACAGCTGGGCTGACCTCACAAGGTATTTATTATGTTTATATACAATTAATTAGTCCACAAACCCACAGTAAAGTGAAAGCACTGCAGCATAATTACACCCAAAGTGACCAGGAGGGTACAAAACCTGTCCATACATAAAAAGCTTTTGATTCACAACTTGTCAAAGAACATGTATTTTCATTTATGCCAACATAGATGAGCTGAAAGACAGAACATTTCTTCTCAGACATATGCAGACAGGACTTTGCATTCTTCATTCTGTGCTACAAAGAGGTTTGAGTTAGCATATGGTGCTGAAATTCAGTCGATGATGTGCAAAATAAAATTCATTGCCTGACAATTTTTTTTTCTAATAAGACTCTCTAGCTCTTTTGTCTCTGAAAAAGTGCATACTAGCCAAATATACTTGCAAACACTCCAGTTAATCTAGTAGGATAGAAATTATCTCAATAATCCAAATCATCTAAAAAATAGCCATAATGCAAAAAAAAACAAAAAACAAAAGCAGAAACAAAAAAACACAAATTATTTCCAAGCAAGTTCCTGTCAAAAATGGACATTTTAAAAAAATAATTTTAAAAAATACTATACATATTTTATAACTTCTTTTTCATTTATTTATCCCCTTTCTTTCACTTCTGAGCTTCAAGTACAGCTAATACCTGTTGGTTGGTGCCCAGCAATGTCTGTTTTACAGTAGTGGGTTGTTGGAGTAAGAGAAAGAGAACTGACTGGAGCTGCCAGCCCATCCACCACTGCAGCTGCAGAGGTTGTTTGTGCAATGCCCACCTGGTGAATTTGGGAAGTAGACAGAGAAAGAAAATGAAAATAGCTAAAGCAAGTTTCACAAAACTTAAGAGCTGTTAGTTCAAGTGGCAGGAAATTAAACTATTTGATTTTAAATCCACACTATACATGTGTTTGAATAAAGCTATTTTTAAAAAAGTTTCTGGGGCTGATTAATACATCATCCTATATTTTTTAAGAAATAGTTTTTGTATGTATGTATTTTCTTTGAAAAATAGATAATAAAATTGTCAAAAAAGACAATTTCAGGGGGGTCTTGAAAACTATATTATGCCAAATTTGGAAAGTATATTCAACCATTAAACAATAAAATGTTTTATTCACTGTTCTAGTGCACAGTCTTAGATGAAGGGAATAACTGGGACTGTTTGTCTGACTACCTAAAACTTAGACTTCATTTAAGATTGTCAGGTCATACTTTTCAACACTCCCCCCCCGCCATCCCATTTTTAATTGTAGAAAATGTAGAAATTGATCAATGAATGATGAAATAAGCAATATAGGTCAAATAAAGTTTAAATCTCTTGGTAGATGTAGAGTCAAAAGAGGAGGACCATTTATACTCTTTTTTCCAAAACTTACCTTAGTTTTAGTGCTTGTTAAACCCTGGGTACCTATGCATAGTTTTGCCTGAGAAGGAGGTCAGATCAGCACTGGAGAATGTCTTGATTTAGGACTACAATGAGAAATTGATTCAGGAGACTTCCCTTTTCACAAGGCACTCCCTCAAAAAAGCCCATTGCCAGGGCCACTTCCCACTGAGGGGCTGAAGCACACCTCTGAAGAAACAAACACCAACTGGAGCCTTACTCAAAGTCCTTGGACCTCTAAGGAGACACATCTCTGCATGACTAACTCAAAAGTCAGAGCCCTTACTATTGTTTCCTTTTGGTATATTGAAGAGAAAGGTTTACAAATTTTTTATATATTGTAATGATCTTTTAAAAAGAAGTAATATTAAAGAAGAAATTAAATCACATTTGTGAAATTAAAATCCCAGGAAGATCCTACCCTACTTGCTGTTGCTCTCTTTGTTTATAGTGGCTAATATGCATCTTTCATTGTGCACCAAATAAAAAAAAAAAAAAGTCACAAAACTAATAAGGAAAAAGAACAAATAAATCTTGCATTCTGAACAGGCAGGACTATCTGTTTAACTGTTCAGATCTGAAGGTTTGCCCAGCCTAGTCTCTGAAACTGTCCTTTTAAATGGTTTGCTTTATAAAGTAAGTTAATTTGCAGTCATCACCAATTCCAAGACACACTGACAATTTATGAATGTCATTCTTAGGGGGAGTTGACTGACTTGATAATAAGAGGGTTTGAAAACAACCACTTTATTCATACACACTGATATTTTGCATTCCAGCTTTCCATTTAAGCTGTATTTGGAGGGGCAAGAATGGATAAAAAATGGGTGGGTTTTTTTTGTTTTTATTTGGTATTTTGGCTTGAAACAGATATGCCTCATTGTTCACATTAAAAAGTTTATTCACTAAGGATCTGACCCCAGGTTTCAGTGCAAAAATGAACCTAAGGTGTCAAGACTGCATTCTTTATTCCTTTTTCAAAAATTGCCAAATTTGGACAAAATATTTCACAATCCTTGATATAAAGGGCTGAAGAGATAAAGTAACATAGTTTTTTATCATTTTCTAGCTGATGTGATCCTTTCCAGAGCATAGAAACTGGCTCTTTTTCTTTGCTTTTCCCCATCTTTAAATGCTGGACACTCAGCAGAGAAATGCTGGGAAAAGGAAGAATCCCATGAAACACCTTCCATGCTTATTCAGTGAAGTGCTAGAAACCTAAAGTTCTGCACTCTGATCCCAGGCTGAGGCTGTTAAACTTATGTATGGAAATAGTTTTATTCTTTTAGAATATGCATGTTTCAAAGAATATACAAACAAAATAATGCAGCAATAGAAATGTCATAGAGAAGATCAATAGAATGTTTTGGCTTGTTAACAGTAAAGTATTAAAAACTTTGCTTTGTCTTTTGGGTGCCTCTTTCTTTCAGTAAAATACTTTCACAGTGATTACTCTGACTTATATCTGGATTTTCCATATATGTAGATTCAATAAGCTAATCTTGATTTTAGATTAGAAAAGGATATATTTAGGCCCATTTTTTTTTGCTTTTTTGGGTTTTTTGGGGTTTTTGTTTGTTTGTTTGTTTGTCTGATTGTTTTTTTTTTTGTTGTTAAGGCTAGATAATACAATTATTCAAGGGAAGGCTAAACCAACCTTGAGTGCTTGAATCCAATTGCTTCCTTGTTCTGTTGTTAATCAGACATGATCTTATGGTGGGGATGTACAAAACCCACATTTTTCTAATGATGAACTAAGATAAAGGAAGGTAAATGCTTCTGAAGAACTTTACTATATTTAGAAGTATGTTTTATTTAAATGAGAAGTGTGTGACTTGGAATCTCAAATCCAATAGTAATGGTGGAAAACCTGACTACAAGCCCAATACTGAATTTTTAAAATATAGAAAACTTCATTTCCCCTTGTGTCTTCTGTTTATCAGAAAAAAAATGAAAATTTTGTCTGGTTAATGTGTGCTTTGTACTTTGAATTAATGGTAGCACCTCAACAACTGCAGTATGTTTCTTCCTCTTTTCTTGCACCATAACTCACTGACTTCAGGCAAAAGAAGTTAATTCCTTTACACACATTTAATTCCATTAATTTTTTAAATAATTAAAGGATTTTACTTTATTTTTTAAATTTTCATATGTTTCTAATTTATTCAGGAAAGCAGGAATGGTAGGAATTCAACACTTTTTCCATCCTTAATAGACTCACACTGAGTTGCTTAGCAGTTTCAGTCCATCAGTGATGCATTGGAACCATGTCATGATCAGAACAGCAAGTCATGTAATTAAAAATAAAATAGTGCAGTCTGCAGCTACTTCACCAGCATTTAGGTGCCTGTGGAAAGGAATGACTGTTCACACTCCTGAAACCTGTGCTTTAAGGAGCGTTTAGTACTTGACAACCATTTCTGTCCCACTCCTCTGAAGCCTGTGTGGAGGCAGTGAAGTCCCATGCATGTGGCTAAAGGCCAAGGTCTTTTCCTTCTGACAGTCCCTGCAGTCTAGTTTGTTGTGTCAACACAGATAGTGTTTGCAAATATGTGCTGGGGATATTTGAGATGCCTTGAGTTCCACCTCTGTTTACACCAAGAGAGGAAGAGGAGGGAAACTCATCTTTTGATTTGTACTGAAGTGAAAGTGAAGTTTCAGAAATTTGGGCTGTTAGTGAGATGTTTCACTGCAAAGGAGTAGTGAGGCAGGCCTTAAGGACAGCAGTAAGGTAAAGGGAGTGTCCTGAAAATGATATGTGCTTGTTAACAGAAGGGAATTTTGAAATCACAGCTTTCTACTGCAGTGACTAAATTTCCACTATCTGGGTCTCTTAGTTCTATTATTTTAAAGCTGATCTCATGTTTCTGTTTCATAAAATAGGGATGGCAGTTGTCCATGCAGCCTTCTACACTGCATCTGCAATCTCAAAAGGTAACATTTCTTTTGTCATGGATCATTTTGTAATACCATCCAAACTATGTGTATGTACATACACCAGTGCAAGGCTTGAGAAAGTAATTTCCTGGAGGAGGCATCTCTTTGCTTTCTGAAAATTATCGTCTGCAACAAATACCCAGCTGTTGACAGTGAAACTCGACCTTAGGCACAATGCCTCTGTTCCAGTTTCTCTCAAATCCTACAGGCAGAGATTTGTGAGATTGCAATGTGCAAGTTTGGGGTACACTGTAAGGTATGGTTACTTTGCATCAGGAGTGAGAAAGAGTCCTATAAAGATGTCCAATACTATATAGCCATATTGGCTATATATTGGCTTTAGCTAATCAAGAGGAATCAATGAAAGATTTCAATTATAAGCATAGTGCTGTTAGTGTTGTGATTACAAACCATTAGACTAAATCAGACCCATTTAACACCTGCCTTAGGATATGCACTGCATATAATGGGAGAGATGGGGGAGGGAGTGAATAGATAAAAACAGAACACTAATATTTCCTGAGTGAGGAACTGAGGCACAGAGAAATTATAAAAGTTTTCCAAATCACACCAGATATATCTGAAATAGCTAATTACTTCTATTCTGTCATTTCCATTTTAAATTTAATGGACTACATAAAAAAAAAACTCCTAACACTGGTCAGAAGCTGATGTCTCATTATGCACACAAATTTCTCTGGGGTGATGGTCAGACTACTGATGTATCACAATAGTTGTGACTACAAGCAGCCTAAGAGAGTAAGGCTTGAAAGAATGATTTATCTTTTATCATTAAAACAATAGCTATGCATCCTGAATATTTTCAGGAAGAGATCCTTCTGTATTATTTCAAGGGAACTGGTGAAACATAGCCTAATATAGAGAAAATTCCTAGGCACTTCAGAGCATATATATCATCACCTGATTATTAATTTGTGCACCTATTCCTGATCAGATATTCAAGTGCTGACAGCAGAATACTTAATGTCTGCATAAAACCTTTAAAACATAGCAGATTTTAAAAACAAGAGACTTTAAACAAGAAAAATTTTCTCCATTCTACTCCTTTCATGGAGCACTTTTTAATTATCTCCATGCTGCTTCTATACAATTAATATAAGAGTGTCCTTCAGAATGATTCATTCTATTTTCCTCCCCTGTTGGTATGCAGAAAACATTTCAGGTATTCAAAAACACTCCCTCCAACATTTTCAAACTTCAGGTCCTAATTTTCATAATGCCACTAGGACTGGCACTGGCAAAAGCATCTATTGATTTACAAGCAGTTATTAAAAAATCTGCTTCCTGACTAGATTTCTGATATTAAATAAGGAGTCTTCTAGTGCTCATGTAGGGTGCTCATGGACTAACCAAGTATGGCAGCATATATGTGCAGATGACATTCCCAGCAAAGACAAGTATGTCAGTGCTCATTATGAAACCAAATATGGAGAAGAAAAAAGTCTATCCATCTGCTATAGCCATCATTCTAGGAAATTTCTCTTACCTTGTAACACTCCTCCCTACCAAACTGTCTGTCCAAGAGCACAACAGTGAAGAGCAGCATTTAACACTCAGTTGAAAGAAAATGACTCTCAGCCAAACAGACTGGTGGTATAAAATTCATCAGAGACAGGCAGAGGGAAAATGTCCATCCATCTGCCAAGTGAAAGTAAATAAACCACTTGTTTCTGGAACAGCTTTTCTGCTCACAGTTTCAAAACATGTCATCTTCTTCATAACTGAAGCATCTAAGAAAATAATTGTTCTTGGTTACTTCACCCAGAGAGATATTCAAACATTCATTCTGTATTAGAGAAAGATACATTTCTAGACACTCTGATCATCAGTCTTAATTATTGGTCAACATTGATAATTGTGCCTGTTCGAACTCCTTACTACTAACCTGGAACTCATTAATACAAATTCTTCCACTAAGGTCTTGTGGTGTCTCAGCCTCTGCTCAGGGTGGATACACTGAGAAAGAAAGCCCACTGAAGGCAGTTGTGAGAGACTGGAATGAAAATAGTAAATGACTCAAAACAACTGCTCATTTGCAAAAGCTTCAGGTGCTTTACTGACCATGCTCAAAGTGATCATCCAGGTGCAGAGAGGGTGCACAGCCACCACCAGGGGCTACAAGCTGGCGTTTGAGCCAGGTAAGGGAAGAGGCCTATAAGAAGCAGATCGAGTGAGGTGGAATAGTGCTTTTGCCATGTCATGTGTCCTCCCTTACACAAGTGACTGGAGTGAAAACTCCCTTCCAGGGACATACTAGGGCATTCAGATGTGACCTGAAGATGTTCATCTCTTCTGATGGTCCATAATTGGCTCAACTACAGTGAAGAAAGAGGCAGCTGAAATGTCTTAGAAGATGTTATAAACCACCCAAGACTCCTTACTGCCCTGCAATCCACAGTCTTGCACCAGACAGTGTGAGGCTCCCTGCTCCTTGGGTGGTGTCCCAGCATCCCCACCGAGCCTCAGCATGTATTAATCCACTGAGCTTTGTGGTTTCTGGGTTTCCCCCATCCCCAATGGACCAAGACTGTGACCATCACATTGACCAATGGGCATAAAGGGTATCAAAATTGCAACAGTCAAGTCTTGTTTTGGGATCCACAGGTGTGATATCTTTCTACTCTTATCCTTTCTTTCTTTTCCCTTATACATTTTCTCAAGTGTTATTTTTATGCTTCTATATTACTATGGATAATAACCAAAATATATACATACCTGCTTTCCATTGCAGCCAACTTGTTCTAAAATAAACCCTACATGTTTATATTATTTATATTTATATTTATATTTATATTTATATTTATATTTATATTTATATTTATATTTATATTTATATTTATTTATAAAAATCTGTCAGTTGGTGTCATTTCACTTTAACCTGCCCCAAAGAGATATATTAACAAGACCCTGGTGTACCCTCACTTTCTGGGGTGTGTTATAACAGCAATGATCTTTGGAACAACTATATTTTCACCCAAAAGACTGACCTATCTATAGACACTGTTGTTTGTCATCAGTTAAAAAAAAAAACTAACCAGGAAATAAATCTGCCAGGTTTAAATCTGTCAGACAGAGGAAGGCTGCTCCAGCACAGAGGAGGGAGGGAGGGTTCCTCCCGGTGGAAACTTGAGAGAAGGGAGTGAATTTTCCTGACATTTTAGAAAGGAATGTTGTTAGGACTTACCTTTGGCAGAGGTTCACAGAGGTTTCAGTCCATCCATGGTTTTCAGTGCCCCAAGAAGGACACATGCTTTTCTGATGGAGAAGATGAGAGGATGCAGCCCTCTATGATGCTATTTCAACTGTGAAAGTTATATAATTCCCCATTTAGTCTTCTGGGGAGTCCCAATGAGACATACTCTTCATTCTGAGATGATTTCTCAAAACTCCAGCTTCCACTATGGACCAAGCTTGCCTTAGCATTTTCAAATCCTTTCCCGCATTCTGTCCAGTGGTACTTCCCTTTTCCCATAGATCAGCTTACTCAACTCCCTGTGTGCAGTCAGATCAGCTAACTAGTAAATCAGTCAGATCTCTGACCTTTCAGTTGCAGATGTTACTTTTTCTCCCCAATCCTTACCAGTGCACTTAATCATGCAAGTTGTACCACCAGCTCTATTGACGTGAGAGCTCGCACGCTTGCCCAGCTGGTTCAGGGTTGTCATCACTCTTTTAAACTGTTCCCTACATTAGGCTGAGTCACACTAATTTAGCCACTTCCACTTAATTTTTATCTGACAAGAGTGTGTGGCTAAATGTTTATCTTCCTTTTAAAACGTTGTTCCTTAGGTTTTGTTTCTGAGGAACCATAGAATCATAGAATGGTTTGGGTTGGAATGGACCTCAAAGGTTATCTCATTCCAGCTGCCCTGCCATGGGCAGGGACACCTTCCCCTAGACCATGGTACTTCAAGCTCCAGCCAAACTGGTCTTAAACACTTCCAGGAGTGGTGAGTCCACAACCTCTATGGACAACCTGCTCCTGTGATTTACCACCCTCTCAGGAAAGAATTTCTTCAACTATATCCAATCTAAATCTACCACCTTTCAGCATAAAGCCATTGCCTTATCTCACATAGATGTACCAATACCTTCAGGAGAACTTGCTAAAGAGGTGTTCTCTCAAAGCCATCCCTTCTGCTGGGTGAAATGCTAACATTGATCATCTCCTATTAGATCAGACCTGTAATTACATGGCTGAGTTTTGGACATGTCCTTTGAACATAAAGATTAGCCAAATCAGGAAAATTTGTTGTCAACAGGTCAGTAAAGAAGGCTGCTAAACCTGAAAAGGACATGTCAGTGTGGTGAAGATGGACTGCAGTCAGACTTGAGATCTTTTCTGCTTCTAAAGAAAAATCAACTTCTACAGCTAAAATCAAACTTGCTTTAATAGAATGACTACCCTCAAAATGGATGGAAAGCATACTAAGATCTATTCAGTATTGCTGGTTTAAAAGCACTGTATCATTTCCAACACATCTCATAGGAAAAACTACAGCAACTTGAAAAATATAGGACAAATAGTTGTTGAAAGACCTGAAAGAAAACAAAAAAAAAGGAAAGAAGAATTTCCTTGGATACTGTACCTCACAAACTTGAACAATGAATCAACATCTAAGAATAAAGTATCTCAAATGCAAAACTTCACTATTAGAAAATGATAAGCCCAAGTCTTCTATGAAACACAGAAAGGTAGAGGAAGTACATAATTTATTTACTTCCTCAATATTTTCTCACACAAAATTCAGAGTAGCTTAGTCTGGAAGCAACTTCAGCACAATTCTCCATGAGTAAGAGTACAACACTGAGTGAATGGGAAAGGATTTAAAGTACTTATTAAAGCAGAACCACAATTTCAGATTGATGCTTATCATCTTTCTAGGAATAATCAGGTATATGTCATTGTAATTTAAAAGGCAAAGGAATTCTGTAATGAAGAATTTTCCGTCTTTTCTGCTCAGATGTTTTTTATCTACACAAATCAAGTTCAGCTATCATTATTTTCAGTGGAAAGAAATACACTCTGATAAAACGTGTCCCTTATGGTGTTCATTTGCACCCAGAAAGAATCAATTTCTTTTCACAGAGTCTATAATGAGCACAGGATCATGCAACTAAATTATAGGTGAATACAATATGCAGTTTTAATCTACACTTCCAAAATAGATGACATCTTTGAAGTCTTGTTTAACATCCACTGTATGGAGCTTTAATTCTGGAAAAAAATACTAAATATTAAAATAAAATAAACTATTAAAATAAAATAAAATCTAGGATTAGGAGTTAACAATGTAGCTAAAAACTTTTATCTAAATCTGATATAGAAATTGGCTGAATAGAAACCATCTAGCACAGTTTTGAGTATTAAAAAGTAGGCATTCTTTATTGCAGCATGCTGGTCATCCCGAGGGTATTTCCTCTTATCAAGTGTGCTGATTATCAGGTGAGCAGAGATTGTATCATACACACTGATTACACATTCATTAGATATCCCCACCCCCTTGATTTTATTTTACATGATCACACCCCTTATGTCCTTACGTCCTTACATGGTTCTTTGGGCTCTGTTTTCAATGCCTGGTGTCTTTTTTAGGTGGCTGTTCCTCAATCTCTGCATTTGAGTAAGCACACTACAGTTCTGCATAACTTCTGCTTTGCCAATCTTGCAGAGCTGGGCCGGCATCCTGCCTGCATTTTACATGATTTCTGTCTGCCTAAGTTACATCCTTTATCTATTTCTCCAAGGCTGTGTTCTTCTGTTCTACCGTCCTTGATAAGAGTAAGATGCTGTTCTGTTCTACTGTCTTTATCAAGTGAGGAAAATGCTGTTTTGCCTTACTGTCCTTATCAAAACTATTTCCAATTTTCCACTTTTTTAACAATTTGTTGTACACAGAGAAAAAGGCTGAGGTGAAATGTTAACACCACAATAAATATGCACTTTGGTAGGAGACTGGATTTAGGTTTCAAATTGTAGTAGACTCCATCTCCCATGTGGATTATTGCCAGATACAATTCTCTGAGAAATAAACTATTTTTTTTTTCCTGCAATGAATATATTAACCATGTAGTTTATTTGTAGTTTTCTGTAGCTTTATTGCCCCAACCTGGGAGCAAGACCTTGTTAATTCCATGAATTTTACACGTGCCCATTCCTCAAGCCTCCCTCTAGATAACATCCCCTCCCTCTAATGCAACAACTGCACCACTCAGCCTGGTGCCATCCACAAGCTCACTGAATCCCACTTGATCCCACTGGCCTTGGCACTGCTGAAGAGGTAAAATAGTGCTCAGCCAAGCATGGACCTTTGTGGGACACCACTCCTTACTGATTTCCACTTGGGCACTGAGGCACTGACTGTCTTTGGATGAGCCCATCCAGCCATCTAACCATCCATCCGTCAAACTGATGTCTCTCCAACCTAGTGGCAAGACCAATGAGGGGCACCATATCAGAGGACTTAATAGGAGGGATTTACATGGGGATGATTTGAAATTGAGTTTGAAATGTGTGAGTAGAAATGTGGTCTAGAGTTTAATGCATGGAATAACCCAAGGCTGCTACTTACAGAAAATTTTCCTTCTGAAATTAAGGTGTGTTTTTTAAGTATTTGCAAGGGGGGGCGTGGAATTAAAGCAGAATAAAACACACACAAACCAAATAACAGAATGTCTAAATAAGGGATGACTGAGTGCCATCAAGAAGCAAAATTATGCCCTCAAAAATCTCCAAATGGCCTTCATGTCTTGTGTAGGCAATGCCTTGCTGCTTTCCAGGCCCAGTGAGTAATCAGCCTTTGTTACTCAGTAAGATTCTCAAAGTGGCCACATGGTGGTAGCCTATGATCAGGCACAAACAAGCTGAACCATGAAAATAAAGGAAATGAGGAGGAAAATTAATACTTGTAAACAGAAATAAATGTCTGCATGAGTCATCGCCACACAGTGAGGACCTGAGCTTTAATTCATCTTTTAGGTATTGTGATATCCAGAACAAGACTGTCAAGTGTACCTACTGGCTAGCCCCATACAGAGATATGCTGTGTTTGAGCTCTGCCTTCTTAAAGTCAAATTCATATCTAGCAAACTTCTGCTTACACTTTCCTTCCTGTTTCTTGATACCTCACATAAAGGTGACTGGTTTAAAATAGATTAGATGAGAGGAAGAATATCAGAAATGAATTAAAGGTTCTCTTTTGATTATTAACCTCTTCATTACTTTAACTGCAATGTTCACTCTTGGCATTAACTATAAGGAAGTCTAAATGCAGGCTGTGGAATTCTTATGTTTTAAATTAAAGGCTACAAATCTATTCATATAGAAGTTGTAAAATTATTCTGGTTTTAAGAAGAATACAGATTGACTCAAAAAGCCTGTGGTAAAATGTGCTGGTCTTGAAAAGGATGCCTTTTGACCACTCTGGCATGCAACTGCCCTCCCTTTCATTAAGAAAATCAAATTAAATCATCCTTCAGACTGCACAGCAGCTAAGGAGAAAGTCATCATCAGGTTGTCTGGCTTGGTGAAATCATCCACATCTAGGTCAAGGACTGATTATGAAACTCCAATTGAAAAGACTGGGATGCTTGTGTAGAATTCCAAATCCTCTGCAGAGGTGATCTTGGGTATAATCCTAAATCTTACATTCCATACAATTAATTAAATTGCCTACATTGAAACTAATAGAATGTTGTTTACTCTGTATATATATATTGAAGATTCCAACTTTTCTAATCTTTATGAAAAAAAAAATATTAAGTAAAGTTACTTGAAAATTAATTAAGACTTTTATTCCAGCTCAGTTTCAGGTAACATAATTCACTGTGGCAGTTCCACCATCATCCAACTTCTCTAGTGCTGGGACTCAGGGTTCCAAGAATAATTCTGTTCTGAGAACAGAACAGAGTCCAGTTTCAAGAATTACAGGAAATGAGTAGTTACAAAAGTCTTGGTATTATCACAGTCTTCCAGCAGACCTCTTTCAATTCCTCTACAGAGAGCAATTAGAAATCCTTACTTCTGCAGGTCCTGAAATGAAATGTCATAGCAGGGTACATGATAATGTCCTGCTGTTTACTCTATGAATAAAATTGAGGAATTGAGCCCTAAAGAAGAGGAAATATCTCAAGAACCATCCCATACCTAGCCCTCCTCTGCCCAGAAGAGCAACAAGAACAAAGACTGTTGGGAATGAAGATGTACAAGATACAGACAAACAGAAGGAGAGCAGATTTTATATTATTTACCACTCTACCAGTGAGATATAACTACCAAAGAGAAGTACACTCAATGAACATTATAACTAATTTAATTTAAATGCTGTTTTAATTTAAATGCTTTAATGACTCCATTTTCCTGATAAAAAATATTTGAAGATGAGGAAGACTGGGGGCTCTGTACTCAGACTGTGCTATGGACTACATGAAAAAGCAGGTTCTGTGCTTCTCAGTTCCAGGACACCAGCACAGACAAGTGACATACTGCTAATTTGGTACACTCAGGACATTTCAAACCTACAGAAGCTTCCCCTGATCTGTGCTTTGAATTCACCCACCCCAGAAACATGTGTACACAAAGCAGAAAGGTTGTTGAGACTGGTGACATGGTTTTTTACCCACCTATGGGGAATGAGGCTGGCTAGTGCAAAGCTGGGAGCAGCTCTTCTGCAGGCCAGAGCAGGGGGCTGATGCTCCTGTACAGGGCAGCATCCCTAAGCAATAAGCAGAAAACAGTGGCGTGGCTTGAGGCAATGATACCTGACCTACACCTGAGCCAGAAGGAAAACCTGGGTTCATCTACCTTTCAGGTGGTGCCCTGTACAAACTTCTGTATGAAAAATGTGTGACAGAAATGACTGAAAATTATGTGAATCAAGAAATGAAGAGGGTGCCACTCTGTTGTGACCTATTTGTCTCCCAAGGCAGGGAGTGACCCTGCTTCTCCCCATGGTTTAACGGAAGTGAGGATAAGGGAAATGAGGCAATGAAATCACATTGTCAAAGCATGCAAAAACCAAGGCAAAGTCATAGTTTCTATCCTTTTTGTTCTCCATTACTCTAAGAACCAAAGGGAAACAGGTCTTCAAGGAGGAGGTAGGTTTAATTTTGTCGGTTTTTCTTTTCTATTTTTTTTTTTCTGTTTCTCTGTTACTTAACTCCAAAGGAGCTAGGCAAGGAAATACTGAGTTTTGTCATTTCTGCTAGTTTTAATGTTAAAATAACCGTGATGGATGGATAGACACTACCTGATAGCAAGTGCCTGCTTCACTCTGATGAATGTCTTAACCAGTATTTTGATGGCATACTTTTTATAAAATATTAAAATAATTGTGTTTATATTTTAAAGTTTGCAGTGTTCCCAGTGTTACTGGCCTCATCCACATAGCAGTATTTTGTTAGGCTAAACCTGAATTACTGAATTGGAGAGCCTGTGTCACTTTCCCTTGAAAACACAGTCAAATTGGAAACGTTTGGATTTTAGGTCTTTCCATCCATAGAGTAAAATCACTAAATGGAGTGAACTCTTTTAGGACTACTGCATTTAGACACCAGTAGAATGGAAGTATGTCAGCATCCTTTCTCTTTCACGATTTTAATACTTTAGAAGATTTCATATACACAATTCCCTGAGAATGCTTCAGGAATACAGGCATAATTTTACCTTCATAGCACATCCTACATGGAAGCATATTTTCATATTTTCATTTCATATTTTCCAGCTGACAAAAATATCTTTCAAACTCTTTCAGAGTCACAGCTGGGAAATGAACCTCAGAGGTCTAGTGTAATGTACTGTACTCAACACAGACTTCCCCTTAACAGAAAATAGTCCTATTAAAAACAAAGTATAAGTTTTGGGGGGCTTTTTAGGCAGTTTTTATTCTCATCTAAACACCTCTCCAGTCAGCCTAGATGAGATTAGACACAGCAGTAGCATTTCAGCTTCTGAACTCATAACTACCCCTCTGGAAGGGTGTTAGGGTTCAGGCATCTCTGAGAAATAACTTGTGCTGTAGCACAGATTCTAGCAGCAGCCCATTTTCATAGAAACTTTATAAACAACTTGACAAGAAGGAAACAACTTCACACAGAAATACTTTCGTTTTCCTAAAGATTTTCATCAATAATCTGCACAGGAACTCTTTGAGATGTAAAAGGAAGTTTGAAACATCTCTGGGAAAAACAATACCGTTCTTCTACTGCAACTGTTTTTCCAAAGAGAAGCAGCACATGATACTTGCACAGGTATAAGAATGAAGAGAAAAAGACATTTTCAATTATAACTTTTCAATGAAGAAAATAATAGTGGCAGTATTTTTTGTTTAGTAATTACGTATGAATTCCAGATGGTGCAAGAAAGGAAAGGAACAAGTCCTCTTGGATTTAGCTGACAAAGGTGGATAGCTCAGAATTAGAGAGATTCCTCTGGGCTATTTGTTTGGTGAATGACAAAAAATTAAATATAGTGAAGCTTTCATTCATCTTGTACTAGACTAGATTGAATAAACTGTGTCTAAAGTAGCTGTTTTTTTCCAGATAGTGTTAAGGCAGTATAGAATTACTGGTTCCCCTATGAGCATCTATACAGCTTTTCAGTATGGGTGAGACAAACTCCACCTCACACCTAACAGCATCTTCAGAGTTAGGTTGAAAGGTTAAAGTAATTGAATTTTTTTTTTTTTGTTTGTCTGTTTTTTTTAATTTCCAGTATCAAGTATGTTATTTAACATCTTTTATAAAGCATCTGATCAATTATGTCTAAGAGTCAACAGTTTATGCATTTTTTTAATTGAAGAATCAGTGAATAAAAGTAAAAAATTCTGTTGGGCTCAAGACCCAAAGGTGAGATCCTGTCCTTCCCTGCTAGTAATGTCACTAACCACAAGTGATTGCAGAGTCACATTTTCTTCTCTCTGATGTTTTTCTGAAGCTAAGGTGCCTACATTGTTTCTGATGTCTGCCCAAGAGATGGAGATCATCTACGTTGACAAAATAGACATAAATATACAAGCAAACAAAAAAAAAAAATAAATTAAAGCACTCTGTGTACTTGAAATAGTGGATTTTATGCAGTTGTGTGCAATCATTGTCACATCTCAGTTAAGTATCTTACCTTTTTTATGAAAAGGATGTGAAAGATTTTAAATATATCTAAACATAGTAAAATATGTTATTTGTTTCTGAAAAAAAAGATGCTTCAGAGGATATTAACATACTTGCATATGTATTTTACTATAAACCATCAAATAATACAGGAGGCAGTTCAGAAGGATGAGTACTATACAGAGAAACTAAACTTTTTTTTGCATTAGAACTCACAGAATAGACTGATAAGCATATGGTCCTACCATTTTTTAAAGAAATATACATATGTAAGTGACAAATATGGGACATTTCAAATAGGAGTGGTTAAGCAAAAAGACACTAGGAAAACTCAGCTAGTCCTTAGTATAAACTGGAGGCAGAAAAATCTCAGTATCTCTTTGAAATAATGTGAGATGAAAGTGTCATGAATACTTAGATCTATTCCAGGTATTGCTAAAAATAAAAAGGTAACACTGACAGTGTTGGATTAATAGAGTATGCTCAAAAATAATCATTACAGAAAGGGTAGTGGTATTTATATATTTTGCTACGTTTTCTTTGGCATAACCACAGAAATATGAATAAATAAAAAATCAAAAATAAATTCCCTAAAACCTTGGGAAAATGGTCTAGTTAGCAACAGGTATAGAGAGACTCATATTCACAGCATATGCCTGAATATTTCCTTTGCTGTTGAACACTTCAACTGCTTGTTGGCCCACACAGGAACCAGGTTGTGAACTGATTTAAAATCAGAATAACCCTTTTTATCTTTAGATTTACAGCATTGCTAAAGGCTTGAAGAAGCTCATCTCTCTAAGACCCTTGCACAGCACCTGTGATCATACTTCAGACTGCTGCATTTACCCAGCAATTTCTTCATGGGAAGACAATTTCTCTGTTTGTTTTGTAAATGAGGAAGTGAAGTGCACAGACTGGGTTGGCCCTGGGCCATAAAGTGAATCTGTGGCAGACCAGAGATCTGATCCAAACTCACCATCACCTCATCACAGTACTGTAATCACTGAACTCTTAAAAATAGTTTGTTAAGTATATATAAACTTACACATAAATTGGGTGTAAACAACCCTATTCTGAGAGCTTTGATACCTCTAGTGACCAAGTATGGGTCAGTGTTTATTACAGCTACAGAAATAGTTTAGGCAACTCTTTTCTTAGTTGCTAGCCCACACTGTCATCTCAGATGAGCTTGTTCTACTACTTCTGATAGAGGATGAAAAAAAATAAACAACCAAAAAGAAAAAAACCCAAACCCACAAACAAAAAACAAAACAAATCAAAACAAAACACTACTGAGAGGAGCATTAGTTGTAAAGATGGTCACTTGTTCAAAACTACTCACTACAGGGCCCTACAAGGGGGCAGGATGGAATCAGGCAGGATGGGGAAGGACAGAGCATGCTTAGGCTAACACTGCCATTGAAAGAAATGCTGCTGAACCAAGCACTTGAAAAAGTTTTAACCTTCCTTCTGGAAGAGAAAAATATTTCTAGAAATCCAGGAGCACTCTGACAACTTTCTCTTTAAAAATTCCTCTTTTCTTTTTCCAAAGATGAAAGAATCAGATTTGGAGATTTAAGGCTAACTAGAGAGGTAAATGCAAAGCTTGTGTGTGTGGTGCTTAAACTCTTAAACTCAATGAATAAGGGTTGGATTGGTCTTGGAGAGCTGTGGCCCACTCCTTCAATTCACAATGACAGCTGTTGAGGTTGTTATTATTGTTATTATTATTATTACATGTTATTATTTCCTATTGGAGATCTTACCTTTTGGTAGGGGAGGAACACACAAGGAATTCATTCAGGTTGAGAGCATAGGCTGTGAGTTAACTTAAGCAAGCCATAAACTTCTGCTTAAGCTTTGTCCTGTTTTTTACACTAATTATATGGATATTCAGGCCTGTTTTTACACTAAATTTTACACTAATTATATGGATATTCAGGCCTGTTTCTGTCAAATTCGGTGCTAATAAGATTCTTCCTATCCTTGAATTCTAAGTACTGGAAAAGATAAACAGCCAGTTTCAATATCTAATTGAAAAATATATCATTCTCTCTTTGAAATTGTATCACTTCTGCAGGGATTAACTGCTGGAGGCTAAGCAGTGTCAGGGTTAGACTGTAACCAGCCAGTTGTCACACTGAAGAAAGTGGTGGACATCTCATTTAAATTATTAGGGCTTTATAACCACAATTCAGAGCACTTAAGCACAGCAGAAAGAATTTTGCCATCCTGCTCATGGCTGTGGAATTTACATTCCACTGTAGACTGGGCCTCAGCTAAACAGGAGATCTAAACAGAGGACACCACGGTGACTGTCTCTGTTATTAACTTTCACTAAGTCCCTGTGCTTGGGTTGATTAAATACTCAGTTAAAACCCAGTCACATCTATGGCTTCTGGAACAATGACTGATAATCCTCATGGCTCAAGGCAAGTAAAATCACTGCCAACTTCAAGTAAGGACAAAAGCACAAGATTGAAACAATAGACAGTTGGATTTGCCAAGCAGGTAGTTAAAAATGGCTAAATGACCTTGCAAAGAGCAGTTATTCAGGCTTTCTGCAGAGTGGAAATGGGATCTTTCTGTGTTTGCAGGCATGAATGGGACAGCCATTGAAAATTTTGTCTGTGTCATTTTTAATGTTTCCTTCATGAACTGTACCTGGCATGTGGGCAGGACTGCTACAGAAGATACCCAATACTTCCTGTACTGGAGGCCCTCAAAGTAAGTAGGTCCACTTGAATATTGGGAATTTTGATTTGTGGTTGGACATGTGACATTGTCATTTTTTTTTAATACAATATTTCATGTAAAGGAATGAAGATGTCACAGAATGCCAAAATTACATCAAAGATAACTTTGGAAGGCACACAGGATGTCAATTTCAAAACGTGACAATAGAAAATAAATATGCTTATTTCCTGGTAAATGGGTCCAGAAGCGGACAAAACATTCAGTCATATTGGAAGAATATATGGCTGTACCAAATTGGTAAGCAATTTTTTTGATTTAATTTCCAGTTATATGTTAAAAGGATTAATAATTCATCCCTGGGAAAAAACATACATTTTAAAAATACTGCTCCCTATAACAGGTTTGGGTTTTTTGGTTTTTTTTCCTTTTTCTCAGTCCTAAAGTACAAAAATTGATAAAAACTAATGAATACAGAAACAATCTGGAATTATAGGTCAGAAAATTTTGAACATTTCTGTCAAATATTTATTCTCTGAGAGAAAGGTACCATCTTTTAGAATTAACTAGCTAAGGACTCCTGAGTGGGACTATCTAGATGTTGATCTTATTATCTTATAATGCTGTTCCTCCACATAATGAAAAGAACCAGTTACCTTAATGCTGTGACCAAAAACTTCCCTTTTTTTAAGGGAAGAATGCTAATAAAAAATTCTGTTTAGTTTGAATACAGTATTAAAAAAAAAAACCCTTAAACCCAATAAATAAAACCAAACCTGCATAAATCATATGCTGAATTCAGTAAAATGTAATAAGTGGCTTGTGTTTTAGTTTTCCTTACTGTTGCAGCTCGTGTTCCAGGCCCCTCAACTGAAATATTAAATTAGGGGGTCCTGCTTCAGAATATGGGGACAATATAGAAATTCTGCTAAAGTTGCATTACATATTTTTAGATCAGTTGCTTGAACATCTACCCATATTTTTAAAATGGCAGAGTGAAGAGAGCTGTTACTAATCAATAGTATTTCTGATTATATTATTGTAGAAAAACTCACCCCTCCATTAAATGTCACAGTGAACTGTACAGAAGCTTCTCATAGTTGCAATATTTGGTGGCAACCACCTCGCACAAGTCATGTGAAAAAAAGCAGCTGTTTCAAATATGAAATTGCCATAGAAAACAAGGTAAGAATAATTATGACATTTAAGAGTGGTTTTTTTGTCTCTATTTCCACACATAATGCCATACAACCAGCACTCTCTTCTCATCCTCTCCTTTTGAAATCTTGGATGAATATGGAAAGTAATATTACATCCTTCAAAAGTAAAGTTGAAAATATTTCTCAGAATATTTGTGAACTTCTTGTTCCAACAGTAAAAAATTAAAAATATTAAAAAAAAAAAGGAGACATGACTTAGTTAAATTTAATGTTTAAGAATCAAAATATACACAGTAAAGAAAAAAAATGGAAAAAACATTGTCCAAGTTTATTCGTAAATTTTAGATACTTTTTTTTAACAATTAAAATGTAAACATGTTGTCAACTTGAGCCTTTTTCTTTTGTTATTTAGTGCTTTGATATTCAGCTCTGAAATAAAATTTAAATGGTACAATATTCCAGAGCATCAGTGGGAAGAACAAAACCACTCAGTGGAAAAAGAGCTTAAATTTTCACAATCTTTAAAAGAAGGCATTTTAAATATTACATAAACCTTTTCTTTATGAAAATCAAACATTCATGAGAGAAGACCCTTTATTATATAGTAACAAAAATAATAATCCTAAAAATTAAACTTTTCTCTTGTTGCTAGGCTGATGTTGAGAAAAAAATCAAAACTGCATCTAAAAGAGTAAGTCTGTATTAATCTTACATTTATGCTGTATGAAATTACTTCTGTATTAACCAAATTGGTTTGGTTTCACACTACCTGTTTCAATGTACTACACATGCTCATAATTGATAAGTTTCCTAAATCTGAAGTTTAAAACTGTTGTTTATAAAACTTGGTACAAAACCACCTGCACATGTGGAATTTGATATTACTTCACATAATCTTCCATTTTACATTCTTTTTTACTTCCTAGCAGATTCACATATATGTAAAAACACGGATCATGATTCTGTGTAACACAAAAAATGTGAAGAATTTTTTCTTTTTTAATACTATCTGGAAAGGATTGAGATGTAAGAGGCAAGAAAATGTTACCTCAAAGACTAAGTCAACATAAAGATGGCAGGAAAAAAAAAAGTCAACTTTTTACTTCTGTATAATCTGGCTATCGAACTCTACTTCAGTTTTGAAAACATCCACTGTAATGAACAGATCATTAGAGAATTTTTTCCCTAAAGTCCCATTGCTTAGCAAATTCTAAGGAGCCAGGGAAGCATACAGCAAATTTCATCTTCATATTACCCAATGATAAAAATGTTCAAAAAAGAGGAACTAAGATGAAACAATACTAAGGGATATTTCACTACTTACTATTTCACTCTAGTCTGGCCACAGAAACATTACATAAATACAAAATATACAATTTTATCATAATTATATAAAAATAATACCAAAATTCTCATTCTACTTATTTTGCATTTAGGAAGAAATAGTTGAAAATAATTCCTACCTCTATGAAAGCTTCAGCTCAGGTAAAAGGTACAGCATCAGAATCAGAGCAACAGATGCGGGCTTTTGTTTGGTAAGCCCAAACTGGGGAGAGTGGAGTATGCCTGTGGAATTTGGTAAGAATCAAAATCCCTTTATAATCCCTTTGTGCAGTTATTACCTGTCTGCCTCATTTTTTGCTTCATGCTTACAGATGTAAACACATTGATAATTGAACCTTAATTTGTTAGGACAAAGAGAGTTGAAGAATTGCCGTATCTCTTAATCTTAGGGAGTTCTCCAGTCATTCTTGGGAGACAGTTCTTCTTGCACAGGGAGAGTGAACAAAGCAGACCTTTTTGAGCTCTGTTGCCAGCTGTTTTACTTCTCCAATCCTTGTTCCTGACTTTATAAACTCCTTTTTCCTGCTGTTGCTCTCTGCCACCTCAGATATTTAAATACTCTGCAGGACTCAGGTCCTCAGGTATCAGGTTCCTGCGGACAGTCCACAAACTGTTCAGCCATTCTATTCCTTTGCATGCTGCAGGGCAGTGAAGTGCTGAGCTAAAGAAGTCATCCTTTCATACAGTGCTTGACACCCTGATGCAAAACAGGTTGCACATAGCTGCGCTATCATTCATGTCCTGTGATGCTAACCAACATTTTGATGATTGCTTGATTTTCAGGAACACAACAACTTACACCTACTTCATCATATATGCTATTTCTGATACCAGGGCTGGCAGCAGGCCTCGCATTTTTCATCTGCATGACAGTGTAAGCCTTATTTCTTGTGCAAAATTTTTATTCTATAGTTGAAATAACACTTTTTTTCCCCAACAGAAAATTTCTGGCTTCTTTTTAAAAGGAGAAAAGGGAGGGAGAAAATTGACACTGAGCTACACTAGGAATAATCTGCTGGATGTTCCTCAAGTGTGCTTTGTATACTTCTGATTCCCAACTTTCTTATCCTTGATATATATCATATTAATATAATCACTTGATTATATTAATCAAGTGATTAATATAACACAACGCTTTCCAATACTGGTACAAGGCCTTATATCAGCACCTCTTTCCTACCATCAGACCCTGTAATGCAGATGTGTGCTACATGAAATTTTTTCCATGTTTTGACATTTCCTTTCCACATACTCAAAAAAGCAACTTCCTATGAAGTCTTAGTAAGTCATAAAATAAATTATTGTCGTCCAAATTCTGGACAACAAAATTATAACATTGTATTCAGCCTATGTAATTTTTAGCTCCTTTGGAATTAGAAGAGCACTACTTATGTCTCAGAGGAATAAAATAGTACCTCAGGAGCATTATTATATAGAATGTGTTCATGCATTTGCAAACTAAGTCTTTTTTTCACCAAACCTTTTTGTCACCGTAGAAGAGCTTATTTGAAAAAAACATCCGCTTCAGTACCACGGCCAAGAGACCCATTCCATGAGCCCTCTCCAGCGGCCTTCCAGGTATGCTTCATACTCTAAATTTTGTGCCCTAAATTTAAAAATTTAGTCTCAAATCTATGACCTAACTGTCAGAAAGATGCACGCAAGCAAGAATCAATTTTCTTTCTTGTTCTTGGAATATGGACAAAGTCCATCTGCAAATTACTTATTTTACCTTTTCCATTATGAAATAATTGTCATCTCTCTACCTGGGGCATTGGACAAAATACAGTTTCACCTTGCTCTCCCTATAAACCATATGCTGTCACTAAAACAATGCTGAGCATAAGTTTCTCAGCACAATAACAATGCAGAATCAGATAGGGAGAGAAAGGATCTTCAGTAGTTTTGCCATGTTAGTATTTGGTAATGATGCTGAAGGAGGTAGAAGTTTCCAGGGTATGGTAAGCAAGAAAACAGAGCAGAATGGTGACAGGTGCTAAATTTTGTGGAATGCTGGAATGACTCATGAGAAGGAACAAACAGACAAACACTGAAGGAACTGCCCTTCTAGAGAGCATGTTTGCTGCAATTTGCAAAGTCTTTAGGTTGGCTACAGGCAGGTCTGGAAGACAAAATTTGTCTGCAGGAACACACTGAATTACTGGTGAGCCTTCATAAATCCTTTTCATTTTTCTTCCTTCATCATGTTAACTTTTCTATGCTTTAAAAGATGATTTTTCCAGATTTTTAGTTGAAAAGTCTTTGTTCTTTGGAAGCTATATGGAGGGAAGATCTAGTCATGTCTACTTTGGTCTTCTAATTGTCAGAGTCCTGCTACAGGTTTTATACAATAAATAACAAATTTGAATGACAGGAGATTGATAAGTCATGACCTTGTGACTAATCTCATGCATGAAACACTAACAAAATGTTATATTCTTCCTTTACTAGACAGAATATATGAATCTATTAAAAAAACAAGAAACTGAAGAAATAATAGATATTGAAGAAGTGATGGAATGCAAGTGAAATGAGAAACTTGGTTTTTTTCAAGCATATACACCTTGTTGGCAAAAATTAAGAAGTTTTTCATATCCTCTCACTTCTGGAAGCAGGGAGAAGAGCACTGACTGTAGAGTCAATTCCCCAAGATCTTATCTCTAAAAGCCTCCATGTATTTGGTTGCATTTTCTATGAACAGTTAAGTTTTGAATATTTCTGGTTTTTATTGTGATGAACATCACAGTATTTCATAAAAAAAAAAAAAATCAGTATTGCTTTGGAAGTTATACTGTTTTTCAACACCATGCAAAATAATAAGTAAGAACAACCAAGCTTAAGGGGTTTAAGGCTTAAGGAGATTCAGGATCTCCATTGGTTTAGTGTCTTGAAAAATGTACAGCCATTCTGAAATTGTGATCACAAATAAAATTTGACATCTGTATGAATGTCCATTGTATGAAGGTCAGCCAAGCCTATTAAGAAAGATCACTTGCTCACAAAAAGTGAGTACTATTAAAGAGTTCAGGATACAGTTTTCCCATAACTCTATTTGTTGCCTCCCATTTTTCATCCCTTCCTTCTGTGTTAGATGAAAGAATGAATTAATACATGATTGCTAACAGGTAGCAGATGTACACATGTATATCTATTGAGTGTGAAATGTTGGAAATTGAACTTTTGAATTCTCCAGCAGAAGTCTGCCACTTGCTAATTGCAAAAGTTACAAGCTAGTTGTGTGCTCTTATAACATCTGGATGAAACAGAAGCATAACAGCCTGAATCCTCCAATTAATAAGGAGATATGAGAGAAAACCCTCAATTTCGGAGCTAATCACATATTCTGACCTTCCAGTTCCATGAAATTCAATGAGTCAGTCCCACCCTGGCAGCCAGGAGGGCCAACCTTGTCCTGGGCTACATCAGACACAGCATGGCCAGCTGGACAAAGGAGGAGATTGTCCTGCTCTGCTCTGGAGCAGCCTCACCTCAAGTCCAGTGTGAAGCTTTGGTTGCCACAACATAAGATATAAAGCCATTCGAGAGAGTCCAAAGAAGGGATGGCTACAAAGATGGTGGAGGGCCTTAAGGAGAAGCTGTATGAGAAACAGCTGAAGTCATTTGGTCCGTTCAGCCTGGAGGAGACTGAGGAGAGACCTCATTGCAGTCGAAAACTTCCTCGAGAGGGAAAGCAGAAAGGCAGGCACTGGTCATTCTTTGGTGACCAGTGACTGGACCCAAGGGAATGGCCTGAAGTTGTGTCAAGAGAGGCTTATGTCGGGTATTAAGAGAATGTGGTGGTTAAGAGGGTGGTTGGGCACTGGAACAGCTCCCCAAGGAAAGGGTCTCATCACCAGCCTGACAGAGTTCGAGCAGCATTTGGACAATGCACCCTGTCAGACACACGGTGTGACTCTTGGGGCTGTCCTGAGGAGGTCTAAGAGTTGAACTCAATGACCCTTGAGGGTCATTTCCAACTCAGGCTATGATTCTATAATTCCATCAAGTCTCAAGATGGTTAAAATTACCTCATAAAATCCTATTACGGAAAATAAAGTCCTCTCAGTGATAAAATTCCACTAGACCAGGTTACTGTCAAGAGATCAATGTTGGAACTAAATTTTACTGTGATTCTGTGTTTCTAAATGAGCTTTCAATAAAACCTTATTTTTATTTTCTTTTTAAAACAGAACCAGAGAAGGACCCTCCTACTTAAGTTATAATTGCCAAAAGATAAAAGCACCTGCATTAAGTAGGAAAGCTAAAGCCAAGACCCATTGTAATCCAAAGACAATTAAACAGATCCAGTCTACTGGATCCTCTCCATCCTGCTTGGCACAGAGCTGATCATGGTCATTGGTGCACCCCATACATCCCCACTGCTTTCACTGTGAAAGCTGCTGAGACAGAAAAATCATTAAGAACACTTGTTCACTATCAGCACACTAATGAGAAAACCATAAATCATATCCATGAAACAATGGAGGTGGTAATAGGTGTGGTACTAAGGTATCACTTCCCCATCCCTGGGCAAAGACCCCGAAAATCAGTAGGAAAGGATGGTCAGGCTTTAGAATCTATTAACTAAATACCTTGGATGCTCCAGCAGGAAGAAGTCCTTTATTCTGGTCTCCTATGGCTATTCCTCTGTTCTAGGCTAAAGACTAGAAAGTTCTTGCTGCAAGGAAACAATTAGGGTTCTTGTTTGTATTTTTGTGACATACACAAAAGCTGCAACACATCAGTACAGCAAAACACCAGCCAGTTCTTGTGAACACTCCTATTTTTGTTGGAGCAATAAATTATTCTTCCAGGTTTGTGATTTTTAAGAAATGTTGGTTTGATACTGTTTCTGTAGCAACTTCACTCCCTGTAGAGCCAAAAGTCCATAAACAGCCCTAGTGTCTCTCCCCAGGTTTCTCTTCTCTCCTTTACTCTTTTTTCTCTTTCAGTTTCTCTTTCTTTCCCTTTCTCGTTTCTCATTTTGCTTCCAGCTCCCGGGGAATAGCAAGGCAACTCAAGTTTTCTGGTCTCTGAAAAATGTCAGATTTTGGTAGCATCCTCAGTAGCACCCTCCTTACATGGGAATTTTTAAAATGTGTTTCATTTGTTTGCATTTTTGAAAGGCTTAGGTAAGAAGTTAAGAAGTTAGGTAAGAAGTTGTCCTAAATATAGACAAGAAAAGCTGGGTAGAACAACTCCCTTTCCTGCAAAAACACTACTGTTCTTCTGGGCTGTTTGGATTGTTCTGCTGTATCGATTCCAGTTGAAAAACAAAGCAGCCAAATCCCAAAACCTCAAACTTCCTCACTGTTTCAGAGATACATAATGTGAGAGACCACATAGAAACACCCTGCTTTCCTGCTGCTTTCTCTGCAGGCTCAAGACATCTTCAGAGTGGGAGCATGGAAAAGCTGGCAAATGAAAATTCTGACTTCCTTAATTTTCCAGAGTCCCATTTGACTCTCCATGACACTTCTTATGGCTCTGATTTTATCACTTGGGTACTTTTCACTACCCTTCTCCATGAAACTCAGTATGTTACCACCACAAAATTGTTTTCTTCCGAAGATGAGGACACAATAAACTGTGGGGTTTTACACTCTTTGTGATCAGAAGTCCTTTCTTATGTCTTTACAACACAGACAGTGTTCAAAAAATTATGTACACAGTTATGCATGGAATTCATTTAACCTGGAATTACAGTGAAACTTCTGAGAATGGACTGCTTTTACCTCTGAATAAGTATCATGGGCTCAGACCTGATGTCCAAGCTTTCATTTGCTTTGTCTGTTGGCATCTATAATGTGGTAGTCATAGTGATTCTTACCAAAATGAGATGCTCATTTGACTAAATCTGCTTTTAAGGTAGAATATACACCTATACATATGTGCTTGTTATTCCCAACCTTTTTCTCACAGATATGCTTCAGAAAAACTTGACATACTTTTATTCTCTACTAGCATATGAAAAGAGTGAACATCCATGAATTGGTCCTTATAGAGCCAACATTGCCTTAGATCTTTACCTCTGAAACCACAAAAGACCAGGCACAAAAGACCTGTTGATTCTCTCATGGTTCTTGATTCTATGGATGACTGGAGTTTTTGAAGTTCCAGATGCTTAAAGTGAGTCGTTCATCTCCTCAGTTAACACTGTAACCCCAAGTTATTAACAGATGAGATTAAATGCAAGAGCACAACCACAGAGTGCCTCTTAATTCATTGGTTCTTTTTTCATGCCTTGCTCTATGCTTTTAGTACCACATGTGAGCAGAAGTGAGATAGGTTTGTTTTTGTTTTGTTTTTTTTTTTATTTTGTGGTTGAGAATAATTTTGAGAAACAGTTTCGAATATGATGAGTAGACTTGCTTCACTTCACCTGTTCACTTTTTATGCTACATGTGCTGAGGAGAAGGAAGCACATCAGACTTGCACTTTGTGGTGTTGGTTGGCCCCAGCAACAACTCAATATAACTAATATTTACAATCAACATGAGATAATGAACCCAGAAAATGACTGACTGCTTCTAGCTCATCAGTCACCAGTCCCACTACAGCCACACCCAGGAAGCAGAAATACTCATGAGCCCAGGCATTTCTGGGTCTCCAGAAGGTAAGCCCTCTTTGTCTCCAAGGAAAGACAGCACTGTGCTACCTTCAGCTTCCTCTCTAGGACATAACTGTATCCTAATTATGTATTAATAGCTGATATATAAGAACTACTGCTCATATTGTTAATTCATTCCATATGCCCAAAAAGGAGCTATAGGATTGGAATGGCATCAGGATTTCAATAAAGACAGTTCCTGGAGCATCCTGGGAGACTGTTAGGCAACAGGTGAATTTTTCCATATATAGTAGCCAAGAAATAGGAGTGTTAGAGAAGTGCATGGACCATTATCTTTCCTACAAGTTTCTAACTCCAAGCAGGAAGGATCTGTGTGTTTTTAAGAAGAAAATGTTGATATATCCTGGTGTTTGAAAGATTTCATATTTTCTAATGATGCTTCAATTTCAATGTGAAGAAATGAAATTACTTTACATGGATTTTAAATCTCAGTATTAAGCAAGTTACACTGTCCTCTGTGAAACAAAGCCTTTCAGGGTGTAAAGGAGCTCTCGATGTTTTGTTCTGTTTATAATGACCCTCCTCTTTAGGTAATGCACAGCTGTGACCCAAGAAGGTAACAATTGCTCAGCAGCAGGGCCTGGAGTGACTATTTGTGGTTGGATGCTTACAACTCACATTTTTATTTTTTTTTTATGTTTTAGTGGTGGTTTGTAGTTTGGCTATTTTCACATTGGAAGAAATGAATTGAGGACAAACCCACACCACACTTTTTAGTAATGTTATATCTTATTTGTAGACATAATATCCAAGATTTGAAATCCCCTTTTTCCTTCTGCTCAAACACTTAACAGTTTACATTGTCATTTCCCTGGGAACCCCCACAAACCTGGCTATCCCTGCCCAGTCCCCAGAGCTTCCCTCACCCTGCCCAGAGCCCAGGACCCCACGTCAGCCCCCTGGATCCATCAGCCCCTGCCCAGTGATAACACAGCAGGGACAGTCTCTGGGTTCCCACAGCCCTGCCCTGCCAAGCTGGGCTCACCCTCAGGCCCATGAGCCATCCCAGGCCCCAGGGAGGTGCCTGGTGGTCCAGGATGGGGCTGCCCTGGGTCCACAGCTGCCCTGATCTGGGCTGGCGTTGGGTTTGGCTGGCACTCCCTGATGCCCTCCATGGAGAATCCCCCAGATGGATTTTATGGAGAGATGCTTTGTACTTCTCAGTATAGTTTAGAGTTAGAGAGAAATACCTGTAAGAGTAAATCTTTTTATGCACTTTCTGTATTCCCAAACACCAGCATACTCTCATACTACAAAAGGGGAAATTTAACCAGCTAACTTCTTGTTCATGTTATAAGAAGTCCCAAGTTGGGCAATTAGAACATTTGCTATGAATCAGGAAGGAAGTGATGAACATTAATTTTGCAACACTTCCGATGCTAAGATGGTTCCCCAAAACACAAGCAGCAAGGGAGAAAGCCCTATTTATAGTTATACAGCCTTTTAAAATAAAGTCTTTCCATCTTCTCTGAATCTGAAGACTATAATAGAAAGATAAACGAGGTAAAGACATTTTGAAATAAAAGGTAGGTCCATCTTCTTCTTTCCAGCTGTTTTGTTTGCTGAGGAATTTACTGAGTCTCTAAGGAAGTCTAAGACTGGAGGGGATGTCTGGATGTCCCAGACAAAATCTAAGAAGCTGTAAGAGGAATATATGGGACTAAGTTGAATGAAGTTTTTTTTACAAATAAAGTACCTGCTGCATGCTAAGAAAGATCCTAGACACAATTTTGATTCTTTACTGGGTTTGATACTGAAATTTTAGAAGTGAGAAACTGTTCCTCAGTCATGGAATCATACTCACAGAATGATTTGGGTTGGAGAGGACCTTGAAGATCATTTAGTTCCAACCCCTCCAGGATCATGTTCCAGTACAGCTGGTTGCTCTATGCCCCAACAAACCCAGCCTTGAATACTTGCAAGGATAGTGTACACAGGCTTCTCTGGGCAACCTGTTCCATTGCCTCAGTGCCCTCACAGTAAAGGTTTTATTCCTTGGATCTGATCTACATCCTTGAAAGTGCATGAACACCCTCAGCAAACTTACCATATTCAACATTGAGTAACTTGAGTTGATGTTACTGTGACCTATTTTGACATTTTCTGCTTGCTGCTATTTACCCACTTGTCTGACATCCATTCATCCTTAACTTTTGTATATAACAGATAGAAAAACAATCTTTAGACCTTAAAATAGCAGCCATCCAATGTATGTCTATAAAGTTTATGCAGTGCTCCTGAAATTGCCAGCTTTTTTTCCCCACAAAAATTGTTTTGTTGCATCTATGATCACACCTTTGGAGGATCTGTCCATAGAAAATTCTTCATTGAATCTGTCAGGGCAAAGATCTTGCAGTGTTAGCAAACAAAATGAAATGAGTCATTCCTTAACCCGGGAATAACCAGCTGGAGTCTAACATATCTAAGTGTGTGCCATGATCCCCCAGCTTGGAGCAGTCACATGAGTTTTCCTCATCATGGATATTCCTGTGTTTGCAGGCATGAATGGGTCAGCCATTGAAAACTTCTCCTGTGTGATTTATAACATTTTCCTCATGAACTGCACTTGGCAGGCAGGAAGGGAAGCTCCAGCAGACACACAGTATTTTCTCTACTGGCAGAACTCAAGGTAAGGAGATCTCTTTGGTCCAGGGAGTTCTGAATTCTCATTCCACACGTCACAGTGCCCATGTTTAACTAGAATACTTTGCTGTGCGCAGAGATGAAGAGGAGATGGAGTGTGAGCTTTACATTAAAGATGAAAATTGCAGAAATGTGGGATGTATCTTCCAAAACGTGAGCATAGGGAGTGAAAAAGCTTATTTCCTGGTGAATGGGTCTAGCAAAGACTCCCTGATTCAGTTCTATGACGAGTACATTGACCTGTATAAAATTGGTAAGTAAAATATTTATTTCAGATTTATTTTAATTATTTTAAGAAAATAGCAGAACAATTATTTCTGAGAAGGAACCATGTATCATGTCTCACCTAGACTTGAGAGTAAGAGACTGTGGTCTCCTCAAGAAAATCTATACCCCAAGGAAAAGACTAAGAGGGGAGGTAAATACCAAAGCTCCACAACTGCATTCTGCCTCAGATTCTTTAGTGATCTACCCTTATGGCTTTTAGGTTTTTCTCAAGCAAGGTCCACAGGACTTAAAAAACTGTACTTTCCCCTGCTGCCCTTTCAGTGATGGCCAAATACTTTCCAACAGAGGAGAGAGGAGACCTTTTAGAAGTTTATCTGAGCACTGATTTCTGCTTTTCATTGCCAGTGCAGATGAAATACAGGGCACCATACCCTGGAGAAAATGAGTTAACACACATACAACATACCTTCCCAGGTGGTGCTGTACTTGAAAACATCCTCTGCAGTTACTTTTACTGTGGCAAAGTCTCATTAGTAATGTCACACTGGTTTTGGTATTGTGCTCAAAAATTGAACAACAAAAGGCTTCATTCTATAAGAGGAAATTGAGGTGTAATGTCACTCCTGGCAGATAAAACAAGATTGTTCTTTGACCAAGAACCCCATCACAAACAGGCCAGGCCTGTCCCTAAACACTGCTGAAAAGTAGTAGTCTAGCTGATATTAAACTTTCCTCTATCAGCCTTTTGTCACCCTGTCTGCCATGAGTGACTGTCTTTTGCTGTTCCAATAATCAAGTCATTGGCAATGATGAAAATATAAAGGCCCTCATACTTTTGCTTGCATCTGTAAAGTGAGGGGCAATACACAAAGTTGGCTAGACTATTAAAAATGGAGTGTGTTTCTCAAATTTGTATGGCTATTTCTTTTGCAAGGAGAGAATAAACTGCATCATTGCAACAGATAGAAAGCAACACCTTCAGGTCACAGGAGCATCATGAGGAGGCTTAGAGAAAAAAGAAAAGGTCTTTGGATTTCTTACTTTAGGGACAGCAGCAGCTAGCTCATCTGCAGTACAAATGAGTATCATTCCTCATAGAGGTGTTACTTGCAATTTCACTCTCTTTCAACAAATCAAAAGTAGATCAAGTGATTTTAATTATTTGAATTCTTGGTTATATCATTTCAGAAAAGCTCATGCCTCCATCAAATATCACAGTCAACTGTGATGAAATTAAAAATGATTGCATAATTCAATGGCAACGACCCCAAATAAGTCATTCTGACAAAGACTTGTGTTTTAAATATGAAATTAGCATAAAGTATGAGGTAAGACTGTCTTCACTCACGCTTATATTAATTCATATGTTTGCATTTACCAATACACATGAGTGAAAAGAAAATGTCTCTCTACTATAATATAGCTTTCCCCATACATATCACCTTATTCCTTTGTGTCTGCAATTTTCAGGTCCATATGAAATCCTGCTATGCCATTCTGCATATTTTTTATTTTTTATTTTTTTTAATCTCTACTCCCTTGAGTAAGATACTGCTGGAGTGACACTGGATTCCTGGGACAGTCCCAGAGGAGAAGCATGATTAATCAAGTTTCAAACATATCATACCTTTGTCTGTGACAGCACTCATAAAAGGCACTTCTTTCACTAAAACCTTTTTAGTTGTCCTTGATTGGACTCTTTCCAATGGAGACTGGATCTCTGTGGAAGGGCCAAGCTGGGCTTTAAATAGTGAAAAGAGAAATGTGCATTCACTCAACAATTAAGTCCATTGAGTTAATGGAAGAGAATGAAATTTCTCCATATATGAAATGCAAATAGCTTATCCAGCTATAAGCATCCCACCAGTTGAAGATTTAAAATGACAGATAAAAGGAAAATAAATGTGAGAGAAAGCAGAGAGGCAGTATGATTAAGGACAGGTTAGTGAGGGGGTGACCTTGACTTTACAAGTCTTTTGGCAGCAACAGGGAAGGAGATTGCTGTGTTCCACTGCAAGAGTAGATGTAAAACCACTGCGGCAGAACTGCATCAAAAGGCCACAGGGTGGCAGACAGAGACTACAGAGGAAAAATCTTCCTGAACTACAACGAGCTTTGGCCACCCACTTTGTGGCTGTTTGAAGGCATTCATTCCCTAGGTTTCTGAAATACGGAGTTTCTTAGTCTGGGTTGGGTTTACTGTTTCACAGATGAGCTTTTTTTGCAAGACCAACTAACTGCCATGAGACACCATTACTTGTCTGAATCACTTGGCTGTTGTAACGAAGAAAACTTATTGAAAACTCAGTGTGACACTGGAATAAACGTCTATTGCAGTAAAGCAATACATACTTTTTAATAATTTTTAATATATGTAATACTCAAGTTATAAGGAATACTCAATTCACAGCTTGTCTGAATTTTCTAGCTTTTTTTCATCATCATTAGCAGTTTTCACCTAGCTAATTGAGTCAAGGGGCAGCAATTATTCCAGCAATTAAGCAGTGAGGGGTCCTTTCACACTTACAAGATGCAACTACAATCATATCTTTGGAAGATTCACCCATAAAAAATTCTTCTGCCATATGTATTGCTTTATCACTGGCAGGTGTAAACTTGTGGGTCTTTACTGTGACCAACAAATGCTGCATTACAATCAGCTTTTAAATTTTATTTTTCACAACTGAAGTTTCTTGAACTGGGAGTAAACAAAAAAAAATTTGAAAAAAGGATAACACCATGAGTAAGATAATTTCAATCACATTTTTTTCATGTTTGAAAAAGTGCTTCTTCTTCAGTGATGTTTTTTGTTTAGGGTTTATAGATCAGAATATCTGAGAAAACCAAAGGCAAAACTTAGCAGGGGAAACTCAGCTAAAAAGGCACCAAATACCTCCACCTCCCTTATGTCCTTTGTCACTAGGTTCACCCAATTCAGTAAGCAACAGGCCTGCTTTCTCTATAACCTCTCTTCTTGTCAATGAACTCATCAAAAACTTTCTTGTACTCACCTCCCTCACTAGTCTTGCCTCTAGCTTAGCTTTGTCTTTCCTGACACCATTCCTCTATGTGCAGATGATGTCTTTGTATTATTCCCAAAACCCTTCTTCTACATTTTGTATAATTCCTTTTAGTCTCTGAGTTCAGACTCAATCTTCATGTCCTGCCATGCTCACCTAGCACGTTTACCTGATTTTCTGCACACCAAAATGGATCATTCAGGTGTGTCCAGAGAAGGGCAACTAAGCTGTGAAGAGTCTGGAGCTCAGGTTTTATGAGGAGCGGCTGATGGAGCTGGGGCTCTCTAGCCTGGAGAAAAGAGGATCAGGGGAGACCTTAATGATTTCTACATCCACCTGAAAAGAGGTTGTGGCCAGGTGGGAGTCAGTCTCTCCTCCCAGGAAACAATCCACAGGACAAGAAGAGATGGCCGGCCCCAAGTTGCACTGGGGTGGTTTAGATTGAGTATTTGGGTGGTCAGGAATTTGAGCAAACTGTTCAGGAAAGTGATTGAATCACCATTTCTTGAAGTGTTCAGAAAACATATGGCTGTGTGTTCAGTCCAGGTGTCAGAATTGGACTGGCCTCCACCAGTTGTGGTGCCTGCCCGGATTCGAGCAGTGTCAGATACATTCAAGCAATGGTCAGAAGACTTTTATTCCCTCAGCATCCCAGAAAGGATTTCCCAGTAGTTTCCTGAGTGAGTTAAAGGAGCAAGAGAGGAGATCCCCAGCACTGTGGAGCAGCAGCCCTTGGCAAGGGACATTTGGCTTCAGGTTATGAGACACCTCATGAGGACCAAGTGTGATGCCTACATGAATAACCCTGTGAGCTGTCACACAAAAATCACGGCTGATTAGGGTAAATGACATAATACACAACAAGTTTTGGGTAAATCCAACCAAAGGCAACATAGCTAACAATATATTGCAATGTAGAATAGTGATCTTAACAAAACATAAAGAGTTTCATTACAAGCAATAAATATGTGGTTATTGCTGTACCTCCATCACCATCTCCTTATTGTTCTTACGCATTTAGCCCTGCAATGTGGCACTTGCAGACATGGTTTAGTTGTGAACTTGTCTGTGCTGGGTTAATAGTTCTACTCAATGATCTTAGAGGTCTTTTCCAAACTAAGAAATTCTATGATTCTATGATTCCTGTACTCTGAGGAGGTTGTCCTTGTAGATCAACAAGTAACTTGGTCTTTAAGGGTACTTTCCCTGGAGTACCAAAGCCTGTGACCATGAGGTTTCCTGTAGAAAGTCTCATCAGCTTTCTTTTCTTTTCTTTTCTGATCATGAGTTCTGGAACAGGCACCTACTGCATTAACAACTCTGCTGGTCTGTCCTCTGATACCTACACACAAGTTCTCTTACTGGTTCATTACAGACAGAGCTCTGTGCATACAAGATACTCCTTATTAAGCAGTAGAAGGACCAGGTTACCAAGCCTGTTTGCAAGGACACAGGGACACAGTCACCCTACTTGGTGAGATGCATCCCATGCCTGCCCCTCTTTCTCAAAAAGGATCCCAAGGTCATAGAAGACAAGAGACAAAGCCCTCTCTGTGACAGTGGTATTCAGCCAGGTGTTGACCTGCTCTGGATGACTGCAATTCTGCTCAAGCCTTTCCCTCTCACTGGAAGGCCTGAGGAGACACCATCTGGACTTCCTGCCCTTCACCATACCCCCAGCACTCTGCAATCACCCTTGAAATCTTGCTGGCTACCCCTGCACCTATAAAGAAGAACAAGGGGTTCATTGGCCAGATATTTCTCCTAGATTGATCCCTGTGTATAATTTAGCTTGACTGCAGATACTAGAAGGTGTCCTGTACAGCAGATTGCTTTATAAAATCATAGAACAGTTTGGGTTGGAAGTGACCTCAAAGACCATCTAATTGAATTCCTGCCATGGAAGGAACACCTTTCACTAGATCAAGTTACTCAGAGCGCCATCCAGCCTGGCCTTGAACAATTCCAAGGACATCCACAGCTTCTCTGGACAGTCTGTCTCAGTGCCTCTCCACCAGAACAGTAAAGAATTTCTTCCTAATATCTAATCTAAACCTACACTCCTTCATCTTAAGGCCATCCCTCCTGTGTTATCAATACATACCCTTGTGAAAAATCCCTCTCCAGCCTTTCTGTAGGTCCTATTAGGTGCTGGAAGGTGCTGGAAAGTGCTGGAAAGTGCTGGAAGGTGCTGGAAGCTTTCCCCAGAGCCTTTTCTTCTCCAGGCTGAACAGCCTCATGTTCAGATGCTGCACGGGCATGCATGTAATTATTTGAAAAAATAAATCTGGATTAATTTTATTCTAAAATGGTGTATTGCAAAATAATTACAAAAATACATAACTAGTTATCTAATGGAGATTATATAGTCTGCAGTCATTAGTTGTGTGTGGTCAGTACATTATATGGTAATTATTATGGCTATTTAAATAAGATGAGCAAATTTTATTCTGTCTGTCAAAAATGTAGTGGAGGGCAATCTAAAATATCTGTGAATCCATGCCAGTCCCAAATATTTCCATCTAAAAGAAAACAAAATAATATTTACATAATATTTACAATTACAGTGTCACTGTAATATTAAAACATTAGATGTAAACAGAAAAGTTTATTTCACAGATTCTTTATCTTCTGTCTTTTTTTTTTTCCCTGGTGTCTATAAAAATAAACTTGTCATTTTCATTTAGGTCTGATTTGTTTTGTGTTTCAATATGAAACTGTGATGACAAGGAAAACAAAAAATTTTCCATAGCAGAATTAATTACTATATAAACTTGGCATTGTAGATGAATTAGATATTAGATACTAAATGTTAGACAAATTGCTAGTTCTTCTGAACAAACCATGAAGTCCATAAGAAAGGGAATGCAGTAAAATGGGACAGTAGATAAAAATTAATTATTATTGAAATATAAGCAATGATAAAAATAAAGTTACTTGCTTTTCTTTTTCTTTCAATTTACAGGATAATCCTGAAGGAAAACCCATATATACTTCCATACAAGTGAGTCTGTTTGTTCTATTAATCAGCAATACATGTTAATTTCATTGTCAACTGTGAAAAGTAAATAGTATGCAAATACCTTTAAATCATGAGTATGTGCTCAGTGTCCTATGCTTTATGGGAACCTTATTTATGGATTTCACAAATGCATCAAACTGCTAAATCATCATGGCATATGTAATTTATTATACATTCTGGGGCAGAACTTCACTGCTTTTCTGTAAGTATTTTGAAAAATCTCCCATTTTTCATTATATTGACCACTCTCCTTCTCAAATATTTGGAATATACTTTGAAGTTACACATCACTGACAACAGAGAAAATATAAAGTATCTCCTAGGAATTCTATTTTGTTTATAAAAAACATAGACCACAAAAGTCCTTTTGGGATGGAGGCTGTCATCCAGGTATGCTGCACCTCCTTTAAATCAGTGCAGCTTGCACATCTCACCTCTATGCAAAAGTCTCCAAGAGCAAGAGTACTGCAGTAAATTCCAGTCACAATAAGTATTGCAGTCATCTACTCATTTTACAGGATTGTCTGGAAAGTTATGTTTTTTCTGAAAACTTATAACGCAGAGACTAAAGGCAGGTGCACAGACACCTTATTCCTCAAATCACTCAGTTCTAGCAGTACTAAAATGAGATGGTTCAAGAGGTTTTTCTACCTCTCTATGTGCTTAGGGAAAGTATCAATAAATAAAAGCATATCATAAGAAATCACAGGTTACACTTTCACAGTGTAGAAGATGAAATGCTTCTAAATGTAAAAAGTTTAATGAATGTGAGCTTATTTTTGAGATACATATTTGCATATATATTATATAAATAACAATAATGTTTTTTCTTCTCTGTAACAGCAGTCTTCTTTAATAAGCAATGCTTTCATAGCCTCTTAAAGCTTTCACTGGTAAATGGAACATGCATATTGTCAACACAGACATGGAACAATGAAAAGCAGCTCAGTTTTTTTGGTTGTTTTTTTAGGAAGGGGGAAATAACAACATATTTCTAAGATCCAATAAAAGAAAGAAGTATGTCTTGAAAATGAGAGCAGCTGGCAGTGCCTGCTTTGTGAACCCAGCCTGGGGGGAATGGAGTGCACCCGTTGAGTTTGGTAAGAACAAATCCATGCCCTGGGCTACCCTTCCCCCAGAGATGTCCTGTCTACCTCACACCTATGGACACACAAAGGCACAAGGGATTGGCAAAAATTTTGCTTCACACCACACTACAGGGAAGAGTTGGAAGAGACTTAATAGATTTCTTAACATCCTAACACTGCAAATAACATTTAAAATTACACCTTTGCAGCTGTAGTGAGCTCCTGCTTACTGTAGGGGGGGAACAATTAAGATCAATGCTAGTTCTTCCCATCAGACATTTCTGTTAAAGTGATAAATTACAGAATTCATTTCTATACCAAGCAAAACTTTTCAGACTGAAAGGTTCACCACAGTCAGTCACCACAGCAGATGTTTGACACAGCATGAAGTTCAACAAGACAGAGTTCAAGGTGATGCTCCAGGGCCAGGGCAGCTGCTGGTATCAATACAGTCTGGGGGATGAAGGAATTGGCAGTAGCTTTGCTGAGAAGGACTTGGGGGTGCTGCTGGGTGAGAGGCTGAAGGCCATGAGCACTCACAGCCCAGAAAGGCAAACGTGCCCTGGGCTGCATCCAAAGCAGTGTGGGCAGCAGGGCCAGAGAGGGGATTCTGCCCCTCTGCTCTGCTCTGCTGAGAACCCAGCTGGAACCCTGCATCCAGCTCTGGGGTCCCCAGCACAGGAAGGGCATGGACCTGTTGGAGTGAGTCCAGAGGAGTGCCACAATAAGGATCAGGGGGCTGGAGCACCTCTCACAGTCTGAGAAAGTTTAGGTTGTTCTACCTGGGAAAGAGAAGGCTGGAGAGACACCCTGTTGCACTCATCCAGTACCTAAAGACACTACAAGAGAACTGGAGAGGGACTTTGTGCAAGGGCATGTAGATGTAGTTCAAGGGGGAATGGCTTTAAACTGAAAGAGTGTAGATTTAGGTAAGATTTTAGAAAGAAATTCTTCACTGTGAGAGTGATGAGGCACTGGCACAGGTTGTCCAGAGAGGGTGCCCCATCCCTGAAAGTGTTCAAAGCCAGGCTGGAGGTCTAAGCAACCTGCTCCAGTGGAAGGCATCCCTGCCTATTCTGTGTTCTGTAATTCTATGATCTATTCTTATATGACTACTACTACCACCACCACTACTACTACTAATTTATGTAAGTTTCTCTTTCAGGAAATTATGAAATTATATCTCCTTCAGTATGGATTTTACTTGGCGTAGCAGTTGCAACACCCTTAATGGCAATAATCACTTTTTCTTTTTGCAAAAGGTAAGCTTAATTTGTGCATTTATTTTCTCTGTATTTGTGTGTGTGTGTGTGTAACACCTAAAGTTTTTAAACAAATAAGGTGGAGGTGTCCCTGTAGGATAAAATAAACCACTTAAGGGAAACAGAAAAGGAAAGAAAAAGTGTATTCTATATACATGATGCACTTTGCATAGAAATAATATAGAGAAGACACAGCTCTCTCAACTTGTTAAAATTTTTACAACCACTTTTCACTGTTGGTAGTGACATTGCAGGACAAATTTCTTTTCCTGTCAAAGAAGGAAATTCACTACTAGTAAATCTTCAATCAAAAATTAATCTATTACCACACAAATTATTAATGTTTTCCTGATACACGTTCATTCTGTGTTGAGATTATGTATATTTTTCAGTTCATTTCTAAGACAGAAGAGGAAGATAAGAGCTGGTTCAAGGGTGCAATGGTGTTGCCACATTTTGGTTATTCAATTTTAATTTTGGATTCAATACATTTTGATTTCCAGGATTGGCTGTTGGAAGGCAGCATTTCCACAAATCCCAGGACCAAAACCTGATTTTTTTACGCTGGCTGATACAAATCCAGAGGTATGTTCTCTATTTTTATATTAGATGTGTGAAATACATACAAAACTCTATTGGCTGAATTTTTAAAATGATAAGGAACTTATTACAGAGGATCACTCCTCTCTTTGCCATATTCATATTTTCATATGTAGAAAAACAGAAGAAAATCAGCAGGGTTTTTAAGGGAAGTGAAATGCAGTTCTCTTTCAGAACCACAGGGTTTCTCCCATTCCAGTCTGCCCCCTTGAATCCCTCCAGGTGCACACCTTGCCTGCTTGCCCACTAACAAGTTACATATGCGGCAAAGAAAAGAAGGTGACACAGAAAACAATTCAAAAGAGGGTTTTGTAAGGAAACAGGACAGACTGTGTTGGTCACACAGAGCAAAAACAGCTGGAATACTCTCAGAATTGTGTGTAACTAGAGGCTGACCTAACTTTATGTATAAAATTGATGGAAGTTTCTCTTTTCCTTTCAGCTGATGGAGAACAAAATTCAGCCACTAACATCTGAAAATGAAGAGATAGTATTAGTTGCTGACATCGTGAGATAACCAAGAAAAATGGAGGAGTTTGAAAATGCATTTCTTGCGCAATTGTATATTCCCGTGGAAAGTCTGGAATAATATATAGCTTTCTTCACTTTCTTCTTTTTCTTGTAGAAAACAGCAATGCAGTCAAGACAGAATGATGCCTCACATGCAATCTTTTTAAATTCCGTTGTATTTTCTTTTAGTTTTGGCTAATTTTAACTGTTTGGATATCTTCTCATTTGTAAATATGATTGAAATATTTCATTCAGGAAGTTTTAGTTACATTTCAACCTTAAGGAAAAATAATTGTTTTTCTGTCCCATATTAAAAAAGTTAATAATTAATTTATTGAAATTAATACAATTTTAAAATTTCTGATGCCTGAATTCCTTTGTTCTACTATCAAAAATGGGTCAATTCATACTAGAAGTTTCTTTGGAGCTGTTCAAGTACACATGGGCAACGAGAAAAATGAGATTCACTCAGATTTTACACTAGACATTTGAACATTTCTATTTGATTATTAGACTAATTTTATAATGATACTAGATGTTTTATTATTAGACTAAACATTCCTGGGACTATTTTCTTGCACAGGGGCCAAATCAAATGGAAGAGTCCAGACATGCTTTCTTAAACTCCTGAATAAGGTGGACACATGCAAACCACCTTTAGAAATTAGCACTGGCCTGAGCTAACCTCTGGACTATGTCCAGGAGCTGTTCAGGACATTACTTGTAAATCCTGGCTAAACTAATGCTGGGAACAGTTGTTCCTGGACATGTTCCAGTGCTGTACTTTCTCCAGCTTATACTGTAGCTGAACACAAACAGCTCTCAGCACACTTAGTGCCTTTGACGCAGTTAATGATTACCTTTTGGTCAAAGACTCACCTGGGAAGCTTTTTGCAGCTGGTCAGAACAAAAAAAAGCAAATTTCTAACTTGTAAACCATCTTTGTATTTTTCCCAGTATGCAGCAGTGGTCAGAGTGGAAATGCTCACAATAACTTGCTAAAAGAGAGATGGTTTGTAACAGACTGCACTGGTTTATATAACCTTGCACAGTAACTCTTCTCTTGGGAAAAAATGCCAGAGTGAGGCATAGTTTGGCTCCAGTCCCCAAAACCTAGCCATGAGCTATAAGCAACCATTCAGTGGCTTAATGTGAGGAAGAGATTAATAAAGTATAATAAAGACAGTATCAAGACGCTCAAGAGATGGCATTGGGGTCTTGTTAAATAGAACTTAAACAAGCTCCTCACTTGTTTCTTGCTTTTTCCTGAAAAAGGATAACATACTTAACAGAATCAGGAAAGGTGTTACAGATAGAAACCTGATAAATTAGTCCAGGTTACAGTTCAAAGTTATTGAATCACAGAATGATTAAGGCTGAAAAATACGTCAAAAATCGTTGAGCCTAATCCTTGACCTAACACCACCGCCTTTTCAAGTAAGCCATGTAACTATGTGCCACATCCAGTCACTTCTTGAACACTGCCAGAGATATGGCTTACAAATGGATCTGCTAAAACTAATTCAGCCACTGTTTGGGCAGCCTGAAGGTACTGGTCAGGTGCCACCTTCATATCACCTTGAACCTCACCAGACATGCCATCACAACAGCCTGCAAATTAATCCCCTCATAAAAATTAATCAGGCACACTGACACACAGTTTTCATCACAAATATGCATGGCATAGAAGCATAATGCTTTAAAAAAGCTACTCAAGGTGGCAGTGGTACCCAAGAAGAGCATATTTGATGAACAGAGAGTTTCAGATCACACTGAACTGGGACTACACATGTACTGGATGTTTTTCTTTTAGGTTACATAGAATAGTAAATGAAGTCCTTTAGTGGGTAGATTTGAAACACACATGTCCTGTTCTCAAGGTACTGGAAAAGCTGACCAGGACTGAACCAGTCCCAGTATGTGGTTCTAGAGACAAAATTCTGCAGCTGAGCCCTGCCTCACACATGCTGTGACTAAACTGTTGTTCATTCACTTACCTAGGTTTTTTCACCCAAGGATTTGAAATGGAAAATAATATTAACATGTCCTTCCAGTGGGAATCACTGGGTAAAGGTGGGAAAGACTGAGCAGTGTGGACTGAAAAGCAAAGATGTTTAAAATTTGAAAGAACTGTGAAGTAGTTAGCAATTGGTGGATCTGAGCACATACACTAGCCAAAAAAACAAACAAACAAACAAACCCACCCTACAATTTTGGTTCAATGATAGTGGGGTTAAAAATAGTTCTTTCTATAACAGAATAACTACTAAGGATCCTCTATCTCTCCTTAGAAGCCTAGGGAATCATTCAACTTCCTTCTATTGTGCCTGTGTTGGGAGTAGAATGTAGGGGTTAACTGAAATCCTGCTTGCTAAAAGCATTCAAGAACAGCAGGAAATAAAAAAACAAAAATCCATTACATGCAGATTACGTAACTGCATGTCAGATGTCATGTAAAACAAATGGGGAAGCGACAGTCAGAGCCACATCTGATGTCGCTGGAAGTTAAAGCAAACAAAATGTATTATTCTTCACATATTTACATGACTGCAAAGAGTTTTGCAAATGTGACATTATGTTATTCAGTAAATGCTGTGGACATTTTCTTTTAATTTCTGCAAACACTTTTTCACCTGACATGATATTGTAGCCCATGATGAACAGAACAAAAACAACCCACAGCTGGGCAGCGAGAAAGTTCAGAAATTTGGGTCTGGTATTTTCCTTGGCATTTTTTTGCCTGAAAATATGCCAGACAGAACTTTCTTGGCTGTTTATATATATATAACATATATATATATGTATGTTTATGTATGTATGTTTATATATACCTGCTAAGGACTGATCTTCCTAGCCTGGGCTCGTGCAGGGGCCATAACCAACATATACAAGCAGTCACTTTAAACATGGACCACTCACATGACACTGCTGTTATTTCCAGAACATATTATTCATGAAAGTCTGTTTATTTATAGAAGTGGTGTTTCTATGAGCATGTTGATATACTGTGATTCTATTGAGTATTTCTGTATTTTTGGGTAATATGTTTGTATATTGTGACTATTAATGCTTAGTTCATCTGACATAACAGGAAGGAAGAGTTAGTTGCATGATCTCTTCATGTGAAGTTGTTAACATCTGCCAATCAGGAAACTCAAGAAAGCTCAAAAAGCAGTAAGGGAAATGATAAACTGAGCAGCTTTCTAACTTGAAGCATTTGTTATTTAAAACAAAGCTAACTGGCAGAGGAAAACACTTAGAGATTTCTGTATGTGAATACAACTACAAGTGTCCTCATTACTGCAAACCAAGATCAAACAAGACAAATGAGGAGAGTTTTTCAAGAGAAGGTATGTCTCTCTATGTTGTGTGTTGATTTTTTGTGCCACAGAAGACTTTTTGCAGGATGCAAATATTTTCCAGGGATTAAGTTAGGTACAGTCATACATGTACAAAATCTGAATTAGTGTCCTTTGACCTTAAGGCATTTTAGAGAAAATGTTGAGGATTCTTTTGCCTATTTGATTAAAAGTAGAAATGTGTATATACAAATTTTCTAAAGAGTTCTGCATGATCCAAGGAAGACTATGAAACGTCTATGATATCTACTGCACTATTTGACATTTTTTATCTGACATCTATTTTTCAATAACTGAAAGAAATGTTATTTTCTGTACCCTTTCTATAAATTTCTCTAAGTAGAAATATGTAGATTACTATTTCTTGGGGGGAAAAAAGTAAATCACAAAATCATGGGATGGCTGAGGCTGGAAGGCACTTCTGGAAATTGTTCTGTCTCAAGCCTTGATTAGAGCAGGGTCAGCTACTGCAGGCTGCTCAGGGCTTTGTACAATCAGTATCTCCAACACTGGAGACTTCAAAGTTTTCCTGGAAAACCTGTTCAAGTAGTTGACTACCTCACAGCAAAAGATGTTTTCTTGTGTTTAAGTTGAATTTCCATTATTTCAGTTTTTGCCTATTGCTTCTTGTCCAGTCACTTGTCAGCTCTGAGCAGAGCCTGGCTCTTTCTCATTCCCCACAGCTGTGTATTTGTACACATGGATAACATCCCGCTGAGCCTTCATCTCTCCAGGATGGACAATCCCAGATTTCTCAGCCTCCTCCCATATGTCAGAGCCCTTAATCATCTTTGCTGGACTCTCTCCAGTAGTTCCATATCTTTCTTCTGGGGATACCAGAACAAGGCCAGGCACTCCAGGAACACCTCCTGCTGGCAGCACTCTGCCTCATGCAGCCCAGGGTGCCTTTGATCTTCTGTTCTGCAAGGACACATTGTTGGCCCGTGGTCAGCCTGTGCTGTCTCTGCAAAACTGCTTTCCAGGTGGATCTCAGCCTCTGCTAGTGCCAGGGTTGCTCCTCCCAGAGCACAGGACTCAGCACCTTTCTTTGCTGAGTTCCAAAAGATTCTTGTCATCCCATTTCTCCAGCTTCTCCAGGTCCCTCTGAAGCAAAACAGTCACATTATCACCCACTACTCCCAGTTTTGTATCACCTACAGGAATTAGAATACTGACCTGAAAATTGAAACAGTTGTATTTAGGCAGAAGTCTGATAGTAATATTTCATTGCTTGGTATGCATTGTAAGGTTTCTATTCTTATTTCAGTGCTTCCAGGAAGGCTTAGCCAGTGTAGGATAGTCTCCTTATCTTGGCAATGTATAAGTATCAGTTTATCCTCGCATTACCCTGTGGGTAAAATACAAAGTTTCATTTCTGGAAGTGTGTCATGGGCAGGAGTAATTTTCCTAGAGACACTGAAGCAAATAAGTCTGGTCTCAAGTGACATTTTCTGCACTCACAGCCTAAGAGCAAAAACAATAGACTAAGAGGGTAAGAATTGATAGTGCTTAAGTCAGTATTTAGTGGATGCTTTCTGTAGAAACCACTACAGACTACCTGACTGTATTTTACTTCTGACACATTGATAAGGTGGATAGATTTGGTTTATAACAAACTATCCTGGAGAGAGCTAGGGAGTGAGCTGAGAAATGAGGAGTCAGGAAAACAGGTGCTTGAGGAGCCCCTGGGGCCCTCCCCTGCGTAGCAGGACAGACACACACTTCTGAGGCTGGCCAGGGGAGAAAAAAGAAAGAGGCAAGGCAGAAAAAATCATCTAATTTGGGCATTTTCATCCTAATAAATTCTATTTTGATGAAATATGAGGAAATACTGCCTACAACAGAATATGTTTGGTTCTTCTGGTCTGATCCTCCAAATAACACTCACAATCATTCTGACATGAGTGTTCTTTCTGGCACATTCAACACTGAGTTGACTTCAGACCAGAGAGAGCTTTACCACATCTGTCCGAAGAAGACCAGTCTGAAAGAGGGTGGAGGTCCTGGAGGCAGAAAACTCCTAAAAATACAATGCTGGAGCCACCTGTTTGGCCACCACACAGAAGCTCTGGATTGCTCAGCTAAATGGCTTAGGGATCATCGCAGCTCCTATATCGCTCATCCTGCCTGCAGGCAGAAAAAGCCCTGAGGATCTGGCTATGTGTTGGGACATTCAGCTGGAATGGTCATTTCTTAAGAGGAAAGTGAAGGCTTACAGGCCCTGCTATTCCCACTGCGTGTCCAAAGAAATGTCCAGAGGACAGAGACAATGATGCCAGCAAACACTTCTCTAAGCAGACAGGATGATTCCTATGGCAGTGTCCCAGATGAGCACTTCCATGAGAAGGCATGAAGGGTATTTACAATATGAGGCTGCAGTCATGTGTAGGAGGGAGATTTTTGAAAGCATAGGAGTAATCAGAACAGAGAAAGGGAGATCTCAAGAAAAATGAAACAAAGAAAATAAAGGAAAGGTGAGCAGACAGTTACCAAAGAGTAGGAAAACATACCTAGAAAAGGAACATATGATGAGGAAAGGAAGGGGAAAATGTTGAGTGACTGAACAAAATGGAGAAAAATATGATTAAGAAGGACAACAGGTCTCAAGATTCTCACGTGCATCTCTGGGGAAGTCCTTGAGAACATGGGAAAGTGGAAATAACTATTTAGACCAATATCTCACAGAGCATTTCATGGCCAGTCCTCCATACTGTTTGTGCTTGAGATTCTTCAGTATCACTTCCCAGCAGCTTTGGCCACATCCTCACTGTAGTATGATGACTTACAAATATGGATGCTGCAAGAGATAAGCAGGTTACAGTGAAGAGTCTGTCTGTGTTGCAACCCCTGAATTGTGTCCTGGCCCAGCTTGAATCCCAGGGACCATGATGGATATGTCACATCAAGCCAATTTCCAGGAAATGTGACATGCCTTCTGAAAATATTCAAGACTACAGAATTACTTGCTTGGAACATCAGGGAGGATTTTTGCTTTCACCACAAGTGGAGTCAGCTTGAAATCAGCATTCTGAAATGACCATAAAAATTAATACAGAAGGGTTCACTACTAACAAAATATTACCATGTTTCTCTTTTTCCTGAGTTTGTAAGAATTTAATTCAGTTTTAGAATTATCCTTAGTACTACCTGTAATCAAGAAAATTGCTACTATGAAGTTGCACTGCACTAATGCTAAAGCAAACAAAAATTTAACCAGAGCTGCTTCTTCATGTAGAAAAAAATATAGATGGGAATAGAGAAATCTTTTCTAAAGAGTTTTAACCTCCTTGGAGAAAAGGAAAATGTACATGAGATGAGAAATGTTTGACAAGAGCTGATGCCATTGTTTGACTAGCTTTGCTCAGTCCTCTGTAGCATATGAATGAATGTGGAGTCACCCTTTGCATGTACTCACACTTCCTTAGTAATTTAAATTGCCTACAGTGATCTGGAATAGCTGATGCCTTGGTTTCTGACACTGAAGCAAGCAAAAATATGAAGCAAACTATTCTGTATGGATGTAAACCTCTAAGAACTGTGGGAGATATGTAGTTTGAAAAGTGGAGATGCGTTTGTGATAGTAAACAGGAAAAAATACTGTGGTGTCCTGAACTTGGCTGGCCACCAAGCTGCCCACCAAGCTGCTCTCTCACTCCCCCTCTTCCTTACTCTCTACTTCCCCCCAGCAGATACTATCCAGCCACTCCTTGTGACAGCAGGCCACAGGACACATAGCAGTTGCTTTGGAAGTCAGATCTCTGGACAAGAAATGCCTCATCCCTCCCCAATCCTTCTTTCTCCCAGGTTTTATTGCTGAATGTGATGCCATATAATCTGGGATATCCCTATCAGCTGGGGTGAGCTGTCCTGGCCATGTTCCCTCCCAGCCTCTGGCTCACCCCTGTCCCACTGGCCTCTGCAGAGTTGGGGGGATGGGGCTGGAGAGACAACCCTGATGCTGTGCCAGCACCTCTCAGCAACAGCCAAAACACTGGTGTGTTAGCAACACCATTCTAGCAACCAGTGCAGAACACAGCATTGTGATGGTCGCAGGATGATTGTTTTCATGCAAGAAAACCTGACTTTCTGATGCTACAGTTAGGATAGATATGTGGTAGATATGTGGGAAAAAGCAACTTTAAGTCATGGTCTCTGCACAGAATACAGTGCATGTACTTATCATCATGGGAGTCTGTGACCTCTTTATCTCAAACTACTTAATTATAAGCATTATCATGGCTATTCAGTTCTTTCAAAGAAGAGCTGCCTGCCAGACATCCTGAAGCACACCCTCTGCCTGACTTTTCCAAAGAGTATTTTAAAATATTTAAGTTTTGCAAAACCAAAATATACTTCAACATGATTTTCCTTTCTCTTTTCTTTTTTTTTTTTTCTTATTGTTTCATTTTTCTTTCTGAAGGTTTCATTATCTCTTTTCAGAGAAGGAAATATGTTTGATACTCCTGGACTCATTTGTATGATTTGGTGGTATATGATGCTATTTCATCCTTTGCATGCTGATATTCAGTGTATGGACTGTAAGTATGTTTTTGCAGATATAATCTGAGAGATGAGGTTTAACTCTTCATTTATCAGAGATACTTGTAATGAAATTGGCAATTGTTATCTTAAGCCTGACAGATACTATCCTCTACTATTCAACAAAAGCAATAGCATACCCTTAATGAACTTATGCTGCAACACTTTCAGCAGACACACAGGAATCACTGATTACAAATGTGAATATGGACTGGAGAAAAATGGAACTGTCCTGGGAGAGCAGCAGGAATTTCTCTGAGTACACATGTACCATCATGGACAGGGATGTGGAATACACAGACATAGAGGTAAACTTGCTATTCGTTGGGATAAATAATTGTACCTTTTATCAGTTTCACTTACTTTGGAAAAAATGAATGTTGTAGATAACATCTGACATGTGGCTATTTGCTGTCTACAGCTTGATCTCTTAGGGGCTGTGGAAAGCCATCAGCAATGCCAGGGTGCATTTGCTGTGAGATGAGCACCCAATGCATACTAAAGAATTGAAATTCTGACACCAAAGTAGAAAAAAAATGATAGCCTGAACTGCAGCTATGTTGAATCATGAGTACTAATGTAGCTGCTGAAAAAAGGGGCTGTGAGATTGAGACTCCTAGAGACTTTAAAGAGACAGAGCCAGAGACCCTGCCACAAAAAAAATCCAAGAAACACTGACCTGGATTATGGTTATTTTAAGTTTTTCACTTGTTTCCCAGTAAATTAGATCATGCCTATAGCACAGGTTATGTTATAAACCCACATTATCCAAAGAGAAAAATAGGAATCTCGACATAGAGACGGCTTATTTAGTCTAGCAAAGAAGGTGCCTTAATCTTTATTGAAGATTATACATGCAACACCATAGACATTTTTAACCCCTGGACAGATCAGATGAGGTCCTTTATTTTGCTTAATCCTTTAATTAAATTCTTTTTTGGCTCCACTATGTGTTAGCCATCCTCTGTTATGCCACTGGGCTACTATTAGTCTCCTGAAATAGTTGCACACTGGTGTAGTATCCAGTTCCTGAGCAAAGCTTTTTGTGTAGTTACATTTTGATCCCTCAGTTACATTTTATATCACCCTTGAATGCTAAAGGAGACAGATAGCTCTTGAGCCAAAAACATACATAAACATGGAATTACATTCCTGAGTTGCACTTCCATAGCCAGCCTCATCTAACAGAAGGGGAAAATAAAATATCAACATGTTCTCCTTTCAGGTGGATAGTCCACTGTGCAGCTTTCCAGAGGAAATACACATGCCTCTGCACAAAGGGGTATTCTTTATCATTGAAGTGCCAAACACAAACATCTCAAAACATTGCACCTTTCTCCCTGGAGGTAATGTATATGGTCTGGCTAAGGCTTTATCCATTTGCAATATTTTAAAGGTAAACATTGCCTTAGAAAACAGTTACTTGGACAGTAAGCAACTGCTATATTTTCTTAAAACCTTTTTTTTTTTTTTTTGTTTTTTCAGAGCTGTTAAAATTATTTGCTCTGTAATAAATATCTCCATCACTCTGCAAGAGATGTATTACTACAAATGTGTCCATAATTGCATTATTCTCTTTTGTACTAAGGCTCCAAAATGCCAATAAATTACAGTGGTTTTAGGGTGGCTTCAAATAACTCTTCTGGCTGTTACAGACTAAGAATGTTAGTACTCATTTATTGAATGCTTTTCTGCTGGGCTATTGGTGTGTTTTTTGTGACCCATTTTTCCCTTCCTTCTCAGCTCAGAGATCTCCATTAAAATTCCTCAGCCCCCAGTGCTGCAGCAGCAGTATGTAACTGGGGTATTTCAGACATGACAGAGGTGATGGATTAGCAGTTTTCTCATGCCTGAGAAAATGCTCGTTGCTCTTCTCTTCCTGTAGAAACGACAGTGGAAAGACCCGTGGAGACCCTTAAAATACAAACCAGGGCACACAAAACTTCAATGTTCCTCCCCAGCTGGCCCTCCCTTCTAGGTGTGCAGCTGCCCCAGAGGATTCCCTTGTTCTTCCATAAGGCTGCCCTCTTTATTAGGCACTGGAGAGGGCTGGAGTCAGTAGCAGAGGAAGCCTCCACACTTTCACTGAATTCTGGACATAGCAGAGAAAGAAGCAGAAAACTGGTTTGAAGGAGAAGAGAGGAAGAGGCTGAGGATGCCTGCACAGCCAAGCCATGAGGGACCTTCAGAAGAAACAAGGTTCCCATTTCAATATGCTCCAGAAAAGCAAAAGAGCAAGTCACCCACAGGAAGGTGGAAAAATCTGAGGAGGAGCCTGCTTCATTGGATAGCAGGAAAAAGTCCAACTTTACTTTTAAAAGTCTCAAGATTTTTAATCCTCTGTGTAAACACATCAGGAGTGGATTCCTCTGCATTAATTGCAAAAGGAGAAATACTTTTCCCTGTAGCAGCATGGATGGTATTAAAAAGCAATGTGATTCCTTTTTATGTGGAAAGCTTCACTTACTGACAAGTTTCACAGTTCAGAGGCAGTTAAAGTGGAGTGAAGTGAGAGTGGAGTTTTCTCTCAGTTGTCATTCCTAACCCAAGCAATAACTAGCTGGGCTTGCAGGTTCTAACATATCTAAGTGTGTGCCATGATCCCCCAGCTTGGAGCAGTCACATGAGTTTTCCTCATCATGGATATTCCTGTGTTTGCAGGCATGAATGGGTCAGCCATTGAAAACTTCTCCTGTGTGATTTATAACATTTTCCTCATGAACTGCACTTGGCAGGCAGGAAGGGAAGCTCCAGCAGACACACAGTATTTTCTCTACTGGCAGAAGTCAAGGTAAGGAGGTCTCTTTGGTCCAGGGAGTTCTGAATTCTCATTCCACACATCACAGTGCCCATGTTTAACTAGAATACTTTGCTGTGCACAGAGATGAAGAGGAGATGGAGTGTGAACTTTACATTAAAGATGAAAATTGCAGAAATGTGGGATGTATCTTCCAAAACGTGAGCATAGGGAGTGAAAAAGCTTATTTCCTGGTGAATGGGTCTAGCAAAGACTCCCTGATTCAGTTCTATGACGAGTACCTTGACCTGTATAAAATTGGTAAGTAATTGAACATTTTATTTTATTACTGTTTTATAAAATAAGCAAGTGGGGAATCTTTTCGGGAAAGGAGATTAAAACAAAGTCTGTAGCTGTTGCAGTATCCTGCATTGCAAGGCAGACTTTTATTCCAACAGCTGACAGAATATAGCTTCAAAACTTGACTAAAACAAGCAAAGGCAGAGGCAACCTGCAAAAGACTGCTGAGAGAAAAGGTGTAGACCTAGGCATGAACTCCAAGTAATGAAACACGATGGTTAGATTTTCAAGGCCATCTTTCTTAAAAGCTTATTTTAACATCCCTTAATGTCACACCTCTCTGAGCCACCAGAGCTACATGTCCTAAAACCAGAGTCAGGGTTCAGCTTCCAAATTAGGACTGCATTAGTTAATTATGTGGGTATCTCTGTGAGTTAGGTGTTTAAGTCCCAAGAGAAATCAGGTCACACTGACTAAGCAATGTCACAGGCACTCCACTTCAGATGCCTTGAATGCATTATGAATGATATCCCACATACAAAAACTTCCTTTTTCCTATGGAAACTCACATTGTCAATGTGCAGTTGGAAAACATACATAGAAGAACATGGCACTCTGCTGACTGCACTACTGAATTGCACAAACTCTTTCATACCTTTTCTTTACACAGACTTCATTTACTTCAGATATCCAAAACCTGCAATGACACATTCTCAAGTTTTGGTGAAGTGTTTTACTGCTGTTTACCAGATAACTTCAGCTAGCACCAGCAGCATGCAGCTGTACATCAGCTACCTCACTTTCACATGCATTTTGCTGTGAAGGCATGAGTTGTAGCTGTTTACTGACCATGCTTATATTAATTATTCCATTTTTTCCCCAGAAATACTCACTGCTCCATTAAATGTCACTGCCCATTGTACCAAAGGTTCAGCAGGTTGCATAATTACGTGGCATCCACCCCTTACAAGTCATGTGGAAGAAGCAAAGTGTTTTCAGTATGAAATCAGCATACAAAATAAGGTAAAAACAATTTCCTGGTTTGTCTTTGGTACTGAACCTACGCTCATGAATATCTATAATGGGTAAATTTCTGACTTCTTTATTTGTCAGTTTTTCTCTCATAAGCTGTGGTGTCCTCCTGCTCCAGTTTTGCTGGTCTCATATCCCACCTCTCATGAACTTCTGCAGCTCAGAAGCTTACCATGGTAGCAATTGCTCAGCCACAAGACCATTACAGGAAAGATCAGCTAAGGGTTTAACATAAATACACAACTGTAATAAAGCAAGACATCATTAAATCTCATTTGTTTATTTTAAAAAAAGACCAATGGCTTGCAGGCTGTTTGGATTATCTGGATTTTTTATCTTTCACATATTAATAGTATCTATCTTGGTACCTATTGGTTCAAGGAGCAATTGCAGTACATGCAGCTTTCCAGCTGGTTGGTATAATTTGACAAGATATAAGATCTTGTGTGAAGTACTCACAAAGTTTTATGGAAAGATATAAATCACAACATAGCAGTATTGTCGAAAGGTTTATTTGAAAGAAATACATGTTAACTCTTGTTTCCTCTGCCACAGTCAGAATGTGTGGGGTTCAGTGTAGATTTCTACATTTGTGTGGGAAATTCAATTCCTAGAGTAAAACACCTTAATGTAGGTGTCTGCACAGGAGCAGGAATATCTCCTAAGGGTCAGTGCACATTAGGGCTCCCTGCTGTGGAGCAGTAGGTGCCTCACAGCCCTTGAGGTGCTGAAGGTACCAGAAGTACTGACATGGAGATGGCAGCTAGAACTCACACCTTCCTGGAGGGCCAACAGAGGGTAAGACAGCTAAAGCAGCAGTACACATCTAAAGTTTAAGCAATTCGTTTACATCCTGTTCTGTATACAGTCTATAAGTGTATATAAGCACTATAGTCTGCTTTATAATCCAAGACACACTGTGTGTTTTCTGTAATGAGACATTCCTTCTGTTATGCCTTTCTGACTTTTCCATAATGCTGGCTATCCTGATATTACATGTGATAGACGTTTCCAGGACCTCAGCTTTTCAGTGCTTTCTGAGATCATCACTAAAACTCACTGCTGTTGAATTTGTTCACTCATTTTTGAACTTATCCTTTCCTTCAGAATTTTCAGCTTCTTTGATTCAGGTCAATGTTTGATTCCAGTTAATTAAATTTTGACAGCATAGATGTGTAAGTAGCTCTTCACAGAAAGCCCCTGAGCATGAATAAATCTAACAGAGACTTTGACTGGAAGGAGGGTAAATTTGCTATTCACATCAATTTTCTGCCCCAGGTCAGCAAACTATTGTGAAATCACAGCTTCCAGATCTGCCGTGTTTGTAGAATGATGTGATGGCTTGCGAAATTTGGATATGGATGAGAACGCATAGTGCCTATAAAAATACCCCTAGTGGTAAATACAGTTTCTCACATCTACTGATAAATAAAATGGAAATGTAGAAAGACAAAACTCTGCATAAAATGCTGTTATTCTGGGACATTATTGGAGAATAATATCTGACTGATTTTTCAGTTTAAAATAACTTATGATCTTCAAAAGCAAGAAAATGAGAACAAAATAGAGAAATATTTGATTGATAAGAAAATAATAAAAATTAAGGTTTGTCTTTGTTTTGCAGGATGAACCCAAAGAAGAGAAAAAGCTTCCTCGTGTAAGTATTCTTGTCACATACAAATCTGTGGTTTTGCCTACTTGAGCACATAAATATCATTACAGAAAATACACTTACTTCTAGAACTACAGGTTTTGTATCAATGTAGCAATGAGATTTCAGGAAAATATCCTGAAATATCCTGTGATATCTTTAAGTGTAAATTTAATACATCCCTTTTGGATGGGGTAGGCAAAATTTTCCACTCATTTCACAAAACTTCATGCATTCCATCTATTGCACAAATAGATTTTGTTTCTGACAGGTGTGACATTTTGCCTACTAAAAATATGAAACACTCTTTCGCATTGTTAGCTCAGGACAGCTAGGCAAAGGGAGTACAAGAATCCTAGGGAATATAATAAATACTGTCAGTCTTCCCCCTACAAAAGAGTGGTCTTCTAAGCCTTGGAAGGGCTTGACAGATTCCAGGATTTGTATAAAGTATCATGAGGCCAAATATTGTATTGTCTCAAGAACATGTAATCTTTTCAGCAATGACAGACACCATCCATGTCTGTTTAATTCCCATAAGGGTTGCAAGGGGAGTTTACAGGGTACTTCAAATTCTGCTTTGTGTCTTTCAGAGTTCTTTAGGGACCACAAACAAGGACACAAAACAAAAAAGTGTCCATAAAGCATAATAAAAGAAATCAAAGACAAAATGAACTTCAAAAAAATTTTAACCTTCAAAGACCAGAGAGTTTTGCTGGCAAGATTGAACATGCCTAAAAAAATCACACAAATTATTTTTTTATAGAAACTGTATCAGGAAATTTACCCAAAAACTTTGTTAACAACTGCCTGTGAGGTGAAATGTAGAGTCTGATCACTTTTCTTTTAGGTAAGGAATGACAGATATGAATTCCAAAATTACAATGAGAAAAAAAGATACAGTCTGAAAATCAGAGCACGTGGAAAACACTGTCTCGTAAGCTCAAATTGGGGGGAATGGAGTGAACCCATTGAGTTTGGTAAGACTGTGAATTTTATTTTTTTTTTCAGTATTATCTTGTTTACTTCCCTTTCTTCCTCACAGTCACAGAAATTAATACAATCTTAATTTTTACTCAATTACATGGAAGGAGCTGGGTGGATTTTATTATCGTGGAGGAGTAGCTCCAATAGTCTGGCAGCAGAGCCTTTGATTAGCTGGGATTGTGAAGGCAGCAGTTACTCAGATGCAAGGGCTACAGAAACAGACTGAGACAGACCCACTCTTGTCTTTGGTCTGCTGTGATAAGGCTGCCTCTCAGTTCTCTTAAGTTTTAACCACACACATCATTCCCTTCTGCATCTTTCTTTACACCCTTTCCATTAATTTTGTTCTATTAATTGTTCTGTAATTCTGTTTATTCTTCTCTTTTTCCAGATTTTTTTAAATTTTAACTCTCTAAATTTTAAATATTTGAAAAGGCTTAAAATGTATCAAGTCCATCTGCATTTTTTGACAAAATTCTCTAAGGAAGTCCAGTTGAAGTCCTTTAGGGAATTCAAAAAATGTAGTGAAATTCACATTCATTACATCATACAGTCACAAAGGCAGCTTTTCAACATGCTAAAATATTTCTCTCTCTCTTGGCTATTTCAGGTCAAGGGAAAGATTACTTTATTTTTGTGATTTTATTTCTGATTGCACTGGGAACAATCTCAATTACACTTCTTCTGTATTGTCTTTTCAAAAGGTAAATCAACATTTTTTTCTGTAGACACTACTGACAGAGTATTATCTATAGGAAACACATTCCTCCAACCTCCTACTTTCCTATATGCAAATTTAAATAATCTGACCACCAGTGTCATGAACTATTACCACCAGGATTGCTGTGGATGGCCCTTTGGCATGCAAAATTCCTAAGTGGGAAAGGATGTTGAAGTTATTAAGTGATTGATTCTACCAGATCCTACAAAAGCTTTTTTTGTTCTTACTTTTAAGCATTTAACATCCAGGTTGCTTTGAAGCCATTGGCTGTATATAGCACCCAACAAGAGGGAATCCAAATTAGCACATTTGCATGAAACTTCTCACTCAATGGTGAAAGTTATGTCACGTGATTTATTCAAAGTAATTTCTTAATAACATATTTACTGTGATTCTAATCACAAAAGAAAATTTAATAACCCAAATGCTAAGTGTAATATTTTCCCACCAGTTACCCCACAGAAAATATTTTATTTCTCAATTTATTCATAAAGCAATAGATATTCAATCTTAAAAGTAAAATCTGTCCTTAAGTTACAACATAAAATGTTTGTGTAAGTTATATTAGCTGTATTTTCAATTTATCCACAATCCCATTTTCTACCCAAAGGTACTGCAGTTTCAAGAACATATTTCCTCCCATACCACAGCCAAGAGACAAATTCAATGCATTAACTGATGATGTTATCCAGGTATGATTTCTTCTCAATTCAGTTAAATTTATTAACTACAAACCACACCAGGCCAAAGACTAGAACTGACTTATAAAAATGTTAACATTTGGTCCAAAACTAATTTCTGTCATGCAAACTATGTTGCTTTGAAACACTGCTCTATGCCAACACTAAAACAAAAGATTGTCCTGGAGGCATTTGCAGACATATTTTAAGACCAGACTTTTCACTTTTACTGAGACATGTAATTTCTGTCTGTACCAGCTTTGCAAGGTTGCTGCTCATACTTCAAAAATAACCTAAGTGAGGATGCATTTTCCATTAGCGTTTTCAAACATCAATGGTCATAATAAAATGTGAATATGTATTTCATAAGCCTGACCTATACCCATGTAAAAATCCCATCACACTTAGTGCAAATCACTAAGGGCGGGAAAGACTTAAACTAACCTTCCTCTTTCTTCAACACAGGATTTGCTATTTCAGTGTCTGGTGCAAATTGTATTTGACCAATATACTGTAGCATCCCTGCACAGCCTATTCTGCATGTTTATTTAGCCTTACTTTTAAAAAGCCTTTTTAATAGCTTGGTTTAATGCACTTAAAATCCATTACTTTTTACCCTTACTTCTTTCCTCTTCACAGTATCTTACCTGCACACTGTCAACAGCAAGTAACTCTTCTTTCTGCACGCATCACGACAAACAGGTTTCAAACCATTCCTGCTTCTTAAATCCATCCATTTGAGCAGTGGTTTGTATGGTGACTGCACAGTGAGGGGACACTCTCTCAGCTGGCTAAAGCAAAGACATAATAGAAGTCAGTACATCAGGCTAGTCATTAGTTGCCTAAAATTCAGTGGGCAACACCACGCACTCTAATGAGGATTCCAGAAGTGGAATTTTCATTCAATCATTTACAAAGAATCCCCAAATCTCTGACTACTAAAACTCTAGTTTTGGTAACTATACACCAGCTTGTCATCTTGATTAATTTGTCTTTGGTCCTACCACCTTTGGCTTTCAGAGAAAGCAGTTAGGAATGTAGGAGGTTTCCTCATACACCTTAAGTCATGAATTCCTGGTATCTCACTTCCTATCAGGCTGCCAGTGTTGCACTTCCATGCAGGGAGCAATGTAGCAGCAGCAGTTGCCAGAGTTAAGTGAAGCCCTCATGTGAACTCACACTTCCCAACTGCTGCTGTGAAGATAATTCATATGATTCTGAAATGTTTAAACAGTTTGATCAACTCTTAAAACCGAATTTTATTTTGCCTCTTCTCTCCAAACTCAGTACCTTTAACACTGATTGAATGCTTGGAATTCTTCCAAGTTATTAAAATAATAATAAAGTACAAAAAGCACATTTTCAAAAGCTCTCCTCCACTGAATACCAAACATTCTCCCTGACATTTAGTGTTAACGTATTTTTGAGCTATTTTGAAACCTGAAATATCCTTTGCTAATCACGTCTTTTAAAAGCTTGCATTTCCTCATTTTGCCTCTATTTACACAATGGCCTTTCACATTTTCTCATTCTTTTCTCCTTACACAATACTTTTCCTTATATTGCTGAAAAAGCTCATGATTTAAAAAACCTAACTTTCTGCACTGCATCCTTAAAACACTCATATTCAAGAACTGCCAATTTTATTTGCTTTATGATCCCCCAACCAAATCATTCAGTGCATCAGAGAACTTGCACTCCTCTAATCCATTTTCTTACTTATCTTACTACAGACAATTGACTTTCTAGTTAGGCATTCTCTCCCCATATGCTTTCCTCACCATTACTGAGTTTCATCACCTCTTGCCTGGAGTTAAATATATCCCAAGAACTTGCAGGACACACTCGTTGTGCGTTTTCCTTGGAGAACAGTAAAGTAGCCCAAAACACCATGACCACAAAGCCCTGCAGTGCTTTACCCATTCTTCAGCTTTCCTAGGAAAAAAGCCCACAGGACACCCTGGTTTGATGCTCTGCAATATACCCTCAGTATGACAGCAAGCTTGCTTTTTTAACCTTTTTCCCCTACCTGTACTATTGTTGGGGTTTTTTTTTTTCTTAAATTATTTATCTTCCCTCAAAACTTTAAACTCCAAGTGCTCTCTGAGTACGACAATCTTACCTAGCAGCATGCTCTCTCCTGGAACTCCAGGTTAGCCAATGTTAAAATGTGCAATACCAACCAAAATATTTTATCTACATGTCTAGACAATATGGAAAATTAAGGTAATACTGACTGAATGAATTCCTTCTGTTGTCTCAGCTAAGGGTGTCCAGTGTCCAAATCAGCTTCTGCTCTTTCTCCTGCTGACAGCTAGTACTGATCAGACCCACTGAAGCATTCTTTAACTATCCTTAAAACTGTTTTCTCCTGCCTTGCAATCACTTATTAAGTACTGAAAGACCAAGAAAGGATGCCTTAGATACTGCTGAAACTAATAATGTTCAGAATGATACCAACAGCAATTTGTAGCTTACTGCATGGTACCAAATTTTCTTTCTCTTTAGACAGAATATGTAAATTTACCAACAAAAAGTCATACTGAGGAAGTAACTACAGTGGAAGGATGATCCAACTTTCCAAAGACACACCTGACTCCCCAACATGAAAGAAAATTATGGATCCTGCTGACAAGTACTTCAAACCAACCTATAAAATATAATCACCTGTAAAACTGTTTGTCCCCTTAAATCCACTTAAAATGGAGCTGAAAAAAAAAAGGATAAAAACCAGTGAAATTTGTTCTTTTCCCTTTGTTCAAACCTGCAATGCCTGGTAACAAAGCTTTTCTGCAAGGACCTGCTTTGAAGAAGTGCTTAAACCTTTCTAAGAGGTTCTTCACAATGTGAAACAAACCCTCTTATCCAGAATAAAGCTGTTGTCTCTGGTCATCATTGCTATGAAGCTTCTTTCCTCTCGTTAATAGTGATTTCCTGTACGCTGACAGGCTTGCTGCATAATGCCACAGCAATTTTACTGTAATTTTTATATGCAGTTATTTTCTAGAGCACAAACCAGCTTCTTAGGATTTAAATTTTCTCTTTGCTCTTCCAACCAGTACACCAAACTATCCAAATAAATGCAATTAACCTTATGCGAGACAAAAGTGAAAAATAAAATCATACTTGTTAATTGTTAACTATTAATACTGGTCTGTCAGTCAGCCATCTCATGAGCTCAGTACTGCCACTGTAAATAGACCTCTGCAACACTGTGATCCTGTACAGTTTTAGTGTGTACTTAATTCACACAAATAGCATCTAAAGTCTTCAAAACAATATAACAGTTGTGAGAAATTAAATAAAATCTAGCATTTAATAGCTAGATTTTAAATGTACAATTTCCTCACAAATGACTTTTTAGTTTCTCCCTTTCTCCCTTCAAAGGGTGCAAATGTTATTTCCAATGCCTTTAAAAATAATATAGGCTTTAGATGCCAGTATTTTCTTTTAAAAATGCTGTTTTCCTGTTCATAATTTTCAAAATTAATGAATTTCAGAGTGTTTCAATAAGACAAAGAACAAATGCATTTTTTTTTAAAAGTCTTATTTATTGTTTGCCTCTTACATCCCTAAACTGCATCACACATTGGAAATTGCTGCTGCATGACTAAGGGAAGCCATATATTAAAAAAAAAAAATCTGAACACCACAAATTAGTTCATATGGAATGTACAGCTTAGGGAAATTGCAGTTCCACTTAAACACCTACACTTGCATTTGTTTCTTGTCCTATTTCTTTTGGTTAAACCTTGTTCAGAAGGGGAGACTGGGTGTAAAAGTCCTGTCCCTGTCAAGTTGCTGAATTAACTACCACATTTGGTTTCCCTCACAAAGCTTGGGCCACCGTACACTCACAGGGAGGTATCCCATCATTATCTCTACCCTCGCAAGGCACTGATACAGAAAGAAACCTGATTAATATGTTTATATAGACAAAATGTCTTCCCCTGCTCCCCAGCAAATTGATTGGCAGGGTTAACACCAAATGACCTGCCTGCACCACAGGGAGCTGCCACTGCCACACAGGATTTAAGAACCACTTGCAGTAGGAACATGAAGTTTACCACTAGCATGTGTACAAAGCAGCTGTGTAATGTCCTTACATTCACATACAGATGCTGAAAGTGGTGCTTGTGCAACAGTGAAAGGAAAAAGGAAAAGTACGCTCGAGAGGAAGGTAATAACCAGCCAAAGCCAAGCAATGTAATTTAAATATTTCATCTTGAATCGCAATCTCAGAAGGCACACAGAAGAACTCAAGACAGCTCAGTCAGCCTTCAATGAGTCATACAATGATAGTTTTCATTTCTCAAGATATAGGGGGAGTTCTTAAAACATTATGATTAACACCTTGTTTTCCTCTACTGGTCCCTCTACCGTGTCTTTGCAGATTACAAAATACAAAAGATTATATACATATGAAGAACAGCACATGGGTATTACATTATCTCAAAGAGCAGTTATGAGAAATTACTCGATCTAGTCTTCTGACCAGCTCTAAACATCAGTCAGTTAATACTGAAGGCTGACCTACTTTGATCAATTATTTTACAGCTACACAGAAGCACACACATTCCCTCCCCACACCCCTTCAACTTCACCTATTAGACTGCAACTCATTTCAGATTAAATTCAACCTTCCACTGCTACAGATGAGGCCAAACCGTACCTTGAATGGCACAATCAACACCTCCAACCAGCAGTAACAATACAATACATAGGTCACTCAGAAGTTGAAGGCATTTACTGGGTTACTGGGTTTTTGCATGAATACCATGATGCTTTCCATAACAGTTTAACAAAAAAAAAAATTTAGGCTCTTTTACCAAGGGCAAGAGCATTAGTTTTTAACAGTCCTTGGTACTTTGGGTTTTCCTAGCACTACAACTGAACTCTCCCCCAGTTTTAAGTCATTGAAGTTGTAAATCAATTTCTAAGAATCATGCAAAAAGCCACTTGCAGCAGCCCATCATACACTACCAGGCACAAAGAATGGGGGTGGTTTCTATTAATATAACCCATGCTTTCCCCACCCCTCCTCTCTAAAGATCTCACATTTAATTACTTTTTAAAAAGCATATTTTGTTACAGAATGCAGTGTAAGGGTATCAGAGGACCCATTATCTGAAACAAATTTTCAAATACAAGAGGCTTTCCCAAAGCTTTTATGTAATAATTTCAACACAGACCGAGTAAGTATGTTTATTGTTTTACAGCAGAATGCCCCAATTTAAGAACAAAGTTGCTAGATGTTCAGCTGTGCAAAATGGTACATAGTGCTTCAGTACAAGTGGAAAAGAACATGATTTGTTAGCAAATGCTTTCAAATACAATTTTATGGTCCTAGAAGATAGGACTTGAAACCGGAGACTGATCCACAGGAAAAAAATGACTTTTTTCTGCCTAAACTGGACCTAACAACTTTGGACCCAGAACCAACGCCACTCATTCCTTACTGCTGTAAAGAAAAATTGCTGCACTGAATTGCCCGATTCAGTGTCTTCATGCATGTTACAGAGAAGTGGATCAGTCCTCTATGTCAGTTTCTAGCCCCATCTAGAAGTATCATCTGGCTCCGATAAATAAGACTCACAGGAATTTCTTGAAGGTCAATGGTCCATAATGGTAGTTATTCTACATGATCTGCTCAACTTGATTTCCAATTCTATTTAGGCTGTTTAAATTACTTTCTTGAATTCATCGTACAGCACAAGCACGAAAGCACCCCCCATGCCTCTGAGAACGTTAGACCATGCACCCTTGAAGAAGGCCTTTCCTCCTTCATCCCTTGCAATCTTCCTCCAGCAGTCAATTGTTCCGGAGTACATGATATCAGCTGCAGAAAAAGAGCAAAGAGTTATTAATTCTTATTTTATCTCAGATAATTTTAACAACTGCCTTGTTTCACTTAACTGCTTTGTGATCTCCCAAACCTGAATTTAAAACTGTAACATAATACTTACTAAAAATATTATATTAAATGTACCTTTTTAATACCTCTGTTTAATCTAACAATGCAAACAGGCAGTCAATTTTTTTTAACTTCATGTTTCATAATGAAAAGCCCTCAGCATAAATCCTGACAATCTCAAGCTGAGCCTTACTGCAGTTCCTCATTTGAGTACATTATAATAAACCAGATTTACGGAACAGTGAACTGTAACTCTTGAGGATGGCTATTAGTAAAAAAGAACTCCATCTTATTAATGCTGTTTTAACAGCATAAGCAGCTCTGTGGATTTACAGCCTACCTCCTTTGCGTCCTGACTGCATCATCATTCTACGCCGCACTGTATCAAAAGGATAGGACACCACACCAGCCACAGCAGTCACTGTCTGGGCAATCATCCAGCTGATAACAATGTGAGTATTTCTGGGATCTGGGAGCATGCCTGTAGTAAAACAAAAAAGGCAATTAGCTTTTTACCTTGCACATACTCCTCTGGTTCACTCATTGCATGACAGCTATTTTACTGGATAAAGTAGTATGAAACACTGTAGACCCATACTCTCAATAAAATTGCAGCAAAACACTTCACAAACCTGAAACATACTAAAGCCATATTGCGAAGACTCAGGAAACAAAACAGATTATCATTTAGGCATGAGCATTCTTTTTAGACTGGCATGAGAAGACTAGACTATTCACTACATTTTAGTAAAGAAACATCACTAAATTAAGTCACTGTCCCTGTGGATAACATTAAACTACAAACTAGCATCAATGGTTTATTTGCCCAAATGTCAAGCTTAAAAATTACTTTGCAAAAGCACTGCTCAATCCCATTCTGCTAAACACACTTGTTTAAACACACTGGTCCAGTGTAACTTCAAGCATTCACTGAACAAAATTATTCTAATTGTGTCTGGTCATGAACATACTTTCCTGACCTAAGGAGCCACTACTTAAAAGTATAAAACCAGTAATTAGTAGGCTCTTGCCATCAATGCATGCACAAGGTTTTCCTTGTATATTTGCCACATGCATGACACTGATATTCCCCTTCACCTTCTTATATCCAAAACCAGACAATACAATTCTAGAAACAAGTTTTTCAGATCCCCTCTGAAATATTACCTTTTGCTGTATCATAGATCCCAAAGTAGGCAGCTCTATAGATGATGATGCCTTGGACAGAGACATTGAACCCTTGGTACAAGCCACGCACACCATCAGACTTGGTGATTTTGACTAGGCAGTCCCCGAGACCAGAGAATTCTCTGTCTGCGCCAGCTTTTCCAACATCAGCAGCCAAACGGGTTCTTGCAAAATCCAAGGGGTAGACAAAGCAGAGGGAAGTGGCTCCAGCTGCACCACCAGATGCCAGGTTACCAGCAAAATACCTCCAGAACTGAGTGTGCTTGTCTACACCTCCCAAAAACACCTGCTTATACTTATCCTTGAAGGCAAAATTAAGAGCTTGAGTTGGGAAGTATCTGATGACATTTGCCAAGTTTCCTCTCCAGAAAGACAGAACTCCTTGTTCCTTTGGAATACGCACTACACAATCGATGATACCCTTGTACTGCTTATCAGCAGCAATCTGTTTACTCGCATGTTGCACCTGCAAATAAAAATACAAATACTGATCACTTGCCTTGGCAGGTCTATGCTGCAGCTGGGCTGAAAGCCGCTTCTACTATAAAACAGAATTGTTAATTCTGAATGCCCATTGTTGGTATTAAGGAAAAAGCTTAAAATTGCTTTAAGTTTCTCAGAAATCAGGACTTGCCAAAACACGAACAGACAACTGCAAGCAATTCGTCTGCAACAGCAAGGAAGACTGTACCAAGGCAGGGACCAGCCTCTTTTCCCAGGCAACTAGTGTCAAGAGAACACAACCTCGAGCTGTACCATGGAACGTTTAGGGGGAAATAGGCGAGGAATTTTTTCAGACAAAAAGTGATTAGACATTGGAATGGACCGCTCTGGGAGGTGGTGAAACAACCATTCCTGAACGTGTTTAAGACTGGACGTGGCACTTCGTGCCAAGTCTAGTTTAAACGGTGGCGTTAGGTTAGGCTTCATGATCTGAGGTCTTTACCAACCTAACTGACTCTGTGAGGTACAAGGGCAAGTACAATACAAATACATCACGACAAATACATCGGGCCTACACAGAGGAGAGAGCCTTTACTGACAGAGCCGGGCCTGCGGGCGGGAGTCGTCTGAGAGAGCCACGTTAGGCCGACAGACCTGCCAGCCCCCGTCGGGTGCCGGACCGTCGCGAAGGTCACTCGAGTCACCTTGGGGCGCCACCGGGTCACGCCGGGCCTCGCGCGCCGGTCGTGGCCCGACCCCGCCCCGCCCGCGGCCCAATCGCGGCCCGGGCGCGCATCACGTGAAGGTCGCCAAGATGGCGGCGAAGAGCAGCCGCCCTCCCCTCCCTGCCGTGCCCTCGGCGCTGGGAGCGGGGCGGCAGGAAGTGACACCAGCCGCGGCCGCCCCCTTCGGCTCGGCTCGGCTGGGCCCGGCCCTCCCTTCCTCCCCTCCCCGCACGGCGGAACCGGCTCCGGTTTCCCCGCCGCCACCCACGTGACCTTCCCGCCAGCCGCCTCGCTGGCGCCCTTTGTCCCGCGCTGGCCGCGGCCCACGCCCCCCGTTCCTCCCTCGGTCCTCGGCCGGCCCGGCGCCCGCCGGGGCAGAGATGGGCGCCGCCCGCGCTACCCGTTCTCGCCCGCACCGCTGACCTGGAGCAAAAGCTTGACCCGCTCGATGGGCGCCACCGCGGTCTTGCTGATGGCTGCAGCGACGCCGCCCGCCAGAAAGTCCTTGAGGAAGGAGATGGCCTGGTCCGCCATGTTCGCGCCGCGCCGGAGCCGCCGGGAGAGAAACGCTGCTGCCGCTCAAGCCGAAAGGGCGGGAGCCCCGCCGCGCCTAGGCTTAATGCCGGGCCGCGCTGGCCACGCCTCCCGTCTCCCCATTGGCCAAGCCGTTTCAGGGGCGTGGCTAGAGACGAGAGCCCCTGCCCTCACCCCGCCCCTCCCATGCCGCCCCGCTGCGGCGCCAGTGTCGCAGCGCCGCGTCACCCGCGCGGCCCGGCCCGGTCACCGTGCGGCAGCCTGCGGGCCTGCCCGCTGCTCACGCAATTGTCCCCGCTACAGTCGCCTTCCCCAGCGCTCTCCGCGATCGCTTTCTGCCGATGCCAGTAGCGTCCGCATCAGCCTGCACAGCCCAGCGGGTTCCCGCACCGCCCGGCACGCAGGCTCTGCAGACGGATGTGGACGGGCTGGATCGATGGGCACTAGTTGTATTGAGATTCAACAAGACCAAATGCCGAATGCACTTGGATCACAACAACCCCACGAAGCTACACCAGCTACAGGCTGGTGCCAGACTGGCTAGAAAACTGTCCCGCGTAAAAGGGACAGGGGGTGGTGCTGGTGACAGCATCGGAAAATGAGGCCCAGGTGGCCAGGAAAGTCAGTGGCATCCTGGCTAAGAGGAGCAGGGCAGTCATCCTGTCCCTGCCCTCTGCACTGGGGAGGCCACTCCTCGAGTACTGTGCCCAGTTCTGGCCTCTTTAATCCATTCAGGAAGGAAACTGAGGTGTTGAGAGTGGATCCAGAGAAGAGGAATCAGACTGGTGAAGGGTCTGAAGCACAAATGCTGTGAGGAGCGGTGGAGGGAGCTGGGGCTGGTTAGCCTGGAGAAAAGAGGACTCAGGGGTAGGTGACCTTACCACTCTGTACAAACACCTGAAAGGAGGGTGTAGCCAGGCGAGGGTTGGCCTTTTCTCCCAGGAAACCAGTGACAACACAAGAGGACACAGTCTTAAGCTGTGCCGGGAGAGGGTTAGGGTGAACATCATGAGGAATTTTTTCACAGAAGGCGTGGTGAGACATTGGAATGGACTGTCCAGGGAAGTGGTGGAGTCAACGTCCCTTGGTGTTTCTAAAGGAAGAGTGGATGTGGCACTTGGTGCTGCCATGATCTGCTGATGTGGTTTTGGGTCAGAGGTTTAACTTGATCTGAGATTTTCTACATTAGCTGATTCTGTGAAGCTGAATGTGAGCTGGTGGAGCACTGGCTTTGGGGTGTGGGTCTATGGGCCCAGGCTGAGCAGCACAAGCAATTGAACTGGGAGGCTCCTTCTGTGGCAACTGCTGGAAGCCATTCTAAGAGGGAGACACAGCTTTCTGTGTGGGGTCCCAGTGAGGCAGCAGCAGGTGTCAGGTGGAGGGGAGCAGATTTCAGGCACTGTGCACCAGTTGGTTTTGCTCCATGCTCACCACCCTCTGTGTAATGCTGATCCATGGCATATCCTTGTTCCAGGTCCTGTACCTACCTTCTCCTTAGCACTGCCAGTGCCAAGGGTCACATCATGGGGCTTTTCTGCATGTCATTGAACTGATCCAAGAAAATGGAATACCAAAGGACTTAGCTGCAGTTTCCTGTGGGACAACAGAGGGACAATAGGACAGGGTATTTCCAGCTTCCTGTATGGGCACTCAAAATTGAAGTTAGATGCTGTGAAAACCTCCTCTGCAAACTGTCAGAGCAAGCACTCATGGCAGGAACTCAGACCCTACCAAGACAGGCCTGGTTTCCGTCATTAGTAACTTTGTTAATTTTATTGTATGTTGAAATTGATATTTTGAAGCTGTCAGACTTCTGTCTGAAATTACACCTATTCTTTCTAGAAGTTTTGAAATTATTCTAGCTGGAGGGCATTAGTTCACATCACCTGCTTTCACTTTTAGTGGATGTTTCCAACCAAAGTAAATAAGACCAACCTTTTTTTTTTTTTTTTTTTTTTAAACAGCTGACTGGTGAACCAGAAAGATGCAGTAACTGGGTACCAGAAACCACTGTTTACACAGTATTTTGTAGGATTTCAAAATGAGAGCATATCTCTCAAGAGGGCATATTGTGAGAAGAAAATGTGCAAGGCATAGCCTTTGTCTCTGCTCTAGTACAAGATATGTCATTATACTTTTTTCTTGCACACTGGAAGATCAAAAGTAAACTGCTCTTCTCAATCATAATACAGATAGACTGAAGTGACTCCTGTGCTCACAGAGGGTTATGCACATAGGGTGTTACAAGAACATATTTTGAACATAATTTATTGAATGCTGGGTACATTCATTCAAGGAGGCACACACAGTGTGTTATTTTTTCCTTTTAAAAAATCTCATAACTGAATGTTAATACTCTCTTAGCACAATACCTTGTCTGCAAGACTGAGATTTTTATCACCATAAAATTTTCTTTTGATTTAAAAGGAACTTTATATTCTAAGACTCTTGAGTATTGTCAGTGTGAAAAATAAAGATAAAAGGCACATAACTTGTAATGGAAAACTGTTCAGTCTGTAGTTATCATGTTCTGTTTACCTTGAGAGCTCACCTGCATATGACTGGGGGAAATCCTTTTTTGTCTATCACCATGCTTTTTCTTCTGTTTCTGCACTTTTTTTTTTTTCTTTTCTCATATTTTGCTATCCACTTTTTTAAGAGCTCACAAATTAAGTAGGGCTAAAAAGGTGTATGATGATGTTATTGAAACAAACTTGGTGTCCTAACATTTAATCTCAAATTACAATCACACTTGTGCTTTTATATAACTGCCTTTTTTCAGAAGCCTCTCTCAAAGCAAAGCAGTCTGTCTTGACTCTCTCAGGAAGCTGCTGCTCCAGTTCTTGTTTCCAATCTTACACCATCGCTGTAGCAGTTTCCAGCTGATTTGATTTGAGAATGTTTATTTATAGTAGAGGGTGTAGTGTGCAATGATATTAAAATGGATGGCAATGGAGCATTAAAATGATACCAACATTAACCTGCTGGAACAGGGGCAAAGCAATGTGTGCTGGTCTAAAAACTACTATTCTAATTGCACCAAGTATGAAGAAACAGTGATTTCTCAACAGTGTGAATACTGCCATTGGGCCAATTACACCATTTGTGTTCTACACGTGTTGTGCAGCCACAGAATCTCCTGGCATCATTCTACTGAAGTCCAAAATAAATGTAATCAATATTTCCCCCTTTTTAAAAATAACACCATAAAGCTGTCATTTCTAGTTACATTCCTTTTTTTATGGTATTTGGTTCATGGCTTATGGTTTTGATGAGAAGTTGAGAATGTATTTGGATAATTACAAAACATCAAACACAAGTATGAGACATCAAGATTACTACTTAATATGTTTTTTTCTAGGCCTTAACACAGAGAATGACGTCTAACAAATTTCCTGTTACTCTGATTTTGACATTTGTGAATCCATGTTGTTCCAGCAAGGCTTGATACTCGGAGCCACTTCTCTCCTTTCCCTCTGTCTGCACAAGCATGTTCAACGACTGCAGCAAAGCTGTGCTCCTGTTCTTCTTTTCATCATCCAACACCATTTCAGCCAGCAAAATTGCACAGCCTAATTTAAAAAAACAAATGTATGCAACAGCTCTAATACATTATCAGGTAAGAAAATTTCTGCTACCATATAGAAGGGTGCAAACTTCAAGACCTGTGAGATTTCCTGTATCATTTATGGATTTGCTCTGCTAATCCACTCCTCTCACAAACCCCAGGAAATCCCCTTTCACAATATGAGTGATCACTCACAAGTCAAGTCACATCTCTGTTTTCAGGGGAAAAGGGGATGACTTCTGTAGACTTGGCACGAGGACTATAGAAAACAGTAAGACTAGGAATAGAGTTGCAACTCTTTGGGATATACTGCTGCTTCACATTCATATTGAAATGATGCCAAGCAGAGAGGAGGGGATGGCAAGCATTACAGAAGCAGAGGAGACGTCAATGTTTCTGTTCAACACATTATGTATGTTATTCCTGTAGGACCCAAATTCTTTGTGGTGGGACTGATCAAAGGATGAAAGCAGAACTTAAATTATCTGATTTACAGAGTCTTCTTCATATTCAGACATGTGAGAGGAAAAGGAAGCCAAGAGAGGGATACTAACAAAATCACCACTATACATACTTGCCTTTTGGCCTTACACCAACTCAGATCAAAATAGCAGCAGTTTATAGTGATTTTATTATTAAGTACAGCATAACATTCATACCTTTTTGACCTTTAAGACAATCTCCTCAGAGCCATTTCAACTTGTACAGCTCAGACACTCAATAATCATCAAAAAGTTTTAAAATGTAATCCCCCTCATTCTTCATAACTGACGAAAATTTTCCTCAGTTATGCATATTGCTTAGAAAATCTTTTCAGTGTTAGACTATTAAATCCATTCCTTCTACCAGTCAGCAAAAGATATTCAGAGCAACTGAAAAACTCATTTTGTATATTAGTAAGATGAGTTTATAATTCCTCAGCTGACTGGGCTGCATCAAATAATTGTAGAACAGCTGAGCCTGAAACAGACCACAGGAGATTTCGAGTCCAGCCTCCCACTCAGAACAATCAGCTCAGCTTCTTCAGGGCTAGCTTCATACATGGAAGCCTCTAAGGACAGAGATTCCGCAACCTCCCTGGTCCACCTGCTCCAACACTTAATTATACTGAGAATGCAAAGCTGTGGTGCATGACCACAGACACCATGCCCAAGTGACTAATACTTAGCATTGTGTCTTAATCACAGAGTAGATGAAGGCTGGGTGGTAACCAAACACATTACACTCAAATTTTGCAGTCAGAGACATAGTACTTAGGGGCACAGTTTTTAAAGTCTCTGGCAGTTACAGGAGTGCCAACTTTAGGATTTGATTGTTTCTGACTTAAGCAGCTTAGAGCAACTTAGGGAACAGCATTATGAACATGACTATGAGATGAGACACATCTAATTGCCAGGAGTCTCTTTCAATGTACAAACCTGTTAAGCTAAGAGCAAGCTTCATATTGATGTGGAAAAGAAACATTTTAATTTTTTTACATTCTTGGATATTTGGCTTTATCTATTTTAAATGTCTGTACAGATGAGATCAGTCAAAATTCCATTCACAGAAACCTCCTAAGAATTAAAAAACCCTAATGTGATGAAGTCTGACATATCCCTGATTTTCTACACCTGAAATGCTCTGTAGGAAGCCAGCTTCTCCTGATGAGTTGAGTTACTGTGGGACTTTTTCTTTACCCATTGGTCAAGGAGCAAAGTAACTCCCGATAAAGTAACATCCGAGCAGATGCAACTCTTAACTTTCCTTACTAACTCTCTCTAATTTGCTGAGATTGGTGATTCAGTATTGGCACAGCCTCTTGCACATGGGTTTACTGGGACTACTGCTGTACAAATGACAGGCAGGAAACTCATATCTGACAGAGAAGAAAGCTAGTTTGAAAGCGTAACTTTAATTTCCAGAGAGGCTTTCACTACACTTTAAGGAGAAAAAAATAAATATAAATGAAGAATCAGGAAAAGAATAAACATTAGGAAAGGTGACATTAGTGACAAATTACTTAAAGAGATTGGATACAGCATGCACTTCTCCAATAAAAGACTGAAGCATGAAGAAATTTGTATTTTTTAGTTTTCATACAAGGTTTTATACATAACTCCTAAAACTCATCTCAGTTAATGAGACAGAAAGCATATATGGCCATTCAACCGTATTCAGAAAATGCCAGAAGTGATAGTAAGCAATATAAACATCTCTCAGCTGCAGCCTGTGCAGGTACATACTGTGGCTGGAGGCCAGAGGCTGCTGAAGTTCCTCTGTAATTTTACAGCTCTTGTAATAACAGGTTTGATGTTTGTTCTGTTTTCACTTTTGCTTTTAGAAAAAGTGTTTAAAAAGACTATATATGAGATGTTTTTGAGTAAAGTCCTACACAGGAGTGAAAAAGAGGAGTAACACTCCCAAATTCAGGCAGATGGTACAATATTAATTTTTAATGTCTGATAAAAGTTAGTAGTAACCACTGAATACACTGCAAACGGTGAATGCTCTTTAATTTTAAGGTGCAAGAAAACTAAAATATTAATGTAGCTCAGTACAAACTTGCAGTTTTAACTTGACATGCTATACATAGCTATGCTGAGTCTAACCTTAATACAGTTGGCAGAAGAACTGGTTATTAAGGTACTTCACACACACTGGCCTGCTCCAGATGCTTTTTAAAACACACAGAATTCACTCTGGCAGAAGCTGCACTCCAACTTGTATCTAAGGCCTGTAACTACACTTCAGATAAAGGGCTAAAATGATCCTCAGCTGTCAATACAAGCTGGTTTATGATGGGCATATTGCACAAGAGGGTGAAAATTCAGCATCCCAGATTGCTTCTGGGCACACTACAGTGACAGACTCTTCTTGAAGCACAGAACAGCATCTAATAAGTTCCCTGTGATCTTAATTTGTACATCTGTGAATCCGTATTTCTCCAGTAGCTGTTTATATTCTGAGCCGCTTCTCTGCTTGCCTTCAGTCATACTGAGGGATTGTAGCACAGCTCTAGAAGGGTGCGTCTTCTGTTCATCAAGCACAGTTTCTGCCACTAGCAAGGCACTTCCTGCATTTCCAAAACAACCAAAAGTGGTTCCGTGTAAGTATTTTTAGCTTCAACTTGAAAGTGTTTTTTTAAGTGACAGTTACAGAGGCCCCCTCGGACTGATTTTTTTTTCATGGTCTTCAGTGGAAATCAGTGAAAGAAGTTTACTTTCAGTGATCTCTTCCTAGAAACAACCATTTAATTGTTAAAAAGACCTGAGAGTTTAGGGCACTGTCTCCAGAAGTTCAGATCACTTCCTGTCTATGCTCTTAAACTCAGCCTTGCTTTCATTTGAACCAAAAAACTCCTGTATGTGTATGTCATAACCCAAACTTTATATAAGATTAAGACAGTCACCCAAAATTTTCTTTCATAATTTATAATCAAGGTTATAGTTTATGGGCTAGGTCTTATTTTGCATTCTCTCCTCTGAAACAAACTTCAGACCTCCAGTTGCATTAAGGAATCACATGATCTTACTGGTCAGGCTTTTCTGCTTTTTGTCTTCTTTGATCTTTAATACTGCCTGAACATGAGTCAGCAGTGTGCCCTGGCAGTCCAAGGGACAACTGTGTTCTGGGGTGCATCAAGCACAGGATACTAAATCACTACACAGGTGATTGTTTCACTCTATGCTGGCACAGCCATGCCTAGAGTACTGTGTGCAGTTTCAGGCATCACAATATTAAAAAAATATATATATTAGGCTATTAGAGACCATCCCAAGGAGGGCCACAAAGATGGTGAAGGGTCTCAAGGGGAAGCCTTATAAGGAGCAGCTGAGGTCACTTGGTTTGTTCAGCCTGGAGGAGAATGAGGGAAGACCTCATTGTGGTTTTCAACATCCTCATGAGGGATAATGGAGGTGCAAGTACTGATCTCTTCACTCTTGTGACCAGTGACAGGACTCAAGGAAATAGCATGAAGCTGGGTCAGGGGAGGTTTAGTTTGGGTATGCAGAAAAGGCTTTTCACCCAGAGGATAGACGGGCACTGGAACAGGCTCCCTAGGGATGTAATCACAGCACCAAGATTGTCTGAATTCAAGGGGTGTTTGGACAATGTTCCCAGGCACATGGTGTGACCCTCAGGGCATCCTGCATAGGGCTAGAGGTTGGACTTGTGGACCCTGATGGATCCCTTTCAACCCAGCATACTCCTTGATTCTGTGTGCAGTTTTGGGTGCTTCAGTGTATGTAACCAAGATGGTGAAGGGCTGTGAGAGTAAGACACATGAGGTGCAGCTGAGGTTCCCTGATCTGTTCAGAATGGAGAACAGAAGGCTGAGGTGTGACTTCATCACCATGTACAACTTCCTCAAAGGGAGCAGTAGAGAGAAAGATGCTGATCTCCTCTCTGGTGAACCAGTGACAGGACACAAGGAAATGGAATGAAGCATTAGGGAAAGTTTGGACATTTGGAAAAGTTTCTTCACCCAGAGGGTGGTAGGCACTGGAACAGGCTGGCTCCCCAGGGAAGTGATCACAGCACCAAACCTGCCAGAGTTCACTGACCATCTGGATGACATTCTCAGTCATATGTACTAGTTTTAGTTAGTCCTTCAAGAAGCAAGTTCAACTTGATGATCCTTATGGGTCACTTCCAACTTGAGATACTCTGATGATTCTATGATTCAAATGCATTAGAAAGTCAAAGAAGCTGTGTATTTCTCATGGTATGCGTGTGCATAAAGTAGTACTGAACTTCAGCCAATTTGCCACATTCTGGACCCTACTGAAATAGCAAAACAACAGCAAAACAACCTGCTGCTTCTTGATGAACCCAAAGGAACTTTAGTTAGGCTAATTTTATGTATAGAAATAAGCACATTCTTACTTAATTGATGATACAGGGCTTGGTAAGAAAGACTTTAGCATTACTAAGTCTCTCTTAATAAATGAGACTGGGGATGGGATACAATACAGTTGTGAAGCCTGCAACTACAGTAAAAGCTTATTACATATAGTTTTATTTGCAGATTTGTTTCCTTCTTTTTCTTAGTAGGTATTGTCATAATGCAAGCCTAGACATTCAAGCAAAGGCTACTATGATTGAACAAAAGATAACATAAGTTCATACTAGAAAAGCATTAGTCAGTGCTCATTAAAGGCACATTAACATGTGCATTCAAATTCACAAGATGAAAAAAACATACCTGGTCTGCAAACATCTGATATCTTGCTTAACAGCACATGTACCTTTTCATCAGACCAGTCATGAAGAACACGTGAAAGGATGTAAAGATCTACTTCTGGAAGATTGTCCTTGAAGAAGTCACCTGTTGGAAAACAGTACATTCCTACAGAAACCACAGAGTACATACTACAAAAACAAGGCGCTTCAGCAGAATACAAAAGTAACAAGAATGAACAGGTACAGGTATGCTGTGATTTGCAGATAAGGAAAGTGTAGTTAAAGAGCAGATCACAAGAAAGAATTCTCTAACCAAAAAATGGAGAGCAAACCTAAAGCAAGGAAGGAGACAAAGTTCCTTGTAGTCACCATGTTGATCTTGTCTAGAAATTAAATACCGCAGACAAACACAGGCAGCCTCTGCTTCCAGTGGTGTTCAAAAAATTACTAATTCATACCTATTTAGCCACATTCTCCAACCATTTTTTATCCCAACAGTCTTGAAAAATACAGTATCCCCATTTAGCACGGGTGAACCTACATTGTCTTGTACTAAGATATGTTTGGGGTTGGAGCAGCAGCAAAAGAGCCTGTTCTGTGCTCAAGGATAACAGAAATCAGACAAAAGATCATGTGCTACATTTACCTGACACAAATGTCACTGGAGCAGTGTGTTGTCCTGAAGGCTGAAAGTAAGAGGTATTTGCAATGACTTCTGGAAGGTCAAATACCGTGACCTTGAGATTTGGGTATACTTGTACTAATTCATGAGCCAAAGCTCCAGTGCAACCTGTTAAAAGGTTAAAGAAGTCAAAGTATTTTCTCCCAGAATTTGCAGACATTTTTAAAGACAAGGCTGTATATACCATTAAAATAGAGACACCCAATCAGAACCAGAGGTAGACAGCTCAAAAACTAATGTGAGCAACAGGACTTCCTGGTTGATAGAGCAAGGTTTTAATGCTTGTGGAATGCAGGCATGACTCCTTTCCGACACAGAATTGCAAATGTGACCTTTGATATCAATACCTCAGGGTTTTTTTGAGGAGTATCAAAATGTAAATGAAAAGGCAAAGACTTTCTATTTGTTGAAGAAGAACACCTCTAACTGTTTAGCATTTACAAAGCACTGATACATGAAATTTGAGTCTCCAGCATAGTAAAGATTGTGAAGTTTCGGATTCTCTGCACAAGTGGCTACAGTTGTACCAGTATTGGGTTAATTCCTCTGAGATGCTGTCCATCTCTCCAGGCACTAAATAAAGTATTCCTCCTTCAATGGATCTTTCCTTATGTAATAACACTTCCTCTGTGCAGCTCCAAGCATAGGGTGAAAAAACAGAATGCTAAAAAGCAGAGTTTCTTCAGGTATATCATTGGTCTTCAACATTTTGGTGGACATCTTAGATATTAATAACTACAACAATACACAAAACAAACCCACTAGAAAATAATCAAAACTTTTGTTTTAGCAGTGCAGTGTTTCAAGTTTGACACCCTAGCAGTGGTGGTTTACTACTTTAATTACTTTTGAAAATCTTGTATGTGCCTATGGAGAGAGAGCAACAACACTGCTGAAAATGGCACGCCCAGCCCAATGCTATATATCACCTGAGCCACTATCTTCCTTTCTGCTTTGAATTGTGTAGCTGATTGAGACAAACATTCCTTATCTTGGACTATTCATATTCCATTTAGGTAACTCTGCTTTTAATTAGCTGCACCATTCTTTTATCCTGGCATTGCAGTATCAGAAAAATAACAATAGATAACATTACTGAAGTTCTAGTAAAATAATATACATGTCTTAAGCAATAAAATGCAGAACTGAAATCAAACATTTCCCTTTAATTTGTATACAAAGTCAATTACAAGCAATACCTCCTAAATCACAAGCAGATTTAAACTGTGAAAGATCAAACGCTGTAGCCACATCTCTTGCTGTAAGGTTAGCAATGCTGTGCATGGCAGCCATAAAACGTTGCTTTACCTCCTGGCTGTGATAATAGTCCTAAAAAGGGGGAAAAGCAGCACAATTTAAGTTTATTTTCATTAGTTAATTAAAACTATGTACTATCAAGGCAGTAGGTAAATGTGGTGAACATCAGAATTCCCAAAATTAAAAGGTCCATTGAATTGCCACTCACTATTTGCTCATCCAAATCCTTTGCTGTAGTGATAAGCAAATTTTTACATCCCCTCAAGAACTCTGATCACACAGACCTCTTGAAAGGACAGATTTAGGAGACTGAAAGAAAAATTCTAGTGCTCCTTCCTGACATCTTCACAAATTGCTTTCATTTCACTCAAACATTTATTCTCCCATTATGGGAAATAATTTAGATAACTGGACCGCACCATAAATCAGAAGCATGAAAGATCATTCTAGGTTTTTTTGATTAGGGAAGAAGCAAACATTCAGTAGCAGAACCTCACACCTTTACCTTTTTGAGGACACATACACACAAATCCCTTTACATTTCACTTTTATACAGATTTCAAGAGATATGGCTGGCTTTGCAACTACCAATGAGGTGGATGCATCTCCAGGCTGTGGTGTGCACAGTTCCATAGGCAGCCCATAGATTCTGCTCAGACATACCATCCTGTACACATATGGAGCCCAGGATCAAACTGGACACAAGCACCCCCCCAAGCAAAGTTGATAACCCAGATGTTTAATAAAGGATGAGCTCCCGTTTGAATACATTAAACAATTTAATTTGTAAATAAATTTAGGCATCTACTGCAACAGCTGCCCTAAAGCAAAGTATCTTAACTCCCTTTAAACACCCTTTGAATGATTTCCAATGGAGTTTCTGTCCTCCAGTTATTTAAGTACTAACACAAGGCTAGCAGAGCTTTTAAGGCTCCAGAAGTCCTTATTTTGTTCCACTGACTATACATGAGGGATGTAGACATCTCCTTCAAGAGACTGCCTTTATCACCACCTTGAAGTTTAATACAAATTAAGGATCTTAGGATGTAGTCTGAACTACAGCCAGCAGTGATGTCAAAAACATATTCTTGTGCTCACACTACCAGCTTCCTGCTTACATAGTCATAAATATTTATGCCTCTCAAGCTGCTTCACCAGATGGGTAATTGACAAGTTAGGTTAGTTACAACTCTAAGTGATTCTCCAGTCTGATCACATCCACCTGGGCTAGCACTGGGAAAGGAATTTCAGATTGAAACAGATGGCTGAAGGATGACAATTTTATCAGTAATAAATTATTAGCTTGAAGCTTATACAAAACTACAAAACTTCATAAAGGAGATTAGATCCTTTCTCCACTGCACCAACACAAACCAGCTTTGACAACACAGCACAGCCAAAACTGGACACACATCAGTATCAACTGACTATGGGCAGAGTACATGTGTAGTAAGGTACTATCTGGTGTTATAAAAAGGACACAAACGTAAATTAAACAGGCCCAGAGGTTCTTTTCAGAGTGTGTCAATGGGCTGGGCAACACTTAATCTGGAAAATTTTTGTCAGCACTCAATTCTCCCAATGTATTTTGTGACTGCTCCTCTACTTCACAGCCTAAAGTTGAAGGGAACAGAAGCCTGGGACTGGTGAGTTGCACAGTATTTCTAACCATTTCTGAGACTGACAAACTTTATTCAGATAGCTCTGTCTCCATTTGCCCCTAGATCAGTTCTGGGCTTATCACAGCTGGTTTTGATACTAGTAAGAGTTTATATTACCTTAAACAGATCATCTGCTTTCTTTCCAAAGGCTCGATGATTCTGCCTGCTCCCTTCTTTGACAGCAGACTCCAAGTTTGTGAAGAGAGGCCAAAGGTGATCATTAGAATGGATAATGTAGCCATGAAGTGAGTATTTACCATCTGAGGTCAGGTAGGTATTTGCTGAGTCTGTATTACTGTAACCTTATGAAAAGAACACAGTTGTAACAGCTTTGTTTCACTATTTTGCAACTATTGTTTAAATCTGAAGGCATGCTTCTCTGCATAAATAACTAGTAAATCCTGATCTTATGATCCATTACTAAAAATTTGCACAAAACCTAATTAATTCTGAAAGTCTTGTCACTCTTAAAGGAGCAAGTATATAGTTTCAAAAAAGGATTTAGATGCTGGAAAACATGGATACATGCTGATTTATGTTTTTAATTTTAAACCAGAGTACCTCAGATACCTAATATTCAAGGTACAATATTAGAAGTCCCTCATTCTTGACTAGATTTTTGTTTAGCTTATGGCTGCTTCTTCCCTGAATTCAAGCTTTCTCCATTACGTTTTGTCTTCAGGTCTTTTTCATTTGTCATGTACTCTAACAGAGTTAAAAAAAATCTCCCTTTATTTTCTTTTCTTCACACCTAACCATTTCAAGTCTTACTATGTAAATGATGCCCATGGAAACTTAGAACTACATAGTGGGGACTGAAGAAGTTAATCCTAATACTGACTCCCTTATTTACATACACCTTCAAGGACTGTTCCAGTTAGAAGCACTAAAACTTAACCTGCCCACTAAGGGGAACACATTGCAGAACTCTCCCTGTTAAAAGCCTGATCCTCAGCTGACAGCGCTGCTGCAGTAGGAAATGGAATTTGACAATCATTTTAGATAGAATGGAAAAGCCTTCTAAGGTTATCAAGTACAACCTTTAACCCAGCACTGTTAAATCCACCACTTAACCAGGTTCCCAAGTACCACATCTACACACCTTTTAAATACCTCCAGGGATGGTGACTCAGCCACTTCCCTGGGCAGCCTGTTACAATGTTTGGAAATCCTTTCAGGGAAGATTTTTTTCCTGATATTCAGCCCTAATCTCCCCTGGCATACCTTGGGGCTGTTTCCTCTTATCCTGCTGTTTGTTACTTGTAAAAAGAGACCGCCTCCCACCTAGCTACATCCTGACATACGGTTGTAGAGAACAATAAGGTCTCTTCTGACTCTCAGGTTTCTTCAGGTTTAACACCTGCCCCCTCAGCCACTCCTCATCAGACTTGTGCTCCAGACATTTCCCCAGCACCATTACCCTTCTCTGGACATGCTGCAGCACCTCAGTGTCTTTCTTGTCATGAGGGGCTCAAAACTGGTGACAGAATTCAAGCTGTGGCCTCACCAGTGCTGAGCACAAGGGCACAGTCACTGCCCTGCTCCTGCTGGCCACACCATTGCTGATACAGGCCAGGATGCCATTGGCCTTCTTGGCCACCTGGGCACACACTGGCTCACGTTCAGCTGCTCTTGAAAACCACCAGGTCCTTTTCCTTGGGCAGCTTTCTAGCCACTTTTCCCCCGCCAGCAACCCTAGTGCTGCATGGGGTTATTGTGACTCAAGTGCAGGTGACGCATCTGAGCTATTACAGTGTTCCCTAGGACCGTCCACGCAGCCTTTTCTTAGAAATTTGGTCAGTATTATGTCCAGAGAGCAAAAACAATCTAAAGTTTCAATAAAGGAGACTTGAATGTGTTCATTACATAAAGCCTTCCCCCCACATGAAACAAATCCAGCTACTAATAATGAAAGCAAAAGAGTAACAATCCATTCCCCTCTGCCCCAAATCCAAGTTATCCACAATATCAAGTCAGAACCTGTGACCTTAAAAACATCTTTTCCAGTCCTGCCTGTCTTTCAGTACTTTCTTGCAGGGAGGATAAATTAATCACCTTGTGGTGTTTTCTCCAGTAATCCAAGAGAAGCACATGCATCAAGGAGTCTTTCAGTTCCACATACAGAAGTTCCAACATCACTTGCAATATCCACAGCCTTCATTGGACCTTTATCTTTCAGATGATCAAATATCTTCAGCTTAGAGGCTACAAACAGAGCCTATGTGTAGGTAAGAAATTGTTATCATGCTGTGTTTAAAAGACTACAATCCAAAAACAAAAGAATTATGTAGTTTTCTAAAATTATTCTACACAACTACAATTAAACTACTGCAACACAATTGAACAAACCTCCTAAAAACTGCTCCCTTCCTTCTCAGAGGGTTTCAGTATCTTAGCCAAGTAGCAGAACTTTCAAAAATGGTGTTTGGGAGAGAAGGGAACTCACAGTATTTTAGAATGCAGCCTACAAATTTTGTATGAAACTTCTTTTTATAGTTTTTTTTTATAGTTTTTTTCTTTTTATAGTTTTATAGTCTTTTTCTTCTTTTTTTTTGTATGAAACTTCTTAAGATATTTAGCACTTCCCCATCTATAAGGCTATTTGACCTTATGGAACATTCTTAAGCATATGAACCAATACCAAAAGATCAAATTAAATCTTTAATTCTCAAATCTTTAATACCAATAGGCAGCAACATCTTCACCTGTACGAGATTTTATTCTGCTTTATAAAGTTCTTGAAGCAATGTTCAAGAAACAAAATGAAAAAATCTTCAGAGTTTTTGTGGAAATACATGCTTTTGTGTACTTAAACCTGTTCTGCAAATGGAAACATGATGAGTTCTGTCAGATTGCAATTCATCACTACTGGTAATTTATTTTACAAATATCCATGATGTGGTGGCGGGGGTGAAATCCTACTAGTTCAACATATGATTCAGTACTTCATACTCTGACTTTACACTGGAGTAGTGGGAAAGTAAAGCTCTTCCTTTCATTTCCAGCCTCCATTGTCTTTCATTGCACAAAACTATTCACATCACATCACTGTAAACAGTATAAGTAATGTACATGCTCATGATTCTCCATATTTATTTTCACTTAAATTGAAGAAATGCTAAGCATCATCTCACCCACTCAAATACATCACTCCCTTTGGACACACAAGAAGTTAACTAATGCAGCAACCTCAAAGGCACTTTATTCCAAACCTCATAGGACAGCTTTGCATGCCTGCAAGCAGCACGCCCACAGAACCACACCACATGATCACAGTAGTCTTCCTTCAGAGCTGAGCACAACTCTCCACTGTTTCAGCAAAACTATTGTTCACTGTCTGGTGTGCCTCCCTCTATTCACCTTGAAGCTGCTGGATCTTTAGTTCCAAGTTTGCATTTCACTGCCACTTTGCACTTCTTTCCCACCTGTTCCTAAAACAAGTAACTTGATGTAGACCAGTGATCATCAGAAGGATCACTGTTCATTACTCCTTCACTATTGTCTTTGCTGCACGGGAACTATGTAGAAAATCTGGGAGTACCAAAATGTCCAGCTATGCATTTCTCATCATGCCTGGCTGATACACAGAGCATGTGACCTTGTTTGTGAGCTGTTATGAGTATGCCTCCATCAGATACAGCATGGATATCAGTTAAACACATCTAGAACATGAAACATGTTATTGAAAAATAATATCGTGAAGGGACAATGAAAAATTAATATCTTCCACAGAATTCTAATGTGAAGCATTAAAGGCTACAAAGGAAATTCAATATACACAATTCGTGTCACAGTGTTAAGTCAGGTGAGTTAACCACATTAAATGCTTTCTTTGAAGAGTATATAGCTCCAGCTTGGTTGTGCTCTTTTGATCAGTAAAAAAAAAAAATAAAATCTGCAACCTCTTTTCTCTCTCAACTCAAGAGACAAAATTATCCAATAGGTAACTTGAAATTTCATAGAACACAAACAAGACAATACAAAAAGACAAGCCCAGCAATGTTTGCACTGCACCAGACGTTTTGGCTATCTTAAGATTCTCCAAGATATCAGTGGTCCTTTTTTACTAATTATTAACACATTCCTTCCCCAGCTGAAGTATTTCACAATACCTGGTACATAATAGAGTCCAGTAAAACAAATATACCAGACAATAATGTAATGAGTTGTTTTACTTTTTTTTCCCTTACCTTTGAAGCTCTAAAACCATCCATCAGCTCTAGAATTTTGGATGGAAGTTTTGATGCACTCTGTAACACTCCATTCTGATTTTCCAAAGGCACTGTAAAACCTGTCCTGACAGCAGAACTGTTTTCAGAAGTGTGAACAGCTCCCGAGGAATGCATCCCACTGCTGTCCAACTTACTAGCAACTTTGTGCTCTGTGAAATTTGAAGATTCACATTCTCCATCACTTAGGTTCTCAAAAGTGTCCACAGAAGGGATAGAGTCATACTTTTTATGTTGTACATTATTTTTAGAGGGCGGATAATACAATTCTGCCAGCTTTTTGCAGAAGTGATTCAGAGGAAATCCCACCACATTTAAGAAGTCTCCATGGACATACTCAACTAACATTCCACCAAGGGCTTGGATACCATATCCACCAGCCTTGTCCCTGGGGAAGAGAAAGCAGAAACAACATAAATCTAATTAAGGTTTAGAGTAGAGGTATCACAGAACACTCATAATCCACCAGTACTGCAGAACTGGAATAAAGACTAATGTATCTAAGCTAGAGGCAGATTAAATGTACTAGGTCAGCTCAACACTTCAATTTATAAATCACAAGATAAATATAAGGATCAGTACTTCTACTAAAAGTGAGTAGCCAAAGGTCTTGATGGTTCAGATATTGCAAGTGCAACAGTCACCTAAGAAGCAGGTGACTGCAGTCAGAGTGTATTGTCATAGGTTACCAAGTTGTGGCTACCAAAAATGTAACGGTGTCACCAAGACCAACACTGGGTCACCAGATGCATCTGACCCTCACCCAATTCCACAAGAGGCTGAAAAGCCTTTAGGAATGTTAGGTCCCAAAAGAGCTCAACAAAGATGATCTTTTAGAACTCAAAAAGATTACAGAATTCATCTTGCAGATCTCAGTCACAGGAATGCCTAAAATTAGGAATGGGAAGAAAGGGCTTTCTTGGGAAAGAGCAACCTATTCAAACAAGATCCACTACTCTATTTAGCCCTATCCATCCATCTCTTGTGCAACCATCTGAGATAGAACAGAGTTGTGGTTCACAACATGGTGCTCTTGGATGTCATGGTAATACTGGGAATTTTGGCACAGGAATGTAAATGCACAGAAACTAACCTTGGGAATCTAATTTGTCTTTAGGCATAATTATGCAAATGCCACGGAGTGGAATGGAAATATATACAAGCCAGATAAGCTGCAGTACACCCAGCAATTTTACTGTTCTCATACAAGGAACAGGGCAGTTAAAAGTATGTTCCCTACATAACAGCAAAATCTGAAAGCCTGCATCAGCAAGCTTAAAACCCAAAGGTCAGTCAGTCTTGGATCTATTAACTTAAGGTAGCATGGAATTATGCAAACTTCTTGAGAAAGAAGGTTACTACACAAAAAATTATTGCTAATTTTTAATCTTAGATTTGATCAGAAACAACTCTTTATTTTTAGTACTTACCTCTGGATTCCCTTTCTAATAGCATGCTAAAACAGAGGAATCAGTATAACAGCAAGTAGGATTTTCTGAATTGCTATAAACTGTGGAATAGGAATTTTCCTTTAATCTTGTATTGTAAGCACTACCTCATAACTTTGCCATTGTTTAAATTATTTCTTCCTTTATAACACTCTTATGACTTACATCAACTATATTAGGAATATTATAATGATTGAAATGTCTTCTCATTTTTAAATGAGGCTGCAGTCATTTTGGTGAATGTTTACAGGGAGGCAAAAAACATTATAGCCATCAAAAGAAGTGGTATCATACTCCCAGCAAGAACATTAACAGAACTGGCCACATATTTATTTTTCTACAACACTTTGTTCTGGGATTGGATACTGAAAAGAACATTTACATTCTACATTTTATTACTTCAGAGGAAAGTTTGTGGAGCTCTAGGCTCTGCCATCACCTCCTTCCCAGACTGTAGTAGAGTCCTTGGGTTTCACTGCCATCAGAGGAGAGCTACTGAAACCACACAGGATTTTCAGGCTAGAAGTCGTAAGCAGAGACAGAGAAAGTTGTTCATAAGGGAAAGATTACAAAATAAAAATCTGGGTCAAAGAGGCTTGAAGAAACTAAGTCTACTCATTATACAAGCCCAAAACAGTTAGGATTACTGTGGTACCTTGAAACAGCAATTTCCCCTCCTTCCTTTCCCATATCAGTTATTCACCTGTAGTACTAGTCTCTGTCATCAGTGATTGACTTAAATGCTGTATGCCAATTTTCTTGGAGAAAAAGAACTCAATCTAATCCTCAACAGCACTAGTAAATTTTTCTTTTATTTTTTCATGTGATCATTAAGTATTGTATTATTTCAAAAAATTATTTTTCCATGTCAAATATTTTAAAACAATAAGGAATGGTCACTTTTTGTTTAGAAAAACCTGTATGCCTAGCAGTGTGTAACATGTGTACGTGGACATGGAGAAGGGAACAAAAATAACCAAAAAAAAGTGCTGTGAGATACTTCTCCTCACTGTTTTGCAAAATTTATAGGACAGTGTGTTTAGTAGTACCTTTGCAAAGTCAGAATAAATGCTTCCTATCATTGGGATTATATAAACAAAGATCAATTGGCATCTGCCCCAGAAAGTAATCAAATACATTCTCTGAACCTTTGGTCCCTGAGAAACCCTTGATGTCATACACCCTTTTTAGCAGAATGAACAGAACCCAGCACTGCTCAAAAGCCCTTTTGCTGCAGCAAAGTGCTGCTAAAGCATATTTACTTCCAGAGAAAATATTCATAATATTCCAAATAATTTTCAACCTCACATTCTTCCTAAAAATCCATGGTCATTTCTACTCCAAATTGCAACCTTATGGCCCACTAAATCTAAACATCATACTAATTAGCATAGTAAACATCACTTTCCAAAAAAATTACATAGGAATTTATTGCAAGCTGTAGTCTTGACAAAACATCCTCTCCACATCCAATTCAACATCAGTCTATTCAATAAGCTATGAACCTTACATGTTCACAAAGTAGGCCTCACTTACATATAAGCACTGAACTATATCCAAAGTCTACGCTGGTTTCTCTTTCCCCAGTAAAACATGGATTTATTGTTTTATGGCACAAATAAGTTTAAAAACCACCACAATTTATATTCTTACATGGTCAGAATTGAACCTACAGGGACAAAAGTTCACATGAGATCACCTGATATGCAGTCCATAGTGCTAACTGTGCCTTCAGGAGACTTCAGCTAACACAAAGGAAAGACAAATTCCTTTCCCTTGCTGTCTCCAAAGAAGTACTTTTTTTTTTTTCAGTCTGTTGGCTGCTATATTGTCTCTGTAAATGTTGCCTATATAGCTCAGTAGCAATATTATCAGTGTAGCAGAAATGCATAAGCTGAAGGACAATTTTTGCACAGAAACACACACAAACTGTGTTTTCACTTTTCACAAGAATAAGTGAAAATTAAGCTCTTCACATCAGAGCAGTGATTTTCATAAGCTAAATATACCGAGTTTTAGCTTTCTTCCCATACAGTTCCATGATTCCCAGATTATCCAACACTAACTCTTTTCACCAGTTTGTAATGAACTATGTATTGTCTCAGGCATTGAAGATCCCTGAATGCCTCCGCTAACAGAAAGATTAACTGTATATTGCACAAGTGCTTGCTCTAATCCAGAGTATTTCAGGTCTTCACTTTTCAAATTCATTAGCATTCTAAAAAGGTAGCTCACTTTCACTGGAGAAATGACAGCTTTACACAAGAATAAAAGAATAGTGACCCATACTATCATTTACCATGTACACAGAGCAAAATTTCACAGAATATATGACAATGTTTTACACTTGATTAATAATGGGTACTAAGGCCCATTGTCAAGTGTTGTGTGGTAGCATCAGGGTCTTACTTACATTGGCTCCCCACTATGAATGTACTCCCATAAGAGCTCTTCAGACAGCTCAGAAAATTTTACTTTAGTCTCTTCATAGAAATCGGTGATTTCCATGTCTAGCTGATTGTCTACAGAAAGAAAATGCCTTATTAGAAACAGGAATTGTAGTTTAGAGAGCATAACATCTAGGTTGTATTTCTTAATCATCTGAAAGTTTTGCTTGAGAAAAATTAAATATATTGCACAGATGTATGTGCAATGACTAATAATGTTCTTTCAGGACACTGGACTCAACTTTCCCAAAACAGTAACAGTTTGCATTTTCAACCTCTGCAGTCCTGTTGCAGGGCTAACAGACTTACCTTCCTGTATGGAATATATTCTTAAATTAACAATGCTTACACAAAGCTATTTATGGATGCTGGCACACACATCCAGCACTGAGCACAGAGAAGGCTACAACCACCCTTCCAACTTTATGACTGTTGTCAAAGAACTCTTAACAACATATCAGAGTTCAACATGTAGCTGTCATAAAAGTGGTTACTTGCAGCTGCACCTGCACTTCAGACTTGGGTATCCAGCAGTCCCATCAAAAACCATGGCTGTCATCTTCCTATCATCTCTCAAGACATGACAAGATTATTTCAGACTTTGGTAGCTGGAAGTGGCTGAGGGAAGGTGCAATAAAGTACTGCACACCTGGGTATGGACCTTGCTGAATATGGTAACTGTGAGCCTGCTGTCACTGCAGAGAGAGGCTTTTCCAAAACATGTCCAAAAGGTAACAGCCTTGCACAAATGATTGTGCACATTACAGATTATTAGCTCCTCTCTACTCTTTTCTAGAAACACTAAGGCCAGCATCTCCTGTTACGATAGTTTTGGTAGCAGTGGAAACGCCTGAGGAGTATCTACAGTACAGACAGATCAAAGGAAGAATGCTAACCAAGTTCTAATGGTCATAGTGTGAAACCTAAACAAAGTAAGAATATTGATACATATGAAGACAGAGTACCATGGCTTTCAGTATTGCTAAAAAATTCTAGTCAGCTCAAAATAAAAACTCATCTTTAACAAGTTAAAAAACAGACTGTAATTACAAACTGTAAATAAAGATGTATTCTACAAAACTGTTCTATCAATTGTATCTCTTGGGGAATCTGCAGACTAAAGGTATATTTTCATTCATCTGAGTGTGATGCAGTTCAAATTTGCAAACTTCAAATGAGATGTGCTCTTATAGCAACAATACTACAGTTTGGCACACTTAATTTTCTTCCTAGAATAAACAGTTAAAGGTATTTTTTACTGCTGCTCACAGGAACCTCTTGGTAACGTTTTATTTCTTTTGCAACAGCTCTCCCTCTACTGTACTAGAATATGAGCAGTACTGCATCACTAACTTTAATTCTGTTTTACAAGAGTTAAGAGCAACCATTCCAGAAAAGATTAAAAACTGTTAATTTGTGTACAGAAAGACTATGTCCAGCAAAATGTCTGTGAAAGCTCTACTAAAAGACTATTGGCACAATTATCAGACAATGTCTTTCAAACACTCCTCAAATTATATTTATGGTACAGTTTCTATAAAAACCACTCCCTTTCCCTATAAATTATGTGATAAAGAACATTGGTGTATTTCTCTCTACAGCTTCTTAACAGTCTTAGGCATTAAGCTTCAACTGGTATGAGCACAACACAAAATGAAGTTAATATGGATCACATTCAGCTCAGCCTCAGTCTGTAGTACCTTAATTTAGAATATTCCACAACTTTCAATTAGTCTCACAGCTTTCAGAGACAGTATTTCTAAACTCCATTGTGTCTTGTCACTTTCCTTCCTGTGTGACAACTGAATATAGGAAGAATATTGGCTTTTGTGGTGAGATTTTAATTTGTGTTTTGATAAGGGAGTTCTTGAGTAGAAAACCAATTCAGACTGTATATGAAACATTTCCATCCTGTTCACAAGCTATCATGAGCGTAATTTTTAATACAGATATTGATTTGTAATAAAATGATGCATACCTTTACTGCGGCAGTGTATAATAGCCACCCCTGTGAAAACACTGTGCTCTTTCCCATTCAACCTGTCAGGGAAAAAATGTCCTTTAAGCAACAGTCTTATGAAATGTTCTACATGATTATATTGCTACAGCAGGAGAGGCAGACCATTATATTAATATATTACTCAATGGATCTGATATGCATCCTAAACAAATTTTATTTCAGTATCAGTGAAAAGCCATTGGCAAAACAAACAAAAAAATAACCACATAAAAAACACTATCAAAAGCTGCAGTCATTTCAAGTCTCCAAAATACCACTTGTGTAAGAGTAGTCCATGGTATCAGCTCATTCACTGTACATCAGGAAAGTGACTATTCCAAATGCATTAGAAAAGGCCAGTTGGAACAAACACTGCTGTTACAGCCATCTTCACTGAAAGCTGGCAATAAACAGCTAGGTGATGCAACTCAGACTAAACATGTAGTAGGGAACTGGAGTGTATGTTCCCATTTCATCCAGACTGGCCCCCAGAAATCCCATGGCAAGCCAAAGAGCAGAGCAAGAGCTCAGATTCCCTTACCCCTGGCTCTCTCCTGTAGTGGCTCCAGAGTGCCACTCTGTGGCCAATTAGTTCTGAGGTCTTTATTATCTGCTGTGTAGGCAATAGATGTGTAATAGCAAGGGATGGTGAATCTGTAGAGACTTTTTAAGGAATAGTCTTATAAAGATTAGCCAGGATATTTTTGGATGTGATCAGAAGCATCTCACATGCTCTGTCCCCCAAAAGACTCCACACTGAATTGTAAGATGAAACAGTGTGTGAAAATATTCATTTGACACCTTGGATATATGCAAAGACGTATCATCTTGTCTGCCTGTTTTCCTGGAGTTCTAAAAAGCTAAATATTAAGCACATTTCATATCCCTAATGAAGAGGCTGACCTACTGAACTCAACAACAAACAAAACAAAACCCTAAAAAATTTGCATGTATCCCTTCCGTGGAACCCTTTTGAAAATCTAAGGGATGGAGAAACTGCATCTTCAAATTTCGTATCTTAAAACTACAGACCTTGATAGCATCCTGTAGGCATCTTGCTTATCAACTGGTTTCTCCAGGATCTGCTCATCCACAGACTAAAACAGAAAGACAGAGTGAGTGTGCTGCTTTTTCTCACTTTTCAGAAATTGAGGTCAGAAATTACGTTTAAATCATGATTTCAGCCGGGTTTCAAATTTGTGTCTATTGAATAGAGCAAGAAGCACAGATACTTTAGTAGAACAGGTAATTCAGTGTTAAGCATTAAAGTGCCACATTCTACCCTCCAATGGCTGTGCCTCTCAAACAAAAGGATAATTCAACTTCTTCTGTCCTTAACAGCTAACTGTCTCTGTGAGGATGTCAGGTATAAAGCAACCTCCAACTATAAGGCACAATATTGAACAGTTCACATGATCTGGACTTCTTGACGAGTCACCTGAGAACAGAATTTCCATTACATATTAGAGGATCCAAGGCAATATTTATGGCAGTATTAGTGTCCCCAAAGCCAGTAGCAAGGCTTCTAGCTCTCAGGATTTCAAAAATTACCTTGTTGGGAAAAAAAAACAAACCTAAAAGCCATATCAACAAAACCTAAAAAGATGTACCATAACGCAGATATAAACACACACTGAAGGCAGCTTTCAAACTTACACCTAAAGATACAAGTATTTTTTACACTTGTCATAAATTAAATTAATGCTAAATCACTAAAAGCTTCTTACCACAATAGTGTCTGCTCCTATGACAATATCAGGTGTTCTCATATGCTTCTGCAAAAGCATAAGAAAGAAGGCATTTATCAGAAGATGCAAAGAGAACAAAATCTTTTAAGACTTATCATAAGAAAATAGCAATTTGTTGATTTAGAAGTAGGGCTCTACACTGACCTGAAAACAAGACACTGTTTCTCCTTTTGCACTGTTTGCAAAACACTAAACATTTATATCACCACAGAAGTGAGGTTTGAGCACACCATTTTCAAGCCACAAATTTGCCAAAATATGTTACTGATGAATAAATGCATCCAAAAATTAAAGTGAATTCTCGAAAGTCAATCTTCAAGGTGGCAAACAATTCCTTTAAAGGAGGTGCCTAGTGTTTGCAAGCCAGAGAATACAGCCCCCTAGGACCATTTTTCTAAGTAAAATTTTAATAAAAAATAAACCCTGTTTTTTTAGCTACACTTAAGTGTTTTTCTCTCAAAGGGAATTGTTTATTTTTTAAATATCAGAGGTAGTGATAAACCTTGTAAACCTTTCTTGACTTTAAGCTAAGATTGTCCTTGTCCTTCCTTATAGCTAAGATTTGATTCACCTGCATACTATAAGGTGTTACTTATCACAACATGATATGAAACCTGTCTGTGTGACCATTATAAAAAAACATTTATAGGGAAGCAATTCTTCTAGAAAAAGACTTGATGTGCTCTAAACTGCTTAACAATATCTAGAATTAGTTCTACTAATTCCTGGATGAAGAAGCATTTTGAAATCCACTGAATTAGCATTATCACCAGCACAGAGTTTTGCAATGAAAGCCCAAAGTAAGTAAATTAGTGAAGATGAGTTTAAAATCCACTCTCCTATGTTGTACCATTGTCTGGAAAGTAGTTTACAGAATCCTGGGTAACGATTTACATTGGAGATCATGCAATATTTGCTTTGAAGAATGGTGACATCTGGCTTCACTGTTCATTTAAAGTGTTCAATATTCCTTTTCTCTTGCTAGAATAGGATCAACAAACACCTCTCTTTCAGAGCTATATTATTAAAAAAATTATTATGGTCCATTTTGTAACATTTGATCACTCTGACTTTTAAATAGGTTCTAGTAGCAAAGAGCCTTATGTGTTCAAACATTGATCACAGCCAAGGACGTAAGTCAAACACCACTGATAGTATAAGTTGCATCACTGGTTTTGATAAAATTTAGGATACAAAATGGATGCCTTATCCAACAGAACTTGAAATCATGTCAGCTTCTCCCTTCTTAAAATTAAATAGACAAATTCTGCTTTAAAACATTCTGGGCAAAGAATGAGTAATTTTTCTGCTTTCCTCCAGTACCTCTATACTCAAAATTTCTGAGCTACTCTTGTCACTTCTTCAGCAAAAGCTACAGCAAAGCACTGGAATCACAGCAGTGTTTTCCCATGGAGTCTGTCTCCACAACCAACAAATATGTGGAATGAGGTCAGCCATACCCCTGACTGTTCAAAGAAACTAAGGAATATATGTCCTGCAGAAGAGTAGGTATGATGCTGGCAAAAGATGCAGACTGTTTCAGTCTGTGGAGAGACTGAACTGCAGGCATGAGACTTTTGATTAGGTAATTTCAAGACACCATCTTTCACAAATGACAGGAAAACATCCATTAGCCCTCAGTGGAGAAAAATGACTCAGGGATCACTTAAGCAGTGCAAGCAAATTAAGTCACAGTAACATGCACCACCAAAAGACAAAAAGTTCACTGCTGTAATAGTAACTTACTACATGCATTCTGTTTGCTACTTCAAGAGCTTTCTGTTTTGCTGTTTCCACAGCATACTGATAAGGGGCTGTAAAAGATGACTTCTCTAGTGTCTCCTTAAACCAGGATGGAACCACCTCAAACCGCAGGCCCTGTAACAGAGGAAAGTGATGCAGTCAATCTGACCTCATAATTAAACATTGCTCCCAAGGCATATCAAGCAAGTAGCAAATTTGACATCTGCTTCTTACACTTTAACATATCTCCCAGCCATCACACACAGGAAAAAAACCCTCAAAATGTTTCTCAGTGTTTAGTGCATACGTATCTTTTGCAACCAAAATAAAACAAATCAGAACTTTGAAACTGGTGTGCATATTTGATTTCACCCTTATTTATTATAACCTAATTATGTTAGTAGTTTCATTATTGTTTTTGTATAAAAACCCACAGTATGAGCTTACACACTTCATAACTAGAGGATTATATTACTGGATTTTTTTTAAATTTAATCCATCCATAGCACTTTACTCAAGCAACAGCCACGCACATTCTTATGGGAGCTTTATTGCACTTTATATGTCCTTAAACACATGATAAACAGAAAACAAAACAGAGAGTTTCTGACTGGTTTCATAAAAAAATGTCCAACTATTCTTCCAACTTTTTGCCCCTGGGTAACACTTGTACATTTACTACACCCAGCAGGCAAGCTGTTTCTAGTAAGTTAGTGCATGACTGAACCTCGGTGCTTCTCCACACATCCTCATTTTGAAGTTATTTCTTCCACTTATGTTCAACTTATCGGTTGAATTAATAAGAACGGTAATACTAAGTAACCTAAGTTGGATAGGTAATAATACCCAAGGGCTATTCTAAATCCTCCCGCAGCCCGCCCAGCGAGGCCGACACGTTCCTCCGCAGGGGCTGAGCGCTCTGAATGACAGGTTACAGCCTCCTTGGCTCTGCACTAGTGCGTTTCAGAAAGGAGACATCTCCTTTATTGCCCCGCTCCCCTCCCGCTGGTCTCACTGGAGCGGGCGGGCCGGGAGGCGCTGGGCCCCGCAGGCCCGGGCCGGCGCTTGCGGCCGCCGCTGCCCGCAGCCCCCGGCCCGTGCGAGGCGAGCGGCCGCCGGCCGCACTCACCACGTTGGTGAGGATCTCCTGCCGGCGCGGCGAGGCGCTGGCCAGCACCACCCGCTTGCTGACCAGCTTCCCCAGCACCGGGTTCAACACCATGGCGGCAGCCGCCGGCCCTCAGCCTCTGCTCCGCGCTGCTCGGGGGCGGGGAGGCGGAGGCGGCGGCTTTATGTGGCGGCGGGGCCGCGGGGCGGAGCCGGGCCGGGGAAGCTCGGGGCCGTAGGCTGGCAGCACGGAGAGGCCGTGTGTGGGGAAAGGGGCTCGGCAGCTGCCCTGCCGTGACGGGGAGGGCTGCAGCTGTGCCGGCCGTCCCCTGCGCTGACGGCTGGATTGAAACGCAGAATCAGACTGGAAAAGACCTCTGAGACTGAGTCAAATTTACGGCTGAACACCACCATGTCAATAGACCATGGCACTGACTGCCAGCTTTTCTGTAAACACCTGTTTACAGGTGACTCCACCACCTCCCTGGGCATTCAATTTCCGTATCGAATCACACCGTCTGTGAAGAAATTCTTCCCCATGTCACCTTTCCTAACACAGCTTGAAGCCATTTCCCCTTGTCCTGTCGCTGGTTGCCTGGAAGTAGAGGCCAACTCCTACCTGGCTACAGCTGCCTTTCTGGTGGTTCTAGAGTGGTAAGGTCACCCCTGAGCCTTCTTTTTTCCAGGCTTAACAACCCCAGGTCCCTAAGCTGCCCCTCTTAGTATTTGTGCCCCGTACCCTTCAGCAGCTCCATTGCCCTTACTTGGATCCACACCAACACCTCAGTGTCCTTCCTGTATGGAGTGGTACAGAGCTGGACACAGAACTGAAGGCATGGCCTCACCAATGCCATGTACAGGACGCACATCATGCTTAATGTCCTATCCCTTCTTCTCCACTAATGCTGCCATGAAGCATTTGGAAAAGAGGTGTTACCACTTTTTCTTAGCTCAGAAGGAACTCCAATGTAAGAAGGCCATGAAAGTGTTGGAGCAAGTCCAGAGGAGGCCATGAAGTTGATCAGAGGGCTGGAGCACATCTGCTATGAAGATGGGCTGGGAAAGTTGGGGCTATTCTGTCTGGAGAAGAGAAGGTTTCATAGCGACCTCATAACAACCTTTCAGTACCTGAAGGGCAAAAACAGGGAAGTCAGAGAAGGACTTTTCACAAGGGCATGTAGTGATAGGACGAGAAGTAAAGGGTACAAATTGAAGGAGGGGAAATTTAGGTTAGATATTCAGAAGAATCTTTGAGGACCCTTCTGGCCCATACCATTCTATGGTTCTGTGACTATTGTCATCATCACCTGTTACATTCTCATCAAACTTTAAATATCCCCTATTTGGCCTTCTATGTGAAAAAGTAGAAAAAGAACATAAAAACACAGATTACTTTCAAATAGTGTGATGATGCATGCTTTCTCAGTTGGCTTGGAAGAAAGTGAAATGCATCCTTCAGCATTAAAAATATATCCAGTCATTAAAGCAGCAGTTTGCATTGCATATTCAAATCTTTTGACACCTATCTCATGGACCACGTGTCTCATTGGTGGAACCAGGCTCTTCTCAGTAGTGCTAAGCAATAGACAAGAGACAACAGGCAGAAACTGATATTCAGGAATTTTCACCCAAGTCAGAAGAAGAAATTTAGTGTGTGATTGACCAATCACTGGGGCAGAGAGATTGTCTCCCACTCTAGAGATATTCAAGAATCATCTAGACACAATCCAGTGCAATGTGCTTTAGAATGGCCTTGCTTGAGCAAGGAATTTGGACCAGATGATCACTTCCAACCTTTCCCATTGTGTGATTTCATGGTTTGTGTTAGAGGTTGCCAAATCTGACAGCCCAGTGGAGGTGAGACTGCCACAGCCCCATGCCCCACGTGCCCCTAGCAGGGTCAGTGTGTATTCCATTGCCAGCAGGCAGACATGCACACACTGTATGGCATGGTGTACTTGGAGACATGGAAAACCACATACAGCAACATGGACAGGGACACTAAGCACTCACACAGGCACAAACAGCATCAGGAGTCTCTCTGTTCCCCTCTGGCTGATCAGGATGAAAAGCTTTTTTGTATACACACAAATCCCCCTACCTACCTACCCACCTACCTATTGTATATATGAATCCCACTACTATCACAACTTGGACAGGGCTCCTGTGACACCTGGAGGAGCTCGGAAAGGGGACTCTATTGGTCTCATGGGCCTGCTGGGGCTCCCCTCAGGCTTGGGCCTCCTGCTTCTCTCATGGTGCATGGGGATCAGCCATTTGTCACCATAACCTGACAGTTTGTACATCTTCCTAGGCATGAGGATTTAAGGTTTGAACTTCAATTTTTTTTTTTTTAAATTTTTCTTTTTAAGTAATGATGATGACTTGAGAGCAGAATTGAAAATTTAAAGATATTTTTTCTCAAGTAATTACAAAATACAAAGAACCTAGGGAAATTATGCTGAATTGAAAACAGAAATAAAAACTTTAGATTAAGTACAACTGTGAATGTAGACAGCTGTGCTCTGTAAATCCACAATACTGAATATTTTTGGGATATCTGGAAAGCCAGGGAGGAAAATAGGGCCTGTGTGAAAAAGGAATAGTCTATTCTTTTCCTAGAATGTGTTTGACAAATTCACTGTTCCTTTTTCAGGGCTGTGAAGTGTGACACTGCTCCTTGCAAATGACAGGTCTGAAAGATAATGCAGAAATGAAAACCATAGTATCTTTCTTATGATACTAATATAATTTTTAATGGAATAAAAGGACAAGGATCTCATCAAGTAACAGAAGCTTATGTTTCCTGGCACACACCAGAAAATAAGTGGAGTTTTTCCTCTGAGAATAAATATTTTTTATATTTATAGACTGGGAAAAAATGTTAAACTCTGCAAGTTTAGCATAAATTTAAATCCTAATATATGTACACCTTCAATTTGACTGCATTACTAACCAAAGAAAAGGAAATTGCAATTGTATGGATGTTCCTAGAATCTGGTACACATTTCTTATCCAGGGTCATCTTTCTATACTATGCCTTGCTTTGTGTTGAATATAAGCAAGTATGATAAACTAAAATCAGACACTCCAGAGGAGTAAGATGATAATACAAAGATTTACATATCAAACCAACAGGCCAGATTTTCTTCTTTTCCTCATTTTATTCAGTCTTCCAATATAGTTTGGCTAGTATAACAACAGAGCAATGAAGCTGTGACTCCATCCCAATCTGTGTGTATGCATAAAGGAAAGACTTGAGATGAAAGAACACCTGCTCCTGACAGCTTGTTTTGAGAGAGGAACAAAGACAAATCTGTCTAGACACCTGTAGAGCCTTTAGAGATGCACCCAGCATAACTCCTCTTCCTTAGGTGTGACATCCCATTAACTGTAGAGTAAAACAAGCCGGATTTGTTTACCTTAACTGAATTCTGCTTTGCAGAACAGGCTTTTTGAAACTTAAACAAATAAATGGGAAACATGGAATTTCAATATATTTTCCATGAAGGTTAAGACCATGCCTGAAACCAGAGACCAATAAAAGGGTTTTATTACTTGAAGAAAATGAGGTGGGCCTCTTAGATTATTTTTAAAGAGTGGTAATTACAAAATTAGTTATTCTGTTAAACTTACATGGCAAATAGTGATTTTGCTTATTTAAAAGACAAAACCACAAACCTGTTGAAATACGTCTTTTCATTTACCATCTTTACATGTTATTTCTGCTGGTCTAAATGTCAAACCAAAGAACCCTGTGAGAAAAGCTAAACCACATCACAGAAGCTGCCACGGCTGGGAGAGGTTTGACGGAGAGCCGTTGACTGCTCCGTGGTGGCCTCGCAAGCCAGGCACAGCAAGGGTGAGGCTGCAGCGAGCTGACCGAGGGGAAGATCAATGACACCAGCATTTATCAGGAAAGTTTGTGTCGTGGCTGACTGTGCTAGTCAAAGATTAGCTTGTCCAAGGTTGGTTATGAAACTATTGACTTTTTCAAATATCCAAGGTATTCTGAACAGAAGCAAAACAGCAGTTAAAGCTCCTGACTTCACCACTTTTCTGTCTATGCATTTACTCAGTGGCCATCACAGTAACACCTTCGAGCATGTAAAGAACACTGTGATCATTAAGTTCATGTGCCTGCTTTTGTGTGTACTGTGATGAGTGTATGTATTTCAACCCAGATGTATTATTTGCCTGACCCACCTGTGCAAGCACAGGATCATCTTGTTTGGGGAACAATGCATTTCCATTGCGAGGAAATTAGTGAACTGTAGGGGATTATCTGTAAAGGGAATGAGCATTTCACCTTTCGCAGGGCAATTTGACTTTTCTAGGATAACCTCATCAATTCAAAGAACTTACACTTATATTTTCCAAGGAACATTTTTCTGCCACCAAAATCCTTGCCATAGTCTAACGTGTCTGCCTAATTCATGAAGTAATTAATACTTGTTGTTTCTGTTACTGTAGGGGAAAAGATCTTTAGTTGTTTGCAGATGGATTCTGTTTCATCAGCTAATCATCAGTTTTTTACAATCATGGTGTCATTTAACATTCCCTATCCTATGTTTTATTTTTGTCTTTTTATATACAGCTTGTATTTAGCTGGCAGCTTTCTGAGCAGATTTACTTACTTCATACAGCACTCCATCTCCTTGATGTTTTAAGATTGCTTTACATGTTCAGCTGCATATGTGGTTTATGAAGGGGTATTCTAGATTTTTCCAGACTCAGGGAGTGCTTTCAGAGCAGATACCCTAGATTTCTTTCACAGTCTTACTGCACAGCTCTATGTTCTCATAGGCCATTTTTAAGAATCCCTATCAATTTGTCAGCTCAGGTCCAAATGCTCCTTCCTCCTCTTCTGTCCAGCTTGGAAGGCCTGTGATATCTCCTAGGTCCCTAGGTGACCACTTCCCAGAATTCCCTTTCTATTTGAAGTAGAGTAGTACTACAGTCATATGGAAACATTTTGTGGAGACACAGGAAGTCAGATTAAATCAGATTTAAATACACAGGCTGTAGGATATATAATATCCCTGTAAATGTTTTTACATATACTTAATTTGAAGATCTTTGTCTTCATAGCATAGTTATCAAAAGACATCATACTTCTTGTGAAGAAACTTCACAACTGCTGAGGGAATACAGTATAACTAGTACCAGAAGAATACCAACCCATTTGTCAGGCAGCTCCATGCCCATCTCCTGGGACAAGGAAAGCAGCTATGTTAAACATGGATGTAGCAATGTGCAGGAGGAGGACATGGCCATTCACAAAGCAACTTTTAATACAGAAATCATTACCCAAGCCCCAAAGAGTCATACTTGTCCAGCACATTTAAATAGTGTATTAAGTGTCCTTCCAAGAATAATTGAAGAAAGGATGTCAGGAATTCAAAGTAACTACTTTTCTTTTGACCTCTTCCACAGAAAAGATACTGGAAATCAGAGAAGCCTAGAGCCTTGAAAAAACATTTTCAGACAACTAAATCCTAGTAAGAGGAGCACAGAATTACAGATTTTGTGCCTGTGCTGGCCAAGAGGATGAACTGCCAGGTCCACAGCAGCAACACAAGATAGAATAAAGAAAAGAATGCTTCCTTCCTACTAGTTTCTACCTGATATCAAATATGTGCTATATCCTCCTCCAGTATAGAGTGCTGCAAGCACATCTTGATTTACACAGCATAGAAACAGCATTATAGTTACACACGCTGACAGCGCAGACTTTCCCCACTGTTGCCACAGCCACTGTCTGCTGCTGAGAGCAACTTCTGGTCTAGAAGTTTTCAGAGTCTAGAAGACTCTGAAGTCTCTGGTTCAGAGTTTTCTTTCTCTGTGCTGTAATCTTGAGGCCAGCAAGCAGCCTCAGAAGGGAAGACTGAGCAGAGTCTAATAACCCTGTAGTCTCTGGGACGGGAGGATAACTGTTTGCTTTGACAGCATCCCTAGATATCTGTGTGTTTGTGTGTTTGACAGCCAGTGTATTGTATTGAATCCATGAGCCTCTCTTGAAGTCTTATGTCTGGTTTTTGCTGCTCATTCCACCTTTAATCACAGTACTGCCCCAGTCTCACTTCAGTTAACACTTACTTAGTCTCTAGACAAAAAAAGGCTGTGTGTCAGGCTATAAAAAAACACTGGTTCTGTGTTATTTAAATTAGAAAAATGCATAAACAAGTACATTAAATATTTTTGGGGAAATGTGCATATAAATAATATATATATATATATATATATATATATTATATTATATATGCAGCATGCACATGTTATCTATGTGTGTGTGCTTATAAAAAAATACATGTACGCATATGTGATGTAAGATACAAATGTATAGTTGCCTAAGTCTGGAAAAATAAGTCTTCCTTCTTTTTACACAGTATAATGACAGCTCCAAAGACAACGGCAGGAAGTTAGGGAAAATTAAAATAAGGTGCAGAGAAGAGAATATTAATTGGCTCAGCTGTAATCCCAGTTTTTCCAGAAAGTATCTTCTGAGGCTCCAAGGTCAAGAATATATGTGGAGCTCTTGTATTTATTATCTGAATCTCCACCGGAGGGCAGTGCGTCCCGTCTTTTTCTTACGTATTTCATCATGAACCTTAACTTTCAAGTACCTCTAAAATGCTGTAACTTCTAATAATTAAAGACCACACACCCTAAACGCTCTCATTCCTAGTTTTAATTTTAAGAATTACATGATAGAACAGCTTCAGGCCATTCTCTTGGGTCCTGTCACCGGTGAACATAGAGAAGAGGTCAGTGCCTGCCCCTCCTCTTGCCCTCTAGAGGAAGCTGTGAACCTCCATGAGGTCTACCCTTAGCATCTCCAGGCAGAGCACTGGATGCACATCTGTGCGTGCAGATGTGTACTTTTAGGGACAGTCAGAGCTCATGTGAATGGCAATATGTCTAGCAATATCTTGAAAGAGATGCACTGAGATTGGAGTGATAAAGAGACACCATAAGCACGCTAATAAAAGCTAAGATATGATTGCCACAGATCTTAAGGCTCCTCCAGCAAATTTTCATGGTTATAAGAACAGGAATAATTCTACCCTATGAAACAAATACATTTATTGAATATGGAAATAAACACTGTCATATTTATGTCTCCTCTCATGTCAATTTTATCAGATGTATCAACTGAAGAAAGATTAAATGTTGTATTTTAAGTTATTTTTGTACTAGTTTAGAGGTTTTAAAAATTTCAAACATATGGACACTTTATGTGAAAGCATACAGAGCAATTTGCATTACTCATCAAAATGAGGTGGGATACCAATGAATTCTGCAGATACTATGAAATGTAAGATAAAACAGGGAAAGGAAAAAATGTCAGCATGCTGATAATAATACGGAACTGGGGAAACCATGTCAGAGGTCTTGTGGTGCTGAAATTTTTGAGGGAGAAAAAGCCATTGCACTCCATAGACAGTTTTTAACTGAGAAGGTGGGCAGACTTTTTAGAGGTAAATGGCAGGAAGAGTCTTTAATGAACACATTAACTTATATATTTTCCTTTATTTTCTGAAGCCGTGTGAGTTTGGGGAGGTAAAAAAGACCCACAGCCTATTTAAGTGCTTGCTGGGATCCCCAGGAATATTATTGTAACCTGCTGTTACAAACATTAAGATGGCAAAATTCAAAAACAGCTGCCAAGATGTAGATGGTAACAGTTGTGGGATACCAGCATTTCTTTTGAAATGTGTGTCTATGATAACACAGAGATCTACTGACATCTGGATGTCTGAATGCAATCAAAAAACAAAGCAGGTATTGTTTAGGAAATGAAGGGGACAGTCATCAGTCATCATGACTGCTGCCAAGCAATAAGATGCTTAGGGCAACACTTGATCAGGTAAGTTACACTTTTTGTGCATGGCAAGCCCACATTTCCAGAGGTTGGAGTCACTCTGTGAGATGTTTGTTCTGTATCTCGATAGTGTTTATTTGTCTGTTAATCACATTCCTTTCCTTACAGCAGAGATCTGGGGATTTACTGCTGGTTCCAGCTTTTCTGCTGAAAAGGCGCCGTGTTTCTAAAATGAAAGTGTCTGTTTATGAAGAAAACTATTTACAGACATTCTCTAACTGCAGATAGCCTATTGCAGAAACTAACTTCCTGTGTCTCTCTGCAGTTACTTAGAGTATTTCTCTGCCCAGCTGCTACAGAAGTCACTTCTAGCTTGATTCTGTTTATACTTCATGTAAGTCTGTTGTCCTTTCTCCTTTGATAAAGCTGCTCAGACACACAGCAGGGGAGAAAGACCTTAAAATCTCCCCAGATTTAAGGCACTCAACAAAACACTTCTCTATTTTCTTGGTACTTCACCATACAACAACAGCAGTTAAGATTGTGGAACATACTAGGAAAAGCTCCAGAGGTCAATTAGACTGAGTAGCTCTCAGCAGGACAATGAGAACTTTTCTTTCTGCAAATTGGGGCATGCCAGAGCCAGGTCATGTGGGAAGTGGTGCAGAAACTGGGGAAAGAAACCATCAGTGTCTCTGTGCTGAAAATGTCTGCAGAAGAAAAAGACTGACTGTAAGACATCATCATGAGCTAAGACAGTCAAGAAAGGAGTTGAGGTATTTATTTATGCTAAAAGCTAAAAGGTATTCTGTCTGACAGTTCTGAACTTCATGTTTTATAATTACAGAGGCTTGAGAGTCTCCTCATTTGATAACATATTACAGCTGTTTAGACTTTATTCCTTAATTCCTTTCCTAAATACTAGAAAACTTGCAGCTAAGTAAGGAAAGACCAGAAGTTCAATGGCAGTCCAGATTTCAGTTATGCAGGGTTGGGTTTTTTTTGTCAAATAAAAGGAAAGCTTTAAAAAAGATATTTCAACTGAGCATTATGCTCCACTCTATTATGCACTCCATAATTTCACTTTATAGTTTCAAGAAGAAAACACTTACTTGCAAAACTTAATCCAGAATTAAAGTAATCCCAGTATATAAAAATGAATAGTATGACTGAAATTTTGCTTTCAATAACTCCTTTTGAGACTATGAACTGTGGCATAAATGAGGAAAGTACATTTATTCCTGTAAAATATTCCTGGTTGTTTTGAGGTTTTTTTTCAGGATGTATTTAATTACTAAGGACAATAACCAAGGCTTATATCCTAATCATTCTTGTGAGAGTTATTTTATATTAGAATTTTCATTTGGGGCACATAAAAGAACTGTGAGTTTAGGTACATCTAAAAATTTTATCAATAAACTGATTATTTTAATGGACTTTCCAGGTCATAGTATCTTAAATTAGCTTTTTTAGAGGAATATTTCAGGTCATTAAAAAATATTTTGTTACTTTTTTTTTTTCCCCAGAAAATGTACACTAGCGTGTATTTGCTAATGTATTTATGACAATTCACGGCAGAGAATTGTGCTCTTTACTAATGTAGCTGTGAGTTAAAAGAGTAGACTAGGCTGCAGCCTGAGAAATTAAAAAAAAACAGCAACAGGGAATTGCCCCAAGTGGACAAGAAGGTCTTCTGCTAGTCAGCTCCAACAGCAGCCACCTTTGAGAGAGATAGTTGATGGAAAAAATGAGACCAGAGGTGAGAAAATATGTCAGAAATTGAATTAATGATTATGTGGTTTTGAAGCAAAATCGATGAACTGTTACAAGCACCTAGAGAGGTTTGTGGAAGGGCAAGACAAAAGTTCATCTTTACCTGATCGTGAGAGATCACTTGGGGGGTTGGACATGGTGTCCTCCAGAGGTCTCTTCCAGCCTCAGCCATCCTGTGATGCTGTGACCTCTCAAAAGGGCTAAGTGATAGATGATAAGCTTATGCCTCAGGTTCCCCTGACTGTGGAATTGCCACTTCCAAGATGGTAGCAGGCTGAATTCCCTACTGAATCCCCTCTGGCAGCACCCCAGCAGGCAGGGTGGAGAAGACCGAGCTCCAAGATGGTTCTGGCAGGCCTTAACTGGGAGTGTGAGATGGACCAGAGCGGAGCCAAGGGGCTGTCTTCCTTAGGGTGTTCTGCCTCAAACAGTGGAAAATCAAGATAAGGGAGAACAGGGCAATCACATACCATGACTTCTTCTTAGAACTCCTCCAGCCTTTGACAGTTTTAGTCCTCGGGGTCTTCCTGGGCCTGTGGTGGTTTGCCTGTTTAGTAGCCTACAGTGGATTTATCTTCCATGTTATTTTCCAGTTTCTCTGGAGCAGTGCACTATGTGCATCCACAACATTCCTGGCAAAGTGTTTTTTAATTATACTGTGTGTTGTAAGAGATGCAAACTTTATCTGGTTATAAGCCTGGATCTCATTAGCTCAATATGTTGTTCATCAATTATTGGGCAAAGGCAACGTAAGTCATCCAAATCAGCTTTTGCATTTCATTGAGGATTTTGTAAGCCTGTTTCCTACCTACCTTATATTGTCATCTTTTCTGAGATGAACAGTCCTAAACTGTTTAACTTCTAAGATTTTAAATTAGTTTCTTAGAGCATACCATATGCTCTTACCTTGACCTTTTCTAGTCCTTGTTGATCCTATCTCTGACTGAGGCCAGAAGTGCAGAGAGTAAACTAGGTATGGGTGAACTATGGATTTCTATGATGCTGAGCTAATGAATTGAATTACGGATTGTGATTCATTGTAGTCGCTGACAAGCAACATCATTTTATACACAAAGCTGGGCATAGATTTCCCTGTGTGTATTATTTCACATTTACCAACACTGAATTTCACACACAAGCGTTTGTGCTATCCCTCCCATCTTTGGGGAGCATATACCTTAGCCATCGCCTTAGAGAAATAACACCCCAACTGGTATCAATGTAGACCTCATGTTATTTTTAACACTTTGAACTGGAAAAAATGACAAAAAGTGATGAGTTTGCTTCAGGATAATTTCTGACCCTCTCATATATCACCGTATATGTAGTCAAAAAGACAATGAACCCAAAATGTGACATAGTCAGTCTAGGGAACATTTATGAAAGCACAGCATCGTGAGCTGGTTGAGCGAGGTGATTGTCCTGCTTTTCTCTGTGCTGGTGTCCTTCGTGCCACAATATGAGACACAAAGTCTTAGAGAACATCCAAAGGAGCGCTACAAAGATAGTGAGGTGTGTAGAAGGGAAGCTGTATGAGGAGCAGCTGAGGGCACTTGGTCTGTTCAGCCTGGAGAAGAGGAGACTGAGGGGAGACTTCATTGCAGTTGCAACTTCCTTGTGAGGGGAAGAAAAGGGGCAGGAATGGTTCTCTTCTCTTTGAAGACAGAGAACCTCAGGAAGAGGACACAAGGGATTGGCCTGAAGTTGTGTCAGGGGAGGTTTAGGTTGGATATTAGGAAAATATTTACTCTGAGGGTGGCTGGGCACTGGAACAGGCTCCCTGGGGAAATGGTCACAGCACCAGCCTGACAGAGTTCAAGAAGAGTTTGGACAATACTCCAGTACGCATGGTGTGACCCTTGGGGATGGTGCAGTGCAGGGCCAGGAGTTGGAAACGATGATCCTTGTGGGTCTCTTCCAACTTGATATATTCTATGATTGTATGATTCCATGACTACTGACTCTGACTGCCCATTCCCAGTTTCCTCCAATGCCTTGCTCCAGGCTGGAGGTGGGAATGGCTCTGACTGCGAGGTTCATTCAGAAATGCATAGAAATTAAAAATATATATGTATCGGTGCACCTCTTGGGCAAGGAAAAGGAGGATTCAAGTTAGCCAACACCTCATTAAAGCATTGATACTTTTAAAATTTGTGTGAAGGGTCTGTGGCAATGCCAACTTCTAATATATATCTCAGAAAAAAACAGAAAAAGTCTGCAATAACAATGAGAAACAGATTAATTTTATTTCATAACTTGGTTTCCCTGCCCTCTTCTATGTTTGGAAGTTCTTTGTGCGTGGCAGGTGAAAACACAGGAACGACTCTTTAATCATGTTCTTTTTATTTTTTTTAATTATCATCATATGTACAAAAAAGTTCAGCCACTTTCATAGGTTAAATTTATATACAGTAATTAAAAAACAAAACCAAACATAAACTCCCCTCCCAACTCCAATAACAAACAGAAGCCTTCACATTCTTTTCTTTTCAGTAAAATTTCATTAACTACATAGTAATGCTTACAAGTAAGCAAGTTGCCCAGGGCCCATATTCCCCAAACTGAACGTAATATGGACATGAACTTCTCAATAACCTTACAAATTGCAGTGTACACTTATGTATATATTTCTATGTATACATGTCAACTTACACTCATAATCAAGAGGGTAGAAACCATTATTCTTATGATGCTCCATAAGGATATATTTCCAGGATCAAAGAATAGTATGATGGGCCTCTTTTAATAATAATTTATTCTCTTGATTCTCAACATTTTCACACAGTTGTGAGCACATTTTCTCACCTGAAAAAGGAGCAATTCACTATTCTTCAAAATATAGCAGTTGATGTCCAAAGTGCAAGGTTTCTGCCCTTTTGGCTCTATTTTATGTCAGTTATTGTTCAAGCACTTTGCAGCATATTTTAGGAGGGACTATGCACTTAAGGACCATGTTCAAGATAAAATGAAGTCTGCATTAGATGCAGGAGAAATAAAGGCTTTCAATGTAAAAAATATTTCCATGTTAAAGAAAAGAAAAAGGAGAGAGATTTCAGTATAAACTTCAAAAAATTTTCTGCCACAACAAAATACAGAAAACAATTAAACAATTGTGATAGTGAGAAAGCTGGAATCATATGAAAGTGAATAGTGAAGGGTGGCTTCAAGGCAAATTAATTAGAGGGTTTAGGTGAGTTACATATCACTAAGGTTGGCCCTGTACACAGAAAATGTGTAGATCAATTAAAACTAACACTGTGAAATGAAACGAAGCATTGAATGTTCACACTGGCTTGTAAACAGTAGTGCTAGGTCCACTCATTTATTCTACTCCAAAAACTGACAATACCTTAGCAGAATATAGGACATTCTAATATCTCACAGTGTGTTTTGTAGTTTTCACACCCTCAACTGTGAAGAAATTAATAGTGATTAGTGATGGAAAATTGTTTTTTAATCATGAGATACCAAATGAAAACCAGCAAATTTTAAGGGCCTTTTAAGGTGTTGCTTATTACTTAGGCACAGGAGCTCAGGAATCAGTGCAGCAAGAGATGTCTGAACCAACTGTCCACAATGCTACAGACAGCTTCCTCCTCAGTGTTGGATGGAGTTGCAGCACAGTAAAAGGATATGGTGTAGCTTTGTCTTGCTTGTGTGGGGGACTTGTCTGGTCTTCTCAGGTGGTTTGTGTCTCTCCTCGGTTAATGAGAGTCAAATGTAGGTAAAAAGCTGTAAATACTACAGGAAAAACTTATCTTTTGTCTGTCCCCAGTGCACGTTCTGTAGCAGTTGTCTTTCCAAGCACACAGGCAGTTGTTGAGATGTGAGAAGAATTAAACATGGCTCTGTAATGTACTTACAACATGTAAGCTGTAGAAAGATATTTCAGAGGAAGGCTCCAAACACAGGACTGCTCAACCCACCTGCCATAACTTATTTTCAGGATGTTTAGTACAGCTCGCATTCTCAAGCTTTATTTTCCTCTTTCTTTTCTTCTTTCTTCTTGCCTGCCTGAAAGAAGTCCATTTCTGACATCTGGCCATCAGGAAAGGTTTTCAGCTGGTTTCTGCTGGCACAGAATAACTCTCCAGTCTGTGGCTGAATTTTCATTTATCCAGCTGAAAATCTGGTTCATAATCTACACCATCTCTGTAAGGAAGAAAAACTCACTCCCCAGGCACTATTTAAAGCTCAATTCTGGTGAGAGGGATAGTTCTTCTAGGTGTAGCCTACAGTGAATTGGTGAAAATGGCCAGTTCATACTAACCACATACAAGCAGCATTGGTACTGTAATAGGTTAATGTGGGAAAGTCTATTTCCTTAAATAAACTGCTCCCCACAGTCCTGAGAAATTAATAACTTCAAGAAATACAGAAGTATTTGCAAACATTCTTAGCTTTCCTTTCATTGTATGAGATGTTTTGCTGTATAAGATTGAAATAAATAATATGAGTCAACTTAATCTTTTCAAGTGTCAATGTGGTTTGACTCTGATAAGCAGTTGGGTGAGTGTTGTGGTGATTTCACAGTGGCTGTGCATTATGTATTAATGGTAAAATGCCATGCTACATTTATTCTTTCTTTTATAAAAATACAAGAGAGAAAGAAATATAATAAAAAAACCAAAAGACAAAAATGAAAACAAAGCTTAGCACATTGCTCAGAAAAACAATTCCCTTACTCCCAAATCAGCTTTTGTGTGTGCTCTAATTCATGTACAGTAGTTTTTCACATTCACTGAGAATCACAAGTCTTTGGTTAACTATCATACAACCTGAGAGGAACTGTTCTAAACCTGTCCTTCGGTCTTATGCAGCAAGGCTATTTCCAGGCTAACCCTGTTTGATTTGCTTCAGTGCCTTCTTGAATAAATTCAGTTCCTTTAGCACTTCCATTTCTGACCAGAAAATTCTGACATGCAGTTTAAGTGCAGCTTGAGTTCTGTCACTGGTGTTTTGAGCATGGCCATTCATAAGGAAATGTTTTCTGTGTCTGCTCATGAGCTTCACAAGCGTCTTTCTTCTCGGAATATTTAAAGCTAGAAAACACTTTCCTGCCTTTGCAAATTGACCTTTACTCCCTCTAACCCATCCATAGGTCCACTTGACATCGATCTGGCTGACATGGTTCTGCCAGAGAATAAACTTTCCCTTCTGTTTTCCAAACTGTCGCTGAGCAGTACCTTAGGGCGAAACATTTGCATGAATTTCTGGTAAAATTCTTTCGATGCAAAGTAATAAATGAAGGGATCTATGCAATTGTTGAAGCAACTGAGGCACAAGGTGAGCTTGTAGGCAGGGTACAAACTGCTGCTGTAAAATAGGCGGCTGATCATGTGTGCAAGTAGGATAAAATTATTGGGGGCAAAGCAAGTGATGAAGGACAGAAGGACAATTGTCGCCAGGTATATGGATCTAGTCTTTTGCCTATTACCATATCTGCTTGATGTCTGAATTAGCTTCCTAATGATACCAATGTAGCATCCAACTGTTACAACAAAAGGGATCAGGAACAGCACAACAAATAAAGTGAGGAGAAAGGCTACCCAAGCTGCAAAGGTGGGCAGCATATCCCATTTTAGGACATCAAAACAGGTTATAATCCCTAATTCTTTCACTTCATAGGTCAGGTCTGTAGTTTCTAGTGGGTAGAAGGCTAGTAGCAAGGAAAGCCACATGGCTACGCAGGCAGCCAAGGCATATCTTTTTCTTCTCCACTTGATCAACTTCAAGGGGTGTACCACACCCATGTACCGCTCCATGCTGATAAAGGTCATGGTCAGTATAGAAGAATACATGTTGGAGTAGAACATCACTGTCACAAGGCTGCAAAGGGTCTTGCCAAATCTCCAGTGATTGCTTTGGAGGTGATAAGAAATCTGGAAGGGGAAACAGCTGGCCAGCATGAGGTCCGTGATGCTTAAGTTGATCATGAAGATAACAGAAGGTGTTTTGGGTTTGATGTGCCAACAGAGCACCCAAAGGGAGAACAAGTTGCCAGGAATGCTGACCAGAGCCACCACTGTGTACACAACTGGGAGGGTGATGGAGATGGTTTTATTCTGGAGCATTGCCAGTGTCAAAGCGTCCAGGTGGGATTCGTTTTTAACCATTATTCACAAGTGGGTAGTTGATCCCTGTAAGCCAGCTGGATCATATCATGAACACTTGGCTTGAAAACCTAGAGGAGAAATGTCAAGTGAGAAAATCAATATGTTGAAACAGAAATTAAGGACATAAATCGTATATTAATCAACTAAAAAAATTCTTTAGTTTGGCAGATTTTCCTTGAATGCACTGAATCCATTAAAATTACTTTCTGAAAAGCCTTACCTCCCTCCAAATGATCATGTTTTAGCAGTCTGACTTCTTCCCTACTTAGAACAGCAGCCTTTTCCCTGCTGAATGGTTTTCTGATACTTAGAATCATAGAATCATTAAGCTTGGAAAAGACCTTCAAGGTCATGGAACCTTTGAGCAAACACCACCATGCCAATTAAATCATAGCACTGATTGTTGTTAACCAGCACCCCTGGGTTCTTTTCCACTGGGCAGCTTCCCAGCCACTCTGCCCCAAGCCTGTAGTGCAGCATGGGGTTCTTGTGACCCAGGTGCAGGACTTGGCATTTCACCTTATTGAACCTCACACCATTGACCTTGACCCATTGATCCCAACTGTCCAGACTGATCCGTAGTCTATTCTTTATCACACCTCTTATGTTACTGTAACATAAAGAAAATCACATATCACAAGTTGAAGTTCAATTGATGTCTGGGTGAGAACATTAGTGCATAGATTCTTCATGAGCTAAATCCATTGTATCTACTCTAGATACATGACCTTAATTTCTGTAGTGCACAATATCTTCTGACTTCCAACCCCCACCACACTCTGCAACTAAACTGTGATCCACTTCAAGTAAGGGCTGGATTTCAATTTTTTTTCCTTTTTTTTTTTTTTTCAGCTTAGGGAAAGGAGAGCATGCATTCAATGACTCTTGCTGTTTTTATAGTATAAACAAAATATAAGGAAAGAAACATGAGAACCAGGGACAGATTGCAACTGCTTTGACAGGTTTAGAGGCTGAAGAAGCCCTCTTCTAGTGAGAAGGAAAAACCAAAAAAACTATTGAGCTTCAGTTTCTGCAAAATGTAAGTTATTTAAAAATGTTCTGTTTGCAGATGTCTTATTTGCATCATCTGTAATTCTGCAAAATTAGTTTCAGTTTTGCAGTCTGCAAAGCAGACCCATGCTTTCACTGTCTGGTTTACATAGATATTTCTTGGCAGATGCAGTAGTTCATGCTTTAGCCCATTTATTTTAAGCAGCGTAGTAGCATTCAGCAGCTGCAGGAAAGAACCCACACCACAGTGTGTATGCTTGCTTTCGTTAAGCTGCAAGTACAGGGAGGCAATTTCACAAAAGTACAGCATTGAAAAAGCGAAGAAATGCCAACAAATGCCCAGAAAGGCAGAGGATAGATCTACAGTAGGCTCTGTGAAGAGTTACTTTAAGGGCTGAAGAGGTGCCAGGCCAACTCAGCCAGTAACTGTGGGCACACCTCTACTGTTTAATAACAGGCAGAGAGTGGGCTCAGGCATACTCCTGCTTGTTGACTCATCACCTTGTTGCAAGACAGCCCTGATGCAGGAGGTTAGAGTAAAAAAACATAGGTGCCAGTTGGTGTCACTTAACCTCGTATCTTGTTAAAAAAAGTACTTTAATTTGTGTGGTCATAGGCCATGAGCAGTGTAACCAGTCAGTCCCTCAAAGAGCCCAGCCAATGGTGCTGGGAAACTCTATAGCTGGAAATAACCATTCTGACAAAAACTGTGCTTTCTGAGAGAGGCTTTTACTAAAAATCTTGCTTTATTAACCATTGATGATTCCTGAGACCTGGCAAATGTGAAGTCTCTACTGGAGGCTGCAGTGCAGTAAAGAGATAATCAACTCACAAAAACCTGAGTGCAACTCCAGAAAAAGGTACAGCTACTGCAGCAAGCAGCTCAGTGGGGGCTTATTGAGGTTCTTTCTTGACATGATCTATTTGACATAGTGCTTCAAATGTCAGGTAAAAATATTCAGAAGTGGTGAGAGTCGGTATCAAGAAAGTTATATTGATTAATGTTGCTTCCAGCTGAGTCGTTGGGATCCTAGATAAAGGAAAAATAAAATAGGAATTGCAAAGAAGTCAGAGGTGTACATATATCATGTACACGACACAAAGCAAGCATGTTTCAAGTAGTGAAGTAATCATCAGAAGGGCACAATTGCAAAAAGCCCTTTGAGCCAAATCCGTTGCAGATGAAATTCAGTTCTTGTCAGGGGAATTCTATCAAGAATGAAATGAATTCTTCATTTTTCAGGCTAACTTGAAAGAGCACTCACTGTCACATCACTCTTGGAAAAAAAGCCTTAATGCTCTCTATTTTAACCTCTGTCTGTGACTTACCATAGCAAATATTTATTCATGAAGTCTGTTGCCTCAAAAATCCTGCTCAAGTAGCATCCCTTTGTGCCTAACAACCCTGTACTTCTCAAAACAAACAAAAAATTGTCTATATCAGAGTTATCACAGAGCTCTAATAATATACCTTTGAAATTGAAAGATATTTGCTATCAGAGACCCCTAGATGCCATTCCTATAGAAATTACAGGTACTTTGAAAGAAGAGAATATTGGTGAAAATTTCCATTAAATCTGTCACACTGGTCATAGAGCTATCTAATATGTCTCACATTTTGGTTTGTGTTAATCTCAAACGTATTTTCTTCTGTACTTGCTTTTCTGACAGAAAATCTTGTTAAGAAGGAGATAAAAAATGCATGCATAGATGCTGCCAAATGCAAAACAGTGTCAGCATTCACAGCCTGACTAAAGATAAATTGTATACACTCATGGAATGCTACTGTCTGTAAAACATAAGTGCCTCCAAATGTGGGCACCTCTTGAATTGGAGTTGAAAGACACCAGACTTACTGATTATGTGCCTACAAGAGGTTTCCAAAAAGGGTAGGTCTCCTTGACATTGTTTTCAGTAATGAAGATATCCATCACAACAAGCAGCAGAATTATGGATAGTTCTTTTAGAGTCTTCTGCAGGGGAGAAGGGGGCATGCAAAGCACACAAAACGATGTTGCATGTCATTCTTGAGGGCAAATAGCCTCTTGAGGAAATGTGGAGTACAGAAAATCCTCCTCCCAGTTTCTTCTTTCCTTTTGCCAGGTTCTCTCAATGCTCTAATCCTGAATTCCTTGTCAGGAGAGCCTGGACTAGAAGACATCCCTGCTTTTATTCACCCTTACTTGTAATGATTTGTTTTTTAAATGTCCAGGTGTGTGTGATTTGGCTGGGATAGAGTTATTTTCTTCACAGTAGCTGGTATGAGACTATTTTTTGGAACTGTGCTGAACACAAAGTTGACAATGGAGAGATATTTTTGTTATTGCTGAGCAGGGCTTACACAGAGCCACCACACTGCTTTTTTGTAGTGCCATGCTGGCAAGGAAGTTGGGAGTATGCAAGAGGCTGGGAGGAGACACAGACAGACAGGTGGCCCAAACTGAGCAAAAGGATATTCCATACTATACAACATCATTACCTGTATATATGGTAGAGGGAAGAAGGAGGAAGTGGGGACATTTGGAGTGATGGTGCTTGTCTTCCCAAGAAACCCTTTCATGTGATGGGGCCCTGCTTTCCTGGAGATGGCTGAACACCTGTCAGCCCATGGGAAACAGCAAATTAATTCCTTGTTTTGTTTTGCTTATGTGCATGTCTTTTACTGTCCTTATTTGTCTCTCAACCCACAATTTTTCTACCTTTTACCCTTTCAAATCTCTCCCCAGTCCTGCCTAGTGGGGGAGGTGAGCAAGCAACTGTGTGGGGCTTGGCTGATGGGTAGGGTGAAACCATGACAGCAGGTTAAGCTGCTGGAACCACAATGTGCTTTACTGCTCCCATTTCTGCGTCTGTTGGGGTTTAATTAATGCTGTGTTTACATTTCCTTCTCTTCAGGGTAACTATGTCCTTCACCCACTGCACCCGCAGTCTCTGTCTGTCTCTTGTGGTTTAATTTGAAAATGTAATATATCAAGAGAGAAAATAATCTCTCTTTAGAGGTTTAGAATTAGACTCCTCTTACATTTTATGAGTTTATTCCATTTCAGCTTTCCAACAGAATTCAAATCAGTGAAGCTTGCATGGATTTTAAAACATTCACCCTAAGCTATGGTTTGATATGAATAATTAAAAAATATAGTTTTGTTACATAAATGTCCCTGTTATAAATGCATAGTTTTGTTTTAATTTTGGGAGACTAATATTTAAAATATGACAGAAAATGGACATACGTACAGGCTGAAACAAAAACTCAATAAGGATTCTTCAAGTGACATGATCCAGTCTTATTGACATTTACATCAGTTCTCAAGCCTGTGACAGAGAAGGAGAAATGTTAAGCTTTTCTGCTTGCCTGATTTCTGAAACATTTAGTAGATGGATGTATATTAGTCTTATATTAAGTACTAAGCCTCTGGAGTAATACTAAATCCATGTAGGATTATTTTGCTACTCTTTGTACTCACTGGCTCAGAACAGAAAACTCACTTGGAAATTCAGTGGCATCAGGTTTTCATCCGAGCTGCAACCACAAGCTAAGGTGACAGCTGCTTAATACTTTTCTGACAGGAATAGGGATTTCTTTCCCTTCAATTGACAAATGATGATAAATAAAACATTGAAGGGTGTACTGAAAATCAAATAGTAAAAAAAATCACAAGACATCTGTGTTATTTCTTTGCTGTGGAAGAGTAACAGTAGAGATGTTTCTATTTTTAGAGAACTGCTAAATTAAGCTGATTTCTCTTTTACATCTATTATCTTCCTGTTGTCAGTGTCAAGCGCACCTGTGAAAAAGACTGAAAAGCCCATGAGCAAAGTCAAAATAAGAATTGCCAGTTTATAAAAAATTTGAGATTTGCTTTGTGATTTGAGATGGAAAAATAACTCTTAAAACATATCAAGCATAAATCCTTTCCAAACCCATTGTGTTTCATAATTTTTGGTTCATTACCTGTCAAAGCACTATCGCATAGGAAAAAAGGTTCTTATTTCATAAATTCTTTGATATTATTACACTTTCAGAAAGACACCCTTCTAGCTGAAGGATGTAGGATGGCATGTTTCAGATTACAAGAAAAACAAACTGAAGTGCAATTTCAACTCAGTTGCAAATAGATTTAGAATGAAGCAAAGCGAAAGCACAGATTTTATTGTAAGCACTTAGAAAAATCCTATTGATAGTTTTTCATCAATACAAATGTAGCTTGTATTATAAAAACAAGAATGTATCTTGCTTTTTCTTAAAAGGCTGCTTTTTAGTATATTTTTATTTTTTAGTATATTTTTTATTTACTCAGTTTGATTACTAAACAGTAACAAGAGCTAAAGGGTTAGGATACTTTATATCTACCTAAGGGTAGATAAAACTAGAGAAAACTTAGGGGTTCTCAGTACAGGGTGTTCCTGCTGGGTTTTCAACTTCTCCTGGACTGTCTGAATTACTACTGAGATGACAGAAGTGCGTAAAAGCACATAAAACAAATGCCTAATTTCTATTGTAGACTGAGTGTGAGGAGAAGGAGTCGGGAACGTAAAGAGCCAAGAATCAGTAATCTTGAGCTGTGGGAAAAGTGACAAACACTTTGATATTTAAATAAAATAAGGGGTTTTAATATGAAGAACAAGAAGAAAAAGTGCCCTTTTGTAACACATCTCAAGTACAGTTCCTAAAGCATCATTCATGTGATTCAGAGAAACACTTCTGCAAATGTTCAAGTTCACCAAACTGAGGAATGTAAATGAGTCCATCTCTGTCTGAATGTTTCCTAAACTGAACATGGGCCTTACTGAAAGAGGCTGCAGGTTTTGTCTTGATGGTTCTTTCTCACCCTTGCAATAAACTTTCATGCAAATTTAAGCTTGCCGTGTTACATCTCTACATCTCTAAAAGCCAAGCTTGGTTCACTCAGTGAAGATGTGAATCTAAGTCTTCTAAGAAATTTCTTTGTATTTGGGCTTCCTTGTTCTTTTAGTTGATTTTTTTTCTATGGTTTTGTTCTGAGTATCATTATTACAAAGGTCAGAAACTGTTGCCAAGCCCATAGTTATGTTATCGCAAAGGCATTATTTGATGTTTTAACTTACTTTCTTTTAAGAAGAAAAACATTTGGGAAATGACACTACTACCCTCTCTGCACTTGTGTGTGCAATTATTACTGAGCAAAGAAAAAAAACCTGAAAGCATCTGACTAGCTATGATATTCCTGAGCTTCCATGCCATTTAGCTTTAAAAAAATAAAACTGTTCTTTATTTCTTATTTTTCACCAAAGATCACTCAGATAAAGGACATAAGTAAACCATATGTATCCCTTCACTGCAAAAGTGGCATATTTTTTGCAATGAAAAGGTTAAGTTATATTCATTATATTAATTACAAACTGTTTCAGAGAGAAATGTCAGTCTTTATTTAGTACACACAGTCAAAGTAAACCCTGTGGTGGTTATAGCTCTGACCTCAAACCATCAGGGCAAGGTAAAACAAGAGTGTCTTCTCTCCACAAGGATTTCACATTGAGAGGTATAAAACCCTCTGGTTTTTTTTCACCAAGAAAATAAAGAAGCATTAGTAGCTTTTCTATGTAGCAGAAGGGTGCATACCTCCACCTGTTAGAGCTTGTTAGCTGTACCAATCTAGAGAGAAAGTACTCTATTCAAAAGTGAAGAAAAATAATGCTGTCATTTCTGCCTAGTAGGGACTGTTTCTGTTCTCCAGCCTGACAGAGTAAAAGCAGTCACTTTCCAAGACTGAACCAAAAAATTCTTACTTTGAAATTTAAATATACAGATGAGAGGCAAAAAAATTCCACAAGCAAATACTGCACCGAATCTTCAGAACTAGCTGAGTAGTAGTAAAATTAAATGCACATACCTACTTTCAAATTTCCTGTGTCTGCCCTGGATTATGCAGTTTTGCTGATAGTTGAATTTTAGTTCCCTTGAACCTTCACCTCTTCTAAGTATAAATCAGCAATGTCAGGATTCTCTGCTGGTGTTAGCAACATTCACCCTAATTTAGGTAAGATTTGCATGAAGACATCCACTCTCATCTGTATCAATGAGCCAGTTCAGAGTGAAACTAATCAATGTGGTTCTTAAAACTTTAATTTTTTTTTCTGCAGTAGTCAGGTTCTTGGAAATATTAAGTCTGTGGGCCAGTATTGACAAAAAACTCTTAGCATCTGAAGTACGATTTTACAGTTCAAGTGCTACTTAGATTACAAAATGATGCAGCTGCAATTTTCTCTATCAGTGCACAAATCAGCTTATAAAAATGCTGTGCACAAAACCTTAGGTCTGTTGAAACCCAAGTTGTGTAACTCCACTGATAAATTCTGTAGGCTGGTTTAAAGTTCAGTCAGAGTAAGCATCCTAAACTGGATTTGAAGACATTCCAATTTAGGGGCTAATAGCTAGAATATTATATATATGTTGATCTTTCCTACATAAGTAGACTTTGTAAGCTAATTTTTTGAAGACTGATACTTTCAAAAAGATTAGCAAATCTAAGGCAACAGAAGAGTTCAACATATCAGTCCAGGAATTCATTCTATAGGAAGGAGAGTCTTCTGTGATCACTGCCCATGTGCACACTTGTTTTTCCCAATAGCACAAGGTATCTTTCCTCTGGGTAAAACCATGCTGTCTTGCACAAGGAGGAAGAGCCATGCAGGCAGCCCCTGCAACTGCTGATTCCTGGCAGGGAACCTTCACTTAAATGGACCACAGTGCTTGTCAGATGGTGCAGGGCCATGAACAATCAGCTTGTAAACCTCCCTTTAACTCCTCTGGCAAATATCCTTCATAGTGTGGAGTTATCCTGTGCCAGAGGGCCCTCCTTCCTTTATTTAGATGACAAGATGAAGAAAAATGTTTTTCTAGAACTTTGCCTGATCTATATAGATAATCTAGATAATATATTATATAATATAGAAATTGCCTGATCTAGTTGAAATTTAAATAACACATGAACTGATTCCCTTTATAACTTTAAGTTTTTAAATATTATTTGTATCCAGGATTGACAGACAATGGCTTCTGGTCATCAACTACTTCCCTCTACAAATAATTGCCTCACACAGCTGTTGTGAGAGCCAGAGGAAAAAGTGTATTCAATCATTTCCCTTCTGACCTCAAATTCCAGGAAACAAATTTATCAGTTTATTGGCACAAGGCATTCATGGTAGACAATATGACAGATTCCTAACAGAGAATCCCTCAGTCTTCAGAGACTTGGTGGTCTTACGCTGAATCTGTGTGCTCCAACTAGCATTTTACAGAAAACAAATGCATACAAAAATGTACATGTACATATACAAACATATGTGTATATATATATTCTGTTTGAAATCTCTACTTTCTATCTTTTCATCTCTGTTTTCTGTGAAGCTCTCTTCAAGTGTTTCCTCTCCTGATCAGTCCACAGAGGAATTGAGGTAGAGTTGCTGCATGCTCTTGAAGATTATCTTTAGAGATAAAAAATTAAAAAAAAAGAAGAAAGAAAAGAAAATAACCTCAAATGATGTTTTTTTCTCATACTTGCACTAAGGATTTGACAGTCTGTATCTGTTGATCGATTTAGCTTTATGTCCATAAACAAGACAGGCCATGAAGTTTTGCAGGTGTACCTGAAAGGATAATTTGGTGTGGTATTTGGGAAATGTTTTGAGCAAACAATGTAGAGTAATTCTAACAGCCATATAACATACTGGGGCCAGAAACTGGAAGCAATGTTTGTCAGGGTATATCAAATAACTTGGTTGAGCATGGTAAGCTGTCTTCAGCTTATGGGCCTTTTTCCACTGCTTCCACTAGCTGATCTCAGTAGATTCAAAATATTTTTCTATCTCCTGTATAAATAGATGTGTCCCAAAAGGCCTATCCTGGATCCATAACAAGTGGTGATATGTAAAAACACAGGATGAATTATTGTTCTTCCTATTAATTAAGATCTATACAAATAGGCAAAACTCTTTCCACAGCAGTAGTACTAAGTGGAAGGATTTGGGTATCAGTGACCTTTCCTGCCTGGTCATTGCTACAGCTATGGATTTGTCACCCACAGAAATCTAAGTGTCTATTTTCGGGCGAGTTGGAAAGCATTTACTGTACTGGGCAGATTGCCAGTGACTGCAGTATTTGCATATGCAGTCACTTCCATAGTAAATGTGGGTGTTAGATTCCACAAGCTGATTCCAGCCTGTTTTAAACATCCTGTTGATTCAGATCCTGATTTCCTGGAGGTGAATAATTGCATGGAATCTGGAATCTGTCAGAATCTGAGCTAGTTCACTAAAACATAATTGACCCCTTTCACACTTGGATCACTCAGCTGCTACTTTTAAATGACCAGGTCACCTTTTGTGTGGAAATGAATTGGCACAGAATAGGATCAAATTCATTGTTTTACCCATATCCTTCTCCTTCCACCTTTGTGTGTCAAAGCCTACAGTCAGTTTTACATGATCATAAGGACTCAGAATAAAAATTATTTTGTCTTCTGGTCCTGCTGCAGTACTTGCTCAGCACATATCATTCAGCCCTTACTGGCAGACCATGGAATGGTCTCCTGCTCTCCCTCCAGGTGCCTTCTGCAATGTTCTGGCAGTGAACTCCTGCAGATTGTGTGTTCTCCAGACTCTCACGTCAGTTTGCAGTAATTCTCACATCAGTGCTAGTGAAAACAGTCTTGGCTGAAAAATACGAGACCAGGGGCTCTGTAGGAGCTAAACTGACGTGCACTGTGCAGCTTTCTTGCATATCTTACTCTCTGCTCCCCAAAAGGGTAAGAGGAGCTAGATATACAGAAAGAACGAGCCTTGTTTCCTGTCAAACCATACACCTTACTGGAAGGCTTTGATACAAAAATGAGCTGCTGGAGGCACTTTGGTATGACTGGAACTGATATTGCATTCAGCCGTTCTCCTGTACTTCTTGTCAGTACCCACTGGAAACAGGTGACTGCACATATTTCAGGAGGAGAGGTGTGCCTGGGCTGACAAAGGACTGGGAGGCAGAAATGTATGCAATCCAGGCAGTGGGAAAAGTGAGCTCATTGCCTAGCACTTTGGACGATGCTTCCTTTCCAGCTTGGTCTGAAAGGACTGGTGGTTGGGACCCATCTCAGGTCATCTCCATGAGAAGTTTTGCACTGTCACAACTCTTTTCTTTGTCTGTCAATACTGCTTATTGTCACATTTCAGAATGTGAACCCTGAATGGTACTACTGAGCTATATATGAGCTGTATTTTTCAGGAGTGATGCTCAGTTGCTCATGTATATGGTCACGTATTGACCATATACAACGTATGGTTTGTGGTTCTCTGCTAAAGTTTCTTCATTTTTTTAACCAATTGCCATCACCATTCAATAGTATTCAAGCAGCAGTCATGTGGTACCCTGGCTGATTCTGCCTTTTAATTACAATCAGATCATCTGTGGAGGCCCCATGGCTTGACCAGGATGCTTTTCTCTCAGGAGCAGTCCTGTAGGTCTGGTACTCATGCGGCTCACAGTGAAGTGGGGTAGCTCTCAGTGTTGTATGCACAGCAACTCGTAGCTCTTTGCTTCATAGATAGAAGCCAGACCATTGTTTCCAAGCTTGTGCAAAAGCACTTTGTTCACATATGGAAAGAACTGAAAATTGGCTTCTATGCAAAAGCTCACAGCTCATATTGAGAATCAATAACTGCAGCTGTGCTGCTCGTGGCTGGCACAGGGCACAATATGGACTTGCAAGCATCTGAACAATGCAGAGCTCATCTAGCCAAATGCACAGTGCACAGGTAAAAGGAACCTCAGAAACAGCAGACTACAGGAGAAGATATGACCTAGTTTTAAAAGCAGCATCATATATGCACAGAAAGGAGAAGCAAAGAGCTGACATAACTATTACTTTCTCCGTGATTAACACTTTTTTCTTGACTTCTCCTCAGCTTGGCAATTTGATACCAGTTAGAGGTATGACTGGTAGCATACAAGAAGTAGAGATTATAAAATGGGAAACAAAGGAAAAGGATTTCTAAGAAAAACTCCACCTTTAATCCAGTATCCTTGTCACCACCTGAGCTATCACACTAATACAAAGAGCTATAATAGGAAGAGCACACTGAAATCACATCTGCTTAATTCCTCTTAATATCCTCAAGTACAGGTGAGACAGGAAGTCAAAGTTCATCTTTTCAGCTGAACCTGACTGCAAGTGCCATGGTATTCAGAATTTAGTCTTCTCTCCAATCCTCCCTGCACTTAAATGCATAAATAAGAGAGAAATTGGATTCTGTCCTTGTCTTACATACTCTTTTTGCTTGGAGAAGTATATAAATGCTCCAAATATAGTCAAATGTATGCTGATACATTATTATAATGAATGCTACCTATGAAATAATCACAGGCAAAAGTCAAACATTCTGCAGCTGGTTTGTGTGGGGGAGCCAGTCCAGGTCTCACAGGCTGACCACACCTTGATGTATCAGCCACTCCTCCCACTTCTGTATCACCCTCAAACTCTTTGAGACTGCAGTCTGTCCCTTCACCCAGGTCATGGAGGAATAAATTGAACAAGACAGTAGCCAGAACGGGCCCCTGTGGAACAGCCCTAGCAACAGGCTGCCAGCTAGACTCTGCTCCAAGGCAATTTTGATGACTGTTATACTTCAGTAAGATACATATAACAGTAGAGGACTAGGAGACAGTTCTTTGGAGACAAAATTTGGGCTGTTAGGAGCCCTAGAGATCTTTAAGTGATTTCCACAAAATGAATTAATGAAATGTTTTAATTATTAATAAAATTTAATTATTAATTAATTGTTTAATTATTAATTACTGAAATATTACCACATTCCTGAACTTTCAGTGTGTAACTTGGCAAGAGATACATAGAAAAATGATATAGATGCACTTAAGAATAAAGGAAATGTTTGGTGCAGATGGTGCCATCAGGAAAATACGCTTTGACCTAAACTAAAATCGGGCAATGTTTCTGTTACTGAAAATTAATGTTATTGTTTTTAAACTAAAAATTAGAGCAAACTGGCACAGAAAAGTTCAGGATGACATGTATTTAGTGGTGGGAATGTTATTAAATGCTCTGCAGTCTTAGTAAAAAGGACAGGAAAAGGTGTTAATAAAGCCCAGGAAGGAACCAGACAAACAGTTGCTACGTGTGAAGCGTGTGAATCACATCACATAAAAGAGTGAGCCACAAAAAACCACAGATACATAAAAAAGGCCGGTTAAATGAAAAGTGTAAAAATGCTGAGGCTGATTGCCCTGGTTTTCAGCTGGGAATCTGACCTAATTCAGGAATCTGAGAAGTCTGATGACAGAAAGTGACTGTTAGGAATGGTATGGCCAAGGCACATGCTGATACAGCCCTGCCAAAACGGGCCATGCTGCTTCAGGATCATTACTGTTGTATTACATGGAAACTTTGTGTCACATCCAGTAAACAATTCAGCTGCATCAACACAAGACAGAATTCCCACGGGTTGAAGGCTGTGACTGGAAGACTGCACCATCAATCACATAACGAGGATGGTAAATGTGGCAGTGAAGTACTTGGGATAGAAAAATTAGCTGTGAGAGCAAACAATACAGAAATAACAAAACCTTTCAAGTACCCCTAACCAAACTAGGAAAATACATTCTGGCAATGTGTGTCTTCAGGCACATCAAATGTGATTCCTTGTGGAAATCAGCTGTTCAAGACCCAGTGAGGAGCTCCTCCTAAGATGAGGATTAGCAACTTTTGGCTCAGGCCTTTGCCGTGCTGTATCTCCACAGCTGCAGGAGCACTCACCTGAGGTCTCCTCCTTCCCAACTGAGACACCGAGTGTGTAGCCTATAAACTGTTGCAAATAAATTTTCAGTTTCAACTGCTTAATTGAGAATTGTTAGCAAATGACAAGCTTGAAACCTGAGGGCTTGAAACCATGAGGGCTTCCCTATTGAAAGGTTTTGGTTCTCTTTTTCACTCTCCTGTAATGCATAGATCATGAAGAAGAATTGCCACTGGAAGCTCCTTTGCTGGCAGACACCTGACACTTTGGCAGTGGCTGAGATGTGATCCCAGCCACCACAGCAGCCCCCTTCTCTTCTGGAACCCCAAGGATGCCCTCGGCTGCCTGGGAGTAAAGACAGGATGGGTCTTTTGAAAATCCAGCCTGCTCCCTAGCTCACAGTGAAGAAACATCAGTACCAACTACTTTCTCACTTCTCTTTCTGAGGACATTGGGGGTTATCTATTTTCTACTATTACTTAGCTCCCAGCTCTGCTTTGCTTTACTTAGCTCTCCCATTGCTCATGCTTGCTCATGAGAAGTTCAGGGGCTCAGAGCCACCACGGGGTTTTCCCATAGCACTGCCAGGACTAGGTTCTTCCCATCCCTGCTGAAATCCCCTGGAACCTGGGCCCACTTTCTGCATTTGCACATGGCACACAGCCAACACCTCGATGTGGCATCCCCTTGGCAGTGGAGAGGCCTGGTGGGACATGTGAGATGAAGTCACCTGTGCTTGTGACAGTCACTGAGCACTACAGCCTGCAGGGGGTTTTAATGTGGTTTGGCAAGCAAATGAAGAAAAATGCCAGTGTTTGGAAGCTCTTTCAGGGAACTGAAGGAAACAGACCTGAGTCCTTTTTATTTTAACATCTCAGAAAGACTTTTATAAGAGCCTAAAGGCAATGTACATTTCAGGAGAGCAACTTTAGTTTCCTTTCTTCTTCTCTGTGTGTTTCTCTGTTTTACATTGCCTATTGTCATACAAATATACAAAAAAAGAGAGAAAGAAGAGGAAAGGAGTTTTAACCTTTAAAATAAATCCATTTTCTTGAGGATTGTGGTTTAATATAGGTTGTGCAAAAGAGCCTGGAAAAGCAAAATAAGTTCTCAGAATCCCTTCTAGCCACAACCATCCATCCATCCATGCAGATGAGCAAACCATAGTGGCAACATACTAAAGATAAGAGTGCAGTGACAAAAGACGTTTCACCACACGATGTGGGGAAAGATTTTTACAAGTTAGGCCTAGCTGCTCAGTGTAGGTTCCTCTTTCCATTCTCTGAAATTCTTTAAAATAAATTGCACACACAAAAAAAACAACTTTCAAAAGCAGTTTCCTGTTTAGCCCTCCCTTCACTCCCACACCATCTCTATAGATGCTTCTTAGGTGTACTATAAACTACATGTAAAAGTTACTTGTGTTTATACAGTGTGGGTTGATCATTTTTAGAGCATTCTATTACAGCATAATGTAAACTAAGCTACTCAAAACCCTCAAGGCTTGTAATTTAGTTTTTTTTTTTTATCTGTTTCTTTAATGAAAAAGAAATCTATCCCTTTTTTTTACCAAGACCAGTAGAAGACCTAGAAATTCACCAGCTCAAACTTATCCTTTCTCTTTAAAGGTTATAAAATCACAACAGGAAATATTTTGAAATGGTGACACTTATCACAAGACAGAGTACTTTTTAGACTGAACAAGTGCTTGTATTAGTCCACTATTTTTAGATCACATCACATGCCAACTCATTGCCATTTGTATTAGTAGTTTTTTTAGCAGTTTTTTCTGTTTGGTTTTTTTCCCCCTTTTCTTTACACACCTGATGCAAAACAATATGTGAAAAAAATATGCTGATTTTGCCTTAAGTCCTTAGAAGGCATCCAAATATTTTAAGAACCGGTCCTTAGTAGTGGCATTTCTGACTATTTTTTGCAAAAGCAAAAGCAAATGCAAATTTGTTTCCTGCTGCCAAAACTGTCAATGAGAGCGTAGCCACAATACTTTGACCAGTATGTCAGTGCCATGGTATCCAAAGCAACATGACTTTAGATTAGATTTTAGACTAGGTTAGAGTAAGGAGCAGCCTTATTGAACACGCCTGTGTAAAAGGATCTGGCACTCCAAAACCACTTCTAAAGTGCTGGGATGAAATGGACTGAAGGCAACACTCACAGTAAACTTCCTCATTATTGCTCCTGCAGAAAGCCATGTCAATGAGGTGAAAATGTTAATGACTTCTTTGTATCTCTATGTGAAAAAGCCTCCTTGCAATTACAAGAGGTAGATGATTAAGAATCAGGTCTCTTCTGAGGGTTGACTGGATTGACAGGAGTTGACAAGACTGTAGGTGTGTTCTGGAGGTTGATAAGCAGAACATCTTCAATTCCAGTTCTCTCTCACTTGTTCAATGTCTTCTGAAAAATCCCTTTCCTACTCTGATATAGTTTTTTTGTTTAAATAATACTAATATTTTTTGCATAACTCAGTTATCTTGCTGCTGATGGTTCAAGGAATATTAGTGTCTTGCTTTGTAAATGCTACAAGAGTTATAAGGAGAACATTTTAAGTGGCTTTTGAAATTGAGCACTTCCTTGAACTTTAACTGATGATATAATGAAACTTCCTAAATCAATTATCAAAATCTAAACTATATTTCTTTAGAGGTAGTGGATATTTTTTTCTGCATGAATTATAATAATGTAATAGTATCCTAAGAGGAAAAATCTCCACAAACTGCAGGGTACTGTAAGATTCTGTGGTTCTCAAATGACTGAATACCTCATATTACAGAATCGGTGTATTATTTTGTATACTGGACTTCTGATGTCTCGATCTTGTTACTAGTGAAGCAACAGCTGAAAACCAGGAAAAAGACTTCCTTTAGAAACTGGGTGTAAAAAGAGATTGTGGTTAGATTTGCTCAATCACAAAAAAAAATAAAAAGAAAAAAAGAAAAAAGACACAGGAGAACAGCAAGTACCTAGTTGAGTTAAAACAGAATTTAAATTTACAGAGAGAGCCCAGTGCCCAGTGCACCACCATCCGCACCTACTCTGCCTTGGGTTGTAGAAACCTAAGTTTCTGCACCTGACTGCCACAGAGTTTCCATGGCTAGATCTGAGGTCACCTCCTCAGCTCATAAATTGGCATTTTACCATGAGATACAGAAAACCTGGACACTGAGCAGCAAGAAAACTAGACAGAAGCACCTTAGTCTCTGAGAAAGCTTCAGTTTTTGACACTTTGTGGAGGGTTTCAAGGAGAACTCTAGACACAACCATGTATTATGAAATTTATTACCTGAAATTTCTGCTGCAGTGAGATGTTTGCATCTGTCTTATCTCATAAAACCCACAAGTATGAAAGCCAGCAACAAGAGTTCTAGTCACACTTCCTAAATATTGCACAGTGGGGAAGTGGGAGATATGAATTTATTTCTCTCTTCAGAGTGATGGGATTTAAATCTACACCCCCCCCCCAAAAAAAAAAAAAAAAAGGAATAGGATTTTCTATTAGTTACTTCACAGAAAATATATAAATTACATTGAAATAGGAGATGCATTTTGGATGTCTTTTCCTCTCAAGTACTAAACAAACATTACAGCTTGTTTTTCTCACCCATGGAGTTTATATCCCAGTGGTACCATGCAACCTGGAACAAATTCAGCTGCAGGAGTAAAGACAAGTTGTAGATAAATAACATTATGATTAGTGCATTTGTGCAAGAATGTTTGGTCCCAGTCAGGCCAGGTAAGCATCCATAGTCTTTAGGGAGTGTCCTAAGTATCCACAGGACTAAAGGGCATGGCATTGGCATCTTGTTTCTTTCTGCATCCCTTGGAGGATGTACTCTAATCAGTGTTTTGGCAATTTATGGTATGCTGGGTCCTCAAACTGATGCAGCGCAAGGAACAGTTTTCCCCCCACTCAATAACTGTGGCTAATTTCAGGCCTTCAGCCTGAGCTGGGTATTAGGATGTATGGACTTCTGAGGACCTAGTGACTGGGGTTCATAGTTTTGATTATGGCATCTTTAGCAGAAGCTGAGCAGCAGACCTCAAGCTGAGACCTCAGTCTCAAGTTTTAGCACTTAATGACAATAAAATAATATTTAGGCTCCTAAAGCCTTTTTCAATGCTTGCATAAAGGCAAGAAATTTGAAATTCCACCTGTAGTGAAAGTCTTCTCCTTCAGTGTAGGGTTGGAGTGGATCCCAGTCAGGCATATAAACATGCTTGAGGCCTGATGCTAGGCATATAATGTGAGTCAGAAATGCACATTTGCTTTGCTCTGCCTCCTGGGATTATGCCCCTTTTGCAGAAGGATCTCTTATTCTCCTAGCTAAATCACCCACTGGTGAGCATAGTCCTGCACAGGATGGATGGTCTTCATCCTCTATTGTAAGAATCAGTGGCAGTCAAATAAAAATACTTGTCTTTCCTGCTTTCATTGCAGTCCAAATTGCTTTTCTCTAGCTCAAGAACCTTGCAGGTCTTGCAAAATGTACTGCTACTCAATCAGTCTTCCAGATCATAAAGTTAACACGTCTTGCTAAAATCTTTGAGAACAGATATCCTGTCCCAGCAGACTAGGAAAGACATCCAGCACAGAAAAGCTATCTGGCTCAACTCCACATTTTTGCACCATTCTCCCAAGCAGATACAAAGTATTTGTGGAAGTGCGAGAGGGTGAGTTTGGTAGATGGGTGTGATGCTTTCGCTGCAAATCATCTGGCTGAGTGTTCATGTATCTTTTCCCCCTGTGACAGACTGGGGTGAAGTAGGGCTGTTTCTTGTTGAACAAAAGTTCCTGATTTTGTTGTTCGGATGGATGATCTCATGATGGTGAGCTTCAGCTTACAGGGTTATAGGTGTCTACTTGCTCTACGTCTTGCTAAGACCCTTTACACATTTCTCTTTTCTGGCTGGAATGGGAGAAGAACAGTATAAAGATCCCAAAATTGCACTGACTACATCTTCCTGCCAAGGGGGGAAATTGCACAGGGAAATAATTAGGAAGCCAAGCAAGAGGGAAGGACTCTGGTGAGAATGAAAGCTGTGCTCATTGAGCTACAAGGCTCAGGTTGGCCTCAGAGCAGAGACCAACCAATGCTTTTTTAACAGAACAAGGCTCACAGGACATACATGGAGGAGATTACACACACCTTCTTGTGCCAGCACGAGACCTCAGCTATCTCTTGTGACATCCTGTCATTGCTGCCATGACTAACTCCTATCAGTGAGTATGTGGGTACATCACTGTGAAGGACAAGGTTTGAGGAAAGCAGCAGATGATCAGTCATTTTCAGTGTTGTGTGGTGACAATATGATCCTATCTGTGATGCAGGCTGTCAAAATAAAACTCTGTCAGAAGGGTGAATGAGAAGACAATAATATTTTCAGTGGTAAGAGACTGACACCACCTCTCCCCCCACTGCTAGTAAACTGTTGCCTACTCTTCAACTCTATCTTGCTGTTCTGATGAAAAGCTACCCTAAAGTTTGCTTGGCTTTCATAATCCTAGCTGGAAGGATGCACAGATTGACTTATTCATAGACTATAAATGAAGAAGAAAAGCACACATAGAGATTCTCTATTAAAGAGTTAAGAGGAAGGGAGGAGAAATAAGGAAGTAGTGGTTGAAACAATCTGCTTTTAAGCAAAGAAAAAAGTTAAGAAATACTTGATAACATTTGAAACGGTGTATAAACAACACAGAAGAGCCCCAAACTAGGTGTTTTCTTTCTTTTTGTCCTGGGGATGTGGGTGTTCATAACTAGTGGAAACTGCAACGAGAACTTCAGAAATGAAAACACTACACTTTTAGCCAAAACAACAAGCAGTTTTCTCACCCACCCAAACCGAAACATGAAGTGAAGGGATTACTTCTAATAAAGAGAAGAGAGGTTGGTTTCCAAACCCTTTCAGTGTAGGGTAGCACAATTTTTTTTTAACTAGTTTTATTTGATATTTAATTTGATTTAATTTGAGATTGAGTGGATCAAACGTATATAAAACAGCAAGCACATTAAAACCCTTTGTGGGGTTTGCCACAAAGGGCTCACCAGGACTGTCAGTGTCAAAAAGATAAATACAAACTGATTTGCAAAGAACATTTACATACTATGTAATTCTGATCTGAGAATGCTCTGTTGGCTTTCAAAAAATAGTACCATATTTGGCTGTTTCTCCACTGGGGAAACACTCTTGTTGTTTGTCATGACTGACAGCAGTGATTCAGCAGCAGCACAAACTTTGTAGCCCTAACATATAAAAAAAAAAAATGCATAAGTCATGTTACAGATGTATTCAAAAGTGCTGTTGTTTGCAACTTGTCTTTAGGTAGGGCCTTGCCAAAATATGTGGCATAATTTCTCACCATTGTGGGTTGTTGTGGAAAGGATTTAGGTTAAGGATGGTTTGAGGCTAATTAATTTCATAAGTGAAAGAAATGTGAATGAAATAAATATAAAATAAATAGATAAAATTGAAAACAATCTCTATGTTCAAAAGTATTTAGAAGTTTAATTGCTGCAAGCTTAACTTTCTGCTTCTACATAATGCCATTTAACAGTGTATGAAACAATAAGGCAGTGAGTAATAGTCTGCAAGATATTTATTTACCAGCACTACTGCAAGTTATTTACCTTCAATGCCTTTGATGGTTACACATCAAGAGACTTAAGCTTTGGCTCAGATCTCAGAAAAGGAAATAAGCCCCCGCAGATCTCCACAGCACATTCCTCTGGAAGGAGGAAGAGAGCATTGAGACAATAATGTCCATGCAGAAAGCTCAGCCTGAATCTATTGTCATCCTCCCAGAAGAAGGTAAATGGGCACAGTGACACTGGGCTGCAGAAATGGAAGGTGAGGGCCAGGGCTCTGTGGAGCACAGTGGAGATGACAGAACCTGCACTGAGATGCTGGGCCAGGCAATTCTTTCTATCAGTCAGCAATGAATGCTACTCACAGAAACAGAGTGGGCTGCTTAGACTCAGAATTGGAAGACTCTGGTGTTTCAGTACACTTTCTTATTAGACAAATGAAGTCCATGGGTGAGCATGTAGCCCCATCTGTAGGGGAAAGATGTGATATGGGAGAATCCAGAGGGAAATGTGGTAGTCCTGGGCAACTGTCAGCCAGAACAGGTATCAAACACTTGTTCACTTTATTGTTATCATAGAAGCAAGAATGTAGATAAAACCCAGAGAGCTACTGAGCCCAGCTGCTGTCCATCTTTGTTTGAAAAGGATCTTTGGTCTATATACATGAGTCTATATTTCTTCTCTCTCTCTCAAAAAATGGGAAATGGCTGATAAAGGGTGAAAGTCCTGAGGTTATCTAGGTTTCTGAGCATTGCATAATTTTTTTTGGCTGACTGGATGAAATGGAATCCAGACATTAATTCCACTTAATGTTTTTTAGTTCTTTTCCCTGATTAGTACAACTGCATATGGTTTTCTGTGCATAATGGCCATAATAACTCAGGAGAAGTTAGTAGATGTGTGCATTGGCAATAAGGATAATATTCATTATATATACATTGTAAGTCACAATAAGAAAACAGACTAGTATTTTCTACTGTCCCCATAGCCACTGGATCCACACATGTTGGTGTTATGTCCCCTTATGAGGCAGTGTCACTGTCTCATCCTAACTGTTCTAAAGAACTTTCACCCAACCCTTTTTTCCCTCTGGGCTGAAAACAAGGAAAATGTATCTCAGAATAGAAGACAAAGTATTTCTTGTGGATACAAATATCTTACACCTACAAAAATCCTACACCAAATGCTGCTTGACCTAACATGTGGCAGATCCAGTTTATGAATGAACCATATATCTATCTTCCATTAAAGGAAGTGAAATAATTTAGCATTCAGTTCTTTTGGGCCCATAGCTGGACACCAAAATATCTTTAATATATAAGTATGGCTTTATTTCTAATGCCTGGCACACTTTGAATGTATGGCCAGTTCTTTGTGAACATACTTATTTTATTCAGATTTATTAGAAAAGTTTAAGCTGATGATCCATAGAGGGTTTGAACTTTTTTACTTTGCTAGGACAGGTATGGACAGGGGAGCATTTATGTCTCCCGTAGCATGTTAGTCTGAACAACAAAATTGTTAGCAATGACAAGCTGCAACAGTGAGGTTTTTTTTTCATACTTGAGAAAGTCAAATCTCCAGGTGAACACATGTGCTTTTGAAGATGGCAAAGATTTTCAGTTTTGGGCCCCTTACTGCAAGAAAGACATTGAAGTGCTTGAGAGTGTACAGAGAGGGACAGTGGAGTCTGGAGCACAAGTCTTACTAAGAACAGCTGGGGGTGTTGAGTCTGAAGAGAGGAGGGGACTTTATCACTCTCAACAACCCACTGAAAGGAGGGGGTTGATCTCTAACATCTCTAACATCTGATAGGAAAAAAGGAAATGGCCTCCAGGCTGCACCAGAAGAGGTTTAGATTGAATAATAGGAAAATTCCATCACAGAAAGGGTTGTCAGGCATTAGAACAGGCTGCCCAGGGAAATGGTGGAGTCACCATTCCTGGAGGTATTTAAAAGATGTGTAGATGTGACACTTCAGGACATGGTTCAGCGGTAGACTTGGCAATGGTGGGTTAAGAGTTGGACTCGATGACCTTGAGAGTCTTCTCCAATCTAAATAATTCTATTTCTGACCACCTCTTTTTCCTTCTACACTCATGACTACAGTAATTCCAAGGACAAGTTAGAGCAGAAAAATAAGCACAACCAAAGAAACTGATTTTTCTGTAATCCGACTGATTTCTTTCTCTCTCTGGTCTCCTGCTGCTAACTGGCATAGAAATAGTCTTTCTATATGCCAGTATTCCACATTTAACAAAGTGATTCCCAGGCACTGCTGTGAGAGTTTTCAGTTGGTTTTTGCAGAACTGCAGTGAAAACTAGGAGATGTTGAGAATCCACCGCACTTGGTGTAAACATTTCCAAACCCATGGTAGACCAATCATATTTGTTATTGATATCAATATTGGCTATGATCTCTGCCCCTCTCGTGTGGGGGTAATTATGTACTCAACCCATAAACATTAGCAGAAATAGACATGTGAGTTAAACAAACCTATCCGCCTACTATAACATGTAAAACTGGACCATGTCCTGTTAGTTTCTCAGAGAAGAGCTGTTGGTGGAAAACATTTTATTTAAAAAGCTCAAAAAATTTTCACAAGTATATATGGCGTTAAATGTCAAACATTTAACATGCACTTCACCATAAAAGACCTCAGTAATAAGTTTGTGAGTGTATTTTATCCACCGAGACCAGATCTTAAGATTAGGTATCTGCACTGCTGAGAATTTCTGAGGTTGCAAAAGCCAGACACATAACAGGAAATTTCATTCTTCCTCCTCTTAGAGGTGTTAAAGGTATGTTTATGCCCCAAGGGAAAAGTCAGTGACCAAGAAGAAATTGGGCTGATAAGGAGATGTATGCAATGAGCAAGGCAGTGTTTAGCTTGAGATCTTGATCTTGCTTCTGTTTAACTCACATTCATGTGCTAGCAGCCAACTTCTGTTAGCTGCAATCATGGATAGGTTGCAAACATTTTGACTAACTATGTATTTCTAAAGACCCCAACAGCTCTGATCAGTGCACTGATTTAAACACTGAGGATTTAAACACTGTGTAGCTGAGATCAGCATCTTTATAGAGACGTGTGATTGAGGGGAATGGAAAGTGCCCCTTATGAAAATGTCTTGTCTTTTCCTTCCATGTTGAAATACTCATAATGCCCATTTATCTCAGGAAGGTTACTGTTCTAGCAGCCTGAATAAATAAATGGCTGAAGATCTTGATAGCCAGAATTTCATCAGCCTGGTTGCTTTTTAGCTGCATGATCCTACTATTGAAATGATGGAAGTCAACAAGCTGAAGACAGGAAATCAGCCCAATGGCCAAGAAACTCTACAGGTCATTCTACAGGCTGGAAAATGGACATGTTTAAGCTTGCCCTTCTCCACTTCATTTCTGTTGAAACCAATGCCTTTCCAGCAATTTTCCAAAGACATACTCTACCAGAAAAATTTAGACTTTTTCCTCCTGATTGTTCAATTAATTATGCTATACTCTATGTACAATGCACTGTTCAAACTCTTGTCCCAAATGCTAAACAAACAACTTATTTTTCAGCATTTTTATGGCATCAGTGTTGTAGAATCAGAGTGCTTAGAAACACCTACAAATTTCTTATTTGCAGCCTTTCTATAATATAAATATTATTTAATCCCATATTGCAAAGAGGAAAGTGAGGAATGAAGGCCCTGAGTTGCCCAGGACCTGGTTTCTAAGAGCATTTGGCATTAAATAAAATGTTACTGTTTCAAAGACACATTTATATTGACTGTACCTGGATTTGTGAGTATTCAATACTCTGAAAGTCAGATCCAGATATCTTTTAATAAGCATTTGAAAATGATGAATTCAGAGTTGTTGTGTGTTTCTGAAACCTTAACCCCTTGAAACCAGATTTGAAACAAAGTTTCAAACTCTGTAAAATAAGCATCCCATGGGTGAAAGGATGAAGGCTCCAGTGAAGGCTTAGGTATCTCAGAATGGGATCTACAATAGTCAGAAAAATGATAAAGAACAGTTTGAAGTCAGCACTCTTCACATGCCACACACACAGGTCACCTAGCGCAGATGAAGGATGAGTCTTAAAAACATGAAAAAATGGGGAAAAAAATAGTGAACATACAGAACATACTCTCACAGGGAAAGTACAGGGAGACCTGATCCTTGAACCTCTTTGCCAAAGTTCCTTCTGTTAAAATTCCCTGTTGCCTTTTCTTTCTGGGGCCCAAATATAATTTACCACAATTTTTAAAGATGGTTAATAGAAGAAAAACACTTCTTTTCCCTGTCTGAATGATAAGCAGTGGTTAATTTCAGGAAACAGATGCCTTAAACTGCCCTCCAAGTCTGACCATGGGACTTACTATCTGAGCTGGAGATTGCATTAGCCACAAAGCTTCTGGTTACTGCCTGTCTTTCACATCAGACACGTCCACAAAATTATCAATAAAACAACCCAGGGAAAGATGAAAACACCATGAAGGAGGGCAAGGGTTTCTCTAGTCTAGTGGCAAAGGCAGCCATCAAGTAAGTGCACATGGCCTGGAATCTACTCTTTAGTTTGGCCTTTGGAGTCACCCAGCGATTACTGTGAAGCAGTGTCTTTGAAGACAAGGCTAGAGATAAGGTCTTTAGCCTTCCAGCTGAATTTATTTCAGGTATTTCAGGCTTCTGACTTCTTTTGTCCTCTTTTCCTTGCTGTTCCAGCTTCTACTGGCTAGGTGCAATTCAGCCCAGACCATAGTTCTAGCACACTACCTAGCTATCAAGGGAGGAAGTGGATAAACCTTTATATACTTTCCAAAGACAGAGTTGAATGTGCATACTCTCTCTCCTAGGAGCGTGCTCTAGAGAAGGAGTTATGCTATTTCATACTCCTTGATCTTTTGAAAAGCAAGTACTTGTAAAGAAGACACAGTTACACTGACGTTCTTTAAGCATTCTCCTTGGTGGCACCAGACCAGCTCTCTCAGTCCTGTCAAAATCTGTTTCTTCTATAATTGCTAATGGATGTCTTCTCTATATTTGTCTCTAAGTATCTAAAGTACTGCTATCTCATGTTATAAGAAGCAACAGCTATGGTATAATTCCCCAGTAGTCAGAGGCTGCATCAGAATTTTCCCTGTTTGGAGGTGAAGCTCTGAAATTCCATCCCAGCTCCATTTCAGGCATTTCACGTGTATCCTTTTTTTAAGAAGGTGACTTTTTCTCAGCATCACAAAAGCTTTTCTCAGCATCTACTTTCAGGTAGAATCAGTGGCAGAATCATTCTTTCCAGAACATTACTCAGTCACTAAAATCACAAGGCTGCTTTGCTTTTTCCTGTAGTTCTACATCTCAGTCAGCAAGTGTCCTCCAGCAGCAAGTAGACGAGAGATGAACAATGAGACAGGATATGGTCTCCCACTAAACAGGTTGTTCACTGATTTTTTTGTGCTGCAGTATTATTCTGTAATATTTACCCTTAGGACTCTGAGGAATATATACCACCTGCACAAGTGAGATTTTACTACATGTAAAGTATGTCAATATTAGTAAATTTAACACTGTCAGAACAGTGCTCAGACCATGAAATTCAATTTCTTAGGCTGTTACAGTTCTGGCATGGTTTTGTTTCAAAATACGCTCCCTCAAAAAACTCTGACCCACAATCAACTTCTTGATTTAGTTCAGGAGATATGACAGACAAAAGACCACCCCAGAAAAAGAGGTTTCTATGCAGCCATGATTTTACAGAAGCTGAAAACAGTTATTAGAAGTGTGTCAAATATGCTAAAGATCAGGATATGACTGGTCCCAGCAAATGAAGTGGAAAGTTACTACTGAGTAAAAACATTTTCTGTGTAGTCCACTGGAGGGTGCAGACACACCCATGCTACCTCCAAGATTTACTTCTATGTTTCTGAGACCTGGATATTTCAGGGGTTTGTTCAAAGGATCTGGGGGAAAGAGCTAAAAGAATCACACTTTGCTGTCCTCTACAAATCCCCTTTCATAAGCAGCAGCCTATGAAAGTAACCCAAATTCTGTCCTCTTCCTGTTTACTGCTGTCCAGATCCCACCCTCTGTCCTCATCTACCCTGATTTGTACTATCAATTTTTCTTTTTTTCTTTGTCTCATCCTCACCATTTCAGTGCTTACTTATCCACAGTTCCCTACCCTATCTCTCACCACTGCCTGTGTTCCAGTGTGATTTCCCTTTGATCCCTGCAGGGCTTAACTCTCCCGAGGTGAAGTGACAAAACTACAAAAGAGGGTTATTCCCACAGCTTTTAACTGCTGAACCACTGTAGCACTAAAGTGGGGTCCATTCAGTGTATCCAGGATTCTGGGAGAATGGGATTTCTACTGGGCATGATTTAGAGAGTCTCAAGGACCAATCATGTTTTTTAGAAATGGTGGGTGCAGGGAAGAAAGGAAAAGTCTTAACAAGATTATTTCTGTCTTTGTGCATACTCACCTGCTCAAAGCTTGTGCTCCTAAATATTCCCTTATTGCCTCAGCAATTGCCTCATACAGCTAAACTCTGCATGCAACATCCTGCCAAAGAAAATGCAAAACTTTTCATCTTAAATGTTGACCAGACTTACAGGCAGCTCCCTAAGGAATTTGTCTCGCCATCCCACGGCTGATGTTTCCGTGCTGCAGCAGATCAGATTTCCTCTACGACTAAGATCTGCAGAAAGGAACAAACAAGAAATCTTTTATGAATTTAAAAAAAGAAAAAGGGGAAAAAAAGAAAAAAGAACATATCTAAAGATAATTACAAACAGTGACACAGTGACAAGTACTGATAACATTTTCTATTTTATTTCACAGCCTTAAATATGTGGTTCACTAGCTTTAATACATACCTGTGCGGGACTACTACAGCTTTAGAGTATAGATGTCTGAAGATGAAGAGAAGATAAGAGAGCACATCTTGTTGGTTTGCTATTTTCCCTTCTCATTTCACCTTCAGCAAGTGTGAATCAGGTGCAGTGTATCTCACTGTAAGTAGCCCTAGCTGCTTCATCATGACCATAGCAAGGTGTAATTTCTGTTCTTATTTCGAGATTTAGTCAGCAGCTGGGAGAACAAGGATTTTCAATTCACCAGCTGCTGAGCCCAAATTCTTCATGCAGTAGTGTAAACATGTGACAAAAATTGTGCAGCTCTTAATGACCAAGCTTACAGAGCCCTGGCCCCAGCCTGAACAACCCTTGGAGCCTCATCAGTCTGTGTGCAAAAAGGCAAAATCTCTCTGTTAGGGTATCAATGACAGCTAAAACCCAATTATTGAGCTGGTGCATGAAGCATACGCAGATTTCTCTCTCTTTCTCTGAGTATTTAGCTTTAGCTAAATATTCATCAACAGTGAAAAATAAGATTACTAATGGAAAATTTCTGTAAGGACAGAAGGCTTCCAATCAAAAATATATGAAAAGACACTAGATCAAATTGACATTATCAGGTTCAAAGACGTAGAAAATCAGTCCTGTGGGATATTTGTGATTGATTAGCACCAAAATTTAGACAAAAATTGGATTATATTACCCATTTTAAAGATATTTTAAATAACAACCTGAACTCTCAGGCTGAGTCCTTCTCAGGCTTCCTGTGTATAAATAGTAAGCCCAAGAGGAACACCAGCTTGATTTTCCCATTTGAAAGCTGGCAGTAAGAATAATCAAGCCAAAACCACAATCACACGGACATTTAATTATAAATAGAGCTAATTTCATCCAGGAATTCTGGAGGCAGTAGTCGAGGTCCAAACTGTAATGTCATTTCTGTAATGTCATTTTTCAGAGGAGAGCTACATTTCCAAGCTACTTTTGCATGCTGTGAAGAACATGGAACCAGTGTCAATAAATTTCCCTGGTAAGAAAGCCTCCCTTCTGTGCAACTGTATGCTTTGCAGACATTAGTTGTCAGCAGCAAAGCCCCTGAATTTCTGTTTCAAAACAAATTTTTATCTGGAAACTATGCAAATGTGAAGTAAAGTTTTTAAGTGGCAATACACATGCGAAACAGCAGCACATATTTTAGATATGCAGTGACACGGCATTGGTGTGCCTTCATTTTTGCGCAGGACAGGGGAATAAACCACACAATAACTTGTTGTGGCTGAGTTGTGTCTGGGTTTCTTCCCCCTGGCCAGTTGGCCAGAACTCAGCAGTTACTGTGGCAGACCAAAGTTACCATACAAGGAGTGACCTTTCTAGTATTTGTTTGTTTTCAGTGCTGTTACACATAACCGCGACACAACGTATGCCACCCTCCGACAGAGGAGCGCACCCTTTTCCCACATCAAAGATACTGATGCTGAAAGAGAGCACCGAGAGCAAACATTTTAAATCACCTGAGCTGGCCTCTTCTGCACTAACAGTCATCAGTGAAAGCCTAATTGTCTGCACAGGCAGAATCGTCTGAGTTGGACCCAAACCGATAGTGCAAGACAGAAGAGGAGTACATAAGCAGTGGGTAAGACGGTGGCTGGTGACAGGAGATGCCTGGGTTCAGTTTGTTCTTCCCACACAAAGATGCTGAGCACTTTCCCTTTAGCCATGCCTATTCAGCAACTGGAAAATGCGACTGCAGGACGGTAGGCACACCTCAGTCAGCTTTTCTCCAGCAAACTCCGGCATAGGCTGCAAGTATTTACCAGCTAAGGCCATACAGACCTGTAAGGAACAGCAAACTGCTTGGCATTGATATTCAATCTGAGAAGATTAAGTCTGATGCAAATGTTTCTACCCATGCCACAACCTCCTCCCTAGCAGAATGGCGACATAGTCTCTGGCTCTTTCTAAACAGCTGTTTGCAAGGGAAGACTGGGGTTCTTGATCAGATTGCCTGCACTGGGGAACTGCAAAAACTGGGGCACAGGTCTGGCAGCTGGGATTCATATGAATTCCCCATCTGTAGATGCAGTGACAAAACTTCAAGTGGATCACTGAGTCTATTGAGCGTGAAACACATTACAGAGGTCCCATTGCTACTCTAACAGTGATTTCACAAGTAAAATGGAAATTATTTAGGAATGAAGTCCCAACGTGGATGGAAATTTTGTGTCTGAATCAAACCAATGCTGTTAAAAGTCCTAACTAGATTCTCCTGACTACTATATATGAAATCCAGAAAGTGTTTAAACCAAACATTCAAGGAGTCAATGTCCAAATATTAAAATTGGTTACAAGCAAAGACTTAAAAACCCACAAATGTCAAAAAAACCCCGAGTCTTAAAAAACCCACAAATGCCATACCAGTGTATGATTTCACTCAGGGATTAGCATGGCATGGACAATTTCCCTTTCTGTATGGTGACATGATTACAGGAGATTATTACAATAACTGCCTCACAGATGTCTATTTACTGCTTGTTTCTGAACTATTAAACAAAACAAAAAGGTTTTCACACAAATAATCTCTCTCCTTATCTATTAAGAGGCAGCAAATGCCATATGCAAAAGTGCACTGTGTTGTGGGAATTCTTTCTGGTGCCTGTCTGTCTGAGTTCAGCTTTTATGCATCAAAAGACCCTGATGAAATTGTATCATTATTTGATATTGTTCCACGGTCACTCCTGTGTGTATGTTGGGCTGTTGCAAACCTCCAGAGTTGTCTCAGAATGAGTAAAGTACATGACTCTGCAATAGCTAATGATAGATATCAGGTCCTGATTTACAACTAAAACTGGTCCAAAATTATCTGCGTTTGATTTCTTTTTCTGCCCCCCAACATCTAGAAGTTCATTCTTCCTCTTTTTAAAAACAGAGTTGAAGACACACTATGATTTTTGTTACTCTCTCACTAAAGCAAACTGTGCACCTGAGAACTCCTTATTTTGTTAGTGGTTCTTGCAGAATGAACTCCTTAAAACTGGTGGTAAGTTTTGTTTCTCTTTTACTGCAGTATTTGCTATAATAATTCTGGCTTCTAAATATGTGCAACATAATTTCTTAATTATCTTTATTATTAAGCCATACCATTCTTCCTTTATTTCTACAGCTCACAGTCATCTGTCACAAAGAGACAAATGTACTGCTTGGATTGCAGTGAACTTTGTTCTCGCTTCAGATGTAAATAATAGGAGGGAAAAAAAATCAGTCTTGACTGAGTCTGGCTCCTCTGAAAAACTATTACGAATAAATAATCAAGAAGTGAAAAGCTGTACTCCTTACCTGGTCTGAGAGGTACAGTGCACTTTGAAATGCCACAGAAGAAATAGAAATAGTTGAAAGTTTTTACTCATCCAACCAGAAGACTCAGGAAATGACTATTTTGCAACGATTAACTCCTTCCTCACTTCGAAGCCTTTCAAGTACAGTTCCACCGCAGTTTGGTAACGAATGCTCTGCCCTACACGATTTCTGTTTCACTGAGAATTTGCACTGAGAATAAGCAGCTGGCCAGAGGAGAAGAATCTGATCACTTCCATGGAAGAGAAAAACGGCAGTGTTTTCTGCATAACTGGGACCAAGTACATTTTATTGCTGAGTGACACTTATGTAATGAAGTGCAGAAATGATCTAGAGTAATGGTCTGACCTCCCAACTCTCATTTGTAGAAGAGGTTTAGAGCAGTAGAGCAATATTCTCATATTCAATTCAGTGTTGTGGTGCCCAAGAGAGCAAGGTAAAAAACTAGGTTATTTGAAGGAGTGGCATCCATTGCAGCCTGGAAAAGCATTTGATATACATATAGTGTATGATACCTTTATACACAGAGGGTCTCCAGCTGAAAGTCAGGCATCCTGGAGCATCAGGAGTTAGTCCTCCGCACAAAAAAAACCCCTCTGCACCTAAAAACCTGTTTCCCCTTCCTAAATGTATCTGTTTTACTAAAAGGCATTTCTGAGAGCTTATAAACACCCACTAGCCTGAAGGTTATTAAGGGCCAGATGCCCACAAGAGCACAAGGCACTTCTGGGGAGTGGACACCTCTGTAGAGAATCCAAGGTGGCACCTGGGCTTCTGAGCCTCTGGAGAGACCCCGTGTTGGGGTTTTCTGAGACAAATGGGGTTGTCTTACCTAGCTCTGGCCATTTGCACTGTAGATGTCTACACCAGAGTTTATAGGTCTATAGGGTCTACAGAGTTTATAGAATATAGGTCTACACCTATATTCAAGGCACTCTTGAATATAGGCAGTGGAAAGAAAAAGACCACTGCAAGATTCTTTATCTGGGAGTTTTTACATCCAAATAAGAGTTCCTTCTGCTATATAGATAGATATGCTCACATGACTTTTTTATGCAATCAAGATTTCATAAAAACTACAAAAAAAAATCCTTATTCTCTGCAAGTTAAGTTTTACCTTTGTTTTCCCAAGGATTATTTCCAGTAACAAAGACTCAAGAGGCATACTCCCACTGATGAGGCTGGTCTGCACTTGAAGTTTATCCTTTTATAATCTACCATAAAAATAATGAGGATACTCAAGATCCTTGATCTGAGCAGGTGCTTAGTTGCTGTCTTGGAATGGAAGCCAAAACATTTGCATGACTCCTCAAGCTATGGCTATTGATGCTATAGCTTCATCTGCAGAAACATCAGGGCATTTTACTTTGAACACGGTTGCGGGACAAAGACACAAGTTCTTGCTTTAACTCCTCTCACTTCCACATATAAAAAATTGAAACCAACTGTAAGTATTCTCACCATGAGCCCACAGGTAAACAGGAAGGAGTTTCAGTCTTGTAGCCTCAAAGAGTGCAAAATACATTGAATCAGACACCCTAAAACTCCCCCCAAGAATGAGATTTGTTTTGCTTCTTTGATTGATTTTTTTTTGTGATTTTTTTTTTTTAAGAGTCTTATTTTAGTTCAAATATGGCAGGCTATAAATAGAGCTTTTTATTTTCCACCTTTTGCTTGGTCCATTCTAGGCAAGTGAGATAACCACGGCATGAGTTGTCCTGTAGCAAGGTGAGCTTTTTTGAGGGATGAATGGCAGGCAGTTGACCAGTGAAAAGAATGAGGAGACCCCTGACTCATAACCAATCTGATTATCTCCAATCTCTGTAACACTCTCAGAACTCAGAACTGAGTTGTGATGCTAATAATGATAGGAAAGACAGAATACATGGCAGAGAGAATACATGACTTTGGTGCTCATTTTCCAGGTGGCAAAACAATTTTATTTTTTTTTTTTTTGGCAAAAACATTTTGCCCAGTGCTGTTGACCTGTGTGCTGTGATACCATTACACATCTCAAGAAAATCCAGTCCTCAGTTGTGATTGACTGTTCCTTTTAGTGCTAACGTGGAGCTCTCCAGTAAGGAGACATTCCTACCAGCTCTTAAGGAACAAGCAGATATCTTGTCCAATTACTTCTAGTTAGATTCATTACAGATGTTCAATGAAGGGGTGGTGTGGTGAGAAAGAAAACATACCTGACAGTTTTATCTTGCACATGAGAAATGACCTAGTTCCTTGTCCAGTGTCACAGCCTTCAAGGATCAAAACATTTTGCCTGTCAGTTATTCAACCCCCAGATTGCAGGTTTGTGTAGTGTTGCCCAAGAGCAAATGAATGGGAAAAAAGCTCAAAGAGAAAAAAGTCATGTTAGTATCTTCAAACTGACATCTTTTCATTTCAGTATAGGAAATTTCTATCATAGGAAATGATAGCTGCTGCCTAATTGAGTGGCAATGGAAGTAGTACATGATATGGGTCTTTGCTTTGTTTGAGAAGGGCCCTCCATCCTCTTGGGGAGCGTTTCAGTCACTGGACTGCAGAGCCTTTTGGGGACAGGATCTCTCCAACTAGATCTGATCTACCAGAGCCAGAGAAATTTCCTACTTTATACACTGAGGTGAGTGTCCTGGTCACACCTGTGAACCAAACTGTCTCAAGATCAAAGTCTCAACATCTCCTCCCCCTCCAAACACATTCACTCTTTCCTTTTGGTTTCTATGCAAAACCAGAGGGATTCTCCAAAGCAGACTCCTGGCAAAGGTTTTTCTTGCAGCAAAGGTTCACGTGAGTGAGACATTGCAAGCAAGGGGTGAGAAGAAGTATGTGAAGGAACAGAGGGACAGTGATGACAGATGGCAGAGGAGAGTTAATACTCTATGATGTGCAAGGGTGGTGGAGAAGCAAAGGAGCAGAGAAAAAGAGGAAAAGCCCTTAGGTAGGATGAAGTGGGGGGGCATAGCCTGCAAATTAGGAATAATCAGGCTCATCAGATGCATTGTGGCATGCATCAGAGTGCAAGTTCACATGCAGCACTTGTCTTTCCTGTTCGATGTTGTAAAAATATTGAAAAGTGTAAAATAAATCTGTGGTCCAGTGACTGATAACTGCTCCTGGGAGGGAGGTGATGCTTGGAATGAGAACCAAGAGGTGTCTCAGTTTCCTACAGCTGAAATTAAACCACACTTTGTGAAACTGTTTCACAGAGCTCTGTTTCCAGGTCTGTAGCTGCCACCTCACAGCACTCCTGTGAATCTAGCTGTCCCTAGACTCCCTAAAAACAGTTTTAGAAAAAAAAAATCCCAAATAAAAAAATGCCTCTGGACTGCAACTAAAAAGTTAATCAGCACAAAATACAGTACACATTTCTTGTTCTTGTAGAAATTCTTGAAATGTTTATCTCTGATCCTCATCATGGCAGTGTTCTTAAGGTTCTAATCACTCTGTCATTGCTGTTTTGATCACTGCCTCCATTGTGATGGTTCAAAAGCTCAGTCTGAATAAATCCACCTGCACAGCATGAAGCAGCTAGAGCCTTAGTTTGAATTGACTCAGCTTTGAGAAAACCCTTAACTGCCTTTGAAATAGGTCAGAAAATTGCACATTTGCTGACAGACCGCTGGTCTGACTAACCCTTACAAGGCAGATTTCAGTTTGATAGTCCTGATAGTCAGCCTTTAAAAGTGACTTCCCCTTGCTCTTAGTTTTATTTTAGGATGTTATCTCCACATAAATGAGTCTCCCTTAATTTTCCAGTCATTGAAAAGGAGGAGAAAAAAAAAGTGCAGGGATCAGAATTTCTTACCTAGTGTGTAGTTATTGGAAGTATTTTTCAGTTGTGTAAAGTCCAATTGTGTTTGTCATTTTTCATTTAAAAAAAAATGCATCTCAATTTCAGCCTAAGGGCCAGACTCAGGACTGAGAACCTCAGGTGTTAATTCTGTGGGAAAAGTGTTGGAAGGAGGCAGGATCCAGACCTTGGTCTATCAGGTTACTGCATTTCACAGAGGGAATTTTCTCTCAGGCAGAGACAAACAGTGATCAGAAATTTACCCAAGGTAACTTGTGTTGGGAAAAAAATGTAGTCAGTAGTTGACATTTTCCAGGCACCTGTTTGAGCTGAGCCCCTAAGAACAGGCAGACGTGGCCACATCCCCATTGATCTGAAGCCCTCCCAATGTGTGGGTCAGCTCAAGAGACAAATCTCTGTGGTCCTGCAGAAAGCAGGGGTCCCTTTACACTCTTGTGGTAGAAGGAATTGAGTGCTACCCCAGAACTAAACTCTGCCTTGGGTCTCTGCCCCATAGCTCTTAGGAGAAGCCAGTAAAACCATGTCAACCAAAGCAGACATATTCTCGGGTCTCAGTTTCTGGGATCATGCCTTGAAACACCTAGGGACTGACCAACTGAAATCAGTATGGGCAAGGCTTTGGCCAAAGCTGTGTTACTAGGGACAAATTGAGTTTATCCAACCAATTTCTACTCCACCAAATAATCCACCCTTTGAGCCCATCTCTCTCCAGCTTAGAGAGAAAGGATGTAGAAAGGGACCATGTCAAAGGCCTTACAGAAGTCCAGACAAACAATTTATTTTCCCTGCTGGAGTCAGTCCACTGACAAAGGCCATCAACTTGCTTTGGTGAAGCTGTGCAGACTGTCCTGAGTCCCTCCCCTGTCCTCCATGTGTCTTAGCATAGCTTCTGAGAGGATCTGTTCCATGATCTTCCCAGACACAGAGGTTGAGGCTCACAGGTCTGTAGCTCCCACAGTCCTTTCTAATTTTTTTTAAAGATGGGTATAATGTTTTCCCTTTTTCCAATTACCATAAAATTCACCTGGTTGTCATGACTTTTTGAATATCAAGGGAGTATCTTGGTAACTACAATGGCCAATTACCTCAGGACTCTGGGATGCATCTCATCAGGTCCCATAGTCTTATGCACAGCCAGGATCCTCAAGTAGTCACAAATGTGATCTCTTACAATGGGATGCACTTTGCTGCCCTTGTCCCCAGTTATCAAGGCTGTTTGCTCCCTTACCCACCACACTTGTTTCCTGACAGACCGTGGTAGCCAGCCCAGACAATTTAGTGGCTGGTGGACAGGAAATAAATGTTTCCTGTCTGCCTCTTCCCTGATTAACCAATAAGGTCATGGATATAATAAAAGGTTTGGATTGGAAGGGATTTTTAAAGACCACCTAGTACAACCCCAAAAGAAGGACATGTAAGTGGGAAAGCCTTTCCTCAGGCTGACCTCCTGATCCTTGTAACCACTCTGTCTAACCTGGATAAAACCAGCAGGAAAATGGTCAGCTCCTGCAAAAGTCAATACCTAGGGAAGCAAAGTATCTTATATGATTGAAATAAAAATATAATGCTTTGGGCTTGTTTTTTCATTTTTCTTTTATAAGCTAGTTTCAGGGTATTTTTGGAAGCTATTTCAAAAGAAGGTTTTGTTTTGTGTTTTTTTTCTGATTTGTTGCCCAGATGTACAAGTGACAAACTGAAATATGGCCAGTAGATGCTTCAGAGCAGCCATCTTCTCTCAAGCAGAGGGTGCTGGAAAAGGAGGCTGTGGCTGTTGCATACAGGATGGTGAGATCCCTGCAGGTTTTGGTTGTGTGTTTTTCCCCTTTGTCCCCATCTTGCATTGCACAGTTGCTGGGAAAATTTATTCACCCATGTTTGGATGAGCAGATGCTGTCAAGTCTTGACTGCCACCAAAAATACCTTGAAGACAAATCTACTTTTACCCCCCCAAAAAAGTGTGCAAGAAGCAAGCCTTTCTACTGAGCAAGAGGAGAAAATAACAGGTGAAAGTCACCAGCTGGCCAGCACCAGCAATTCCACTTACCAAGACAGGGGGCTGTCATCTGGGTCTTTGAGAAGACTCAGAATTAGACCCACAAAGGAGGTGAGAAAACCATTTTAATTTTTTTTTTTTTTAACTGTTAAAAGGTTGTTTTTCAGACGTTGTATAAGATGTCCTATTTGTCTCTAACTTCTCACTCATTACAAACAGATTGCAGGAAGGAAGTACTCCACCCAATTTCTTAAATTATCATGCACCATTGCTTAAAGGTGTCATCTTTGTCTCAAGATAAGTCTGGTTTTACCCCTTCTTTTTAAGAAAAAGAAAAGAGGGAAATAAAAAAACCTGAAACACCCAGATGATCTTACTGCTTGTTAATTATTAATTGTATGGCTATTATTCACAGAAAAGTATTATACTCAGAAAAGCTCTTGATTTTTCCAGACACACATTTGCTAAGAAATCTTTTCAGAAAAATACAAAAAAATTTTGTGGTATTTCTTGCAGAAAGGGAATAGGGTGTGTGAGGGGGAGGTTACATTGTGCATATTTTCAAAGTGCTCTCTATTGCAGTTTAAATCAGAAATCTGCAGTCTATTCCTGTGATAAGTAAATCATTCTTATACTTTTAGTCTTGTAATTACTCCTGAGACCATCATACAAAAAAAAAAAATAAAAATTGAGGGTCAAATTATGTTCCCAGCTCTGCTAAGGTGCAAGTAAAATGAGGGATGTGGTAAATCCTGGAATGATTCCAATATTCCTGACATCCTCATGGGGCTATAGGCTTGCTCTTGACATCCTCATTGCCTTTGCTTGCAAAGCTGTGCATTCAAAATGCTCCCATTCATGGCAGGGCACGTACTTCGAGGTGACTCAGGAAAAACCCTGCTTGCTTATGGCTCTTGTGTTGGAAGGGCAGTGGGGAGGGGGAAGGAGTGAGGAAGTAGGCAGCATGGGTCAGGAAAGTCTTATAGGAGTGCCCAGACAGCTGGAGAGGAGCCACCTGGGACATTTGCTGTGACAGGTGTCCTTTTAGCTGCAGGTGTCCAGAGGAGTGGCAGCCTCACACATAAACCTGCTGGCTTGAACAGGCACCGTGCTCCGGCAGCAACTCACCTCGGGCTCCCTTGGAGCACAGCTACCGCCCTATGGAGCTGCTTCTGTGGCTGAGGCTCCCCAGCAGCACACGTGGACCTGGGAGCAAACCGTGGGCAGCAGGTGAGGCCAAAAAGCCACTGCCTAGAGGGAGGAGAGATGTAGAGCACCAGGTTGATTTTCTGCTGTGCCACTCTTTGCCATACACTTCAGATATTTGGGGGCACGTAACGTGATGGGTCATGCCTGGAAATGGCCGATAAAGCACAAACATGGTTAGGAAATGGACATGCAATGTGTTAGCACTCGATGATCAACAGCACAAACACTCGTTACAAAGAGGAAACTAAATTTACGTAGACAGATTGAAGATAATCTGCAGATCCTTCTGCCATTCAGTTTTTAACTGCAGGCTCTGTCAACTCATCTGCACTTACCCTTGACCCGGGCAACAATGTATTTTGCTCTCAGTCCAGATATTTCTTTGCTCCATGACTGAATGTTTATTGTATTGTCTTGAGTCGTTTCCTTTAGGAATGCAAAATGGAAAGAAGCTTTGGAAGAATTTTTTTTAAGCCTGAGAAATGTAGTCCAACAGGGTGCAGGGCTCCTGCACTAACGTACACTTTGCATTTCTAATTCAGAGACATTCATATGCTGGAGTATGCTGATGCCAAGAAAGATCATACTTTAGATGAGCTAAATTAAAATAGATGATCTATTTTGTGGTGGAAATTGTCTTTCAAAGAAGTGGCAATTGTTCTGGCACAGAGAAGTTTGCTGTCTTTTTTGCAAACGGAGCTCTAAAATAGCAGTCATTTCAGGCTCCCCAAAAAATCATGACATGTGTATCTATTCCAGATTAAATGTATTTTCAGTTCTGCAATTCTTTTCTCAGGAAGTTCTCAGCATATCTTCATTTCCAATGCATGTTTCAGGAATGTATCTGTAGATCTTCGCTTGTGCCTTTCATTGAAACTCTTTGCAGCACAATAACAACAGGATCAAAGTGGATACTGTTTAATGCCAACAAAAACTTATACAACCCCAAAGAAAATCTTCAGTTTGGCAATATAGGCTAAGTGGATTATTGTTATCACTGTTTCAGGCATATAGCACATCATAAAAATCCTACACAATACAAAGTTGAAAGCACCAGTGTGCTTTTTGATTTCCCTGAACTGTGTACAGGAGGAAGTGAAAAGTTCTGAGTAAGAAGTTTTTTGAATAATTGTGATGCCATTGCTAGTGAGTGGGGAGAGAGCACAGAGACCTGTGAGCCAAAGCAGCATCTCTAATATAAGCAGTGTTTCTTCAGGAAAATGTAGGTCAGAGAAACAAACACATCAGTTAGCTGTTTGTCATTCCTGCACTGAAAAGTGTGATGTGCTTTCCAAAATTAGAGTGTTGGGGAAGGTGCACACCAGAGGAGCTGATCTGAACACCTCAAATGGTTGCAGTGTCAAGTGATCAGTTCCTGGGCAGTGCCTGTGGGCTCTGTGTGCAGCCTGAGCTGGAGCATCACCTGCAGGGTGACAGAGAGCAGGGCTGAGGAGCTGGCTCTTTGCTGCTGACAGCGGGCAGCTTCACAAACGGAGCCCAAAGGCATCAGGCTACAGGATTCCTGCCAGAAGCCTGAGCTAGCAGAGGAATGAGCAAGCAGAGGACTGACAGGGCAGTGTGCAGCTTTTTGTCTTGGGTTTCTCTTCTGCATTGGTACCTAATGCTGCCACAGGCATAGGATGAATTTGGTGATCCCTACTCAAATTGCTTTACAAAGTAAAAAAAATGCTCCTTTATTTTGAAAATGGAAGAAAGCCAAATGAGTAAAGAATAAACCCATTTATTTATTTTTAAAATTTATATATGATATATTTTTAAGGAACAAGTGCAACCTTTTCACTTCCTCATTTTCATCTCAGAAAGAATATACACTTTCATCCATATTTTTTTTAATAGTTATTTTCTGCAGAATTTAATATGTCTCCTATTTTAATAGAAATTTAAGCATCAGTACATAATGTATCACAAGAATGTGTACTCTTAGGCACTCTGAATAACTCTTCCACAAATTGAATATTTCTTTTAACGTATGTTTTTACCTCCTGTCAAGGTATTCTTTCTTCCTCTGGTGGGGAAGCACATGCTAACACTGTGCTGGGAATAGTTTTGTGGTACCTGCCTTGCTCTGTGCTTGAGGTGTCATACTCAAGAGCAGAGATGGGCAATCAACCTAAAGGCAACCTCTGCTTTTATACCCCCCAGCTGCTCATTTTCCTGTGATTCCCATCACCCCTGAGAAGGTGTTCAGGGGTCACTGCTTGCTGCTTCTCACCCCACAGTTTTCCACAGCACAGAAACTGCAGGAGAGAGGCAAGAGGAATCTGGAGATTGAAAAACACCATCCCCATGTGAATGCAGGGAAAGTCCCTCCATCCCTCCCTGGGTTTTCTCCCTGTACATTATGTGTGTTTTCACTTTTTTCACTTTCCTTACTGAAGAGGACCCACTTGCTACCTCAGAAATTCAAATTTTCACTTGCCACAGCTCCTGCTGCTGCAAGGTTAGTGAGGTGTAGAGGGAGTCTTGAGCCAGCATGAGGGAAGACAGGTAATGGTGCTTCCTCATGGCTTCTGCCATGGTGCTGAGCTCCTGAAGCCAAAAACCTAGGTGTCCTTAGCTAGCTACTGGGCACCACAATGTAAGATATAAAGCCATTATAAAGTGTCCAAGGGTGGGCAAAGAGTGGTGAAGGGCCTTGAGGGGAGGCTGAGTGAGGAGTGGCTGAGGTCACTTGGCTTAACATATTTTCGTAGCTCTAATGGACACATGGGAAGCAGTAACAACTATGCCAGTTAGGGTGGCCAAACTGCTGGCCCACTGTGAGCCACTTTTCTCCTACATGACCTGGACGCCTTTGGGGATGCTGGATCCAGTGGCAGAAAAACCAGCCTGTTTGGCTTACTGGGAGCAAAAATTCAGAAAAGCATCTGCAGCAGCATTTTCTTTGGTTCTCATTGACCAGTTCAGCACTGAACAAACTCATAAGAAGCAGCTAGAAGCCAAATGGGAAAAGCAGAAAAGAAAATATTTAAAAATTTTTTGTTTCCTAGGTAGTCAGGCACTATGGCTTTGTGAAAAGCCAAACTTTTCTCAGGTTTGATTTTTTTTTCCTACATCTAATGTTAAAGCATCTTTAACCTTAATTTAAGGCCTTGATGAAAATGTAAGGATTTTGAGTTTTGAACTTGCAGTGGCAGCTAGATTTTCAAATCTCTGAGCACATGTAAGCTTCCACAAGAGCAAAATATTTCATGTTTCCCCAGTTCCAAAAGCATAAACTAATTTGTCCTGGATTCTCTACCCTGCAAATTTCTCCAGCTTCACCTCAGATGTGAGGACAATACTGACTGACCTTCCTTCTCAACTTCCATATGAGTGGCTGCCTCAGCTTTTATAAACACATGCAGTGATCTGATTGTAACCTCTGTTCTCAGAAACATACCTTAAATGTGAGAGGTTGAGTCTTTAACTGAGCCCATGGCCATGGATGATGAGGCATGCTTCCTGCGGGTTTCAGCTCCATCTATTGTTTATTGTAACAATGGAGAAAAATGAAATATGTTTTTGAAATCAGAAATTTTATGACACATTTAGTTTGCATTTCCTACTGAGGAAGCATTAGGAAATACCAAAATTTATAAAAGAGAAGGAATATGAGCAAACAGGATCAAAAATAAGGCTAGTGCATTACCAAATGTAGCTACATTTGTAGCACTGAGTTACATTGAATACATTTAAGTTTAATTATTCGGTAGGCTAATCACACATATAGAAGCTGCGACTGACATCCTGTACAAGAGCACGGACCTCCAGGAGCATCAAATCCTGAAATTTTGCTCCCACCTGCTGCAAGATCCTCCTCCTGTGCAGAACTTCCTGGCTCCCCACTTTTGAGATGAACTGTGCTGTCCCTCCCCTACAGCACCACAAACATCCTCCTGTTCCTGCCAGCACAAGGCAGGAGAACACAGCTGCTGTCCCAGGGAAGGGAAGAGACACAGCAGGAGGGATGGCCAAGCCAGATGCTGCTTCAAGTGTCTGCAATGTTCCTCTGTTGTTGGCCAGCTTCAGGAAAATCAAATTAGCTGGCTTCCAAGTCCTTGCTCTTTATCCATACTCTTCCCAGCTTTTACCCCTTCAGCAGACTCTGGACTGGATGCAGTGGGCTCTGTCCCACAGATTATATTTTCAAACTGCTGCCCCATGAACCCAATGCCAAACTGAAGTATGCCTCTCTCAGGGCAGCTGAGACTGTGACTTGGAGGGAGACTTAAAGAGCCTGGGGTGTCTTCAAGGACCTTTCTGGGCTCTGCTTTGACTGTCAGATGACTAGGCAGGGACCTGCCTCCTTCCTCTCTCCTTCTCCCTCACTCCCTCCTTGGCAAGAAATTAAATCTCTTTTCTAGACAGAAGTGTCTATCACTTCCCAGTTGTCAAGATTAATCCAGACTCCTGCATTTCAGACTGTTTAATTCACAGGATTTGAATCTCATCCTCCATGACTTACTCCAGAAAGGCAAGCCTTACCTCATAGGTTTTAATGAGTTAAACTCATTGCAGCCATTTCTGAGCATATATTCAGGATGTAGGTTCCCAAAATAAGCCTTGGTTTACTCAGTCTATGAAACTAAACTACTTTAGACTGAAGCTTAGATGAAATTTGATAACAGATGGGTATAAAAGTGATTTTCTCTCTCCCATCTCCATTTCTCATAAACTGATATAACTATGACATTTCTGTGGGTGTACACATTAGAAAAATTGAAACAAGAGTCTGAGTTAGTACCAGTTGGTGCAACTGATGCTCTAGCAGATTAAGTATACATTATTGCCAGCTATGTGTAGAGATCTTTCAAATTAAATGTGGCAGAATCAGAGAATGTAACAATAAAATTATGCTTTTTTATTCCTTCAGACTTTTACCTGGAAATCCTACTGCCAGTCTCAGGCATCTAGAAATCCTAGATGTGACAAGTATTAAGTGATAGTTTCAAATAATTTATTATGTTTATAAAAAAAGGATCTGAGATGATATGGAGCTGAACCTAAACCAGTTTCATTTATCCACAAAAGACTTCCCTCCAGTGAAATGAAAAAAATCCAGCATCATCAACAGTTTGGAATATGGTCTGATGGAAGAATCCCAGGCAGCTGCACTCACATGTCATGCTGCTGTTGTAAGATGTAGGAGAATCCTTCTCTGAAGGTTATTGTGGCAGCTGCAGCACAGAGATACAGACGGGAGATCTAAATGTTTCCAGAACAACAGGAAACACCAAAAGGAAAGTTAGCACTCATTAAATGCAAAATGACACTTTTAAAAGTGGCTTGGAATGTTACATTGTGGAAACTAGGAGATAATAGCAAGAAAACCACTCTCCCCCTGCATGAACACGGTGAGAAAGCTTGCTTTTTGTGTACATAACCATATTCCTCCTCTTCCTTTGACCTCAGTCAGAGGATGCCTATTTCTAGGCTACCTCAGATCTACCTGCCTCTGTGGATACAGAAGACTACTATTGTCAACCATAATGCTAAAAAACCAGGTTTTGTTGATACTGCTCATTAGGGCAGGAGCTTCATTAATGCACTCCCACAATTCCACAGCCCCACAGTTCCATTTCTTTTGTGTCTGCACACAAGACTAGGCACAGTTTTGGCTCAGTATCTACAGGATAATCAGACTCAATTTGCAAGGGCTGGAGGCTGGAGTAAACTTGACCTCACCTGTGACCCATCCCTCTGAAACCTGGAGAGAAGCAGGACAAAGTTTTGAAGGCTTGGCTGTGCCTGTGCCCACTCATGGGCTGGAGTGTGGGTGTATCTGGGCTCCACTGAAAGACAAGCGTGGGCAAATTGCAAACATCTGGCTGGGGAATTGCCACCACAGGAGGAGGATTTGGAAGCTGCAGGGACGAGCAGGTCCCACCAGGCGGTCCCGTGACAGCACAGGAGCTGTCATCCCTGGCTTACCGCGGGACCTCCGGCGGCACAGCGGCTCCTCCAAACTCTGGAAATCTGATTTGGTTTTTTGGTTTGGTTTTGTTGTTTTGGATTTGGTATGTTGTTTGTTTGTTTGTTTGTCTAAGCAGAAATCAACCCCAATATATAATTTGTGCAAATCTGTTTCTACCCTCCTCTTTGGAGCTGTATTCTATTTTTCAAGAAACAATGTAAGGTAATCATGAAGGAAAGAACAAGAAATAAATCACTGATATAATTAATAGCTTTTTGATCCTGTCTCCATGTACTTTCTTTCCCCTTTTCCCTGAATACATGAGCATGTATTCCTGAGATAAAAGTTTTGGTTGATGATTCAGAATTGAAAAGCTTGGGCTTATCAGCTGTGAGCAGGAACACTGGTGTTACAATAATGGAAAAGTTTCTGGGTTTGGTCAGTAAATATCTATACTGACAGAATACAGCTTGGGATGGAATTACACATCTGCAGTCCCAGAGAAGGAGGTGAGCTCCGACATCCAGTAATAATCTCTCTCTTTCTTCCATTTGTACTCACAATTATTTTTAATAGCCTGCCCTTCCCCTCTTCCTCTCCTTCCCCCTCCCCCCATCTTAACAATTATTTTTCAGAAACCAAAAAGGTTATCTTCAATCCTTGGCCTTCCATCTCCTTCCTGAACTCCCCAGTAGGACTGTTTACTCATCTATACCAAGCATTTGACTTCCTTTCCATTTGACTCATTCCTCCCAGGTGTCTGTCATCCCTTCCTGGACACAGCTGATCCTCAGGGCTGAGGAGCCACAAGCTGTAGGAAAATCTGGTAGTTTTGAAGGCAGGAGATAAATACTGAAGTATAGGCAGAAGGTGAGAAGGGATTCTCAATGCACCTCTCTTTAGGGGGGTTCCTTTGGTTGTTTGGAGATTTGATGCAAATGAGAGGAAGTCAGGAAAAAACTGATGAGTCCTGATAGTTTCATCCAGACAGCCCTTAGATATAATTAAAAAAAGCTTTGAAAAAATTTTATGAAAAATGTTAAAATCCAAGAAGCAATGGCCCACAGCAAAATTCTCAAAGTTCAGTACCGTCCAAAGAACTACTTCAGAGGCAGCCAGTCTAATTCACAAATGCTGCAAGGGCTCAGTGCTCATACAAAGCATTAACATAACATACACAGAGCCATTTTGAAGCAGAACCCTAAATATTCAGCTGAGGAGTGACAAGAGTTTTCAGATGCTGAAAGCAAAACCCTTGCATCTACCTCAGAGCTCCTGGGACATTACCAGTCCCAGGGCTCAGTGCAGCTGGCTTGGCTCCCTGTCAGAGGAGATCCTTGAATGAAGGTGCCTGAGGCTGAAGGACAGAGAGGCAATGCCCTCATCTCAGCAGGTCAGAGAGCTGCCTTGGGTTGAGCAAGGTCAGAGCAAGAGGTGCTGCTGACTCAAGTTTGGATTCCTGAGGCTGGGACAGTGGCACCTGCTGAAAACCCCTGTTGTTCACTTTGAGGGAATTGCTGCCAAAGCAGGGCAGGAAGAACATGTTTAATGCCATGTTGTATGACTGAACTGTCAGGTTTCTGAGCCCCAAGTGGAAGGCTGTAACTGAAAGCTCATTCCCACATTACTGTAATTTGTAACAGTAATAAAACACCCAAGACACTTCTGAAGAAAGGGACATTTTCACTCTGACTCATGCCAGGTGCCTTAAGCCTTTTTATGTCAATGCTGTGGCTTCATGAAGATTTTATGCTGAACTTTAAACTCATAAATACAATGCAAGGCAAAAAATGGCATTTTTATTTCCTTTTGCTATGTATTCTGCATTGGGAAGGACTATGAGCATTTTTTCCACTGTATCACAAAAAACTTTTGAAAAATGTACTTTGCATCACCTGTACAAGAAGGCAAGAAACTGGGAGTCCTGAATTGTGAATTATTCATTGATTCACTTTTCCCATCCTTGTGTCCTAGCAATGGGGTCTTTGACTTCTATGACTAGCTCACGACTTGTCTCTAAATTGCAGCCAAGACTTTGATTTACTACCAAGACAGTTTAACATCCAACAGTTAAAAACATCAAGCCATCTCTATCTCTGAGCAGTCTCACTGGCACAGAATCAATTTCAAGCTATTCAAAGCAAGGACACGTCACAATTTAACAAGCTCAACACTCAACCAATGTATTTAAGGCAGGACTTATTTCCTAGCAGGTACATAGAAAAGGTAGTTTTCTAGTTTTCTTTCACTGTATATATGACCTCTTATGAGGGCATAAAACATCAAATCTATCACCTTTCATGTTATGACATGGCCACAATCTAAATCCATAAATGAAACTTCACTTCCACTGTCAAGAAAGTTCTGTTTCCTCCCTGTAGGATATCATCAAGAACAAGATGACATTCATTTTTACTTTGTTGTATCCAGCTGAGGCTAGAACCCCATCCTCATGGCAAACTGTCTGAAGAAAAAGCCACTTAGGAGGGGTCAGACTGACTATGCAGTCCAGTTCCTGGAATCCATTAAGACTTTTATATTGTTGTGGTTTTGGCAATGCAGCTGCTTGTCCACAAAAGATTTCATCCAAATAACATACCTACACTTGCCTGTGTAGGAATAAATATATAAAAACTCAAAAAGCTTCTCTGATGAGAAACTGAAAAGCCTTACATTTATCATGTTAGATCTTTTACCTGAGTGCAACATGAAGTACATCACTGCCTGGAAAGAGACTTTAACATCTAAAACAAGTGATATGAAACTCATTTGCATGCTCATGACTGGTGCATCCATAGCAATATTTTTTCACACTGAAGTATCAGGTAGCACATTGAAACTTTGTGTTGAAATATAAATAAGCCACACTGTTATCAGCTTACATTTCTGTGATGGTCTAACCACTGTCTGAAGAGAGAGATTTTAAAACTGTCTGCTTTTATCCCTTCCTGATACCAATAAGTCCATACCACAATAAAAAAGTCATTATCTTTGTGGCTGTATGAAGTAAGTGTAAATAAGGGTGATCTTAGCATTTAAGGCTTTTACCTGCTCCTGTTTTTTCTGCCTCATTACAGCTTTAGAGACTTCCCTTTTGTCTACTGTGAAAGTCTTTTCTTTTAATATATATATTCTGTGCTGTAAAGTACAACCACAAGATTACAATGTCCTTCCTGAAAAGAACTTGTGCAGAAATAAATTCTTTTTGTTCTAAAGAGCAAAATGGTGAGTGGCAGAACAAGCCTTCTTCCAGAGATTATCAGAAAGGGTTCTGACATTTCTGGGAAGTTGAAGCTCTCTTAAAATTTGGGTTTGGTTTGAGTCAGAACAAAACTATAAATGATATTCCTTTTTCCTTTCATTTCTCACAAACCAAAGATTCCAAGAAATTAAGTTTCCTCTGAAGAAACACACCTTGGGTGGTACCCTTCGTCCAGGAGCTTGATGCTTCTGAAAGTTTCAAACCCTCAAGGATTTTACTGAGTGTGCCCCTTGCCTGCTTGCAGAAACACTTTGAAGCACCTGCCCCCAGTACAGGCTCCTCAGGCCATGGCCACCCTGGGCTCTGCTGAACCCCAAAGATTTTTCATTCTGCTGGCTTCATGCTCCAGGACCCAGAGAGCCCTGCTTGGAACCCAGAGACTTTGTTGATATGCTTCGAAAAAAACTCTTCAGGTAATACAGCAGCATTTCTCAGTGATCCAAGAAAAATCAGTCCAGATTTGCTGCTGAGCCCCCATTCTCCCAGGCTGGGAATGCTACCCCTGGCTCTGCAGCCTAGCTAGGCTCACACTGCTGGGAAAGAGTCAGGGCAGAAAGGGTCAGGAGCATCACTGGGGTAGCTTTATAGCTGTCATTTTCTTGGGAACTGTATCCATGCCCAGATCCTCAGCCGTGGCCCTTTCCTGAGCTCCACCACAGTCTCTGCCCAGTCTGTACCTGCTGGTACAGTCTGTACCTACTGCCCCCTCTGGGCTTCATGCCTGCCCCATCACTGGGGCAATGCCAGATGGTTGCAGGGCTCTGGGCTGGTACACCATCACCATCCTTGTCCTATCCCTGCACCCTGCTGGGTGCTGAGGGATTGACCTGCCACAGGAGGGCACAGCCCCACCAACCTCACAGCCACTCCTGGCTCCTGGCTTCCTCCACCCCACAGTGTGGTGACATCCTTATGGAACAGTGAAGAAGAAAGGATGCTCTTCTGCTCTTGTTTTAGCCACTGTCATTTGTGGACATAAATAAAAATCAGGGCACAAAAATGAGGGAAAATACAGCTACTCTGTGTGTGCATGAAGATGCAAGCACATGGTTAAAAGAGCATAGCTGATCAGAAAAGGAAGTATTTTTGACATTTCTCATTAAGATTTACTCTTTCACCAGAGAGGTATAGGTATGGACTATGAGGTGAACTCACTAGCTCTGGTGTTATAACAAACAGAAGTGGAGGGCAAAATCTATAGGACTCCAGGCTCTGCTTTAGTCCTTTGGTGGGAGTTTATACAGAAGGTATCAATTTCCTTACATAACATGCTATCCTTTTTAAAAAAGTCATATAAAAACTAGTGAAAACAATTGGACTTCTTCACTGTCTCCCAGGGGTTTATCCTAAATCGTCAAGTAACTGTCCTGTGAGGAAAACAGTGAAGACAGAAACCAGACTTTTTCACATTAACTCTTTCACAAGAAAAACAGCTACCAAAAAAAACCACTTTTCTACTAGCCTTTCTCTTCAGAAAGAACCTTTTGCCTAGTTATAATTGATTTCTTTACCTGAAATCCTTGAGAAACTCTGTATATTTTCAGCTTGAGTATTATAAGCTGTGCATACAGTGAACATTAATTCAATAATGTCTTCACAATGTTTAAAGCCACATATGTCTTTCCAGGACAGTGAAAGCTTCCCACAGAAAAGTCAATTTTCTCACCACATTAACCAGCTGACCATGGTGTGTCAACACCAGTACAGGTCATCTCCCTGCACTCCATTGTCCCTCCAGCATCCACATCTCACCCATCTTCCCTTGTTCTCATCACCCCACTTTGACTTTCCCTCTCAGCAGCTTGTTGAATTCATATGCATGCAAGAACAGCCCCTCTCCCTGCAGCAAACTCAAGAACAAACACAATAAACTGAGCAACTCTCTGAGTTTTGGGTTTTGTTGTCACTCAGACCTCGTCCTACTCACTTCTGCTGTTGTGGGCACATCACCCACGTTTAACACTAGTAGGTCTTTTGAAAGAAACACTGAGGGAAATATTTCTTTATGAAGCCTAAGTGATTTCAGAAGGCAAAATCTGACTCAGGCTCTTAAATTACAAAAGCAGTTCTGAAAACTTCAGCCTCTTCCTGAGATGGACTTATGTATGTAAAGTACTTGGCAGCATAAAACACAAGTGGAATTACACAACTGAGCAAGAGCAAAATACATAGTTAGCTAAAAAAACAACCTAGATCAGTAGATAAAACAATGAAACCCTGTTTGCAGACAAGAACTATTGCCTTAAACAGGGATCCTTTCACAACTTTATTTAACCATGGTCAAGCCTGAATTCCATACAGACATTTTCAAGAGAATGTGGCTTTTTACAGTACAGCTTTACATAATTACACAATCAATACAGCAAAATAAAAACACATCAGTTACAATTCATGGGACTTTGGGTAAAATGTTTTTTGGGTGTGCAGGGGTTTATCCTTCTGGAATTTGTTTCACTGACAACAGAGCAAAGGTAGACTAAAACCCAGATTTAACCTTTTATAACTCACAATAATATTAAGAAAGAGCAGCCACAGTTTCACAAAACAAATAGGGCTGGATGGGTCTCATTTCTTCATATCCTTTCCCTATGACTGAATCAGTTCAATTTCTGGCATTAAATGTTTATCTAACATTTTCTTAGAATGATGGGGAGTATAAATTTTTCAGACAATTTGTTCAAATGCCACCTTTAAATGGAAAAAAACCCACAAAAAACTTCAAGACTCTACTCAGTCTGAAGGCTGGAACTCCTGTTTAACTCACCCTTAACAGAGAAAATGAGCTCTTTCTTACCTAAGCACTCCAAACATTTTTCTTCTCCAGTCTAGACAAACTCAGTCTTTTCAACCTACAAATATTGAACAAATACTACCACAAATCAAGTACCCCTGTCAGTCAAACAAACTGTGGAAAGAGTTAATTTTGCTCCTAATGACTTTATAAATTCTAAATAAATTATTGTTTTACCTGATTTTTTTAACATACATTGAATTTCTTCAGTCTCATCTTACTAAATGCATTTCTACTGTAGGATGCCAATACAAACATCCCTTATATTATTACAATTCTTATTTTCTTTACTTTTAATCACTGACAAAGCTATTTTAGAATATCTGTTAAAGTAGTTCAAAAACCTGTTCTGTTACTCATGGAGCACTGTAAGGCTGTTTCACTCACCTTGCATCACAAATGCTGGAGTCACCATCAGAGGCATTTTTCCAGAACTGACATACGGTTTGCAACTGTGAAATTTCAATGTTTATGTACCTTCCCTTTAAAGAAAGGAAAACTGCAAATAATTTCTTAAAATATTAAGTACTATGAAAGAAGAAGATGGAGATGAGTATGAGGGAAGCAATATGTTGTATCTATATTAGCAGCCTGATCTGTCCCTGTTACTCACCCATAAGATTAATTTTCCATAGTGGAAAAAACAGGCAACCTGTTTCAATAGTGCTACTTGAGGCTAGCCACATGAGGAGTCCTAATCTGTACCAAGGCCCATGCTCTGCAGCTGATCAGACAAATGTCCAGTGCAGGATGGTTCTAATATGACACAGGTCTCCAAACATCATGGGTTGATCATACAACCCAAGCAGAAAGATTTAAGCACAACCTCTCAATATATGTGTGTTTATTTACGAATAAGTTCTATAGATGTATTACTGTAACAACATATTATACATTATAAAGCCTACAAGAAATAGGAAAGAAAAAGGATGAGATAAAGATGAAAGAAACACTACTTTAAAAATCAATATTTTTATTTTATTTGTTAATGGTACAAAAACATATTCTTCCTGCACTCCACTGAATTGTTTTTCGCACTTTTTGGGGTACAGACACCATATTTTGGAAACATCACATTAGGTAATGCCAGCAATGCCTACAGGATCCTTAGACCTCTGCTATTCCTGTAAAATCCATTTCTATGCTAAAGCTTCTTCCTAATGATATCATTTGCATTTGTTTTCCTAATTTTTTAAACCAGAGAACTTCTCTGAACTGGTAGTAATGCCCCATGATAAACAGATCATGTAAGAATCTTTCCTGACTGGTGCAAATATCTGAGACTGGGAAAAGGCTGTCCTTTTCAAGGTCTACCTGGGATGCTGAAAGAAATTATTAGCTCAATTATTCATTTGTTCCTTAGTAGATTGATCATTTAACATGAGCTCCTCTAAGAAAACATCATATATTAAGCAGTAGAAGATAGAAGCAAAATAGATGGGAGTAGTAATACACGTAACAGCTTCCATAAAACTAGTAAAAATGAAAAAAAAATCCATATGTCCAGCATGGCTTTGTTCATGCAAACAAGAAATACAAGAACCTGAAAGCATCAGAGGTGAAAAGATTCAGAAGTGAGAAGTAAGCTGGGGCTTTCCAGGAAGCAGAAGTCAGAAAGCCTGGTGATTAAAACCAGTACATATTCAGGGCTCTTAATATAGAATCAAAAGCTCAATGTTAGTTTTAGGTGTATTACTCTTGATAAAAAATAGAAGTACCTGGTAAAAATACTGGTGCTAATAATAATTTCCTATAATTAATGCAGTTCTGAATTAGTAATATGTAGTAATGTTTTACTTTCAGATATGGCCCTGTCTCTTTCATTGGGCTACAGTCCATGCTACAGCACCATGTCTAGAGCTCCTCATCCTTCTTGAGGTTTAGTCAATCAATTTAAGTTACATTGCATTTTTCCTGTATTAGGTTGTTCTCCTGTTAGTGACCTTCAAGGTGAAACTTCAGTTCTGAATATTAATATTTTTCTTCTTTCTTGGCTATTATCTACATAAGCTAAATGTTATACTATAATTATCTATGCATTCTTTGTGTTTTGCCTGTATTTAATTTCTCTTCAGTGGGGCACTGGAACAGGCTCCCCAGGGAAGCAGTCACAGCACCAGCCTGCCAGAGTTAGTAGGGCTTTGGACTATGCTCTCAGGCACATGGTGTGACTCTTGTGGCTTGTGGAGGAGTTGGACTTCGATGATCCTTGTGGGTCCCTTCCAACTCAAAATATTCTATGATTCTATGATTTTTGTTTTATCATAAGTCAGATACACCTCTTTTCACCTGTTGCTGTGAGAGCCTAGTTACTCTGGAGCACACTGCTTGAGCCCTTGAGGTTTTTAGATTATAGATGAAGATCAACAAAGAGAACAATGTGCTCTGTGTACAGAAGCCTTTCTAAAAGCCACTGTTCTTTACAAGAAATTTTCCTCGCTTTGGTGAAACATCAAAATTTGCAGCCAACTTCCTGCACAGAGAAGTGATGAGAGGAAGATGGGAAAAGAACAATCCAAGTTTTGTCTTTCTGCTGTTTCTCAGATCTACTTTAGTGCTCAACTTAATTGATGTGATTTTGAATCTGGCAGCAGTGTAAAACCCAAAGTAACATGCAGAAGCATTGACCTCAATTGCTCAATACATAACTCAGTGCACTTACAAGTGTTGGCTGCAGAAGACCAAAGTGTGACATGTGCTCCAGCTCCCACAGTTAAGTTGGGCTGTGCATGACTACAGCAGAGGTGTAAACAAATACTAAATTTTCCTTCTTCTGCTTGTGGTATTTCAGCTCCAGCAGAGATGACAGAGTGGTGCAGATAACATCTTAACCTGAGGCAGTGACTTCTGCCTGATTCTGGCTGGAGAAGGAGAAGGCATGGGGCTGGACTCCCTATAACCATAGACAAAATCAATCCGGTCAGCCAGGCTGGAGCTGGCAGACTGGCATTCATCTTTTGCATGAGAAAGGGCCCATAGGAAATGTTTCACTTACAGATTAGAAGATGTGGTTGTCTTTGACATCCCTGAGCCCAGCAGGACACCTGGACTTTTATCTGAAATAGAATACCTGACTTTAAGTAAATGTGGAAAGAATTGAAAAACACTGTAAACAAATGAAAATTTCCCCAAGTACTTCTTACAAGTAACATCACACAGACTTAAATCCCATCATCACACAGGTTTTAGAATATCTCTCACTAGATTCATGCCCAAGGTAACTGCTGGCTGAACAACAGACATCACAACATATTTGCCCACTGGGCAGTTGAGATACTAACCCAATTTGCCTTTATCTTTTAAACTCATCATTTAACAAACACTACTACATTTCTGGTGCCCAGAGTCTGTACTGAAAAGTAGAATTTGCTAGAAATCAAACATCTCATGTTTGTAACAGTGAACAGTGGCTTCTGTGTTAAGAACACCCTATTCTGACTATGCAGTAAAAATGTGCCCTGAAAATTTTGGTTGTGCACTTGTTTCTCTCTGGGCTGAAGTGAGTTTAGGCTTCCTACCTCACCTGAAGAATCATGAAGGTCCTGTGATCCTCCCACAGAAAGGATCTTAACAAAAAAAAACAACTGTTTGATCCTTGGGAGAGAGAGATTCAGCACTTGTCTCCTGCAGAGAACTGAAATGAAGACCTGAAATCTGTAACTGACTTCAGTCTTGAGTAGTTTCTCCCAACTGACTTTTAAAACCTCACCTAAGGTGTTTGACTCCCTTCATGCAGGTGTGCCTATAGGAATCAACAGCTTCACATTTAAAATTTAACCACCAACATGTTTAATTATTTTTTTGATAGAAAGTCTTTATAGAGAAGTTTTGACAGGGAAAGAACTTCAATTTCAATCTGTTGGACAAACAATTCAACAAATTGCTTTTTCTGCATTCTGAATAGTCACTATCAGCTGTCATCAGCTTGGACTTGGCAGGCCTTGTGAGTTTAGCCTTATTAGGATGCTGCTTTATGCTTAAAGTGATATGCCATATCCCTAAACTCACAATTTTAGTAAGAACATGCCAGAATGCCAATGAAAGAAAGCAAAAAAAGGAGAGCTGAGCTGAGACTCAGGAAAACTGCAAACATTTTCCTAAAACTATACTTCCTCGCAATCTGCTGAGGAGAAGAAATTGCTTAAAAAGAGTCATGGTCCCTGAAAAACTGATTGAGATCACAGGAACGATATCCACATTTGTAAAGAAAATTGGGATAGCCTGGCTCTGCAAAGAAGGGTGATAAAGTTGTAGATAATCACTGTCATAGAATTTAAGTCCCCTTACAAAACCATAATCCATAATATACAATACATACATATACAATATACAATACATACATATTGTGCCATATATACATAAAATATTTAAATATATCATAGAAACAGAGAATGGTTTGGGCTGGAAGTGACCTTAAAGACCATCTAGTTCCAACCTGCTGATAGAGGCAGGGACAGCTTCCACTAGGCAAAGGGTCTTCAAAGCCCCCTTCTCCAAATCCCACCTGGCCTTGAACACTCCAAGGGAGGGGGCATCCACAGCTTCTCTGGGGAACCTGTTCCAGTGCCTCATCACCCTTAAACAGACGAATTTCTTCCTTATACTTAATTTAAACCTCTGCTCTTTTGGTTTAAAACCATTCTCCCTTGAACTATCACTGCATGCCCTTGTACGAAGTCCCACTCCACCCCTCGTGTTGCCCCTGTTTAGACGGCATTATTACATCTCCCTAGAGCCTTTTCTTCTCCAGGCTCAACAACTCCAACTCTTTCAGCCTGTTCTCATAAGAGAGGTGCTGTAGCATTCTGAAAATCTTTATGGCCCACCTTTGGACCCATTCCAGGGGTCCAAGTTTTTCCTGTGCTGAGAGCTCTCAATATTCTGTGTGGGATCTCATGGAAGCAGAGTAGAGGGTCAGAATTCCTTCCCTCACCCTGCTGAGGCACTGGCCACACTGCTTTGGATGCAGCCCAGGACATGTTTGCCCTTCTAGGTTGCAAACCCATATTGTCAGGTCACATCCAGGTTCTCAGCACCCCCAAGTCCTTCTCAAGAGTGCTCTGAATCAATTCTCTGCACAACCTGTATTTGTGCTTGGTATTGCCCTGCCTCAAGGAGAGAAGGAAAGAAACATTTAAAATTGCCATCCCTCAGCTCATTAAGCAAAGGCTTTCTAAAAGAGGTAAAAAGTACTCTGGAGTACTAGAAAGCTTTTGAAGCCAGAGAAATATCACTGAAATCTAGGGGACATGCTCATGTATTGTACTACATCTGCTTAATCAGCAAAGGGTAAAGTGGACAATTGAAGCTAAAAAGTTTTTAGGCTTTGCAGTTTTGCCCAGTTTTATTTCCCACAAAGTCTTTCAAATAAAACCATCTGGCTTTTATGCTGCCTTTCCCCTTATATAGGTGAAAGGGTCTTCCAATCATGATCTTTTCCCTTTCTAAATCATACCCTATGACTCATAATTAAGTCTCCTTGTACTAACCTAAATAACTTTTCTCTTCCTTTGGTGAAAAGCTTGCTGCATGTGGTCATTTCATACCAAACTACAAGTAAGACAACAATTAAACTGTAGTTTAAGTAGCTGAAAATACGCTGTTAAGTTAGAATTAATTACTTCTACTATACTTAAAATTACTTGATAAAAACTTTTTACTTTCTCCCCACTTGCAGAAAACTGTCACTTTATCCTTGAAACAGGACTGCCATTATATTAGACATAACTACTGCCCAAAGATATGAAATACATGGCAACCTCTCTTCTCCCTCTGTCTTCCCATCATGCCTATAATATTACTGTCAGTAAAACAGAGAAGTGCAGGTTAAATAGAAATAATGAAAAAATGCTTTTTCCATTCACCCACTGCACTGTTAGGAAAAACAGCTCACTTCCAGTGATGTTGTGGGTCTTGCAGCCAGAATACTGGAAACTCACAGGATTTATGTGAGTGTCTAGACATGGACAGAATAAGTAAATTCTACACAGATATGGGTCAGACTTTCCTGTGGTGCAACTCAAAACAAACTACACTATACCTGAAGCTGATGTCACTAAACCAGTGATGATGTCACCTTACTTTGACATTTTCTGCTGCTTCTGGATGACACAACAGGCAACAGTACCTGAATATTTGCTTATTTATAGCAAGTTCAACCACTTAATCTTTTTGGGAGCTTTCAGTCTCTGGCTGGAAGTTGTTTGCTGTCTGATATTAACCAGTATGTAGCACCTACATGACTTTCAGAATTTTATTCTGACTACCCAGTCTTCCTATCCAAATTGTCTCTTTACTTGCTGATATACCAGGGGAGGGGAGGGAGGAGAATATTTAAAAATTAGTCTTGGGGTGACTTGTCATTCAGCAGCCCAGAATCACCAGACACCTGAGGACTTTTTCTACACAAACTTGAGTGTCTCTCTCAGCTGAAAACACACCTTAGGAGAATAACAGTTAATATATGTACACCTACAAATGTTTTTATAAATAGTTTGATGCACAGTGATGGATACAGAAGTATGTATACATATATAAATATATAAACACACACAGTTAAGAATATATATATATATCATTGATTTAGGCCGCCTAATGATTATTTCAACTGTCTTAATATGCATCTTAGTATAAACTCAGTATCTGGTAATAGAAATGACAAGAAGACATTTTTTAAGATGTAATTAATGAGCCCTGCCAGCACATGCTGGAACATATTGACAGTACCTGTCTGCATTAAAAGTGCAGTGCTATGTGGAAATCAAATGTGGCCTGGATTCTTTGTTAAGCTTTTCAGATTCCACAATCAGGCCCTGGGAAATGAGAAAAGGTTGCCAGGAGCAAAAAGAGTGCAAACTCAGCGGAGCATTCTGCCACTGATTCCCCTGACATCCCTGATGAGTGTGTTGGGAAGCTACAGGCTGAGCTATAGACATTGCTGCTGAAACATGGAATTGATGCCTGGCATTTATACTTATGCCAGGTCTACTAAAATATCTCTGGTCCTTTTGGATTAGGTGAAACTTTTAGTGGGCAGGGAAGCCTGAACCTACAGAGGGGATCTTATCTGCTTAAAAAATCTTGTCCTCTTCAGAACTGTAAGTCTTCAATTTTAATAATACAGTTTTACCTCTTTAAAAAATTCAGACTAACTCTTTATGGTGTCAACAGCTGCACTTCAAATGAATCTTGTGAAACCTGTCAAGAGAAATATCCTGCTGAAGAAGGTTAGTGTTATTACCCTGCTGCTCTTTTTTTCTTCAGAAAGGTCAACAGTTCTTGCCTTTCACTTCATAAACTACTAAGAAATTTTTTGATTTAAAAAGTGTACATAAAAGCACGAGATGCTTTCATGATTGGTATCAATCTGTAACGTGCAGTACTATGGAGGAAATACTTAATTTTCAAGCATTAATTTGAATCAAATTAAAATATTTTCCCTTAAGCAGACAATGGAAATAAAAGTAGGAAAAAATCTAAGTCCTTAACATTTTGATTTATTTTAAGTGATAGTTCTTGAAATCTGTCATTATGTGAAAATATTTCATGGATGCATGTATAAAAAACTGAAATATGCAATGCAGCTGATAGCACAGTACTACAACCTTTTAAAAAACACATTGTGCTAACAAGTAAAGTACATTGTGTCTCGGCAATTAAATCTAATTTTTATGTTTTATAGGCTACAGCACACAGTAGTTTGACCAGACAGTTCACAAACCAATACCACAACAGATGCCAATTCTGCCTCAGGAAAGCAAAAAGCAGAAACGTTGCCATTTCTGTTTAGTGTGAGATAGATGGCAGTGGGCACAGGCACAGAGACAAATTAGTAGAAAATTAATTGGTTTGCATCCTACACAGTGCTTCAAGGCTAATTCTCTATCATAAGGCTGTGTTAGAGAGAGTGAAACTGGTTCTTTATATTGTCATATTCTATTGCTTTAAGCAGAATGCAATAATTAGACCTGTAGAGAACCAGGACCAGGAAGTGACTATTAATTCTAGTTAATTGAAGTTTCTCTACATCAGCATATGTATTAATTCTAATGTTATGCATTGTTTCTAAGGCAGATCATCTGTTACACCCACAAACTTCACTGACACAATGATCCAAACAAGAAAGAGCAGAGCTAATGAAAGGAGATGGAATTATTTGTGGAGCTTTTCTTGACACAGGAAATAAACCAACATATTTCAGGTTCATTCCTCTGTTCCAACCCACTTTAGGGATTAATTTTGCTTTGTGGGGAGAGGCTATTTAGAGCCTAAGACCAACCTTGTAATGTCTATTCAAAGGTTATGCAATCTTTTCATCGGAGAGGTTCTTCTGCACTCCTGCCTCCACTTCCAATTTCCATTCATAAACTATTCAACTGCACTGTGAATCATTCTGTTTTCCCTCTGTGGGAAAGAATAAAGAGATATCCCCTGATCAGTGACAACAGAAAACCAAAATCATATTGAAACGAACCACAGGGTGAAACATACTCTGTTTCTAAAAAAATATGTACCAGAAGCATTTCTGGGGTAGCAGCAAAGATTTAGGTGAACACAGGAGATAAATCATTCTCCAAGAGATACAGATAAGTTTTAAACTAAAAATTTTTCTTCTTCTTTGGTGTGTTTCCAAGAGAAAGGAAAATGAAAGGAAAGGAAATGGAATTATACTGTGTTGTTTTATTTTACGTAAACACCCACGTAACATCTTGCACGCATTTCTGGAAATGACTACTAAGGTCTAGAAAACGGTGCATTTCAGGATGAGCAGAAGGAGTACACAGACAGGACCGTGTGTAGTTGGGAGAATTATATCCTCTTCCAAGAAAGGAAGAATGATCTGTATTCTGGCACGAATACAAAACCTAGTATCTGCTGTTTATAGCCTATTTTAATTATGTTTATGAATAGATCTCTAATATGTAAGTAACAAGCACTCCCTCTAGTGAATTTTGTGTGATTTGCTGCTTTAACTACTGAAGGTTCAGAGGAGAGTTAGTAAGTAGAAGCAATATCTTCCATTAGACTTTGCTGAAGTCAGAAAAAAGGTACAAGCTTTTAGACGTGATAGATGGTTTGTAAGGGCGACAGAACAATGTATTCGACAGAGTTGGGGGAAATCATTGTCTTACAGTAAGAAAGATATTTATATGCACAGTTTCACTCAGATACTGTCCCCCACTGATGTTTACTTTGCTGCTTCATCCTTCTGCCTTGTTGATGTCATATCCTTGCTTTACTGACCTTCACTTCAGATGCTGAAAGCCAAATGGAGACATTTCATTTACTCACTAAAATATCTCACTGAAAAAATAAAAAATAGGCTAACACATATGCCAACATAAAGGACTGCATTTCAGCAGAGACAGTTTACCCTTTCTATACTGCAGTATTGATGCTTGATTATATCTTTTAAAAGGTATGTATCAATATCTCCTATTGCCTATTTAAATATAATGTTTGTAACAGGTTGTTTTTTTTTTAGTATATCATCAAAATAGTATTTGATAGCTTTTAAAGTTGTGCCTAATGGTCATGAGTAACCTCAATGCTGGTATTTTGTAACTTCTCAGAACATTGTTCTAGTCTCTGGGTTTAAAATACAGATTATTGATTTCTGGCACAGTCTTGAGCAGTGGGGCTATCATTATGCACAGGATTCAAAATCATTGCCATATGCAGGGTCTCCCTGCACTGCTACTGAAACTCCCTGGAGCATATCTGGCTTAAATTTTAGTGCTCGCAAGGTCAAGTTTGTAGAAGAAGGTGTGACATACAATGCAGCAGCTCTCAGACTACAAAGCACACACAGTTTCAAGTGTTGCGTGGTAGCAGTAGTTCCTTATTCTGTGTTTATACTGCTACTTAATCATAACAGAAGCAGAGTAGGACCAGCAGTCAGCAGCGGCTGCGGTGTGCAATAACACCTCTGCACAACAGCTGCGGTCTTGCTGCAGCTGCTGGATTGATGGTGACCTCCTGCACGGAGGTCAGCGGTGCTCCAAAGCCATTATTTACAGCCAGCCTGTTGCTGAAGGTTTCTGCAGTCACAGTTTCTCCAGTGGTGGAATTCCGTCCGAGGTGTCTGTTTTACAAGGGCGGAGCAGGGGCAGGTGACCAGAGCCAGCCTTGCTCTGCCTCCCAGGGGAAGGGTGGCCTTGGCTGTGCCCGTGTGTCCTGGGCTCACGGGGGGAACACATGTCCTGTGGAGCTCACGGAGCAGTCCTGTGAGGAGCGCCTGAGGGAGCCGGGGGTGTTCAGCCTGGAGAAAGGGAGGCTCAGGGGTGACACTGTCTAGAACCACCGCTTCTAGAGAAACCGCGAGCCCTGAACGGCGGCTGTAGCCAGGCGGGGGTTGGCCTGTTCTCCCCGGCAACCAGCGACAGGACAATGGGAAACGGCCTCAAGCTGTGCCAGGGAAGGTTTAGGTTGGGTATTAGGAGGAATTTCTTCACATGAAGGGTGATTAGATGCTGGAACGGGCTGCCCAGGGAGGTGGTGCCGTCACCGTCCCTGGAGGTGTTTAAGGAACGACTGGACGCGGCACTCAGTGCTGTGGTCTATTGCCACCGTGGTGTTCGGTCACAGGTTGGACCCCATGACTCAGGGGTCCCTTTCCCACCGAACTGATTCTGTGCAAGGGGAACAGCGCCAGGCCTCTCCAGACGCCGGGTGTGCGCTCGGCTCAGCACAGGGAGGCTCCCGGCGGCCGCGGCCCGTGTTTCCCGGGGGAGCGGAGTCCCCGCGGTCCCGGGCCGCGCGTCCCGCCCCGCCGCCAGGCGGCGCCGTCCCGCCGCAGCGAGGCGCTCCGCACGCCGCGGCCTGGCGCCACGCGGAAGCGGAAGCGGAAGCGGCGGCGGTGGCGCACGCGGGGCGGTGCGTCCCGGCAGCGGCGGGTGAGGCGGGCGCGGGGATCCCGTTCGGGCGGCGGGAGCGAGCGACGCGGAGCCGGGCTCTGCCCGCCGGGGGACGCGCAGGAGCCGGCGGCGGGGGCGCAGGTGACCCTGGCATCGGCGAGGCGCGCTTTCCCCGCTGGCGTCTTCCCGGGGTGTCCCCGCGCCGCCCGGGCTCCGCCCGCCGGGGGCAGCTGCCGGCGGTGGCCGCTGGCTCCGGTGTGATTCGCGCTGCTACCCAGCCTTGTCCTGCGGAGGCTGCTCGGCGCTGCCGGCAGGGAGGGGCGGTGGGGCTTCGGGCTTTTAAATAAAAAGGGCGCTTTTCTCTCGTTGCAGACACTTTCCAGGTCTTCCTTCCGGAGAACGTGAGATCCACCTCGGCGCCAGCCTGCTGGGGTTCACTGGTTGTTAAGTAGATTTGGGAGCGGTGTGACATCGCGCCGCCAGTCCCTTCCCTCCTGAGAAAGGGTAGCTGCTTTCTGAGCAATCACATGCCAACTTCATGTATTCCTAAGACTGTCAGCAGCTTCTTGTTTTCTATTCAGAGGCCTTACAGAGTTTTAATTACTTATTGGCTCTAGTGGTTGTAAAGTAATTTAAGATGTTTGTACTACTCGGTTGTAATTATCTAATTCACTCTTGTGTTAAGAGACATCGTTTTAACTTGGGAATGGTTAAATCACCAAAGAATTAAGTTATTTATGGATAAGGGCTATTTTATTTGACTACTGTTGGCCTGCAACTTAAACTTGCATCTTTTATTTTTTTATCCTATGCTTTTTCTTTGTTATGGCTGCTGCAACAATAGTTCATGATACATCAGAAGCTGTAGAGCTCTGTGCTCCCTGTGGGTTATACCTTAAACCCATTACAAAAATGACCATCAGTGTGGCACTTCCTCAGCTGAAGCAACCGGGAAAATCCATTTCAAACTGGGAAGTGATGGAAAGATTGAAGGGGATGGTGCAAACTCATCAGTTTTCCACTCTGCGGATTTCTAAAAGCACAATGGATTTCATTCGGTTTGAAGGAGAGGTGGAGAACAAAAGTCTGGTTAAATCTTTTCTGGCATGCCTTGATGGCAAAACAATAAAGCTGAGCGGCTTCTCTGACATTTTAAAAGTGCGTGCTGCGGAATACAAGATTGACTTTCCTACCAGACACGACTGGGACTCATTTTTCCGTGATGCAAAAGATATGAACGAAACCTTGCCCGGGGAGAGGCCAGATACCATTCACTTGGAGGGTTTGCCTTGTAAGTGGTTTGCAGCAAAGGAGACTGGCTCGGAAAAGCCAAGTGAAGAAGTCCTTATAAAAGTTTTCCAGAAATTTGGAGAAATCCGTAATGTGGACATACCCATGCTGGACCCTTACAGAGAAGAAATGACTGGCAGGAATTTTCACACTTTCAGCTTTGGAGGCCATCTAAACTTCGAAGCGTACGTTCAGTACCGGGAGTACGCAGGCTTCATCGAGGCCATGAATGCCCTGCGAGGGATGAAGCTGATGTACAAGGGCGATGATGGCAAAGCAGTGGCTTGCAATATAAAGGTGAGAGACTGCAGCTTTTTGTGTGGGAACCCACATGAAAGACCGAGTAGAACTAAATGTTATTTCCGTAGTGCTTGAAACCTTTATCTGTATGCCATAGTGATGACAATAGGCGGCATTGACAGCGGTAATGTAGCTTTATGGGACAGACATAATACAATTTTTAAAGGAAAATGGTGGTAGAAGAACGTGTTGTTAGACTACTTGGCTAAAGTGAGTGGGATTTTGCTTTTTTCCTTAACAAGACAGTTCTAGAAATGAGAACTGCTGATGGAAGGATCAAGTTTATGAACACGATTTTCTAAATTGCTTTAGAAAAGAATATGTTTATAAATCGTGATTTCACTTAAAATTCCAGTTCTGAAAAAGTTCAGAAAAATTTCACCACAAGATGGACTGTAAAGTGCATTATTCTTTCACGCATTTACTACAGAGAAGCATTTTGGAGGAGAATTTTACAGTCTCTGTATTTGGTCCCTGCATTGATAACTAGGCCTACCAGTCAAAGGTCAGAGCTAAAAGGTGTAGTAGCATGTAGCCTGTCTGGTCTGGGAAGTACACAGTTAATCGTTAGTGTACCTGATATATAGGAAGGCCCCACAAAAATTTAAATGATAATTTTCATTTGTAGCACAGCTTCCTGTGAATTCCTTATTCTTATTTCATAATATTTACATACAGAGTTTTCCAGAAGAACTTTTCTGTAACCTCATTGTCTTAGAAATTACAGCTGTGACAGGAGGGAACAAGGCAGTCTGTTCAGATGTAGTGTCTCTGAAAGCACAGCCTCAAGAAAACTTACTGTGTTTGGAGGTGGTGTGTGCATTTGCATATTGGTCGAATTAAATGTTTGCAGATGTATTTTGATATGCTCAGTAGTCATTCATCAAACCAGGGAGTGTATTTCAGAAAAAAACCTTTTGAGTATTCCTTTGTGCCACGTGGGAACATGCAGCCATTTATTCAGATTGTAGTTTAGTCAGTGTAAGTAAAATACTGTAATCTTTTATCTTGTTATCGAAGCTTATCAGTCATGGAGTAGAAACCGTGCTTTGACCTGGTGAAATTCAAACTGTCATTTACGTGCAAGGGATCAGGGTTCCCAAATTTAGTTTGGCTGTGCAAGAAGTCATGCTTTCCTGGGAGCTGCCTTGTCAGGACAGCAGCTCTCTGTCATACAAGGTCACCACACCTTGTCTGTTTGTCCCTGTTTGTCCTCCCAGTCTGGTAGTGAAACATGGTTTTGCATAAAGCCTGAGTAGATTAAGCTATAGAGGCTGTGTTCCTTGTTCTCTGCCCTATGGTTAATGACCATGGATCTGTGGAAATGTGTTATAGATCCCTGCCTGCACTCAGAATTGGAGATTAGGATGCCAGGCCTGTGGTGTCTGGTGGTGTCCTGTTGCAGCACGCAGCTGGACATGACCAAGGTGTGTTCATATATCCTGGAAGCTAAGCGACTCTGAAGTCTCGTTTTTCAGATGTGTGTGTCTTTCTTTCTTTCTGTTCCCATGACCTGGGATCTTCTGCCCACTGTACCTCAGTTTGGGAGTCTTGGTTTTAGAATTGGTGGGGAGGGTTGAACCAGGTGCTGAATGCTGTAGAACTATGTCATCTGCTGAATTTAAGGATCACAGCTCCAGACAGAGAGGAAGGCCTTTATTTAAACCTATTTCTACGTAGTGCTGTACAGTCCCTGACAGCATGCATTAATTAGGAGTTAATTAGTGCCCATTTTGACACACTGAAAACATTGGACAAACAGAGCCTCAGCCACACTGGGATTTATTTTTGGTTGTGAGACAGAAAAGTATGAAGTGGTATCTGATTTTGCTACATGTGTTCACACAGTTAGTACCCAAATACCTGATTACAATATGTGGTTCTTTCTCTGGGTGCACAGAGAAGTTCCCTTTGTTTTGAAAAAGGTTTTACACATCTGATTGTACTTACACCAAGGTCTAAGTTAAAACTGGCAGGTTGTAATTTTTGATTTTTTTTCTTGTTTCCTTAAAACTGTTTTCAATTGTATCATGTGAAGGTTTCTTTTGACTCAACAAAACACCTCAGTGATGCATCAATTAAAAAGCGTCAGCTTGAAAGGCAAAAGCTTCAAGAGCTTGAAAAGCAGAGGGAAGAACAAAAACGTAAAGAGAAAGAAGCTGAGGAGAAACAAAAAGAAGAAGAAAGGTATTTATTGCTTATTGCCCAGTGATAGTTTTAACATTGAGGCATAACAAAACTGTTCCTTCGTATCAGCAACAAAAGATAGAAAATAATGAAACACAAGTTTCCCATAGCTAAAGCTGAGTGTGGTTATTTAGTTTACCACTTACGTTCAGTTCAAACTATTCAACCTGCAAAATACTCAATTTCCTAAAAATCTTGCCATTAGACACCTATTTTCAGAGACCCTTGGCCTTTAGCAGAAGCTGCCATTTTGTCCTAATCACAGAAATAAAGCCCACCACCACTGCACACATTCATTGGCTTTAAAATACCAAGCCATTTTTCTTCTTGCTGTGATAATTCTCTGCCCAGCTGCCTCATGTGTTGTTGTTGTCTCTGGTTGAAGTGGTTAAAAAAAATTCTTTGCTGTGGCCATTTTTTTCCTTTGAATTCCAACTTGTTAAAAATAGACAGACTATGACTGTTTGCTACCACAAGTAAGGATTAAAATGTTCGGTTTTCTGCATTTGTTCTTCATCAACATGACTTATTTAGAAACAAATTGACTTGAAATCTAAAATGTATTGTACATACAGTCGGAGTTTGAAATTGTCCTTTGCCTAGATAAGGCAAAAATATTTATCTCTTTTTAGGAAGCAGAGAGAGCTTGAAGAATATGAGAGAGAGAGAAAAAGAGAAGAGAAGTTGCGCAAGAGAGAACAGAAGCAGAAAGATCGTGAAGTTCGACGGAATAAAAAGCAACTTGAAAAGCTTCAAGCTGAAGAACAGAGAAAACTTCAAGAGAAGATAAAGCTAGAAGAAAGGAAGCTCTTGTTAGCTCAGAGAAATCTTCAGTCCATTAGGTTAATTGCAGAACTGCTAAGCAGAGCAAAGGTAACTTCAATTTTTATTTCAGAAGCTAATGAAGAGCCCAACAGAACAAAGCCCTTTACTGGCTTGAGAGGAGGTGGGGGCACTGTTCATTAAACATCAGGTTTACTATCTCTGCAGCTGCTACTCCTTAGGCCAAAATTTCAGAAAAGCACAATGAAACACTATTTCTCTCTTGGTAAGATATGCACTTGCAGATAAATGGAAAGTGAACTTGAACTTATAGTCCTGAATAGCAATTTTTAGCTGTAAATTAATTGTCAGGTTTTCTTAAGTCTGATAAAAGAACATGTGAGCCTGATGAAGTGAGCTAACCACAGAGGATAAGATGCAAAACTCCTTTTCTAATTCCAGTTTGGATGCTGTTTCCCATCTGCCTCACAGCAGTTCTGTTTATTGTTCTTTGCAGTTTCAGAGATTGAACTTTCATTAGTCAGTGTGTGAAATGTGCAGAATGTTTCTTCTGTAGGAAAGGTGCTGTCAGCAAAGGCTTCAAATGTTAGATCCTGTCTCTCTAACAGTATTGTTATTTTTTTCACTGAAACTACAAAGCTTAAGACTTGGATGAAACCATATTAGGGTGTAATGTTTGCAAAATGTTTTCTGTAGAACTGAAAAGCTGTGTGGAAAAGCAAGGTTTTTCTCTTGATGCCAGTGCACTTCAGGAGTGTTTTTGAACTCAGTGTTAGGTACTGATAAGTTACATACTAGAAGAAGGGAGAAATGCCTTTTGCAGACTTTTTAACTTTGTAGCTATGGAAGAGAAAGGTTATCTGATGAAACAGAGAATGTGTTTCTTTCATTTAGAGAATTCTGAGGTCTATACTAAGCCACTTGACTAGGTCAGAATAGAGAAAAGTTTGAACCTTCTCCAGTATTGTGAGTTTTTAAAATGTTTGACAAAATGACAGTCAGTTTCTATGTAATGTTTGTCCATTTTATTACTTGTTTTTATGGACTCATAAAAACAAGTAATAAAATGTAAAAGTCATCTATGAACTTTACAGATGGCAATCATCTAAAAAAGTTCTTTTCCATAAAATTTAAAACATTTTTAATTTGACTGAATTTTTAATTTTTAAATTTTTAAATTTTAAATTTGACTGAAACCTTCAAGTTTTGACCCTGATAAGTGTATTTAAATACTGCAGATTTCACATGTTGTTGCTTTTGGGTTTTTTTTGGTTTTGTTTTGAAGAGCCAAGAAGGCAAAACTTTCTCTCAATAGTGTTTCAGCTTACAGCAGTTTTGGATTAGTGGGTTTTGTTGGCTGATTGGTTTTGATTTTTTTTCCCTTTAAAAAGAAAACACCATTTTATTTTTGGTTAAGTTCTGTTGGTTAGATTTTATTTTCTTGCCAGATTGCTGCCTTTATGTTATGTTTTAACTTGGAAGCATGAGCAGGTATTTTTTTGTTTACTCTTCCTTTTGACTGTCTTTCAGACAGTAAAGCTTTTGGAGCAAGAACAAAATGAAGAAAAGATTTGTCTTCAGCAGCTAGAGGAGAGACGAAAGCTCCAGGAGGCTGAGCTTAAACGTGTGGAAGAGGAAAAAGAGAGAGCACTTGGCTTGCAGAGAAAAGAAAAGGAACTGAGGGAGAAACTACTGAACAATCTTCTGAGCAAGAAAATGGATGCAGTTAATCAAAACAAAGAAGAAACTGAAGCATGTCAGACTGATGTGCTGAAAAGCCCTAGTGCTGTTCCCCACACTGTGTCATCCAGCTGCATCACTTCTACCTCAGGACAGGCTGTTACAGACAAACTGGCTCCTGGCTCTCAAATAGAAGTAGCGCCACCTGAAAGTGTAAACACTCAATGCAAGTACTTGAATGGCAACATTCATGACAAAGTTCATGTCAAAGAAGGTCAGAATCTTCATACTACAAACTCTGAGAGGTGTTCTGACAAAAGAGGTTTGGGGGTACTTTCATGTGTTCCCACCAATAACCAGGGCCAGAAGAGCCTCTCTAGCTATGACCAGAGCACTTGCAAGAAGGACTTGCACTGTGAGCAGGACAAACGTGGAACAGAGCCAAGGAGAAGAAAGAGCCATTCATGTAGCAGCATAAACAGTGATGAGAGTAAGGGCAGACGGGAGAGCAGCAGACACAGAAGAGATGCGAGTTACCGGGATGAGAAGCATCGGAAGGACAGGAGGTATTACAGGCACTCCAGCAGAAGTTACAGCCCTCGCCGAAGCCGCAGTCCTCGGCGGAGAAGTGCAAGCCCCAGACGTTCCCGTTACAGACGAACGCGCAGTAGGGAACGCAGGCGGGACAGAAGAGAAAGGAGCCGTAGCCGCAGAAGTGTGAGCAGGAGGCGGAGGCACCGGAGGTGATCACTGAGGGAGCAAAGGAGTACTTGGAGTGGGTAGTGGAGGCCTTGGCTCCTTTGAAAGGCTGTGGTAGGACAAAAGGGCCTCAAAATTGGACACCAGACCTCATCGGCGTTGACTGCTATAGAAAACACAATTGTTTCAACCAATCCTTAGCTTGCATCTAGTCTCTGAAGTCAAGAAAAGAGATGCCTGATTTTTTTGACCTTCCTTCCTTTGTTGTCTCTTTCTAGATTTCTACCACAGTGTAGGTATAATCACCTGTGCTTGTGCTCAAGTTCCTAAAGTGCTAAAAGCCAACCTGTTTTCTTCAGTTTCAGTTTTCTAAATGTTCATTTTAGTGTATTTAGTTTTTATCACCTAATTTGGCTTAAGAAATACTTGGGTGCCAGTTATGGGAACTTCACAGGTGACAAGTGATTACATACAGATTTGATTAAAGTGTTTCCTGGTGCATTCAATGAAATCATGTTTAACGAAGTAGAGGTTTTATTGATTGAGGTGGATAGCAGGACTTTCTTACTTTTTTCTTAAAACTGACTAAAAAGTTATGCAGGATACCTTTTGAACTGCTTTGATTCCTTCATGTCTTTATGATGCCAAGCTTTGTGGCCCAAATTATTCTGGAATGTGATGCCTTTGTATAATACTTTCCATGTAAGAGAGGCACACCTGGTGTAGGAAGTAATAAGCAGTGGTAAAATGGTTGAAAGTTGTTCTGATATTTTGTTGACATATTTGGCTTTGTTATTATTTCAGGTGGCATAGGGCTACTTGAAACATTTTTTCAGGTACATAAAGAGCTGAACATTGTCTTGAAAAAGGGGCCTTCTTGCTAAATTATTTTTACTTGTGTTGTTGAAAAGTAAGGCTGCAGTGTCTCTTGTTAAATCCATTTAAGAATACCTTTGCTTTTAAAATGCAGCTCAGGAATATTAAAAGCTATAATGTTACAGTGAATGAATTTATTTTGCATTTTTATGGTAAAATTAAAAAGAAAACTGTTTCCAGTGAACTGAAGTTGCTGTTTTCATGTGTCAGTATATTAAAATCTGCAGAAGTGTTGTGTTAAGAACCTGTTTGTTCAAAGCATCACTCAGCATATTTGAATAATGAAGTTCAGCTTCTTTTCTTGATGGTCCTGTTATGTTACAGCTATGCCAACTCTTAATCAGCAGGATGTGTGCTCTTTAACTACAGCCTTCAGATGCCATTTTCCTCACGCTGATGCGTGAAATCAAAGTGCATCCATTTCCTGGAGTGTCTGAGAAGCACATTAGTGCTGCAGCTCAGCTGGATCCTTGGCTGACTGAGTTTGTCTGCTTTGCTTTCAGAGTCCATCTGGGTTTGTTTCTTACTAGACCATGCTGCTGAAATCTTTGTAGTTACTAGCTGTGGACAAAGAAAGGTAAGACACTGACAACATTAAATTTTGAGGAGCTGTTGTGTCCCTCAAAGGCAGAGAGGCATAGACAAGTCAGGTGACTGGGCAGTCTCCAGCCATATGAAGGGCAAGTGCTGGATTCTGCACCTGGGATGGGGCAACCCTGGATGTACACAGACTGGGGAACGAGACACTGGAGAGCAGCCCTGCAGAAAGGGACCTGAGGATTGTGATCCATGGCAAGTGAACATGGGTTTCAGTGTCAGCCCACTGTGTCCTTAGACACATCAGTTACAGTGTTGCCACCTGGTCAAGGGAGGGGATTGTTTCTTCTGTGTCCTCATTCCAAAATCTGGAATTCTTCCCTTGCAAAGCCAAGAGCTCACTCAGCTTCTTGCCCTGTGTCAGGCAGCCATACCTATCAGTTTAAGCTTAGTTTAAAATCAGGCTTTATTGCTGGGGAAAGCTCAGGTTCACTCCTAACTGGTAGTCTTTCCTTCACTAGTGGAAAAATTTCCCCAGTGAGCATGATTGGTGTAAATCCTATGAAACCATGGATTGGGCAACTTTATGCTACAGCATTGTGTTCATGCCTGCTTGAAAGCCTAGGCAGCAGTGAAAGAGACCTCTGAGCCCTATTTCATGTACTGAGTCCCAAGAAATGCCCAGTGTTTATTCCAGTGTTCTGCTGTCATTCTTGATCATTCTTAACTCAGGTGATGAGGCAGGAGGAGCATTTTCTCAGTTCTGAGAATGCACCTCATTTGTTGCACTTGGCTCCAGGAGATATTTCACATCCGTTGCCACAATGTCGCCTTTATGTCCTTGCCAGAAGGATGGGATCAAGTGGGAACCCACTTGGCTTTTGAGGATGCACAGGGTTTTGGAGTGCACTGATCATCTAGTGATAGAATGGATGTGTGACCTCTTCCGGGTGGAGGATATGAACCCTGCTATTCACAGACTGCTTTCAGTAAGGTCTGTAGGAAGTCTGTGGGTCAGAGCTCCTGAGCTTCCTTTTCTGCAGTGCATGTGCTCTCTGCGTGTGCTGCTGCCTCATCATAACTGTTGGCAACAGCAACCAGGAGTGTTTTTTCTGCAGCCCTTGTGAAGCAAAGAACGGGAGTCTTAAAGGGCTAAGAAATCTTAAGTTCCTGTTGCTATGTAGAGTGTTACTGCATAGTCCTGTTTTTATCCTTAAGGAATGTCTCCTCTTGTATCTGCCTGAGGGCTCAGCCTCTGCACATACAAGCCTATTGGCCTGCAATTTTCTTGTTATCTCGTGGCCTGAGCATGCACTAGGTGGCTCAGGAAGCAGCTTAGTCCAATGACAGCTTTGCTACAAGAGCAAGGCCAAAGCCTTTCAATATTATTGTGAATATTGATTATTGTGATGTTTTCTATCTGATTACTCCCTGCTGTGGTAAAGGAATTTTGATAATGTATGAATCCAATTGCCAGCAGTAAGTGATACTAGTAAAAATGATTACCAAAGCTGTAACCATATCCAAATCCTGTTTCTAATTGGCTCTACCTTTGTAGAGTATTCAGTGTGCTACAATAAAGACAGAGGCATAATTAGGTATGTGTGTAAAAAATACTTGATATGTTACCTGGAAGCATCATCTTTAAAGCTGACAGAGAAAAGGGGAATTTTTGCAGTCGCTTCCAAAGTTGTGAACGCAAGATTCTGTCAGTGCCACAAGGCTATGAAGACAAACTAGTGAGAGTCAATTGGTGATCAGGACTACCTGGATTCTGCATCAATGTCAGCTTTAGGGCAGTTCTTGTGTAGGATCATATAAGAGACTATTGTCCCTTCTCATGTTTGATAGCAGAGCTAGAGGTGTTGTTAGATGCTACACAAGACAGCAATTAAACCAACTAGTTTGGCAAATACCTTAATTTATAAATATGTTGGCAAAATTGGCTACTGATGTCTTGTATTACAATACAGATCAAATTTGTGTTTATTATGTATTGCCTGTGTCTTGATCTGGTATCCTGCTTTTGAAGTTTGGTTATTCTGGATGCAACACCCATTTCAGTAAGCTTACATTGCATTCTGTTGATCTGGCCTTTCCCAAGTCTAATGAACATATTTGCAGAAGGTATATTTTACTGCTTTGCAGTAAATTTGCAGTTGTCTCTAGTGTTTGTATAAAGCAGCAATCTAGTTGCTGTTGATTCTTCAGAGCTGGGTGTTCAGAATGAGTCAAGTGTCCTATATTAATCCAATACTGAGCTCTTGAGGCTTGTTTGAAGTGATGTGCACCACCATCCTTTCTTCCTTAGTGGCAGCACAGAAAATGAATTTGGTCTCACGTGCCACAGCTCCTCAATCTCCTTCTGTCTGATAAGAAAGATAATTCATAGGTTAGCTTAGGCTAATGCTTTGCCATAGCTTATGTTATGAAATTTCTGAAGGGCTAAGGCTGGCTGGAATTTCTCTCTAATTGATAACTTACCTAGCTGCATGTGCACTGTGGCACCTGCCAGGTGAGTTTTTCCTGCTGTGCATGGGATGTTCAGGTGTGCTGTCCATGATACTGGATTACTTGTAGGACAGTGAGAAAGGATGTCATTCCCAGGCACTGCCAGCAAAGTGTCTGAACAAGAATTGATAACCTTGAGAATAGATTTCCCCTGCAATTCTGCATATGATCCTGGATATGTGTTTGTCAATGCTCTGAGGAATTGCCTAGTGGTGTCTGTTGATTTCTACCTTCCCTGTAAAAAGGAAGGCCTGGAAAAATCTTTTCTGTTCATTTTGCATGGCTTGCTGCTGTGATTTATAGCAACTGGCAAATCGGCTCCATGCAGCTGTTCATGCATCCTGGTGGGATGGGGTAGAGAATTGTGAGGGAAAGTGAGAAAACTCATGGATTGAGATAAACACAATATAAAGGTAAAGCCAAAGCTGCATGCACAAGCAAGGCAAAATGAGGAACTTATTCACCACCTCCCCTGGGCAGGAAGGTGTTCCTGCCATCTCTAGCAAAGCCAAGCCTCTAAAACAGCCTGTTAAGGCAGTTGTATATCCACAGTTTTCCTTTGTGATGCTTGACAGAACACAAGTAATTTCTGAAATCAGAGCCTGCCTCAGCTGCTGTCCATCTTGGTGTTCTGTTTATATCTTCCTCTCTCCTTCTCTCTCTCTCTAAAATTTCTGCATCTACCACTGTCACCCTGAAAATTAGGCCTTCTGCTAACGTTTTCATAGTTTTAGTTACTTTCCCATGAAAGTTCTATAAACATAAGTTTTTATCACATTCCTTCTAGGAAATATCTTTTGATGGATGTTTTGCATGACCAGTGTGCTTGGGAAGGTGGCAACATATATCCAATCCCTGGTCATTGTCAAAAATCTATTAATACTGGAGTCAGAGAATAAAAGTGCCTTTTTCTGTTCTGACACTGGGAGGTGTTCGTGTAAATCATTTTGTGTCCTCTAGCGACATACCACTTCTAGCTGGTGTAGCTGGCTAGCCTCAGGAAGAGTATGACTCTTACCTGTTGAGACTTTCCTCTGTTAAAAATCTCAATGACTATTTAGTTGAATTATTTGTTGAGAGATTATTTGCAATCCACAAGTTGAACAGAGAACAACTCCAGATTTCCTGAGATGCACTTTAAAAGATGTTCTCAGAGTTTTTACAGTAAGGGAATCTAAAGAGAAGGGAGGGTTTGCTTAGAAAATGAGCTGGATATACAGGTTTTCCTGCCCACTCCAAATGTTTGCCAGTAGTGTATGTGATGAAAACAGGAAAAAAATAAAATTGGTTTATGTCAAAAGTGATGGAAATAATATTACTAGGAAAATGCATCTATTATAAAATATAAGAATAATTAGAAACTACAAAGAAGAAAAGGAGTATTTTAAACTTGATATTCTATTTCAAAGAAAAAGTATGATACTGAGTATCCTGGTTTCTTAGGATTGTTAAAAAAAAGGCCACAAACTATGACCTTAGTGCCCTTCCAGGGCATCTGTTATAACCTGGGTATACTAGAGACTTAGTCATTATAGCAAAGCACAGTTGTTTCCCTACTGGCATTACTGAAATTTAACATAGTCACATCCCTGGGATTTGTAGTTTTTGCTTATAAGGAAGGTTTCATGTGAGAAGATAGTGTTATCTGCCATTTCTCACCGGCAGACACATTCATTTCACTAAATCTCCTCTGTTCATAGATAATTTCTTACTTTCAAATGTTATGCAAAAACGACATCATTGGTTTTTGTGTAGCATTTGACTGTATTGAGTTATTCAGGCAAAGAAAAATGCATCACTGAAATAGAACTGTGGGGGTAAAATAAGGTCTTTAGTCTGCATGTTGTCTAAGCCCTATGAGTGAAACCTTGATAGGGTTGTCAGAGAAAGCAAGCCTTTGCAATTTCATCTCATGAATGCATTTTTAGCTTAAGAGGGGCTTAAACCTTAAGCCTCACTAACAATTTACTTGGAAACATCTACACTGCTTTTTTCAATCTGGTGTGAGTTATCTGCAAGTCTCCTCCCCTACATCTCACTACTAGTAGTAATCCCATTAGATGATTATAATTTGTATCCTCAACAGACAGATTTAGTCATAATTGAAAAAGAACTTCAAGTGTGTTTAATCAACTGTGTGGTCATTTTATTAGTGGACACTCATTTACCATTTTACTTTGCCTTAAGTGAAGTGCATTTATGGCCTGGGGCTGAATAGCTATTATGTTCCCAGGAGTGGGAAATCCTTAAGCTTGCATGAAATTGCACCAGTTTCTCAGCAGCAGGTAGAATTTGCCTTTAGAAGAGAAATATTTTTATTTTCATACAACTTTCTAATCTTTTTGGCTAACAATAGTTATCTTTGGCTGGTTATTATGTACAATTTAGTTCTCTGTTTTCCTTGGAGGAGAGGAAATGGTAGAAATAGAGGGAAATAAGTTGACTTGGTTACCCATGCAGATGGAGACTTAGTGAGTCTTTCTTAAACTTTCTTCTTCTACAAAGCTGTCTTTGGAATGAAACCAAAGACCTGGAAAAGCTGTAGTGTGTTCACCAAAAGCAGATCTAGATTTGTCCAAATAAGTGAACTCTGCTGACAGCTTATGGCATATGCAGACAGAAGTTCATGAATAGTAACTGAGCTCATGTGCTCTCCTTGAGCTGAGGATAGCAGGGGAGTATTTCTGTTATGAATATAGCTGAGTATTTGAAACCTTCAGTGTCTTGTTAAATGCAAGGTGCACAGATTCACAGTCACTCTGTCAGAGGTTTGCTGGTGCTGGGGTGTCCAGCCTGCACATACTAAATACACAAAATATTAGTATGTAATCTGTACTGAACACTGAATCTGGTGCACTAACAAGACAATAGCACTTTGTCTATAGGCTGTGTTTGCCAGGAGGAGCAGTTCTACATGTTTCTGCAACTTGGTGTTTGCTGTAATTATTGTAATGTTCACACCTAGTACTCTTATAACACAGGGAACCATGGTGTTAGAATCTGAGAATTTCTGAGTTTGCACACAAAGGGGGAAAAGGCTGAAAACTTATACCTGCTTAACTAACTTTAATAGCTAACTCTCAAAGAAAGTTGCTATTTCACTACTGGCTAAAAGAAGTAGATCATCTTCTGGCTACAATGTAGGGATCTGAATGGAAAATACAGATTCAGAGAAGGGTTATGCAGTAGAATCTGAGGCATGGAGAAAGCTGCCACTGAAAAAATACTGGTTTGTAACATTTTGCCTTCAGTGTATTACCTAAATAAGGCTTAATTTAACATTGTTTCCTGAAGGTTCACTAAATGTGTGATACAAAGTGTGACTCTTTTCCTTGATGGGAAGGATCTTTCCTCACCTGAGTGTTGCCACATCTACCCCGAGGTGAGGTGGGAAAGATGTCAGATGGAGACAGAGAAATGAACAGTGGGTCAGTAAGATTTCAGGAAAGTAATCCAGGGGTTTAATAACCTATGAGGTATGTCCTGTGTGAAGTTGAAATCCATGACCCATCTTGCACTTTGCAGTCATTTCATTGTTTTTTCCCAAGGGCCTTCTGCTGCCCGTGGTTAGTTTTGCAGAGAAGGGGAGGAAGACTGTAGTAGCCAGCTGGAAAATGTAAAATGTATTGTGATCCCTCAGCACCCCACTCTGTCAAACAATGGCAAAGCAAAAGTAAAACAACCCTGCTGAGGTGCTGCTATCAAACAGGTATTCCTTTCTAAGCTGGTGTCAAGGTGGGTGGGGGGACCTGCAAAATACAGAAAAGTAACAAATGTAGTTTTAATTCCTGGTAAACTTTACCTGAGTGATCATCATCAGAGCAAAGTAGTCACAGTGAGAAAACAGAAACAGATTCTTACAGCTTCTCTTTGTACTTGCTGCTTCTGCACTTGGGGATGGGGGGGTGTACGCTACTGCCAGCCCAGGGTCCCCTGGGCTGTGCCCACAGCAAGTTTCAAGTTCCAAGTAAGATTCTGCTTTAGTTTATGAATTCTGGTGCATTGCAGAGTTCAAGTTCTTGGTATTCTTCTGCACTGATTCCTGTTTTGCTTGTTCCAAGCTTTCAAGTGCTTCTGAGGTGCCAGCCTATTGCTGACTGATGAACTGACAATACAAGATTTAATCCACACTGCTTCTTTAGCTTTATACTTGATGATGGAAGATACAAAGAAACAGCTGAACCAGGTAGAAAGACCCATCAAAGCCAAATAACTCAGCTAAAATGTTTTGTAACCAGTGTGTTTCTCGGAAGGAATAGGATTATGTGGATCAGCTGGTGTGTTTTGTGTCTGGTGAAAAGAAGCTTATTTAAATTAAGAGAGGCAGGAAATCTGTCTCTCAGTCCAGAAGGAAGATGGGTTCCACAGAAGACCTTGACTATCCTCAAATCATCGTGCAATACAGCAATGGATTTTTAATCTCAAAGGTAAGAAATATAACTCTTAGAGAGAGTACGCAGACAGAAATATTTAGGGATTTCTCTTTAGGTCCTGAATGCAAGTCTTTGGAAGAAGTGAAAGCAGTAGTACAATGACTGCTTTTCCAAACATATTTTTAAGGCACAAAGGCAAAACTAGCAATTCCACTCTTCTTATTGTTTGCTGATGTTATTTGCCTAAGCACATGGACATAAAATTGTAATATCCAGTGCAGTGGATGATTTTTTCTTTATTTACTACTTAACTTTCCTGTTGTCCCTTGCTGTACCTCTGGCCAACATGGTAACAGAAGGAATGCTCTTTGGTTTGTGCAAATACTACTGCACCTTAAGCTCCTGAAAGGCAGAGCTGACAATAAAGGGAGGAAAAATACATAATGAAAAGTCACTTTGTGAGAAAAATAAGTGCCCAATACGTCCCAAATTAACACTGTTAGTACTATGTTTTTGAGAAATAATTTCAACTTTGGTTAAACCATGTTCTTATTCAAGGAAAAAGGAGCTTCATTGTACAGGAATCATTGTAGCTCAAATCATTGTAGATACAGGCAGTCATTTAAATTGATGTCTTTGTTACTGTTTCAGGAGTGTTTATGTGACCAGGGTAAAAGGCTAATACTTTTATGGTTAACTGTATAGTTAAAGAAAATGGGTGGTTTTTGTTCTGTTTTTTTATGTTAGCTATGTCTGTCTGAAGGTTGACAGATGTTGCTGGAGAAGTTACACAATTCTGTGGAAAGACTGGGCAATGTTGTTGGGTTGAATGAAGCAGTTCTTCTGGATGAGAGGACACTGCCTGCTTCTGGAAGATCACTGTAATCTTTCACATCAGTCTCTGAAAACAAGATCCATAGAATGGGATGTTCCCCCTATTAGAAGCCAAGAGAGAGTCTCCATCCCACCCCAAAGCATGTGTTAGATCCTTAGATAAAGAACAGATACATAAACAGAGAACAAGCACCATCACCCAGTCTTGCCTTTGTGCTCTTTCCAGGAGATTGTATTTCTAAACTAAGGAAGAGTCAGGAAAATTTACAAACAAAATCTGGTCTCCAAAGGTGGACTTTTGGAAGCCAAAAAACATTGGCTGTCTTCACTGGAAAAAGTAAAAAAAAAAAAAAAAAAAAAGACCAAGGAGTGCATTGCATGAATTGTATATTGTATCATTGCTCAGATGAACTACAATTTAATAATTGGACTTTTTTATATGAAATACAAATTTATCTGAAATAAATTAAATTTCTATTTTCCCTAATAAAGCAGCCTGTGAAGTGCAGTAGGCTTTGTGCTTTCACCTAATCCCTCAGTTCCATCTTTCCCTATCCCCAGGTTATGTTCACTGCCTGTGAGCTGGGGGTGTTTGATCTTCTTCTGGATTCAGGAAAGCCTCTGTCTTCAGATGCCATTGCTGCACATCTGGGTGCCAGCACCATGGGGATGGAAAGACTGCTGGATGCTTGTGTGGGATTGAAGCTCTTGGCAGTAGAGATGACACAAGAAGGAGGTAATAAGGGCAGAGGAATTGGAATAAGTTATAACAATAATTTTAACCTCTGATGGTTCTGAAAGTGATGTAAGCTGTGTGGGCAAAGGTGATATCAAATGTTACATCAGTTAATGTAGCTGGAAGGAGAGAATCACTCTTAGGATTCACTCTTCAGCTGAAAGAGGCAAATGTCAGCATGATCACTGGTATAAAGTGAAACATGGGTGCAGGGCTCTATATCTCTAAATATCTTTGTGCGAGAGCCTCATGTGACCTTGGAGAAGATATTTAGGATCTCTGTGGAGCTTGTCACAAGAAATCTGGGGTTTGGGCAGGATTTTAAACTTAAAAAATAATGCCAGGGTGGATGGAAACAGCATAATTTAAAACAGGTTCTGTTTCTCTTAAGGTTTTTACCATTATGTGAACTATTTTGTTAGGTTGTTGATCAGAACTGAGAGGTGATGTAAGTTTTTCCTTAGAAAATGTCAGAAACATAGAATCCACTTGGACAGAAAGGATTTCTGGCCATCAGACAGCTGTCAGGACTAGCTAGAGTCTCACAAGTTGTCCCCTCTGCTCTGCCTTGTGCTGGCATGCTTTGTTTTAGGGATTATAGTTGTTGCCCAATGAGTTGGGGAGAGCAGGATCTCTCTTTTATATTCATTTGATATTCCAGTTTGGTGGGTGAGTGATGCCACTGCAGATGCATTGGAGAGAGTAGGGGAGATTTCTGGGTGGCCTTTAAGCATTCTTCTGCCTGTAGAAGGTCCTGCCCTAGTGAACTGATTGAGGGTAGGTGTTGTTTGCCTGATGTTTTGGGGACTTTCCCCTCACCTGCTGACCTTGTTGATCAGGAAAAAAGACTTGTCTGCAAAGACACTTAAATAGAGACTGAAAGCTTCTTCTGAGAGCAGAAGCCACTATGTAAATGGTAACTCCTCTAAGGCATTTTTTTTTGCTCTCCTTGGAAGAAATCCTTGGTGCTGGAGTTAAGCATAGGGAGACAGTGTTTACCTAGATGGAATGGGTGACACAGATTTCAGCAGCCCTCACCCACTGCTCATTGCAGTGGAAGGATTTGGTTGTAGAAGTAATGTGGTTTTGTCTTTGGCTGTATAGACATCTTCTGGTGATAAACACCAAGCTGTACAATAGACTTGGTGCAAGGTGTTATATCATATATGTTATGATATAAATAAAAGGTATTTATTTTACCTTTAGCCCTCTACAGAAACACAGAAATTTCCAACATCTACCTTACAAAATCAAGTACAAAGTCTCAGTATCATATTATGATGTATTATTCCAACACAGTCTACTTGTGCTGGCAGTACCTGTCTGATGCTGTGAGGTAAGAAGGTGTGTTGTGTACTGTCTGGTGCTTTGCAGCATCTGTGTCGCTGCTCTGAGTGGTGTGTTTCTGGGGAGGAGCACAATAAAGATGCTGGCTGGTTCTCAGAAATTAAAAGCAACAGATAATTCAGCTGTTAACCTGGCCAATATTTGTGCTTTTTCCCTCGCCTTGCTTTCCATTTGTGTATGTTCTTATTTTCCTTTTCCCTGCCATTCTAGAGATGATCTAGAAATCAGATTTCTTTATGTTTCTCCTTCAGTAAAACACTTTATCATTACAGTGGCTCTTACTGGACATGACATCAGCAAAGTAAATAATGAGTAATGGATAATAAGGATCCTTCTGTTGCAAAGGTTTATAGGGGCAGTTTAATATGGGTCTGGAGTCTCACTTCTTCCAGTCCATGCAACTGATGAGCAAACATGGTGTAGATGGTGCTGATGATAGCATCAGTCTTGTACCTTTACCTCAGGTGTGTTCCCATAAATCACAGAATCCTAAAATGGTTTGGGTTGGAAGAGGCTCTAAATATCATCTAGTTCCAGCCTTCCTACCATGGATGCCACTCACTTGATCAAGTTGTTCAAATTGCTGTCCCACCCTGACTTTGAAAAGAATTAGTTATTCTTGTGAGAGGTTAATATATCAGCACTCTCATAGGCTTTCTCAATTGCTATTTTAGAGAAGGAAGAAACCAATATGAAAGAGCTTTTGGCATTTCATCTAAAGACTCTTTTGGAGCAATGTACAGGTAATCATTAGAATATTTATAGGAATTTTATTCTTCTTGTGGATAAGACTAATATTTTTAATTATGGCTCAGAACAATTAAATATAACAATGTGAGAATTCCTCTCATCAGCATCATGCAATGTTTTTATTTCTCAACAATATCAATTGCTGAGGCATTGTCTGATATTTTGAAGTGTATAATTCACTAATCTGAAAAACATCACAGATCTCTGACAGACGAAATGATAGTTGAAGGAAAAACAATCCTTTGGAAATTCTGAGAATGAGTAACATAATAAACTGTTGGATTTTGCTAGTCTTAATTCCCTATTTAAATGCATGAATTCATAGCTGTACCCTCCTGATAAAGTAATATTCAAGGTAGGTTTATATGCAAAGAGGACGTACTTTGTGTCAATAAAACCAGAGATTTTTGTTTAAGCTAAAACATGTAACAGCAGTTATATGATAGGAATCCCCAAGGATGTGGTAAGGAGCCTTCTCTCTGTGCTGTCTCTGTTTGCATTGCTAGATCAGATGAAGAAATGCTAAAATTCATGGCTGGCCAGAACTCAGTATGGAGCATATGTGGCAGAGATGTTCTTGCTGCATTCGACCTTTCCCCTTTCACACAGATCTATGACCTGGGAGGTGAGTGTCAGAACTGTCTTTTATAAGCTCTCTAGAGGAAAACAACATCTATGTTATATGATGGGCAAAACAATGGAAAGCAGGACACAGCAATATAAGGAGCATTTTGCTGATTTGGTTGGGTTAAAAACAAAAATTTGAGACTGATGAGAGCATTAGGAAGCTGAATGCTTTTCTCTGCAGTCTGACTTACCTAAGTAAGTAGCCACTCATCCCCTTGTGGATGTGGCAGCTTTAGCATTTTTTCATGCCTTACTTGATGCATTCTTTCAGTGCTAGACTATTTCCTTCCTCCCCTTCAGACACTGTGGTTGAGGTACTGCCTACAGCCTCTTATCCTGCAGCACCCTGCTGTCCCAGCACTGCTGAGTGCTGCCAGGATTCGTGGGACAAGGCAGGCTCTCCCCTGGCCTCCCTCACTTCTTCCCCAGAGCCTGGTTTAGTGACTCTGTTTTTCATTTTTCACCTTCCAGCACCTGCAGCTGGTCTGGCTAGGAGGGAGTGTAAGAGTGGTAAGGGCTGGGGCTAACCCCACATGCCTGGGTGCTGCACACCCCAGATCTTCCTGCACAACACATGGAGACAGTGGCTTTTCCTACTCCTTCTCTTGCCTCTCAGCAACACATGGAGTGCAAATGTACATTGCCAGCTTTCATGAGGCTGAATGCACCGTTTTCTGTGTGGTTTCATGGGGGTGTCGCTGGTTGGATTTGTGTCAGTACTGACCTTCTTCTGCTGTCCTCACAGGAGGTGGAGGAGCTTTGGCCCAAGAGTGTGTTTCTTTGTATCCAAACTCTACTGTCACAATTTATGACCTGCCCAAAGTTGTTCAAGTGGCCAAAGAACAATTTGTTTCCCCCGAGGAGCGTCAGATCACTTTCCATGAAGGTAGGTGTGGACAGGGGTGTGGTGGTGTCACAGCTGTTGTTCCAGAGCCCTGGCTCTGCTCAGAGGTGTCATTCTGGAGGCTCAGGTCTCCAGCTGCCCCTTATGGGGACAGTGTCTCATGTTGCAGCCTCCCTAGCCCGGGTCTGCAGCTGTCCCAGTTGTCCATCAGCAGCTGTCAGAGACACAACTCAGTTATTCAGCAACGTTCATTCCTGAAGAGAACTATTTCATTTCTTAAGAACAAGGGTACATTAGTAAAAAAAAAAAAAAAAAAAAAGCAGCTTGCAATTTTGAAATCTGCCATGCTTTGTTATGAATCTTCCTAACACTCCCCTTTTCTCCTGTGCAAACCTCCTGGCAGATGTGAGGGATGCCAGGCCTGCTCTGAACAAGGGTTTTCCCTTCTCTGGTCACAACCAATTGACCTTCAAGTCCTTAGATATTTTAGACCATGAAAGTGGGTGAGCTAGCTCCTATTTCTCTTGCCCAGGCCACTGATCCTCCATAGTCTTTGTACCATCAATGAGGAAAATGGCTATAGGGAAATCTCATTTTTTAATGTTTAAAAAAGTCTTCAAAGTGCTGGAAGTGCTTAATATTGCTCAAAGCTCAGAGAGAGAAAAGAAGCCTTGAGGAGAGCAGGAAGTGTATAAAAACAAAGATGCAACAAAATGGGAGAAGAAATGTCAAAGTAAAATGCTGAGAAAAAAATCTGAATGCAATACACCAGGTGGTAAACAAAAGGAATAACAAAGCTAGTGCTAGGAGGTGAGAGATGTGTATTTTTACCTGTGGAATTATGAAGTAACTTGTGATTACTGAAGATATTTTTAAACTTTCTTAGAGAAGGCAATATTCTTTCCTCTTTCTCATGACAGAAACCATGTGAAACTATCTCCTTAGTGCTTTATGAATTTGAATTTCTGTCATTGGGGGAAACCTAAACTCAAATGTTTTCCTGTGCATCAATCTGTTTCAGGATGATTATTGCTTTTAAATATTTCACATCTTCTTGAGACTGATCAAGAGCAAAATTCCCTATGCAGTGCAACAGAGAACTTTTACCTAATAACTCCATTGCTGCCTGATACCTCTGAAACACATTGCAAGGCTGGAATTGAACAGAACTGAAAATATTTGCTTAACTCGGCACTCAGTGTTGTGGGAATTTGTATAACACATGTATTTTTTGCTTTACAGGAGACTTCTTTAATGATTCAATACCTGAAGCTGAACTGTATATTTTATCCAAGATACTGCATGATTGGGATGATGACAAATGCAAACAACTGCTGGCAAAAGTCTACAAAGCTTGCAAACCTGGTAGGTGTGAACTCTTGGAGAGCAGAGAGACCCTTACCTGTTAGCAATGTGAAGCACACCAGTCTCAGTGCTCAGTTTGGGTGTCAGAGTTTCAGTGCAGGAGTTTCTTGGTTTAGTCCATTGCTTTCCCTAAGCCAGCCATGTGCAGTTGAGACAAACAGCACCTGGTCTAATTTCTCTTTGTTTGGTTTCCAGTTTTTGTCTCCTCTGCAGGAACTCCTCTTTCAAGGCATAAAGTGTAAGGATTGAGAATTTTGAGTATTGTTTAGATGGGTATATACATTATAGTAAAATTCCCATTAAACCTCACAATGAAGCCTCAGAGTTTCAAAAGCACTGCCTACAGAGCAAAATCAGTAAGGTCTTGTCAATTTCGTCTGGGGAAGATGGAAAATTTCCATCCCAGCAACAGCACCCCCTTCAGCTCTGGGACATCAGCACCAACATAGTCAAGCGAAGACATGCTCTGATGCTTTGGCTCTTTCATTGTCTTCTGTGATGCTGAAATGTGGCTTAATGTAGATACTGCTTCTTCCTGAAAGTAAGATTAGGATCTGTTTAGTAACAGCTTAAAAATAGCTCAACTTCTCATTGCTCAAGGTGTGTTTTCTTTCTCTTCTCTCCACCAGGTGGTGGAGTGCTGCTGGTTGAATCTCTTCTGAATGAGGATAAAAGTGGGCCTGTAGAAACCCAGCTGTATTCTCTGAATATGTTGGTCCAGACAGAAGGGAAAGAGCGAACAGCAGCAGAGTACAGCAAGCTCCTGGAGGCAGCTGGCTTTGGAGTGATCCAGGTCAAGAGAACTGGAAAACTCTATGATGCTGTTTTAGGAAGGAAATTGTAGTATGTGTTTTATGTATGTAACAAGACAGAAAAAGCTGAGAAATGTGCTATTCTCTTCTTAGGATGCAGTGATCAACTTAGCTTTTAGTTAAGGCTGCCAACTTTTTTGTAAGCAGATACATTGTCAGAAGACTCACTAATAACAGATCTTCAACATGCATGTATTGCAAATCTGACAGTCTGGCTTGGCTTGCCTTTGGATCTGGGAGGAAAAGAAAGAAATCAGCACCTGTTCCACAAAAAAAATCCACAAAAGAAATGTGTAGTATGTCTGCTTCAGCTTGTATCAGTCTCTCTGATTTTAACACCGTATCTGACAAAAGCAGAGCTGAATTTGTACTTGAGTTCCTGCAAAATAAAGCTAATCCCTGTACTGAGCTTTCTTGCCTGCATTTTTATTCCTGAGATATTGGTATAATAAAATCAGACCAAATTATGTCTCCCTGTGGTCTTTTCAGAGTTCCATGAGAAACCTTTTTTGAGCCTTGGGGAGTTTTGCATGAAAAAAATGATATTAATTTTTTATTTCCTGTAGACTTTGATTTAAATTATGAAGAAGTGTGGTACCTTATTGACTGGTTGAAGCCCAGGGATTCTTATTACAAAACAGGTGGGAAGGTGATGCAGCTAAGTAATTTTGTTATGTACTTGGGTAGTCCTTACTGCATGCCTCCTGCCATTTTTTAAAATCATTTGATCAAACGTGGTCTGCCGTTATCCATGCAGTTTTTGGAAGCAGAATTACTCATTACTGAAGTGACAAGCATTTGGAGAAGGCACTAGGAAGTCACTCTGCTGTTGTCTCTGGAAGAGTAGTTGCATTTGCCCATTAAGCTGGATACTAGAGAAGCTTGAGATAGTTTACTCAGTACCCTTCTACAGGAGCCTCCCACTCATGATTGTAGGAGATGGACAGGGACAAAGTAGCCTCAGTACACACAGGAAACACAAGGTTTTAATGTCATTGCAGTTGTAGAGACATGGTGGGACAGCTTGCATGATTGGAATGTTGGGTTTTGGGGAGTTGTCTATTTTTTTTTCTTATAAAAAGCAAACACTGTAAAGAGAACCTGAAACAAGCATTTTGCTACATGCAGGCAAACTAAAATCCTGTTTGTTCTGTAGTTTCCATGTACCAACAGATATTTCTGATGACAACTTGCTATATATAAGGTCTCTTGTCTGTGTTTTTTGCTTGTCCTTGGATATGTTAACTTTAAAAAAGTTTGTGCAGGAACAATGGAAATAAGGTGGAGGTTTCCAAGTTACTCATGTTTTGGGTAACAAAAGCTCTTCCCAAGTTTGTGCCCTTTCACGGTGCTGCAGTGGGAGGTTTTCTGTTTGAAGCAGATGGCTCTGCCAATAGAGTTCTTTCCCCCTTCCATGGAGTTTTTCACCATATAGACTGAGATAAATTTTCTAGCTCCAATATGGCTTAGGAGTAATGAATGAAACCTGGCCATAGCTGGAGGGAACCAGCCCAGAGCAGAAGACTGCCCGGGGCAGGAAACACAGCCCCTGAGCTGAGACTGGCCGTGTTGGGCTGGGCTGAGTGAAGTCAACTGTTCCCAGGCTGCTCTGTCTGGGAGTACAGAAACTTCCAGCAGGGCCTTGGCCTGATGGCCTGGGAGTTACATGAAACAGCAGAGGGCAGGAAAAGCCGGGAAATTTGCCATCTTAATGTGCTAACTGGAAGCTGATGGCTGCTGCTTTTCAGAACTTGCTGATAGTCATGGGTCTTTGAAGAAGCACAGAACTAGGAAAATGCTGCCTCAAATATAACAGAAGAAACAGTAACTAAGCAAGAAATAAAACAAAACAGGGAATGCACTGAATAAGGAACCCCTGCTTAGAAAGACAACAGCCACATTGCAGCAGGATCAGGCACAGGCTGGAGGCTGAATGCTGCCTAGAAACACCTTGCCAACCGAGACCTCAAATGGAGGGCAGAAGGGTGGGAAATTGTCCCATGGGATCTGTGGCTGTAGAACCACTGTGGGACAGTAGGACCCACACTCCAGGCTCCCTACTGGCTCCAGTGTTCAGCTCTCCCTTCTTCCACTGAGCTTCTCTAGAGAACCCTTGAGGCACTGGGGACCTGTCCACAGGTTGTGCTGAACTGTGTGTGCTTCTATAAGTGTGTGGTTTTCCCCCCAAAAATTCTCCACACTTCTCATTTCTAATGCTTTATCCCTTCAAAAATACATTATTGCAGACTAGCTTAGTGTAGGGCAATATTTTGAATGAAGAAATATTTTGAGTGAAGCTCTCTCAGGGTTGTGGAGAATGCTCTACACTGCAGACAAGAGTGCTTTCTGGAACTCACTAAGGAAGGCCTGCAACAAGTGGTTTGGTAAAGCAACTAAAGATTAAGGCTTTAATATGAAAGAAGAGGGATATACATAGCAAGTAAATCCAGATGCCAGACACCTATGTCCGTGCTCCATCCAGCTTTGTATAAAGCCATGTTGGATTTTCCCACGTTACTTTGTACAGACACTGTCGGTGGAAGGAAGCAGCTCATTTTGGGTCATTTGGGTTATTATTTTCGTACAAGAAAGAGGCCATTCTCACAAGAACACGTTGCTGGATCGTTAAAGGCAGGGCTGTGTGGGCAGTGGCACCGAGCAGGAGCTGCCTGAGCCCCTCCTGCTGCTGAGGGATGTTTGTGGCACAGCACAGGCCTGAGACCACCCTGGCAGCTGCCATGGGGGACACTCGTTCCTGGATGTGCAAAAAGCTCCTGGTCTGGATCATTGCATTCCACCCCTTGGTCCATATGCATCTAACCTTTCCCAAATATTTTATGGGTTACAGATTACCTTGATAACACATGGGTTTCTCAGGCCCTAGGACCAGACGTGGCCTGTCCAAGACACTGACACCCTGAGCACAATGTCCTCTGCCAGTAGAGCAGCCTTTTCAGAACTGGGTATTCTCACACCATTCAGCTTCTGAAAGGGTGCAGTGTACATGTCCAGGCTTGCTAAAAGCAATTTCATTGTTACAGGGTGAAACAGATCCTTTAAAATAGGAAATAGCCTTTATGTTACGTATTAGTGCAATCAGGCTGTCAGGGCCTGACTTAAAGCACGTAAAACTTACTGTTTTTTTCCAACATCTCAGTATGAGACTTGAGAATGCCTTAAGACTCATGCTGTCAGAAGGCTACATATTAAGCCTTTGTTCTGTGCTGTATCTCGTACCTTTAAGACAGGTAATGCTTTTTTGAAATGGAATACATTCTTCAGCCCATAAACCTTCTGTGTGATAAATGAAGCAGTGCCTGTGATTGGTTTCTTCTTTCAGCATTTATAGTACAAAAGGAAGACTGCAGTTCCAGGCTGTGATAGGAATGCTAAGGATGCTATAGCCTGACAAAAGTGTTCACCTCTCAGTGCATACTAAAAACATGCAAAAATTAAAAATGGTGCCTTGTCAAATGCAAGCTGCACAGATTCTGGGTTATGTTGTCCGGAATGAGGAGCTGTACATTTTTTTAGAGTTTGGAATTTGCTCTGACTTTTGTATGTTGAGACCTACTATTTTTGTAACACAGTAGACCCTATAGTATTAGAAACTTGGAAACAGATACTGTTTCTGAGTTGTATATAGTGGGACATTTTGAATGTTAAGGACATTAAGAAATCCATAATGTGAGGGTACCTGAGTTTTGAGACAGATCATTAAGGGCTCTTCAGCCTCACAGACAAAGGCAAGAGACAAAAGCAGTAATCAACCTCATCTAGGTATAAAGGCTAGCAAAGAGACAATGAGAAGCACAGTGACAAATATCAGAACTCCCTGTCCCCTTAGTGGAGGACCACTGGAGGATGCCCACAAAGCCAGAAAGAAGTTCAGCTAAATATTTTTATCTGAGAAGAAAAGCAGAAACAAAATGATCAAAGGACTTACCAGAGTGAAAACATCATGAGGAGTTAAAGTGGGCTTGTGGTAATTACTGTGGGAGCTGTGGGGAACTTGAGAGTAGTTAAAGAAAGGGCCAAAGGGAAAAAATGGAGGAATCAAAGTGGGCAGGGGGGGAACCAGCCTAGTGAAATAGAGAAAAGGTGAGGGAAAATATACTGATCATGTTTTGCAAGCTGCTCTTCTGCACACCTATCTGGCCAAGCTGCAAGCCAGATCAGTAGAGGTTTTCTTCATATTACACTCTATCCCTTGCTATCTTCTGTTTCTTTTTCTGAAGCCTTCCCACATCAAAAGCCAGTTCAGTGGAGAAGCTGTGCTTTTGAACAAGCCTAAAGTAAGATTCTGCTTTGGTTTATGAACTCTGGCTCATCACACTGAGTTCAGGTTCTTGGAATTCTTCTGCACTGATTCCTGTTTTGTTTGTTCCTTGCTTTCAAGTGCTTCTGAGGTGCCAGCCTATTGCTGACTGATGAACTGACAGTACAAGCTTTAATCCACACTGCTTCTTTAGCTTTATACTTGATGATGGAAGAAACAGCTGAACCTGATAGAAGAACACATCAAAGCCAAATAACTCAGCTAAAATGTTTTGTAACCAGTGTGTTTCTTGGAAGGAATAGGATTATGTGGATCAGCTGGTGTGTTTTGTGTCTGGTGAAAAGAAGCTTATTTAAATTAAGAGAGGCAGAAAATCTCTGTCTCAGTCCAGAAAGATGAATTTGACAGAAGACCTTGACTATTCTCAAATCATTGTGCAATATATCTGTGGATTTTTAGTCCCCAAGGTAAGAAATACAACTCAGTCTTCTATAAACATCTAAGACTGAAATGCTCAGGGACATTCTTCTCTGAGATTGTAACAGTTCATAATAAAGCATCATAATGTAAACTGACTTTGGACTTGAATAAGCATGACAGAAGTCTAAAGGAAAAAAAAAAAAACCCCAACAAACAACTAAGGCAGATCTGGCCTTCAGGATGGACGTAACATTTGTTGAGACCCCACTGACCTTTGGAGGCTTGGTTGAATAGACCTTGTCTCTGCATGAAGGTTTAAAAATGTAGTATTTTTTTGTCTGACTGCCTTAAATGTGGAAGGTCTCTTCTGTGGTGGGATTATTTCCCACTTATAATTTTTGAAGTCTGAGAAACAGAGGGCTGACTTCAATTGCCTTTTCCCCTGTCTTGTTATACCATGTGAAGAATAAGATTTTTCAAATATTTTCTTCCCCTTCCTAATTTGCCATGCAGATAACATTTATATGTTATGTCCCTTCAGATGGAAGGGACTGTGAATACAGAGTGTCTTATAATGACTCTCTCCCAGACAGCGTATCATTAAGACAGACAGGGAGCAGTTTCAATTTCCTTAATGTTTGCTGATGCTGTTTTCCTGTGTGTATGTGCATTTGCATAAAATTCCTCTATTCAGTTTCAGTTTGAATTTTCCTCATTAACGACCTATAGTGATTTCAAAATTCTCATTCTCGTCATGCTTTTGAGAAGTAATCTCAGCCATGTTCTAACTGAAGATAAAAGAGTCTTCCCTCTGATGGATCTTACCTAGTCGTTTTCCAATGATGCTAAACAAGGTAGCTTATGATGCTAAATTAGTGGGAAGCATTGAATCCCTTGAGGGTAGAGAGTACTTGTAGAGTTATCTTGATAGATTAGACCACTGCACAATCCAATCACTAGCTGTATGAAATTTTAGAAGGACAAATTCCAGATTCTGAATTTGGGATGGTGTAATCCTGGATGTATTTATAGACTGGGGTACTGGGGCTTGAGAGTAGTTCTGCAGGAAGGGATCTTCGGGTTTTGGTTCGATCATAACCATAACCATAATCATAACCATAATAATCATAAGCTCAGTAGGAATCACCAATTTTCTGTGGTGCCAAAATGGACAACTGCCTCATTGGGTCTGAAATTCATGACTGGCCAGAACTCTGTAGAGTAAGTGTGGCAGAGATATTCTTGCTGCATTATGCCTTTCCCCTTTCAGGCAGGTCTGTGACCAGGGATGTTACTGACAATAGATCCTCCTTAACAAGCCTCTAAACTGTCTTTTACAAACAATGAAAAAAAAAAGAACAAACTATAATATATGATAGGTATGACACTGGAAAACAGGACATATGCCAGAATCTTGTAAGCTGTAAAGGGAACATTTTACTGTATTGGTTGGGTTAAAAAGAGGAATATGAGTGATGAGAGCTTTAGAAAGCTCAATATTTTTTTCTACCATCTCATTTGTGTGAGAAGTAGTTTATGCCCTTGTGTACATGGCAGCTGTGGCTTTTTCTCATGCCTGCTTGATACATTTTTCTGGTGCCAGACTTTCCCTTCTGCCCTTCAGTCAGTGCCATTAGGTTGAGAGACTCTCTGCAGCCTCTTACACTGCTGTCCCAGTGCTGCTGAGCACTGCCAGGATTCATAAGAGTCATATGGCTCCCTTGTGGGCTCCATCACGGCTTTCCCAGTGCCTGGTTTAGTGCTCTGTTCTCAATTTCCCATCTTTCTAAACGTGGAAAGAGGAAGCCAAGGAAGGCTAGTCTGCAGTGACTCCTTTCACTTTTTAAATACCAAAGTTGTGATTCACAGTGGTTTGTTACCAAGGGCCACTAAGAGTGTTGCCATTAGGCTGGAGGTGACACAGTTCACTTTCATTAGCCTTTGTGTCTTTGCTGTCATGAACTCTGTGTCTGCATGTCTGGCTGCGAGGGCTCCGTACGTGCCTCTGATGAGGTTCAGCCATCTCCAAGGGGAGACACCCTGCAGTGCCTTTGTGCTTCAAGTTCAGCTGCCATCTTTTTTAGCTTATTTTTGTACAAGATATGAAATCTAACAAACAGAGCGGTTACCTAATGTCTGCCAATGTTTGTGCCTTTTTAATGAGAAAATTTTGTAAGCGCCTTAAAAGACATTTTTCTCAGAAGGATTAACACTTAAATCTATTGTGGTATTTTATTTTAAAAATAACTGCTCTCAGAAGGAATATCAGATATATGCCATAACACTGCATTAGACAAGTGTATAAGTCATGTAAAAAATCCCATTAAGAATTACATTGAGTCCTTGGAGCTTTGAAAGCACTGCCTACAGAGTCATCTTCTGAGCAAAATCAGTAAGGGCCTGTCAATTTCAGCTGGGGAAAATGGGAAATTTCTATCCCAGTGATAGCACCCCCTTCAGCCCTGGGACATCAGTACCTACATAGCCAAGCAAAGACATGCTCTGTTGCTTTGGCTCTTTCATTGTCTTCTGTGATGCTGAAATATGACAATGTAAAGACTACTTCTCATTGCTCAGGGTGTGTTTTCTTTCTCTTCTCTCCACCAGGTGGTGGAGTGCTGCTGGTTGAATCTCTTCTGAATAAGGATAAAAGTGGGCCTGTAGAAACCCAGCTGTATTCTCTGAATATGTTGGTCCAGACAGAAGGGAAAGAGCAAACAGCAGCAGAGTACAGCAAGCTCCTGGAGGCAGCTGGCTTTGGAGTGATCCAGGTCAGGAGAACTGGAAAACTCTATGATGCTGTTTTAGGAAGGAAATAATTCTCTCTTCTTTCTTCTGCCATCTTGCATGCATAAGTGGGAAAATGAAATATTCCATCCACTTAGTTTTTATTTAGGGCAATCATCCCTTTGGTAAGTTGATACATTGTCAGTAGAAACACCAACTATTAAACACATACGGATTGTTTGTCTGAGAGTGGGAAAAATAAATTAACACGTACTCCATAAGAAATTACCTATGAAAAGAAATCTTCCAAGGAGAGATTATACTTCCTTATCTGTTCACAGTCTCTGTTTCATGTTTTACCCCTGTTTTTCGAATTTTAACACAGTACTTGATGAAGACAATTTTCAATTTGTACTCTGTTTGCTTCCTGTAAAATAAAATTGTTCACTGTAGTGAGTTCCCAGTTTCTTCACTTTCCTTGTGGACTGATGTTAGAAAATTCTAACTCCTTGTGATGAGCCTCTTTTGAACCTGCAATTCTGTCCTAAAGCAGAACAGGTGATAGTTGATATAGGAATTCAAGAGAAAAAGGAATCTAGCAAGAAATGAAGAAAAGAAGAACCTACCTTCCTTTGCTACAGTTTGTGACACACATTGTTGCAGGATGTAGAACAGCATTTACACAAGGTCTGGACAGGGTTAGCAACATGATTTGCTGTTAGAGGAATAAATACAATTGTTCCATATCTTCCTTAGGATTTAAACAGTTGATTTATGTATATGCATTGTCTACATATGCCAGATTTCAAGAGGAAGCTTGCTGCTGAAGACAGTTTTGCTCTAACCAGAAGCTGAATAGTGGGGAAAGATGCCCTTTTGCTGTGGCTCTTCTCATCTGTGGAAAATGTACTTTAGGGAAAAAGCATCCTGGATGAGGAAGGGACTTGGGGGAGCACAAGTCCAGACTGAGTTTTGTTGTGATAATTTTGGAGGGTGGAAACTTTGGTTGTAAGTGATCAATTCAAGGGCAAGGAAGTGTTCAGGGATAAGCTCATGAAGAAATGTTTTGGGTAAGCTGATATGATAAATAATGCTGTATTTCCTTTAGTATATAGTTTAACTTGTGAAAATTTGGAACTTCACAGCAATATGTGAAATATCACACTTGGTAGTTCTGGACACAGTGGAATGTGCACATTTGGAACAGGATTTTAGGCAAAGGAAGCTCAGTTGTGGTGGGTTATGCTGACCAGCAGTCACACAACAGACCCACTACATGCTCACTCCCTGCCCCCAGCAGTGCGAGAGACAATGAATGAGGAAAAGCAAGAAAGACCTTCTGGAGCATTATAAAGAGAGTTTAACAAGTGAAAGAAAGATATAAGGGGAAAAAACAAAAACAACCAAACTAAAAAACTCCAAGGGGGGGAAAAGGCAATTGCTCACTACTTCCCACCAGGAGACTGATGTCCAGCAACTCCTTTAGCAGCAGCTGCCTTGGAAAGATTACCCACAGTTTTTACCACTGAGCATGAAGTTTCATGATATGGGATATTCCTCTGTTCAGTCTGGGTCAGCTGTGTACTTGCTATGTCCTCTCCCAGCCCCTTGCTCACTCCAAGGTTACTCAGTGTGGGGTCAGACCAAGAAACAGAGAACTCTCTGATGCTGTGCAAGTACTGATCAGCCATGGCTAAAATATACCTGTGTTATCAGCACTGGTTCGGTAACAGACCTAAGACAGAGCTCTATATGGGCTGCTGTGAGAAAACAACTCCATCCCAGCCACTCAGTACCATGCCAAGAAGGAGGTGTAGATTTACTGAATGTTTTCACTAAAAAATCTTCTATCTTGAGCAATGGTAATTCAGCATACAAAACCCAGGACTTGTGCCAGAAGGGAAAAAGAGAAAAAAATAATAATTTAATTGTTTTAAATCTTGCATTGGAAAACAAGGTAGAATCCTGCCCTTGCAGGGGAACTGAATGTCTTATTGTACATATAATGTTCCTCTGATGCTTGAGGCATCATACTGTTCACTGCCTGAGTACCTAACAAAACTATAATTGCATGTATAATTTCCCTTGAAATTCTTCTGTTATGCTTCTGATGTGAAAAATCTAAGGAAGTTAAATAGGATATAAGCATATTGTCATCAAATCAGTTGGTGTTTGAAGTAGTGAGTGTTAGTCATGTGAAGTAAAGAACGAGTTAAGAGTATCTTATTTTTGATATATATATATTCTATATGTTATGTATGCATGCAAACATGATAAAAAATTGTAATAAAAAATATTGCAGATTTTTTTGCTGTTTGCTATTTTCTAGCCTTGACCATTTGTGCCTGGTTTATACTTCCTTAACTGGGAGATGGTTTCTGCTCTGCTGCAGCCACGCATGCCACTTGCCACTAGATGCTGCTGTTGCTGCGCTTGTCTGATGAGAGGCATGGGCAGCGGAGAAGGGAAAGCACCCAGCTCTGCGCGGTCAGCTGCGGTCACAGATAAAGTGCCGTGTAAACTAAACTGTTTAGGCACTGAGGGTCACGGTAAAAGTGGTTAAAGAGCCTCTGCACCCAGCTGTCAGTAAATTCAGACCTGTTTTTGTCCTGCAGCTCATGCGTGGAAGAAGGAGCAAAACCTTCCTTTGCAATGATGGAGATGACAACATGAGCCCATCCTTCCTCACTGTCAAGCTGAGCCCAGGGTTCTTCACAGAAGGTTTTACAGACCTGGGCTGTAAATTCCTGTTACGGCACCACAGGAAAGCCAACACTTGTATATGGCCCTTACGTTTAATTTCTTCTTCTTACCCTATGAACAGAAACATCCTTGCAAAAACAGAGCCAAGTTACGCCATGGGGTTGGTGCTTCTCAACCAGTGCTGCCTGGTGGGGGACAGAATATGACATGGGGACTCTAGTGCATTCCTCTAGGGACCCCAGGCTCCCACACTGTCCCAGGGCAACATCGATGGCTCAGTGCTCTCCCTGCCATAGGTGCTGGTGTGGGACATCACCTGTATGGGCATGGGACACTGCTGGCTGAGTGTGGACACTGATAATATCCCATGTCAGCCCTGGCTATGGAGAAAATTAGCGCCATCTCAAATAGACCCAGTACACCAATTTAAAATATAATTCCATAGGGATTCAAGATCGTGATTTGGTATTGCCAACTAAAGTAAACATCTGAACTATCAGGGGTTTGCATCTGAGAAATCTTCACTTTCTTTCATGTCTTATTCTTCATTGCAGATAGTAGAGGAAAGTCCTTAATGGGAAACACATTTTTATTCTGTATATGTGATGACCATGTCAAAGTTCAAGCTTCTAGAGTGATCTGTGTCGAAAATACTTTTTTTAATTTCTAAATACCTTTTAATTACCTTATTCAAAGGAAAAGTACTGATAATGCAGTCTAGGTTCATGGTGATGATTAACAGATCAATGCTAAATAAAAGAGAAAAAAATCATGAATTCTTCTAAAGAAAGGCTTCTTGTAAGTCTAATTAATGACTCACAAAATGCAGACTTTCCCTGTGCCTACCTTCTCAGGATGATTTATATTTATTAAATGAACTTGTAAGCTTGTCCTGTTGTCTTAAAACAGAATTCTCTGAGCACCTGGATGTACATTCAGGTCTGACACACCTGGAAATTGAAACGTAGAGGATTAAATCATACAAGACTACTGAAGGAGATGCATAAAATGTGTTGAAGAGGGCAGCATAAGTACCAGGAAGAAGCCAATGTCAGGTGTATGTTAAGTAAATGTCATGGGACAATTGAAATAAGGAGCTGAGCCTGGACATGCTGCAGTTTGCCTTCCCAGCTCCTTCACAAAATCTATACACCTGATCTGCACAAAGATAGTATAGTAGAAATAATATAGAAAGTGTGGGTTTGAAAGAGGCAATCTATTTGGTTCATTTAGGCTTTAGGCAAGGGGTAATGCTTGGGCTGAGAGAAGAAGAACCTAGAGCTCCAGGTGAAGCTGTTCTAGAAATTAGTTGTCAATAAGAATGATTTGCTGCAAAGAGAACTTGACTGCAAGAAGCTTTTAGTCATGATAACGGCTTGATGACTTTGTTGAGGATTTAGCCCAAACTTAAATTCTTGTCTTTCACCTGCTGTGTGGTCTGTAGGTTTGGAGTTTCTTCTGGATCTGTTGACAAAGTCTTATATTTCTCTTTTTATTCCACTGGGGCAGATGGTGGAAATGCATTGCTACTCTTTCCTAATCTGCCTTGTGGATCTGAAAGATTGCTTTATGGTGAAAGCAGATATTTCAAATGCAACACCTTTTTCCTTAATGGCTTATCTTGTTTATGAATGTTTTGACAGAAGTTTAAGATCATCTTTATTTATCTTTTATGTCATTCTGCATTAAGTTTTAAAATTTGCCTTATGTTTTTGGCCAGAAGCTGCTATTTACAGTGTTGTCAACCTTAACTGCTCAAAGATTAGAAAGATCTGCAAATCATGAGATTTATTTTTAAAATGTATTGACATTTTAAACTTTCACATTTATGAGACTGTAGGACTTTTTTATGTTTATGAGCATGTCTGCACATATACATGGGCTAGAAGCCTCTCTGTATCTCTCTTATATTGAACGATGATATTTTACTTGCTTGTGATACTCTGGTTATCAGGAAAAACCTCCAACCAGGTAGAGAAAGAAAAGTAAATTTTAGTGATAATGAAAGCAGTGAAGCAGTGGTGTATTCAACATTATTTGAGGTGGACTCATCTCATCTGAGCCTCTGAAAGTGATCCCTTGTGTTCAAAGCACTCCAGGGTAACATTTCTCCAAAGTATTTTTGCATGCCCTATTTTTCTAGAAGGACTAGAAAGCAAAGTGAGGGTGACTGGCTGGGACAAAGATATCAGATGATCTTATCTGTAGTGCCTTCAATTCAAGAACAGATGCCTTTCTGAAATGAATGTTCACCGAGTTGTTGAGCTCAGTAATAGACAACAAAGCACACTTAAGGAGTCTTTGTAAAAGCTATTAACTTTTGGGTTAATCTGACTGGGCTCTCATTATAATCAGAGGAGACTGAATGAATCAGGTACAGGAGACTGAGCCCATAGACATGTATGGGAACATCCTTCTCCCTTGGTTGTAGGAGTAGCACAGGGAGAAAGTAGCCTCAGAAGAGGAAAGTTGGAAAGTTTGTCACGTTCTTTGATAGGCATGAAATTAAATCATGAGGTTGTAATGGTCTTTATTGTCCTGACAACTAACAGGACACAGTTCATGAACCACTTATGCTCAAGTAGAATCTTGTCCTGTGAGATGGTGCATCCTTTATCTATAAGATAGTGCAGGAGTTGGGGCAAGTGGTTTTGGGGACTTCCCTGCTAAGCTGCAGTCCCTGTGCAGTGTGTCCTACCTGCAAATTATGTGGCATGAAGGTGACTTTTCCAGGAGCTGCAGCCTGTGAGTAATGTGTTCTGAATGCTTGCTCACTTTCCAGACAAAGTGAGGTGTTACATCCTGCAGCAGCCAGGCACGAACACAAATAGTGAAATGAGGCTGACCAAACAGCCAGCAGGGATGTGTGGGGCTGACTCAGATCTTTGTCTATTCCCCTACCACCACCTTAAAAATAAAACAGTTCAGAGAAACGATTTTGCTTATTTGATGGTACCAGTTATATTAGTTTCATGCTAAAAAGTAGCCTGAAGGAAGTGGTGGTATCTGTGAATTAATTACCCTTTTAAGTGGATGAATTAAGTGGCTAAATGTAAACCCTCCACAGTCCTTACCAAGGAAATGTTAATTTACTCTTGATTGAGGAGGACTACAAAATCAGCCTATGGTATATGCAAGGGGGAAAAAAAAATCCCATACATGTGTGCCTGCGAGGTCTCCCAAAAACTTCCTTCCTAAAGAGGACACACAACATCAAGCCCATCTCAGTGTCTTCCCTGCTTATAATTCTGTTCTCTTATACCCTTTTCAACCCTGCCATTATCTGTGGTGGCCCTTGCTGTGTTAAGCTATAAAAAGTCAGATATTCAGCTTATGAAGCTGTCACTTCATGTACTTGTAAAACACCCTTCAAGCCCATGGATTCATTCAAGAGAAAGTTTGGTCTTAGGGGGTGGTCTCAGTCCTGAAGAACTTTACACCATAAATAAAAAGGCTTGCCAAAAAATTGAAACAAGGGGCCTTTGGTTCCCAGGATAGATCTGGAGGTGTACAAGGAAGTAAAGGTGGAAAAAGAGGTAAAACCAGGGCATGACCATGGGCTGCCATTTGCTCATGTTGCTGCTTTGTTCCCCAAGTCAGCAAATAGGTTAGTCAGAGTCAATATGCTAAGCTGCATCTATAAACTGATGTTTAAGCTTGATGAGTCAAAAAATTGCTGTCTCAGAGTTAGTGCTAATTCTTCTCTTGTCTTCAGTGAGTGCAAGAATGGAGCATTTTGATTTGTCAGACCTAATTCCCTAAACACAATGCTCCTGTGAATTATTTCATTTCAGTAGGAAAAGGACTATGACATGGACTTACCACAACGGTGTCTATGCCGGGAAACTTTTACAGAGTGAGCTCAGAGTCCTTTCTCTTCTTCTGAATGCTGAAGTTATTTTGTTTAAGGCATCAGCATCTTTATAGAGAAGGTAAGTATCAGCTTGGATGGATGATCTTAATCTAAAACCCTGCCAGCTCCCCTTTAAAAGGATTCTTTTAATTTTTTCTTATTTTCTTCTCTGCATGTATTCTATCTTGAGGATCTGAAAGAGCCTGAAGTGGAGCTGTGCTGGCCAGATCAGGGACAGGGTAATCCCTGGGTGCTGTGCATTTAAAACAGAGGCCCTGAGGTGTCATCAGTCTCACCAGAGACTCCTCCCATTTTTCCCGATAAATGACGAACCCTGAAGAAGAGCTGTTCCCGACACGGGGAACACATGTGCTTAGCAGAACCAAGCTGTTTCTTTTGCCTACGAAAGGACACTGCTGTGTGAGGAGGAGCCACCCTTGCAAGGTGTCTGCTAACACTGGTGATAAACCTCGAGAAAAAAAAACCCTGCTTTTCCAGGGATCTTTCTGTGTAACAAGTAGTTTACTGTATGCAGGGAAATTAAAACCCTGTTTATGTTATCATTTTTTATGCTAAAGCAGGGTTTTCTGATTACACTTTTTTATATTTGAAGTGTTTCTGTTATATTTTTGCCTGTCATTGGTATTTTAATGCATATATTCCAGCAATAGGCACACTGGCATCCTTCCAGCAACCTTTAACCGTCCTTTAAGCAAATTGCAATCAGCATAACTAGTTTTAGCAGAACTTTGATTGAGGAATGTGGTGTGGGAGGCTCTTACATATGGTTAAATAGTAACAATCTACAAGATTCTCACTAAAAGCATTTTTGCTAATAAGCAAGTAACTTTGGACTTAGGTTTTCCACATGATGAATTTTCAGCTGGGTTGAACTTCTAGCTATGAAACTAAAATGCAGTTCCAAGCTTGGAGCAAATATGTAGGCTGAGTGTGAAAAAAAACCTTGAATCAGTGAGGGTGTTTTATTTCCATAGGCAATGATGAAGGCTTTTTTTTTTTTTTTTTTTTTTTTTACGATGATGAAGGTGTTTCAAAAAGGAAAGTATCCTCTTGATTTTAGCAGAGGCTTTGCTGCCCCTCTAAGTCTTTTTAGGTGAAGCTGAGATAACATGTTTGTATATTTGAATAATGATTTGTGCTCAATCATTCTGTGTCATTTTGGTTTTCTTGGCACCTGACTGAGTTCTTCCTAGAGTAGTGGAACGGGGGAAGAAAATTGGATAATCCCATACTTAAGATCCCTTTACACCTTTTCTACCTTTATATTTTCTTGTATCTTGGGGTCTTTGATGCAGAGGAGGATCACCTCTTCTTATGTGTCTAGAAGGAACATGACTTGTTTTTGTGACATGCAACATATCATGCAATGAAACTGCTCAGGGGAGACATTGAATTTCATGGCTCTGAAAGCATGATGCAGACCATGAGCCCCTTTTCTTTCACACTGTGCAGAATGAGACTGGAAAATGCATCTATGAACTATACAAGTTCAGGAATGATAAGGACAGTATGCAAATTCTAACCTTTCATTTATTAAATTTTAGAGGAATTGCCTCAAAATTACTAGTAGTGAAACTTAACTGAAATTCAATATTTTGCCACTTATTCTGAGGCAAAAGTTAATCCATCAAACTTAAAGTAGCTGTGATGTTAATTTTAAAAAAAAGATTAAAGAAAAATCATATTATGGAGGTCTCTGCTTTTCATGAGAAGCATTGGCTGCAACTCCATTATTTTATTTCTTCCTATTTCTCAGGTCTTCCTTTGACATTCATTTCATGATGTCAAAATTGTGTCCCATGCACTGATGACTCTAAAATTTCAGACTATGATTTTCTTCATTTTATTTTTCCATGGTCTGTTTCAATTAGTAGCAAAGCTCCCAAATTCACTTCTTTCTACTCAATGTAGTCACACACCTACAGAGAAACTATGTAATATAGTTTTTCATTATCCTTAAAGCAAAATGGAAATTTTAGACTACCATGAAAATGTTCTAACATTGCAGTAGGAAAAATAATTGTCCTAACAAAATTCAGAAGCCAAGATAGGGGCTCTCTTCTTTATTTTTTTATTGGTTTCCTATAGTCTCAGATGCTAACATGTTCTACAGAACTGGAGACATATTTTATTCATGTTAGAGCATCACTTCCAGTTTTCTTTGCAAAACCAGAATAGCATCAATTCCTGTGGTTAATAATCTGGAAGCTACTTTTGTCACAACAATGGAATAGACAGATCAAAACCTGAGGCTCTGGTAAGGACAAGAGTAAGTGGCTCAATTTGTTATGTTAGTCTGATTGAAGATAATAAACCAGACAAAGGTACAACACTGTTGTGCATTAACATAATAACATAAATTGCAATAACATAAATTGCAAGAAAAATTTGAATTATCAAAGATTACTCAATGTATCAACATTTAGAAATGCATTTATCTTCATGAAAAAAAACAACTGTTAAAACTGGCCTAAGTATTTATATTTGACCTTTTTTGTTGAGTCCCTGGTAAGAAATTCCTAGTTTTCTTTGAAAACTATCTGTTAGTGAAGTTGCCATTGGGTGTAGCTATTGTGTTACTCTCTCCCTAGACAATCGTATAACAAACATGGAACTGGTTATTTTTGCAAGACAGCCCATATAGAAAAATAATTTCTCCATAATAACTCCTGTTTCAGAGGTGTCTTAGAAGGATGACAGAAATCACACTAATTATTAGCGTTCCTTACAGCAGGAAGAGAATTTGCCATAAACCCATTGTTGTCACTGATGCATATTTTAATCATTGAAAAATTACATATAGTACATTTTGTGCTTGAGTTTGAAGTTGACATACTTGAGGAGATGTGTCTTTCCCTGCTTTGAATAAATTTGGTTTTGAAATAACAATGATCTGGAGGAGTGGAAAAAATCCACTTAAAGCTAATGAAACCTTGAGAGCATGCAGAGATGTCTCATAAGCAGATTCTGTGTGCCTAGCAGAACTTGTTGTTCTACTCCCACGTGATTAGTTGTTCTCATGGGAATAGAGGCAGCAAAATAAATGGTTTTCTTTCCCTCTCTCTCCTTCCCCAACGTATATGACACTGAGATGTAAGTACTCAGCTGCTCTTTATAATGTTAGCAGAAAAAGTAAGAGAAGTAATAGGATTACAGGACTAAGCCAAAACAACAAGGTGACCATTGAATCTTCTCTGATCTATTGAAGAGTTCACCAGGCTTAAACTACTGCTTACGTACAAATTTAAAAGTCTGAATGTAGGCTGTTTATAAGCACTGCTTTTAAGATAGGGGTATGATGCAGCAATAAAATCAATTGAAGAGTGATAGAAATTAGAGCTTCTGAGATTTTTGCATTCAGATGGCAGGGGGAAGCACATTCCCCTATATCAAAGGCTAGTCTGCTCCCTGCTCTTCTGGCGTGCAAGACATATGTGACTTCCCAGGGGAAGGACAGAAGAGTCACATTCTCTCTCTTGTAGCTTATGGAAGCAGATCTTGCCAGATGGAAATCATAGTAGCATAAGTGAAGTCTGGGAGACTCCTTGTGAAGGTCCATCATGCTGTGTCTTCACTTGAAGACAGCTCCCTCCAGGCAGGGATATAGTCTCTGTAATCATACTGAGGGTGTCAGGCACACTTCTGGTTTTAGCGCTAATACCTTAATTTTTCAAACTTTTTTTTTAATTATCTAAATCTGACTTCTGAGCTCTTGAAGCTTCAGCTGACACAGTAGTTTTGGTTTTGGAATACCATAAAACGCAGATGAGAAAAATAACGTACTAATATTGTATATTGGTGTTCATTAAAGCAAGGGAATTCTAGCCCTGACTTGCACTAGCACAACCAGGTGTTTTCATGAACTTCACACAAGTTTGTAGATCTGCAGATCCTTCAGCACTTATAACTATAGATTATCAGGGAATTACCTGTGCCAGGATGCTGGGAAAGATCAGACTCTCAGCTAGGATGATAAGGAAGATGCACAACAGACAAATGAATAGTCACTATTCTTGGTCTTAACCAGAAACCTTTCCACAACCATTATAACTGGGCAGTTTTCTGCTCAGCTACCAAAGAGTTTATTTGTGATCCAGGTTACATATGACAATCAAAATAGCTAGTTATAGTAAGTTATTGCTTTCTTATTCACAAATGTTTTTAGACAGTCAACTAGAATATCCATAAGACTCAGACACGCACTAGTAGTGCAAAAGAATGTAATAAATTTTATATTTGACCCAGGGAATTATAGGAAATGTGGGTATAGATTCAAGAGTTCTAAAAAGTGAAACAAATGTGTTGGCTTTTGAAAATATTAACTCTGTCCACAGATTTAATAAAGTGTACTAGAAGATACTCTGCTGGACATATAACAATGGTCATTTTTTTATCAGAATATTGGAAATCAATATACAGCATAAAATATGCAATTTTTTTGTGGTGTCCATAAAAAAGCAAAGTGTAGCTACAGGGCTACTGGTGAATTATGCTCTGTCCATTTAAGTCATTGTGAAGACAAAGAGCTTTTTTGCCTTTTTTCTGCTCTTATTTGGGTTCTCACAATGGATCTTCTACCTATTGTAGCCTTTGATCTTTATAAAGATGTTAATCTGGTAAGACCTCATCACACTTCTTTTTTTCTCAGCCTCTGAAGCACCTGAGAAGGCCCTGCAGTTCTCTGCATTTGATGGCATCATCAAGTTAACATGGATAAAAGGAGCAGTTCTTTTTTATGTTCTTATGACATTTTTAGGACTAGATCTTTGTGATTTTGCATTGTACCTTCAGACAAATCCTGTTTCCATGGCTCTGGCTGTGATGGCTTTTCATTTTCTCTGCATCAGAAGGACACTACAGAACTGTGGCACTAAAAGTTACATTGGACCATAAAGATGAAAGGAAAGGAAAGCAAAAAAAAAAAAAAAAAAAAAGTATGCTGTTTTTAAGATCAGAGGACAACCTAAGAACCACATTAACCATAATGAAAATGAAATTTGAAAAGAATTGCTTACAGTACTTAAAACAGTACTCCACTATGAGAAAAGAGGTGGGAGAATTATCGAAGACAATTTTTTAAAATCCTTTGTAGCCATTCAGGAATGGTTTCTAAGCAACCAGAACATGCAGATAGCCCCAGGAGTAAGAGGTATTATGAATGCTTGGAGACACAAAGAGGAAGAGAAGGATGAAACAGAGCTGGAATCAGGCTGGATAGATGCTGGAGTGGAGGGCTCTCCCTGCTTAGCACCAGCACTGCAGCTGTGAGGCAGAGGGTGAGCTGCCTCACCATGAGAAGATGCACCAAAAGAAGGAAAGTGAAGGGTGTAAGAACTTAAATGAACAACATAAGCTTTGTATCACTCTTTGAGACCTCTCATTAAAAATGGGTGAGAGTGCAAATCTTGCTGTATGTAATTATCTTTATTTTCCAGAAGACTGACATTTAGAGTTCCCATGTACTTTATTCTAGCTGTTTAAGAAATGTTCTTGTTAGCTTTTGTCCAGAGCAGTAATTGTTCACTTTTTATTCTGGCAAATCTTTCATTAATGGCTGAATTTAAACACTAAGGAGAAAGATGAGTATTTTAAAACTTACAGGTTAACTAGATAAGCGGAAAAAAAAAAAGAAAAAAAAAAGAAGCATAATTGAGTGAATATGATGGAAAACACTGAAAGGCTGGTCAAAATGTTTTTATATTGTCAGCTTGGGTAAAAACTACATTTTTAGAGTATATTTCTATATATATTTTTTGACTATCAATAAATAAACCACAAACCTTATATCATCCTTGGTGAGAACAATTAGATATGCTTTTTAGAATCTATATATAATCTAAGAAATAACTCCTCCAGGTCACACAAGCTTCCCAGGGCAGCTGTAGAGTGTCTATATATATATATATATTCATAACCTGCCTGGACATGGTCCTGGGCAGCCAGCTCTAAGTGGCCCTGTTTTACCAGGGGGATTGGAGCAGATGATCTCCAGAGTTCCCTCCTAACCTCGACTGTTCTATAGTTCTGTGAAATACAGTCTCTACCAACAAGTTTTAAGGCAAGACCTATCGTCTCTTTGCTCTACCCAGTTTCTGCTATGAAAATGACTTTCCTAAAGGCTCACCAAGTGCAGCCCAGGAGACTCCATAAGTCATGGGATTGAAGCCTCCTGAAATGTGCTTCCAGTTGAGACCAGCAGCAATACAGTTAACCCCCTGCATGCTGGGCATTCAGATCCCTTCCTGGCTGTGTCCATCAGAACTTTTGCTCTTGATTTAAATCCACTTTTTGCCAAGCATGTGCATATCTAAGTACATTTCAGCTCTTCTTACTATTTACTATTTTTATTATTCCTGTGGCAAATATTCCACTCTTACTGTTATATAAATTCCCATAGTAAAAAAAAAAATAAAAAATAATATACATCTCATTATTGCTGCACTTAACATCAACATCACCAAATTAAGGACTCCCTATTTTATCACACTTGTAGGAATAAAATATCTCACTGGATTTTCCCCCTAAATAATCTCTTTTTAATATAGGTAACTATACAATCACTAGTTACCAGTGGAAGGATGGTCACATATTGCACACAGGCCATGCAATTATTTATTCTCATTTTTTGGGGAAATGAGGCTAAAATAGTTGTGTGTTCATCTCTTTTGAGGGGAAATTGGGAAACCCTGGACATTTTTATTTCATATCTTTTACTGGAGTGTGTTTTAGATCTGGGTTGTCATCAGGAACCCTCTGCATTTCAGTTCTTATGGAGAAGGGTAAGAGTAAGTGGAAAATGTCTGTTGTCATATCTTTTAAAATGTCTGCTAATTACTTAGACCAAGTAACAAAAGCTGAGATGAACACATTAAGTCTGAATGGAAAAGAACCCTCTCCGGTAGATGTAAATCCTTCTGCAACATACATTGTCTTGTGACTTGCGTGATGCCTTGTCATATGTCTCAGGACATGTCCCCAATGTAAAGAAAATTTAATAGTTGTTTTAACTAATATTTTTCAACAAGATATCATTTTCAAGGCTTGTTATTATTTAAAAAAAAAAAAAAAAAACAGAATAAAAAATATTGAATTCTTTAGGTTAAAAAATCCCATAAGATCACCAAGTCCAAATATTATTCTATCACTGCCAGCTCCACCACTATACCACATCCCTTAGTGTCTTTTAAATGCCTCCAGGTGACTCAGCCTTCCTTGGACAGCCTGTTTCAGTGCATGGCAAGCTTTCAGATGAAGCAGTTTTTCCTGATTTCTAATACAAACCTCCCCTGGTGCAACTTGGGGACAGTGCCTCTTGTCCTGTCACTGGTTGCCTGGGAGAAAAGAGCAGCCCTCACCTTGCTACAACCTTTTTTTAGGATGGTTGTAGAGAGTGGTAATGTCACTTCTCAGCCTCCTTTTCCTTCAGTCTAAAGACCCCCAGCTCCCTCAGCCGCTCCTCATAGGACTTGGGTTCTGGAAACTCCACCAGCTCTGCTGCCCTTCTCTGGACTTGCTCCAGCACTTTAATGTCTTTCTTGTAGTGAGGGGCTCAGAGCTGAACACAGGATTTGAAGCATGGCCTCACCATGGCCATGTACAGGGGGACAATCTCTGCCCTGGTCCTGCTGGCCACACCTGAGCTGGTTCATGTTCAATTGCTGTCAACCAACATCCCCAGTTTTTTTTGCACTTGGCAACTCTCCAGCAACTTTTCCCAGCCTGGAGTGCTGCAGAGGGTTAATGTGCCCCAAGGCTGGCTGAACCCAGCACTTTGAATTTTTGAACCTCATACTGTTGCCCTCAGCCCATCAACACAGCCTGTTCACATCCCTCTGCAGAGCCTTCTTACCTTCCATCAGATCAATCCAGCCCAACTCAATGCCATCTGCAAACTGACTGAGGGTGCACTTGATCCACTCCTCCAGACCACTGAAAGATATTTAACAGATCTGGCCCCAGTATTGTACTCTGGGGAACACCACTTGTCACTGGCTACCAGCTGGCTGGAACTCCATTCAGCACCACTTTCTAGGCTTAGCCATGAAGCCAGGTTTTTACTCAGTGAAGAGTGAAGTGAGCTACACTCTACAGCAATTTATTTTTATTTACTCACAAGTTTTCTTGTTGGGGACCAAGAACGGCTAATGGACCATTTCAACAGCTAATGGAAAACATAAATCTCATCATTCGTTGATGAATCTCTAATGTGTATCTGGACAATGATTTAACTACCAAAAAGCACTTTGAGCCTCTGATTCATTTCTAACTTTTTTAAAAGTCTATCTGTAATAGATACTCTTGAGTTAAGGGGTGATGGTCAGCTATGATTTACATAGCCTGTTAACTTGTTAATGTAGTATTTGATTTCGATCTCAATTTCCCTATAGTTACTTATCTATGTGTAAGAAACTTCATACAGCCACTTCAGCTTGTACAGCTTAATTTCTGCCTGTCCAAAAAGTTTTTCAGCTTATACAGCTTCATTTCTGCCTGTCCAAAAGGTTTTCCCCCATTCTGGGCCTGATGTATATGATAGGCAGCTCACTAAAATGCAGCAAGAGCACAGAAGTGGCTGAGCTATATACAAGGTACTTCAACAGCAGGCTCCAAATTGAAGGTAATAATTTGGAAGAACAGCTAGAAAAAAATCTGAGTGCTTTGAACTGAGTTAGGAAAAGATTTGGCTTTGTAAAAATCAAATTAATATAGACCTGATTCTCTAATGTGTCATCTCAAGTTTTTATTAGTATAATCTCTTAGGCTTGCATAAAGTTAAACCAATAGAGAGCAAAAACAAGAGAGATGAGAGCTGGGCTCCTGTGAGTTTTGGGAAGCATGCTGCAGTGCAGTGCCTGATCTGCAGTATTGAATTCAAAATGCAAAAGAGAAAATAGTCATATTAAACTGTCTAATCCCACATCCTCACTCCCTTTTACAAATACGAGTAATGTTTTCATCAGACAATTTAGTGAAGAAACCTTTAAGCTCATGAAAAATTGCTGAATATTGTTGCTGTTGGAAGGAAATGTAGTTAGTTTTGAACTGATAGTGGTTAGAAGAAATTGGAAATATGGTGGATGTATTTTTATTATTATGAAAAAAAAAAAATTGAGTAAGAATATCAGAAGTCTGGAAAGAATAACAAGAAAATTGGGGAAAAAACCCCACAGAACAAAAAAGCAGCCAGATTGAGGAAAAACCTCAAGCACCCAAATAAGCTAGCACAATTTTTTCCCCCTTAAAAAAAAAAAAACTTGGATAGACAACAGGAAAATTAGGAAATGGTCCAGCGGATGCAGGTCCGGGGAGTGCCATAGATCTTTGTAAAGATTCTGAATGTACAGACTACGGAGGGACTCTGCATAGACACTAGTCTGCTCTGATAAATCTGATTACAGGAGAAAGCTTGCATATGGATATTCACAGAATGCAGAATCAACACAATGACAATAAGCATTATAAAGTTATCCTGACAGGACCTTGGAGGACTTTGAGCCTCATGTCTAATGACAGGCCACTGTAGGGACACTGGGTAGCGGGAGCCCTCTGTTTCTTTCAATTTTTTTTGAAGTGCATTGTTTCATAAGTTATTTGGGAAGAAGCGGTTTGTGGGCAGAAATAATTCAGCATTAGAAGGAAGATCCCAGTAAGAAACTATTTTTGCATGGGCAGATGGATTTGAAACTGCAGTTGGCTCAGTGCTGTTCCTAATCTATATTAAGAAACCGTTGTTCTGTGTGATATCCTGGCCATATGCTAAAGCCAGAGGATAGTCTATGGTAAAAGAGTGAAGAATAGTTTATCCTTCTGAATTTGTTCATACACTCTGTGTCTCATGCTTCTTCATCTGACAAGGAAAGCTCAGAGGATGGTAGCAGATATTCTCTTGATTCCGGTCTTTATTGTAAGAATGGAACACTCTCCATCTTTCCCGCAAAATATAGTTTTCAGAACAGCTAAGAATGAATTGAACTTTCAGGATCAGAGGTTTTAAATAACTCCATGTCTCAAACCTGTTCTCTATTTTATGCCATGCTAGTGGGAGGAGGCACAAAGCACTTTGGTTTTAAAGAAAATGCACAGACGACTAGAGAGAAAAGAAAAACCAGAGGGTTTTCTCTTCATGTCATTATATCAGACCTTCTTGCACCCACTGTCTGAGAGAGCTGTCATTCTCTTGTCAACTTTTCTTCCTCCCAAGAAACACTGTTTTGAATTACAGGCTTTTTAGCCTTTGGAGTATAGAACCAAGCTGGACATATGAATAAGGTCTTGGTACCTTGAGGAAAACAGAAGGACAAAAGTGAAAGCCGGACTTCTAAGTGTCAAGGGAGGAAACAAGGATTCCACAAAATTATGTCACCATGCAGGATATAAGGAGCTGCTACCATTTAGCAAGTAGAAAACTTTCTGCTTTTCTATGATAAGAAAAGCATCCTGGGATCATTCTTTCCTTGGAAGAGACTTCACTTAGCCTAGAAAACTGAATTGGCATGCTAGAGTGGGGATACAGATTCACTGAAAGAAGTGTGAAAGGTAAATCTAGGGGCATTCAACAGTGTTACCCCAAAACCTCCATACAGTCCTTCTGGATAAGAAAGAGATTGGCTGCTGAAGAGAAATTGCTTGTGCATCCTTAGTGTATCACTATAACAATCTGTAAATAAACCAAGGGGACATCACATATTTGGCACCCACTGACAGGCTAAATACAACAGTGGACAATGTCCTCCTGTCCAGGGACACCTGCAGAGCCTTGTGTGCAAATGTGGAACCTTGCAAGGAACCTGGAGGGGTACCTCCAGTCTCACATATCACAACAACTTCCACATTTTTGTAGGTGCAGGGTTTTGCTTGATACTGACTCACTTGTAGAAGCTGCAGACACAGTAATTGGTAGATGGTACTCTTAATACAACTTCATGTAAATTTGCTTTGCTTGTTTGGTCTGGTAATGGCTTTGTTAAGGGATGGAGAGTGGGACCTTAAGAAGACTGAGGAGCACTTGTGTGGGGTGGAGCTGCTGCTTCCTGTGTCAGATCAATTCTCAGATTTCCAAACCAAATGCTATAATATTCTCCTTAGTCAAAGCATAAAAGTCAGGAAAAGGTCTGAATATTGCTGAGACATGCACGTGTGCCAGGAGGAACACAGAGTTAGTTGAAACATTTCCACTGAGATATGAAATATGTAGGTTTGGCTTGTGCCTTTCTGGTTTAACATCAATTTTTCAAGTGATGCATTTGCTGAAAGGAATGTTTAAACTCAGGAACGTCCATATAATTTGAAGTGAACTAGGACTTAATAGAGTTGTGGCATCACAGCAAGGTTCAGGAATTCAAATTAGATGGATGAACACATGTATTTCAAAAGATGGCAGCTCTAGAGGTAGGTTGGCACACAGAGAAAAGCATTGTGTAGCATTTCCAAGACAGCTGCAAGCTAAGGAATGTATCCAGACTCTGCAGGACAATGCTCTGCAGGTGCCAGCACCAGTCCCAAGGGTAGAGGAGTTAGCACAATGCTGACCATGGCCTAATTCACCCTCCTGCTCTGGACAGGTTATTCATTCAGACAGGACATCTCATGGACTGGATTATCTCCTTCCCGAGTGTCAGCTGACTGGGGAACTCAGCGTCCTATTCCACTTTACAGGGCAAGTGCTCTGCAAATGCCAATTTGGTTTGAATTTAGTATGTTTTTCTTCTAAGTCTCTTACTGACATCACATGTCTTTTAGTTGAAAAGGTTTTTTTAAAAAGAGAAATATATATCTTTGTCACAGACCTAGGAATAGACTGATTTTCTTGACAAATTCTATTCTTGACTTTCCAGGCGTAACTATTTCCAGTAAAATGAAGTAATTTTATAATAATACCTGGCCTGTCTTTCAGGCTATTTTGACTGCAGAATGAGTTTTTCTTATATAACAAATATGATTAACATCTAGAAAGTCTGAGAGACAATATATCTCATTAGAAATGAAACACAAATGAAAATTAACTCATTTATTGCCTAATGTCCAGAGAAAATTCTTAGATCTAGTAAAAAAAATAGGGGGAAATGATTGGAAATATTCAACTTTTTTATTCCACAAGTCTAGAAAATGGTTGTTTATACAACCAGAAATTTTCAATTGAATTTCAGTACAAAGCTGAGGTTTTCCCACACCCATTTCTGCCCTCTGCCTTGTTTGTCTGTTTCTCTACTACTTTACTAAAAAAATATGATGCAAAAGAGTTGACAAAATATATTTTCATGTTTCCATTTTCTTGAAATAATGTGACATTAAAAAAACTTTTCTCTACACATAATCTGTTCTAAAATGAACATTTATTGGAAGAAGTTCAACCACCTTCAAAACAGGAAAGAACTGGCTAGAAAAAACAGGAAGCTGTCTGTCCTGACTTTACTTTGCAGTAGGGTTGCATGCTGTAGCATGAGACTTCTCACTGGAATGGGTTGAAAGAAACAGAATATCTCTGTCCCTATCAGACTGCTGTGCTAGAGAAGCTAATGAATGGCATTTTGCTCTCAAATGAGACTTGAAATATTATGAGATCTATTGTCTTCAATGGCTAGACTAGTGAAGATTTTTTATGTTAAAATGTGGATGAAAGAAGGAAAAGAAATATTTTGGGGGCAGAGGGTTAGAGAGAGAAGCATCTGTGTGCTTTGTTAATTTTAACTGAGAAAATGTTTGAACCAAATTAAAGTTGAGTAGGAATGAGCTGCCTAAAACTCTGAAATAACAGAAGGGATTTTTTTACATGATGCTGTAAATAATTGCTTTTTTATAATTAATTCAGGGAGGTGCTATAAAATCTAGATGTTATCCTTCTAGATAGACATACATTTCCTCCTAGGAGAACCAAATTTGGTCGATGGCCTATTCACGGTGTATAGAATAAAGAATAGATGGTTAGATCATGCAGAATTGGATAAAACACTCAAGAAAAAAATTGAAAGGGATGAGTAGGGATAAACTCAGTGGATAAAAACCAGTTAGTGGGCCTTCTGTGTTACTGTGTAGGATATGAGGACACAATCCCTTCATATGAGCTATCACTAACCACAGCTGTCAGGTCCTTTTGCAAGATTAACTGGAGGACAGTAGTGTTAGGAGACAGTAACTTGAATGCTTGTGGAAATGGATAAAACATAGATTGACATCAAACCCAGATATTTTCAATCTGTCAGGAGGAAATTCCTAAAATTAGAGGAGGCGAAAGATGAATAGAAAGGCTTCAGCGCTGGAAGACAAAAAATGTATTTATATTTCATAAGGGAAAATGTTATTTGTTGTAATTCTGCTGGAGTAGGAATTCAGCTATCTAGAATGCCAATCTAATGCCAACAACAAACATGATGATAACTTTAATTCTGTAGTTATGTTATTCTGAAAAGAGAAACCTATGAATTGATGGCCAGAAAAGTCATGTTATATGACACTAAGATAAAGTAACTTATAGTCATAGATGAGAGGACTATAGTGGAGCACCATAAAGACAATTATAAATTTACCAGTCTGACTACAGGGTAGAAGCAGTTAAAAATGTATAAGTCTGGCCTAGAGAAAGATAAAGTGCTCTAGAAAAAGAAGTTATTAGATTTACTGATTGAAAGTATAAAAGAGTGTCTTCGAAGAAAACAAATTGATCAGTATGGTAGCATCTAATGCTTCAGTTGACTGTCTTGCATTTGAAACACTGAGGTTTACTTATTTATGCAGCACCAAGGACAAGCATTGGTGAGACAAGACACCACTTTAAACCCTCATTGCTATAAATCCTTAGGGACAGAAACACATGCCCTTAATCTTACAGAGTGGGATGTCTCTTTCCCAGTTCTACCAATTAATATGTCCTAGTATTCTGGGAACTGCTTTCAGAATTGTGTGTGCCTCCACAGCATTTAAAAATGTCCTTTACATTTGGAAGGAACAGAAGAAAGAGATTTTTATAATCTTGGGTTTTCAATGCTTTATTTCTTTTTTCTTTTTTCCTAGGAACTCAACATATTCACTTTTCTTCCCAGCATAATGCTCCCATTCCTTTTTAAAATAATCTCTTCACCAACTCTTCATTTTTTATAGACTAAAAATTTTATAAAATAATCTTACCTACTTCTTCTACTCTAATGTTCTCAAAGGTGCCTAAGGGGAGCTGAACTAATTTCTGACAGGAAGCTAGTAAAGTATCAGGCATAATCTGCAAGATGGTAGTGAATAAGAAATGGAAATAATTTGTCAAAAATGAGTCTGGCAATGAATACTTTGAAAGCTGGAAATTTTTTCCTAATGATGTGAAAGGAAGAGAAAGATCTCTACAGAGGAAATGTAGTAAAAAGGTCGTAAAAAAGACATAAATTTTAATTTTTAATTAACTTAAAAAATAATATTAAGGATGGCAGCATTTGTTGAACTGTTTTCTTGGCTGTGCTATATTTTGTACCCGGTAAAAATAAATGCAAGCAGATGTATTCCTACTCTTACCTCTTGTCATTAGAGGTTAATCTCACAGTTTCCCTTTTCTTATGTCTGCTCAGTGTTATCTATTTGCTGGAAAGCCAGTCATTCAGCTGGCTCTTGTTAGCCTTCTACAGCAAATTCCTTACGTGCTTCCCTTTTGCTTCTCTGCAACTCCTTGGCAAATTTCTCTGAAAAGCTCCATCCTGGGCTGCTGTTTAACACATCCTGGGGGCAAACATGGATTCACAGGCTTGGAAAACCGTGGTTGCAGACAGTACATGCACTACACGGCATGCAGGCACAACTGCTCTTGCCTCTTCTTCTGCCAACACAAACATATTCCCAGTGTAGCTGGGTCCTGCAGTTTTGGTTTAGTTTTAACCTCCTGCAGGACACTCACTTCAAACTGATGGGGCCCAGGACCCAGCAGAGGTTTTTCCTGGGGGTCATGATGCTCCCCATGAAAAGGAGAGGTATATGCAGGGGAATCAGGGCTGAAAGCAGATGAGTGTGGAGTGTAGGTGGAGATGGGTTTAGTGAAGGATGATGCAACAGGGATTGACAGAAGATGGGCGTCTCATATGTCCTCGGTCTTCCTCAGACACTCAGTAACTGGGCTTGCATCAGGAATGGTGGATCAGATTTTATTTAACATAACCACTGCCCTTCTCCATTACTAATCATGCTGTGACACTTCATCTGTCATGTCTTGACAAGCTGGAATATTGGAAGTTGTGACACATTTCTCAAGAAAAGTGAAAAACTATTTGTAAGAGCGTCTTTTCGGAATAATCACAGCAGTGTTTTCATTGATTAATACTGACTGCTGTATGTGTTGTAGGCTGACATGTATCATCACTGTCCCTTCATCTGTCTCTATATAGTGTTCATTATCTCAGATGCACCAATAGTTTACAAAATGATTAAATGTGCTACTAAATAAACACAAAGGATATGGAAATTGCTATATAATTGTTTTGTCACCTTGGCTACTATTTATCAGCTCTCTGATAGCTATTTTGAACAGATTTACCCTTCAGATGAGACACCTTCTTTGATGTCAAAGCCAATGACTGCAAGGACTTCAGTAATATCAGCCATTTATCCTGGTCAATTTTTCTGCCTTTTCTTTCCCACATAAAGTCCATACAGTAACCTTTAAGAAGACAATATCAGTGTATTAAAATATTTTCCACCCTTGACAGTTTTCTGTTCATTTATTCAGGCCATACTTGCTTCTCATTGAATCCTTTTTGAACAGGGTATGGGAGGAAGAAGGAAAATCTTGAAAGAGCCAGCGAGTGCTCCCTCAGCCATAAACCCAACCAAGCAGAGAGCAGGAGAGCCTGTGCCAGCCAGGGTAATCCAGCATGAAACACTGCTGCTGGGCTAGAGGAACACAGAACAGCACGCCAGAGCACCGTCTCCATTCCTCCCTTTTCCTCTTTGAGGGAGTTGTGATTAACAAAAGCAAGAAGAAAATCTCTTTCTCTCCCCGCAGGCGCACTTGTTTATTTCAGAGGAACCCTCACTAGGGCACTTCAGATAAGTCTCTTCTTTCTTTGCTTTGATCTAAAGAAGATGAAGTCAGCAGTAGATCTGCCCTATAGCAGCTAGGAAGTGTTTTTCCCTTTCCTTCCTCTCGAGTTTAACTGTTAATGACGATGAATCAACACAATTAAGCTGAAAACTCTTTCCTTTTTGTTTTGCTTTCTTTCTCTCCAGTGGAAGTGACTGCTCATTGGTGCAAAGCTAACAATCACAATAATTTGTCCCAGAAGGGTTTTCAGAGAAATTCTTTAGAGCCAAAGCTTTTCTTTATGACTTTGAAGTCTGGGGGTTGGGTTGTTGATTTTCTTTTTAATTGAGGTTTTCAACCCTTCAATTTTCGTCCTGCATTTGAGCCATCACAGGATGCTTCGAAATAGTGCAAGATAAACTTCAAACAGAGGACCTGTTTCTTCTCCCTGTGACAAACCTCCTGTTGATTTCAGAGAGGGGAACTGACTGGACCAAAAGTACAAAGCATTTTTATTTCTTTCTGATTTCATCAGTTATTCTGCTATAGTAGCATGTGTTAGAAGTGCTGCAGACTTTTGAGGGCAAAAGAGATAAATCAGTAAAACAAGTTCCCTAGAAGCAAATTTTTGAGCTCCTGCTTCAGCACTGTTAAGGCTGATTCAGCAACAACTTTTTCTGGTCTCTGCTGAATAGTCTAAATAATCCATCTGTAAGATCTTGCTCTGGCCCATTTCAGAAAAAAAAGAGAAAGCACCCAGAGGTGCTGGACAAGCTTCTGAGTCAGTGGTCCTGGAGGAGGCTGCCAGGCAGAGCTGCTGTGGGGGGTCTCCAGAGTTAGAAAGTGCAAATATCCATGGAACGTCTCTCTTTCAGGTAACATCACAGACTTTGGCTTGAATAAGCTCAGAAGCCCTTATATTTTCTTTTAAGTTACATTCCCTGCAGATTGACAGCTACTTTCCTGCCAGATCTAATCAAAATGACACCTGGAATTGATCAAATGGGAAAAAATGCTTGTCCTGAATTTATAAAAATTAGATGCTCTACTCTGACAAGCCTTCCTTGATAAAAGCCACCAGAGTGAATGAAATGACACCAATTGAAAATGAAAGATGTCTCAACTTCTTTGACCAGGTCATCAGCAGAGATAAGTCTACTTGCAATATGCCAGAGGACAAAGACACACTTGGGGGTTCTCAATGTCTGAATGTTCTGTTAATGAAATGACTGCTGGTAAGTTTCTCAAAATACATCCCACTAAAGTGTCACCAGCCTTGTTGCACTGAACTTCAGCAAGATTATTCTCATCTATCACTCCTTTTTGTCTATGTTCCTGTCCTCATCTTTCTGACTTATTCCTACTCTCTCTTTTTTTCACATGAAGGTGCAAAGGTTGTCCTACTGGAAGGGAATAAAAGAGACCACTATAGTGTGTATTCAGCAATGTGTCACTGTGGTAGTGACTGTCATTAGTGGCTGACACAGGAGGGAGTTAGAGATTTCCAAGAGCTGGTCTGCCAGTTCTCACATGGGAGAAGGAAAAGAACAACTGCTTATCAGGACTTCAGGATATTTTTCAGGAAAAAAAAAATTAAAAATAGACATGTCAAGAAAAATGTGAAACCATGTATGTAATTCGCCGAAGTTTCCAGGGCAGGTCCCTCTCAGTTGATAAAACTGAGCTGTGCACACTCGGCTTCCCAAATTGCAAACAGAGAGAAGTAGGAGCCTATTGGGCAATTCACTTAACCTATTTAAATTTTACTTAGGGTAATTGTCTTTAATTGTCTTTAAGATGGAATTGTCTGCAACATATGTATTCCTGCTTTTGTCTGTTGGTTGTGAATTTGCAGCAAACGCTCTGCATCCAAACAAGGAGGACCAGGCATTACAGCTATGGCCAGATTGATCCCACCCCAGTAACAATGAACAGGATGACCTGGAAATTGCTTCAGAGGTTACAGTCATCAGAAGGGCCTGTGCTTAACAGGACAGACTGCAGCACCGATCAAGACAAACTTCTAATAGGAATATTTGCTGGAAGATGATTGCATGGGTTTAGACATTAGAGCCAGTCAGTTCATGGTCTATTTTACAGATGCTGTGTTCTCCAGTGGTCATTACTGGCTATGGTAACTTTTGGTGTCTAAAGCACTCAGGGAAACGGCATCTAACAAATGGTGGTGTCATAATCCATGGTCTTTGTTTTTCAGCTCTGAAAGGCAAGGAATTTTTCCTCAAACTATGTTTTTATGTATTTCCTCTGAGCATCTAAAGGCACAGATCTTTCACCCAGTCACCTTGATTGTTTACATCTGACTTTTTCTTATTAAAAATTCTCTTTAAAGATTAAGAAACCTGTGAGTAAAATAAATAAATAAATAAATAAATAAAATCTTTGACTCCAGAAATATTTCAAGGTATGTATGTCACAGAAGAATTTTTGCCAGCATATGACTTACCAAGCAGATATATCTCTAAACAGACCAGACACAATTTCCTATTTAGGAAGGCTGTGTGGTCTAGTTATTAAGGAGACAGATTACAAGACGAGAGCCTGGTTTATACTCAACTTTTCATGCAGCAGTAAGCAAATCCTACAGTTTATCTGTAGCTTAGTTTTTCTGTCTGTAAAATGAGAGTGACAGCATTCATTTATTACACAAGGGTGAGTTTTAATCATCGTTTGTGGAACACCTGTTGAAATGGATATTGAATTCTTTCTTCTGCTGTAGCCAGTGAAGGTTTTGCAATGCTCAATCCATTGCAAAAGGACTGAAATGTCATTCTTGAAGCTGTAACAGAAGAAAATATTTTCCTGTATCTTGAAAGTCCTCCCTCCATTACTCATAGATGCCTCAACCACTCTGTTATAACATCGATTGAATTTATGAATTTATACCACAAGAAAAAATATTAAAGTTATTAATAACATACCAATTTATTGGTTTCTGTTTCCCTTTTTTTCCCTCCCCAAACAGAGCTGGCTAAAGATGGCTTATCTACTCTGAGTTTTCTAAGTCCTCAAGAAAAGTGTCTTTTAGAAGCCAGTGAGGTATTAAAACTCACTTCCCACTGCTGAAGATCTTAAAGGCATTAAGAGCTTTCAGCTTTGCCCATCATTCAAGATAAGCTATTCCACAAAGAGTAATGGGAAACTTGAAATTAGGGAATTTAGTTATCATATTATCTCTTCCTTTGAATCCTTTACAAAAAATTTGAGAAGGCAAAGCTGTCAGTCACCTCTTATGTAACTTAGATGGCTGGGCACAGATCTTGTCGTGGAGAGAAAATCATAACCATTAAACAGCAGACAAGCACTGAGAAAATAGCCAATGACAGAGATTTTAAGATGATTTAAAAATATCATAATAGGGTATTTTCTTATAAGAATTGAGAAATACCTAGATTGAGAGGTTGGATATCCAAAACAAAAATCCAAAAATTAGCATCTTGCCAAGGAGATGGGAAAAACATTCAAGCAATAAAGAAAGACTATTTAAATAATGCATGACAGTTTCTTTTGGCACTAAAGGAACATTGAGGGAAAAAAAAAAAAAAAAGAAAATTATGGCATTTCTTCAAAAAAAGAAGAACACTTGGGTTTTTAATGCTTGTATCTCTCTTTACATCATTAAAAATTAAATATCAAGTAAGTTCATTGCTTGTCAGCAGACTCCTGCCTTTTTGCTCTTGGTGAAGTCTGTATATTGCAGAACTCAGAGCCTGTTGCTTACCAAAGTCCTAGGCAGCACCTTCCCCACTAGTAGACAGCAGCCCCCAGCACCCAAAGAACGAAATTCTTGGGAAGCAGTAAAATACACTTCTTCCTTATAGGTTAAAGTGAGAAGGACAAGATCCAGATTTGTTTAAAAAAAGAGTGTTTTTACTTCCTGAGCAACTTCTGAAATACTTATGTAATGAGTAATGGCCAAGAAACAGAATTAAATAAAGACAACCTTCCATAAAGCTTATAAACACATGCAAAGCAAATGTTCGGCTTGCTTGATGACTTATGTGCAGGATTTTTCTTTCATAGAATTCCTGGTCTTTACATTATAGTGTGGGAATGAAGGTGGCACGCAGAAAGACATTCCACATCCTCAGCTGAAAGAAATTCAATTTCTATTCATGAGCCAGGGGTAAAAAAAGGAAAGGCAAATAAACAGCACTGGACTTTTAAACACAGCTTTTAATAGTACTCATTACTAATATATTTGTAAAATTTTACTTCTAATAAGGAAAGAAGCACTTTTTCAATAAACACATCAGACTTACTCCTTAAAAAGGTCTGGTCTAAAGTATATATTGATGAATGTTACTGAATTTCATGATTATTTTGCAAATATAGATGACATTAGTTCTCTAGAAAAAATAATTGTATTGCTGGGAACAGAGTATGTTACTTAGAAGTTTTGTATATCTGGGCTCAATTTTCTTTAAAATTGTTTCAATTATTAAAAAAAAAAAATGACACATTTTTTAATCTCATTTTTTTAATCTGAACAAACACCAAAATATCTCCCTTTTTCATTTGGAAATTTACACAAGAATGCCCATTTTCTTCAAAATGTTGAATAGATCCAAAGAGAAATTCAGGAAGTCAGGCAACACATCTTGTTTTATATCCAGATGACATTTTCCTACTTGTTACAAACCTGGATGAATTGTTGAAATATCCTACAAATGTTAATTAACTGTGGCAACTCCTCTAACTGAAAGTCAAATCATGAATAACCAGAAGCAGTGAGGATTTTGTTAGAGAGAGATAGATCTGGGCATCATAGAAGCACTCAGAATACAGGAGGCAAGACAAACATCAAAGATTTAGACATCCATTTCCCCTTGGCAACAGAAATAGAGCCAAGGTTAATGCAGTCCTAAGAACTGCATAGTAAGAAATGATATAAATATATGCCAGACACTGATTTTTTGCTTTTGTGAGGAAACAGCACAGTTGATATGAATGCTATTCCTAGATTTCCATTTATTCTGAATATTCATCATGTCCTACACTCCTGCCTTTAATGCTAACTGAAAAAAAAAAAAAGGGCAAAACATCATCTTTTCCAGGTTTTATTGGGCAGTGGAGGACTACAAACCCAGAATTTCCTTGCAACAATATAAATATCAAAGTCTATGGCTTGTTTTCAGATTTCAGCAGTTCTACATATTTCTGTCAGTTTTAATTCTGAACAGGCAAAACATTGGTTTGATCTCATGGGTTATGGAGTTTCCAACCAGCTGTAGTAGACTTGGCTTATTTATTCCTTCCCTGAGTGGTGCCCTCAGCACTGTCAGCAAAGCCCAGCAGTGGAAGCACAGCCCTAAGAGGCAGTGTGTGGTCTGGTCTGCATTATCTTGAAAATATCTTATATTTCTGTGTGTTAGGAGAATTCAAGACTCTGCAGAGGAGATGAAACTGTCTTTTCATTTTGGAAGATAGTCTGTTCAACGGGATGACTGCTAATAGATATATGGGAAAATATATTTGCCTTTTGCAGCAGTGAAAGGAAGGTTCTCTCCAGGGAATAGCCAGAAATAACAACATTTCCAACAGAACTAGGGTGCTGTTTTTTCAATAGCCTTGTTACACATCTAATGGTGTCCTGCAGAATGACCTTTGTGATCCACTGATCTTTGATTGCCACAGTGTGGAACAAATTTACACATCACTCACCAGGATGTTTGAATTAAACATGGATTTCAGAGGAGATGTTTGGGAGGAGGTCTTCTGTCACCTCAAAAACAATACAAAAATATTTTCACATTTGTTCTCACCATTCCTTGGAGCTTTGCTTAGGAGTAATTCAGCAGAAAATTCCTTGAAAGATTGTATGGGGACAGCTATTGAGTATTTAAAAGAGATGATGCAAATCACACTGGAGCTGATGTTGGGACTTGGCAGGTGCTAAGTTGCTGCTCATGTTATGGGAATACTTTAAGAACTCCTGGCTACATGTGGAGCTGGGTGACAGGTTTATATTTGCACAGTCACAACAGAGTCATTGCAGCACCACTACGCATCCTGCTAAACAGAAGTTAAACAAATGTGAGAAGGGTGGGGGGCTTTGGTTTTTTGACTTTGTTTGTTTTTCGGTTTGTTGTCCAAGAAGCATTTAATATTGTCCTCTTACCAATGGTGTGTCTCTTCTCTGGAGTGCACAGATTAACATTAACAGTGTTTATGCCTCAAAGTGATAATGGCCACAGCTTGCAAATCCACATGCCTGGAAATCAGTGGGCAAGCCGGAGGAGCTGGAAGAAGCTGTCCAGGTGGAAGCCAACTACACTGTGCCAATTGAAATGTGAGAATTCTGTTTTGTGTGGAAGAGCATGGCTGCATGGTTAGCTACAATAACTCACCATCAAAATCTCTGCTTCCCTGTTAAGGTGAAAATTCAGAAATTAGAAGTCCCAGGACTTTGAGGTAGTGGTGAATAATCAAAAACTGAAAAAAGAATGATTGGTATCTTATTTGGGAAAAGGCAGGAAAAAAGAACAGGAGATGATTATATAGTTGTCTGCTGAGTGAGGATTTTTTGGCAAAGGTTCAAAAGGTCTGGCTTCCTTGGGAACATATAAAAATCAGAAATCAGGCTGTCTCTTGCCAAGTGAATACTGAATCAGCCCCAATAAAAAAATACTAGAAGAGAACTCTGGCATATCTAATAAAAATAAGAGCTTTTATGGTATAAGAACACCAGCAGGACAGGAGATCAAGGCCATGTGTCATCTAGATTTACATACCCTAATAAAAATATTATACTGCTATGAGGAGAAAGGAAAATTGTGTTGCCAGTATCAGGTATGATTTATATGCAGCCGAAGTTACAGGAATGCCTGACATTAAATCCATGACAAAGCTCTTTTGTGGGATTTGAAAGTAGCTGTAGACATCGTGGGAGGACCAAAAGGTATGATGAATAATGTTTTAGTTGTTGTGGAAATTAAAAAGAAAGTATAAAGGTCAGTAATCAGAGAACAGAGAATAGGAAGGTCTTAAACAACATGTCCCTGATGAGCAGGTGGCCAGTCTCGTTTCTTGTGGGTCAGGAGTTTCTGTATGCAGTCCAAAGATGTTTTAAGCAGAATAGGGAATCACCATAGAAGCTAAGGTGGCTGAGCTAAGAGCTAAGATGGCTAAGGACACCAAAATGACCTCATAATGGAAAGTCTGTGCTCTACCACCTGTGCATCTGATGCTGCCCTGCACTTGCCATCATCTCCTCCCTCTGTGGGGCTGCAGTTTGCAGCTGAGTGAGTCTAATTCTCTTGTCCCACATCTGGACTTCACACTGCTGTGCTGCTGCAGGATGCTGCAGGATGCTGCAGGATGCAGAGGGGGAAGCACGCCTTTCTGTAAACAACCCCACACTCACATCACCCATGTCCCTGGCTCAGAATTTTCCCTCTGTCTCAAAGACTCATGGCATGGGAGTTGGGGTTTGATTCTCTTAGGGAAAGGCTTCATGAGGACTTCTGACAAATAACCTACACCTAAATTCTTGGAGAATGGGAGTATAGGAAGAGGAAAAAACTTGTAGAAAGAGATACAGAAATGGATGAAGTCAAGATGAGGGACAGCAGATATAGACTGATGGTATTAGTAGTGAGATGTATACCTGTGAAGGGTATAGGGAAGTGAATATAGATATTATGGAGAGTGGAGAATTATTTAAGCCAGAGGGAAAAGATTACATAACGGGCACAGCTCATTATACACAACTGTTCTGATGTGAGAGGGGAGTTTGAATGTACCAGAGATCTAGGTTCCTGGAACAACCTTGGGAAGGCAACCAATCAGTGCTAGCATGAAGATGATGTAATTATGAAAGTAATTAAATAAATTGGATGTTACAGCTGGCAGGAAAGTGGCCATACTGATCAAAACATCCTCTGATGGATCTATCTGTCAGTGTTACCCTAAGGATAGAGCTTATGCAAATGGAGTACCTGAAAGGGGCCTCAGCCTTGAATCCACACTGTAACAGCATGGGAGAAGTCCTTGTAGAAGTCCTGGTACCCCTTAAAAACACCCCAAAGTCCTTCTCTACCACCAAGGCTTTGCTGGACCACACCCTGCTTGGCCTCTGGCCCTCCCTGGGCTGAGTCTGCTGGGTCCTACCCAGCACAGGTGCACTCAGGGTGGGAGGTGGGCTGAAAGCTGGCAATGTGGATCCATGGCACTGGACTCAGGGAATTCCCACTCTCAGAAGCCTCTGCTTCTCCAAGAGAACAGCAACAGTCAGTTTCCCACTCACAACAGCAAGTCAGTCTGTGCTGGAACAGAAACCTTGGGCAGAGGAGTAAGGGGTAAACTACACACTGCAGTTAGACAAAGAGGTCCAATAGCCAATGTGTAGGTTAGAAAGCCAAAGCAGACAAAGGCAGAAGAATCATCCATGTGATCTGCAGCTAAAGTGTTATCTATGGTTTGTAATAACATTAGTTTTAACCAAGAGACTGATCAATTGCCAGTGTCTTCATTGCAGGGATGGTAAGGTGAGGAAAAAATACTTCTAGTAGTAAGGAAATACTGTAATCTGCTGGGTTTTCTCTAGAGACGAGAGCTGGTTTTGAGCTGTGCATGGTTCTTGCTTCAATTGTGTTGTGCAAGTGTTGAGTTCCATTTCTGCTACTGGCCTCTGATAATGAAGCCATTTGAATAAACACATTTTCCATTTCAAAGGAAAACCAAGCTTCTTCTCATCCTTTCTATAACATACAATATCTTTTTATGAACTCTGCACTTCATAATAGATTGGTTTAGCTAATGCAAATATAAATCTCTTTAGGGATGTAGCTGCATATTTCACACTATTTTGGTCTTATTTTCATAGAAACATGATGAAAAGATACAGAATGGAATACCCTATATTTTCACAAAAAGGTATCTTATATTGTAATTTTTTTTTTTTGCATTTGCTGCTCAAGATCTTTTTACTTATTTTTTTTTTTTAATATCCAGTTTCCTTTGGAGGTCTTTTGAAGGTTCAGCTAGCAGCAATTTTTGTGGAGTTATTGAATTATACGCTTGACAAGAATAATCTATTGTGAGTAATGTGTAAATATTTTATTCCTTTTATAGGCTGTTTACAGGTTTAAGGCTGGTGTATTTTGTGTATACATAAATATATTTTATATATAAATTTTTGACATTTATAAGCTCCAAAATAAGTTTCATGATTTCTAAAGCTATAAAATAGAGAATTTTTTGCGATGTAAATCAAACATTTCCATAAAATTTAAACCAAACTGCTATGTGAAACTGGCCTTAAATATATCATAGGTTCTCCACAACATTTGAAATAATGGATGGCATTATTTCTGTTGCTGACCTGAGAACAGAAAAACATGATATCTACATTGCCATGGTATGTATCAGCATTTTGATTGTTGCCTGTCCTTCAGCCTCAGCTGTGTTTCTCAGCACCCTCCACAGGTTTGTGATCGACAAAACTTACTCAAAAAACCCCAAATAATATAGATGTCACCACTGACGTTTTGATGCATTATCACAAATTCTCACTGCCAGAATGAAATGCACTTTGTCCCAATTTCGTGGACCTATGGAGACCTCATAGATTTCTGTTGATGAAGAGAACACTATCTCTTCATTAACATGGTCTCTCAAGAGGTGCTATCACTTGTCAAGGAGCAGCACCACTGAGAAACTTCAGTGCCCATACTTCAACTGCATGAAACTTTTTTTCCCATCCACAGAAAATATGTCAGAGCTGTTTGAACTCTCTCAGATGACTCGCAATGTCTTTTTAAAAAAGAAATGTCCCCTTGAGTTTGTTTGAGTTACACAGAACATAGCTACTACCTGGGAGGGAGGAAATCAATGGGGAGATCAGCTGGATGTGTTTCTGCCCTGCCTGTTGTAACCATGTGGTTTCAATTTCCAGGATCTGGACATCTAATCATAACACAAGGCAATTTCAGGAATGTTGAGCTGCTCTGCAATTGCTTGCTTATTCCCCTTCAAAAAAAGAAAGATGGAAGTACATGTTGTGCAGCAGCAGCTTTGAATAAATGTAAAATCATATCCCATCATTTTTGAAGAGGCAATACATAATTTTTGTGACAATGGCACAATACTTATTCTGCTATTATTTTCCTGTAACTCTTCACCTAACCAATTTTTCCCTTCTGAGTTGTTGTCATTGAGGTGACCCTGATGATAGCTTTATTATGTGAGTAATATTTTTCAGCAGTGAATAATGTCTCTTCTAACATTAAGAGCTGAGGATGCGACCCTATACCACAATGCCATGAAACAGATTTGTATTTTGACAGAAAGAGTTAGTAAATGACTAGCATTTTATAAACTTTTATGCAATGCAAATGCTGAATTCGTTCAGAAATAATTTAAATATCTCTGTGGCATCCTGAGTACTCAAGCATTCTCCACTGCAAGAGTTTCCTGCGTATGGTAGCTCCTACAGTAAATCCTTTTCATCTTGTCATTGTCACATGCAATGTGCCCCTCCCTTACTCTAGTATGTGTGGGGGTTGTAAATAAGATTTGTCTATTTTAAACAATCAGTATAAGAATCAAAGGACTCTTTTGGCTCTTTTGACTCTGTCAGCTACACAAAGGCAAAATAAGGTGTTGCATAGCTAACTAATTTCCAGTTTCTGAATTTTTGGGTTTTTTTCCTGGAAAAATAATTGAACTTCGTAACAAACAACTCATAACAAAGAACTCTGGAAGGTAGTAAAGGAAATAATATAGAACTTTTTTAGAACTATATGCTTTGATTCATTAATTGATTCCTAACCTTGTTAGTGGTGGCCTGTCTTTTGGTTATCCCTTCTGCCCCTGTGAATGATTCATCAAAAGTCAAACCAGGCTTATCTGACACATAAAATAGATAACTTATCACCTCTTCATCATGTACACATCTTTCATATCACAGCTGAGATTAGTTAGATTAAAGGGATCCCTGTGTAAAATGTTACAGCTCTTGCTGTAGTTGTTCTGTGTACCTCATCTGGAGTCTTGGGGCTTGTCATCATGGAGAATTCAGTGCACAAGCTGTAGTGTTAACTTACAGATCCATAGTTGCTCTTTGCCGATTCAGTGTGTGAACCATAAGAAAGCACCAAGTGCAGGGAAGAATTATTCTGTGTCTGTGGGAGCAACATACCTTATGGAATATCATTATTAGGGTATCTCCTATAAGAACTTGAAAATGTCAATGCTCAAAGTGTTGGTTATTGGCTATTATAACTGACAGGAGTAAAAGTTTGAAGGATCAAATCTGTCAAGGTCAGTTTGTTCATTGTAATTAAGATCATAATTAAATTTTTGGTGAAGTGTGGAGCTCTGATAGTCTTAATGAAGACAAGTAGATATAGAAAACACTTTATCCTTTATACTTGACCATTCTTGGTGAGTGTTAAATAATCCATTTCCTTGGCTGTCAAAGGCATGAGATCTCAAGTGTACCATATAGAAATATTTCAACAAACTAATTCCTACCTGTTCTGTAATTATTACTTACTGCAATATTAATGTGCTTAAGGTTCAGCAACATCTTAGAACGTAATTGCTTCAGCATTAGGTGGATCTGTCTCTCACTTGATAGCAGGGAAAGAGACATAATTCTTCCTGCAAGCCAATATATATTGCATACATCATTAGGTAACGATCCACGTGAAGATTTGGTGCAGCGTTCTTAATATGCTGTAAGTTGCATTCTAATTCACTCTGTGGTAATAAGAGAAAGTGTTGGGTAGGCAAGCCTGTAACACCACGAGGAGAAAATCCTGAGTGTAAGGTTATATGCATCCTGTATGTAGACAGAGAATTGTATACAAGAGAATTTAGCACAGCCTTTAGCAGAATGTTTACAATAAAATTATAATAAAGCTCATCATGGAATTTCTAAAACTTGCTTCCCTCTCACAAGCATACCTTTAAGAAGACAGAGAGTAGAGATTTGTAATTTAATATTTTGGGGTTTTATTGCTTATGGTTCCATTGAGACAAGATATGAAGCTTTTGTGTGGAGTGCTTACATTGCCTAAGGAATGGGAAGCTGTAGATAAAACTGCAATCAGCTGGCAGTGGAGCATAGGCAGAGTTGGTGTGCCTTTTGCACGTGAGACTTCATAGCAGAAGCAATTACTTATACTTGTCTAAAACTTTTCATAACCTGAATTGTGTGATGCGTCCATACTTACTTTCTGACTTTAATAATGGTCTTTCAGAATAAGAAAGAGATTTCAGAGACATAGACTTATGATTTATATACATTTTCCCTGTGTTTCTTCCTAGGACAAGTCTTACAAGGTCAGACATGCATGTGATGTTTTTATTAGCTGAACAGATGTACATACAGGTAGGAATAAATAGCTTTTTGACAGTTGATTTGGCTTCTTTTATTTATTACTGAAAAATGATGATGGAGAAGAGCTTATGAGAAAATGAAAAAGGCTTTTACTGAAATATTATTTATTTATCTTATAATAATTCTTGTAAATAACCATTCTTAGTACTTTTTATGAATTGTTTGTCTGGCTGAGTGAACTTCCATAAATCTATCAAACAAATGTGGCCGTGCACAAATACCTCTTGGAGTCAGACAGTTGCCCAGGCACAAGACCCTCATCATCAGAGGTGAGGGTGGGTGAATAAGGCTGAAGTGAGAGTGGGCAGTAAATCTCACCTAGGTGAAGCTTGGTCATTCCATAATGAGCGCTTTAACCAAGGTGATGCACTCCTGACTTATTCCCTCCACACCTCCTGTTTGCAGGACATGAACATGGACCTAGTAGGTATCAGCAAGTCAGTGCCTGCTCTGGCTGCACCTCCCATTGGCAGGGACAGTAAAGTTCAGGCTCTGTGGGAAAAGCAGGATTTAAATATCAAGGTATTTTCCCTTCACAAGAGCTTTCAGTCATTCTGCTACATGCATGAATGCTTCTGTGCAGCTCTGTGCCAGAGCTTTCTTCTGGTCTTCTTGCACTGCACATCAAGGCTTTTCTGAAAAAAAAGTGCATCTGCTCCGGTCTGCTATGCCCCAGCAATTTGTGTAATAAGCCGTTATATGACTCAGGATGACACCACCAGCTGTGGCTTGTTCTCACAAACTGTTTTGAAATTATTTATTCATTTTAGCAAATTTGGTGGCTTTTGTCTCTCCTATTGTGCTGTTTACCTGTGGAGTATTTTAAAAGCTTGTTCACCACTGTCCTGCCCATTGATGCATTTATTTTTATTTTTATTCAGTTCTGAAATTTAAGAAGAAAATTCTGCATAAGTACTTCTGTCTTCCTTAGAGAGATATTAAGCATACAAATTTATGATGATTTATTTATGTTACTATAAACTCTAGTCACAGCTAGTTTTAAATGCAGACCTCTTCTTAATTTTTCTTATCTCTCTCTGTTCCCATTTTTCTTGCAGTAGCATTAATCCTTTGACATGGGCATCATTAGTTTGCAGGACCTGTAAGAACATTTCCTTTATGTCTGTGTACCATGCAACACTAATTCATCCATTGGTCTGATTGTCAGGGTTAATATGTTAGTATGAAAAATGTTTGCTGAGAAACATCTGCATTATTAAAGATTATGAATAAACTGAAATGACGGCTATTTATCTGATGAAGAATAGCAGTACACTTCATGCAACAGCCTTCCATTTGAATGACAACCTGCAAAGGGGGCAGTGATGTTCCACTGAACTGAGGACCCCCATGAAAACTGGTCCAGGGTGCTGTTGGAAACAGGATTCTGGGTCGAATTCACACAACCATATTCAAAAATCTTCCTCAGACTGAGTGTCAGGCCTAAAAGTTTCAGATCTCACAGCTTATCGTGATACTTGCCTGCCATTTCAAGAGCAGGCAGGTAAATTGGGATTATGTGGATGGAAATCCAGGGTCAAGGTGCCCTTGGAAAGTCCATGCTGCAGCAGCTTAGTGAGAAAAGCTCTGGAGGAACACCTTTCCATCACATCTCTTATATTTCTAGTGCATGAAAAAGCTCAAATACATCTACATAATCCTACGTGATGGAAAGACACACTGAGATGAATGTTTTAAATGTGATGAGAAACATTTAATTTAAAGATGTACATACCAGCAGAGGCCACATCTCTCTGTGTGGCAGCTGGGCAGGCTGGATTCTGTGAGAGCTGTACACAGAATGAACTGTGGAAGGTCCTGGCCTGACATAACTAAGTATTTCATTAAATTCTTCATTTGGACATCTCTTCTTTCCCATGGACAAAGCACTTTTATTATAGAATAAGAAGGGATAATTTTACCCTTTTATTGGAAACCAACCAAGTACTTAAAAAAATAATTAGGTAGGCATAGACATATAGATGGATGTGGAACTGTGCCAGGTGTGACTACTGATATATCTTTACAAAATAATCTTCAAGATCAGTCATACCAATTACCAAGTGAACGTTTCAGTGAGCATGTCATGATTATATTTCCCATATCATCTTATATCTTTCCCATGGGAGTCAACCTTATATGACCCACCATTAACAGCAGGTAGATGCAAGGTAATTAAAACATAAATGTAATTGATGTTTGCAGGAGCATGCATTGTCTTCTGTAAATAGAGTACAGGATACATGCCTATGACTTCTTTATATCCTTCTGAGTTTGCATCATAAGCCTAGAGCCTAATGGTGTAGCATAGGATTAAAACATTTATTATGTTTGCCCTCTCTTAACCCTGATGTATTTCCAGTTGTCTGCTGTGCTACACAATAACCTGTTTAATTCATGGCATATCATGAATCAATCAAATGCAAATTAGACTGGCCTATAGGTTTTTTCACTTCTTTCCCCCACCCTCCCCCCCAGCTCACTATTCTGCAATTCAGTCTCTTAAACATTCTACTTGTATTTAATATGAATAATTTTTGCTGTTGGAAACTATGGAACGACTGCCTGTGAGCCTCCATCTTTGCTGTCTTAGAACTCTGTATTAAAAATTATCTACTATGTCGGCCAAAATTTCTAGTGGAAGAATTTAACTGACACCAGTAGAATTATGCCAGCATATAATTTTTCATTAATATCAGACTAGCATCAAGGACCCTTACAAAATCAGAGCTAATAGAGAACACTCTTATTTCTATTTGTTCTGTATTTCCATGAACAAGGAGTTACTTTTCAACTGTATTATTGAATATCAATGACAGCCAGAAGAGGTTCACATGTTGGTTGCAATTAGTTCTTATTTCTAATACAAGAATCACAAAGCAGCACAGAAATGTCTTTTGCTGATTGTCTCCATTACTGTTGATTCCACGGATCACAGCTACAAATTTGTGTGACTGCAAGTAGGTCATGTCCCATGACAAGATTTCAAATGTCAAACTCTAAGGTTTTGAACTCATTGAGTTCTCAACAGAAAATAAATTTAGAAAGCAAAGAACTTGGTTGAGTTATTAGTATCAGTCAGACCTAGATTATGAATTTTCTCCATCTTAGTGAATTCTCTTATTCCTTTTTCATTGTTAAAAGCCAAATATACTCATGGCGTTAAAAGCTAGAATAATTTGTTTAAATTTTTTATTTGAAAAAAAACCTTACAGATTTTATTACATGCATTTATGTATTTTTAAAATATTTGCATGTAGTTTCTGTATCTCTTGCAATACTTTTGTTAAAAATTTATAGTTAAGATTATCTGACTGTGCACCACAAATATCCCCATGATGTTATTTCAGCCATGCAGTAGGAGCTTTTGGAAGCAAGTAGTCATGACAATATTATCACAAGTTGTCTGTGCCTCAAGAACAACTGACACAATGAGACAAAGGCTATTGGACATTGCAAGGATCACAAGTGAAACTTGGTGATTGGTGTATTTTGAAATTATTTAACCTCTTTTGGTTAAGACCTCTTGAAGACCACATGGAAATTATGGAAGAGCTGACTGTATAACATGAAAGTACCTCTCCTTCCTTGCCTAGGCCTCCTGAAGAGTTCACAGCTATCCATCTCAGCATTCCAGTTGTGGGAGTCATCTCACCTCGTTTCCATGACTGTAATTGTGTCACAGCTTTCCTGCTGTACCAGGGCTTTCAGCTCCTCCTGTTTGTTGCTCATGCTGAGTATGTTGGTGTAGATGCAGGTGTCCAGTTTTTATATCTGAGTCAGATGTTGAATGCTGAAACAGATGAGAGGTGAGGAAGGCATAACCCCTCCACACAGTCTGTCACCTGTATTATTAGCATGGTGTATCCAATCTCCTTGAGAAACTGGAGGCAAGAGGGTGAGGACATTTGATAATATGGGATATTTCCTGTGAGATGTAAATGAATGACATCCATACCTATCCATGCAAAGATCTGTAACATTCTTGAATATGCTTTAACTGGGAAAACATTTTATCAGCTAGATGGACAGCTCTGTATAAGAAAGGGACTGTTATTTTTAAGCTACTTTGACTGGTATTTAATTTGAAGGAACACCAGAACCCTTACAGTCTCACTGTGCATTTAGTATCCAAAGAAAATATATAGAGAAGAAATAGTATTAAAATTGCTTGTGATCTCACCCCACAAGCAAAATTTTTGTTGGCTAAAATAACCAAGAGTAAAAGTTTTAAAATAAGGGGACAAAAGATTGCATAGTAAAAAGAGAGGGAACAAAAATACATTTAGAAAGCACCTCAGTGATATCAGCTTCCCAAGGAGAAAGAAGATGATTAGTACTGTTTTCCACATATATGTCCCTTATAGAGTTGAGACACTAAAGCCACCATTAAGAACCTGTTTCTTAGATAAAGTTTAATTTTACAATGTTTTAGATCTGACTGTTGAAACTTTCACTTGAGTTTATAAGCTGCTAATTTAGACTTTTTCTTTTGCTTTGCTTTTATTTTTCTTTTGTTGTGCTTTTCTCATTTTTCAAGTGAGTCCAGACTAATTTAACTCATTCACCCCAGTTCTTACTTTCAAAAAGACTGCACAGAAAGTGAAACACGCAGTGCAGTCTACTTTGGAGTCGGCAATAAGTATGGAAAACGCAGGAGCTGTTTTTCATAAAGCTGTGAGGGTCAGCTTGGACCCAGACAAAATTCTGGGAGAAATTCTTTTTGCTAAGTTTAATCCAAGGAGAAGGCTTGTCTGTGCAAGATGATCCTTGGCTTCAGGTAGCTCCCAGCTATCAGAGGTATCATTGGTATTTGGCTTTGTATCTTTCAGACTCAGGGCTGAATCAGTGTTTCAGGTGAATTCAGGTTGCTGCTGCACACCAGCTCCAGCTTCCACAGCCTCAGAGCAGGTGGTCCAAGAGCTAATGGAACAGGGGAACTTTGATATGTTTGAGCAGAGGCATATGCTGTTGACCAGTTGGACTCAGATTCACTTCAGCAGGCTGATGAAAGGAGAGATATACTTTCTGCTCTTGAGGGGCTCTCCAAACTGATAGAGCTCATTGCAGCTTTTGCAGAAGGGCCTGGATGAACTGTGACAACGATGGAAAGCCAAATAAAGAGCTTAGTTTCCACTGGAATACACCTGTGTCTTCAAAATGCTTTGTCTTCTGGAAATTCCGAAAAATAACTTTCTGTAATGGCATCAGTTCTCAAAAAAAAAACCCCAAACAAACAAAAAACCACAAACAAAAAACCAAAGAAACCCCAAAGAAACAGGTGTACCACCAGAAAGTTTTTCCTCCAGCCTTCTCCTTATCTTCTACCAAACAGAGCAGTTTGATCAAGATCAAAAATATTTTGGAGGCAGGTGCTGATCAAGCACCACTCTTCTGTCTGAAGAAAGACATTGAACCATAGAGTCAAACAACTGTTAGTGACTAAGTTTTAAAAAGACTATCACAACTGTTAGAAAATGGAAGATAATTTTCCTTAGAGAGACAATATTTAAGAGACAAAAACATACAGTGCAGTTTATTCAGTGCTCTGAATCTTGAATACATACAGGAAAAAAGAAATCTTATTTTTCAATTTGATTCCAATGGAGAAGGAACTTGCTGCTACCCAAAAGCCTGAGGATACATAATCAAGCAAGCAGAATTGCTCCCAAGACAGCATGCTATCAAACATGCTACACATCCAAATTTAATAGTGAATAGTCTTTAGATTGCTTAACAAAACCACCTTAAATTGTGTGAAATTCAAAACTATTCTGAAAAGGCATGTTTGAACAGCATAGGAGAGATAAGGATCTGGTTTCTACTGCAAGAGCATGCATCAAAAAGGATGATTACACAGTAGGGCACCTTTCTAATAAGGAAACAAGCAGAAAACAATCACTGAGATGTAGCACCTGCCTGAATGAAGCCCTTTAAGCATTGAATTTGCTTAGCAATATTTTGTTTGCTTTACTGCAAACATATGTTAGGATTAAGTTTTTTTCGCTAAGCTAGAGAAATTTTTTATTATCCCATTAAACCCTTTCCAGGAGGACTTCTCTTTGATCCGCTGAAGTTTTTAGGTAAAGGAAGGCAAATGGCTGTATGAAATGGTCTTCTTAAGTGACTCTGGGATTGGATCTGATCAGAGAGACACACAGGGGTTTTTTTCTGTCAGATGGTCTGAGTCTGGGGTTATACAGATCATGTTTAATTAATGCTTCCAGTAGAAGAGTATCCAGCTTCTGGATATGTAAGAGTGTGTTCTCTACCCATGGAAAACTTGAAACAGCTTTTCACAAGTGGTTACCAGACTACAGGCCAAGAACTCTTTAGAAAGGACATTCAAGGAAGGAGGGTCAGGCAGGTTTTCCCTGTTTCTAGAAGAATGGAGGGAGTGCACAGAGCTGTCTTTGAGAAACTAGTGACAACAGACATGAACAAGAATAAGGTACTCAACAATGCTTTTGGCCTCAGTTTTCAAAGGTAATTTCTATTGCCATATATCTCAAGACCCTGGACCTCAAGGCAGGGGCTAAAAGAAGATCGCTCAAATAAACACAATGAACACAACCCATGGGACCTGATGAGATCCATTCCAGGGTCCTGAGGAAAATGTTTATGTGGTAGCCAAGCCAGCCTCTAGCATACTAGAATAGTCATGTGAATCAAGCAAAGTCCCCAGGGACTAGAAAAAAGAAACCCTGACACAACTTCTGAAAACAGTAAAAAAGATGATGCTGGCAACTACAGACCTGTCAAACCTCTTGCCCAGTAAGATCACTGGTCCTCTTGGAGGACACGTCAAAACTTATAGAAGACAGGAAGGTGATAAGAGAGAATCAACATGACTTCCCCAAGGGCAAGTTGTGTCCCACTTAAATAGCTGTCTTCCATGATGGAATGACAAGGGAACATCAGCAAACAAGGGAAGAGCCACTGATATAATCTACCTGAAACTCTGTAAGATCTTTTATACTTTCCCCTAGAAAAATATGGGCTTGATGGATGGAAAATAAATTGTCAGGATGAAAGTATCCTAAAAACTATAGTCAATGGCTTGATGACCACCTGGAATTCAGGAAAAACCAGTGTCCCTCAAGTGCCCATGCTGAGAACTGTACAATTTAACATCATCAATTACATAGACAGTGGGGCTGAGGGCACATTTAATAATTTTGCAAATGACACCAAACTGAGTGATGCAGTTTATGTACTAGAAGGAAAGGATGCCATCCAGAGGGAGCTTTACAGACTTGAGGAGCAGGCTTATGCAAACTTCATAAAGTTCTACAATGTCAAGGTGCTGCACCTGGGTCAGCACAATCCCCAACACCAAATCAGATTGAGGGATGAATGGATTGAGAGCAGCCTGCTGAGAGACTTGGAAATAACAATTGATGAAAATTTAGATGTGAGCCAGAAATATGTGCTTGCAGCACAGAGTGCCAGCTGCATCCTGGACTATACCAAAAGCAGTGTGGCCAGCAGGTCAGGAGAGGTAGTTCTGCCCCTCTACTCCACTCTTGGAGCTCTGAGATCCCCAGCACAAGGAAGACACAGACCAGTTGGAGGGAGTCCAAAGGAGCATCTCAAGAATGATCAGGGGGCTGGAGCACTTCTCCTGTGAAGACAGGCTGAGAGCATTAGCATTGTCTGGCCCGAAGAAGAGCAAGTTCTGGGAACACCTGACTGTGTACTTTCTATACATAAAGGGGTTTTTGAAAGAGGATAGATTTTCTTTGGACATAAAGGAGGAATTGTTTATTATAAGGGTGGTGAGACACTCAAGCAGGTTGTACAGAGACATCATGGATGCCCCATTCCTGAAAGGGTTCAAGGCCTGTTGGATGGGGATCTGGGCAACATCGTCTAGTGAAAGGTATTCCTGATCATAGGTCCCTTCCAACCAAAACTGTTCTATTATTCTAAGACTCTAAATCCTTAGAGACAAAAAAACATAGGCCAGCTAAGTCTGGACAAAATGTTCAAGTTAAACAGTGATATCTGCAAATGTCAGGAAAAAAAAAAAAAGTGGTGGTAAATTTTTTGAAACTAAAAAGTGCAGGGATTTTGTAGTAGTCCAGACTTAGTTTACACAGATCTGAGGGTTCTGACTGTTAATTTTCTGCCATCATGCGTGCTGAAACCAATAGATCAATTTTTAATGAGTAAAATTTAGCCTAAAATATAGTGAGCAAATTAAAAAAACTCTTATTCCTATGCTCTAACCTTTTGGAAGTGAGTTACTGGTGACTCAAAGTCAGTTATAAGTGCCAAAAAACAACCAACATTTGTTTATTTATTATTTTTATCTTCCATATAGGATACTGTGGGCAAAAAAAAATAATCAAACCAGTGCTAAATAAAATGCTAAAATACTTTAGGGTCTTTTGCAGTGTGTGTGGTGACTGAGCTCTGATCAAAAGTGGGAATATTTGTGTCTGGTAAACTCTCAATACATATGGCTAATTGCCTATTTACAGTTCCAGTACAAGAGAATTTTAACATTTGTAAAAAGAATACTTTCTCCAGGAGAGTTTAACATTCTCTGTGTGTCATGGGCTAGAGTTAAAATCTGAAAGTAACCAGAGGCACAGTTATTTAAGTGGGGAACTCAACACATATCTTGTATCCTGGATCAAATAAATTTCCAACCCTTTTCTCACCTTCTGCTGAACACAACATGCATTACTGTTGCTAGGAGCTTGGAATGAACTGGAGATTGAGCCATGGGGTGCAGGATGTGTAAAATCTAAAATCAAACATAATTCAGCAAAGGAAGTCAGCATCATCCCTACCCTTTCTTTTATAAATTATCAATTAAGAAATAATGTAATTATCAGTTATAATGTAGTAAAGTTATATGCTTGACATTTTTTAGAGGAACAAAAATACAACTTTTTTTCCTTAAGTCAGAATAAGGAAAGAATTAAATTTCAAAAACATCACACTTCAAGGGGTGTCAGAGTTTAGCATTTCCTACCGTGATCTTTTACTTTCATTTTCCTTTCCTCCCAGAACATAATTGCATGCCCTCAAGGTGAGGAAAATAGGTAAAGAAAGTTAGCCAGGGTCAGTTATTGCAGCAGGACTCATCTGTCTGAAATCTTATGTCTATATTTGAGTAACCTAACCTTGGTTCCCTTTAGAGTAAATGAAGGGATATTTTCAAGTATATTAGAGAGATATTTAAGTCAGGTTAAATGAATTGCATACAAAATTGCCACTCTCTACTGACTTTGATGGGAGTCTAGCTGATACATAGACTTGCAAAACTGGGGAAATCCAGAATTAAGGTGTAAATGATGGCCTTCAGAGGTGGTCACATATCAGGTGTTTAAAAAGAAAACACTGCATGTTAAATTAATTCGAATAAATCAATATTACAGAAAGTAAAAAAAAAAAAAAAAAAAAAAAATAGGCAATAATAACTCCCCACATAGAAATGAAAGACTTTGAAAGAATCAACAGCCCTACTGAGAAGTGGTAGGCTAACTTCTAAATTTGCATTAGCATGATTAACAACTGAAACAAACTCTAAGAACAGTGATTGGTTCACACTGAGTTCAGAATTAGACTTGACTTCCTTCTGGAAGATTTTGCAGACAGTGCTTTGTATCCAGTGAGACTGCAGGACCTAATGGTCCTCTCTTGCCTAAGAGTCAATGAACCCATAACAACTTGGACAGCACATTAGAGTTAAGACATTATCCAGCAATCAGATAACATTACCTTTTCTGTGCTCCAAATTCATGCTTTGCCCTCTTACTCCCTGCCTCTAATTTCAGATTATCTTCTTGATGAACCAGGCTACTTTTCCTGCTGCATTAACTCACATAACATCTCAGTTCCAGCAGCAGCAATTGCATGTCGTGTGCTTCAGCTGGTATTAACCAAAAGGTGCGTGTGAGTGACAGTGGGTCTCTAAGTGGTTGGAGAACCTAATATCCTAATATTCCCTGCAGCTTCTGTCTCTTTGAATACACCAAACCTCCACTATTTACCTTTTTTTTTTTTTTTTTAGCTTAAAACTGAAAAAAGTTGTTAGGTTTTGTTATTCACTGCGGTGGAAGAAGAAATTATTTTCTTTTAGCAGAACTGAAATGATTATGCAAAGACTGTTCACATTTGGTAATATCACCCTGACCATTCAGATCTCTTCAGTGCTTCATTCAGGCTAATCTAAAAAATGCCATTCACATTTTTTCATGCCACTTTTCAAACAAAATTTCTCTTCTGCTTGGCAGGTACTCCCTAATTCTGCTTCAGATCCCTGCTGAAACCTCCCTTTTTAGTGGAATTGCAGAGCAGTGAGTCAAAGGCATTAACTGAAATTTTCTCTGTGGTCACAGAATTGTGCAAAAGGGCTACTCTGTGCCAGTTTCCCTCCCTGAGAAGTCATGTACATCATATGTTTCTGTAATTCTTGTGTACTTATTCTCTCATAGCCTTTCCCCTCCTTTTCTTCACAGTCCTACTAAGATGTAAATAAGGGTGTCTGTGGAGAATTTGCATATGTATGAAGTTTTTCCCTGTCATAGTTTAAATGAGAAGGAGTATCAACAAGAGGAAGGTCTGAAACTAAAAATCTTAAAGCAAAAATGAAATACTGGGCTGTTGAATCTCATTAAACTCAGGGGACATCCTGTTGCTATGGAGAGTTTTTCGAATCATGCAAACGTGGGTATGTACAGACAGTCAGCTGGAGAGCTCCCCAGGCTCCATTGACTTCATCCTATACCTCATCCATATGGAGATACCTGCACCATGGACATCTAATTTGAATTCCTTGTTTACTGTCATTTTCAGTTGTCATTTTCATTGTAGTCTTCACACAATGGCCTCAGTTTCAACAGAAGGCTTGAAAAGTGCTTCATCCAGGCTAATCTTGGTGACAGACATCCTTTATGGCAGCTGCCCAAATTAAGGATGCTGATAGATTCAAATTTTTCAGTTTCAGGGTAAGTACTCAGACCATTGTTTTGTAATAAATAAAGGAGCAATACACCAATATCTCTTATTTGAAAATAACCATATTTTTGATGCTGTTATTCTGCTGATATGTTTTAGGTGCATGAATGTCTATTCAGTAGGGTCTTCAGTGGAAAAATAAATGGAAAACCTCTTTTATGAATCTTGTAACACTTACTTTTGCCATTTTAGGACACATGCTGTACTTATCTAAAGCACCAAGTGTGTAGAGATGGGTGCTGGACCTATTTTGGCATGTCAGACATAAAGTCAATTTAACCTGATTTTGTACCAGAAGCTAACTCAATATGAAGATCCAGGAGCTGTTCTCATTTATGATCCCATTGGTACATCATTTTCATGCCCCTCTTTTTTCCTGACACTGTTATGAGTTTTCCTAAAGTCTGACTCAGACTTATATTATCTGACAATGTATTCTGTAGAGAACTATTATAATGTCAAGTTTCATGGTTTTTTACCTATATTTTACATGTTTTTGGACACCAGCCACAGAATCATAGAATGGTTGAGATTGGAAGGAACCTCTGGAGGCCATCTTGTCCAATCCACCTCCTCAAGCAGAGACACCCAGATCCAGTTGTTCAGGACTGTTTCCAGACAGTTTTTTCATGTCTTGAAGGAAGGAGTGAACACATAAAGCACAGTAAACAAATGTTTCCTGATGTTCAGAGAGAACCTGCCATGTTTCAGTTTGTGCATGTTGCCTCCAGTCCTGCCATGGCACACCACTCTGAAAAGGAATGCTCTGTTCCCTTTGCACCTTTCCTTCAGGAAAGTATTAACTTCCTTTAAGCTTCCCCCTGAGCCTTCGTTTTGCCAGGCTGAGCAGTTCCAGCTCCCTCAGTCTTTCCTTATAGGGAAGCTGTTCCAGTCTCTTAATCACCTTAGTAGCCCTTTGTTGACTCTCTCAAGCATACAGATATCTCCCTTGTACAGAGGAGCCCACAAGAGGACACACTAAAGAGCAAGTTCTCACTCATTTCATGTTGGCACAACCCTGAAGGAGTAAGACCTCACCCACTACAAATTATTCACTGGAACGTTTCAGCTCTTTGTTTCTAGAATTCATTGAAGTGGCATTAGTTAGGCTTTTTTCAGCTTTAGTTTACTTTATCTTAATTCACTTCTTTGCTGAATAGTAAATCAGTGTTGGAAAAGGTTTGCAAATGTAATGGCAAAAAGCACATAATTTAATGAAAAAAATATTAATAGATAATTACTTTAGAAATCAAATCAGATTTTAGGAGAAAATCTTAAACCGTGAGAGTAGAGCCTGAATGGTTTAGTCATATCTTCAAAAGTTTCTTCTGAAGCTATCACTTTTTCAAAATTCAGTTATTGTTCTTTGGACAGAGTTATATTTATGTATATGGTCTTATATTGTCTTGCCAGATTCCAATCTAAACAATTGAATTTGCATACATCAAATTTTCTGTGATGTTTCACATTGCTGCCCATTTATTTCTCAAAGGCTTTCATAAGAATAAGAAAATTACAAAATCCTGTTATGTTGCTAATGAAGTCAGTCTAGCAGCTGTATTTCAATGATGAAGTAATTATCTTTTCTGATAGATATAGAAACAAACCAACACATTTTGTATACTTTACCAGTGAAAAGCATGAACAGAATGGTCATAATTGGTGAATACTTATCTAATTCCTGATCTATAAGGTAAGTGAATACATGCTGCTTTCTTATTTCCATCTTTACATTTTGTCCGCTGTCATTTCTTGAAGACTTAACAGTCAAAAATAGTCTTAATAGACAAAAAAGAGACAATACCAGTGAAAAATTAAGAACTAATATTAATATTTTAATTTTATTACAGTTTATTGTAACAGTTTAAATTTAAATATTTTAATTTTGGTACATATTATCTCATGTCCTTCTTCTAGTGCCAGCTCTGTTCCCTGTATCTCCTAGTGGTAGTTACAGCTTTTCTCACTCGTGATATAAATTATGGCAAAATAAATATAAATTAGGAGTTCTGGGAATGGGAAACCTCTCTGAGCATAGAAAGACTGAAATAATCATCATTAGTAGAAACATGTAGGGTTTGATCCTTTTTCCATGGAAGTAAATTGGGATATAACTTTAGTGATTTCATAGGCATCTGTCAAGTAGAATTTTTTATTTTCACAGCACACAGTGAAGCGAACTGTATTAAATTGATTTCTTCATGTGTTAATTAATTTGATTTTCATAACCAAATACTTCAAAGGAAATTAATGAAATTAATATCCCCACAGAGTGACAGGTTTCTTTCTCATTGTTTCAAACAGCTATCTGCCTCCTTTCCTCTGGTTTTGCCTGTATCCCAAAAACATCTTCAGTCAATGTGGATAGATTGCCCCTAGTGTAATGCAGTGACTCAGTCCCACACAGACAGATGAGAAACACCCTCAAGGACTTTCTCCAGAGGACTTCTAGATGTGAGTGGTCTAATGCTGCTGATTATGATTTGTCCCTGGAAATGTCATATTTGAAAGTTCACTGAGTTGGCGAAGACATCCATGCCTTTGTTAGATTTCATCTGAGGCTGGAAGGGTGGTGCATTTGCTATTGTGCTGCAAGTTTAAGGGACCCCATCTCTTGGAAGCATAATGATGAGTCAGACAGAACTTTAAAATTCTTTCTGTGACAAGGGGGAAAATGAGCAGAGAGTAAAAAAGTATTTTTTCATGCCCAAAGCAGTATGCCAAAAAAGGCTCCTAAATCAAAACAAGGTTTTTCTAGAAAATAGTTTTCTTTACTCCTTCACAGTCAAAGGAAGGGAATTGGAAATCGATGATCCATGAAAAGATATAGTTTTAGAAACATATTAAACTACAGTAAGACAGAATTCTGTTGAGAATTGAAATGCTGGTAGAGTGGCTTATTTGCAACAGGATGAAACATATTCCTTTCACTTTCCCATTTTGCCACAGAGATGTGTAGAGATTTTTATACCTGATTTTAAAGATTATTTGAGTTAATTTTTTGTAATGCAAAAAGTTAAGCCAAACTGAGATAGATCAGTCTATCCCTCCATTATTTTATTGATTAACATTTTGTACTGAAAGATTTTTTCCTTTGGTTATTGGGTTATTTTTCCCTAGTGATTGCATCTTCCTTACAAAAAAAAACCAACAATATAAAGGATCATTTCCTGAACAGCTGGAGTACACCTCACACATATTTTATCTCAGCCATCCAAGAAGTACAAGCAATTCAGATTCTGAAAATATACATTGGTGCCAGCCAAACTCAACCTCTCCTAAGGAAAAAATAATGTGTTGACTCTGATTTTTGATTTTGAGCAGGTAACACTCACCAGAAGGGGTGAAGCGCTCTGTGAAACATGAATTTTACCACAGAAAGGAACTCAGAAGATTTTCATCAAAGACAGTGAGGTAATCAGATAGCTGTTGGTTACTTTATTAAAGCACAGCAACTCGTCATTTCATTATATATTAGTATCACCCAGTGTGAATTCTCTGAAACCATATGAGCTCCAATGACTATCTTTGCTTCACTCTTTATCCTCCCTCCTTTGCAATGTTTCATAACACAAGTCATCCGTTATCCCTCAGGGCATCTTTCTCCCCTACCAGAACCAACGATAGCTTAAAGGCACTCCAGCTACTAAAGAGAACTGTTCCAAGAGCTCCAGCCGTACAAATACTCAGGGCTAGCTCACAGAGGGACTTTGCTGTTTGCAGGTTCTCCTTGGTGAGATCCCTTCTGCAGGTGCAGAGGCAGCTGAGCTCCTGTGCACACAGGGAGCAGGGCCAGCTGGGCAGGAGGGCCAGTGTGGAGCTGTTTGAAGCAGGCTCTGAACGATGCTGTGCTGTCTCATGTGGCTTTACCACTTTGATCTCTGAGAATTCAGATCCCTACACCACACCACACATTACTTACAGGCAAGCCCTTGCAAGCCAAGAAAACGCCCTAATTAACAATCAAAGAACAATCACTACTAGAAATAAGTTGACTAATTCAAATATCAAGCCAAGATTTAACAGGAGTCCTGGGCCATATGTACTATTTAATCAAAAATGTTTGTCTTCTATTTTCCACCATTGCATGCAACACTCTGTAAACACCTGGCCACATTCTATTTTTTAAGAGTAAGTAGTTATGACAGAAACTTCTTTTTGAATCTAGCTTCAGAACTGCCAATATTGGGATCATGAAAGTTGTTCTGTTGCTGCACTTCATAGGTCATCTCAATTAGAAAATTGTTTTGACAGCAGCTTGGGAGTGGATGAATTCTTAATTCTCTTTTCTCTTTTTTAGGAAAATACATACTGCTACACGTAATATTGCTCTGCTGCAGAGGCATTGGTGTTTCTTCCTGTCTACTAGAAAAATATTACCTTGGTAACATTTGACTCTTTCATGGTCATATTTTATGAGCTCTTCACAGTCATTTGCATGGACAAGTAATATATTGAAATTTTCCTTTCCCAGACAGCCTTCCAAAAGAGGAGATCCTATTTTATAACTAAGCTTATTTTAGCTCCTACATGCATGATCTTCTACTCCATTCCTATAGTTCCCAGGGAATCACACATAACTTACTCCATCTCCTCATATGCATTAATGTACCCCAACCTTGTGTTAGTAGCAGTTTCTATTAGGATAGTCCTGCTTTTTTGGTCCATTTCATTAACAACTCTAAATAAATTCAAACTCAAAGTTGATATTTGAGTGCCTACACTAACAAGAGCCTTCTAGTCTCACACTTTCTCTGCCAAGACAACCCATCCTTGGCTCTCAGCATTCCTAATCAATTTAGACATTAACAATTCCTGTCTTCTCATGTTGATGTATGTTCTATTAAAGTCTGTGTTCAAAACAATCACCATAATAAAACACACTCTAATCAGATATGTCTTATACAGAACAAGTACTTCAAGATCAGCAACACCTCTTTTTAAAAAAACATTTCAAAGGTTTTAGAAACATGAGTGGAAACTATTTTTATTTATTTTCTGATCTTTTTTTGCCTAGGGAAATGAGTGTATTAGCTACCAAGAAAGCAATTACCAAGACTTCTAAGGGAGAGGAAAATTAAAAGAATAAATATAAAACACCAAAATGGTCCAAACATACTCCTGATACAAGATTGTCTCAGCTTTAACTCCCGGTGTCCTGGAATTTCTGAGCATTATTCTCCCAGAATATAACCCTTGTCTTGAGAAGCTTCTCTTGCTGAGTCTCATTGACTGCATTTATGCATTTGTTATTTGTGTTCTGTTTGGAGTGGTTATGAAAGTATAAGCCATGGTAATGTTTCTGAGGTATCTATCTAAAAGTTAGTTCCCACAGTAGACACCAGGCTATTTGACTATAACAAGGAGCCAAGTGAAAGCCCTGGTTGTAAAATGTATAATGGTTTGTCTTTAGTGTAAAAAGGGTGTATAAAGTCTGTTAGTAGCTGAAAAACAACAAAGCCAAAACAAAGCAAAAGGTAAAAAAAACATTCACAGTAAGTATAGTGGATGTTAAAAAATTTCAAACAATCAGAAGCCCTCAAACCCTAAACAAGAAAAACAAATAAAACCCTCAGATATTTTCAAGTGAAGAGATCTTATGAGCCATTGCTGAAATCCAGCTCTGCTTGTTAACAATTATCTAAAAATTAACATTTAAGAACCCTGTGACCCAATAATGCTGTTGATGAAAGAACATGTATTTACCAGCAGAATAATGCTGTGAAAGCACGCTACAAAGAATGTGTAGATGAGTTGTTTTTGCAAATAATCAAGGGAAAAGAGTACTGGTATTTTCATTTATCTAATTCTTACCAAATGAGAGGTGTGGTCCTTACAAAAGCTGCTAGTTTTTATTTATTAAATACTTGTATAATATTAATAATACTGTTAATTCCTTTTTTTTTTTTTTTACTTAATGTACACGTCTTATATTTCCTATAATATTTTTAACTTCCCCGCCATTATTTCCAAAAGATGCATCTCATTAAAAATGAGGTTTAACTGACCTCTCCTTTTCTAACCCTGAAGAGCCCTGCAGACTGGGAAGATTTGGTATTTAAAGCTGCACTATCTGGTACATATAAATCTTGTATTAACAGGGATGAATCTTTAGGAACAAAGCAGAAATTTCACATTCAGAGGAGAGAGAAGTAATTTCACTGAAAGGCTGAAGCATTTAAAAAGCAATAAATTATTTTAATAACTACCTAATGGTAACATTACAGAGTGTTCTCTAATTAATAATCAACTATAGACATGTTCACTGCTCTGAGAAAGAAAGACGTTTTGGTGCATAACATCCTCCAGTTTGATAAGGTCATACTTCTTCATTATTTCTGATTTGAGATTTGGCATTGAAGAGGCTGTCTCATGTCTTTGCTGCCTTCTTCTGCTTGGATATTTTAGATTATGTATACCTTCCACTTGCTTCACTGTGCAGTAAGTCAGATGCTGATATCAGATATTAATTTTTCAGGTCTGTCACCCCTTGAAACTCTGGTACATCAGTAATTCCCTTTTGCTTTCTTATCTGCAATTTCCTTTCTTTCTAGGCTGCTCCAAGGCTCAGTATTTTGTCTTTACCACATGTGTTATTTCTGCAATGTATATTCAAACTTTTAAAAGATAAAACATTTCTTACCAAAAGCTCTTTCTTCAAGATTTTTGTTAAGGGGCAATAAAGCCATAATGTCTCTCCTAATTCCTGATGCAAAACATAAACAGAGTTCATGTCTGAGCTTTGGCTCTATTATGAAAGGCTTCAATAAAGATATCCAAATGCTCTATGGTACTCAAATGGAGAACAGCATTTTGTATCAATCAAGTTTTTTTTCAGATTTGTTTTGCTAGTCCCCAAGCTTCTTCATCTCCTTTGTTATGACAATATTTTCTCTCTCTCTCTCACTCCCAGAGGAAGCTGGGACCATCACACAAGAAGAAAACAGGGAAATAAAATACAAACAATGTTTTGTGAACCATCTTAAAAGCCATGTGTGGTGGGAGGAGCGTGTCAAATTATTGTTTGTTATTTTCTCTTTTTTTTGCAGTAAAGGGTTTTTTTTCTGCTTGTCTTGTTTCATTTTCTTTGTGAGTTGTTCAAGACCATATGTTTCCTTGTACCAGAAATCAGAATGGATTTTACTGCCTGTACATTATTGTGCATATATATTTCATAGAACCACAGATTCAAAGATTAGTCTGAGTTTGAAGGGACCCAGAAGGATCACTAAGTTCATTTGCAATATATCAAAAGATCTTGATTTCAAATATTCCAGAGGTGAGCCATGAAGCTTTCCCTTCTGCTTAATGATACAGAAAATTTTCCTCTTTGGACTTAAGAAATTTTCAAGAACTTGAGTTTTGCTGTGAAGGTACAATCTTTGCAATTGAAAGACTGAATCTTTCAATCTCATAACACTGAAATCTCATCCTGCACAGTCTACTCACTGGTCAGCCTGGGAATTCAACTATCTTTGTGAAGAATTTAGAATGAAGAATTCTAATACTATTATAATTTTATCCTCTTTGTCTAGGAAGATTTCCATTTTCTTAATAAAGTTATGTTCCTAACTGCCATTTTCTATGCAAAACATTGTTTCTTCCACACCAAATCATAATTCTTCCTTCTGTTATTGCAATTTCACCCAATTTTCCCATAAGATCATTCTTTAGCCTGGAGTTTTTCCTCAGCTATATTTCTGTAAATTTCTGTGTGTAGTCATTAATTAAAGCTCCAGTAAAAGATACTCTGTCTTAATTTTCTCTTAGATTTTCTTGCTCAAACAAGCACCCATTTTTTTTCCACTTCAAACTAAGTAATGCTTCATAAAAAATAAATAGAATCCAAAGTTTCTTAAAATAAATATCGCATAGTAGGAAAATTTAGGAGTTGTTGACTCATTTCACAAGTGTTATCTGGCCTTCAAGATGCAGAAATTTTGTCATCTGTTCTGCTGGGCCTTTGGCAAAGTTACAGACTACTCCCCTGTAGAATACGAGCAGGCTAAGAAATACATGAGATCTAGTACAGTAGGTTCAAACTAGCAAATTCAGCCTGAGGTTTAGAAGATTTCTTGCAAAGGAACTCAGGAAAATTAGAAAGGACACAATTAAGCTGGCAAAGTCTGTGCAAATCTTTAATTGTTGTCATAAGTGCATTGGCCAATGGACAGAGGACAAAAATCCACCTAGTAAATGAGTCATCTGTAAACTTTATCTGGGGCATACCATAAGTATTCTGTCAGTAAATACAAGGTTTTGGACTTAGTATCGTAGATGCTAATGAGCTTTCTCTTCCTTCTCTGCAAACATGGAAGGCTGAATAATATCACTTTGGGTTTTACTTCTCATCTCTTGCATCTGACATGAGAAACTCAATTTTACTTGCAACGAGAGGGTTTGCTTCCCACTTGTGTCTGCAGTCCTTGAGAAATTACTGTAGAAATGAGCTGTTCAATGCAGTGCTTTCCCCCCCTCCCGTTATTATTTCTGTATTTGCTTTGTATAGGTATAGGGGGAGAAGTATTGAGTTTTCCTTTTGCACACTAAACACCAAAATACCTTAAAAATTTTTGGTTCTCTTTTCTTTGAAGCAGCAGATCTTAAGAGGAAAGAGTCAGAGTAGAGCTGGAAATGAAAATGTCATTGGGAAAGAGAAAATACATTGAGAATAGAGACAAGAATTGTGTTTTCCTGTGTTCTGTCTAACCATTAAAAATCTAAGTTACAAAAGGTGAGTAAACAAAAACAAAAATCCATTAAATTTGCCTAATTATTTCACCTATCCCATTAATTCTGCTATATGCATTATTGCACCTATTAATCTATTAACAACACCATTCTTATCGTAAAGCCACACTTCCTACATAGCCTTCAGGGAAAATGTCAAATGCTCTTATTTAAAAGGGTAATCAGGGAACTTACTGAGTTTAATTGGGGTGTATACATGAGGAAGGAAAAAAACTAACAGTGGGCCTGTATAGATTTGAAGACTTTATTGATATTCCTCCATTCTTGCTAAATAGTACAGCCTTTCAATTCCCAAGAATAGTGGGAAACAGCCAGCAAATATTAGATATTTTAAAAATTCACAATATTGGTAAGATTTTAAATTTCATGAGATGTCTGTTGGGGAACTGATCCCAGGCACTGTCACAAACACAGACTTGCTTGTGCAAGTACAGCCCTGTAATGCATCCTTCACGTATGAAACCCTCTGCTATGGAGGTGTGAAGGCCTCGCATCTTTACGGTATCTCTGCAAGCACAGAACACCTCTAACCATGACAAAACCTCCTGGTGCCATTAGTTCAGCATCTGTGTTGCAGGCCAGCAGTAGCCCTTCTGTACAGAGGCCAGCTTGCCCATGGATGGTTAGCTAGGAAATGTTGACATTGGGAAGAGTGGGCAGTGCTTGTACAGGCTGCTGTTATCTTGCTTAAAAGCAATAAGATCTTAGTGCTTCTGCAGATTGGGAATAAGAACTCATTTCCTTGCAAAATGATTTAGAATATGTTTGCCTCTGTGAATTGAATCAAGGAAATTGCTGAAATACAGAAAATCTTGCCTTTCCCCAGACATTTTTCACCCATACCAGTCATTGGATTAGGTTCATAAAAGGAACCTAAAGAGCCCCACCGGCAAAAGAAAAGATGTGCCCCTCACTCAGGGGCTGGAAAAGGAGGGAGAGGAATAACACAGCCATCATGGTAGGAATGCCTAATGCGACATGTCACCCATGAATTTTGGCCCCCACCTTGTATATTTTACTGGTAGAAATAATAGTTTTTATCTGGCATTTTATCTGCATGTTCAGAGGTTGAGGTTACTGGCCTGTGCAGCTACATGAGCTTGATGCCTGGCGTGACAGAGCCTGGCAAGGAGCACACCACGACTGAAAGCACAGACCAGCCCCAAGCTGCAGCAACACTCCCCCTCCACCCCAAACCCTGCTGTGCAGCTGGAGCCAGGCTCTGCTCCCTGTGCCACGCCAGCCACAGCTACACGAGTGCTGCTTCAGACACAAGGTGGGGGAACATATGTCAGTCTGCAAAAGGCTATTAGACAGTCTCAGCAGGACGTGAAACACAGAGTGAGCAGTAGCAAGTCCTGCCACACATCAACAGACAGTTTCAGGCTGGATCACAAAGAGCAAATAACAGATTTTGTTTTTTTTTTTTCAACATTTCTATACATGTTTCTCAAAACATTCATGCATCGCCCTGACATTATCTATCAAAAGCAAACACTCACTGAAGATGAGCATTTTATTTATACTGGAAGCACCCTTTAGTTTGTATATTTAATGAGCCATCAGAAACCCCACAGCATTCTAAGACTGCTTTTTACATAAGCTAAGAGGCCACATTATTTTATCACTAATCCCTACTCCATCTGTTGACACGCACAGACTGAGGAATGCATCAGAAACGAGGAAACATTCTTCCCTCTTGTTCTCTTCCAAAAACCCGATAGGGCCACCTTGACCCATCAGGAGATTGGGGGCTTCTAATTCTGTGAGCCACCCCCCAGAGTCTGTGGGGATGGGTTTACTGGAGGAGCAAATCACCAGTCAGCACGAGCAAAGGTAGCAGAATTATGCCATAAACAACCTGTACGAGTGTCTTGGGGGGCATATGATTGCTGAGTACCGTATTACCAATGGTGGTGGTTTGGAACCAACAGTAAATGATGCTTCTTCAGGGCTGAATCTATCAAGACTAAGCTCTATAAATGGTTACTTCTACAAAGTCTTTTATTTCTTGCTAAGTATTTTTCATAGGTTTTTTTCTTTTTTTTTTTTTTCAGAAATTGGGGAAGGAGGAATCTCAGGCGATGGTGAACAATCTCTGTGCCTGCTCCTGGCCTGTGGAGCCGCTATTCAGTTTTCAGCAGAATGTTCCCTCTTTTCTGGAATGCAATGACACTAGGAGAACACTTTATGAGCAGCATAGGTCTCTAGGTGCTCCTTCACAGAATCATGCACCGGGAAGTATTCTGCTTCTGTCAGGTCACTATGCTCACCAGCTTAATATCAGTTGTGTCCACTAAGTAAAACCAAATAGTTCTCAAACAATGTCTTATCCACCAGAAAGACCCTCAGCGGAGCAGTTTATCCTGACTTGTTTTACTCACAGGGAGTCAGAGCAAGCATAAGGTCATGCCATTGCTCTGTTTTATGTTTAGAGCAGTGATTTCATGTCATAGTAAAAAAACCCCAGCAGTCTGGGCTCTGTGCTGAAGACACTGCACAACAGGCAACAGAGGCTGCAGTTCAGCACATCCATTAGATCATCATAAGCCAGCACTTCCAGGAAGAAAAAATCCAAATGAAAGCAACCTAGCCACTCCTTTCTGTCCCCAAATTAGCTTTCTCATTGTCCTGACACAAATGTTTATGTGGGTACTTGATAAGTCAAAACAATGAACTGCCCTGGCTGATTTGTTCTAGGAAGGTTGTTTTCTAGCCAGATTGGCACTCTGATCCAGTTCAATAAGCAGTTATAAAAATGGACATGTTGGCTTAAATTATTCATCAAACAATAGATTAAAAAAAACAAACAAAAAACCAAACATTCTGGTGTCAGTAGATTAAAATTCTCCAAGTAGAAATTCATATATCCCAGCTTGCCATATCTAGGACCTGTAAGTGGAAAATATTGAAGACCATGAGAAAATAAAGCACACATCATCTGCAATTGCAGTCAGTGTTGTGATCAGGGACCTGCTCCTAGCAGGGAAGATGGGGACTGATGGCAGTGACAGCTCAAAATGAGGCATGCCTGACATGCTAATTATCTCCCAGAGACAGTTTGCTTTGAGAAGAAAAATTAGTGACTAACCAGGAACCAAGGGTGCTGACAGCCCCTTCCGTTGGTTCTTGTTGTGATTTAACCACATCCAGCAACTCAGTCCCACCCATCCACTCCCCCCTTGTGGGATGGGAAGAGAATCAGAAGGGTAAAAGTGAGGAAACTCATGGGTTGAGATAAAGATATTTTAATAAGGAATGTAAAAGCTGCATGCATAAGCAGAGCAAAATAAGGAACTCATTTACTGCTTCCCATGGGCAGGCAGATGTTCAGTGATCTCCAGGAAAGCTGTGCTCCATCACATGTAAGCATGACTTGGGAAGACAAATGCCACCATTCTGAACACCTGCCTCCTTCCTCCTATTTCCCTTGACTTTATAGCTGAACATGATGCCATATGGTTATGGGATATCCCTCTGGTCAGCTGGGGTCCAGCTCCTTGTGTGCCCCCAGCCTCCTCGCTGTTGGAATAAGGTGAGGCAGAAAATGCCTTGGCTCTGTGAGCTCTGCTCAGCAGTAACTAAACCACCCCTTGGTTATCAATGCTGGCTTTAGTCCAAAATGAGTACAAAGACCAAAAACAGCTACTGTGAGGAAAATTAACTCTACACAGCCAAAACCAGCACATTCTGTAAGGCTCCCAAGTGACTCTCTGTGGAGGTAGTGCCTTGTCTGGGGAGTAATCACATGTGCTGCACCAGTCTCTGTAATGGGCCACCAGGGAATTCCGAAGGTTAATCTTGTCATGGAGCCTTTTGGTGTTCTCATGGGATATTTTTGCTCCTAACTGCTGCCAGCACCCTTGGGTTGTGGCTAAAGAGAGGCGTGCCCTTCTGGGATGTGTGCAGGTAGAATCCTGTGAGCACCAGGACAGTGGGTTCAGCTCTCATCTCCTTGATACTCAGGGATCAAGATTTTGGACTCACCTATCCTGGAGTCAGCCACAATTGGGTCCTGCTAACATCTTTCATAATAGTTACTTTTTACCTTTGCTTCTTGGGGTAGCCTTTTAAAGAAGAGAATACAGTTTGACAATGAGATTGCCTGCTGCCAGAACTGTGAGTGGAAATATCAACCATGCTCTTCCACAGTTACCCCACTTCCCTCTCTCTTCTCTGGTGATTAAATGTCAGCTCATTTTTTGTTCTCTTCCCAAGGAAGTTAATTCTCTCCTCCAGCTGCAGCCAATCTCCTTAGCAGCACAAAGCAATGTTGCTGGTGGTTTCACAAACCTTTCCAGCACACTACTCCTTCCCCTGCTGCCTCCCCAGCATTGCGTGTGGCAGCTCACAGAAAAGACCAGACACTTCCCTTTTATGATATACCATGGATATGTCACCACAGGATCCAGATGGCTAAACAGATGAGAAAAGTGCAGCAGTGACTGCCCAGAAAAATTTGGTATAATGCTGCTTGAAGAACAAGGGCCAAACTAAGCATTAAACATGAAAAGCGAATATAAAAGCCTACAGCCTCTTAAGAGTATGATCTATAAAACTGCCATTTTGGTGAAAATTTCCCTTCCTATGAAAATTTCTCTTTAATGAAGATTTCTCTTTTTATAGTGTACCTCTCCTATTGTGGCTTAAGTTTAGTGACATTTTCTAAAGCTAATCTTAGCAAACAATTAACAGTGAGAAATTTCACTTTCTGTGCTGTGTGGAGCAGTTGGGCCAAGGTCCAAAGAGCACTTAGCAGCTTCCAGAAGCGTGTGAGTGAAAGTCATGCAACCTGAGTGATCCCAAATATTCCCCTGACCTCACCAGGGTATACTAGAAACCCACCTGAGATACCAGAACATTGCCTATGCAATTGAAACATTGCCTTTGCACTCTACCCAGAGCAATTTTTTATTTTTTATTCTTTTATTTTTGCATGAGCTAAGTAAATCCACAACGGCATTCTCAGGTGGGTATCTGGTTCTGGGACTAAGTTTTCATATTTTTTTAGGATTACTCATCTCTCAAAGCACAATCTCTTGTTTCATGTCACGTCCTGAGAAGAGGATGTATGCTTTTACATCATAGTGTGAGGACTGTGAGGAGCCCTGCTCCAGGGTTTGGGAGGCCTGGCTTCTTAACTGTAACCACAATCTCAACCAGTAGGAATGTTTCTTATGCCAAGATATTTAGAGAAAAAAAACAATCTAGTAGCTCCCAATGGAGTGGTTATTTTGCAAAAAGTGCCCTATGTCTGGAAGGAGAAGAGCTGAGGAACAAGGAAGACCTAAATAAAAAACAAAACAGATAAAAACATAAACAGCTTACCTAGGTTGTACTTGAACTCCCACATCTCAGCCATCAGCACCCACTTCGCAAATCAATTAATTCCATTTTCTCTGCAACCCAGTCCCTGCCTGGGAACACAAAAAAAACCCAACAAACCCTTATTGAAAAGTTGAAATGAGGAGAAGTTTTAATAACTGGAAGTGACACTGTATAATTGGAACACTTTAGAAATACTAATGAAGGGTTTCAGTAGACATAGCACCTGCAGAAGAATGATCGCGTCTCATGCTGTAAAATCTCCACGGATTTTCTCAGGAGACCAACACAGCTGGCATTCTACTCCAATCATTTTATGCAAGATGGTTTCAGAAGGGAAATGAAAAACAGCTTCTTTAATTGAAACTATAGGGGTGGAGATGATTTTTTCCTAATTAGGCAAGCTGTTATTTGGTAAATGTTTAATATTTATATACTTTATGTACTTTAGATACAGAAATATGTGATACAGTAGATTATCTAATCACCCCGCTTGGTTTTCTCTTGTACATCATTTATACATTTATGTATTTGAAATTTCTAGTGTAATCAGAATAAAAGGAGTTTTCATTATACTTCTGCAGTGTTTCATGCAGCATATGCGAAGGTTCACAGTGGAATGGGTGAGTGTCATACAAACCAAAACCAAGGAAGGCAGCATACTGTGGCATATGACACATTCAACATTGATACCCAAAAAGATTACAAGGTCCTATTCACTTCTTCAGTTGTGGGTTGCATTAGAAACTGGACTCCTTGCAATAATAAACACAGCAAGTCATCAGAGAAAGAGCTGAATGTTGTTATTTTTATCAGCTCTCTTTTTACACTGCTTATGCCTTTCTTGCAAAATCAGAGATAACTAGTTGTTGAAAGAGCAAGAATGATTTGAGCCACATTCAGGGAAAATCACAGTGGTAGGAGGTCAATTCAGTATACATATTTTGGGAAAAATATTGTATAGTAGTAGGGATCCACTTACATAAAGATAGTTCCTCATAGAAATTATGCTGCAGAAATCAAATCAGTGTTTAAATACCCTTTGTTTGCACTGTACTTTTTAAGTATTAGTAATGTGTCCTTCACTAACCATTGCAGCCATTCTTATGAACTAGAAGAAAATTATTTTGTAGCATTGTGAAAGGTTAAAAGGAAAACCAAAAGGACTTGCATAGCACAGTCCAGTTCCAATGAATTTCATAGAAAGAGACATGCATTATGGCAGGAAAACATATCTGAATTAGTAGGATTTAAAGGAAGCAACAGGAGTAAACAGCCAAGTAAATCTCTGCAAAGAAGTGTACATTGTACAAAGTCAAAGGACCATGTTGAATTCAAGGGTAATTAATTTTCATATGGTCCTATGGACAATTTAGGAGACTGAAGTCAGAGAAGGTATCTTCTGTCACGAATATTTGAAAGGTGAATGTCCTAGGGATAAATCCTTTCTTACCTCCTTTCTTTCCACCTACTTTGTCTCTGCCTCCAGTCAGTCACACTGACTGATTAATTGGCAGGCAAAAAAGAAATGTTATGGCCTTTCCGCCCCACAACACCCATTTCTACAGCTTGGTGTGTTACATATATTCCAGATAATACAGTATAAGCATGGAGAACACCTTTCCCTTTTTGAAGTCACCACTGAGGCTGGTCATGGTCCTTTTCAGAACTGGACCAGGCTTCTGTCAGCAGGGTTTAAATCTTCACTGTCTGGCAGACCTTATAGTAAAGCAGGACTGCCTGTTCTGCCAGTGGCAGTATCTCAAGAAGCCTTTCCAGGAACGACTTTATCTGCAACACAGAAAGTAAAAGCTGCTCAGGCTCAAGGCACAGATTCAGTTAATAGCATGCAAAATTGAAGAAGTGATAATGAGAAACTGTAGGTTACAGACTGATTATTTTCTAGTGCTGCTAATTAGGGATCTTAGTAAACAAATGTCATCAAGTTTCCTGCTAAACACATTTCCTGAAAAATTATTTTTTAAATATAAGAGAAAAAATAAGATTGTGTAGCTTGTTTTGTCCAAATATGAAGCTGCAAAAGATGAGGCTGTACAAGTTTGTTTTCTATTTAATTATAACATATTTTTAATGAAAATAAATATTCTGATCTCCTGTGATTTCATGGAATCATAGTTTTATCCATTGAAAGTTGGTGAGAAACATATCACAGTGGAAGAGTGCAGTGCATTGTAAAATCTCAAACTTATAAGTGGTTAAGTCTTGTTTGCTTCAAATTTATATAAATAATTCAATCTTTCTGAAAAACCATTATTACCGTCAAAAGCCAGTGCTTTCCATATATAACATTTTTGGATTCACATTGTCTATCTATTAATTTTAACAGTCTAAAGCATGCTTCTTCCATATATAATAAAGTATTATTTTTGTATTATGGTGCCTATTAATATTTATTAATTTTTAGACACAATGTAAATTTTTTTGCATAGACTAATATTTTCTGTGTATGTAAAATTCAGTGCAGCAAACCAGAGTATATTATAAGTAAATTATGTATTCATATGTATGAAGCAGTCTCTGTCTTTTCTGAATAAAACTCAAAAGGCATATTCACTGCATAGCTGATATTAATCTTGTGATTTCCCATAAGATTTTAGTACAAGTGTGTCTTAGCTCAGTTAATAATTCACGTTCCCCTGGGTTTCTAGGATGAGTTGTTTCATAATTGAAAAAATGCAGATGAGCTTAACAACAAACAGCAAGTACAGGTGTTGTCATTTTCATAATTCCTTAGGAAAGAGACTCTCACATTAAACAAAGAACAAGGGCTTCAGTTTTATCCAAGTAGCTAATCTCCATAAGCCATCCATTCAGTTTATCTCCCTCTCTGTAAATCAAAACAGACAATATCTGGGCACAAGTCTTTGAGCACTACAGCGTAGATGAAAAAATGTATCAGTTTAAAGATGTTAAAATGACAGGAATTTTCAAATATGCAAGTGTTTAGAGACTAGTTCAGTTAGTAGCTTTCTTGTTAAAAAGTAGGTGCTGTCACTCTTAAATTATGCAGTGAAGGACAGAGTTACCCACACTTAAATAGCCAGGAATTCCAGTTGAATACAATATTGTTAATTGATGCTGTCATCAACAAAGTACTCAAACAAATTTCAGAGAGGTATTTGGATGAATTTATACACTATAGTAGTGGTAATGAATGTAATAGTAATAAAGATTCTAAGTAAAAAAGATAAACAGAGAAAGAATGAAAACTTCAAACCACCAACAGGTTACATGCTTTATGATTTCAACCAAAGGTTTTCGCTGACATTACCTGCCTTTCCCTAGTTCCTCTGCTGAAGAACCATTGGGCCACAGAGCACCACAGACAGATATTTCATATCAAATTGTGGAGCTGCTTTTTTTGAGCAAATCTGTAATTACCAGCATCTTTCTGATTTCATGGAGAAAGAGTGACAGGTCTTACAAAGTGATATGAATCCTATGGAAGGTAACATTTATAACCCCACATTATTTTAAGCCAGGATTCTGGCCTATTTCCATAGTTGAGACCCTTATCACTATTGCAGTCCTATTCTCTTTAAATACCGAAGGAGAAATATTTGTAAGTCTTTCAGAAAAAAAACTGAAATAGCACAGAAATAGTAAGGGAAAGTCAGTAAGCAACCTGAGGCTATGCCTATACTAGAAAGTTTTAATAGCAGCATTAATTCTGACATCTATTTTCTGAGTATATCTATTTAAAAATTATATTTTTTGAAAATATCTGTAATCAAAACATTTTCTTTCACCTGTGTAGAATGCAATCATAGAGGTCACATTAGCTTAGAAGAAATAGTTTACTGTGTGGTAAAGAGTCATCTTTTGCTCCTCACTGGGTTCCATGTCTTGAAAAATGGTGTCATGTCAAGATTCCTTTTAGGGAACTGTGAGATTCTGTGTTCTATTTCCCACCACATCATGATCTCCACTTTTCTTTTTCTGTATTTTTTTAGAAAGTCCTGCTGCTTTACATCAAATAATTTTTTCAGTGTCAGTCTGTCACATCATTGCTGTGTTCATGGGTGAGTCAACACTGAGGACACTCCTGGCTTTTTCAAATCACCAGTACCTGACACTGTCAAGCTGTGAAACTTTAACTATTACTTCAGAGGTTGTCTGTCATGTTACATCCTACGGATCAATCAAGATGCTAAATTTTCAGATTACTTAAGTCCTGCAACTACCTGGCAATCATGCTACAGACTTTTAGTACTGAGATGGTAAAATAAATGTTTTTTGAAAGACACAATCACAGTGGAAGCATAAAGACGCACATTGCTGTCAGGGAGTAGATGAGCAGTTTAGAATTGGTTAATCCTTGAAAACTGGTGAAAAGTTGAAAGGCAGTTGGTATGACTTCTGCAGAAATTCTGCTTCTGGATAGAAAACAATGCAAAATTAGCGGTGTCATTTAAAGATGGAAAATTCTAAAATCTGATACCTGGGGCTTTCACCTGGTGGAGTAAAAAGGTAGAGACTGTCCCTACTTCCTGCTGCTGATACTGTTTTTGCTCTATGTTAAGTGTTCACTGAATGGGATGGAGACAGACATCATCCCAAAGGTAGGATATCAGACTCTCCCTGTGAGGATCTTAACCTCCAGCTTTGAGTCACATGTGTCTTTATTTGAAGCTACAGGGGAAAGCCACAGCCATTATCTGCTGAAGCCAGGAAGAACCAGGATTAAAATGATCAAATGTAACAGAAAAACAGAAGCCTTAGGCCTATTCTGAGAATAATTAACACTAGGTCTTTAAGACAGAGAACTGGAGTTTGACAAGCGACTGCAAACTGTGGAAAAGAGTGAGTTTCTACTATTAGCCTGCTCAGTGTCACATATGCAGATTATCTGCTTCCACTAATTTATTTTTTTGTCTCTCTGTAGTTGCCATAGTTTTGCAGCGGAAAAAGTGAATCAACATATAGCATGGAAATATCAGAATGTAATTTTGGAATGAAAAAAAGGGTATTAAAAAAAAGGGGGTTTTGAGAACTTGTTCTCAAAATTATTATTTTAATGAAACTGCAGTTGGATTCTTTGTTGGCTAATTCAAGTAAATGGAATGAAACAGGGAAATAATAGTTTTAGCAGCTATTCCAGGTTTTATGACACACTCTTTCAATTCTTTTTATGCTTATAATAATTATATACATACTTAAAAAAAAAAAAAAAACAAGAACCAAACCTGATTCCAGACTTTTCATAATAGCTTAAATTTTTGATAGATATAAGGAAAAGGTTTCAATCTCTATTGAAGAGAGGCTTTCTAGCACATCCTTTATTCTAACGAAACTCCTTCAGAAATGAGGGAGAAAAATATGTGTGATTTGGCTAGACCACTGTTTAGCTAAGTAACTGGAAAACAAAATAAATATTCATCAGCATTTTCCCTAGAGTTCAGGTGCTGGAGTACATGGCACACTTATCCAGGGGGAGGTCTCGATGGAAGTCACTGGGAACATCCTGTCTGGTACTCAAGTGCAGCAAAACAAACCACTACAGGAGAAAATGTGCTGCACTTATGTCAGCAACAAGGAAAAGGAAGATGTAGAATAGAGGGAGATGATCACATTTTACTAATTTCTGTAACTGCTGTGTCACCATGGCAGCATTAACAATAGGCAGGTGCTGTCAATACTTATTTATACTTATGTTATACTGCTGCCAGAGAGGTGCATCTAAAATACTGAAGATAAGCACTTGCAAGCATTCCTATACTTGAAACAGTTCAGAATAAACTTGAAGAGGAGCTTAGATTGTTTTATCCACCAGCAATGCTTTGAGCTGGATCCTGAAAGTAACTCCACAAACTAAGATTTTTACTAGGAAGCTGCAGAGGCGTACCTCAAATATAGTGACACAGTGCAGGTTTCTGCTTTGTACAGTCATGAATGATTCTGATAAAACTGATAGCAAACTGTATTTGTCACAAGAACTACTGCTTTCCTTCAATGCTAAGGAAAAGTTTTCAGGTTAGCAGGCTGGAAGGTATATCTCTGTAACTCTAACTGTGCAATATTGTACAGAGAAAGCCAAGCTGAACCATCGACTTCCTCATAGAAGCCTAGGAAAAAGGGAGCAAAAGTGTGTGTCTCAAATATTGACAGCTGGATAGCTGTGGAGCCAAACAAGTATTGTTGGTAGCAACACACTACGAGGAAGAACAGGATCTGGCTGAAAAAGGGGGTTAAACAGAAGTAGGGCAGCTGTTTTATGGGACATACATCCTTGTTCTGGCTCCTAGAGATGACCATAGCACAATACAGTCCAAGTGCAGAAAAGAGGTCAAGAAGTGACTACAAGGGGATTAAGATCACCAATGACCCCAAAACTCCTCTGAGTCATTCCCACAAATGTCTAGAAGAACAAATTGCACATGATAATCAATTTGCATAGAAAGCAAGAAACTTATCTCCAGGATGGGGAAGCTTATAAATAAAAAAGTAACCCCACAAAACCCAAGGATTGTTTCCAGGACCCTGAACACTCCAGCTCCTTCCTTCCTTCCTTCCTTCCTTCCTTCCTTCCTTCCTTCCTTCCTTCCTTCCTGCCTGCCTGCCTGCCTGCCTGCCTGCCTGCCTGCCTGCCTGCATCTTTCTTCTCCTTCATACTTCCCCTCATTCAAAATCCACTGAAGTGTGTTCACACTAGAAGATAAGAGACTAACTTATACCAATTTCCATGCCAAGTGTTTACTTTACTAATAAATTTTTCCAAGTTTTTGCGGACCCTCTGACTTTTGTCATTCCTTTTCAAACACGGGCATCATGAATTTTGGGTGCTCTTTTCCCTAGGTGTGGGATGCCACACTTGTTTACCAGTTGTTACGTTAATGTAGCCTTTCATTTACATTAATTATCCATTCTGATGAACTACAAGGAGTGGGAAAACCTTTGAAGATTATAGGGCAAAAGTTGAAGATTTTGAAAGGGAAAAATGAAAGGTTAGGAAAATTCAAGCAGCACAGTGAGCTGGTTTCCATCAAGATTTCTTATGAAGCAATCGACCACTAAAGATAAACATGGAGTAATTTTAGGAACATGTGTTTCAGTTGGAATGCAGCAGTATGTAATGAATTAGGAAATTAAGAGTTCTCTTTTCCTTGAAAGCATGGAAATTGCCTTGTGATGTATATTACAGTTTATAATTCAGTATAGATTTACTTGGGCCCGTCTTATTCTAAATGTTAAGTAAATTCCCACTATTGCTGGATGACAGAGCACCTTTGGGAATAGAAGTTGCATACCAGAGTTTGTTATAATAATTTTTATTATACCAGAAACCAAGTGAATCCAAATGTTAAGTATGACTTAACTGTAATACCAGAGAATGATGTTTTTATAAATATGCCTGCTATATGCTATTAAGTAAAGACTTAATCGAATTTCTACCCACTGTGAGCAGGATTTCTTTCATTAGTTATAGATGTTATTAAAGAGTTAATGGGTGATAATTGTCACCTACAGTAATTCAGAGTTTTCATAATTAAGATTACATTCTCCTTATAGTCAATGGAGAGAAATAATCAGACTAACCTTTGACCATATGAGGCGTTGAGATGACCGAGCTGGAAGGAGATACCTGTGCTGTAGATCAGGATTCAAAATATCCACAGGTTCAGCAATTGACACTTCCCTGATCTACTTATTCCTGCTTATTCTCTTTTTTATTGAGTAACAATGTTTTCCACTATTTGCAATATTTACATTTATAGTTTATTTGCTTCATTCTGTAAGATAATCTTCATCTTTACACCTTCACTGTTGTAGAAAGCAAAGGCAATGGGATGAAAAAAAGAGGGATCTTGTTTTTATTAGACAACATTACCACTCATCTTTTTAAAGATAGCTCTTTCCTTTTGTTCATGGTTATCCACTCATGTGAATCAGCAAACACCATATCAACCTAACACAAATCCTCAGCCCCATGTATTCACCTGAGTCGTGTGAGCAGATACCTAGAGTGAAAATAAAAGAGCTCTCTTTAAAGCTGCCAGTTGCTAGTGAACAGAAACAAATGGGATCACAACTGCAGCACTCCTGCCAATCCCTTCTCCCCCTGCAGCAAATTGTACACATATTCATAAACACTTCAGAGGATTTATCAGCTCAGACTGTGAGTTTTTCCTGGAATGCAGAAGTGAGCTATAAAGTTTTTACTTTAAAGAAAGACGCTCATTTTTTTTCCTCATCTTCCTTGTTTCTACTGCTCGCTGTGCCAACTGCATCAGATATAAAGACAATTTCAACAATCCATGCTTAGCAATAAAGCTGTCTGATGTACTGCAAGACCTGATTTGAAATTACTTCACAGACAAGCTCTGCAGAAAACTGAGGCTGTGTTTGCTATGGCAGATCTGTGTATCACCTCTACCATTGCAATGCCTTGGTCCTAAACCAGGAGATCTGTACCCTACAAAGTCCCAGAGGGTGTTCCTGGCATGAGTGGCTGAATGTCTCTGCAAGATTTATTTACCAATAACTTAATCAACAAAGACATTGCATTTCTCTTAAGTTATATCTGCTTTCTGGTTTGATTTTTCAAATACTCTGTTATTACCCCAGCCTTTCCACCAAACTGCTTAAATATATTGAGTGAAGTTACGATTCTCAGAAAAGACTATGAAAGAAATTTACTTGATTTTATGTGATTCAAATTCAACTCACATAAGCCTGAACATTTACAACAATTCAAATTTGAGTCATTGCAGTTTTAATTCCTTCATCTTCACTTTCTGTCACAACAAATTAAGTTAGATTTGCTGTTTTGAGGTTTTTATGGCTGTCTGTGTTCTTGCTACTTAAATTAAAGACCTTTCTAATCCATGGCATGATGTCTAACAACCTCAGAAATAAGTTATGACATCAATAGGATTATGCTTTTATGAAAATGATGGCAAGCCGCAATCAATAAAGCATTCCATAATGTTATCAGCTAAAGAGAAGAAATATGAGAAATATTTGGGAACTTAGAGTAGAATAATAGGAATATATATGTATATTTTCACTTGGTGTTTTGGAGGTTGCAATTAAAATTAAAATGTAATAAATGATTAATGGATTGATATAGTCGACAAATTAAACCTTTTTTTTAAAAAAATAACTGCAAAAAGATAGATGTTGCATCAGAAATATTAATTATTCAATCTATAGTGCCTGTATGATTTGTTCTGACCTTGGCTTTTGTATTCCTTAGAAGTACTGGGTCAGGGAAAGTATGTGTTATGATTCCTACTCATTATCTGGTTAATTAGCTTCCCAAAACTTCTGAAGACAGGTCTGAATTTGTGTTTCCCATGATTTCTTCCAAAATAGGAAAGAAAATAATTTTACAATGCTTTCATCAGTAAAAAAAAAAATAAATAAACAAATCCTTGAATAATTAATAGTGCCCTTTTAAATTGTGTTTCCCTCTTTTATTCACATTCAACTCCCTAACATTCTTAGCACTGAACAAGCTGTCTGGACTTTATCTGGCAGTTTTGTGATATGTACAACACCACCACATTTCATCAGCAAGCAGAATGACAGATCAGGTGTCCTTTGCTTGTAGTTATCTGTCAGTGCTCAAATGATGGGTAATTACCGGTGACAGACCCAACACTGCAATGGGAGGAATCAAGGGTTGGGAGAAGAGATGGAAGCAGCAGTGCAGGGTACTCAAGGCACTGGGCATAGAGGTAAGCTGCAAAAATAATATGTACATCAGCCATATTTTTTAATTTTTATTTTTTTTTCTGAAGATCCAGTATTGTAGAAGCTGCTCATTCTCCTCATATTTTATGGTTTTTGGATCATAAGTTTTTGACAAGGGGAAATCATCACTTTATTCTTGACTGTGTAACTGGCAGCAATTAACTGCAGCTGAGTGAGAGACCAGGGGCAGAGGCAAGTTGGGAAACTTGGAAAATGGAAAATCAAGGAGATTTTTCCATTGATAGTAAAAGAGAGACTAATACTTTCCAATCCTAGGAATATAATAGCTTCAGGAATGCAACTTACTCATAAGAACAGAGAACCTTTTTGGTATTAAGAGTGTTGGCAGACATAAATTACATATAGCTTCCCATAAGATAGCCCTGCCTGACAAACATGGAAGCAGAACTCCAAAGGCACACTGAGTGAAAATGTGTTCTGGGACTTGTTGATTTGGAACTAAAGAAGCAACCTGTTCAGAAAAGAAAAACTGAAAACTGAGAAGTGAAAGCACAGCTCTGGTTTCACTGGCAGTTCCTAAATAAATATGAATGTCTTCCTTACATGGGCTACTTGGTTCTGTGAATGGAGACTAAAGATACTGTTTGGAAGAAAGGCACTAGAAAGGTTGTCTTTTGTCCCCCAGACCTGTATCATGGCTGTGTACTTGCTGGGCACAGAGGTTGCTTCTGGCAAGCAGAATTTACCAATCATTTGTCCACAATACTGAGTAGAAGGTAACTGTTAATAAAGATCTACCATTCTCCTTTACTGCTCTGATAAGTGAAATCTGACTAGGCTGGTACAGATAGAAGCTTCTGCCTTGATCTAAAAAGATGAGGGTGCTTCCTATGCTTGCCTGCTCTGTGCATTTCCAAGAAGATCCACCTTCCCAGGAAATCCACATATACACATGCTATGTGGATGATTGCTTAAGACAACTAGCAGAACTTCTCAAAAGTCACAAATATTGGCACATCCCAAAATATAAAATATAAATGGAGAGAGTGAACAACATAACCTCTCAAAAATCCTTTCCTACTGGTACGTGTGAAGACTTTTATTGGAAAGCTCCGTAAATTACAAAAATTTCCTCATTAATAAAGCTCTCCCTGCAGAGGAGTGCTCTGATTTACCAGCCGAACATCATGAGGCAGAAGAAATTTTGTGAGGATGGCGACTTTCTTTGTGAAATCTGCACTTTTTCCCACGTGACTCTCTCTGTTTCTTACATCCTTGGTCTGTCACCATTTCTTCCTTCTTGATAAATATCAAATACTGCGAAACCAGCACACACCATCACTTCATGACCTTAGAGAAATGAACTTACCTAAAGCTCCATGGGGTGAGGAATGGAAACCAAATGACCCCAAGCTTGCTGGAACAGATGTCTCCTTGCTTCCCTCCTGATTATCTGCTGTAGGACACAGCCAGAACACCTACAGCTCATGGGCTGCCTTGAGACTGGATACCCCAGGCTGGTGGTACCAGCTCAACAGCTGCCCCCAAACAGCCACCAGAGCCTTTCATGGGGTCAGGTGGATGCTGACAGTGATTTCTGCTGCTGGTTAACACACTGGCAGATGCATCTTTAGAGTTAGGGAAGGGAAAGAAGAAGAAGAAAATAAGCTCTGGAAGCATTGTCCAGCAATATGGAAAATAGTATGTAAGCCAAACAACAGTTTTGCATATAAGAGTGCTAAAAAAGAACTATACTTCAATTTTATGCCCCTGGCACATAACTCAGAGTGTGGGAGATAAACATCCTTACCACACACCAAGGGGCAGAAACAGCATTTTTAAAGAAAATCTGGTAAGCTGCTTGAGTAAAATATATAATGTTATTCAAATTAAAATATATATTAATTAGCCCTATTTCAATGGCAAAATATTTCAGATAACTCCTTTTAGAAATTCTCAAAAATATCAGGGGATTGTTTCAGGTACTTGACAGTTCATAACACCGATTTATAGGGATATTCTTTACATTATTTCTCTAATTCATGTGGTGAATAGCTTTCAATCCTTTAATTTTACAGCTTATATTAATATCTTCTTGCCTTTTATTGATTTCATTCTCAGCATTTAATTTGAGAGGATTTATAGTGTGATTCTCATACATGTATTGTATCTTATCTATCATAGTTAGTATCGGATCTAATGCTGTGGATTATTATTGAAACTTGATATATAAAGATGTAAGGCAGAACCATGTTTTAACTTACTTTTAAAATGTTGTTTCCTTATTGCTACATTTGCATTCTTGGAGATAAATGGTTTTTTACATCATTAAATTTCCTTCTGCTTATTTCTCATCTATGCTAAATAAAATTCACTTCATTCACAAACAGAGCTTGTTGTTTCACTTTTATGAATTTGTTCATGACCCCTAGGAATGCTTATTTCACTCTTATCTATGCAAAGGGAATTTAACTATGTTGTGTTTTCCTAAAGGCAATAATTATTTAATTAAAGCTTAGAAGATAAACCCAAAAGTTGCAAACATTATGTATAAGTTTGTCTCTCACTGCAGAAAAAATATGGCCTTTAAAGAACTCTATTCTGAAAAACAAAAGACTTCAAGCAGAACAAAGAGGAAATGACATGTTAATTTTGTTGTATTAGGAAAATGTTGATTGGCGCTAACAAGAAATATGTTAAGGGTGTGAGAAGCTAAGTTTTTGAGCCACCAGTTCTGAAGAAAACAGCTGACCACATTTTGGACCAAGATTCAGGTCTAACACCTTCTAAAATAAGAGGATTTTCTCCCAGGCTTGAAGATAAAATATTCTGCCCTTCATTTTCTTCCAGCATAACATTTCATTTTGATTCTTTTTTGTTTGGCACTTCATCTTATTTGTATTACTTTCCATCCAATTTCCTTATGACTGCAACTTCCTCCACAGGTTTCCTCACTTGTAGTTTTCAAAAGGTGAAAAAAGTTAAACTGAAATTCATATCCCACTGAAGAATTTTCACTTGAAGTCAGAAGAAACATATATCCTTCTAGTGTATATATAAATCCAAGAACTAGAAAAGTGTTGAGTTCCAGAGTGCACATAATGCTAAAATGCTATTTGACAGAATCCATTTTCAGAGTAGAAACACATTTAATCTCAAAAGATATCATGACACATTAATGATTTGCTTACAGATTCCTGGTACTTCTAATAGTCTTCATGGAGCCTCTTGAATAGACATTCATTTTCAATGGTGCCTGTATGATTTTGACAGTGCTTTAAGTATTGTGATTGAGAAACAGTTTTATCCATAGAAAATTTCTGTCTGAGAAGACATTTCTTCTAAAAGGCTCCACACACTAATTATGCCAATAAAATACCATGAAATAAGAGCTCACAGCTGAGTTTAATTTGAAGTCCTCCAGAGTATTCCTTACAAATTCTAAACAATTTCGTTAAACCTAATTTTGTAATGACCATTTAGAAAAAAATTTAAAAATCTGTGTGGTTTTATATATGTTTCTTGTTCTCTATTAAAAAAAAAAAGTCATATTGATGTTTTCTGAATATGATTACTAGCTGGAATATCAGTATTTCCTTATATCTCTATGTACAGAATTGGGGATTTCAATTCATCCAAGAAGAAGGATCTTGGTGTATAGTTTCTGCTGTAAGAGGGCAAAAAGAAAATTGAATTATGGCCTTCACACTGTCTTGAGACAAATTTCCCTTAGAGTTTGCCATAAGGCAGATGAATTAAGTGGTTTCTTGTAGGGAATTTTTGAGGTTTTTTTCTTTTCTTTGATTTTTTTTCTTGATTTAACATCACCTTATCCCAATATATTGCCTTTGAGACCTGATAAACAACAATCTCTCATTTTGCTGGTATGAACTCTCCATGTACTAGCACTTTCAGTGGACATTCATTTTATGCTATTATTGAGGAAAAGCATTTCAATCTTTCCATTCTTCACAAGTCTTTTGTCTGATCTGTATAACAAATGTTTTCACATGATCAGGTTTTAAATTCTGCCACATTTTCAGTGTTAGCTCTTCTACAAGCTGTTTTCTTTATTGGATTCATTTTCCCACATAATTCACTCTAAACTGCAATTTATTTAAATCATGGACTGACTGGACAGCTAGGATTAGCAATTCAGACGGTTTGAAAATTTCCTGTATAATATTCATTTCAGTATTTGCCAAAATTCCTTTTTCTAAGTATATATTTAAAACCCTTTCATTTACTGATTTACTTTTGGCTTCCTATAAGGATTCATACTGCTCTAGCTGCCTTAATCAATAATTCATTATGCCCTGGAGTAGAATCTTTTTCTTTTTCCCTTTGGCTTCAGTATGTTGCCATTACAAAAACAAAATGAAATAAGTAAAAGGCAAATTTATGGACCCAGATGTATTAATTGAAATTAAATTGCATTTTAGTGAAGCTGTTCCTGTTTGATATTGAATAGTCCTGTAGAAGTTAAAGTGGCCATACTTTGAAATATATACTACTATCATCCCTTTTGAGGCAGACTTGGCACACAGCAGCATTGCAATTTGGCTACTGTAGTTTCAGGAGTTCATGTGCAGTTTAGGGATTCTTTTTGATGTGAGGGATTCTTTGTGATGTCCATGTGACTGAAAATTTCATTTGGAATGAAATACAGGTTTGTTCACTTCACCCATTTGGTGGCCCTACTCCAGCAAAAGACTGCAGAGCATTGCAATTTCCTGTGAACCAGCAAACTGCAGGAAAGGTGAATGATTCTCTGCCCATATGTCATCATGCTTAGGTAAGGATCTCTCAAGCCTGATTTTTAGGGCTTGAGCAGGCGCACAGGAGATTACTCAGTAAGTTCAACAATGTGTCTCATCTGACAAAGGTTATTTATGTCAGGACACCTGAAGGGAACAAGAAGAAACAGAACAAAAGGAAAACTGCTGCACAGAGAACAGAGAGTCCATGATTTGAAGAAGAAAAACAATGAAAAAGGGGATTAATAGACTCTTTGCAACTATATGTTTCAGAGAGCAAACAATACTTGGAAGTAGTGATAATATAAGTTTCCGTGTGCAGCCTGACCTAAGTGTGCAAACACACATTCCCGAAGAGCAGTGTGCCATGGAGATCTAGGGAACCTTGTGGGTAGGGATGAGACAGAGATGAAGTTTGAAAACCTTGCTACAAACTTAAACCTCTTGTTAACTCACTTTCATTGCACAATAGGGTAGAGGTTCCATCTCCACTCAGCTCACACTATCACTACTGCAGGATCACACAGGATCAGACCAGATTTCTTCTACAGATTTTGTTAAGAGAGAATCATGCTTTAAAGTTCCTCCTTGGCAGGCACAGCATCAATCATCCAGCACGGTTGTTTGTCTTCTCTTCACTGCTGAGACATTGAGAGGGATTCATCAAGTATTAATAAGGCCTCTAGGTTGCTTGCCGTGAGCTATAAAACTGCAGCCAGTGATTCTATGCTTTGAAAAGAATATATCTTTCTGTTCGAATACATGTTAAAGGTACTGTTTGAAATAATTAAAAAGCAGAAATGGCCAGGATATGGCCAAAACCTTGCAAACAGGAGCCCAGTAGCTCTTCATGTTATTCCTCAATTACTTTGTTGAAACATTTTCATCTTCTACCCATGATAACACCCCTACACAGATGTGCCGGACAGAACAGGCTTGCCAGTGAAATCATATCCAAGAGAACTGTGAATTGGTGAGAAGTAGCTGTTGAAAAACACTGCCCAGCAGAAGAAAAATACTTTATCCATGCATAATAAATACTGTTTATCATACTTCATACAATGACACTCTGAAAATATAGGCTTTTTGGGCTTATTAAGTCATTCAATAGACCATCAATAGACTTCTGATAAATAGGCTTGCAAAATAAGCTCTAATTCAAATCCCTGTCTGTGAGCATAACATGTGCATGCTTATGTGTCTGTTCACATATCACAGCATGGATGAAGAGAGCATGACTGAAGAAAAAGAACTAGATGCACTAATGCCTCAAAAGCTGGGGACTAAAAGAAAGGCAGGGGTAGTTCCTGTTTATATTTAAGTACAACGTCTAGTTTAGAAATCTGATTCTGAGATCAGAGCCACATGGTGCTCTGGGGAAAATATATGTATTAGTATTCTCTTTCTGTAAAATTGTTCAGATCTTCCAGTCTCCTTCCATTTGCACAAAATATAAATGAAGGCATATTAAACAAAACATTTTTAGGTTTACTCTACTAATTTTCTTACTCACAGTAAATCTTCTTCCATCCCAATGAAATTGTTGTTCAGACAAATTGCCCTTGAGGATTGTATCAGCCTTCAGAGGGATGCACAGAAAGCAGTGAAGTTGTTTTCCTATGGCTAAGTGATGCAATAGCTGCTCCTGTATATTTTCAAAAAACTAGTGTAGCAAACATACAAAATTTTATCCTTGCACCAGAGAGAAGGATAGACTCAGTAGCAATAATTAATGTGATTTACATTTCTTAACCATTATCAGTTTAATGTTTATATAATTTGATTAAATCTCAGACTGCTTATGTTTTCTTTAAGTCTCCAGTAGCATTCCTTTTGAAACAGTCATCAAAAGGAGAGTTATAGAAGAACAGGGGTAAGTACTTCTCTCCCTATAATCCAATCACTGTTATGAATACACCATCATTGTAAAAGCAGTATGAGGGGAACTGTGATAAAAAAAAAGAACACTTTGAGGATGATCAGTAAAATGAAAACACCTTACCTATTGAAAAGAATGTAATAATTCAGCCCAAATTGCATATCAGGACTCTATTTTCTGTTTCTGTCTTGCTACTGGGGACAAAAATGAAGAACGGTTTTATCTTCCTATTTGTATGGTTCACAGCAAATAAGTTATAGTCCATAATCACAAAATAATGTAATAAAATGCTTAAGCCAGCATTAATGCAATTCACAGAGAATTTCAGAATTATACTACACAAGCATGACTATGGGTAAGATATTAGTTATTCATCACATTTTATGGCCCTTTATGAGATTAAATGACAAGAGTATTCTAAAGGTCAAATGTGAGATTCAAGAGGCAAAAAAACAAAAAACAAAAACAAAAGCCAAACATTTTCTTGTTGTTGAACATTTTGTTTGTGCTGTGCTTAAGTTGCCCTAAGGATTTCTTTCTGTCCTCAGAAAGTCAACAAGCAAACAATTTGAAAATGATTAATATTGATTTTGCAGAATACACCACACCATTCTGCTGGAATTTGTCTGTCTGCAGCCGAAAGTTATATTTGCTGCTTTGAAGAGAGGACAATTAATATAGTGGAAGGAACGATGTGCAGAAAGTACTGTACATCCCTGAGGCTGATGCTGATGCCTCTCACTGCACTTTGTGCAGGGCTTGTTTGGCTGCAGCAGTACAGACACCTGACTTGGTGTTTCACAAATGCAGAATGCCCTAAATACACTCCCAGGGGATCTCTTGCAAGGAGAGGGATGTTAGCTGAGGGTCTGTTCCTCCCATGCCTAGGGCAGGAAGTGCAAAACTGAGCTGATGGATGTCCTCTTTCCATAACTCCCTTCTGGGAAAGCCCTAGCTCAGCCTTGAACTGGCTCAATTGCCACTGCCAACAAGTGCCAGTCCCTACACGCAAAGCCAGGACCCACGGGTAGAATAACAAGCCATAAGGGAGACAACCAGGGCTGCAAATAGCTTGCTGCTCTTGTATTAGCCCAAGGGATGCCAGCAACCAGGATTTATTGTATGGATACAAAGTCTCTGCATGTTCATGGCTCCTGGCATGTTTTACAACAGGCTGCACCTGCCCTGGTCCTTGTAGCTCAGAAACATTGAAAGATATTAGAAAGTCTTGATGTAGCTTCCCACAAGTTTGTTTTATTTTTCCCTCAGAAATACTGATGGCCAGTTAGCAGCCTGAAGTTTAGCTTGGCTTATTTGCTTATCCACGAAAAAGGTGGTCTTTCAGAAGTTAAACCATTTTTCCTAGCTTAATTTAAAGAAGATTTAGTTCCAGCTGTAAGGTTTCATAGGAGCTCCTCCATATCCCTCAGGGAATGAGTTCTTGCTAGCATTGCCAACATCCATCAGTCATATCTGCCAGGAGTGGAAGGAAAAGATGTCGAACCAGTGCTCAGTCAAAGCAAATAGAATAATCCACCAGCTCAACAAAAAAAGCCTTTTCTATGGAAATCTATTTTATCTGTGGGTTTTTCCAATGAAACTGTAAATTTACACAACCTCTGCATTGGAAAACAGCTCAAGAAGTAATACTTGTAGATAAGGTCATTGCAATTTTACACTGACTATTCAAAAATCCCACTTTCTCTTAAGAAAGCAACCGTCCTTCTTAGCTGCTTTCTGTCCATTTTTGGCCTGTTTCCTTCAAGTAAGGTATATAAAATATAACAGCAATTATAAAATATTTAAATATTGCATTTCAAATAATTAAGGTTTTCACAGCTATTCTTTCACCAGCAAACACTTTTTGAACTCTGTTTCAAATACTCTAAGTGTAGGTCAGCATTCATTGGTTAAAAAAACCAAACTGCATCCATTCAGTAACAGTTTCTTCTTTCATATAGCCTTTATTTTGGTAAAAGTGAACCAAAAAATTTGCCATTTCACTCTTCCTCCCATACTTTGATTGGAAGGGTAACTAACACAACCAGTGAATTAGTTGCTAATTTGAACAGGAATAGGGATTTATGCCTTGTCATATGTTTTGCCTCCTTTCTGTCACACACATACAAACTTTTCCTTTCAATTTAATTAGCTTGTATCATTATTTAGTACCATTAATTTCTACAAGGCACTACTAGTGTTTTAAAGTATGTCATATTAGTATGTTCAAGATAATTAAGGGAGTCTGTTATTCCATATACTTATCTACTGCTTTCAAAGAGAGGAAGCAAGCTCTTATAAAATGTTAATTCATGAAGACACTAAATTAGGTATCAACAAGATATTTGATTTCTGTCCAAAGAACTATTTCTCTTTTGAACCAACAGTACTATCAGCTTGAAATCAGCAACATCTAAAACATCAGAGCACTTCAGGAATATTTCTGAGGACTGATGTCCTGTACTATAATTTGTTATAAATTAGGGGTTAAACATCCTTGAATAACATCACAACTTTAATATTTTTTTTCTGTGTTGTTAAAGACAGATGATAGTATTACCTATTTGTGTTCAGGTTATTGTCAAGAACAAATCTTGAATCTTAGGAAGACAGGATGGAAACTGGTGTTCATTTTTGGTTTTATGAATGACAATATGAGACCACAGTTGTTAAAAAGATGCATAAACAACAGTTCACTGTAATAGCACTTCATTCTTCAGCCAGGCACCTGAGTGTGGAAATAGGACCGCCAAACACATTGCAACAGGATTTACAAGCAGCATTTTCCCATCTCTGAGCAGGGATGCTGGGCCAGACGACCTACTGTGGTCCCTTCCAACACTGCCCATTCTGTAATTCTGTGATTCTGGGATTCTGTTGTTCTGTGATCTCTGTTCATGGAACATGTACTTTTAACAGGAAATTTATAAATAGAATATGTCAACACTCCAATACACAATTTCTCCTCCACTACACATTGCTTTTTGCTTCACTAGGTTGATTGTCAGCTGCAGACATTCTCCATGTTGAGAGCACAAGGCAAATGCCCTCAGCGTATCTAAGATCTTCTTTAAGCAGAATTGTGTACAATGTAATATCACAAACAGCTGTTTCTTCCAATGTGTCCATCAGCTGAGAACTGTCAGGACAGGCACAACTCAGCTGTGCCATGCACCCATGGAAACTGAGGAAAAATGACATTCTGCTGTCATTCGTACAAACAGAGCTGTCTGTATTCCCTTAAGTGGTTCTTTCATCAGTATAACTTCTTTCTTGGGACTTTGAGTCACTTCCCTGAGTCTTCTAGGCTTTCATGATGTGCTGAATCAAGCACCTGTAATAAAAGACAGACAAAAAGAAGAGGATATGTCTCATTAAACCCAGCTATTTCCTCAGAAAACATCTGTAATGTGCAACTTAGTCAAAGACAAAACATCTGGTCTAAATCCACACCAAATTTCCCATTTTTGCCTCATGGTGTGCTGCTGACTGAGGCATAGATAGAAAAGCAAAGACACTCACTGTAGCTGACCAATGAATAAGGCTTCTGTGGATGCTATATATGTCCTGTGCCTGATTTTTAAGCAGAACTTCTCTTGAGTTCTTGTGGAAGAGGGAGTACCCACCAAATATAAGAACACTGGGGATACCCCACAAAACTCACCTGTCACCAGCAGTGATCTTCTCAGCTTTGATACCTTACCAAGTTTTGGGAGGGAGGCAGGTAGGCTGTGATCTCACATTCTTTCTGGCTGGAGGAAGCTTCCTGCTCACATAGGAAGCATAATAGTATGAATACATAGATTCAAAGTGAGTTTTCCATTGATCCAGCAGATTATGCAGCCTACCCCTCTGTCTAACACAAATGTCATTCAGCTTGATAAAAGCTACAGAAATTATGTCTGGCTTTCAGATGGCATTTCAAGATGAACACAATCTTTACTGAACAATGAATTGACAGTATTGTAAACTTGAAACCAGATGACCTTTCTTTTCTTTCTTAATAAGCATCTCTGATGACATTAATTCTATGGGAGATTCTTACATGCAATTGCTGCTGCAAAAATCACCTCATGTATGATTTTTGATAGGTCTATTGAGCACATGTTAGCACAGGAGGTCTGAAATAGCATTGTTTAGAAATTAAAAGAAACTGAAAATTCAGACAGTGAATGTCAGAAAGCAGGCAAATACCTAACATCTTTACTCTAACATGATCTCTCCATTAAAAACTGTTAGTATACCTACCAAAATATTGAGATTGGGAAAACCTTTTTAACAGCAGAGAACTATTGTGAGTATCAGTTTTTCTGCCTACTCATTAATTAAAGTCATTTAATCACCAACCTCTTCTACTGACCAATAGCAGTCCAAATGCAACTCTTCAGTTTGCTACCAATTCTACTGATCAGACTTGAGTCAAAGGAAAATAATCATTGTATCACTGGGAATTTGGAGTGCAAACAAATGATGTCTATTTCTACTGTTTTTCTTGTCAGGTTTCACCAGTGTAACTGGCCTAATTCACTTTCTACACGCATATTAGAATAATCCAAAGTAATGATGACTGATCTTTTCAGGTATCATTAATACTAATTGCCAGTTGATGGAAAAATAGATCACAGTCGCTATTACTTGCCTGAATTTAATAAAAATAGAAAGACATACCACAGGGATCTGAACTGACCCTGGCTGGTCTGAAATGCTGATGAATACTGTACACTGAAAGTAAATAGGCCCACTATTCAAATATTCAACAAGGCTGAAACATCATTTTGGCATAGAGAGAGAGTATAGCAGCCAAGCTGTACTGAAGAAGACTGTAGAAGAGGCCTACAAACAGAAGATTGAGTTTTTCTGTGTGTTTATAACCAGTAGTTTTCTCCTGCTATCAGATTAATTCGTTTGAATAGGTGTTGATAAAAATTGACTCTTAAAAGAAAAAAATCTCTCTTGAAATACCCTAAGTGACAGACTAAGATTAATTAAATGTACTTACAGCATGTTAAAATTATACTCCAAATATAGGGGGATTTAGGCACTGAGAAAAGTGGCATCCAGTCTGAAATTGTGAACATCAAGTTTGGGTGCATTTTTTTGTCATGCATTTATTTTGTGCTCATGCATAAGCTGTGCCATCTATATTGCCCTCCACCCCTTTATAAAAGTTTTGATGGAGTCTGTAAATCTAGAATTCATAACTTTACTGTATTCATCATATGTAAAAACATAGGTATTTTCTCAAGCAGATCTTCATCATTTCTATGCCAGGATACTTCAGTTCCAGCTTTTTAACTAATAGAGGCAGACACCAGCTGGTGTTCTGATGAAAGGCAACACAAATCCCAGTATTATATTTTGTAACCAATATGCTTTTGCCAGAATATTATGTTCTCAAGGTCTTCTTGATCATCATGACCCCAGAAACAGATAAGAACTCCTGGACATTTTGGCTACAGGAATAACATTTAGGTGGTAATGGTGTTTGGCTGACACGTTACCACAATATGACCACATCAGTCATGTCCTGGGGGCTGGAATCAAGCTACATCAGATTAATTTATTTTTTCAGATTGAAATAGTTACTATCTTTTAAGTGGTTTATTTTACCTGTAGCACTGTTGTTTTGTTCATATACCAACATATACAGTCAGAGAAGTACGAGATATTATGTTGAAATCATACATCCAGTAGAGAATTAGGAGTTGCAGAACTGGAGGTACTGTGACCACAACTACTTTTATTTGCAACTAAATATTAGTCGTGGAACACTATGTATTTACCACCTTGCTGTGAATTCATCCTTTCAGGAATTCAGCATGGTATCAGAACAATATCAAAGTAGGAGCCATGATAACCAGAGACCAAGGCAAAAAGAAAACACTCCTGTTCCTCACTGCAAAGAGTCAATACTGTGCAAAATGCAGTTATTTTGGCAATAGTACTTACTAAGTACTTGGTTTTTTATTTTTATGGGACTTTTATATGGAACTAATATTTAGTTCATTAAAATAAAATCCAACTGAAAAGAAATATATTTTTATTCTTGACCCAGCTCAATAAAGTAACATAGTTCTTTTAGCTATGCAGATGCTCCACAAAATGCCAGCCTCACAATCCAGAATTAAATGATTGATTAGAACTGAATAGATAGAAAACAGCCCTTTCCAGACTCCTAGCTTTCAAGAATTTAAATTTTTCAACTAATTGAAATGTTCAGCATTTATTTCCATTTCCTTCTAGTGAAAGTCCTTTGGGAAATGCATAGTGTAGAACACTGTAAGTTAGTTTCCTTGCATTTGGAAAAAATATTAATTCCTAGCTTAGAAATTCTATAATGTGTTTTTTATTTTGACAGAAAATTCCATTAGTCCATCAAATACAATACTGGTCAACTGCTTTTGTTTAACCTGAAACTAACTTTTTCCCAAGAAGAGATTATTGTACCTTATCTTGTTTCTATGTCTTTTCACTCTGTTCCTGAGTTTTTCACTTACCTTTAATACTTCATAGATATACACGGTAATCTGCCTTTTGCTCTTTCCAGAAATGCAATAAATCACACTGTTTGTGTTTTGTTTGTTGGTTTGTTGGTTTTTTTTGTAATTTCTAGGCTGTCATATGGTTATGATGAAAAGAGTGCCGTTAATGAAATGAGTTCTTGCTTTTTTGTTTTTTGTTTGGGAACATACTTTTTTTTTTTAAAATCTTTATCATGCTTCTTGTTTCTTCAAAGGAAAGTTATTATTTTGACACTTTTGGATTGGGGCTCTCTCCCATTTCACTCCAGCCAATCTTTCTATACCAGATCTATCTCATATCTTTGCTTCATGATTCAACCAAGAGAGAGGCTTTGTCTATTTTCTGAACTCTGTCTCAAACCTCTGCTCTACTTCTGCCAGCACTAAACATCTCATAAAACCATTGCCTTTTTCTGAGTGCTCAATTTAAAAGCCTTTCTTTACAAGGTTAATGCCATTCAGTGGAATCATAGCCATAAATCTATGAATTTCTTTTTCTTGTCTATCTACACTTAATTCCAGAAATGCAGTATAAACATACCTGGCCTGCCCTTGTTAGGTTTATTTTCCACGTTGTACCTTCAAGAAAAGAAAAATAGATTAAATTTATATATTCATACATGTATAATTTAAATATGCTTACACAGGATGGCTCCACTGAGCCACTACAGTTATCACTGGCAGTTCTATCACCATTCTTCTCAGATATGAATCTTTATATCTTTTAATCACAGTTTTGCCTTGAGAACTTTTTTTCATAGCAGTAGTTCTTGCCAAATCTAATAAAAAGCCAGCAAATAGAAATGCTGTATATGTCTGTGAAGTATAATCTGCAGCAAAATTTGTCAGACAAAAAAACATTCCAATGCAATGGAAATTTATTGTTTCAAACCTATTCCTGTTATTTTCAATCTAATATCCGGATAAGTACATAATTAAGCAACACAAAATAACTTACTTTTTTCCCCAAATTTTTAATTAATATCTTTGCAGTGCTGAACAATTGCAGCCTCTCAGATGAGAATCTAAATGAGTCCACCTAAGAGGGAGGATGGTACTTTTTACATTTCCAATATGCATGACCGATTTAACACTTTTATTAACAAATCTAAAATTGATTGCCCCAGGCTGTTTCATCTTTACCTAGAAATGAAGAATAAATGAAGAGATAATTCATGTTCTCAGGTGGTACTGTGATATTAGGGAGAAATTAACTTTTTTCGGATTTGAAAAAGATATACAATATTTATTTGGAAGAGTAAATTTAGTGTTTGTAAAATATCTGGTCATGTCCATAACATGCAGTGTTCCTGTGGCAGTTCATCCTTGCCTGATAATAGTCAGCATTCCCTCTGTTTGGGGAATCACATGAAGGAATGAAGGGACATCTTGGCATTTAGGCCTTTTTGGTGAACCAACCCTGAAGATGCCTGATCTTGTAGTGCTCCAGTAGTGTGGGTATCATCTGCCTCCTCACTAGGGTTTGGATAGAGCCCATTAACCTTTTCTTTACACACTTCACCTCACAGTAAAACTCTTCAGTCCAGGCCTTGCCAAGACAGAAAGTGCCTGGATATGTGTGCAAGCAGTGAGACAATGAGCTGGACAAATCCAGGGGAGCCACTACTTGGTTGTAATACCCTCAGTGGTGCCAAGCAGAGCTTACTGAAGACCTGTCTCTCTTCCTCACAGACTGAGAGTTCCAAAAATTTTAAATATTAGTTGATACAAAATTCTCTTTCCTTGGCAATTCATCTCACCCAAGATGGACTCTTTTGATGTCAGTATTTTTGGCAATGACTTCACTTATCCAGTATTAATTTTGGGGGGAAGATGGTTAAGAATCTCATACTATCTAGAAAACAATTTTATGCATATGGTTTCCTTTAATCCTGACAGGTGGCAGAAATGATACTGTTGCTATTAATTTACCTCTTCTGATGAAAATTAATATTTTTTTTTTTCTCGTATTACATTTAGTTCTCCCTGCCTCTCCTCCCTCCCTGAGGTATCACTGTTAGAATCACAGGAGCAGTGGCACCAGCTGGCTGCTGCTACCTTGGGCTACCTCCTTCTCATGTCTGGTTGGTGTGAGTCGCTCCCAGTAACATCCCTCTAGGATCTGATTTGCCAGATCTCATATAGCACATACATAAAACTCTGCTATAGCACCCAGTAGGGTGTTACTAGCAGCACTGCAGCTCACAGTGTTTTGCAGAGTGCATAACATGATTAAAGTTGTAAAGGGACAGAATTTTGGATAACAGCTCTCCTTTTGCAGCCATCCCCAGGGAAGGCTGAATGAAGAAGATAGAATTTTCATTTGGCAAGTAATTTTTTTCACATTCCTCTTCACAGGAATTTTTCACGTTCTTGTCAAATTTTTAACTTGTTTTAAAATTCTTTAATTACATCTAAAAATAAATGACTTCATAAACAAAAAATTAAATAAACACATTTAATAGATTTCAAACTGAGATAAAGATGACTCCTGCTCTTACTGAAGTCTCTGAGGACAGTGTGAGACAGGCATTTCACAGTCTAAAAGGCACAGTAGAACTTGACAATGATCTTGTGGCAATACAGAACACTAATCTGAGACACAAGAGACTGTGAAGTGTATCTGCAATAAATTGTAAATGAAAAAGTAAGGCAAGGACAGGTATATCCATTAAGATTTAACAGAATTATTATTAGCATTAGAAGCTGTTAGCTTAATGAAATTGTTATTAGTTTTACCAACCTAATACAGTATCTCTGCAGGAATTACTCTAAGCAATGCTACTGTAATCTCTGAGCAACAATGGATTAATCACCAGAGGAATTCTTCCTCCTGCCCCATAAACAGACTTTATTGTCAGTGTCATTAGAGACAGTATTAGTCTTGTAACTTTATCATTCCTAATTGACAGAAAAGGGCAGACAGAGCAAGACGGTGCAGTGACATCAGGTATTCCATCACAATCCACAGGGGCACGTAGTACATCCTTGCTTGTAGTTCAAAAAGACAATAGGGCATTTGAGTTTCTAGCCTAGCCACTGTTCACTCTGACTTTTCTTTTTGCCAGTGTTTGGGTTGCAGGGTTCTGCCACTGGCACACACAGTCACAAGTATGTTGGCATCAGTAAGTCACCTCAGCAGTTCAAAGACATCATTTTGACACCTCCTTGCTGGGCACCCTAAGAGCAGAACAGAGCTGTCCTTGCCCTTGCTGCCAGCCTTGCTCACTGCTCTTGCTCTCCCATCAGCCCCACGGCAAGCTGTGGTGCTGAGGTGGCCCTGTCTGGGTCACCAGCCCTGGAGGTGTCCTGTCCATCCCCACTGACAGCAACGCCAGTCCTAGACCGCAGCCTGACATCTGCTGAGGTGTTCAGGGACCTTTAGAACACTCCGTTCTAAAATGTGGATTATAGAGAAAATTCAGTTATTTAAGTGCTGGGTTAAAGGCACTTTCATACAGATTAGATTCAACTCAATCTGCAATTTATACTCAAGGAGATTTCAGTATTGAGATCAAGCCTTCACTTCCTACAAAAAGAATTTTTTTTTTAACATCTAACAGAAATCTCATCTTCTGATTAAAGAATGCAGAAAAGTTAAATCAGACTTAAACTGTTTATATTTTTATGGAAAAAATATATTATTGATTATTCCTTCTTTATTAATTATAGATTTTTTATTAGTTAATGGACTAAATATCAGGTTTAATTATGTTTGTCATCCATACCTGTCATACTTACAATGTATTAGTCCATAATGTATCTAACATACTTTCATGCTTGAAGGAACTGTGCATAATCTGTTTCAATTATTCATGTAAGTGTTTGAATATCACTCTACAGGATCTGGAAGGGGTGCAGTAAATTTCCCACAGAACATCTTAGAATAAGCTATATTTTGGATTTGTGAACAAAACAGTGTTGATAACACAGGGATGATTTAATTTTTTATTTTTTTTTTTTCTGGTAAGGCAGTCCTGTGGGATACAAAGCTTTAAAAAAGTAGAATGAAATTTGTCTGAGGTAATGAAGTCCTTGAAAATGTTTTGATTTAGAGGCCTGTGTTTAAAAAAGTGAATGAGGACCCTTTTCCCAGACTCTCAAGGCCTAACTTTCAAGATCAATATTCAAATCTATATATTAATGTCTAACTCCTAGTCAGAGTTCCCTAGTAGCATTACATAATAAGAAGTCAATAAGTATTACAAACATTTCATAAGCATAAATATCTGTTCCTATTTAAAGAATAAAGTAAAATTATGCAGAGCATTCCTGAATGGTGCCCCATGTCCTCATAATGTTTCCACATGGACATTTTCTGTAAAGTCAGACTTTATTTACAACTGTGGTGGTCACAATTATCCTATTCAGTATTTACCTATCATGCCATCCTGCTAATTGGACCTTGGCTGAAGTATGCTTATTCCTAACAAAAATAAGAATATAAATAAAATCAATTATAAGGTATTTTGGTCAAGAGTATCTTAGGGCTCAAGACTTTTTTTTTTTTCCCCAAAGAAGCTGAAATCACTTGGCTGTTAAAATTCCATTGTTAAAATCACTTCACTCCAATTTCATTATGGAGAAAAAAAGGCTGAAACAGATGGTCATCCTCTTAGTGGACTAATCCTCATTTATAAGTGAGTCAGCAATCTAAGAGTCTAGTAAAATAAATCTGTATTTACTAAATATTTGTTTTGGGGAAAGGACAAACTGCGTTTTACACATAATGAAAAATACAAACTTGTTGAATCATTGTTCTGAGTACAACACATTGTACCTAAAGAATCAGGAAGGATAGTAACATATTTGCTTTTGATATCAACAACATACAAAATAAAAACTCTGTACCCAGAAGCATTATTTTTCATTTTCTAGTATTTCACACTTGATAAATCTACTTCTGGAGTGAAAATAAGTTTTGCATAATTATTTTTTGCATTCTTTTTATTCTGATGAGTGAGATCTAGTACTCAAAAACTAAGATTTACTGTATTATTGAATATTTTTGTGGGTGTTAAGTTTTATGGATATGCAAATAATCTTATGCTATTTTTTTATTCAAATTACATACAACCAGTTCTAGTTGCAGGCAAGTTTGTTATGTTTAGTTAATTAGACATCAGACTTAGGAGGGATTATTAGGAGCTATAAACAGTTAAATGCTCAGGTTCATTACACTGAATTTAGAAATACATTATGTTTCTAGACCTGGAGGCCTAACCAGAGAGACTCAGATTCATCACTGATTTCCCAGGAACATTTTGATTGATCTTTTTATGTGAAACCAGAGGGTGCTGCCTGCCTAGATCACTTGAAGGATATTAAACTGCCAACGTGCAGAAGACTTCCTCTCCATGCATATGATGGGGAAGGAGAGCTGTCCTGATACGTCCTTTTTCACCATGACAACATCAGCTACATGTCTATGAGGGATTAAGCAGAAACTGAAAGGTCTGTAACCTCAGCTGACAACCTCCTTCACTAGTGGATGCAGGAGATCTTGCCCCAGCAATGACATCCCACATCTTTTCTGTTCACTGACATAGGATGTACTTCTACAGTCTACAACAATGTCCTATAGATAAAGCTTGCCTGCCTTTCTAAGCAGCAGTAAAACATAATTTGGGGTGCTGAAAAGTGTAGGTTGTGTTTCAGAGAACAGCATGAGCAGAAAGACAGAAGTACTGCAGTAAAGCGTTTGTTCGCCTGTGAGAAACTTGGACATTTCTCAATAGATCCTGGGTTATAAGGCAATTTAAATATTTCACAAGTCTCCTCAGATCCTCTGGAAAATGCATGCAATTAGCTTTTAAGTACCTGAAAGAATAATACATAATCATAATACATGATTAATAGTTAGTAATTATTTTCTTCTTCTATAAGATATATTTTCAACATCCCTTAATCCTAATTAATTGTTAGTTGGAATACAGATGCTTTATAGATGCCAAGTATTGGATCTGTTCCACTTTTTTTCACAGTGCAGAATATGCTGCACATGGCAAAAAAAGAGTTTCTTTAAATCCCTGGGCCAAGAATCTACCAGGAAATGGGAAAACCCAAGGCTTTAGAAGGCAGCTTGAATTACTCTGGACACCGTGTAAAAACAAGTACTCTAGAAAGACTGTTGTCATGGGAAAACACAAGTTAGGACATAGTGGCTAATCACTGGTGACAGGATTTGATGTGATTTCCTAATTCTAGCTGAATAATTATCATGCTGACAACTCTTTGAAGGGAGGAAATTTGGGCTATTAAGAGTCACTTTGGTGAAATGGCCCTGGAAAATGGAGAGGCAGCTGAAGCACTGTCAAAGAAGCTATGTAAAATAGGAGGGAGCCATACCTATTTACCATTATTGAGAAGTTAGAAGTGGCAAGGGAACAAGCTATCAGGGGACACAGGTGATTATCATTCATCTGGAGCAGAGATTGCTGTTTCATGAATCATACAAGGCTATGCTGTTTCTCCTAGAAAGCTACCAGGTGAGTATCACACTGTGACTGTCAGTGGGAAACTTTCCACCTTTTCTTCTCCCTTCCCCTTCCCCGCCCCTGGAATATCAGTCCTCATCCATCCCAAGAAATAGAAGGGTAGCAGTAAAAGACAGTATTCATTGGCATTTATTTGTTGAGGCACTTTAGACCTTTTCCATAGCACATTGCAGCTGAATATAAATTTCATGTGTTTCAGTGGTGTCTGAAACTTGCAGGCTCAGAGTGATGTTTACATAAAGAGATTTTTCTTGTCAGGCTAATGATTTATTTCTAGGTAAACTCAGGTCTCAGGAGTTGTTTCTATAGGGTGGATATTGGGAGCACTCTCAGCCCTTGCAAGCACAGGCTAGGTGCCAAAGCTATGACAGGGCAAGATCAAGCTAGCACCATCCCTTCTCAGCCCACACCTTGCTTGCTATACTGAGGAAGAAAACCTGGGCAATGAATACCTTCCATCAGATCAAGATACCAGAACTGGTGTAGTTTGGGTAACACAAGGCATTGAAGATTTCACACTTTAATAATGCCTCTCTTGCATGCTAAGAAATTATGATGATGCTTACCAGGTGTAAGCACAGTGACCACGTCGTGGAAAGCATCCCTGCAGTGACAGCCTCTTCTGAGGAGAGCATGGTTAGCTAGAAACTGTTGTATTGCAAGCAAGGGACAGGGATGCCTCCCCTCTTTTTCCCACCAGGCAAGTGGGATTTATGCTACATATGGTCTACACATTGAAAAAGTTATTTTTTAAGCCCCATTTCTGCGGGTTTCACAGGACACAGGATAGGGTTGGTAAAATGAAAGTAATTAGAATGAAGAAGGAGCTGCCTCTCATATTTTCTTCCTTTGGGACAAAGTCAGCATTGGCTGTTGTGTGAAATGAGTGCAATCCAGACACAGTGCTTGAGCTCAGGTAGAGCCTGAAAAAATCATGTGAGTAGTGAACAGCTAGTTCAGTAAGTGGTGGATGCAAAACCAAGGACCATCATGGCTGGCAACAGTATCAGTGTCTGTCATATTTTCTAAGACCAGGGACAAAATCCTGGATTCAAAAGAACATAATAAAATATGCTTCTAGTATCTTCTTGTGGTTGATGTGCAAGGCTTGAAGATGTGAAATAAGAGTTTCCTAAAGACTCTAAAGCTAGAATGTGAAGTAAAAGAATTTTGCTAACATTTTTGGAAAAGAATGAGGAAGGGAATTAGTTGAGAATTGAAAAAAACCCGGGACAGGCAACCTGGTCACATTATAAGATATTTCATTGTCACTTGCAGCGTTTCTGGGAAGTGAGAAAAGCCATTAAATGCCATGAAAGGACTTTGTGGGGCATATGAGTAATTTTATTTTCCTGTAAGAGGATTCAGCATTCAAAGATCGAACTTTGAAGCCTTAATTGTCACCCTGAAAGTAATTAGGCAACAAGCAATAGAACTCTATCTCACCCAAATTTTCTTCTTCATCTATTTTTCAGTCCTCTCTTCTCACTGCTCTTCCGAGAAAATTTTAGCTCTGAAAGCCGCCCAGGTACCTTCTGCTTTTCTTGGATTTCCTTGCTCAACAATCAGTGTTGCTGCACTGCAGCAGAGGTTAGCTCTGAAAGGAGAAGGATTATTTGAAATGTCCTGTTAGCTATGACAGTTTATTAATCATTGTGTATGATTAATCACATGGGCTTTGCATTTACACAATCCTTGAAGCTATGATTCACAACAATTCTAAATATACTTCTACAGAGCTCTAACTCAGCTCTTTGTTCCCTTCCCTATTTTTCTGCAGTTAATTGTTCTTACCCAAGATCATGGCCTGAGATTTGCCCATAATAGACAGCATATTTTTCTTTTTTATATAATTTCTCTGCATATCAGGATACCATTAACTCTATTCCCATTTTGCAATTATACTATCAGCTTATTGGTATCTTCAAATATAACAAAAACATTTTCTATTTGATCATCAGGGTCATTGAAAATAATATTTGATAAAACCATTCCCTTAGGCCTGATCCTTGTAGAACCTTACTCTGTCCTTTTCAGGATCTACCTGAACCACTGACAATGAATTCACAAAGAGAATTTTCCCATGACTTTAGAAATTTTTTTTCCCTCATCTAAATATTCCTTATCTTGGCTACTGGGCCTCTATACAACATAGTGTTAAAGTCTTATATGAGCCAAGATATATATCATGTATTGCTTCTTCCCTCTGCTACCTTGAGTAATAGGAAACTGATTTGATATGGTGTGTTTTTATAAAACTAATTCTATTACTACTCTCTATGTTTTCTTTTAGATCCTTAAAAGTAGTCTGTTTGTCATATTGGTTTTGATAGGAACTATTAGAAGCTGTAGGTTTCTGTATAATTATTTCTGGTGCCTGGTACCTGGCAGCAGGCATGTAAGCATGTCTAACAGTGATGGCAGTGGACCCCAAGTTTCCCAAGCTCAGGTGTGCACAATTAAAGCTGTTACCAATAAAGCAAATTTTACTGGTTAACAGTGTGCATTTAACCACATTCTGGACTCTGAGAGAATCTTAGAAACATTAGGGTGGGAAAAGACCTCCAAGATCATTGGCTCCAACAGCACATCAACCAAACCACAGCATGAAGTGTCATGCCCAGTTGTTTCTTTAACACTTCCAGGGATGGTGATTTCACACCTTCTATAGGCAGCTCATTCCAATGCCTGACCAGTTTTTCTGTGAAAAAGTTCTTCCTGATGTCCAAACTGATCCTCCTCTGATGCAGCTTGGGGCCATTTCTTCTAGTTCTGTCCCTGGCTGTGTGGGAGAGAAAACTAACACTCGTCTTACTATCATCTCCTTTCATGTAGTTGTACAGAGCATTAAGCTTTCCACTGAATCTCTTTTATTCCAGGATAAAGAACCCCAGTTCCCTCATAGGACTTGTGCTCCAGACCCTTCATCAGCTCCATTGCCCTTCTCTGGACTCTCTCCAGCACCTCAGTGACTTTGGGCCCAAAACTGAGCACAGCACTGGAGGTGCAGCCTCACCGGTGCTGAGTACAAGGACACAACCCCTGCCCTGCTCCTGCTGGTCACACTACTGCTGATACAGGCCAGGGTGCCATTGGCCTCCTTGGCCACCTGGGCACACACTGGCTCATGTTCAGCTGCTGAAAACCATCATTCCTAGGTCTTTTTCCACCAGGCAGCTTTCCAGCCACATTGCCTCAGCCTGTACTGCTGCATGGGCTTGTTGTGACCCAGGTGCAGGACCTCTTACTTCGCCTTAATAAACCTCAGCCCATTGATCCAGCCTGTCCAGTCCCTCTACACAGCCTTCCCAACCTCCAGTAGGCCAGCATTCCTGCCCAACTTAGTGTCATCTGCAAACTGAGGGTGAACTCGATCCCCTTGTCTTTGATTGCATCAACAAAGGTTTTATTGTAGGCAGAAATACCAGTGAGAAAGAGAACAGGCAACTCACACCTAATACTTCATTCTGTTTTGTTCCAATGAAAAGAAAACTTCAGTCTTTGAGAATGAACCTCCGCTGATCCTCTGCCCTCATCTGTGCTATGCATTTGTTCTAGGCAGCCTGTCCCTCCAGTGACTGATGGTTATTGTCATTCCACTACAAATTCAAGCTCTTTAAAAACTAAATGGCAATACCTTGTAAGCCTGATATGTCACTAAAAATTGTTTCTGTTACAAATCATTCTCTTAGCACATATGGTGTGTATGGATTGAATAACCTTAAAATTTAGACCTGCTGTTCATTTTCCTTCCTAACTTTCTACATGTAGTGAAGTGTGTTGCAATATCTTTCAAACTAAGTATTGTCATGCTTATTCAGAAATATAAAACTTTGTCTCAGCAAATCTTGTTTCTGACTTCTTTGTAAGATGCAAGTTGTAGTAAAACTAAAAGAAACCATTGATCCAGAAGTATTCTCTATTCACTGCAAAGTAAGGACAGCAGATTTGATAACAAGATTGCAGAAAAGAGATGCATTCTTGTTTCAGCAGACTGGAATAGGATTTTAAAAGAATTGAATTCTTTCTCTCCTAATACTGAGATTATCTCTGATGCCAAAGCCAGTCATTATCATGTACACAGAAAATATCAGTCTTAAAAACGGGAATTCCTGTCTTCTGACCCCTTAGTGAGCAAGACTAGTGTTAAGAAGAGGTATTACTTTTGTTATTTTTAATACTAGTTTTTCTGTGTAGTTTATTATTTGAAGCAGTAAAATTTCTCAAAACAGAGATTTCTTCCTGGGCTCATGGATCTGTTGAGTTTTTAACTATACCTTTCTTGGATTTGGTTTTTTTGGGGTTTTTTTTTGTTTTTTTTTTTTTTAATTTTTAATTTTTTTTATTTTATTTTCTCCTGTAGATACAGAATGTTTTTATTTTTGTGTAGGAGTATAGGTTAGACAAATATTTTCCAACTCAAACTAAAAATTATAGGCTTATTCTCTATCTCTGCATCCACTGTAAGAAGACAGTAAGATAATTTTCAATCTTTAATAATGTTTGAAAAGTGTTCTCTACTGTTTCAAGTTATGCCATGGGAGCTGGCAGTCTACATCCCAACTCAGACTTTATGTCTTGTGATATCCACGAGCAACTGTGTCAAGACTTCTGCATGTATTAATTAATTAAATAATAAATAATTAATATTTTTTTCAAGTACTTTCAGATGGAGGAAAAATCAGTCTGTATTTTTGATGCTACTATGTTGCAAAATACAAAGCCAGGATTTTGGTACTGTGAAATGAAAGTTTGTTGCTTTAATACAAATATATTTTCTAAAGCATAAGGAACACTGAGAAAAAAATTTCCAAGGAATTTCATATTGTATACAATAGAATTATATATACAGCCTATCCAGAAATTCAGTGTACAGATTCAACCTATTTTTCATGCCTAATGTGAAAACAATGTAGCTTTATTTACATGGTGATATGGGAATGAATACTTATAGCTATCAGTATTTAGTCATTGGGTTTGGTTTATTGTATATGACTCAAAATAGAAAATGACGTGGCATTGTACTGGCTTGATAAGGCTTGTCACACTATAAGAATACATTAGTTGGTCTTTAGTAATTTTAAGAAGATGTTAGAAAGTTGCCTGGGAGACAAGAGATAAGATGTACACATCTAGGGAAAATTGCCTTTTCAGCAGTATTCATTATGGCTGTTTTGGCCAGCCAAAACATTGTTTAGATCTCCTGCTTTTGTTGCTCCTGCAGCTTTTCTCGTTGCTATAAGATGACAAGCTTATTCTTCCTGAGACCTTCAAGAATAAATTATCTACAGAAGTAGAGAATATTCCAGTGCAAAATGGAGAGAAAGTCATTTCTGTTTAATTTGTTTTCTTCAGTCAGAGCAGTTCTGCAACATATAAGCACCCACTTGTCATTAACATTAGAACCTCGTTATAGCAAACTGATTATTCCAATTGCAGCCATTGCCACTGGCCCATACATGGCTTTGGTGGTTCAAAGGAATTGCAAGGGAATTTCAAGCTGCTTGTTCAGCCCACAATGTTGTGAAGGACCAGCACAGAACAACAAAAAACACTGCAGCTCTGAAACAAAAAATAATCTGCTTGAGCTGATAGTAAAGTAAAGATTAGTTCATACCTTAAGATAGTACAAAAATCACTGGAAAGAAGCAACAGGCAGGAGGGGAGCCCAGGAGATACCATCCTGCCATGTGCAGAGCACACATCTGGGCACACACAATTGTAATGCTGCTCTCAGCATGAAAGCTGTCACAGATCAGGACCAACAAAATTTATCAAGATATATCTAAATGGAGGACTGAAACAACTTTCCCTTTACTGTGGTCCAAGCTGGTGAAAAACAGGACACTCCAGTCTAGCCAGAATGATTCTGTGCTTAGACTTTCACTGGCATTTGGCCAGGCAGAGCCAAACTTCTGTTGCTTCTAAATACATCCTTCCTAATAAGCTGGCTCTGCCTTTAAATGCCAGTCAGCGCAGCATAGAACCCAGTCGAGCTATGAGTGTTCAGTATCCTGATGAAGGCTTCAAAATGCATTCAGTATCACACTTGGAAGATAAGCAATAATTACCATTGTTGGGACAGAGAGAAGTCTTTCTAACTGCTAATGTACTGAAGTATTGACGTATTTACAATTCTGTTTTGGCAGTTACCCTGGATTGCTGACATTCCTCTCCATTTTCCATTGTACCTCTGATGTAGTCAAGGTAGTTTTTCTTGTTATAAACCAACATAGCTGTGCTCACTGTGGGGAGAAAGAATTTTTTTCTCAAAGACAGCTGTATAAAAACAATCTTCCCAGTCCCTTGCATAGCCCATGAACAGAATGCCACACTCTTGTAACTAGGTGCAGCTGCATGGGCACAAGACAAATCTTGTTCTCCTGCTGCATTTCCTGAGCAGGTGAGTTCATCGCAATGTCCTCCAATACTCTTAAAGACAGTGTCACAAATGTATCTGACTGAAGAAAATAGTGCCCAAAGTACAGTAAAGCAAGCCAAGGGAACATGCAGGAGGGTGAACATGTTGAGATTAAAGTTGTCTCTGCAGCCTCAGAGCAGGAGCTCTCAGAGATGTCCATGCAGCTGCCCTCCAGGCAGCCTCTTGCCTGGTCAGAGCAACATGTGGTGAAGCAATGCCATGACACAGGCACTCAATGGCATTGAGTCATGTGTTCATCAAATGAACTCTGCCTTTTCCTTAATTTGACTGTCAGGTCTTGCCTGTACAAGATATGGATTATTTAAGAACACCCTTGTTGCAGTTCTTTAGGTTAAAACAGCTGGATAGAAATAGGGTCCGCTGTATGGTAGCACACCGATTTCCTACAAACACTTTATCAAGTTTGAGGTGGTTTAGAGTGAGCCAGATGTGACTAAAAATCTTACTCAGATGTGTTTTTATAAACATATAGAGACTTCTGCTTGGTACTGTGTCTGTTTGGCTCAGTTTTGTGCCCTACTCCACTAAGACAGTCCCAAAAGGAGTACAGCACAACCTTAAGGCTTCCAGATGTTTTTCAGATTGGCCACCAGTGGCTTCTGCACTCTGTCTGCATGTAAAAATCTCATTCTGGACCCAGGAAACAATAAAATCATTCTTTTCCCTACCTTCTCATCTTCCCTCTGTAGGCAGCAGTGCCAGAAGTGTTCCTAGGGCAGAACCCAGGTTTCTGTCTGAGAGTTCTCTGTCTGAGGGTCTGTCACCCCAAGCATGGTCCCTCTTCCAGTGCCACTGTCTGTCTCCACTGGTGGTCCACAGGCAGTCATATGCTGATACCAGGGTGGCCACTGGGATGCTTGCAGGGTCAGGATGCCTTGTCAGCTTAGGAAAAAGTTATGCTAAGTCTTTGGAACTTGTGCAAACTTTCCTTTGGTACCATAAGTTATTTTCCATTTTTGGAGAGAAGCTCACTCCATGGACCTACACAGATGTAAAGTGGAAATCTACTCTCCTTAGGGGAGTAACGTATTTATTAATAACGTATTTATTAACACATTTATTCTCTAAGCAGACACTTCCATCTCCTTATTAAGTCCAAAGGAAGAGGTGTAAAATACCTTGTGTTTCTTTCATGTTGCTTAACAGGCTTCAACACTGACTGATTTTCATAAAAACCAGAATGTTCTAGCACTCATACTTATTGCAAAAAGGACATTTGCACCATTTCGGTGAGTATAATAAAGGCCTAGAGTTTGTGCTCTTTATCTTTACCTAAATTATTTTGTGTGTGCAGGAGATATTCTCTCCCATATTTTGTCTTCAGATCTACACAGGAATGTACATTCCTGTAAGTAAATGAACATCAAGTGGCTAAATATTCAGTCATTGTTAGACACTTCAAGGTCTGAAAGATGAAACCAGGAGATAATTACAGGTTACAAGAACAAAAAATGTGATTCCCTGTAATGTAGTAATTAAATAGAAAAAATATATTGATTTGCAGAATATCATTAAGAGAGCTAGTATTCACTAGATTTCCTTCTTTACAAGGTGTTCTGGACTATGCTATTTAGAACAAAATAGGTACTGTAAAAGTGAGTGTTGTACCTGTCATTCAGAAGGTGGAAGAAATGTGAATGCATTGGATTTTGTGCAGAGCAATGACTAAAGCATTTACATTAACTGAAACAGAAGTTCAGTTTTGTTTGCTGTCATAATCACAAACGTTTCAATGGGTTTATGATAATTTTGACCTGAAAAGATTCTGCTTCATTATTCTAACTGCAGACAGTGATCATCTGAGTTTTCTCTTAATGCCTTATACTTGAGGTTAAAATCTGAAGGAGAAGGCCTGGTTTACCTCTTTGGCCTACTTCTCTCTTACTGTTTCTGCTTTTGATTTTTTTTTTAAGTCTCTTTTATAGAAGCAAAAGGAAGGAAAAAGTGTGGTGGTGACAGACGGAGGCAAGTGAGGTTGCCACAGCCATGGCCAGAGTGAGTGTGCCACAGCTTTTTGAGGCATCCTGGGATTCACTTGGCTTTATAGGTTGAAGACAAACTGAAAGAAAGCATGAACCTGCAGACAATCTAATATTATTTTTTTTTTCCATTTCTCACAATCTTGTGTGAGGGAACAATCTGGTCCATTGAAACAATTATCATTTTATTATCACCTACTCAATTAATGTTTAAATAACATTTCTTCACCAAAACGTAACTCATGAAAGTCAAGGAATGACCACCCACCCATCCGAGTCAGATTCTTTACAGCTGAGACCACTAATGCATAGTAAGAAACACATAAGATGTCACTTCATACTATTAATTCAATACATGGAATGGGAACTAGGTAAACCAAAGAAGCAAAACAACTGAAAAACTGAAAAAGATGTAACAACAATAGAGGTTATAATTTAAGGTTAATATTTTGATTGACTTCTGTCCATATATTTGAGTTTTATATAAGTAGACTTCAGACTGCCTCTGCCTTGGGCAGCTCTTTCTGCTTGAACTTTGTGTTTCCCATCAGTCTCATCCCTTAGTGGATTCCTTTATTCCCTTTCAGAGGGACAAGTTAAGCAATGCTCCGTTGGTTCCTCCTGACTTTTTCCCTACAAATGCAGGGTATATCCACAATGAGCCACGCAGGATTATCTTAGGTAAGGCATGAGCTGCTCCTGGGGTCATCAGGGCAGAAGCTCTGGCCCTGCTGGTCCCTCCAGGCTGGAGATGGCATCCCCACAGACACCTGCATGCACACTCAGGGTATGTGAGTTCTTTACACACATGTGAGATTCACAAACAACAGTCAATGTTCAAACCACTGGATTTTTATATAGTTGACACTGAAATTACGCCTTCTTCTTCTTCATTAAGTTGTTTTAATAAGCCTGCAATGTCAGAAATACTTTGCGACATTAAGCTTAATGAAAGCTCTGTTTAAAAATGAGGAAAGGAAGAGAACTTTCCAGACATTTGTACTGAAAATAGATAATCTTAATATCTCACATTAAAGTAACCTAATTGTTTGTGTGGGGACCTTCATTTAGAGGACTAATTTGCAAGTCACATGGGACCAGTTTGATTTCTTCATGTGGAGAATGGTAAAGCTCTGTTAATTTGAAGCAGCGACAATCACATAATGAATTTACCCATAAGAAAAACAGAGGTCATTGAGCAAGTGTGCCCAGAGCTGTTAGTGCCAGTGAATGACCTCTCATATCTGATTTTACACTGTAATAACCAATGGCACAGCTCTCTGAAATTACATCTTTGTTCAGCAAACTTAAAGAGAAAGGACTCAAAATATTTTTAAGCACAACTTCTGTTTTGATCCCTCAAAAAATATCTGCACCTGACACAGTGTAGGCTTGTAAGTGTCCAGAGAGGAATGTTACCTCTACTGACAAATTGCTTCTTCAGGAAATACATTGAGGAAAGATGGTTATATTTTTTTCCTCTTTATTTCCTAAGGAATAGTGCTATATTTTTCTCCCATGTGCTGTTCCCTGGGAAGTAAATCCTTGCAAATTATTCTGATTCCATCTAATTTCATAAAAAACAACAGAAACAACAACAACAAAACCACAACCAAAATCAAACAAAAAACCCTCAAAACAACAACAACAACCAAAAAAAACCAAAAAATAAAACCCAAAAAAACCCAAAACCAACAACAAAAAAAACCCAACAAGCCCCATTTATTAGGTGCAGTGGTCATCTTGACAGGAGCACTGAGTAAAAGTAGAGCTGCTTCTTGTCACTGCAGCTCCCATTAGTCTCTCAAAATCCTGACATAACAGAAAGACACTGCTTCTCCTAATCTTTGTCATCTACTCTCTGTTTCCAGAACCATTTACAAAAATCAGACTGGAGCTATATGCAGCTAGGCTCCAGCTGGGACAACTGACCACCTTGAATTTCCACCTTGGTTTCTCTTTTCATTTCATCTATTTTAAATCTGATGGTACACAGTCTGCTGACTGGGTGCTACAATTTTAATGTCATATAGGTTAGCTTTTAGAAAAGAGTAATTTTGAAAATTCAGAGTAGTGGCAGCCCCTCCACAGAGGTGGGAAAGAGTGTTCCTCCTTAGAGAAATGTTTTCACACAAATGCTATGAACTATTATGCAATTTAATAATCAGGTGAATTACCAATGTGACAGAGAGGACACACAGAGAATGCATGAACAAGCAGTTTAAATAATTCAGGGCATATCTCCAGGCACTGAAAGGAGTCCTTCCCCTCCTCCACCAGGGGGTCCTTCCCATGGTAGACAGGCCTCCATGGGCTTGTGTAACATGAGCCCACCCCATGGGCAGCAGTCCTTCATGAACTGCTGCACCATGGGTCACTTCAAGGGGGTGCTGTCCTTCAGGAGCAGCCTGCTCCAGAGTGGGTACCTCACAGGGCCACAAGTCCTACCAGAAAACCTGCTCCAGCATGGGCTCACAGCCCTCTTTCAGAAATCCACCTGCTCTTCTGTGGGTCTCCTCCATGGCCTACAAGTCTCTGCATCCCTGTGCTCCTCCATGGGCTGCAGAGGCACAGCTGTTCCACCATGGGCTGCACCAGAGGCTGAAGGGGAATCTCACCTCTGGTGCCTGGATCACCTCCTGCCCCTCTTTCTCCACTGACCTTTGTGTCTGCAGAGTTGTTCCTCTTACATATTCTCACTCCTCTCTTTTCTGAAAGCAATTACATCTTATTTATAACTCTTTTTTTCTCCTTAAATATGTTATCACAGAGGCATTACTATCATTCCTGATGGGATAGGCCTTGGTCAGAAGCAGGTTCATCACAGAGCCAGCTGGCATTGGCTGTGCTGGATGTGGGGGAACTTCTGGCAGATCCTCACAGATGCCACCACTGTACTCATACTACCAAAACCTGGCCAGGCAAATCCAATACAGGCTGTATGCCCATTGATTTACCAAAGAGAGAAATAGATTTAGGAAGGATTTCCTCTGGGTCCTGTTTTTACAAACAGATGCACTGGACCCTTTCAACCTTCTTACTATGAGTGTGTTTATTGTCTCCTGTTGTGGTGGCTGTTTGGCCACCACAGGCCTGGACCATATTACACTCTGGCTCTGTCCTGTGGGGTGAAATGTAGGTCCAAATATCAGAAGACTGCCTGACATTTTAAGTCTATACTTCTAACCCTAAGTAGTAACTGTAGATCATCATTCCCTGTGCACTCATATGCACATTCCTGTCCAAGAGGAAAGCTATGAAAGAAGAAGGCAAATCTCTGGAAATCTATGAAAGAGGAAGATCTACGTGTCTATACACAGGATAAGGGCTGTTGTTTGTTTTTTTTAAATATGGGTCTAAGAATGGTGTGGTAAAAGATGACATGAACACAGGGAAGGGCCTCTACTCCCATCAGCATTTTCTGACATATCATTAAGGTTTTCTTCTCTGAGAGAACACTACACAGATAGTGACAACAACAGAAATGGAAAAAGAGAAAAAATATATCCTTTTAACTTCCTCTTAGTAAAAAATACATTACAGGCCCATCAATGGCCTTAGCCTTCTCACTGTGGTCTCAGTTTTGGGATATCTTGAAAGTGCTCCTTTCATGTGTATTACAGACTGTATCAGAGGTCTGGTAAAATGAGGCTTCAGTAAGATATACCATCCACATAAAAATGACAGATTTCAGTCACAAGATACTATCAGTAGCTTGGGAGATAGTGAAATGAAAACTCTTCAGAAAGCAGACTGCACAGAGCAGTTCTGCTGAAAGATGACAGTGCCACAGGACCTCACACATCTGATTCCCTGCCAGTGAAGGCAGATGGGGCTGTGTGGTGTGCTGTAGGCACTAGGCTGCTCCCCTTGAGTGATCAAATACACGGGCTGAAACAATCACTGAGACAGAAAATTGTACAACGCTGCTGCTCCTATCCACACACCTTCTACTGAGCATCTTATGAAAAAGTGATAGAGGCGAAACAGAAATACAGAAATTAAAGCAGTGGTGCAGACTTCTTTTGCAAAGTGTTTTCAGACCAGGGGATTAAAATCAAATGTGAATCATATTATTATTAACAATACTATTTGGCAAACAAATGTATTACAACATTTTAAACAATAAAATTTAGAGTGTTTGCAACTATTAAACAGAAAAAACTCTCCCAAGAGACATGTACAGAGCTGTCCCTTTCTTACAGGAGATGTAACACTGGGAAATGCTTCAGAAGTTTGCTTAAAACATGATTAACTCTGTTGTTTTTCACATTTTCTCCTCACATATTAAAATCATCTTTGAAAGTAAGTGACGTGATGGCTGTACCAGCTGGAGAATGGCACAAACAAAGTGTACTGGAACAGGAGTGACAGACTGTGGGGCAGCTCTAATTAATAAATGGCTTGCCTTGCCAGGCACAAAGCAGTTGGGTATTGACCCGGTGAAGAAATGGAGCTTCTGAATGAGTAACACAGTACTATATAAAGCAGTGTATGCATGTTTTGAGAAAGTACCTGGCAGGGGGTTGTATGAAAAAGAGAATAGTGTTGGGGTTTTGTTTCTTTGTTTACTGCTTCTTCCTTTTATGCTTTGCTGTGCACTTTTCAGTCCGAGACTGGAAGGGTGGCCAACAGGGAGCTATTCTTCTGTGCCAGCAAAGGGCTCCACCACAGCCCTCATTCCTCTGGTGCCTCCACTCTCTGCAAAGACCACTACAGAGCACTGACAAAGTAAAAAATTCTTGCAGCATGTTGCAGTCATTTCCTGGTGTAATATATGTTCTTCAGAGTATGATTTGTCATTAAATATATTTATTTTTGATGACTCTCTGCAGGTCTCTGTTAAAGTGAACTGACAGCTGTTGACATATATTTTATCCCATTCTTTGGGTGTTTATTCCTTTCTATGCCTGTGGAAACCTGCAGGAAGTCGTTATGTAAGGTGATACTTATCAAGTGCATTTTCTGTCTCTTCCACCCACACTTCTATATTTGCTGTTGAAATCTCTCTGGGCATCACAAAGCTGAACAAACTCTCATTGTCGCCCTATGAGCCTTTTAAGATCCATATGGGTCTTTAAGCCAAATCTTTAACTTTGCCTTGCTGTGCTTGCAAAGTCTTCTGGTAAGGCTGTGTTTGCCTTGGGTTTCTCCTAAAGTTGTACCCACACCTCTCAAATAGAACAGTGGCTTGGCAACACTCCTTTCTTTCCATGTCTCTCAGTCTAGGCTGGTTTGGAGGTTGCTTGTTCTGGGAGACACAGCAGTGACTATAAATTGATGTAAACACTGGAGAGAGATTTTTAATACAAAATGTGTTGTTCAGACAGGGAACAGACAAAATAATAATAATAATAATAATAATAATAATAATAATAATAATAGTCATCTTCATCATCATCATCATCTGTAAATTGAACTTGCTCTCTTCTTATTCATAATTAAATATTCTTTGGAGTTTGATCACTCATTTTCCTGATCCTGTTGCTTTGAGCTTTCTCAGTATTTATCTATGGCTTAGAATTGTTTTGCCCTTTGTCCCACCTATAGCCAGGTTACTCTGTCAGATACAGCAACTCATTAATCAGCTTCATTGCATGTGGAAAAGGACTGCTTTTCTTTCAAATACAATTGAATTTTTTGGGGAGAAAGAAGTACTTGCTTCCTTAATTTCTCATTTCATGCCTGTACCAGATGACCTGGTAAAGTTGGTTTTTACCATGACACAAACCTGTCTCATAACCAGACCAAAAGTAATTTAGAGTGAACAGCATATTTTCCTATCTTGGAGTTTCTTCATGCATCACACCATTTTTATTTTTTATTATTTTTTTTTCAGGCCCAGTAGTGATTTATTTCAAATTGAACTTTTGAGTTACATATGAAATTTATAATCATAAAATAATAAAAGATCCTTTAAACAAATTTTAATAGAAAACAAATAACTAAACAAACCTGAGGAAACTATCTTTTAAATAAACTTAATATAGGTCTACAAAACACTCTTTCCTAACACTATGTTAAGGTCAAAAGTTAAATAGCCAATTCTATTGCCTCTTCTCACACAAGTGGAATTGCTTGAGCAATGAAATTCAAATCAAGATCATGGTTTTAGAGATGGCACTTGTCTCATTATCTGCTGTCATTTGCAGCCTATGCACACATGTATGAGCTATTGGTCACTCCTAAGTATTTCTAGAGAGCAATTTTCTTATCCATTGCACATACCTACCTGTGTATCATCCTCTGTAAGTGCCTCCATTCCTACCTTGAATGTAGTGACTCCAGGTGAGTGTCTCAGGAGCCTCACCTCACATCTCTATTGCTGTGCTTTGTAATTTCAAGGTCGTGCAGATAAAATTATCTGGGATTATATATCTGGGTGATTACACTGGAATCATTATCAAGGACACTTTTGCTTCCACAACTGTAGCAATGGAATTACACTCCTGCTGTAAAATTTGGATCTGTTAAATGAGATAGTGGCTTTCCACCTTCAAGATGTTACCAGTTTCCACATCCTGCTTTCTGTGTGCACAAATAAAAAAGGATTTTATCATCTTTCCCCCAAAACTCATCTCAGATTTCAACAGCTCTGCTGTGTTTTTTCCAGTTCATGCACCAGCACCTCTGAAAGTTCTTAGGCAGAAAATGGGATTACAAATGGAATCCTCAAAAACAATGGCAAGAAAAGTTACACAGGTATAATAAGATCTGTTTTAATTTACAAAGTATGCATAAAATGACAAGCACATTAGTCAGAATAGGTCATATCAATTCAGAAGAACAAGAAAATAAAAAAAGAAAAAAGGAAATATAATAAGAATTAAAAATAAATAAGAATATAAAAATAAAACCTAGTGATGGAAAAAATATAATGTCCAAGACTTATAGTTTTGCTTACAATTCTAGTTTTAAACACAAATATTTAGAAGCTATTTCCATATATATTTTTTCTTGTAAGAAATATAGAAATATTTTTTTTTCTCAGATTTCTTACAAAAGAACTGCACTGACCTGAGATCTGTCAAGGACATACCCATTACTGAGCCTTCTAGGCATGTGTTGAACACTCTATTAGTGCCAGGAAATGGCATAAATCTTACAATTAGGGTAGAGTCAATGCAGAAGATATTAACTTAATACCTAATTTTAGCTCAAAAAAAGCCATTTGGAAAAGCTTTTATCCACTAGGTAAAATGTGCCAGACATTGAGAACAAAGCAACAATGTAACACTTTTGCAAATTTCTCATAATAAGTTTATAATTGTCATTCCAAAGAGCCACATTGTTGTCAGGGAGTCTGTTCTTGTGCCCTGATTCCCAAGGGTCCTGGCTTTAGAATTGTTATGCAGAGAACACTGCTGAGGAGAATCACTGTTAGCAAACTGGCATAGCGATTTCTATTACTGTAAGGATTTAAGGGGCACAGTTGTTTGTCTCAGTCTTAAGGCCACAGAAGGACTTTGCCAGGAGATAAGCGCAGAATGGAGCAACAGCACATTGCTAACCCAAGGACTGGTGGAGGTGGAATTTTGTTTTGGAGACAAAATTCCCACTGTGGAAAACAGTGCAAAGAAGCAACTACTTATATGCATATCACTGGTCAAACAAAGATTACCCCTAGTTATGGGGCAGATGGCATGTGTGACTTCCAATGACGACCAAAGCCCCCTGAATATGTCTCTTTGGATACATGGAACTTGGACTGTAAGAAAAGCCACCACTGTGGGAACTTGAGGTAAGAATAGGTGGTCCTATTGTCCAGGTGTTGTCTCAGACCTTGGGGGAGGTTAACAAAGCTTGGGGAGAAGAATCTATCACTGATAATGGACACAAAGAATGAGGAATTTATATACTACAAGGAAAGCCAACTCTGAAACTGTGCTGAAGTCAGCTCCAATGGGTAATAGGTCATTCTGGCAGGAGGAGATTGTGCTGATGGACTCAAAGCCCATCAATCCAAGAAACCCACAGAATCAAGAGAAAGATTGAACATACAGACTAATGAGCATTAGAAGTAAAGGAATCATTTAACTGTGCATCCAATATGCCTTAGTTCCTATATTAGCTAAGATGTATAAATAGTGTAAAGTTTTGAACAACAGTGCAACCCGCCATGACTGAGAAGCCCAGTGTAAAGAAGGAGCAAGGGGATGCCCCTGGATCCATGTGTAGTGACCATCTTCTTCTTGTTTCCTCTCTCCACCTCTCCTCTCTTGTCTATTTCTTCTCAGTTTCTTTCTGTGTCTCTACCTCACATTCATTGTTAAATAAAATCTGTATTATTGACTTTGCGTATGATCCTGCTTGAACCTTAATTCCAACATAGGCATCTTTCACTAATCAGATCTTAACAATTACACAAATAATTTGGTGTGTATTTCCACCACAAACCTTGTGGTAGATTTGTGATCAGTCAGTAGGTCTTATCCCCTGCCAGGCTAGATCTGCTAGGAGAGCCTTGCATCCAGCAGAAGTATTGTGATATAATAGGAACCAATTTCTGGAGCATCAGTTGGTGCTGGACATCCAAACTACATGCTCTTTCCTTTGGATTAACTCTAATAAGGACCAGTTTGGTCCTGGTGTCTTGGATACTGACTGAAGAGTGCTTTGGGGTCCTGTTTTGATTTAGTTTCACCTGAGAATCAGAGCCTAAGTACTTTGAATAGTTTCTGGACAAGAACCAAGGTGCAATAGGCAGGGGAGTTATAAGATTGGCTTATAACCAGTTCCAGCCTGAATGGAAACACTAATGCAGGTGCACCCAGTAAGCACTATATATTAGTGCTGACAGCTCCCCAAGCTCCTTCAACAATAAATTGAGTAAATGGAAGTTAGAAGTGCTTTGAGCATTAATTAATTAAATAATGAGTACCAGTAGCAGTGCCTCCTCTATTAGAGCTGTGACTCCAAGGAGAGCACCGAACTGGCATTGAGACATCCAGGAGTAACCACAGAGTTAAAAACAGGTCAGCATTTGGCAGTTTTGCTGTTTCAATTTTGGTCACATTATCATGGTTGCTAAGAAAGGATTTTTCAAGCCATGTGCTGCATGAACGAGCATTGCACATCCCAATTTCTCTTGGGCTCACAGGAGGAGCCCTTGCACTGTGTTCCAGAGATTTCCAGGCAGGACTGGCTTCCAGGCTGGACCAGTTCCCAGCACAGTCAAGCCCACCTTTGGCCAGTCTGTATGTATTCAGATCTTATGCTCAAATATGGAGCAGGTGAGGGAGATGAGGATCCCTTACTTTCTTTTCCTTATGCACTCAGAAGGTCCCCAGTGACTGATCCAGGACCTAGAACTATTGTAAATCTACTCATGAGAAAAAACAGCTGTTCATTGAAACACAAATCCCCACCAGGATCAATATCCTGGTTTACGTTTCCTTGATAAAACTGAAAATAAGATTTGCATTAAGCTTACTTAATATTATTTAGATAATCATAATGCACATTAATGTATACTAAGAGGCTTTGCATACAGTTTTTTGTTCTATATAATGATTTTTCTCCTACTGAGAGAAGGAAATTTCAGTTTTCTGAACTGAGATCCTATTGAATTTCCTGTTGATCCATGAAAAATTTAGAATTTCAACTTTTACTTAAATTTAGAAAGGAAACACAGTTCCGAACCGATTTCCCATGTGAACAAAATTCCCTTCTCCGTCCATCTCTAGGCCATAATTCTTTGCTCTTTGCTTCCTTACCAATAATGCTTTATTATGTCTGGCTCTGGTGAGAGATTACAGAGTGTGCTGAAACCTTCCTCTGTGTTTAATCTGTATCTCACCTCTATTTCTTTATCTGTACTCTGTATGAATGTAGGTTCATCCTGAAGCCTTTGAAGGTAACAGAAAGAGATCAGGAGGAGCAGAGCTAAGGTCTAAGGCTTACAGCACTCCAAATGATAGCCCGTGAACTGATTGATTCATCCTCAAACTTTGTCTTCAAGGACACTCCATTTAGAGTTAACTTTCCTCCTGTGTGCTATCAGTGGCTGGATCACGGCCATAGGTTTCTACCAGTGCTTTGAGCAGGGAAATGTCTTCCTGCACTTGTCTGAAAAATGACAATAAAACCCAAGGATGTGGCAATGAAATAATAAATATTCCATTCTAACTAGTATGCAAATTTGTATACTTTCTTTTGCAAATTCAGTGCACATTTGCTAATGCATTATATGTAGCCAAGTTCAAGACTTTAGAACATGCTTTTGAGAAATGTCTGCTAATAGATCTCAGTAAAATTTACTCACAGAAACATAAATCATAAAGCTGTTTTGTTCCTTAATAAGGAATGTACACGTAGAATGAATTTTAATGCATTGCTTTTACACCTTTGAGTTCTGTTGTAATATTTTGTAATATTGATCCAATTGGTTTGAGAATGCTGAAAACTAGTGTATTATGGCATGCTTATTTATACCTCCATCTTATATAAGTTCACAGTTTATTTTAAAATTATCAATAAAAATAAATGATCTTTATCTAATTCTTTTGTTTTGGAGTAATGGTTGGATGTGTAATCTATTTTTACCAGGATCATATGCACCTACCAACACTACTCTTTCATTGTCTTTAAAGATTATTTACAGGCAAGCAATTCTGTAGTGATTGAATTATTAGAACAGAAAAAAAAAACCCAACTTTTTCATGCCTGGACTGAAGCCACACAAATTTTCAGATCATGAGTAGGAGAAGAAAGAGGATTTGGGATGTTCAATCAAGCATGCAGATGCAAAGATACATCATGTCCTTTCATTTGGCTTACCCTGCAAAACAACTCTTTCTTAATCTGTCCGTGGTAAAATCTTCATCTAACAGTCCTTCAGCAAATTAGAAAGCATGGTCTTTGAAGGCAATCCTTCCTTTAATAGTGGAGGCTAAGAAGTCTGCCAGAAGGGACACTAAATGTTGCTGTAGCTATCCCATGTAAGAAAATGTTGTTATCTATAAATGTATTGTTATATGAACAGATTAAAATGCCTACTAGATTTTTCAGCATATTTGAAGACTAAGTTGTTGGTGGCGTTTCTCTCAAGACAAACAGGTATAAAGCATCCTATCTTCATTAGCAGTTTAATGTTCCAGAATCTAAGCCTAAAACAATATTTAAAATTACATAAATCATGAAATTATCTCCCTCCAATTAATTTTATAAATGCCAGAATTCAAATAGTGTTAGCTGATCTGCTGGAGACTGGAAAGCTCCAGCAGAAACAGGAAGTTGGAAATGTTCACTGTGTTACTCAGTGGAGCTGGAAATGAGAAAGTGATTAAGAGTGATGAAGAATGTGAATGTTTGCATTCAATTCTGCTGCTTTTGACCACTGTGGCACTTCATACTCCTGAGATCTTACTCTTTGTAGTAAGTCCCACTCAGTTTAGGAGGTACAGCAGTAACAAGCACTGAAACATTTTTTTGTTCAACAGGACAGTTGTTCTAGATTATTTTTGTTACTAAAAATTACTGGTTTTTAGCCTGAGAAACCTCTGCTTACTGAGAATCTAGATTTTCATGCTCTGAATTGCCCTCTGGATGAAGCTCTTTTTCTCCCTCAGATGTGCTGGCCAGGGAGATAAGATTTGCAAATTTGAAGTAGTCTTTTAATTGAGCTCATAAGAAGCTTCGCTTTCTAATTACTTTTCCCTGGTTTTGTTCAGCATAGGATGTCTTCTGGGACACATTCTTAGTTTCTACTTCAGCCTTATGACATAAGCAGTGGACTTCAAATAGGATCTGCACTGCTAGAAGTACCTCATGCAGCTGTTTCCTGATAATATCTATGCACTTGACTGTCTCTAGGCAGTATTGTCTAAGAGAAAGTGTGAGTAGAGATGAGAAAATAATATTTTATAGGTGATCCAGGAAATTATGCTCTTAATTTCCAAAGTAATTAGCTCTGTCTTACTCTGCTTTCATGTTTTTTATATGAATATTCCAAAACCCAGGAAATCAGACTGAAAATAAATAGAAAAATATGAAAGAAATTTACTGTCATATTTCAACTAAGGCTCTAGACCTTTCTAGAACTCTAGAAATCCAAGTCCACGAGCTGTATTTAATTATGAACATAAAGGTGTGGCATGATCAATGGAAACAAACAGCTTATTTCAAAGCAAATAGTCTTTGGGGCAAAGTTCATCTCACTTGTCTGTGACCACTGAAAAGGCAGATTTATAAATCACATCAAAAGGGCCCTCTTTAGTTGCACTGGTCAGTATGGAGAAGTAACAGCTCTAGAGGGCAACTCCTCCCCAGTGCTGTAGACATCTGTATGAGAAGATGATGATTTTTCTAGACACAGGCTGCAGTGTCTAGGTCACATTCAGAAGTTTCAGAAACCTAAGTGAAGTTGTGACCAGTGGATAAATTCCAGCAGTGCACACCCACAAGTCCTGAAAGCTGTAATCTGCTAATGATGAAAGACAGCAAGCAACAGCTCCAGCAGATCTGACATCATCCACAGATAATGGAAAGCACATTACAAGAGGTAGAAGATTATGATAAAATTATAAAGTAAGGCACTCTAGATCCTGAGCAATGGGAATAGCATTACAAATTGTTTAAATAATACCCTTTTTTCACATGACCCTCAGGGAGGGTGAAGATACTCATTCTACAAAGAAGGTACATTCCTATCTTAAAGTGCAGAAACACAGGTAGGGTGTAGCTGATGAAGATAAGACTGCAAAAATGCTCACTATCACTCAAAATCTCATTTTTCACTGCTTGTTTCAGATCATAACCTTGGTGGGAACTATCAACTTGGTTGGATTGTAAATAGAATGGTATTAGTACTGGGGCAACGTGAAGGCAAAGTACTTTTAAAGATGTTTCTTTGGGAACATTTCCTATTTCTAAATGTAGATTTGCATTTACATTAGATTTACATTTACATTACAATGGTAGATTTGTGTTTCATTTTATATTTTTTAACGTTTACTTGATTAGGTGCTTTTTTCTAAGAATGTTTGATCTGTAAACAATGAAGTACATGGCAACGTTCCCATAAGTCATTCATTCATTGAAGATATCCTTGCCCATGCATTAATTGTTTCAGCATGAATCTTCAACAGACTTTCATCTACTTTTCCACTTAAATGTTCTTATTTGTGGCATAATTACCCATTCATACATGGAATTTTCCAAGAGATCATTCATTCTGTCAAAATAAATTTGATGAAAATGTTATCAAAACTAAAAGTTTCATGAAGAATAGAATATAACGGAATAGAGAACAAGTCTTATGAGAAGGGATTGAGGGAGCTGGAGCTGATTAGCCTGAAGGAAAGAAGGTTCAGGGGGGACCACATTGCTCTCTGCAGATACCTGAAAGAAGGTTGAAACAAGGTCAGGGAGGTTTTTCTCCAGGTAATAAGTTCCAGGGTGGGAAGAAATGGCTTTAAGTTGTACCAGGGGAGATTTAGATTGGACATTAGAAAAAAATGATGAAATGACCACTGAAATGGTGGTCAGGCACTGGAAAAGGATTCCCAGGGGAGTCATGGAGTCACCATCCTTGGAAGGGTACAAGAAACAGGTGGATGTGGCATTTCAGGACACCATTTAGTAGAGAACATGGTGTTATGGAGTAAAGGGTCAAAAGCAATGATCTTAGAGTTCTTTCCCAACTTTAACAATTCTATGATTCTATTAATTTTTCTGATTTTATTTATAAATATCACATTGACTTCCTCCTCACCTACCAAAAAAAAATAAGAAATTAATGTTTCTCATGTGCAGAACAGAAACTTTTGCAGAGGCACAGATCTAATCACAAAGTAGCAAATAGTCCCTGAGCTGGCCTTAATGTGAAACCAGTGTGGTGGGACAGGACACATGCAGATCTGGACTCCTCATATAAAAAGTGGATGTCCTAAGGTCCTGTGTTTTCAGGAATGCTAAGCAGGTTACAGCCTGCTCTTCTATGCTTTTCTAGTCACCCTTTCCTCTTTACTTTCAGTGGTGCTGGGGATGCTTCAAATAAAATACAGATTTGTTTACTTTAGGTAAGTGGTCACCTTTCGTGTATTTCAGATGTCCTCCCTAGGAAATACTTATTCTTTCCCACGCTACAAAGGATTATCCTAGACTGGATTCAGAACCTGGAAATAACACACATGCACAGTTAAAAACATATTGCTGGCTGGGGCTTGTGTTGCCCTTGATATGTGCAGACAATGAGCAGAAAGACTGAAAAACTCCTCACAACTTTTCTCCCTGTTACTGTAGTAAATAAAAATAACAAATCATTTGTCAAATATAAAGCCAAGGGATTGTTTTTCTTACATTTTTTCATTCAATGCAGTTGTTATTCTTTTAGCAAAAAGTATGAAACCATTCAAGATCTAAGCCCATAGCCTTTATATCTCGTACCACCAGGTGTGACAGTGATTGGTAACAGACGGTAACAGATGTTTCATATGACAGGCTAAAAATAAAGTCCACAAAATGGATGTTTTATTTGCTCAGAGGCAAAATCCTTTCCCAATTCCTACTGGCTGGTATTTGTTGATGCCCAAAGCATAAAAGTAACATCCTTCTTTAGGTTTTTGGTTTGGTTTTCAGTATGCTTGAGCATTCTGCTTTTTTTCCCTATCAAAGATACACAGAGTGTCTCAATCTATGTATCATTCTCTTTGCTTGTGTGAGTTTTTTCATTAGTTTGAAAGATAAAAATGCGTACTTATAAAAGTGTATGCAATACTTTAGCTATCAGAATCTTATTCTAAAGGCAGGATGCATGCAACTGTCACAACCTTTCATGTCTGGAAACTGGGAGCCATAAAACATGACAATCTGCTGCAGGGATATACTAAGTGTAATAGATAAAAGGTACTTCAGACTAGTTGTTTATAGGACACTCCTCTCTGAATATACAGGTCTGGACTTTCTTCTCCTATTTTCCTCCCTTTCTGAACAGTATGTACCCAAGTGGATGCCTGGAGAAATCCCTGGGGCTGTATGGAGGGTCAGGCTTGAAGCCACCTCTGTTGTTTGGTCAGAAGCTCTGAACAGAATGGTAATCCTCTCCTATACACAGATCAGTGGCCAGTGTCACCCTCTTTGGACAATTATATATTCATCTATTTCACCAGATGTTAAGTCTTTTCAATTCAGTCAGGATTATGTGACCTCACCAAGTTCAAGCCCCAGACAAAACCCAGCATTAATTATTGCCCACTTTCAGCCTGCTGTAGCTGTCCTGGGGTACTGCCTCTGACAGGATCACTGACATGGAGGATATCCTCACTGCCCAGTCCTCTCTCCTGTCAGCAAACCAATTTGGATACATAGCAAATACAACAATGAACAATCTAGTTAAATCTGTCCACAGGGTGCTATGAATGGATGTGGGGGTTTAGGTAAGTCCTTGCCTTTTGCCCAGGCCTCTGACAGCAGGCAGTAGCTTTATTGATGCAGCCAGCATCCCAAAACCCACTCTCATTTGCAAGTTCTTTAATAATGGCTCATTCACTCTATTATAGAACGAATTATGTATTCAATAGACATAAAACTAACAGAAATAAGACTTAAAAGCAAATTAATACTACACAGGAATAAGGACAAAAAGAGACTCCTAGTAGATCCATGCATTGTGAGGTTAAAGGTATCTAATAATATTACAGCTAGCCAAGAAATAATTTAGTATTAATTGAATACTTAGTATTCTATGTATCTTACCATCCAGTTGGTGGAGCACACATCTAATTCCTCTCCCTCAATCCCCAGGGAAGTAACCCCAGATCCTGCATCCAGGCTCCAGGGAGAGGTTTCCCACACTTTCAGAGTGTGTGTGTGTAGAAGGCTTCTGTCTCTGTGATAACTCGTGTGTCTTTTATAGTTAGTAAAACAATGTCTCTTCGTCAGGAATATTTCCTTTATCTCTTCCCATATCTGTTGTCCAGCCTAAGATGCTGATTCCTAGCTGAGATTTGAGCCCTTTTGGAGCCAGAGACAACCCCTTGCGGGACCTTTCAGCCTGGGTTATCTCTTCATGCACCACCTGTCTGTGATAGAGGTGGGGGGGGGGAGACCTCCTGACACACAGGGACAGGCAGAAAATGAAAGGGTCTATTAGTTTTAATATTTTTCAGAAAAACAGGTGCAACAATCATGAGTGATATAGCCTATACAGCAGTAACACACATTGCAATGTTTACTGATGCACTGTGAAATTTCAGAGTAACTCTTTTTCCATTAAAAAGCTTAAGACCTTCATTGCGAGCAATGAAAAATGTGTGCTAATTTTACAAATGTTTCCTGTCATCACTGCAAGACAGGTTTTACATAGTTTTCATTGAAGCAACAGAGCAGAAATATAATTTTAAATTTCATAGCCATTCATCTCCATTATTTTGTTAATATGCTGTGCCATTGCCACATCTCCAATCAACCAAAAAATATTCTGAATAGTTATAAGAGGATCAGCACCTTCCAAAATAATTGTTTGATCAGGTATGAAGTGTCTCTTTCATATAGAGTCTTTACATTAATGATTTGGTTTAATTAGGCTGGTTAAAAGTCAGAAAGAAGAAATTTGTTCTCAGCATAATAAACTGCTAATTACTAACTGCAAGGAAAAGGTAATTGATAAAGAGGACTTTGCTATTAAAGCAATAATAAATGTATGCTTCCATTCCCCTCACAGTTCCTGCATTTGTTACAAACAATTGCAAAACTCTTTTCAAGGCTTACTGGTCTCTCTTTCTCTACCCTGCTCTGAGATAAAGAAACAGCTTTAATGCCTACAGTGCCATTTCCATTTTTATAGAGGGCATAGAGGTATTTTAAGGAATAGTGCCAAGACACCGAAGGTAGACTTAGAATTTCTATTTTCCTGATTTTTTTTTATTCAGAAACCAAGTAAGAGACACTCCAAAAATTCCTGTAGGAATGTTATTTGCAAGCATTACTTGGGAAGCTCTTTTCCTTTCAAAATACTGAGGTTTGGGTCTAGAGAATGTCAAAGTAATCATAATTGCAATAGTGAGTAACAGTGTAATATGATTTTAAAACAAAGTTTACAGCTGCCTAATGAATCTTTGATTACTAGTTGTTTTTTCCTCTCCAGTCCAAGCAGTTCCTACTCACACTGCAGTACAGAGCTGTGCTCCATGGCAGTCATCCCTGTACTTGCTGCACAGGCGCATAACCCGTGTTAGTTTGCGTGCCAGCAATGCACTGGCATGGCCTTCCTCTCCCTGTGGGATAATTCAGCCTGGAAGGGGCTTCAGGAGGCATCTGGTGTAGTTGGATCCTAAGCATTCTGCTTTACTACATTTAACTGGGACAGTGGTTTGCAGGTCAGTATCTCAGTTTACCACCTGATTCATATCTGAAATTTTCAGAGGGACAGAGATGGAAAACCCTTCAGTTCCTGATATTGCCATGATTTAAATACAACTTCTTCAGAAGCTAATTCCACCTCTTTGCCTTTATTACATGTGCTATTTTATTTGAGATATAGTTATTCTTCCAGCTGTTGCATTTGTTTTGCTACCATACTAAAAAAAAGCAAAGAAAAAAATTAAAAGAATAGCAGCTAGTTATGTTCTCATTGAACCACAACATCAAGGAAAATCAGGATATAAGCTCCATTAGCAGATTGCAGGCTCTATAGGTTTATCTGCAGCACACAATATTAAAAATACACTCTATTACAAATTGACTGTGCTTTTGCTGTTGAAAGCAGTAACTAGCAGCATCTGTGATGAAATGTGTCTAAAATGAACGAGCACTGATATGTTCTTGCTTTCCAGGTATTTCTATTGACCATAGCCTCCTCATACTGTTTTCCCCAAGATAGTGCATTCTTGCTGGCAGTGAATCATGCCAGGAAGACAGCCTTGCCACCCACTTATTTTCACTTCTTTTGTTCTTCAATCTTAATGTTGAAAACCGTACCTCATTGGAATGACGGTGGCTTTAGAAACATGATAAACAGGTAGACAGGAGCATAATTAAGAAGCATTTAGAGTTTTGTGCAGAATCCACTGGGCAAATAGGCAAATGTTTGATAGATAGTTAGAGGTCTATACACGATATCAACATCAAAGAAGGTAGAAAACAATCTGTTATGTCTAAATTCCAGCAGCTACCTACTCATTTTGCATATTTCAAACCAAAATAAATAGCATGTCTAAAAGTCTCACTGCAGTGGGTTGTAACTCAAATCACCCACCAAAACTTCACTTAATGGTAAAACAAACTTTAAATATTGTGTACCTGCAGTATTCCTCAGTAATCCATGTGTCTTTACCACTGAGATGGCCAGATGATGAGGATGAGCTCCTTTACAGCAGGAGTTTAGCCCTCTGTCTTCAGGTGTCTGTGCAATGACAAACAAGACTTCCTCATTACGTCCCTGTCATAGCTGCTGCTTGACAGAAGTTGTTTACTAAGAACCAGAACCACTTTCAGCCACGAGAGGAAAGCTGGCAACACAAAGAGCTGCTTATGCCTCATCCCATCAGAAGCCACAAAGTTCATCAGGCATCTCTCAATTCCAGCTAAGTGGAAGCTCCTGTCAACTTGTCTTAGCTGATACTAGGACAATTTAATTTAAGTTAAACCTTTTACTTGAAAAGAACTAGAAATAAATTGTTTCAGATATATAGACACACACATGTATGTGTATATGCACATGTGAATATTCACAGGTAAAGATTGTACAGGTTTTTTATGCGCATATGTGAAAACCATCTTTCTCTCTCTAGATAAATATACATTTAAGTGTGAATTTATTTTAATATTTATTTTTTCATATCTCTGTTTAATTTAGTGTAATTATCTTTAAAAGACCAAATCCCATGAAGAGTTGTATTTTAATTCAAAGTTTACTTATATAAAATCCAACTTTAAGGTTAAAATTCAGGTTATGCTTTTCTTACAGGGTATTGAAAACTTGGAGATCTCTTACAGGATCATTCCTATTAGACTCAAGACCTTTCCTGGGACAGCTGCTGGGTGCAATCCATCTGAAGCCATGGTGAATAACATTGGGACAGCATGTCCTGAAAGCTTTTGGAAGGGCACTTTCTTCCAGTCAAACTTCAAGCAGGAAACATGGACCTTTCCTTGGAAAAGGATAACATTTTAAGGGGTTTTAAATACTTTAAAAATATATATGGTGTTTTTGAAGCACTAAAATAACCCTTCCCTCACTCTGAGACTCATTCCAGAGGGTGGTGAATTTTAAGCATTTTGTATTCAGAGCCCAAGCCCTGCTTCTCTCTGGGGCTTTAAAGTATGGTCTTGGTGTGAAAATCTTCTGCTGACCACCACTGTAGTGAGTGAGTGCTGTAATTCTGCTGCAGAAGTGGACACTCCTAAGGATTCTGCTCAAAGAAAACAAAACAGCTGCTGTGGGGGCTGGGGCAGACACCTCAACATTTCAGAGGTGTGCCATGGGGAAAACATCACATTTTGATGACTGTTTAGAACAAGATCATGAAAGGCTCTTGTTTCTTTCTTAGCAGTGGGAGATGCTGGATCATATGGACTTGCCACACAGCCTCTGTGTCTGCTGTCTGGTGACTGATGAACTGCTGAATGTCATTCCTTATCCTCTCACTGCCCAGGCCCACACCCAGCACCATGCCTCTCATCTTCTGAACTCCAAAGTTGTCTCCCCCTGTGTGCCTTGATTGGTTTATGACAGTCACACAGTCACACCAGCCAGTCTGCTCTCCACACAGCCTTCTTCTTCCTTGTGGCTCTGTCCATCTCTTTCTATAAATGTTGTACTTCATTAAAATGGGAGACATTATCTTTTCTGAGAGTTGTTAAGTACAGGTCACTCCATGTACCAAAGAATCATCAGCAAGAAGAATGGGAACAGACATCAGGACCAAGATAAATAAAAACAAAGAGTTGCATGTCAAAAAAATTACCAAGTATGCCAAACATCCATGTCTTTAAGAAGTACAATATCAGATTCCCAAAGGTTATGTTTTCAGTCCAGATCCCACTGAGATTAACAATGAATTCCAATTCACCGAAGCAAAAGTTGATTTAATTTTTGAAGACGGCTATTTTGTTTATGCTTCAGCAGAGGTCCAGGCAATCTTTATTCTAGATAGTTGCTCTCAAGTATATTTTTACAGAGTGAAAAATTATTTTTTTGAAAATGCATAAAATGTTTCAGAAGTTAGCAGCTCAAATACTTCTGATCTGAAAAATTACTATAAAAGTAATATCATAGTATCCCTTCTTCTTCTCCTCTACTTTATTTCTGATATCAGCACAGTTAATGATTAAAAGTATTTCAGAAATTAGGGAGTTTACTACAGACAGTGAAAATATGTCTTCCTGAGGTATGATCAGCAAAAACAAAATGCATTTTTCAAGTTGAGGAGAAATTGTAAGTTCTATTTATTTTTTCATATTAGTGGTTTCTTTCACCTGAGCACAAATAAGTTACCTATTACTTCCTCTCCAGAAGGTTCTACTTATAAGAGTAGTAAAAAAAAAAAAAAAAACCCCACAAAAAACCCCCCCAAAAAAACCAACTAAAAACACCAACAAAAATACAGAACTAGTCTATGAAAAAAAGACAAACATGCATTTTTTTTTTTTGGACTATCAGTTGCTTTTTGCATATCTCTTGCCTTCTGTAGAAATGAGCATAATTTTTCCAAGGAAAAAAAAAAAACCACCCTAAAATGTTCATCAATAGATGAAATTGGTTTAGTTCCCTTTTCTATATTTGACTTCATTTTTCGTAAATGGAAGAAAATCAATTCACATCACATCAAGGGCACAGTGTTTGGTGCATATCATTCCTCCAACAACATTTTCACAATAAAGAATGGAGACTCAGATGTTCCTGAATGGGAGTGGAACAATAGGAACCAGAAATTTTATTTAATGTACTGCTCAATGATAATTACAGACAACTATACTCTTCTCCCTTCTTCCAGATTCAACAGACAGCTGCTGTCATAAAAGTTATTGACTGTGTAAAGACCATATTGTGGCCAGGTATAGATTACTTCAGTTCAGAAATGCAGTGACTTGAACTGTTTCAGATGCAATTAACCTTCCCATTCCTATTATAAAAAGCAAGAATATTTATAAAAATGAGTCCCAAGCTTATGCAGCTAGAGGCAATGTAGTTATATAATTTGAAGTGCAATGTAGAGTATATTCCAGTGTTTTGAAAGGCTCAGAGGCCTGAATCAATGTCATAAATCAGAGGAATAAATTCTGGTACAGAAAATAGGTTTCTGCTTAAGTTCAAGTAAAACTCAGCCATTTAAAATGTATGCCTCCATTCTCAAAATGACAAAAAGAAGATAGCTGGAATTTAATTGTCAGTACAGGTCTGATGTGTGGGCTGCAAACCCTCCTGTCTTTATAACACAGTGATATCCTGACAACAGTGGGCACATTTGCTTTTTTAACATGACATATATTATTTTTCTGTAACCAGAGAGACCAAAGTCATCTGATGAAATAGTATTATTCATGGTGATTTTATAGAACAAGTATTTCATGGTATGTACCACAGTGCATTCCAAGCATTATGGATGGTTTTGCTGTTAATGAACAGATTCTCTGTTCGCCAGACAAGTCAGAATTGACATACGATAGAAAATCATGGGAGCCCTTTTATTAGACACAGCTTAATATGTCAGAAATTGTTTCTGTTCCCAAAGAAACCAGTGAATTGCCAAAAGCAATTGTGGATGTTCCAGAGAGCCAATCATCCAGGGAAAATTATGTACAGAACTTACTGGCTGCAAAAGAGTTGTATATTTTTGCTGCCCCCAGTATGATTGAAACCATGGAAAATCGGTTTCACAAGAGCCATGGTGGACTGTACTTTAAACAACAGCAACAACAAAAATCTGCCCTTGTATATTCCACATATTTTAAATTATCAGTTTCCCTTTTACATTTTTCCAGTTCCATTTCTAATGTACTCAAAATAAAATATGAAGAAGGGTTAGGCCAAAAAAACTCTATCCAGCCCTGTGTCCTTCAGCATGTCTGGAAGGACTAGAAATATATCAGCAGTATAAAAAAAAAAATATCAATAATAATTATCTAACAATATTGACATGCTCAGAAATTCTTCCTTATAATGTTCTTCCAGTCTCTGAAAGTCTCAGAGACCTCTTGGGCAGGGATAGAGCCTTTACCTTTGGGAGTTACTAATGCAGTTCTTGCCTCCTTGATTTGGCCAGCTGTCTCTTGACATCACACAAACCTCTAAGTCCAGCATATCCAGTTGTAAAATTAATTGTACAAGAGGTACAAAATAGTCTCTTCTTTTTGTTTTGTTTTGCATTTTTTTGTGTTTTTTTTTGTTGTTGTTGTTGTTGTTGTTGATGTTTTAAATATGCAATTTACTGCTTTCACTAGATCGCCCTTGCACTGAAAAAGACAAGGAAAATCCATTCCCTGTTGACAATGATGTCAGCCGGCATATTACTGTGCTGTGTTCCTCTCCATTTCCCACCTGATGAGATCTTACATCTAGTCATTCCTCATTTATAATGCCATTCCCCTTCTCTGGCCCCTGTCATAGCCTTCAGTGATATTTCCCACTTCTGTTTTCCTGGATGGAGACCTAAGATCTCTATTAAGCGTTCAAGATGCAAACACCCTATAGAGTGTGTTTATACTGAGCCATGACACTGCTGCTGTTTTGCTGCTTCTCCTTTCATCGTACTTCCCAATACATGGTGTGCCTTCTGAAAACTGCTCCCTGCTGACCCAGTGGCTGTGAAACTCTCCCAGCAGCCCCAGACCTCTGGCCTGGGGGACAGATGCTTACTTAGAGGAGCCAGAGGCTATGGCCATCTTGTTACTTAGGCAAGGATCTAAGGAGTTGCATCATGGAAAACTCAGGATTTAGAACTTGGCTGAAGACTCATGATCAGATCCATGACCAGCCTTTCCATCATATGGTTTTCTCTGGAGGAAGGCATGAACTGTATTTTTGGACAGAACTTGGCCATGTCAGTAAACTGTCCCCATCTTTACTAGCACACTTAGATTGACAGCAGTCCAACCTACATGGCAATGCTGTCCCAGACTTATTGTTGCAGTTTTAAATTTAAATGCTTTGCATTGGAGATGCGTTTTGTGTTCTGTACCCTCATTATACTAGTTGAAGTGCTGTTGAGCACAGTGTGATACTTATTATTTTAATCATATTAAACCCCATGAGGGAACTAAACTGTGTGCAGTTATTGTGGGTTTTTTATCTCTTAGGTTTGGTTTCCCCATCCCCTTTAGGAGGGTGAAAGGTTTTATTGAAGCAGCCTGTGCAGAGAGCACTGGCAGCTAGAAGCATGCTGCTGCTCCCTTGCAGAGCAAGAGTTATGAGCAATCTGGTTGTTTGGGTTTTTTTCTAATTTTAGTTGAGGAAACACGTTTATAGAGTTTATAATCTCCTTGCAGGACTCCTAGACATGCACAAGTACTGTCTTGCAATGTGAGGATCTAATCAAATTCCCTTTAGAAAACATTTAAAGTCTGAAGAACAGACATGCAGTTGAGAGTTGAAATTAAGAAATAAGGTGCACAAATGAAACATATTGGAGCCATGTTATTTCATTGAATCATGTCATTATAGTTTATTATACATTTCAACATCATCATTGCTACTTAATTGGTAGATTATCATTGGTGTGTTCTCTAATAAAAAAAATTAAAAATTAATGGCAGGTTTTGGTCCATTTTGCTTTTGCCATTGAACTTTGACTTGATCAAGAGTGATATGAAAGCATGGGTTTAGCAGAAGGGGACTGAATTTTGCTTTATTACCTTGATACAGCTGGAGATGTGGAGAGCATACCAACTTGAAAGAACTGACTTAAGGGATTCAACGAGGAATCCACAAAAGTAATAATTATTGTCATTGACTGTTGGGGAAAGTGTTAAACAAATACAAAAAAAAAAAAAAAGGAAAATAAAGGAATGAGGTTTGCTGTTGTATATATATTCAAGGATATTTGAATATTTGATATATTGAAGGATATTCAAGGATACTTGAATTTTTTAAATGCCAGATGTTAGGCTCTTTGTTTGGCTCAGAGGATTTGCTTCAGAGCTCTGATGAGGACATCTAAACAGAAGCATGGCAGTGTTCTAAAAAGGTATGTAAATCCATTCATGACCAAGTAGAACTTGTTGCTATTTCCAAAAGAGACAGTCTTTTCCAGGATTTCATATTTCTATCTCTTTTTTTCTTTTTCTTTATATGCCTTTGGCTTTACTTTTTACAAGTTTGGCATGGGCAGGAAGGTACTGAAAGTGCATCCCTGGGGGTGGGACTTTCAGCAGTCAGACCCAGAACTAGCTATGGAAAATGAGTTTGACACCATCAATCACTTGGCACCATTCACCCTCTGATTCAGATTCACTCAACCATTAGATGACACCTGGGAAGAACAAGCAAGAGTTTGGCTCAGCATGTAAGTGTAATATAAATTAAGAACTAATTTGGAAAAAAAATAGAGAAACTATTTTCATTGCAAATCAAAAGATACGTTGGATCAGTGCTTTGATTTCAGTTTCTACAGTAGCTTTAGAGAAAAAAATCAGGTGGAATAAAACCTGATAGTTTTCTTAACAGCTGTAACTATCTGTCTTGACAGTGAATAAAATTACTGTTCATTTAAATCTGGATTTTGGTTGAAATGAATATGAATATGAGCAACCTGGCATGGCAGGAAAACATAATAGTAAATGATCATGGAGAATTTGATGCACTTTCAACAGGAAACCAAAATTACTATTTTACCCTGCTGTTGCCTTAAAATGCCTCTCTTTCCTGTGACAATCCTTTTTCTCTTTCAAAAAGGCTTAAAAGTTATCCATCCAAGGTAGCAGAAGATTTTCCAACAATTTTAAAAACTAGAGCACTTTAATTTCTCCATGACTGTCATTATGAAAATTGGGCACTTATGAAACTGGGGCACCTGGTGACCTTACCAAGGATTTATACTGAAAATAATAATGTTAAAAGCAGAGAGACAATCTATAGGAATCGCATTTTTTATAAAGCTAAAACTACTCCCACGTAAGAAGGAATGGAATTTGGAGAGTGTCTTGGGTTGCAAGGCAAGATGTAACCAAAAGTATGTATCCTATTACCATCTGTGGAAACCAGGTGGGGCAGTGTTCTTTACCTCTTCTACAACCCATCCTCCCTCCAGGGGGATATCTTCCATTGAGTCTCACTGCATGACTGATAAAATTACATCATCCCAGTGTGAGATGCTCCACCCAGGGGGAAGAGCCAAGCATTCCTACCTGGATATAATCTGAGACTTAGAACACCACAGGCAACCTATCTCCACTGGATTCCCAGAGGAATACCTGATCCATCTACACCATCACTGGACCTGCAGAGGACAACTACACCCTTCTACAGGATGCTTCAACAGATGCTTCAAGAGATCCACATCTGTCACTCCAGGAGGACTCCAGCCACCATTTAATCAGACTGCTAACAGCACCTTGACCAACAGGGTGTCAGCTTGTATTCTGACTCTGTCAGTGGTTTTTTTTGGTTGGTTGGAATTTTTTGTACTACTGCATTTTTATTTTACTTTTCAAACCAAGACAGAGAGTCAGTATGTATGCATTTGCATTCAGCCTGTCTGTGTGCACACAACTTGGCTGCATCCATAAACACATGGGCAGAAATCCAACAAGCATTTGCAAATGGCAGTGTGAGAAGACTTCTGAATGAGAAGATCTGAATCTGTGTCACCTGGGACAGCATGACAGCCTCTTTACCATTGGAACCACAATCTCATGACACACCTCAGAAGCAGGGCTGGATCACGGAGCTCTTCTGATGATCCTTCTCACCCCTCACTGTTCAGTCCTTCTCTGCACAGCCTCATGAACTCAAGTCACATCTTAGTGGGGAGTTTCTGAGGACCATCTCAGTGATGTCTGGGCCGACTGGGAACATTCCTGTCTGCAGAACAGGTCCCCAGTGAAGCCAATGAAGTTTCTCATCCCAGCTGCACCAGGAGCTGCACAAGAGGAGCCACAGGGCAGCCCCATCAGAGAGGCTCATGCTGCAGCCACCAGGCTGAAGGACTCCAGCTTGAGGGAACACACTGGTGGCCTGATGGAGCTGGCCCAGAGCAAGGGCATCCTGCTTGACCCAGGCCATGGACAAGGCAGTGGGGCTAAAACCCACCTGAGCTATGCCAGGACATCTGTGGAAATAGGGGCCTAGGGATGCAGGGGAGAATAAAATATATTTCTGAGGAACAGATGCAAAATAACATGTACTAGCCTTTTCTCCAGCTTGTCAAAGAGACAGAGTGAAGGCAAAGGGATCTGAGGGAATCTGCATAAGTAAAGCGTATGCACACCTAATTTATTAGAAATCTGAACTGTTATAGGAGTCCTCAATAAATATACAGTTTGAACTCTGTCTGTAGTGCTGTGCTGTTCATCAGCCAGGCAGGAGATATCACTACTTATTCAACTGCTTGAGTGGAGAGGGCTACTTTGGGGATAAAAAGCTTTTTCACCTTAGAAATATAATGGAAAAGAGTGTGGAAAATTATTCAGTAGCAGAGCAAAGCACACTTGGTAGCTTTGGGGAAGGGGAGATTAATATATTATCCACATATCTGTTGATGTCTTTGCAAATTTCTCTTGTAGGCATAAAGAGCTTACTACTTTTACAACATTATAGACAGATTGTCTGTGGTGTGTTACGCCTGCATGTGCCCCTGATAAACAGCACTGACACCACTCACCTTCCCAGAAAACAATGTGCTTAGTTATTAAAGCAGCTTGGGGTTCCCAGGTTATGCCAGAGGACTGGAGACTAGGGTTGGATTTGAGGCCTCATTTCTGGTTGCCCCCAGTAGGTTTTTGTACTGTCTCCAGGGCAGGACAAACTTGTGGAGATGCATGTGGGAGAGAAGGAGCAGAGCAAGCCTGCCTCTTTGGATGTGTAAGGTAGCTGTAGAGCTCAACACTCATTTTATTACACTTTTAGGACATGCCTGCATAGAAGTGTGAAAGCTGAGCACGGCTGCAGGTGGTCTTGAGTAAAATTCAATCTCCTCTTTATTATGCATCACAGAGTTTTCACACAGTCACTTGAAGTGTCAGTTTGGTTTCCACAATTCCAAGTGCTCCTATGATTTCTTTTAATAGTTCTGCATCACTTAATAATCTGTCTTTATTTATGAATACAATACATTTTCTGTAAGTACTTGATTGTGATCCTCAAATTATTCCTGATATATTTATCCTTTCTTATAAGGCTTTTAAAAATATTTCAGTCTTTACTTTCTGCCATATTTGAAGAACTTTGTATTTCAGCATTTATATCTTTTACAAGGTAAAACCAAAACTTAAATGGGAGGGGAGGGGAAAAAAAGCAATTACTGCTTTCTTGTATATATCACAGTTTGGGGAATCTTAGCAGGGAACTGGAGTGCTCTTGGTGTATGAGCTCCACTTCTGCCTTTGCTCTGTTAGAACATTTGGCACCAACAATGAGACTGGAATCTAGTGTACACAATGTTTATAAAAATTGCCTTTTCAAAGCTGAGTTAGGAAATATGACAGTCCTTACAGGCTGATTATGGAGGGGTTTTATTGCTTGTTTCATTTAAAGACAAAGTACAGAACAAACCAGAGTGGCTTAAACCTGTATGTTTTCAATATCACTGTGGCATGACATTTTTACATAAGCCGCAGTGGCTGTGGTAGGACATTGCAACAGAGAATCAATCATGCACTCTGTGAAAACAAAGCTGTTTCACAACTACTTATTGACTTTTATTCAGTATGGAGTGCTAAGAACAAGTATGTTGCAAGAGTAGTCGTTCTCTGATATTTACCAAAAATAAAATTTCTGCAGTGCTATAACTTATTAACTTCGATTTTGAGACTGTAAGTGTTAATAAGGTCCATTTTATGTCACTGTTTATAGTGTTTGCTGGCAGAGATTAGCACTTGAAGTTAGGAGCAGTGAATACTAATTTAGGAGCTACTTACAGCTGTTTGCACCTTGACTTTGACATGTCCATTTTAGAGGGCAGAAAGAGCCTTTTTCTCCCACCCTCTTTTTGCAGTTGGCTACCACATTTGCAAGACCCATACTAATTTAGATCTCCAAAGGAGAATCAATTTTGCATGTTTTGACATGAGAAAATTTATCTCATTGCCTTTTGTCTGACCCCGCTTTTATTTTATTTCCTATTTAAATTCACACAGAGTCTTTATCACAAAGGTTATCCTAACATTCATCTTTTGTATTTGTCACTGGAACAGCTTGTTCTTGCCTATTGTATGAATATAGCACTCAGATCTCCTTGAAGATCTCCTTCCACAACATAGTCCTTAACAAGACAAAATAATGATTTCAGTAGTGCTCCTTTAAAAAAAAAATTACATCCAAAAAAAAAAAAAGAAGGGGGGGAAAAAAAAGAAAGCCAGAACAAATCCTTATCATTCAACAGAGATGAGGTCACAGACAGGAATAGCTTAAAAAAGACTGAACAAGCCTTACTAAATCTGCTGAGGGTTATGATGAATAAAACTCATGGAATCCTGGTGTATTTTCCAAATATGATGGCTAGTGCAGTGTACAAAATAGCACCATAAAGGCTGTAGGCTGTTCCACGTTAATGATAGCTAATAAAAACAAATCCTCAAAGGACAGATCTCCTGTTGAGGTTGTGGATGAGAAGGAACTTAGCTTCACTTAATGACATGAAATGAAAGAATTCAAAAACTATATATGAGTTTTTATTAAACTTTAGAATCAATGTAAAAGAAGAAATATTACCTACTGCACATTGCTGGAACTGGTCAAAGAGGATAGAAGACATCTTGAAAGATACTGAAAAATACTGAATTATTTTTCTTCTATTCAGTGAATATATATAATAGTTAAGTAATAAATGAAAAGGTAGAAGCCAAGACAGCCATTTCCACGCTCCAGCCTTTACTGTTGACATGCTCAGGTTTTCAGACAATTCACTTCATTCTGTGCCAAGTCACCTTGAAGCCTGGGAAAGACATGTCCAGAGGAAACAGGAGAACCTGCTCTCCAGAGGTAATGATTTTTCTCCATCGACTGTAGAGGGAGCCTAGAAACTAACTTTGACTTGGTGACTGACAGGCATAGAAAGGTGCAGGTGGAGGTGGAATCCCTCTGGATGCAATCTAGATGCAAACCATGCACCACTGCCAACAGTCAGAGCTGGATGCATGTTCAAATAGAAGAGAGCATCTGTGACTTCGTGCATTTTTTTCTTCCTTCCTGTGTCTTTAGTAGTGTTACTCAGCAAACATCCATCTTCACTTTTTTTTTTCTGCCATTGCATGATCACTGCCTTCCAGGCAGCTCCTAAACGATTCTGCTTAGCTAGGATTTTCTTAACAAGAAAAAATTAAGAGCTACATGAAGCTCTCAGAGGCCGGATCTTAAAAGTAGGTAAAGTTTGCAATAAAAACACAGAATTTCATCTCCCTTTTTACTTTTGGAAACAAAAAAGGAAAATAAGGGAAAGAAATATTTTTTTGTTTTAATGTGTATTTACCTTTCCTCTATTATTATGTATTTTGAATTATGATTTTTTGTTCAAAAATATTCCTGTGTCCTGTCTGCAAAATATCATGCAAATAAAAAAATATAATAGGTGATGTTAGTCTTGCAGACATGTTCATCAAAACACACAGAAAAGGAGATTCATCCTTCATGCTGTGCACTTGATAGCTTTAAACTAAACTGCTTTAAAAAAAAAAGCATTCATCTGTTCAGAACATTTTAGCAGACTATACAGTTTGATGTATTTTACTGCTTAAAATTGATTCTTAACCTTCTGACATTTCACTGTTTGGACCTAGTGTGGCACAAGAATGGAACCAGGCAACAGTGATTAACAGATCATATCAAGGCTGTTATTATGAGCCACTATTTCAGAAGGTGAAAAATGGTCACCCAAGGCGCCTATGCAGAATGAAACTTTTGCTGATGAAGAATGGGGTGGAACTGATTCATTCCCGTTGTTTCAAAATGTCTTCCACTTCAGAATGGAAAAAAAAAAAAAAAAAAAAAAGCTTCTGGAAATGCCTGTAAATTCTACAATTATTTGTGAGCTGGTAAACAGCACATCATTTCGAGAAGTGAAAATAACATGTTTCAGTTTCTCACCAGGTCCAGGGAGAAGGATCACCTGTGGCTTTTTTCAGGGTGTGTCTGTTGCTCAACCCTGACTTCTCTCCTAAATGAGACTCCTACTGCAGGCTCCCGTAGGTCTCAGAGCAGCTACTTCATCAGCTGCGGTACAGCCTGAAGTCTTGTGCAGCCAGGACACTGGTCTAGTCTACAGCAGCCTTTAAAAATAAAGCATTAGTGATTAAGAGTATTTTCAGCTTTAAATGCAGAAAACATGTACACACATCCAAGCTGGCAGAGTTTCTCCCTTCTCTGTCTCACCACCCCTAGGATTCATTCACTCCCTGCACCAGCTTCAGCCTCCCAGTAAAGCATCCAGAAACAGTCTCTGGTTTGAAACTGTAGTCAGAGTGTTTGCCTGTACTCTGTTCCCCTTGGTTGGCAGTCACTAGGGAGTCAATGCCCAGCTGTGGACTGTCAGTGGTATCTCCAAAAAACCATGTCCTGTTTGTTTCCAGGCGGGTGTATCTCAGCAGGTACGAGCGCACTCGGGTCAGCATGGAACTTTCACTCTCCTGGCCCAGGGAAGACGGGAATCACATCTGATGCCAAGCAGATCTTAACATGAGGCAAACACACTGCCTGCACTGCTCCATTCTTCACAGCTGGCATATCTTTAACAATAGTGTTATTTTAATAATTAAAAAAAAAAGAAAAATGCTTTCAAAAGGTGGTTCTTTAATATCTAATCTTTTCACCATAGTTGACTTTTCATCAAAGCATGCCAGATTTTTATAATTTAGTCTTAAAAAAACAAAAACAAAACTGAAACCAACAGAACACAGAGCCACAACAGAACCAAAGCCCTACTAAAGAAGCAAATAAACCACAGTCTCTGAAGATTTCAGAATAGACCTTCCCTTGTTATCTCATGCTGGAAGATGGGAAGGGCCACATTCTGCTCCTGAAACTTTTTCAGGGAGAACTGTGGGATTTTTCATGGCCTATAGCTGTGGCACATCTGGATGCAAAATGGGTGAGGGTGGAAACAAGGAAGGACCATGTGCTTCCACAGCACTAGGAAGGGATTCTGGATCACAGATCCTCTAAATACTGCTGGGCACTTGCCCACTGACCATTCCAATAAAGGCAGGGATATTGATCGAACCAGAAATATAAGTCTAATTTTTGATATTACGAGGGAGAGAAAATCAATGTCTTTTTTTCTCCAAACATCTAGACTTAGCCTTTTCCAGGAAATTACCTGCAAAAAATTTGACTGAAGAAACTTTAACATGAGCAGACATCCAGTTGTATGCATCCACTACTCTCCAGTGACACTGCCAAACATTTCAGAGGATCATTCCCGTAGGATCCCATCAAGAACCTGCCTTGGTCTTGTCTTTCTCCACCCTAATCTCAACCCTGGAAAAAGTCACTTATCCATCCCAACATTCTAATTCCAGGTAAGGGGAATCCACTTGGTTTCAGCCATAGTTGCAGCGACTCTTTGAAGGATACTTGCTCTGGGATCTTGCCTCTGATGCTATTTTCTTTTACCCCAAGAGTTTGCACATTCTGTTTACCAGTGCATTCAGGCAGGAAAATATAATACAGACCAAGGTAAAGGAAGTCAGACAACATTTATGATACAGAGGCACATACTGGAAAGAGAAAAAACAGTGGTTCAGAGGTAAGCAAATCTGTGCAGTGCCTAGAATCTGTCATACCATGATTAAATCATATCTCTAATATTATGCATATTTTTTTCAAAGAAATTCAAATGAGTACCTTGGTCCTGCGTGCACAGTTGGAGACCTTGAAATCTCAGTCCTCATCAGTCTTAATTGCTGCTTTTTCAGAGCAGTACACAAAGTCACCAGTCACCTTTCAAAGGTTTGACAGGTATGTCTTATCACATCAGTTAAATCAATGCAAGAAAACTCTAGGTTAGGAAACCTGCAACCAAGTCCAGTAGCAGGACAGCAGTTAATTCTTCCCTGCCTCTCTGGCCTCATGTTCACCTCTAACAATAATCCCAGTAATAAACCAATTAAGCATAAAATATTTATAAAGGCAAAAATAAGAACAGAGGAAGAAGTGAAAACCAACCATCAGAAAATTGTGCTGGCATTTTATTCTTCACAGCTGATTTTCATCTAGAAGATTGCTCAGTCACCCTTACAGCACAGGCACTGCAGCATTGCGTAATGCAAAGCTGGCTGTAGGGTGACTTTTAGTGCTCCCTGTCCGTGCTTTGCTCCACTCTTTCTGTGTATCACAGGAAACAGGACTCTATTTGCTTTACAGGGAATGCTGTTCAGCTGTTGAGAGGAGAATTAACAATCTCACCCTTTATTGCTTCCCCTGTGTAAGTCAGGAATATCCTTGACTCTCTGCTGCAGTTTGTACCATGGCTCAGCTTAGGCAGCCTTTTTACAGACAGGGAGAGAACACAGAGGGTGCTTTGCCAGCAGACTTGAGCATCTCCTGCCCAAGTGGATGCTACATTAGGAAGCCCTGCAGCTGGAGAAGAATGACCAGGGCAGTGTGGTCCTGACAACACTGTTCAGGGACCGGTCACAAGGAAGAGAACACCTGCTATGCTAGTGCCCACTTGCAGCAGCCTTTGTGATATACACCTCTGCAGTCTAGGATATCCACTGCCAAGGGCAAGTGGTCATGAAAAACACCAGGTATGTGCAACATGGCAGCTAGCTAGGGGTGGAAAAGCCATTTGGATCTCAGGGCAGAAAGCTTAACTAGCTTACAGGAAAGTTATCTACACTGTTGATGTAAAGTTATGTCAAACAGTCCTGCCCTCTGTGCTAGCACCTTCTAAACCACCAATTAAGACGCTCTGAATTTTGGCCAAAACTTATTGTGAAGCCAGCCTGAGGGCCAGGGAATGGGAAAGGAGAAAATTGCATCCAGAAGCCAGGAGCTTGAAAAAAGGATTTGTTATTTTTAAGCATCATGATCATTATAGCTTTTCCCTTTGAGACATCTGTGAGAAGATAATTTATACTGGATAACTTTCTAGTTGTTTTTGGAAATGGAGGCATCATATGTCAGAGCTGGTTTTCTGATAAGTTTCTGCTCTGGCTGACTTCTTCAAAGTTTCTGCTTCCCATTTGTTGGGATTTTTTGTGTGATGAACTGAAATTCAGTTACACTACATCCAGAAACTGAGCTCTATATTGGTAATAATTGAAGATCAGTCTTGGTCACAAATATTTCTTTTCTTAAATATAAAATCAAGGCAAGAGCACTGTACAGATATATCTGCTTTCAGGCATGAAATCTGTCTTTCAATACAGAAAATACTACATGACCATTTTCCACTCCCCCAGCTGATTTTGCAATTTGTACTTCAGGTTGTGAACAGCTGCACTGTTATTGCTTCCCTTTCCCCACTTTTACTACTACTGATGATACAGGAGGTTTTACTTAACTGAGAATTAAGTGTTTGCAATTAAGTTCCTTGGAAATGACACCAGTAGTCCCTGAATGTGCGCTTAAGTACCTAGCTGATTGTTTAAAAATTGGTAAAATAGGTACTACTAACTAAATTTTCTCCATTTCTTAGTTTCATGAAACAATCTGGTCTATTCCTCATTCTGTCAAACAAAATGTGGTGTAATACCAGAGATGGAATCTGCCTGCAAGCAAAAATAGCAATGAAAGCTGCAGTGCTCCCCCAGAGCATCAAGGGAAAGGTTCAGTCCAAAGCATCTGGGCTTAGTATTGCAAAAATTAAAAGAACAATAAGACAAGATCTTCTTAAATGTAAGCTTAGGTTGTTCTTTAGAACATTGTGGTATAATGTAATGCTAGAGCATTTTTCCTAAGTTAATGAGCACAAATCCTCATGATATTTCACATTTTAATCAAAAGGTTAGAACAACATTTTAGCTCTCATTTTCCAACATGAACTGAAAAAAAAAATGAGTAGGCACAATACTCTGGCTAATCCCAGAGAGCTTTTTTTCTTTTTCAATTTGTTAATGTTTTCAGATACATGTTTCCCATCTCTGTAAGGGTGAAATAAGCGGAGTTTGAGCATAAGAGATAAAAGATCCAGGGATTAAACATAGTATGTGGTACTAATAGCTGGCAGCTAGCCATGCCAGCTCAGATCTGCTATGATTTGAAGGAGGCCTTTTCAGTCTTTTTACAGTGTTAATGCTTGTTTCTTAAATTTTGGGGCAATTTCTTTCTCTCTGTGCTGAGAAAGTAGGTTCCATTTTCAATATCAAATATTAAAGACCTACCTTTTCATTATTCTCTATCCATAAAGAAAAATAACCTTCAAATTTTTCAGAGCACAATGACTGTAATTCCCTGGTCTGGTGGATGAGTTAGATCTTCTTGAAACCTGGGAAATTTTGCTTTAGACAGATGAGGTGCTAAATTTTCTTTCTCCGCTGAGAATCTTTTGACAGTACTAATCCCCAGCTGCAACAGTAAATACACTGAGCTTTTAAGATTACTAAATTAGGTACAAATCCACAGGGGATTTCCTATTACCTTCATAAATGTAAGTATCTCCTGCTGATTAAATGCCCTGTAAACATTCTTAGACAGTTACTCATGCAGGTTGATTGTACAGTAAGACTAAAGAAAAACACCTACTTAGCTGAATAAGATATTCTGGAAACATTTTTAAAATAGTAAGAGGCTAAAAGTAAAGAATTGAACTACCACAGTTTTAGCACTGAGAGGAAAAGAACAGCTGGGTACTGTTGAAGGGGCTGTGCATCTGTCCTGTTCCTGCTTCCACCATCCAACAGTACTGTAGCTTGAGTTATCTCTGTCTTATCTACCCTCCAACCAGATATTTGTACCTAGATAGTGGGGTAAAACAGCACTATCATTCCATTTCTGCACAAGTTAAATGAATGGAAGAAATGTAGTAAATTATTCCATCTAAAGTACATAGATTTATTTGAATGGATATGTGTAAAAAACGAACATATATTTTTATGTAGAATTTCTCTCACATTTTATTTTACCATCAACATTTCCCATAAAATTTAAAATAGAATTAGCTGTCACTTCAGTGCTTAAGCTCTGATAGAAATATTTCTGTTTCTCTTCAGTTTTAAGTGCCTGTCATGGGGACTCTAGGTGGGCTTTTTAGGTATGCAAAGATAACTAAACATGACAATGTTTTTGAAAATTAAGTCTACAGTAAATATTTTACATGCAACACATATTGTTTATGCTCATATTGGTTTTGGAGTTTGCTTTTGATGGTCTTTTGTTTGTTTTGGAGTTTGCTGGTTGGTTGATTTGTTTCATTTTTTTTGGCTTTTTTTCTGTCTGGTTGGTCTTGTTTTTTCTCACAGTTCAAGAATTTCATGAACAAGGAAGCAACACCTCTGAGGAATATCAGTGATGACACAGCAATACTAATACTAAAACAAATTTAGGAGTTTAACATTTAACTTTTGCTAGGAAAGAAATATTTGGAAGATGGATGAATCAAACAGTAATGAGTCATCTCCCACATGAGCACAAAGTTCCACTTGACAATATTCCCAAGTTTCCTTCTCTGACATGTTCCCACTGAAACACAAAGTGTACACAAGGGACAGATGGATAAATATTCCCTCAGCTCAGAACCATTTTGTATCTTCTGCTGAGCCCACAGAGTCCAAAAGTCAGAGCCACTAAGCAGAAAATAATAGTTTCCCCCCTCCTCCTCCTAGAAGGAATCTTTGATATTGATCTCAAACACAGAAATCTTTTCAGGCAGTTCACATGATTTTGGAATCCTCTTCAAGTTCCTAGCCTGGGACAATGAGCAGTGGAATGGTGCAGCTCAAATTGCATTTTGCAGGTCTTTCTTCTTCAGCTTCTATGTTCCCCTTGTCCTCAAGGTACCTTCAAGGTGCCATCCTTTGAGACTTTAGCTAAATATTTGTATAGACGAGAGCACTTTGTTCTTTTATGATTCATGAAACTGTACTGGCCCATTAGCATCAGCAAGAATAAAATCCACTTTTCCTTTCATTTAAATGAATCTCTTGCATCTGTATGACTCCATCAGTCTGACAGTCTTAATGCTGATGTACCTTTCTTTAAGTACGTACCAAATCAAAGACAAAGGACAAAATGTCCAGTAAACAGGGAGCTCTATTATTGTTTTAACTGAAGAAAAGAAAATGAAGCAGTGTGAGATTACACAAGTTGTTGACATATTTAGACTTCTGTAAGGCACCTAAAATGTTAGACTGCACTAAATTACTTAGAAGAATGAATGATATAAAAGTAGTATGCTTTTCATTCAAAGGATGATTGGTATGTGTCTAGCTATAATCATAAGGAGTAAATCACTTTAAAGGGACATTTAAAAAAATTAGATCCTTCTAGTCTTTGAAATACAACTTTAAAATAATTTTCTTATATTATTATACAACTTTCTGATATTCAGAGACTGAGAAAATTGGAACCATAAGGATAACATGGTTAGGGGGTATTCTAATTTGCCCAGCAAAGTGGAAATTTCAGCACCAACTGAACTACCAAAGCCAAGAAAAAAGAATAAGACAGTAGGACAAGAAGAATAGCAGCTGCTAGCTTTGGAAAAAATTGCTCTGAAAAAAACCACAGAGGTAAATATTTAGATGAACATTAATTTTTATGGAATTTTATGATCAAGAGATGAACACGGTGAAGTGAATGTATGCATCTCATCATGAACTGTGTGAGGACACTGTGAGCAGATCTCAGCTGCCTGAACAGGTGTCTAGTGCTGTATGAAGGGCAGTTCAGCACCCAAATCACACGGCCAGGGTGAAAAATATGGCAAAGGACCAACCAAAGATGAATACCCATTTGGACTGCCAAATAGAAGTCTAGCAAGAGGCCATCTAAATTTCCACTAGACACATACAGTTAGGCAAACAAACCCTACCCTTAACTACTAAATTTTAGTATCACTGTTAACTACTGCCAGGACATGGTACTGTGCTCTGCTTTCAACATCTTATTGTGACAGCTACAAGAAACTCAGCAAAATTTTTTAAATTTTAAAGAAAATTCTTAAATTTTAAATAAAAATAAAACTGACCATAGGCCAGAGTTTCCATATGGGAAAATTAAGCCTGAAAATGCACAGGTTTCTAATGTATAAAATGAAATTCTGCTAACTGCCACCCAAAGACAGATGCATTCTTAGCAAAAAATGAAATGGGATTTTTCACACAGGTGTCAAGGGTTGTAGGCTGGGGGGGACTAAGAGTCTTGTTAGTTTTCACTTATTACTGGAAAGTAGCAATTACATTTGAAGAGTTCCCTAAAAGAGCAGCTCTAGTTCGAACAAAAATTAAGTTTTTGTCCTGATGGATGTGGATTGGGTTTTTGATCTGAGCTCATGAACTGACTTCACTATATATTACAAGAAAAACAAATTATAGACCTTGGTTCAAGTTGATAGTGACCTTGAGAAGGGGGAGAAGTGGGTCAACCAGAATCTCATGATGTTCAACAAAGGGAAAAGCAAAGCCCTTCAAATAGAGAGGAGTAGCCTCATTTACCCCCACAGGCTGGGGACCCAGCAGCAGAAAAGGAGCTTTGCAGAAAAGGTGCTGAGGATTCTGGTGGACAGCAAGTCAACCTGTGCCAGTAATGTGCCCTCAGGGCAAACAAGCTTTCTGGTCTGCCTTAGCAGGAGTACTGCAAACACACCTGGAGAGACACACCTGGAAGTTCTGGGCAGCCCAATACAGCAGTAGTGGGGAGATGTGGACATACAGGAGTGAGTAGAATGAAGAGCCACAATGGTATTAAAGGAATTAGCACATGTATAGAGGCCCAGAGACATGCCACACACAGAAGAAATGCACTGCTTCATTTCAAGTGCTTGACTGAATTTAAAGTTGATTTAAATTGACCCTAAAGTTAGACTTTGAAAACAGAAATGAGATCAGAGACTAACCAAAAGCTTAAGCCTGTTCCTATAATTCCTCTCAGAGAAATACATTTTTTTTTGAGAATTGTTTGGAAAAGAGAACATATACAAATGGAGGGGTGAGGGGGGGTCACAGGCTTTTCTCAATTGGTCTGCTAGTAGCAATTTTGACCTTTCTTTCATAACAGAATCTCAGAAGATGAAAAGAAAGAACCAGTCCTTGGAAAACTCCAACAAATGTGAAGCATTTTAGAGAGTAGAACCTATTTTTGGATAGTCTTTTTTATAGAGTGATTGAATTATTCTTAGCACAGAGCTAGATTTTCTGGTTTACATAAACAATGATTCATTGTTTTGTGATTTGCAGCTCTGTACAGCTGAATTAAATACTGTTTATTGGCCAGTCGTTGTGAAACTGCTTTATACTACACACAGGTGAATTAAAAGTGAACTTAACTCACACATGACCAGAGGAAATAATAATGACCAGAGGAAATGTTGATGACATACTTGATCAACTGACTTCTTGAGCAATTTACAGAAAATAACTGCACAAATAAATACAACAGGCTACCAGGAGGAAAAATGGTCAAGGAGCCAGCCTGCCCACCTCAGGTATCTAACTTGCACCTAGTATTTTCCAGTCTGGTGTTGCAGGCTCTTCCAGTCCTTTCTTATCTGCATGTGAAGAGGCGACTGAAGGCTTCCAGAGGGATAACTGGACTGACTCAGGTGCCTCTACTGAGGAACTGAGGCCTTCAGAGGTGCTTATTTCCCCCTTGTGCCAAAGGGGGAAGCATTTCAAGGGAGGTTCCTTCCATCTCAGCCCAAAATTTCTGACCCTGCTATGTGGCTAAGCAGTTTTACTGATGCTTTATCACCATGGAGTGGATCACACATTCAAAGTCTTGTTCTGTCCTATGAAATAGCTTTTAAACTTTCATTCTTTGAAAATTTGTCTGCAATTACTCATCCAGTAAAGCAATGACTTTCACCTTCCAAAAATCTTTCTATCCAGTGTGAAAGTAGTCAACCATTCATACTACCCAAGATATCTCTACTGTAACTTCCAGTAGGTTCATTTACACAGCTCATTTACACAGCCACCAGTGTTGCCATCCTTGCACACTGACAACAGGATTCAAACTGCAAAACCTTTTTGTGTTATCACTGATAAGATCAGTCTCATACTACTCACTTAAGACAAATATTAATTTACTGTCTGGAGGTCAAACCCCCAAACATTGGTAATTCCAGTTACAAGTCATTCGCTATGCAGCAGAGATATATGCTCATTGTGCCTGGACACAGCTGTTTAATTTAAAATTAACTATCTGCTCAGTCAGGGGGAAGATATTTTCATTGGTACTTTTTGAGAAAGGGAGGGATAAGATAAAATCACTGAGATGTTTCACATGTCGGGAGGAGGAGAGAACTGCATTATGAATGAAGCAAAGTAATCAACCCAGCTGTCCTTTCTCCATCAGCTTCAGCCTCTGTCATATAAATTAGGGATGCCCAACTGTTTGGATAAAACTGTTTTTTCCATATAAAAATACACAAAAAATTTTCATTATATTTCAGATTTCCTAATTCTGAAATTTAAGGATAAAGAATCTTTGATTTAGAATGATAATTTAGTTGTGTGAATCTTCTTCAGGTTGTATGATTTTGTGGGAAGTGTATTTTTAGATCTTCATGCTGTGGGGAGTCCTCACCTGGATAAGAATGCATCTACAAATATGTAAGTACTTATCAGATTATTCTACAGTTTTCCCTTTGTGTTGTTAAAGCAGTTGGAAGAGTAGAAGCTAAAGTTAAGGGAGGGAAATCTGAAAAGAGGAAGAATTTTGAAGATGCATTCATGTATTTGATGAGGATTTTTCACTCCCTTGAAAACTGAAATTTTTCATGCCTGAAATAACGGGAAGAGATGTACTGTGAAATAGGGTTTGCTGCAATCCTTGGTCTCTGCCTTTGGTAGAAAGTCTTGGTTTCATTGACATGAGATTGTCAACTTTCTGCAATTTAAAGGAAGAACTCTCTATAAAAAGATTTCCAATTTGAAAAATGCCAAGGAAGCAGAAGGTGTCAAAGGTGTTAAATTGAGTGCACAGGGTTCATTATTTCAGTAATATACTATATGGAATATAAACTGAAGCTCTGAATAAATTTTATGCATGCACATGGTCTTCACATACCTTATCCTCTCATAAAATGACCTTTTTTATATAAGATAATACTATAGTTATACAGTTCCATCATTTTTTTGTTTAGGAGAAGGCTGAAAACCCTTTATTTTTAAATATATTTTACTTTTACACTCAGCAATTAGGGTGACATTATTCCACAACAACTATGAGAAAAGATTGGATGTATAATTAGGCTGTTGTCTCCTATTTTATAGTTCCCTAAAAAAACAGAACAGACAGACATAGAGGGTTGATTTTAATGCCGGCCAACAACTAAACACCAACCAACAACTCACTCACTCTCCCCTAAAGGGACTGGGGACACAATTAGAAAATCAAAGGCAAAAAACCCTTGAAGCCTGAGATAAAGACAATTGAAGTGAAGCAAACAGGGGAAAAAAAGCCCAAATGGTGCAAAGACCATTGCTCACTGCCTCCTAATACAAGACTGATGCTCAGTCAGGCTCTGAGCAGCAACTACCTAGGAAAATCTAGTCCCCCTCCCCAGTTTTTATTGAGTTTAACCCAGTTTTTATGCATCCCACATGATATGGAATGTCCCTTTCACCAGTTTGGGTCAGGTATCCTGGCTGTGTCCCACTCCAGATTCTTGCTAAAGCCCAGACTGATCTCTGGCAGGACAGGGTGAGAAACAGAGAGAGCCTAGATAGCGAGTAAGCATTGATCAGAAAGAGCTAAATCAGCCCTATGCCATCAACACTGTCTTGGTCCCAAATTCAGAAGAGTACTACACGAGCTACCAAAAAGGAAGATAGCTCCATTCCAGCCACTTGTCTAAATTAACACCTGAGTCACACCCATATTTCTTTAGGTTTTCAGCCACTATTTCCCTTTCTCATGCTAAAGCATTCAAAACAAGTATCAAGTTAGATTGCAGTATGGAGTGAAAATGGATTAAGTGTGTTTGATCACCTTCACTTTTATTGACCAGTTAAGCTCCCTTGCTATCTGTTATTTACCTAGACTTGACTTTCTTTTTCACCATATGGCATTGTAAGTGTTTTTCTAATACCAGAAGATTACTTTTCACGTTTCTGCCATTCCAGTTGTCAGGCACATCGCATCGGTCCCAACTCTAGCAGCCAGAAACTGACCCTCCTCTGCAAAGAGGAACAGACAACCCTCTTATTTTTAAGGTTATGTCTAAGACATAGCTTAGAAGATAAATTGCAGCATGCAGAGACTCTTAAACTTGCCAGCTTGGGTCTTGACAACAGTGAAGTCAAGATACCAAGAAGCTAAGGACAGACTATAGGATGTATCAAAATCCCAAAATAAATATTTATGCAGTCTGTATCAAGTTAACTCAAGTATCTTTAAAACTCAAAATGTTTAGGTGTAGTAGTTTTTTGCACAGTAAAGAATAAAAAAGCCATTCTAGTTGATACCGTGTCATATCTCTTCTGCTATGTGGGAGGCTGAAATCATGGATAGATGTAACATAAATAAGTTCTGTATGACTGGAAAAATCCTTATCTGAGGTATATAGATAATCAGGGTGTTTGGTGATGCCTTAAGTTTTAACTTTCATATTCTCAGATTCTGTACTGCATTAGTATATAGCTCTGAACTTTATATAAAATGTTAGCAAGTTCTCTTCACAGTATAGTTAGACAAAACAATTCTTTCCCAGCTGAGAACCAAGAACACCGTTGCAGCTTCAGGCCCAAAGGAGTATAAACAACGGCAAACTGAGGAGGGCAATCTGGGAGGATGGGACTTTATAACCTGAAGCTGTAATTGGACAATTAACCCAAATCTGTAAATGGACCCAAACTCATAAAAGTGTGAAAACTCATGACTTGGGGTCCATCTAGAGTCAGTCTTCAGTCTATCTTGGGCAGAGCCCTGGCCAGGCCCTTGTACTGCCCAAGGTGTATCCTTTGAAAGCTTTTTAATAAATGTTGGAGACTGAGACACAGAGTTTGTGCCCTTGATTCTGATACTTAGCTCTGAGATCCAGAAAAATGATCTCAATTTCTGAGATCTGAATTTCAAACAATATGAAATTTATGAGCATGTTTTCATGAAAACAACCGTTAAAACTAGATAAAAGGAGCTCAGCCAAAAGGAGACTGAGAAATCCAGGAGTAAAGAAAAACACAGAAGAAGTACAGCAGAATCGAGAGAAGAAAAAGAATTAGAGAAGTTACAATAAATACCTACTTTATTGCTTTAACTCTGTCCAGCCTCTCTTCCAGGCAGCCTCATAAGACATCACTGGAGTTTTATCTAGGGAAAATCCAGGAATACAGAGGATCTAAGAAGACACTTTCAAGATGCTGCAGTCAGTGGATGTCTCCAAAATCTTGAAGTCAAGCAGAATAGGAATGGTAGGATATATAACTGTGTGGTTTAACATATAAAAGAGTGTGCTTACAGTAGATCCTGTTGTGAAATCCAATATCAAAGGTTCAGAAAACCCAATTAACTTTCCAGTTTTTTCAGTAACTATTTCTGAGAATTCTTCCAAACAGAACCAGCACTGCATTAGCTTGTTATAAAGAGAATAATTTCATTTTATTGAGTTCACTAAAAGACTTTTAATCCAGAGCATGCATACTTGAACAGCCACCTGTGGCACAGGAAACCCACACGCTCGTTGCATATTTTATTTTAAGGGGTGCCCATTAACTCCACTGCTAATACAAATTTCAATTTCCACTAGCCTATGTGGATGAAACAGTTGGACATCTCCTCTGAAAGAGGATCAGGCTCCTTCTGTGATCAGTGGTCATGGCAGGCATCCCCAGAGCAGAGCTGTACCTCCAGATACATCCAACAGAATTAACAGGGAGTCCACAGGTTAATTTGGAATACATGCAATAGGCTGGATGTCTTCACTGTGTGTCACGTTCACATTAACATTAGTCTGCAACATAACAAATCACATTGAGGACACTGATTTTTCCCAGACCCACCACAGTATATCAGTGACATAAAAAAAATAAATAATTGTTCTCCTGACCTGAGGCTTGGCTAGCAGGGATCTCAGGCCAGGCAGTACACAGAATCTTAGATGTTTCTGTGGGAGAACTGGGCTTCAGATACCTGAAACAAAAACATGGAAGTTTCAGTGTTAAATGTAAAATAAAATAATAATAAATAAAGAACCTCTTGTTCTCTTTTTTCTTTTTCTTTCTTCTGAAGCTTAAGGAGTCTTTTTTTTTCATTTCTTGTAACAAGAGGTATTCTAATGAAGGTATCTTTCAAATATGTTTTGTTTCTTGTCAGCTCCTTTTGGAGCTAAAAACATCTTCAATTCTGGCATGACTCACATCTAAATTTTAAAACGTATTTTGATTTATAGACAATGACTGAAATAGTTCTATATACTGCAAGTTTCACAGAACTTTGTGTTTCTTAAGACAGCAGATTTGCTTGGGAAAAAAAACCAAACAGCTCTAATTCACTGAGTATTCAAAGGATACTGTTGGCACAAACTATGACAAAAAACCAAATCCATTACTGTGCTGGTCTACAAATCAGGCTCTTTTTCTCCATGCTACACAGGAAAGAATCTTAACAGTCATCTACATGTTGACACAAAATTTCTTTGGACATTTTGGACGTGCAAGTAGCAATTTGCATATATACTCTACCAAATGTTTGCTGTCTATAAATAACTTTATGAGGAATTCATAAGATTTATAAAGCTGAAAGGCCAATCAAAGCGCACATTAGTAAGGAGTTTCTACAGCTTTCTGTCAATTATGTGAAAACTGTTTTGAAACTAAATGGAGTAAATTAGCTCAGGTAAGAACCTGTAGCCTACCCTGGTATTCTTTGCTTTCTCTTTCAAGGCCATCCAAGGCAGCACAGGGATAGCAGCAGCTGACAAAGCCCATTGTTTGCTGATTGTACAGGCAGAACCCACAGAAAAAATCCTCTGCTTTCCACTGCAGCAAGGAAATGTGTGTGTGTGCGTGCCTGGGGTCGGTGACTTTCCTGAGCTGTTTTTTCGACAGTGAACAGTTTAAGGGAGAGGACACAAAAAGCATGGGTTGCCAGGCTTCATTGGCAGAACTCCCGTTTGGAGAAGCAGCAGAGCAGGACTCTGAGGACAAGGCTGTGAAGCTCACATCCTGGGAAAGTGGATGTGGATTACTGACTCCTCTCCTGAATTTCTCTCTAGTCTTGATAGTGTGCAGCATCAACCATATGAAAATGTACCCCTTAGATAAAGTCCTTGAGACTTTGCATGCAGAATCACTAGAATCTGGACAGATCTGATATAGTACCAATGCCAACAGCTTACTCATGATACTGTAAACATCCAGTGTTAGGTTACATTTTCCTCTCTAGGCAGCGAGAAGAAGAGGCTCCTTTAAAACCTTCCCTCAGCCATTATAGTTGGAAAGCTTGCATCTCCATAAAACTGCTCTCTGTAGCTAAGAAGGGAGGGTGGTTTAGATGCCTGAAACAGGGAGCTAAGTATGCTTTTTACCTACAAAAATATCAAGCAGAAACACCTACATGGCTCCCACCCCTGTTCAGTGAAGATCCATTCAGTTCTTTGCAGCTGTTTTCCATCTGTAACACTGGCTCCTAACATTCAAGGAATTTTCTCTAAGTGCTTAGAACTCTAGCAAAATTGCAGAGAAAATTCATATATCATGCTTGAGTCACGTGGAACACAAGGCATATTTCCTGATGTTCTGCAGCTTATGTGCAATTAAAAAACAACCTGCTCTTTTTTATTGGTAATATAATATAAAGCAGAGAAAATGAAGACATATTTTAAAAGTCTGGAAATAAAGCATCTGTCTCAAAGTTTATCTACTTCTTTAATATACTATTTAAATACACATTTCCCTAGTCTTTGCTTAGATAATTTCATGAGAACAGCTTCAAACTTTAATTCCCACTGTCTTCAGCAGCTTGCTGTATGGCTCTGTGCATTGTTCTAGTGAAATCCATTTCACACATACAAGAAAAGAGGATTTGTGCTGTAGAATTCTTTTGACTTTTTACTGAAACAATTTTAATTTTATCATTCAAAATAAGGAAACATTCCCTTTCTGTGAAACCAGACACATTCTGTCTTTAGGAATTTGCAGAAAGCTACACCTGAACAGTTTTAGTGGGGACTGTCAGCAAAGCATCAGGATGTGCTGGGATTAACCTTTTTGAGAATGGGATGCTGCTGCTAGGGATCCCAGCACAACAGAACCTTTCTCATTCTGTTCCCTTGCTGTTATCAGAGTTTAAATATAAAATAAATACTGTTAATTTTGCAGAATGTTGTTGTGGGAATCCAAATAACACAGAACATTTTCAAACCAGCATGGATGAGACTTTAGAGGTAACAGTGGTAATTGTACTAGCGCATGTTAATGTTTTCTGTATGATGAGCACTTTTGAATACAGTTACCATTAGTCATTGAAAAAAATAGAAAAGCATGTGTGATTTTAAGTGAAAGTTTAATAAAATTGTAACGTCCTTATTTTACAGTTTTATATTTTCCTGTCATTCCCTTCTCTTTGTATTCAGAATCTTTGTTCCATTTTTTATGTCCAGTTATGAGCCTACTTATATGTATATATGTGTTTAAGCATATACTTATCTCTCTACATTCTTAAATCATCCTGTTTGCTGGAACAAAATGAGCTCTATGCAGAGCAGCAGACATTTGTGTAAATGGCTGGCATCTGTCAGCCTAGGTGTGAAATCCTCTGTGGAGTGTGGCCTTCTTTGTATGAAGGTGAAGCCTCTAAGTGCCAAGATAAGGGGATGCCAAATGAGCTACAGAATGTTTCCAGTAATATTGTTAAGGAGTGACCAGCTAAAAGTCTGAACACGATTATCATAAAATGCTTCACCAATCAATACTTGCAAGTTCAGGTGCCAAACTGCAATTAGAGGCTTGATGCCAGGATTCAGGTGGCACGTGGTGGCTGTGATGAGCCCTGTGCCCAGCCATGGTTATCAGCTGCCAGTCTGTGCTTTTTCAAAATGCTGGGGGACCTGGGGGCAGAAAAGGAAAAGGTTTTGAGTAACTAAAATCTCACAAAGTCTTTGGCTGGTGTAGTCTAAGTCTGAAATGCCAATAATGCTGGGCAGCTTTATTGGTCCCTCACAGGAGAAATGTGAGTGAATGAACAGTAAAAGGAAAATATGCCTCTGAGGTATTTTGTTTAGGCGTTTCTAGAATGTTTTCTATTTGTGTCCTACAATTAAGAAGAACTGGAGTTGAAATGTGAACTTATATCACAAAATGCATGTGCCTGGGTTCTGCGGTGTAAATATGAGCACACACCTGAACCCTGCTACTGCTGTCCAAAACCTATTTTTTTCATCTCAGGGTTCTAAAAACATGGGAAATTCTAAAATTATGTAAGTATTTATTTCCTAGAAGGAGCCCTAGATGATTCTAGTAGCAAAAAACCTACAGGCAATTGTGAAGCTGTTGGTAGGACCAAAGAAACAATTTTCTCTGAGTGGTAAAAGCTTTTTCCTCTTTTTAGCTGTCTCTGTCACTTAACCCGTTCTCCTTGGTACACTGCCCCTGCCACTTACCCTGCCTGGCAGGTTAGTGGTCATAAATTAATGAGCACTAATGAGTTTCTGCAGTGAATGTTATGACTTGGCTGAGGTTAAATATTACAAGCAGCCACTTGAATAACAAATGATAAAGAACATGAAGGCAACCTACTGTTAGCACTTTGGCCTTTGGATGTCTGAAGTTGCTTGTTATTAGTTCTGACATTTAGCACAGGTACAGCTCAGCCAGCAGAAATCAGCAGTAAAAGTGAAGAAAGTTGTTTCAATATGCAAACTATTGCATACTTTGAAAACTTCTGTTCTACACTAGTTTTGCAGAATTTTTTTTCCAGATAATGTTATTTAGTTAAATTGTCTGTTTTGACTATCTAAGTATATAGACTTGTAGGAGGAGCACTTCAAAATGAACTTGTCAGGGTTATTTTTGTTCTCTTCCCCTTCAGGAACAGCTGTGATATTTTTGGATGCAGTATGGAAAATAACTAACAAAAGTGAGTTGTCATGAGCAGAGCCCAGTGATTTAAAAATTTGATACAAAAATACTGTTTAGGTTGATTCAAAGTTATTTTAAAATTCTAGTCAGATTCTCAAAATAAAATTATATATAAGATATTATATATAAGAAACTTTGAAAGAAACCATCTTGGTATGTCCTGAAAAAAAAGTATCTCCAAAAAATTTCAATGCTATTTCAATAAATCTGGAGGCAGCATGGAAGGAGAAATAATAAATATTTATTTGTGAAAGAAGGAGCTGAAAGCCATCTAAAATGTTAGAGTTCTTCCATGAGAAGTGAGAGTTTTAATTTCAGTTCATACTTCTTTTTGCTATTAAATCTTTAATGAGAAATTTTAAAGCTGCAGCAGCAGAAAATTAATAACTTTTAACACAGAATCTCATGTAGTCCAGCAATGAGGCTGTTCAATGATGGATGTATTATAAAATTAGCTTTTTGGGTTTTTAAAAGTGTTCTTAGTTAAATATTTTGCCTATCCACACTGTTTTGATCAGATGATTTTATTGACAAAATTGTTTGAAGTGAATTTGGGAAAAAATACTTAGAAATTATTTTTGACTACCAATCAAAAGCCAATTGTGGTCACAGCCACAGCTTGAAAGTGTCAAATATTCCGAACAGGGAAGGAATTCTTTTTACTCCCACCAAGAAAGAAGCAGAGCTAACTGTTAGAACAAACAGGATATTTTTAAATCCAAGTGTCTGCCATCAAAATATATTGCTGTTTACCCGAACCAACGAGAATTTGATTTCTTTGTTTTTCTGCAAGTTCTTGAGCATGAAATAAAAGCCAGGTGATATATTATAGATAAATGAATGCATGCACAGTACTAGAATGAATTTGCTCCTTTATTACCCCACTTTAAATGTAGGCTCTGAAGTGTGTGTGTGTGGTTGGTTGATTTTATTAAGACTGGACTTTGTCATATTGTCTTGGGGTTTCTTCCTCATAACCATTCTAAATGATGGATGATTAATTTATCAAAATTAATCTTTATCATCAGAATCATATGAGTTTGAAATAACTTTAAGTAGACAATTTTAGACAAAAATATTTCCAATGAACTTTGCTTTAATTGCATGATGTGGTTTTGGGGAGGAGTGGTTAATTGATTGCCATTTCTCCAGGTGAAAATATTGGTTCTATTAGCTTGGAGGGTTGGTAGGGGGCCTTCAATTTATTTTTGTGTTTGTCATAGAAATCTGACTGATGTCCATGACTTCCTGTTGTGTTTTCTGTTTATCTGCAGTACTTTGGACCTTTTTAATTCTCTGCATTTCATTTGCATGCCAACACTGAAGAAAGTGTTTCTGTATGGCTTGGTCTCTCTCTTCTGTTTTACTAAAAAGTACCTTTTCTTATTTTCTATAAATTAAATATTTCATACCCATAGCCTGAATATGGGTGGTATTTATATGCTACCTCCACTTCTAAGTTATAAATACATTAATTAGCTTCACATCTTACTTTTGTTGTTTGTTTTGCACACTAGAGAGAAAGAGTTAGCTTGAAGTGTTTCCATAATATAACTATTTAAATTTCCCTAACTATTATCTAATACATCTTCTACCATCATTATATAATATTAATGACAGCCATATTTCTTTCTGGACAGGGAATTATTGTTATTACTGCAACACTTTCTAGTATGATCTTGGCTTGTAGTGAAAAGAAGCAATAACGGTGCAGGAAAAGCCCAAAATTCTTCATCCTTTGAATGTATGCCAAGGAAAATAAATTCATGATTACCTTTCTTTATCAGGTGATCTTACTGGTGTTGAGTGGGACATAGAAGAAATTGCTCCTCTGCCATGCATGAACGTCTCAGCTGAAAGAAATTTAAATGGAGTAACCTCAAATACATACTTCAAGAACCAGAATCCAGAAGTTTAGCTCTTCTGCTTATTTTCAGTGTGCTTTCTGTGTTAGAGATACAGATGAAATAATAGATCTCCACCAGCCTTACACAGCCTCTGCCATTCAAACACAGGCTTTGACATTTGTTTGAAAATTTGATTTGTTGTATGTCTGCCCAAGCTGCTTCTGATGGGGAGATAACACTGCTCTTACAAGTGGTTTAGCTTAACACTGGAAGCTGTATTGCTAACTGACTTTGTCATCCATTTATTCTTTTTATGGCTAACTGATGTTTCTGAGTAAAAACATCAAAGAAATCAGCTATCATAATGGCTCCCTGGACAAGACCAGTAAAGACACTTCTCAGTTTCCTTGCTCCCTTTAACCACTTTGGTAGGTAGAAACAAATGACACTAATTTCCATCCTCTTCCTTGCTTCTTATGGGTAAAGAACTCATTCACTTTTGTGAATATCTTTCAGATGTGCAATTCTGCTGACCTCAGGCAGTTCTCACCTTCCTCAATCTCAGGTGATAAACATCTACTAATTAAATCTGTCATCGAGGGCATAACTTTCAGTATTTAGACATAACTACAGTCATAATATAGAGATCCTTGATCCATGTATATATTTAACCCTCAGGGTTTTTCAGTGATTCATCAAATTGTCTCAGAAAAAAAAAAATTAACTTTCTTTCCTACATACTCTCCAACTTCTAATCTGCTACTGAACCCTTATTCATCTGAGCCCTCTTCAGCCAGGTTTTAATCCTACAGCGATTCATATATGCCACTTCACTTTTCCTCTCTTCCATTTCTCATTTTTAAGTCATCTACATCACTGTCCAGTATCCCTGACACTTGCATGGTGTCAATCCTTCAAGATAAACTCTTTTTACCTGATTGCCTCCCTGTTACTGGAAGTCAGATTTTTTTCATCATAACCAATTCATGTTTGTTTTTAATTCTTGTTGCTATGCACTTAGATTCCTCTCTTGGAAATAAATGAATTCCAGAGATATAACTTAAACCTTCTCTTCTTTGCACATTTCAGCCTAGTGTAGAAAGTCTTGACCCACTCCAGTGTAAATTCATGTCCTGATGCCAAAAACACCCAGTAGAGTCCTCCCTGATTTTTTCAAGAACCCATACCCAAACCTGCTTTTCAGTTCTTTTTTTCTTTACATCATCTCCTGTAATAGGATTTTAATTTTAACTTTTCATAATTAGGGCCTTTTCCTAGTACAAGTTTTGGTTTTCTCTACACCAGCTACCAAGGACTCCTTGGCTCCCCATTTCTCTTTCTTTTGTGCACTAAATGTGCTGTCTTCTCATTTTCCAACTTATCCTGTGTTCCCACCTCTTCTTTTTCTTCTTCCATGAAGCAGACCTCTTCTCCAGCTCTGAGTTCTCTCTTTTCCTGTGTTTCTTTCTTGTTCTGGAGTTCTCCCTGTAGTTCTGCTATGCAGCACATTTGCTGAACATAAATATGCCCAAGATTCAAGAGATCTACAGCTCAATCATATTGTCAAGTATTACATCTTCCCTCTCTTGGACATCCTCAGCTCCTGAAGTCTGTCACCACCTCTGGTTATGCCACTTATATCTTTTCATTTTACTGAGTTCCAGATGATAACTCTACAGCCAAAGCCAATATGTGTACTTGTATACTGCTGGCAGGAAAAGGGGAGGAAATTATATCACCAAAGGTTTTAATAAAGTAATCCAGCAGACTTGGTCTTTACTGAGAGACTGGTTTTTTTATGACAAAGGTTTTGTCAAGCTCATGAATTCACATTATCTTATGGAGTCTTGAAACACTTTGAATGATTTTAGCACAAATGCCTTAGTCTTTAGCTTTAATTTCTAACATATGTAAGGTAATTTATATTTCTTTGTGGGAGAGGGGTTAAAACAGGTATATATATTTTTCTACTTGTTTTATTTTTTTCTTTTTTATGCTGCAGTAAAGATAGTATCAGGTTAAGATCCATGCAGCTATAAACCTTTGCCACTGGCAGGAATCTAGCAGTCACAAACGATTAGTTCTTTCTGTGAACGGTTCAAGGTTAATTTTAGCCTCCTAAACTGTCTCCTGCCAGATCTGATAACTTTTCTGCTTTAGCTCCAGCTGTCTGGTCCCTGATGGGATTTGGCTACAAGGAAGATGGCATTATCAGCCCATTAACTATCACTAGCAGGAGAACTGTGATGCTGATGAATATTGATCACCTGTTCTATGGGGTCATCAGATGATGCTGAGTGAACTTGAAGCTTGGTTGTTTCTGTGGGCAGCTTTTATTTTTTACTGGCTGATGGCACTTCTCTCCCTGGTTCTGTCCATGGAGGAGAGAGCAGCACAGCAGGGCATCACTGCTTTCCCCATCAACAGGTTCTGTTTGACTGCAGGAAGGGATCAGAGTAAGGGCTTTGCCCCCTCTCTGTCTTTCTTTTCACATGGACTTGCAAAACATTTTTGTTAGTGAAGTAGGGAAAGGCCCAGGTGGTTAGGAAGTGTTCTGAATGGGCTTACAATCACTGGAGGGATCTGTGAGGTGCTCTCTAAACTGAGGATGGTCTCCACCACTGTGGTGACTCTGCTGTGTCTAGGGTGGGTAGGTGCATTTCTGCTAAAGTTGTGCCAGGGGAGGTTTAGGTTGGGTATTAGAACAAGGTTCTTCACCTGGAGGGTGGTTGGGCACTGGAACAGCTCCCCAGGGAAGCGGTCACAGCACCTGTGAGTGAGCCTGACAGAGCTCAAGAAGCATTTGAACAATGCTCTTGGGCACATTGTGTGATTCTTGGGGCTGTCCCATGCTGGGCCAGCAGTTGGATTCGATGATCTTAATGGGTCCCTTCCAACTCAGGATATTTTATGATTCTAAAAGATGTAGAAGGCCTACCCAATAAGAGAGCAGTGTGCAACCCAGACTCCTGTGGACACTTGAAATAAGAGGGTGTGCTTGCTTGTATGGTTTGTCAGAGCAGAAAATTATTTAAAAAAACCCCAACTGTATACTGCCAATATTTTCTTCCTAACCAGAGCAATATCTCTTAGGATTCTGGAGGCTAAACATTAATTTGAAGGTTTTTTATAAATTAGTTTGGAAAAAATAAATGTTTTATTACTTTTCAAGGCATGGAGGCACAAATTCTGGGACTAGAATCAGGAACAATGCATTATTTCTTAATACACAAAACATCCTGTCAGCTAATAAAGTCATAATTTGATAAAATCCCTTCTTTTGGATATTACTTCCCCTTTTATTTCATTATTCTAGCAGTCACAATTTATTCAAGAGATGGGTGGAGAGATGGGAACAAATAATGGTTATCATATTAAGACAAAAAGTCATGAATAAATATTTCCTAGGAGTAAGTGGTGCCTTGGAATAAAGATTAAAAAAAAGTGGTTTAAAACTACCTTATCAAAAAGAAGGAAGAAAAAAGCTAAAGGGTCTGAAATTTTCTCAGTGTTTTGGGTTTTTTTGTTCAATCGTGCACCAGTTCACGGTAGGAGAGGGGTAGACTTTCTATTCAAGATAACTGAATCTCCTTTTAATTCTAAATTAAATGCTCAACATATTTTTAAAAATCTTAGTAATAACTGCTGTAATTAATTTTGATAATTTTAGGGAACATTAGAATAAAGTTGTATTTTCTCTTTTTTCCTTATGCTTCTTTATACAAGCATTGAAGAGGTATTGTCTTCATCTACAAGCATGATTTCTAAACATGGAAAATTCTAGTAGCAATCAGCATTTCCTCAACTTTTTCTAGCTTAATCAGTAAAATGGGTATCAGTTTTAGTATGGGAACATCCATATATGAGTGGTGGAGGAAAAGGAGATTATAGTGTCTGAAACAGAGATGATTTAAGTGTTGTGCTCTTCAGAAAAAAAACAATCTGAAAAAAAAATTTCCTAATTTAGAAAGGGAAAAAGAAAATCATGGCCTTCAGCAGATGCAAAGCTTACAAGCTCCAGCTGCTGCCAACTGGCTGTGACCTGTAGGCGAGGCTTCCCCAGTATCACAGCAAAATCTTGGCCTCCCCTTTGCTCTGTATGTTGAGAAAAAAGGCCTTCCCATAAAAATTGTACCTCTGCTCTACTGAAAATACATCACAATCAACACACTTCTAGCAGTACATTGGTTTCGGCACATCATTTTATAAATACTTGGGTTTCTGTGAGAAAATGTTTTCTCAAGAGGCTCAGGTACTTCAGTGTTTGAACTCAGCAGCATTTGAATGCAGAATGGTAGATGAGAAATTGAATGGGAAGAGAAACAAAAAGGCAAGAAAACAGAAGAGTGACACAAGGTCTGTTGCAGTTCGTGTTTTGTTGTTGGGGTTTTTTTTTAAGTTAGGGATCAATAACACTGAGATGGTCTTGATTACTAAGAGGAAATAGTTTGAGAAAAGCACAGGAATGTAAATTGAAATGCTCAACCACCAGTTACAAATATGTTCCTCTTGATGGCAGATTATTTTCATACCTATAAATTTGCAAGCACTTTAGTTGGACTTTGCATCTTCCAGATTTTTGGCCTTTGCTGGCAAAAAAACCAACTAAACAACATAACCCTGAAACAAACCAAATGGAAAACACCCATGGAATCAACTATCACAAAAATACTTGAAGGATGAAATAACTCAAAACCAATTTTTGTGTGATTTCCATTCAAACTCCCATTCACTGCTATTAGCAGTGTTTTTTCTTTCTCCCTGTTGGAATATCTGCAAGATGTAGTTGTGACACCTAAAACTTGAAAATCACGAAAATATCTTTTTTGATCAAGTATCACCTGTCATAAGAAGAAGAAATTGGGAAAATATCAATAAATTATATTTTTGACAGAAATGTAATAGAAGAAATCTAATCTTCCTTGCACTTCTTGATTTTTGACAGTTAATTTCTGATTGTATATTGCAGTAACTCCAGTAGAATCCTGTCAGGCTCCATAGTGCCTTTGTAGAGCTTACATATCTGTGTTCTTGTGGGAGTTTCAAAAAAGTCAATCTTTCCAGGATTGTTAAATAATAGAAAAACTTAATTCAATTAATACTTCCTTTATTATGCTGGTAACTGCTCAGATCAGCAGAAACCAATCCACCATGAACATGGGGTTTTACCTTCACAAAGCATTTTTGGAGTCCCAGAGGAAAAACAAACAAATAAATTAGAGATCCTTACTGAGTGGTTAAAGCTGGAGACAGGAGCACTCCCAGACCCAACACATTTGAAGGTGCACATATTTGACCATAAAGGATTGACTACTAGCAGCTCTCAGGAGGAGCTGAGCACCCAATAGACCAATGTCACAGCAGTACAGGTCAGTATCACCTCAGGAGACATGCTGTGACACACATGGATTGCTCAAGAAAAGCTCCACAAGCAAAGAAGAAAAGAAAGAAAAACCAAAATACACACACACTCTTATTCTTGCTTCTTTTCCCCTCTGTCTCAGACCATGGGAGAACAAATGTTGGTATATGAATGCAGTCAATATTTTCTAGGGGTTCTTAGAAACCCTCTGAGGACATTACTCAAGTCCAATAGACCAGAACAACCTCTGTAGGTGACTGAGTTCTCTATGCAGTAGAGAAATACTAAATGACACAGACTTGAGCTGCCTCTGGAGAAATGCAAAGGTGTCTTCCACACCTCATTAATTGTGTGACTGTGATTGATAAGGGTCCTCAGTTAGGGACCTAAACAATGGGGCAGAATTCCCTTCCATTCACTGATTTTTCATAGTTCATCTTACAGAGAAAATAAGAATTGTCACTGTTCTGTTGGTTTCTCTAATAGAAAAGAAAACAATTTCCCTTTACCTGACAGTACACATTCATGTGTATTTCTACACCAAAAAAAATGGGAATTGTGGCTCCCATGAAAGTATTCTTATTTTCCAGAGTGCCTTACACTAATCTGGGCTCGGTCCAGCTTCCAGCTGAGGAGGAGCAACTCATGCTCCATGCTGCAACAGCAGCATCCACTTATGGCATAATTCAGATGCAATGACTATGCTTTGAATTCATAATTTGTTTTAATGTGATTTAGCTTTTAAGTGCAAAGAGATATGACAGAGTAAGAACATCACAATAGCCACACTTGTGGATGTCACCTTACATTGGAAAATTCAGGAAAAGTGCTTGATCACAAGTTTAGATTCAGGCAAAAGCTTCCTGAGCCTTTTGAATTCTGTGTTTGGAAGTTTTGAAGTTGTTTCATCTTCTCATGCTGAGCCTTGGAGGGGATGGATGTGCATACTGTCCTTCTGGCCTTTGAATCTCCTTAAACTTTATATATGCTTAATGTTTTTAAAAAGCCACCAGAAAGCCTATTAAACACAATAGCTCAAGGCACAGCTATAGAATATATACTTCAATGGGGCATTAGACATCAAAGGACTGTGACAGAGCAGGACTATGAAAACACTGATACTGGGACATCAGTAAATGTCTGGACAAGTAAAATACAGCTATAAAGTAAGACTGTGTTACTCTGTGACCTCAAAAGTCCTCGTTCAACAGGCAAAAAGAATATGTGATGATTGTAAATGAAAGGCTCAGACATCCAGCAACATCAACCCATTCATAACCTCTTGAAATGTTTTCTAGAATTTGCAGAATTAACCCTTTTCTGTTTCTGATTAATCATCTGTTCTGGCTCTGCTAGGGGTGGATATCTTGGAAATAAGACACCACCTCTCAAACATGCATACTGATACTGTAGTGCAAAGAAAAGGGCAGCTGCACACTTCTTGAGGCTATCATTGTGCTACCTGTTGTGCTCAGCTTTTGCCTTTGGCAATGGTTAAGCTCAGCACAATCAAGTTTGCACCTACATCAGGGATCAAAGACACAAGTGAAATGGGCAAGGGGTCATGGGCATGTCACTCATTAATTTCTGTTCATTGATGCTGATTTTGGAATTGGATATTGTGCCTGTTTAATGACAGACAGTGTTTTGTATCCCTCTCTGCCTGTCATTGTCTCCTTTCCCTTTGCTGTGAATATTTGCAGCATTTGTTTTAATTTGGATGTGGAGGCTGGCACTCCAGTGGGGAAGAAGCTGCTTAGGAGCTAGTTATTCCACATAATTCTCTGCCTCTCGGTTTGGTGGGGATTATTTAGCATAGGAGTGATTATGCAGAGAAGAACATTTCTGAGCTGCTGAAATAAAAGCTACTCTTCACAATGTATTAGAGAGGTGGAAGCAAAAGGGCCATGCTTAAAATGCTCTCTTCTAATAAATTAGGAAAGATCAAAGACAAAATAACTCTTAATAATAATAAAAACAATAAATCTTTGGCGAGCTTACACAGAAAGATAAAGCTCTAGAAACCAGTTCATGCATTAGAAAGGCATTGATAGAATCACTGACAAACTACTGTGCCCTTAAAAGTTTGGGAGCCTTAGACAGAGAGTGATTTTGCTGCTCTACATATGGTGCCATCAGCACCTTGCACCCACCAGTTTCCTAACCTCAAGTGAGTGCCCTAACCATTTGTCACAGTTACCACAAGTCCATTCTGCCCTGAGGAATCCTTCTGAAAAAATTTAATTGCAACCATATGTTCCCATCAGAAGCTTGAACAAGTCAGCATTTCCTCTGCTTGTCATCAAAGCTTTATCACCCAGCTCTAATTGCCAAATCTATCAGAAAGGGCTGTAGAGACAACTAAAAGAGTGTATTGCTCATCTGCAATTAAACCTCTGCCTCAAAACTGATTGCAGGTACTGATACTCTGGCCAAAGCTGCTGTGAGTCTCCTACTCAAGGCAAGGCTGAGGCAGGCTCTGGAGTGGTCAGGGATTGGGCAGAGGTGGGGGAGGCCACCTGTAAAAGCAGAGTAACGCAGGACACATGCCCAGGGTCTGTACTTTTTTGCCCAAGGGTATGTCACCCACATTTGTTGTTTCTTTAGAAAAGTTGAACTAAGGCAAAAAGGTAGCAAAAAAAATTCTGACAAATTACTGAAATAGCACAGTTTTAGCTGGCAGCTCAAGGAGAGCTGCTTGATGAACTGTTGTGAGGACAGAGCCAGCTTTAAAGAAGGCTGAGTACAGTGACAGATGAAGGTTTGGGAACAAGATACACAGGAATGTTTGTGAAAGAATTACTGATTCTGCTCAGAACACTAACTTCAAATGGTGAGGTTATTTTGTTTATTAGCTCATACTACAATTACTTCTTTACCTAAATTTGTTTAATTCCTGCAGAAAGCAGATGAATGTGTTTTGTTGTGCTCATTAGATTTGTTCTGAATGATTAGGCTTACAATAACTGAAATAAAAAGTACTAATTGATTCTTTAACCTCATTTCTGACCATTAATGGTACCTGCTTTTCACAGCTGAGTATATTTGTGATAGCTAGCCTTAGAAGATCCCTGGCCATAGCTGTGCTTTCAGGCTGTACTACTTCATCTCTCAGACTTTAAAACAGACACATCTTAATAATCTACTAAACCCCATAAAACCTGTGCACTGCTTACGTCTGTAACCACAGAATTTTCCCTCTGCATTAATCATAATCTGCTTGCACCACCAATAAGGGAAACCTTTCTCAAATGATACTTCACTAATGAAGTATGATGCTCTCAGAAGAAATAAACACAGAATCACAGAATATACCAAGTTGAAAGAGACCCACAAGGTCATGTAGTCCAGCTCCTGGCTTTCCCTGCACAGCACCATCCCCAAGGGTCCCATCATGTGCCTGGGAGCATTGTCCACACACTTCCTGAACTCTGTCAGCCTGGTGTTGTGACCACTTCCCTGGGAAGCTTTTCCAGTGCCCAACCACCCTCTGGGTGAAGAACATTCTCCTGATATCCTACCTAAATCTCCCCTGACACAACTGAATTAATGCATAGGATCCATTCCTTTGGATCCTATCTCTGGTCATCACAGAGAAGAGATTGGTGCCTGCCCCTCTCTTCCCCTCATGAGGAAGTTGTAAACTATTAAAAGAAAACTACAGTATCTGCAATAATGAAAACATTAGAATATTTTAGTAGTGTATAATACTTTCAGATGATGGTGCTAGATTTATTAATACCACTATTTTAGAGCTTGAACAATGCTTTGATAGAGGGTTGAATGTCACCTGATTCAAGAGGGGTAAATAACTTCATAAAAGAGGCAATGTACCTGTTTCAAGGGCTCCAGGCACTTCTCTTATCCTGTTGTAGTTTGCTTTGGGGTCAGATATTTCTATCAGGAGGAGATACTGCCAGGCCAGCGGTGTCCTGGGCTGACTCAAAAACAGTGTGGCCAGCAGGGCAAGGGAGAGGGTCCTCCCCTTTTGCTCTTCTCTCATGAAACGCTGTCTGGAGTGCTGCCTTCAGCTCTGGGGCCCCCAGCACAAGAAGGCCATGGACCTGTTGGAGCGAGTCCAGAGGAAGGTCACAAAGATGATTGGAAGGCTGGAGCACCTCTCACATGAATTCAGGTTGAGAGCACCAGTACTGTACAGCTGGGTAAGAGAAGGCTTTGGGGAGAATTTAGAACATCCTTTGGTAGGTTTAGATGAGATATCAGGATGAAATTCTTTACCACGAGGGCAGTGAAACCACAGCAATATGTTGCCCGAATGAACTGCAGATGCCTCATTCCTGGAAGTGTCCAAAACCAGACTGGATGGGGCTTTGAGCAACCTGGGCTAGTGAAAGATGACCCCACCCATGGCATGGGGCTTGGGACTAGATGAACTTTAAGGACCCTTCCAACCCACATCACTTTATGATTCTGTTACAAGATTCAGTCTGGTAGGTAATGAAAAACAGCAGTTATAACATGCCAGCAGTCTGACCATCAGACTTTTGACATTTCAATTAGGGTAAGTTTTGAGAGGAAACTTGCATATGGACAGTGAAATCACTTTGCAGAGTTTTCTGCCATGCCAAGGAAGCAACATGGGAAAAAAACCAAACCCTGTGACACTTTTCCAATATGTAATTTTGAGTAGTATGGCCTCAGTTTTGGAAAAATAATTGATATGATAATGAAGATTTCAGACCACCCAAGGTCTGGGTTCCAAATGTTGCTGCAATAAATGGGCCAAGGGAAGGATGAGAATTTTTAGGAGGTTTAGCAAAGAAATAATGTCATGAAATGAAGATGATTAATATGGGAAAGTAAACCCAGGTCATGGAAAGGATTTCTTGGCAAGGCTGTGAAGATTCAGATCGATAACTTCGGGCACAAATGAAATGATAAATCACAAGTATCATGGAAGACCTACACTTGTTCTTTTTAAACTTGAACTTTGCCATTGCAGAAATGAAAGAGCAAGACTCAGTATTTCTGCTGATTTCATAGAATTTAACTTAAATAACTATAATACATGTTTTCCTTATCTTCATATCTCCTTTTCCCAAGTGAATAACTATAAAATGCTGAATTTTTTATTTGGCTGCTAATCAGAAAATAGAAAATCTAACTGAGAAAATGGAAGAGAAGATTAATTAATCCTTGTCCCTTTTTAGAGGTAACAGAATAGATAGAATTACCTGTCATCTGGTTTGTAAGTATAGAATAATACAAAGATTTCATGTGTGTCTTATCTCACCATGAACAGTAACTTGTCACAGAAGAAGATTCCTGAGGGAATCAGAAGAATGGGACAAAAGCCTAAAGGGAGCTACTTTGCACCAGGGACTTAAAAACTGCCCTCATTAATCACACATATTTTTAGCACTATGCACAAGGGAGCAGAAGCACCAAACCAAGTAGTTATAAACTCTCTAAAGCTTTCCCACCTGCTCCTATCTGTAGGTCTTTCATTGCCCAGGTATACAATGGCATGTCTGCTGACCCAAACTAGCCAAAGGGATATTCCACACCACAGAATGTCATGCTCAGACTATAAACTAGGGGGAGTTGGCTGCAGCTGCCAATCACTGCTCAAGGGCAGCCTGGGCATTGGTCAGCAGGTAGCCAGCACTTGTTTTTCTAAGGTTTCATTCCTCTCTCTTTTTGTTGCCTGTTTTGTTACAATTATATTACTAATACTGGTAGAAGTAACATTTTCATTCTACCTCAATGTTTAAACTGCTCTTATCTCAACCCGTGGGTTTACCTTTTTCCCCAATTCTTCTTTCCATCCCACCATGAGAGCATGGCATAATGTGGGTGTGAGAGAGGAGCTGTGCAGTGTTTTGATGCCACTGTGCTTAATTAATTCCATTGATGACACTTCCAATGATTTGATATGAATCAAGATGATGTTCCACGCTATTTGGTTGCAAAATAAGAAAATTAAATATCAAAGGCATGCTAAAATACCTGGTTTAATTTTTTTTTCTTTGCACTAGTGCAGCAGTGCACTAGTTTTACACATCAGTTTAGACGTCTGAGAAGTACTTTTTGTGAGATCTCCATTATGCCCTCTAGGATTCTTGCTTTGCAGATCAACAGCCATAAGAATACAGGATATGACTTGTTAGATGCATAATTTCCATTTAAAATTAAAATAGTGTCAGTACTGACTAAGTCATTCCTGGAATTTATATACATTTCCCAACCCAACTGACAATAACTTCAGCCCTGTTATGCTTCTATGATCTTTCCTTCATTAAAATGTGTAAATAAATGATGTGGTAAATTATCTCATGTCTAACTCTTGTCTTGCTAGTAATCTAGAGGGAGATTAAGCTCTTAGAACAGGGCAGGAAAGACAGAAAATACAAGATGATTAGCTTATCTTCAATTTCACTAACAACATGACATTTTAAAATACATGTTTATTCTTTAAAATACATTTTTCTAATTGCAGAGGAGTGATCCTTTTATGACAATAATCTTTTACCTTGAAGTGGTAAAGAAAAGCACCCTCTAACAAAGGTTCCCACAAATTGAAATTAACCCTGAAGGAGTTCTCCAGAGCCATTACAGAAAGCAAAGGATGGGGGCTTTTTACCTGATTATTTGTATTCTAAATAAAAATAAAAACCCTGCATTGCTCACTCTTATCTTAAAAAATGTAATTGCTTATTCATTCCTCATGAAGATGACTGTTGTTGCCAATAGGCAAATAAAATTAATCACTTTGTCCCAAAGAGTTTATAATCCATGTTTGCATATAATGGATGGGAGAGGGATAAGTAAAATGGAAGAATAACGAGTGCAGAAAAAGGTCCCTGAGGGCCCTTTTTGTTTATTTTGCATATGTCAAGGTAATATGACAAATAAGCATACATCTGTGTTTGTGTGTTGTATGAAGTATACACAGCATGAAATCCTAGTTGTGGTCTGACTAAAGCTGTGGGAAGATGCTCCCTCTGTTCGTGGAAAAAGGACTCGCAGTCAGAGGGGAGAAGCCATGAAAGAATGGCAATAAAAAGCCAGTGAAAAAAAAGCACAAAGTTGGTGGGGAAGAGGAAGGGGAGTAGGGGGAACAGGAATGTGTCCCAGGAGCTGGTATCACAGGAGAGGGAAGCCTCACTCCTGACATGCAATTTAGCTGGAAGAAGTTCTGCAGCAGCAGACCAGTGAATTCCCCAATGACAGTCCCCTCCTGCTGTTGTGGGGAGTGGTGGCACATTCCTCATGCTTCCCAAGAGCCCAGAGCTGCCTAATGTTGGCAGCGTAACAAATTGGTGATGCTGAGCTCAGATGTGCCAAGGTGCTTTACAGAAAAGGATCTCTTGGAGCAATTGTTAAAGGTTTTTTTCAGACAGAAGGAATAAATTGTTCTATATAGATCAATAAAATGCCAATTAAATAATATAATAATAGTCAAGTCACACACAGGGCACTCAGTACAATCTTCTTTGGTGGCTGGAAAACAAACAAAAAATGTTCTGGCAAACCAAATGAAAAAGTGAAAATTAAATACCAGCATCTTTCTTCTATATCTGCACAGGCTTGTTTCTTTAATGAGGAATCCCCCTTTGCTCTCTTATGAAGGAGAGCTCATGAGAACCAGGAAGCCAAACTTCATTTCAGAAAAATACTCCTGTATCAGAGAAAAGGATGATTGTGCACACAAACCCTGGGGAAAAAAAAAAAAAAAAAAAAGGAAAAAGACAAAAACAAAAACAAAAACCTTCCTGGCCATGTTGCCTACAAGAGTAGACATCTGCCTTTGCATTTGAAAATGACCAAGTAGTGCCAGTTGGCATTTTAGGTTGGCAAAATGTGCACAAGTAGGGCACAGGCTCAGAGTGGTTATTAGCCCATTGAAAATGTAATGAAAAATCTGTGCACATGAGTGGCTTAAAGATATTTAAACATGATGATTAAATGTAAAATGACTGTAGTTTAAGAGTCTGTCTCAGTGGACATATCTAGTCTTGTAAAAATTCCAGAGCAACCAGGCTGCTTCCCTAGCTGTAGTTGTAGCTGGTTGTGTAGGCAACTGAGGGAAGTTTGAACAGGCAACATGGGATTGTTCAGGCAACTGAGCATCAGACCAGGGGAATGGTGTAAATAGAAAAGGTGATTTAGCCTTTCTGTGCCCAGCAGGGAAACAAGAAATAAATGCCTCTTCTTGTGGGCCAGGAAGGAGTCCTAGAAGTCCTTGCCTGCCTATGGTAATATCACAGTTTCCAATAGGGTCTGAAGAAGCAGATTTGTAATTGCTCATCAAGGAGCCGAAGGAAGGGACAGACTTCTCTCCTGCTCATTGGTGCTTCCCTGCCATTGAGGTGGGCACCTTTGAGGAACTGTGTGTTTGTGACCTCTACTGCTCATCAGTCTCTCTGAATACCAAGGGTGTGGGAGAAGGGTCTCGAGAGAGGAAAGGATACTGGTTGACATCTAGCTGACTCTCTGAAAGGCTGGATAAGGACAATGACAATGGTTACCTCTCACTCAGAAGTCTAGCAATGACAGTCTGACCAGGACACACTGCTCTCCAGCTTCCCATACCTCCAAAGCGGAAAGTATCCAAGATGGCCAAGGCAGCTTCTTTTCTATAATTTTTTGGGCAGCCATGGGATTGTACTTAAGAGATGGGAGAAAGGTGCAGAAGTGAAGTATTCCGTTGCCTTCAGTTTCCATCACCCCCTGTTACATGCTTTCCTCCCTATGCTCCTGTTAGACGTTTCATGGTTCACTTGGTTCATGCTTTCATGGTTCACAGGGAGCGTGAGGCAACACCTTCCCCATTGGAATGCAGCCGCTGTGCTGTGCCCTCCCTGCTTTGCTCAGAGCACCAAGCCAGCCCCCAAAGGGATGTCTGGCAGCAGATCCACAAGGGATGACCTTCCTTGCACACCTGGACAGAGGCACTTTCTTTTCCTGACTGTGTGATGCAATACAGAAGAGACAGAAACACATCCTTGCCCCGGAGTAGATCCTACAAGGCAAAGGGCTCTCTGCAGTTTGCAACCATCCAGAACACTGCAGTCTCTCACTGGTCAGCCAAAGACCTCTGCATCACATGGAATAGCATAGCAACATCTCTATGAGGTATGGGAGCAATTTACTTCATTATCTAGCTTATTCTCTTGATTAATGCTAAATTAATTTATTTTACCGATTTTGATGGCAACAAATGCAGAAAACAGTACTTTATAATTACACTGCAATCTTGTGCTTTTCTCCAAGTCCTGCAGCCTGTTTCTGAGATGCTGAATAATTTCTGCTTTCAAAGGCCTGAAATTATCTTTCAGGACACAAATCAAAATAATTTTCTCTTTCATCCTTTCTTGTGTCTAATGTTTTTCAATTTTATGCAACATTCTTATAAAGTAATTTATGAAGCTTCTTAGCTTGAACCAGCCCTGCAAAAGCATTTTGGATATTGGATATATTAAAGCATATTAAAACATAAAACATTAATAGAAGTGCCTATCTAAGAGCTGATAGAGATGTTTAGCTGTTGTGCATAGTATTGATTTCACTGCAAACTGTGAAGCTGCTGATTTATTTAAAATTAGTAGAGGAACTAAAATGGAAAACTGAATTTACAAAGAGACGTCATAGTTATGGGATCGAGTGACTGCTGTAAACACCTGAAGAGTGAAAGAACATGCCCAGATCAGATATAGCAAATATTAATTCAAAGGATATTTCACCCTGTAAGTGCATTTTAAACATAGGTTATTTTAAAAAGATATTTTTTTTAAAAAAATATGTAATTTCTTTTTGTTTCTTTTTTAAAAAACTCAAATTTTAAAACATATTTGTCTTCAAGATTTTTTCCTTTTTTCTTCATTCATTAAGAGAATAGGAGTTGAACTTTGATGAAGGTTGTGGATTCTTCCAGCTCAGGATATGCTATGATTCTTCAAGAATGCAAAATTCAAAGTCTGAAACATGTAAGTGCAGGAAAAATCACAAGAAGAGTAATTTAAAAAAAACTATTAAAAAAAGACAATCACACACCAAATTCCCACCTTCTTTCACTGAACTAAACACAGAGAAAAAAATATCACTTTTTGGATGGAAAAAAATTAAATGGCTTAAAAAAGAATTAAGGAAGCTAAAAATGTTCATTTCAGGGATTTTTTTTTTTTTTTACAATTTTTAAGAACACAACTTTTTCCTTTTTTTTTTCTCTTTTTTTTTATTCAAACAGTGTGAGAAGCAGATGTTTTTTTAAACTAGTTTCATTACTTTGTGCTGTAATGGCACAGCCCTGTTCAGTCAGGTGCTGCATTCATTGGGACAAAGTTGCTTAATTTGTAAATCTGACAGTAAAATAAGTTAGCTTTTTTCAGACTGGACAGAAAGGACATAAGTAGGACAAAACATGAAGTCTTTTGACAGACTTTTGGTAGGCAGTTCAAGGCCAATCCTTTCACTGGAAAATCTAATCATTTAACATCAATCTAATTTAGGTTCTGTTGAATATTAAGAGCAAGCCTTAAGTCACTTGAAGGCAAAGAAACTCCTTCATATACACTTAAAAACACTTCATTTACACTTAATAAATAAACTATTGTCCATCCTCTCTGTTTCTAAAAATTCATTCACATGATGTTGTGTCAGTTTGCTTGAAATGGGAGATTCTGGTTTTAAGTGATATTGTGACACTTGCAAATAGGTGATGGCTCTGTCATCATTACAACCCTTATCTAAAAAAATCCCCCAAATCCCCAAACTTTTCTGTAATGAGATTGCATCTTATTTTACAAAAGTTTAAGGAACCTAATGGCCATGAAGGAGGTGTGGTTCTTAGCCAAATCTGTCTGAATAGACTGTTGGCATTGGCGTTTTCTGGACATTCTGTCTACTGGCTGGAATTGAATTGAACTTTAGTTCTACTTATTATTCAATTAATGAAAGAGGGAGGTTGTTGTTGGGTCTCTTTCCCCTTCAAAGGCTTCTGTAGAAATGAAATCTGCTGCTGTGCATCATGAGGTATATTCCTTACTTTGTATTCTTGACCTCTATCCGTCTGCTACCCTCTTCTGAAGATTAGCATAAAATTTTGTTGATATGTTGTTGGCTTTCTGCTGATCTTTCCTTTGGGACAACCTTCCTGAATAAAGCTTTTGAAGATACAAGTAGAATTGGTTTCATTTCAGGGATTAATGACAATTCTAAAAAGACCAATAATAATTTTCTAGGTTGCTTAACTCACTAGAGAGTATCTGAACCACTGACTCACTCCAGGCTACAACTTTCTGCTGAATAATTTTATATGAAAGTTATTTTAAATGTGACCTACAGTATCCCAAAGTACCCCAGGCTCATCTGCTTTTATATTATAAACATCCTGTTTCTTGGAGACAACGTAGTTATGCAACTTTTGAACAAGGATGAAAAAAAAGGTTGAGGCAAACAGCTCTTGTGTCACTGGAGGAAACCTCACACAGAACAGGTAGACGTGATCATGTCAGATGCAAGGCACTTATTTACATGCATGTTACAAGGACTAAAATTTGGCAGGGGTAGAAATTGCAAGTGCTGTCTTCTCTTTTCAAATCTGCCTTTAATATGCAGTATTCTCTAAATAGAAGATATTAGCATGTTTCTAGCCTCAAGAAAATTATAAAGGGGAGCTTGGGTACTCACTGCAAATTATTTCCTGACACTGCAAAGGTCTAGGATTTTTTTTGGCACCAAAGTACTGCTATGCTACCCTGTGATTTGCCTTTTCCCCTTGGTAATTCATAGTGACAGACTTTTAAACAGAATTACATCCCCCTAAGCAGTTTCCCGTTCTCTGGTAATGGGCAGGACAGCACAAACAATAAGGAAACATGACTGGAATACAGACATGGCTGTCCTTGTTTGGCATCCACATGGAGAGAGGTGTTCAGCTTTTTTTTTCTTTCCAACAATGAAAGAACCCCCTGTGCCCTCCATGCATTTTATTTCTGAGGCAAAATCAGTGTGTTTGGGAACATACACAAAGAGGGAAGAAAGTTTAGAAAAGAAGCCCTGAATAGACCACTGTTTCTCAAAGGCTGAAGGTCGCTATTCTCATGAGATCAGACCTTTAAAGCAGCTCAGCTCCTTCACAAACCCATTGTTGCCATGCCAGAATGCTCTCATTGTGGACACGTATTTTATCCAGACTCCCCATCCCTCCTGTCTGTGCTATGAGTTCATAATTGAGAGGCAATATAGCAAAACACCTTTTGAAAGAGCTTCAGAACAGAATGCATTACCGCCACGTATGGCTGTAATAGAACAAAAAGCCTTTCTGAGCATTGATCTTGCTGTGGGGAAAGAAGGAATCATTGTCTTTTACACAAAGAATTGTTAACACGTAGCCTGGAACATGCCAAAGTTATCTTCCTCCAAAATCGGTACGTCTGTAGGGAAGATGACTGCATACTTTTATGTCATTTTACATATACAAACACTTTTCATGGCTTTGAGAAGGAAAACAGAAGATAAGTGTGCAAATACCTGGAAGCTCCTGTGAGGCAATCACAGACATTTACTATTAAAGAACCATTATGTGTTTTGTGTTATTTTGTATGTATCTCCCCCATCTTTTACATACCATAAAAACATAATATCACAGTAACAGATTATGAACTGGTATAGCTTCATCCACTTCCACCTACTTCCATGATAGGATTTACTGTTATAAATTGATAAGACAGGTCTGACTCTATCTAGCCTTAAACCCTTTTTTCCACTTCTTCATCTAGAATGAAACAATTTTTCCATGATACCAGCCAACTATCCAAGACAGCAGTGAAAACTGCAAGAGAGAATTCATAATTAGCCTCTGTGGCTCTATTGCCAACAACATTTTACTCATCAGAGATTCCTTCAGAAGAAATTGTTTTTTGCCCTTGTTTCAGAAGAGGAAGACTCTGATTCTGCTCATAACATTTGTAAGACTCTATGCCATTAATTTATTTTCCCTTTTTGTTATAATTTTTCCATCCTGCAGCACAAGATTCAAATGTGAACTTGCTTATGGTTAGACACACACCCCCTGTGGATTGCATTGCAAGAGTATGGGAAGGTCACATATGGAAGAAAGGAGCAGAATGGGATCAACTGGCACTGAAGCACCTTCCATGAGGAAAAAATTAACAGAAATCTCTTAGGCAGAGCTCTTGTTTTGGATGGAAAACATGGAAGTCAGATTCCCAGACCCTGGTCTGATCAAAGACCCTGGTGTCTCATGGTCAATTTTGAAGTTCTTGGTCCTCCAAAGCTGAACCCAGGCCTCTGAATAAGTCTCTGTTATGGTTAAAACTTGGTCCCTTACAAAGGGAAGGTTTGTTTGAGTCAGGAGCTGTCTGAGTTTGCATTAATGAAACTTTGAGCCCCGTTTTCCAGGTACCTTATTCAGCTCTGCATTGAGATGTCTCTATTACAGGTATGTAGCCCAGAAGACTGTCATAAACGTTAAATGCTGTTACCCTTCACATAAAAAGGATGAAAAAGGCACACTGCTAGATTTCTGTGGTGGTTGAAGTGGAAGGCTAATCTTTCTTTTTTAAATCCTCAAGTCCTTACATCCTGGACACTAGTGTCTCACCTAGACTACAGGTTAGGCAGGACAGATCTCCTGTCATATGATTAACACAAAGTTTAGGAACCGTGGACTATATTTTGACTGGTTTTAGCATACTTTTCCCCTCCTTGCTCCTGACTTAATGGCCAGTTGAAGATGACTGGACCCCAAGCCATATTTTCCCTGTCCCACAGAATTCCTCCCTCCTATTCCCTCTCCTCCTTTTTCTTCAAAAAGGACAAAGTTTGCCATCAGGACATGCAGATGTGGACTTCATAGTTTTGGTGAGCCCTTCCAAGTGGAAAGGCTCTCTAAAAGCCACCTGGTCCAACCATCTGCTCAAAGCAGAATGAATTCTGGCTCAAGGAAACCTTGCTTGGTTTTCTCAGTCCCAGGCTATCTTTAAGCTGCTCTGAGCAGTCTGGTACTGCTCAGAAAGTCTGAGAAGTTTTTTTTTTTCTGAGAGGGAGATTCATCCAGCCCAAAGGCTGGCTATCTGACCGGGACCTCAGAAGGCTTCAGCCTGCCAAAAAGAAATAAGTGCTTTTAAAAGTGAATTGTGTGATTTTCTCCTCTTATTATAGAGCTTGCAGCCTATTTAACTCCTCAGAGAAAAGCTCCTTTCCCAGGTTCAGGGATTTCAACCTAAGCCAAACAAGAAGAAAACACCAAGCTTGCTTGAGAGCACAATGTGGGCAGAGACATAATTAAAGCTAGCTGAGGAACTTCTAAGGTATTTTGGTGAAACAATGCGGTAGCAAATTGGAGGAGAGGATCTCAGGATTGAAATTTGAGAAGAAGACTAACCCAGCACTGAGCTGTAGTTTGTTTCACCATTTTTAGTTAAATGTCTGTTAGTAACTGAAGCTTCACTTTTTCTTTCAGTTTCAGAAGCATAGATCCAGAGAATATTTGCTTCGGTTCCCTGTTTCAGATTTAATGCTAGGATCAGGGCAGTAATTTAAAAGTGCATCAAGCAAACAGAACATGTGAGGATTTACTTTCAAAACAAACAGGACATCAGGAATAATTAGAGCTTCTCACTCTTTTGCAATAAAATAATAATTAGTAAAGGGTGTTGCTCTCCAGGCAGCAATGTCTGAAGCAGGCTTTCAAGAAAATCAGAAGGTTTTGCTTTGTTTACTGTGTTTTCTTCAAAGTGCTTAGCTGGCATTATATTTTCTTTTCTTCTTCAGCTGCCTTCTCCACAGTCTGTTTTATCCCTGACAATTTATTTTTTCCTTCATGGATTGCATCATTCATATTTTTTTATCTCACCCTTTCTTAGAAATTGCTGTCCAACTTCTTGTTTTGTTCCTTAGCAAGCAAACTTATTTCTTACTCTTGTTTTCTTCTCTGTCTTTTATCACTTTCCTATTCCAATTTACCCTTGGTGAGCTCCAGTTACCTAACACAGCCAGACAAGATCTCCCTCTGGGGAACTGCAGACTCCTCTCAGCCTCCACTGACTCTGTGGTGAGCAATGGAGTTACTGGAGTTCAGAGGCTGGTTTCACTAAGACTCTGGAATTTGGAAGTAAACTGGGTGAGGGGAACTTATATTTCTTGTCATACAGACTTTTTGAAGTTTAATCCCTTCTTTCTACTATTTTTCACTTGTATCCTCCAGCTTTCTCCAGATTTTTTTCCTCCAACAGTTCCTACATCCCTTTTAAAACTGTGCCTGCACAGACAGCAAAGCCCCTCTCAAACTTGGGCTGGTTTGAACACTTCACATCTGAACATAATACCTTCTTTCTTTGAAGCATTTATGTTTCAGAGCTTCATCTCTGGCCCTGCAGCAATACTGGGACACCACAGGAGAGCACAGTCTCTGAACTCTGCTACAGTTCCTACACCGGAAAAGTAACTTGGATGCAGTAAGAGCATCTCCTGGTCTTCCTGCATTCACATGTAATTCGGATACATAATTGCAGCCTTTAGAGCAAAAATGTTGCTCTATTTTTCCTTCTTTCAAGTGCCATCTATTTTGCCCAATGTTAGGAATGACCCAAACTCCCATGTGTTAGTCCATTTTTCAGCTGCTAATATCTACCCTTCATGCCCAAAAATATGGGGTTTTTTTGTCCTATTTCTACTCATAGCAGAAGTTAACAAGGCAAAGGCTGTACCAAAAAATTATAATCTGATCTGAACTCATATGATCTATGCTGACAAACAACCATCACTCAGTAACTACCCTCATCCTTTCACACCTGCAGAAGATGAGCAGGGACATCAGGAGTACCCTGCCAGCCCCAGCTTTCCAGAGTCCCTGCTGGCAGCACAGTGTGCTCGCTGCACCTCATCAGCCATATCTGAGAACTTAATACCAAGAAAATAATCAGCTTTGACAGTGTGGGAAGGGAAGAGGTATTTTTATATAAAATTAGACAACAAAAAATTCTCAGAACTGTATGATTGAAGTCAGTAGGAAAGCTGAAAGAGTTTAACCACAGGAGGTTTCCCAATTTCTTGGAATAGAGAGCACCAGGCTTTCACAACATCACATAGCTTCTAGGGACCTTCTACTCCCAAAAGAATCACCAATGATGTGGTCAGAATATGTCAAAATCTATATTATGTAAATGTAGATTTAAAGAACTCAAAACCAGGATGTGAATTCAAGAGCAGCTAAACTAAATTCTTACCAGACCCTACTCCCCATTCCCTCCCTCTCCTCCTGCCCTGAGAAGGCTAATTCAGACACAAATCAACTGCTTACAGGTTGTTTCAGTCCTCATGGTTGTATGAGGACTGAAAAGTCACCACAGGGAAAGTCCAGACACTCTGGTCAGGAGCACCTTTGTAATGTGCTAGAGACCAAGTTCCCTTGGAAAGAGAGGAATCTCCAGAGTGAAAGTAGGGAATTCCTTTGTTCCCTGGCTATACTTGGATGCTGAGCTACAGCACAAGCCTCTAACGTGGTTTAAAGCCAGAGTCTTTATTGCTTTCTGAACTACATTTCTAATAGGAGCCTTGCTAATTTCTCATTTCTGTTGCAATTCTAGTCAGTGCAAGAAATCTTTGCTAGTGGAAGGCTTGCCCAGGGCTGTCATTCCTAAAAATCCTTCAACAGTTTTCGCAAGTAACCAGCATTCACCAGAATACAGACTGCACTCCAGAAAGTGTGATGTTAAATATGTCAAAGAACTGAGGTTTACAAGAAGCCACTCATGTCATCAATCTCAGGTCCATTGCAGCATATTTAGCCACCTCTGCTCTAATGGAACTCCAGGTTTAAAAATACTTAAATTTCTTTAATTCTCCTCATCCTATTAAAACTATTCCTGGGACAAAACTCCAGATCCCAAGTAAATTTCTACTGTTGTTCAGCCTTATTTATCCATCACTGAATTATTGCTCTTTGTGGTGGTACCCCTGTACAGCTAAAAATACCCCTGTATTTTAACTTAACTCTTCATTTTTGCCACAGTGTTTAGAGATAGAGTTTCTCTACAGAGAGACAGGCACTGTGCTGTTTCAAAGAGACACTCCTGTATCCAGTGCAGCTGGGATGTGTTTAGACACCTATTATCTGTGTCTCACCTGGCACAGATGCTGTTTGTAATTATCTGTATTCTTTTGGAGGAAAGAGGGAAGGAGAACACACAGAGAAAGAGTGTAATGATCATCCTTTGTAAAATCCCTTGCTTTTGTATTAACTCAATATTTTTTGCCAGGGACATTTAATTTGGGCTTGATTGCTCCTTGTGTCTTCTGCAGTTTCTTTTCATGCTCTGAACATGGGAGGCTTTTGGATGCCCAGGGCAGGCAGATACCCTTCAGCTCTCTACCAGCCACTGCCCTGCACAGCTTTCCTGCCAGCAAGCAAAATGTCTCAGATCTGGCTGCTCTAGCACTATGCTCCAGTGAAAACAAACCAAACAACCAACCAAACAAAACCGCTAAAATAAGACATGGATTAGTAGCATAATATCAAAAATATCCCACTAAAAATTGTCCTGCTGAGGACTTGTCTAAATTTAGGAGCAGCCTAACTCATTAGAAGACTCCCTGTGTCACCTGGGATTCCCTCAGGCACCCAGAGCTCTGCTAAAGTGCGTGACATGGACCTTCTCCATCTTGACAGTTGATGCTCCTCTATGAACTTTTTTACCCAGGAATTAGGCACATCCACGCTTAAATCTTCTACAGTCTGAACTATATTCTGAGCTCTCCTGTTTCTCTTGTAAAGTTTGGACCCCCACAACAGGCACTGGGACTGTTTTGCTCAAAAATTACCAAGCTCACCACCTCTTCAGTGTTAGGGGAGTGAGTTCCCCCTCTTTCCTCGCTCTCCCAATATATCTCCCTCTTTCCAGGAGCACAGCCCAAACAACAAAGGATTTAGTGCTCTGGGCAGGTGGGCTCCTCTTTCACAGCCACTGCTGAAGTTCTGCCAGGCTGCAGAGCAACACAATATGGGGAACATCACAGTACAGGAGAAAAGCAAAGCAGTAAGTCTGCAGCTCTGCAGCCTCCCGAACATGCATTCACCTGCATCAGGGAGATGCCAGCCCTGCTGCTTCCTGTTGTCTGGAGCAACAATCAGCACACATTTATTTTAAGCTTGTATTTACTTTCATTGTTACTAAGAGAATTCACACTCTATCTTAACCACATCTCACCCCACCAGACTCACCGTTTTTTTCTAACACCTACACAGAAGATTTCTTAGTTTTTGTTTCATGTCCAGCAACATTCGGGCCACTTAAATCCCATAAAAAAGGAACTAAAAACCTGTCCTGCTCCATGATTTCCTCTGCACAGCTATCTCCATTCCCTGGGATTGAAAGCTCTTTTTTCCTTTTGCCAAGAAGATTTCTTCAGGCCCATAGCTGTCAGTAAAGCTTTTTCATTGATTAATATAATGAAGTTAAACTGAGAACAATTAGTCTCAAGACCAGTAATTGTTTGGGGTTTTTTTTAGACCCATAGAAGGCTTTATGAGCTGCAAGCCTGCCTGTTTCTCCCCACAGCCATACCAGCTGGTCTGGAGAACGATGTGTACTTCATCTCACTCCTGTTTGCGATCCCGACAGCTATAGTACAGGCTCATCTCAAACACACAATTTTTAACTGTGTTTCATAACTTGATGTGCATTTCTGGGGAGGTGGATGGAAGAGATGGCAAGAGGCAGCTATTATTTTGCCTGGCAGGGGGAAGGTGGAAAGCAGGCCAGCTGCAGGTAGTCAGGGTGGAAAGCTGCTGCTGTGCCATTTTAGAATTGGCAATTTGCAATCAGGAGAGACATTTTTTTCTATCCTGCCAGCTGGAGGCTCTTGGCAATGTGGTTATGTTTTTAGAAACCAAACAAATCAATCTTTCTTAGTTTTCCCCAGAGTTTTGGATTTTACCTCATGAGATTTGATCTAAAGCTTTTTATCGCATCTGACTAACAAAAGACTTATTAAAAATGAAAGAGGACACAAGAAAAATAGGAGGAAGTACAAGTGTTCATCTGTATTCAGCAAACCAACTGTTTTGAACATATGAAAACCAAATGGTTCTGAATGGATCCTCCATTCGTGAAATAACCATTTTACAAAGGCATAAAGTTACCACTCCAGTTTAAGTCCCTGTAAAGAAGCACAGGAGTTTGAGTTGTTTTGTAGTACTGTACATAAAAAATCTGTCCTTCTTGTCTTTAGACAAGATCTGTCCATCTTTGATGGATGGTTTGAACTTAGGGTATATGACCATTTGTTCAGCAATAGAGGACTAGTTTTGGTTTTCTATTTTTAAAATATATTTTAATGTCTTTTCTCTGGAGATTACACAGATAATGATTTTCTGATTGCAATGGATTGAACTAAAAGGCTTTTGCTTAGCATTGGTGTTTATGAAAAAACTTTCAAACATGGAGACCATTTGTCATGGTCTTTATTTCAGAGAAAAATTAGACTTCTAACTCGTGCTGTGTACTATACCTACTGAGGTGTGATTTCAAATCCTTTTTGTCACCTGTCCCCCTTTTGCAGCTCAACACACTGTAGCACCAAGTCAGCAAAGCATATGCAGAAATTTGAACATATGCTTAAAAAAATTAACTTATTAGAATATACTCAAACACATGCTTTTATACTAATGTGCTTTTTAAGTGCAGTGTCTCAAAACATCGACTCTCAGGGCAATTAGGTCATGTAGGTTAATGGAACTTCATGGAGAGGAAAAAATTACAAATTCAGTCTAACCTATTCCCCAGACCTTTTCATTGGCTTTACAAGAATGCAGGATAGAAAGGTATTTGTGGGATCAAAACATGAATAAAACTACTTTGCAGATATTCAAGTTCAAAATGTTTAGATGTTGTTTAGATAACTGTGGTGCTGTCTCCAGACCTGAAAGCCTTTTAAAAAATAATTTAATGATTCTGCATGAATTTGTCATGGGATTAAGAGGTTAATATTTCAAAAAAGAGCAACACCCAGCATTTGACCTTTTCAGCCGTACTGGAAACAGCAGCCACTTCATTTTACTCACTATGGTGAAACAAAGGTGAAGAAGTACAGAAGCTAAGATTCATTTTAAGAGAGGATAAGTCATTCTCTTAGCAGATGGAACCAAATTTCCCAACTCCTCTGATGCCGAGAACTTCTCTTCAAGAACATAATCAAAACTGAGATATAGAATCACAGAATCACTTAGGTTGGATAAGATCTCCAAGTTTATCCAACACAAACCTAACACTGCCAAGTCCAGCACTAAAACATGTTCCACATCTACAAGTCTTTTAAATATCTCCAGGAACGATGACACAGCCTGGGCAGCCTGTTCCAATGTTTGACAATTCTTTCCATGAAGAATTTTTTTCTGATATCCAACCTAGAAAATTCCCAGTGAACACATCAGGTATATGAAGTACTTAGTCTGATTAAGATTTGGATAACTGCTCTTTTATTTTTGCTCTTTTCCAATGGAAGAAAATTGCTGCTAAATTCCTTCTCTTGTTTTCATGCAGCCATCAGACATAAAACAAGTGGAGGGAGAAAAGATGAATAATCAAGCATATGTATTGTACCCTCCTTTCTGGATCTTCATGGACCCCAGAAGTGTGATGTAGAAAAAAAAAAATTTATGCAATGAATCCTCTCCTATAGTTGAAGTCATGAAGTCATCATTGTCAAAAGGAAAATCTCCTCTAAGTACAATTGCTATAGATGCAGAATTTAATTTTCAGAGCAGAATGAAAGACATGTCTTTCACTAAAGGCTTTTTCCCTGAACTTGTTTAAGAAACAACTTCATTGCAAAATACTGCACCAAATAAAATATGAGAAACACAGTCGTATTGATCCAGATCACTTCAAACTTGAGTAAAATTTGGAATATTGAGTATTTTAAGATTTTAATAATATTATTGCCTTTTCAATGTTATCTAAGTTAAACCTTTGGACTAGACAGCTTCAGTTTGCCAAAAGAAATCATTCAGAACCTGTGTTCTGCAGGAAACACCTGCATCTTGGGTTTTTGTTCAGACACGAATTGTACTTTTCAGTGTTTCATACAATGAGCTGGTGGTAAAATGGTTTCTGCTCTACCAAAAGATGGGTGATAAATGCAGCAGCAATTGTGTATCAAGTAAATGTGGTATGAAATGTGGTTTAGAGTTCCATAATACAGATGGTAATGCTTCTCCTCATAATAAGCAGAGAAGCTGTGAATTTGCAGCTTGAATTCAGTGTCCGGGAATAAGACCCAGCAGGGCAAGAGGGAGTTATAATACTGCAATCACAACTGCTCTGCCAAGTGACTGTGTAGAACAAAACTTGTTTCCATCAGCTCTGGGAGAAGAGCCCCCCTTTACAGAGAGCCATAAAGAGAAGTCACATACGAGAGGAAAACAGAAGCTAAAAAAAAAGATTAATACTAAATTATAAAAAAGAAAAATCTCCAAGAGCCTAATCTGCTTTTCTAAATCACAGTTAGAGCCAACGTTTGTAGCCAAGCTGCTGAAGCTGAAGTACTGTGTAATTGCTGGGGGATCACTTCACTTCAGAGGTGCAGAGCAGTATGCATTTATCCTGCTAGTTCTGTCTGGGATGAGAGAGAAACATCTTCTGAGAGATTGTGTCAGAGTGATAAATAACAGAAATAATTTCTAAAACAAAGGAAATTACTGATTTGGTGAAATTTGTTATATTACAGATAAAGCAAGTCAATGTGCATCATTTTATCTATGACTTCAGCTGCTGAGCTAGGGCATGTTTTCATGATGTCAGTGCTCTGACTCTCAGTCCCTGTTGAATCTCCTGACTCAATAGCTCCAGAATTTTCTCAAGCACTCTTTAGTGCAGATTTAGGGCTTTAATGGTGGAAATAAATCACAATAAAAGAAGCATTTAGAGTTCTATTAGATCATGCATCTTGAAAGCAATCAAGTGGGCTGTATTTACAGGATAAGGCTTCATGTGTCTGAAAAAGGCTTTTAGGATCTTCAAATATGAGTTCTTCTATGATACTTCAGGGAAGGAGGTCCATATGGTCTTGGGGCATAGGAACATTAAAAATAAGCTGGACTAGTGAGTCTGTATTACCAGTGTATATCAAAAGCAGCTGCTAAAATCTCAAGAGCAGGAAGAAAGCTGAAAAATCAGATAAGATTCACAAAGTGATAAGAAGATGGTTGCAAAATGTTGAACATGACTTCCAATGAAAGATTTAAAGAGCTTGATCAAGCTAATTTATCAAAAATATGCCAAGAGATGCCTTCTTCACTGCCTGTCCTTCTCCACCAGGATCAGAACATGGGTTCTTCAGCCCAGCAGATGAAAGTGTAACTACATCAAATAGCTGGGAGCTGAAAAACTACTCTGATTCAAAAATGAAATAAAGCGCCTTTTTTTTTTTTAATGAAAACATTTTTTTGCTGGAAAGAACATGTCTAAGGTGTTCTGTTTCACTGGAAAACGTTAAACTTGGGCAGGCAACTATCTAGAAGTGGAATCCAGCCAGTTCAAATCAGAGTTACATGATCTTTGTTGTGCAGATCAAAGTTAATGAAAATTATCTATGGTGCCTTTTGGGTTAAGAACTGGGGGGTCTAAGGGTGGGGAGAGGAGTTAGGGGAAGACAAAAAAAAAAAAAAAAAAAAACAGAAAAGGAAAAACTTTCTTCCCAGGCAGTTTAAGTACATGGAGAACTGGCTGAGCCAACAAGAGCTCATACAAGTCCTATGAGGAGGAGTGGCTGAGGGAGCTGGGGCTGGTTAGCCTGGAGAAGAGGAAGCTCAGGGCTGACCTTACCACTCTTCAGAACCACCTGAAAGGAGGCTGTAGACAGGTGAGGGTCAGTCTCCTCTTCCAGGCAACCAGCGACAGGACAAGAGGACACAGTCCTAAGCTGTGCAGGGGAGGGTTAGGTTGAACATTGAGAACAAGTTCTTCACAGAAAGGGAGATTAGATACTGGAATGGGCTGTCCAGGGAGGTGGTGCAGTCACCGTCGCTGGAGGTGTGAAAGAAAAGACTGGATGAGGCACTCAGTGCCATGGTCTAGTTGACAGGGTGGTGTTGGGTTCTAGCTTGGATTTGGTGACCTCAAAGGCCTTTTCCAACCTAGCTGATTCTGTAATTCTGTGATTCTACAAGGTACAGGTACTGGACATTTACCTTAGGCTACTAGTCTGTTTTCCCTCTCCTCTGGACATTCAGAGACATGGCATCATGACACAATTCCCCCTCCAATAGCGATCAGAGGAATTGTCCCATAGGAGTATCTCACTGACCACAGATGGAGCCTAACTCATAGGCTTAGACCATCTATCCTGCTTTAGATGATTTTAAGTGAGATAAATGCTGCTCTCTCTTCTCTCCACACCATATCAGTGGAATTTTTAGATTGCTCATGTTTTAGACTAATTTCTTTGAGACAAAGAGAGGGTTTAATACATTAAAATAATATACTAGAAGCATGAAGTATCTTTCCCTCCAGAAATAATGCTCTGAGGCATTATCAAATTTAAATGATACAAGGTTTTTATAGCTACTTCTGCTATTAAGTTATGTGTCTTTGTACAGTGATTCTGGGATGTCTCATTAATTTCAGTAGAGCTGTGCAATGTAGTTAAGACAAAAGTTCTGTGCAATAACTTGTTTGAGCATGGTCTTATTTTCCTTGTAAAGAACTGACATAGTCTTCAATGAAAGTTTTCTCTGAGAAAAAAAACAAAACAAAAAGCAGGATTTGGCCCTTAGCTATCATTTATCATTTAATCTTAAAATGAATTTATTCTTTTCCTTCAGTATTGTTAAAAACACATGAGATTCAGCACACATCTTCAATATATGCAGATCAATGTCGACTAAATAATCAGTTCCGTAAATGTGGGCAAGCTGAAATAAATTTTGTTTCTACTTTCAAAATAGGGAAGATAAGTGATAGATTAAATTGATTTGCTTGTTTGCAAACAGTGATGTTACTTGAGCTAATTTTCAGAGTTCTGGCAATGCCAAGATAGAAGGGAAAGAAATGTTTGTTGACCTGTGTTCTTTGGAAAGGACATAAAGTTGCTTACCATCTTAATGTGTCTTGCATTCTGACTTTGAAGAGGTGACCAGGTTTAATATCACTCAAAAAGTACCATGGCCTGACTTTTGGCTCTTTTTTTTTCTTTACTATTTCTTTTCTGAGATTAGGAAATCTTGTACTTTAAAGTGATTGGTTTCAATCTAAACAGTTTGTCTAAGTAAATGAGTCAGCACTACATATTGACTCTTCTTGATTGCCTGTGTGAAAGGAATTCTTGGCTAAGGTCCATTTTCAAAGGGAGAGAAGCCAACAAGTTTTGATGGGTACAATATAGAAGCCAGTAACTATATGTATTTGGAAACAGCACTCTTGGCCACTGGTCTGTTTTCTTCCTCTTACCTTTCTTCTGTGTTGCCACAGAAGATTGCCAAAGATTAGCACATTTGTTTTAAAAAGGAATAAAATTACCTTCAAAGAATTGTTTGTGGCTTACCCATCTTGCCTGGCCTGATGTTGTACAACATATGTTTTGCACTGACTTCATCAGTTATTGCAGATGGGTCAGTATACTCAGCCTTCAGTCTCTTAAAATCACAAGAGTTTTATCTTATCTGTGACAGATTTCATGTTACATTCACAGGAATCTGATTTTTGTCCTTCCATGGTGGCAGATGAAGTGGAAACCATTTCACAGAATGAGCAAGGGCAGCCTAACACTGGAGCTGAACAAGAGCCTGTATGTAGAAAATTTATTTAGGGTGAGCATTTAAGTATTTTCTGTGTATTGTTATATTTAGAGTTAACACTACTGTGCATTTGGAAGATGTGGCAGCAAACCTGATGTTACATAACAAAGTCCTTTGTTTCTACAGTATCAGTTCTCACTGTGTACTAAAGTAATTGATTGTTGTGTAAAGAGTCAACTATGAAGTCTAAATATTTATAAAATATCATTTTGGAAGTGTGGCTGGTGGCTCCATATGTAGATCCAAAAATCAGTATTGAACTGAAAGCAAGAATGTAACTACTTCATTATGTGCAAATAACAGTGTATTCACACACAAATTATAGCACTTACCTTTTCATCTTATAAATATTTTCCCCACAGTTGAAAAATAAAATAGTTAATTGTTGAGGAAATTATAATTTATTTTTTTCTAAGAAACTTAGAGCTCTTTTGTCAGCAAGTTATTTATTTCCTGTACAAGTTCATTGTTTACATAACCTTGCCTTATCAAATTCCTAGACAACTGCATTTGTTCTCATAAGATCCATTTGCTGATCCATTTGTAAGATCTATGTTTATTTGAACTATCCTTCATAACAGGAGTCATCTTTTTTGGTCCTGTTTTAGAGGTTATTTTTTTTTTACTTTTAAATTTGTAATCCTTTCATAAGAGAGAAAAAATGATTTGACATGGTTTCACTCCGCTACCAAAGGCAGTAGGTTCAGATGACCTTGGTGCTTAGTGGATGCTTCTGTTTATCTCAGACTTGAACTGGTGTGCCTTTTTGTGACGAGGAAGAGGGACTTCGATTTATGAAGTAAATATTAGCCTGGGAAGAGTACTGGCAGGGAAATATACATTTTAGAAGTTTTGAGCAATGAGTTACTCTCATACTAATCAAAAGAAGTGCTGTCATTGTGGACATGAGGGAGAATCTGTATGACTTAACTGTGACTGACCTACTTTTCTTAGGAGCCTACCTGGCCAATTTGCCACTTGTCATGTCAGAGGCATCTTTTAATTATCTTCAGATATCAGATCTATGTGTTCCGATATGAAATCACTCTCAGAGAGGATCTGCTTTCATGTTGGAAGGTTGACTTGTTTACCTTCAATTTACCATTACTTGGGCTTGTTTAGCCTTTCTCTGCAAAGTTAAAGAGCTCTCAGGTATTTTTTCTATACCTATGTACCAACTACAAAGCCACCTCTCAGCAATGTATTCACTGAAGTGAAATACAGCCTTGCTCAGATCTTTGGAAATCCCATTACCTTAAAATGTGAAATTAAATCATCTCTAACCATTTATCTGTGCAAAAGTAAAATCATTGTCATCTTTTACATGTTTCATATACTTTTTTCCTATATAGATATATTAAAAATTATTTTGGATTCTTGCAGCAGTATCATGAGTGATTATTCTCATTCACACTGAGAGTACTTTATAACAATACTGGGGTTTGCCCCAGATAAATTCACGTGCTTATGTGACATTGCAAAGCTGACACAGTTTTCTGCTTTTAGTTCCAGAGATAACAGTTTTGCAACTAGCTCAACTGTATTTTCATGAACTGCAATGCTCTGGAAATCCCTGGCTGTAGCATGCTTTTATTTTACCCCTCACTCAGCTATGTCTGTGTTCTTGGTTCTCACAAACCATGTTTTCAGTGTTTTAAACAGATTTCATTGGACTGGGACAGTTAATAATTTGGTTCAGATTACACTGAAAGTGTGACTAGCTCTCTTTATTGTTTGCTAATTCACTAATCTCTATGCCACTTGAAACTGGTTGTGCAAATATTGTGGAGTTTCTAGAGAGTTAACACTAATGGTAATCTCATCCCATCTAGTTTGAGTAATCCTGGACACACTTACAGCAGCAATAATGTTCCATGGGAATGCTATGGCAACATCAAAATGTTGGCTGTCTGGCAGGCTTACTGCATCCTGTGCATGATCCGTGAATAAACAGAGGAATTTAGTTCCTGGAGTGTCAGTCTGGCACATTTCACAAGCACTACATTCACTTACCAAAAAAAAAAGTCAGCCAGTCATACAGAAAAAGTGCTATAGTGACTGAGTGATAAATCTCCTGCTGAGATATGAACCCTTGTATATGTTAAGAAGTTAAAAATAGATCATGCATGGCTTAATTCAGACAGAAAATATGCTCTCCCTCAATTTGTTTATTATTTTTGTTCCCAGATGCTTTTCTTTGTTCATATGATTTTTTTTTTTTTTTTTTTGGGGGCAGTGCATCTTTTCCTAGGCTCTGGAGATATGAGCATGCTTACTTCCACTTAGATGTGATCTTCCTCTGAACAAAAGGCTGGAGATAAGGTCACTTGGAGTGAAGTACCAAGTTTGAGCTAAAAAGCCCAAAAGGGATATTAGTCCAGGGTTCAGTGCATAGGAACATGTTCCTATTGTTTCTAGTCTGCTGCAAATGAGAGCACAACACTGTGTTTGCACTTGGTTCTCTCATGCAGTGATTTCCAGCTCCTCAAAATGAATACAAGCTTTATGTCCACCTATAAGTCACTTTCCCTGTGTATCCTGAAAAAAGGAAATGCAAGGATATTTATAGGACTATGCATGTTTTTTAGATGGCACCTAAAATCAACCAGATGGGAGTAGGGCAGTCCTTACTCCATTAAAAATAAGACCTCAAGGTCCCTAGACACAGATCCCATTCTTGGAAAGACTCACTGAGAAGAAATTAAAGAATCACAGAACAGTTTGGATCAGAATGGACCTTAAAGACCATTTGTTTCCAACTCCCCTGCTGTGGGCAGGGACATCTTCCACTAGACAAAGCCCCATCCAACCTGATCTTTAACACTTCCAGGAATGGGACATCCACAGTTAATGTGGGCAACTTATTCCAGTGCTTCAGCACCCTGATAGTGAAGTATTTCTTCTCGATGTCTAACCTATATCTTCTTTCAATTTAGAACTGTTACCCCCCTCATTCTGTCACTGCACTTCCCAAGCCCCTCTCCATCTTTCCTGTATATGCCCCTATAAGTACCCTAAGGCTGCTGTAAAGTTTCCCCAGACACTTCCAGATGTTTTTATGAGACTTACAATCTTGACTGCAACTGTGCAGGGAAGTTTCACTGCAAATTATTCTCATGGTTTACCACCATTCCCATTAAAATATTTCTGTCTTCAATCCAATTTTTTCTTCTAGTTATTTGAGCTTGTATAAATCCGGGCTATCTTTGTACTGCCCAATGTCTGTTTTGTTTTTTAACTCCATGTTTTTTTAACATCATTCTTAAAGACTCTCTTTGGTAGACATAGGTAGAGTTCCCTGAAATGTCCACAACTGAAGCGTGTTCAAAACTGACAGCATCTGAACCAAGTGCTATCCCACTGACAGGGGAAACCCTAGTGTTTGCTGAAAATAGCTTCATGAAGTATATCTGCTCCACACTCAGAGACAGTCAAATAGAATTAAAAATGAAACAGCTGCTAGGAAATTTTAGGCAAGACATACACAGCTAAAGGAAAATACCCTTTTGCTCCTGTGTAAGTGGGATGAGTAGGCAGGGCCTACTCTTAAAAATGGCAAAGATACAGTTTAGGGAACATTTCCATGAAGAGGAAAAAGTGGGCTGGCATTAATTGCTGTCTCTTCCAAATCATGAACTCTAGTTCTGAAACTAATATGAAATAGGATCAAAACCAACAAAAGGAGGAGATTCTTCCTTTCCTTTTATGAAACCGTACATGAATGACTCTCCTTGTCAAAGAAAATAAATGAAACTGCAGATGCAACATTACAGGGGTTCAGGGGAAAAGGGGAGAAGTAATCTCAGCCCACTGACAAAGACAATAGGTCAACTGCATCCTCTGCCAAAGCCAGTGTTGCCATTATGATGTTTGATCCCTCTTCACCTTTATAGGAGAGATGAACTTAAGCTGGAAACAAGTGAATTCAACATCCTGTTTGAAGAAGACCTTATTTATTACTTTTTCTTGTTGTTCTGACCTTCAGTTAATACCTCTGGATAAAAGCTGACATATAAAACTAACCTTAAGACAGAAACAACATCATGATCATGAAAGCCAAATTTCTGCATTAGAACAAGCTGATGAAAGTGTCTTAAAGATTAATGAAGCTTAAGAAAATAAAGCTGCAACTTTTAAAACTGATTTAAAAGACTAACTTATATGTACAAAGGTGGTTTAAGTTCAAAACCTCCCAGAACAACATGCTCAAGCATTATTTTTGTTGAACAAAACAATGAAAACTCATCTCTGCACATGTTTAAAGATTGTATTTTAATCACGGACTGAAACAGAATGATTTACAAAACTGATGGTTAGATTTAAAACCAACCACTACACCTTTCTGTGGGAATATTTCCCCCACACCCTAGCAGATTAGGGATCCAAGTGAAGAACAGAGCTGTTCACGTTTGCCTTTGTGACTGAACAGTGATTTCCAGGATGATGACTGATGCTGCAAGAATTCGCCTAAGATGCTTTTCAATGCATTTTATTTACCCAGCTGAAAGTGGCTTCTTCTAGGGAAGCCTGCTGGCTTCATCAGAAATCCCAACCATCTTGCAGCTTTCTGTCCAGAGCCTTCTCTGCAGCTCCTCATCATATGCTACATCAGCCGACTTTGTCCTTTCCTCATTGTAAAGGTAGCAGCCACCAGCTCCTTCCAACTCAGGCGATACTGCTGCATAGATGGTTGTAGAGGCTCCCTCCTCTGGAGTCTGCAGAAACAAAAAAAACCAAATTCAAGTGAGGCAGGTAGAGCAGAGGAATTATATTACCACCATAGGACCTTATCTGTGACAAACATCTTCCTTAATTTTGCTTAGCACTTCTGGACCTTATGCAAACCCAAAGCAATAATTAGAAAGCCACTTATTCAATTGGGAGAGTCCATTTCTTCAACAGTTCTATTTGAAGATAGCTTAAAGCCAGAACAGATATATGGATAACTTCAGTCTATTTTTTCAAGACTTAGTCAGATGGAGCATGCAAAATAATTGCTTAGCTTTCACAGTTAAAGCTAATAAACCCAAAAGCAAACACAAATATTAAAATCCTAGTTTAATTATTCATTTTGCAAGGATGAAAGGGTCTGTGCTCTGTGTTAAGAAGATGAAGGCTCTGCTGTACATGCAATGTGTTCATTGTAACCACAATGTCACATGAGAAAAGGATCATGGAAACCATGACAGCCAATTAAGGTTCTGCAGTTCAGTCCAAGAAGGCAGGTAAATGAGGGAGCTACATTTTAGACACAGCACAGTTATCAGGGTTCTTCTCTGTCATAAAGCAAAATGGTGAACAATCTATAATGTCTGATATACCACAAATACTAAATTAAAATTAATAAGTGAATAGCTTAGAGTGATAACTCCTTTCATCCTGAGAATATGCAAACTTTTTACATTCTGCATTCAGAAGGATCACACAGCTACCACTGAAATTATTTCCATGGCATTTTTATTCTAATCAAAGGACCTATTTAAAACACAATATTTATTATGCTTTGCCTTTATCAGTAATATAATTATGATCAATGCCTGCTAGATAAAAATGTATCATTTTGCTATCCTTGCAGTCATTATTTGAGGCATTAACAGTACTGATGCTGCTCAGAGATTTTTCTGCAGCACCTGACAGGATGTCTTTCCCTGAAGAACTCACTTGATGAATAAGACAGTAGTGAAGAGGTTACTCAGTGCCTTATTAAAACCAATAATTCTAAGTAATTGGAAGCTTTTTGTTATGTTTGGGGTTTTTTTAGAAAATTATTTTACTATGATATTCTGTCTAAAATCACTTAAAAATGCTCATTTACCTTGGTTTAGTACTCCACTACTACTACTACTATTACTACTACTACTTCACCCTTCTTTATCCTAAGGAAAATAGTGCTATTCATACCCAGTACATTATGTAAATAACATAAAGGAACTTAACAATTCTTTGCTCACAGAGTAGGTAATATAATGATCAACTATGAACAGCAATATAAAATACCTTGATATTGAAAAGTAGCAGAACAACGATGAATATGAGCATTTGTATTTCATGCAACTTGTACTGGATGACAGAGAAAAACAGAAAGTTTTTCTACATACTCTTGTTCTCTACTTAAAAAAGTAGTGACGCAGAAAAATCATTACTTCATGTGATGGTTCACTGGACTTTATGTTCCTGAGTTTAACAGCTCTCCAGCACAAACAGGCATAAATTTCAATATCATAACCCCCAAATCTTCATGACAACAGTTCAGCACTAAAATGTTTTGGAAAAATTGTCTGTGGGTGGAATTTATGTGATTATGTTCTTATGAGCAGGGCTCTCTACAGCCTCGGAGACTGGTCTGTATATTGTTACAGCGTCAGAAATAACATGCTGACTCTGATGATTTAATAGGATTCTCCCAGGATATGTAGATTTTTTCCATATTTTTACTGTTGATGATATGCCAGTTAAGTTCCCCACCAGTGGAAATCTACACCAAGAGGGTGGTCAGACACTGGAGCTGGCTTCCTAGAGAGGTGATTGGTGTCCCAAGCCTGTCAGTGACATCTGAACAGGAATTTGAACAATGCCTTTAAGAATGTGCTTTATCATTCGGTCAGTCATGAATTGGTCACTGCTATTGTAGGTCCCTTTCAACTGAAACAGTCCTATTCTATTCTATTCTATTCTATTCTATTCTATTCTATTCTATTCTATTCTATTCTATGCTATGCTATGCTATGCTATGCTATGCTATGCTATGCTATGCTATTCTATTCTATTCTATTCTATTCTATTCTATTCTATTCTATTCTAATATTTTAAATAAAGGTTATGCATCAGTTGAAGGTGCTTACACACCCACACTGTGACTTATACACACAGTAACACTGACCATCTATTGAAGTCAGCTTGAATAACTTTTCATATGATTTACTTTGCTCCTCCCATCCACCATATATAATATGCTGAGTTGAAACTTCTTTGCAAAATTCCTGTTTAGCTTCTACCACCTGTTGCTAGAAGCAATTATCTAAATATACAAGGAAAAAAAACCAACTCTACACTATATTTAGGAATTAGCCATCACTTGAATTATTCAAGGCTAAGTTGGATGAAGCTCTGAGCAGCCTGATCTAGTAGAAAAGTCACTTCTCATGGCAGAGGGGTTGGAACTATATAGTCTTTAAAGTGTCTTTCAACCCAAGCCATTCTATGATTCTAGGTATTATGGAAATACGGAAATGGTATATGGAAATAAGGAAAAAAAGTTTTTCAGTGCAACAGAGAGTGAGTTGCTTGTGTATGACTAATGAATCGTCTTATTCCATCTTCTGAGTGCTTAATTAATGATGAAAGTTTTAATTTTCCCTTTCTTTATAATCTCTTCACTGTTTTGGCATGTTTTCTGTTTTAATGAAAATAAAAATGAAACCCTGCACCAGGAGCCTCCTGCTGGGAGGCTGGCCTATTTGTTTTGAGAGGCTGGAAGTAAAGCATGGGTTGCATTGCTTTTCTGTATCTTGCCCATGCCTACCATAACAGCAGCTGCACATTCACACAAACATGGTTGAGACTCTTTCTGGGAAAGCATTGGGTCTACTACACACCCAAAGATCAACTGCAACAAATAAAGACACACAGACACACGCAGACATCCTGTCTGTGCACCTGTGCCTGAGGACCTCTTGGGAAGGGCAAAGCTGGCAACAGGCTGCAACCACTGGAGCAATTAATGTGTATCTGGACAAGGAGCAGGATGAATTGCTCCAGCAGAGGCAGACTCACTCCTGGTTGCCAACTTTCCATTGAAGAGCTTTTCTTTTACCACATGATAGGCCATCAAAAGATGAGGAGGAACCACAAAGCCCTTGGAAAAGAAAACAACCACAAACAGGAGACTATTGTCAAAGCAACACATCTGACCCACCCTTTGATGCCAGTGGCCTTCTAGGAAGGGGAGCACCCAATAAAGAACAGGAGAAATCCCCAGCCAGTGGACAAATATCTTGACCTATAAAACCTCAGGATATTTGGCACGATGCTCTATACAAACATATGATGAAAAAAACCCAACTACACTACATTAAGGAATTAGCCATCACTTGAAGTGTTCAAGGCCAGGTTGGAAGAAGCTCTGAGCAACTTGGTCTAATGGAAGACGTCTCTTTCCATGGCATGAGGGTTGGAACTAGATGTACTTGAAAGTCTCTTCCATGAAGTACTGTACCAAGAGTTCCAGGTAGACAGGAAGTAATAACTAGTATACTCCAAATGGCAGGGGAGGATTCTCTACACATTGCCAGTGTAAAAAAGCCTTAAAAATAGTAAAAGAATAATATTCATAGGTTCAGAATCGGTAACATTTTGTTCATTAATTGACTGGACTTGTCCTAAGAGAAAGGGACGCCAATAAATTGCACAAAGATTCTTCAGTCTTCAGTTCCTAACATATTGGTGCTAAATTTCTTTTTTAATTGGATTTTTGTTTACAAACTGTTATATTAGCATTCAAGGAATTGTAATTAATGTCTTTGTAGTATACAAGTAAAAATGATTGCTGCTTAACTTTTTCCTAATGAAATTCTGAACCTGTATTTCTCTTTGCATTTTATAGTATTGATCACAACTTTTACTTTCTTTTTCAATTAACTTTATGTTTGTCTTCAACAGTAAGTAACGGTCTGATTCAAATTACACATCTTTACTCCTTAGATGTGTAAGTTGTGGAAGGAGAGAAAACATAGCATGCAACCAGCTTATTTAAGCAAAATGTAGCCTACATAAAAATGACATTATTTTGACACTATATATTCCCAAAGAAAAGGCCTTTTACTTTTTACAGAAGCTCTGATTTTTTATTTTTTTTTCTTAAATATTCATCAATTATAACTCATCAACAAAGAATAATTTTCTCTCACTATGAAATGGAATATTCTGCTCTAGGAAAACTGGGACAAGTGCTAAGAGGGTTTGTATTTTAATTTTGCTTTTTTAGGACTTGCTAGTTCATGCATTTTGATTAATGCAATTTTCAGGGGCATATAATTTTGTCCATACTAAGTGAGGTGCTAACTCTTGCAAAATGTGTTAACTAGCAATAGTCAGTTCCTACAGCCATGTTGCCATGAAATGTTACATCCTTTCCATTTGTCTAAAACAGGAGCAACATCTTAACTCTAGAAATCTTGTGTTATCAGTTACACATGATGGCTTTGTGGTACTTTCCATGATAATCCTGTGGTACTCATCCACTTCCACCTTCACCTGAATTCATAGCTCAGAGTCCAGGGTAGACAGTGCATTATGTTCCTCAGAAACCACAGAAAACTGGACAGAAAAATTAATAAGCTCCTATAATTCCTTCTCTGTAAACCCTTCATTTTCTCACTTGCAGCAACTACCAGCAAAAAGTGACATTCTGTGTCTTAACTGTGACAAATAGCTCGAATGGACAGCATGCATATATGTCTATTTGTATTGGCTAACAGAGTTGGCTATATGATTGAAAGAGCAGTAGTGATACAAGCTGTGGTATCAGGGGACTTAGGACTTTGGAATAGCTTCTCCTCATCCCACTCAATCAGAAAATTGTACTTGATTTGTATTTCATTAATTCAGGGTTCTGCCATTTTGAGAGATTATAGGAGAGAAAGCTGGGCACAGAGGACAGAGAGCAGCTGGCAGAATCACTCACTCACACATTTTGAGAGACATGCGCAAGGGGTCAGAGAGATGTGCACACAGGACTGCCTGGTAAGCTGGAAGATCACTTAATGATGAGAAAAAACATATTAAAACATAATTTGTGCTGCAGAATACATCAAGTATTGATGGAATAATCCTCATCAGCAACATTAGGTAGACTGCTGTAGGAACTCTCATCAAAAGCGAGCTTATAACACAGGTCTTAGCTCATGTACCATTCATTAAATCATGCACTTTTCAGTTCATGTGGAAAATCTATGCATGAGTTGATGAGTTAAATGAGCTTACAGATGTTTTTTGGTTTGGTTTCCTTTTTGCCACAAACACCTTTTGATGGTGTTTGCTCTGTGGCTTTGCTTTTTTAAATGAGTGAGCCCCATCAGGCCATTCCTGGAGGGGGTAATAAATTCCCTGGTTCCAGCTAGGAAAATGCAGAATGCACTGAACAAGCCATCTTCTGGGCATCAGTACTCAAGCACTTTTGCTTGTGTTCCTTTGCCTTTCTCGATGGTAATTATTCTGATAATATTTTTTAAATGCTGCTATATTACTGACTTGCTTCTGTACTGAAAAATTCTGTACATGCAATATACATGCAGAGTTTTCTTCTTTTTCTGTCTTCCTTCAGGAGAGACAATGATCATCTGTGATACCTGAACAGTACTATGCATACACACTGTATGGATTAGCAACAACAAAGAGAACATGAAATTAACGTTAGCTAGTACAGCAAAGTCTTCTACTTGGTGGCAGCTAGTGGAGGGGTGACACCCAAATCACCCTCAATGCACTGCTTGACTCTCAAGAACAAAGGAAAACACAGAACATGGAATAGTGTGAAAAATTTCAGAAACAGAGTAGTTGGGATTGTGTTCCCATGAATATTACAGCAAACAAGCTTGTGAGAAGCAAATTACTTTGTTCTAGAGTACACTGATTACTATAATCTATGAACCACTGAATCATCTCAAAGCCAGGTGTCTTGGGAAGACACCAGGTTACTTTCTGCTGCAAGAGTCCAAGGTGAAATAACAACAGCTGCTGTAGAGCCACAGCCTCCAGGTGAAGACAGGGGCTATGTGTGCTCAGTGTGCATTGTGTAACTTGCACTGTCTAGACCTCCTAACAAGATTGCTGCTTTGAAAATTCCAGACAAAAAGTAATCCATTGAAATACTGAGTGTGAAGAAAAGGCTAGAAAGAAAATCACAACACAGTGTGTGGACATGTTCAGCCACCTTTGATAAATAAGGCTGCAGCAGCTGACTTTATATCCTGGTGAGACCAGGGGCCAGGACCAACTGTCGGGTCCCTAGGAAGCCAAAGCTGCCAGAGAACTGTGTCAGCACAGCTTTTCAGTAATCTCTGCCTTCACTCAAAAGCCCTGGTTTCCATCTGCATTCTCTCTTGCTTCTATTCTTTCATCTGTAGCTTGCTATTATGCTATTTCTATGCAATTTCTGCCTTGATAATAGACTAGAAAGATATATTTTATTGAATATAGTTCTCCCTAGATACCCAGTCAGCACCACCAAATTAATTTCTCTTCAATTCCCAACTTGTGGGAATGAGAATTCTTTAATAAATTCACTCCATAATAAAATTCTTCAGATTTTGTCTTTGAAAGAAATAGCAGAAATGGCTCAGTTAAAGTGTCAAGCCTTTCTCCTGACAACATTGTGGCCACAGAGAAATAATTTCTTAATCAAAGATATAAATATATAATAAAAGAGAAAACTTTGATGAATTAGGAGCACAAAGCAATTTTTACACTAAAAATGCATCAAAATTTGGAAGGAAATGAGTTTTTATAATCTGAATAATTCATGACTATTTGGGGAAAAAGAAGTTTTCCCTGAGCACAAGATACTGACAGAACAAAAGCAGATACAGCTGGCAAATAGACACAGAGAGTATCAAATCCCAAATCTCCTTTTCTTTTGAAAGCAGATTTTCTGGAAAGACCTGAAAAAAAATTCAGGTACACAGAGAGACTGGGAAGTCCCATCTTATCTTCACATCAGCTCCTGCATAGGTGGCTGGGATGCCTGTAGATAAGACAGACTATGGAAGAAAGGAACTGTCCTCAAAAGACTGTTAGGGTCAGCCTGTTGCTCAGGGAACCCAAGACACAGGCACATGCCCAGGTCCAAAAGCCTCATTTCCTATGAATCTTTCAACAGAGTTGGCTGTAGAAGGTTTTAATTGGTTTTGTGTCAGAGATACGCCTTCTGGGGAATCTGTTTTGCTGAAAAATGGTCAAGTAGCTCTACTCTGAAGCATGGGGTGAGTCTTGTTGCAGATTCAAAACATGAGCAAAGCTTTACTGAAGAAGGCAGCTGCCATGACTCTGAACCCTCTTCTTCTAAAGCAGCTACTTCAGGATAAGCAGGTGTGTTGCTTCTGGCTGGGGTAGAGTTAACTTTCTTCAAAGAGGCTGTTTTGGATTTGTTCTGAACACAGAGTTGATAGTATAGAGATATTTCTGTTATTGCTGAGCAGGGATTATAAAGCCTGTAAAAGGCCTTTTCTGCTTTTTACTGCCATGCTGGCAAGCAACTTGGGGTTTGTGGGAGGTTGGGTAGAGTCACAGATGTGACAGGTGATCCCAAGTGACCAAAGAGGTATTCCAAACAATATGACATCATGTTCAGGATAGAAAGTGGGGGGAGAAAAGATGGGGGGATATTTGGAGTGATAGCTGTCATCAACACATGTGATGGGCCCCAACTCTCCTGGAGATAGCTGTCTGCCAATGGGAAACAGAGAATAAATTCCTTATTTTCCTTTGCCTGTGTCCATTAAATTGTCTTTAACTCAACCCACTAGTTTTATACCTCTTACCCCTTCTATTCTCTCCTCAGTCCCACTGGTTAGGAGTGAGCGAGCTGCTGCATGGGGCTTGGCTGCTGGCTGGTGTTAAACAACAGCAGGACATCATGAGTCATGTCAAATAACACAAGATATTTGTGTTCTCAGGCAGCTGAATGAACCTCCTTTTGGCTGGCCAGCTTTCTGGGCTACACTGAAGAAAACAATGTTGATTTCAAGGAGCAGCTCCAACAGTGAACTCACTTGTAGGTAATATAAATAACAACACATAAAATTATAAATAATAATACATATAAAAATAATAAAATTATATTTTGGTCTTAATTTCAAACTTAATGTCTCTCAGGTTAGAATTGCAATACAACACTGGTGATGTGAACAGGACTGTTTGTGGATCCATATTTTGCATTTTCTAAGATATTGAATATATCACTAAAAGAACAATATTCACTTTTAAGCAATTCTGAAATAGGAACAAAAACCCAACTTTACATTACTGAATTTGAGCAGGGACTTGAAACTTTGGGTCAAAGTCATTAATCATGACTAAGTCCTTTATTCATTTTGTCAAGTGCATTGAGGAATATTACTTTGCCTAGAGGCTGATCCCTGAGCTTGCTCTGCAGCAGACAGCGATATCTTCAAAGTCAGAACTGAGATATCACTGCAGCCACTGAAATCACATTACACTTGTTACCTCCCTCAGCTTGGTAACTGTATGCAAAATTTGACAGATAGGAGCCTGCTGCCCCAGACATTGCATAAACATACGACCAGAGACACTCACTTGCTGGAACATCCAGTCTCTAGGAAATAAGACAGGCAATAAGAGGCAGAGAGAGCTGAGAAAGTACATGTACTTCACAAAATACTGAAGCCTCTTCTGGGAGCACAACATTCTGTCTGGTTAATGAGTTCTCTGGAAACCAGGTGATGTCCTGCAGCCACCTATTGCTGAGGATGCCTGAGTTAAATCACCGAGAATTGTCCTGGATATCCTCACTTAATCTGGAATTTTCTGCAACATTTCTATTCAGAGGCCTGCAAGAGATTTATTGAAGCAAATGTGCAAGTTAGAAGAGATGAGGAAAGAATGAGTCTCCAGAATCCTAATCCTGATGCCTTGTGCACTAGTCTGTAATTCCTGTGTTTGCAAAGGAAAACACATCATTTTTTTTTTACTTCCAACTTGAATTTTCATTGTATTATCTTACACAACTACATAGGTCAGCCTTAGTTTCTTGAATTCTCTCAAAGAAAATAGATTTTGGCAATCAAAACGACACAGAAAAGCACACAGAAGTATTTGAAGTGGTAGCTGCATTTTTAGCAGCCCCAGAGAACAGGAGACACAGCAAGGCTCAAAGTGCTGAAGATAATGCTCCTGAGTCCATATACCTCTGAACAATTTATTACCTGTCTGCTCATGAAAAGTAAAATATCTTTTCTGGCTTCTGGTGAAAACATATATAAAACATATATATATATATACCATCATCTCTATTTTTTTACTTACTGTTTAATATTTGACAACTCACATATCTTGTTTTCCCTTGTTAGAAAATAGAAATTGACACATCTCCCACTTCACAACTTTCTTATAATGACATTAATTTTTTAATTATTATAAGAACTCAGCATGGGCATAGAACTCCTAAATATTTAATAGAAAACCACAATATAGAAAGCCTTTATGAACTATGATGAGATCAAAAAGCAACAGACAAAATGAAATAACCCAAAATTACATAAGCCAGCAGCTATTTCACACCCTCTTCTGTTTTAAATCGCTACAACCCCCATCTTGCACCCCAAACAGCAGCAGGACTATTTCCAGCTGTGGGCTCAGCCAGGTGGAGGAGGGCTGGGAGAAGGTGGTTGCCAGCCTTGGTTTCCCAGTGGAAGCACCTCCTGAAAACAGACAGTGGAGGTGTGAAAGTGCAAATCCTTTCCTGGATCACCAGGTAGGGTCAGCAGAGGATCCCTCTCCCCTGGGACTCAGGTAGGCCATATGCCTGCACTGCCAAAGATGAGGACCAGAACTAGTGAGGTGCAAAATCTAACTCAAAATTACTACTACATTACTATTATTACTACATTAATAGCATGCAAGATGAAAATATGTCTGGGAAGATGGGAGAGAAGAAAGCAAAAGTACACTTTCCCCCAAATTTCTTAGGTCTACATTGCAGTGGCAAGCTAGCTGGGCTGTAATATGTCATGCTGATGGGTCTGCTCCACACAAAGCTCCTGCATGGATGAAGACCTTTACCTTGCAGTGCTTATCCTCACCCTGAGACTCAGCCTTTGTCTCCTTGTCCCTGAGCCTCTGGGAAGAAAGGAGTTTAAAGCAGATCACCAAATACCATTGTTGCAGTTTAATCCCAGCTGGCAATTAAGCCACTTACTCCCCTCCCATCCCCAGTGGGATTGGGAAGAGAGTCAAAAGAAGATAAAATCCATGATTGCTCACTACCAACTGACTGAGGCCCCCTGAGCAGCAATCAGTGGCTCCTGGCCAACTCTCCCCAGTTTATACACTGAACATGATGTTCTGTGGTATGGAATATCTCTTAGGTCAGTTTGGGCCAGCTGTCCTGGCCATGCTACCTCATGGCTTCTTGTGCATGTTCTCACTGGCAGAGCACAGAAAACTGTAAAGTCCTTGGCTTAGCGTAAGCACCACTTGAGACAGCTACAACATCAGTGCGCTATCAGCATTATTCTCATACTGAATCCAAAATTGTACCAGCTGCTAAGCAGAAAACTAATTCTATCTCAGCCCAAACCAGAAGAGAGCTATCCAAACAGAACCAGAACTGTCCGTGTCCCAGATGCTCTGAGTTTCTGGTTTTTATGGAGTTATTGTGCTTAAGTTATAGTTTCATGATGTTCCCCAGATTGAGAGGAGAAAGTCCAATCTAGAAGACAGATAAAAGTGGTGGGGAGGGAAGGAATCTTTTTCTGGAAATTTGTTTCACATAATTGCAGTTTCTGGAAATTTCATCATTTAATCTTGAATGATAAACCAAAAAGATCTAAACAAGAGGCTTAATTTACATCTGTCCCTAGTAGCATACCATAAAGATGGGAAACGAGAAGACCAGACTTATTTTCTACAGTTATTTTAGTGGAAGACTTAAGTGAGAGCAGCTCAGATTTTCTAATCATATCTTTTTAACAGATAGTTAGTTAGCTCAAATAAGTAATTACAGATTTTTACATCCTTGATTTTGCCCAATAATCTCATGGCTTTTCTGTTTAAGAAGTAAAACCCTTGAAAAATTACAGTTCTCTTCATTTTAATTAAACTCTATTTTATCAGGAAGTGGCTTGTAAAAAATAAATAAATAAATAAAAAGTCATCTTGTAAACAGAACTACCATTTCCCATTTTCTATCACAATACTATCAGATTGCTAAAGTCATAAAATAACAGATAGATTCTGAAACCATACCATTATGGAGCTGTCTATATAGCTTGCCCTTTGTTTCCCAAGAGAAGTTCTGAATTTAAAGGCAAAGGCTACATTCAGTTGTAAATTGGCATATCTGAATGCTTATTAACCAACCAGAATCAACTTGTTTTTAACAAAATAACCAAAAATGCAAATGTAAAGGATGACTGAATCTGATTATTCAAATCGAGTTTTTTGTTGTGTAGACTGAAACTGAATTTAAGCTCTGTAACTTAAATCCTTTTGTTTAAATCAATCAACCCCAGGGATCTTCACTATCTGCAAAGGAATCTATTGATGGCTTAAATTCAGAAGAGACCCAAGGAATATGTATAACTTTAGACAGGCAAAGAGTGCCATTGATTTCAATGAGATTAGTCTCTCAAGCTATATCAGAGATTTGAGACATCATATCTTTAACTGCAGAGCTCATTAGACAGAAAGAAAACATGCAGACCCTCAGCCACATAAATGATTCCCAAGGTTTGAAACAGAAGCAAAAAACTTTCATCTTGAAGACAATTATTCAGGAGTTTAAGCTCATCACATTTAATCAACCAAATGGTCTGAAAGAAGGGCAGCCTGGTACTCATAATGCAGAGGACGGTATAAGCCTGTGGGGAGGTGATATTGTTATCAGTATTATCAATATTATTATTATTATTATTCATTTTCAGGGGCTCTAAAGGAAAAACAAGCATCAATTCCAGCAGAATAGGTAAAGGAAAGCATGAAAATGCATGTACATAAAATTGCTAACTACTGTTAAGTAGAAAGACACAGATCTACGATCCACTGAAATTTTCAAATTTAATACCTAGGCTTGGAAACCTTCATTAACGTAGCAGATGGAGTAAAAAAAAAAATGTGTATCCATTGCAAAAGCCAGAATTGGACTTGGTGACAGATGTGGTCCTTGCCATGTTCTTTTTTCCTTTTCTGGATGACAGAAGTCACAGCAGAGGTGTCACATTGTTGTACAGGTGACACAGTATACCCCGTTCCTGTGACCACACTGACTGTCCCAGCTTTTGTTGGAGGAAGAATTGGTTCAAATTCCAAAAATGAGATCCACAGAGAATGATCAAATCTCATTAACTGAAACAGGACAATGGAAAACTGGAAAGAAGAAAACCATTTACACCAAACACCAAACCCTTTTACACCAACCATCTTTCCCTAGAAAACTATCAAAAAAACCCAAAACAACCACCCAGCAAATATGAGTTGTGAGGCATGAATGTTAAAAAGACCAGCAATTGTCCTGAAAGTTTTCTTATTCCTTTTATTTCATCTTCAGGTATCTCCTGTCTCTGCAGAATTTCTGACTGGGGTTTTGATACCGGGCTAATTCAGGGCTTGGGTAGCCATGGCCCAGAGGCTTGCTCTTGCAGAACGATTGATAGACAAAATAAACCAGCAAGAATTAACCTTTTCTTTTCATTAAGCTCCCCAGGAGAGTTCCTGTTGCACTGGAATTCATAGGGCATTTTGACATAAAGGTTAGAGCACTCGTTTAGAATGGGAAACAAATACCGTGAGGTTTTATGGCTTGATTAATACATTTTACTGATTCATCTGGTGCTGAAATAATTCACTTTATTTAGGAAGCACAATATTGAACTATGCTCTTTGGTAGTGTCATTTTGCTACACACATCCTTTGGGCCTGATAGTTCAATCAATGAGCTCCCCCTACCCCCACTCACTTAAGGTGATACACTGCAAGCAGAAAAGCTCCAGATGATTAAATTTCTGATTCCCAGGAAAACATCCAGCTGAATTAATGCAGAACTGTGCTAAGGTTTAAGCAACTGCTTCTAACTCGTAAAAGCACAGGCTGAGGTCTGAGCAGAGCTCGAACACCAGTGCTATCCCAGCCCTCCCCTCTGCCTCTCCTGCCCGCACAGCAGCTTGCTTAAAATTCTGCTCTTCACCTGCAAGTCTGTGCAGCTCTGCAGCCGCCTATTGTTATTTAACGTGTACTTCACAGTGGAATTGAATTGTTCCAATCAAGATTAGTTTCTGTTTCTCTGTGTGGTATGCAAAGCATGTCTGCAGACAAAACTTTCATCCATTTCTCCACCTGCCTTTTCATTGTGCCCCACAACAATCTCACTGACAGTCCCAGTGCTTTTTTATTCCCTTTTCTTCACGAATTCCTAAATGCCTCTTGCCAGGCTCTCACTGCAAGCTCCCTGAGTGTGGCTGCCACATCAGTGGCCCCACTGGCTCAGATCCCTTTCTGCAGCCCATATGTTATCTGGAGGAAGAAGGGGCTCAGGGTAGGGGGGCTTCCCAGTGCAGCACCGACAATCACCCTCCTCGGATCATCCATCCATGTCACTGAGCCCCTTCAGAGACCAAAAAGCAGACTTCAAAGCATAAGCTCTTGGGTATTTACAATCTGTGGTGCAAACAAAGGAGCAAGCCCAAGTCTTATCGTAGTAGAAAAAGAAGAGGAAAATACCATATGAAAACTTGTGAATACATTGAGCCAACCAAACTGACAATTCAGGGGAAATGATGGGTCCACAAGCAGTGCCAAACCGCTAGAGCAGGTCAGGCAACAAGGCTCCTCTTGAAGCAAAAGAGTGGTGTTACACTGGTTACACAGGATGTTACACTGCTGGACATGTGGGGCTGCAGAAAAGGACTGCAGGCGAGGCCGGTCCCCAGCCACCAGCATCAGCCACAATCCCTGCTGCTGCTTGGTCCTTGCCAGGGCACAGGACACTCCTGCAGCAGGAGGACAAGCTGCAAAACCCCCTTTACTCTGCAGATCTGCTGAGCTGATGTGGCTACAAGGATGCCACAGTCAAAAAGGAAGGGTTTCCAAGCAGCGCAATCTTTGTATAAAAATAACCTAAAAATCGGGTTTTATCAATTGCATAAACTCCTTGTTGTCCAAAACAAAACTGACCTTTGCTTTTAAATCTGTGTTCATAAAAGATGATCCCAACTGATTGTGAACTTTGCAATGTCTATAACATGGTTCAGGGAAAAATACATTTAATTTTCCTAATAGCTGCTGACAGTCTGCGAAACAAATAGTTTTAATTATTTTCTCCTTGGTGAATTTCAGCTCTCATCATTTAATCAAAAAGTAGCACATTACCAACAATTGAGATTAAATGGAGAGACATACAGTAGGGGAAACAGGAAATTACATTAGCACTAAACAGTGACAAATATGTCCTTCTTATTGCACCCTTGTCCTGATACAGCAGAACATTTACAATGTCCTGATTAAAAAAGCCTTTAAAACCCAAATGAGCCCTTTAGACTTTTCCCATTTATCCTGAGACTTATGGCTAGTGAAAATGTTGATGTGGTCTCTGCAATTAAAAAAAAATCATAATCTTAAGGACACTTTTCACTTGTTGATGAACAATGTACAGACCTTACACATTGGTGTAAAATAAGTGTTAGTCATTTTTTTACTGGCACTACTGATGCATGAAAATAACTACACAGCTAATCAATAGGTAATGACTATATTTCAGGAGTAATGCTCTGTTCAGAGAAAAAAAATGACTGCAATTCACAAACAATTATTGACATCATGAAACACATGAATCAATGCCCACTAGAGATCTGCACATTATTTAAAATTTCTTCACCAATATTTGTCTTTGTTCCTTAGTCCCAGTGTAATGTTTCCTGCCTGTTACACTGTGAATTTATTAAAGTTTAGTGAGAATATGTTGATGACAGCTAGAATAAAATGTAAAAGCTAGACTTCTGATGGATAAATCCAACTACTAGCAGCGGCCTGACTATTACCAGAACGCTGTAGCCATGGGATTCCATGCAAAGCTCTTTCTTGCAAAAGCCATTTTTTGTCACAGGATGATCAAGACCTCACCTCTTAAAGGTCCACTATAATTCTGCTGGAATTCAATTCTTTTAAGTCTTCCTCATTGCGTTTTCTGCCTCCAATGGTTTACTGCTGAGAGCAAGTGGAAGGACATGAGGTGGCCAGAATTGGAGGTGGTGTGCCTCACAGCTTACTGAAGTGTACCAAGGAGACAGATTTATCACTGGCTCCTACAGGGAACCAATGAATTCCCACTGGCCTAATTCTCTAAATATAGCCGTTTGCCTTGTTTTTATTGTTACCTCTGTGCAGAGCAATGGAAAATCATGAAACAGTCCAAGGTACAAATCTGAATTCTTATTTGTTAACGCAAGGGAGAGAACAACACAGCTGTTCTTCACATGCATAAACAAATATCTGAGATGCACAGGCCAGTGAAGAAGATGATTACCACTGGCTCTCACATTTTTTCTTTTTGATTCACATGTGGCTTGAGACATGGCTAGTTTACAGCCTGATATGATACTCCTTGAGGTTTTAACTGCAAATCAGCTCTGCTTAGCCCAGAACAAACATCTGGTCCTTGCTTAGAAAATGAATTGAAACAACATCATGCCTGCCATCAGAGCACAGCTACTCGAACATCTGACAACAGTTACCAGCAGCACCTGATGGGAGGGACAGATTTTCAAAAGAATACATGCCCAGCTGTGACTAGAAACACATTTGGGTGTCTTGCTACAGTTCTGCATAAGAAAACAGCAATCATTTTTAATTACTAATGTAATAAAATGAGAAAAATAAGTTTGGCTCTTGAAAAATCAGGGACATTCCTCTCCTAGTCTAAATTAATATTATGAAGAATTTACAAATATTTTCAGATGACCACAGCAGAACAAAAGCATGACAAACAACAAACAAGCACTAAGAGAAATCCGGAGAGAAAATAGCACTAAGGTGCACATCTTTACACAACGCGTTTCTCTAAGTGAAAATAGATACCTGAGCCAAATATGGTCTTTAACTCCTTCTCTGCAAATATAAACTCATTTCCAAAGAGCTCACTCACGGTAATTTTTTTTCCTTTTATTTAGGCAAGCACGAGAAATCATAAAGTAAGATTGAAAATTGTCTCAGCATACACCTCATTTGCAAGTAGTAGAGAGCTGCTCAATCTCGTAAAGCTTACTTTTGTGTTGAAAAGGAAATAAAATCTAGACAGTACTCTGGCTGGAGCTAACTGCTGCTACATTAAATAAGTACAAATAAAACTATTTCAAAACTATAAACGATGAGGTAGGCTCAACGAAATAGAGATGAGAGCATAGCCCAGAATATATTCACATAATTTAAAAATAAACATTAAAAATGTATTTATGGGGTGATGAGCAGGAAAGGAGCTGCTCTTCTAAAGCTCTGAGCACACAGCCCTGCTGGCTCCTGGTTTTCCAGTTTAATTTAGAGAAAAGGTTACAATCATCGATCTCATTCCACGAGTTGTCAGAAAAGCCAGCCCTACGTATTTCATCATTAAGAAGCCCCACTGAAGAGGTGTTTTAAACATTTGCAATTTAGGTTAACTGACCACTTGCTAGCTGCTCTGTAGCTCTGCCCTTTCTTCTAATTCAAAAATATATTAACTGGAGGACAATTGCAGATATTCTCATTCATAATCTACAGTGACAATAACAAACCGCAGATCAAATTAAAAGGATCTTGCAGTCTCCCAAAATATTCAGTGCTTTGCATTTTGCTATTTATCTATCCTTCCTAAAAATTCTTAGGTACTGCAGATGAGTAAAGCTGAGTGGAAGAATATTATTGAAAACTACATAGTAAAATCTGTTTAACTTGTAAGCCCACAGAAGCTTACATTTTTATTTAGTATATGATTAAAAATGAAATTACATTTTATTAAGATATTTTTGTTTATTAAGAAGTTCTACATTTAAAAGTAAGTAATATTTTAATATGAAAATTATCTAATCTCCACAAATTTAAGCAAAGGGACTCCAAAACATAAGAGGTACTCCAGTCTCCTGAATTTTAGGTATATCTATTTTTCTCTGATATAGGCACTAAGTAACCATCTTAATCATTGCAAAATTCTGTAAATAAATACTGTCATCCAAAGTTTTACAGAAATACAAGTTGATTGTAAAAACAAGAAATAAAATTATATTCAAAAATACCTTCTATCTACCACACATAAAAATAAAGATTTTTTTTTATGCAAGGAAGATGCTTACATGAAGAAATACCAAGTATAGTACAAATGACCCAGCAATGTGGTCAGAAACTATGGAGTGTTTAATAATTCCTTGAAGTGGAAAAAACACATGCATCTCAGTGACATGATTCATTGACAGATATTTCCATGGTAAATATAAGGGAAACTCTACAGGCTGCTGACAGCAATGAAAGGTGAATGAGAGATTACTGAAATGCAGCTAAATTGCGGGTATCTTGAGACCTATGTTTCAGTTCACCACACCATTTATTTCTTGACAGTTCAAATTTTCTATACAATCCAAAGGATTTATTTTGAAATCTAGACAGTCATTCATATCAGGGGACTGACTTTTACCCAGTCTTTTGGAGCACTGACACATGATTTTAGCTCTCATAACAGGTCCATGACCCGTAGTCTGCAGTAGTCTATTGCTCTGATTTGAAAGACCCACCAAAAAAGACCAAACACTCAGTTTTGACCTCCCCATAACATCACATCATTGTTTAAATTAAAAAGGCCAAAAGATCAGAAAACAAACAAACAAACAAGTTGGTTTTGTTTGTTTTTTTTTTTTTTTTTTAATTTTAAAACATAGTATAATTTCTCCATAAGAAAAATATGGCAAATAGCAGTGAAAACACACCAATTCAGGTCAAGGAGAGCTGACATCACAAAAGAGGATTGCAATAACTTGCCTTCCCTTAGAAAAAATCCTGACCAAACTCTTTTGTGGACATTTTAGAAATGGAAATCTTTGTCTTTCTAACTCTGGCTAGTCTAGTCTGGACCCTCAGTTGGATTCAATATCTCAGCTGACTTCCAGTATGATTATAAGGCTCCCTAACACTAGTCATCTTGAAGGAGATTTATATGCAAACCAGGCATTTGGGAAGACCTCAAACAATGGCCTTGAGCTGTCTTTGGAAACGAGAAGCCGTGGTCTCTCATTCAAGGGTCACACTGTGGCCCATGGTTGCCCAGCCTCTCTGCTGAGGGGTCTCTTGAGCATTGACCAAACTGTGAGAAGCACTGCTGTAATGCAGGTTAGATACCAACTACATGGCTATGTCAGTTATCTGTACAGCTCCATTTGCAATTTATCATGGTTATGTTGTTTTTAAGAGCATGCACAGATATTTTGACCAGGACAATAAAAGATTTAATTTCCACTGAAGACTCTTCAGACTGATCCATATATCTGTCATCTTCCCTTTTTCTGCTGTAACCAAAAGCAAGGACTAGACTGTTGGACAATTCAACACAGCTCATCAGCAAACTGGAAGAACTACTGTCAAGAAAGGCAAGGATGGAGGTGAGTGCAAGAAATGGCTCATCTTCACAAAAGGTTTTCCTAAAGGAGAATTTGCTAGATGCTCAACAAGTTCAAAATCAAATGGACATTTCTTGGAAAATCTTCACTTTTGTACTCTTACACTCTTTTATATACTCTTACACTGGATTCTTTTTTTCTTTTCAGCATGAAAACAAAGCAGGCAAACCTGGAGCAAAAAATAAAGGATTCTAAATAGAAAAAGAATTCAGAAGCAACAATCCATCTTGGGACATCTCTGATCTAATTTTGCAGATAATCTATCAGCTGATCTTCTTCTCCAAAACCTATTTAAACTCCATCACAAATACAAGACTCTTTTTATAACTGCCACACTGTAGGAGTCATTCCCAGAGTATGATTCCAAAGATTAGAAGCAAGTTTCTTCTTTTTCCTTATTTCTTTCACATTTTCTCAAAATAAATACATTTCCAGTCACTCCAATTCATTTTTGTCTTGAGTAAATTGTTTCCCTAAAAGCATTCTTACTCCTGTTTGGTTAGAGACTATTGCTAGATACCATGATATAAATTGGCAATAAAAAGAAGAAAAAAATTGCCAAGAGCTTCTACAGAGTCAAACTGAAACCAGCTCACAAAAGCTGTGTTGTCTTTTTTGTAAGAGTGACAGCACTGGTTCCAACCTTGAGCAGAATGGTACCTGCTCACATCTACAAAGCCTAATGACTCTAATACTGCAAATTCTTTCTTTCCAGCCAGGAGAGCATGTGACAGATTGTACATCAAAGGTACAAGGCTGCTTCTGAGCACTGGAGGTACTTTATAATTCCCTTGGCTCCTCTGAGTAAACCACTGTGAAGTGACCTGGAGATGACAAATCCAGGTACCTGACCACAAAAACATTTCATATTTTATCACTTTTTCAAAAAGATGGAAATAATGACACCAGCAATTTGCCTTTAACCTAGAAGTATAACAAGTGGGTTGAAACTTTCATGGGAGAAGTTGTACTCTAACCAAGATACTGGGTTATAGATATATTTTGCAGTGAAAATAGTGCTTGAGGCTTGCCTTACAATGAGGAGAAAAAAAAAAACCTCACTAAAATTAAAACTGAGCATTAAGTGTATATAACATAATATTAACAGGGTAATTTAAAAAAAAAAGAAACAAAACAAACCCTGTGTAAAATGCAATGCTTCCTGTCTTCCAGATCATCTTGAATGGATTTCAAGCAACATCAGCTGAACCTAGTAATATAAACATTTGAAGTACTTACTACCTCTGGAGATTTGCAGGCCCTCTAAAGCGATTAGGGTTCAGTGTATCTGTGCCAGCCTTAATCCACTTCCTGAGATAACAGGCATATAAAATAGGACACATGTGCCACAAACCTAAACCAGGCAAGAAAAATAAAAGGCCAGCCCCAGATCAAGGAGAACCTCTAAGGAGCAGGATCAGACATGTCTTACATGCTTTACAAAAGAACACTACTCCACAGAGGATATGAAATCAAATCAGATAATCCTTGGTAGAAGAATATGAAGTAAGATTCAGACCTAGATGCTTTTATGTTCAGATCTTATTTACTTCTTTAGCAAGTTCTGATTAGTGTATTTTGTGTAAAGCCACTGATGAAGTACCACAAACTTCATGATGATGGAAGTCATCATTTCATGTGCAAAGGAAAATGGGGACCAAAGTTCTTGTTACTGGTTGTGATGCATGAGAGTTGTGATAACTGAACTCCTTTCTGAAAAATTACCAGGCTACATTCACAGCTTGGGCAGTTATAAAAATAGCCTTTGTAACTGGGCAATGTACAGCCCTGACAGAAAAAACAAGTATACTGCCCCACAGTGTCCTCCCTACATAATTTTTAGAATGAAAAAACAGTTTGGGTTGGAAGGGATCTTAAAGATCACCTAGTTCCAACACAACTTCCAGGGGACACCTTACACTATCCCAGTTTGCTCAGAGTGCCATCCAACCTGGCCTTGAACACTTCCAGGGATGAGGCATCCACAACTTCTTTGGGCGATCTGTTCCAGCATGTCTCCACCCTCACAGCAAAGAATTTTTTCTGAATATCTAATCTAAATGTACTCTTTCAGTTTGAAGCCATTTCCCCTTGTCCTGTCACTACATGTCCTTGTAAAAAAAAAAGGTTTCTGTCTGTCTTTCTTGTAAGCTCATTCCAGATATTGGAAGGCCACAGGCCACCATGCAGTTTTATCTTTTCCAGGCTGAAGTATCCTAATTCTCTTTGCCTTTTCTTGTAGATGACATGCTCCATCCATTTAATCTTCTTTGTGTCCCTCCTCTGAACTTGCTCCAGCAGCTCAATACAATTCCTGTGCTGGGGAGCCCAGAGCTGGATGCAGCACTCCAGGTGGGAGGCACCCAAATATACTCACAGTCTGTATAAGTTTATTTTCAACACTGTGAGCTCCAAAAACAACAAGACAGCTTTTCTCTTTCTACATTTTTAATCTTCTTAGGATAGTATATGACAAGTGACAGACTGTGGAAGACTGAATTTTGTATCTTAAGCTTGGCAGGCAACAACACTGAATAAGCCTCTTCCTGAGTATGCCTCAGCATACTGCTGGGATGTGGCACGGCTGGGCTGGGGCTCACAGCGCCTCTCACAGCAAAGCCCTGGGAAAACAGGCCTGCCAGGCACACAGCACCAGCTCTGGCCCTTGCTATTCATTCAAAAACCAACAGGTACACTTAATTGGGTAAAATATTGGTAAAGTTTGGTATTGGTAAAATATTCGTAAGTTGGTGGTGGCTAGCTCCAAGACTGATGAGCAATTAAGAGACATGGGGAGCAATGCAGTTTTTCAGACAGTGCCTGAGCCTAGGACCAGCAGCAGCACCTCCTTCCTATTCCAACGATAGAAAAGTAGGTCATCAGAATGGGGCCAAATGAATACCACTATAAATCCCATCTCTGATAAGCTGTCCAAGTTCATTCTTGTTTTATTGCACATTGCTCTGGTTTCATCCAAATCCTCTTCTGCATATGTTTTATATTTCCTGCAGAGTGCCTTGTCTGTGGCAATGTAACCCCTGTGGTTACTTCCCCTTTTCCAGCACTGAGATGGCACCACACAGATGTAGTCATTTGCCCTAAACAGACTCACAATTTAAACAGAATGCTTAAATATGTAATAATGTACACAAACCACTAGCTCTTCAGAGATTAATGATGTGCTTGTGCCACATCTAGTATCAGTTTCCTTGTAGGAAAAATGGGGACTAGAGGCACTAAACCAAAGTCTCTTCTTGTGTTTACCTATTAAAATCCACCAAATCCCAGGTATTTAGCTCAAAACATACTAAGAACAAAAAGAACCATATGAACTACATCTCATAGTATCTCAGTAGTCTTCCCAAAATGCAACACAGAAGTTTGTGGCTTACCATCATGATCATTATAGTCATTACTCATGTCAGAGCTGTTATATAAAAAATATGTGTTTACTGTTTCCAGATTGTCCTCAAGTAGTAGATGGTGCTTGCTTCCCATGGTTCTCTCTTGCTGCAGACATTAGGCTATTATAAATACATGCAGGGAGTACACATAACTACCCATGTAAATGTACGGCGATATCTGCTTGATAAACTGTGGAGGCACATCATGGATTGTAAACACTTATGAGAAATACATTTCATAAGTAATAGGGATTTCCTCACCCAGGGCTGCTTTAGTGAAGGCGCACAATAGATTATAAACATACATGAGAAATGCATTTCATAAGTGACTGGTATTTCCTCATCTGTAGCTGCCCACGAGCTCATTTCCCACTTTTATGGGAAATGGTCTAACACCTGAGAGCTGCCATTTGCAAAACCAGCTTGATAGCAGATAACTTGTGCCCCAGATCTAGGAACAAACCTTTACAGCTTCTATTCTCTCCTGTGCACATCCAAAATCCTACCATCCTCATTCATTAAAAAAAAACCCAAAAACTAGAAAATTAACATTATGTACCTTAGGAAAGAATTCATCTTAAACAACTTTATACAGCACAGATATCTACAGCTATGCTAGTCACCAGAGGACCCCTTTGTCATTCACAGGGATAAACTGGCATTTGAAGGACTTAATTCAGCTGCCCAACTGTAGATATTTATCTTAGGATAAGAAAGGTCCTGTAGTAGCAATGACCATGAGGAAATCATACCTCTGATGCTGGCATTTATGTTGCAGACATTTATGAACCAGGAGATCTGTCAGAGGTGACTTTCAGGCATAGATAGCTTAGACCTCTAGAAAAGGGAATGCTTTCAGCTTCTTGTTAGAACCTGACATTTTATGTCAGCCTTTGAAAACTCAGGAAATCAACCAAAAATTGTGTCTGTGTTGTTCATGGAAAAATTTCCTTACTTCACATTGAAAGGGTTTCCAGTCTCCTTAAATTACTGCTAACTTACACACTGTCATAATCAGAAAGGGGGAAAGGAGGGCCTGTAAATCTCCAAAATTTCCTAAAATTATTTTTCTCTGTAATGAGCAGGGTCTTTAGGCAATGGGGCTCTACAAAACAAATTTTATCATAATTTTTTCTGTTAAGGACACATAACTCAAGAATAGGAAAGCAATGAGGAATTTGAATAGACCATACATATATATAAATGATTATGCAAATATATTAATATATATAAATAAATATACATATATATACACCTGAATATGACTCCCCACCACCCACTCCTCTGCATCTTTTGATTTTAATTCCAAACTGCTGCTCACCCATAAGCTCATTTGGAGGATTTTCCAAGGGAAGCCAGTGGTCTTTCTCCTTAACTCTGTTTTACAACTCATTCACATGGAAGACAGAAACTGCCTGCAACTCCTGTTCCTACCCTTGCAGAATGGGTCATTTTATTGGGGCTGGGATTGTCTCTTCTCTCTTTTGCTCTTTCTCTGAGAGATAAACCGATGAGAAAGATTAGTGGCTGCTCTTCATTCTGCTGCCAGTGGGTTCAAGTTTCCAAGTACTGTTATACTACCTGACCAGAAGAAAGCAGAATTTTAAGCACATGGTGATTGACTTAGAATTTCTCTAATGCATGAGGAAGAATTACAGTAGTGAGATGCTATAACCTGTAATTTAGAAGAGTATGATAATTGTCAAGTGGAAATTACAAGATTCTCTAATTCCCCAATCTTTCAGCCTCTTTTTTGAGACCTTTACATCAGAGGCATTGAGAAGACCTTCTTTTAAACTGAATCAGTTCAGAGTCCCTGATGTGTTCTTAATCCAAAGCAAAATTATCCTCCTTTTTTTTGTGTTTTCTTCATTTTCAACAAGTCTGACTAGGAAAAGATTACCACACAAAGGTATTAATCAAATACTTAGGAAAGTACTGCAAGGAATTGATTGATTGATGGAAAATATCTTTCCTAACTAACTCTGTGGTTTCTGAATATGAAACCAGTTACAGATTACAGGATGATAGGTGCTGATGTGCTAACACTGGTAAGGCTCTTATATTTTCACAATTTCTTAACTGTTTACTTACTCTCACCCTAGTACAGGAATTTGTATTTTTGGATACAAATTTAAATGCTTTCATATAAAATGAAATAATCTTCCCAGGCTGTCAGGTTAAATCAGCAATCCTCTATCACACCAGAGTTAAGGATAAACCCTTTCTTACATAGTAAGACACACAGCTTCTGACATTTCAGTTGCTTACCAGCCCAAAACAATTTCACACAGGAAAAGCATGGGTTTTCACATAGTTCACAGAGTTGTTTTAACCTGTTTTCCTTTCGACCATTTCCTGGGCTAAAAAGGGTGAATCCTGCAGACAGTATTAGACATGGAGAAAGTTTTCCTGTCCTGTGAACAGTTTTGAGAGATGGAAGATAATCTTCCCATTTCACACTGTCAGAAGGAAAAAAAAAAGCAAGACAAAGAGATGCTTCTTTTCTTTTAATTAAACAACTAAAACTGCAGGACAGGACATGAGATGTATCTCTGTGCACACTACTTCATTTCTTGCTTGCTCCATAACTGTGTTTCAGCCTGTTCCAACTGGCACCCTTCAAGAGGAAGCTTGGGTGTGGTTTGGGGATAAGTCACAGCAGCAATTGCTTCCAAATAAGTTATAAACAAGGACTTCAACATCCTTGACTCCCTGTGATGCACTGTGACATAATCCCACCCATTTTGTGCTGTACAGCAACTGTACACTCCTTTGCGTGCCATACACTGAGGCAAGCAACACAAATCCTTCATCCTCCTGCCATCAAAGCACCCTGTCATAACTCAACATGTCTCTTCAAATAATTGAATTTTAACCACTTAGACCTTATAAAACATGCAGAAAAATAGTGATATCTTGGCATGCACTGGAGTCACAGGTTTTCTGGAGACCAGGGTCTAACGCTCTGGCACTGAGAGCCTACCTACCTTAGAGGGGTCTGATCTAACTTTGAACAGACACACAGGGCTCTGTGTTCAGAAGGCACTGTGCTCAGCAGTTACAACAAATAAAGCAGCCAAGCTCCATCCACGTACCCCAGGATGCAGGACGTGGATACTTAACCAAGTCCAGGGGTTCGCATGCAAGAAAGAAGCCCAGATCACCAGGATTTGGGAGTTTAATAGTAGATTATTCACTAGCCTTCTCAGGCCAGTCCCTCCATCTTTCCCCCTAGAATCATTCTATGGCTGTACAAATAATAAAATACTTAATAGATGGAAAAAAAAGACACCTATAGCTCTGAAAACTTAAATCCCTGTACCACTATGTACAAAAATGGTATCTGCTGAAAGACCAACATTACTGGATTCAAGTAAACTGTTCTCTTCTCTATGTTTTTGACCAGAAAAACCTTTTGTAAAAATTAACTGCAAATTACACGTTTCTGCAAGTTTTCATTTTGTGAGAAAAGCCCAGATTAGCTTTATGTGAGGACCATACACTCTCATGCACAGAAGATGTTGATGCTGATGAATTGCTGCTTTCAGCTGTGGGATTTAATTACTCTCATTCTCTACAGCTGGTGTTATTGTGTGGTGATGTGTTTGTCTTCTGACACCTGGGGGGTAAGATGAAATAAATTTACTATATTCACAGTGCCAAAGGGACAGTTTGAATAAGAAATGCTGCAATAAGACCTGGATGACTATGTCCTCTGGCATGAATGATGAATCCAGGTCATTTAGATCTTGTTTTCTAGATGTGCTTACAGACTGGAAGCATTTTTTAAAAAATGTTATCGGAAAATTACACCAATGTTAAGCCTATTTTGACAAGTTGAAGGGAACGAATTAGTTTATATTGGTTGATGTCTATCTAGCCTGTGTTCCTGAAGCCTTTCTCTTCATTTTTACAGGCTGGCAGGGTCACTAATCCTACTCATTTTCAGTTTGTCAGTCAATAATCACTTATGTGGCACTATGTCTTTGGAAATGACAGCTAAGACACGATCTGATGCAAAGCCTTCCTTCCACAATGCCTTCCTAAATACCAATCTGAGCTGGCTGAAGGGACCAAATACTCTATATCTGGTAATGACATGTTCACCAAGCTTGTCATAAACAAGGTTTTGGGGAACTTTACAACACTGCTGTCTGTCAAATGTCTCTACTTTGATGCCATAATGAAGTCATACAAAGTGGGACAGTCCCTGTTATCAGACATTAATGAGAGTCAATTTTTTTGTTTTGCTCTAAGGCATTTTAATTGTATCACATGCAGAGACCATCTGGCTTAAGAATGAATATTCAGTATCTGCTGCAGAAGCAGAAGTACTTGGGAGGGAAATGGTACTTCCTGTTTTCCAGCTTGTACAGTACCCAATGCTGAAGCTGGTGTGCTGTACGCTTAGGTAAATTGCAATTTGAAGATCAGTGAATGACTTTTTAGGTTATTACTATCTCATTAATTAGTTAGTATTTACTTTGTTATACTTAGTATACGTTGTTATACTTAGTATTATTTTGTACTTTATCTCTTCAAAAAGAAGATTAATTTATGTTAAAAATTACTAAGGGGTAACTTGCTTCACTGCATTCTGCAGAGAACTGCATCAGCTCATCAGGCTTTCTTTACCAAGAAGTCATAGGGATAGAAATTTTTTATTTTTTTTTTTTTTTGAGGAATAAACATATTTTCTCTCTTGTGTGACAGGCGTGGTCCATGTTTATGAAAAATACAGAGAAAACATTTGCAAAGTGCAAATTTAGAGTTCCACAGCAGACAATAACTTTCCTGAGAAAAAATCCAGGCGAGAAAGAATGAAACCATCACTTCTAAAGGGCAGGCATAAATTCCACAAATTTTATGACTGTCACCAGAACCTTTAGTTTGGCCTACCTTATATTTACAGGAATGACTCTCACTGCAACTTGAGGGGGGAAAAACATCAAATTGACTTGGCCAAGACTTTTCTGAGCCATGTATAAAGTCCAGGAGATAATGTTTTGCCATTTTAAGAAAATCAAGCTGTTAATATTTGAGGGAATTATGCATACGTATCATGGCCTATTTACAAGGCTGTAGGTCTATTTTTTTAAGTACCTAAATATCTTGAGGCAGCTCCAAGGCAGATGTTGAGCTGACAGCCTTGTCTGCCTCAAACACGAGCAGCCCAGGGAAGGTGGGGGCCAGGCTGAAATCCCTAAGAGGTATTTGACTTGAACGTAACTGGAACCAGAGCTGGCAGAAATGCATTGAAAGGTACTGGGGGCTCTGCCACTTTATTTTGGAACTAAATCAAACAAGATGTTGACTCTCTCCTGAGGGAATGAGATGTGATGGATTTCCTCACTGAAGCTCTCTGGGCTGTGCTGGCTCTCAAGAGTGCCACGTTGCAGTGAGTGAAGCAATTTCCAGCACATGCTTAGAACCCACTCAGGAATACTTCAGGGTGACAATAGCTAGTTAAGTCAGTATGATTAGAGAGCTATCACCTCATTTTCACTGCATTACTGCCATAATCCTAGAAGGAAGATTCATATAAATGCTTGGGAACAAAATTCCAGGGGAGAAAAATCCATACTACCAACTACCAGCTAATATTACCAGACAACTGAATTTTCTTGTACTTTTCTTGGGGGAAATTTACCCCAATGCATGAGACCAACACAAGGCTCACACAGGCTTGAATGTTGAATACTACAGCCCTCAATAGAGCACTATTAAAATTGCCAGGCAGGCTTTCAATGTGTGCTGCTGTGCAGCTGAACATCTCCTTGTGATGCCAAGCAGGGTGCACCTCTGGGATGAGGCGCTCTGAAACAGACAGATATATCCTAAGCAATAAGCAAAGAGTAGAAGTTGAAGCTGTAGCTCAGAGGAGTAGGGGAAGATGGGGAGAGAGAAAGTAAGAATTCCCTCTCCTGTGGATTTTCAGAGAAACACATTAAGCGTTAGACAAAAATGTAAAAATCTCTACCTCAATAGCTGAAGCATTCAGATATCCAAACCTGAGGTTATTCTGACTCAGACAGCAATTGATACATTCGCTTTTCAGCCATCGCTCTTCCAGACAGATAAGTATGTCTGTCTGTCACTTATTTCAAGGCAGAATTTCTTCTGAGCAGTATCTCATCCAAAGAAGAAGGAAATGATCAGGAACTATCAGTGTCAGGACTGTTAGGATTGTAAGAATGGGAATCCCTCTTGTTATAAATCATTTTAAATGTTCAATGGCATCCAATTCACATCACCAGAAGAATACAAAAATGTCTCCTGGGCACATCAATAAAACTGGGTGGGATTGAGTGCTGTAAACATCAAGAAACTTGAAACTCACTCTCAGATGCAAGAATGTAGTCAGAATTTTGTCTCTCCAGAGGAAATCCTAAGCACAAACTAAAAATCTACATGAAACTTTTATATTAGCAAGGTGAAGTAAGTCCAATGAGAAAAACACTGCCACCCAAGACTGATATTTAAAATGGCAGTCACAAGAGGCAAAACAAGTTTAATGTACATGGTTTGGCAAAGTTGCAGTCTGCTTCTTTAAGAATGCATTGCAGATTATGAGCATTCTTGTTACAATTTTATTGCAATATTCAAGGTGCACTCTGAAGATACAATTTTTTTTAAATATGGGTTTATTTGTTTGCATCTTATTTTACAGTCACTCTTCCAGCCTCCAGTTCATTTCTAAAATGAAAGCAACTGATATTTCCATATCAAAGTTTAAAATTAATTTGCTTTGTGGGACATGCTCCTTGATGTAAAATACTTCATTTTAATTAGGACATTTAATTTTCTCTAATGGAATCAGGTTCCATTTACTTAATCCAAAACTACTTTCTGAAAGAGCTATAAGCAGTACATTTTCTCAGCACAAGCCCTTCAAAGGCCTGTGTGCATGAGGAGATTGCACCTACACAGCTAAACTGATTTCAGCTTAATCTACTTACACCCCTACAAAACATTACCCATAACTGAGTCCGCCCCACTTCTGCATCAGTTTAATTAAACAACTTTTGTTTTTTCCTAGTGCAGACCAGGATTGGATAATAAAAAATCAAGTACCATTACAAGTATGTGTTAGAATGAAAAACCTAATTAAAAAATGTCCCAGCTCCCTGAGCACGTGTGCCTGGACCCCGCATCCTGGAGCACAGCCATATCCCACTGCAACTTTTGTGCAACTTTCTTCTTCCCTTTGCCCTCCTCTCTGTAACACGTTGTGTACCTGTAGACCATGCCAGATCATGTCTGCTTCTCTGTAAGAGAATGTACAAGTCATTTCTGAGGAACACTTTGCATTTTCTGGCTCCATGCTAGGATGATGTCCTGCCCTCATGCACGCACAGAAGCACGTGGATAGATCAGGACAGAGATAACCAGGCACAGACTGTGAAAGGCATTCCCTTTCCCTACTGTGACAGCTTGCTCCCTCCATTTAAAATAAATGTTTGTTTGCTGAAAAGCCTGTCTTTATTGATTTTGTACATCTCATCAGCAAAGAGAAATGCAATAAATACCATACACTACTACAAACTCTGAAACACCTTCAGCTCTCCAGGCCGACTCCAGCTTTCACAATGCAAGGGCACAGCAATAAAATTATTTTAAAAACAGAATACCTTGAAAAACAGCCAGGCTGTCATCCATTTCACCACTTTCACAACCCAAAAGACATGCTTGTAGAGCTCAGTATTCACTACTCCAGGGTCTACTACATTAGCAGTCACATGGCTTCCATTTGCAGTCAGAAGATGCTGTAGTCGATAGGTAAATAACACAAGGGCAAGTTTGCTTTGGGCATAGGCTCCATGGGATGAATACGAACATCTGTACACAGGAGAGAAAAAGAGAAGGAGATGCACGTAAAAATAACCAGAAGGAGAACAGAATTGCACAAATATCACATGTACCACATTTTGCAATATCCAGATATACACTAATTCATCAAAAGAAGCAGCTTATCACTGGCAGGTGTGTTGTTTACTCAAGTTTCGCTGATTATTCCATCAGACACCAAGTCTTATTTATAGCAGGGAAAAATATTAAAATAAAATTACACAATACCTGCCAGAATCTCTCTGTCAAACTCCTTAAACTAGAAATGCCGAGGTACCAATCTCTGGGCTATCATCACCTAGAGGCCCTCAAACTTCTCCCCCCTCTTTTCCTCTGCTCTTTCCAAACATACACACCCTATTGCCACTTATTAAATCCATCACTGATGATACTACTTCTCGTTGCTATTATTATTTTTACTGCATCAGTACCTACTAGTTGAAAGCTCCTGTGTTGGGAGCAGTACAGATGAGTAAGGTACTCATTGCAGCTGCCCTGGTCACACACCAGAGACTGTGCTTTGCTAAGAGAGGGGTAAAAAGATGGTTCAAGGAGAGCAGCTGCTAGTGTAACCAGTTTAGACAGTTTACAGGCCCTATACAGCCTTTAAAGCACAGATGGCTGGCAGGGACTGTGCCAAAGACGTATGACAAAGGCACACAAATTCCAGGAGTTAAAGCAAAACATTACCTGTTGAGACTCCTGTTCACCTCTCTTATCTGGATGTCAAATGTGCCTTTATTTCAAGTCAAGCTTTCTAGGAACTGCTGAGTTGAGTTTCATTGCACACAGAAAGGACCTTTTTTTTTTTTTTAATAAGCAGGCTATTTTCAGGCAAATTAGCAGGTATGTCACTTAAAATGCTCTTCCTGACTGTGGCCTCAGCATCGTTTCCAGAAATTCCTATGCCATAACAATTCACTCCTGTAATTACTTCAGCCTCTCATCTAACATTTTTTGGTGCTTAGCAGAACCAAAGGTAAGTGGTGGCATTACAGACAGCTCACAGGCAAAGCAGGCAGGAGCCTAAAGCAACAGGCTCCTGGGAACAACAGTGAAATTTCTCCAGTCCCCATCCGTTTTGCCTCTGCTAAAGCCTGGGGAAGTGATGCTGCATGCTGCAGCTGCTGCACACTTGGACTCAGGGGTTAGGATCAGCAGAACCTTAATCTTTTGGTGAAGGGTGATAGAGGGGCGCCCACCCAGGAGGGTGAACTCTCTTTCCTAGTTCCTTCCTTTCCCCTAGATGTTGTCCTGTCTCTGTGGCAGCTGCTCCATCCTCTACACCTTCACCCTAAGTGCAGAAATTCCCAGACTAGGGATGCTCTTACTCTGCTGGAAAGCCTGCCTATGATTTCTGTGGCTGTTACTACGTGCAAATTTTTTATTTTGAATGAATAGTAAACATATGAGTTCATTTTGTTATCTCATTCTTGTTGAATATCTTATTTACAATATCCTGTGCACTTCATCACAGAAAGTGCTGGATGTTAAGAATCAGGCTGACTCTCTACAGAGGTATAAGGCTACCAAAGCAATTTAACTGTCCATGTTATCTGAAAGGACCCAAGAACTTGGAGACATCACAGTAAATAATACAGCTTAGCCACAGGAAGTAAAAGACAAGAACACCGAACCTCCAGTGCATCTCTTTTCTTATTCTTTCCCCGTCTCTTTTCTTGTACAAGCAAATCACAAGCAGTCTACTTGTCTACATAAGCAGTCTACATAATATAAACCCAGAACCAAAAAGGACAGCTGATCATAGGTGGCCCTTGCACCAACCAGTGGCCTCAGCTGAACCTTGCTGGATACCATAGCTTCATTATCATAAAGATATCACCTGCACCTTTGGGCAAAATGGGCTATTTAAAGAGTAAGGAACAATAGCTGCATGAATATAAAAGTTACTTGGCATTATTCAGGAAACTGCAGTTACATTTTAAATTCAGTAACGTCCATGCTCTGATCTGAGATGCTCAAAATGTCACCTTATGCTTCATGCATATTCCAACCCCTTTAACTTGAAGGACCAGCTTCTCAGCTGCTACAAGCTTCTCCTGTGCACAGCCATGCGGGGCAGAGCTCACACTACCCATGGGAAGCAGCATTCATCCCAAGCCGCCTCCGGCAGCCAGCTGGCAGCTAACTCTGGCACTCCTCCATCAGCACCACCATTCATTCCCCCACTGAACACAAGCTGGGGCACGGGACAAGCCTCCCGAGTCGAACTAGAGAGATCTTGTCTGGCAAGCAGCTCGCAGGGAAGCAGAGCTGGGGACTACTCTGACTTGTTCTGCCTGGCTCTGGTCTGGCCTTCAGTAATCTTCAGATGCCAGGCAGAAGGATGCTGAAAGCTCCCCATGACTCCCCATTCCCACATTTTGTGAGAGTGCTGTTTTGACTTACCTTGTGGCAATGAAGCATGAACTACAAGGGCTGGATCCTCCAAAGCCTTGTATTTTGCATAGATATGTATGTCAGAGAAACATGAGTGCTGAGAAGATATAAAAGCTACCCAATCAATGAGGAAGCCTTTTATATCACAGTGCAGAGATGCAAATGATCTGCAAGGCAGCCAGGAATCAGACTTCAATAACATAATATAGATATGAAGAATATAAAATTGGATACACAGAGCAAAATCTTTTGGCACAGACCCTGCAATGATTACCTTATCTCTTCCCAATTTCTGTGTGTCTGCTTTTTGCTTTCCAGAAACCAGACATCAATGGACTACATAAGACAGAGGAATAACACGACACAGAACTGATGAGGATTTCTGTTGAAAAACTGTTTTGTCTGTCAGGCCCCATTTTATTAGAATCATGTTGTTTAAATGCCACATTGAAAAAATAAATCATCAGTGCTTGACTTCATTACATCCAGTGTTGACTTTATGTATCAGAAAAATAGGACCACATAGGTACCTGTACTTATACCACGACTCTGTCTTCTATGAATACACATGTAGAATCACAGAAGGGTTTGAGTTGGACGTTTAAATATCACCTAGTCCCACAGTCCTACCATAAAAAGAGACATCTTTCCACCTGACAAGTTTGCTCGAAGTCCCAGCCAACCTGGCTTTGAATGGATGGGGCATCCACACTGTCTCTGGACAACCCATTCCTGCGCCTCACCATGCTCATCATAATTTTTTTCTTTTGTCCAATCTAAATCTACCCTCTTTTAGTTTAAAACCATAAAATGTCTTACTCTTAAACATGGAATTATCTGGCTTTAAAGGCTATGAATCTAAATCCAGCTACTCTCGGCACTTTATGCTCTGTATACACATTTTTTACAATGAATAAAAGTATAATTGCATACTAAGTAAAATAATATTGATGTTACACACTTCCACATTCTCCAAAGATTCTAAAAATCTTTCTGAAATCAAAGTGCATACAAGAGGTAAACCATCCAAGCAGAACACAGCAAACTGTGCTAGCAGAGCAGTGCACACAAAGCACCTGTGACGCTTGCACCTTTGCTGCTTTGAGAACACAGGGTATCAATGCTTTATAGCCAGGCAAGCAGACTCTTAGGCAGAGAAGCTCTGCCTCCTAATTAGGCAACCGGCCAGGCAAAAAATTGGAAGGTCCCAGCTCCCAGTGGTTAATGTGGGTGCTGGTCAGTCAGCTAGAGAGCTAAGGAGGTACTGGTGTTCCATGTCCAGGGATACATCCTAATAAATACTGCTCAGCCAGCTTGGGTGATGCTTGATATCACAGACAGCATGTGTTGTGATATGACAAACCTGTACATAGTCAGCAGCTAGGAAAAGTGGAGCAAGTACTTGGTGGGAAGAAGTTCAGTGGGAAAGCACAGCATGCCTGGCTTGGAGAAGTCCATGCTCACTCCCTTGTTTGAGTGGGGCTGGCTGTGGACCACTATTCCTACTTCCTACCATAGAAAACAGTGGCATCCCCCAGGGGATGTCCCTCCACAGCATTTTGCTGAGTCAGCGCTGATAAAACAGGGCAATGTACTTTATTTCACTTTCACTTTATGAAAAGTACAGGAGGAGTTAAGGCAGGCAGAATTTAATTCACTGCTTTGAAATCTGTCCAAGAGAGCACCAATACACAAGACCTTCTCCTTCCTTTGAAAATAATGTTTTATGGATTCTATACTGATGAATAAGAGATCAGGATAAAACAGGTTCTGCATTTTGTGTCCAATTAATTTTTAGCAGAAGTTCATACTTCTGGCTCAAGATTTTTTTGCAATATAAGATGCAGGTTAGACTTACTATTAAAAAAATTAGGGAGGAGAAAAGAAAGGGATTATTTTGAATTTTTGCAAGAACAAAATAAGTAGGTATTCTATTCTGGAGTTAGTGCTTTGAGGTTTTCTGATTTTTTTTTTTTTTCTTCTTTTTTTCTCTTTTTCACCAGAAGCCTATTAGCTGATTTTGCCACTTATCTCCATGGTGCTCCCTCCAGCAGCAGTCTCCCTATGGAATGTATTTTCAAAAAGTAATGAGAAGCCAAATTTCAAACTGAAGCCTGCAGTGGTTAATTAGGTGTTTAAATATGGACTCAGCTGCTATCCCAGTTTGAAAACTGGATTAATGTTTAGCACATCTCTTGGCAGTCTTAGTTGTTTCTCCTCAGGCTGGCTTTAGTAGGTCTGTTTTCTACAGTGGTCTCCCACTTACATCCAGTGATCCCATATTTAGTAAAGAGCATTAAGTGATGTCAGGGTACCCACTGGGGTAAAAGAGGAAACTATGTTACACAGCACAGATCACTTCCTTCACCCTCCTGTGCACGGGGGGCTCTTGTTGCTCTCAGATTTTTCACTCTCATTGAGCGCTCTTTTCGCGCTGCACACACACACACATATGACAGACATCATGGACTCACTGACAGCACCCTGTGCCCCACCTCATCTTGCTTCAGCAGAAGGCTCAGAGGACCTGTGACCATCCCGACTGGCACACAGAAGAGTTTAACCCAGCCAGTGCTAGCACTGAAGTGATTTCTTGATGTGAACCTTTCACAGTTGTCTTGCACGTCATCCTCCTTTCACCCATCACCCTTCTCCCCAATTTCCAGTGTGTTAATTTGCCTGGAGGGCAGAGTGCACCAAGATCAAACTGCAGAAAACCCAGCTGCTATGTGCTCCATTAAAAGACAAGTGATGCAAAACGTGGCTGACATGCTGGGCTTTTTAATGAAAGGCCACACAAAATTTCAATATATGCCTTAGGATGAATCAGGGAATTAAGCAAAACATAGGCTGGCTGTATTAAAATGACTAAAGCTTCCTAATGATTTATGTATTAATCTTGCAATACATCATCACCATTGCTTAGTCAAGACTATAAAAGTCTATTATTAAACACTCATGAAGCTTTCACAGCCTTAAATTTTCTTTCTTCAGGGAATGCAGCACAAGATTTTTCAAGTTTTGATAGATTTTACAGCTTATTTTGAAGCAGCTAGAGAAATATATTGGAAAATAAGCATGTCTTTACTGGTTATCATAAGCAGTTTCTTTTTCTTCTCTTATGATGAAGCTTGAGTCCTAAACATTGTTTATTAGATTAAAGCAGGCTTCCTGGCAGTACTACATATATTTATCCTCTGAACACATTTTCTGAGTCTCATTAATTGTGATTTTTGCTCAATAAAAACCAACCAACCAAAAACAAACAAACAAACAAAAAAGCCCAAACAATACAGACAAAAAGAAAAGACTAAGCTGGAGAAATGAAAATAAGTATATCACCAGTGACAACTAGTATTTTACCAATTGAAAGGATGAAACATATATATTAGTAAAACAATGCTCAAATCTAAGGTATTAACTTTTCTGCTTTTGAGGTGTTGTTGTAGTTATGTTTTGTACAGCAGCTGTCCTGTTACCAACTACTACTACAGGCTATTGCACAGCCACTCATCTAATGCACGACTGGGCATTTTGTGTCTTCCTGAGCAACTTCTCATGTACTTCTTCATGTACATTTCTTGTATATTATATACATATTTACACAAATCTTGATGTGTAGCCTTAAAAAATAAATTGTGTCAGTATACATATAATAGTTAAGATGGCTGAAGCATAGACCTTGAGTGAAAAAGGGATGCAGCATTAGGGACTCCTGAAGAGCCCTCCTGCCCCTGTGATGAACTTGTTCAAAAGGAAGGCTACCAGACCAATACATGAAATCAGTGGTTCTACATGAGGTAAAAAGCAAATCCTTCAGTCCTAATTTGTGGCATGGGGGTTACTTAAGCAGTCATAGGCCAGTGGCAGAGCAACTCATCTTGCCTTTCATTCCTCTTCCTGCAGCGACTTCTTCGGTTCCACATGTTGCTCACATACAGCTCTGGACAAATCCAGGCTTTGTCTGGCATCTTTCAACTGTCGTAAAATAACATTTTTCTTCTTAAAATTAGAGTATAAGGGTAAAAGCTCAGAGCTGGGAAATGCTCTCTCTCTCTAATGGGTAAAATGTCGGTAATGGTCTCAGTAACTGGTATCTCAGCTGATCAGTGACTCCTGCCTCATGTTTAACCCACAACGCAGCAGGAGCCACAATCTGGAAGCTGGGTGGTTTTTTGGTTTTTGTTTCTTTTTTAAAGCCATGCTTCCCAGCTTCTAGCACTTCACTGTATAAATTCATAGCATTCAGTGACTAGATCCTTCTAAAAGCCTTTAGGAAATGCAGAGGGAACAAAAATTAGCTTACTGTCTCTTGAGGACTACCTTTAGTAAAGAAACATAGAATGTCTTTATTTTAAAATCATTTATGGAAAGAAAAATAAGCCAGGGCTTGTCATCCTGGGAGGTGCTGTCATCCAGATGGAATCAGAGCATCATTTTTCATTTGGCTGATGACTACTCCTAATGGCAGGAGGTGAGATGCCGAGAGCTATTCTGCTCTACTGAGAGCTGCTGTGTGCAGTTCAGTTGCCAGGTGCTCAGCATAGCTCTCAATGCATATAACACGGACTCAAAGGCTGGTCTTCTCAAAGTCTCACCAGAATCAGTACCTTTAAAGAAGTAAATTTTTTCAGTTTGTGTACAGTTTGTGTTAATTTCAAATGTTTTGGATTAATTTAAATATCACTATCAAATTCAAGTTATAATTACTGAAATTCCATTCTGCCAGGAAATATATATCTTTATTTAGAATGATATAAATTGCCACTTTTCTATGGTCAGGGCATTTGATGCAGTGTTAAGTACATGCTAACAGTTGAAATGGTATCTGAGCATAATAGTATCCCTTCATTCAACTAAAAATTTCCATTAAACAAATGAATGAGTAAATATATAAAAGGAAGCAAGAGTTTCCATTGCTTTACCCAAGAAAAAGATCACAACTTCAAGACCTACATTCCTTGTCCTCATGACCCTTTTGAGGGATGGGGAAACAACATGGACACATATCTTTTCATATTATCTCTTGGATAATCTGGTTCTCAATTTAGATTGTCACACATCTTGTAAGACTATCTATAGGATTATAAATGGGCGCAGGTGCTCTCCACCCAGTGGTGGGAAGCTTCCTACCTCTCATGCAATAGAGCTTTTAAGTTCAAGGAAGTAATGAGGGGTTTTATGGTTCCTCTGCTTCAACCAGAATGCACATAGGACCACAAAAGTCCCAGCAATAACTTGAATAATCCAAAATATTCTTGAAAAGCATTTTTAAACTGGTGTAGACTTTTGCAGATTAGCTGCAAGTTCTGAGCTTTTCATTCTGGGACTCAAAAGGAACTGTAGGGTCTGAGTAAGCATAATGAGGTGCTGCCATTTCAAATCCAGAACAGTGCACCATCTGTGGTTGGCAGATTTGCAGTAGACTATGTTGGTGTATATGCAAAGATAATTTAAGGTTTAATTGTGGTGGGCCCAACCCACTGCACAGCCTTGGATTTAAGGAGGGGCTGAATGTGTTCTGCAAGAGCAAATATTCACCACTCTGAAGGACTGGTCTGTCTTATTGGAGGAAATATGCCTGCAAAATCTTTTTTCCTTTGAGATATCTATAACTAGTGGGCAGAAAATGCTATACCATCAATGTTTGTTTACAGAAATAACAAAATATTACTAAACCTATCACAACATACATTTGAAAATCAGTTTCTGCTTGTTGAAACAATTTAACAACATCAGTTATTTAGAAGTTTCCTTATGTAGTGAGACTTCAACCATCACAGCTTTAATTTGAGTGATAAAAGTGACTAACTCCCAGCATATGAGTTAAGACCAGGAACAAACTCATAAAAAAGACAGCTATTTGTTAAAAGCCATTACAAGAAGCTTTCTCCTCAGTTGGAAGACTGAGGTTAAAGAAGAAATACAGCTGAATGCCAGCAAGTACCAGAGGAATTAAAATGCGGAAGTTTTCTGCATCCGTGAAATGACTCACAGTCCAGACACAGCAAGAAAGGCTTTTGTTCCTGTGAGACTGTACATCAACAGCATCACTCATCCACTGTCAGAAATCAGGTGGGATTTAAATAAGATTTAAATATGAAAGGGGCCTGGGAAGAGGGAGCCAACTTCAGCAAAATACAAACACCTACAAGAAAGGAGTAAGATACAAAACAGTCCACAACCAGCATTACAAAGGAGTTATTTCTAAGTACTGTAAAGGACACTCAGTAATCACTTCCTGTACCATTTGGTTTTAGAGCTGAGTTTTGGAGTTCACTTTATCAATTTCCCAACACTGCGTCACCCTGTAATGCTGCAAACAAGGATCTGCAATGGGAAACCAAGCATTTGGTAAGAAGGGGCATCGTATGGCCTGGGACCAGAATGCTTAAGATCTCTTACACTTGCAGACATGCCAGAACCTAGTGAAACCTGGCAGGTTTAGCTTTCCAGGAAATGACAAGAAGTTTCATGTCCTGAAAAACCAACACAGTCACAGAGCTGCCCCACCCCAGCCGTCACTGAAAAAAGAATGTAAAGAAACTGCTGCTTTGACAGATTGATTGATTGATTTTTGTGGAAATTCAGGTACTGAACCTGCCCACCACTCCTTTAACATCACTGTTAAAAGCTCTTGAGCTTCCCCTAAAGCTGAGAGCCACAGTGCTCCTCAGTTTCTGTCCCTCTTGGGAAGCTGAGACTTTGCTGCGTACAGCCCCTCTCCATCTCCCATGGCACAGATGCTGGGCTACCACAGCACCCAACACATAATGAGAACAGAAGAAATATAGACTAACAAAGCTACGACTGTGTCAGACAGTTCTGATAACATTCTGGAAGTATTAAAACTCCTGAGGGCTAAAATATTTTATGTTTACAGAGATTCATTTTACTTAGAAAGCAATTTTCACAACACATTTTTTATCAAGAACTTGATTTAATCAAAAGACCAATTTTTCTTAACAGGTGTTAAGTTTCAACTGCTTGGTCTGCTCTTGAACAGATGAAGTTCTCCTCTGAATAGGGAGGTTCAGGATGAGGAATAGAGAAAAGGTTAAGAGTTAAGAAATCACAGAGGGAGAAATCTGCCTTCAGCTCCCTGAACAATACCTCATAATCCTTAATGCATGTGGCAAGACATGGAATGTATGGCTATGAAGAACCAGGTGGAACGGCAGGGCTGAACCCGGAGGGGGTTTCTGGAAGGTGAGCTGATAATTTTGACCATTTCTCTTAGCACATTATTCCAGGGATTTACAGGCATGTGTGTCAGCCTTCCCCAGCTATGCTAGGCAGCCCAAAGGACAACTTCACCAACAAGATACTGGGAGGATGGTGGTAGCTAATGCAATTGAGAGAAATGCTTAAAATATGTGAATAATCACCCAGGACCTGAAGTCCAAAGCTTTTAAGGTTCATTCAACCTTAATGAGTCTTTTTGCTAACAGAAAGATGTTAAACTAACCTTCCCCTCTCAAGGGCAACAAGCTCTCTCTCTGCTCCCAGTTCTTCAAGTCCCTTTTGCTGTCTCTATCACATGAATGAATACATTAACTTCCAAATCACCATAGAACTGTCTTGCTTCTCTGGAAAACAGCACACCTCTGAGAACCACTGTCCTGAATGCCACACAGAGCTGGCTTCTCCCACCCAACCCATGGTGCAGGGAGAGGCTGAGCAGAAGGAGCACCCGCATCTCACACATTTCCCAGCATGCTGTGATTTTGAACCAGTTCAGAAACACTGTTTCCTATTAAACCAATAACCATTATTAACAATCCTTTGGTAAGAATATTGATTCTTTTAGAAAAAAAGGAATTTAACATTGTGACAAAAAAGTAGCTACATTTAATATCCCCAAATACATGCAAGTCTGACACAACCTTTGTGGTATCAGTATTTCACTCTGTTATTGTTCTCCAGAAGTCAATCAGCCTTAAAAGCATTTCGATTAGACAGAATGAAAATACATTGATAAATGTAAAATGAAAGCTTTCTGAATTTGGCATCCTAACTTAAATATTTCTTTGTTATTTGTTGCAGGAACAGACAAGAATGGATAAAACACTTGATACATTTGTGCTAGAACTCTGTCTTTTGAATTGATGAATTGGTCTGCTGATACAGTAGCCCATTTAGTTTTTTAAATTAACTTATAGAATTTGAGATCTGTGCCTTCCCCAGTACACTCATTTTCCAGGCCAGTCAATTTTTGCAATTAATGCTAATCGCTGCAAACGCAAGGGATCATTTTGCAAAGCAGCAAATCCTTTTGCATTTATACAGAAAGTATTTGGCAAAGAAGGAGGTATGTGTGCACAGTAAGCATTTAAATACTTATCATCTAACTCTATACAGGAAAACTTGATAACCTGCTGCAGGAAGGACATGTCTAAATGAATACAGCACTGTACTGAAGCTGGTATTTGGTCCTCTCAAGGCAACATGATTTATCTTGCAAATACAATCAGAATATGCAATAGAAGACATCATGGAGAAGCTTCTTAAACAGCAGAACTCAAACAAAACCATATATTCCACGAGTTAAATAAATCCTATGATAATATGTATCTATCTAATGATCTGGAACAATCTTTTATGATTACAATTTATGTATTTTTCACAGTCCAGTGACACAGCTCCTTATGTTATTATGAAAGACTTCTGTACTGACTAAATTGGATTTACAAAAAAGGGGTAATAATGAAAATCTCTCCTACTTACTTTTACAAATTTTCCTTTATACTTAAAAAAAAAGATAGAAAAATACCCAACAGCACTATGCTACACCAGCTTCATGTTTGTTTTTGCTTGAATTTAAGATGTTATATTTCTAGTTCTTCCAGTCAGAGAGAATTAAGAAACTTTAAGAAACAGATCAATCATGAAAAGGCACTGAAGGAACTAATTGCATATTTAAAAAATAGAAGCCTTTCCCTGGAAAAATATGTTGTCTCATCAAACCATTTTTGGTAAAAAAAAACCAAAAAACAAAACAAAAACCACCTATTTTACATAAATATACAAATATCCAGCTTAAAAAATAAAAATAAAAAAAGAACAAGTAATTTGAAACTGATGGAGATACTAGAAAAGGATGGTTTAGAAGTTAAAGGTTGGAAGTTTCAGTTTTATTGTCATACTTCAAAATCAGATTACCAAAGTATTCATATGGATAATTACAAATTTTTTTTTTTAGAACACTGAAATAGAATGTTTTGGTTTCAAAAATGGATAGGCATTTTCCAAAAGTAACTCAACATCTTAACTTTTAGATGCTGTTTATGGAAAATATTTTCTAAAATTTCAGTAATGCTGATGGAAAAACATCCTCAACTTTCTGCCCAAACTTAATACAACTTTTTTAACCAACAAACATTACATATATGGAAGGAGACAAGATGAAGGACACATCTCTTCCAAGAACAGGAGGTTTCCAGACACTTTGCTAGACAGATTTTCCCATCAGTACCCAACACTTCCTGTTACAGTTCCTTATGAACTGCCTACAGAGGAGATGAACTGAAGCTGCCAGGTCTCTCCAGAATCTTCCCAGGTCTAGGGCAGAGCTGTTTATCCTATTTTACACCAGCTAGGACACACATGTGGCAGCAGGGAATTTTGCAATTCTTTTCATTTAACTTCTCTTGTCTCTGACATGATTCATGAACTAGGGCTACAGGGAAAAATACAGAAATTATATCTAATATGTTATATTCAGCTTGGAGAGTTTCAAAAAAAATCAGCTCCTTCTGCAGTTGGAGAGCAGAGGAAAGGGAGCAGAAAAGTGTGACTAACTGTTCTTGAATATATATACAAGAGATGTGAACCAGAAAAGGAGCTGTGTTACTGTGGCTGGGGAGTTCATAGATCTGTGATTCACAGCATTACAGGGCCCATTTGGTATGCAAAAAGAGAGGATGATGAAAGCAATAGTTAGTCATGGAGAAAAAGCTAGACAGAACACACAAAGATGCTAACCCCTGAGAAAGGAGCATGTTCAAGTGTGATCCACAGCCTGGGAAAGAGAATACTGTCTTTTTTTCTTTATTTTTTTAAAAATACCTTCGTACTTTGGTAGGTAGAGCACTCAAAGGAGTGTCCCACACCTCAGCCTTGAAAGAACACCACGAACTCCAGTGCACTGCTCAAGTCTATCTCAACCCAAGTGGATGGTACATTATTGTTCAAGCTTTTCCTAAAGCCAGACAGCTGTATTCTCTCGTGACCATACTTTTTTTCTCCTCTCAGTTTAGAAAGTATTACTTAAGGCAGGCAAAAGAGGAAAGAAGGCCATGCCAGCTATGCTGCAGGAGCACACAGTGTACTACCCTCTGCATGCAATTGCTGAAATCACCACTGAGGAAATGCTTGCAGATAGGTTGTGTTTCTCTTAAACTTTCACCTCCCTGAAAACAGTCGTGTTCAAAGTAGGGATGAAGGAGAATGATTTGCCTTAGGGATCCCCTTGTCGACTCATGTGACTGCTGCTGAAAATGGTCTGGATCTAAAAGACCACAAAGGCGTTTGATGTTCTTCATACATATCCTTCAGCAAAAGAACTGGGAGAACAGTCAGTGCTCTTGTGCGTGTGTGTTTGCATTTGCAATAACACACATGAAACAAGCTGTGCCCTGCCTGTTTGGAACAAGCTCTATCCTGCCTTGATGTACCCATACCATGTCTCTTCCACTGGTGTGTGTGCGTGCGTGCGTGTGTGTGTGTGTGTGTGTGTGTGTGTGTGTGTGTGAAGAGGAGGGGCAGGAAGAAGGAGAAATGGCATTCATAGGGAAGAGACAGGAGAGGAGCTAGGGGGTAAAGAGAAGGTGAAGATAAATGGAAAGGAGGAGATAAACTGGTGGGTAGAAATAAGACAGCCTCAAAGAAAAAAAAAGGGAGAAATAGGGACAGAAAAGGCAATTCAAACAAAAAAAAAGTGCAAAAGACACAGATGAAGAAGCAGGTAAGGATGAAAAAAAAAGACACAACAAAGGAAGGAAAACAATATAAAATGCAAAAAGACAAAATTAAATAACCATCCCACTGAAAAGAGCTAACCAGAGCAACGTGGGATAAATCAGGTTGGTAAGATGTCAGGAAAAAAAAAAAAAAGGAGGAAACATGGAAGACAGTAACACAAGCTTTGTTTAACACTGTTCATGGGGCAAGACAGGCCTTCCAACAATTATTTGCTAAGCAGTTGCCCATGGTCACTGATATGGATGATGCCTAGTTTCAGATCAGATCTCTCAGCAACAAGTACAAGCAATGTGATCTGCCAACCCAGAGTCTCCTGGGTGGGAGAAGGATTCCACAGAAAGGTCTGTGGTAAAGCAGAGAACTGAACCTCAGTTCAGTAAGTTTACTGTCTCCTTTAAGTCAAGATAAGACTGCTGCCTTTCCTTCTCTGCCATGCTTGATGGATGAATCCCTGCTCCAGTACTATCACTCACCTCTAATCAGGACACTAGCTCAACTAGCATCTAGGAATAATGGGACAAGAGTATGGTAAACAATTCAGCCTGCTGCCAACAGTAATTTCCCCAGCACAAAGTACAGCCTCCCTCTCTCCAATAATGGCTCCAGATGGTTTTGCAGCTTTCCTGCTAGGTTAGGACTACCAGCCAACCTGGGAACATCCACCTGAGTCGTAAAATGAATTATGGCAAACTGGTGCAACTCAAAATAAAGGAAAAAAATTAAAAAAAAAAAAATAGAAAATGTTTGGAATGATTTCCCATTCCCAGCCAGCAAAAATGAGACATGCCATCACCAGGAAACTTGTTTACCACTGTCTTTACCACATCCATTAAAGCTCTTGAATGTTGCTCTGAATCACAAGGAGTCTCCAGGGCCCCATGGAGTAGGCAATGCCTGGGTATGATACTCTGCAGCAGTCCTCCTGCTAAACCCCAGGCTCACATTGTAGGGACACACTCAAACACACAAGTGATCGCACTGGTTTTTGCAGCACTATTTATGGTGATGTCAAACTATTCGCCTGGTGGGGGCGGGGGGTTTATTGGCAGTTAGGCTAAAAAAAAAATACCCAGGAGCATCTTTTTACACCTGAAGCAAGGAAAGGTTTGGACCTGACTTTGCAGCCCGCTCTGGGTTTCACCAGTGTGCATATGTGCAGGCACCACTGCTGCCCCTGAGTGATTCAGAGCATCTGTGTGGGAATGAGCAGGCAAATTCAGTCAGAGTCTGTCATCCTTTATGGCCTTTCTTACATCAATAATGTTGAAATGTAAAGGACACAAAAGATGCAGGTAATCTCACTGGTATATTATTATTTTTTACTAGTCATGTTCTTGCTCAACCATAACTTTCCAAACTGAAACATTTCTGGTTCCTTTAAAGCATGAGTTAATAATGACAAATCAAAGAGCGGGATGATCCTAAATTAAAGAGGCACAGTATAAGGCCCTGCTATAATCAAGGAAACTACTGTTATCTAGAGACATAGAACAGGCACATTTAATTCTGCATTCCTCACTTTAGCCCAAAGAAACACTAATCCCCTTATCCCCCTTGCATGGTGCCATCTAGCACATGCCCATCAGAAACAATGATTGCATACATCCAGTGAAGAGTAAGGGTAATTTCCTGTGGTTGTTTTACAAGCAAGAGATGAAATTGTGACTACCCTGCAGAGGTTTAAACAATGGCTTGTAATAAAACTGATGTCATAATATGTAATCAGAAGTTTGACATGCCTAATGCAGCATTCATATGTAAAATGTCTGCAGTGGAAACAGCCCAGCCCTCTAATTTCAGTCTTTGTTCAGAAATGATACCTTGGGCCAGGTACCTCTGATCACCTGCTGAAGTCCCTGTCAAAGGATGGAGACAGATTTTCATGGAAATGCCACAGAAGTCCGACTGGCTCCATGCAGGCAGGCAGAAGCCCTCCGGAGCCCAGGAGAAGGCAGGCTGTGCTTGAGCCTGTTAGTAAGCACGGAATTGCCACGCATGACTGCATTGGGAAATTTTGAAATTTATCTCAGCTATTCTGCCCGCTCCTCCACTAACTAAACCACTCCACGCAGTTCCTGTATGATACCAGAGACATTTACCCCATCATTTGATGTCTTCCTAATGTTACAAACATCCCAGAGACATTCACCCGCAGTTTTCCTAAATGAAAGCAGGAAGTCAGAAGTCATCCATGCATTTAAGCCCATTTCTCTGGATTAAAAACCCAGGGTGGCCACAGTCTGGATCTCGATAAGCTCTTGGGGAGGCACAAGGGGTGACACAGACACAGGCCGGAGCCTGGCGCTGGCAGTGGATGGCCAGGCTGCTGTGTGCCAGGACAAGGACCGCCGGGGTCGGGCAGGGGCAGGCAGGATGACAGAGCCTGGGGCCGGGGTGGGTGGGGGCAGCTGGAGCGGGGCTGTGAGGGAAGCCAGGGGCAGGGACCCCGATGTCAGGAGCGGGGCAGGACCAGGCGGCCGGAGGCAGAGGGAGCTGCGGGCAGAGCTGCCGGGCAGGAAGGAGCAGCAGAGGCCCGGCACAGCAGCTGTGAGTGAGGCAGCTGGGCAGGAAGGGCCCGGAGCCCAGCCAGCCTCGCTGTGCTGCCAGCAGCCACGGGCGGCTGGCTGAGCTCGTCTGAGGGCAGCAGCGGGGCCTCTGCATTCACCCTCATGGGGATCATGTCTATTAGCTCCCATCCGAGCCATTGCCGAACACCCCGGCTATGGAGCCTCTCCCGGGTTAGGTAGTGGCGAGTCCAGGCCCTGCATGCACCACAAGCATCACCGCAGTATAAGTCAGAAGGCAAAGTCAGGTTTTCAAAGTCCAGAATAAAAGACGCCGTTAAGAATGTATAAATTACCTGTACCTTTGGCTCAAGGCTGCAAGCTTTGATCAAATATTAAATATATAAAGCAAGTGCTTGAGAAGCACCGTAAGTTATATTTAAAAAAAAAAAAAAAAAAAAAGGCAACAAAACCCCAGCTCATTCAGTAGTCAGTAGCAATTCTCTTGTAGTTTAATCTGCACACGATTACTACAGATCAGTGAGTACCAAAAAGGGACCGGTACCTGCTTTGTAAGTCGTTCAGGTGCAATTTGCCTACATAATGGGTGGCTGATGAGACAGTGATGATCCTAGCGTTGTGGCTGTGCGTTCCTGATTGCTTCAGCGTGTCCAAGAGGAGGTTAGTCAACAGGAAGTGTCCCAAGTAGTTCAAGCCGAAGTGCTCCTCAAACCCATCCTCCGTCTTCCTTTCAGGGACCAGCATCACCCCAGCTAGAGGAAAAAGTAGAGGTAAAACCCATTGATTTATTTCAGAGGAGCAGCAAGGTAGAAAGAGTACAGATCTCCTCCTGCAGAGGGTAAACACAGCATTTAGAGCAGTGAGTGACTGGCGAGGGCATGTAAAGTCGACACTGATTGATTCCTGACAAGGAAATATCTAAACCCCCACTCTGGTTTCTTTATCCAGATAACGTGCTGATTGACTGTCTCTCTCCCTCCCTGCAGGACTGTGAGCTCATCTGTGAAAACTGTTTTCAAGAAGTGGGAGCTGGGCGATCCCAACAACATTCTCTCCATCAAAGCTCTGAGCAGTGGAGACAAGACCAGGCTAAGCAGCAGACCTGCTCCCCCAGACAGCTTTCTCCTGGGTCCTGTCTGGAGTTTAAAGCTTTGGTGAGTCCTCATCAGAAATCTGCAACTTTTGTCTCTCTGGTGTGGGTGAGAACAGATGTAGTAAATTTACCCAATATATCTTAATTACCATGCTTACAAGCAGCTGCATATTGAAATTAGGTTTTCAATGCTTATTTTGGCAATATTTTTGCATAAATTTCCACAAACCACAATTTTCAAACTCAGTGTCTAAAATAAGTATCCTCAACCTCAACATGCAATGTTGATTTCAGCATCTTACAGAGAATTCTGAGCTCATGCATAAATTATATCATGTATTGAGGCTGAGGGATAGTTACCCTGCTCAATTATAGCATAGACTCGAATGCTATAAATTATTCTTATTTTATTAAAATTTAATTACTGTACAAGTGGACATGACCTTTGTCATTTAAATGTAGATGGACGTAACTCATGGAGAATCCTGTTACAGGATGCTTCTCTCTAACACCCACAAATATGATACAGCAGAAAGGCCACCTCTGCACTCAAGACATGAAAGCATGTCAGCTTAATTCTCATACTACTTCACGTGCCCACTAAAAAGCCTTTAACATCCCATTCCCTGATGTCAGCCTGACCTGATTGTTGCACATTAAATGACCATTTTAAATTGCACATGCTGTGCATCTACATCACTGCTTTGGGGGTTCCTGCCACCTGACAGTCCTGCTTTGTTGCTGCCTCTTGGGCCAAAGGACAGGTACTTTTGGGATCTCTTTTAGTATGGCAAACACCCATAGGGATTCACCTGAGAAGCAGTGGGAGGGGAAGAAACTCAAAAAGACCACAGAGAAGATAAAAGGTTTGGGTACAACACAGCGTGCCTGCAAATGGAGTACTTCAGACCGAACACGAACGAGGCTGACTGGTGGTACAGTGAAAAGAAACACAACACAAATTACATGAGGAGGCTCCACAAAAGCTCTGATTAGCATCTCCCTATGTCATTTACTGCTGTAAACTGTGTATAATATAATCTGTAACAGTGGCTGGGACTGCGAACTGGCATGAAGGTTATGGACAGATGCAAATGTGAGACAAGCCCAGCTGTGACTTAGTCTTCTTTTCTGGGAAGAAGAAAAGGATGGGAATGGCTTAGGGATGGAACAAACCCCAAGCTCCCAGACCAAGTCTCAGCCTGCTACAGTGCAAGTTTTAGCACAGACAGAACTCAGCATGAGCTGTTGGAGGGCAGATGGAAATATTGCTGCATCTCTGAGCACCAGGGCTAGTACAAGGAAATTATTTGCATATCTCTGAAGCCATCCTGCCCTCCAAAGCTCTGACACTTGGAAAAGGTGAAAGGAAGCAGTTTGCCAGAGTTCTGTTTACAGCAACACTAGTAAAATACAAGCCCAACAAAGGCAGCCAAAATAAAAGAGCTCCGGCACAGCAAGGCTGATCTGCACGCCAAATGCTGCTTCTGCATCTGCTGGGATTGCTGCAGGGCTCAATACAGGACCCCTCCATGCACGGACACACTTCTGTTGGTTGAGTCAGATGGAGGGATGGAGAAATTTGTCCTGAGAGAAGTGTGTTAGACAGCTGCTGCAGCCGTTCAGCTTTGCATCATGACCAGCAGGCAAACACAGGGAGGCTGCCACCGCTCACATCAGCCCCGAGGATGCCTGTGCCACAGCAACCTCACCCTCGACCTCCAGAGAGGCACAGGATTTCAAGAGCACATAGAGGCTTTGCCCTCCACCCCAATTAGTCTCCACCATCTGTGCTGTACATCCTGGAAGCAAAAAAACAGATCTGAGCTCAGGTCAGGAGATAGAAAGAATTTTCATTTACACAATGCACAACTGTAAAAATACACACTCCCCAATATTCTTTTGCTCATTCTTCAGGAGCATCCCCTGAACATAAATTTTGGTCAAGTCCTTGAGGAGGTACAATCACCTTTGCCTGCATCTGATGCTACTACAATTCCCTTTTTGTCTTGCTCAAATAATGTTAAGCCAAAACACCTTTGAAAGACTTTTTTATTTTTATTTTTTTAAAAGGCTCTGATCTTTCAGATAGTTCATATCAAGGCTGCCAAAATAATCATGTCCTGTAGTTTGAGGGCAGTTTCTCTTATTTGAGGAAAAGCCATTTTTAATTCACTAAAAGTGAGCATACAGAGGAATACCCAACAGGCAACTGAACCTGTCTCCTTCCTTAACAAAAGGGAAAACCTTGTAAGTGTAGTAGCAAGCTCCCTTTTTTAAATTATTAACTACCTAACATTCAGTAGGCACTATTGACTATAGACCACAGTGGCATACTATTTATTTTCTCTTATCCAGAAACATCATCAGCTTTACTAAAGGTCCCAAATGTTAACTCAAAAATGAAAGCTGGTTATACTTTTAATTGCTTGAATTAATCCAACACTTCTTGAAAATGAAATGTTAACAAATTCCTTGTCTTTTCATTGTAAACTGATAATGATTGTGTTTATTCTTCTTGTATGCAATCCAAACAACTTAGTATCTTTCTTATTTTAATTATCAATAGTCACCCTTATAATTTTTTCGGAGTGTATGTGAAATTTGAAGTGGCAGCACACAAACCATTAATGCCAAACACCTCAGTTCTGATATAACCTTCTTATATGTTTTTCCCTGTGATTTAGCTGGATTGTTTCCAGAAGATTCCGTTTTAAAATATCACTGATAACATCATGGCATAAGAAAATGAATAACTAAACTGAACATGAGCTTCTACTTTGTAATTGATTAGCTGTTGCTGAAATGTTCTGGCAAAAGATAGTATGGGAACAAAAAACTGACTAAACAAAACATGGATGTGTGATTGTTCAGAGGTAGAAATAAATTAGAATAAGGAAAATATTTTTTCTTCAAAACTATGCTGAACAACTATTCTTATAGATATAGGAATACATTCCAGTGTGCTGCAGTTCTGCATTTATTGTAATATGTTCAAATTATGCACATTTTTAATTAGCTTTAATGGATAACAAAAATTATATTCTTTTTTAATTCTATGACTAGCCAGTGATCATATTTCTCACTCAAAGAATGAATACATTCCAAGAGGGCTGTTTTTGTAAGCAGGAATTTATGATAATTTTCTATAAAAGTTTTAATGAAATTCTTGGTTTCTGATCCATCTTATGTAATTTAAAGAACAAAATGGATCTGACACTGCATGCAGCATAACAAAAATTTTTATGATAGTTATAAATATTATAGGCTAGACATACCCCATTTTTTATGGAATTATGCAGGAGAATTTGCACTATTCCTGCTCGTACTGCAGATGATGACAAATATTGCTCTAATGCCCATACCTCCCCCTGCAAAGACATCCTTCATCTCCATTATAAAATGTGTTTTAAGAGCTGTAAAAACACAAATATTTCACTCATCTGGATTTATTTACAGAGAGCTACTTGGTGGTTTTTAAAGTCAGTTCACTCAAACTCACTGCAAAATAAAAATTTAAAATCTCTTTTTCATATACAGAACAAACTGCCTTCCCAGCCAGACTCACAGAAGACAGTTTGGAGGCAGATCCCCCTCACACAAGTTCTTTTATCTCCAGACAGCCAAAGGCTGGGGAGATAAATCAATAGGTCAGCCACAAACACTTACACGTAACACTTTCACTGCAGGAGGTGAACCTTTATAATCACATTCACCCAATTCTTGTTATTTGCAAGAAAGAGATACATATTGTACCAAAAATGTTCCCAAGAGGAAAAATTAGGAGACAGTTACTTCCTCTAAAGCACAAAACCCTTCCTCTGTACTGGCTTTGCACTGTTTTAGCTGATGCCTTTAGCATCATTTCCAATCCCAAAAGTGCAGGCACATGGGGCAACCCACTCCACAGAATGTCAAAACTGTTCTGTTCTGCACACCCCTGCAACAAAACACCTCTGGGTGTAACTACATGTGAAATAGCATAGCCCACTTCTCACCTGAACAGAAGAGCCATACAGCAGCATGCCCTGGCAAGGCTGCCTATACCAGATTGCTTGTTCCACCTTGTTCAATTGGGCTGTGCAATCCCAGAGTACACCTGCCCTGTAGGTCTCTTCTGGCTAGTGGGTAATGAGAACATGTCATGCCTTATTGTAAGAATTGCCCCCATTGCTTACTGGAGGCACAACTGTGCCACATGACTACTTCTTACAGGTACCGCTTCTTACTGCCAGGTCTGTGCTGAAGAGCAGAGGATTTACAGCACTGCTGGAAAAGCTGTGACATAGCTGCTTACTAAGCCACATCCCTAACCCAGACCCCAGTGCTGCAGGTATGCCACATGTCTATTGGTATCCCAGGAAAGTCTTCTGAGTCTCAACAGGACCACACAGAGAAGCCAGATTAACAGTGTATGAGAAATGAAAAGATAAAAATCCTAACAGTTCAGAAGAAAAACACAAAAACACGAATTAAACTTGGTGCATCTTTCCAGTGCTATTGTCTCATTCCCTGTCTTCCCAGAGGGAGCTTAGACTCTTGCATTTCCTAAGATAATTTGGAGCTTTTTATATGTGTGTATGCAATTTTCCAAAGCCAAATGGGAGGAAAATGAAGCAAAGCAAAGAACTTTTACCCCATGGCATGACAATGACACCTGGATGACACATAGATACCACTCCTATGCATGTGACCCTTGGGGAGATGCAAAGACACCTGTTTGTCTGGCATCAGTGCTGGAACAATGTCTGTGCATGGACCTTTCCTGGAAGGTATTGGCCACTGTAAAACAGGTTTGATAAAGGACAGGGACTGAGCCTGGTTGGGGAGAAGAACCATCTCCAGAGGATTAGGTCCCTCCTGTCTCATCCCAGGACAACTTCTCCATAAGGGTCTGCCTGAGCCTCTGCTCCAGCACTGAACAAGTTCCCATGAGCTCTCACCTCCTTCTCCCTTCTCCTAGGACGCTCTGCACCACCCATTGCCTTTTCTGATTACCTTTCCTGACAGCTTCCTCAACTCCCTGTGCTGGGCAAAATGCATGGCCATGATGAACCAACGACAGTGCTCTGCTTCCCAGCCTCCCCTGCTCCCTTACCCCCACAGTCCAGTGATCCTATGCTGATCTTATCAAGGAACTGCATGTGTTCAGGAAGGAGGGGCTGTTCAGCCTCAGACATGCATATCAGCTCCATCTACCTCTCTGCTTCTCTGCAAAAGGTAAGTTCCTTCTCCCTAATTCTCTTACCCAGCCGTTGTGGGTAGCTCCTTTGTGTCTCAATCGCACATCACTCGGCACCCTACAGGCATTTGCCTGTCACACACCTGGCTCACCCTCCCCTCTCTGCTGAGGCTTGTTTCCTGCTGGAGCCATGATCTGTGGCTCTGAGGCTCCTTCCAGCTTCTCCATCCCCACTTCAGTATCAACCATCTGCGACTAACTTACAAGTTTTCTGTGTACAAGTTACAGAGAAATGGGTGATCAAGCAGAAGAGAGGTTCAAACCCCTCCTCCACCAGGAGCAATAATTCTCATCTCTATTAAATATCAGTAAACTTGCAAGTAAGAGATCAGTCAAGAGTGCCCTCATGGAGAAAAGTTTCAATCACATAGTACCCAACAGAGACTCGAGTCCTCAAGGTTAAGGCCTCAATCCTTGTGAATTACACGGTGTCTAAGCCTTTCCAGCCACTGACTGAGACATCTTCTACATTTCAGACATACCTAATGACTCTCTTCATCCTCACTACCCACCCAAGCTCTACCTCAGCATTTGCTCTCTTATTAATTTTCTGATATTTAACAAGAATATATGCTATGTTCATAGTTTAATTCTCTGTAAAAGCCTTTTAATCAGAAAATTCAAATGTTTAGCAATCAAGGTTTCTGTCATCCTGACAGTTCCCAACTAACTGTCTTATTCCATCAACTCTTCACAGTCTTTTGAAGAGTTTTTTCTCTTCTGTCCCATTTTTTGTGGGACAGAAACTTGTCACAGAGATCATGGAACACTGTGGACAGTGGAGAGCCTGGAGGAGTCTGAAGTGAGACCTGGTGCCCATCTCCACCAGCTCAGAGGCAACCACGAAGAGCAGATGGAATGCTGGTGCCCAGTCTCAGTGCTGGTGCATTTGTCTGTATGCAGCACCTCCCACCACAGCTCAGGGTTGTGATTCGAACAGAAAGACCTGCTCAGGCTTGACTCAGAATATTCTTGGTACAGGCAAAATACTCCATGAGGAGCACATGAAAGCTGTCTTCTTAAGTGCAGTCCTTAGCAGGCTTCTGACTTGAAGCACAGGGGAATATTCCATGTGTCACAAAAGATGCAACCACCACTGACACAAAGGCAAGATCTTGTCTGCATTCAGTTCCACACTATGTGATAACAACACAGACTTTATGAAAAACCTTGCCATGATTTTTGACATTAAAATAACTCCTAAGATGTTTGTCTTATTGTTGCTGGAAACAGATAAACTGTTTGATCTGGCATTAGAAAATGAAATAAAGAAAAAAAAGTCAGCCTAAGGCAAATACTTGGCATAGAAACTCTTAGCCCAAGCACTAACAGTTTGGCTAAGTGGAAAGGAACTGAAAACTGAGTAATGTCTACTGCTGGTGCTCCCAGACCCACCTATAATGTTCACAAGGGAGAAGTGTATTAGCTCTGCCAAAGAAGATAAAGTGGTGTGTCTTTCCAGAAAAAAAACAAGTTCTTAGTTTCTCAGTAGGTTAAAGCGAAGAAAAGGAAAAAATGCAGACAATCCACATTCAAGGACTGTGAGAATAACCAAACCTTGGTAGGTACAGAACAAAACTGAACCAGCTGTAACACCTCCGTAAGAACAGATTCATATTCTGAATCAATGTCACACCACTACACGTGAGCACAGCACAAGCTAGATCCTTGGAAAATGTGTCAGTTAAAAAAAGTAAATACATTCCATAACCAAGGTTCTGATTTTACGCTAAAATAAATCAGAGCATTCCTAATTAGGTCTGGTTCAAAAAAACCCTTTGTCTCCTAAAAATATGCTCAGTAACTGTTTGGTTATTTGAGTTGGCACAATGGTGAGTCAGCCCACTCACAATCAGAAAATAAGAAAGTCAGTCACAGCTTTCTAATTCAATAGGATATTCTCTCAGAAGTAAAACGTTTCAGTTTGCAATTTGTATAAAAAATACTTTTACCTAAAAGCTATGAAAGGATTAAGTAAAAATAAAACATGGCTCACTTCTGCCTTTCAGAAAAGCCAATGCCAAATGTTCCACACACTTAAGTAGAACCAGTTGGGTTTCCTAATCCATCAATGGCTGAATTTTGTAACTGTCCTCTACTGATAAAACATTCACTTTCAAGACATAAAAGCAAATGGGTCAAAAACCTGCAACATGTGGAGCCAGAGATATTTCGCCTTTCACAAAGTGTTTGATATTACAGACAGAGAAAAAAGCTTTGGAAATAATCAGAAAGACAAAGATAATATCAAACAAAAGTCAGGATTTTCATGAATGAAACCCTTACAGTTTGAAAGCCAGAAGAGTCTAAGGTTACCCCTCTAACTTATTAGTTCTTCCAATAAAAAATAAACCTTTTATAGGAAATCTGACATCTTCTTGCAAGATACATAAAATTCTGGCAGACTAAAGTGCTGTCCAAGTATAATGAAATCTCTAGCTGACGACTGCTGCTAAAAGTTCATATGGCAGATAAATGTTGGCATTGCACAACCCTCATTTGCTCTGAATGAGCCAGGCTGGATACTGTCAGCAGTGTCATGGTGCTCTGACACGTGTGCCCAGACAAGTTACTCCCAATACCCAAGGCACCTAATACCTGTGGAGAGCAGTGTGTGAGTAGACAGACTCCCCACAGTCAGCTCTCTTAAAAGGTGATCTCTCCTGAAAAATCTGAGAAAATGGCACCTGTCATGCACTGAACTTTGTAAAAAAAAAAACCCAAAAAAAAGGCTCTCTGAGTTTCTTCTGATTTCTAATTTTAGAACAAATTAATACTGCATGTTAAGGTCCTTATGAATCTTTCATTTTTTTCTTACCATACATGGAAGATCCATTGAAAACCAGTCTCTCCACCACCTCAAATTAACTTTTCCAGGTAAAACCGTCTCCCAGAGGCCCAGCTCTTCCATGATATCTAGTACTTATCATCCATGACTTACAGGTAAAGGCTATTTGCTCTTCTGCTCATCCCCTTCTCTCTTTGTCCCTGTCCCTCTATATCTTTTCCACCACAGCTTTGCTTGGGTATTCCTCTAATTTGTCTTTGAGGAAGGATAAACGTGATGTTGTAAGCAAGACACTGGAAGAACTTTAATGAGATATCATATCCTGAGTTCACCACAGCTTTCCTGTGTGGCTGGAGGAGAAGCATTAATTTCAACGAAATCCAAGTTTCACTGGAGTAACAACAACCCTCCTCACAAACTTTGCCTCAAGCTCTTCTGCAGTGAATTTCCACATCTCTGAGGTTTCTTTCCTTTTCATCAGAACAGTCAGTGTAGCCTGAAGCTTCTACGGGCAAAGGAGCTGGCTCTTACTTAATCCAGTGGGACAGGATCTTTCCAAAGATCCCACTGTGATAATTTCAAACTATTTAACTATTAGTGAATTCAACTTATAAATATAACCTGTGAATAGGTAAATATGTATAGAATTGTTTGCATTTGATACATGCCCTTGTTCCCAGCCCTCAAATTTCATTCCTCTTCTGAAGATCTGATCCTGCAAATACTCAAACACAAGAATAATTTAATATATGACCAACCATGACAGCATCCATGGGACTATTCAAAGGACTCCTGGCAAAGGATTATGACTGACCTGCACATCTGGATTGTGTGTAGGTAGCACCAGAAAATATATATATTTCATGTATTCAGCTACTGATACAGCTTTTAATGTGCTCTAGGAACTGAACAGGTAAGCTTATACAGACTTATTCATTCTATCAAGAGACTGATAATTTCTCAGATGATCCACAAAGTACCAAATATGGTCATCTGAATTAGCTAGCAGTTCAGAAGTATTGATTTTAAATTTGCTTAGACAGGCTTCAACTTGAAATATAATAACTGTAAACTGTCTGCAATAGGCTAATAATAGCCTGAAATCTCTTAAGTTGGCATTTCATTGTTAATGAGCTAGACAGTGCATTTTTGGCATCCAGAGTAATTCTGGTGTCACTAAATATCTTGTGATTTTTGTGTTGGCTCTATTGGTTTGAAGATCATTAAGTTCTGTAAACAACATACAAGCAAAAGCATTAGCTACAAAGTGCTGAGAAACAGTTCTAGCACACAGAGAAAATTACTGCCTTCAAGGCTAGAAAAAACATCTCTGGCATGAAACTACTGGTCATAGAATTCTACAAAGTGTTTTAGTAGCTGTCCCTTTTTCAACCACAAGAAGACAGCAGACTTTCTAATGCATTTTAACAGCAATGCCATTTTTAGGACTGTATTAAATAATTAACACTAGTGTACATGCTGTAATTTGCTAAATGCTTTTCAGCTGTACAAAGACACAGTTCTTTCCAAAACAAAACTAAAAATTAGCACCCAGTTGCTAATTAGCAGACTAGAAGTCACATTCTTCTGACCTTCTGTCAGATTAAGCTTTCTGCACTGTTTGTACTGCATCCCTCTTTTTGTGGCTCTGTTCAACCATTTAGCTTACTTCTTATTTTCTACAGAAAATGAATTTGTTTTCTATGTCATAGCATTTTTGTCCTTTTAACACTAACACATTATATTAAAAAAAAAAGTTTATATAATACTCTATTTGCATTTTTAATATGTTTTGTTTATTTTAAAAACCAAGAGCTGAGCATGCACATTACTGATGCAAAAAGCATAGTAATGGAAAAACAGGCCCTTATTTGTCAGCTGAAATAATTCGTGCATTCAACCAAATTTTTCCTTTTAAATTAGAAATTAGAAAGTTAAATGTACATGCTAAAATAAGCTATAACAAAAAGAGGAGGTGACTAGTGCAGTAATCTCCATTTAGCTGTATATCTAAACTTTCACATGATTATTGTGGGACCTGGATGTTTAGCTCTAGCAGAATACTTTGAAACTCAGGATTTTAGTATTAATTTAATTTCCAACTAAATCCTTGAGGTAGATAAGGGAGAGAGAGAGAGAGGAAGTGATAAAGAGACATTTTTTCAAAAAAATCACCACTGACCTTAAAAACTGCTGAATTTCATAACAATCTCAGGTTAGACAGGTCAATAATGTAGTATTGATTGTTTATTTAGTAAAGTAATTCACATGAAACCCCTTGTCTTTAATAATATTTCAATGTTAATTTCATAGCTTGCATTCTTGTAGAATGCTGGAACTTCTATCAAGTTATCTTCAAACATTTGGCTTTTTGACAGGTTTGCACAAGTCTTCAATGAATACCTTCACATACATACAGGACACACATTCAAAGAGATAATATGTGGAAAATTCACTAATATATACACAAGATTATATCAAACAATTTAAAAGATTTAGATTTAAGCAATTACATAATTCTAGTATGTAGTACAAAAATTTCAGTGTAACAGTTCTTACATTTTTACACTAAATGTAACAGAGGAGTACAGCCCTGGTAATAAAATGCTTGGTCCTATGAGGACAGAAATAAAAAATTTTACTAGCTTGGTGATAGTTTGATTCAGAACCTCTTGGGATGCATACAAAGTCTGATTTTCAAAACCTGTGGGAAAGGCAACTGTGATGAGCCTTTTGGAGGCTTTTGAGAGAATAGTGTTTCCAGCTCTGCAGTCCATGATGGATTGAATCACCCTCCTCAGTGCCTTGAGACTACATATATACAGAAATATATTTATATATATATATATATGTAAGGCAGAAAGAGGAAGGGAAAGGGAAAAAGAAAAGTCAACCAGATGGCCCAACTAGATAACCCAAGACAGTCAGCACTTGTCTTGACTGTTCTCAGTACTGGTGGTTTTTGCATCAGGCCATTTCTTCTCTATTAGGTATGTTCATTTTTCTCTTATGTAGCGAGGAAACATTTGGGCTTTTACTATGGAACAAAAGCTACTAGTGAAAGTGGGATTTCACTAGTTACAAAACTAAATGCTACAGATTATTTACAACAGCAAATAAAAAAGAACATAAAAAAAATTAAGTTAGGAAAGAGCATTTAGAAGTCGAGTCATTGCCTGGAAGTGGCCAGAGACTCACCTAATTCTATGGGATTCTTTACCTGTACTTTGACCATGATTCTGTTAAGGCCAAAAAATTACTTGAACCATTCATTTCATTGTAGATTCTAAAAGGATTTTTCTCAAACAACAGATTTCTCTTGCCAACTGTATTTGGTAGAAAAAGTATGAGTGAAATCAAATGGTTTTCTAGCAAGTCACAAATACATAGACTGAATCAGGCAAATTTTAGTCTCAAGCTCCTTTCTTAAAAGAAGTTTTGGGCTTATACTCTTTGGTCTTGTAACATATTAGGAACATTAAGAGAACCATTTTCATACAATTTTGTTTCTTGGATAAGAAGACACATTTAATTTTCATCCAACCCAATTCAGCAGCAGCTAGGGTAGAAAAAAATCCTATATTCCACAGGGCTTCCCAGTTGCTTCAGCCTCATCATTTTTCTTCCAACTGTCCTCCAAGCCCCTGCTGACAATGCTGGCTCTGCTCATGCTGAAAACTAGTGCAGGGCAGGGGATGCCTGATTGGTACACAGAATTAAAAATCCCTTTTCACATAAAATGCTTTTTTTTCAAATAGTGTTGTTCCCATCTGTGTAACAGTTTTTACTCTGTATGTTTAAAAGTAAGTCTGGAAAGATTTTGTAACTAGGCTTAAATATCCACTAATTAACTATAAATATGACTAGGCTTAAATACCCACCTCTAATTATTGCACAATTAAAATAATAATGGTAGGCTTGTTTCTCTAATCAAAGAAAAATGAACTCTTAACTGAACATTTCACAAATGTTTCATATCAATCAGCAAATAAAAAACCCTTGAATTTTTATTGCAGTATTTACTTGTGTTACTGAGAGCTCTTTACAGCATCCATGATTATAACAAACCCTTTTATTTACAGCATGTTTGCTCTCGCTAGGATTGAAGAGTGCACAGGAAAACAAAAAATGTTCTCTGGGATGTCTTAATAAAAACATATGTAAATAGTTGGGAAAACAAAAACAGCAGCGTATAAAAGCAGCAAACTTCTAAAAGAAGCCTAAATTGTTGCTGGCAGGTTTTTCCCCTAGTTAAATAGACTGGTGAAAATTCCCCTTTAGGACAGTGCATGCAGAGCATGCATGGTTTCTGGAAGTACAGGCTGGTTTCCAAAACTGTGGCTATAACACAAAATTAGATTGCGAGTATGTGAAGAACAAAGGCTAAAATCCTTAAGAATAATGAGATTTATTTGATAATTGTATGCAAGATAAATATTGTCTTTTTAACTTGTGCTCTGACCACTAAGGATGCAGTTTTATGAACAGCTTTCCAGTAGCAACTGGATCTATGTACTGACTTCTCTGAGATTGCTGCAAAATTTGCCAGATTGTATTTCAGGTGTATTAGACTCCCATCCCAGCTCTTCAGCCACCAGCAGTAAACAAGTCTTTATATGGGGAAAAACATAAGGGGAGAGAAAGTAAATAGAAGTGGAAAGATAGATTTTCTACCAGCATAAAGTACAGCTTCTCTTTCCTTTCTTATTTTTCTTAGAGATGCTCAGATTCTTATATAATTGCATTATTTTTAGTGCTGGAGAGCTAAAAAATCACAGCAAAGGAACCAGACTTGCAACAACATGAGCAGGTGTGGCACTGAAGTGTTCAGACTGCTCACCTGACAATCTCTCAAAAAAAGGCAATTTAACTCTAGAAAGTTAATGCAGCCTTACAGTAACCTGCTGTATGGTTCAGATAATCTATCTGAAATGTGATGTGATAGACGAGACCTCCATTTGTCACATCTTCCTCTGCAGATATGTGAAGAAAAAAACAGAACTCACCATTATTCACCAGGACATGGAGTGGACAATTCTTTGCTCTAAACTGCTGCACAAATTGCCGTATAGACTTCATGGAAGCCAAATCACAGTATAAAAACTCCACTGGAAGAGAAGAGGAAATAAAAACAAAGAAAGTCAATTACAGTGATATGAAACCACATAGACATCAGCAAGGACTCCTGTGATAACATCACTAGTAAAGTAAATTTTTTAAAAGAAAATGGACTTTTCAAAATGATGGGTGAAGCTGGTCTCAGGTTCTTTCTTTCTCCTTCCTCCCTTCATTTCTATTCTTAAAATATTGATTCTTCCCAGAGTGAATATGGGGAAAGTGGCAGTCAGGAGGTGAAGGAGGGCATCAAACGAAGCACACAGGTTTTACCCTATTTTTCTTACTACTGCTACCATTCAGGAAGAGGAGCTACAGTGCTGCAGCACTGAGATGATCAGGACATGGCAGCTGGAAATCAAATGGGGAGAGGGCACATCAGACACTGCAAGGTTTCCCTGTGTTTCTGATGCAAATATGCTGCCCTTTTTTTTTTTCCCAGACTATCTACTGAGTACCTGTGGTTGGAATAGTTTGTAAAACAAGGCTTTATTGCCAGTGGGAGAGATGAGCAGCAGCACACCCTGAACACAGCAACTCTGCTGATCACTAAAAGGAAATAGAGCATTGTAAGTAATGATGTGGTTCCTGTGGACATTCAGGGACATTTGGTGTCCAGGTCACCTGGGAGCAACAACCAGACACGAAAATGCCATTTAAATGTGGGTAAGAGTTGTGTTGACCCTTGGCTTTGGCAATGGCAGTGTGATTTGAGAGGAACATACCTCACATGAATATTGTGGGTGGCATCCTGCCTATGCTGCTGATGTCAGTCAAAGGGCAGGCTGGCAGGGGCAGGGGCTTGGCAATCTGACCTCACCAATGAGATTGCTCAAGGAGCAGGGTGTCAGTGTCTCAAAATGTATTTGATACCAGTATGTCCTTATTTCCATGAAAACGCATATCAAACAAGCATCCTTTTGTCCAAAGCATTACTCAGCCATTGACCTGCACTAGAATGCTGCAAAATTAATTAGTCAAAATAAAAAAAATATTATTTCAATCCCCCAGCAGTTTTAAACCCATCAGGTCTTAAAATTCTTCTGCTGCAGTTGTTCAGCCTTCACCCTGGGCTCTCACAGCACTGCCTCATCGATTGCCTTGCTTTGCATGAAGCTCTGATCAGAGTTATGAAGTGAGAAGAAGCAGTGCGCCCTGCCAACAGCAGTAGCTGTCCCCACACAAACAGTCCAAATTCTTTACAAGCTCTGCAAAGGTGAAAAAGAAAGAAAACTATGACCTCGTCCAACTGTTTTAGCCTTTTAAAAAGTTTATATTGCATGTCTGGCTTTTGGTTTGTTTCAGCATTAGCTATGTTTTAAGGAAGAAAATGGGATGTTGTACCACAAATATTAGTCTCCCTTCTGGTTTCCTACTTGTCACTGTGGGAGCCCAAATCAGCCACCTGTTCTCAACTCCACCCTGAAAAGATACCAGGGCTCTGAGGTGGATTTGCTTGAGCCTCCTCCATGGTGTGAATTTTACAAGCAAGAGCAAATGGTGTTTCAAATTGAGAAAGTCAAACAATACTGAGTAACCTTCTGTGACTAGGTCCATCAGAGAGAAAGGCAAAGGCTGTACAAAACATCTCCCCTTGATCACTGTGTCCTTGCAGGGTGAGCCCTTACTGTCCTGTTTAGTTTCAATGGGCTCCCAGATTTCCCAAGCTCTGCACAGATGCTCAGTCTCCAGGATGGTTTTGGCCATCCCATCAAAGGACTGGGGTTTCAGAGGCTCACCATGTTTTCCCCCCTCCCTGCTGCCCACCCTCCTCCTGCTCCACAGGAAAGAACAGCCATCGCCTTCCTTGCACATGGGTTCCCCCCTCTTATGAAAGAATCAGCCTTTGAAAGATGGGGAAATTAGAGATACAGTTCTTCAAAAATGTCTTTCTGGTAGGAGGATTAAACTATTGGGTAAATAGGCTCCAGTGCAGGCTGTAATAAGAGACCTTTCCTCTTACTCTCTTCCCTGGTCCATCAGGGATGTTTATCCTGTCCCTACCAAGACTCTGAGCTATACTGCCTCTTTATAGTGTGTCAGTAGTGTAACAGACTAGGAAGGCCTGCAGGCACAACAACAAGATAAATAAAAGAAAAATATTCACAACTGTTATTTGATTCGTTTACAGGAGAACAGTTTCTTTAGTTCCCTTAGTATGAGGCATTAATAATCCTTATATATATTTGGAACCTAGACTGTATTAGTCCTCTGAAATTGTCTTAGTGAATGTATATAAATTATTCAGTGATCTTTTCCATTAATAAAAAACAAACAAACAAACAAATAAACAAGAATGCTTAGATTCCAGTTATGAGAGAGTGTAATAGATAGTGTCCAAATGTAAGATAGTGTAAATACATTTTTTCAAAGTGACTCTAAAGTTATACCATTTCAACAACACTGTTCCCCATGAATAGAAGTGGAAAATTTCTTGATCTCTCTGCAGACCTTTAGGTGCTCAGCAATTTTCTTTAATTTCATTGAAGGCCTGCACATGGAGATGGTAAGGAAATGTAGAAGTTATTAACTTCTATCAATGAAGAGAGCTGCTCAGGCCATTCCTCCTGTGGCCTAGCCATTGTATAAAACCACAAGAATGGCACTGTAGTTCCTCAGATATCCAAAACCTGATCATAGTAAGTTATTAATAATTTGTGCAATAATGAGTGGAGTGAAGACCTAGATGAAGATTTATCCTGACTCTGCTGTTGTTCTACTTCATTAGGCAGCTCATCAAGAAAAGAGATTAGGGAAAGTATGATCTGCTTCTTAGGAGGCAACTCCTCCAATGGAGGAGTCACTTTCAATAAAGAAATATTTATCTTGGTACAGGAGGCATTAGGCCTTCATTAGCTGTGGTATTTTGTGGCACGGTGCAGGCTCCAACCCCTTGTTCATCACCAGTACGGACTCTGACACGTTATTGACTCTATTGCCGCTACATATGCAAGAAAAACAGACCTCTGAGGACATCCACTAAACTAAATTTTAATCTCTTCCCTTATCTGACCTTGCATTGCCAACAAGAATGGTGGTTAATGCTTGCCAAGGGAGTGATTTTTAGCCTGACCAACGCAGTCTCATTTTTCCCCATAATTAACTTTTTGTTGCAGCGTCTGATCTTCCCTCCCTTAATTTTTCAGTTCTGCACAACAAATGCTATCCTTCATTATATCTGTTCAGTGCCCATACTAATGGCACACTAGGCCAAGGCTGTCATTACCAAACTTATTTACTTGCTTACTTGGAAAGCATGTCACCATATTCAGTATTTGTAAAGCACTTGCCATCAGAAGGTTGGAACAGGTTTCAGAAAGGAAAACAAACAAACAAATCCACCCCCAAACTTTTCTTTCTGCTCACAGGGCAGAAACATTAACAGCCAGAGTCCCTGTTGGTGCTTATTCATGCGTGGCGGCTCTTTGCTGGGGAGGTGGGTTCGCTGGTGCCTCTCCCCTCGAGAAACTGTGCCAAAATGTGACTCCAAGTCGTGTGCTGACTCAGAGGCAGGGCCTTGATCAGAAACTTAGCTTCTTCTTTGTCCCATGGTGATTTTTTAAATCAGTGTACTGAAGAACTACAAGTTAGAAGCTAAGAAAAATGGTAAGATTTTAGAATATTTTGAAGCATGCAAAAATATACTAAGCAAAATATACTAAGCATGACAATTTTTTAGATGCCTTAGTTAGAAAAGACCAGTGTTTAATAATGTGAGCAAATGACCAAACTGGATTGTGAACTTAGAATGTAACTTGAATTACTTCATGGAAACAAAAATGGCAATGTTTTTCCATATAAGATAGGTATGAGCAAAAAGAAGATGTTCATTAACAGCAAGAAAATTGTAACATGCCAAAATTCTTGTCTTTTACCACAATAGTGGCCTTCTGTTTTAGAGTTTAATAATCTAATAAGTTTTCAAAATTGGTTCTTTTCATTTTCTGTATGCTATTAAGTACAAAAATGGAGAGTAGAAGCTACATACAGAATAAGCTCATACAGAATATCTGCAGGTAATGCTACTGAAGTATTCAAATTTCTAACTTTACCCCAATTTATCTCCCCTTTTCCTGTGTTACTTGCTTTCAGGTACTTCTGTAGTGACAGACATGCCTGTATTTCTTTCTTCAACTGGATGTGTCCTGTGTTCTTATCTAAATAGTTTTTCCAATGAAAGCAGTACATCCATAGCTGTCAGACACTGGCTAAAATTTTCACTCTTAAAAATATTTTTCTATTATTTTATTTTAATTTGATGGCTCAGTTGTCAGAGAGTTATTAGCTTTTGAAATACAGAAGGAGCAAAATTTCCCAAAGACAGCCAGTTACATATGCTATTAACCACATATGAATAGATATGTATACAATGGTGGTACAATTGCTGCTTTCCCTAATTGCTTTCTTTCAAACATGTATCTGCCTGGTGCAGGAACCTTTTAGCCACAGGGAAGTCAGCACAATGTTTTCTGGGTGCACCTCATGAGGCTCATACACACTGGCTGCCACGTGTGACACCGCTGAGCACATGCACTGTGCAGTGCCTGCTCCTGCATTTTACACCTTCTGCTTGCTTGGCCATGGCAACTAAAATGAGAGAGCCTGAATGACTGGCATCTGGTAGCTCCTGACACCCTGAGACACATCTGAGAGCTTTCTGACACCCTGAGACCCACAAAATCCAGGAGTCCCAGCATTAGGAGAGCCTGAGACAGCCCCTAAGATCTCAGACTCCCCTGAGCTTCCCCATTTCTGTCTGCCTGCTTCTTCACACTATTACCACACCTTTCTTCACATTCAGAGTTCCCCTCCTTTACTTTCCACACCAGCACAGTTAACTGTGACTGCACATTTCCTCTGTGTCTGCATCACAGGGCATAAAAAGCATGAAATGAGAATTTCAGTCTGGTATGGAAGGAAAATTCAGAAGCAAAAAAGAATGGACAGATATTTCAGTGAAGGATCAAGGATTGTAACTTCTGAGATATTTACTGATCATCTGAACACAGGAAAATGCAATGTTTTGATTCCCGTAAGGACTACACCACTTAGGCTTGGTTAGATCAGATTAAGATGGCATAAGGCCACCTGCCAAGTACCATTTTTTATTCTAATCTATCTATCTATCTATCTATCTATCTATCTATCTATCTATCTATCTATATCTATATCTATATCTATATCTATATCTATATCTATATATCTATATCTTTATAATATATCTATATATATTTCACCACATTGAAATTTTTATGGACAGCTACAGGTCTGCTTCAGCAGAAATCATAAGTCAAAGGCTTCTTGCTTTTAGTACTTATGCCACAGCAGTTTTCTATTATTTTCAAAGCCTTTGTCTTAAAAACACATGCAGGGGATACATTCTAAGGAAAGCTGCAAGTCTGCCCAGAACTGCAGGGAGCTGAGGACTACAGAAAGGATTGCTTTGCCTGTTTCTACTTGCCACCCATCTATCCAGTGTCTGAAGATAGAAGGAAGAGTTACCTCTTCAGCAAGGAATAAGGGATGCTTCCTAGACAAGGTAATAAAAAACGGTGTTCAGTAGTCAGGTATTCATGTCCAAAAAAGCATCTCCCAGGTACATTGCATTCTGGTTTCTGTATGTCTACAGCAGGGTTATGCTCTGGCATCTGCACAGCAGCAAGAAGAAATGCTGTCCTGCTAACAAACAACTTACCATGATTCTAAGAATGTGGACAGTGCCATGAAGATGTTTATCAGAAAGGACCCTTGATGAGTCAAAAACCTACCATCTGCTAGATGCTGCACTGCAGAGTCAGGGAAGATTTGTCCAAAAGGTGACACATGAAAATGAAGTGGAGCAAACCTCAGGAAAGAAAGAGCTGGGAAGAGAAGAAGACATAAAGCAGCACTGACTGGAGTCCAGTTGCATTTTTTCATCCCGCTGTCCTTGCTGTGAGTGGAAAATGCAAAAGCAGTTCTACACTGCTAACACAAACTTGTGGTTTCACATTCTGCCAGCTGGATATGTGCAGCAGCACAAAAAGTCCCCATCTACAAAACACAACTCCCATGAACAGAATTTTCCTACATTGTCTGGGACTCACACAAGGGCTGTGATGCAAGTTCTGCCCAGACAGGCATGATGACAGAACACTGCATGCTATTCAGGACCATAAAATGCTTACTTTAAAAGGACTTCTCAGTGAACAAAACCAAGCAAAATCCTTCAGGTGAGTAAGGCACGTACCAACCGACTGCATATTGAGCACAACAAGAGATAGCCAACATAAATGCAGCAAGCACAGTGTCTCCTGATTATGCCATGCTCCTGCCTTCACACACTTGATGAGTTCTCTGGCCTCAACACCATAAGAACTATATAATCTCCTCCATTGTGCCTTAGAAACCAAGATTCACAGGGATAAAACATTAACACACAGAAAATCCTAGTATGTGCAATCCTACCCATGGCACCGATTGATGCTTAATTCCAGTTGTGGTTATGGTGACAATTTCCAGAATTTTGGATTCTAGTCCTTCAAATTAGTATAAACATGTGACCTTGGAGCAATGCTTGCTGGGCATTTTATAAGTTCTCCCCAGTATTATTCTCTGTCTTTTATTAGCCTGAATAATTCTGTGGCCCTTTATCAGACCACTGATCTTTCACAGACTATTAACAGAAATAATAAAGCAGGGGTAACTCTAGAGCAGATTTACTGTTCAAGCTGATGCTTGTGATATACCACTGAAGAAGAAGTCAAATAGAAGACATCCATCTGGCAAAGTGTGTGAGTGCAGTGGCACAGATCAAAATAGTGAGCATATTTAAAGATATACCATTTGAGAATTTTTTATATTAAAAGATACACTCACAATTTAAGGCAGCCTAGTTTGTCTGCAGCCTTTCAGCAGGCAAGCAAGAGCACCTAAATTCAGCTGCTTCTTCTCTGAGTCATCCATTCTAGCACCTCTAACTTTAAAGGCAGTATAAAGAGATTGACTTCCTGTGCCTAATGTCAGCCCTTGTAAACAGCCTCCATGTGTCATCTGGACAGTTCAGGGGAACAAGAGGTTTACATCAGTGTTACAGCATAAAGAGAAATCACATTAGGCAAATATTAGAAATTAATGTTGTGGGGTTTTTTTTTGCTTCTGCATGAAAGTGGCACTTTGTGGTGCCATTTCTTAAACACAGAGCTTTACCCCATTGTAATAAAAGAAATGGGTAAAAACATCTTCAGCTGGAAGCTGTTTTGTTTCTCAGAGATGGAAGAATAAAATAAAAAAAGGAATTTGCTTTCAGAAATTGAACAGTCTGCCTTCTCAGTTTCCACAAGAGAAGTGTGTGGCCTAGTACAGTGATCCTTTAACTTGTTACATTCAAGAAACACCCCAGTATCTCTTGTGTACTGGTTAATCAAAATGGACAAGGGAAAGAACTATGTTCTTTTAAGGAAAAGAACAATGTTCTGGTTCCATCACTACCAGCAGCTCCCATTACTGCTGAAATGTCAGCTCAACACAGAAGAGACCCCTGAACAGCTCCACAAAGCACATTGTCAGAGTACTGGGACCTAACAGCAGTACAGAAGGGAGGGAGTCCATCTAATGCAACACAAATGCCCAAGTGTGACTCTGCTGGTTGCAATACCGGGTGGGATGTAATTCAGATATGTTATCTTTTTAGCACAGTTCACACAGGCATGGCATGCCCTGGGTTTTCCAGACATGCAAGCAGCGCCTTACTGTATGTTATCTGACATTTTATGTTCAGTGTGGCCAGAGCTTGAGAAGAAATAAACTACCATCAGCTCATCAAATAAAGTCACCTTGGGAGGTGATGGCAGCAGTGGGATCTACAAGTAGCTCTCAGGGTAGAAAGATTATCTCAGCTTCACATGGGTAAAATTTCCTCGAGATTATTCACTAGGGAGGCTTAGCTTTTTAAGAATAGCAAATATACAATAATAGATACACATAGAATTTCCTCACATGTTTTCTACTCATGAGTTCAGGTGCTCCTTATCCGTGTTTCTTACTGTAGAGGGACAAAGCCCTCTGATATCCTCTTCCATTGCTATGGGAAGACTTTGTTTTCACCCCTCTGAAGAACTTTTTTGGGAACTCCTGTCACCCTTTTGAGTATCTGTGGATGTGCCTCCACATAAGTTGAAAGGAAATTTGACTTTGGCTCTTCATAGGACCATTTAGAGCCCTGTGAAGAAATGGGTTGGAAAATGCCATGGCCACATTAATTTCAGTCTGAGCCTGATAGTCAGAAGGAAAAAAAAAAAAAAAAAAAGGTTGCAGTGAAAATACTTATCATATCTGTTTTGGAGAACTGAGGAAGGCAGCCTTCCTCCTGTTAACAGCTAAGCATGCTTTCTTCCCTCCAGAACAGAAGGATCAAAACCAAAAGGACCTGCCCAGGTAAAATCCCTCTGCTTCATGGGGACAGAAGAGCTCACAACAATCTTCTCAAAATTCATCATTTATAGACAGAAGAGAAGATGGCTTAGAATATCTTCTTTACTATTATTACCCTCATTGCAGGGGGATTGGACTGGGCGATCTTTAAGAGTCCCTTCCAATCCAAACTATTGTATGATTCTGTATACTTTTTTGGATACTTTCTTTATACTGTATTTTCCTCTTGCTCCCTGGTGAATAGATTTTTATATTAAATGTCATTGCTGTATTTTGTGAATTGTAGATATGGGTTGTTTTTTTCTTCTCAGGTGACATTTACTCCTTGGAATGGCTTAACTCTACACTGTGACTTATATCTCATTTAAAACCTAAAAATACATGGCACATATGCGATGAACACAACACAGTGTCCTCTATCGACACTCCTGTCGGGACTGAAACTCAAATGAAGAGCTTCTTGGATGTAATACAGAGTCAAACAGTTAATGAAGGTAAAAGTCACCAAGGCTTATACAAGATGACAAAAGGAGAATGCACTTCAGAGCAAGCTAGGAGCATGATTCTTCCTAGACATTATGCTGAGTCCTCAACTGATTTAAACTGGTGTAGTTTTGCCAAGTATATGGAGCTGTCATTTGCTTCCAGTTTCTCAGCTCTGGATTTGCACATTCCCAATGCATCTTGGGTTGCAAAGCTTCGAAGTTAAAATATCAAATCTCTTGCATGATTTGATGATCAAGGACACACACAGGCATATGAAAGAGAGATGGCAAAATTAATGCCAGAGACCTTTTGCTGGTAGTCTTCTCCTTCAGATTACTTTATTAGATGAGTATTCTGACTAAAACAAGCACCAGATCTCATCTTGAGCTGTTTCTGTCTCAACTTGTAGAACTTTTTTCTGTATAGGCAGCTTACTTTTCACAAGAAATTTAAAAGCATTTATTTATTTATTCAATACATTTTCTCCAAGCTAGCCAAACCCTACCAAATTCAATTCAGTTGCACATTAGATACTTTGCCTGTATCTGTACACCCCTAAATCTTGCTTCCCACAGCCTCCCTAATTTATTTAACTTTTAGTGTGAAAGAAGCACTCATATTCCCAATGCATACGTTTTGGAGGGAGAATCAACATAAACTTCCATGAAAAAAAAGCTGTTCAGGAAGTGAGGGGTTTGCTAAAACGGGGCCTTAATTACAGACACTCACAGAGCCATAATGTTTGTAGAACTGACTTTTTGTTTTAGTTGCTACAATAATAGACCTCCAAATCCAATAAGTCTGCTTTTGGACTGAAATGGCTTAGTGCTGATGATACCCCAGTTCCCACAGTAGCCCAGAACTGAGCTGGGCCACTTGGTCTTTGCTGGTGCAGGTCTGTCTTCTGTCATGGATGCAATTGTCGCAAGATGTGAACTGACTTGTAACCTTCAGCCTTTTAAATTTTACCTGCCATTCTAGATTTAAGTATCAAATGTTTCAGTCAAAATTCAGAATGCAACCAGCATGTCCTAGTCTGTCATGCAGGAGCTTCTTTCCATAAGCCAGTGTCAAGTATCTACTTGGAAATCTGAAATAAATCACTTCTAGTAGGATGTTTGTTCGTCTGCCTAGATATTTCATAGATAATATTAAATTTTGATTCCTGGCCAGACTTCAATACTGGAGAATCATTATTTGATGGCAAGAACAGATCTCCAATTGGCTACATTTCCTGAAAAGAGCATATATCTTCTGAGAATATTTGCTTACCTTTTCAAACCCACAAAAATAAAAACCTCTGGTGTGAAGAAGCATGTTTGTAATAAGCTTCGGTATTACCGCAAAAACACCTCAGCAAATATTCTGCTTCACACCCTCTGAGGTAATAGAGAGGCTGATAATGTCTCTGCTTTGTAGTACTTCAAGGATAGAAACCTTGCAGATTCAAAAAAAAAATATAAAAGGGAATAATATTTCCAAGCTTCAGGCAAAAACAATTTTGAGTTGTCCAATATACAACATCTAGACATGAGAACTATCCATAAAACGTACTTTGACAAAGACTACCTTTTCCCCAGAGGTTTTCTGCTTTTCACTCTCATGTCAGTCCTAGTGCTCATGAGGCAAGCTTGAGGGGTTCTCAGATCCCCTTTTTTTTCTTCTTTTTTTTTTTTCCTCTTTATTTGGAGATACTCTTTGCATGGATAATCAAGTCACTGCTCGCCTGTGGCAGCAGAGGTAGCAAATGTGACAGAGAGGAGGCAGCAGGAGCAGGTAGTAGTGGTGGAGGATCTGCAAAAGGCCAGGGCTACCCCTTCAGATTTAGGGCCAAGTTAATCACAGCTCACCTGGTTTCACCCAGTGGTGTGGCTGCTCTCCCCTCACATCCTTGCCCCACTTCAATCCTCCCACACAGGTCTGCTGGTGCAACTCCTTCTCCTGGTTCATGCCAGCCTATACCTGCAGTGTTACCTGGGTTATGGTAAGGGAATATCAATAACCTTGAACACCAGGGCTGTCATCCCTTCCCACTCCTCCAAGAATCAAGATACATAGGCTTATTTTTTTCTTCAGATCTGGCATGAGACTGTTTCTCTTTCATGCTTAAGCAAGCTTAGGTCTGTACAGGGCTTCTAAGATGTGATTCATCTGACCTGGTTCACAAATCTAGTTTAAGATGAGATGAATCATGTCTTACAACTATTTATTCCTCTCCACAGAATGCAAAAGGGGCTTGGGGACACTGACTCAGATTAAAATCTCTGCATCATGAACCTCAAAAGTTAGGTGATTTGAATCCTAATGTTCAGTTTCAGCTACTAATGAACAAACAGAAAAGACATGAAAAAAATCAGAGAACTGGGAATGTGTGCAGATGACTCAGTGTTATTCACCACACTCAAGATTTGGGAAAAAAACAGAGAGTGAGAACTTCCAGAAGAATCTTGCCAAAGGCTCATAGATAGCTGTAACAAAGAAAATTCGTGCTGGAAAAAGACGAGAAGTCTTGCAGGGAGTGTTTAAATTCTCCCTTATTGTGAATGTCTCTGAAATAACTGTGACTTCTTAACAGAATATTTGAGATACTGTTGCACACTCTAATGGACAAACACATCCTGAGAGTCAAATATGGTAAAGATAATTGTCGTGGCTGGTTTTAGTGAAATTGTGTGTACATGCATGTAACTGAGACTGAGCTCAAGCAAACTGTAAGACATCATAATTTTTGTAGTAATGACACTGGCTATGCATCCCAGGTGAGAACTGGCAGCTTTGCTGCTACTCTATAAATCACACACCTCTCACAGCTACTAATCTGCCGCAGAGATCTTTCAGGCTAGCAAAGTGACAGGGAAAAGAAGTGTAGAAGAATAAAATGCTAAGAATAGAAACAGTCTCTTGATTGCTGCTTCACAGGCTGCCCTCTACATGGATTCCACCTCCTTTCTCTTTTTACTTCTATACAAAGAGGCATTTCTTATTATTTTTAGGATATAAAAAGGCTTTGGTTTTTTGTTTTTTTTTCTTTGAGATAGATTCATCTTTAGGAAACTTTAGGTCTCTCCCCTCACCCCATCCTGTTTTGTTGCTTTGTTATTCTTCTGATCCTACCTCCACTGCTGGTCCTCCAGAACTTTTAACATGATCACTCTAATGTGGTGTTCCTAGTCAGTGATGGGGCTTTAAAGCAATCATCTTTCATAGCACTTCACTGCTAATGCTGACCTGGAATTTCAGGCAATGTCAGCCAGAGCCACTGAGCAAGGAGCCACAGGGTTCTTCTCCTCCATCTCAATATTCAGTGCTTCTGGTATTTTCATTCTTCTTGAAGGCAAGCTGGCTTTTGGACATCTCTATAATTCTTGCCTAAAGAATATGCATCCTGTCTATTATTCTGTATTGACTCACATTGATAAGTATTTTCATTAGATGTTTTGTGAAAATTCTTCCTTTTGTTAGGAAAAAATAACCCTGGGAAGGCTATGTACAGCTGGAAAAGGTACACTCATTTGGGAACTATTTAGGGATGAAAAAGATACTTTTAGCTGCCTATAACCCCCTTTTTTCAAGCAAAGCAAACTGTCTTTTCTAAAGGTACATCCTGGGGAAGGTGATCCACCAAGATGATTGGTTCACACCAGGTGAACAAAAAGAGGATATTTAAATATTTCTCCTACTCAAAAATACAACTTGTGCATGACAGTCTTTTCCCACTGCCTTCATACCAGCTTTAGGGAAAGAACTACCTGCACAGGTAAGTCTTTGCATTGCCATTCAGTCTCTGGACTTTACAGAGATACTTCATTAGCTAAATTAATTTTATAAAGATGTTGGTGAGATAGTCTCCAGATGTGAATTTCTCACCTGCAGAAGGGACAGGAAGTATGGATCAACGTGTCAGTGTACTACAGTGAAGGCAGCCAAGCTTGCTGAATTGGTGAAAAGAGATGTATAGCAGAATTAAACACATAAGAATTGCATGAATCTATTTCTTTGCACACCTGCTCTCTCCTTAGCAGGGAGGAGACCAGCATCAGAATGGTCTGTCTTTTAAAAGGCAAAAGTCACAGCACTGTTTTTTCCTATGGTGCACGCCCTTCAGGGAAAAGCCCTCAAGAGAGGTGAGGGAGAAAATGGATTCTCATTAGTCTGCTTATTCCCATGTATAACTCAATACAGTTGAAATGGATTTTTCCCCATTCTCTAACCTAAGAAAAATAAACACAGAAAAACAAACCTCTTTTAAATTTTGCATCCTCTGCAGGGAATTAATAATGTATGAAATTATTCTTCCTACGCTTTCTGATGTATTATTGGCATTTACTTAATGAAAAAGCTAAAATTCTCCTCACCATAGACTACTATTTCTAATTCAGTGAAAACCGTGATCCTGACACTATAAGGAAGGGAATTAGAGATCTGCACCTGGTAGGATACTGGATCTGAGAACATTAAGGTTTTGGATTTCTGCATATTGATAATCTAGCATTTTTGGGGAAGATAACCCCACACACATATATGGGAAAAAAATCAGATAATACCTTTTATTCATTTGAGCATGAGATTCTAGCAGACAACCTTTAACAGCAGGTCTGGATCTGAATGGTACTGTTTAAATACATTTTGAATTGCTGCAGAGCTCCAGATTAATAGTGCTGCAAGATCAAAAGTCTGTGATGCAAAATTTTAGTGTTGCAAGTCATAACATATAAAACCCACTCTGCCTGCTTTTAGCAGATTCTCACCCACCAAAGTGCCTCCATAAGCCTGTGTTTATGGTTCAGCTCTACATCTGAAAAAGGCTGAATTTGGCCTCCAATGCCACGGGAGGCATTGTAAAACCCACCCTGCTGCCTGGGAAAAATGGGGAGTGAGGCTGCTGTGAGACTTGGAGCAACCACCCAGCCCTGGCGTCATTTGTGTTTCCTCCGGTTACTTCATAGGAGTGACACAGATTGCCTCAGCTGTTATTTTGGGGGGCCAAAGTAAATTTGGTTGGCCTTGTATAAAGCTCTGGAACAGCACATTTCTAATAGGCAGGTAGAGTGCTAATTTAATGGTAAATTATATATTTGGGTTAGCAGCTTGGCCGCTTTGTTGTTTGGTTCTTTCAGACAACTTGGATGGCGGCCATCAGCTCTCTGTGATTTATCTCTGTTTAATTTTTCCACTTTTTCAGACCTTTGGCTGTTGGTAATTCAATTTCTGGCAACTGCAGACCTTCACTCCCTATTATAAGTTACACCCCAAGGCAGACATACTGCCATCTGCACTGCAACGGTGGTGGTAGCTAGTGGATGCGGAGAGGCAAGTGTCCAGATGCCACTTGGGCTCTGAAACAGCTTTAGTGTACAAATGACTGTTTGGATTAGAAATATTATCTAAATCCAAATATGAGCCCCTCAAAAACTTTAGGGTACTCCCCCAAGGGATCACTCCACTCTTGCATTGGAGTGAAAAAAAAGTACAAAGTGCACTTGTGCATTTTGCTTGTCCCAAGAGCTTTCATGGATGAGGAAAACTAAGTATTTTCTTTTGCTCAGCCTCCAAAATCATCAAAGGAGGAACTAATCCCCATCCAGTCATTGTTCATACACACTCACTTCACTTCCCACATCTTTCCTGATCCTCTCCTCCATGCTCTCCAGGAAAAATCTTCCTTTGGGAGATTTGTGCTTACAGCAAATCATCAACTGGTGATTTCTCATGAAATTTATCTTGTTCCCAGCCACCAGCAGCTGCTCTTCACAGGTGGCAGGCACAGAGTAGTGCCACAAGGTGCTGCTGCATGTAAGAGCAGGTAGATATCATCCTCTATCCAGCAAGCCTGAAAATGATACTAGTCTCAGCCTGAATTAAAGTGGGATGCTTATATTATAGGCATAATTACCTCAAAATCTTTCTATAAAGCTCAAAAAGACATCACCTACTGTGAGGTGGGAAGACAATTCAGGAATGCCCAGATCAGCACCAGTACAGCTCATCTTTCTGACCTCCTGCATGACACAGGGCCTGACCCCATACTCACTCACTCCTGAGTCAAGCCTATAATTTCTCAATGAGCTATGGGACAGCTTGATGAGCTACTAGCAAGAAACAATAATGCTGCTATTTCTCCATGAGCCAGTTATCCTGCAATGTAGAAAGCCTATGTGACCATGGTTACATCTCCCTGTCCTCTGATGAGAAGGGCGGACTACAGTGGTTATGCTGCTTGATAACCAGCGGGGTGGAGAGTTGTTCATGACACCACTGGACAATTCCTTTGTTTCTTTTTATGTCTCCTTGGATAAATATTTAAATGTACAAACTTCAGGTTTATTGGCATCTATTAAGCAGAGATCCACCTGATATTAACCAGGCAGTGTTTCAGCTCTCTCTGCCTAAAGGCTTCAGTATCTGTGTGATAATGTATTTTTAAACTTTCTGGACTTCACAGTGAGAATGTGAACATTTCATTTGCTCCCAGCCTGTGTGTGGGTGACACCATACTCAGCCTTCATTTCTGTTTTAGGGCTACCTTCCCAAAGAGAAGAGGTGAAGTGGAAAGATGTCAGTCTCTCTAACACCCACCCTCTGATAAACCATTCTGAAAGTCATAGCAAAAAAGGTAAATCAATCATGAGCATTTCCTATTTAAAAAAAAACCTCCGTTCTTATTCTCTAAAGACATCTTTGCTGTTGCCTCAGCGAAGTTAATGAAAAAGAAAGGGAAGCCCGAGCCAGAGAGAACAGAGAACAATTTAAAGACATTTGGGGAACGTGGAATTTAATTCTGCTGGAGGGCAATATTCACTTTCCACATAATTTTGTTTTTGTGGAATAAAAGGCTTGTTACAGCTTGGCAATGCTTTTTAAGAGATCTAAATTTCTAACAGAAAACAAACCCTTTAAGATGCTTGACTTGCATTGTTCCAAATTATTACATTCTTTAGTTCTAGTCAAGATGGTTTTAATATTTTAATATTTATTTTATTAACGTAAGCAGAAGTGTGCACTGTGTCTGCATAAGATGTGACTCAAAGCAATGATTTTATACTACTTTAATGTAGGACTCTTTCAAAAATGTATCAAAAAGCCTGTAAAGCAATTTGTATCTCAGCAAAGATTTTCAAGAATTGAAGAATTCAAGAAGAAAAAGGTTTTAAAAAGGTACTTTACTCAATATCAGCCTACTTACAGAAGCAGCAGGTAAAGCACCAATATTGTCCCAACTTATCACTTTTGTATTTTAAGAAGACTTTCAAACACTCAGAAAGTGAAGCACAGACTGCAGAGCCTTAAAAAGCACGGCTCTAGAAAAGCAACTAGTCACGAAAGACCTTGACCTAAGTATTCAGGTAAGCCAGCAAAGATTAATGTGAAATATGGTCTATATAATTGAAACATCACAAGATTAGAAGAACCATAGAAGAAGGTGAGATTGTTTTCTACAAATAGCAAGTATCCTGTAGGCCCTTGCTGCAGTTACAATTTAGTGGGATCCCTTTGAAGCCAAAGGATAAGCTATCCTGTGCGAGAACATCAAAGTAGTCAAATAATGACACACTGGTGTGGCAAATGCTATGGCTTTCCCTTATCTGTTCACAGCTCTGCATTTCTGCAGGGCCATGTGGAGAGCATACCAATGTGCACAGGGATGGCCTGACAGATATGAATACTCCTCCGTGATGATAACAAATGGTACAATTATCAGATTCACAACAAAGCACGGAACTGAAAAATTACTAACCCAGCGTTCATATCACTTTACCCAATCTACCTGAAAAGAGTGCAATGGCAAAAGCTGTTATGAATTTTGAAAAAACTTAAAAAAAAATCATTAGATCACTCAAAAGACAGCTCCCTAACCTGTGAGCCATTTCCTGGCCACTTACCACATTTATTCCAGCAGTCTGTGTCCTCGATCCATTAAAATGTAGCATTAGCTGGGGAAGGTATTCTGTGCTATCTGAAAGTTTGAGAGCTCCTTGAATCCAAGATTTCAAACAGCTTTGTAAGCAAAAGTGACAGTGTTTATCAGGAAAGGTGAAATACAGGAAAATAATTATATACACTTGTAGTTAATCATTTCACTATTGAAATGCAAAAATTGATCTGTGAAAAATAATTATTAAGAACCCTTAAAAGTGAAAATACAATGGCAATTTTCTAAATTAATTTAACAGTTGACTTACTTTAATTAGTGATAAATTGTTTATTGCAAGTTTCTTTAATCACCTTCTATTTACGCATGGGAGCCCCAATCTTGGTTGAATTATAGAAATCACCGTAATAATAAACAATGCAAGATATTATCTAATCCTCATGGGTTTATGTTCATTTGTGGAAGAGACAGCAGAAGGATTGGAAGATTTATTTTTATTTTACTGTATTAAGTTATGTACAAATCGCTGTTTGAAGTTAGGGAGCATGGAGTGAGCAGACCTTTTCAAATCATGAGCAGAGCCACATGTCCTAATGTCATATCTCATAAAAAACTCATCAGCTTCTACCTGAAATACATCTTTTCTTGCAGTATTATGGGAAGCCTAAGCCATAATTTCACTTACCCAGCTGATGGGAAAATAACTTCTAACCTTCATGGCTAGTTTACACCTCATTGGTTTTGTAAATTGCCTTTTACTATGAATCTGATTCTACTGGTTTCATTATTTGTCCTAGTGACATATCCATGAGCAGCAAGAGCATCTTCTCTCACATTTAATCATTTTTGGACAAAACCAGCCAAGTTCACTTAGTCCTTCTTTGTTAAAGCAAACTGTTTACCTCAGAAATCCTCATCCATTTCAGTTTGAGTTCATTTTACTGAACTTGAGGAGCAGAACAGTATTTTTTATTTTAGATGGAATGCAATGTAAGTTGAATATTTCCTAATTTCCTTTGGGTATACACCACCAAATACATCTTAGGATCATTTGTCTTCTCCACAGGTATATGATAGCCTAAACTACTACAGACATGGCTTCTCTTTGTCACCTTTAGTCATCCTAGTAACACTGAACACACAAATGTCCTCCTTTCTCTCAGCTGTTTTTAACAGAGTTTATAGCTAAATCTTATTTTATGTTACAGCTCAGGGAAGACTTTTGATACCAGACAGACAAAAAACCATCTCAGTATTAAAATTTTGCAGCTTATTAGCGCAGCACACTTCCGCTGAATTTCACTGCACCACACAGAGCTTCATTTGCGATGATTAAATTTTAATATCAAGACATTCAACTAAGTTATGCTGGAAAAACTGCCATTAAAATTCGTTTAAGTTTCATCACACCAATCCACGGAAAAATCAGCTATGACAGGCTCAGGAAACTTCACATTTAAATAATGCTCTTTATACTCATGCAGAGCACATAGAAAAAACACCAAATATCACAGCAACTTTTTAACACACTACCCCTTCTTTGCTTGGTCTTGGGGGGTGTATTGGAAACAAAATGGGAGAGCAGAAGAAAGGACACTGCTTCAAGGTAAAGGTTTCTGATCTCATTGAATGGAAAAACACCCGATAAAGCATGTCAAGAATGCAAATGGAAGTGAAAACTGTTTCCACAAAGTATAATCAGTTATAGTAATATGAATAATACAACAGCAACAGTTACTTTTTCTTGAAGTTTAGTTGGAAAGAGATAAATTAAACAGCAAAGTTTTGAACAACTTTTTTTCTCAAACAGGTCTGGTGACTATGAGGAACTGTTGGAAAAGCATAAAGACAGCTAGAGTTCGGGGTATTATTTTTTGGTCTGGACCTGTGGCAATAGAGGTTTCTTCCTTTGGTGATGTTTTTGGTTTTGTTGTTATTGTTTTGGTTTGGGTTTTGGTTGGGTGTTTTTGGGAGGCAGGTGTTTGCGGGTTTTTCTTCTATTTTTTTCTAATGGTAATAATTTATCTTAAAACTTGTTTCCAGTTTTATCAATAGTACTTAACTCTTGGAGGGCTGCATCTCTATTTTTGACTTGCATTCTAATCAGAGGAATCAAAGTGTTCCTGACACATTGTCCCAATCACAACTAGCAAATCTGCAGCTATTCTCACCTGGCTGAGATCCTGGCAAGTAAACTCCAGTTCTGGAACCACATAGCCACAAGAATAAACTTTCTTTTCCTGAGCGCAAACTTCTTTAATATTTTTGATTATTCCCTCACTCTTGTTCGATAAGCCATATTAACACAAACTATATTGATTTTTTATTTACTTTTTGTACTCCCTCTGTCGTTATTGTATATTGTCCTACCAACATGTATGTCCTATCACAATTTCCACCAATACATCATATCCCTTTTGATTTATGACTTTTTTTTCTAGTGTCAAATAATTTCCTTCTTTACCAAGTTCTTAGTTACAACGGGAGAGGGAATCAGTGATTCAAAGCTTTTCATTATTCCTTCACATTTTTCACCTGCCACAGAAAGAATTGGTTTTTTCCCAGTGTACAGATAGCTCTTGCACTCGTGCTCTGTGCAAGCTGTGGTAGGTAAATTAAATCCATCTGCTCATGAGTGATGGCTACATCCAAACCAACAACTCGCTATCTTGTCTCCTGCTCCCTGCAGCCACCTGTGAGCTCAGATGTCCCTCTTTTGGCCCAAGTCTCTGCCCTGTCATTTAAACATACACCTCGCTGTGCATTCCCTCTCCAGCACGGGCCAGACCTGGGGGACCCCAGAGCAATCAGTGAGACATTAAAGAGGTCATCTCAGTTCCATCAGACCTGTGACTGGGGTCAGGATAGACTAGCTTGCCCTAACCCTACCCTCTCAAAGCTTGTGAAACCAGCCCTGACATCTCACAGGATTCACTACACACCAGTGCTGTCACTTGTGAACATATTCTTACTCTGGCCCGATGCTTATGGATTAGAAAATGTTTAGGTGCATGAACAGCAAGTAGGTTGTGTGTGATCTTTGTTATCTATTTTTCCCTTAATGAAATTCCATTATGTTGGAAATGATTTTAATAAAATGCATGAAGGAAACAAGCAGAAATTGTTTTAAAATAACATTTAATTATACATTAACTGCAAGTCATGTATGAAATGACCTGATACAATACTTAACGTGTTTATCATTGGAAATTTAATGATAAAAACAATCAAAAAATACTTTTGGTCCCTCTAACAGTTGGATAAAAGCATAATTTAATTGGCTTATTAATGGGTAGAAAGTCAGAGGGATCCAGGAATGTGACTATCTGCCTAGAGAATTTGAATAAACAAGTATAACTAGAAAACAAAAATGTTTATATTTCCACTTTCTCAGATGCTAATTTTTAGCAGTTACATGGAATAGGAGTACTAAGAAAGTAAATTACTTCCCCAGTGTTACTTTTTTCAGAGGTATCTCAAAGAGTGGTAGCTGGAGATGTTTTGTGATGTTTCTGTTTGCTGCAAAAGTTTGTGCCCAGATATAATAATCATCCATGAGAGATTGCATTCTTTGTGTATTCTGCTTCTACCATGATGTCGAAAAATGAAATTGATTTATTTTCTTATCTATTCCAGCTTTTGTTCTTTTGCTGAGAACACACTGACCCATGTAAGTATTTTCTTATTCACCTCATAACAATTTTCTCAGCTGGTGAGCTCATTAATTTATATTTCAGGACCAGAAACCCCTCTTCCAGAGAGGAAAGCTACTTTGATCTAAGACTAGACAAGATGAAAAATTCATCTCTTCTGGAAATTTTTATTTAATTTATTTTGTTTTATCAGCCTTGTTATGAAACTCGATTTCTCATTTGACCTTATCTGCCTTTAACTGAGGGACATACATCCAATGATACCCTCCCTGTTCAAATTTTTCAATCTAATTCTAGTCTTCACAGGAGACCACACATGATACTGCTATAATGCAAAATGTTGTATTACAACTAGCTGTTTTTCAGCTCTCCCTAACATATTCTTACTTGCTTTGGTTGTGCCTTTTATTTTTCCCACTGATGCTAACAACCCTTTACTTTTAGGACCTTTTGCATTTCTTCTCTTAAAATTTATGACAACGGACTGTGCTATTACAGGGAAAATCTACAGGGTCAGGCAGAAACTCAACACAGATTTTTTGCCTGGGGTGTAAACTGTCAGGATGCAAGCTGGCTCTGGTCTGGAATTTGATGCAGTTGTGCATAAGCAAATATGCTTGGCCAACACTTGGATAATACCTAATTTTCCCTTTAAGGCACTTTCTCCTTCAGTCATTTCCTTGATCCATCCTTATACTTTCCCTAGTTTTTCCAGTACCTTATTTGTGTGGATGCATAAATGTATGTAGGTACACACATATATATTTTTTTGCAGCAAGTCTGATTTTTGGAGTATCATTTCAAGGACTTAAAGTGCTTCTCATTCCTTTGATTTTCCACAGTACTTCACAGAGTAAGCATTCTTGACTGCCTTAATCTTAGGGTCTTATTTTTTTGATCCACTGTTAGTTTAGGGTTGTTTTCCACTTTTTCTTTTTTTTTTTTTTTCCTAGAAACAAAGAGATTGATACATACAATTATCAGGAGCACACAGAAAATTAGTTAAGGCAAATTCTTGACTTGCCTACTTTTGTGTGGCCTATGGGTTATCCCAATTTATTAAGGTTAACAGTGAAATTGCTCTAATGCAAAGAAAGCAATTTAACAGGTATGTAATTTGAGGGGTAGGATTTCATTCTTTCTTTCTTTTCCAGGCCAAACTGTAATTCTGCCAATTGGACCCACCTCACTCTGCCCCCAGAAACCAACCACTTCCAATGAAACATCAGCAGAGAACATTTTCTAGCCAGCAGTTTGCATCAACACTGTTCATGCAGCTGAGAAGCATCTGGCCAGATTTTAATTGAGTTTTTCCAAGTAATGGACCTCAGTGAGGGATCAAGCACAAAGATACGAAGTAACTGAAAAGGAGAGGAGGTGACAGACATTCAAATGGTAAATGAAGCAGCAGTAGCTGCTGTGGGCAGGTGTCTCTGAGATCTGCAGCAAATTTCAGTCTGGAATTCCTGAATGATACCTCCTTCACACCAGGGATGCTGGCTGTACGCTGGGGTTCGAGCACCCATGGCTCTGCTCCTCAGCGTGCTGCCCACTGGGGCTTTATCCCGTGGTGCCTGTGAGACAAGCACCCTCCTTCTGCTGCTAGGAGAGACACCCCTTGCTCCTGGTGTCAGCAGCCACCAAACTTGCTGACAGTCTCCTTCGCCCTTAAGACACCCAAACCGCAAAAGACTGATGGAGGCTCTAGTGCAATTCAAGCCAAACACATTTTGGAAACACTGTGCTGTGATGAAACAGTGCAAAAAACTCATCTTCTAGGAAAACAAATCCTCATTAGATGAAAAATACATGGAAACAGCTATAAAAAAATATGTCAGAGCTGTACTGCAGGGTTTCAGTATCATTTGCCTCATACTCATTACTGAAATTAATTCGCAAGACTTGCCATGATATGCTGATAGGATACAGCTGTAATACTTTAAGCTGTTGTCAAGAATTCAAAACATGACAATCAGAACAGTTCTCTTTGTATACAATTAGAACATTTATTTGCTTGTTCATCGCAAAATTAGGTATTAGAAGCAACCAGGAGCTGGGAAAGCAGCCAAGCAATAAAATTGATTGATTGCCCAAACACATAAAAATCATATCCACAGCTTTCAAACATTCTCTCAAAAGCAGAAAATCAGCTCTTCAACATTACCAAACAACCTGGTTAGACAGGATGGCAAACCTGCTGTTATATGGAAGACAAAGTTTGTCTGTGAGGTGTAGCTGAAACAATTACTGGTTGATCAAAACAGAGTGCGCCTCCATAAGTCTGTCTCTGTTTAAACTAGCTACCAGAAATTATTCAGAAATGCCATTTTTCTTTATTCTTTGATTACATCAGACATACATTTGAGTGTTGAGGGAAAATATACCAGTCACATCATCTATGGTTTTTTTCCAAAAAAGATACACTAATTTTCCTTTTCAACTGCTTCTTTCATAAGGTTACAGACCGCTTCCCCACAGCTCATCAGTTTTCTTTGGTTCATACATTACAATCAAAGTGGATCAATCCTTACAACAAAAGGATCCAGATATCAAATTATACCCATTTCTCCTGGAATACCACATCATTCTCTCAAAGTCAACATTTTCCAAACCAAGCATTTATAGTACGAATGGGCTATAAACTGCAGAAATGGAGGCAAGTTTGGTACATTCAAAGGCAGATTTTTCAGTGAAAGGCTGGTATATTCAGCCTCTAGTTATCAGCAGAAGAATAAGAAGTATTTAAAACTGGGAAAATAATTCAACTGAAGGTATTTTAACTAAGCAAATTAACTGTTTTTTCATTGAAAGAAATCCCATTAAGAAATCTGAATTCAGCCTTAGAGAAGGTGCTGAATACAACTCTGTGTGTTCTAGTCAAAGTCAACTCAAAAACTGTTTCTGATCCTTACTGACTGAATCAAGGCCACAGCTGTGCATTCAAAATTCACATTGGTTTTCGTTATTATTATGTGTGACAGCTTTAGTCAGTATGAAGGATCAGAATTCATGGCACAGAGCATTCAGAAGGATTCAGTGTCTTGCCCTGGCAGAAGCTACTCAAAATCCAAGTCTTTCCAGGCTCTGATCAAGGAAAAAAATACTGCTGACAGGTCCAAAAAGTTGTTGAAATACTTTTCACAGGAGAAGTTGCTTATAAGACAAAAAATCTAACAAATATATGGCAATAAATATCTTCAAAGGTTTTTGTAAGTATTAACTAATAAAAATTAATTTCACTAAATCTTCTACTTGACTCTTAAGTGGTTGGTTAAACAAAACAGCCAAACAAACCTATCTGCATGCTTAAACTAGAGCTTCTGAAACAGATTTGATCCACATTAATTATTAAAAATAATAAAGCATCATAAATTTTACCTACATATATTGAATGGACATTACTCAGCAATCTCTGTACTGTAAGAGTTGCAATAGTTCTTTTGGTTTTTAAATTGTGGTTCAGTTTTCCATATCACTGTAATTACTGCAGCTGCACTGTTGCCAGCAAAATCCTAGACTCTAAGCTCTTGGCTATGACAGCACATCTAAGTAATCACCATGGAATAGTAGGCTAAATTCAAACAGGTTTCTTTTTATGAGCTATATACATGAGCAAAAGCTAGAGCATGTTTAAACAAAGCAAATCAATTCAAGTCAAGCCTCCCTACTTAATAGATTCACACAGCTTATTAAGAAGAGCAAACATGCCTTAATGAAGAACACCCATCTTCTAAATGAGAGAAATAAGGCCTTGGTTGTGCTATCCAGGCAGGGCAGGGCATAGCCCCAGTTTCAGGATGTCTCAGTGCTCAGAGAAGCAAATCCATTATGAAATGAGTTTACTGTGGACTTTTCACTCTTCTGCCCATTGCTTGTTGTCCTACTTTGCTACCTAGCAGAGCTGTCTTGATTAGCTGATGACTCCTCTCTGGGTACGTCACCCTTTGAGGATAGCAGGAGTCATGGCTAAAGTGACTTCTTATTCAGCTGGACTTTCCAAATGACAGCTTATTCCTCTTCCCCTTCTAGAAAATCCCCAAGCACTTCAGAAACTAGTAAGGTGTTAACAAATACTGGCTCTAAAGAAATATTCAGAATAATCTTAGTCAGTGGAAACTACCACTATCACTTCCTATAGTGAAAACTCTTCCTTTCACATATTTTATTTCACCTCTAGTAAAACTCAAAGAAATTGTTGATGTAAGTTGGTCAATAATTGTGTCATCCTTGGACTGTGACACCTCATGTTCTACACACCTTTTCCACTGACTTGTCCATTATAGTTAACAGCTGTAATGGCTCTAATTTCTGTGTGAGGCAACCATTGTCACTCTAGGGCTCATGAGCAATGAATGCCACACTACAAACATTCTTTCTAGAAGGTACTAAAAGATTTGGAGGCAACAGTTCCAAACCAAGAAACTCTCCTTAGATTATACCATATTTGGGTAGGAAGGTAGTCAGAGTATTAAAAATTGCATCTTTTAGAACACACAGTTTGTCCGATTTTCCTTGTGTTTTGCCCCAGTAGTTGTAAGTATGGACAATAGAAGTGTCCCTATCATAGGCAATAGAAGTGTGAATAAAAGCTATTATTTTAATTTGCAACACTTAGCTACTCCTTAACCATGGTGAATTTGTCCAGATGAGTGACTAGAATGAACTAGAAGGCTCAAAAGCTCCAGAACAGGAACTGATTAGCTGAGAATCTCTTATCAGAGGCACTGGGCATAGGTCCAGTGGTTCATATACACAGACACACATCACATTCAGAAATTAACTACTTGGTTCATTATGTAAATTTTTACAGCTAATTACAAAATACATGCTAAGGAGTGCTTCATATTCCAAGGGAGTTTGATCTCTATGAAAATGATTAAATATAGAATTGGTAACTAGATTAATCATTTAATAAAAATTTTAAAAGGAAAATCTAGGAAAATGAAAACAATTACTATACAACACTGTGACTTCATGCAGAATTAATTCAGAATTTCAAACTGAAAATCCAGTTTGCTTGGAGGTTTTCCTGTTTATCATATTTTTAAAACTGTCTATCTGACACCATCATTTACTGTGCACGGTACATCTTGCACAAAATTCCGATGCTCTCTTGGGTTGCATCACCTCTCTGACCAAACAACCTAAAAATACATGGTTACTTATGAAGAGAATTCAAATGGATAAAATGCTAATATAAGTGGTATTGAATTAGAAATAGAAAGCTCACCAACATTACTGAACAGGTTAAATTAGCATTCTTCTACAACATTAAGACTCTGTCACAGAACACAGTTCAGAGTACATGCCTTTCTCTATCTTTTATTCAAATTAATGCCTGGCTTTTCCTTGTTTTGTGGCTTTATACTGATGGAGAATTAAGATGGAGCACTCAGCTGCTACCCAGGTACTATTACTCACAGGAGTCCCAAACCCCACCAGGCAGCCAACATATATATCGAATAAACAATGTGGTGTATGCCACAAGTATGTCTGGTTCTGTCATGAACAGAAATATTTTAATACTATTGTTTTCTTCTCCCCTCATCAGTGAGGGAGGAGATACTCTCATGAGTTGCAGATCCTTGTAGTTTTGTAGTTAGAGCAGTATTTCCTCATTATCTACTACATACATCCACAGGGCCTGAAAAAAGAACTTTTCATACACAAGGATTGAATTCTGCAACAAGCTGCAGAGATGCTTTATATTAGCTAAGTCACAAACCCAGGTTCAACCTGCTTTATTAAAACACAGACATGTCACACCATGGCACCACAAAAACTTACAATTCAAGCATTTTAATACAGCATTTAAACACAGTTGTTAGCACTTGACAAGAACCCTGTTTTCCTGTGATAGATGTTTTTCTCTAGGCCTCCAATTTCAAGAAGATTTGAACAGAAAAGTAGCTCTTTCCTCACTGACAGAAGTGTACATGGATAAGCTCAATGCCATCTTGACATGTTTCTCTTGGTTGGATTTTTTTCCTGTCTTGACTTACATTTCTTCTTCAGACAGGGAATTCTATGGAATTGCCTTTATGATTCTGTACAATAGTGGGACCATTAAAGAAATACAGGTTCACAAGCCAGAGGAATCCATCTGTTTCCAGATATTTCATAGAAAACATCATCTTCCCTCCTGTGAAAACATGAAAGCTGCAATATCACACTCTGTCTTCGGTGTTTCCAAGGTGGGATATCTACAATTCTATTTGTAGTGGGCTCTTTCAGAAGAATTATTTCAATATACTACAGTTAATGTATAATATCTGAACTGCAAATCCCACATCTCCGGCGAATTTCTTTCATGACATAAAATTCAAGCTCTCACTAAAAATTTATGGTATTATAGTGATGCTTTATGATGGGAAGAAAAAAAACCCAAACAAACCAAACAAAAGCCCTAACTGAAAAACTCTGCATTATAAATTTTCATTCTTTTATAAATTTTCACTGACATCAGGTGATCTTTGTACTGAGTATCCATGAATAAGCTGAGGAGTAGCCTGCTTGATCAGAAGTATTTACAAAGCAAATCTCAACTATTTCAGCAGTCCTGCAGTGATGCATGTGGAGCTTGATACTCTTTGTGCTGAAGTCAAAGACACATTTACATCAATGGGAGGCTTTAGAGAAGCAAAATGAAGAAAGGAAGGATAATGATCAAGATGGTTGAAGTCCCAGGGGAAGCTGTGCATATTGACCCAGAGTAAGGCTAGGTAACATACCATGATGTAAGAAACTAGGGCTTATAGGAGGGGGAGATCAAGCAGGCAGATGGAAGATCAGATAGCTGAAGGGAATTATCAGAAGAATTTACATCACAAAGGCTGAAAATAGAGGCATATATGATCAGTAACTTGGGAAAAAAATGATGGTGATGGTCAGCAATTTAGATAAGCGTAAAGGAAGATAAGGCATAAGACTTGGAGATGAAATGATTAGTAGGGGAAAAAAAACAAAAGTGGGGGGGAAAATTAAGAGAAGTTTCACTATAACCTCATTTCTAAGCAGAATACTTCTTACTCCCTTAGGTGTTGCATGAAGCTTCTAGAATACTTATAATTTTTTTAGATATAACTGAATGTAGCCAAATCAGAAACAATCTGATACAAAAAAAAAAAAAATAAAAAAAGAGAGACAATAATTTGAAAGATCTTCTGCAATAAAGCCTCCTGCTGAAAGACATGAACCAGAACACAGAAAAACATTTAGCAGATAATGTTTCTGCAGGTTTACAATAGTGTGTTTCAAAGCAGTGAGGATACTTTGCCTCTCTATCATGTCAGTTTGTTTGTGAGACTGAGAATGAGCAATCTGACCAACTGGAAGCACAACAAAGGACCAGCAGGAATTTTACTGGCAACAGAAGATTAAAGAGCTGAACATTGAGTGTCTGCTTCAGAATTGCAACTGGAGAAGAAATACTGCTGGGGAAAAAGAGACCAGGAAAAAACAGGAGGATTCTATTCTGGACTAGCAAGGACAGAATGCCCTCAGACTAATCTTTTAGAGAGTCCCAGGACAGGTCTACTCTGCATAGTTTCATCAAAAGGAAGCTTCAATAGTGATCAATACATAGCATTTCCTTTAGGGAGGGAAAATAAAAATATCTTTGAGCTAGGGGGGAAAGCATTAACAACTTCAAGTGAGAATGACATACATTGACACCCAGCTTGCAATGTCCTTTGGAGAGCTGTAAATATGAGAGGTCTCTAGAAAGATAGAAGTTGTGACTAGGAAGCAGCAAGATGAACTAGAGTTATGCAGAAGTAGCTACAGGAAGCCACATATGTGTAGGCTGTATGATATTCCACTCAAAACTGATGCACAAGACATAAATCAGTGACAATAAAGAAAAAAAACTCATACACTATCTTTAAATTTAAAATACATGACAATGGAATCACTTTCATTGGTGCTGCAAATTCTATTGTTTTATAGCTACTTTTGCATGGCACTTCTGCATTTTCCCAGAGCTCTGAGCTAGATTCTGCATTGTGTCTGCAAGCAAAATCAATAATTTCTGAAAGGTGCAATGGGAAGGGTTCTCACGTATCTACAACAACCACTTTTATTTTAGCTGCAGGTAATGTTTAGAAAAAACAAATGTGAGATAAAATAGAGTCCAGAAGTGATTAGATCATTTAGAGAAAGTGTATTTTCCCCACTTGGCGAAATCTATTTTCTGGATTTTGCCCAAAAGGGGAAAAAATGGTGGCTTAGTCAATAAGCACTTCTGTTTCTAGAACAAACTGTTTTGATTTGATTAATATCCTTGACAGTACTGGAGTGGGAAATTATTATAAAATGATATTTGAAATATTACCTTGAAGTTTTAAGCAATATGTTCCAATTATCTGAGATGAAATAATTCAGCTCTCTAAGTATTATTGACTCAGAGTAAGGATACTAAAGTTTAATCAGAATTGTACTTCTCTTTCAAACTATACTACTTTTACAAAACATGCACTGTAGTTTAAAGGAAAACCATACATTTGTTATAATTGCATTAATATTAGGCAGAGTTACAACACATTGCAAAAAGGATTTAGTTAAAAGTAATGTACAGCAGAACTACTAAAGAAAATTCACCAGCACAGATGATCTTAAAAATATATAGTGAAGTAACTCTTCTTTCTAGATAATACAGCACATTGTGTACTTATACTTCTGTTGAAAGTTTACTCTTATTTCTACTTCTCTCATCTGTTGAAATCTGAAACTCTGTTCTGCCATTCACATTGAATCAATCTACTCACATTGACTTAATGAAAAGTACCAAAAGTATTATTCAATCAATTTGGACACTGAGTACGTAATTTTCAAGAGAGATCAGACTTCCTGAATTAATGTTTCTCCTTTCATCTTCATACAAGAGTGCTATTGTCACAAATGCAGAATATTGAAGGACATAGTCAATATAATAGACTATTAGGAGTATTGGGTATTTATTAGTTGAATCATTTAGTTATGTAAAAGGAATAATGCACAGATAGGTCATCCTTTGGATCCACAGACCTTGTATACGATACATGCAAGATTTCTCCAAGGCTGAATTTCCAGGCTCTCTGTACTACCAGAATAAAAGAAGGAAAAAAAAGAAGCTAGAGGCATTTGAAAAGCATGACAGCTCAGAGAAATCATCTGCATACCATCTATATGACACAGCTAGAATAAGTCCAGGAGTGTTCACCCAGCTGCAGCCTAAGGGATCTGTCACGCAGCCAGCTGCTGCTGCTATTTGACATCTGGGATCTGTAACTGGCATTGAAAAGCAAAAAAAAAAAATTAAAAAAAGAAAAGAACTGAAGAGTTATGTGAGGTTAACAACAACAAAAACAAAATTCCCTATCTCTCCCAACACTAAAGGTATTTCTAAAGAAAGAAGTAAATTTTGATGCTGCAGATGGAGCCCCCGTGCACTGCATGCATACAGCGTACAAATGAAAGGTCAAACAACTCCTGGCAAATGAGTGAAATGAGTGTAACACAATGAAACTCTTAGAGAAACACATTCATACTGCTAAAAGCAGCACTGTATGCCCATATCTGACCAGCAGTTTTTTTACGTACGGCTCCACTTGCAAAGATTACCAAGGTTAGTTCATGCTGTGGGGATGAGAGCTCCTGGTTAAGGCTGACTCAGTGTTCTCAAGCATTATTCCAAGGGTATCCAATTCTCCACACAGAGGAAACCTCAGCCTGGTTTCCCCTGGCTGTTTAACAGTGCTTACTGGGCACAGAGAGAAGTTTCAATCAGTGAAGTGACTTCCCTGAGAATCAGCAGAGCTAGGGAAGAAGAAACCATCCTGCCAAAGATGTGGCCCTTGCACAAAAGCCTGGATCCTCCTACCATGCCAGGGACCAGAGCACAGCATCTGTGGAGTAAGGCAGATGTATGTATTCCAGGTTTCAGTGTTTTGCAAATCTCTGTGAATGACAATAAAACTGTCAATCAGTACTTCCAGATTACTGCACAAGCTGCAGACAGCTTTCCTGTCTGTGGCCTGAGCACTTCAATAAAGGTTACTGCCTCTGTCTGAAGAGATTCTCATCCTCATATGACCCCCTCTTCCTCTCATAACTGAGAGCACTTGACGTACACATGATTCAGATATGCCTACATGAAATCCCAAAAGCTTTACTGAGTAATTTCATAGAAGCAAATTGCCTGCTTCTCTGGGCTGGATCAGCAATGTTTCCCCCTGTCAATCCTCAATGGTAGTGAAGCTTTGAACTGCTGCAGTGACTCTCTGAGACAGAGTCCTCGCTGGGAAAGATCACGGGTGGAAAGAACAGACTTCTGTGCCTTTGCACGTGTTTCTGTGGCAGTTTCTATATTTACATCTTTAGGGAACTAACTCTGGGCCAGATTTTGTCACTCCTATTCACAGTGAAGAGTGTCTCACTGCACAAATAGTCCCGAGGGACTGTACTGAGGCAATCTGGATCATGTTGAAGAGCTCTTTCCACTGTGAGAGATTTATTTTTCTGTCTGGCTTAAAGATGGCTTCAGATAAACTATTTGTAGAATTAATGGTGGTGGCAGCCTGCGACCTTTACATGGGAAGAAACACATCTGCCAGGGGTCCTCTGCTCATGCAAGGGGCAGATGACACTGCATTGAGCTTGGAGCATCTGACTGAAATAGGGAATAAGAAAGGTAAGGTGGATTTGCATTACACTGGTGCTACTCACAGGCACCTCACCAGCAAGTACAGACATAGCACTGTGCAAATCTCTGCAGAACAGACAAAACATTCCAGACAATAAAGACTTGGCCTTTGCTCTTGGCATCAGACAGCTGGCATTGTTGAGCTAGCCTGGAAATTACATTTTTGGAAGCTAAGGAACTGACAGCTGTATCTAACATGTATAGATGTTGATACTGAGTACATGTACTAGAAATGTGCTTCTGTATGAGGCTTGGATGTTGGAGCTGTGGCCATCACACCAGCAATCTTACACAGAGGTCAGAGCTTCTTCCTGAGGCAGTAAGGAAAATCCCACTGCACGAAGCAAACACACAGTAATGTATTTCTGTTACAGAGATTTATAACCAGCTAGGTTATTGAAAAATTCTGATGGGTCCTTATCTACACTATTTACTCCATAAGCGGCACAAGTTATCTCATGCCCTTTACTGTTTCACTCAGTGATCCAAGTTCCCCCTGGCCCCCAAAGTAAAACCAAAACTAGAGAAAGAACAAACTCTCAGCGTTGCAAAGGTTAAGCCATCCCTTCTGTGCCTGTGATCAATAATGGTCGTGCTCTGGCTGTGTTTAGGTCGGGCTCAAATCCTGGCTGACACATATTGAGTCCGTACAAATTTCACCCAGGTTGAAAGATAAGGGACTGGGTGAGGGCTGGCATGCAACACACAGAAAGTGTAGAAAAGAAATATTCTCTGGGTTCAGGGGTGCAAAACAATCTGCCAGGTTAGTTTTGGGTGAGGGCAGGGGGTGGCTGGTAAACATAACCTTGGAGCAGGTTGTGGCCTTTCCCTTTTGGGTCCACAAACACTCTAGTCCAATAGGATAAATGGATCAAGGCACAAAATCAATGCCTTAAAAAGCATAAGGAGGGGGAGCTAAGCAGATTTCCTTTTGTTAAGGGTTACCCATATCTAATGGAGTGAGGCCATCTACCCTACATACATCTCTTTTGAGTTTGTCTGGAAGTGGTAGATCTACTATTTGTTAAATTACTCTTCCTTATCTCATATGGAAAAAAAAGTATATACATTTTCCTACAGAGGCACAATTTTTTTTGCAGCAGATGGAAATACTAATATATATACATATATATCTTCCTGGGAGCCTTTAATCTGTTTTTTCACTAATTACAACAAACACTTATTCTCCCTGTAAAGGACTGAATTATGCATGGCAGCAAAGGTTCAGGAAGAATGGAGTTGATCAGTTAGCTAGAGTTACCTAGGTATCAGCTGTCTAGCTCCATCTAGCCACTTAGGCTGCTGTCTTTAAAAGAGCTGTCTAAGGTGCAGAAATCACCTTTAAGATGTGCCAGTCTCTCTCCTGTTAGTAGTGAAGGTGTTTGGGTAAAGAGATTGAAGGACTCAACCAGTTCTCAAATGGCTGAGGCTGGTGAGGAATTCCATAGTGCCAGGGAACACAGTGCAGGACCACAGGAACCTGAGTTCAAGCTCCCAAAATCATCCTCCCTAGCAGCATCAATTGTTGGTTTCTTTATTTCTTCATGGTCTACCAAAGGGCACTCCAGTCCCCCAGGACCAGTTCAGGTGAATTTTGTCCTACAATCAACTGCAGCAAACGTGCGCGAGCCACAGCAGAGCTGCTTTTTACACAGTGGTTGATGCTGAAACTGAGCAGGAGGAGGGCTTGTCCAGCTCACCAGTCTCTGCTCCTTCCCACAGCACTTTCCATCAGCTCCCAGGCTCTGGCAGTTCAAACACGTTTACTGCCCAAGCTATGCCTCGGAGACACCTCAGCAAGTGAGAAGAACCGAGTTACTCAACACAGACCACAAAGGCTTTCTCAGTCACTGAGTTTAAGCAATAGCATAGATGAGGTTAGACAGACTGACCATAGCATGCCCAGCATTAGCTATGCCAAAGGACTGTTTCTAAAGGGGATATCACGCTGAGTAATGAAAGGCCTTGCTTCTTTCATGGAATAAAAAATGCATGAAGTACGCCTGAGTTCCTTCCTCACAAAGACTGCTGCTACATGAATGAGGAAAGAGATACATGCTCGGTGTCTCCTGACATCTTCAGATGAAAAATACTTTAAACCTGTATCTGGAAGAACTTTTACCAGATGAGGTCTTTACACCAGATGAAACTGAGGTTTTGATTCAGCAGGGTGGATGAGATGCTACATAGAAACCTCTAGGATATATATGTCCCTCTAAACCCACATTGCTAGCTCTTGAAATCTCCAGCTCTCATAATGCTGAAGTATGATTTTATCCCTTGATCATCTTGATCAGAAATTCAAGAATTTCAATATTTAATACAACATACATTCACCATATTCTAGCCCACCCCCTGTGGAATATTTAAAAAAAACACCCATGCCCCTAAAGATTTTGACTTTGATGACCACTTCCAATTCAAGTAATGTGGTGGGAACACGTTTCACTGTACCCTAGTTATCCAGAACTGAGTAGATTTCCATAGTTTCCTCTCTGGAAAAACAAAGGTGACATTTGGCATTAATATGTGCAACTGTCTGACCCTGATACAGAATGCAGATGCCACCAGTCAGAAGCATCTTCTTGGCCATTTAGTTTACACATAGCTCTTCAGGAACAATTTGGACCAGATTATACTTCTCAGCCTCAGAAAGCTATGTGGCTATATCACCCAAAATCATGACATGGGTATGTACTGTATAACAGGCACCTTAACTGAGCCTATTGCAGTCTAAACATTCCTAAATAGGTTCAAGGCTCTTTGATCTTGGAGATGAAAGAACAACATGATTCAAAAATATAAGTTAGGCACTTCAAAAAGTTAGGCCTGGCAACAGCAGGCAATTTTTTTAATAGCAGTAACTAATAAGCACTTCATACTGCACATGATATATTCTTCCTAAGTTGCATCAGATGTAGTCTTGGGGCCTCTTCCCATAAAGACCTAAGAAAAGGTCTGCTGACCATCTTATCCATGACCACCTCACTTTTTCAATATATTGCATAATTTGTTTTTTCTTATATAACCTTGAGACTTATTAGCTTGCTTATTAGTTTTCATGTATTAGAATACATGAAAATTGAAATGAACATTTCAAAAAATGCATTTATTATGAAACTATTTCACTGACACAACTGCATCTTTTTCCTGTTCTTTGCTGGTGCCCATGTTTTCCCTCCTGCACAGCAAAAACAGCTAACCCCCCACTTCTGTCTATTTTAACATCTCCCAGCTTCTGTCTGATCTATCACAACTGCACATTTTGAAAGGCTCTACTCAGAAACTGCATTTGAGTCAAAAACCAAGCCATTATTTAGGTAAGCATTTGTACTTTTCCCTCTGTAACTAGAGGGAGAATACATAAGGATGTAGAAGTTCTAAAACATGATAAAGCCTCTTATTTCCCATTTCCTCCAGACCCCTGTCCCTCAAAATCTTTCTGCAAGTCTGAAGGAAACAAGGCAGGGAAGAATACTTTTTATGGGCCAATGTTTCTATGGAATCTGTGTAAAAACATTGCACCTTTGTTCTGGAGCTCTACCACGAAGAATTGTTCAAACATGGCAAAGATGATTAATATGCTGCAACATCTTAGGCAGGAAAGCTTATCCTACAGGTGGATCAAGGAGTCCAGGTGTTTGGAAAGCTGTCCCCTGCCTCCTCCAAGGATTCCAGAATCACATACTGCTTCTGGACCTTTTTCAAACCACCTTCTTAAAACACCTGGGCTCTCTCAGCTCCTTCTGCTAAATCATGCCATGGGGGAGTATTACATATTCCTCATGTGTGCCTTGATATAACTCACAAAAATAAGTGATCAATGACAATGTGAGAATCAGGCATTCTCAATTAAGATCATATCAGCTCATAAAATAGATTTTTTTTTTCTTTTATGCTTGCCAATTCTTAATTAAAACAGGTAAAGTAAACATGTAAGTGCTGAAGTTGAATTTGGAAAGGTTGAAATCCCCAAAGACAAGCTTTTATTGACATGTTACAGAAGAAACAAAATATTGCTTTCTTTTTGAGTTTTCACTTTTGACTTACATAAGAAAATATTAATATCTAGTCAAAATAAGTCTCAATTTATTATTCTCCCTATCCTCACATAGTGAAATGAAGCTGTTAGATCTTCACTGTAATGATAAATAGCACATTAAAAAAAAAAAGTTCATAGAACAAAGCATACTCATGAATTCAGAGGCTGAATTGGCTGTAATTAAAAGGACCAATATTTGCTCATCTTTAGAAACCATTCCTGTATCTCATCCACGCTGCTCTGCTTTCTTAGACTTTCACAAAATGAACCAGGATACTGAAATGACCATTTAATCAGCAATTTATATCACTCTTGAAATTGAATATGGATATTCAATACCAACTGCTGTTCATTTATTGTGTTAAAAAACATGAAGGATCTGTGTATATACAGTTAATGTGTCCAATATAGCCAGCAGCTCTTCAGTTGCACTTGACCTCATAGTCATCCCTCAGCTTTTGCTAACTCTTCCACCATTATTACTATAGGCATCCCTAAGCTTGGATCTTGAAACTCTCCCTTGTGAGATAAAAATCCTCTAAGCCATGAAAGAGCAGCTCAAAGATCTTACATTTATCTAGTTGTCTATCTTCATGTTAGTATCTGCATCCCTTTTAGATCAATACATCTAGGTTAAAGGCACATGTCACAGTATTCATAAAAACCTTTACAAAGTCTTCTGATGTTCTTGCCGGCAGCTCATATTTCCCTGACTCCTTCTCTTACTCCAACAAAAAGGAAAAAAAGCCTCCAAATTTATCCAACTTTTTCCTACATATTTCCTTGCTGCTTTCACTTAAAATTAGCTTCACTTTCCAGACAAGGTTTCCAATCAGTCGACGCAGCATTCCATTGCTCTGTGTCTAACCGCTTGCTCTTCCATCTTCTCAGTAGGCTTGACACCCACACACTGAGGTAGCTAACACACAGGAGAACTCCTGAATAAAACACCCTCTTTCCAAAGATACTACACAGCAGCAGCAGCTGGCATCCTAGCTACGTTCTTGGTGCCTTTAGCTCCTTGCCTTTGCAACCTGCAAGCTTCATTCTTCAGTTCCACAGAGCTTAGTACAACTGCTGTTATAAGATGGGGTTGATTTGAGGCAAAGGCACTGCCTATTTCCAAATCATGATTGTCTGTTTTATTTGAGCATTTGTTGTTCTATATACACATCACTGGAAAAACAACCAACCAACCAACCAACCAACCAAAAAAGCCAGCCCAGGTTTTCAGTGTCAGGTTTGTTTGGACCCCAAGGAGAACCTTTCTTTATCCTTTCTTTATTCACTTGTCTCTAGGGCTGACTGATGGTCCTGTTCACCAGGAGCAGTCATCACCTGTACCTGCTGCCAGTTCCGAGCACTCTCCAGAGAAACACAGTGGTTCATTTGCTTCACACCCAAACAAGTGCTAGGTGCCAGGTGTTAGGAATTTTCTGTAAAGCAGGCTGAATAGACAGGTGGTGAAAGTTGCTGACAACACAGAAATATTTAGTTTAACAGAGGAATGGGAGGATCATTAGGAACTTCCTGAAAGACGGAGCAAAAGTGGGCAATTAGACAACACTTAAGAGGGGAATGACTGCAGACATGTGCAAGGTGTTTCTCCTGAGCAGAGAAAAATAAAACAATGTCCTGGAAGAGTGTGACCTCTTCAGAATAAGAAGCTCATTAAAGGAAGGACTGCAAAATGCCTGCAATTGTGTGTATATGGCAGGCAGGGGTGTATACTATAAAACAACTAAGACCTTTGATTTGTTGCCTGTAACTACCATGAATAAAAGAAAACAGCAGTTACAGAGACTATTTTTGGCTTGATTTCATCCTTAATAAAGAAAAGCCTGGTTCAGCCTTGTTGCACTGGAACAGAAACTGTTGGGAACGCACAAGAATCCAGCTGCTTGTCAGGCAAAGTGTAGACAAAAGGTGACTGAAACCAGCTAATAGCCAACCTTTACAGGCTACTCTCCCTGCAAATTAGTCTGGTGCTATGCAGTGTTTTCTAAGCAGTCAGACTGATTAGCATATATGAACTCTGGCATATACAGAAATCACACCACTATTCAGTGCTACACAGCCTAAATAAGGGTTTAGAAGCCTTCAAAAAAATCTTTGCAATTAACTGTAAATTCATTGGAAACAAAAATACTACAAGGCAGGCATTTTAAAATATGTAGCTGAATTACAGTTCTTAGTGACTGAAGAAATAGAGACATTTATTTTGTGGGTGTTTTAGTAGCAAGTGCATGGTGGGAATAACAGCTGCCTGCACACTTATTATGATTCAGATTTGAAGAGCTGTGAGACTCACCTCCCAGAACAAATTTACGGCCAGCTAGGACCAAAATTCAAAAATTCTTGCCTTCCTGAAGTACCTCTGAGTAACTGTCCAGAGAATTACTGGAATTGTCACCTCCCTGATAAATCTGAGGCAAGCTTTTAATTAAGGCAGAACGTTTGAAATGATGAGGTAGAATCTCTGATTAAGTTAAAGTCAATTGTAAGTTTACCATTGTTTTTAAGAAGACATGGAATTGCAGCCTTAAACCCCTTTATTTAGAAGGCCATAATACTCCTCCCACAAGGGTTAGAAATACATGGATGCAACAATCAAGTAGCTTTGTGAGTCATATTTATTGAATGTAATCATACAAACTGTTAGGTACAGAATACTCACCAGTTCTTCATAGTCCTGGATAAGTTCTTTTCTGACCATAATATTATATTTATTTTCCTTTAATGTTCACTTTTTAAGGAGTTACTTGGCCCCTAGCAGGGAAGTGTACAGGTCAACTTAAAAGGAAAAATAAAAAAGTCAAGAAAGGAAAAGTAACATTAATGTTTTGGGGTTTTTTTTTCTAATTCTATCTTCCTAAAGCTCCAGAGTGGTTTCAGAGATTTCTACCTGCTTTCTGTTCATGTCCAGAATGACAATAAAACCACTAAAACAGCTTCCCAGATTTTAATAATGCTTGAGAATTGTGTCAATATATGCTGATAGAGGCACTTCAAATGCAACTGCCACAAAAGAGAGGGGGAAGAAAGAACAGGGCTTCTAACCTCAGTTAGAGTGGCTACAGTGGTGATCTGTAATGCCCTTTCAGCCTCTATTGTACAAAACATATAGAGCAGTGTGAGTCTCCAGTCCCTAAACAGCAGGAGGAAGCTCTGCGCCTCCCTGCCATGGATGGAGGCTTTGGATGTCCTTCCTCATAGCATAACTCAGGGGCTTTCCTTCCCAACTTAGAGAAGGAGAAAACATTTATCAGTGCAAGGGATGAGCAAAAAGCTCCCATGTCAAAGGCAAATGAGAGCCACACTGACAAGGAACTGGCTGGGGGCAGAGATCAAAATACAGAGATGGATAAGTAAAGGTTAAGTTCCTGCCTTTAAATTTCTGTGTCTGCCCACTGATACCTATTTCTGCCTTGCCTTTGGCAGCCAAACTCAGAATTTGTAGTTCTGAGATATAAAAAAAGGAAGCCAGAAATATTTAGAGAAACATACAGGACTTGAGAAGGAAGGTTTGGGAAAAGGACAGAGGGATGGTTCAGTGGGAACATAAATGCCAGGGAGACATTGAGATGAAGAGGGCAGGAACACAAGAAAGAGGAAAACCCATCAACAGCTATTTCATCCCCTTCAGAGAAAATTAGCTTAATGATACAGTCACTCTTTTCTGCTTTTCAGTTGAATAATAATGGAAGTTATCTTTCAGGCTTTTCCCAAGGCTAGCATGATACCTCTTCCTAGGACAAAAACACCCACTGGACATAACATGTCACTCTTACTTTGTGTTTTTTAATTTGACAGCTTTGAAACTAATTTAATAGAATAGTTGCCAGAGAAAAGATATCATACAATCTATATCATTCATGTGGACTCTTCCAATCCTGTATAAAATTAATGAAGACCCTTGTTTCTCGTGGTTGGGCAGTAGGTCTATGTCTCCATCTCAGAAACCAGCTAAAGAAAACCTAAAAAAAACTTAGCATAGTGGATGAAATATGGAGAATAGTAAATCACATTGCTCCATTTAAAAATGTGCAATTTTTCTGACTGTACAAGCACCATTAATCTGGGATTATTTTTAAAATTGAAAATGAGAAAGCACAATAAAACTACAGGTCGTTCCCACTGATTTTTAATGTTGGCTTGCAGTATGCAAACCAGAGAACACAAAGCAACTCCTATGAGTACATTAGTACCATCTTAAACATAATGTGAAGCAGCCAGATATGTGCTACAAAGCTGTATTTTCCACTCTGAAATTTTTATTTTTTAAAGAAAGATGGAAAAAGAGAGATAGAGTAAGGAAAGGAGAGAAAGAGTGAAAAGGAGAGAAAGGGAAAAGAGTGACAGAGATAGAAATGAAAATAGAAATGTGCCAGGAATGTTGAACACTTTGGAAGATCTTCAGAGAAGACAAGGAAAGTTAATTATATAGAATGGAAAGGAAAACACACAGTTTGACTCGATGGAGCATTAGGGGGTAATATGCAAGCTGAGAGCTAAAATAAAGCCTTTACCCTCACACATGCTGCCTGGGGGGGTTAAACAAGCCTTGTGGGCACTGTGCTAGCCCAGCTCATCCTTGCAAGCAGGTATGGCTGTGAAAGCTGTGTCACTGCTGACCAGGACATGACTCTCTGAGAGTTTCTCTAACATCTTGGTGTAATAAATGCAACTTCCAACAATAAAATCCTGAACCATGAAGTGGCTCCAGTTCTTTATTCGGGGACCATTTGCTCAAAAGTCTGCTTAGCTAAATAAACACTCAGCACATAATATTTTCTGGATATGATCTTATGCTCCTTCAAGTCTTTGAAGCAGCAACCTCTTTCCAGATTCTTCCTTCTGTCTTAATTTTCTTCATCCTTCTTGACTCCTTGTGTTGATTTTCTCCTTAGTCACTCTTTCCTCTCAACCTTTAGTATCTCCCCATTTTTTTGGCTTATTAAAGTGCATGTTAGTGTCTTAACTGTCTATTTTGGATTAAATTTAAAACTCAATTAAAAAATATAACCATTTGAAAAGAAAATGGAACATAAAATGTAGAATTCATGTTGTGGGGTATTTTCTCCTATCATTCTGTTATCTGTTTTCCTTTTTTCACCCATTTTCTCTCATTTTATGTGTCTGATTCAGTCACTTTTTGAACACATTGGTACATATTCCTTTTTATAGCATCCATTGCAGTAGAAGGCTGATTTTTATTTAACTCAAAGATTAAACTATATTTAAAAAAATATTATCTGAAATGAATCTGCAAAATCTGCAATTAACCTGCAAAAAAAGATAAATTCTTTTAAAAAATGTCTCAAAAATAAAAAGGGTCAGTAAAAAATATACTTTTCAAGTAAAAGAATAATTTAGTGCTGGTAGCATAAATTTATACCATCCCTGTGAGACTGAATACTCCTTATATCATCAGTGACATATAATCTCACCTGGTGCTAAAAAGGAACTGAATGAAAAACATCACTAATTTCTAGCACCAGAAGTTGATGTGTTTTAAAAGGCTGCTGCAATGGCAGCTTGTGGAAAGGGTCCATGAAGCCAGGCAGCAGGGAAAACACCACCTAGGTCCATTCTCCATCAAGCTGCAGAGAACAGACTGAGGCAGGGACCCACAACCACTGTTTCCTTTCAGCCCCCACCCACTCCTTACACAACTGTGCCCCATGAATCCCCAGGCTGCACTGGATCCAAATTCCCCAGAGCACAAGAAGGAAATTCAGTAAATCCCCTGTTCTGTCCTCATTTTGCTGCCTTACAAATCCCTAAAACTGGGGCTGGCAGGTAGGACTTTTCCAGCTGAAATGCAGGATTAGCCATTTTGCATCCAGCTTCTGAAAAATAACCCCCATGCAACACTTTGGAAGCACAAAAGAATGGCTTTATTTCAAAGCATTATCTTCAGAAAATGAGGTAAAATTATATTTAAGAGACTAAGGATATAGGTGCTAAATTTTCACACAGCCTAAGAATGGTATTTCTGGACTACCCTCAAGAAATTACCTTTGGCACCAGCAATTTACATTACCTGATGAGTTCTTTGTCATCTAAACAAAAAGCAACAACAAAAAATAAATAAAATAAAATAAAAAAAAAATAAAATAAAATAAAATAAAATAAAAATAAAATAAAATAAAATAAAATAAAATAAAATAAAATAAAATAAAATAAAATAAAATAAAATAAAATAAAATAAAATAAAATAAAATAAAATACTAAGATGTCTATCTCCCCTGAAGACTGTGCACCCACTGCACAAGGCTGAGATGCCAGGCTCTGCCCCAGGACAGCCTGCCCACAAGGAGGCAGAGGCAGAGCCCAGAGGGGGTGAAGGACTTCTCAGCTGAGCTTGTCAGCTCCCCAAAGCTGCTGCAGCCACGATGTTCTGCCATCTCCACAAATACACACACTGCCAGCACCCTGGGGCCCAATGCTCACCAATAAATGCAAACATGGCCCTAAATGCTCTACTTCCAATTGCACTGAGATGAAGAAAAGGTTAATTGGATATGGGAACACTGCAACGAATTGTTCTCTTTTGCAAGCAAAGGCAAACATACTATTTTATCCTGCTGGGTGGAAACACAGAAATGGGTACTGCTTTCTGACTAGCATGTTTTTAGAGGTATGACTCAAGAGAGAATTAAAAACAAACAAACAAACAAATAATATTCTGTCTCTTGTGTCTGTAGGGCTGACTGAAAGGGCATCTGAAGAGGCAAATACAATACACTTATGTATCATTGGCAGTTGTCAAGGTAACTACAGGATTGTGAATACAGACTAAAAAGATGTTTCATATATCTTATAAAATAGCAGTCTTCTTCCAGCCACTTGAGATCACCTTAACTGGAGGAAGACACTAAGATTCTCAGGAGAACTACTTAGTATATCAGTCTTGTTCTATCCCCAAAAAGAACATTTTTTGACATTTCCATCTATTATCTATAGCTAGTGTTTGAAAGCATAGGCCTTCATAGCACTGGAGATGTGTTTTGTCTTCTACTTTCAGGAAAAAAAAGTCTTGAAGGAAATCCCATTTGAGGACTTCACATAGCTAGGGACAGAAAAATTATTTTTTGCATCAGCTCAAAGAAAAAAAAACCAGAATAAATAGGCTGATGGAACAAGGGTCCAGACTCACACAAAAGAAGTGTTTTCCATAGGATATTTCCATTTTGAGGCAATTTTTAAACAAAATCTTTTTTTTTAAACAAACTTTGGCAACATTTTCTTGTTAAAAACCCCATATCATTTATAGCATGCATTTGCAAATCAAAACAAAGCATTAATCAGCAGAAGTTTATTAATTCAAGAAGATTTCAAGGTCTAGATTGTAAAACAAAGATTGTTTTTTATAGTACAGCAGTCTGGGACATAAGAAACACAGTTAGGATGAAAAGTCTTTGATCTGGATCAGGCTTAACACAAACTGGCACTTTTCAAGTTAATCCCTTCTACAGAGATTCTGCACTTTCTCTGTGTTATTTTGTAGATATGAGTGTAAAAGTGTTTCTGTCTCTCTTTTGCCAATAAATACTCCCATTCAAGCAGACATATCTCTTGGTAAAATTCTGTCTTCAAAAAATTTGTTCCAATTAGGGCCATGGGTTTTTTCATGGACTGATTTTCAAGTGTTGAGTATAAGCTAGGAGAAAGCCTGCAATATTTTAGGTTAGAAAATTAACTTGTTACAAACATCCCATTCAGAAGCCCCCAACTGCCACGACAAAGTTTTGAAAAGGCAAAATTGTTTTTCTCCTTATATTATTTTTCCTTCCTTTTATTTTCCCTGATATGGATCAAATTCTAAAGGAGACAAAAGTATCATTTAAATGAGATCCATATTCCAGGAAGCTTAGTTGCTGTAAATTACTTTTTAAAAAAAAGGAAGTGAGCATAAGTGAGATAGGAGTAAAATGAGAGGAAACACAGAACAACAGCAAATCTTGCCCAGAGCCACGGAGATCTCTCTCCAACCACAGGCCCACGTTTTTCATGCTTCAGAGCTAAAACATTGGCAAGGATTATTTTTCAACTAGGTCAAAGTAAATGTTGGAAAGATGATTTGATTTATTTTGTCTCCTCAAGTCACATCAGTTGTGAAGAGCTACTCCTGCCAAGCAGCCTGAAGTCAACAGTAATCTTGGTAAGAGAAGTCAGTGGCAGAAATAATGTTAAAATTAAGTAAGGAATGAAACACAGCAGAGCATTATCTTGGGGAAATTAATCAGGTGGTGGTAACAGTTCACATCATCTTGTTTAGAAACAGTGCCTCAATATATGAAGAGAAATCCAAACTGAGACATGATTTTTAGGCATGCAATGATACTCATGTAAGATGTTTGGCTTAATTGAAAAGTCTCTAAGTATCTTTAGAAATATTTCTTTTTCTTTTTACAACCAAGGGTTTTCTAGCACCAGGTATCAGAAAAGATCATTAAAAAATGCTGGCATTACACACTTCCTGCAAGACTTTAGGCTAAGAAGGGTTTAGAAATGTACATGAGCATGATAATTTACAGTCAGATGATGAAAATGTGTCAGAGACTACATGCATTATGTAATCTTGAACACATTAAATTTGAAAGCTATATTTTAAAACTCAAGTCTTAAAAAAAAATATTAGTCTATGCCCTGCACAAAAAATAAACAAACAAAAAAGCCCAATGAATGAAAACAAGAACCAAACAGAAACCAACCAAACAAAACACACAAAAAACCACCCAAACAAAGAAAAAAAGACTCAAACAACAGCAACAAAAACAGAAACGGCAACAACAGTAGAATAAACCAAAATCCAAAACACCTAAAGAAAGAAGAATGGAAGTTGCTTCAGAGTCATTCTTACTCTAAACATCAGCATTCCTACACTTCTTCCCTTTGTTTCCACAGAATGTTTTTTTTTTTTACTTGCACAGATGTGATATTTTACACTGCTATGAAGGTCTTTTCAAATACTTGCTTCCCAAGACTGCATTGAGGTCAAATTATTGCTATTCCTATCACTACATGAACCTAAGAGTCTTAATATTGGCACTGTGTGAACACTGATACAGCTTGTGGAAGGACCTGAAGTCCTGGAAGCTGTGTATGCTACAGTACCTGTATTCAGGTCTGGACACACAAAGCAGACAGGGTTTTCATTTGGGTTTGGCAGCTGAAATTTGCTAGACTTACAAAGATACAGGGTGGCTGAGGCTGGAAGGAGATTGTCTCTGCTCATACTGGGCCACCTGGAGGTGGTTGTCCAGGACTGTATTCAGTTGGTTTTTGAACATCTCTCAAGACGGAGAATCTACAAACTCTCTAGGCAACCTGAGCTGATATCCAAAAGCTCTTATGCTAAAGCAAAAAAATATTTAAAAAAATTAAAAAAAACTCTATTTTTAATGGAATTTCTTGCATTTCAGGTTGTGCCCATTGCCTTTGGTCCGGCCACTGGGCACTGCTGGGGAGAGCCTGGCTCAAAACTCATTTAAGAACTGGGACATCTATTCAGAGCTTCAGTTCTTTTCCATTGAAACATAATCCTTGAAGCACAAATTAAATATGGGCACACTGGCATTGGCCCTTCAGAGGTGCAGAGGCTCCTCTCTAGCTGTACTTCCTCTGGAGCTTTGCCATACTGTAAGGATGGAGCTGACAAGAAAAGACCAGCACACTCAGGTTGACCAGCCTCTCTTGTTTGATGTGCAGCTCATACCTGGGAGATTGCTCACACAGCATACAGGTTCTGCTTATTCCAAGTTTACTTCAGCCCACGAGTTCTCCATGCTCTTGGCAGCTGGATCCCCAGTACAGAAGCCAATGCCATTTCCACATAAAATATTCTACTTGTTATAAGCAAATTAACTTCTAAAGCCCTACGTGTAATCCACAGAAGATGGGTCTATAAAATGTAGTTCTTGGAAGAGAAATATGAAAGCATTCCAGAGAAAAAACAAATTGCTTTTTTCTTGGCTTTGTCTTTCAGTATATGCTGGCAATTTTCTTGAAAACAGTCAAGGTCTGGAAATAGCTCACACAACCTACCTGCAACTACTGCTTGAGATGGGAAAAAATAATGGCATATTAAAGGAAGTGACAAACCCAGGAGCACCTTTATTCAGCCACTGCACAACATCATGACTCTACAAGTGCATACAAGAGGATCAAAATCCTGTAAAAGTCTGAATTGGGAGCTTTTTCCAGCCTTGAAGAGGCAATTTTAATTTGAAACTGCCTTTCTCCAGATTGCCTTCAGTAGGGCAGCACAATCAGCAAAATCCTAACCTCAGAGCTTTGGTGCCATTAGTCACACAAAGCTTTGGTGATTTACAGCCAGAAAATCATTTCAAGACATCTGACGGGACTTTGTTTTTCTGCCTACAGCTACACCTGTGCACTTCTTTGTCTCTAAGTTTCAATTAGAGATGATTTAAATAAGAGAAAATCATGTTTCCTAGTGGCAGAGCCTGTTAATGAAATGTGTTTCACATTTCCAATGGAAATGGGAATTCAGGAACCCAACAGGCAGAGCTTGTGCCTGCATTATGAATACATTTCACATTTGAAAGGCTTTATCTCCATCTCAGTATCTAGATAAGCAACTCATCTTCAACTATGTGAACCATATTCATATTGCTCTTAATTTCTGATTTGCCACACTGTTAACATGACCACTCAATTTCCAAAGTGTTTTAAGAAACCCGAAAAATAGGGGGTTCTCTACTGTTTTAAGTATCTGTAAGAACTGAGAGGGGAAATCTTATATCATGTTACACTGGAAGTCAAAAGGAGAACAAGAAAAGACGTAGAGCAAACAGGCTTAACAAATTTAACCATGATTTTGCATCAAAGAGTTATGTAAAACAAAACATAAAAGCAGGACAATTGATTTGAAAGCTTTTCACATAAGAAATTTTATCAGAGGGCTCTGGAGACACTTTTCTGTGGATTAAAATCTTCCCTGCTTAATATGAAGCAAAAAGTCATCAGCTGTACTGGATAAGGGACGTAAGTGCTGTGACCACAGAGAAAAAAGTATCAGCCCATACATCAGTTTCTTGGTCTCCAGAAAGGAGACTTCCATCCCTTGTGCATGGGGAGGATCCAGTCACAAACTTAGATTAAGTTTAACATATCCAATATTTTTTCAAAATTCAAGTATTTTCTGATGGCTTGAATATACCTGATAAAACCTCAGATGAGGCTATGGAAGGAAAAGAAATCTTAATGTTTAGGCAAGGTTCTTATGCCTGTCATCAAGCGACAAAGCAGAAAAGCTCTGCAGTTCCACAAAGAGTCCTGCAAAGTGGCATACTGTGAGACTGAGACTTCTTTACACTCATTCATTCCACCATTTTTGACTTTCAAGATGTCTTCATAAGCCTGGAGTTCAGCTGTACAACTCTAACTGAGGGCAGCCATTGACCTGCCAAAGCCAAGAACTGGAGATAATGCACCAGCATGAGGAAAGAAACCACACAGATGGAAACTGCACTGTTATTGTCAGGAAGCTCTTTTAACCAATCCTACAGGTCTTTCAGCATCAGCAGTGGTAGAGAAAGGATATTCCAATAGCAGGATGTGGTAGAAGAGACAAAGTAGCCACATTAAGTCTAGCCACAAGCCCAGGATGTTAAGCTTTTACAACTCAAAACTACACCACAAAAGAAAAAGCGTCACAAACAAGCATAAACTCATGCATGCTTATGCATACTTGTATAAGATATGTCTCAAATATAAATATTTTCCACTATTTTTGGCTGGTTGGATGACCACTTCCATAATGACATCTTTGACATGCCATGCAAAAGAAAAACTCCTGGCAGACATTTTTTCACATATTAACAAGGCATCAGTCCTTGCTGAAATGAACTCTTTGCTGAAGACAATTCCCACTAACATGCTGGGAATACCACCACCAAGTTTAAAGTTTGTGAATTTGGGAACTCAGCAGATGACTTCCCCTAGCCTGCAGGGAAAACTAACAACAAACTGGTACAGAGCAGAAAAAGCTGGACTGCTCTGTTAAAAATGGTGCCTGACATACAGCAAATGTTGGTGGAGAAACCACCCACCAGTTATTCTGTAATTACACATGGTGCGTGTTGGCTATATTAACCCTTCTTCTTTCACGTCAATTCTTCAATCTCAGATCTCTAATAAAAAGGAAAAAATCCTTATTTATTAGAAAGTTATACTACAAAAGGGAGCAAGAGACCTTGTCATCTCCTTATTCCCTGGCTGAGCCACATGTAGCATAAACATCTCTAGAGAAAGCTCTGGGAAAAAGCCAGGCATGTTAAATGCACATGAATTGTTTTTAAGACAATCCATCCTACTATTTGGCCCACGCTGTCTTGATGTGGGCCAGACTGTAAATGATACAATTTGGTTGCCACTGTGCTAACCTCTGCATTCTTCTGACTCTGAGGGAGAAAGTCTCTTCTTCCTTTCTCACCTGACTTCAAATGGAAGTATCATGAACACTGTGAATTTAGCTAGCAGTTTTATAATTGTGGTTTTATTTGAATTGCCGCAAAAATGTTGGGTGAGATTAAACGCAGGCTTCTCCTTTTGAAGAGGTCTACACTTAATATGACTTTTACACCCTCTTTTCTCACTAAATGTTAATTTTTTTCTCCTTTGACTCTAGTTGCAGCTCCAGCTCCTACACTCCAGTTGTGAGAGCCTTCCCTTGGTACTGCTCTATGTGATATTTATGCATAAAGTTTTGCTAATTGCTGATTCCATTGGCATTCATGAACCTATGCTGGAATGAATGAAGCTTTCATTCATGTTTATATATGAGTTTTAAACATTTGTATGTTTGCAATCATCAGGCTAGAGCCAGCTTTTATTTGCAGAGACATAAGCTGAGGGTAACTGAGTCAGGAGATATAACTTTATTATGTAAACAGAGAGATTCTTTTCCAGCATCACTGAAAGTTGAGTTTATTACAGAAACCTCCCATTTCTACAAGTCAATGGAGTTTGTTCACAACTGGTAACTATGGCTATGGCTGCATTAGCAAGCAGTTAGGATCAACAGAAGTCCATTTCTGAAACTCATTTTGCGCTGGGCACCTGACATAGGCACTTGTTGCAGGTCTGTGGAAGGCTTAGTTCAGATAAACTCTTGGGTTTTCCCCCATGCAGCAATGCTCTGTTACTGCTGAAACTCACCTCCCAGGCTAGTTCTGTCCACAGGGAATCCAAGCCAGGGCCTGCAGTGCCCTTCCTGATAGGAACCTGTGCTCAGCAAGCAGCCAAGAGCTGAGGGCTGCCTGAAAAGCACGCAACTGATCTAAGGCACACACTAACACAGACACACCCTATGTGCAAATTACACAGGCTTATCCAATTAGAATGTCTCTGAGGCAATCCCGAGCCATCAAGGATTTTCCCAGCCATATAATTGCTACTATTAACAACACAAGTTCTCAATTTAACAAATGGAAGCAAGATAAACGTCCACATCATCCTGGCTTCTCCTAGCTTTATGATTCAGGGTGTAGCAATGTGTTGCCCTTGGTCTTTTGGAAATAGTGCCAATGTGAGAATTTTAATGACAATGCAGCACTACCTCTGGCCTGTTCTGGTTATCTGAGGGCTGTGATCTCTTTATCATGGAGGAGGTTCTGATGGTTAAGCTAACTGGGTCTATCATGCCCCAAGGGTTTGTAGCATATTTACTTCCACTCCCGTGTAAGTCCTCCCTCCTTACACTTTGCACTAGGTTACCCAGAACAGGGGCCCAAAACCAAGAAGGAAACTTAAACAGTCTGGAATCAGCAGGGATTCAGTATTCAGAAGGTTTCTGATGTAGCACCAGGGGAGAGGATGGGTGGAAGGAAGAGGTGCAGTGCTACATAGATTTTCTGAGTCCTTTAGCAGCTCTGCTTTGTAGGGGAATGGCTGCAACTGCTTTCCTCTCCAGTACTCTACTCTCTTCTGGCATTGGCTCTGCTTTCCATGCCTCCAGCATGGGAAACCGCCTTCCTGTATTCAGAAGTTCTGTCCATCCTTTTTTCATGTCTTGCCATGCTTTTACCAAAAAAAAAAAAAAAATCCCATCACCTGCATGCATAGCCTTTTTATTACTGTCCTTTATCCTCCTCTGCAACTGTTAGCACATTATTGCTCATCAGCTGCTTCATAGGAACTACTTATGTGAATGCTTTGAATCTCACTTGTCCCAGAAGTAAGTACAGATTATGTCAAGTAAAACTACTTACCCTTAGATACCAGACAAAGCCCCAGACAGACAGTGGGCCATGACAGAGAAGGATGACAGTGCCTTAAAAACATTGTAATTACTTGCATTCAATAAACCTGGCATTTTCCCAGAGCTGTCTCTGGGGATGTTTGTGCTATGTATGGCTCAGCCAGGCAACAAGGAGAGGACAAGGTCTTTTGCTCCCTTTTGCTGTCTAACCTGATAGGAGATTCTCTTTGTTCTAAGAGATGTGAGATCTGGATAACAAACTGATGGCATCCACTCATGTTGTTTGTCCATAATAGCTATATTGTCCCAATCCTTGCCACACTGGCTGCCCAACAATAATATTTTGAGTAGTTCTCCTTCAAGAGTCTGATGTTCCTGATGACAGCAGTTTCTGGAAAGCAGTGTTTTCATATGGGGGCATGAAGCTCAAAGCTCAAAGAAAAAGTAGGGGAAAAGGGCCAAGACAACCAATAATGGTTTTAAGCAGTGATTAAACAGATTTTGAACTGTAGCTTTTGAAAAGGTGATGCTCTTGCACAGCCCTGTCATGGTCACAGTATCTACACACACATCCTATTAAAAACAAAGCGCAAATTCATTGATACACAGTAACACAGAGGTGGCATTCACTTCTGCACAAGTCTTCTGTACAGGATGTTGTACTTGTAAATACAAATTTCTCTCAATCAGTGAAAAATTCTGAAAAGACAATACTCTTCCAAATTATTTTTAGGGCAAACCTATCAGGGCCTGAGATTACTTAACCTCAGTCAAAATAATTACAATGAGGAACAACTTCAGCCAAGTTTAAATACACTTTCAGCTTCCTGAAACTGACATCTGTATCTTAACAGTTTATAACTGAGGGCTATAACTTACTTTACTTAAAAAAAATCTAGAAATGTTGGAGTGCTAGAAAAGCCTGTGATCAAGCAGAAGGGAGAAAATAAGATGGGCCCTGGTTTATTCAGCTTCATGCAGGTCATGTGACATAATTAATTCCAACTGGTTTTGGTCTCTGTACATAAACTTCCAGCAAAATATTTTAATGATGTAATAATTACCTTTTTCCTTTCATGATCCTTCTAACTATGCCTTAATTTATGATGCTTTTAACTAGCAAACATGTATCCTGAGGCTATAATGGATGCACATTTATTTAAGTCAAAAGATAAATCCTAATGAAAGGTTTTTTAACACAATAATTAACATGTATTTCGATCATCATAACAGTAATTATTAGAGGCACAAAAACCGAATCAGATCTCAGAAGAAGCCATGAAGATCCTAAATATGTTGAACTAGCAACACTGCCCTATTATTTTGCCAGGAAATGATACATCAAAGTGGCAGGAATGAATCATCATGCACCATTAGGAACTACACCCAATGACAAAAATATGAGCTGCACTAACCTCCACCATAAACTGCAAATTACAATCACAGAGCAGATAGAGTGGAACATGCCTTTTCTCTTAGTTATCAAGCTATGCTAACCATATACCTCTACATGATAGATCATCAGATAAAGAACAGAGAACCACAAAAAAGTGCGAATATAGGCATGATATAAAAGGTCCATTTATTGGTTTTACTTTGCGAAGTATTCTAAGCTCTTAACATGTCAAACAACCCAGTCAACCAGCCTTGATCTTTCAAAAACCTATTAGCTCCTAATAGGAGAAGAAACAAAGCACACACTCCTACCTGCTGTCATCCTCCCCTTAACAAAAGTTACTGGTATTTGAATTTTTTCCCATCTATTATATCATCCACATACACATCCACAGGCAGACTGTAACTTGCAGGCAACCCTTTTCTAGTGACAAACAGTGAAGTTAAACAAGGCTGAAAACAGTTATTTAAAAAAATCCTATGCATTTTACCCTTGAGTCAGATTTATTTCAGGAATTTGGTTCATAGAGTCACAGAATCTTTGGGGTGAAAAGAGACCTGAAAAAGCACCTGGTTCCAAACCTCCTGCCATGGGCAGGGACACCTTCCACTGGACCAATTTGTTCAGAGCTCCATCCAATCTGGCCTTGAACACTTCCAGGAAGGAGACATCTACAACTGCTCTAGGCAACCTGTTCCGGTGCCCCAAATTCTAATAAAAAAGTTTAGCAATACACAAGGGGACATCATATAAAAGGAGATGACAGAAAATGTAGTTTCTTAAATGAAAGGAAATAATATGGTACCTTTTCCAGTCAAAGTTTCTTCTTTTAATTTCCTCACCGCTTCTTGGCCATCATTTTCATTGTTTCCAGCTGTAAAAGGACAGGAAATGAAAAATTAGCAATGCAATCAATTCAAGGAGTGCCACTCTGAAGTGCCAACCCCAGTGTAAAGCCAGTATGAAGTTTCAGGGGGAAAAGTGTGCTTTCTGTCAGGCAGCAGAGGCCTTCAATGAGGGCTGCACAAATGCACTGCAATGCACACAAGTTCTGCCAGTTTATCTCATTTATTCATATAAAATAGGAAAATAGAATAGACCATATAAAACTGGACGAGCAGACTCGAGATTTGAGTCTGTGGGAAAAGTGAATTGTATCACGTCCAGATTCCACACAAACTTCCCTACAGGTTAGAGCAGACTTCCCCTTGCTCTTTTTCCAAAACGAAGAATTCCACAGTTGGAGGAAAATAAAATAAATAAATAAAAAAAAAATAAAATAAATTTAGTCAAAATAAATATATTTAACATTCCAGATACTGGAGATAATACATAAAATCTAGAGTCGTACAGCTGTACAACTGTTATCTCTAAATTCCATTAACAAGGACGGAGGGATGGAGGGATGGAGGAAAGGAAGGCAAGGAAGGCAAGGAAGGCAAGGAAGGCAAGGAAGGCAGGAAGGCAGGCAGGCAGGCAGGCAGGCAGGCAGGAAGGAAGGAAGGAAGGAAGGAAGGAAGGAAGGAAGGAAGGAAGGAAGGAAGGAAGGAAGGAAGGAAGGAAGGAAGGAAGGCAGGAAAACAGGCAGGCAGGCAGGAAGGCAGGCAGGAAGGCAGGAAGGCAGGAAGGCAGGAAGGCAGGAAGGCAGGAAGGCAGGAAGGCAGGAAGGAAGGCAGGAAGGCAGGAAGGCAGGAAGGCAGGAAGGCAGGAAGGCAGGAAGGCAGGAAGGCAGGAAGGCAGGAAGGAAGGCAGGAAGGCAGGAAGGCAGGCAGGAAGGCAGGAAGGCAGGAAGGCAGGAAGGCAGGAAGGCAGGAAGGAAGGCAGGAAGGAAGGCAGGAAGGCAGGAAGGAAGGCAGGAAGGAAGGCAGGAAGGAAGGCAGGAAGGAAGGCAGGAAGGAAGGCAGGCAGGAAGGAAGGCAGGAAGGAAGGCAGGAAGGAAGGCAGGAAGGAAGGAAGGCAGGAAGGAAGGCAGGAAGGAAGGCAGGAAGGAAGGCAGGAAGGAAGGCAGGAAGGAAGGCAGGAAGGAAGGAAGGAAGGAAGGAAGGAAGGAAGGAAGGAAGGAAGGAAGGAAGGAAGGAAGGAAGGAAGGAAGGAAGGAAGGAAGGAAGGAAGGAAGGAAGGAAGGAAGGAAGGAAGGAAGGAAGGAAGGAAGGAAGGAAGGAAGGAAGGAAGGAAGGAAGGAAGGAAGGAAGGAAGGAAGGAAGGAAGGAAGGAAGGAAGGAAGGAAGGAAGGAAGGAAGGAAGGAAGGGAGGGAGGGAGGGAGGAAGGAAGGGAGGAAGGAAGGGAGGAAGGAAGGAGGGAAGGAAGGAGGGAAGGAAGGAAGGAAACCCCAAAACAACAAAGCAGATATTTGCAGTATTTTCTTCTTGCTGTTTTTCCCCCTTTAAAGCCATCCAGCCTTGTAGAGAAGAAAAACATTCAGTTTGATGCTAATTTCCAGATATAGATGAAGCGTCAACAAACAAACCCTCCAGTGAAACCGCCATTTCTGGGGAAATTTGTGCACAGGGTTTATGGGCAGCAGATCAATTTTCCTCACTGTTTCATCTCAAGTAATGTACTAGGGTAGGATTTCAAACTCAATGTGTTGTTATTAGGCTGGATAGTGTTATGCGAGAAATAAAAATACTTTTGTCCCAATTCTGTAAAGATCTTGTTTGATTCCTCTTTTATTCAGCACCTCTCATGCAGAGATCATGCTTATTAAAGCCTCCAGTGTCTTGATTTAACTCTCAGTATGTTCACTTAATTTGTTCTTTTAAAAGAGCTTGTGTTCACAACAAATTTTAATTTGCTTTATTTTGCTGTTATATAAATGGCTATTCATTAAAGCTCAGTGCCTTCCAAATGAGTTCATTTTATTCATATTTGCATATTTTTCACTCTAGACCACTGGGAAAAAAATATAATTATTTTGCTAAGCAGTCACTTCAGATGTCTGTTTCCAGCCTGATTCAACATAGTTTGAAAATCAGATGCTGAAGGCGGGAGTATTGCAAAATTGAAATAGCCTCAGTGAAAACTGTCACAGAAATAGAGGTTTTTGAAATTTTTCTTTCAAAGAAAATTCTGTAAGAAAGAAGACATTGAACAAATGACCAAAATCTTTACAAAAAGTTCAAAGACACTTAGATCAGAAGGATACCATGAAACTGAGAGGCTAATCCAGGCTTCTGAGTTAGGTTAAGGAGATCAGCAGCCCCTTGCCAAGGGTGGGTGGGAGAGGAAAGGGACATTGCACTTTTGCACTGCTTCCCTTCTAGTACATCCTTCTGGGATCTTCTAAGCAAAGTGAGTGGTAGGCATCAAAAAGATCAACATCCTTTTAAGTGCAATATTAATTATTCAAATTTTTTTTAAAAAAAGCTTTTTAAGTCACCAAGCTAACACAGTCAGCTTTGAGTTGGGAAAAATCAAAACTAATCTGCATCTCCTTGATGAAGTTGGGTCACTAAAGGGCACAACCTTCAAGTGCACTGAACAGGTGTACAGCACCCTAAACTCAGGAGGAGAATGGTTTACTAGAAGAGGGGCAAATTTCTTACTGCTTTCAGCTGGTTTAAATCCTCAGTATCATATTTGTCATGATTCTTTAAAAAAAATTTTGATACACAAAATAATCCTCTGGCTGGACATTTTTTCAATGATTCACCATAATTTCCATATGTTCCATATACCAGAATTTATCCATTTGAAGTGTTATAGCATCCTTAGCATAAGATCTGCCTACTCTGAATTCAAGTGGTTTGAAGTGAAGGGTAAGAAACGGAAGAGAGATCATGTATTTTATGCAGTGAGGGAATCTTAAAAAAAGCTTTGAGAAAGAGGGATTCATTGTCTTGGGAGCTTAGATCATCAAAGTACCCAAAACCATAATAATCTTGCTTTTCATGCTAATTTAAAGTGTCTACTGGGAACTCAAAATAGATATAGTTGTCTCAAGAACTGTTTATGCAAGCTGTTCAGTGCCCTACCTGATGGGTTTTTTCCACTTAGTCCACACAGAGTAGTGAAAAATTTGGGTGAGACTTATCCGATAACAACACTGACTAAAATCAATTCTGAAAAAAAAACCCTAATAATATAAAAACAAATTCATTCTAAACAGATGCACTTGTATAAAATCAGATATCATTTCAATGGCATAAAAAATATAATTCTTAATAAAATACTGACAAAAAAGGAAAACATTTAAATACAACTTTTATTCAAAGGAAATTACTTATCTCCTCCACATTCACTTACACAAACACCACAAGTCAAAGCAATTTGATATAAAGCCATCAGAGAAGTAAATATTAAAATTCTTATCAGCACCAATAGGCTTTGGATCTTATCCTAAATGTCAGGCTCTGTCATCTTAGTCACTTAAGCAGATCCTCTGAAAGTTATTTCAGGGATTTCAACAGAATTATCACAGAGATTGCTCAGTCTGAACAAGGCTGAAAAAAGCACGGCCTGTAGAAACCCAAAACCAATATGGGCCAAAACCACATTATATCACATTATATAGTTAAGAGATTCTATGCCTAGGGGTTCTATCTATATGTATTTTTTATACAGTATTTTTAATTTCTTTGAATGTGACTATCTCTTCAAACAAGTAATTGCCACTCACACACTGAATTTATGTATGACTGATCCTGATAAAGAAAGCAAGAGGTTTTCCAAACGGTGTCTTGCAAAACTAAGTATTTGCAATCTTGATGTTTCAAGGAATTGTACTTCAGGGCATTATAAAGAAATTTAAAATAGTCTGTGATCAACAATAGAGCCTGTAAAGCTTAAAGCTGTCTGGAGAGAATAAACCCACAAATCTGAAAAGCTCTTGCTTACCTAAGTTTATCAAGGGAAAAATTTCCTCACTTTCAGTAAGATAGCACAAAATGAAGACAAAAAAAACTCTGGGAGATGAGCACTGAGAAGATTCAAGGCAACCAGCACGTGGTGTCCAGAGAAAGACCTGACCCCTCCAGCTTGGAGCCTGAGAGCCCCCTCTGGGCACAAAGCCTGCAATAAACCCAGTGCAGGGAAGCCCAGGAGGGAAGGCAGGTGTGAGAGCTGCTCACAGCAGGGCAGCCACGCTGGCACATCAGCTGCTGGCAAGTGTGACCCCCTCGTTCACCAGTGCCTAAGATAAACGCTCATCCCTTGACTTATGGAGCCATGATTATGGATCTGTTCATCCCTGAAACAACAGATAACTTTCCAGGGTGTGCAGCATGCCCCATGGGCCTTCCCTCACCCCACCACTGACTTCAGGCAACCCAAGTGGCTCACAAGTGGTGCCCATGAGCTCTTAGGTATATGTGCATTACCAGGAAAAGCTTGGTGGTACCACAATCAACTCTGCATAAGTGTATACCACCTGGTTAAGGAATTGCAAAGGATGATGGTTAGACAGATGTCTTTGTGCAACAGAGTATGAAAGTTTCCAAGTGGAAATTTGAATCAAGATGCCTCCTCAGAGCAGCATAATCCTCACTCATTATGATCGAAGGGGATCTGATTTCTTTGAAGCACCAGCCTGAAGACAGGGCTTGTGAGGGCACCCAGTGCCTCAAGAGAAAAGCAAAATCCTATCAACTGGTGTTAGGAAGATTATGATTTTATGAGTGTGCACAACAAATAAAACATGCCTAAAAGAGAGGAATGATTGCCCCCAAAATCTCCAAGGATGAGAAATTTGAACTCAATAAAATATGAGCAGGTTTTTTTAAGGAATTTATAAGGTTTCTTTTAAAGGAATTTATAAAATCTTAGGTAAAAGGAATACAGACCTTGGATCTCATTCATAAAACATTTAAGCCATGGATTTCAATAAAGCTAGGTATAAGGATGTGATCAGCTATGAAAAATAAATTTTGAACACGGTACAAACTTTCTTGTGTCTAGAGACAGCACACATCTTTTGTCATCCAGCTTATGTCATTTTTCATACAGCAGTCACAACTAAATATATGCCTTTTTTTGCACGAAAGGTAAAAACATTGTAAATGTTCCTTTGAGAAAAAAAAAAAAAAAGCAAGTGGGAGAATGTTGATTTGCGAAGAGGGAAAAAAGTCATCATTATTGCCTTAGGTTTCAGCTACCCATCTGTTCCAGCAAGAGGTTAAGAATGACCCTGTTTTTCAAACCTAAGATACATCTAGACAAGTGTTCTCTTTCCAACAATTCCAACAAACCTGTAGCAGACGCTTAAGGAAAAGAAATAACAGCAATAAGCCTGGGAGTGATTTTTTCCAATACACCCTCCCAGAAGCAAGAAGTTTCAGAGATTTCCTGAATCAAAGGTCACACACAGACTCCCAATAAACGTGGCCTGCACTGCTTCCCCTAATTGCAATTTCATTTCATTCAAGCACTTGGCCACCAAAGAGTCCTGGGACAGCAGGCTTTGTGATTTAATGACACACTTAATTACATTCAAAAGTTTGTACTTCAGTAGTTTGTTTGTTGTTGTATTTTTTTATTTTGTTGGATGTTCTCTACTTTGTGTACAATAAGACAGGGAATGACCACTTCTCGTTCACTTCCTACACCATTCATAACTGTATGATACCACACCTCAGTCATCTGTTTGGAAGCAGCAGCACTTTGTTCTGTGCCCCACCTTGCACAAAGCCATCCTGCACTCCTAACCATCACTCTTTAGTTTTTTCCAGTTTAACCAGACTCCTTTTGGTTATGCACAACAGGATGAACCAATGGTTTCTATAAAGGAAGAGGGACGCTTTCTGTCCTGTTTTCATCTTCTTCCCTCCTAAGTAATATAATTTTATTTGCCTTTATGACTGGCATGAAATATCGATGATGTTGTACATAGAGCTTTCAACAGTAAATCACAATATTTATTTAACTCTTTGAGTAGCAGTTAATTTAGGTCCTATTCTTGTAAATACATAGGTGTGGCTGTTTTTTCTCATATTCTGTATTTGCATTTACTAACACTCTGTATTTATTCACCCCTTCATAACATAGTCATTCACTATTGGGATATTATTTCCTATTCTTCATAATAGTTAAAATTTCACAAGGCATCTCTGGACGCCACCCAGTCTCACCCTCAGCTACAGCTAGTGGCCCAGGACCATGTCCAGTCAGATCTCAGGTATTTTCAGGGATGGAGACTCCTCAACCTCTCTCATCAGCCTGTTGCCAGTGTTTGACCATCCACAATGTAAAAAAAAAAGGAAAAAAAAAGAAGATTTTTTTCCCATTAGGCACTGGAAAAGATCCCTCTGGTCCTTCTCTCCTCTTCAGACTCAATACAGCTCTCTCAGCCTCTCCTTTCATGCCAGGAACTCAAATCCTTTAATTATCAATAGTCAAATAATTTTGAATATCCTAAACCTATCTTAAAAAATGCATCATCTCACTCTTTACCCTGTATTCTGTATCTATCTTTTATAAATGTACTGAACATCTGTCTATGGGACCACAAGTATCTTTGCTACAGCTCGAAACTGATAATTTCTCCATATTGTTTTCTGCCTCCTAATCTATTATTAACCTACAAGAGATCTTTCTCTTATCTCAAGAGAGGCCAGACACTTTAAAACTTTTGGCATGAATTTAACAAAAGCTTTTGCAAATCAGGATTAAATTAATTCACACAGTTGTTGAATATTTCAATGAATAAATAAAACAAATGCCTAGAAAAAAATGCACTAACTCTTCCAAAATTCATTAACACATATTTAACTCTACATCTTTTTAAATGCCTGACTTACTTTTCAATATAAAAAACACAGTTACTGGCCTATGCACAATGTTCTTCCCAAAACTGCCCAGCCCCTGTATTTGTTCACCTTACACTTCTCCCTTACCAAGGATGATTTAGGGTCCAGAAATACTTTTACGCTTCTGATGGATTTTGGCTTTAATCACAGTGGACTGTTTTAGATTGTTTTCATTTCTTTTTGATGTACAATACTGTATTTATACTGAGTTTGTAACTATCTCCATACAATTTTAAGCTCTCTATCTTTTTAGCTTCTCATTTTATGTATTTCAGAGACAGGGAACAGATTGAAGACTCCAAGTCCATTTGGTTGCTCCTCAAAAGGATGCCTTTACATCCCCCTGATAAAACTTGTTCTCCTCTAAACCCTTTAAAACTATTTTGCAATAGGCAGACCAGAACACAACATAGCACTTAAGGTTCTGGCCCACAAAGGATTCATACTGCTGAATCAACTCAAGTTGTCTGTTTAGTTTGTTCATTTTCTAACAATTTCTAATATTTGTTTTGATTTTCACCCTATTGAGCACTGCTGAGTTTCACAGAATGATTTCTTTTGACCCTGAGATCTGCTTCCAAAGTGATGATGGTCAACACAGAATCCATAAAGTCTTTTTCTGGTGTTGTTTCCCCACTTCCATCACTCCATACTGATCTACATTGAGCTGCACATGCCTTTTAACACTCAGCTTCTTATGGTCTTCCTGCAATTCTTCACACATCCCTGGTCTTTATCACCCTGAATAGTTTGATACAATTCAATAGACTTATCACTTCATTATATGCTCCTCCTACAAAATTATTTGTTGAAAGCACCACATGTTAAAACAAGCACAGGGGTGACAGTCTTCCAACAGAAATTAGGGACTAAAGTGACAAAATTCATACATATTTGGAAGACTGTGTGTGGCTGTGTGCACATGTATGGTGCACAAGTAACAGCACTGTAAACAGAGTTTTTCATAACCCAGGTTACAGTGCACAGATATGATAGAACCTAAACTGAATTACAATTATAAAGCAAGCCACATGCATTTCCTTTATGCTTATACAGAAAAAAGAAATCATTACCCACTTTTTATAGGTTGGTAACATTTTGACACTTCCTGACTAGCTCTGGAACTCATTCAGGCTGAAAAAACCTGGCAGAAATTAGGAAGATAAATACTTTTTAAGGAAAAAAAAACCAACAACCCAAGCATCTCATAGATCTATGTATATTTAAAAAAGACTATTAAAGTAACCCATAGAAATTTTCAGTAATTGAAATTAAATCAAGCTGTCTTTGAAAATGAACAATTGCACCATCTTGATAGGATTTCATTATCCCTCTAAAGTCACTTTGTAGTATTATACAATATAAGAATTGTCTGGTTTGTGATGCAGAGAATCCAGCTTGAAAATTGAAAACTAATGGGAATGAAAGAAGTGACAGAAATATCTCTTGCTTGATCTCCTGCAGGGCTTACCAGGGTCACACAGAAATGCCGAATCTGGTGATGGAAGTACATTTATTTATGCCAAAATTGCATGGCTCAAGCCAAAATTGCAGAGCTCAAATAAGTTACCTGAATATATATACATAGATATAAATATAATGAATTTTTTTCCTTCAAAGTGTGAGTATGTCTTAGAAGTCTGTGACACTGATATACTCAGACACTAAAGATTGATTGCACTGTTCTGAACCTGGTGTTTTATAACAAGCAGCATATGTGTAACACTGTAAAGGTGCAAACTTTTTGATTTTTATTCACAATTTTCAGATAGAATTATCAAAACTTCTATATAAGATATTATCACATATTATCTCAGCCTTCTTTTATTAATGTACTGAGGGAAAAGAAATAAGAATAAAATTAAGACTCTTCTTTTTTGAGCCAACAATTTTACATGCATGCACAGAATCCTCATAAAATTAAACAGGTGTGAATAAGGATAGAAGAAATATGAATAGTTCATGCTTTTTTATCAGTCTAAATTGAGACCCACAAAACTGTGGCAAGCACCTTGAACCAGAGCTGAAAATACTGGCTTTTATGCCCTGGGCTGGGGGAGGTCATAGGAATGTTCAGGATACCCTGATTTCCAATGTCCTCATTGTTGTGAAGAGCATATTTATTTGTAAGTGCACACAAAACACTACCTCAATATCAGACACTGATGAATACAGTGTGTCATTTGCCTTCTACCTCTGAAAATGAAATTGCAAGTTTATTTATCAACTAGTAATTCACAGAGGAGGCAGCAGGAGCTCCCCGTGTGTCTTGATTCCAAAAGTTTGTCACAGCTGTCAGTCTTCCCTACCAGGGGTTTTCTGTCTGCCATGAGACTTTCCTAAAGCAAAAGCCCTGCTGACTGTGAGTAAGGCTACCAGGAAAAGCAGCCTGGCAGAAAACCTCAGTGAAATCTATCCAACAAACACACAGAAAAGTACTTTCATCATTTCAGCATTTGTCAAAACCTCTTTCCCAGAGAGAGGCTGAGGGCAGGGTGAGCAGCACCTGCAGAGGAAAACCATCGGTGGGGGAATGGAGTCTTGTGTACCAGTGCTGGGGCTGGAAAGGAAGGAGGTTTAAAAGAACTATGAAACCACTTGTTGTAAAGGCTCTGAGTGAACGTACTGCCTTTTCATACAGTGCCTACTCACGTTCCACAAGGTAACATGCTTTCTACTTATTTGCTTTCCTCATTCCATTGGTAGATTGGATTTAAAGGTAGGTTGCTTCAAATATTTACTCCTCTAGAATGTCAAACTGAATCAAAACCACATCCATCACAAATGGTGAATCATTTTTCACATCAGACATTCAGGCTTGACTCATTTGCCTGCTGCAGGGATATCATCCTTTATTGCTACAGTTCCTATAATGGGAAACAAGCATTCAGTGATTGAGCATGATTGACTGCAAGCTACATGTGAGTCTCTCTTGCAAGCCCAAATTCACTTAACATCCACACCTTTTTCACAGAAGTTCATGTCTATATACAAACATAGGGTGAAAACACTTCTAGAGGAGAAAGCTTGAGCACACTTGCTGTCTTATTTGAGCCTTGTGTGGCCTGAAGCAGAATGTGCTAACGCATGCCAGTGTGCCAGCAGATATTTCAAACATACTCTGGACACTTGGGCCCAACAGTTATGAGCAAGGATGGAAGGTCATTGTATTTAATGTGCTCTTGAGACTGTTATGATCTTGCAGCTGGAAAAGCGCCTGGGACTATCCATTCTACTGACAGGGCTGCTTTGGTCTGAAGAATTTCACAGGCAAAGAAGATAGCTGTGACTCACAGGGCTCAGTTTTTAGGTCAGAGTTTGCTCGGAAGAAATGAATCAGCTGGAAGACTTACTCATCAAATGCTTCCTATAATTAATTTCATTAATTTACATTTGTAGGGGTTCTTAATGCAAATAGTAAGATTGATACAATTGTAGAGTGAACAGAAGTGTGTGTGTGTGTAAGCACCAAAAGAAAGAGCAAAGTGTTAAAAGAATGCCCTTTATGGACAAACAAAAGACATGTTTAGAGGACACTGTTCCTGTGCTGTGCATGTCAAGGCCAGCAGATGACCATGCACTCTGCCATCAGGAGGATAACATCTCCAGGTTACAGCATAATACCCATATCATTACTTTTCCTGTTAACCCAGCCTAAAAATAGTCTGTAGATAGAGCCTATATATTGCAGAAAAGGAAAAATGTACTGAGAGCTACTGAGAAATATAAAAGATCACAGAATGGTAGTGGTTGGAAGGAAGCTCTGTCCAATCTCTCTGCTAATGCAGTTTCACCTAGAAAAAGCAATACAGGTCGCATTCAGACGAATTGTTAATATGTCCAGAGAAGGAGACTGCACAGCCTCTGTGGTAGATCTGACCATAAACTAGCCTGTCATTTCTGATCAAGAAGAACCACAGAGACAGGATCAGGACCCAGTGGCTGGTATGACCTTTTCCCATCTCAGGTGATGCTCACAGGATCACATGAGTTCACAAATCTTTGTGCTTATGAAAGTGAGTCTGAGTGAATGAGGTTCAGGAGGGAGTGTGAGTTGAAAAAATTCAGCTTATTTAGGGATTCTGCACCTAAACCTCACCTTCCCAATCCTGAAACTCTCACACTGAATTTTTTTACACGGAATACACTAAACTTTAAGTGATACAAAATAAATCTTAAAAAAAAAGAATGTTCTATGCTTCCATGACCCTATGCAAAGAGAAAAAAATTACCCCTTTTGTTTTCCCACTAAGGACATTTTTGCAGTCCAACTTAAAGATGAAAAGCAATTTTAGTGAAATATTAATGCTGACATCATTAGCTACATCTAGTTACATTAGCAACATCTAGCATTTATGCTAGATATTTTTTATTATGTTAGATGTTTTTTATTAAAGCAGCATCTACTTGTGTTTTGGAGACGCTTGGGTTTGACACATCTATTAAAATATGTATGAGTAAGTGGTGTTCCACTTACCTGTATGATTCCAGGACAACTCCATTAATGTTACTGACTGCACTACACTAAAAGTACATGGCTACTATGCTCTAATCCACTGTTTGGACTGGGTTTGATATGTGTACAGAGCCTTAGAGAGAGCAAATTCTGTATAAAAGTTGAACAAAACGGCATCACCAGCTTGATAGTGTACCATGAAACAGCAGTCTTCAGTGACTCTATGGAATAAAAGTTACAGTGGTTTAGGTAAAAATCTAGTTAAAGAAAGATGAAGTGAGAAAATGCAGCATTTTAAACGTGTAAGTATTCATTATACTACATTCTGATTTAGTAGACATGTTAGTGCATAAATATACATATATGTATTAGAGAAAGCTTTAAAAAATAGGAAGTCTCCTAAACAGTGTCTTCAGAAGAAAGAAATAGTGCACACAGGATGGTTTTTGAGTTCATAGAGAAATTCACCTAACTTCAAATGTCTCACTCTAACACAGTCACCTTATCAATTCTTTATTATCCATGGAGAGAAACAGGCACTTACAGAAGGTGAATTATCCATCTCAGACTGACACAACGGAATCTCCAGGTATTTATTTCCTTGTTTTGCCTACAGAGGCCTCTTACAGTGACAAACTGAGAAGTAAATGTGCAATTTTTATGTGGATGAAGTTATAAGGGCTATAAGGCTCTCTCCTTATAGCACAGATCATCCCCCACTAAACTCTGTAATATTCCTTCAAGTCTTTAATTTGTTTTCCTCTTAATGAATACGTGCACCCTAACACTGATGCATGATCCATCCCTGTAACAAGGAACTAAAATATTTTTGTAATACTCAGATATTTAAGGTTTTTTATTGTTTACTTCTTATATAAGGTAGTACAACTCTTCCAAGCCCTAGAGAAAAAAATCTCATCCACTATTATTTTTAAGATCTTGCAAAGTAAAACATAAATCAATCTTTATTTTTGTTAAATGCTAGCTAAACATTCTCCAACATTCCTCTGACATAGCCTTACTTATGCTGGAAAGAAAATACACCTTAAAAGAAAAAAAAAGAAACTTTGTGAAAGAAAAAGTATATTAAGAAAATAATGACTTTACCTATTATCACATGCATGCCAAGTCTTGCCAAATGCTTCACAGTTTGGTAACCAATTCCTTTAGTGCCTCCAGTCACTATAGCAACCTTTCCATTTTGTGTAGGGAAAACTATATGAGAAAAAAGAAACAACACAAGGTTAGTTCACAACAGTAACAGAATTAAGAAGTTTAGATGCATTTTACAGAGTGTACACTTAACTTGACTGCTCAAGCCAAGCCAGTAAACAATCTTGGGAGCAAACTCTGTATGGAAATAAAAACTATGGAACATCCACCATTATTTACTGCACTACGATTTTCCAGTATTAACAGTTCACGGAAGACTGAGGTTGACGACACAAAAGGCAAACACCCACTTCAGAAATTTTCTCATTTCTATTTGCGTGCATTTCATCATCCTGCAGTCATCTGACCTTTAAAATTTCCACCATAACTTTGTTACTGAGCAAGGTGGCAGCAGTTGCATCAGCTCAGGGATGACTTACTCCATGTGTACAGGGAAAAAATTGCAATTGGCAGCATGATACCCTGAAAATTTCTTGAATGACAAGAGACCGGCCTCTGTCAGTAACATGGATGAAAGACCTCAGTCAAAGGTGAGCCATCAAAAGTACACCAGCTGACCCAAGTTCTCTGCATACCTGAGCACTTTCTTTTCTGAAAATCACAAGGCCCTGAGCCCCAAAGGAAGGAGGAAGCAATTGTCTTGCATAAAAGTGCTTTTCCCACCTACACCAGCCCTGTCCCTCAGAAGCCAGCATCCCTGGTACCGCTGTCAGCCTCCCTCTGCCTCCACTCCAAGTGTTCCTTGACCCACACACAGCCTGGCAGGCAGGGAATGCTCCCAAACTCCCTCTGCTAGAGGGGTGGCTTAGACACAGCCTGTGTCTCCTGCATCCCCAGGCAGCCCTTAGCCTGCCAAGTGAGCCAAGAAGCATCAGGGCTGGCCCTTGCAGAGCAGCTGCCGTTCCAGCTACAAGCTCTCACACTGGGGGCAGGCTGCACCCTCCCACCATGGAGGGAATCCTGCAGCCAAAGCAGAGCAAAGGCATTATAACTTAACCGCCTGGGAAAGGCGTGAATTATGCCAACTACAATTTTTTGGGGTGGAGAATCTTTCATGTGAAGCACCATGTAGTCCTTAGGTGGCTAAGGTGAATTTCTAAGTTGTTTTGGAGTAGAAGCCATGAGGTATTTGCACAGGAAAAATGGTACTGAATACTTCCTTTTGCTGTGGCACAGTGTCTGTAGGCAATGCTATAGATAACAAATGTTAAAAAGGTGCCAGTTTTCATTTATCAAAGGACTTTCTATTTTGATTTCTAGGTTTTTAGGGGATTGCTTTGTTGTACAACACCAACTCATATTTTACATAGTTATGAAACACAGGATTAGCACTGATACAAGCTTCTTTTTTCACAGCAACTTCAAAAAGGATCCACATTTCACCTTTTCTGAAACACATAATTCTTTCCATCATGATTCAACATGAATTTCTCTTCTCTTCAGGTAAGACTTGGTTCTTCCCATCCATGAAGAACAGGACTTGTTTACAGTTCTTTGAAGGTTAACTCTAATTATCTAATTACAGTGATATGCATGCACATAGATGTAATGACTTATATAATTCAAGCTAAATAAAACTTCCCCAGGACCTTTCTTAAGGGGCTTCAATTTAGTTATAAGCAGCCCTGCAATTTCCACCAAAAATACTTCCAATCACAAACTCCAAACAAAATGTCCAAATCTCATCAAGAGAAAATGCATTCTTTAGGGCCTGAGTACCTTCTCCTCCTCTTCTGCCTCCCCATGCCTCCCTTGCTTCCTGGCCTCCCAACACATCGCTGATCTGACATTTGGATTTCACATGTTGCATACAGGTGCTGTCACACATTTCCAATACTGCACCACCATACCTACCTATTGAATAAAAAGGGACGTTTTAATTCAAAATTCACTTAGAAGAAAATTAATGAAAGAAAAGGAGAAAAAGAATTCAGGACTGGGGAAGGGAGAATGACATGAAGTGAAAATGGAAAGTCAGAAGAGCAAAGTAACAGGAATTGCTGTGATGAAGTGGTTCTTAGCAGAGGACACAATTTAGCAGATGAAAGAAGATGTCCAATCCTGTCCTGCCCATGGTGAGTGCAAAGAAAAGGACAATTTTTTGGTCCTAATGGCCACTTAAAGACTCCACTGTAAAAAATGCATTCTGTGAGATCCTACATTACAGAGAGATTTAAAACAGGCCTGCTTGTAGCAGCTAGCTCCAAGGACCTAAGAAAGCAGACAGGGAGGGAGAAATGAGGGCTGCAGACAAACAGATAAGTGGAGATTATCTGTTTTATTTCCAAAAGGTACAGTATACAACTTCCACATAGCATGGTTTTGAATAGACACAGCACTGCACGGCACAACTTAGCCTATCCACTCACTTCAGTCAAAATAGAAAATGCAAAGAGAAAAACTGAAATACATCGGGGAGGGGAGTGGGACAGGAAGAAAAAAAACCTCCTCAATTCTTAATTGTTATTAATTAAAAAAAAAAATGTACCGTTTCCATCAAGTCACGTCTTAATGTAAAATGAATCTTAATGTAAAATGAATTGAAATGAGACACAGCTACTATTTATGTCAACAAAAGTGGTCAGATCAAACACAGGCTCTGTGTATGAGCCAGGGTAACTCCAGTGAAAGGCAGTTTATTAATGCCTTGCTCCCTCTGGAACTCCAATATCATGTGGAGTTCACAGTACACCCAACTTTCACTGTTAAAACACCACTTCCATGATGAAACTCAGCATGTAATTTTCAAAGCAGACCTGGGCTCAGCCTGGTTTTCAGCAAATACTGGTTTATTTTGTGTGAGAGGTTGAGCTGAGTGCAGCTGGAGCCTCACAGCCCCCCAGGCAGGCAGGAGGCAGTGGAGACCCACCGGCTTTGCAATGCCCAGAGAGGTTCCCTCTGGCATTTCTTGCATCTCATTTGAACCACCCCAGTTCCCTCTCTCCCTCTGCTCCTGGTAAGGAGGTAGATATTTATCTCAAGTTCAGAGGCATAATGCCAGTGATATTTCCGTGGGACATGAGAACAGTACAGCCCTGTGCTAATGAAATCCCCTGACCAAGCAGTAGCTGTTAATTTCCCTTTGTGTTCAAAGAAACCAGCCTGCAGTCCTTAGCTACTCCTTTATCACACCAGTGTTTGAGAGAAGCTTCTCTCAAGCTGCAGGTTCTGCCTGCATTCCAACGCATTTGGATGACATAAGCCTGTTTACTTTGCAAGTGGATTACCCTAAAACAGAAAAATAAGGCTGATTTATTATGTCCTGATATGAGGCTATTTAAAAATAATTCTTTTCCTTTTAAATATGCTTCTCCTTAAGCAGAAATAAATTCCACGTACAGAGACATTCTCACACAAATTCAATACTACAAAGAATGTAAGAAAATTCTGTAATTTTAAAAAATACTCATTTTCAAGGGACTCTAAAAAAGGGTAGTCAGGACTCCCCTGCAGCTGCAAAGATCAATGAGAAATTAAACAGTCTGCAGACTCATATCAATGACTAATTTCATATCAATGACCAGTTCCTGCCATCAAAATCTCAGCTCTGGGGCAGGGATGAGGGTCATTGAAGTAGTCAAATCAAAACAAAAGCACTAAACTTGCTCTTTTTTTGCAGGAATACACCATGTGAACACAGAAAATGCAAACCTCAGAAGAGCTTCCCTTGAGAGTAGCTTGCTTTGGTATTCTGAAACCTTTACAGCACATTGTGCTTGAGGCCCAAGGGAAAAAAGAAAAAAAAAGCATTAGAAGTTTATTTAAAGCAAATTGCATCAAAATTTTTACGAAGTTCCATCTCCAACCTTACTAACCTAGGATCTGCATTGTGGCACATTATGGGTCATATGGACATTAAAATATATCTTTATATTAATTTCCTCATTAACCTTCTTTTTAAGACATTGAAGGCCAAGAGTAGAATTTAGATTATCTGAATCAGTCACCAGTACTTATCAGACAAGACCTGAGCACAGCTGAAGGCATCCAAGAAGTTGGTCAGTGTCCACCTGTGAGATGCCACGCTGGGACCTGCCTGCACCTCCTGAACTGGCCACGTAGTGCAGGAACTTTGGTGGTATTTGTGCTGGAGAGATCCCTACAGACAAATCCCAACAGTTTTGGTTTTTTTTTTTCTTTCCTCCTATAACTGAATAATTTACATGCAAATATTAGGCCTGAAGGTAACTGGCAGAAGCACAGATGGAAAAAAAAAATAAATAAAAGAACCAACAATGAATATTTAGTTTCGTGACTGAATAACAAGATCCAAGTTTGGAACCATTCCTGTATAGCAACACTGAGTGAGAAAAAGAGGGCAAGCTGTAATTTCCAGTCCTCACCTAACATCACAGGACAAGGCACAATCAAGTTCTTCTAGATGGATTAAAGAAATCATATAGCTCAGTGTTCCACAGAATTATTGAGTACTTTATCCTACTGTAAAATATTCCAACTCTCTTTCCCTGATTTATACCCTGGCAATGTTGAGATGATAGTCCTTAAACAGAAGTAGAAAAATAATTCATTTCCCACTCTGAGAGGCAATCAGTAAACTGCTGGGGAATCCATGCAGCTTTTAGCAACAGCCTTTTTTGCGTGCCTTAAAGAAACGTCTCCATCAAATTCTGGTTTGGCAGAAACCAGGCAAACAGGGTCTGGATTTAAATGTCATTCCAGGACTATCCTAACAGAAGACAATTTAGGTACTCAAATCCTGACAGATAAGCCAGACAAACTGTGTCTGCTTCAAGCCTGTCCTAAGCCTGTGCAGGTGATTTTTCAAATGCAAATCGTTTTTCCAAATTTGCACACCAAAATCTTTTCTGCCATTGCTGCTTCCAATCACTGTCCTAATGAACATCAATATGCCATCAAGATTGAAGGCCTTTAAGGCTGGAAACCGGGTAGGTGGCAACCAGCCTGACTAGTCCTTCTGTGGAAAGGTGTCCTGCTGGTTTCAGCAGCTGAGGCCATCGGGAACAACTGTCATGCACACATGCAGATCCACAGGCACACGGCCAACAGGTCCAACCTACCTCGAATGGCTGGATGCATTGTGTAAGGGAGATTTATCTGTCCAGGGGCAGCATCTGCTCCCAAACACAACTGGAGTTTTGCATCAGATAGGTCACAAGCCTCCCAGCTTTTGTTAAGAATCATGAGGAAATGAAGGTATCAGAGAGAGGCTGGCCCTGGAGTTACTCATGGGAAGAGAAAGGTGTGGAGGAACCTGAAGAGCAGGAGAAACCAAACCATGGAAATGTGTCCCTTGCCCTACAAACTCATAGGTATCTCAAAGTGCTATTAATGGAATGTCAGCGGTCAGATGGCTGTGAGAATTTCAGCAGCCAGGGGAAGACATTTAATAAGGCTCCCATGCAGCCATTGACAGGGAATATGACTGCTCACAAAAGCACAGCAAAACCCCTGGCACACATAGGACTAAGTCTCTTGTTTAACTGATCCACAAGGCACACACTGAGCCTGCTGGATGCCAATGAAACAACAAACAACAACTCACACCAAGTCTGGAAACTCACAGAAGCTCCATCCCTGTATTTCAGGGGAATGCACTCACTGCCTGTGCCCCGTGGACATTTCCACAACATAGCAGAGCTCCCACACAGCAGCAGCAATTTGTCTGGGCTGCCTGAACACCTGGGAACCCAACCAGTGCTGTAACTCCAGCCAAGGCATCACATTTCCAGAAAGCCTGGACAAATGGCCAAAGTGCAGCAAGGCAGCAAATGACACAAAAGCAAAGGAGTTGGCAGATACACCAACTAGAGAAGCAGAGTGCTCAGCCAGCTAAGGAGCTAATGTGTATACTCATCCCTTCCTGACATTGTCAACACAGGAACAAGTGACATTTCTTCAGAGTTAGCAGCAAACATCTGCTGAGCCAGACTAATGATTTTTTTTTTTTTTTAATTGCCAAGGAAAACAACTTTAAAAAAACCAAAACCAAACTTAAGGCTGCTCTAAATTTATAACATTTGTTTAGCTTTTTGATAAGCATGCCAGCTTGCTTATAGGGATGAAGTGATAACATTTTCAGGCAAGATGACAAGCCCTTCACAGAAGGCTGAGATATAAGCTCCCAAAATCCACTACAGGACTTTTTCCTAGATATCTCATTTAATACATGTGAAAGTCATACTACAAATGAGCAGAACAGCTAATTTCTCTCTTGCTTTTTCAACTCACAAACACACTGTGAAGCCTTAGGGGGTATTAGAGAGCAGCAGGTATTATTAGAGTCCAATATCACAAGTTTGGAGCATGAGTATCCACAGCAAGACCTAATTATAGTAAAAACCCCCCACATATTACAAAAAATGTAAGATAAAGTGGTGCAGTAGTAAAATGAAAGTTATGATGCCAGCATTACAGTCCTGAAAAGAATATTTTTTTGCTAAAGAAAAATAACAATACCCTAAATAAGGCAGCTGTTCAGAGCAAGAGCTTTGGCACTCAAAAATACAAGACCTATAGAAAGAGCCCTCTCTAGCAACAGTGGGAAGGGGAGTGGAAAGCTACACTAAAAATTTCATTTGCATGACACACCTATCTGCATTTCTTCTAGCGATTCTTGGAAAGACAGCATAAATGCAGATAAAGGGAGAAGTGTGTGTGGAAAGCAGGGTGTGGAAGGGGAAGCAGAAGGAAGTGTTAGACTTTCAAGTAAGACACAGGAAAAGGGTTTTTTGTCAAGATGAGGTAATTTTCAAGTGCTTCATTCCCCTTTCCCCTCTCTTCACCTTCCCCCCACCTCCAGGTATTTAGGTGAAAGAGATACAGCTCTAAGCAATTTAACACACCTGAATCATAAATCTCTGCATGGTGATATTGTCCTCAAGGCCAAAAAATGACCCCAGTGAGGATTCAGGCACTGGTACTTACAGATATAAATCAGCCATGGTTTGGTGGGGTAAGTCAAGGCACTGATCCACAGACTGCTAGAAAAGTAAGTTACAGCTATTGCCAAAGGAATCAAAAAAATATTTCCTCTCCACTTGCACATGTATTTTCAGTGCCCTGTTTTTCAGAGCATATGACTGGTGTGTTTGCAAGTGAAAAAGTCCTTCCTGGTTACAGGAGTCAAGGGAAGACAAATTTTCACACATCTTTTGACTGAAGCCTGAGTGCTTTTGCTTTATTTATCAAATAGGATGCTCAGTAATGTTAGTCTTGGACTCTGTGATGCTGCTAGACTTGGCAGAAGGGCTGTTTGGAGAAAAAGATAGTTGGAGTTTTCAAAAATGATATAGATGGTAATTTTCTAAGCTGATTTATGCTGTCTTCACTCTGTGAAGAACATCTTCCTCCAGTAAACCCTATGTAGACCTTCTGCCTCAGGATCATGGATCATACACAGAAAAAAAGCTGGATGTTGCCACCTCTTCCCCAAGAAAGAGGAGGATGAGAATGCAGAGGACTTTTAATTCAGGAACTTTTCTTGGCATTTCTGAATTGCCTTTCTCTCAGACAATGGGAAATAAGGCTGCATTGAAAAATGGTTTGATGAAGCACATATCTGAGCTTTTTATAATACAAGTTCAGGCTGATTTTGACAGAGATATTAGGAAATTAGATCCTAACAAATACAGAGCTGCCCTAAGGTAAAAGAAAGCAAAAGTAGATGAGAGGGTGCAGTTCCTGAGTTGTGAATATCACTTCTGGCCATGTTTGCCATTCCTGAGTACTTTGTTCCTTTTGCCAAAATTCATCTGACGATAAGATATTTGAATTTTACTTTTTTTTATGAGTGCCAAATAGATAGATTGAACACATCATTATACAAATCAGTCAGATGGAAAATACCACAGCGCAGCATTAAAATCTGCTAAAAATTAATCAGGAATCCAAGTTTGCCCACAATCTGCTCTTGTGAGTAAAGTTCCCAGCTGAATGCGTAGGAAAAGGAGAGCACTTGATCCCATGAGGTGATAGAGAAGGAATCATGAGATGGAAAAGTTGCCTTACTTCTACAAGTACTAATTGTATCAGTGAAATTATCGCTCTGCAAGCTCCCAACAGACATCAAGCAACTTCTGCCAGCACACACTAGTCCTTGTCTTACGTATTCTTGCTATTCCTGGCTTAAGCCAGTTTTGTTTGTTTGTTTATTTGTTTTTCTGGAGAAACACTAGTCTTAAGGATTATTTCAGATAAAGGCTGATAGTACATTTGACAAACTTTCACAAAAATATCTGGCACCTGACTACCCGCTGGTGTTACACCACACAGGGCGTGTTTTGCTGCACTGTGCAATCATTTTGTGTTGGGACAGATGCCAGCTGGGGACCTGGATGAGGCCAGGAAACATTGTCTGAGCTTGGAAGGGAGGCTCTGCTGCCATGAGGCTGGACAGGAGAGGCGTGGGGGACAGCACTGCCACTGACAAGGAGCAAACTCAGCTCAGCGACAGTGATCCATGGGTGAGCAGTTCCAGCCTCAGTCATAAAAGGCACTTCACAAAAATATAATGTTGGATTTTGTGAAATAAGGGCAGAAGGGTTCCTGCAATAATATGAAGAAATCCCACTAATTCCTTACACTATACTGAACAGACACAGCCTGCATATGAAAGATTACTGGATTTGTTAAAAATATCAGAAGAAACATGATGCTAGCTCCAAGAAGAAACTAATCTTCCCTACATATGCATATATTTAAAGGCTCCCTTTACCCATATAATTTTTTACATGGGAAAATACTATCACAAGAACAGAGAAGCAGATTTTTCCATTTGTATTCTCTGCTCTGCTTATCTTTCATTCTTTTTATATATTTACCTATTAAGTCTTACTCTTTGGCTTTCTTCTCTTTCACTCCAGTCACTCTAAAGATAGGGAAGTTATGTACAGGTGTATCTTTAAATCAAGAAAAAAGCATCTGATTATCTTTTGAACAGATTTACTGATACTTACTCCCATACTCCCTCCCTCTGGGCAAATGTAATTCTGCAATACCTTGGGCAATGTCATTTTATGTAAAACTTCCCAATGCTCTTCAAGTCATGTCATCATGTAATTATACTTTTTTCCTGTTGAGAAATGAGAGATGAAAAAGAGGAGCTTATCCCAGGAGATTTAAATAGGGGTAATGGAAATAGCTCTGCATAGTCAAGTAGCTGCAGAATGCATTTTCCCATCCTGCACAAGTTTGAGACATTAGAATTATTTTTTCATTCTCTACCAGGAACTGAAGATGTCTGGGCTCCAAGATTTCCCAAACAGCTAACGAGTAGCAGCTGCATCTGACAATGCTTTACATCCCTCAGGATGTAAGGAACCATTTCAAGTCCTTGCTCTCAGCCATACCCCGAGCACACAAAAGCCTTCCCAAGTGCAATTCCCTGTTTCCAAGTGCTATTTCCCTACAGAGAAAATTTCATTTTAACCAAACATTTGACATTCAAAGACACTTTTCCCACCCACTAAAATCCCAAATAAATGTAGTATTTTTCCAAATCATGTTCAGAAATCCAGTGAAGAAGCCACAAATAACAAACAAAATGCAATGTGAGTAATCTCAGAAAAGGTTTTCCTTTGGAAAGACCACGTCCCATATATCTCAAAAAAATTGACAGTTATCTGCATGAAATGTGGCACAGTATTCCTAAGTATGTCTGTGAAAAATCAGCATTTGGGTTATAGTTTTGACCAAAATCTATAATGGGTAATGGCCGTAAATTTGGAATGCTGAAGAAAATATGAATCAGCAAAGCTGATGATGCTGTCACTCCATTACAGACTGAGCAAATGTCATAACTGACTGCAGAGCAGAAACCTCATTTCAGAAAACTGTAAATGATGGGTATTTCACAACGGAGAGTTAAGAAAAGGAAAAGAGAAAAAAAAAAAAAAAAAAAAAAGAAAGAGAAAAAAAGAAAAGGGAAAGAAAAAAGGAAAAAGAACGAAAAGAAGAAAGAAATAGAAGAAATATAAGAAAGAGAAGAAAAGAAGAAAATGAAGAAGGAGAAGAAAGAGAAGAAGAAATAACAGCTGTTATTCTTGGCTTAATCCCAGATACTGTAGAAAAAAAAGCAGGCAAGTCCCTACACCGTTTATGGAAGGTTCCACCATAAACCTTTAAGTCTAGAGAACATCTGAAGAGCCCAAAGCCCAGAAAATGTGGAAAATCAGATATTCAGCATCTGCTGAAACTCAGCATTCTCCTGGAGAACCTGGCTGCTCATGGCTTGGAGAGGCATCCTGCTTGCTATGTAAAATCCTGGCTGGATGGCCATAGCCAGAGTGTGGTGGTGAATGGGGCTACATCCAGCTGGTAGCTGGTAACAAGTGAGGCTCCCCAGAGCTCAGTACTGGCATCAGTCCTGTTTAACATATTTATCAATCATCTGGATGAAGTGATCAAGTGTACCTTCAGCCAGTTTTCAGATGACACCAAGCTGGGAGAGAGTGTTGAACTGATGGAGGGCAGAAAGGCTCTACGAAGGGAGAGCTTGATCAGCTGGATTGATGGACCAAGGCAAAGGCTATGAGATTCAATAAGGCCAGCTGTCCTGAGTTTGGGTCACAACAACCCCATGCAGAACTACAGGCTGGAGGAAGAGTGGCTGGAAAACTGCCCAGCAGAAAAGGACCTGGGGATCCTCACTGGTTGGCGGCAGCTGAACGTGAGCCAGTGTGTGCCCAGGTGGCCAAGAAGGCCAATGGCATCCTGGCCTGTATCAGCAATGGTGTGGCCAGCAGGAGCAGGGCAGTGACTGTGCCCTTGTGCTCAGCACTGGTGAGGCCACAGCTTGAATTCTGTCACCAGTTTTGAGCCCCTCATGACAAGAAAGACACTGAGGTGCTGCAGCATGTCCAGAGAAGGGTAATGGTGCTGGGGAAATGTCTGGAGCACAAGTCTGATGAGGAGCAGCTGAGGGGGCTGCAGGTGCTTAGTCTGGAGAAGAGGAGGCTCAGGGGTGACCTTATTGCTTTCTATAACTACCTGAAAGGCATTTTAGGAAGAGGAGGATAGATCTTTTCTCTCCCATGTAATAAGTGACAGGACAAGAGCAAAAGGCCTTAAGCTATGCCAGAGGAGGTTTAGATTGGATATTGGGAAAAAAACTTCTTCCCTGAAAGAGTCATCAAACATTGGAACAGGCTGTCTAGGGAAGTGGTTGAGTCACCGCCCCTGGAGGCATTTAAACGACATGCCATGTAGATGTGGCACTTAGGGACATGGTTTGGTCATGGATTTGGCAGTATGGGTTAACTGTTGGAATTTTCCAACCTAAATAATTTGATGATTTTGTGATTTATCAGCATTTTCATACGCAGAAACTGAAGCAGAGAGTGATCTCATTACTTATGGTCAACCTGGAAAGACTGATCTACTTACGGTCAAACTAGAAATCCAAACCAAAAGCAAAATATCGCTTACCTGCATTTTAGCACTCCACCAGAGAAATTAAAGACAACAAAAAACTATTTATACTTTGCATTGTGATCTATATCTTTCAAAAGACAAAATATTTTAACTTTTATTTTTATGACAGTATTGACAGTATCATCATATTCCTAGATAGTACAGGATATATTGTATCACAACCCCCAATATCATCCTTACAGCGTCTACTTTTACTGCTTGTGAATTCCAACATCTCTTATTCTGACCACATGCTATTAAAAGATTGAATTAATCATTCCATCTTGCTCATAGCACAGATGGAGAGATACAGTTGGGCAACCAATACATTGGGAAAGTCGATTCTTTAAATATTCCCTTACTATAGTATATTATATTCTGGGAATGTGAGGGGTGTGTGTATGTGAAGGAAAAAAAAAAAATTGGAAAGTTCATTAAGAGTCATTTAAACTGCATCTCCTCTCTTCCCAGAGACAGATAATGTAATTTCCATATCCCAATCAAGCTTAAGAGCATCCACCTGAAGGTCACATTCAGATCTGCCTCTTCCAGCCAACAAAAATGCTCTGCTGTCACTCAAACACTCAAATAGTCCCCTCTGCTTCCCACAGCTTCAGGGTGACAGTATTTCCATCAAATAAGTAAGCAGAAGTCACGAGTTGGTATACAAAATTTAAAAGGTAATTGAAAGTTTCTGGAGTAGTTCACTTCAAAACACTGCAATCACTTGTGATCTGAAGTGCTTGTTATCATATACAAAGCTCTAGTAATTAGAATCAGGAAGAGAGGTACAAGGTGATTAGAGAATATTGGGAAAAATCTAGTTAACAGGAAACATAGCACATAAACCAATCAGTACTAAAAATTTCCCTGAGATGCCTGCAATTTATGAAAACACAAAATGTTGAAAAGCACATTTCCATATTATTAAAATTTTTTGAAGCAACTAACGATCAGAAGCCATTACAGCATTGACATTAATGTGAGATTAACCTCAGATGCCACTGACTTAATAAAAACATGCAAAACAGTCTGAACATGCCTTCGTCTCCCTCTCTGCCCTGCTTCCACACCCTTCAAACCCACTACTGGCCAGCACATTTATTTCTTCGTCTGGCCAGCACCTGGTGAAGAGTCAGGGCAGTGGCAAAAGCTGGCTGGGGATTGTCACTGCTAGATTGTCACTGTGTGTCTCTCGGTGTCTGGCCCAAAGCAGTGTCCCCAAGCAAGGCCAGGTTCATGTGGCCGGTGTGGAAGCAGAGAGAGCCAGTGAGCTGGAGACCCACAGCTGGACAGCCCCAGAGGTGCTGCCCTTGCAGAGCAGTGCCCGAGCTTGATGTCCCCGCTGCACCAGGCTGCCCAACCTCTGCTGACACATGCCACCTTCCCAGGGACATCACCCAACCTCCAGCAGCAAAAAATCCTGGATGGAACAGAACTTTGTGGGGTTTTTTTAGTTTATATTTTTTTAAAGATAGTTTTACTGAAGCCGCCCGAGCCTCTGGATGGAGCTCAGTTTCATACTCAAAACCACTTAAAAATCAGTTCTAACTTGGAATGAGAAAGTACAAGGAGCATGCACATATTTTGTCTTCAAGACAGCTACAACATTTGTGTTCCAAATATGAAATTTTATTCATTTTTCTCTTCTTTGATAACACAAGCAGGTCAAATGGATTATGAATGTGCAAGTACAGAAAGGTCTAGACTGTAGTACATATAAAATTTCCTAATTCTCTCATAAAAGTCCTTTTTCTGGGAAAAAACTGATTTCTCTTCAAAGTCCTCTCTCTCAACACATGCTGGAGTGACCTCACACTCATGGCTTTTCTTTCAATTTTCATCTTTCTTGTTCCTCATAAAATATGTACTGAAGTTTTCACAGGAAAGCAACTACTTTGCAATAAAGACAGCCACTTGTTCTGAAAGATTATTTCTTAAATTAGATGTTTTTATTTTTCAGTAAAAAATTTAATTTTGAATGAAATTTTATAGCCCATTAATCTAGTGCAGATTCATGAGACTTAGGGAGTTAGTTAACTTAGAAGAACAGCTACTGTGCATGCTCTATAATTGCTCTTCATTGAAATTGTCAAAGATTTTTAATATGCATTTACCACACAGATTAAAAGCTGTTAAAGTATGTCTCCATTTAAGAGGCCATCATTCCACAGTGTCATTATCTGCTATTAATATTTCAATTATAGAGCATCACATGCTCCTCTGAAGAAATGCGCAACTACTCACAAAACCAGTCCCATTATTGATAATGCTCCAGGAGTATGACACAAATATCCTATTTTTGTCCCTACATTTAATTACCTTCCATAAATATCTTGCCAAAATTTTAAGGGATTATCTCCTTTCATATAGAAATATGTATTTTTCTTGACAAACACCTTCCAACTACTCTGCTTCTTAGAAGGGAGCTGACAGCTACATGAATTATACTGGCCCTTCTGCACAGCCACTTTACAAACCCTCTCTTCAACCAGGTGTTCAAACAGACTGGTACATCATAGTGCATCCTTTCAGTCCTTCTCAGGACATCACCCAGAACTACCAGCACTTTTCAGGCACCACTGGTAGCATAAACAGGCTTCACGCCTGCTTTTTTTTCCACCTGATCGGAGGATTTAGCTGAAATGTTATGGCTCTGCAACAGCCAATTTGGTGTGAAATATTTTTCAAGGCATCATTCCTTTCTCTTTTTTGAGAATAAAAAAAACCACCAAATGCTTTCTTTACTCTAACAGATCTTATAGTCCTATTTTCATCATGCCAAGCTGATAATCAATTTCCAGTAAAGCTGATACCCAGAGCTACCTCTCAAAGGATGGACCTTGTCCAGCCAAGTAACAGTGACAGGACCAAATAAAATGGCCTGACATTTTGCCAGGAGAGGTTTAGATTACATCTTAGGAACAGTTTCTTCACTAAAATGGTGAAGGCATCAGAATAGAATTGAACTAATAGCTGGCCTTATTGAATCTCATAGCTTTTGCCTTGGTCCATCAATCCAGAAAAATTTTCAAAAAACATGGGGATGTGGCACTTAAGAGACATGGTTTGCTGCTGAACATGGTGGTGCTGGGTTTATGTTTGGACTTGAAGATCTTGTAGGTCTCTTCCAACCTAAATGATCCTATGACTCTAAGCCAATAGACAGTACTTTTGTTCCACCTCACACTAAACAGCAAAGTTATGTTTTGTGCTTATGTGTTTTGTTTTTATGTGTTTAAATTCTCTTCAGTGATAAATAATTAAAATAATTTGAATGAAGCTTTCTTTTTAAGAAGAATAAAGGAACTTAGCAATCATATCAAGGGGAGGAAAAAAAAAAAAAAAGAGCTTGAGGAATAAAAGCCCAAGAGCTTGCACTGGTTTGATTGGCAGCTGTCTGCTGTTTCCAATACTTTTCTCTTTAGGCCTTTTTCCACAAATATACAAAGCATTTGAAACGCATGCACTACACTGTGCACTGACTTCTAGGTGATTTGAAGGATATGACCCTAAAATGCAATTTCTGTTCCAGACTCCATCCTCTCAATCTATCAGCCCCTGGTAACACACAGTGTAAACAGCCAGCCCACTCACACTCGGTTCTCTGGTGGGGCTTTGCCACCACTTAGCACTTCTCCCAGAAAAAAATCCTGGTGATGCAGAAAGTAAAAGGTGAACAGTTCCTTGCTGGAAAAGTGAGCCCCTGCAAACTCTGCAAGCTGCACCAGCAGCTACTGCAGTCCTTACATCAGCATTTCTTTTGTTATTGCACCTGAAGCTTTGCAACTGTCCATACAGAAAATCCAGCAGTGCTGAGGGTCACACCAACTTCATTTCAGCCACAGTACTACCTCATTCCCAAGGCATGCTAAGATACCTGGCCAACATGTGTGTGTCCTCATGCAGTGTGTGACCAGTCCTGCTGTCCCAGCAAAAGCCCAAACTCTGCTTCAGGCAGTTACCAGCATTCCCTGTTTGGCTTGGGGAAACAGAAAATAATTATCTTACTGAATAAGCTGTTCTGCAAGTGCTGCCCTGCTAATATTTGTGGTAACTTTACAGGGGAGTGCTTTGCCCACCATGGAGTACACCAGCACGGCCAGCCCCATGCAGGTTTATCCAGGAGAGAGGCATTCAAGTTAAAAACCAGTAGCTGCAGACAACCCTGAGGCACATGGGAGCACTGTCAGAACAAAGAGGGACATCCAGAACAACTCACCAGGATGCCACCACCTACACTTCTGCCACAACAGTGGCATTTCTCTGGGGAGCACAGGCACTTTGCCAGCCCTTTTTGTAGTTGCAAGTGTCAGGGCCTGGGCAGGAAGGAGAGGTCTCAGCATCTCCCCCTCCAAGCTGCCACATGCCAAGCCAGAGGAGCACGCTGCAAAGCCATTCCAACACAAACCCTGATGCCTTTGCAAGGAATACATCATGCCTGCAGAGAGGCTGCTGGCAGAACAGCCAGACAACTGAGCCACCCAGCCTCGGTCCCTGTCCCCACAGCTCGCAGCAAAACCACATGCTAGCTGTCAGCCAGACCAAACTTGCAAAGATAACTTAGTTCTTTACAGCAAAGGGTGGAAGCTTGGAAGAATCTGGGCTGAAACCACTGGACTTCATTGCTAAATTGCAATAATTTTCTGTATACATATGTGGGTAGGTATATGATTTTTCTTCTTTAGGGAAGAAAACAAATACTTGATAACTGGATTAGAAGATGGGGAAAACATCATGGTTTTCACTTGTGCCTCACTATAGTACTTTCTGACTAGTATTAATGAGTAAATATTGAGAAAAAATAAATCACTCTGAAAATTGATGTGGAAGAGATGGATAGAAGATACAGTTAATAGCAAAAAATTGCAACAAAGGTCATTATATTAGAGCATGAACTAGTAGGTCCATATACCACTGTAGGACAAGGCCATGCTCAAGCTGAAGTCCAGGCCTCAACATTACCCACCTATTTTGTTGTTTTACATCCTCTTTCTTGTATGTGTAAATATCCCTTTCCTCTCTGGGAGCTCTGGAGGACTACACATAATATCTTTAACAGATTGACTTCAAAAAGTAAACCCTGAGGACCACAGGAAGAATACATGACTACAACCTAGTGCAAAGAACTCTGCTAGCACCTACTAGCCACTACCAATGGCAGCATTTGCAGCACTTGACACTTGCTTCTGACTCGAATTAGTTGCTCTTCAAATATCTGTATCATATATAATTAGGAAGTACAGCATCATTGAGAGAACATGGATTTTGCATTTCTTGACCTTTTTCCTACTAATTTTCAGCAGACTATTTAATGTTAAAATTCTACACCGTGCAAGGCAGAGATTCCAGTTAGGAACACACAAGTAAGACTGGCATATATGGGTAGTGGTATTAATTAGAATGAAAAAGCTCCAGCCAGCAGACTGGGTGATATCTGTACTCACCAGGATGACTTTATTCATTAACAAGTTGTTATTTTGGAAAAATATGTCCAAGAAGTCCTTGTACTTCAGCAAAAATGTCCCATTTCCAGTTACCAAGGTTATACCAATTGCCAGAAAGACAACAGTTACCGCTCTGCAGGCACTCTGTTCACTGGGATACACTCAGTAAAAAAATTACAAGGTCATCACTGTGTCAGTCCTGGTTTGCAGAAAGTATAATGCCAGTAATTTTTTGTTTACAAAGTCCTTTCATTCTGTGTAATTCTCAGACTGTTGCAGACTTTATAAGCCATTTGCAGTGGTACCACTGAACCTTTTTTTAAAGAATGAGGTCTGACTACAACTCCTCTGTAATTTCCTTAGTCGGGACTGGTTGACATGCTTGTTAAAAAATACTGTTATACAGAACTATCTGTTTCAGTTTTAAAAATAACCTTTCTAGAATGGAGTACGCCTTGTGGGTTGGCTTTGTAAGGAACACGGCCCAGGGGCCCTAATCAGCAGTTTCAGTACAAATGGCCAACATGGAGCATCACCTGCCTCCTGCTGCAGCACATCACACCTGGGCAGCCAGAGCCAGCAATCAAACCCTTGCCCACAGCATAGCAGATTAAAAGTTTCATCCTAACTTCATTGAACACTCATAAGGTTCATTAACTTCAGTCCCTGGTTTGTACACCAGAGAAACACCAGCGTGAGATGTGAGGTCAGGAAGTGGCAGAGCTTTGCTTTGATTTAGCGTGACTTCCTTTCCTCACGTCAGTGAAGTTCACATCAGTTCACATCTGCACTCAGGTGTTTACTTGTACCAGCCATGTTACCAGTGTTACCAATGTGTCAACAAAAAAAACAACAACAACAACAAAATGTTTTAACTGTTCCCCCAAAATCCTCCTTCAGAAACAAGTTCAGTGTACTTTTTGGTCCAATTTTCCTTTTTTTCTTTACCTCTCCAGGATAATTTAAAATATTGAGCAAAGTTAGCAATCATGGGTAGGCATTCCCTCAGAAAGTAAAATGTCCATGCCCCAGAAAGCATACTCTGGAAAAAAGCAGGCACACAACAAAAAGCAGAAGTGTATCAGAGCCAAGCACTCTAACTCAGCTTTACACAACTCAGAGAATATTCTGGGTAGGATGGGGGATGTCATTTTCTTGCCCAATGCATGTTCTGTGAAGTATCAAAGCTCTCCTAGCAGAGCACAAATCCAAGGAAATGAAAACAAATGCCATTAGTTAATTACAAAACTATTTCGCTTTATTTTTTCTTAAAAGCAATCCTGATGTGAAGCAAAACTTCCCTGTTTCTTTGGCTATCTGCTTTGGGAACTGCAGCTCTCAAATATTTTCTTTCCTTGCTGGCAATATGCCCATTTGAATCTCGCTATATTCCACCACATCTGCAGCTTTAATGCAGTTATTCATACAGTATGATAAAGCCACAAACCCCAAATCACTGTCTCTAATGACATCTGTAATTTGGAAACCTTGATGATGGAATGCTTGAAACTGGCAGGCGACACTTTCTGCAAACACTGAGAGGACTGCATGTATATAACATTTTTACTCTTAACTGCATGAATCTTGATCCCTGCCCTGTCTGTAAAGCAAGGCACATAATCTTAGTGACACGGATATCAAAGTATTTCCTAAGAATCCATTTGTTCAATGCATTAAAGGTTTTACCACAATTGAGTTGAATCAAGACTCATATATCAGTTCCCATGGAACTTCAACACTACCTCAGTACTGTGCAAGGGAGTTCCAAGTAAAGCATTTGTGGTGGGACAGCATGGTCCCAGAAAACTGACATGGTCTTGATGGTCTAAGAAAACTGACTTAGTATTTAGATACTACAAAAGTATCTCTAAAAATACCATCTTGGGGTATACTTAGGTGACTACTTCCACCTGCCTTCTGACAAGACTTCTGGGTCCTGCACAGGTAGTCTCATGGTGGAGTCCACACAAAGTCCTGCGTGACTCAAGACCTTAATCCACCCAATTGCCCTGTCAGTAAAGCTCTTACATTCCTCAGCTGAGTTTCTACAACCTCCAGTGCCCCCAGCTGAAGTGTGGCTGAGTGGTATTTGGTTAAACAACATTTTTTATGATGTAAAAGAACAATTACATTTTCTAGCTCATTTTCTTGAGTTGCAGCATCTCATCATAAGCACCAGAGATGCTAAAGCTAACAGTTTGCTTTATCACCTAAAAAAGAAGATCTTGGGCCAATTAACCCCAAAACTGCAGAGATTAAGAGACTCTTAATCAGAAGAAAAGAGAAACCAGAAATTTGAATTTGCACAACCAGCCATTGCTTGGCAGAGTGCTGACTTGAATTTGCACAACCAGCCATTGCTTGGCAGAGTGCTGACTTGGAGACAAAGACCATATATCCCTTGCAAAGATACCATCTGCCCATCGTTAGACTGAAATGCACAGACGGAATCCATCACTTGGCTCTGAAATCCATCACTGCTTCAGCTGCATGAGCAAAAAGCAAACACCCAACCTTCCATCTATAAGTGTTCCATTTGCCTCCTTTCCTTTGTTTTACATTAACAAAGCAGCCCAAGTTCCTCTTTACTGAGGAAGGACGATCCACGCAATAGAATGCTCATTTACATCTGCTGAAACTTGATTTTATGTTTGTTATGACTAAATCATTGAAACTGAAACATCTCACACACAGAAGGATGACTTAAGTAAAAGAGGCTTGTTCCTTCACTTTTACCCTCTCTGAAATACCATGGGTCTGGTTCCATATTGCTATGATGCAGGTAAGGGCACAAAATGAGGTGCTTACATTTAAGCCTTTTACACAGAATTACTAAAAAATGTAAATATTTACACTTTACATTCTCCCATATTTGGGTAAAATGTGGTTACAATTGCCTCTTTCAACAACAGAATAATTAGGCCTTCCAGCTTATGAATTGTGGGGGAGAATATTTCTCTTACTTCTGAAGCTCACCTACATTTGGGATCTGAAGTGTTTCAATAGCTTTTTCAGACAGAATAATTCTATGGATATTAACCTAAGAAGCACAGTAGAAGACAAAATTGACATATGTAAAATAAAAAGTTGTGGTTTGCATTTCATACACAGTCCCCTCCAAAATATCATTATTTAAAAGATATTAAAAGAGACACACTCGTGATGCTGGCATTTTTAGAGGTTCAGAAGGCAGAGCATGCAAAATTAATTGCTTCTGGAGATAAGATCCCTAAATCTGTATTTAGACACATAAGCCAAGGAGTTAGTGCATAGACTCTGCAGACTCCTTTTAAGGCCACATTTTGTATCATTTTAATCTTAGCCTAAATATAAATATAAAATGAACAAATCATTTTTAGTCCTGGTGTTTGCAAACTTATCACCCAGTAGTGTTACCTTCTGCACAATCTTCTTCTAGAGGTGGCCAATCAGCCCAGGGAAGAAGCAGAATCCCAGCAAAAGCCCTGTCCCACCCCCTTCCTTCAGGCATGTGCAGACCAGAAAGCAGCCCCAGCAACACAAAAACACAGGGAAAACACTCTGGAGGAATCTGATTTTCCCTCTGCAGTGCACAGCAACTTTCCTAAACAGCCTAGAGAAAAGGCAGAAGTTCAGCCAACAGATCAACTTTGCAGACTGAGATGATTCCCTCACTGCAGGGAAGAGCTGCCTCTGGGATAAAATGTTATCATCCATCAGCTCTAGCATGCATTGCCAAAAAAGGCACAAAAAATCATATTGCAATGGTCTTAACAACTGACAAATAGTTTCACGTATTATCTCTGAATTTATCTCTCCAAAAAGAACTGTGAAATCTTTGTGAACACTGATGAAGGGGAGGTGGGGTGATGTGGACAGAGCATGTGCAAGGCAATTTGTCTGCAAGGCTACAGCAGAACTTGTTTATGTGAGCACTTTAAACCCACTTGGGCTTTGAGTCATACCTTCATATACAACACACACAAAGTTGTGCTTTTCCCACTTCCTTTCTCTGAGCAGGTACACAGGAATCTCTGAGCAGCAGTGCCAATCTTGCATTTGCAGCACCACGGGGTAAATGCCGTATTATCCTCAATCCACTGCTCATGCAGACCAGGCAGCAAATCGTGAACAGTGCAGGTGAACTTCTAGCCTGCATTCACCAAGGCTTGAAAACATGCAAGTCACATTCTCCTGTTCTTACACTTGAAATACAGGAGGCACACAGCAAACAGCACAGCAAGGAGCAGCACCAAGGTACTTGCTGCCTGCACAGGAAATAAAGTGGGACATAGAATGAGGGACTAGAACATGCTCCACTCATCCACAGGACTGCTTTTCTCACCACAGCACTCGCTCCCTTGGGCCCAGCCAGATTTACGATCAGTGGCAAGTTCTTGGACTGTGTGTGAATGTTTGTCTGTGTAGATCAACGTGTCAAAATATCATCCAGAAACAGTCCCTTTGGCCCACACTTCCACAGGCTGGAGGCCAGGTCATAGTAATAGCTTGAATCTCCCTTCTTCCCCAATATGTCATTAATGAGAACTCCTCCCTGGCCATTTGAGAGCGCAGGAGTTTTTTGAAGTTAAAAAAGTTCACATGCCAGCAGGATGTGAACACCAAAAAGCGTGTAAAACAATTGTTTTACAGAGTTCTAAAATGTCAGGCTACAAGAAGGTTAGTAATTTAGCATTTTAAAATGCTATTAGGATTTTGGACAGGAACTGATGACTCCTGATAAAATTTCTTTCAGTTTTCTTTCAGTTACTTCCTCTGGATGGACCCACTTCCTATCTGCTCCCCTAAGTAAAGTAATTGCATTTTCCACATTTGTTATTAAATTCCTTCTGTTCATATAAGTTCTGCCGTGTGCTCAATAAACTTTTATTTGGTGCCAAACCACTGAGTGCACCCCAGAGCACAAACTCACACCAAAATGTACCCATAACATAGAACTGTACATTGCTTACAAAAGCACTTTATTTTTCTCTCTCACACACATCAGAAGGTCGTGTTTGAGAAGATGAAAGTTTCCCTTGGAGCACTGCATTCATGACACGGGACAGGATGTTTCTAGCACAAGTTCTCCTGATGCTGAGTTGACATCTTCCTTGTTATGACTGCAAATTCCTATCACTGTAAACCTCACTGATAACTCAGGAGAAAAAAAGCAAACAAAAAAAGCAAAAAGAAAGGGAGAATGAAACCCTTTCAGCTGCAGTGTCTGTAAAGACACTGTGATACACAAAATGTCTCAAATTTAAAAGCAAAGCAGTAACCACTGGAGAAATAAAAAATGAGTTTTTCATTTCTAACTGCAAGTACTTGGGGACAATGAACAGACAGAATATTGTATGTAATCAAAGAAACTGCCTTTTTAAAAAACAACCTTATTCTGCATTGTTTGGGGAAACACTGTTGAACATGACATCATGCACATGCATCTATGGACAAATACAGTCATATTTTCAGTGAACTGAGCAAAACAAATGGATTAATTCTCTACAGATATATCTAAATTATGAGGGCATCACAAACATTTACAGATGCATTTTAATTGTCTTCCACCTAAGTCTGTTAAAATAAAGACAACATTTCTCATTTATTTCAAATTAAAGTATGCCTGCCCTACTGCTTCTGATAGCTGAATCTTGGTGTACCTCTAACCGTGGCATTTATTCCAGGAAAACCACTGTAAATGTTACCCCCAAAATATCTATCAAAAAGCTTTATTGTCTATACAAAATATATATTTAAATGATACAGAACACTCTTTCCTATGTCAGCATTAAACACCTAACTATTTGAATAATCAAAAAATTTCCCAGGAACAGCTTCAGGGTAGAGCACAAACCAGTATCTTTGCTACGGTATTTACCTTAAACCTCTATCTAAGGAGAGCAGCACAGAGACTGTTTCTACACTCACATGCCTATTATGCCTTTGACTCTGAATGTAGTTTCCTAGCTGTGCTGAGCTCAACTCCCCAGCATATTTCCTACACAGGCAATTTTGGTCCAATTGAGTCATGAATCCCAGTGTATATCACTGTGGGAAGAAGAATCACTGGCTCTGCCTTTTCACACCACAGCACAAGTGCTGTAGCCCCTGTGAATTGGAATAAGAACCTAGTTTAAACTCTTTTTAAACTGAAATTTATCTGGTCTCAAAGTAGTCTCTAAGAGAGAAGCTGGAGTTCTCCTGCTGCTTCCCAGCATTCTGCCCAGGCAGGGTCAGGGAGAGAAGACAGGAGAGAGGATTTGGTAAAACTAAAGTCACTGGAAATAAGAAATCATGATGCAAGGAAATCAGCACACGTGTGTAACAGGTAATAGTATTTTCAAAACCTCTGAAAAAAGTTACATCTGATCACCGTTTCAAAGCACTGCAGGTGGCAAGCACCACTTTTGTGATCTTTTGGCAGCAAGAAAAATCAATACCACTCAGTGTGGAAATGCCAGCAGAAATGCTCAAAAAATCTTAATATTTTAACAATTCCAAGTTCTGAGGGACTCTTATTTGAAAATAGTTGCTGCAACTATTTAATTTTTTTCCATTTTTTTAATGCTAAACTCCATTCCTTTGTGCCCCCAACTGCAGGGGCAGCGAAAGGGACTGCAATAACAGTAAAAATATATGAAATTGATTTTTATTGTTCTATCTAAAGGAAACTCTTTTCTACTTAATAACAACAGCATTATAAACTGCAACTGCAGAGATGTTTTGAAATTACAGTTTAAATAGTATCATTAAGACATGCTTTACTGATGTGCTCTTAAGGCAGACATAAAATGAAGCTGTATCTTTAAATGCTCTCTACAGCACCAAATGTTACTAAAAAAGCAAAACCAATTTCCATAATTTCCCTATGTCTCACAAAAATGTTTTGAATTTAGCAGAACATTAATTTGTAGGAGATAAGGCAAGACAAACCGTTTAGTATGGTCCAAAGGAAAAAAAACAAACCATAAAACTTAAGAGACCTTGAGAATCCTTTCAGCAGAGCTAAAAAGGCAGTCTAGACTAGATAACGCCACCAGAACCAGGATCACCAGATCTTCAGAAATGGAGACTACCGAAAGTGGAAGACAGTGTACAGAGACCAAAATGTAATTTTTCTAGCATAAAGTTTCCTTTCCCCAGTTGTCATGGAATATGTAAAACACACTACTTCTGTGTTCATACCCATGCACTTCCCCTCCTTCAGAAATGATGTCCTCAGGCGGCCCCTTCTTTTTAAGCTGTCATGTGAAAAGGATAAAAATCAAGAACCACATGTCACTTTTAAGTTTTCAGAAATCCTATAAAATATTACAAACAACCAATTTGTGTTTCTTTTGCTTTTAATATTCCTGCCTGCTTACAAATATGCCTATAAATCTAATTGGACACCATGACATCGGTAAAAGAAAATGCTTGAAATTAATCTAATAGACTGCTGCATTAGAAACTTAAAACAATACACCCTTTCCATAAATAATACAGAACATTATTGCCCTCCTTTAAATGAAAGCACTTCAGACATTGTTTGCCGGAAAAATTCACCTTTTCAACTTCAGCATGGTTCAGGCTTTTCTCTTTGTCTTCACATAATCCCTTATAGCAGAGGGAGGTTGGTCAGGAACACAAAACTCCCTTTAGTTATATTGTTACTCCAATAAACCTCACCTAGCCCACTAAGTTTTAATCCTGATTTGGCAACAGCTAGTTGGTGATAAAGGCAATTCTTCTTTTTGACACACACTTTGACAGCCTGTTCAAAAATTCACTTTTTTTAGCATGAAAGTACTCAAAAGCTGAAGTTTGTTCTTCTATTGCCCCTCCAAAAAGATGTCTCTGCTGTACTGAAAAGGAAAGGTTAGGCCATGGATTCAAAGTAGCTGTCAAGAAACACAAACATAAAGTTGACTTAATAGCGTTATTAGGAAATGCGTTCTGGGCCCACCCTTGGCAGTAACACCAGGGTTAACTCAAGTTGTAGCAATATTTAAAACAGCTCTTCAATTTTCCTTCTCCACCCAACTAAACAACAGAAAATCTTGTCAATAAATGAAAAACACCACACGTATTTAAGTGAGAGAAACCATCTAAACTTCCAACATTTTTCATCCTCATTTTTTTTTTAATCCAAAAGATTTGTACAGCATTTTTAAAAAATAACTTACAGGATCAAAAGGAAAATAAATGCATAGCTTTAAATCCTTAGAATACAACCTCCCCCTGTCGTGGAAGAGTTCAAAGTCATAAAGTGCTGCAGATATGACCACACATCAGACAAATAATCTAGTAACTAACTTATTTTTCTGGTTTATTTAACAATATTCCAGGCTTAGAACATTAAATAAAAAAATCTCACAGACAATGGATAAGACTAACAATGGTTTTGCTCTTTTTTTTTTTTTCTCTTTTTCTTCTCCTTTTTTTAAAAGAATGCTGAGACACATCAATTGAACCGACTACAATTTTATTTTGGATACCAAAAAATAAAAAGAAGCTGGAAGGAAGAGAGTAGTGCATTGCACTGATCTCAGTAAAACTGCTTGTAAGCATCGCTGTTTACGTTCAGCCCTAGGAGGATGAAGATGGATACTGCCAACAGGGGAAGGCCAAGTGCAGACCAAGGGTACTCTGAGCTTTGCCTAGATTGTGAGGGCACAGCTTTAAATTATGCTCATGTATGTATGCTCAATTATATAAGATAAGATCCAGCAGATTTTGTGTAGGTCCTGGAGGGAGGGCTTGCAGTGGTGGTAACAGCTGATGCAATTGATGACCATAGAAACCAAGAGCTCTTCCTGGGTGTCACAGGAGCTCAGGTATCTTGCTCCCTTCCATAATTTGATTTTGTTGCCCTCACAGATAGCCTACATACTTGTGGGATTTTAGGTCAAGCCTGTGTTTTGCACCTTGGAAAACATAACACCTCTTTAGTGGACATCGAGAATAGCAACATTCAATAGGATGCACAGTGAGTGTACAAGTGCAAATTAGTTTTCAGGAGGCTGGAAAGTGAAACCCCAGGCTTACTAACAGCCAAATACAGGCTCCACCATCTGCTGACTGCATTTTTCCCAGGCTTAAAAAATTCCATTTATGTAGTTGCAATTACTTACTTCACTGTTCCTTCAGCCTAACCTCTGTTCTTCCTCCTCACTCACCCATCCCTTCCCACCACCTACAAAGAACACAGGGGCCTCAAACTTCAAAAGCGATTAAACCAAACCATAAACAAACAGTTTGGCAATAGATTCAATTCCATTGCCATTCTCATTTCTGTATGTTCCTGCTGTCTGTGCCCTTTTTACAACCCAATGTCCATGGGTGCCACAGTGTGAAAAAACCCCAACTTTCTTCCTCCAGAAGAGTAACAGACAGATATTGCTCAACATAGTTGTAGACTTAACACAGAGGTGGGGGGGGGTGAGACACCAGTAACAGAAATAAAACCCCAAGCAAACCTTGATTGTAACTGGAAAATGCCAAGAGTCCTCCACAGCATCTCAGAAAAAAAATGTGGTGCATCCAACTTTGTGTCTAGCGTGAACTCTGATCATGTTTGACTGCAGTATTTCACAAGAGATGCGGGGTGGGGGGGGAGGTGTCTCAGGTTGGTTTCCTTTCTTTTTACTTGTTTGTCAAGTTCTCAAAAGGGCTTAAAAAACTTATGCTTGGAGACACAAAGGGAGCAGTTACAATATACAACTAATCGGAAACAGTACTCAAACATTAGACTGGAAAGGACCAAAGTCCACTCTACAAACTGAATCGAAAAGAGACAGGTGAAAAAAAGTTATTAAGTGCTAACATAACAAAAAAACAATTTTAAAGATTCACTAAATACATCAGAGAAAATGGAGGGGTCCCCTTCTTTTAAATATATTTACATAATATTAAAGCTTTTTATTTTGCTTTTCTTGCCAACAAAATATTCTAGCTACCCTGGGCAAAGACCCCATAAAATGAAGAGGTTAAGGATTTTATAACACAGACAAACCGTTAGACCCGTGGCCTGTAGACGTCTCCCTGCCCTCTCCTTCCCTCTCTCCCTTAACCAAAGTGCTGATGCCTTGACTGCTACACACCACATGGCATCAGCACAAGGTCAAGGTAACACAACACGGTCTCAACCCCACACTTGGTTCCCACTTTGCAAAAGCACAAGAGACTACAATCAGGGCTTGCTTAGACACAAAGCAAAACAAACAAGAAACCAATTTTGCCATTTAGCTGCAGTTAAATGGTAAAACCGGACTAATGTGGACACAGTAATACCAGTTTAAGTGTTTATACCATTTACACAGCACTGGAAAGGAAAATAAATTATCCTGGTATAAATGCATCCACACTACAGCCTATGCCAGCACAGTATCAGTTAAAATAATAACACATCAGTCTCCTACCAACAGAATTATACCGGCTGAACTTTTCTAGCATAGACCAGACCTAAGACATGAGGTAGTGAAAATCAGGCTCAAGATTTTTTTCATTCCATACCAACAATATATTCTAAAAATATTCACTGCTCAGATCTATGGATTTTAAAAAACATTTTAAAATCCAAAATTTAAAGCTATCATCCTGAGTCACACAGGATTTACAAATGGAGGCATAAATTTTAAAAACTTCCTCAAGGTCCTAACTCAGGAAAATAATTTTATGATAGAAAGCACATAAGCATGTGTTTGTCTCCTAATGAAACAAGTGGAAAGGAAGCACATGGATAAGTGCTTTCTGAAATCTGGGCCACAGTCAGAAACCACGGTCTTTGTAGAATTTATTTCCTCATTAATTTCAGTGCTGTTTGATCACAAGTCATTCATGTTTTAAGACAGTGGGAAAAACACAGACAATGGAAGCTAAATCAAGTTTGTTACAACAGTTCAATATTTACAGCATTCATAGCATAAAACAGAAGAATTTTTGGTAACTTAAGACAAATACCTCTTTTCTTTGTCATTAAATGTACCGCAGCAGTCCTGTTAAACAAACCCACTGTCTCGAATATTAAAGAAATTATTGTTTATGTTTACCGAGTCATTTAAATTAAAAATCTGTTCCTGTTCCAAACCCCACTCTCCTTCATCTTCGTCCTCCGGTTCTGCCTCAGACCCATTGCGACTGTTCTCATACAAAAAGATCTGCTCATCCACATGAGCTGGGGCTAACCGGTTTCTCTTTGCACTCACAACATTAGCAGAAGAACCAAAAAGGCGTTCAGGGAAGACCCTCGTGGCCAGAATACACCAGTATTTTTGAAGAACCTTTGGTAAAACTGGAAACAGTGCTAGTCTGTCAGACCACCACTTCAACGGGTCTTCATTCAAACCAAGAACCTTTTGTGACTTGAAGTTGCTCAACTCCTCAACGATTTGAGCATGCCATTCCTCCTGGTCTTCCACGCCTCCTGTCTGGCAAAAGATCTCTGCAAGCATGTTGTTGATGACACTAGTAGGAGGAGGAGTAGAGGAGATGATGATTTTTTTCATAGGGGGCTCTTCTGAAACAGTGAAGAATTTCTCCTCAGTTCTAAAGCTATTTTCTTTTACTTTCTCCAGCAGGCTTTTTGCTTCTTCCACCACTCTGTTTTCCACCTGCTGCCTCTCAAAGGCTGAAAGAAAAGGCAGTTTCTTGTAGCGGGGATCCAAGAAAGTTGCAACATTGAGAAACATGTCTATCTCAGGTGTGTGCTGGTAGGTGGTTGACAACTCTTTAGCAATCACCTCCTTTGCCATGCTGATTTCTTTCAAATCGTTCTCTTTGATGTTCAGAGTTGTATTCAGAAGCATATGGAGAAGTGGTTTCACCATGCTTATCGTCGGGTACTTGGAAGCAGACATCATCTCTGCAACCTGCTTGAAAGGCTGGAGCAGCTCCACCAGCCCTTCGATTGTATTCCACTCACTGGATTCCAGCATGAGGTGGTGGTTGTTGCTGTCCTCCACGAGAACAGCCGCAATGACAAACTGCTGCTCCTTGAGGCGCTGCAGCATAGCGAGCGTGCTTCCCCACCAGGAAACACGGTCACTTACCAGCATGCAGTGGAGAATATTCTGCTGCTTCTGCTTTTCGCTCAGCATGTACATTGCGACCGTAGACTGCTGAAAATACTCCACCAGCTTTCGGCACCTGGCAAGAAGGTTGCAGAGTTTGGGGAGCTGAAAAGCTTGTTGTATTCCTGCATTGAAAGTGTGGCCCAAACAAGGCATCTGTACGGGAATATCTAGGAGAGAGCAAGCTTTTACAATGTCTTTACTGTAATCTGTTGTAGCACCAAACACTTTTGTATTGATCCCCCACTCAATAAATGTTTCATAAAGGACTCTTGTAATGGTCTCTGCAGTGTTATCCTCTGGTACTTCAAAAGTTTTCAAACACCGCGAGTTCACAGCCAGGCAGTTGGCAGGACTGCTGCTGAGAAAGTGAACCGCCACGGTTACATACGACCTGTTCTGGTTTTCACTCCTCCACATGTCTGTGGATATGCCACACCACAGAACCTCAGTCAGCTCTTTCAGCACAATTTCTCTAATAGCACTGTACTTTTCAGGAATCGCTTTTGTACAGAAGTACTTCCGGCTCGGAAGTTCATACCTGGGGTCCGCTGTTCTCAAGAGGGCCTTGAAGGTAGGTTCATCAACGATGGAGGCTGGATACATGCCCTCACAAATTAAGCTGATGACTGCAGATGTTAGCTCCTGATGTTTTTTGTTTTCATAGTTCTGGTAGGTCTTCATAATGAGGCTATCTTGAACAACCTGCTGTGATGACTCCGGCTTGATTTTTGAAAATGCTGTGGCAAAGGCTTCCCTCATTTGCTCAGTGTTACTTTTCACAAACTCACAGAATTCATCGGGGTGGTTTTTCTCAAGGTGGTAGGAAAGGTTGGACGTGTTTCCTGAATAGGCAATCTGTGCCATGCAAATACGGCAGTAGATCTTCTTCCACTGTAATATGCATCCTTCCGCATTGGTATCAAACCCAAAGTACTTCCACACTTTACTCTTTGCTCTCGGATGAGCCACTAACTTTAGGTCAGATGGGGAACCTTCTAAACTTTTATTCTCCATTGCTTCTTGGCCACCGTCCCACCTTTTGATCCTTCACTCATTAATGAGTACCTGATAAAGGCAGTAAGATAAAGATACAATGAGAAAGCACAAGTTTGACCACACTCAACTACGTGAAATCAGCGTTTCTGTGAAAGTATCAAGAAACCTACTCACTAATTATATCTGCAAATTTAAAGATGAAATTTTCAGGAAGTGTGACCTACAAGAAGCCCATTGGATTATCAGAAATTAAAAGAGGTTTTAAAACAGCCCATTATTCTGCAAAACTGAGCTAGAAGATCCGAGTAAATATTTTTTTCTGGAATTTCCTAATTCTGGGTAAAGAAAGTGTAACCACCACCACAGACTTGATAAATTACTGTCACAAAAATTGGTCATATGCTATAGCATTTTCCTGCTTCTTTAGTTAGAACTAGACCAACATCCTCTTGCCTAAGAATTACTGAACTTTGCTGTTAACATTTATTCCAACTGAAACCTGATACTGAAGGAGCAAAGGTTTTCTTATTTGTTTATTTTGAAAGAAGTTTTGTTAGTTTGATCTAACCGTTCCAGCTTTTGCTTTAAAAAAAAAACCATAATAAAGAATCTGTGATGCAAATTACGGCAATAATCTGCTCCTCTCAAATGTAAAGATGTTTTTGGACTGAAATATAAGGTAAAGGAGCTTGAACCTACATGCAGATAAACAATACGTGTCTGACACCTATCCCTTCCTCTTTCTGAAATCAAAGGCATCTCCTGAAGTACTAGTTCACAACCATGGTTCCTGGAGTAACAGTGTATTATAATTACAGGAAAAGCAGACAGGGAAGCACTAATAAATGTTAATATCCACATCAGCTGGAAAATAATTTTGCTGCATTTTCTTCAAAAGGCTACAGAAGGGAGCCTTTGGGAGGGGATGACACTAGAGATGAGTGTGGTGATAAGGCAAGTTGGCAATCTGTATCTTGATATCTGCACAGGAAAACACTTCTTGCGCAGGCACATGCAACTGCAACTTGAGGCCTACAGTGCCTCTGTGAACAGTGCTGGCAGCTGGCACCCACCAGAACTGATCTCACTACACCAAAAAGCCAAGTCATAGCACAGTACAATTGCACCCTGACACTTCTCTATTTCTTCCACATCACCATGACAGTAACAAGCCCTTTTCCAGGGCCTTGGGGAGCATTGGGAAGGAGAAGGAAGATATTAGTTAGATATGGATGCAGCCCCCTTCACAAAAATCCAGAGAAAGAGAACAGGAGAGGAACATGAGGAGCATTAGACTGAAAAAAATAGCATTGCTACTTCTCTGCTCTTCAGGAGCTGCACCTGTGCCCAAGCCCAGAAATCCTCAGGTGGTAAGACTGGCTGGTTAGGGCAGGAAGAACTGACTTTTTCATATTGCTGCAAGGGAATATTTAAAAAAAAAAAAAGATAAAAAAGTACATGTGCAAGCTTCTCTGGGGTGCTTTCTGCTGTTGGTGAATATTTGCAAGGAAAGACAGTTTTCCCTCTGAACTACAGCTGGTATTTTGCAACATTTTCTGAAGTCTTGAATGGAAAACCAAAGACAGGTTAACCAATACTAAACATACTTATCTAAACAAAGCTGTTGGTTTAGAAGCAGAATGAGAGATGCAGGGCAAGCATTTTATTGGATTTGTTCTTAAGATTTACTTCTGGGTGTAGACACTTCGCATTTTTTTCCTGAGGGAGGGGCAATGTTCTGCCTACTAGCATGCCTTCTACTGTGATTCATTCTGTGCCTTTAAGTTGCCAGGATAAACTATTGATTCAACATGGTAATGCTGCCTAATTCCAAACATGTGCATATCAACAGCACCAAGGTATGCAATCCCACAAAAACTGATGATTTTGAAAGACCAAGTGGTGTAATGTGTAATGAAGTAACCCTGACATGCCATCAGATAGCGCACTAACATATCATATCGATACAAATCATCATAGCTTTTAGACTCCTCTGTTTCAATTCACGACATGGTGTCTCCTGGAAGCACAGAGGGTCATGGCATTTCATTAAATCTTATAGTTTCCTCTGCAGTTACCTGGCAATTCCTGAAAGTAAAGAGGAAGGCACTGAAATAAAAGAGTTGATGCATCTTTAATATTTAAAATTAGTATGACACACCTCAGATCATAAAAAGTTCATCACCAACTGACAAAGTAGAAGTTATTTCAGATTTATGGGAGTGTTACAGACTCACCCCACTCTTCATTCTGTATGTATGTCACAGCTTTGCTTTCATTTTGTGATATATCAGGCACTTGGCAATAGTGGCCCAGAGTAGCATTGCCACAGCTAAGGATATGCCAGTATAATACAGCCTTTAGTAAAAGCTCAAACTTCCCATCATCTCTGCCTCTCATCAAGTGTTATACAGCATAACTGGTATTACAAACACAAATCAAAAACCCCACACCTCTCATTTTACTTCAAGAAGAGGTAAACTTTTCCACTTTCAGTGGAACAGTGTTCATAGTCTAGTCCTGGCAAAATCAACAGCAATCCTGAATTCCCACCCACAGGAGAGCACCTCTGGAGAAGCTGCTGTTTCTTTCCCTTGCCTCCTCCATGCAGCTGGCCAACACCACCAGTACTGGGACCAAGGCTTCTAAGAGCTGGCAGAGAGGATCAGTTCTGTGGGCTTTGCAGTGAACTCTGCTGCCACAGGAGGAGGAAGAGTCCAGACTTTCTGGCCCTAGCACCTCATCCCTGCTGCTCTTGGGGCAGGCTGTGCTGTCTCCTCTCGCTTCTCAGACCCCCTGTCTCATTCTCCTAACATAAACCCATGACTTCCCTCTCCAGGGCAGGCCTTGGGCTAAAAGATTAATGCTAGCATTGACTTGTGTCGTGGAGCACAGCCATGCTACCCTTGCAGACAGGGCTCAGCTTCAAAACTGCTCCAAAACCAGCATGACAGTCACTTGGATTGTGAGACAAAGCGTGGGGATGTGAGAAAATGTGGGGTGTGCAGACACCCTACAGCCTCGCCTCTGCCTCCCAGTGCATGCACAGCAATGGTACCCTGTGAGTATCCTCGTCCCACAGCCTCTGCCTCAGTCAGCAGAGGGGCAACCATAAAGCAAGTGATTCCTCATCCTGAAACTAACTTAACAACATTTTTAGGGGCATGCGTGGGGAGAGGGTTTAACTGCTTGATGCAACTGCATTTTTGCCTGCCATCAATCCTTCCTACTTGGTCAGTTCTCTACCCACCTCTGGATGATTTACAACCTGGAGCTCACACAACTTAGAGCAGGAAGTGCTCTCACTACGCTTTGCTCCTATAAAGAACCCTCAAAATATGAATCAAAATTAAGAGATGCATGATCCTAAATCAACATTTCACAATTAACTGTAAAGAAACTTGGTACAAATGAGGATATTGAGTAACTAGAAATTGAGGAAATAAAAAAAAGTATGAAATTTCAGTCACTTTTAAAAAGAACAGGAGTCACCTTTTAGGTCTCTTTAACTTAATCCACATAACCATTATCTTCAGATACAGTTTTCTACACATTACAGGCATTACAGGTTCCAAATTTAACTACAAAGACTTCAAAAGTACTACATAACACTCAGGATTTAGGTTTCCCCTACCAAATTTCAATTAAGTATGTACAGTAGAAGAAAAAATGCAGGAGGAAGATGCCAAATAAATTCCCTGAGAAGATTTTAATTATATGAACCATTTTTCTTATCAGTAGAATGACTTTTGGTGATCACATTTCCACTGGTAATATCCTGGTGTCACAATTAATATTAGTTTATCTTTTATCAATCCACTGATTAGATTTGTGTTTTTAAAAAACTGTTTTAATCAAGAACTTTAGTCATGCAGGGCTTTTTTCCTCCTTCCAATTAATCAAGATTAAGCACTGCAAAGAAGTCCAAGCAGTAATTTCTAAGAAAATTATTAATAATTTAAACCACTGAACAATAAAACTACATATTAGCAGTTATACTGTTTATGCAATTATTACTTGGAGAAATATTTTTAAGTTTAACTGAAGTTCCCCTTTATTTCTGCACTTTCTTCTATGTTGATTTTAGTTAGTGAAGCAATCGCTGACTGCACACCCTGTATGTAGTTTCAGCTCTGTATTTTCCTTCCCTGAGCTTCAAGATCAGAATTTCAGGTGAACTTCCCTACTCTGTGTCGGGAATATTCACTTGAATAGAGAATGTTACCATTTTTTCAGCTTGCAACGCAAAACAATTACCAAGTTTTTGTACTGAACCTAGATTTCAGACCTCAAACTCTTTCCCCAAAAAAAGTCTTGAATTCCATCAATAAAAAGCAGATTAACTCTAGTAGGATGTGAAAGAATACATGGGTTACTTTTAAAAGAACACGTGCCAAGAGCACGCAACTCTTAAGTTAGAATAAGGAAAAATAAAAGTGAAACTAGTTTTGTTTACTTGGATTAAATTCCTGAGCACTTCTTCACAAGGATAAGAAACCAAGTTTTTCTTGGAAAATTAAGAGGCAGAAGGGCTGCACTGAGACCTTTCACTCATCCACAGAGCTAAAGGACAAGCCAGGACAGACATGTCCCTCTTTTAAATCTTCCAAGAGATATCTGCAGCGCTGCTGCACAGAGTGGGAACTCTGAGATGGAAAGTGGGGCCAAGGAAGCCAAGATCAGAGGAATGGCTATCTCTATCTCCCTGTCCTGTCCTTCCCAGCTCCCCTTTGCCACTCCAAGCTCATCCCAGGAAGGCACTCTGACAATAAAATGCCTTCACTTTTGAGAGTTATGGACAACCCCTCAAAAAGATACAGAAAATTTTAAACATGCACACCTAGATTACCATCTGAAAAAGCTACTCAGGGTTTTCTTACAGGAACTGTAGTTTACTGATTCAAATTTGTTATAACAAGAGTTTTGCTTTTTGTTGCACTGACATCACTGTTTTGAAGTTAATAATGGTTCAGCTGGGGAAAAGGGTTCCAGTTGTTAAGGTGAATCACTTTAAACAACAGCTGGACACAGCGAGTGAAAGCAAGGCAGCAGGTAACTGCCAAGAGGGAACTGCGTACGAACAACTAGCTGAGGAAGAAACCACTTGCCCTTGGAAAAAAAACATCCCAAGTCAGGGCTCAAAGAAAACTTTTCACATCTGTCAAATCTGCCTTGTTCCCACTTAGGCAAGTGACATTTCCTAGGTTGGATCTTTGTTGCCTTTCCCTGGCATTTCCAAATTCAACACTTTTTTTTTTCAATAGCAGCAAAGAGCACAGTGCAACAAAACACTGGGTCACACTTTCGTCATGCTGTTTCTCTGTGGTTCGAAAAAAGATCTGGAAAGTGTTACACACCCTAGGCAAAATACCCAAATTTCCTCTGCCAAGAAACGCTAATGCTAGAAAAACGCTCAGATGACTTCAAACCATATGCACATCTGCCGTTTTTGTCACCAGGGTCCTCTCATTTGTTTGAGGGTTTCGTTGCTGCCTTTTGAGAATGAGAAAAGGAATCCCAGCAGAAGAATCAGGAATGAAAAAAAAGTAGACAAAACACTACCCAGGGATGTGACATGTGATAAAATGAACAAATAAGCTCCTAATGTGTGGTGTACTTCTTCCATCACCTTCCTAGTACTTTAGATACTCTCTATACCAATGTTCTCATCTGCCTGAATTCCTTACTGAAACACTAGGCCCTTGCAATATTACTTTTTTTACTGCTCCTCTAGTTAAAACTATCGACAGGACCACAAAGGCTCACTTGCTGATAAAGAGCAAAAGTTAAAGGCATGGACATCAATGCAGCTATATGGTCAGCTCTGACGATAACATCTGCCCAAACTCACAGTTTGCTCTAAGCCTGTAAGTTTAGAAACACTTTACTTTTCAAGAGTAATGTAAGCAGATCATTCTTTTTCTGACAAAGTTTCCCCTAAGTCAGCATTTATCACGCTGTTGATCCAAATCAGAAAAGTGCAAAAACCTAACTTCTCAAATCCACGACTAACCTGACCGTCCCTTAGAAAAAGCTACAAGTGTCACTCACTTGTCAGCTTAAAGGCTATCAGCGACTGTCAGACGGTATCAAATACTAAGCTTCTGGAGTACAGGTATGTTCCCCTTCTGAAGCAGCCGGGACAGGGAAGCCGAAAGCGGCGGTCCCGGTGGGGTGGTGGCACAGCGGGCGGCGGTGGCAGGAGCGCCCGGGTCGGGGAAGGCTGCCCGCCGCTACCCGCCTTCCAAGCACCTACCTGGGCTGAGGGAGGGAGCGCCCGCGCGGCTCTGAGCCGAGTCTCAGGAGACACTGTCAGAGAGCCAAAGAGAGGAAGAGGAGAAGCGGGGACCCCCGGCCCACGGAGCCCCCACGCCGCCTCCCGAGGCCACAAGTCAGGCCGGCGTGCAGCCAGGCGCCCGTCCCGGGCCCGGCCCCCCGCCCCGCCCCGCCTCGCGTCCGGGGCGGCCGCGGCCCGGGGGCCGGACGGGGCGGTGGGGCCGGGGCCTGGTGCCGGGAGCCAGGGCGGGGTGCGGCGGGGAGGGGCAGGGCGCCCCGCCAGTCGCAGCCCCCCCGGGACCGCTGCCCTCGGGAAGGCGGCGGGTCCTGCTCGGCCGGCGAGGGGAAGCAGGGGAGGAGTCCGGCGGCGGCGCCCGTGCTGGGGCCGCCGCGGTGCCTCAGCCCCTGCCCCGCTGCGGGAGATGCGGCACGGCCCGGGCACCCCGCGTTACAGCCAAGGTCGTGGCTGCCCTGTTCTTCCCTTCCCTTCACTGTCCGGCCGCTCCCGGCTGGGCCGCGCGGTGTCGGCCCCAGGGCCCCGGAACTGCCGCCTGCCCGTGGTGGGTGAGGGGAGGCGCGGCAAACTTTCCCCTCTCCGTGGCGGGGGCTGCCGCCCCCCGGCCCGGAGCCGCCCCGCCCCGCCCCGCGGCGCCAGCTGCGGTGCTCACCTGAGGCCGGGGCGCAGCGCGGCTGGAAGCGGCGGCGCAGCTGGTGCAGGATGACGCGGAGGCCGATGCAGTACACCCGGAGCAAGGGCACCAGCGCAGACAATAGCGACATGGCCGCCTCCCGCCCCGCGGCGGCAGCGGGCTCGGGGCGCGGCGGGGAAGGCACTGGGCGAGCAGGCGGCCGGCGCGCTGTTTCCGCCGGGCCGGGCCGGGCCAGGGGGCGCGGCGCGGCCCCCACCCACCCACGGAAGGGAAAGCGCCGCCGCTGTCACCGCAGCGCCCGGGCTCGCCGCGGCTCCCGCCCTTCTGGGCATGTGCGGTGGCGGGGGAAGGGAAGGGAAGGGGCGGCGGCGGGCGGACCGGCCTCGGCGGCGGCGGTAGCAGCGACGGCGCGGCGGCTCAGCCCCCGCCGGGACGGCCGAGCAGCTGGGCAGGGGGAGACGGAGAGGGGCGGCGTGCGCGACCCAGCAGCGAGGGGCGAGGCGGGGGCGGCGGCGTGACAGCCCGCCCGGGGAGGCCGCCGGGTTGGGGCGCAGAGACTCCTGCCTCCAGGTCTGTGACAGCTAGGAGCGGTCGGTGCCTAGGCGGAGTGGGGCACCCGGCGTTGTTTCAGGATCCCGTGTCTGAAAGCGCTCATCGGGTTGTCTCACCATTTCCCTTCGCTCTGGCACAAATGAGGGGCTTCTGCGGATTCCCACGGCATCGCTGGGTCTGGGCAGGGCCCCGTCACCTCGGGCATCCCTCTGGCTCACCCCTCTCGAAGTCTCAGTTGCAGGTACCGATTTCTCCGAAAGTAGTTCAGAGTACGGAGCCTTCCTACCTCAGGAGCCGGAATTTTACACCTGTCTGATGAATACCTTCTTTACAGTGATAACTGGTATATCGCATGTTGTAACTCGAAAGTTTCGTTAGTTTTGTGTCCTCAGCCTTAGTTTGAGAACTTAGTCTGAGTACTCAGGACAGAAATGTGGGTCCTGTCTACCAGTTCTTCTGGTAGGTGACTGGTCTCGACTATAGGAATAGAGTGCCTAGTCCTGATGTCGTGGTTTTCATTCACAGAACTGGTGGGTTTTCAAAAATGCAGATGAGCCTCAGTATCGATACAAACCAAATATCGGTCATTGAACAATAGGGGACGTTGGCCGATAAATTCAGTTTCAAACCTTCAGGTAACTTTTTGTCTCAGAAAGATGGGGAGCCATACAAAGTTCTGGAAGTGTATTTGAAATGTAATCTCCTAGCCTTAAAAAAAAAAAACCAAAAAACAACCCACTCTATACTTTCTAAAAAAAAACAACAACATATTTTTCAGTATCAGATTACATTGCTCAGCAGAACTGATTTCATATCTTCTGTCAGAAATGCACATAAAGTAAAAGCATAGTGTGTTGTTGCTCTGGGACAAAACAAACCATTTAATTTTATGGATCTCTGGTGATTATTATTTTTTTTATTAACACATAGAATTAGGCAAACATAAATGATAGACATCATTAAGTCACATCAATGAGGGATTCATTCTTAATGTATATTTTCTGCAACCATGCATGGAGTAGTAGAAAGAGCAACACATAAAACAACATGAAAGAAGAAACACTTTTACTAAAGGTGAATTATTCTTTCAACTTATCTCTGTAAAAATCAAATCTCAACTCTTTTATGTTGCTTTACATCCTTTTCTCAGAACTACACCATTAATGAAAGCTCTTTCAACATTAAACTGTGAAACTTGCCTACAGTGTATTTACACAATCTGTATATAAATAAACCATACTTTCTCATGTTTTCTAGTATAATAAAATAAATTGATGCATATTCAAGCTACTGCAATAAATACTTCTCTGTCTTTTTTTCAGACAATGCTATCCAAGGAATTAGACTGAGGGAAATCTGATGGGTTAATATTACAGTCTTATTTGACCCACTGCTTTTTCTCAGTGTGTTACAATGATTTTCAGCCCTCCACAGTTTATGAGTACAGCCTCACAGAAAAGATAAGGAAAATTTTTTCCAGCAATATATTAAACTATTTTTTTCTAAAGGCTTACGGGGCATGGAGGAGGAATGAAAGTAAATACAAAAGGCTGTAGTCTTTGATTATTTTTAAATCAGTCTTCTAATACAGCCTCATTTTAATCAATACTTTCTTTTCTTTGGTTTTCAACAGCTTGCATCTCCTTATTGACACTTTTTTTTCTTGCAGTCATTTACTGCAAAGCCTCAAGTATTCAGGCTGGAATCTCATCCATCTACTTTAGATACTTCACTGAGACAGTATTACCTCAATGAAAGTTTAGGTGTCTTAGCTCTGGAAGGGACAAAAGGAGCAATCTAATTCCTCAGGTTTGCTGTATGGGCAGAGGACACAGAGAGAGGCACTTCTGAAGACCTGCAGAAAATGACAGCTTTCTTTGAGGCACTTAGAGTGCCTCCTTCTTTCCATTGACTGCAAGTGAACTCACAGTGCCAGTGAGCAAAGCCAGCCTGCATCTAGAGCACTGATATCCTCTTGGAAACCCATCTGAAACACTCCTAACACTCCATCGACACAGGATCCAGCCTCTCTATCCCTACTGCAGGACTGACGTTAATGAGATCACAGTGCTTCCACCCACATTTTACATAAAGATGCAAAAACTTGTAAGAAAGGAAGTGGGTGATGTTTTTAGACTAATTTAGCCCTGAGCTCCAACTTCCCAGCAGAATGGCATAATCAGCAACCATCGGGTAGTGTGGATGGTAGGTGTTGCAGCTGAGCGCCTATGCAGCCTGGAACACATGAGGCACAAGGCCACATCACAGAAGACAAAAACCCAAGGTTGGCCTAGCATTCCAGATGCTCTCTGGCACAGGGTGACCAGTTACAAGGTTATGCTTTGTTTTCCTTGTCTCCTGCATTACATATCTTTTCCACATGTGAGTTTGCTCCCCTTGTTTTTTTCTCCTCTTGAGATGAGAACTGGAGCAAACAACTCCTCATATCCACACACAGAAGGAGCGACTGATGTTTTTTGCCTAAGCATGGTGTAATACTTGGGGTAGTCTTGTAAGATGTCAGTGACACATCAGTCCCTCTTTAATGGTAAAATGTACACTTGCACTCCTGTGCTTAGCTCAAGTCATGCTCTCAGCCCTCTGCACCGATGTGGAAGCTGATGGCCCATGTCGGAAAAAGCCAGACGTAATTCTGACTGCTGCTAATTTTTCAGGCTTCTAGAAGGGATTTAAATGCCTGTCTTCCTAAGCTGGATTGTACTGGGACTTGAGGCAAGAGATAAGTGCCTATCTTCCCAGAACAGGACCTCCTTAACATGTGTGGGTGAATATAGTTAAATGCCTGAGGAGCTTTCAGGTTCAGCAGAGAGTTGCTCACAGTAATAGGCAGTGCTGGGAAACAGTCAGTTGGGATTGCATCTGGAATTCATGGTAGGGTTTTTTTCCACCTGCAGACAATTCTGACAGGCTGCTTTTATTTATTTTTTTGACATATGCTTTTTTTTCCCTTCCTCTATGCAAGAAGAGTAATTTTAGGTACCCTCAAACTAGACACCATCTTGCCTAATATTGGACACTTGAGCATAGCAGGATTATACAGAGCAGTAAACTCTTAGACAGCCTTTGTAGTAGCTTGGGGAGGGTCAGTTACTTAGAAGGGGAAAGAAACTTTGCCAAAGGGAGAGGTTTCTGCAAGCTACAGAGTAGAAAGTCCCAGGGACTGAGAGCAGGCTTCTCTGCTCTGGGCGATCATCTGATGCCCACTGTTCTTCAGTAACACTGGGGAAGATAGACAGTGGATTGTTCTAAGACCAACCTTCTGTGTGACAGAACCATGCTACAGCAGTTTCCCATGAAGGGGGATGGATGGCATTTGGCCCCTCTCAGCCTTTTTCAGATATTCCACTTTTCAAGAAAATAGTGAATTGCCACTGTGGCTATAAGGAGGTGACACTCAGGAACTCAGTAAAGAAAAGAAATCTGAGGGCTTTTTAGCCTAGCTTTTAAGTAATGGGAATGAGGCAACAATGTTCAAATCCTTATTCCCTGAAGAATCTACACATTTTAGACTAGAGAACAGGATGAAATGTGGACTAAAGTGCAGTGGAGTCTTGGAATAAGGACAACTTCCCCTCTTCCCCAAAATGTCAAACCACTCAGCTATTATGCAAGAAGCATAGTGTGCTTATTGTTCCTGCTGAGTTGTTTTTTTTAATCAACCATCTCTGTAGCAATTGTTGTATTTGTATATCTAAGTATTCAGTGTATGTCACATTTTCAGGATCTATCTGGTTTGGGTTTGCATTCCCCTTCCCTCATATGCCTTCTCCATATCAGGTAAGTTCTGAGCATCCCCCCTGCAGCTCAGTCAAGACTCAGAGACTTAAGAGTCAGAAGATGTGCCAAAAAAAAGAATTAAAAAATCTCAAAAATATGTGTTTACCCACAAAACTTACATGGAGGCCTAAATATAAAGCAGGTGAGCTGCTAACAAAAATACACAAACTTTTGTTAAAAACTTCTATCACAAAACACTTAAAAATACTACATATATTTAGAATTGAGCAGGGGTATTAACAGGCTTCAACTGTACATGGCAACTTGACTTGGCTTAAAGAAGAACAAGACATATGGAAATTCTAGATGCAACCAGCATTATTTCAGCAGTGGAAATCAGTTCTTATGTAATTCCTGGATTTATTGGAAAATGTCTCTAAGTAGATTAACTGATTGATTAACATACATGAAGTTTCAAAAGCCCTTTGACAAAATCCTGCGCACAAGGGATGATAAACACTCAGGGATAAGAACCAGCATATTTGCGAAACAAATATAAAGAAAGAATAAAAACAAAACCCCACAGAGAGTGAAATCAAGGGATTGATTTTCATCAAAAATTATGGCCACTATAGAAATGGCTTTGTTGACAGTTAGCTCATTTGTGTTAAAAAACATCTAGTGTCAGTAACTGCCATGTGGTTATTTCAGTGTTTGTACAGGGATGTCGGCAAGTACCTGTGGCATTCCCTATGCAACAGTGCCCAACCCATAGCTAAGAGTATTTTGTTAGGGTTCAGCCAACAGACAGGAAGATTATTATGGTCCAAAGCAAGAGTTTTCCATGACACCCAGGTTCTCCATATGTCTTTGATCTCTTCCTTAGCAATACTGTAAGATAAACACATTTTTCATCAGAAGTGTGGTTAGCACCATTCTATATGAAGGAAATAATAAAGCAGAATCACACCTCAAAAACTGTGAGTTGATCTGCACCTGTATTTTTGTTGCATCTGCTTGCAAGAATATTTGTGTGCCACCTAAAATAATATTGCACAAGGCAAGCTTTGTGGGGAGAATATAGCAGCAGACCAGTTTTCAGATACGTGTAATCCTGCCCATCCCCTTATCCAAACTGGACTATGACAACACCGCTACTGTTGGCATTAAAGGTTTGGAAGCACAGTGCACTGGTCTCATCTGTGCTGCTTGTGGGCACTTCCCTGATGACTACATGCACTGCTGTTGCAGCTGGCCAGTCAGCTTCAGGAAACAGTGGGATTGAATCCTTTAAAGACATGAGAGTCTTGGTTTTGGGCATGTCAGCTATAGATAAGCAGAAGACTTCATGCCACAAGCAGGGTGTCCTCACACTGACGATGGATGAGTGACCAGTTCAAGGAAGCTGAGAGATGGAGTTCAAGATCTTCAGAGTTGGACAGAATTGGCCAAGTGGCAAGGATTGTGCCCCATGCACATGCATATGAGGTTGGGACTGTGGCTGATGTTTTAGACAGTCAGTGGAGGCACCTGCTGCTGCCAGAAGAGGGCAATTCATACCTGTTGTGAACTTTCCATCCAGCTTGAAGTGACCTGGCTTTGTTCCCCAGTCTGTGTGTGCCTCACATCAGTGTGAAGATACTTTTCCATGTGTATTCCTGTTGCAACAATTGACTTCTTAAACTGGATTCTTACACATCTCTTTAGGACCCACACTGCTTTTGCACTTGGCTCCTCTGGAGCAGGTTTTTTCCTCAGTGCTCCCCCAAGCATGGGAAGAGCATTTCTTATTTTTGTTGATGTTTCTAAAGACTGACTGGGGTTTTTCCAGCTTCCGGTCTCTAAGACTGTGGCATGTGAGAGAGCAAATGCAGTGATGGGTAAAGAGATGTGCAGAACAAGCTGGAGGGAAGATCAGGCCAAAACATGATGCAAAGGGAGACATGCAGGTGACAGAAGATAAGAACTGTGAGAAAGCCTAGAGGTTGATTCACTTTGTTTTTAACTTTGCTAAAAAAAAATGGTCCAGCTCACTGCTAACCTAGATCATATCATGCAGTGGGAACGGTGAAGATGGGCAACTTTCTGGTCTGTAGGGTGAAAATGTTTGAAGGCAAGTGGAGCTGAAAAGCCTGGTGCAGTAAAACATCTGTCTTGTGACAGCGTTGGGGCAGGGGCCAGCTGCCCCTTGCTGACCCCAGGCAGAGGTGTGCTGAGAGGTGGACCACAAACAGGAGGGATGCAATGGTGACCTGAGCATGACATGTCCGGGGCCCAATCTTATCTTTCTCCCTTCTTTATCAAATATACTGGGGGATTATTGAGAGTAGGAAATGGTCTGATGGTTCTTTAATCCCACTTTACCCTTTCTTTTATCCCTTCCCTCTGGCACAGATGCTTCCCACTACTCTTTGTCAATGGGTCCTGTCTCCTTAATCTCCCTAGACACTTATTACTGCTGCAGCTTGTTCCTCTAACCCCTTCAGCAATCTCTGCACTATTACTTCTCCTTGTCCTGGGACAGCAAATTCTCCCATTTTTCCCAATTCCATCTCACTTTACTTTCTAATCACCCAGACAAACCTGTCTCTCTATCTGCTTACAATCACTGGATTCTCTGTTCTCTTGATCACACCTGCCTGTCAGTTGTCCAAAAAGATTACGTATGCCTTGAATTTTCCACTTACTTTAATAAATGAATGATTGCAGTGTTATATAACTTGTTTATGTTCGGCTTGTGCACTACTGGTTTGGACTTCGGCTATTCTATAGCATTACATTAATTTACCCAGCACAAAGGAACTGTGTGAAAAGCTCACATGGCCAAGAAACAGACCCAACATTATAACGTTAAAGGGAAAATTTAAATAAAATAATAAGTCCTGCTGTTCTTGAGGACAAATTCGCATATGGCATGGACAAGGTAAGAGGAGACGTGATGTCTGAGGAGGCATTTCTCATTCCTTGTCCTTGGGATGATCCAAGTCTCTGTAAACACTGAGCTTTATTTTTCATTCTTCATCTCATTTTTGTCAGTGTAAAAGCAAATCATAGTGTGATCAATGCCAAATTGCCTGAAGAACAACTGCAGAGAAGATTCAGAAGGGTTCACACCTTACACTTTCTCTAATATTTGTCTGTGAGGAAGTGCAAAATGTTCCAGAATTGTAGTTTGACCTTCTAGAATGTACGCCCTAGAAATTATCAAAGAAAATTCATTCTGCTTATAAAAATAATTTAAAGGATGGAAAAAGCCAAGGGCTCATCCTGACAGCTGTTAAGAACACACTTTCAGTTTTGATTGATCACTGCAACATGCTCCCCAGAGAAATAGTCATGGCACCAAGCCTGTCAGAGTTCAGGGAGCATCTAGACAACACTCTTAGTCACATGGTTTATTTTTGGGCAGTCCTGCGAGGAGCAGGGAGGTGGAATCAATAATCCTTTCAGGCCCTTCCAACTTGAAATATTCTATGATTCTATGTCTGATTCCAATTTTCCATATGATATTAGTCTTCATATTTTTTAGAGGTCATAAACTATTTCGATTATATATAATCCATTACTTATGATAATTTAATTTTAAAGTCTATTAAGACGGCCGTTTGATTCAACATCATCACATCCCAGTCTGCTGAGACAGTACTGAATGAAACACAGACCATTTTTTAAAATCTCTCACTAGATATTCTCAAATATGTAACCAAGTGGGTAATTCTCAGTCCTCTGGCTTTCCTGAGAGCTGAAATTGCTGGAGCCTGATTGATGAAATTCAAATTCCCATGAGGTGCAGTGGTTAGAAATGATGCATTTCAGATTCTGGATTAGTCTTGGCTTTGTATTATGTCCTAATCTGCTGCTGCTGTTTCAGTAATATCAGCCATTTACATTCAGTGTTTAATGTCAATAAACCTAACCTAAAGGACTCAGCTAGTGCTGCTTGTATATGTATAAAATTCTTAGTTCGAGTTCGGAGGTGTTTGTGTGTTTTTGTACATCTAAGTCCATGCATTCAAGTGTAAATGACATAGATATTTTGCATGCATAAGAAGCTTTTAAAACAGTTTTATAACAATATTTTTTATCAAGTAAAAGGCCTTAATCCAAACCAACCAACAATTAAAGAGATGACTTGCAATCTTTAAACCTACTTCTTAAAGCTATGCTATTTGTTTTCTAGAAACTTGCAAAAATACCATCGCACACTCAGAACTGTCACTCTGTTAATTGATAAGTATAGGATAAGCTGCTTTATCAATACAGAACATTTTTTTCCATAATCCCAGCTAGAAGATGTTTTCCTACTCCCTAACTTCACTTCAAAATGGATTTATCTAAAATCTAGATTACTAAAGTGAGTTTAGACTACTTCAGTAATAAAAAAAAAGAAAGTATATACATATACATTGCAAATGTATATGCACATTTATGTGTAAGGAGAGTAGAATAACATTTTCAAATTGTATTAAGCCTTTGGAAGGGGAATGGCATTTCCTGCACCCAGGAGTCAATAGAGAAGTGCTTAAAGGTATTGGTTTATGCTGTTACTTCTTTGCCCAAAAGAGTAGGGATTTTTGTATATAAATCACATTATGGCATTCTTACTACTTTGAATAAAGGAGTTATATTGGTTATGGCACTTACTAGCTACAAAAAAAACTGGCAATGGAGTCAAAATTCTCCTGGTACCCATACAGTCAAATTGCAAGCCCTAACAAACAAGTTTTTATCCATCCAAAGTATAAATCCAGAAGCCTTTATTACTACTTCATGATAAAGAAGAACAAGCAACCAACACCATACATTATGTACAGCATGAGTGGCTTTATGCTCACAGTTTCACTAGCTGGGTTTCTAATTGCAAAACAAGGGGGTTTCCTGCAACTTGCATGTTGGGTCTTGCACCCTTTTCACTTCTGGCCAGGCTGACTTTTATTGGGGTTTTGCTTCTTAATTATGAGACTATTAACAGCCAATTCATTGTGTTTAAGTTGTTTTGTTGAGTTGTTTGTTTAGTTCTTTTTTTTTTTTTCTCAAGGAGAAGCCAAGATAAAAACTACATTTCGTATCTGGCTTCCCTTGGTTTCTGTTTGTCACGATATCAATTGCTCCCCTGTTTTGCATTGTCTTGCAACCAACTGTTTACAGTATGTCATTAATAGCAATCAAGGATCTGATGCCACCTTTCTTGCTGCTGTTGAATTAATACAGATAATATGAAGTGAAAGAGAACTTTACTGCTTCATCAAAATACAGTTTGTTTACAGAAAAGTGCACCAATTTGCCTGTAATCAGACCCAAAGAAATGGTCTCTTTTTTACCTGCAGGTAAAAAAAAATATATTTTTCCTAATTAATTATTGACTGTTCCTGCTGCTAATCAAAAAGTTAGTTTAAATCATGATGTTATGAAAATAAAATTTTTACTCAGCTTCAGAAATGCATATGGAAGAATGCAGGATCTATAGTTCAGGGACAGATAAGAGGTGTCGATACAAAGAGTATTTCATATATTTATAGAGCAAAACTGCAAGTGTAAACTAGGCAGAGACTAAAGGATGAGTAATAAGTGAACCACCAACAAGGGATGTTCTTGTTAAGGCCTGCACAAGAATCAGCTAGTCATGCCAGGCTGCTGTCTACCCTATTTTGAACTGCAAGGTCATATGAAAATACAGATGACAACTGCTCTAGATGTTTTCCTAAAATTCTGCTCCTGGGCTGTCTTGGCTGTCTCCAGCACTGATGCACATCATTACAGCCATGCAGCCCTGATATTAGAGGGTGAAATCTCTTCATGTGCCGAGAGTGATGAGATCGGTACTGCCGATGGAGACGAGCCAGGATATCTAATGCTGCAAAATGCCTTTGAGAGCATCTGCCCTCTCATCAGCACACACAACTGCTCTCCATCTGTGCCATTCTCCATATTCCAGGACTGCATCACCCCTTCACCAATTAGGCCATTATGCTGCTAAGGACAATTTGTAAGTAATATTTTTGGTGCACTTTCTTTTTCCAATTACATTTGTTTGCCACTTAAAAGAGAGTGAGAAAAGAAAGAAAAGAAAGGTATTTGCAATGAGTTCTTGAAACAGTTTAAATAGAAGGCTTGGTCTCAACTGTTCCTCTTTAATTATCTGCTTCTGCTACTTGGAATTTTCAGGGATGTGTGAGCCCTGTAATAACTTGTGTGATTTATAGTTATAATGATTTATTCCTGCTGGGGGGAGGAAACCATGCTGATTACTTCTCTCTTGTTTTTGCTGTGTCATTCCCTATGCTCACAGTATGTATTGCAATGGGTTTTCTGAAAAGACAAAAATACCCACTATAATTTTCGAAAAGCAAACACTTGATGTACACATTGATACACAAGCTGCTAACTGCATCATAGGTGAAAATAAACACACCTGTTGAGTGTATTGTATAGAAGCTTCAGTTTTTTTCCCAGAAAAAAAAAAAGTGATTTTCCATATACCAAGAATCAGATGTGCTCCCTGCTGATTTCTGGCTTACGCAGACCAATCTGCTGCAATCTATTATATTTGAGCTTTTTACTATACACTAGACTGATAGTTTCAATGGTTTTCCCTAAAAAATCTTCAAGCCATTTTTCTGATCATTGCACTGGATGATGTGCCTACTTAGTACACTTACTTAAGCTTGGTTGTTAGTTGGTTTTTTTCATTCTCAGACCAGCCAGTTTACATTTATACAAACTACAATGATTCCAGTAGCAAAGAAAAACAACTGGATATGGTTTTATGTGGTTGGTTTGTATCCTTTGGATGAAATTCGTTCACACCTCTAGAGAGGGACAAGAAGTACATAATTTTGAGTGCTCAGGAGGTGATTTTTGGTGCATTCAGGCCTCCTGCACAAAGGGGAACTTTACTCTTCTTTCAGTATTAGCATTGTGCCTGCAAATAGAAATTGGATTATCTTCAATTACATTTACTATGCATCATTGGCACACTACTCACTTCAGGTTTATTCTGCATTTATGAGAGGAGAATAAGTTTCACTACCCAGATGACACATTTCTTGATAACTTGTAGCCACCAGTAAAAAAAACTAACATAAATTATTAGTGACTAAAAATCACATGTATTTGAAGTATGGAGTGATTTTATCACCTCTGTCTAGTGCCTCCAGAAATTATCATTGGTGATGATATAGGAAATATTTGTGTCAGGGGAAAACAAATGAGCAGGTAGAGATGGTGCACACCAGCTCTATACTCTGCTGCATATTAACTCATTTTCTTGTCTAGGAATCACTCCACAGATTGACTGGTTTTATTTACCAGCCCACCTAGGCAAAGTTTTGAAATTAGAAAAATGTGTGTTACATTTATTTATTATATTTTCTTGCTTCAGTCCATTCTCTGCAAAGCTTCTGTTTATTTTTCTTTGTTGCCTTGTACCTGCACTGGAAGCTTGAGGCAGCTGCCTCTGACCTCTCTACAGAGAAACCCAAACCCACACTCTGATGTCTCAATCTTGTGACTCTTCTGAGGAGCTGGCTGTGAAGGGAGGAGGGCCACTATCAGAATACCAAGCACTCCCAATTGCCACCCATCTCCACCAGTCTTGGAAGCAGAAGAAATCCTCCTGTATTTTGTGATACTTAGTGGATTTTCAAAATCTTAGGCTTTGCCTGTATTTCAGTGTCCTTTTTTACTTGCTTAGGGAAAAAAACCAATTGAAAATATTCAAACTAAGAAACAGTTCCTACTATGTACCTAGAAAGAAATGTATCTGTTAAGATCAGGGACAATTACATGACAAAACCCCTATGGACTAATTAGTAGAGTCAGCAAACAAACACCAGTTTCCTGATAGAGATTTCTTTCTTTGAATTTTTTTTTCCCTCTGATAATCTGCCAGCTCCTCAAGCATATTTCTTCACCTCCTAATATTTTGAAAGGCACAGTCACTGTCTCCTGCATCTTCAGCGCCCACCAATTCCAATCAAAATATCAGCAATGAAGATGGATATCCCTGTCAGGCATCACTTCATCTCCTGGTAGAGCAAGGAAGGCAACACCAGCATCATAAATCACTTTCCTTCAAGGGTATAGTCAAGTGACATGAGAAGTTAAAGGTTTGAAATGAAGTTTCAACTTCACCTGTCACTTTCTCTATCACAGAATGACAAAACCCCAGTGGATACAGTCCAGCTCGAGGAAGGAGAGAGAGGCTGCATGGTCTTATGGCCCTTATTTCAACTATCTCCAGGCCTAGTACTCGTTGTGATCCTTGGAAATGTTCGATGTGATTCTATGTTTCTATGGCTAGGAAAAGCCAATTTGCAGCTGTTATTATCTTTTCAACAGTTATATAAATTCCTTAGGCTGAGAATTTTCTCTGATAATGCAAGAAGGCCAAGAATCAAAGCCCAGCAAGTCCATGGATTGCATCTCAGTAGATTTTGATTCTCTTTGGACATGACACCCAACTGTAAAATGAAAGGGCAGAGCTGCACAGAATATTCAAGAATACTGTAGGAAGGAGGATGGAGAGGGAGGGCTGGCTGGAAATACTCAGCACTTTTTCAGGTCTGTAAAAACAGATGACAAACAGAAAATAAAACAGCAGCCAGAATGACCTTCCAACACCAAATATTTCTCTCCATCAACCCTAACAAAAAGGCCTTGTTTCTCTCCAGTAGTCTTTTTGAGCAAGACAGGAGCCAATCCTTCATCCTCTAAATCCTTGGGGCCTTTTTCAGCCCTAAGAGTGGGCAGTCTGCTTTTGGGGCAGGTTTCCCAAGGGCAGAAAAAAACCAGTGACAACTGAAATGTAAATGTAGAAAATCTATTATCCAAACTATGACTCTTCTACTTTATCACTAGTCACTGCAACGCTGCCTTTGGGTCTCCAATTTATTCACTGATCATAAGGCCCCTGTAATTAAGCCATGATTTTGTTCCAGAAAGTGACCATAGGTAAAAAAAAAAATAAATAAGGGAAATAAAGGCATCACATGATTCCACATAACTACAAATTATATCCTCAACTGACCTCATACAACATCATGAATTGTCAGTGGGGTTGCAGGTAACTGGAAGGTTGATTTGGACTGCAGAACCATAAATCCTATGGGACAGCAGCTAGAAAAACACCAGTCAACTTGCGCAGCCCAAGCCAAGCTGCAGAGCTGATGGGTACAGCTAAATCATGTTGTAAATGCATAAACTGAAAATATGTTCCAGATGGTGTGTTCTTCCCCTTAAATCCTCTCAGGTCTCACCTGGGGATATGAATATCTCTAGACATAGTCATAAAAAAGAGGCAATACCTAAGAAAAGAAGTCTAGTATACAAAAAAATATTTGAGCTCATAATTGAGTGGTTTACTGGAAAAATCTTAAGCTTTCCATACATATTTTTCTTTGGTTATCAATAGCCTATTCTCTAATTTCATAACCTAACCAAGAAGGGAACAGATCAAACAAATGTTGTCCTAAAAAGTCAGACATCTTATGCTTTGCTAAGATACCACTGCTGAAATGTCTGATGTTAGAAACAATAGGGAAAAATATTTAAATTGCTAAAAGCTATCTTAGAATAAATATGTCTTGCATAAGTTGCATATACAGTAAGAAAGTAAAAAATTAAGGAGAAATGCTCAAATAAAACGCATAAGATGTGAATTTCAATAGATTACAACATGTAGGCCAGCATATTCTAGCTGCTATTGCTCTATTTGGCTTCAGAAACAAAAGTATTTAGGATAATTATAATTGCAACCAGTGCGAATTTCCACGCTTGGGGAAACATTAATATTTCAACATTTGTTTTCATGCTGAATCAGAATAAAAAAAACCCACCCAATTCTTCTCAGAGTAAAATTCTGAAAAATTCTGATTTTTAGGTATTCCATACAGATGCTGTCAAAACACTGTTATACGTATATCAATATCTGCAGCATTTAGTAGAAACATAGCATTTAATTCATTATTCCAATATGATTATGAAGTCAATGTGAAAGGAATAGGAAAAATTAACTCTTTCAACTCACAGAACAGAATATTTTGATGTTGAACAAGTATGTTGTGGAGGAGATTCTAAGCATTGTGGAAATGTCTGCACATCAGATAAGTTTTGACACCTTCCAGTGCCACTTCGCTTTAACAATATCCTGATCATGAAGTCTATCTTTCTCTCGTTTCTTTCCTTCCTTTTCTTTTTTTCCCCTTTATATTAGTATAATATATCATTATATTAGTATAATGATAAAAAAATTTTACACATATGTGAATTTTTTTTTTTAATTTTTTTTTCAATGCCGATATGGAAACCTTCACATCTTAGGACTAATATGCAAAATTGAATCATCATAAAACCCAAGCAAGGCAAGTAAGCAGATAAAATGATGGACAAAGAGAGGTGTGCATTTCAGGGGAGAGCTAGGGTTAGAAGCAGCATAGCCCTGGGTTTTAGACTGGGCTTCAGAATGTCATGCTTCTGGAAAAACGGCTCAGTTCACAGAAGAGATTGGCCAGCTAAAGTGCTGTGCATAACCTCAAATTTTATGTCTATTTCTGACCACAAAATTGATGCCTGTGGGAGGGCAGGTAGTGGGTGGTACACCTGCAGGAGTCTGTTAGCTCAGATCAAGGCACACTCTTCTTGAGGCAGAACTCCTGCCTGTACCAGCAGCCTGCCTGGCTTGCACCCTGGAGGCATCTGTGCTGCAGAAGAGGCCCTTCACAAGACACTCCTGGGTGTGCAGGTGTTCAGGCCATGCCATGGACTTGGTCCAAAGTAAAAACCCCTGGAGCACCAGATCCCTTTTCCTCCAGTCTGCTTCTGCTGAGCTAGTGCAGACATAGCCATAAAATTCCACATAACATCCACCAAATTTAGAATATTCCTGCGACTCCTTAGTTGAGATTGGACCTTTTGAAAGTATTTGTGAAGCATGATCTTTAAGAAATGTGGTAAAGGTGCTATGGAAATATCCTCGTCTTATGGCAAACCACTGCACAGGTGCACCTGTGCTAGCTACCCATGAAGATGATGCTTGCACTGGAAGGTAGAGAAGTTCTCCTGCATGCCCTGGCCTGTCTCTGTAGCCCTTTAGTCTTCTTCTCCATGTCTGGAAACTGGGTACTCAGGCAGAATCTCTTCTGGGACACCCTCACGGCAGATGCGTCAGCTGCACTGGGAAGGGACCCGCTTTCCTGAACACACTCACAAATGCCTAGTTCATTGAAAATCCAAGCTGCAGCACACAGTAACTTGCTATTCTCCTTCTGATAGGTAACTGCATCAAAAGCTTTGCTGGAAGTAGGGGAAAATAATGTTTGGCAATGACTTGTCTCTCAGCCCACAGCAAGAGCCGCAGTTCTACAGCTCAGTTCATCCTGTCCTGCCCTGTGCAGGTTGGGCTCCCCAGCCCTGACCTACATGGGCCCCAGAGGGAATGCTGCTGTGTCTCCTTGAGCAACTCTTGGGCACCTCTGCCACTGCTGCAAGTGGCCTGCCTGTGTGCTGGACAAGCAAAGGATTCCCACAGAGCAGCCTCCACATCCAGGCACCTGGAGTTGGTGCCTAAAGACGGGCACTGCAGGGATTTGCTCTTCGCTTTTCTTTTCAATAAACTGTCTCCGATAATTGCCTTGGCTTTAGAGCTGAAGGCCTCTGGAGTAATGAACAACTGTTATTTCTAGTACAATGGGATCGTTGCCTGTAATGTTATCCCTTAATTGCTACTGCGGTGCAAATTATAAAAACCAAGAATATCCAAATATAGAGACACTTGGCTCTTGTGACAAGAAATTAAGGTCTTTTCTCTGGCACTGCTGCATGCCCTGAACTCCCACTCAAGTCAAAATGAATTACATACATTCAATATTTTGAAAAACAAGCTCTTAACCTCTACAAATGAGCTTATAGAGCTCTTATCATGTGTGTTCTGGCTATCCCTGTAAATGTCCAATCCTTTTTCAGATCCTAATCTCCTGGGCATCCTGGTCCCTTCAGAGTTAAGGGCAAAACTTGGCTGAAAAGGATGAAGTACATGTAAAAAAAATAATTAATAAATCTGTGGGTGTATAATCTTTTGAAGTTTTAGTGGTTTGGATTGCTTAATTGGTTATTTTTTTATGGCAAAAAAAAAGCAAGCAAATGTTTCTGCTACATCCACAATATAAAATCTCCTATCTTCCTTCCTGTTCTTGACACCTTGAGAGTCTGCCATTTTTTAGTGTCTTGGATAAAATCTTTTCCATTACCTGTTCATACCTTGCTTTGCTGCTATACTCTTTGGAAGCAATAATGACCAGACCAAACTTAGACTTCCGAGAATGAATGTATTATCTCTACAGTGCCTTTTTAATATTTCAGGAATTAAGAGTCTAAATGTTTAATCTGCACTGTGAAGTGTCTGAAAAGCATGGTATTGTCAAACAAAAGTGGTAAACTGCTGAGGAAAGGTCCAATCCTTCTCTTACTGATGTCAGTGGGAATTTTGCCAGGAAGCTCAGCATGATAAGGATACAGACCAAAGTAATCAGTTCTACAGATGATTACATGAAAAGCCCTTCATTATACCATGATGATTGAGTATTATTACAGTCATGAGACACAGACAACTTCTGGAACCAAAACTAAGAAAAATAATGTATTAAGGCTATTCCTCCTCCAAGTTGGGCCTCTTTGGCAGTGGCCTTTCATCAGATGACTTTTCACGTGTTAGCACAGCTACTTTGGTTTTGGCCACAGCCTGATATGTACAGCGAAATGAGCCCAGATTTCCTGCTCCACAGTTCCTCCCTGCCAAAGGTCTCTCAGCCCATGAAAGCTGTGTCATTTGGTAAGTAAAATATTTTTGGCAAACTCAGGAACATTACACTTTGTTGTCCATCTTCTTATTTCTTGCTCAAGGGAACGTCTTCCTCCACAGGCACCTCTTCCAGGCTGGAGAAGGGCAAGTTGTTCCTGCTTGTGTGTGATGGCTGATGTCTTGACGAAGGGACACTGTGGCACAGACCCCCAGAGCCAGATGCCTGTTTCTGCAGCCTCACCCAGCCTGCCCAGTGCAGGAGGAAGCAGGAGGTTTTGGCCATGAATTGGGCACTGAGGGCACGGGTGATGTGTGCAAGCTAACAGGGTGCCCTTGCAAACACGATCAGGATCTTCACGGTTCTTCGGGGAGCATTTGTTAGGCAGAGACACTGATGCAGTTTTGCACAGTTGATCCAAGAAAGTGAAGTTGCACAGTACCCTGCAAAAGCAAAGTCTGTATGAAGATGGGAATATGACTAGAGTTTGTATTTACTTTGGATTAAAGTGTTTTATTATTACTTATGTGTAAGGAGGTTAATTTTCTCTCTGTTACTTGGGGGTCAAACAGAAGCCTGCATTCCCTACTGAAATCAGTAATTTGTCAGCTTAGAAAAATCTGTATTAATAAAGAGAAAATGTAAATATTTATAAGACATGCACAGTCAAATCACTCAGTGTTACTAAATCATTTGCAATGTCTGGTTCTGGTTTGTACTGTCATAGTCACAGGAAGCTGCAGTGAAGACAGTAGGAAAACACATATCCACAGCAAGTTTTAGATACATTTTGGGGAGGATTTTCTTCACTACTTAGGAGAGAAGTTCTAACAGTGAATTTTAATTTATTTTCCACATTTGTACACTGCTTACATTTCTTATCTGAAAGGAACTGTGAAACTCTCCCACTGCTTCTTGCCTGAAACTGCTCTGTGGATTGCAGCTCTGATTTCTCTGTCATGATACCTGTTGTCAGGCTTTGTCTCCTCTTGAAATTATCATTAAAATGGTACACTGGCAAAAAACATTTGTAATCGTTGGGGATTCTAAAATATTTTCTGTTATTTTCATAGTAGCAGTTAATATTTCCTGAAGCTATTCACTTGATTAAATATCTTTTCTTTCTGCAGTCCTCTGAAATAGTGGTAAAAAAAATCACTGCTATTTCATTTTAACCTCTCAAGTGATGGGCAAAAATCAGTTGCCTAGCAAGCAGAAGTACTATTGTTTGTGCTAAAAGGTCAAGACAAAAATGTGCTGAAAACTTTCTGGATACTTATATAAAGAGATGAGTTATGACTTGGGAGTTATTGCACAGAAGAGTCTGTATTTGACCCTTTGCATCCTGCTTTCACATACTTTATGTCACTTTAAGGAGAGGAATAACTATTTCTCAAACAAACATTCTGATATTACAGAAAGATAACAGCTACCTCTCAGTTTAGATGAATTCAGAAATGTGCCTAGAAAATCATTTGTCATCTGTTATAGAAATGTCAGAGTTCCAGCTTAATTCAACAGCAGTATGAAATCCTTTTCTCTCTTTGGCCATATACTAAAAAAGCAGCAAATGAAAAGCTATTGTGTTTATTTTCTGTGTGCAGCTACCACATAATAATGTGGAATTACTTTTCGTGGAAATCCATTACACAATATACATTTTACAGTTCAGAATATATACATTTTACAGTTCAGAATATACCATCTACTCTAACCTATACTAGGCTTCAGTTCTAAAGATGTTTGTACTGAGCAGCTCACATGTTAGATGTTACAAACATGCTGCCCCTCTCAGTTGGGTGGATGTATTTCTGTGGTGCTACAAGCTCAATTAAAGTACAACATTAATTTCATACAGAAACCTTTGGAAGTGAGAGCTCAGTTTGGGTTTAGGCTTTGTGGGGACCATAGTGGGAGGGTATAAAGAGAATCTATGTGTTTTACACAAACAGATTTGCCACACTTATACCTCCTATGCTTTGGAAGTGTAATTAATCTGCCTGTCTACCACCAGCAGTAAAACCAACAGTTTTAAGAGGTGGGATGTAGGTGGAATCTCAGCTATCTTTCGTGTGTTTTTTAAGACACAGGAAAAAGTTCTAGGAAAAACAAGAGAGAGAACAGCACCTCTGTCACATATTGTGCGAAGCTGTCCTGTCACACGGTACCCTAGAAGGCATCACTGAATCCTGTGTCTCGTACAGTATAACAAAGAAAGTCTGACAGACAAAGCTTTCACTTTGCTCTCACACGAAGAGATCAGTCTGGACTAGGCAACCAAGGTGAAGCAAAACACTTCCCCTTTCCTTACGTACTGCTGTGGATGCATAAAAAGTGGATTGCACATGAAAACATGAAGAGAGAGAGAAAGAAGCTTCTTCTATTTATTAAACTCTCAAACTTGCCATCAAGTTTCCAAATTCAAAATACTTTATTTTTCTGCCTCTCTGTCTCAACCCAGACCACCAGCTAATTCATATCTGGGTCCTGTGGTGAGCTCAGCTGGGCTGGCACAGCCTCTGGCAGCAGCTGAACTCCAGGCAGGTTCAGCATCCCACCTGCAGGGACTCCGGCAGGGTCACGACCCTGGCAACTGATCCAGAAATCTAAGTGGCTATGAAAATGTTTACAGAAGCATTAAAAGAAAATTTCCTTTGTGTTATTAATTATTCTTTAATAATTAATTATTATTTAATTGCTGTTATTTTAATTTAATTATTCTTTCCCTCCAACTGTATTGATTGTATCAACCATTTCTTAAATTACTTAAATTACTGTTCTGGAAGCAAATGCACTTGCTTTCTCAAAGACTAGATTTTTGAATCTATGATCTTTCTCAGAATCATAGAATCACAGAATCTTAGAATGGTTTAAATTGGAAGTACCTTAAAGATCATCTAGCTCCAACCCTCCTGCCATGTCCAGGAACACCTTCCACTATACCACCATCCTATGTGGCCTTGGACACTTCCAGGGATGAGACATTCACAACTTCACTGGGCAACCTGTTTCAGTGACTTACTGCTCTTATAGCAAAGAATTTATTCCAAATATCTAATCTAAACCTGCCCTCTTCCAGTTTAAAGTCATCCCTCCTTGTCCTATCACTGTAAGCTCTTGTAGAAAGGCCCTTCCCAGCTCTTTTGTAGGCCTTCTTTAGGAACAGAAAGGTGCTTTAAGGTTTCCCCAGAGCCTTCTCTTCCCCAGGCTGTACACCCCATTCTCATCCTGTCTTCACAGGAGAAGCACTTTCCAATGCCTTAAAAAAAATGAAAAATGGAAGAAGAGGTGGAGAGGTATTTATGATCTAATATCCTTCCTAATAACCACAGTAACCTGAATCTTCTAGAGAAAATTAGCATTTATCTCTTCCCTGGTGTAAATCATTCTAGCCCACTTTCCCAATTTGTCTGATGGTGAAGTATTGCTAAGCAACACCACACTTGCAGGTCAGCTGCCACTTCATGACTATGCCAATGTCAATTTTTTTTAAGGCCCACACCACATTTTTTTTTTCAAAGATTATGTTGCCATTAAAGAGCATTTAAAACTACTTAGCTAATCTTCCTACTGTAAGACTAGCTCTTGCTTAGTCTAAAGCTGTGTTGCTATGGATGAATATTGCTTGGAGTGTCTAAATATTTGGAAGTAAAACCAGCCATTTTCTTCAGTGGTATAATGAAGTATGGTATAAGATCAAGCCTGATTTTAATTATAAGTTGTCCTTTCTCTTACTCTGCCTGCCTTCCCTGTTTTTCATGCCAACAGCAACTGTTTAATTTGACTTGAAGGAAAGCTAAACAGTTAGCCTCAAGTAGCAGATGAATCATTCTAATATCTGATAACTTTTCCAAATAAAGGCCTCTCTCTCCAGGAGCAAATGTCAGTCTCCATCACTTAACAATCTTATTTGAGCCCATGTAGTGAGCAGGAACATGCTCACGCCGAAAAGCTAATGGTGGGATTTTCAGTGTGCTGCCAAACTGCTGGGTAGTACAGTGATATTGCTGATTTACAGACAAACTTCAGGACGCAGCCTTTGCCTGAGCAAGTGCTGAAAAGTAACAGGTATAGGACATACTGCAAAAGTTCCAAACCATGCAGCCCCCAAAGGTGTAAGGTACTCCTCAGTGGCCCACCACTGGTGCTGGGGCATCTCCTGCTCTGGTTTTGATCAAGTGCTGCAGAGGTGCCCTTCCTGTGGGAAGCCCTAGCATTGCCCTTACAGTTTGATCCAGACACTCACTAACTTCAAAGTGCCAACTAAATATGGATTTTCATAAAAGTAAGCACTTGGATACAGCACAGAGACATTTTTAATGCCAAGTATCTCATTAAATTGCCAACTTCCTTGCAAGCAGCACTCGGAGTAGCAAGAACAAGCATGGGAGATAAAATTCTCCAGCGACCTATGCTGGTAAGCCAGGACTTCCAGGACCAAGTGCTCAGGGCTCTGAGCTCTAGCAGTGCTTGGCTTGCCCCCAAGCCCCAGAAGCACAGAGAAGCGAGGGCAGGCCATGGAGCAGGCGCCTCTCTACACCCTGGTTTCAGGTTCGCTGGGCAGCATCTCCCTCTGGAGGCTTGCCCCAGATCCTGCTTCCCATCACCAGCCCCAGCTGGGCAGGAGAGTCCACCCCAAACCAACATCTAAATGTGAGGCTTGGGTGAACCTGACTTCTCTTAGTGCATTTTAACAGATGCCTGGCTCAAAATAGTATCTTCGGGCTAAAAGAGAATTCTGTAAAATTAGTATTTTAGGAATTGTTTTCTGATCTGTTACTGATCTGTGAACCTTTCAGGATGGTTAAATGCTTCTTTTTTCTCCAATCCTTATCATTAGACACACATTTTTCCTAAAAGAATGAGGAGGCTAATGGAATCAGATGAAATTAGAAAGTTAAAGTTGAGGATTCTAAGAACAGAATCTAATAAAACCCAAACATGACAGTTGTCATCAGCATCACAGTATTTACAACAATTTTTCTGTTAAATTATCCATGTGTTTTCACCAACACACAGGTTAGTCATTCAAGCCATTTTAATTATATTTTTATATCTCTGCCTTATTTTTTTGTTTGTTTGGATTTCTTGTTTACTGGATCTTTGATGGGATGCATACATACTGAGCTTTCTCATACTTCTCTGAAGCTATATTTGAGTTATCTCAACCTTCAAAAACTTGAAGATGATCCTAAGAAAATTGAAAAGATGGAACCAGAGTTTTCACAGAGGTCCAGTGACTCCAGTAAGCCTGTACAGAGCCCCAGGATCTCCCTCATCATAGGGACAGCAATATGTTCTCTGATTTTTTTTGATGGAAACCACAGAGCACTCACGTGCATTCAGCATGATAAAGTGAAAAATTTCTATCCAGCTTCTAAAATGTCAAGCAAAATGTCAGGCAGCACTGTAATAAAAAAGGAAAACCTAACATAAAACAGGAGTACTCTGATTAGCATGTTGCTTTCTAATGAATGTCACACGTTCAGCAAAACCACTGGGCTTCAGAAATAATGAAGTAGTGACTGGATGAAAAAAATCACAGCAGTTCACCATTAACTCCCAGAAAAGCTCCTTTATGAAGTGAATCTTTCTTTGGATTATTCTGTAATTGGACACATCTTAGGATCCAATTCTCTCATCAAAGGGTAGATATTGAGACCTCGCTAGAGGCAATGGATCTTTATGGATCTAAGAAGAAAAGTTGGCATGCACTGTTGCTCCTCTAGGGAGAAGAGAGAGTGAAAAAAAAAAATAAAAAAATTAATGGTGTTCAGCTGGTGGAGAATGGCAGGCCTTTCTAGAGATGGTGATCCAAGGTAATTAAATTAGATGATGGAGACCTCTCTTGCTGCCACTCAAAATAAAAGATCCAAGGAAGAGTCATAATCTGAAAAATTATTATTTATGAATCCCACAAAATAGATCCAGTGGAATAGACCCCTGAACATTATAGGAAATGAACCTGAACTAAATCCTGTACAGCAAAATTTGTCTTGCAAATGGGGAAAGTGGAATTTGCAAAACACATCCTTGATTTTTTAATCAATCAGTATTACCACCCTGTAACCCACAGGAAGTTTACTATCAGGGAAACACAAGGTCGAGGGTGCTTCTGGCCATAGTCAAAGCAAGCCACATATAAGATGTGAAATAAAATATGCCTTGAAATTTTTTTTTCCATCTATCTCACTGCAAATGTTCCTAACTCCTAACACCTGCCACCTTTAATGCAATCCTCCAGTCAGCTGCCTGTCAATGTTAGTACAAGTGTTTACTGTACCAAAATCAGTCTTCCCTTTTTCAATACAGTGCTTTGAGAGGCACAATGTAGAATGTTTTATTACCCTCTATACATTTTACAATGTCTAGTAATTTTACCTTTTTTCCTCCTCAGAAAGATGTGGCATTGTCCAATATGATTTTATCTTTGTCAGTTCATGTGTGCTGCTCCTCATTTGCTCATACTTCAGATATTCAAACATGTCCTTTTCTACCATTTGTATCAATAATTAATAATAGCTAAACAGACAACTTATTGAATGACAATGGTGAGATTCCTTGCTTCAATATATTAAAGAGTTTCGTCCTTTCTCCCCTACACATTTATTGTCTATTTACAGACGTATTGTCTCTTTAGCTTGCTACACAGGTGTTTTTCTCCAGCTGTTTCTCAACTGATCATAAATTTCCAAAATTCTTTATATAGGATCAGACCATTATTCTGACCTAAGGATCATGTGCAAGTCTTTTTTTACATAATTTTTAAAGTAATTAAGAACATTTGTATGCAGTTCTGTTGGTCCATAGTTATCCCACTTCTTTTTGACAGACTCTGAATTCTCAATAATTTGGTGTTTATTGCTATCCTTTTTTCTGTCCGATATATTGGCATGCCTATAAAATCCTGACATTTTTTGGCACCAGCTTCCTTTGAAGTTCAACAAGACATAAACACCTACTGTCCTTTGCATCTTTTCACAGCTGCACCCACAAAATATTGAGAATTTATAATATAAAAATAATCACTTGGCAGAATTACAGCTACCCAGAGGGCCAAGTATATAACTGCTTAATAGATCAGAGCTATGGGCTCATAAAGAACAGAACTGCAGAATAATCCATATATAAAATCACACAAATTCTCAAGTTATAAGACTACAAAATTTGAATGGTTTAGTATTTTCCTGATACTAGCGATAATTAAATTAGATTTTACAGCTATTGCTATACACTTTTAGAACTAAAATGTATTATCAAGTACAGGATGTTGCTAGACAAACAGGAGTCATCAAATATGAAATACCCACGATGGAGAGCTTCAGTTGCTGGTACACAAGCTGCCATGAGACAGAATTTACAGATGCAGTTTCTGGACTCCACCACTGATTGCTTCATACAGCTGAAAACCCTACAAAGCATGGGAAAAATCACTTCTCAATCCTAACCAACATTGTGGAGTAAGCTCAGAGGTAGATAAAGGCTGAAACAGTTGGAGCTTCTGGAAAGTTCTGTAGCTTCCAAAAGACATCCATATTTCTCTGGCAGCAGTGTGTGACAAGTATCAGTAGTAAATGACAGCTGGAGCACATCAGAGAGCTTCTAGACTGCACTCTGTGCTGCTCACAGAGAAGGCCTCTCACACTTGCTGGGAGATATGTGTGTGATATGCTCCAAGGTCTGCAAAATGGCAATAACCAGCAGTCTCATTTTAAATACATGTTCGTGATCTGAATCAAAACACCAGTGTAGATGTTTTCCATTAATCTCATGGATCTGTAGTTAAGTTCTCCTATTACAGGTTTACAATGTTCTTGCTGTGTCATGGTGCTCATTCTTGACACATTTTATCTTCCGTAAATAAAATGAAATTAAGACTTAGAGAAAATATTGCATGACAGTGGGTCAGATGAGTATTCTGAAAGTGCAATTTAGCTTTCTGGGCTTTTGGCTTGAAAGAAGAGGTTTTTTCCTAAAAAAAGCAAAGCAGGAAACTTTGCAACTGAGCTCAAGCATTTCACAGAACTTGAGAAAGACTGTGTCAGTAAGGAATTGCCTAAAATAAAGAAAAAATAAACAGGGATGGGGAAGGCAAGAAAAAGGAAGGCAAGCACAGCCAAGCCAAGAAAATGGAAGGCAAAGCCAGGCAAGGCCAGAGAAAGCATATCATAGGTTGTTGTGAACTCTATGATGTTTGTTATCTCAACACGTTTAGTGTCATAAAGCTGCCAAGTGCAAGATAAGTTTCACAGATCTGTCAGGCAGCTGTGTTACAAGCCCTGCCTGCTCATGCCCTGCGCTACAGACTCAGCCGGGCTGCAGCCAGAGCTCCTTCTTCAGTGTCCTTGGAGACCACTGGAGGTGGGGAGGTATGCTGATAAAGCCATATTTTAAACAGCCAATTCAGTGGGGCCAAACATAGGTCTGATCAGGGAGAGAAGGACTCAGTAGTATCCATTCCCTTGTATCCTAGCACTCTCACATGCTCTTAAGGTGCACTCTGAATCTCTCTTGATTTGCTGCCTCCTTCAAACAGCTCTCTCTGTGCAATGTTCTTTTGTCTCCCCAACAGTCTTCTCCATTTCTTCCATGCAATTCCCCTGCTCCCAGACTTTAATACAGCAGTGGGTATCCTACTGTATCACTTTTTCACTGGTGGAAATATCAATTGAAAATATTTGAGTGGTTATTTTCAATGGCAACAATGACTTGTCATAGACAAGTACAGAAATAAAAGTTAAAAATCATCAGAATATTTATTACCTCTTCACATTAAAAGCAAACCTTGGTTAGATACTATAAACCTAGATTTTGCAATTGAGATTTTAATAATTTCCAAAAAACTGGTGTAAGAGAGTACATGCAATGTAAAAACATATTTTCTATGTCATAGGTTTCCACCTGTATTTTTGTACAAATAAAAAATTTGATAAAATTTTGACAAATAATAAAATAAGAGGCTCATTTCCCCACAAAATACAAAAATGAAAGTGCTTGCTGTAAAAACGCAGACAGATGAGTTTAGGCAGGAGATAACTCTCGTTCAGGATGGATTAATTTGTTCATTATTATTCTTTACAAACCTTGCAGGAAGCCTGACAGATAAAAACTGGTCCAAGGTCTGTGTTTTCACTGTCAGTGATGCTTGTGCAAAAGCAAAAAAGAGTATATATCTTGGCACAACAGAAGGCACCAACATAAGCTCAAGGCTATTCCTTTTCTACACAGATTTCAGTGTGAAAATGGTAGGAAAACCAAAATAATTTCAAGCTGCTAGAGGGTACTGTCAACTGTGAAAAATAGAAAGACAACTATAAACATAATTATTCAAGTGCACCCTCTTAACTAACAGGAAGATTTTGAAGGGCTAGCACAGAATTTTTTAAACATGCTAAGCAAGACAGATAGATAGTAAACAATTATGGTGGTTTCCTCCTCTGGAAAATACTTTACAAAAGAGTTATTAAGCAGATTGATTTGGTTCCCAGCAGAATGCATGTGGAGGGTAAGACCTGATGCAGTTTTTAACTCCATTTCTTCAGCATCCCTGTTAGATGTTTTGCATAGCAGTACCCTCTGAACAAATTTGAGATTTGCTTGGGATCAAACTCTATGTATCAATTAATGCTTCACTGGAAAATCTACAGGACTGAAGAATGAATATTTGGTCATTAGGCATGTAAATGAAGAGGTCATATTTGAAGTATTTTTTCCTTCTGTACAATGAAAGAGAAGATTCCCAAAGGATCACCTGAGTGCTGTCACTGGTCTGTGAGCCCCTTCAAAAGGCATGTGCCCTGGAAGGAAAAGGTACCCACTGCTGTGGTGGCACCTGTTACTGCAGCTGCTGCTCTTCCAGGTACATGGCAAAAGAGGGCAGTGGAGCACTGCACATTACAACAGATTAGGTAATGACCCCACAGCAGATCTTTTCTCTACATTTCTTTGCTGCAAAAAGTTATTACAATACCTAAAAAAGCAATCATGTTGTATTGATAACATCCAGACAGTTTAAACAGAACGTCTCTGTTGCTTTCACTGAAAATGGCACTTCTCTCCTAGCGAGCCTTATAAACGATTGATTGAAACTTCATTACTTCCAGATCTCCAGTCACAGGAGGCATTGCACTTTCACCCACTAATTCTCCATGGATTCTCCATGTTGGTTTCTTTTACATTACCTCCTTCACATGCTTTCCAGAGAAGTTTGCATTCCTGCCTGTAACACATCTATCCAAGTTTAAAACAGCCAACAGTAGTTTAGGTGTCATCACGTGGAATGGGTTGTGTTTCCATTTCTGTGTCACTAGCAAGAAACATGTTGGTTTTAGCCCATGTACCAAGGTCACTCATTGCTTATGTTGGGTTCTTTCTTAGGCAGCCCTACTTTCTGAATCCTTTCTAGGTGTTTCTAGACTTTGTCTGTACCACATCCATTTCAAAATGTGTTTGTTCATGCAACTTTAAGCATCTAGCAACATCATTTGTTGTTCCCATATTTAACAGAAGGGCTTGAAGTTCAAAGGTATCTTCAAACATTTCTATGTTTACACTGTAATATAATAAAATCTGAAGTTCAGCGTTGCTTTGGCTTTTCAGTTGGAGTCTAGGATGATGCTTCCTTTTGCTGAAAGCAGAAGTTCCCACTACAGTGTAAGCTGACATATATAATATGTTGTTTAAAATAATGACATATTATTTAAGGGGAATGGTCACAGTGAAGAACCCTGCCCTCCCTACCAAACAACCCTTTTTCATCTTATCAAAAACAGCCTTTACTCTTTCTTTAAAATGGCAAAGGTTTACAGTGTCAATATACACCTTGGGATGGCAGTGCTCTAAACAGGTTTATTAGCAAAGCTCTTAATTTACCATTATAAGCCAAAGTCTGGTACTCAAATGTCATTCATTTCAAAATCCCACGTTTTATTTAATGGCTATAACATATCAGCACTGTCTCCAATGTTCCTTTGATGCAAAAAGACAAAGGGATGTCACAAGATGAACTTTGATGTGCCACATCCAACCTGAAGTTTGAATTATTTATAAATGTTTGGAAAATTGCATAAAATGATAGTGTATGATATGCAATCCATTACCACTACATTCTCAGATCAAAACTCAGTAATCACCAACATCATTATCTTATTTCAGAGCAGCTTCAAGGGCAGCTCACTGGAGTGGGATAACAGAGAGTCAATTTATAAGTCTAGTTCTTCCATGGTCCAAGGAGCAAATTCAAGAAAGTGCCTCCAACCTCCTCAGCCCCAGTTTCCTTTCCTTTAAAGCTGGGGGACTAACACCCATCTTTTCTGTAAAGTGTTTGGACATCATGGTGTATGTAGTTTTTGTATTTACAGTATAGAGGCTGGATGTTATTTCTGTTATTACAGTTTTTGTTCTATTTTTACAGGAATATTGTATTATTCCTGCTGCTACAGTTTTCTGCCTCCAGGGTGCTGGGTCTTAAGCAAACACAAATGCAGGCTGGTCAAAGTCGACTGCTGTTTATATTTGAAAAATATTTTAGAAGTGTAAGACCATAGTTTCCACACCAGTGCACTTAAACTTACAGAAAAATCAATAATTTTCTCTAGGATTGACTAGGCTTTTTCCAGCTGTCTTGCACAGCTGAAAAGCTTTAAACCACCCTCAAACAGAAAAAACTTGCAATATTGCTGTGCAAAAGTGCAATTTCCTTTTGTGAGATATTTACAGAATTACTTTTATGCTTTGGTTAACTCCCTGAGACAGAAAACCTTTCTTAATGGAAGAAATATTATTTAGTCTTCACTTTTATTTATTCATTTTGTCCTTAACTAAGTAATAAAGGAATATTGTATTTCAGAGATGAACCTAACAATCTACAACTACTAACTCTTCCTTTCTTCTCTCCTTAATTATTCCTGATTTCCTGACGTATGTTTCTGTGCACATATGCCTTTAGACTGCTTTTTAATATAAAACCATACATTAGGATTTTATCATTTGCATTTTATATCAAATTATAAAATTTATATAAAGATAGATAGATAGATAGATAGATAGATAGATAGATAGATAGATAGATAGATAGATAGATAGAAAGAGACAGACAGACATAGATAGATATACACACTTTCAAAAAACTAAAAGCTGAGCAAGTCCAGGTCAAGTGAAAATCAAGTGACTTTCCAAATCTCATTGTTGGTTATAACACCACAGAGTTTCTATGGTGTTTCAGCAACAAAATTAGGGCATTCCACATATCAAAGCCGAGGATTCTCTTGAAAGAGAAATACTTTACCCAAGGTGCTGAGAAGAAAGGGAGACAGACATGGGTGGACCACCATCTTGACCAGAGATAAAGCCCATCCAGAAAGTTAATTCAGAAGTGCCTTTAATTTGCTAAGGAGTTTATTTCCATTCTCACTCCTGTTGGCATAAGTGTAATGACAAGCTACAGAAATTCAAACTGTCAGGAGTTCCAGGAGCTGCTTTTGCAAATCAAGTGGTTTCACCCTTTATTTCTGGGGCAGCAACCCAGCTCAGAAAATGTGTAACAAATTGTAATATACTGTGAACTAAAGTTAAGCAAAACAAGGAAATCAAGATGGGTTTGGCAGTAATAGGCAAATGAAGTGACCACTTTCAATTCAAGCATCACTGGTAATAAATGCATGCACATATGTGCTTTTTTATAACATCTCTTTAAATTCCTGATAACAAATCCTCTTGGTGCAAACCTTAATGTAACAGATATTATGCAGAATGTTTTGAAAAAGAGAACCATAATAATTTTGCAGGTAAAAAAGAAATCAGCAAAATGCAGGTAAATGGAAGGATTTACATGTGGGTTTAAATTTTTTTAAAGATTAACTTTTTTAGCATAGGAAAAGTCAAAATTAAGCTTTCCTTAGTAAGGACCATTATTCAAAGGAAAAAATATTCTGGTCCAGAAGTGCCATCTGCTACTATTACAGCAAGGGAAAGAAAAGCGTAGTCACTTTCTGTTTTGAAGGTGCTTGTTCTCCTCACTTGTGATGCTCAGAGGTGATGATAATTTTGCATTTTTCAGTCAGTCCCCTATCAGGGCACAAAACCTGCTGCCTACACATGAGAAAGGAAATCCAGCACAGGTTTCCAGCAGAACAGCTCTGGTGGGAGGAGGATGAGGCTAGTAGGTGGCTATAGGGCTGCATGTTAGGATAAGCATGAAGAGGTTGTGGTGGAACTGAAATCAAGCAGTAGACACCATCCAGCCAGTTTCAAAAGCAACATGACACTCTTACAACATAAGAGTTCTGAAACTACCTACTAACTGAAGTGGTAAGAGAAAAATAAACGGATTTCACAGTTTAAGCAACTGCTCTACTCATACAAATGTAGGTCAAAAGGAAATAAAGTTACAGTTCCAGTGCAAGAATCACAGGACTGTAAAAGAAAGGTTATTCACAAGTTTAATTCAAACAGTTATCTTAAAAATGGCAAATTAAGAAATGCATTTTGCTACATAGACCAAAATGTTATTTAATTAAATATACAATAAACAGATTGCTACATGCTCATGCTGGTCACATCATCATGTTGTTTGATAAGGCACATCACTCTAAATGTCGTATTGTGCATCTGAGCTTGTTTTCAAGACTGCATCAAAGAGTGACTGCCACTATACAGCATGTCCTGTAGTTCCAGTCCTCGCCAGACACTGGACAGCCTCTGTCAGGGTAGGCTCTTCTGTCTTCAAAGTGCCTCTCCACATGAGAAATGTACCTGGGGCTTGCCACTCCTCAGAGGATTTGCCTGCCATCCATCCATCCATCCATCCATCCATCCATCCATCCATCCATGCTATACTGTACATTAATCTTTTCTTCCAGCTACTACTGAGGTGTCCTGCAAAACTTTTTCCATCTCATAAAGCACAGCTACCACTGGTACATCCCATCCAGGATGCTGCCTTTCAGTAAACCTTGATGAATTTCAAGAGGCTTGAAGAGGCTTGAATTTCAAGAGCCATTTGATTTCTCTAGTCATCCAATGCACCATAGTGTGTATAAGAAGTCTAGTTTGCCAAGCTGACATTCATAAAAGAGTAGCAGAATATCCATAAGCTTATCCAAGAATGACTCCAGGGGTTCTCAGAATTCTTTCACTTTCTTGCATGAAATCTGCTGAACCAAAGGCACACATTACATAGCTATATTTTCCAACCATGTATCATGAACATTTCTATTTCATGAGATAAGAGCTTGCCTTTTAATTTAGCAGCCTTTTGTATAGAACACACATTACACATTAATAGATGTTACTAGCTTTAAGTTCTGTGTATTACATCGATCATTGACAAACAAGCTCAAAAAAAGGTACTTGGTTACACAGGCTGAAGAGCGACAAAGGTGGCTGGATGTCATCAGAGCTGCATCACTTACTTGGCTGCTTCTTTCTGCAGCCTGAAGAAGAACTCCAACTGTTTATTAATGCATCTATGTATCCTCAGAACCAACGCCTGTGCTAGCAGAAATTGGCACCACTCCACTGAAGTCAGCTGAATGTTTGTAACAAATGAACAGCTCCTCCACAGCAAGCAAAATTCTGCCTTCCTTTATGTATCATCCCACATGCCCATAGGATTTTACCTTCGTTGTTAAAAGAGAATGACTCACAATAGTGGATGCAGTGTCTTCCAAGTCAGCCCCAGCTTCATCTGTTGTGCTCCACCCTCCTTCTAGCTGACCTTGTTTGTGTACCCAAAAGCAAGAGGAGAAACCCTTGGCTGATAATAAAAATAATATTATTTCACAATACCATCACACGTTTATCCTTGGAATTCACAGCACTTCCAACATGCAGACTCAAACTAAATTAATTTGGTGTCAATGTCTTGTTCATGGGACAGGAACAGTCAAAACATTTAATTCCTAAAGTCAGCAGCAGATTCATAGAAGTCTGAAATAAATATATATTATATATATATATATATATATATATATATATTTATATTTATATTTATATTTATATTTATATTTATATTTATATTTATATTTATATTTATATATCTATAAATACATATACTATCTATTCACCTGAATACTGTGTAAAATTTTAAAAAGGGAATTGTCATGTGAATTTAATAGACAATACAGGACTTACTGATTAATACATAATTTAGTTTTAGAACTAAGAGAGCTTTCATGAACTCAAGTAAAAAGCAAGTTTTCTCTTCCACTTTTAATTTAAAATCTCTCCAGGCTTGTAAGCCCACATGAGAAAAAAAATCAACATCACTTCAGAATTCTCAAAAATAGCAGTTTATGCATTCAAATATGTAAGTTTTTTCCTAGGCTCAAAATGTTTTCATCACTTTTGATACATCTCCAAGTGAAAAAAAAAACCCCAAAAAACAGCTGAGGTATAAAAATGTGTCTTTTCATGTGTTTAATAAGGTGGGGGGTGGCAGTGAGCCTGTATACTAACATGAGAGAATCACTGTTTAAACCCCTGACAACAGATGCAGTGCAGCTCTCATTTATCTTGAATTTGCACTGAAAATAATTACTCTTGATAGCTCCATCTTGTAAATTTGGATTACACTTAGGTGTATAATGAAATGTCATAATAAAGGGGACCCACTATCACCTTGTGCATCTTCCCTGCTCTCCTCTGAGTCTGCCCAGCATCCAGACAGGCAGGCAGGTACCGCAGCAGAGCTCTGAGCGCTGAGGAAAATGCTTTTTCTACCTGGGAGAAAAAGGTACGGTGGCCTTTTGCATTAAGTGCCTTTTTCCTTAGTTAGTAATCTGCTTTCTGCCTGAATATAAGCTGTGAGCAGCCTAGGTATGAGATGACAGGTTTGGTGTTGAAGCATGCCATTCCCATGAGGTTGCCTTTTTCTTCAAAGCCACAGTTGACATTTAAGCCAGGCAGTACCTGAAAACCCTACTGTACCAACTACCCATACAGCCATGACAGTTAATGTGACAGACTTTGTACAGCTGAAGACAAACATAAAAATAAAAACTGTACCAGATTACAGAAAAAATTACACTACACTAGAGTATACCCAGCATGATTATATTATAGTCAGAGCCATGTAACTGAATTAATTTCCAGTTCCTAGAAATGTGCTGGAGTCCCCACAGAGGTGTAAGAATTAAACAGGCTATAAGTATATTGCAATTTTTGTCTTCAACCTTCAGGCCACTAAGATCTGTGAAGGCTTCATCCTCCATGTATGAGCACAGTGATGATTCTGCCAGGCACCACTGCAGCTCCACACCTCACCATATCCAGGAGTATTGTATAGGAACTGTAAATGTAAAATTTAAGGATGATTAGGACTACTGGGAACAGATTCCCACTCAGCCCCAGTCCCAGTTCTGTGCCTCTATCCTTTTGGTTTACCTGTCTAGCACATATTAAGAGTTAAGGAAAGAATGCACAGCAACAAGCCAGCCAGTGCTCATTCCTGTAGAAGACTGAAGAATACATGCTTGATGGGATCATACAATCCTAGGATAGTTCAAGTTGGAAGGTACCTCAGAAGGTCTCAGAAAGTAGGGCCAGTTTTAAGGTCAGACCATGTTGCTCAAGAGGTCTTAAAAACCTCCAAGGATGAGGACTACTCAACTCCAGCTCTGGAGGCTTCAGTGCAGCAGAGACATGAAGCTGTTGGCACAGGTACATAGGAGTGACACAGGAATGATCAGGGAAAAGGGTGCATATCACCTCTGCTATAACAGACTGAGAGATGGGCTTTTCAGCCTGGAGAAGAGAAGGCTCTGGGGAGAGTTTATAGCAGTTTTCCCGTACCTAAAGGAGGCTACAAAAAAGCTGGATAAGGACTTTTTATGAGGGCATGCAGTGATAGGGAAAGGGGAAATGGCTTCAAACTGCAAGAGGTTTAGATTTTGAAAAGTTTAGATTAGATTGTAGGAATAAATTCTTTATTTTGAGGATGGTCAAAAGACTGCAACTGCTTGTCAAGAAAAATTGTGGATACTGCATTCCTTGAAGTATTCAAGGCAAGGCTGGATGGGGTTTTGTGCAATCTGGTCTAGCAGAAGGAGATTGTGAGCAAATGCAAACACGAAAAGGAAGAGCCCAGAGGAAGGAAGGACATGCGCACATTGCTGACTCATGCACCTAACAAAATGTTTCAGAGCTCTCAGTCTTCTCCATGTCCTGGGAAACCACCTTCTGGAGAGGAGCCACATATTCCATAGCCTTCCTTTTATAACCCACGTACCTATAGAAGGTTTTTTTGTTGTCCTTGATGTCCCCATCCAGATTTAATTCTATCAGGGCTTTATCTTACCTAATCATATCCCTGGGTGCTTGGACAATCTCACTGTGTTCCTTGCTTCCATCCTCTGAAGGCTCCCATTTTGTGTCTGAGTTTCTCCAGGGGCTCCCTGCTCATTCACATAGGCTGCCTGGCATTTTTGCCTGACTTCTTTTTTGGCATACATTGTTCTTGGTCCTGGAAGCGGGAATCCTTGACTATCAGCCAGTTTTTTTGGGCCCCTCTTCCCTCCAGGGCTTCATCCCACAGCACTTCTACCTAGCAGATCACTGAGGAGGCCAAGGTCAGCCCTCCTGACAAGCAAGGTAGCGAGCTTGCCGTGCTCCCTCCTCACTGACCTAAGGATCTTAAACTTCACTGTTTCATGGTCACTGCAGCCAAGTTGAATTATACTGTATCAGTCACTACAATCATATATTGATGTTCTTCTGTGTGCTCAGTGTCTTCCTTTTATCTTCACTGATACTGAGGCTTCATTAAACTCCCACTCAGTTATCGTCCCTCTTAAGCGTGTCAGAATGGTGTTGCAGTAGAAAATAAAAACACGTCATTAGAATGGAGATTGGTGGTAAACTCATTTTTAAACCCATTTATATACACATATCTCACAAGGGAGGTGGTGATAGTGTGTTCAGGAGTGCATTAATCATAAGAGCTATATAAGAAACATGCACTGCAGGTTACCTAACTATGTCACACTTAGTGTCTATGAAGAGCACAACTTAATGAAGACCTTGTTTAATTTTTCTGTAGGTATCACGCTGGCTTTACTGGGTATTCCTCTAATAGGGTTCACAGCACTTACACGTCATCACTGAAATGAATACTGAATACCAAATAAAATTTTGTCCATGAGTTCAGCTTTACCCCAATATGCAATAAATACAGAAGAGGCTACAAAAGGCACATTTTTTTCCCTTAGCCCTTTGTAGTACAGTGCTGTATTTCATGCAAACCAAAACATTTTCTAACTCAGATGTTACATAAAATACCATAATACCCAAAAAGCATCATAATCCTGCAGCAGGTTTCACTGTGAATAAGTTTTAGCACTCATAATTTCAGGAGGATTCTTTCATCCTTTGCACTTAAAAACATAAAAACAGAAGATGTATTACATCAAAGAGTTCTACATTTATACTTTTGCAAGAAGATGTTGGCTATTACTGGCTTGAACTAAAATATTACAGTTCTACTATCTTCTTTCTGAGACGGTCTTTTTTCACATATAGCTTTTGGTCATAGGTTAATTACATAATAGGATTTTTTCCCTGGTAAGTAGCAACTTTGTCTCTTTGAGGTCAATGGAAAACACAAGACATGAAATCTATTTGTTACTAATGTATTTCTTCCAGCCCACATAATCTGAATTATTCTTTTCCAAAGTGAACAGAGCATTAGCATTTCCTTTAAAAAATTATTCATTTATAACCCCAATATTCAACATCACTCGTGTTTGATCATTGACTCCTTGAGAAAGAATCTGCAACACTATCTGGTTTTCAAGTAAATTCCTACTGGGCATTAGCAGCATCAGGTTTCAAGGAAAAAGGAAAAAAATCATTCATGCAAAGATTCTCAGCTTGCTCTAGAGTTGCAAATTTCTAATTCGATGACATAGACTGTGCAAATGTATATATATATACACACAGGCATATGTATGTATGTATACTTATATATACATACAGTTTCTGTACAGGAAAGTGGCAATTTTTGCACTCTGAGCTTCTCACTTTACTTCACATTAGCTCCACTTTTTAAAATTTGAACACACTGGAGTGTTTCTTCTACTGTCTTGATATAGCATTCTTCCTTATTTTCCCAATCCCTTGTCTTCATCAGTCACAGGCAACTTCTTCCATATCTTTTTTGCAACCATAACCCACATTCAAACACTCTTCAGTTCTGAATGTCTGAATGTCACCTTACTGGTATCCTTTACATATGATTTAATGACTTTATTTTTAGTAAATATCTTTAGTATTCCAAAGTAATATATCAAAACATTCAAAATAAGAATGCAATTCTCAACGGCACACAGTATTGCCAGCCTCTCCAAGCTAAAGCTCACATTTTCTCACTTGGGTAAAATTTTAAAAGTTATCAGAATGCCTTTAACAAGAGCAGATGCTGCTATGTAACTGCATGAACCATACCGGCAATGCGTATTTAACCCACAATTTTTTTTAAAGCTATTTTAATAGATATTAGGATATTTCATACAAAAAAACTAGCTTGATGTAGAACAACAAATAGGCAAGTGTGTGCTGCTTTCCAATACACTCATCATTTGGTCAGCCCAATTCAGGAAAATCAATTTGTGCAGTTTGTCTACAAACCGCACTATGCACTATGACACAGGTTGGAGGATTAATGCTTAGAAGGAAAAGGAGAAAATACACATGCATCAAAGAAAAACTGGGGGAAAAGTCATCCATTGAGAAATGCAGTGGAACTTTCCCGTGTGTTTGAATGTCCAGTTGCAGCCCTGACGCGGTGCCATGCAGAAGGGAGGGAGCAGCCAGGCGAGAATCTAATGGCACACCGCACCCAGAGCAGAGATGGATCTTCAGGTGAAGAGCGAATGTGCCTGCTTTTCGTGGCTCCCTTACTCCACCTTTTCAATAGCTCCTTACCCACAGAGCTTGTACTAACATTACCGATGCAAGACTGTTATCCTAGTGGAGCAAGAAGCAAGATATGGCCTGCTCAGGCTGCAGGTTTAATACACTTGCCACAGCGACACTGCATTCCCTGATACTGCCCCCAAATTTGTCATTTAAAGGGCCCTGCCGGTTTCAAGTGTTGGAATTATTGCATCAATAGTACAATTAATTAATTAATTAATTAATCCCAACCATCCCACCTCCAAGCTGTTTATAAACACACAAACTGGGCCAAGTGCTTGTCACATTACCATTAATCTAAGGCTCACCGATTTTAAGACTGTGAGGAACAACCACAAAATCATCACCTTACTTAGAGCAGCCAGTAGAAAACCTAGAAATCCTAGACTGGGCACTCCAACAAATGGGGCTGGAGCTGCATAGGGCAGATCTACATGTCCTGCCTTACAGTAGCTTGAAGGCTCTCTGCTTTACACTCACCTGGAGGGGAAAAAGTACATCTGAGCACTCGTATGACACAGGGACATCTCGAGGATGCAGCACTGTCCATCCCAGGCCCTCGGCTAACCTTTCATCTCTGCAGAGACCCTCCTATGCTGGAATCATCTTCAATGCTCATTTTAAGCCTGTTTCGGGGAAATGGTATAAGATGCACAGAGGACATACCATGAAGATACTGATTTTTATTAATCTATTTTATATGGAAGAAAACAGAAAATAAGAAAATCTGTGATTTTTATTGCCCAGTTACTCTTTTTGCATGCGACTTACAGAAAATATTTAATAAATCTGGAGGGAATTTGCCTGACCAAGAGTGGAGTAAAGAATGACTTATCCAGAAACAAACTGCATGTGTAAGTCTGATGTGACAAGATTGCGAGGACCACGCTGTAGCATGCTACCTTGCAGTAGGAATTAATCCATAAAATTCATTACACTTCTGCTGATGAAGCAGCGGTAACTTCACAGTCTTTTTCCACACAAAAAAGGCAAAGATTTGAAACATCATTTAACACAATTTTTGAGCAGCCTATTAAGTAGCTCTTGGACTAAAAACATACTTTCAGACCATGAAATTACTAATATTTGCAATATTGTAAGAAATTTCTCTTGGCTCAAGTTGAAACACAATAACAAGTTGTCTTTGCCTTAAACAAAAGCTCTACTCACAATGTTACAAAGTGTCTTATTGCAAAAAATACTTAGAGGTGTTCTATATCTGCCTGATGCACTGTATCTCAGTAACAGGTGATATTTCAGAGTTCACCTTTGAAACACTACCATACGTGAAGAGAGAGCAAGATGGTGAAAATTGTTGAGCTGGGGCATGAGCACAAACACCAAATAGAAATAAAATCATCACCAAACTTTTGAGCAAACAAGTAAATAATTACAAAAACAAGGTCTCTAGGTATTCCACTGTAATCAATTCTACCCTTTTCACAGTTTTAATATCTCTCTCAACTTTAGTAACATCACGCTGTTACAAACCCACGTGCTAATCTGCCAATATATTTTTGTCTCCGTCAAAACCGACTGCAAAATTCCGCACACAGCTGAGCAAGGCCAGGATATCATTCCCTTCTATGAGGCATCACAGGAAAAGGAAAAGGTGTGTTTCAGATCTTTAGGGTTTCACGTTTGCTGATACATGATAATGAACACACACAGTATCGAACCAAAGCCAGCACATCTGTGACTACAACTACAAATCAAATTCAATACTGCTAATCATTGCTCTGCTTATGTTTCAGTTCTGTTAGGCTGGAAAATACCCATTTGACTGTATACAAATCTGATATGAATATTTATATATAAAAACCTATATATTCAACTTATTTAGAATAAAACCAGGTATTAAAAAACAATTTTCTATATTTTGTTTCCTAAAAACAATATGCTTAAAATAATAATGGGCCAGCTGTAAAAAAATAGTGATCAGACAATAATTGAAGGGACTGTTTCATGGCTTCTACAATTAAGTTGATTAACATCAGTTATGATGGGTAATACAAAATATGTTTGGTCATATCAACACTTCAGATATTTAATCACCCGCACACATATCTCTTGATATTTAAAGTTTTCTGAAAAACGCATTAATTTGCCACATTTCATCCAGATCTATAAATAACAGTTTGGTTTACTGCGAAATAATTAACACTAAATGGCAAAGTCTCTAGAACTGTCTCACCCGCTAGCTCCTGCCAGCCGGGAGAGGGGCAGAAGGTGTGCCCTGCTGTTTAATTCAGAAGGGAACATGTGACACAACCTGACATGTCAAAGTGTGAAGAGGTTTTTGCCACTTAGGTAAAAACAAGTGTACAGACTGAGGAAAAAAACCAACCAAACAAACAAACAAATAAACAAAAACCCAAAAGGATGAAGAGGTCTTGGAGGTGGTTTATTTCCACATCATTACATGCATAAGGGAAACAGAGCTATAGCCATTTTTAAATGTCTGTAAGTTTTCCCCTCCTCCTCCTCCTCCCTCTTCCCTTGCTGTTCAGAGCTGTTGAGTAACAGACATTTCAGAGCATGCATGGGGGAAGTAAACAAATGCATTGCTACTGTAGTTGCAGGGCAAGGAAACATTGATGTCACTGCTGTTATAATCACATTAGTAGTGTGTGTTAACGGTAATGTCATGTCTGATCAACTAATCAGGTCAAAAACCCTTCAAAATACAGTCTGGGCAGAAGCACAAACCAAAATGGCAAGAGAATTGCCTCCCGAACTGTTTCCTTCACGTACAGACCCCTGTTGCAAAGGTGAGCTCTCTGTCACCAGTACTCAATGCCAAATCACCCCAAACCACACTATTACACTTTACACTTGGCTAGGTCCCTGTTCCCCCGCTTGAAACACGAATTTGATTTTTCTCCTCTTCCCCACCGTGTACACGCACTCACAACCCTGCGGCATCCAAATACATCCCACCAGGGATAACACACGCAGCTGGAGTTTGCTCCTGTTCCTGACAGCTTGCCTGTCAAGGACACAAACAGTTACAGCCCAAGTGTTTGGGACCACTTTTCTTTCAGCAGGTCTTTTCCACTTTAAACACAATGTGTTGCTGTCTCTCCGCTTCAGCACAGGGTATTCAATACAACCGATCAGTAAGAGCAGAAATCGCCAACAACAAATTCTCTCAGGTGGGAAAACAGCTGTGCAGGATACGTCCCCTCGTGTCCCAGCACAGCCAGTACGTACATGTTCATCAATTGTGTACTTTTTATCAACATTTTTTGAAATTGCCCAGCTTGAGCATGTGCTAAACCGTTGAGTGTTAACCCTTTTAGAGAGAGCAGCATGTAGGAAATGCAGTGTCAGTGGGACCAGACAGGGAAGGCTACAATCCAGAACTTCCCATGCACATTTTTCTGTCATTTCCCCCACTTCGTTCCATCAACCTGGCTCTAGAAAGGAGAAACTCATCCTGCTTTATATCCCCTCCCCGAAGTCTGCCTGCTGGCAGCGGCCGGATACCTGACATCCTCCCTTCATTTTCTGTAACTTCCCGATTTGTCCCTGGACTGATGAAGCATCGACTTTCCCCCATTCCCTGGGCTCACCTTTTAGGTCTGCCTGGCGGCGCAGCCACCGCCTGCATACCAATGTGGGGCCGCAAAGGCAGCGCGCCCGCCGCTCTCCGGCACCCGCACCCGCGCCCGGCCGCTCCCGCGGGCGCGCTGCCTTTTCAGCCTTGTCACCTCGAAAAATTTAAAGCGGGGGGACACGGGGACGGAGGCAGGCACAATTTATCCCGGCCGGCAGGACGGGTCCTGCTTGTCCCCAAGAGACACGCATGCCTGCGTGCAGCAGGCGCTCAGGCACGCACATCCACTGGTGTGTGTGTACGCGGCGTGTGTATGGAGCGCCTGTGCCACATCCATGTGCGTGCGTGTGCGAGTGTGTGTGTGTGTTTGTGTGTGTGTGTGCCAGGGGAGGGGAGCGGAACGGGAGGGAGGGAGGCAGCCCCGCCGCACCCGCGCATCCCCCGCGCCGCGGAGAGCGGAGACTCACCGGGTCACCCTGGTCTCTGAAGGTCAAGCTCAGGTTGGTTTCTTGATCGCAGTTGTCCTCCGGGCTCTTTCGGCTCGGTCCTTCTCTCGATTTTTGTTTTGTTTTTTTTTTTTTTTTTTCTTTTTTTCCTCTTTTCTTTCCTTCTCCTTCTGTTCCCCTGCTCGGCCGCGGTGGCGGCGGCTGCCGCCCGGAGGGGCTCCCGCTGCCGCTCCCGGCCCCGCGGGGTGAATCCCGGCTCCTAAGCCCTGGCCCCGCGGCGCCGCTCAGATCCCATGGTCGCAATCCACATCGCGGCAGATGTACCACAGAATCACGTAGAGGATCAGCAGGATGGCGAAGATGAACAAAGCCACCAGGATAGCCTTGGTCACCGGAGAGATGAGGGACTGCATGTCACCCGCGGACCGCCGCCGAGGACAGACGACTCGAGAACTACACGGGGGCAGCGAGCGCGGACGGATCCCGCGGCCCCGCCGCCGCCCCCGCCGCCGCCAGCGACCCGGCGGGCACCGGCGGCTGGCGCCGAGCCGGTGGCGGAGAGCCGGGGGCTGCCTCGCTCAGCGCCCCCGCTGCGGCGCTCGGGCGGGCACGGCGGCTCCGGGGCGGGCGGGACGGGGCGGCGCGCACGGACACCTCGGCGCGGCGGGGCGCCCGGCCATGGGCACCGCGGCCCCGCCGCGGCTTCAAGCCCGCCCTGCGGCGGCGGCGGAGTGGGGCCGGGCGCCGGCAAACTTAGGCGCGGGGGCGGCCCATGGGGGACAGGTGTCAAGCGCCCGGCTGCCCTGCAGGTCTCCGACGAAAGCCATCCACGGGGGAGGGAAAGTTGCGGGCGGGACGCGGCGGGGAACGCCGCCCCCGGCCCCAGGGGGAGCGTGCGGGGGCAGTGGGAGCCGCGGGCAGCGCGGGCAGCCCGGCCGCGGCAGTCTGGGACCGCGCCGGCCGGCGTGTTCCGCCCAGCCGAGGTGTTCCCGCCCCTCCCAGCCGCTCGCCCCCTCCTCCCTCCTCCTCCTCCTTTTCCTCCTTCGCCGCCTCCTGCGGTCCCCCCGCCTCCCGCCGCCGCGTCGCGGGGAGCCCCTCCGGCCGGGGTCTGTGCTGTGGTTGTAACTGCAGCGGGGTGCGAGGCAACGGGATTTCCTTTCCCTGACCACCCCCGCCGCCTGCACTTGGCATCTCCATCAGAGACCGACCTGGAGCGGGGGCCGGCGGCGGGGAGGATGGCTGAGGCTTGCCTCCGTTTTCTAAGCAGAAAGGTCACTCCTCCCCACCTCCGAAAAAATAAAGGGTTTTTTTGTTTTTTTTTTTATTCAGGCAGGTCGGCATGGGTCGCAGCCTGCCAAGCTTTCCCCAGCAGCTCTCTGGCCTTTGGCATATGCACCAAAGGTGCACAAGGACAGATAGCACGAAAACAGGACAGGAAGATGGAAACTGGATGAAAGAGCATCGCCTGCATATTCACCCCCAGCAGCAGGTCTGGTTTAGCTTTCAACTCACCCCCGAGTTCTGCAGCGCCAGAAGTGTCCATGTAGCAGAACATCACGTGCACACCAACCTTGGCACTCAGCACCCGAAGTGTGTCCAGACACCTGCCTGCCTGCCCGGCACAGCTGATCAGGACCAGGCTTCCAGGCGAGGAGCCAGGTGCTCCAAGACCAGCCCTACACTGCGAGGCAACCAGAGATGTAGGCACCCTTTCCTCAGGTCACCCAAGCAGGTGAGGGCACCCTAGGTGGGACACAGGCTGCTCATGTGGTGTGAGCTGCTTCTGGTACAATGCACCTTTGGTCTGCCACCTTTGATCTCTAGTGGGGACAGACCAGGTGTGTCTTCACAGAAGGTTCTTGCTGTATTTCAGTTCTGAGTGCAGCTGGATCAAAAATACAGAAACACCGAAGAACATCATTGAACCGTGTAAAAAAGGGCTGTAAGAAACCTTGAGACACCATCCCCCAAGAAGGACAAGAGCAACTTTATCAAGAGGGAGAAAGAAAAACTTAAACTTCAATACAGAAAATGCAGATAAATGAAGGATAATCAAATTTGAGAGGAAGAAGGTAAGATACTGCTATATAGGTATAACAGGCACAATTACTCTAGAGGAAAAACTGTTATTAATGCCGAGCATGGGGATTTAAGATGGAGTGGAAAGAAAGTAGGAAAGAGAAATATTAGGATCTTAAATAAGGAGGCCTCCAATACAGTGAACTGTCTAAAGGGTATGAGATACTATTTCAAGAGAATGTGTTGCAGGACACATTGCTCACCTTTTTTAAAAAGCTCAGCTTTTTTGTGCAGGAGGAATGGTTAGCTCTTTAGGGATACCCACAACACCACCTCTGTCTCTAATGCTTCAGTTCCTCATCTGCAATATGAAAATGGCTGTTTTGCCACCTTTTTTGACCACCTTGCCCTGAAAAATTTTCACTGAACCTTTTTTGTCTTTTGAAATGTATGCATTTAGAACTGTCTTGCCACTAGGGTGCAAGTACCAAGTTCATACAATGCAGCTTGGACTCCAAACAGCAACTGTGCTCATTAGTTTATCGTTTCCAACTCAAAGGAGTGCTAGATTCTGAAAGCAGATGTCTGGGTGCTCATGTCTTATTATTTGAGACAAATGTTTTCTAATCCACTTGCTGGACATTTCCTTTGTAGGAAGGTGTCCTTCCATGCAGAGTAGTTCAGCTGATTCTCACACTCAAGCGTTTGTGCATTGCCATCAGCCTTCATTGGCTTGTCAGCTCTCAACAAAGTGGTGCCAAACCTGGCAGTGCCAGACACAGTGGTAGCAGCAGTGGCAAGGGATGCCTGATAACCACCGTATTTTTCAACAGGAGAAGCAAAATAATGCACCATCATTTCTGAAACCAAAATGTGATTGATTGTGTAATGTGCAATCTGTTCTGAACCGGTTTTGAAATCCGTTTGTTTAATTTGCATGTACTTATGCACGAGGGCATCCCTGAGTAATTAAAAACATATAGTCTCTCTGAGTTTGATGTTCTGTCACTGATGGAGCCTGAGCCAACACAGAAATCACAAGTTAAACAACAGATATATTGCCAAAGCTGTCCTTAGTTAAGAAAGCTGATTTAAACAAAGAAGTAAACATAAAAACCATCTTAGTTTTCAGATGTCTTATTAGTAAGCAGCAGGGAAGAAGGAAATCAATCTTTGCCAAGTGAAGAGAGATAACAGTGACAGAAAAATCATTTTAATTTCCACCTAGTAAGCTGATATTAAATTAAACAGGAATACTAATACATGCAGCTTTTAGTTTTCTCTTCCTCGATTCCCTTTGAAAATGTGCTGCATCAAATATACATTTGCAAGGAAGAACATGCAGAAAAGATGGGTTAAAAAACTCAGTCACAACATAATGCAGGCAGCTTTAAATGCCCAAATTAAGTCCCACGCTAATGTGGCTAATGTGGATGCTTGTGTGGCTTAAATGGCACAAGGAGACTGGGCTGTTTCTTGTTAATTTCACTAGCAATCTTAGCTGAAATGAAGTTATTCTTGCTCCCTGTTGGCCCTCTGGTCCTCATGCTGGGATGGTTATTCAGACCTGCTAAAATCTATTGGAAAGGCAGGGTCAGTTTTATATCCCCAGGCTTGGACAGTCTATGTCACCCTAGATTCCACTAATGGGAGCAAATCCTGAGGACTCATGGTATGACCCTGGCCTGGGAGGGGATCCGAAGCCATTGCATCCCTGGGAGTCGGCTGTGGTGTTTGACAAGGAAACAACCAGTGGTGCGTGCTGGTGGATAAGGCTTGTACAGACAGACACTGCTGCTTGGAGAAGTTGTGACTATTAATATTCTCTCACCATAACCCCAAAATTGGCAGCAATGCAAAACCAGTGTGTTTCCCTCTTTCAGTAAGGACAGGAGCAGACTGGGCAGGACATTGATGAGGTTGAAATAAATCACATTTTTTAATTCCTTTATTAATGCATTTAACCAGCCTAATACCTTTATTTTTTTTAGGGAAGTTGTTTTTGCATATAATTTCAGGGGTGTTAATCAAAGGCTTGTGATTTGGTGTTATCTGGAGGCAATTCTGGCACAGACAGTCAAACAGAGACTGATAATTTCTAAATGTGATCTCTCATCTCTTGAGTTTCCAATGGCTTCATGGGAAATTTAAATCCAAGAAAAACATAAGACATTTAGAATGATTTTCAGAAGTACAGAACAATTCCTTGGAAAATAAGTGTCAGAAACATGTCTAAGATGCCCAGTGAGTGCGCATGGCCAACTGTTCCTGGAATGTGACTGCACTGAAGAGGGTCACACATGTTAAAAACACTAAAGGCAAATGTGAACAATCAAGCTTGAGTGCAGCAGTTTGTCTGGCATTGCTGCACAGTGCTCAATGCATGTTAATTTACCCCAACTCTCAGTCTATTATCTTAAAAATGGATATATTCAGTAGCTTTTGCTGTAGAAGTTTTATTACTTACTGTCTTCAACAAAACCTGAATTTTACCTAATCACAAGAAAGTAAAGTTAAATTAGTGAAAATTTGAGTCTAATCTACTAAAATAATACTTGAATGTGAGCAGAAACAACGGAAAACACATTGTTTAAGGGACTGATGATGCTTATCAGAGCCTTCCAACTCTATAGCATCTTTCAAATAATTTCCAAGCCAAAAGTAATGGAATGACTGCCTGGCAGCTACCTCTGTAGCTTTAGTGATTTTTCTGAGTGGATGTATGTCTATATCATAAAAACACTGATGGAAGTGGCAGTAATTAGATTGGACAAATCCATAGATTACATGTCAGGCTTCAAGTACTGCCTTTTAGGCCAAAATGCACAGTTGCTGACACAATATCTGTTCTGTGAACTAGAAGAGAATTATCAACCATCTCACATTTCATGATGATGGACACAACATAAAAGCCTGGGCAGACATGAGCACGCAGCATGGAGAGTAATCAAACAAACAGCTCAAATCTCCCTCTCAAAAGAGTGAGCCAGGAAACAAGATCTGAGTTATCAGATACTTCAATTAATGGACCTCCCTTTGGTCAGCTGTTTGGATGAACCAAAGTAATGAGAAAAATCACAGGAGTTCATAATCCATATGCTCTATTCAGAAGATGCAGTTTATTGTAAGGGGATGTAAGAGTTTACATTTTGGAGAAATTCACAGCAAGTAGAGGTATAAAATAATGGTCATTTATGGGGAGAAGAAAAAGCTCTTATTTGCCACAATAAAGAACAGATTAACTGAGTCTTAGGCACAACGAAGCTTTGGGAAAAGAAAATGTTCTTTAGAGAATACTTGTGAGTAGAAATGCAGGATGGAGACAGGAGTTACATGTTGTCAGGCTTCATCATGTCAGTAATACCCTCCTGGGGTACTGGAGTTCCACTTTCCAGGTTAGAGTGTTTGGGAAAAGAAAGGCAAGAAAAAGTAACTAAAATTACTCAAGGCTGTAAGGATGGAATCTTTATCAAATCAAAGCTTCAAATTGGGGCAGAAAATCAGTTGGGTTTACTTTCCCAGACTCTCTTGAACATACAGATACAAGCCCTCCTATGTTTTAAGGGGAGAAAACAGCAGAGGATGGAGGGACAGATCTGTTTGCCTTTGGGTTAGCTTAGGGGCCCCCTGGGCCTCTCTCAGGGTGTCTGACTTGTGACACAGGCAATTGTATTTGGGGTAGTGTTTGTGTTATTCCCTCACACACTGCTGGGCCTATTCTGATCCAAATCTGATACCTCATCCCAGAAAAAGAGGGAAGATGGTTTCTGTGACGATGCGGGAACTGGCATGGTCTGGCCGTAGGGACCATATTCACTGTATTCCCCAGGTTGAATTTCATCCTGTAGCTAGCTGAGGCTGTGTTTGATGCCAGCTGGACTTATTCTTGATGTCATTGTCTGCTACAGTGGCTTGGGGTTTCTAAGAGACCAAAAGAGCTAGTTATATGTCTCTGTGGTTTTACGGTGGGGTTGAGACTTGGGAAAGTCGTACTCCTGCCTGTGGCACTGCTTCACTGCCCAGGTTTGGGTGATTTACCCAATTCTTCTGTCCAAGAGGAGTAGAAAGTAGGTGTGATTGCATTGTTGTATTGTTGTGAATGTGACTGAAGTACTGCATGTTCTTGAATATCATCCTTTTTCAGGTATCAGCCAACTGTTACCGGATCTTAGGGAGAGGAACATGCGATTTGACAGATCTGCTTCCCTGACAAGAAAAGTCAAGCTGTTTAGAGATGAAGGTACTGCTAAAATTGCCACTTGCACAAACCCCAGCTGCACTTTTGTTCTTCAATTTTATCAACAGGAATTTGAAAACCTGGAATAAACTCAGCAAGCAAGTTAAGAAAAAGGAGGTTCAAAGGAGTTATCTCTGACCTAATTGTCTACGAACACTTTTGATATATATTTATGTTCCACTTGCTCCTCTGTTTCCGTGCCATAAGAAGTCAAACCAGCCAGCTAAGGGGAATGAATCCCAAGCTTGCTTGAGGATCAGGTTCGTACTTCTGGTTTGATGGGTGCTGGCAATATGTTGCACTTTCTTCTCTGTGCAGTAGAGTGGCATTGGTGTCCCCTCATCAGGGCCCACATTGCTTTGAGCATTTTTTCTAAGAGGTAGCAAAAGGCAGCCTGTGTTTGGAGTATAGTCAGCGGAAAGCCGAAACGTGTGTGCAACAAATAAGGCATTGAGAAAAGTAGGTCAGGGCTGGTCATGACTGAACCACTTGTTTAAACAAATGTGCAGGATTACCAGGTTTTGAACAGATCAGCACTGAGTGAAACATGTAACTGGGCTGGGAAGCTTTGTTTATCATGGCATCTCAGGAGCCTCTCAAAGCACCTATGTTTTACTAGCGGATGCCAAGACACTGACAGGATAAGGTTTAATGAAGTTTAGGAGGAGGAGGAGACTGCTGCTAAATAGGAGATTAACTTTATTTTGAGCAAGTAAAAATTTGGTTTAAGAAGTATAATGAGTTCAGCTGATTCAACTTATTCACAGACAATTACTAGAAGAAATTTCTAACATTCCAATAATCTGTTGTGATACTGGGAGAAAATATTTTTTTGGTGGTCCAAAGAAGCCTTTCAGATTCAAATCTGACCCAAGTATAGCACTCAGAATGCCAGATCTGTCTTTAAGGATTTTATTATTTTTCTTCTTCATTGCTATAGGCTGCACTGTGCTGCAGTAGGGGTGTGTTTTCTGAAACAGATATACAAAAAGAAACCATATTGGGATACACAGTACAAGCACTGAGCACTTTTCAAAAAGATAGGCAAAGAAGTCAGGAAAAGTGGATTTATGTTCGCTTCAAAGCACCATGCCTGATTGTCGCATGAAGAAAAGAAAGATAACAGTGCAGCATGATCAGTAACAGATGAGGATTTTGGCTGGGTAAATGCTATTTTCCTATCAAGATCACACTGTCTCCCTTCTGAGCCCAAAGCATGTGCACTGGCTCTCTTCTCAGACTCTCCTTTTCAAAGGGGCTGCTCAGCTTTGGGTGCGTGGGTCAGATGCAAGCTGAGGAGACACATCCAGAAGGTTTGTGTGCCTGCTGCCTCCTGAGAAGTAACATCCTGCCATTCCTCACCAGCCTTTTGTGAAAGAAGCACGGTTTGCTGCACAGCAGAACTTATCACACAGATTTTGACAAACCTAGTCACAATAGCTCAGAACTTTTAATTGAACTTTATGGAAATCTCGGTAGTTAAGTTTGCCTGTCTTTTTACCTTGCTGTACTTTAGGGAAATACTGAATCATGGAAAAGGGAACATTCTCACCCTTTCAAGGACATGGACACCGGAAAGCAGAAGGGAAATTAGTGGGGCATATAGTGGATTGTTGAGAATTTTCTGCTTGAAAAATTTCCAAGGAAAAATATTTATCTGCTAAAAGCAAGCTCTTGGTGGAAAAGTTTCAGATTTGGAAAGAGCATTTTGGTTTACACTGGGAAAATGGGCGTGTTGGTTCTGCCATGCCTAGCCAGATGGATTTTACCAGCTGTGCTCTCTACCTACAGGACTTTATCAGAGGCTTTCTGTGGGGCACCAAAATACTTTAGTTCTGCACCATCTTGGCCCTTCTCCTGCTTACTTCCCTCTGGAATCTAGGAAAGCGGGGTAAGACTGCCATAACCTACATTTCCACACTTGAAGTTTAAATCAGACCTACGCTCTTCTCTTTGTGTAACATCACCTTATCTTGAAGTGTAGTTCAATGGGCAGAGCTGGAATGCATCAGAATTGGGTTGAGTTTCCTACTGTGCCCTAGGCTCCACAGATAGTGCTAAAGAAATCATGTAGTCTGAAGACATAAAATAGGGATAATAATAACTCCTTCCATTAGAGGTAAGGGTCTCAGGATAAATACAGTAGAGGGTATGAGTAGCCATATGTGACCAAGGATGAAGCATATCAAAGCACAGATATGTATTGTCATCAGAAAGGGGAACAGATTCAGAGACAAGAGCTTGAAAACTGCCTACCCATGCTGTAGTCATTAAAGCCATCCTGAAGGCAGGCAGGGGAGAGGTAAAAATTAGATGTGCCCCTGATGCTTTGGCTTTTTGTGCTTTCTGCATTTGAAACAAGTTGTTGGAAGCTACAAAGCACCAGAAGCAGTGCTCCTTGCCCAGTATGACCAGAACAATCCTGCTCAATGCCGTTTGTGCCAAGAAGGAAAGGTCAGATATGACCTGTGACCCCTTTCTAATGTCAGTGGGAGGTGCCTGTGTAGGAAAAATTAAAAGCTTAAAAGATACTCCTTGTTGCAAAACATTCCTCTGAGGAACTGTGCAGAGCAGAATATGGAAGTGAGGGAGAAAGCTTCAGTGTTGGGAAAAGACACCCATCCTACATTGCAGCAGTCTGTAATACTTAGAGAAGGTTTCTTTTTACACTGATGAAGCAAATCTAGAGGAACATGTAAAAGTAAAGCCTGTCAAATATAGAGGCCAACTGATTTCAACACATAAATGAAGTTGCTAGTTCTCATGTCTCATGGGCACTGTTGGCTTTTTTATTTTAGCACAATGTACTAAAAGGTTGTTTTGGTACAATAGAGTACACATTTTAAAAAGTCTGAAAATGGAACAGACCTGTAGGTTGTTCAATTGTCTGCAGAAGATTTTGTTGTAAAATCTGGGACCAGATATGATATTCAAACACAAAATACAAACCACCTTCCAGCATCATACCTCAGAAGTCATTAAATGATCATATTTTTAACCAAGGATAAATTTAGGAGAAAGGCTAAGCTTTACTGAGATTATCAGTTACAAATGTGTCATGTTTGCCTTCATAAAAGATAAAACAAGCAAGATTTGATCACAGTTAAATTGATTAAATTAAGTTAATCATTTCTCTTAACTAAGGTGTAGAATCTAATAGGAAACAGTTCAGACTCCTTCCTTCCGTGTATATCTGGACAATCTCTGCTCATTTCTGATAATTCAGATAATATTCTTTACAACATTTATAACATTTATTTTCCCAATTTTGTCAAAAGCAGGAATTTATTTGGCAAAAGTATTGACATTTCTAATTTACTGCATATAACAAAGAAGTAGTATAAGAGCCGATAGTCATGAAAATATGCATCCAGCATTCTGTCCTTTGCTTTACATAGGATTATTTTCATCCATCCCTCTGTGCAGAGACTGGGAGAGCTTCTCCAAAACTTTGTAAGAATGCATATGCTAAATATGAGATCAAAACAAAACTAGAATGGGGAAGCAGCAGGAAATCAGGATGCATACTCTTTGCCATTTTTGTTTGATTTATGCCCTTGTACTTGCATGACAACATTTTCAGCTGAATCCTGCACCATTAATGTCAGTGAACTTCTATCACTGGTCAATGGTCAATAACTTACTAGAATGTTCTGTTTTTTATAAATTGCTCTTAAGTTCTTTATCTGCTCTTCTTTCCTGTTCCATGGTTATTTCTTCTCGGTCTGGTTATTTATGTTGAGACCAATGATGCAGCCTTCAGCTACCTCACAAGTTTGCGGCTTGATCTCAGTAATGTGCTAAGCTAAAGAAAACCTAGTTGTAGAGGCAGGTTGCTGAGTTATAGTAATTTTGAAAGTATGTAATAAGAGTTCTTATTACAAATGAATTCTATCAAGAAAAGAGAGCTCTCGGCAGGGAAAAATACCCTCATAGTACAGTACTAATAATTCCTAAGGGTGCCTCTGCTGGGTTGGTTTTTTCATTCATTTCTTCTTGTCTGAGAGCTCCACCTAATGGAATCGAAAGGAAGGTATCTACCTTTCAGATTTTCTATAAAAATCCCTCTCTTTACTTTCATGCTGGTGTTTGCGTGTCGCCAGGACTGAGTGTGGGAGGAGGTGCATCTTTTGACTTTTGGAGTAAAGGACAACTAGTGAACGGGAAATTTGTATTATGTAATCTCCTTTTTTACTAGCACAGGATTTGGACTTACTGCAATTTCTATAAAGGCAAATTTAATATAGAGGAACTAAATATCTCTGAATTTTTGCACCCAGTTTGCTTAGCTGCAAGATCTGTCATCTTGCACAGTCAGGGCTTCTTACCTGTGCATACCACTACTGCATATCACTGCAGCACTTTTCAGGGGTACAAAATAAATAGCTTTCAAGATCAAGGTCCAAATCTGCAGAGAGAATAAATGAGACCGTAGGACTACTCATATTCACACAAACTCAGGAGAAAATGCTGTTGTTACGGCTCCAAAGTCTTTGATGGCAAAGCATTTCCAAAGATTAAATTTCCACCACCAGTATTACCCCTGCAAACATTCAGGAATAATGAATGTAATGTCTGGCCCTTCCCTCTGCCCTCACCAAAGTAATGTATAATCATAAAAATCATGAACCTACCTTTTATGTCACATTGACTCCAGACTTTTAAATTTTTTATTGTTACTGCAATAATGTTTTCAAGGTTTTCTTTGCAATAGGGAGGGGTAGATATTTCCCCTTTTTGCAGTGAAAGCTGAGATCCTCACAATAAGCAAGATCCTTTGATGTAGAATGCCATTAAACCTTCAGCCTATAAAAACCAGGACAATCGTGTGTAATATTTTTAATATCTTAACTCCATTTCTGACAAGGTGTTATTTTTCCTCAGCACAGGGAGTTAAACCAAACAGAAGATGTAACAGGGCCAGCAAGATGGCAACATGAATTCTTGAAAATGCAATGAGGATGCTGTTTGTCGTGGAATATGTCAGACTAAGACTAAACCTGCCAGACTAAGAACATTTTACTCTTCAAAGTCTAAGTAAAAGCCAAAGGATGCTACGTTAGGAAGAGGGCTGTGAGTGCTGACAGGTGTCTGAGGAAAGAGAGAAAAGGCCATCAGCAGACAGGCAGCTTCTACTGTTGTAGAGAGAGAGAGCAGCTGAGTCAGATGCTCTGTATTTAAGGTTGCAATGAATGTCTGGGGGTCAGGTAAAAGGAAATATATCCAGACAATTGTGATGTTTTAAACACTATTTCAGTATTCCAGGACTCATACAGTAGTGTTATTATTGTATTGATATTGTTGCAAATATTGTATTACAAGCCATGGTAAACTGCTTCAATTCAAAAAAGAAAGAAGAACTCCAATAAAATCCCTGTGTGACTTAGTAGAAAAGGTAAGGAGGTCACACTATAGCAAATTTCAACTTGTGAACGAAATTATCTTATTCTGAGAATGTACAAGAGGGAATAGACTGTGGAAAATGGTAAACTCACTGTAGGAAGAGGACTGGGCTGAAATTAGAGAAAACTGGGGAGATGTATTTAAATTGTAATGAAAGTTATAACAGTACAGAACTTATAGGGTGAAATGCATTTGCTGCTTCCTGGGTGGAATGTGGTTGGCAAGCATGAAACCTATTCCACAGTGACTTTCCACACATTCAGCCTGTGACGTGAAGCGTGTGTTGAGAGGGATGAAATGGAAGCTAGAGCATAGAGACGTCTCAGCCAGGCTCTGCTGTAATCCTTGAAGGGAGGGGAACTCGAAGGTATCATGTGGCCAATGAAGTGCATAGCACCTGCCTGCCAGGGGAGACAGGAGCAGATGTACTGCTGCTGAACCAGCAACTGTGGCAAAATCACTCTCCTTGCATGAACTAGGTTTGTTATAACCTAATTGTCATATTAACACACCTCAGCTGTGTCTGCCTCCGAGGTACAACCACCCCGCACTGGGCATGTGCTGAATATTTTCCTGATCATAGAGCATGGTGCTAATAGCACCAAAGCTGTGGGTTTGAGACCCATATGTGTAAGAATTGAACTCGATGATCTGTCTGCATCACTTCCAACTCAGAATATTATGGGATTCTGGGATTTAAGAGCGAAGTGGGAGAATTTTACACCAATCAGTAACAAAGGTATTATGATGGGAGTCACTTAAGGTCCACACAAAATTTAAAGAAATAGTGTGAAAGTTAAGAATGGGAAGAAGTTATGGAAGACTCCATCACAACTTTTGAGATCAACTGACAATGCTTTATCTGTCTTCTCCTCCATAGGAACGCTTATTGGATAAGAAGAAACTTACTCTCTGAGTGCTGAATGATTACGTCAAAATAGCTTTCATTGTTGATTACATCTTGTCTGTCTATTGCTTTAAATTTGTTTTTTGCTATCAACTGCAATCTTCTAAACTTAGCTTTTCACAATTTCTTATTATCAGACTCCTTATTGATAAATTGTTATTCCATAAACTACTTAGTGTGTGTCCTTCAAGGCTGCTAGCAATCGTACTTGATAAAAGTGAGGAGATCCAGGAGTAGGTTCCTATTCCTAGATTTTTATAAAGTATTCAGATCTGATAGATTGTCAGCACATGTCCCTGAGAAAGTCAGCCAGACTGCCCTCCAATACAGCACACTGATGAGTGGAGTCCCCATATGGGACACTGGCACACTGGGCAGGCATGGAGGTCTCAGCTTTCCTGGGGCACCCACAGACCAAAGAAATATAAATGGTTCAAGGAACTCTTCCCTTTCATGTGTCATTCACATACTTGCCCTACAGAATGTATCATGCTGTCACTTCTGAAGTCAGAAAAATGGTTACAAGGACCACTGGGGTGATCCAGATGGGTATTTCTACATCCCTGTTAAATCTTGTGGTTCGTACCTGTGGATAAACACAGAAATAAGGCTTTATTGTGAAGGCTTTCCTTACATGTCACTGTAAATTTGTTCTGCTCTGGGAAACTCAGAAACGACACATATGGCCATGCTTACACTTTTAATGTGGTGAAGAAAAAACATGAGGGTGTGAGTCTCCCAGAACACCACTGCTTATGACTGCTTTTTGCCTTAGGCTGGAGCAAGGAGAGGCTGCTCCCAAAAAGCTGTGAGGAAGCAAAAGTCTACAGGTACTACAAGCTTTCTTCTTGGCAAGGAGGCATAGTTGATTCCTAGAAATGAGCAAGCTGACACCTACTTCTAGCAATACACAAATTTTAAGTAATCCTGTGCCTAAAGTCTATGTAACATCTTATGTTTCAGCTGTGGTAAGTGCCGATTTGTCAAATGGACACTCAAGAGCAATACTACAAATAGTAATATTTCCTTCAACAGTATTTTCTATATTAAATAGAAACTGAACCATGCTGTGGGAAAGGGAATGTTTTTTTTTAAATGAAACTTCGATTGTATTAATTCAGCTACAAAGCACCTTAGACTGTGATAGTCTAATTTATGGATTATTTTATTCCTTATATGTAGCAACAATGACTGAGATTCACCTTGTTAACTTTATGTGTCTGCAGTCTTGTGACCATGTCTGGTGCACATCTGAACTCCCTTCGCTATTGATGGAGAGAAGTAAGCACTTTCTGGTGTATCATTCATTTCAGAAACCAATTTTAGCATGAGGTGTGTCACTTTGTAGAAACAGCCTTTTCATTATATGATAAATGGAGTCTAGACAGCTAATTCAGATATTTATGTCCAGCCTTGGTCTGACGAATTATGCTCCTGATGCCTACACTAGACTGCCATATACATTTGGAAGAACAGCATGACTGTTTCAGGTGCCTGACTTTCAGCTGGGTATTACTGAGAAGCCACGGGTTAAAGCGGTCTCTGCTTAGGAGGAAAAAACAGTGAGAGTTCTGGAAAGAAGGGATGGTGAATAAAATTTACTGAGATTTACTTCTCAGTTGTTCCACCGCCCAACCCCATGACTTCTACTGTCAACAACAGCTGCTTCATGACGCACCACGGTCAGGCTGATCCTTTTTCCCTGGCCTACAAGTTCCCGAGATTCCATGAAGCTTTTATCCTGTCAGGTCTCTGGGGTTTCCCCTCAAGTGGAACGTGGAGAGAAGTTTTTGTGGGGAAGAGTGTGGTTGACTGCAGTATGATGCTGACTCAGTGCTCCAGCTGAAGTCCCATAGGACATATGTTAAAATTGGCAGATGATGCAGAACTCATTTCATGTGATTCCTGTCACAGTTAATACTTCAAAGTAGCTGATTTCTGCTATGTTGTATGCCATGCTTTTCATGCATTTCCTGCTTCCCTCCTTTTTCCTGCCCCAGCTCCTCCTTGCCTCAATATTTGCTCTCCCTCACTGTACCGTATCACTGCCTGGTCTATGCATCATTTATGTGGCGGCTGTGTCTTTTGGGGTTGTGCTGCAATAGAGAGACAGCATCTGAAAACTGAGAATTAGCAGCAATGCAAAGATACAGCTTTTATGGATCTCAAAGAAAAAATTGTATAAGATGCACTGATCTTTTCACCTGCTTTTATTCTGCCAAGGATCTAAAAACAGTAAATGCTGCAACCGTTACTTAAGAAAGAGGAAATTAATATAAGTGTGAAGTGAACTGAGTTGTAAAGATTGGGCTCATTCTTTCATCTTTGCGAAATTCATCCACTGTTGATTAACATGAAAATTAGTTTAGCTGTACTGCTGCCTCTAAAGCTTCAGCTAGGCGAGTAAGTTAAATATGCAGAGGATTGTTCTCTGGCAGGGGCAAGTTGACCCCAAAAACCTGCACCTTTTGAGCTTGCAGACACTGACAGCATGGGTACTTGCATACAAGTACGAAGTGTATTTGGTTGTGTCAATGGCCTGTGCTAACTCCTGAGCCATGCCTGCAAGTTCTCTGGGCATCTGGTCAGGCTAAAACTGTGACCTGAAATATTTTTAAAGTTTAACAACACATTTCCAAGTTGTGTTTAGTGTGAACAGCCCACACGTGGCCTCAATGTCCAGCCTAGTGTGACTGTCACTTGAGTGCCCTACTGCAGGGTCAGGTATTAAAGGGGTGCTTGGCAATAAGCAATCATGGGAAAAATAAAACTGTATAAACTGTGCTGAATCCTGAAATGACTGTTAGTGTTACCGTTTTAATCTTGGTATTCAGCTCATGAGTTATCATGAATTCAAAATTTATGAAGGATGAAACTTTATAAACAAGTGACACCTGAAACTGAACAGCAAATTGTGAACATTTCTTTTGTAGTGACCAGTTTTATAAAATCTTTCATCTTAAAAAAGATACTAAAATAATAAAATGTATAAATATATGGGAATATCTGCAACAAACTATGAACAATTGGTAGATTTTTCTGTCAATTATTTATGGAAATATGTATTTCCTAAATATGGAATTATGTTTGGTGTTATATATCTGCCCAGATGAGTATTTTTTGCATAAACTTAGAATTGGAAAAATTCTGTCATCAAACCCATTAAAAATAACATTACTGGAGCACACTTCTGTTAAAATAATTTCTTTTTTCTAAGTCAATAGCTCACAGGCTGATCTTTTTATTTCTTTAGGGAGTATCAACTGTGCCAAAGACAAAAATTGTCTGCTCTGAGAAGTTAAATTATTTCCCTGGCTAAAATCCAGAGACAATATTGTTCTGTTTGAAATATTCAGGCAAATTGGCAAGATCTATGCACCACCCCTATTTAACTGCACACTGTGAACATCTCTAGGGAGAGGTCCTAAAGCTTTTGTATGTGAAAACAGGGACAGGATAGTCCTACATACTGTCCCATGAGGACTGAAGAAGAGATTTTGGAGCTATATGCTGTCTCTAACTGTCAAATTGGACTTATAATACATTTCAGAAGGTCACCTATGAAAGAGTTCAAAGAAGGAAAATGCAAACAAACTGCAGTAAAAAATAAATATGCATAAACCTGAGGATTCTCCTGCTTCCTGCCAAATAGCTGAAAAAAATCCACTTCTGTCTGGTCAAATGAAACATCTTTCATTTAGAAGAAAATATTTTATTTGTTCCTGTGACATTTCTTGGGAAAATGAAGGAGTTTTTGTTAAAAACAGAAGTAAATGTCAAAATCAGTAATTTAAGGTGCTATATTGCCTGCATCTTGACATTAACTGGAACACAGAAATCATTGAATGAATCAGGTGATTTGTCCTTGTGGGAATTATTAAAATTCATAAGATCTAACATTCTTTCCATGCTGCAGTGCAGGTTACTTTGAAGTTTCTTAAATTTCAGACCCACTCCTATGTATTTCTTAGCCAGAAGTAAATGTGTTCTTAGAGATGAACCTCTACAATTCTGTGAAAATGATGTTTCTTTTCCTACCAGTGTAGCATCTTAGGAAACACCACTGAAGATCTCACTTTACTACCATCACCTTTAGAAGCATGTCTTCAACTGATTTTATTGATAGCTAGGTGAGGTGTCGCTACAGAAAACAGTATTTTCCTGTGAAACCAACATCTGTATTGACTTCAAAGGAAAGTTTCCTTCTAATGGAGCCTAGGATTAAGTAAGATGATTGTGTTTTTCACCTCAATGAAAACAGAAGTGATGCAGTTTCTTCCCTTAGCTCATCTTTTGTAAATAATTTGCTATACTGCAATGATATTTACTGTGGAAATATAATTTGTAGGCCAGAAATTGTAAAATATAAATATTAGAGCCTAACAGTCTGATTTAGTTTGAATGTATTTCTATGTTGAACTGAGCAATTGCCTAAGTTCTTCCAACCCCCTGGACACACCAGCAGTGCTTTTACTTAAACTTAGTCTTTAAAACAAAAAACAAGTCTGTCTAGTTTTGCAGGGATATAATTTTACTAGCTAGAAAATTATTAGATATTTTTCATACCATCATTTGAATAATTCTTAGCTTGAGGATAAGATTATGAGTTCATATTCTGTATTTGTGCTTGAAAGATATTTGTTAATATTTTATGTTTATTAATAGACCAATAAGAAATTCTGTACTATGCACTTGTGATGTGGTGTTCTTAGAAGAGGATTCTCATTAGACACTGTGCAAATATTTCTCATTCCTGCCTGAACATTAAAGAGAACAGCAGAATTTGGGGAAAGAATACCCAAATAAAACACTGATAGTAGATCAACCCTTCATGGTATATGGTCCTTCACTGTAGAAGCCTTCAAAAAGAGAATTTCACAGAAGAACTGATGAGATTTCACTAGTGGCTTTAATAGATTTGGAGAAAAGCCAACAACAAACCCTGGTGGAAGACACAGAGAGGGGAGCCTAGGCAGCTTTTTCTGGGTCTGCCATCATGTCTCTCCCTGCTCACAGCACCTGCTGGAGGTAGAACTTCTGAGGTGCTGGCCAGTCATATGCAGCATCTCAAGTGAGACAGAGAAGGGAGAGCTCCAGAGTCCAGCTCCCCGCTGTGATGTTGACCTGGGTGGCACATTTCCCAGCAGAAACAGAGCCCCTTTCCCACCCAGGGGGACACTTTGGCCAGAGAAGCTCCTGCAGTAGAGTCCCTCTGGCTGCAGCAGCATCACTGCAGAGAGCAGCTGCTGCACGTGTTGATGGTAATCCAGTTCTGCAGAAGACTCTGGTTTTAACTACTTTTGTAGTCGATGCACCAGCTCTAAATGGAAGACGACTGTGGCTTTGCTGTGGTAACTGCCAATATAGAGGAGGGTTTCTGTGTTTCTGGGACTCTGTTTTGAGGTCACGAGTTTTCAGCTTCAGCCCAGCTGGGCATTCTAGTTTTAATGCAAAAGCACTTAGATTCAATTAGGCCAAACTATAGGAAATCATTAAGAGCTCAAAGATTTCTAAATTAGATCTAGCTGAAGGGTGAAATGTACATTTTCACATAGCAGGCACAGTGCCTGCCAGGGGAGGTCTGGCAGGGCTGTTCCAGCTCCCTGCTAGTAACTCCCTTCTGACAGAAGGAAAGGAACTTTAGCCAGCTTGAGGCATTATAAAAAATCAAAAATAGGGTTAGAATGAAATTACAATTACAAAGTGCTAATTGAATCACGAGCACAGTGACTGCTGGAGCTAATTAGAAAGGGCCAGGGATGTCTGTGTACCAGTCCCTCACTCAGGAAGGATTTGCCCCAGTTCAGGTTCTTCGCATCACTTGATTTCCACTTAAAGCAGCTACTGGCAGACAGAGAGGCATTTGGCTAATACAATTTCCCATCTTGGCATTTTAACATAGAACACTTCAAGGAGACAAGGGCTTAACCACATGCAGTATTCTCCCATGGCAGATTATTCAGTATAAAACTCTGATTTACTGCAATTTAGTGCCAGGTAAATGGGAGTTGTCCTGCAATTGTACATGGGCATGTCAAAGCTCTAATGCTTCTAAGAAACACAAAACACAAAGCAAAAACTTGTTGGCCAACAAAATTAAATAATGTTGTCAGTTATATCCAGTATGAAGAATTCAGGTTCCCTTCTTTATTTTCTACATTTATTAGGTATTAATTCTGTTTCACATAGTGTAGTATACCTTGAAAAACAAAATAAAAAAGACCTGTCAAACTAATTTTTACCTTTCTGAAGCTAATTTTGCTTTCATGCTTTTTATAATGTAGATACTGTAAAAGATAATCCTATGCTATTATGGATAATTTATTCATAGGTGTTCTTTAGAAAGGGAAAAAATGTCTGTGTTATTGCAATTTTTGGCTTTTTTTTGCTATTCTTCTAGATTTGTTATTTTGTTATGAAGCAGAGAGACAAAGCCACTTGCTAAGTAACAGCACCTCTCTCTCCTAAAATCAGGAAATGGGAGAAAGGAGAGCTTGTATTAAAGGGCTGGCTACTAAGGAAAAAATAAATCACAGCACAACTTCACCCACTGTTACTCAGTGAAAGAAAAGATTCTTTACCATTCCCTGGCTTCAGAAATATGTATACCTACTTAAGTATTATGTGTACTTAGGTACGCATGAAACAGAAGTATGTGTTATGTCCCACTGCCTGAGACCTATAGAAATCAATGGATACTGATACTGACTTGGAAGGGGATGAAAGTGGGAGGAATTTTGTCCACTGATACCATTAACTCTTCGAGTTTTTCAGTTTAGTGATGTGAAAAGTGTTAGAGCAGGAAGAGACTACATACTTATTAACCATTCATACAATTTCTACCAAGCAATTTGCTTCCAAGTATCACAGCTCAAGTAGGTCTTTTAGCATGTTAGCCATAATTATAATTGATTTTCATTGCCCCTTCTGTAAATCATGCTTACAAAAAGTAAAGGAATTTACTGAGACGTTCACATTGAAGTTATGTGAGTGGAGATTTCTGCTAAAAAGGGTGCTAGGAATTCATGAGAAGGATGACATAATGACAGAATGACATAGATATGTTTGCTAACTCAGTTTTTACTTCCATTGGTACTTGTAAATATCAAATATGTATAAATTGTTAAGTCAATATTGGAGAGAAAACACTCTGTGCAGCTCAAGGAAAAGTGAGAACAGCTTCTATCTTTGGCTGATTTAACACAGCACCAGTGTATCGCAGCTCTTCCCAGGAAAAGAGTATTATATCATGAGGCAATGATGATGTCAGAGACATAAGCAGAATGATGTCTTTCAGATATGTGTCTTTAACAGTACTGAGGAGCCAAGCCATAGACTGAACTGTGACTTAGGAGCTGAATAGAGCATGAAGACTGTTCCTAACCCAAAGAATTTAGGAAATGTGTGTGGTACAGGAGATACAGCAAGGCTATTAGACTCAAATAGAACTTTTTAAGCAATGCCTTGTGAGACTGGCATGTGTAAGATACAGTTTTTTTATCATGCTAGGCCAAAAAGAGATGACAAAAGAACATGCAAGTCTGAGAAGATAGAGATGGTGTAAGGAACAGATGCTGCTTCCTGCAGGACAAAGGAGCCAAGTCTGCATATGGCTCCATGTCTAAAGACTGAAGAGCTGATCTGAAATGCACAGGCCATTCTGAGTGTTTCTTACGAGAATTTTAGGAGTCTTTCTAAAAGAATAAAAAATAAAACACAATTTTCTTTAGCAAGTTTATCTTGGGAAATTAAATAATATTAGAAATTCAAGCATCATCAAAGTACCTCAGCATAATTAGGTGCCTAGAGACCTTCAGAATTTATTTGCTTGCCTATCACAATTTCCAGAAAGATAGGAGAAAAAACAGACTTCTCTAGGCTAACTCAAGTAATGCTAAATAAGGGAAATGTTAAGCAGAAGTGTAATTATGGATTTGATCATATTACCCAAATATATATTGATTAAAAATATATAAAGTTAGAACAGGATATCAAGCCAGGCCAACAAAATGAAACAAAAATTTGCTAATTTCCTTATATATTTGTAAGAGTTAAAGATTTCCTTTCTGTTCTATCAGAGAAAAAAAGTAATTTTCTTAATTGATTTAATCACTACATTTACAATTTAGAATTTTAAATCTCATCATTTTTCTCATAAGCTGAACAAGGGATGATTGATTTTATGGACCTAGTTCATTTGTATCCTGTTGTAATATCTTGCCAATTTATTTTCCTATAATTTTAATGTCACCCTATGTAGTCCAAGCAGTGTGCTCAGTAGCTGTAGCAAGATCCTGGAGCATTATCCTACAGGTGAAGAATTTTCCAGTTGGATTTTTAAGGACAAATGAGGCTATCAATCTTGGCTGTGGTTTTACTGATCTCCCCTAGATGGCACTCTGTATGGATACAACTAAAACTGCTGCAGTAAATCTTTCTCCACCTCAGCTTTATGCATTTTGCTAACTAATTACTCAAAAGTCATTGTAAAGTGAGGGTGAAAATACAGTTTCCCTCTTCAGAAGCAATAAGAGATAAAGCCAAGGGGAAAAAGTAATATTCACAGTGCACATCAAATGCAAAAAAAAAAAAAAATCCTAATTTGCAAATAACTTTCACCCAATGCCATGCTGTGAACTAGAAAGAAACACAACAGAAGAGAAAGCAGCAGTATACAGTCACAGACTCATCAATGCTGGAAGAGGCCTTTAAGATAATCAAGTCCAACCATCAACCCAGCACTACCACTGCAGCCACTAAATCATCCCCCAGCACCAGACCCAGGCACTGCTTAAACACCTCCAAGGATGGTGGTGTCCATCCCAGGGGTGATGGTGCCCACCACCTGCCTGGGCAATCTATTGCAATGCCTGTCTCAGCCCAATGCCATTTTCTCTGCCCCTCTCACTGCAGGCACAGTAGAACAGACAATCTCCAGTCCTGTCATGAGCCTTCTTCTCCTTTGCTGGACACGCTCCATCACCTCAATGTACTTTTTTACAGTGAGGGGCCCAGCACTGAATGCAGTAGGCAAGGTGTGGCCTCACCAATGCTGGGTATAGGGGGATGATCCCTTCCAGAGTCCTGCTGGCTACACTCTTTGTACAAATGAGAGTTTCTATCAGCAACACTTATTTGCCATAATCTTGAAAATAAAGGTGCTAGAAGGAGAATCCCATTATAAAGAGTGAATGGTGTAAGACAGTTTGAATTTTGAAGTCACTGTCAACAATTTTACTAAAACAAGAAAAAAAAATGCTACCTCAAGGACTGAGCAGAATCACTAGGAGTCCAGAGAGCAGACACACATCTGAGATAGCATTCATGAGGGCAAGGTGCCTGACTCCTAGTCCTCTGACCAGAACTCTTCAATCCAAGGGACTGTTACCTATCATGGGCTATTCCGGAAAGGATTTTTCATAGTTGTTTGCATACAAAAAGGACAAGTCTATCTAATTTCTCAAGGAATTGCTAATTATCTTTTAAAAACTTTTCTACTTGCAGCTCCACTGACACTTAGAACCACTAGGAATCATCAAAGGCTTTTGCCAAACCGGGGAAGGAATGCGACAAAAGACAAAAGGTTTTAAGGAACACATAGTTACACAAGCAAGGCCCTTAAGTCAAAACAACAACCACAAAAACAAAAAACAAAAACAACAACCAAAAAAAACCCACCCAAAACCCCCCCAAAAAACCCCAAAAACCTGGATAATACTGTCATTCTATAATCCCTTCCAGATATAAAGGTTTGCCCTCAGCTGTTTCAGTCAGTAAACAGGCTCTCAAGATCAAGCCACTGAAAACAAAAACTAGTGCAGTGATGTGTTTAAAAGCACCTGTGTATTGCACTCGATCAGCATATTTTTCCTCTTTATCGCTTGCAGAAAGCCTGACTGCTGTCTCTTGAGAGGCAAATAATTTAGGCTGTGTCTAGGAAAGCTGTGATCTAAGATAAATAGCTATCATCAGAGTGATAGAGTGACACATAACAAGTCGTGGAGCCTCATGATGGCAATGTGATTGCTAGTTTGGAATCTCATATTATCTGTGCTAGCGTAAGAACAAATTTCTATAAATATGTGGTAGAAAGGGTCCAATTTGTTCTTCATATAATACCTGTTTTATGCTCTAGTGGAGCCAGCTGAGTCACTGAAGTATCAGTGCACTGTTACAGTGCTTTTTTAAGAAGTATTCTCACAGAATCTGAAACTGTGTACTTCTCTAATTATGTTATCATCAAAATTTATGAGTGTTAGCACCCTGCTCCTTGCAAGTTGCACCTTAAACCCAAGTGCTAATATAAGGCACTCTCAAAAAATCAGGCTGCAGAGAATTCAGGCTGGACTTTCCAAACAGTGGGAAGATTTTCCCTGGGTTCTTCTGCATCTCAGTTGCTTCTTGCTTAAATGTGAAGGGTACAATCTCCTTCTCCCATGGGAACAATGTGATGGTGTATTAATTCAGTTTCTTTAAGTGCCTATGTTATGGAACACAGAAAGAGTCATGGAACACAGATACATCACACAAAGCTAGGCTGAAATAATGACCAGTGAACAAGGCAAGAGGCTTCCTATAGAGCAGCATGCAGATAAAGGAAAGGGTAAGGAAATTATTCCTTACCCTTCCTCATTCTGGGCACAGAATGATATACCAGGACCAGTGGGAAAAACCCCAAACTTTTTAAGACTTACATCACACTACAGATTCCCAAATGGTACAGGACAGCATTTAACAGCTGCAAAATATGCACCCCCCACCAGTATGTCTACTTTTGTAGACATACTGGTGTAATTTTGTAATCTTGCCAAACTACCATCAACAATTTGATTAACATTACTGAAAACCTATGTTTGCACAAGTTTGAAAAAGTAAAAACTGGAGTCTTCTACAAAGATCACCCCAATTAAAATGAATTTTTCAGCTGTGTTTACCATGCAAGTCCAAAACTGTGAATTTTCTCCTGTTGGAAAGATACTCATAGCTTTGCACTGGAAAAACTGAGCACTGCCTTGTGCTGCTCTATCAGTATTAGTATAAGGTTATGAAGACTTGAAATACTTCTCAAGGAAAATTTGATAAACACATTGAAAATTTATTCAGCCAGCTCCCAACCTTTATCATGTGCTTTCCCACAAGGAGTGACTGAGGGTCCCTTTTCTGTCTTGTAGGTAGAACCAATGGGAATTGCATTTCACAAAAAAGAACAGAACCTTGTCTGTGGGTGTCACTGCAACAGATGTGTGTTATATACAGCACTGTGCTGTTAATTGTGACATTAGAGATCCTGAACACCTTCTTCATGTTTTCATTGACAAGGGACTCCAAAGCACACCATTTATTTATTGCTTTCGCTGACTAATAGTATGCAAAGCTTTGATATTCTTACAAATGGTACCACTGAACAGTAGAGAGGGAAACATTCACGTGGAGAACTTAGCATAATGCTCAGTGCTGCCTGTGCAGCTCTCCCAGCAAGCCCCAACAAGCTTCAGAGAGAATAAGGCACTTTGTGTTGCCACAGATGCAAGTGTTCTAAGTACAAACATAAACTTTGTCTACAGGGAGATGTAGGCAACTTCCAAACTCTGTGTGGAATCTGCAGATTTTGTTTTGCTTTAGCTAGAAAGGCTTTAATTGTCTTTCAAAGAATTGTGAGTATAAGGTGACACCCTTTCTTCGTGTTTTCTATATCGTCACTTACTTGACATAGAGAGAACACAAGTCCAAATGTCCTCCTCACAGCACTTGTATCCCAGAAGTACCTCTTGGCCTGTAAAATATGCTCCTGTGAGGCTCTCTAAAACTCTTTTGCTAAAGTTTATTTAAAACTTCACTGGATAAAATGAAGAATCAAAGGTAGAGTAATGCAGAAGGCTGCACACTGCATCTGCAGGAGACATGCTCTCTTTTCTGAGGACAAGGAATTTCAATCATTTTATATGAGGTAAAAACCCACACCAAAATTTGAAAGATGGCAATGAGAGCATTACTGTGAAAGGATAGCTTCCTGCATACTTATGAGAATTTTGCAATGCAGGTTTTAAATGTTGGTTCAGCTTCCTTTGGTTTTCTTTAGACTCCCTCCTATGTAAAGTTAAAGAAGGAATTAATAGCCAGTGGTTTTTCTTGTCAGGTTTTCAGCATGTGACAAATGTTCTATTTCTGCTAGAAAGCATGTTTTTTTCTTTTCCTTTTTTTTGGCCCAAACTTTCTTTGCTTTCCTGGCATATGCTGAAAGGCCAGAACAGCTCTTCTACTTCAGTTCCTGGATCTGTGTTTGATTTTGTCAAACATCTGCAGATTTACCGTGCCTCAGCTTCCCCATGTGAAACACTACCTTGTGATATCATTACCTGAAAAGTATGAAGAAAAGAAGGAGGATGCAGGAAGTTTGGAGAGCTGGCAGGGTTGTATTTCTGGAAATTTTATTTCAAAACGTTATTAAAAAACTTTTCTGTTTGTACAACTTATTGGTAGCCCAAAGGTATGCTCAGGAAGAGGGAGCTTTTATTTATATGGAATATAAACTGTAAGGCCAGAGAGAGAAGTATCATAGCATATTCTTAACAATGACAAAGAAGAGATGGAGAAAGAAAACACTGCTGGTATGACACTTAGAGTATTAAGTTATATTGCTTGCACTGGCATAGGTATACTTTATTCTTTCCACTCTAACTAAAACAATTCTTCAAAATTCACCAGTATTCCATTTGGAAGCAGGTGGGGTTTATAACATTGAAAAGATAATTTTGGAAGAAAGAATAGTGAATTTTTGGCATGAAGCCAGTTACAGTTTGGAAAGCAGAGGCTGAGTTATGGTGGAAGTGTTTTTTTCTGGTGGTTTTGGCAAGTGTTTGTTTTTTTGTTTTGGGTTTTTTTGTTGTTGTTGTTTGCTTGTTTGGGGTTTTGTTTGTTTGTTAATTTTAATTTAACCTCCAATGAGTAGAGCTGGATCAGAGCAGCTACCAATCAAAAATCTCCCTTAAAAGATGAACAGGACTGTATACACTCCTTTGGATGTTGGCATCAGCTTCCCCCGCTAAGTTTCTACTTTGCAACCTCATCATAGAATTTCACACTGGGTTAAATTTTGGCATGATTCAGAAGAAGATGAGCCAGGAATTAATGAAGAGGAAGATTCAACAACATGATAACCAGAAGCTAATGCTACTACTGCTAGAAAAACTGAGGTAAGAGAAAAAGGAGAAAGGGAAACATTATGAGCAGAAGATATTTGTGATTTTTCATTTCTTAATAGATGTAGTCCTTTTAACTTTAGCTCTCCAAAGAGATATTTTAGCCACTCCTTATTGTTAACAACACCAGTGGCTTCTGTGATTCCCTTACAGTCCTGTTATCAAAAAAATTGTGAAGCTGTTGAATATCAACTGCTACCTGGAGCCAAGTTTTTTTTATAAAGCCAGCTAGATGAAAATGCCAGATTCAAAGGCAGAATGCAGAAGAAGTTGTATAATTGTAAGCTGAGCTCATCCAAAAAAAATGTTAGTAGAGCAGATCTTTTGTTTCCCCAACCAACCGAGGCATTCACCTCTGTTAAGCTCAGTCTTGCTACATCTCTACTACAACTGCATAGTACAAAAAAAAAAAAAACAAACAAAAAAGCTCTTCTAAAAAAATTCCAGCAACGATTTCCTTGGGAATATGCACTTATTACAGTGATTACATAGCACAGCACTGTGTGACTGTGTGTCCTTTTGCTCTTTACTTGTTCTCCAAGGAGTTGGGATTAGTGTTAACATGACATCTCAGCTAGCTCAGCAGCTAGTCCTTTATTACAGGTTCTGCTCTTCATCTGAGACTGCATGTCTTATTAAGCACTGGCCTTGTGATGCATGCTAGTAAAGTCATAATTTTTGCATTTATAAAATAAAGAACAAATTATCTTCTCCTGGAGTTCTCTCATAACAAGATTTTGCTGTACAAAATTCTAACCAGTTTCCTCCCGCCATCACTCCTATTAAGTCTTACCTAAAAGGCCACTAAAGTGATTTGTTAAGGGCTTGTTAACAGCTGTTCCCTTCCTGTGACTTTCTCCTTGTGGCTGTTGTGTGAAATAATGTTCTGTAAGAGAAAAGTAAGTGAATCATGACAATTTTTCAGTGCATCCTCACTCATCATATGAGCCATCAGTGTTTATCATGTAGGCCCTACAATCACCAGTGATGACAAATGAAAAGACAATGCAGTTATCACCTAATTTTGAGGCTCACTTGCCTCTTTAGCTCATGGGAAAATTACCTGGCTTGAAATAGAGGGATTTTTCATTTTATACGTAAGACAGGCAATTGTAGCTGAAGTACAACAGAGCTTTGGGAAGCATATAAACATGGGTTATTTGTTCCCCTCATGATGTTCTAACACTTATGTATAAGTAATACAAGGTAACAAGTGAACATTTCTGCATACCCAGGGCTGAAGCAAAAATGTGTGTGAACAACTAGTGGTTTTCATCAGGATCTTATATACCCAGTCTCTGCATGCTCAGATTGTTACAAAAGCTCTGTGAATGACTGGGTTATGTGACCTCTGTACAACGGCTACTTGTTTTTTTTCCCAATAGAATGTCTCTGTTATCTTCAACACTCTTAAGAGTGTTTCCTGATTAGAGATCTAACATTGCCAGCTGTATCTTCCTGATAACTTCAGCATGCTCTGGGGTCACTGAACAAGTCACATGTACATTTTACGTGGCCACAGTTTACTAATAAAATTCATGTCTGTACTGCTTTTAAGAGCAGCTTTTATTAATATCTATCAATATATTATTAATAACTAATAAATATACCTAAAAACAAATTATATATAAATATTACTATCTATTGTTAATTATATCATTGATCTTATAATGTATATTAATATACATTAATATACTATTATTAAAAATATGTTAGTAGTGATCTCTTTAAGTTAGAGTTCAGAGGTAGCCATAAGTACATAGTGTGACCACAAAGGTAGGAGCTCTTCAAGATGTCCCTTGAGGAAATGTGGGAGAGAAGGAGTGAGAAGTAGTCTCCTACTCTGCCCCTTCACTGCCTGCTCTCTGAGAAAAAGTGTGCTGGAAACTGAAGCCACCCCTCCTGTCAGTGCCATGTTCCACCATTATGTCAAAAGTCACCATCTGCATCTTCACCTCTAGCTCACATACATCCAATGGCTCCACAAATGCCAGCTTCTATAGTGACCAGAGGCCCCTTCCTTCCCCCTCAAGACCCAGCAGCTGTGTATTCATTTAAAAGGAAGATCAGTGAGTGGTTTGTATGCAGGTGGCTTACATGTGGGGGTTACTTTTCTTGGGACAAGGTGGTGTGCCACAGCAAATTGTCTTCCCATTGCTACTGCAGAGATGTGAAGTGCTGGTGGGTCAGCTTCTGAACAGCTGCAATTTGCAGCATTGATTTTTCTGGTTTATAACCAAGATCTGTCACAGTTTTCAGGTTTGTAAAGGACAAGACAATGCACCAACCATATCCAACTGCAAGTTGTCTGATGAGAGAAAAGGACATGAGCAGCTCACTAATCTTTCTTGCAGGCTTCTGCATCCATTATATTCCTTCCAGTCAGGTGGAAACAAGATGAAATTTTGGAAGACTCAAGTGATATTGAAATGAGAAGCAGGGCAAGAGCACTGCCCAGAGGAAAAATGATGGAAGAAGCCCCGGAACAGGGAGATGAAGTAAATGAACTTTACTTAGCTTTCTTTCTCCTTTCTGAGGGGCTCCAAGAACCTTCCTCAAGATTTACATCTATTGAACGAGTTATTCTTAACAGGAAAAGTGAAGGACCCACTCCAAGAATTAGGTCATACATTCCAGCTTCCTGGCAATAAATAATGGAAAAGTATCTGAGTGAAGGTTATCAGTCAACACAGTGTTTTGTTCCATAAAGCTAGGAAGTCCAGTCTATGTTTTCTAATGCACTGTTGTCTTGGTGTAACTGCAGTCACCAACAAAGTACCACACAGCCACTGGCTCTGTCCCCACCCCCAGTGGGTTGGGGAGGAGAATCAGGAAAAAGTTTAAGCCCATCAGTTTAAATAAGAATTATTTAATAATTTAAGTAAAATATAATTAATAGTAATCATCTATAGTAGTAATAGTATATTACTACTATAGTAGTAGTAGTAGTAATGGAGAGAAAAGGAGAGAGAGAGAGAGGGAGGAATAAAACCAAAGAAAGATAAAATCACATATTCCTCGATATATGAGGAATAAAGGTGAAATAGGAGTAGAAAATTATCTACCAGAAGTAAAGTGATGCACAATGCAATTGTCAGCACTTGCTGACAGATGACCAGCCCATCCCCAAGAAGTGATCAGCCCTTCTTGAGCAAGTCCCCCAGTTCATATACTGATATTCTATAGTATGGAATATCCCTTTGGCCAGTTTGGATCAGCTGTCCTTGCCAGGTTCCCTCTTTGCTGCTTCTGTATCTACACACTGACACGGGAGTCATGTGAGAACAGGAGACTGAAAAGTCCTTAACTTAGACTAAACACTACTGAGCAACAAAAATCCAAACCACAGCACTGTAACTTAAATTACTTTTGTCCCAGCTAAACCCAGGGTGCCTGCTCTTGTGATTTGAAGCATCATGACTCCTTTAGATACACTGGGAGTTTTCTTTTAATTTCACTTGGCAGATCACAAACATTATTATAAAATTTGTCTATTAAAATTGCCAATTTCTCTTTTTTTTTAATGAGTGTATATTGATTATAATGTCTAATTTTCCCCTGTTCATTCAACTCTGACACAGCTGTGTCTTTTGGCCAATATCCACTTTCTAGTAGCAAATCAGCTTCTACTTGCAAAGTTCAGATTATATAGATTGGTTTTAATATGGTTATTTTCAAGAAAAAAAACTAAGAATGTAAACATTTCAATAAATATTTGAAACAAAAAACTAAACACTCCAAAACCAAATCTAAATTAATCTCAGCAATCTTGATCACCATGTAATATTAACTACTGGGGGGCCATTATTCTCATTTTTATCTGGACTCTGCACCTCTGCCCCATATGCTTTTGGCCAGCCTAGAAAGCTCTAGAGGTTAAGTAGCTCTACAGCACAGTCATGGATGGGAGGGCTGCCAGTACCAGTGCAAGGAGAATGCTCAGTAGTGCAGTAGCCCTGTACCACAGCTGCAGAGAAAATAAGAATATTAGCTGATCTCTCACAACTCTCTCCTTTCAGTATTGTGGAGTTATGCATTAGAGCAGTGTTAATCTGCAGGGGTTCTATTTGAAAAAACAAACTGAAGTCAGAAGAAAACACACAGAAAATCAGGTTTTAAAAGAGGAAGCTTTTAGAAGAAGATATATTTGTCTAAACAAAGCCCAAGATAAGATGCCCTGTATCTGCAAATAAATAAGAGTAGAAATAACCTCCAGAAGTAAACACATTCTTGGTAAAAAAACCTTCTCTAAGTTATCTTGTAAAGTCAGATCAGGTTTACTTTAATAAGGCACGAAAAGCCATTTTCAAGGGCAATAGCATCTTGTTGAATAGGACCCCTGATTGATGCCTACTGGTAGTTGGCAATATGATGTGAGATGAAGGAATTCACAGTACCCATGGGAAATTTTAAAAGTGTCAGTTTTCTCAGAAATTACATAATATGCTTGTAGAAAAGTTAGAGGAGCAAACCTCTAAATCAATTACCCCTACTGACCCCTGCAGCCAAACCAAGCCCATCAGAGGATCTTTGAAAAAAAACCCAACCATCAATCAGCCAACGAATCTTCTGGCTCTACAGGTTCATTAATTTTAAGAAACCAACCTGTTTGGATCCTTTGAAAATCCTATATACATCAAGCCTGTGATAATACTCACATGACTAAGAAAAAGTCTCCTGTCTCCAGGATCTTTATGGAGTATTTACATGAATAAGAATACATGTTATTTTAAAAACAAACAATCAACCTGAAGGTGGGGTAGATGTAAACAAGGAGGGTGAAAGGAGAGTTACGACAAACAGGAGATGACTCACTGAAAGTCATGTGATGGAAATGAAAATGGTATAAGAAAGAATTTGAAGCTTCCAGAAGAGGAAAGCAAAGAATGATCATATCTATTTGCAGATTTCAGAGTAATTAATCAACATTTCCCTCTCCTCTGCTGTTTTTGAACCAATCAATCCTTGACAAGAAAAAGTGGAGTAGCCCTTTTATTAAAAAGTCATGATGGTAGCTGAGATCAGCTGTGGCATCTTCGTAAATGAGTTGCTAGTTTTCATCTCGGAGATGAGCAAAGCCTGAGAGAGTTCTTGATTATGAAATACATTATTTTCACAGTACAGGGAGTTAATTCATATCCACTACCCTTCTCAAGGGCTGGCTGGTAGTTCAAGATTCTATAAAGCTTTATGTGGAGTCTAGAACAGATGTGACATGCTGTTTGCATCATTCAAAAATCTCAGTATAATTTTTTTGTCCTAAAATTTCAGCTCTTGGAATCATGTCATTAAGAACAGACCTTTTTGTTTTCTCAATTACAGCTCTTCATTGTCATGGTTTCAGAGAAATAGTTACAAACAGGAACCATGAATGTTAAGTACAGAATTTGGTAAGACAAAGTACATGATTTTAATCAACTACTGTAGTTTTTTTTAATAATCATTTGATGAGTATGAGGCTTGTTCTGAGCAGCTCACTCTGGCTGACCTTGCTTCAGGTTGGGGGTTGACTAGATGATTTCAAGAGATGCCTTCTGACTTCAATGATTCTGTGATTCTGTGTTTGCAATGTCAGACTCTTCATTATGATTGTAAAAGGGTTCATCTTATATACAGCAAAAAAGACCTATTGTTTTCTGTTGCCATTCATTTCCCAAATGTTTCTCCCTGTGGTAGTGAGTGTGTGAGTGCAATACCTTCAAATACAAACACAAAACCAGACAGTCCTTGCTCTTATCTACTCTATATGAATAATGGCTCAGGTATGACAAAAAGTAGAACTGGAAATTCTTTTAAATATCTGTGTCAGAATGATAATTTGAGCCAAATTATCATGAAGATGACATTTCATTAATTGTGTTAAGTTAGGGACAAAGATGAAAAGTATGAATGTGTTAATCTCATAATTTTCAAAAGCATTTATTATGCACGTCTGATAGGTCACATCCCCAAAAGGAGGTAGGGAGATCTGAGAAATAAGCCTTCATATGCAGCCCCCCCATCTCCCACAGTGAACATGCAGTCTGTGGATGTGTGAGAATAGCAGTATTTCAGAAGACTCTTAGGATGCTGGCACCCACTGGCACCATTCCCAAGCAGCCATGTGTGAACATGTCTTGAGTACATCACCTACAGAGCCTGAGCATTGTGAACCTGAAACGCAGTAACAGACCAGTAGAATCAATTGCACTTTCCTTCTATGGAAAAGATAAATCATAGAGTACTACTTGCATCAAGGTAAGCAGTCACAATTGCCATTATTTTCAAAAGATATCTTTCATGGTGTTTATTAAGTTTCTGAAACCAGTGCCTTCAGAGCTCTACTGAAACTGTAAACAATAGTCCAACTTGTACCACTAGTCTTAGGGCAGCTCTTTCCAGCATTTACTTTCTTCTCTGAGCACTGCAGGACTAAGGAGAGTAGTCTACTTGCCTTTTATCAGTTAGATTTAATGTATTTTTCCAGGAAGACTCAAAATCTTTTTTTTTATGATAAAAGTGTGGAGAATTGTTTTGAATGCAAATAAGTATGCTCTATGAAGTACGCTTGAGACTGTAACGTACTTTTGGATGACAGTGGAAAAAGAAATCTTATTCATAGACAATTTTTGAAAAAAGTTTTCTTTCATTAAAAGCTGTTACAATATGTTCAATATATTGACTGCACAGCAAAGAAATCCTGCAGGAGAAAGAGCAATAAATCCAATTACCGAAGACTTTGAGTTCAGAATCCATAGGTGTCATACCAAAAACCAAGTTCCTACACAATATTGCGAGAGAATAGAATACATAAATTGAAGTTGTTTTCTCCCTCTTTTTATGGAAATCCTAGGCTATTACAAAACTAGTCCTACTTGTAAAACAACTGAGTGTCAAGGACACACTAATGAATCATCACTCTGCCAGAATCACAAATCTCAGGAATGGATGGCTTGCAGGGAGGGGGAAGCAGTAGTCGTGAAGCTGTGAAGATTATTTTGCACTTGCTGATCATCTTAAATGGTTGCATTTTACCCCTTTTCTCATTTGAAATGAAGGATGTTATTTCAAATTCTCAAGTTCAACTAAATAACACCACAGAAGGAAAGGTCACAATCTGAGAACAAATGTCCATATCTATCAACATTTTCACAAGCAATTCTCTTTATCTGAAAAGCTACCCAAGCTGTTCCACGCAGCTGCTTGCACTAATAATTACTTGTGTCCTTGCTGTGTTACCTTAAATGCTTATTGAAGCTGGCCACAAAAACCATATGTCTATGCCTAGACAAAACAGTCCTTAGCTTATGGACTGTTTGCAAATTAATGTGTATCTGGACATCAAGACTAACATTTCCTTGATGTATTACACTGTGCATTGCTGAGATTCAACATGGAGAGTATACAAAACTGACTTAGCTGGTACCTCAGTAGCAAGTCTGTGGCTGAAAATGCTACTCCTCTGAGCCTTCCACTGAACTTTTCATATTTAACACGTGGAACAGCATCAACTTCATCTGGCTCTTCCAGTACAAATCCATCAAGGTGAATGCAGTGATCTCTTTGTAAAGCATCATCTATCAAATGGTAGGTTGTTTTACTTGACACATTCAATCTATCTGTATGAAAAGTTTTGCACAATGGCATCTTCCTAATTTTCCACTCATCTAGTGGGACTGTTCTTGCATTATCATTTTACTGAAAAATAGAGCAGTTATTCTAGCTGCAAGGATAACCTTGTTCTCTAAAATGCTTAAACTCTTTTAGTGTGTCCTTTTGCCTTCAGAAGATAAGGCAGCATAAATGAACAAGGACCACAACATTAAACAGTACAACAATAACATTTGTCTCTTGTTCAATCATATTAATCAAATGCTAATAATGCACTTGTAATAAATATTTACAAACTGCTTTCTCTTGTGTTTTGGGAACACATTATAATTGCTGATACAAGCCAGGAAGGATGTCACTGGGCTTCTTGGCCATCTAGGCATACTGCTGGCTCATGTTCAGCCAGCTGTCAACATACACACACAGCTCCTTTTCTGCTGGGCAGATTTCCAGCCACTCAACTCCCAGCCTGTAGCACTGCCTGTGCTTGTTGTGACCCAGGTGAGGGACCCAGCACTTTGCCTTGCTGAACCTCACACCACTGGCCTTGACCCATCAACGCAGCTCCCACTGCAGAGCCTTCATACACTCCTGCAGATTCAACACTCCAGCCCAAATTAGTGTCATCTGCAAACTGACTGAGGGCACACTCAAACCCCACATTTAGATCACTGATGAAGGTATGAAACAGGGCTGGCCCCAACACTGACCCCTGGGGAACACCACTGGTGACCATCCACCAGCTGGATGGAGCTACACTCACCATCATTCTCTGGGCCCAGCCATCCTCCCAGTTTTTATGAAGTGAATAATGCACATGTCCAAGCCAGGGACTATCTAGTTTCTCCAGAATAATCCTGTGGGAAATTATGAGAAAAATTTTATTAAATTCCAGGCATACAATATCTACATTTATCAAATATCAAAGCATTTCCTTTATCCACTAAGTGAGCCACTGTTTCATAGCAGGAGATCAGGTTGGTCAAACAGGACGTGCCTTTCCTAAATCCACTCTGGCTGGGCCCGATCCATGGTTGTCCTGCGTGCGTTCACAATGGCACTCAAAATGATCTGCTCCATGACCTTCCCCAGCATCGAGGTCTGGCTGATAAGTCTGTAGCTTTCTGAATTCTCCTTCTGACCCTTCCTGTAGATGGGGGTCACACTTGCTAAGGTCTGGTCAGCTGGGAGCTCCCAGGTGTGTCAGGACTGCTGGTAAATGATGGAAAGTGGCTCAGCGAGTTCTTGGACTAGCTCCTTCAGTACCCTCTATCCAGGTGGTGACCACATAGACAATGAGGAGCAGCAGATACATCATGTCTTACTACTCCTGAATGATTTTGAAAGCATCACAGGAGCGACATACAGAAAAAGATAAAAGATAAGGAAGTAAGTATACTTTTTGACTTTGCCTTCTTCCTTAACTAGTTAGCAAATGACATCCATTTTATTTTCTCTAGAATGAATTTTCTAGGAATCAAAATTAACTCTAAAAGAAGGTAGCTACATTCATATTGTAAAAACCTCTTTTTCAGGACAGGAAGGAAGCAGGATTATTTCCAGATAGCTGTGAGTCATAGCATGCAAACAGAAGACAGATGGACATGCTTACTTGACAGAACTTTTTTATAATTCAGTGTAACTATTCTCTTCGTTTTTTCCTTAATTACATTGACATGAGGTGAAAAAAATAACAGGTTCTAGGATGTTTGACTTGGATTTGCCCTATTTGTACAACTGTAACAGAGAAATATTTCAGGATTCCAGAGGCTAGGTACAGACAAAGCCAGAGATTTAAATAGGCCCATGTTTAGGACTCCATTTCTATGAATCACATTTACAAAACATTGCATTGAAAAGGGGACTAGAAAAGCTTGGACTCGGTGCTGTTAGTACTAAAAATCTGCTAAAACCCTGTCAGTCATTGTAGCTTTTAAATATATTTTTAGTACTGTGTTTCACTAGCCTTGACAGTATCAACCCACCAAAAAAGCCATGCATGCATAGAAGAGCTGGAGGCCCAGAAGTAAGGTCTATATGTTATGATTTTCCATGAGCTGAAAGGATCTGACCAGTTCAACTGCACTGGAAATGGGTTGCTACTGCCTAACCCTGCCCCAAGCACCAAGTTTTTGGCTTGCAAATGCTCCCAAGAACCTAGGCTGTTACTTAATATCCTATTATCTAAGAGCAGTATTTTTTTGATTCTGCTCAGTGTGCTTCATGCTCCTCCCAGGAACACAAAACAAGCTTAGCTCCAGTTTGCAAGAAGAAAGGCTGGAACATCCATTAAGTCGTCCACTGGGCAACAGATCCCCTTTCTCTCTTTGCCACACCTAGACACAGATGTTTTAAGATTTTCTTCTAAACCAAATATCTAAGATGAAAAAAAAAAACCCAAACAAACAATAAAGCCAAGCTAGCTATGAATTTTCTTTGCTATCAGGTGGTAATAAATTCATTTTGTTATCTAGATGATGTCTGGGAGCAATGAAAATAGGAAGCCTCTGGACTGCAGCTTTGTTGATCTTCAACTCTCTTCAGAGATCATCTATTGCAGCAGGGCTAGAGATTTAAATAGTAAAGATCCTTCACAAACCATAAGTGCTGTAGGAGTTAGAGTTTTGCCATACACACTGCAGAAGAGAAAGAAATAGTACCTGCACCTTGGCAAACTTTCTGGGCTAGGCTTACATATCTGGAGTTTTCTAAATATGCAGTCTTAAATGGATGGCCCATGAATTCCTGTTATCTGGTTTTTTTAGCCTCTATGAATAAATAAATCATATTAGATGATATGAAACCTATGAAAAGACTAGCAGTGTTTTCTCATTGTTGATAAGTCAGAATGCAGTCAACCAGTGTGGTACTCCAGGTTTCTGCTGGTTAAAAGGCTCTCAAAGACTTAACTGATAGAAATTTAAAGTCTCAGAGATTCACAATGGAGCAAATCTCCTTCTGAGGGGATGATAAGATAAACTGTAGTGCTTGGTAGAGTGCCATTCAGCAGACATTTAGTCAGTACCAGCTAGGACTCAGAAAACAGTCAGTCTTGACTGAGGTTTTGAGGTTTTGCTCAGAAGTAATTTACCAAATCCAGAGCATGTGGAATTCCTGTGAGAAGCCAGGTACTCCACCCTGTCAATAGAACATAAACTCCACAGCTGCTCTACTGCTGAGTGAAGCTCTCAGGAGGAAGGGAAGAAAATTCAATCTTTGTTCAGCCAGAAAGATCAGACCCCTCCACAGATGCAGCTGGGGGCTGTACACTGCCCTGCACAGCTGCATCTGGCATAAGCAGGCAGCTGGGATCTGCCAGTGCAGCAGGAGCACAGAAAATAGGAATGACTAACACTTGCCACTCACACCCTTGCATTACTTCCAGTTTGACTTAGACAAGACTGCCCTTTTCTGATATTTTGTCTTGCCACATTCTCAGTCACTTCCAGAGGGTAATGAATCTGACACGTTGATTTTTGTTATTTATCATTTTATCTTTTAACAAAAGTCTGCATTTGGTCCCCAGCAGGCAGTTTTAGGACAACTGAAATGCTGTCTAAGCAATCACAGATGAGCTGGTTATATCACACAAAAGCCTTTTTCTGTCATGACTAATTTCAGACCCTCCCTGTTTCCTATGCAGATTCCAGCCTTGTTCCCTCATGCACAGAGAATTAAATTCTATGCCTGCATTTCCTTCTGGATTCTCCTCTGGGACACAAACTTATTCAGACAAGCTCATGAGACAATAGAAAGACATCACCAACAGCACTGGCTATCCACCCTGTAGAACTCCTTTGTATTTCAGTGCATGGCTATCCCTGGCATTGTAGGAGCCAACCTTCTTCCTATAACTGCACTCTAGGTCAATGGCCCTCTGGTTTTTTCTCTTCTTCTTTCCCAAGGAAAGCGTCCTGCTAGGACAAATTCGAGATTGCACTCTCCTGCCCACACTGGGATTTTAGTTTTCTGTGTTGCATGTTCTGGCTTTGGTAGGAGAAGTAACCCCTGTGTCAGGTGAGCTCCTCTGCAGCTTTGTTATCTGCAATGGTCTATCTAACATCTGCTGAAGGATATTCCTCTTCACAGGGCAACAGAGGTTATTACAGATTTTTTTCTGGCCTTTGCACATCTGTAACCTCATACATGCAAATGCCTGATACTGGTAAGAAAAATCTAAGAGGAGGTAAAGGGGAGGTATGATTGACTGTCCTATTTATAGGTTTATTTATTCTCTAAATGAAATTAATGTACAACAGGTGCCGTGTCCCCAGGGAGCCATATTCATTATGAAGCAAAATTCAAATATGAATAATTAACCTACTTTATTGTGTCCAATGTGGGGCAAAACAAGACTGCAAACAGAAAATAAAAGACAAGTACATAGACCCTACTGAAATAAAGACTTCACTTCTAGTTTAATTCTGATGGGACAGCTGTCTTGCAGCTTCTGCTGCTTTGAGTAAATCTGGCAGATTTCTTCACTCTCAGAATATTGCTTTCAGAAGTAAAACTTATTTTGGTTACAGTTCATTACTCATGTTTCTTTAAATATTTTATGAAAGTGACATCAGGTGTGTCAAAAGGCACTTCTTATGGCTGCTTCTGCAATTACAAAGCAAGTCTCCTAGATATTATTTTCTTTTTACTTGGGTAGATGAACTCCTTATGTAATAAACATGCCTTCAGTTTCTGAGCATCTGTATTTACCTCAAAGGACAGACATACTTCACATCAGGACCATAACATATTATGATCCTCAGTCACCCTGATTATGGGATCTCCTGAAAAATCCTGCAACTATCCCCCATAGTTAATTTTTCAGGAGAGATGTATATCTGAGTCTTCACCTTATTCAATACAGAAATGATGCAAAAAGGTACATCTGAAGCCAAGGGGTGGGAATCAATCCCAGATTCCCCTGGTAGAAATGCAGCTTGTGCAACTGTTGATGGAATTTTTCCATCTGTTTGAGAAGAAAATGTATGTTTTCATGACAATTCAGCAATCTTTCTGTTGTGCATATCCCACTATCTCTCTTCCTTCCCAAAGACAGACAGCAGGAATAATGACATATAGTCTTGTAATTTGAAGAAATTAATACTGCTTTTTTCAGGAACACTAGAATAAAATCTTTTGCACTCCATTACATATTTAATAATAAGGGAAAAAAATGCTGAAGAACCCAAACGTTCTTTGCCAATGTCTTCCCTGGACTATTTTCAGTTTCATGCTGTTGACTTTGCTCTAAGCTTCCTCAGATTGCATCTCTGTAACACAGCACCACTGACAGTGATCTCTTCTGGTTCCCCATTTCTAAAGAAGAACAAAAGTTTGCCTTGGCTTTGCAGATGACATGTCAGCTTTTCTTCTCAATACAACACAAGGGCTAGCTTTCTTCCCCAGAGACCAAGGACCAAGCACCATGCCCAAATCCCTCAGAGCCTCTTTCTAGAGTGCTCTGAAATCCTAATAAAAGCTGACACTGAATCCTTCTTCCTGATTTTCCCCTTGACACCAGAGGCTAACTTCACTCAGCCAATAGCAGGAATACAGCCTCAGTCCTATCCTCATCTGCTGTATTTAAGCAACCAATCAGCTGCTTTGAACAGCACAATGTTAAAAGCAAAGAAAATACTTTAAATTATATATGAAGCCTATAGAAATAATTAGAGAAGTATAATCAACATAAAAAATCACACTGAATATGACTGTTTGAATATGCACCAGAGAAAACAAAATCAAAATTATAGATATTCTACACAAAATTTATAAGAGATAAACAATCCAGCCAAGCACTTTAGGACTTGCCTTTGAGCTAAAGATCTGAAAATGTTTGGTCTTTAAACTAAATACTTTGTGACCAACTGTTATTTGGGAGCAGCTTTGTTAGTAAGCTTCACAACAATTTAAGAAGAAAGGTGCAATAGCCTGAGGCTGGAATACAGTAATTTTTTTTCGTACAGTTCCTTTTTCAAACAGCATTTAGTCAAAAGATGACAAGTCCAGTGCAGGGAAGGGAAAAAAAAAAAAAAAAAAAGCAAAAAAAGAAAAAAATTTTCAGCTTCAGTTGCTCACAGCATAAACTATGCTGACCTTTTCCAGACAATTACATAAACCAGCAATGATAAGCAGTAGGGATCCCTATTAAAATACAACCCACAGCTTTTGTATGTGTGCATGCCTTCTTTTTGACCCACGGTTACTGGCTACACAAAAGAAGATTTTATGAAGAAAAATAACAGATATGACAAATTACAACAGAAATCAACTCCAAAATATGAGCGGCAAGCATAATCACAGCTGAATCCAGCATTTGCTTAATTCACCCGGGATGGTCTGAGGCATTTTTTATCTTTCATATTCAACTGAAACTAAGCATGCCAGTAAAACCCCATTCATCTGTTTCATGAGTCATAAGCATCTTTGTTCTGTGCACTTTGCTGTTTCCTCTATCTGAGGGTGGAGAATGTGCTTCATATAAAGTTTCAACTTGTGTGTAAGTTCTCTCTATCAGAGTGCATGTGCCCTACCCAAAATACCATTTTCCTTTACCACATACTTCTGTATTTGAGTTTAGCTGAAAAATGTCAGGCAGGAAATCCGTTAACGTGAACTATGGAGTTGTGCTTCCTATAGCTCCTATTGCTCATTCATTGTACCTGATGGAACTCCCGGTTCCTCTTTCTCCAGTCTTTGTAAAGAAATGGAAATAACTGAGCAGGCTTCTGGCTGTTCACACTTTAAACATTTAAACTTTTAAAACTAAAAGTGTAGGCAGTTGTGTCTAACAAAGTAAGTAACTAAATCTAGCATTAATGTTGCCTTGTTGGATCACCAATACAGTGACTGTGGTTGGGAAATAAGTTGTGGTGGGTTTTTGTTTGCAGAAATCACCTTTCTATGGAAAAAGAACAGCAACCTTTCCTGCATAGTTTGGAGATCAGGTATCAGTTCATGGCTACTCCTCTTGAGTTTTCCAGCACAAGTGGGTATTTCTCAGACATTCCCCAAACAGTGTTTGAGGATGGCAGCATAAATGAACAATCTTTTCTTCTTGAAAACAAGCTCAAAAACACAATCAGTAAAGCACTCATGGCAACATAAAAATGAATCCTCCTCTCAATGCAAAAAAAAAAAAAAAAAAAAAAAAGGTACAACTTAAGTTTCTGAAGAAACCTTCTTCTAAGGATGTATAGGTAATTATTTTTTTCCACTCTCTACTAAGGAATGTTTCTGAGCTCCAAAATAGCTCCACACAAAATCAGTGCTGTTGAAATAATGAAGGGTCTGCAAGCCAGATGCCTAAGAATATGATCAAGTGATCAAGTGGTGCTTTTTACCTTCCCATACAATAAATTAGAACACTTGTAAAAGGATGTAAAAACTTAAGAAAAGTAAAGTTAATCTAATTAAACTTAAACAGTATTAGATTTTGTTTATATAGCAAATTAACTGTATCAATCTCATCTTTTATTCTTTAAAATCCTTTCAATCATTGTACAAATGCTTCAGTGAAGAAACACTGAATGCAGGGGAGAAGATAGTATACATTATGAATTACACTGGTAATTAAATATACTTGGAAACTCACAATAAATTTAAAGAGTTGTATAAAAAATTGAAAGTTATATAAATTATTATTTGTAAATAAAGGCAAAGAGGCATGTGCAAGAACAGCATAAACTTGACATTCAACTGTTGCCAAAACTGGTGTGCTGAGCCGATGTTTTTCTTAAATCCCATTGTGTTGAATTTAAAAAGTTCACTGCGAAAGCACTGGGTGAGAACAGAACTTGTCGAGTCTGACACGTTTGTCCATTGCTTCACTCCCTTAACGCATCCTCTCCTGCATTATTTCTGGAGCAGAAAATTAATTACTACAAGTCAAGATATACAAATCTTGATTTTCCTTCTCATTAGCCAGTTTTAAGGTGTACTGACTAAAGCCAGTCAGTAGAGTTAATGCAGCAGAGAAAAATGCTGTGAGACCTGAAGGTGCTTCAAAATATTTTCAGCTGTGCATAAGACAGTAAAGAAGAGATTCTTCTACCTCCTTCTCACTGCTGTCTTCAGAAAGTGGACTGGGAAGTTATTGTAGAAAATTGCCAGCAGAGTAGGGAAGAGGCCTTTGTACATAGTTAAGCCTCTGGAAATCAATGGGTTCTTGTTATACGTGGTTATGTCACAGAAACAAAACATCTTAAACATCTGCTTTTTCAGGCAGTATCAGTTTTGTGATGTCAAGTCCCCCCAGCACCAGAATGTAACACAGCTGAGGCTTGGTGTACTCCACACACACAGCCTCTGCAAAGATGTTCCAATAGAGCTTTGGTCAGTTTTTCAGCTGTGCTAATTTCAGCTGTGCAGGCTGAAACGTATCCTTCCTGATTCTGTATCCAGGAAGACAAAAATTATGTTTATGCTACCTGTGGTTTGCTCAAGTCATCCAATGCATTTGCATTGGCTGTATCCAAGGACAGCACCAGTCACATTTTATCTCGTAAAAAAAAAAAAAAAAAGCTAAATTTTGGAAGTTTCAAGGATATCAGTCCACATGTGGAGCTATGGAAAGAAATTAGAAGCAGAGATTCTGGAGTTCCAAGATCGCAAAGGAGGAACAGAAATAGAAATCTCTGTTTGTAATCTCCCTGTTTGCATCACTAAACAATCCCTACTTTTGCTCAAAATATGTAAAGTCCTCTTTGAACCTTTATACAAACCAAAAATAATGATGTACATTCTGTACTCTCATATAGCAGTGGAGGTCTGTAGAAGTGGGCTACTTTAATTATAAAAAGACAGCTAATTCCCAATAATCACATTGCTTTGCAGAGTATTCACAGTGAGAGGCTAAGGGCACCTATCTCTACTTTTTTGCAATGTTCATCTAAACCACAGGCCACAGCTGTCCCCAGTGTGCCATTACATGGTAGTCTTCTATAGGAACCCATGCTAACAGGAAGCATATGGAGGGAAGGGTAAAAAATATATATTTGGCACACAAAGCACAGATGTGAACATACAATTAGTTCTTACTAATAAGCAGGAAGAAAATAATTATAGACTTCTGTAGCATTTTGTACCTTTAAAAAGATTCTCCCCTGGCGCATATATCAGCAGATGCTAACTAGAACTGGGGACCATCTATAATAAAATAGATAATTATTGTAGAAATGCCCTTTACAGATCTATAAAGTTTACTGCCTTTCTGAGATGTAAGATATGATCAACTGATGCCTTCCACTTTCTTATCTGGCTTTGAAGTAATGAAGTCTGTCACTGCACTTAACACAGTGCAGGCTGAAGCATAACAAGCCGTCCCATTCATTAGGGTTTAACAACAAATGAGATGCAATGTAGTCAGTAGCAATGCAAGACCTCATCTATACACATTTGTGCTTTTGATCCCTCCTCCACATCTGATAACATTATGTAGTTTTAGCTTCTTTTAAATCTTGTCGAGTATATAGCTTCAGATTTTACATTAGAAGGCTGCAGAGGAAGGGTCTACAGTTAATCTCTCTCTCAACATGTTCTCTCTGACTTCATAGCACCAGACATAGCTGGGCGTACTTAACATTAAAGCTGTGGTGAATTCCTTTGCTGGCTTCTGTTTAGTGCTTTGAGCTGACAGCAAGGGCAAGTCTAATTCACTTTTCCTATTACCCAGATGCAGAAGGAGACAAGGCAACAAAATGGAACAGTATCTGGGGAAAAGAAGGTAAAGTAATTATAAGAATAGCAAAGAATCATAACTGAGATTTTTAAACCTGACAATAAAAAGTCCCATAAGTGAAAATCTGACTCTATCAGGACAAATAAGGTGTCACTCCAATTCCCCACTCCAGTCACAGAAAAAGAAAGGCAAGAGGATTGGCTGTCATTTGTTTAAGCTTTCTGATAGCACTCTGGGCACTTAGGAAAACAGCAGCACAAAAATAAATGAGTCACAAAAATGGATGTGGGCATGACAAATGCATGAGCTATTTTTCTCAAGTGACGCTTGCTTTCCACATTTCTTACATTCTGTGGAGAAGTTATTCACAGCTAGTGTTCCCAAGGCAGGAAGAATTATGCTAGCGTGTTTTATGAACTCAAATTTTATGTGTTCAAATGGAAAATGCTGTATTGTTTGACTTAATAGCTTTTCTTAAATTACACAGGCAGGAAAAGGGGGTGTTCCAGCTGTGTGGTTTGTGTTTCACATACATACCAGTTTCCCATTTTGCCTTGTATTTATCTTTTTTTTTTTTTTTTTAATTTGCAGTGTGGTAAAATTTAGACAATCAAGAACATTATAATTTTACTTTAGAAAACTGATTTTTTTTTTCTTTAGATAATAAGAGGAAAATATTTTTTAAATACAGTTGTGAAGCTACTTGATAAGAATAAAAGTGTAGGTCTGCCTCCCCAGGTCCCAGCATTAGCAACAAAACTACATATAAATATGTACATTTTTATTCATAAGATATCATTTAAGGGAAAAATAAAAAAACTTGAATTATTTAGTCCTACTAAGTGCCTTTCTGTTATATATGCTTTTATTTTGCAGGCAAATGGAGAAAGGCAGAAGCAAAAAGGAAGCAAATAATTAATAGAGAATTGGAGGAAAAACTATTGCCCTCTGTAATATGGAGAAAACCCCCAACCTACAGTTTTCCTCTAGACATTCAACTAAATTTAAATCACTAGTTTAAAAAAAAAAGTCCAAATATGAATCAAGTGATTAATTTGTGAAATATAATATCACTCCTTGAAAACTGAATCATGCAATAATTTTAACCGTTTTTGTTTTCTTGTCAGCGGGACCACAATATCAATATCAGCAACTCCTCAATTCTCTGCTTTCTCCACCCAGACAAATATCTACTCTTCCCTATCATTACGTCCCTCTTTCCAGCACTGCAGTACAGACTGTGAGGAAAATGATACTAACAGCCTTCTTCTGGGAGCCAAACTCAGGAAACCAACTTATTTTCACCAACAAAGTGCACAAGAGCAGCCATGTATTTCTGTGTCATGATCTGAAAAAAAGCTCTCTGGGCTGAGGAGAGAACATCGTGAGCTGGCTGACCAGTGTTATGGAGCACAAAGACACAGAGTGCCATCTGCTCCTAAGCAGATGACAAGATAAACCACAAGAAAGATCCTAAAGCAGGAAATACACTACAATGCTGAAAATTATTTTTTTAAGGAGAATTTTAAAGTTTTCAGAGGGAAATAAGAATTATGGTTTCCTAGTCATCTTTTCAAAACACCCACCCCATTAGAGGGACATTTGACTATTCGGATTAATTTGTTCCTCAGGCCATGCATGACTAGCAATGTGTTTAGTTCTCTTGTGTGTGACATCAGATAGATGCTGGGTATTCCCATATTTGAAGCACTGCAAGTTTCTCACAGTCATGATTTTTCATTCGTATTTATAACTACGTTTTTTCTAGAACAGTGTCTTTCTGTCTTTGTGAACAGGCACCAAATAGAGCATGTCTCCTAACACATACCTGACTTGTTTTTCTTTTGGTCACTGAGTCCATAGCCAGGCTATGCACTGACAAAGACCACTGTCTTTGAAACGGTGATACAGCTTGAAGCATAAATTTAAAAGGTTTAGATGGGAAGGAATCTTAACAATCACAGAGTTCCAACCTCTTGCCATAGTAATAGACACCTTCTGCTAGATCAAGTTCCCCTGGACTACCCCTTGTCCTCTGACTACACTTCCTGATAAAGATTTCCTCCTCCTCTACTTTCCCATAGCCCCTTTAAGGGCAACAACAGTACACATCATAACATACTGGAGCAGCTGCAACACAGGACTAAAATAGTTTATTCCTGTCAGCCTGTAGATGGCTGAAGTTGCCAGCAGCATTTGCCACAGCATCTTAATGAAGGAGATCTAAGCAAGGAATACATTGATGGTTTTGTTTTACCAGTGGAGCTCAAAAGATTTTGCTGTGATGTGATGCATCTTGTGTGCATATTCAAAAGTCATTATGAACAAAATGCCTTCACAAGTGGCTGCTAAATTCTTGCCATGTTTGTCAGATCTGTTGGCCTCTTTCAAGAATCCAGCTACACCCTCACCGTGTTTATGAAACTGAGCAGTCACGTAACTCATCCTACATAACAGAGGTGGAGATACGGAAGACAAGAAACCATACAAGAATAATTAGCATTCATTAAACCTTAGTTTTCTTCCCTGCTCTAAATCAGGTTTTTGAATTTTTAACCTGAGGCATCAGTATACCACATAACCTGGGATTATATCATTGAAAATTCCTAAATCCTGCTAATTTTAGAGTTCATGCAACTCAAAAAAGCCTCTCAAAAAGGCCACTGGTCCATCCAGCTCCCATCCCTGGTGCAGGTGGCCTTGTGGCCCACACTGCAGCAGGTTTCAGCTGCATGGATCAGAGAAAGGAATGCAGGAAAGAAAGACCTAACAAGCCGTGGTTACACAGTGCTGCATCCCTGAGGCAAGAAGGGGTGGAACACAGGCAATGACATGTATGACTGCTTCCTTCCATTCTTTTAGGAAAGATGTTTTAGGAAACTTGATTCTGAAACAGGAGACATGAAGACTTGAGCTCAAAAGGAAGATTTTCAAGAATAAAGGAACATTCTTCTTTTTTTTACTGTCTAGACAATGTCAGTATGGGGAATACCACAAAGATTGGTCTGCTACTGAATATGAAGGCATTCCAACTCTGTTTTACTTCTTGTGAAAATAACAGTTTATGACAATGAGCTATTTTTCCTTTGAGGAGAAAATGCAAATGGGAACAAAAGCCTTAAATAGGAATTGTTTAGATAATACGGCAAATGGCAGCAGTACATGAACAACTAAAACATATACTCACATGCTCTGGTTTTGTAGAATAAGATCTTTAATATATGTCAGGAGTGCCAAAAACATTAGTCTTGGAAGGATGCAGCTCAATCAAACAGTATAAACTGAAGGTGGTACTTACCTGTTTAAGAACTTCAGTGAGTTTTCTCTTTCTTTTCTGTCTGAAGAGCAGAGACAAACATAACTTGGGATCAGGAGAAATATATACAAAACAAATATAAAGTTACCATCTTAAAATTCAATTATTTTGTTCTTGAAACAAAAAAGAAAAAAAAATTGACATCAGATGTTTATCAAAAGGAACAAACATTTCATTACTAAAACTGTCACTTTGCCAAAAGGAGAGGAAAGATATTCCAGATTTTCTTTTTAGTAAGTCAAATATTTACATTACATAAAAATGACTCAAAATACTCAAAACAAAATTTCATGGTAAAATGAAGAGACAGAAGAAAAAGGTTTCAAAAGATACATAGTCAATCATGAATTAAATACAAATTTAAATACAAAGACAAGTTTATATAATTAGCATAAAATTGAAACATTATTAGAGGAATCAAGAGCTCCTATCAGCAAAAGACCTACTTTACTTTCCTTGGAAAAAATTATACAATAGCCTGCCTTAAAAGGCTTTATATTAATAAAAAACCCAAAACAATATTTTCACTATAATTTATAAGCCTGTGTAGAGGTCTGTACCATCTACTGCTAAAACTAGACTGCTTTCAGCATTTATACTAGAGTAGATATTTCTAGCTCATACTTTATGAAGGAAAACTGCCATAAATGTCTCTCCAGACACCAAAAAAGCTCAGCTTACTAGAGTTCAGTGAAGAAACTGTTGTCAAACAAAACTTTTATAGTGGGAGAAATGGGCTTTAAAGGAGATGGGCTCTCAGTTGCCATGGACCTTGGTGCCAAAGTATGAAAGCCAATGCTGAAGACCATGTAAGCACACTGCAATTATTGCTGCTACTGGAGGGAACAAGGGGTACTAGCAGAAAGAGGACATTTACTGCAGGAAAAGCTCAGGGTGGCAAGGATCAGGTAATTTGCAGAAGTTGTTCAGAATCACTTAAGAAACTCCTTTCTGAAGCACTATTTGTTATCAAGTAGCTGGCTTTAGAGGAATCTAGTTTTCTTCCTTGGGAAGAAAAACTTAGGCTGCAGTATCTTGTCTCTCCTGTCCTGCAAGGCAGATATCATCAGAAAATATCATCCAACGGGGAGCCAGCAGAGATTCTGGAGCCTCTTTGGACTCTTGCTTATTCTCAATATACCCTTAGAATTGAGAATACTACTGTAATTTAAAAACAAAACAAAACAAAAACCCAAAAACCCAAAAACCCAAAAACCCAAAACCCAAACAAACAAAACCCAAACAAAACTATAATTTGTAGTTATAATTTGTGACCGAAGATTAAATAGGGTTTAACTATGTTTTTAACAAGTTCTTTATACTTAATCCTTTTTAAAAAAATCATGATTGTATTGACTGGCTATACCATATCAGATTGTTTGTGGCCCTAAAACTTCACTTACTGATAAAATATTACAGGAAACTTTGCTGGTGCAACTCGTCCCTTCTCACAGCTCAAGATGAAAACATTGGGAGAAGATAAGGTGTTACCTGTTTGCACTTTAAGTTAAAAGTACTTACAAATGCAAACATTTATATCCTCACAGCAAGAAGAAACCTAAAGATAAGAGCACATACTTCAGTAGATGCCATGACAGAAACCAGAGATGAAACCCTGGCTTTCAGTCTGATCTCCAAATGAGTGAAAAACATGAGATACTTAGGGCAAATACTCTTCTAATTCATGCTGTTAGATAGAGCCACAACATCAATGCACTCAAACACACTGCTTGGATCTGTGTTGTTAGCCTCAGAAACATTGCACCTGAAATAAAGACATTACAGAGTATTGCCAGATTTTAGTGAATTGTGAAAACAAAAAAAGGCAACATAATTTCTAGGGGCTTTTTTGTGCTCATACCAATTTTATAGCAGCAACTGAACACAAATGTGAATCAAAGCATAGTTTGTCAATCTTTCCCATCTCCTTTCTTTTTTCCTTAGTTCTGTCCTTGTCTGTCTGCTTCACCATCCATTGACAGTGGTTGCAGCCCTCTGATTGCAAAGGGTGTCCCTGGGGGACAGAGCAGTAAGGTTTTAACTGCACCATAAAGAACTGTTCTTTAGAAAATAAAAATCTATTTGTCTTTGCTTCTTTGGACATCTGGAGTGCTATGATATTTCTGGCAAGGCTGAAAACTCATAGGTAAAAGGGGGGAAAAATTAGTGTGAGGCAGTAAAAGAGCTACAAGGATCTTATTTCAGAAGTTGAATTGGGAGACACTGAAAAGATTTACCTTCATAGCTCAGAGACAGCTCTTCAGCTGTGCACACCACAGATTTTATTCAAGTTTGAACAGTTTCACCTGGGTTTAAAATTCCAAGTCTTCTTTGTGATGCTCTATAAAGCCACATTTTTCTTCAGGTCAAACCACAGACCACGCATGTCTTTTAAAGGTCATGTTCTTTAGAAATAAGCCATAAGGCAATCTTTTCTCCTACCACAGCATCTTCAGACCAGAAAAATGCCCACACTATCTGCAGAGACTTCCTGGTAGAGCACAGAGAGAGTAAAAGACCTGCTAGGACAACCACTGGAGGCTGGGCAAAACAAAGATAGGTGCTATTGGAAGAAGTGGGTCTCAGATTACAACTGTTACTCACACAATAGGAAAACCAGCCTTGTTAGTAAATGATTTTGATTTTTAACAGATTAGTTGGCTTTACATGTGAAACAACAAAGCCTGATATTTTTTCTAATCAAGTCCACACATAGAAGAGCTGGTAACAACAAATCAGGAACCTCATTTTCACAAAATGTCAGTGAAATCTCAGATCATAAGATTATTAAGACTGAAAAACAAATTACCAGACATTTATAAATCTGGAAGAATTATTAGCCATAAAGTGGCTAGTGCCAGCTAGTTGTACTCCTGCCTCAAGGATTGAACGAAGTGGAAAACACAAACTCTAGTACTAAACGCAGTTACTTCATGTCTATTCTAACAGGAAGTTGCTTTTACATCATCTGAAGAAGGGAGCTTTGATGAAGACTAATTCTGGCAACAGGAAGCTACAGGGCCCATTCTGGCACAGTAATATCAGTGAGATACCAAGGTTTTCTCTGTTAACTCTGCAGTTCTTGGGCGGGAGGTATGTTTTGGTATGACATAATTAAAGAAGTGTGCAGTAGTCTAAGGAGAACAAATTCATGTTCTTTTTAGCAAGGGACCAAGTTCTTAGGTGATTCTTAACAACAATAAACACTCTGTTCAAGAACATCCTTTGGGCAACATTAATAATTTCCTGTGTATGTGCATGTAGCATTAATGGCAAGATCCATACTGATAGATTACACAATGCATGTGCACATATCCAATCTTACCTTCTTGTCTTGGAGTCTGGCAAAAAATGGGAGCTGCTAACCACTAGATAATGTTGACTTCAATACTACTCCTGCAAAACCCAGATATTTTAATGAAAAAGCTTATTTTTAATTTCAAACAAGGCATTTCAAATGTTTTTATTAGTACAGTTAAACAGTTTAAACTTTTTAAGTTTAAAATACAGTATATGCCTTAGAATAAATCTAAAAATAACCTGATCAGGTACTGTCAGAAAAAGAAAAAATAAACACCCTTCAATTTATGAACTGGTGACAATGATTTGACATTCCACTTTTCCAGCTGGCAAGATCCTGCAAATGCTAATTAACAGGTATAGGACCTCTCTGAGAAAAGTATAGGTCTATGACTACTAAATCCAAGTCAGCTGCACAAAACCAGCTACATTCTAAATCACACTGTGTGTCACTATACTGTTTATTATCCAGTCAATAACCAGTGCATACCTGGCAATTGAAGAACCAGAATGTGGGGGCAGTGTATTTTTCATACATGGCCCTCAACACAGCTCAGCACAAGGGTCAGATACAAAACTCAAAAGTCTTTTGCTCTGACTAAAGAAAAAGCAAGCCTGCCATAGGCAGCATTATTAGGTGTCCTGGTGTGCTTAATGTTGGGTAACTTTTCCTGAGGAAAAACAATGAAAGGGAGTGCGCGTTTTAAGAGAAGGTAGAGGTACTTGAGCATTCATGTCAGCTGTTAAAACCTGGGACCAGAGTTTAAGCCCCGTAGTCTCCTTTGAAAGCCCCGTTCGGTTCGCAGGCAGGCTGCACGGCAGCGGGCAGCACGACGAAGCCCCACTCCTTCATCTCGGCCCACAGTGAAAGCCCACCTCCCACCTTCAGCCGACAGGTCCCGGAGCTATTCCGCCGCCGCAGCTGGAAGGAGGGGCCCCGGGGCGCGGCGACCGGAACGCGCTGGGGCGGTGGCCCAGCCCTGGGGCGGTGCCGCCCTTGCTGCCGCTGGAACAGCTGCGGTGGTCCTGGGAGCGGCTGTCAGGCAGCGGGTGCTGTGTGTCTGGGTTTGTGGAGTAGGCAGCCATGAGGCGGTGGACGCTCCTTCTCTTGCCGGTGCTCCTTGCCGTCCTGATCTCCGTCAGAGGTGAGGAGGGGTGGGAGTTGAGGAGCGCTCCCCTGCCCTGAGCCCCTGGGGCGGGGGCCGAGGGCTGCCGCTCCACATGGAGCCGGGCGGGTCGGCGGAGCGGACCCTGACTAGCCGTGTCTGTCTGTCTGCCCAGACCGGGGAAACAGCGCTCTCTCCTTCCAGCCTTTTTTATTTGTATTTTTTTTTTCTACTTCTTTCTTCTCATTTAACTCGCTGGAAAAGTATTCCTGACTTTTCTGCCCGCCTTCCGCATTGGAAACGGACTGATTTATGATTTGCGGTGAATACGTGGTCCCGGCCCCAGCTGGGCCCTTGAGTGCAGGGTTGTTCTCGAAGAAGATTCGAAGGGGGTTTCGGGTGCTGGGGAGCTCGGCTGGAGCACAGCTTCCATTTTAGGAAAGAAAGCGGAGTTCCGGCAGTCCCAGGACAGCGGATAGTTACTCACCAGAAAGTCTGCCGTCACACGACAGTCTTTAAAAAATAATTATGGCAAAACCACAGAATGAAACACAATAGTATGTTTTGTGATAAGCTTCTAGTTGCTTCAGTGTGTATCAGGGACGATTTTCCTGAACCCTGGTCAAAAAAATCTGTATGTAGTAGCACGTTGGTATTTGGTCAAAATAAACATTTGGGGGTGGAGAAAGTAGCAAAGTCCCCAGTACCACGTTTTTATTTTTTTCCAGGTGGAGGACTGCTGAACTGGAATATGCAGTCCAAACTGTCATTTCCCATTTATATGACTTGGTTTTAAGACATTTCTTTCTTCTTGTACTATGTTAATAAGCATACTTGCTGCTGTGCCTAGATTGGTTTTTTTCTTTCAGGTACTTTGTAAAAACAACACCTCAAATCTTAAATATCTACCTCTTCACTGTGAAAGAGAAGGAGAAATACATGTTCCTAATGTTGACTGAAAGCTGTAGATGGTGCACACATGATGCCTGATAAGCAGTTTGACAGCAAGGCTGCTTGAAATTCAGTTCTGCTGTGGCCCTATTGTGGTCTTGATTTGTAGGTTAGAAGAGTTGAGCTCTTTGGAAAATAATACAGTTTTAGAGAAATTTTGCTTTAAAACTGACAGATGACTCAGGCTGCTTACATTTATCATTTTACTGCTTGTGTGGAAAATTTTCTGCAAGCAGTCCCAGTGGTTGTGGACAACAAGATCTTTGCTGTGGTGCTCTTAACACGTGGAAGTATTTAGGGCCACTGAGAAACAGTCTTCCTAAACTTTTTGCCAAGAAGTGTGGAGATGAAAAGAGATGTCTGGATTGTGCTTTACTGGAGGGAAGGAGCACAAGTGTCTCTAGGGGTTTTGTTTTGAATTCTGAGGAAAATGATACCACATTTTAAACAGATTGCTTTTAGAAAGCTAGTTAATTTATATGTGTATTGGTTAATGTCAATAATGCAGCCTGAATAGATAGCTTATAATTAGTTTGGACACTTTTTCCTTAAACAAAAGTGTAAGAATTTGAGAAATGCTGAGATAGTCAGTGTGGAGAGGGTGGGGCCCTCCAGGGGAATTTCAGATTTGTGCTCATGCAATCTTAAATGACAAAAGCAAGACCTCAATTACATGCTTTTGAAAAACTTAATTTCACTGTTGGTGGGCTGTCTGTAGTCAGAAGTTACAGAACTGCTACAAAAAGTTAAGGGTCTTGCTTTATCAGCAGTTCAGCTGTCATGCAACTGTGGAGGTGACTGGTTTCACTGGGACTGCCTGCTTTCATGATTCAAGCAGAAGCATCTGTGCTCTGGACTAATAACTTCTTATGGGATCATCCATTTTAGGCACAGGAAAGTTGCTAGTATTAAATCAATATTCAATATATCAACAAGGATTTGAATGTATTATTAAGCAAGGGTGAACTGTGTTATTGGAGCTTGCTCAGAGCTCACAGTTTTAACATCAAAGCTGCTATTTAAGGGTTGTCCTGTGTGCCAAGTATGAACTCTGCCAGTCTGGCAAAGCTGGAATTTAGATACCGTTGGGGCTGTATCCATAAGAAGACTGAACGTGAGTTTTTCTATCACCGGTTTCTATAGGCAGTCTGGAAACATGCCCCTGATGAGGAGTGGGATCTCTGTTTCTCTTCTTCCTTTTTTTGGTCTGGTGCCCATCGAGGCCTGTACTAAGATGATTCAGCTTGATAAATCAGCAAATGACTCATCTGCATTGAGTTTACTCTGCAGAGTGTTTGATGGGTGTTCCTGCCAGCACAAGGGAGTGGCTGGCCTAGCATGGGATAGTGGAAGTGAGGTGGAAACAAGGGAGGAAAGGGCAGAAGGCTTCCTGCTGTGTTTGGCTGTGTCCTGTAAGACCAACTCACCCATCTTATACCTGCAAAATCATCAGGTTTGCCCAGTGTCTAATTTGAGGCATGTGGTTTTCAAAATACAATGCAAATAAAAAGCATTAGGCAGCATGACTTCTGTACAGTGTGTATGAAGACCACAGCAGAAAAATCAAACAAAATTCCTTGCATGATACTCCATGCATGGACTTGATCTTAGAGGTCTAAACCCATCTCAATGAGTCTCAGTAATTCTGCACATGATGAACAGCAAAATACTGCTGCATTCACATACAAGGCCCAGAAGTCTCCTTTATCTACTGTAGAAAATAAAAAGCTGTTTGCTTACTGAAGATCTAGTTTGGACTGGGATATATGGTTTAAGTATCTGTTGCAAGAATTGGGAAGAGCTTGAATTGAAACACAATTTCCAAAAGGACACCCAGAGGTGAGCAAAATACAGGCTGGAAAATGAGGTATCCATGTTGTAAGATCAGTAGCCTGGGGTGAAGTGCAGGTGGAGATTCCTTCTTTCTAAGACCTCTAACTAGAGGGTCCTGAGCAAGGGAAGGAAACACTTGTGCTCCTGACTTCTTGAAGAGGCAACTCAGAGTTGAGAGAGATGACTAGTTGGATGAAAGATGGTGAAATGATACTGTCTGTAATCCAGTAGATGGGGCTTTCAGCTGGGACAGGGAGGTGCTGCAGGGACTCCTGGAGACTGAACTCTAGCATTGTTTGCCTTTTAAATCTGATTTTTAAAACCCAAACAAAACCAATAATAAGCCAGCAAACCATCACACAGTTTTCATTTGAACAATTTCAGTAGCAGCGCTAGAGTGGCATACATGGTAGCATGAACTTTAAAAATGAAGCACTTAATTCTCCATCTTTCTATTTTCTCTAAGGTGAAATGACTAATAATTTTTTAATGTGGTGTTATATAAAATGGCCACTGCACTGTTATATCAAAATTATGTCACTACAACCGTCCTTAAGCTTTCCTTAAGCTTTAACTGTTAGTTACAGTGATTTAACTTGGCAAGAGTTAAGTGTGACTCAGCCTACTGCCATCTAGCCAAGACCAGTATTTTCCTGATGTTACTCTGGTTCATATGTTTGGGTCTCCTGTGCCTGAGACTCTTTCCTGCTTTAACTCTTGTTGTCTTGTACTGCAATCACCTTGAATTTCATCAGGTGTCAGCTGTGTTAGAAAATGCAATGATAATAGTAATCATTGGTTAAGATCATTTTGACAGAAGCATTCCACTTTCTTCTAGCCTTATGCAAACTGTTTTTGCATGCTCTGGCACAGGAACCTGCTCTTTGGAGTCTAGTAAAAATGTTTTGAGAGAATGTTATGAGCAAAACAGTCTCAACTCATGGAACCTTTACTTAAATTAGCTTACTGTCAATTAACGCCAACTTCCAATCATGGGTTTGAGAACTGAGAGAAAAAAATTGATCCATCAAACCCTAAAGGACCTCCCTCTTCCCTTCTTTAATTCTAAGCCCAAACAACCCTACCCACTCTGTATCAGCTTCCCTGGTTTTCACTGCAGGTTGTGCTCAGCCCATCTTCTGCTCCTTTGCTGGGATAACATGCAGAGCAAGAAGGTTGTAATGAGCTTAATGGTGTCTTTCTGCTGCTGCTTCTTGCTGATCTTCCTCTGCTTCTCTTTGCTTTTCAGTGTCCCACCCCCTATGAAGGGCACTTATGGTCCCTCAGGGCTGTCCCATTCTGTTGTGGGTAGCCCTGGTGTGAGTGGCCACGCTCCCTCAGGGAGTACTTTGCCACAGTACCTCCAGGAGGTCTCCTGTTGGCATGGTACCTCTACTGCCCCGAGCACATCTACAGCCACATGTTCCTTCTGCAGTCTCCCTCTGTGAGTCTCTCAAGCCATGTCTTCCTGTGTCTTCTGTCCCTGTTGGCTGACTCTTTATGTGTGCTCCAGCAAGAATACTCTGTGCTCCTGAGACCAGTTGAAGGTTTGGTGTTGTTGGGGTTTAGGATTTTTCCTCTTCTTTCTTTCTCTCATGGAATTTTGTCCCATCTGTCACTAAGAAACCGTAACGAGTGATAAACTTAGGAGAGAGGAAAGAAGTTTCCACAGGAAGGCTGGCTACTCTCGTAGCTGAGTGATTTCTCTCCGAGGGGCAGAGCTACCACAAGAATTGAGCTGGGGATAAAGGGGGCTAGAACAGCTCTTAGCCCTCTTGCTCTCTCGACTTTGGAGGAGGATGGTCGAGCCGCTGCTTGGTGGGGGAATTCGCCCAGCCCGGCTCCATTTTCTCCTGCCATGGGTGCGACTTTGCTCAGGAGAGGAGCCATTGAACTAGGACCTTACTGTCACCCTGCCTCACTGGAATGGACCTTTGCCATCTGCTCGGATGCTTCAGGGGAAAAAACAAAGACCCCAACGCTCTGCCCCTTCCCGGAGGGTGTGTCTCCCTGGCTGCATGCGGCAGCTGCTGCGGAGGAGCCCGCCTGCCGCTGCCCAGCCCTGCTGCTTTCCGCTGCTGCCTCGGGCTTTTTCGCTGCTCTCTAACTCACACCCCCTTCCTGCTGGGACATCCCATAGCCCCTGAAACAGCTGCGGCGATTTTGCTACCTCTTGCTTACCCATTAGTCACCTACCCCGGGTGAGGCCGCCCTGCCGCTCCAGCGGCGGCTCCGGGGTTCCTGCAGGCCCGTTCCGCCATGCAGCCCATCCGCCCTCACGGCGTGAGGGAGCCCGCGGCACAGCGCCCCTTGCCGGCCGGGCCCGGGGCTGCAGCCAGGGGAAATGCCCGCGGCCGGGAAGCGTCGCTGGCTCCTGCTCGGCTTGCGGCCGCTGCCGGTGCGGTTGTTTGTCTTGTTATACACCCACCTACCAGCAAAGAAATGTTACTCCTTTCCCCATATCTTTGCCTGTAATCTCCTTAATTTCAAAGTTAAAATAATTCAGAGGGAAGGAAGTCATATTCTCCATTCCAAGGGAGGTTCCCACCTCCCTTGGCAGATACCCATCTTCCAAACCAAGATAGGTGTGCACTAGCGGTGTCAGTGCTGCCATGACATGACTGTAAGTGGCACGGGACAGTTCATGGCCTCTTCCCAGACAGGGCAGCCTGCTGGTGAAACCCTGCCAAGTTCATGTCCTGTTCTTTCATTGACCAATGCAATAGAACCACAGTATGGTTTGGGTTGGTAGAGGCCTTAAAATTGGAATCGTCTGCTATAGGCCTGGACACCTTCCATGAGACCACATTGCTCAAATCCCCATCCAACCTGAACATTTCCAGGAATGGATTATCCATGCAACATGTTCTTGAGCAACATGTAGCCAGGAATTGTTTAGACATAAACCTTCAAATACCTACATCTTGTGTCTCCAAAACACATGGTATGGCTTTGAAGTAAATTAAGACTATTTATGGTACATAACAGCACATATATAATTTTTTTATAATTTTTTCAAAGGCTGCCTAGTAGGTAATTCCTGGTCCTCAAGTGATAAGGACTTCTTCCTTAGGGATTTCAATTGTTGCAGGAGGATAGACACAACCTTGTGTCCTAATTCTGATGTCCGAGGGGCTGGCTGGTACTTTATCACCCAGCTGAAATTGTGATAAATGGCTTTTTGTGGGAATGCTATGATGAGTTCCTACATTTGTATTAACTGGCTCTCCCCCAACTTCATAGAGTTGAGATACCCTCTTCCTGGAGTGCCGTTTCAAGTGAGATGTACAGTTCTACCTTTCCAGATGCCAAGGGATTAGAAGGAATATGATACGCTTGCTCTGCTCCACAATCTTCCCTTCATTCTTCGACAGCTGTGGCTTTGAAATGATTACTGCTAAGACTAGGCAAGGCTGTATTCCATCATGCCAACACATACATATATTGCGCCTAGGATACCACCTATATTATCTTTTCAAGAAGAAAATCTTGTATGACTTTGCTGCTGCACAGACCGGTGTTGTAAAGATAAAGGGGGCTGACCTACTTTCCAGACTTCTTCAAACTTCCCTTTCTCCCATGACATTTACTGTTTCAACATTCATACTTTTCGTGCATGTCCTTTTGTTCTACTGATTTCACACGGTTTGATTGCTTGCACTATGGCTTCCTGAGACAAGTCTAAGATGTGTTTTCTTCCTCAGTACATGAGCAGAAATTTCATGGACCTACCTGGCTAAAAACAGCTTTACTTTGTGCCCACACCATAAGCCTCTCTGGCTAACTGCTGAGCCTGGTTACTATGCTTCTTAAATGACCTTTGAATTCAGGTTTTCTTATTTACATCACGTGTTCACATAGATGTTTCTCTGAGTAGCTGTTGTATTATTTTCCATTCTTTTGATGCTGAAAATGTTTTTCCTCACTGCTGCTGATTAACATGACACCAGGCTTTGAGCCATTTCTGCACTACATTATTGAGCACTCAGGAGGCTGTGTATACATATTCTCAGGGCCACTGAGGCTCCCAAATATGTTCTAAGCTGAAAAAAGGCCATTACTTCTGCAAATTCATGGCAGCCTCTTCAGCATATATTAACATGTCGTACACTGGGGCATTTTATAGCCTGAGGAGTTCAGCCTTCATGCTGGTTTCAGATTAATCATTCAGGTTGGGGAAAAGACAAAGATTATGTGATGTTCATTACTTAGTACTGTTTTGATGGTTTTTCCTTCAATTAATATATTGTCAATACAGTAGAAAAATTCTTGAACCTTTGTGGATGATGCCATGGAAGATGATAAGGGCTGCGTTCCTACCCCTTTTAACAGCCAATTCCAGATATATTGCACACCATTCCAAGTGAAGGTGAACCCAAAGCTAGTGTTTGGAAATTTGCTTGGTATCATACAAGGTAGTTTTAGTTTATTTTTGATTTTAAAAAAAAATTGTTTCTCTGTATGTTTGTAAATTTTAGTCTGGGAAAGATTTCCCAGCTTGCTGCAGAAAATTTGTTCCATCCTTTCCAGCAGTTTTCACCTGTTGAAAATAAATGCAGTGATAATCATCACAAGTTCCTTTTAAACTGGTTTAGTCTCTGCATTTGATATGACTGTGAAGCCCAGAATAATAAGATCCAGAGTATTTTTTACAAAGGTTTCCAAGAAGTCATAAGGCAAATTCCTGTGAAAGTCCAAGAACTTATTCCTTTGGAATAAGGCCTGTTTATAGTAGTTTTCCTAAATCTGAACAGGTATTTTAGATGTAGAACAGTGTCTTTAAAATCTATAGTTGTCATGCCAAATGCAGGAGTAATTCAAACATGTTTTGGGAAAAAGATCATTTTGAAGAAAAACATTTATATTTTAAGTTGGGTCTGATCACACAACGACATTGGCTGCATGACAAATGCATTTGGTTTACTCTGTGTACATTTTCATCACTTGTGAAGTGTCCACATGCTATAAACATCTAAAAATGACATCCTTACTTGTAAAAGGAGGGCCTCTTGACTGGGGCAATGGTTAGTTAAATGCAGATGTTAATTCTGCTCTACTTTTCTCATAGCTTGCATCCTGTAAAACTCCCATTGGATCTCTTCTTGCTTCCAAATTTTTCACAGGAAATAGTATCCATTTCTTGATGTCAGTAAAGTATCCACAAAGCTCATTTCACTCTGAGCCCAAGAGTTTTAATCATGGTACAATCAAACTTTGTTTTTAGGATAGCAGTTGTTCTTTCATCGGTTAAAAATTAAACTCAATATACAAGTTAATCTTTTCATGAAATAGAAGATCTTTTTGATTAAACACCTATCAATTTAATTGGTAAAAATTTGATTTTAATTATAAAACTGTCTCTGCATTTTTTTTGCTTAACCACAAAAAAATGTTGATTGTATATTTTCTGTTTGTGAAGAAATCTAACATAAAATGAAAAATATTTAAACTCTGATATTTCCAGGAAATCCAAATGATGTTGGTAGGTTACTGTTTTTATAACTGACACAAAAATATTACACTCTAAACTTTATTTTTCTGGAAAAAATGCAGCAAAAGTGTTTAGACTTATATTTTGCCACCACTTTTTTTGATTCCCTGTGATTTAGAGCAGAAGAGTAATCTATGTGAAAAGGACAGGAACTAGTGGTGATAGTAGCAGTAGTAGAATGGGATGTGGTAAATAAAAGGTGAGGCAAATGTGTTGGATACTATACAGTGTTTATTAGAGCTAATGCTATTGTTGGACAAATGAGACAGCTCTAGAGTCACACAAGTCCTTGTTAAATTTAGAAACAAGAAGTTTCAGGATAAACTTTGGGGAAGGAGCTTGGAGAACCTATGAAGAAAGCTTTTAGATAAGGCTGTATTTTTCTATATTTTATATCATTATCTTTCAATCTACTGATTCTTCCCTCGTCTATATACCCATACTCGTCTGTATTTTTTCTCTTCAACACCAGAAATGCCTTCCTGTCTACTCTGTCTTTCTCATTCCATCCAGGATGCCGGGTAACTTGCAATTGGATCCCAAATTCAGTAGTTACTTCACCATCTATCTCCTGCTCTCTCCCTCCCCAAATGTGGCAAATGGTTATTGAGACATCTCTTTTTCACCTCAGAGCTGTCACTGCTTGTCTTAGCCAGCAACTTTGCAATCTGATTTACAATATTCGTCTCCACCGTTCTCATAAAAAACTTTTGGTTTTCCTTTTTTTTAATTTTGCCTTCTGTGAATGTCAGCTCTTTTCTTTGTATACTAAGCAGAGATGTGGACCTTTTTTCCCCAGACTATAGACAGGACTTGTGATTCTGAAGCTTATGGCTGTAGTGAGCTGACAACTCTCTGCATCCAGATTTCTTCCTCTCTCTCTCCTTCCTCTTCTCTGCTGCTGTTACTTCTACTCCTATCCCTTTGTATGTTTGTCAATGGCTCCATTGCCAGTCCTGTATCCTGGCACAGCTTCTGCAGTTTGCAATTCTTACCTGTTCTGCATCCATTCCCACTGCTTTCCTGTGGTGTTCTATGAAATTATTAAATTCCTAATAAATGAGTAAATTCATAGTGCAAACCGAAGTCTGGCATGGGTAATGGCAGTCTAACACTGGAACATAAAATCTAATTTGATTTTAGGAGGTGATACAGAATCAAAGTGAAGATGATGAAAATAATTCTTAGAGTGGACATGGAGAAGTCTTGTTAAAGGTTTTGTCTAAATATAACAGTAGTACTTTCACAAGATCCACTTGAACTGGAAATGCTTGCAGTTCCACTGTGAACACATTCCAGCTGTTTTGCAGGGCACATGAACACACTGAAACTACTAACGGAAAGAAAACGGAAGACTTGCCTTTTTTTCTCAAGTACTGAAGGATAGGAAGTTAAAAGGAAAACCTCTGAACCTTTTTTTAAATAAGGAACAAAACTTAAATCATGTTTCTGGCTTGCCATATATTTGTGCCAACTCCTGTGGTTCAAATCATTGCAAACACTGTATTGAGTCTGGTTTCCTTGACCCACACCTTCCCCACAGGAAACCCTCATCATAAAACCCAAAGTTGTCCTCCTTCTTTCAGTACAAGAGGTTGTAGCTCATTTCAAAGTACACAAATTGAAAAGCCTGAAGAGTCATTTTAGCCATAACTGAACAAGCCACAAAGAAAATACAGTCTGGAAAAACAAGGTCAATTTTACATAAATTTTACTGTTCAGTTTCTGGTTAGATTAGAGATTTTGTTTGGACTTTACTACTAGGATACAAACTGTATTGAATTGGTAAGAATTGTGGGGAGGAAGGTAAAAGAAACAAGCTGTGAAATTGTCATCTTACAAGTGTCAGCAGACAGGGGTTCTGCGTATTGGGAATCTTCATTTCACTGTGCTGCTATAAAACAGCAGTATTGATCTGGCTCTGTATGCATTGCAAGTGAATATTTCAAATACATTTTAATTTAAAGAAGGAATTTATAAATGAAGAGCCAAGTTTCATTAGTTTGTTCAACATAAATTATAATTTTTTTTTTCCTTAACTAGAGTGAAGATTATTTACCAGTCCGACAGTTGAGGTTTTGGGACCGATGCCTGTGCCAATTATTACCCAATGTCTGCCAGATCACAGATTTTGGGTTCTTAGTTCATCCTTATTTCTTGTGCTAAAGCTTTACCACGTTTCATCTAGTGAAGATGCTCCCTGCTCCAATCCAAGAAGCCCCAGAGATGCAGAGTATGAGGATGCAGAGCAAACAAAATGCTGATGTTTCCTGACTGTTGTGAAGCCTTTTATCTATCATCTTACATACTTTGAAATATACACTTGCAATGCATACAGAGCCAGATCAATACTGCTGTTTTATAGCAGCACAGTGAAATGAAGATTCACAATAAGCAGAACCTCTGTCTGCTGATACTTGTAAGATGACAATTTCACAGCTTGTTTCTTTTACCTTCTCCACAATTCTTACCAATTCAATACAGTTTGTATCCTAGTAGTAAAGTCCAAACAAAATCTCTAATCTAACCAGAAACATTAACTGAACAGTAAAATTTATGTAAAATTGACCTTGTTTTTCCAGACTGTATTTTCTTTGTGGCTTGTTCAGTTATGACTAAAATGACTCTTCAGGCTTTTCAATTCATGTACTTTGAAATGAGCTACAACCTCTTGTACTAAAAGTGTTTTACTGATTTGGCATGAACAGGAAAGGCATCCAGCCCTTGATGTCATGCCCCGGATATCACACAATTGCCGTGAAAACACTTCTCCCTTTCTCTGCACTAGACTGGGCAATACTGGGCTGTGGAAATGCACGCAGAGGTTTGTATGCGCTTTGAGGTACACGTTTCAGGCCAAGAGGCTTCATGGATGACAGTCAGAAAGATTCTTGTCAAGGACTGCTGAAGCTATTGCTAGGTGTGAGTGCACAAAACCTCGAGAAGTAACAAGAGTCCTCGACACTGCAAGAGGGAGAAGTGCTGACATATTGGCTTTGACCTTTGCAGGATGTTACGAAAATTTGCAACAGACTCTTGCGGACTTGAGGAGCAGAGCTAGGATGCAAAATGCAGCATTACAAGAGTAAATATTTGTGTGCATGAGGTATCCTAGCCAAACTGGGCCATCCTGAATGTGGTTTTACACAGGGTTCTTGTAGCTTTCAAATGCTGAATATAACACAATTTGTTTGACTAGTGGCTGACACCCACAGTACTGAATACTAATCATAGTAAAACTTTGTAAAGCACCTATATTTTTTACTGCTTTTCAACTAATCCAGATGTTCTTAAAATCAGTTTCACTTTATTTAATTATCTATGATGCCAGCCAATACTGGGAGGGTTTCCAAGAGGTGTTAGAGGGGTTAGGATGCTGACATTTGTTGGTCACCCAGGCATATATTTTATTATCTCTAAGTGTCTAGTACAGTCAGCATTTACAGGGCCGAGCTGTCCTTTGGTTTCTTTTACTTTACCATGATCAATACCAAAGAGTCCAGTAAAATTCTACTACCATATTGCATTGTAATGTAAAGTGTGAACTAATATTTATGTAGCAGCTTTGTATGCTGCAAAAACTGATGGATATAATAGCTAGGGAAGGGAACTTACATTACAAGAGTAAATGTGAGCCTTGTGATCAGAATTAACATGGTTATGGAAATTTAGGGTGTATGAGTAGTAGCTGCAAGGCTTGTCAGCTTTGTGAAAGCTTAAAGTCCTGTCTGTTGAACAGCTTAAACTTGGAAGCTGTAGACCGTGAGCAACATTTAATTAAAGAATTTTGGTGTCTTAGGCTTATAAGAAATGAACTACTGACATTTCTTATGCCAAGACAGAACTTCAAAAGTGTCTGAATGCAAAGCAGGTGTGCAGTGCCGCCTTAGTCTTGGTGAGATTTGAGAACAGGTTTTCCTAAGACTGCTTTGGAGCTCCTGATCCAACCCCATTACCACAGAGGCAGTGGTGGAGATCAGAGGGGTCTTGTTGTAAGCCTCTGTTGTAAGCCTCCCTAGAGGAAAATGATTACACTGAGACCTGGGAGGAGGGGCAGGGCTACTCCTTGCCTGCTTCAGGGGGTGAAGGACAGGGCAGGTGTCAGCAGGTGCTCTGTTGATGCAAGAGAAGGCAGTGGCAGCAGTGGCTCTGGAGCTGGCCTTGATGACACTGAGGAACTTCATGTTTAGTGCACAGAGTGACATCAGCATGGTTTAGGGTTGCTATGAGGAAGGTGCCATGAACTCAAGACCAGTCACCTAGAAGAGTGAACATTTCAGCATTCAGGAGCAAGAACTAAATAAGCTTTAAATAACTAAGCAAGGCAATTTAATCAAACATCTGTGGCCTTTGTCAAGAGTGTGCTGCACACGGATGTAGACAAGCCCATGCTTCTGTCTGCCAGTTGTATATCGCTTTAGTCCCTGAATTGACAGAAAAGGTAACTTAGTAATAATTAAAATGCTCACTAAATTTAGTAGTGCATTTATGTTTGATAGGGGCTATTTTACACAGGTGAAATAGCAATAAGCATAGTATATGACACTTGCGGTCTTGAATTGAATCCTGAAATTGCAGATAAGAAAAAAATAAACAGTCAAATAAATACATCCAGTGACTTTGGATTGCTTGCCATGTGGAGTCAGTACCTTTGTTACATTTTGCAAAACCCTTTTCCTCTCTTTCTACTTCCCATCTCAGTGCCCCCAAAACTTGTTATTTCTTGGTGGAAGTGCCATGCTTCCATCACCCAAACGTTCTTCTAACAGCTCTTGTTAGTCCAGCTTAGGTTTCTGCTTCCAAATTTCAGGAGACAAGAGTAATGTATTTCAGTTCTGATTTCTAAAAAGAATTGCAGATGGACAGAGTGACTTATTTTATTTGTAATTCTATATAATTTATTTGTAATTCTATGTATATGTATATGTAAATGTAATTCTATGACATTGTAGCATACAAAGGAGTATAGTCCAGTGGCTAGGATTGGCTCGTGTCACAGAGCCATGGGCTGCTGAACCTGGGGGACATTTCTAGAGCCCTTTCAGAAGGGTCAGCCACTGCAGGTTGCAGTTGGGTTTTACTTTTTTTGAACATGTGGAGATGGTACTCTCTGCAGGAAACAACTTTCCTCAAAGCACATGTTACAAACCAGTTTAACACAGAAGACTCTGTGACCTCTGTGAATAAAATGGATTGGACCCAGAAAGGTTAAAAAATACCAAAAAAATATAATTAAAACCAAATGAAGTTAGATGCTAAAAAAAAAATATATTTTATTTAATAGTAAAAGAGGCAAAGAAAGAGAGAGAGAGAGAAAAGTAGGTGTGTGGGGTGGGTTCGGGGACAGGGAGAGAGTGGGAGGTCTTTGGCAAACCATATCACCCTTCTGGGGCCCCAGCAATGTCTTATCACTCTGCTCCACCTGGTCTTCTTGGTGGTGAGGGTTCCCTGCCACAACACCATGCCAAAAAGTCTACAATCTCATGGATTAATACATGTTTGGGCCAGGTGGGAGTGCCCATGTGCCTCTGAGAGGATTAGGTTTGACACTGCCCCTTGCCACACTGTGGATCTGTTGCATCATCTACAGTGCTCTGGTGCAGGGTCTGGGGACCACTTGGGTTTGCCTTTGATGGGCCATGGCAGCCCCTTCTGCTGTGGACAGGTTTTCCCTGGGTGAAGGGGCCCCTCAGCTGGGCTCCTTTGCACAGAGGATGGGAATTTAGTGCCTCTGACCAGAGGCTTTTATCACCCCACGTACCCCAAACCTCTCTTCCCCCTGACCCTTTGGGCTGTTGGAGCCTGACAGCCAATAGCCCTGGGCTGTGGCCTCCTCCCAGAAGATGTTAAGCTTGCTCCCTCTGTGAATGTATTTTTTCTCTCCCCAAACTTGAATTTATCTTATCTCCATCACCGAGCAATTCAGGGCCTCAGTCATCGTGCCTGTTCAGGGTGTGGTGGTCTTCTCTGCAGCTTCTGTAATACAGCTTTGCTGTAATAAACCGTGGTCCTTCATGGAGGTGCTTAAGCTATAAATTATAACACTTAGTCTCTAAAAGCATGGAATAATACTTCAGCTCTTTCCAAGCTGCCATCAGTGGCAGTATCTTGGAAGCTCTTTTAATTTTAAGGAGAAGATCTGTGATCTGTGGCTTTTCTGTTTGATGTTGTTTTGTCACTGAGTGCTATCACCAAACATCTCAGCTGCAGTTTGGAGGGAAAGTGGTCACATCCATTACAGGCATGAAGAATTACAAACTGTAACAAATAAACCAGACTGCAGTAGACAACTCATCCCTGGTTGGGCTGTGATTAACATGTCATATATTTGCTTTTATTCTCGCTGCTGGGTTGAAAGGACTCACAGGAGCTCTTAGTTTTGCATAGTTCTCTTTTACCCCTTCTTATAAGCAGCCCAGCATTTGGCAGGACTGTTGCCATCATGTTATTTTTCTAGCTTTGCAACTGACTCAGTTTTTCTGTGTGCTTTCTGCTGATTTAGAGCTGTTCATTCTGTCCTCTCATTCCTATGTCAAATCCTCCCTTGAAAAACTGTTTATAGTGCATAAAAGCTCTAAGAACTCCATTGTATTTTCCTACTTTGTATACCTTACAGTGGCAACAAAAGTTGCCTAGCCCACAGGACACTTTTAAGCAAGCAAAATTCCCCAAACTGTGCTTCAAAATATGAGATTTTTTTTCTTTTCAAAGTGCCTTATTTTACCATGTTTTGTTAAAAAACCCCTCATGTTTCTCATTATTTAAATAAATAATTTTGAGTAAAAATACGGCCTTGTAGGCATTTCAAAAATATTATGTTTCCATTTTTGAACAAAAGAAACAGTAATTCAAATATTAAACAAGTCCAAAAACTCTTTACTAGCAGTCAGATCAGGAAAAGAGTAGGCCACTGCTACTTATATACTGTGTTTTTAAGATAGGTGCAAATAAAGTAACTTTTAAGGAAAGCAGCTTTTGTGTGACTATACAAAAAAGAAATACAATCATTACTAGGCTTGTCTTATGCATCTCTTTGAAGAAGAAATAAATATTTTTATTGGTTACAGCAGAGATCTAGCTGATTTTATTCCCAGTGGTTGCATTAGTGAATGCTCCAGATGCACGGAAAGCAGACACTCCTGCAGATGTAAAAAATTATCCTTGCTTTTTTTTTGTCTGATTTACAGCTGTTATTCATATTTGGGGCATATTTCTTTTAGGTAGGAAGGGGTTTCATTTGCTAAACAGAATTTTATGCAAAGTTTTTTGTTTTCTCTTGTTCTGCAGAGAAACCAAACTTGAAAAGCAGCATCGATAGGTGGGTACAGGGTTTGAAAAAAGCAATGCGATTTAATTTCATGAGACTTTGGGCAGGGCTAATTACAAACTGCTGCTTAGCAGTGGGAGTATCAGCATTGCTTGGCATAGAGATCTTGCCTGCAAACCTCTGCAATGGCTGAGAGGAATGAATCCAGTTTTAAGTACTTCCAATAGCTGCCTACCTGTGTGTACTTTTCATGTTCCAGGTTTTCCATTTAAAGCCTTGAGTGATACAGTCCTTATAGTAAGATATGGAGAACCAAGTCACCCTCCTCACAGATTTTCTATAATTAAACTACCCCTCTTGGTTTTGCCTGCATAGGACATTCAAGAAAATAATAGTCTGAATGTGACCTGAGCAGTAGAAGTCTTCTATTCTAGGTAACTAATGCTGGTGGGGCAAAACCTGGATTGAAGTCAAGTGCTGGTAAGCTTAAAAACAATTGGAAGGGATGCAGTGTCTATGTTCTCTTATTCAAAGTGTTTCTTGAGCAACTTCCAATGTGTTGGCCCTTTTGCATTTTCTACAGCTTTTCTTATGGTTAGGTGTTGAATATTTCTAATCCTTGTGTTTTCGGTCCGCTGAGAAGAAGGAGCACAAGACACAGGAGTATAAATTCCAGTTACCCAGTTTCATTCTGGAAGTTGGAGAAGCTGCTTTTTGCCTGGTTGCCTGCATGCTTCCTGTGTGGGTACCAATATCCTTGTCCTGCAAGAGGGCTGCCAGACCTCATGTACACTCTACAGACATGAAAAGCCTGTTTGAGCTCAAGATTTTTGCATAGGTCACAAAAATAAGGGGCTAAGGAGCACTACAGACACAAGCTTGGCAGTCACAGACGATATGAAATTTAACAAGAGCAAGTGCCAGGTTCCATGCCTGGGACAGGATAATCCTGGTTCTCTGTACAAACTGGAGGACAGGAAGCTGGAAAGCAACCTGCAGAAGGAGACCTGGGGGGTTGGGTTGATGGCAAGTTGAACATGAGTCAACAGTCTGGCAGCCAAAGAGGCCACTTGTGCCCTGGGGTTAATCAAGAATAGCAGTGGTGGCTGCTTGAGGGAGGGAGGGAGCTGATTGTCATACTATGTTCTGCTTGAGTCCTTGTGTGCAGTTTTAGGTGCCCCAAAGCAATAAAGAGATCAAACTATTAAGAGTGTGTCCAGGATAGTGAAAAGCCTCAAGGGTAAAACTTACTGGGAGTGACTGAGCTCACTTGGTTTACTCAGCCTGGAGAAGAAAAGGCTGAGGGCTGACCACACAACAGCCTTCAGCTTCTTCAAGGGGGAGAAGCAGAGGGGCATGTACTGTTCTCCTTTCTCTGATTACCTCCCAAAGGACATAAGGAAATGGAATGAAGCTGCCTCAGAGGAAGTTCAGATTGGGCATGAGGAGAGAGTGGTTGGCCACTGGAACAAACAGGAAGGAACTGGGCATGGAACCAAGTCTGACAGTTCAAGGAATATCTGAATAAGGCTCTTCTCCATATGGTTTATTTATAGTTAGTCCTGTGAGGAGCAGAGTGTTGGGCTTGGTGATCCTTACGGGTCCCTTCTAACTGGAGATATTCTGTGATGGAGTAGCAGATACTGTCCAGCTGTGGGATGGAGACAAGATGACCACTGTCATCTGTTTCATAGGCCTACAACTGGAAGACCTGTTGCAACATTCAAGTCTGTGGGTACCCTGTGGTGTGCAAGGCCCTAGGGAGAGAAGGAGGGAAGGAAGCAGAAGAGCCCTGGCATTTTTAGGAAAACAGAGCTGAGGAAGTCTATTGCTCAAGTCAGAAAGGTACTTTTATAACATTCATCACAAATCTTCTTTCTTGGTGTGTCATCTAGTACATGTGACTAATGGAGGAACTTTCCAAAGTTCCTGTTCCCTTCTGCAGTGGAATGTGAATATGACTAATTTAATACTGTAGCAGGAAGCATCTGAGAGCAGTGAGAAGTCTTTACAAAGATCTTTGCACTCTTACTTGCTTACTTGGATCTCTTGAATACCCTCTAGTTCTTCAGCTATTCAAAGCCTATGTTTGCTCTTTTTGTTTTACATACTGTTTTCCCACACAGCTAACACAAACTATGTTGGTTACAAGGGACGGCCTGAAGATCTGTCTCTTGAGATCCAGGTATTTGTGCTACAGACATGAAAAGAAAATAGTGTAGACACTTCTGAAGTATTCTTTAATCTGTTCATGCCCTTAGGGGCTAGAAATACCTGCTATATTGTTTTTCACATGCAATACAATATCTGCTTTATTTGTAAATATCTTCGTTTAGACTAAGAAAATGTTCATAAGCTTAGTTGCTTTGGGTGTTCCTTAAATCTGTAGGGAGTGCAGCATATTCTTGCTGAATTTTCCTTCTTGGACCCTGATAGTACCTTTGTTCTAGTTCTATAGCCTTATCTCGTTTCCTACTTTTTTTCCTGGAACCAGCTTAATCAAACTGAGCTTTTCACCTTTTAGACTAAGTCACTGAAGCTCTACTTTAGTTGGACATACTCATACCAAAAGTGGAATGAATACATTTATAAAAGTAACTGCTTTAAAGACATAGGAAGATTTGTCATGAACAGTGGAGAAACACCTTTCTGTGCTGGAAAAATGACTTCCAGCACTTTAGAGTGCGGATTATTGTAATGAGTTCTTTAAGCTAAGTTTTGACATTTTTTGCTACTTTATCTCAAAAAAGTAATACATATGAGGAACCTGATATCTTGCTGCATGGTTGGAAAGCAAAATTTTGGTTTCAGAATGAAAATTCCAGTCAATAAATTATGGGGGTTTTTAATTGTATTGACTCTCAAATTTGTTTATTCCTCTGTCAAAGCATTTTTACATGAGCTTGGCAGTCAGCAATCTCATCCTGAATTATTTCTCTGTGAAGCTTATGTGCAAAATCCCCTAAAAGAGCAGTATCACTGAAAACACACCCTTTTCCAAAGGTTTCCTCCTCTCAAGGGAAACCACTGCAGCTGAAGCCATTCTGAGTTCCTGGACTAAGTTTCATGCCGGAAATGCTTTATATAGCCTATTTTCTGCTTCAGGTAAAATTTCAGCTTCACCAAAGCATAAAGTTGAGTGTATGGGCTTGTTTTTCCATCTGTCTGAAAGGAAACAGGACTCTTGAAATATACACAAACCAGTGTAATGTTCATTGTGTTGGTGATATACCTTTGGCTTTGAGACAGATGGCACTTACAGTTCGTGATGGTCCCTCCTCTGGCTACTACTCTGGTAGAGTGTTTTGAGGAGTGTGCATTTTCAACAGATTCCTCTGCTTGCCCTCTTGGAGTTAGACTACCAAATTCTGATCAGGTCCTGTCTTAGGCATGCTTCCCAGAGGACTGTAGCCTGAGAGATGCATGTACCTGAGAACACAAGCCAGATAGAATTTGGGTTTGAGGAACAACTATGGAAGTGCCTGTTAAAATTTCTTATTAGGGTTTTGGCCTTTTTTTGCCTGTCAATATGCAGGTTTCTTGGCGTTGTTAGCATTCAGGAGTACATAATCACAGAATGATTATATGAAGGTGCTTTGTTAAGAGCTCTGGGTGTCAGGGGTACACATACCCAAATCTGACCTGCCTTGGTTTTGAGCTGAACATGTTTTGTACTCTGTCGTTATATAACTTACATGTTAATTATTAAACTTACATTGTTTTATTGTATACATTGATTTTACCCAAGCATGGATTTCTCCTGATCCCCCTCAAACCCCTAACATAGTTTTTCATGAGTCTTTAAACAGTAATTGTATCTAATCACATCTAACAATTGTATCATTTATCATATACTGATTACACAGGTGCAGTTTCACATGATTTTAGCAAGCACAAGGCCTAACATACTAACAAGTAGGCCCAGGGACTACTTTTAACACTTTCCCCAGGGCTTGCCAAGCCTAACTTTCTTTCTAACTCTCCAAATCTCGATGATTTTAAAATCTTTTACTATCAGTGTAGTCTAACCAAAGGAGTAACCTCAGAAGTACCTGGCATTTGTGTCTTAGCACTTGCTAATTTTACAGAGGTTTATTAAATTGTATTGCAAGTTGATGTAGACTTCAGATAAATGGCCTGCAAATAATGGCCTGCATTCTGTGAAGTAGTTTCTCGTGATCTAACACAGCTTGTAGTCTCCACCTGAAATAAGGAACACCAAGTAAAATATCTTCTTGCTATCTATTCAAGATCTATACCCACTTACTTTATTCAGGAGATTTTAAATGTGCTTTGCTTGTGCACTACAGTAAAGCCACCAATTGCCTCTGTTTCCATAAAAGAGCCTGTTATAGACAAGGCAGGCCTGTGTCCTTACTGGGCTATGAGTAAGGTGGGTTTAGTTCAAATGTTACAGTATGGGAATCACTTCTTAGACTTCAGATTTCAGTTTCTGCTGTAGCAGTTCAGTTGGCCAGAGTGCACACTTTTTTTTATTCCATTCAGGTTGCTTCCCTATTTAAAAAAAAAAAAAAAAAAATGTCACCAGGTATATAAGCATCCATCATGCCTTGCCTGGTATTAGACTCATGACTTGTCTTAACTTGGTCTGTCACGTAAGTCAAAGATGTGTGTGGTTTAATTTAGATGTTAGTTTTTATTCCTCTCTTCAGACTTTGCAGTAGCTGGTTCTGATGCCTCTTTGGTGGTTACATTCTTAGAGGAAAAGCCAAACACATAAATGCTTTATGCATGTATCTTCTGAATTAAGGTAGTTTCTGTCTGGAAATAATTTATGCTCTGGCTGGCTTGATACTCAGTAGGTAGAAAAAGTCTTCCAGCTTCTGTGGAGCTGAAGCAATATATTTGAATGACTTTCTCTTGAATAGCTGATACCTACTTTCAGGCCTTTTTCTTATTCCATGCTTCAGTGGAAGTAGGGATGATGAAAAATTAGAAACACCCCAAGCAGTTTTTTTAGCTATCAACTTATCTTACAAGCCTCTGCTGCTGAGATCACACCACTACATTCGTGCTGTGAAACCAGTTTGTGTCATTGTATTGAGCTGGTGTGTTTGCAGTTGGCTGGGTAAGCAGCAGTAGCTCTAGCAACCACCTTAATACAGCAAGAGACAGTATTCTTTTCCTAAGGACTGAAAATAGAATCTAATCTGCCTGGAGTGGAGTCCCCATAGTGATGCCAGATGCATTTAACTGTGTTTTAGGAGGTTGAAAAGGCTGCTCAAAATCATATGTGCTAATATCTTAAGTTCATACTGGTAATCCTAGTTAGGGGGACATCAAGTCTTATAAACCCATGAAAACCCATGAAAATTAATTAGTTTTTAATGCCAGGATATTAACTCCATTACATAACTTTCTTGTTCCAAGGGATTTCTTCACACTCCTATCTTGTATGTTCTCATGCATTGGCACTGTCCCCCAGCTTATTTTGTTGTTCAGTGGAAAGAAGTGTGGAAAAGAATATGCTGTGGATGGCACTAAGAAATCACGCCATATCAGTGGCAAAAATAAAGTGTGTTATTGGCTTCAGGAATGTATGTTCCAATCCTTCGGGTCATTTCTATGGAGCCAATTTTTAGTGTGGTTCTTTTTTTTTTTCTGAAAAGACATATAGATAGTGACCTGGAAGAATGTCTGTCTTCAACCCTTAATCAAAATATTCTTCAAGATTGACTCAGGAAGCAGAAAACATATCTCAAGATTGATCACAGACATGTTTATGACTTTACTGAATATTTGGTTTAAGTAAGGAAAAGCAGTGTCCTTACTGTTTCTTTTATCTTCTACAGGCCAAGATGACTTCTCCTTAGAAGATGCACTTTTGGAAGGTAGGCAGAAAAATTGTGGCAGCTCTTTTGACTTATTTCTGAGTATTACTGCATGGCCAAGCATGACAGCTTTGCTATGTATGGTTTTTTTAAACCTCAGTGGAACAATTCAGCCATATGTTTGTCAAGATGTTGACCACATAGAACTCAAATTTGTCTTTTGAAGACTTAAAGATTTCTCTTTGAGGCAAAATTGTCTTGCTGTATAGATTGGATCTTGTGCATTTTGTTGTATAGACATGTACTTAGGTTTGTCCTTTGTCCTTCATGTAGCTTCTGAACAGTGTATTAAGTAGTATTTAATTATTTTTTTCCCAATACCATATCTGACAGGAAATACAAAGAAGCCTCCTGTAACTCAGAAGACACCATCATCAGATCCAGGTGAGATCTAACTGGCTTGTAACACCTTTTACTGTAAAATCAAGTGTAGTGTACATACATACCAATTTGAGGTCCTGAATTTTTCAAGTCAGTGGCATACAAGGTTGTGATTTTTCCATAAAAAAAAGCAGTTCCCTAACAGCAAAAGGATTTCTTCATTTTGTAATCTGCTCTCAGAAATTTGTTTTGTGATTTTGCAAGAATCCCTTCTGTTGGCTTTCAGTGTACATGTTTGGTACTTGCTCACCTTGAGCTGGCCCTTGACAGGTCCCATCACCTCCAAAAGCAGCTCCAAAAGTGAGGTAATGCCTGGTAGCTCTGTGGGGCTTTTCTGTGAGTCACTGATGACTGAGCATGCTTTCATTTTTTGGAGAAAACATTGTGAGGACCATTTTGTTTAAAAAATAGTCTAAGACTACCTCAGTTTTTTGCATTAAAACTTCCCTTCTTTCTTTGTAGATGATTTTGACTTACTCCATGCTCTTGATTCTGGTAAGTATCATATTTTCCTGGGTACTGCTCAAATGTACCTAGTGCAATGTCTATCCATCCTTTATGACCTAAGTAAAAGGCACTGAGTTGATTAAGGTAGCAGACTACCAATAAAAATAATTACAGCCTAGTTATGTTTGTTAATATTAAGGGTCTGAATCATCAAAACTGTAGGAATTGCAATAATTTCTTAGGCAGTTTTTACTTGTCTCATTGCTGTTTATTCACTAGGTGGCACTAACTCCATAAACTATTACTTCTGGAAGTAAATGTTAATTTTGAAATAATGTCTCCCATTTCAGGAAGTATATTTCATAGCACAAGGAAACATTAATCTGTTATAAATAATTTGAAGGAAAGTACTATTTCTAATGTGAAGGCTGTGACAAAGATGTAGAGAAATAATTTCTCTTATTTTCCTATTTTCTGGCAAGCCAAATGAAGTGTCGTTGTGGGGACCATATGTCTAGTTCTATTCTATGAACTTTGTCTGTTTTTCAAGTGAGGTATCAAGTATTATATTTGGTTAAAACCTGGTAATTTTAAAAGAAAAAGCAGCCAAGTAATCTGTACCTGGTAAAAAAATTTAAAGAAGTTCAGCCTTTGAAATCAGATGTGCAAATTAAAATGCTGCAAAAGACTTAATGAGTTTTTCTGTGTATGTTCCATCCTAGCAAGGATCTAACCATGCTGGTTAATGTAGCAGGAAAACTATTAGTGGCATTAAAGCATAGTGTTTAGCTAAAATAACCAAAGAAACATAGCATTAGTTAATGAAAGGAAAATTACATAGGGAAGTTTTGATACAATATTTAGGTCAGATCATCTTTCAAGGTTACTACATGCTTTGCTTTTGGTTTCTTCACACTAGTAATTTTGCTCAATTTATTCCAACTGTTATTTGTCTACAGATGATCCCAAGCCACAACCTCCTGCAAATCCTAGAGACACTGGTAAGACCGATCTAACAGGAATTTCTGAACAGCAAAAGAGTGTTTGTTAATCTCCCCTAGTCCCTTTGAACATTACTGTACTATAGTCCAGTTTTGTTATCTTAACATTTTCTTTTGTGTTTTTTTGTTTGTTTTTTTTTTTTTCTTCTAAATCTCTCTTCTGTGATTAGATAACCCCAAGCGAGATCGACCTAAAGGCTCTGGTAAGGCTTCTAGCACAAACTTCTGGTTTTACTGTCTCAGTTACACTGCTAATAATTGATCCTTGATAATTGCCTGCTATGTATGTCAGGTGTGGCATACATCAAACACGGAAGTTTGAGAAAAAGTTGTCTTGCAAATAGGCTTTGCACAAGTCTTCAGATTCCATAACAAACCTGTTAAGTCACTTTCACTTAAAAACAGGATGATGTGGGGAAGAGGCAGGATGGGAAAGCGTGTGTGCCTGAGGCAATGCTGTTCTTAGCTGCCTGTGGTGAAGCACCCATGTATTGGATTGAATTCTTCCTTTACAAACTGAATCCCTTCTAGTCATGCTCAAAAGTAAGTAGCAACTGCCTGTGATCTTCTCAAAGGATCAAAATTAAAGCTCCAAGTTAAAGGGTTGCTTCTTTTTTTTAATTTAAAGGCGCTATCAAGAAATACAAATATTTGTGTTTGAAAGATAGGTTTAAAATACATTTCCTTCCCTCTACCTTTAGAGGTCCTTTCCATCTTTGCCTAACCCAGAACGAAACAGATTCAGATGGATGCAGGTGTGATGATGCCATTATTCACAAACATGGTAGTAAAGAGCCCTGGGATGCAAGCCTCAGTTCTTGTTCTTTCACCACACTGATTTGCAGCAGATACTTGAATTTAAGTCTTGCATGCTGCGGTACAGTGCCTTTGGTACCCAACTAAAACATCCTCTGATGCAATACTTTCAGTTTTTCTGCCTGAAACACATTTGCTTTGTGTGAACTAAATATTCATTTGGCAGCAGAGGGAAGGAGGAGAAGGTGCCATGAGGGAGACAGGAAAGCTCCACGGGGTAGGGTTTAGTGGAAATGGAGAGGGACTACTTCAATGTCTTGCAATAAATCAGAGAAGGGAAGTACATATGGACTATTTGTGACTTAAAGACCCAACTCTGAAGAATCATTTTCAATTGCAGCCTTAAAAGTAAATGGTCTTTTTTTGTCCATGTTCTTTCTTTGCTTTTGCAGTACAGTGAGATTTGGGCTATTAGAGTTAAGTGGCTTATAGGGCTGCTTGCTTGCATAGCCTGATTTGTGCAGTACTACCTGCTCTTGGACACTGACTTCTCTCAGTTGTTCAGGAAGTCCAGAGAAAGGAGCTCTGCTGTCAAGCTGTGTAGTGCTGAGCTGAAGGGACTTGACATCGTGAGTGGTTGTAAAAAGTTAAATATTGTGACTTTGGTGCTGAGCCTAAAATCACCACAAATTCAGTTGAATGGTCTTGAGAAAATTTCCATGCTATTATATGCCTTGGTGTGTCTTATTCACTGAACTTGAAACATGGCAATGTTATTTGCATTACTTTATAGACACATTTGATGATTCTGATCTATTGGATGGCAATTCCCCAAAAGGAGGAAGTGATGGCAGTGGCAGCAATGGTAAGATAGCAGGTTGTGCTTCATATTGTTTCTATGGCTACCTGAGCTTTTGATTAAAGCTTGCTCACAAGCTGGTTAGACATGCTCCAATTTGTAACACATCTGGTTCTGGTATCTGAAACTTAAGAGCATACTTTCAAGTTCAAAAGTAATATGCTCTGTCTCTGCCGAAAAAAAAGCCCCAAATATTTAAGAGATAAAACTGGTCTAGAGCAAAAATTTACAGTGATTTTTACTGTTACACTAAGAAAGATGGCTTCTAAAACTGAAATGTGAATGCAGTACTTATTTCAAAATTAACCATAAATACAGTTTTTAAGGTCATTCAAGTGCTATTTTTGATCTTCTATGACATACTCTCAGTTTCTTTTAGTTCTTGTAGTTGGGAAGTCTAGGAGTGGGCCAGAAGAGGGTCCACCTTGTGTTCTCAAGGATTTCCTTTGTCCCACAGGATGAACTGATCTTTTCACCTCCAAGTGATGCTTTGTCCTCACTTCTTTACTGTGGTGGTGGTGATAGGACAGGTGAGAGGTGAGGAAGTGAGAAGTTGTGGATGCTCCATCCCTAGAAATGTTCAAGACCAGGTTGGAAGGAGCTCTGAGCAACCTGGTTTAGTGGAAGGTGTCCCTGCCTGTGGGAGGTTTGAAGCTCAGTGATGGCTAAGGTCCCTAAGGTCCTTTTTCCACCATATGGTTCTATACTCTGAGCAGTATAAAACCTTTTCATAGCTTGACAAACTTTTGTTGGCAATTTGCTATGTCTAATTGGTGAGTTACTGCAATTTTACTATTTCCAGATCAGAGTTAGTTTAAGTATCTTGATGAGGTTTGGGATGTGCTAACTCTCTGGAGAGTTGTCCTAGATGGAGATTACTGATGCCGCTTTCTTTGGTAGCTTTCCCTTTCCAAGGTTCCTTTGGGGCAGTACTTGAAAATTGGAAGGGGCAAGAAACATCTGTGGAGACTTGTGTGGTGGTTTCACCTGGACAGGTTCCTGCCTCAGTGTTACGAGTTGCACATGACAGACAGAGTTAGTAAATTGAATTAGTAATGAGTAAATTGAAATTGTATGAGTTCTCTGTGGTGATGCACAGGCTTATTAAACCAGATTTCACAAATGTTATGAGCTCATTTTGTAGAAGTGCTGAGCACTCAAGGCTGGAGTTGGCACTGCTCTCAGCCATGCTTTGAAAAACAGAAAGTTTCAGTGCCAATTTAGCACTGTATTGATGTAATAGATGGTTTGTGATTTTGCATAATTAATTGACAAAACATTTGTCAATGGATGAGTGTTCTCTAGACATATAAAATGTAAACTCTCCGTTCATTTTTACAGAGCGAAAGGGCCCAACTCCAAAAACTGGCCAAGAAGAGGGTAAATGCATGAATTTGTGTGCATGCTGGTGTTTGGATGTATGAAGCTTGTTTTCTCGGGGCTTCTGATTGCTAATCTTCTGCTAGAATGGTCACTACTGGGAGTGGGTTACAATTAAAAAGCTTGTGCAATCTGGAATTCTGCTGTTAAGCTCTGCTTCCTCAGTGCTCTAACATTTCTGTGTTACAAGTGACTCCTAAGTGTTAAGGTCTCAGAGATGCTGGTGCAGGGGTTGCATGCATACAAAATAGATATGGCTATGAAAGGGTTGCTTTTTTAATTAGTAGAATTTAAAACAAGCATAGTTAAGTTCCTTAACAATGGGCATTGCTAAGAAATCAGTGATTATAAATGAGAGGATTCCCTTTTCATTATGCACAGAGTTATTACAATTTCATGTAATTTCAGTTTAATGGTTTTTGGAAGTGTTCACAGGGTTTATTTTGAGATGATACTTTGACATGGCTTTCAGTTCTGTAAAATGCATACAAACGTCTCTGGGTTTTTTTAGCTTCTCCAGGAGCAATAGCTGGAATTGTAAGTGCTGTGGGTGCTGCTCTAATTGGAACAGTATCTAGCTTCATTGCTTACCAGAAGAAGAAACTCTGTTTCAAGCAAAGTGGTAAGAATTCCAAATTAGTTTTGTTTCCTACTGTCTAAAGAGAGGCATTTTTGTATTTATATGTGGTCTATAAATTGATCCTCTGCATAAAGTAGTTGTAATAGCTCAGTGAATTTATGTTCACGGGGAGTAACCTTTCCTGCTAGTCATCTAAGACTGATGAATTCTTTGCCCAAAAATTAGAGTTTCAAAACTAGGAGGACTTAAAGCTTTACATTTCTTAGAATAAAAGCACTTCTTGCTAAAAGATAAGCAGGAGAGACTGCAAAAAGTACTTTTTAAGGAGAATCAAGTGGAGGTTGGGGATTAGAGACTTTTTCATGCTGAAAAATACTTTGTAGTTTCTAATTTTTTTAATTTTGCATTTGTATCTTCACAAGATGCTTGCCTATTTCTAGTTTTATGACAATTTACCCAATGTTTATCCCCAAATGATTCTTCTGCAGTCGTCTGTTGCTTGCTTCCTTTCCACCTAAATAAGATACAGCTTGGATCAGAGAGCTTGGGGAGTACTGTGGGTGATAGGAGGGGCAGAAGCTTTGGTTTTGTCTGTTTAAATTTTTTGGTTTAGTGAAGGGATAGAGCAGTCATTCGGTCAGGCACTGCTGTTATGTTAGTTGGGAAATTTGGAAACTGAATAACATCTCTACCATGCATGTTTAAATTAATGTGCAGATAAAACAGGGCACCTCAACTACTATCAGTAGCCCATTTTCTTCACTGCTGTTTCTTCTCTCAGATTATCTCTATCTATCAAGAACCTCAAATATAAGAGAATTTGAATGCTAAATATCTGGGGTTTTTTTCAGCAGATGAAGAGAATGTGAATATGGAAAGCCATAGGGGAGCACAATCTGAGCCACCTGGTAAGACAAGAATCTATATGGAAGTTCAGCTCTTTGGTGGGGATCCTATTAAATGGGATTTATTGACATCTAACATACTGGAGAAAATGAATTGTGTTGTTTTGTTAAAAAAAAAAATAAAAATTAACAATTTTGGCAGAATATGAGCTAACAGTGTGCCTAGGTAGCCAATAAGGTGAGTGCCATCCTGGCCTGTATCAGCAATAGTGTGGCCACCAGGCCACAATCACAGGCTGTGATTGTCTCCTTGTACTTGGCACTGGTGAGGTCACACCTCAAGTGCTGTGTCCAGCTCTGGGCCCCTCACTTCAAGAAAGACACTGAGGTGCTGAAACATGTCTAGAGAAGGGCAATGGTTCTGGGGAGGGGTCTGGAGCACACACATTATGAGGAGTGTCTGGAGGTGTTGGAGATGTTCAGCCTGGAGAAAAGATCACTCAGGGGTCATCTTTTCACTCTCTACAGCCACCTGAAAGGAGGTTGTAGCCAGGTGTGTGTCAGTCACTTCTCCTAGGTAACAAGTGACAGGATAAGAGGAAATGGCCTCAAATTTTGCCAGAGGAGGTTTAGATTGGATCTTTGGAAAACTTTCTTCATGTAAAGGGTTGTCAAGCATTGGAACAGGCTGCTCAGAAATTCCTCAGGAAAGCAGAGGTGTTGTCATCTGTGGAAAAGATATATAAAGGATATATAGATGTTGCATGTAGGGGCATGGTTTAGTGGTGGACATGGTAGTCCTGGGGTAAGAGTTAAAAAGGATGATCTGAAAGGTCTTTTCCAACATAAATGATTCTGTGATTCTATGATTTTACCATGACAACAAACTTAGAACTGAATCAAGCATTTGGTTCTTATGGCAATATGGCCACTTTTCTCCAGTTTTTTTATTGAACAGATTGGCTTATTGCCTTGAGAATGTGTTGAAATGTAGGAGCTTAGAGAAAGTGAAGAATTGAATTTTCTCTGCAAAAGTATCATTAGAGGCAATTGTGAAAATACAAGCCTGTCCTGTCAGTGTGATGAATAACTGCAGTTGGAAGTTTATTAGTGTATATTTTTTCTGATTAGAATATTTTCTGATTATAATTATCAACTGATACAGAACACTGCAAGAATGTATATTAAAAAATCTGTGATATTTGGACAGAGATTAAACTATACTGGAGGAAAAGAGGACTGAACTCACTAGCATGTTATAATTAAAGCATTCTCTGTTGTGAACAGAGAATAATTCTTGTATGAAAGAACCATCATACAATTAATCTTTCTACAAAGGTGAGAGCTGTGGAAGGATCTCTTTTAGAGAAGCAAACTCTGAGAACCCTTCCATATATGGCTGTGTAGGGGATTTGGCTAATGGAGCAGGTGATAAGCTCCAGGAATCTGTGGATAGATGTGGAGGAAATGGTACAGGTGGAAACTCAGCCTTCTAGCCCTTGTGACTGGTCAACAAAGGAAGAAGCACTATAATCTCATGCTGAAGTTCATGGGTTTTGGAGTACTGAGTATTAAAATATCAAAGCAGTATATATTTACAGTATATTCTTCTGGGAGTTTAATCTTAAACCTGCAGAACTATTTCTGTATTTTTTAATAGTTAAAAAATTAATTTTGCCTTATTCTTCTCAGGTATTGCATCAGTTTGTTATAAACTTTTGTCTGGTTCATTATCTTCTTTGTAAATACTTAAAGCTGTTAAATAGATAAAACTCTCAAGTACAAAACATTTTCTTATGATTGGCTGTAAGGACTGAAGATACTCAGGTATCCTCAGTTCAGCTGTGCATTAGGGAAGAAAAGTCCTCTACCAAAGGCAGTTAAAATATGAGGTATCGGGTTATGCTAAAATTCTGGCCAAGATTCACCAGAACTCAAAAGTGAAATGCATCAGGTGATGCTTACCTTATTTTAACCTGTAAAGTCACACTTGGGATGTTACCAAATATGGTTATTTCTACCTACATATTGATGTCGTATTACATCCCAAATTCCATATCTCTATTATATTTTGCAGACAGGCATGATCATGTGTTGAGATAAGAGACTGGGCAGCCATGGTCATCATGCTGCTCCTGATCTGAGTTCTGGGAGGCAGCAGATGTTAGGGCTGCTTTTGGTAAAAGATGTACCTACATGGCTTCCAGTCAGAAGCAGTCTCTCATTAAGCCAGCTCAAATGGCATAGCAGAATAGGTCTGTCTTTTTAAAATTTTATGTAAACCTAACTTTGACTTCCTGAACCCAGGAACTTGCTTTCAGTAGCTTTTTGAATGAGCAGCCTGTTTGTATGTGCAAGAACTGAATGCTGAACTGTGTTACTCTGCAAGTGTAGATCACCCTGATGTAGTAGGATGTGGTTATTTGAGTAAGAAATCTGGGATGTAATATTCCCTGCTAGGCAGCCTGTTGGCTTCACAGAATCAAGCCTCTGTTTACCTAAATTCATCATGCAGTGTCAGACATCTTCTGAAAGTTGTTGACTGCATAAACTGTTACATAATAATGTATAACTTACATTGTATGCCAACTTAGTGCACTAATATAGAATTGTTTTTCTCTTTTCAGTTCAGCGCACACTTCTGGAGAACTAAATTTAAAGAAAGAGTGGTGAGGAACAGATCTTTGGAACTGGATAAACAACCTGCATTCTGCCAAAAAAAAAACAAACAAAAAAAACAAACAAAAAAAAAAGAAAGAAACCAAAAAGCATAATATGAACAGCAGAGCCTGCTGAAGTTTCATGAGAAAACAGCTCTAGTTTGAAACACCTCTGGGACTGTGACTTAGACCTGAGTAACTCTGTCTGGTTAGCCCTGTGAAGCATTGTTGCACGCCAGTACATGGCCTTAATGACAGGAGTATAGAAGTATGTTGTGCCTTTACATCTTTCCTTGACTCCTCTGACAAATGGGTGTTTGGCAAGTGCATTCAGTGTGTTTAACTTTTCCTTACCTCTCCAAAACCAATCTGCAGTTATGTTTTTTGTTATGTTATTGCTCTCAGACAATACAAACATTTTTTAAATAACCTGTACTCAGTGAGTGGACCAACCAACCAACCTGGAGTATGTTGTGGGCATCTGAAAGCAAGCGGCTCACTGTGTATGGATGGTGGATCTGGGTGTGGGTGCTGCTGATCCAATCTGTGTAGCTGCCTGGGCCAGCTGCCAGGGAAGAGATGCTTGTGCTTGAGCATTCAGGAGACAAAAATTCTGTTTTGTATTTAGATTTTTTTTTCATTGCATCTGTCTGGTACAGATTGAGAAAACCCAATGCACACCAAGCCTTCACCCTTTCTGGCTCTTCCTGCTTAGCAAGTACGGAGCTGGTCAGTTGTGGAAAAGCCTGCTGTGCAGATCAGAAGCATAATTGGACTTTCTGGTGACATTGATGTTTTGCATTGTCTAAACAGTTGTGGATAGAGTACTTGGGGGTGGGAATTATCTGCAGACTTCCATAGCCAAAAGCTTAAGGGAAAATAGTGTTGAATTCAGAAGGCTTATCATACCTGTGTAAGGGACAGAAACAGTACCACAGTTCCAAACTACAGCAAGTCTGACTAGAACAAGCCAACCTCACTCCACAGGCATCCACTGAACAGTAGAAATAACAAACATGTGAGAAGTGCTTTTGGACTTGTGAAGGATTCCCCTAGGATGATCACCTATGGTTTCATCCTCCTCTGAAAGCACTTGTTGCCTGTGCTGTGGCTCTCAAAAGCAACAGGAAGGTTTCAAGGATCTGTGGAAATATGGAAAACTACAACTCACAACAGCTAAAGGACTAAATCTGTAATAATAATTAGTTTTGTCAGGAAGGAATGGTCTGACCAGTTTGATTTTCTTTCATTCTAATTGCTTTAAATTTTTATGCAGTTCTTCTATATGTGTCTTATTAATGGGCTTCAGCCACCTGATGAAGTTCTACAGGAAGATGACATTTCATGGAACATCTTAGAACTTAGAAATTAATGAATTTGGATATTAAACCTGTAAATATATCTGTACATTCAAATATGAATGTATGCCAAGGATAATTCATTTAAGAATTTCTTGTACATGTTTCTTAGCTTGCAACAAAGCTTTACACAATTTTTAGTATTTTCTTATGGATTTAATTTGTAAGTCCCTTTTTTTGCCCCAGGTCTGCTTTTAGTATAAAATGCTAAAGCCTTTAAGTGTGTTTCAGAGTGCAAAAGTGATTCCTACATAAACATTTGATTTATGTAAATAAAAAGAAAAGAAATGTACTGCTTGCCTACATGAATAAACAGATATATCTATGCCAAGTGTAGAGTAAATAAAAATAAGACGATGTTTCTTAGGGATAAAATGGCAGGAGGACCTCAAACTAGCTTTTAGCTAACCAAGACTCTTGAATCCTTTTTCAGCTTTTGTGAGCCTAAAAATTACTTATTAAGACCTATCAACATTGTGTTTTTTCTAAAAATAAATAAATAAAAAAAAGATTTAGGTGTTCTTTTTCTCACTAGTTCTGAAAATAAAAAACTTGGTGCTCACTCTCCTAGGGAAGGATCCTTTAGATAGTTTGTCTTCCTCTCCATTAGCAGCTCAGGTTTATTTTGTACAGACATTTTAATCATTTTGGAATGAAATTGGCCAGGAGCAACAAAGCTTTGAGCTGCTTACAGGAGATGCTTACCTGTGTGAAGTGTAGAGAAGACATCTGTCTGTGTGAAAGACAGGCATAGCTTTTGAAGAAAAGGATTTGGTAACTCAGAATCTACTGAAAATATGCTATAGAATTAAATATGCTATTTCAGAATACTGAACCTAAGACTTAGACATCTTAGTATGGGCAAACTTAATGGCATTCAATTTTCTTCACCCAATTACATCAGATCCTTTGGCAGTAGATGCTTTTGCAGGGCCATGTGTTGTCTCACCTTCTGATGTGAGAGGACCATACAGTTACTGAATGGGAAGGCAAAGCAGGGGTTGCCAAGCGCCTAAATAGCAACACATTTACTGATCTTTCCAACATACTGATTTGTCCAGTTATGGTTCCACAGTCTGGAGTTGTGGAAGAAGGAAGAAAGACTGGCTGCTGCCACCTGGATAAAAGGTTCACTCACGGTTATTGGGGTATTAATTGCTACATTTCTATTTGCCTCACTACCCACAGAAACTTTGATCATGTTTCTTTCTCGCTCAACTGCCATTACATTGCAGAATGTATTTAGCAGAGCTAAATATTCTAATTTATTATTTCTCCCTCTGGTTGGGACAGGAAACATTATCAGTTAACCACTGTTCACCACTCTACTGGAGTAGTTCTAGAGTCATGTCCCACAGATCATCTGCTGCCCATCATGGCCTTATGATCTGCTACTGACTTTCAGATATGGGAATTAACATAGTTTCTATACACGTTTCAATCAGACTACAGTGGAATGAAAAAATACTGTCCTTTCTAGGTCCAAGTTGATCCCCATGAGGCACCTTTACCATCAAACTGAGTTAAAATGGATGGCAACAAAGAGCATGGTACCGTTCCTGTGGCACACCCCCTTCACTTCCATTTCTTATCCCAGTTTCTCAACCCTTTGAGCCTGAGGAGGAGTTACCATCATAATAGGAGGAATAATAATCAAATAGGAGGAAAAATAATCAAAGCAGGATCTTGTTGTGGAATAACATGTCACTTTAGCTTCTTCAAGATAGCTGCAGTGGCCGTTTATTCATCCTATTGGTGGAAAAGACTGCCTGAAAAATGTTATGATGGTTTTCAAATGCAATGTTCATTTCAAATACTTATTCAAAGATATCCAGATGAATTCATTGGATTGTGCAAACAAAAGCAAGCAAATCTTAAGCATAACATTTGGCAGCATTTTGCTGTAGCTCTTGTGCATATTTCAGTATCTGAGCCAAATTTTGAATGCTAAGAAAAACATTTTAGTGCACTCAGTTTTCAGTATATCTTGGGCTGAATTACACTTTCAATGATGCTTTTCTGTGGGTTTGTTTTTTTGGTTTTTTTTTTCACTTTTTACTTCTGGTCACCACCTCAAAAACACTGTTCTATGTGTGTTTTTCCCTTGAGAAGATTATGAAGCAAGCCATAACCTTTTCACAGGTTGAAAATATTACTTCCTTTTTGCTCTTTTCTGTTACACAGATATAAAGACCCATTTAAAGGAAGTGAAGACATTAATAGGAATGGGAAAAGGACTTAAATGGAGCAAACCCATGGTTTTCCCAAATCTCTGCATTTGGAGTACTTTACTAACCACAAGAATAAAATATCTTCCACCTGCTTGTCAAAAATCATTGAAGCTTTACTTAGTACTCAGTAATTGTATTCTTCTGTTGCCAAGAAATTGTATCACCAATTCACTTGTGTGTTTGGCTTACATTTAAATTAATGGCTTATATATCTGGATGCTTCTGTATCTTAATTAAAGTACTTCTGTTCTTATGAAAAAAGATGAGTAGTGTAGGATATTAGTGGCATTCCCAAGTAGTTCTAGTGTATAATTCAGTTCTTTCATCTCCACAGACACATACAGCAGGTTACCCGTGCCAAAGAGAGCAATGTCTGACCTCTGCCTACAAGATGGGGCTGCCACTGTGATGAGTTGTGACTGAACTCTTTTTCCCTTTTAGCTTTTCTCATCTCAAAGAGGCATGATGTGGTAAAAGTATGTGGTGTAGAGAATAGACAGGCACACAGGCTCTTTTTCTACCTCTATTTGCCCTTCTAAAATATTGGGGTTTTCCTTAAAAGACAAGTAAAATATATAGGCAATTCATCCACCTTTTCAGATGGATCGTAGAGAGAACTTTGTTTTCTTTTACACAGAAAGAGATGGGTCAATGATTTTTCAAGTGCTAAAACTGTGATTTAGGGTCAGGTTTTAGCTCTTATATTTCTTTTTAATATACAATATTTTTCACTTGTTATCTAGGGCAAGCTGTTGCATGTTTTTGACAGCACCTCTAGGTGCAGGAACTTAAGAAGTTCCTGTAACGCTCCCAAGAACAGGAGGGAGATAAGCATTCAATATATCCTGACTCCTACACTAGATCTGCTCCTTCCAGTGCCACCCACCTTCATATTGTTATTTATATAGATAGAACAATAGCTGACATCAGAAGAACTGAACAAAATATACATCATCTTCCAACTTCATCTGAGAATTTTCGATATCACAACGAAGTTGTATCAGCAGACAGGTGAGACAATGCATTTTGGGAAGACTTCAGTTGCAGGAACAACTGTTTTGAAGTAAAGCTACTGAATGTGTGTAAGCTGTTTGGACCTGCCTGGGACTAGTACCTAACCTTGCCAACATTCCTGTTCCCTTTGGGCAAATTCATCACTTGTATGGAGATAGCACATGTGGGCCTGCTTTTGGCATTCTGGAAAAAAACAAACTAAACAACAGTGGCTTTATGGCATTGCTCATTTCATGGTATAATTCTTGTTTTAACTGGCTGAAAAAGTCACCTCTTCAGCCTAAATGTCCTTAACTGTTCTGAGACTGAGCAATTTGCCCTGACATGGGGAATGATTGTACCCAAATTAAACTTTAGGGCTTCTGTTAGTAGCTATAAACCAGACCTTTAAAAACCATTCTGTTGTTTCAAATTTCGGCAGGGGAGAGGGAGTGAGCTGACCTACTTGAATGTCAAGCTTCTTGAGGATGCAGTATCACCAAGTTCTATCTGTCCATTTTATGTTGTTGCATCTGTTTTTTGTAGTTAGCATGAAAGCAGGAGTTCAGTTGTACATTCTGGGTAACTCAACAGAAATGCAGCTGGGGGCAGCCTGTGCCCCACAGACTGAATCACCCAGAAACACCTCGAGTGCTCAGACTGGCCACTCATGGTGGCAGAGTCCTCAGCTATTTGCTGCCCTAGACAAAACAGCTCTGGCAAAACCCCCTGCAGCTTATTCCCCAGGCACAAGGGAGGATGCACACCAGTCACCCTGCTGCTGCTGGGCACCAGGGTGATGGCTGCAATCCACTTCAAAGGACAAGACTGTAGGCACATGTGTTTGCTAGAGAGATGCACGAGATAACTGATGCTTTGACAAAACTGGATTTAAACCACATCAGTATTTAAAAGTTTGTCCATGTACAGATAGGTTTTTTTCCGTTTTCCAAAGCTTTATACCATCACAGCCAGCAGACATCTCTTGCCAGGGAGGATATGCATGGATATTTATATTTAAAATAAACAAACTAGATTGATAGAAACAATCATGATGGGCAATGTGGAGATAAGCATCCACTGGGGAGCGGAGCATGCTTCATTTCAGCAGTCCAACATAATATTTTAAATTTAATTTAATTAATCTTTAATTTGGTGGCCTGAGTAAGGGGTTAAGGCTGACAGGATTGGTTCTCTCAGCTGTTATTCCTGAGCCAAGAAACAAGCAGTGAAGTGCTGCTTTGAGGACAGAGTATGTCTGAGTGATTCTTTCAAGCACGCTTCAGAGAAAGACAGTCTCCTCTTACAAGCTACTTGAGCTCCCGCAGCACCACACCCTGCTTTGAAGGCTAGGATGTCAAACAGGTTGTCTTTCCCCTCTGGATAGGAGGTGGATCCAGGGTGTTTGGGCACCCTCCTCATTGGGTGCTGCCGCTGCTTCCCCAGCTCTCTGTGCTTCCTGCCTGGGTAATAAATAAGTTTCTTGGAGCACAGGTGGTGCCTAATGTGCTGCTCACAGCTTGGCTCTAGCAGAGTTGCTTGCTTTTCTTACTTGCCTTGTACACAAAAAGGTTTCTCTCTCTCTTGCAGAGTTTGGGTGTGGTGGTGAGAAACCTCTTCGGAGAGAGCTGCTGATTCCAGGTGTCTCCCTCAAACCTTGGCACTGCAGCAGCAACATCTGCTATCATTGCTTGTAAAAAAAACAACTGGTGCAATCGAAGCACTGCATAAAGGAGCATGGAGAAATTCAGAAGTATTTTTCTTTTGTGCCTTGGCTTCCTTCTAGTCCATGTAAGAGGTAAGTGACCTTTACCTTGGCTTATTTCAAAGGCTAGATTATTAAAAATGAAAAAAAAACCCAACAAAATAAAACAAAATAAACGTAAGCTCCCTACCTCTCAAAGGGATGTTTGTTTATTTGGAAATGCTTGCTAGAATTTTTTGGGTTTTTTGTAGCTGCTGTTTCATGAGAAGCATTCAGAAGTGTTTATGTGTACTTCACCAGTTTCTAAAGAGACACATGTCTCCGGGATGATTGTTCATAATAGCGATGCTGCTTAAAGTTTGTTCATTATAATTTTTTATTTTCTCGCTGGTGTTGCTTCCCTAAAATGATTCACAAGCTTAGGCTCGACTATGAACTTCTTTAAATGGAAGCTGTAAAATGAGAGCTTCCAGGGGAACTTACAGTTTCCAAAGAGATCCTTAGTCAAATTATGACGGCATGTTTTAAAGCCTTTCTTAGTTATTTGTATTTTGAAACCTCTGAGTTTTCTTGTAAAAACAAATTCAGATTCAGTTTAAAGGTGTTCATGCTTTTATATGTGTGCATATGCTTTAATAATTATAGACTAATAGTTTATTAACCTTAGTAAAAGTATTCCACACACAAACATACTTTTTCATGCAGGACTGAGAATTGAATACATTTTGTATATAATTTTTGAGTAATAAATAGCAAGGGGGAAAATGTAGCCTCTTCATACCTGAGTCATTTCACTATGTTTAAACGTAATTTCTTTCAGCAAAATATTCTTTCAAACTTTTCTGGAGGTCAAACCAGATAGACTTATCTTTGTGTTCATCTCCTATGTGGTGTACTTATAACCTTTTCGTTTTTGTATATTAGCAATTCTGCAGAAATTTTTAGTACAGTGCTGGCTGCAGGATGAAATCAATTGTTAATCACTAGTTCCAAAATAGCACCTTCTGCTGATCCCCCCACCACCCCTTATTTAAACGAAGTCCTGAGGAGATCTTGCAGTGATGGGCAGTGAAAAATACTTTCCTAACTTAGTTCAGTGGTTTGATTTTAACAAATGAGGAATTTTTTAGAAGTCTTCAGCAATTAGCATGGCATAGAAAGAGCTGAGCAGGAGGACTGTGCTGGCCTGCATGTTGTGTTGTAAGCGGTGATGATTCATGCAGTCTCTCACCTCTTGGCATGCAGACTTTCTTGTTCTGTAACTGTCATATGTTGAATAGTTCTGTTTAGACAATCTGAGCATGAGCAGGCCAATCTGCATATACTCTACCATTTTAATTACAAGGGTAGTCAGCCTAATCATTCTTCATTTATACATGTGTTAATTTAGAGCCAGTTCAGGCTCTGCTTTGGGGGAGAAGTCATTGCTGAATGTTGCTGTGGGCTTTGGGCACAGTCTTATGAATCTGGAAACTATTTAATCCATTTTGACGAGCAAACTTAATTATTTCAAGTCTGTGGCAACAGCCACAGAATTTTGCCATCAAAATATTTACTATGTTTCAGGGGATATTTACAAGAACCTCTTCTCAGTCCCAATCAAGACATGGTATGAGAAAGGCTTGGCTGTGCTGGTGAAAAGCTGGTCTAAGTTCTTATGAAAAGAATGTCTATGGCATGATTCACCCTTTTATAGGCAGCTTAATTATTTTCTAAATTGTAATCCTCTGTGATAGCATCTATAAAGTACTGGATCACCACACAGATGGCACCATTCCTCTGACCATCCAGCATTTCCTTTATGTCCAGCTATCTAGTTGGCTAGACTACCTTGATGGACACATCTCGACAGAAGCATAACAGAACCAAGAACCATATTGCACAAGGAAAGTGAAATCTGATGCAGTTTCATTCTAGCTTTTGGAATTTTTCAGACTTAGGTTGCATAGGTCCTATGTATTTGAGCTTCAACAACTAATTGTCTGTGAGGCTTTTAGCCCAATCAAAATGAAATAAACTTCACAGAAACTTCTTCCACTGAATTTCACAGTAACAGCCCTCAAGAGTTCATGCAGCTTTTCTGATTTCTAGTAATTCAGGTTTCTAGGTAATTCAGTGTCTACACTGCCAAAGTGTGCTCAGACACAACTCAGGTTGCTCCCTGGTAACTGAGATCATGCATCTCTTTGAAATATAGATCCCATCTGAGCCACAAATCCGTGTGCACACCTGCAGTGGGGAAGCTGTACAACCTGTGGGCTCTCCCCTATGTGGACTTGGAAGGCAACTGAGACTCACTCAGACCTGACTGCTCAGAATGCTCCTCAAGTTCCCAATGAGATACAATCTATATATCCATGGTCTTTAATGCTGACTGATAGATCCCAGGTTTAGCCAGTAACAAAGACAGTGTACATATCTGAGATGGTTTACATTTACTCCATCAGCTATTGAACGCTACATAGGTAAAGGGAGCAGCATTTATTGCTAGTCTGTAAGCCATGCATCTCTGTTCAGATAAGGCTTACAAAGTTTTTGACTCAAAATCAGTTGTAGTCTTGGTTAATCAGCTGTGCACTGTATGGGGAGAAAATTGTAGACCTGTTTGAATTTGAGACCCTATGTGACTTAGTTCTGTGAATAATGTAGTTTTGAGTTTTGAGAAAGAACAGGAGAGATAAGAGTCCTGTTTTTCTCCTACTGCTCCATGTATCTGCAGTCCTCACTGTTCTGTGTGAGGTGTGTGGATGTGCAGAAACACTTACAGATTCAACACATTCTCTTTTGCTGCCTGACGAAAGTATGTCACTCCCAAGACCTGAACTGTGATTATCCATAGTCACATCGGTGTTATCAGCTAAGGGTGTGATTGCAGTTTGAAAAATCCACATACCTGAACTGGTTGAAACACTTAACAACGGCAGAACTCTTGCAACATCAGAGCTTGGGAAGAGAAAACAACTGGTGTAGTTACTCAGCTTCTCAGGTTCACTTTTCAAACATCGCTGCCATGTTGCAAGCCTGGCAGCAGTGACCAGCCTGCTGGAATGTGTATTGTTAACTTACTTGTACCATCAATTGCCAAACCATTTCCATCCCATTGAGGGTAATAAATAACAAATAAATGTCATAATTCCTTCAGGATTATAAATCAATAAAAATGAACGTTTCTGTGGCATTTTGCCTCATAGCAGGAGGAGAGATACAGTTTGTTTTGATTTGAGTCTTCCTTCCTTCCTTTCCACAGGCTGACATCTATGAATGTTGTGGGAAAACACTAAAATTATTTAAATCTGACCTGTAGTACAGTGTCTTCTGAGGGCAAACACGCCATTCCAGTTGAAAGAATGGGCTTGAATGGATTATGAAAATATAACAGTCCCACTTCCACTGAATCAGCTTTGCCTGTTATCAATAGATTTTTAATTCATGAAGAATTTATGGAAAAGTTAAATCACAGCAATATATTTTCAAAGGACAACAATGCTACAGAAAAAAATGAATGCAAATGCCAGACTAGGCACTAAGATTAGCAGATAAATTGAAGTCCTTCTTTACATCCCTGGTCTAATTACACCAGTGGTGAAGGAATCAGGGGCTAACAATATTGAGGGTCAAGAGCTATTTTGCATGCGTTTTACCAGTGTACCTGGTGTGGAAGTGGGAAGAGGAACATTAAAACACACTCTGAGCAAGAGAAACAGCAAAGCCTGGCATCTCCCTGACTGTCTATATTATATTCAGTTCCCTCTGTTGTCTCCAGACTGCTCACTGGAGAAAGCAGGGATTAGCCAGCTGGTACTTAGGCAGAGTGGTCCCTCTGAGAGCCCAACACAGCTGTGGCCTGTGCCACACTAAGGATTTCAGTAGGAATACTCATACAGGTCTCTTGTTTGAGTACAATTCTCATGTAATGTGACCACCATTAAGCCCTCTGACCAAACGTCATTAGCTCTCAGACCAAATAGCTGAAAAGAGCTGGCAGCTGCATGAACCTGTAGTGACAGAGAGAAGCTTTGGATTAAGAGCCCACACCATGGGCTAAGCTCTTTTGCCTGATGACACAAAGCTGAAAATCTGAGTAAGGTGCACAGAAACATGCAGTTGTTCCTTCATGGGAGATCCAAATTCTCTTACTCTGCCTGGAGTTTTACAACACACACCATCTTCTGCACTCACTCTGAAGCAAAATACAAAAAATTGTATCTGTTTTGTTTTATATATGCAGGGCATATTAGATCATAAAGAACATCAGTTACCTTTGAACAGAAAGGCATGTATCATAGAACTGAAAGATTTTCTTTTGTGTTTGGTGAGATTATGTTGCACAGAGCTGAAGCAGTGCTGCCACTCCTACTTTATTAATGCATCTTACCTGCTGGTAATTATTTAAATCTGCTGTTGTATGAATAAACAAGCAAGTCCTTTTCATTTCCCTTGCATTTAAACTAAAACAAAAAGTGGCCTAGCAAAAAATATGAAGCCAATAATAAGGTCCACATGTTGTGGTCTGTATACTGGACCTTGGATCTTAATTATAGATTTTAAAGCATACTCATTTTCCACCCCAGCATCAAGGGGTTGTAATGGAAATTGTTGTTTATGAAACTAAAGGTCCTTAAAGGAAAAACACACTACAGTAACATCATCAGGACATATGGATTGTGACGCTATTACATGAAAGACATAGTACCTGCTTATTGAGATTTTGTCCACAGTGTCCACTCTGGGGCGTAAACCTTTGTGTTCTCCTAGAAATGAGTAATTTTCTTTAAACAAACATAATTACTTCCTGAATAAAGTTGGACCAGTGCACGGGTATGTTCCAAGTCCCACACATGGGAAAATACATCCTATTTTCTCATTATGGAGAAAATAGGTTTCTTGATCGTGTTACAATCAGAAATGGCCTGTGCAAAGAATAACTTACAATTTCATCTTTAAAAAAAAAAAACATAAAATGAGTATCATGAGTGATTTTGGTAACATATTGATCTCTTAGAAAACTTTTTTTTTCATTTTTAAGTCACAGACTTCTTTCTCAGTCTCTGTCAGATTCATAATGTTTTAATCTCATTGTATTCATGTACACAATTACTATTTAATTGCATTGAAGAAATCATACTTGTTCAAGTCTTTAAATACTGTAAAATCAACTTATTCTCCCTTTCTATCTTGCTCAGACTTAGAAGTTAGTTGCTTCTAATTTATTTGTCACACAGGTAATCTCATCCCAAACATATGACTACTAGCAATGTACCCAAAACCAATTAATTTAATCATGTTAATGACAAAATTATTTATATAACACACATGTACATATATGTATTTAGGTGTGTGTCCAGAAACATGTATAAACACATACAAGCACATTTTCTCATGGAATTTAGCTTCCTTATTAATACTAGGCTATGCTAATTAAAAACCTGAGAAGTTAATTTCATTTGTCACATAATCCAATCCTCATTTAGAAATATTCATTGCTGCCTTATTTAAATCTGCATCATTTTAAGGGCCACAAGATGTGTTCATATGGAGATTGAAAACTGCAGTGATGTCATGGCACCCTTTTGTCAGAAAACTTGACTGCTGTTTTCATGAGAAACTGGTAACACTCACCTGCAGAATCCAGCCTTGTTCCTCATAAATTCAACTCAAAAACTGTGAGACCTCAGATCCTTGTGAACAAACAGAGTTAAAGGGTGGTGGATCCATTCAACATTTAGATAACAAATTAAACCATGGACAAAAGGTGCTGCTGTCTGCATTTTAGTGACTGGATATTTGGGTCACATTTTCAGAAAACTAATATTCAAAATTTGTGAACACTAAATGCAGTTGTGCCTGAGGACAAGACTTTACAAGCATTTTTCTCGAATTCTCTGTTATGAATCCTTGAGGACCACCCACAAAAAACATTATTACTGTCATTTTATCTCTGTCAAAACAGGGATACTCCCAGAAGAAAGGTTAGAAGTAATGCCAAGAACTAGCTGAAAAGCAGTAATAGCAGAGACAACTCTGAGATAGTATCACCTGCACAGCTAAATCTCTTCACAACTTTATCCACATTAAAACAAACAAACAACAAAGCTAACAGCAACAAACACAAAACCCCCAGCCAATTAAAAATAAACCACAAAGCTCTTTCTGCCTCAGTAAAATTTCTTTCATTCTCATTATCGTCAGTAGATTTCCAACTCCTTCTATTATGGAAGCTAACCCAAAAAAAAAAAAATAAAAAAAATGGAAAATTAATTTATTTCAGCCTGTTTGTTCTGTGGAGAGCTTCACTAATTCATTTCCCTTGTCATTTATTTTCAAAGTTCTCTGAAGTGACTGCAGCTCCTACTGAGAGCTATTTTTTGAGACTTTAATATGGTTTGGTGTGGATAAAGTATGAGCTGTTCAGCTATTTAACCGTTATCCCCCTTAAATAAGATTCTTAAGAATGTCTAGGTACAGTCTCAGGAATGGAAATGAGCATTTAAAATTCTGCTCCACAGAATCCTACTCCTTGTGGTCATTTGATGTTACTATCAGAGGAAGCTGGCATCTAAGTCCAAGCAGTCTTTTGGTTTATTGCAGTATAATTTACCATGCTGCACAAACTGCCCATCTGTCAAAGTTTATGTTCACATAGTCAAAGAGATTCCTGTCTTGCTCCCAGGCAGTCATTCTGTATTGGTGTCCTTTTTTTTTATTGCTCAATTTATTATCAGAAATAATTTTTGAAAAAATCCATCTGAATAATTCCTGCAAGAGATTTTCAGTCTTCTTTTTTCTCTTCTTAAAATTTCTGTAGCTTTCTTCTGCTTCTCCCTTGAAGTCTCAAAACATCTTTTGCCTTTCATACCTTTTTCATAACAGAACAGACATATAATAGGAGAGGGAAATGTTTGTATCATCCAGAAGAAAGGCAGTAATGTAAATTACTGTAATGGTTACTGTAATGTAAAGTAATGGTTTCAGTCTGTTGTTTTGCTTTAGTTCTCATGCAATTGAAAGCATCTGCATCATCTTGCTTGAATTTCATAATCTGATTAGATTCCACCTTCTATTTTTATTTTTCCCTAACTTCAAATAAATATTCTACCTGAAAGTTTTCCACAGTATTTCTTCCTTCACAAGATGATTTTGGCACATTCTCTTTACAGCATTAAGACCTCAGTACTTGCTTTCCATATTGTTACTTCCTGCATGTCATGCCCTGTAACAAAGAAGCTGGTTTGGTCAACAGCACTTTGGTATTACAAAATTTTTTTCATGACTCATTTTCTGATTATGGTTACAAAATTTATTCCTGATGATTCACTCCAACAAGAAATGGTTTTAGCCATTGATGATGGTGGTATCCTGAGGCAATGGGGTTCAGTTCAGACAGCCTCCTCCAGTACTCAGGATGCTGATCAAAAATGAGGATTTTACCAGAGGACAAAATCAAAGGACTGTCAAGCTTAAGTTGCTTGTACTTCTGGCACTGAAGAAATGCTTCAGAAAAAAGATAATTTGACCATATAAGTCAAGGCAGTGCCAGGATGTCTGCCTGTGCATAGCATGTCTGCATCAAGATCAAAGGGTTCCATGGCCGGGGTGACAGCCCATGGGCAGAGGCTCAGGGCCAGCAAGGGCTGGTGGTGCACTCAGGGCTCAAGCAGAAGGTATCTTCTGATGAAACAACTTGTTTAATTCACATATTTATATATTCAATGGATTCATATTAAAAAAACCCAGCCTGTCAGTGTCTTAGATTATGGCTTTAATAATGGCTTTAAATTGAAAGAGAATAGTTTTAAATTAGATATTAGGAAGACTTGTTTTTTACTGTGAGTGTGGTGAGTCACTGGAAGGGGTTGTCCAGAGAAGCTGTGGATACCCCATCCCTGGAGATGTTCAGGGTTGAGTAGGTCGCTGAGCAATCTGGTCTAGTGGAAGGTGTCCCTGGCCATGGCAGAGAGTGTCGGAAATAAATGGTCTTTAAGATCCTTTCCAACACAAACCATTCTGTGATTCTATGATTCCATGAATATTGTTCGCCTGAAGACCTAATCAAGTTACTGAACTTGGCAATGTTGTGTGAAGGGCCTGGGCAGAGGAGGGAGAGGTGGCCAGACAAGGCAACATTGCAAGAACAAATCAAATAATAAAGAGATAACGTGCCACTCGGACAACATTTCTGGGAAAGTCTTATGCTGTTACCTATTTTTACTCACCAAACACAGTCCTCTTAATATTTTATTGGGACCATTTTGCTATAGAAGCCATTCCTACTTTGCATTCCAGCCTTGTTTTGTCTCTTAATCAGACCCCATCTATAATTAAGTTCACAGACTTACATTAAAATCCTCGTGGGAATCAAAACATTTCTACTTTGTATTCCTGCTCTGACTGCTATTTGAGGCTCACACAGTGTTTGACTACTGATAATTAATCTTTCTAGAAGCTTTTTGACACAAGCAAGAGCTATTATTCAGGAACAGTGATTAATGAGAAGAATGCCATGAAGATGTACAGGACCTGTCAAGATGAAGGAGCTGAGCTGAACCCTGAGCACTGCTGTGCTGACAAACCTCTGGCAGCCTCTTTCTGTTCCTCAGCTTCTGCACTTCAACAGTGATGCCTTTCTTGCTGTGAAGTGTTCAAGACTTGCCAAGAAAAACTCCTCAATGAACAGTTTGGTATTAATCCTTTTAAAAAGGATGATAGACATATATAGCTCAAGTGCAGCTTGAGGCTTACTCTGTAGAGCACAGTAATGCATTTCTGTTTAGGAAGTCATAGCATGTCATAATTTTTGTGGGTTTGTGTAGGCTGATCTTATATTTGGAATGCAAACACAAGGATGATGCATCACCCTGGATGAAAACTATTGGATACATATTCTGCAAACGTGTTTCATGAAGCCTGTATATTACAAGGAAAGTGGCAGATTGTAGAGTTGAAAGTAAAACTCACATGAATAACTGAGTGTGTTCAGTTCAAAGTCATCTTTTTCACTTTATACATTTAAAATATTATCCAGTTTTCTTTGCCTGCTAACTTCAAAACTACAGATGCTAATTACTCTGCTGTGACATTTAAAGACATTGTTGTAACCTAACAGAGAAAAGAAAGAATTTTTTTCCCTTTTCCGACTTTTTAATTTATGGAGGAAACTAAATTAGGTAAACACATCTTGATATATTTTACTTGTGGCCCATGTTACAGTAAGATTTAAAAAAAAAAAAAAGTTGATTTGTTTTGTAAGTGGTCACAAGGCAGGCTTGACAGTAAAGCTTCCTGCTAAGCTGAACCAGTAAAATAATAATGAAGACATTAAAAATTCTCACCTAATGATTTTGGTTCACAAGTACTCTGCTGAATGCTACTTTCAGCTGTCTCCTGGCAATAATCCTGTGCCCTCTAACTGCCAACCTGTGTTCTTCAAAGGGGTGTTTGCACAGCAAAATGATAACATGAGAAAGCAGCTTCTCTTTGGCCTACCTGAACAAATAACTTACTTGAGTTAACTGAGCTCCTCTCACAGTCATTCAGGACTGTGCTGCACAGTGATGACAGCTGACAGCTTGTTCTGAGCCTGCTGCTTTTTGGATGGGTTTTTCTTTTGCCTCTTACTGATGTGAGAGGCTCTGTGCAGAGCCCTCAGGTCTGGAAGTCTTGAAAACCTTCCTGCTGACTTAAGTATCTTCTGTCACATTTCTTCTAGGTCAACGTGATTTTGATTTAGCTGATGCCCTTGATCACCCTGGTATGTAAGTCTTCTATCCTTATTTTACTATGGCATTTACATCTAATAATAAGTCTTTTTCCTTGAGGAATGGAATATGAAGTGGGTACTACTTGCGTTAAAGATACACGGAACTGGAGAATGCAAGATTTCAGTGTTTCTATCATGAAATTAAAATCTTTAAAACAAACAAACAAAAAAATTGTTTTGAAAACATATTCCTTCATTTTTGCCTTCTGCTGTGACACATAAATATCTATTGAAAGCATCTCTCTACATTTGCAGATAGCTGCTTTTGTTAAGTTGAAGCTGTTAATGTTTATTGGCGTGTCATTGTATCCAACAGATGACATAATTACCAGAAAGCCTACAGTGATCAGAAGACCGACAAGACCTGTGTTCAGTGAGTAATAAATATTGGGGCATAAAACCGATTCTGTATATGTAAGAAACTTTCACATGAGATTCTTTATCATATTTTCTGCTATGCATTACCTGAGATAATGTGTGAATAACAGCTGTCTTCTTAAAGTAAAATAAGTGCTCTTTTGACAATTACCAATTACATGTCTTTACTGCTTCCAGTAAGGCACTCAAGCATGGGTGGCAAGTGATAGTGTTTTATTTCCTGAAGACCTTCTTCACACTTTTCTAGATTGTTCTGAACTCCATGACAGTATTACAGCGGGTAGCTGTTGCTAAAAATGGCTAACAGTTCCTCTACTTATTTTTCCTTATTATCTTTACTTTTTGTGTATTTATTCATGACATTTGATAACAGAGTTGGAAAAGAATCCAAACAAATCTCTATTCTTTCTTCTTACTGTGTATTTGATCCATATTATCTAGTATTGATTGCTACAGCCACCTCTGTCAGAAAGGAAAAAAGGCTCTGAACAGTGGAAAGCTGTAGTCCTGAGAATGCCAAACAACAAATTCCAAGGAACACTTGTTAATTTTGAAAAAATCCAAATTCCAAACAAGAGAAAAATTTCATTTGTGATGGAACAATTTAGGACAACACAGATTTTTATTTTTTTTTCAACTAAACTACAGTGGATAAGTTTCTGTCTATCAAACAAAATGCTTGGCGAATGCTGGATTTAAAAAAAAAAAAACACCAAAAAACAAACAAACAAACAAAAAAACCCCCAAACAGTAACTTTAGGTCTTTTTCTGGACAAACTTTGCTATAAGATTTTAGGTGCATGAAAGTAGTGACACTTTCCACACAATTCTTTGGTGCCCTCTTTGAACAAACGGGGCAGTATTTTGTGAAAGTGGTAGCCATTATATATTTTAATGGCTGCTTTCTTCCTTCCCACTTCATTTGGAAAACAAAATTTGTGTCTGGCCTAGATTAGAAATATCTGTCTTTTTAAAAATATTGCACCAAATGTGGATTTGTTTCCATCCTAATGTAAACATTTCAAGTTATTTGAACTGTGCCCTAAAATACTTTATCCTTGGTCATGTTTAAAGGTAGCTTAGGGTGTCAGTAGCTGCACTGAAGCTGCCTCAGTCAGATGAAAGTAATTTTTATTATTAGAGACTCCTAAATACGTTATAGATGTGATCAGATGAATGTCTGCCCTAACCAAATCCACTAATTTTTGGGCAGGAAGAACTCCATGTTTTTCAGACTATTTCAGAGTTTCCTTCAGTTCTACAGAGGACTGCAGAGAGTTTAAAAAAGCAATTAAGACTTATTAAAAACCCAAGCCCACAGTGTTACAAATCAATTATTGGATTTGGAAAGTGCAGGAAGATGGTACAAAAGTATGTTTTAGGATCTGTTTAATGTTTCGTCTTAACTTCTGCTATGTCTCATTCAGAAGTGAGGCTCACTGAGATTTTTGTTCAGCTGAGGCCAGTTACAGACAATGTCCACTGGGCATCCCATGCACCTCTGCCTGAGTTGAAGCTCTCCAGTAGGCACCTCCCTAGTGTAGCAAAATTCATCACAAAATTTAATGGAAGGTAATGTTTATTTACAAACTCTCAAATTGTTCCTGCATTGTGTTTAATTCAGCCATATCCTCACACCTACATGCTCATGAGCACCAAGATGTGTGTGCTTAGGTGGTCTGGTGAGCATTGGTGCAACATGAGACAAAGCTTGCCACCTACTGAGCTCTTATCCTTTCTCTGTTCTTCTTCTTGATCAGAAATGACAAGTAGAATCCACAGACCCTTTATATCCTTTAGTAGTAATCAGGTATTATAGAGAGGTCCTTTGTCTCATAATATTTCTCACTCCAGTGTCTTTGGACCTTTGGTCAGGTTGCTTCCCACTATCTTTTTTTTTCACTTGTTTGGAGTACACAGGCTACGTGCACAGACTTATTTGCTGTGTGGACGATCAGAAAAGCAGTGATATGCTGCAACCTTTGGAGTTAGAATGCCTTTCTGCTTTTCCTCTGCTGATAAGTCATCTGTGCTGTCATCAGAGCACAGGCCTGCTGGTTTTGACAGAAACAACACATTCCTCAGTTTTACTGCTGGGGACAGTGACCTTTATTGTTTATTCTTTTAACACTTTGCTGTTTTTTCTGGTCCCAATACACACATGCATTTCCATTTTTATGTCATTCATATCAACCTTAGCATTTCTGCAACAGGTCTCTACATGAACCCTCTAGAGCAGAACTTGCATTTTACCTGACTTCTTCATCTCAATAATAAATTGAGTCCAGTTTTCAATTTATTGCTTCTTACAGTGTTAACATTTGACAGATAAAGGTATTTTTGAAATGAAACTCTTTGCTGGGCAGACACAGGGAGGATCTACACCTGACAAGAACAAACCAAGTAATGTATTATGAATTTATTTTCCTGCCAGATTTCCTGGTGACATCAAAGCATTTCTGAGTTGTTACCCAAATGAGACTAGATACTAAGCAAAAGCAGCTTCCCACTCCTCCTAGGTATGAAGAACAGAAGAAAGCAGATTTCTGCATAGTGACATTCCTGTGTTTCAGGAATTCTGACGCATATATAATGAAAAAAAAATTGTTTCATTGAGAGTCTGTCTAATATTCTGTGACAACAAGCACTGTTACCAAAATTTACATAGGTTTTGCTATCCATTTTCTTTGGATTCACTGTATCACTCCACACATATAACCACCAAGAAAGAGATTTTTGGAGTTACAGCATTCATCTAAAGTATTTCTTTCAGAACACATCATCATTCCATACACACCTTAAAATACCACCCACATACTCATCTCCACACCTGTGTGTCAGAAACAGAGTCCCTGTTTACACATCTGCAGCTCATGGACAAATTGTTTATTGCATGGAATGATTCCATCCCAGGTAAAGCGAGACACGTGTATGGTGTTGGGCAATGGTCACAGCCTGTTGGTTTACTGGGTAACTTTCACATACAGACATTTAATTCTATTTAAAAACCTTTACAGCTCAGGCAAATAAAATCAGAGTGTCTCCCAACCTCAGACAGGAGTATATGATTGCCTGAAGCAAGGGGTCACCATGACCCTTACATAAATTAGTTGATTCAATCTCTCCCTGAGTAGGTTTATTGCTCCCTAGTATTTGTTTTTGAAATAGGTATTCAGTGTTACATAAATTAGTTGATTCAATTTCTCCCCAGGTAGGTTTATTGCTCCCTAATATTTGTTTTTGAAATGAGAATTCAGTTTTTGCAGTTCAATAAAATAAACTTAAGCCAAGCATACATATACCAATTTTAACCACAGATATAAATGTTAATAATTAAGTATATTTTAAGAATGGGTACAGTTACATTTTAACATATCTAATTTTATTTTTTTTACTTACAAATATATTAAAGAGGTATTGATCTTGATTCAACAGTAAGATATATTTTGATATCATTTAAAACAGAAAAAAAACTTTTTGGTATTTTGAGTAGAAAATACTGTGGTATTTGTCAGTGTGTGGGTAGATGTTAGAGTCTATTAGAGTTTTCAAGAAAAGTGTGATGAGTTATTTGAATTTGTGGCACTGACTTGAAAAAGGTGCTTGTCAAACGTGCAGTTGTACACATTCTAATGAAAATAACATTTTATTTCCTTCAATAATTGTTTGTAACTCACTTTTCTACATCTTCCTCCTATTCATTTTTAGACAATGATCTGAATTTGGGAGATGCTCTTGGTGGCGGTGAGTACTCCCTTGTTTTCTTGAATACAAGGGGATTTTTTACTTTCATAGTAATTTTCTGACCTCTTCCTAATCTTTAAAAAGTGATTTCAATACTGCAGGAGGTGCTATGGTCATGAGCATTATTACAGCTTATATAGATGCAGCCCTTCTGCCTGAGGCTGTCATGCAGAGTGGGGACAGCACCTGGTCCCAGCTACCTTTGAGAGCTTCCAGCTGCCCTACCTTGCATGAACTCAAGTTAGCTGGGGCTTGATCTACCATGGCAGAGCACCCCAGGCATGGCTGGGGAGAGCAAACGTGGCCCAGTTGTAGCTCTGCTGATGGCAAATGAGAAATTCAGGAAGGAATGTTTCAGAGATGAGCACTGGTAAATACAGCTTTAGCTTGAAGCAGTCAAGCTGTTGTAACATGCTGTTAATTTCCAGATATTCCCATAACACCCAGACCTGACCTCAGCAGTATTCACACTACTCTATTGAGCTGTGCAGACATGAAATCCTTGACGCTGGGAATTTGTACACCAAATTTTACTTAGGGTATTTAGAGATATACCAAGGATGTGAACTACTCTAGAAAGGTTCTTGAATACTGCAGTTACCCAAAGTGCAATTAGTATTGAATCAAAGCCTAAAATTCCACTTTAATCACAGACACAAAAGAAAAATTGCTTCTCAGCCAGTTGCACAGACCCTCTGAACTAGCTGCAGTGATCTGATTTACTCGTGTTTCAGTCTCAGAGAATGGGTGAACACTTTAATATTGGGAGGATTTTTTCCCATTTCCAAGTTCCCCTGTAGCACTTCATGCCTTTGTTTGAATGACATAGTAGTCCACATTTTACCAAGCTGAATCTAATTTTGTTAATAATTGCCATGTTTATATTTTCATGTACTCCTCCCTGTAATAATTCTTCCATTTCTGCAAGCTTTTATTGAGTACTCTAATGAGATTAAATATATTGACTAAAATATTAATTAATAGCTTAAGTATCTTAACTAAACCAAATATTTTCATTCCAAGGGGAGAGCTGTATTTCCTTTGTTTTTTATTTCTTTGTTCCATTTTCAGTTCAGTTTCTTAACTGACCTCCATACATGGTATAATCAGGTTAAAGTTATGTATCTTGTTATCAGTACTTCTGAAGACACTTTTTCACCAGCTGTGCCACACAATGTGTCTTCTTATGCTTAGAGAAGACTAAGTGCAGCATCATGATAGAAATTAAATGTGGGATTGGTGGTTTTCTGCTTGTGTGCCACAGTGAGTCTTAGTTCATTACATGGAGAGCTGGAACAGAACAAGTCCTTCCTCTACTGAATACAATTAATTGGGCAAAGTGATTCAACAAAGCTTTATGACTCTACCCTATAACCCATTGGCTGTAGGCTAAACTCACTTGAAATTAAGCATACACCAAAATAATTTTCTGGATCAGAACCTAAATGATGCTCAGAAACAGAAACACTGTATTTAGCAGCTAGGCAAGAAGAAAACATAGTCATAGGGCAACTGGCATGTTTGAAAGGTGAAAGGAGGGAGAGGGAAATCGCTATTTATTTCTGTGACCTAATTTTGATCTGTGCAGAGTTAGATTCACTGTCTGGCTATGAGAACAGTGAAATATGTGGTTGAATTTGTTGAGAAACGGATGGCAAGAGAAGACTGACTCTATACATGCAGAGCAGCAACCCTAGATATTAAATTTGTCAAGCTTTGACCTGAGTCAGCTCTTCAGCATTATATATGCAGTTTGGAAACTGTTTTCAGTCATCAGACCTCCTGCTCTATCCAGTGCATCTCTTGCTAATCCTTTGGCAAGAAATTAAGGCTAAATGCTAGCACAAAATCCTAAACAACAGCAAAGCTGAAGTCTGATTTCATTTTGCACAGTTTAAGAGCAGAAAATTCATTATGCATTAGATAAATTCAACATCTGTTAGATGAAACTAATCTGCAGGCCTCATAAATACCTGCTGATGGCAATGAGATAGCCTCTTCCCTCCAGTTCAAACTAGAACATCAGCTTTCTGTTGGCTTTTAATAACTGCACCACTGACACCCACAGTGACACATTGCGCCTCCCAGCTGTCACCTTTAAACAATGTTAGCACTTGCCAGATCCACATGAAATATTTTCCCTCAATGTTTTCTTTGTGAATCGTTCTCTTCTTTTGAAACTATTCCCTGTTCACTTCCAAGTCAGTTTTTGTAGCTAGCTATTTGTTGATATAGCGCTTAAATCTTCTTAATTACTGACCAGGTGCTTTTCTTAATTCATGGCAGGAAAAATTATAAATTGGTATAAATGTTTTTATTTACTGTTACCAGTTTTGCCTGTTAATCATCTAACAATATTAATTATTAATAGGTGACATCTCAAGAAAACCTTTATACCCACCTCTTCCACCGCGCCCAGGAACTTACGGTAATTCTGGTAAGACTACTTCCTCTTAAGAAAATGTAGTGCTATGAGCTATTCAGAGCAGACATTTTAAATACTTTAATCTCTTATTTCTCTAGTAATAGGTTTCATCATCCTTTCCCTACATATTCCTTTTGTAGTCACTGTTTCTGACCCGGAGTTGAGAAAGCTTTTTTCTAAATGTTAGTGTCGATACCACAGAGTTTTTCTGTCTGTTCAAAATGTGAGACACTGCATCTTAAGTGGCATGAGACTAACATTTAATCTTGTTTGCATTTTCATTTTGAGCATGTATACACTGAACTATGCAAAGGTTCAAATTTGACATCTAGCCACAGGGCAGGGATAAACCTGTGTTCAAATCGGTTTGAGATGTGCATCTGAGGTGGCCCTGGGGCATACAACAGATTGGGCTGGGCAGCCTGTACTGCATTTGGGTTTGGTTCCAGACACTTGCTTAAATGAAGAAAATGTGGCATATCTATTCTCTCTCTCACCCTGTACCTATACTTTGGGTATGGCTGTAGTGGTAAGCTGTGGACAGGTCCTTTAGGAGTCTTTCCTGGAAAGGACCCACCAACTCTGCTTCGTGGATCACTGGGACTCCAGATCTCCATATTACATAAGGATTTGTGTTACAGAGAGCCCAAGCTCACATATCCCACAAGTGCCCAAAACAGACACAGAATATATAGACACCAATAATGTCAGTACTTCAGCTTTCAGGTAAATTTTGGTAGATGACTGTTCAGTGTAAGACGTGATCCATCCCTCATGTTGGTCCTGGGATTTCAAAGGTCCCTCACCTCTCCCTAGAGCACTACAAAAGGAGTGGACAAGGGAGCTGAAGGGGCTACCATTGTAGATAATTTTTCAACTGAAATCTTTATCTTGCAGGAGGTTTTGATGACTCAGATCTCCTTGATGGAAAGCCTTTACCACCAGGTAACATTTGCCTACTTCCCTTGCAACGTGTTCCTAGTACCTGTAAACTGGAGCTGGTTGATTTTGTTTTAGTGATAATCTTTTTGTCTTTGAAGGTATAGGACCATTTTTGCCATTTCTGCTATTTTTATTTAGGTTAGCTATCCTCCATGAAAAAACATGGTTTTGAGCCTGAGGTTAGAACTTGAAATGTACTCCAATACATTTTTTAGCATTCTAGCATATGCCAGAAGCCTGTGGGTTTTTATCTCTTTGAATTCAGCAAGTAAAGTCCAAAAGCAAGGGGCACGCTGAAGTAGATGGACTAAGACTACAATCTTGATGTAAACTACTGATAAATGATCTGATTGTCTGATAGTAGAGAAGAGATAGACTACACTGCCCTCCCTGTGAAATCAGCTTGATGTAGCCTGTTATACATGGTCCTTCTATTAGATGATAACATTCTTCCCAAAAAGGAAGCATCAAGAGGATGAACAATTATGCCTCTGCCAGCCATCAGTGGGAAGTGGAAGGGGAACTCCTCTCTTGTAGACTTGTTGGGCCACCCTTTTTGCCCTTTGTATGTCACACTTTGCTGAGTAAATACCTAGTTCTCAAAACGGGATGACAAATGTTTCTTTGATTAAACTTCACCCTCTATTCCAGGAGAAGAAGAGCATCATTTCAATCATGGAGGGAACACAGGTATGGTAAATAATTTACATTATTCTACAATTGATTTCTGATCTTTATGAAATATTCAAACAATGATAGCTTTAGAAGAGTAGAATATATAATAATTTTGGGTTTAAGACATAATTTTCACATCAGCTGTAATAAAACACAATTTCTATTCATGTCCTTAATTCTATAGTTTCACCAAACTATTTTCAGAATATGGTAAAGGCACACTTTAGTAGAGAGTATACTTGAGACAAACCATTTAAGTGCCTCTGAAAAAACCCTTCTCTTTCTTTTTCCACAGATTCGGGTTTAATAGCTGGAGTTACATCTCCTGTAATTTCTGCTTTTGTAATACTGGTTGTTGGATCAATAGCAGCCTACAGCGCCTACAAGAATAAGAAACTTTGTTTCAAACCACGTGGTAAGACCCAAAGAGTTTTCCACTGCTAAAGTGCTGAAGTAGATGGGAATTTGACAAACACTTGTCTCTGCCACCACAGAGGTGCCTGACAGCTGTGGCTCTGTGTGTAGAAACCAGCCTGGGTAGCCCAGATCAGCCTCAGAAAAGCTGGCAAAGAACACCCACAGTGGAAATACTGAATGTTCAATTTTCATTTTTCAGGTGGGGCTACAGTGTAAACCACTGCAAGAAGAGTTGCTGTCTGATCACAGGCTCCTTTGGTTGGTGACATTCTACATTGCCATTCCGACAGAAGAAAATCTTCCTCTAATGACTGTTTTCTGGAGACAATGCAATCCTGCTCTCTCTAACCTGATGTCACTTTTGCACCTTGAGTTTTATGTCATCAAAGATATGCTTTAAACATCCAGGGATTGTACTTAACTTTCTGACCTGCATTCATAAGGGCTGGATACAGATTTTGACTCAGAAGTTATCTTAAGTACAAAGAAATCAAGTTTGATATAAGATAAAAATTGAAAGATTTGAGTTTGTGAGGATTTGAGTCACCAAATAAATTTTTTTTCTGTTTTCAAAATTAGCCAAAAAACTTAATTCTTCTGATGGAATTAGGATAAGGACTTTGCTGTTTCCTTTCACACTTGTTGGGTTTCTCCAGTATATTTCTGTAATGTTTACTATGTTTTAAGAAAAACTGTAGTTGTCAAAAGGATTAAAAATTTGAATGCATTTACTTTGTATTTATGCCTAAACACTGGCAAAGTGAAAGGAATTGTAGCTAGAAAATTCCTTCTTAACTTTATAATGAATAATAAAAAAGATTATGTATATTGACAAACCACTGTTTGAAATACAATAGAGAGAAAAACATGCTAATTTTATTTATTTATTTATTTGATAATAACTGAAATGGTAGTTAGCTCTTCTCAGGAACTAGAATTTCACTTAAGTTTAATTTCTCTTCTTGAAAACTTAGGCCTGACTCTAGAACCTTTGAATGCATTAATTTAGCAAGATGAGTTTTTTTTAAAAAAACATATTATTCGTAACTTCTGAAGAGGGAAGATTGGTACAAAGCTTTTTCTGATTCATTTAGAATGAGTGTGTGATGCTTCAGCCTCTAAAATCCAAGTCACAATGACTTTTAAACTTCATACTATGTGGAGATGTGGTTGACATAGTTTTTCTAGCTAGACTGTTTCATGTCTTTCCCTCATTCCTGACTGACCTTGCTATGCTAACAATGTAGACAAACCTATCACAAAAACTGACACTTTTCCTGTCTCTCTGTCTTCATTTAGCTAACTGGATCAAAAAAACAGCTAAAATGGTTGTATTTCAGAATTATGTCAGTAAACTGCTAGTTTTGCCAGCTTTCATCTGTATTTAATTCACTTGCTAACTTTTTAAAGCATAAGGAAATTGGTGTGGTTTTATCTTCATTTTATAGCAAAGCATGGTTTTTGTTAGCACAATTCCATTTAAATGGAGATGAATATGATTTTGTGTTTATTACATCATTGAGAGGAAGACATATACTAAAAAATACTTTTTTATAAAATAAAATACTATTTATCTAAATTGTATTTTAAATGGATATATATCAGTTGCTTGCTTAGATGTCACTTTTTTTTTTTTCTTCTGATCCTGGAAGAAATGATAACGTACATCAGTTTAAACATAGAAACATCTTGACAACATACAAACAAATGGACACCTTTGTGGCTATCACTTTCAACTTATGAATGAAAAAAATATTTTTAATATGGTTTTCAAGGACATTTAATATTTCTTTTAAAATATTAATTTTCCATGTTAATAGTTAATCCAAATTGACATATATTTATTCAGATAGACATGAAGATTTGATTAATGAAATCAAACAGCAAGTGTTTTGCTGTTACAACTTCAGTTGCTTGTTCAACCATGAAAATATATATTTTGCTTCTTTCTCTTCAATATTTTCAATAAACACCTACAGTGTTTTATCTAAGATGACCCAAGTTTTGTTTGTTTTGTTTGCTACCTTCTGTGACATATGAGGATTGGTACCTTCTATATACAAGTTCAACTGTGTCCCATTAGGGAAAAGAAGGAAATGCTTCAAACTAAAGAAAAATTAAAGGAGAAAAAACCCCAGTATAATCAAAACAGCTTAACTATCTATTCTTTTTTTTCCTCTATTTTTTTTTAAGTGTCTAGAGAAGGATCTATGTGCAACATTTTTGGTTTTCCTATACTATGACAATTTATTTAACATTTTTCATAATATTTTCAAAATAATTTATTATTTGTTGATATTAATAGCCAAAACCCAGATTTATTATGGAGAATTTGAGCAGAACTCATGAATCAGAATGGATAAACCCTGACTACCCAAGTGTTTAACTCCCTGAAGCTCTTTGGTCTAATTTGTCAGCATATATCCAATATATCAATATACCAGTGTGCAAGGTAGACTTTTAGATGTTAATATCCCTTTTAATTAGAATGATGATGATGATAAAAACAAATTTATAATTATTGTAGTAACTATCCCTATTGTTATTATTTCAGGTAATTGAGGGGTTATGTAAGGGAGCTCTAGTGTATTTAAATTTGAATGGGAAGGTAGGAAGGAATATTAACTGGCTGTTAGAACATCAGAACTCTAGCTTGTGTTATGGCTCTGATACTTATAATCTACTCTATACTGTAAAAAAAAAACTTGGTGGCACATAAGTAAAACAGATTATCATCTAAATGTAGACATCACTTTTATTACTAAGAAAGAGCTTTTTTTTAGTAACAAAGTTCCCCCAACTGAAATAGATTTGCCAGTAAAATTATCTACAACAGTAATCATGGTAGTGATAAGCATGTTGTCTCATTGACTTGTCTACATAAGCCAACAGTGAACACAGATCCCCAAGAATCTTGTTTCTGTGGGATAAATAAATCTTCATTTCCTATGTGTTTATGCCCATCCTTCCTTCCTTTAAACACCTCACCGTGACTACAGAGTAATGACACCCTCTTCTCCAGTGGACCTTTAGGATTCTCCCAGGGGTGTGAGAGAACAAAAGCTTCAGCTTGGAATGGCAACAGAGATCTCTTGCAAATTCTTGGAAATAAAGTTTTAAATAGTTGAGTGATACCACTGGGCATTTTTTTTTTTTCATAAGCACACTACCTGAAAGTTGACCTCTGCTACATAGACACTGATGTTCACAGCACATTTTGACACAAAAATGAACCACATTGGCCTAAAATTACCTTGCAGAGACACTGCATGGCTGAATTACGTCACAATTATATGACTTCTAAGCTAGAGGCAAAAACATGCTGTGCAAGCAAGTGTGTATTTATTTATGCACTTGTGGAAATATTTAGAGCCTTCTGAATAGCACAGGTTTCCTGACACTGAAAACATCTACTTGCTTATCTGGGTGACAAGTTATCAGACCGTGTGTATCCGTAGGGGTTACGAAGGCCCCAGGGAGTTTGGGGTAGACTCCCTCCATTCACGGTGCCCCCCGTGTACCTGGGTGACCACATACCACGCTGGAATCACCCTATTCAGGCTCCTTTTTCCACGCTCTGCCTCCTTCACCATCTCAGAGGTCGGTGTTTTCCTCTGGGCGCTGCGGAGCCCCAGCCCGTGTCTCTTCCTCTCGGGACTGCGGGAAGGGGAGCCCTTGTCGCAGCGGCTGAGACTCGGCGGGCGCCCAGAGCATCGCGCAGGGGGCGGAACGGGACGGGAGGGAACAGGAGGAAGGGGAGCGAGGGTTTCTCCCATCCCGGGCTGGGCCAATGGAGCGGGAGCGCTGGAGGAGCCGCGCCCGGCGCTGGGCAGGTGCGCGGTCCGGGTCGGGCTGCGGAGCCGGGCCGAGCTCGGGGTCGGGCCGAGCTCCAGGCCGTGCAGCCCCGGGAGCGGGGCCGGGCCGAGCTCAGGGCCGTGCAGGCCCGGGAGCGGGCGGCAGGAGCGTGCCCCCTGGCAGTAAAGCCCTCAGCGGGGGCGGGGTGGGTTGTGCCGCCCCCCCGCCATGGTCTCAGCCGCTAGTGCCTTTTCTCTGCTGCTGCTGCGCAGGAGTCCCTGCGGATGTAGCTCACCTGCCGCTCCAGCAGGAAGGAGGCTAATCCCATCGCTCGGTCAGCGGCCCTCCCCGCCCGCAGGTGAGGCGGCGAGCCCTGCCCGGCCGGGCCCCGGCGGCACAGCATGTCCGGTGAGTACCCCCAGCAGCCAGCACCGCGCCCGGCCGGCCTGCAGCAGCCTCTCGGGGCTGACCGGGGCCATGGGCAGCGCGGCCTGCAGCCCCCACAGGGCTCTTGTCCTTCTGACATGCCGGTGCCCTTCTTACATGCCCTTCTTACATGCCGGAGGGTCTCTGCTGTTTTCTGATCAGCAGAGAGCTGTGCTGTCACGAGCAGCTCCAGAGGAGGATTTTAACTGTCTGGGTGGTGGGGTGAAATAGGTGAACTCATTGACGTACTCTGCTTGTATGTCCAGCTTGGCCTGCTCAGGTCTCTGCATGGTTTCCTGGTGGCTCCCCAGGGTGACGGGCTGGGGATGGCTACCTCAGTCTAAGGCAGATTCAGAGAAACTTTTCTCGTGCCCCTCCTTACACAGCACTGGTATTGGTCTTAATCACTTATCCTTAAAGCCATGAGTTACTTGGTTTTGGGGTAATCACACGGGGTAGGTGCAGGTGCTGTTCTGGTTCTTGAACATACTCAACTTTCTTTCTTCTCGGTTTTGAGAGGACCTCCTCCCACAAGTCTTGGTTTATTGAACCATTTGAAGGGTGTCAGTCATCTGGACTGGTGATTGCCAAGTTTGAATTCATATACGTGGCACTTCAGCACTGGGAAGATGCAGAAAATGAATCTAAAAAAAAAAAGCATTAGAGCACTGTGGTTTTGTTTGGTTGAATGGGGTTTTTAAGTTTGGGTCTTTTGTTTGATTTTTGTTGTATTTTTTTCTTTTGGTTGAAAGGGAGGTGTGGAAAGAATAAAAACATCTGACTTGATACATATCATACCCTGTGCTGCCTCTGGATTGCCTAAGCAATTATTTCTAATAATTATTACCAATTATTACTAATTTTCAAACCAGTATATTACTGTTTTGGGACTAGTTTTGGGTGCTATGCTTATTTGCATCTTAAGATATTGTTGCATTTAAGTTTTCATGAGGATCATTTTCCAACTGTTGAATAACAACATTGTAGAGTCTTGAAGCAGAATGTAACAGTTTTTTATGTGTGAAAGGCACATAATAAAAGCTACAAAGAGCTAGAGTCAAGTACTCATCCAACACAACAGCAGTAATCTTGCCTACTAAAATTGAGTATCATTTTAATGAAAGATGAGAAAGAATCTGGTTTTGGATGAGGCAGAACTTCATTAGGCCAAGAGAAATACTGTATGCCATTCATTGTCAATTTAAATTCTGTTATAAAAAGGTTTGTGTAAAGTGTTATTTAACTTCATTAGTAACATCAGTGTTTCTACTATTGGACCTAAGAAAGCATAGGAATTAAAACTGCCGGCTGTCATTTGTTTACTTAGGCAAGAACTGCCCTCTTACCTGGAAACTTGCATAATAATTTTTGATAGGAATCTGACTCAGGTTATTGTCTGACATTATTGTTAATTTTATATACTTATAACAAAATACTTCTTGAGTGCTTATGAAGTTGTGTGTGTCAGGAGGAGCAGAGCTTAGTGTTCCAGGATATGGCTGTGCTAGACCAGAGAAGTGAGAAGCCTGCAGGTTGTGTTCTCTTTTTGGGAGTCTAACACACCTTCATGGGGTGCTGCTGGGGGAAGATCCATAGAGCCCTTCGTGTGGGAGACAGGGTAATAGAATTGCTGTCAGGAAACCTGCTGTGATTTGGAGCTGTGTCACTGTCACTTGGGATTTCAGAGAGGTGCTTTGGCTCAGTGCTGTCCAGGCTGCAGTCTGCTCGTCCTGCAGATTGTCTCTGGAGTAGAAGCAGGGAGGTGACAAAAGAGTAACAGATAGTATCAGGGAGGAATTTAAGAAAGCAGTTGTATAATGTTGATTAGTATGAATGGCAGAAGGCACTGGTGATTTAACCAGACTGTAGGAGGCTTTTAGCTATTGATTTATCTGTTCTTATTTTTATGCATAAGATGACACAATGTGCTGCTTAGAATGTTCTTACAGAAAAATCGTAACAGGACTGTCTGATATGTTGCCATTTAGCAGTGGGCAGCCTGGCAAATTTGAATTGTTACATTAGGAGCTACAGCTGCATTACATTTATCCTTCCTCTGTCTATCAGAAGAAATATAAAAATATGATTTAAAAGCTATATCTAATGGATTATGAAAAAAGCCCTCCCTAACCTACTTAAACTTGTCTTGAAGTTGGAAGGTGCACTTGGGTCACTCAGAGCTTGTTATTGTCAGTCACTCCTGATTCTAAAAATGGGTACCTGGTGTTTTTTAATTCTCTCTTTTTCTTTGAACATGAAAGTGAGCACCACCCTGTCTGTTTGCTCTGTTCATATTCTAAATAAAGCTTTTAGGTGCCCTAGAATTAGTTTTCACGCCTGTCAAAGAATTTTGCTTCTGGCAGTGTCAGAAGTACTACTTCTATGAGTAAGTAGCATAAAAAGTTGATGATCTTGGCTAAAAAAGCTGTAACAAGTTCCACATAAGATCACCCTGACTGTGGTGGTTCACATTACTTTTGCTGCCTTTTCTGTGTAGCTGCAGAGCAGGTTCTAGAATAAATCAACAAGTTAATTCCTTGAAGATCCTTGTTTTGTTCTAAGAAAATATTGTTAGGTAATAAAACTGAGGAGCCACTACTGGTGTTAATGGTTTCTTTACTTGCTTCATCATGTGTTTTGTGGTAATCCAGACAAGAGAAATGAGCAGATTTGTAAATTCATATGACAGGGTTTTAATGGGATTCTAATCATACACTTTCTTTTCTCATAGTTCACTGATAGCCAGTGGTATTCTATTAGCCATAAGTGTCCACAGCTTGAAAACAATTTGCTTGAAAATTTAATTCCCTTAACGATAGGTGTTGTCCATAAAATATATATATATTGTCATTCAGTGCAAAGAATTAAAGTTATGCTTAATTGTCTCCTTGACACATAAAAAACCCCAAAAAAAACAAAAACCAAAAAACCCCAGTTGCAATGAATTTAAATATCTACACCTCTGGCTTTCAAACTTAAAGATGATTTGCTCTTTTAAAGTCAATAAGTGAAATTCTGTGTAGAGTAGATTTAATGTGCTGTCCTTGATTTTGGCTAAATGGAAACTTTCAGGTAAACCATTTACTTCCAAAAATGTATATAAAAACTTGATCCTTACTTTCAGTTATAAAAATAAAATTTTTACTTATAGGCTATATTTAAAAAAAAAATTTATAAACAAGTCAAATAACACTCCTTTCTTGAAAGGAAGGATTCGATGCAAAAAAAAGTGATGATAAAATATTTTTATTTTAAATTCTCTATGGATCCTTAATAAATTAGTGATGCCCTTGTTTGATTTTAAAATCACAAGGATTTGCTTCTCTCTTTGTGCCAGAAATATTTTAACATTAAATATTTTTAGTCAATAGTTTGATTATCTATTTAATTATCTCTGATGATTCACTGTATTAAGAAAGCCATAACACGTATCCCACATCTGATTCTCAAAACTGACACTTAGTTTCTGTTCTTTGTGAGGTATCAGCAAGAGTTTCTTAGAAGCAGCAGCTTTTTACCAGTTTGCTTCCTTGTGGTTATGACCACAGGGGTGCAGGGCACGAAAGCATTTGGAGGATGTGGTAATTTTCCATACCAGCTTGCTGAAGCATTTAATGAGTAGTTTGTGTACTTTTCTATGTATTACTTAAGTAAAGATTCAGCTTCTGTAGCCAAAAGAATTTGCAAAAGTCATGTGAATATTGTGTTCAGTATTTTAAGATAGGAACTCCCACTCTTTTCACAATTTGTTTTTTATATTAACCAAACTCTGATATTCCTTTCAGTAGTTCTTTTATTAACTTTCTTTGGCTGAAGATGTTTGTTGCCTAACATAAAACTGCTTTGCTTTCCTGACTTTTTGTGTCTTTTCAGAGTAATTTTATTGCTGAAGTAGCCTTCAGTGGTTTTCTGGTTTACATTGATTTTTAGGGATGCTTATATTTATTCCTTTAACCTTCTGGAAAACTGCAGTAGCAGCAGTTTACTTCACATCTGTTGTTTCAATGCAACTCCTTATTCACTGATTTTTGGAATACCTGAAACTTGCTTGAGCTGTTATTATAATGGGAGATTTGAAAGTTCAATTCTTCATTTGCTTTGTCTGGAAATGTTACTGGAGTTTGCTCAGCTGTGGGCAATGCAAACTATTTTAAGTTTGGGTGGATGATTTGGGGTGTTTTTTTGGCCAAGTTTGACACTTACTGGGATTCTCCTGAGGTGCAGGGATGTGTGGCAGTGTCAGCAAATGTAAGGTATATGTTCTTGAGATGAAGCTGGCTGGCTGAACATGAGTGAAAGAGGGCAAAAAGTAGGGGGGAAAAGGCAGCACACCGGTGGGTCTGTGTTTTGGTCTGGATTTGGAGGATGTGAAAGATAAAAATACTTAATATTTGTTAGCTTATCATGGGCATCAGCCATACTTTACGGTACGGCTGAGGGTTAGAACTCATTCATCTTGGCAGCCTCTGGCTGAGGCGGCCATGAAGTCTTTGTTGAGTTCTCTGCAACTAGTTCTGTGAGATTCTTTCCTAGTGTTTCTCACAGACCCTGGAAACTGTATGACAGGTTGTTTATGTTGGTATTGTTTGGTTGTTTTAATTTATTTAATGCAATTGCCTGTCCATTAAGATGATGGTTGCTCTGAAGAAGTATTTCAACACAAGTGTTTATTGAAGCTCTGTAGAGGTCAGTGGAATTCCCTTCATCTGTGCGACCTGCTCGTCTTGCTTGGATTAATTTTGCAGACTAGAGTGTATCACCCTTCTGCTCTGAGGGGGCTGTTCACCTTGCTGAGTTACAGGTCCTCCCCAGGGGAGCTCTGATAGTGGTGGTCCTGTCACAGGGCAGAGCTGAAGAAGCAGCCCCTTGTGACCATGCCCTGGAGTCTCTACAAAATACATTTTCTCCTGCTGGGCAGGAATGTAGGTTTCTTTGTTTTCTATTGTAACTTGTTTTCTCATGTGTTTCCTGACAATAAGGAACGCTCCTAAATTCCCTGGAATTATTTGAGGTAGGAATTCTCAGCTTCTGGGAGATGTACTGATCTTGATAGGGATTTCTCTGCACTTGTTCAGCCAGCACCAGGTACCCCAGTACAAAGAAGGCAGAGCAAAAATAACGTTGGGTTGATTCAGTGGTGTTATGGAAAGAATATTTCTGACTAATACTCAACATCTTGTTCCTTAGCTTTCTGCACTGTATAAACAAGAACATTTTCCTTATTGGCTGTATTATACTATGTTCATTAAATTTAAAATTTAAATATGTACAGATCAGCTTTTTTGATTGACATCGTGTTTAGGCAATAAGACCTGAAAAAGCAAATATCTGTTTAAGGCTAGTGCAAAAACTTTATACCTGCCATTGTGTAAATCAGGCAAATAAAAATAATAAAAATCAGAAACACACATTCTGTGCTCACATTCACTGGATTTTCTATTCAATTGTGGCTTCTGGGGGGAGTCTGTGAGAGAAAAGAACTCATCACAGGAACTGCAGGTTGTTATAAGCCACAGATTGTTGTTTATCTGGAAGAGGAGGGAGTCTGCTAAAAGAGTTATGTTAAAGCTGTGAAGTGACTCTTCTGAATATTTTTTTGCAGTAACAGATCAAGCCTTTGTGACCCTTGCAACTGATGATGTGTACTGTCAAGGTGCTCTCGTTCTCGGACAGTCATTGAGGAACCATAAGACATCCAGAAAATTGGCAGTTCTAATTACTCCAGAGGTTTCCATTGGGATGAGGTAAGTATTAATGTGTATCTGGAGGTTTAAATGGAAATTCTTTAGTGTAAAAATAAACAACAGCATGAAAGATTTTAATAGGTTTCTGTGAATTTCACAGCATGATGCCTAGAACATCTCTCTTCGCTAGTGATTTCAAATAACATCTGTTATAAGCTCCTTAGCCTACTAAGAATTAGCTTGCAGAAGTAGAGCTTGTGGCTGGAATTTTTCTTATAATAGAGAACTCAACCTGAAAATTTGGAACTAAGGTTTTAGTGCCTTGCACTACTGTTGTTTTTTCCCCACCTTTTTCTCTCTTAGAGCAAAATACATAACCACCTGTGATGTCAGAACTCTCCATAAACTTCTGTTTCATGTGACTCACATTCTTAAAATATTGGTGCGCAGCTATCATGATAAGAAATTGGTTTCTTTTTGCTTTTTTGTATAAATCACTTTGAAGTTTGTGCTGTGATTTTACAAGCACTGCAGAATAGCTTTTACAGAAATGTTATTAAGTCTGAACTCAAGCCCTGTTATCTGGAGGACTGTGACACTTGTTAAAAGGCACATGCCATGCCATAGCAACTTAAACTCTTCTGCTGTGTCTTAGGAAGTGTGCAAGCTCCTGTTTTCTGCATGCTATGTGAATTTATTTGCAATGCATCTGGCTCAATAAATATATTTTCACATTTTTCCTATGACTGAATGCACAACAATCTGTTTTTAAAGAATTTTGAAATATGGGCATTGTCAGAACACTGTAACCTTCCTGAAGGGAATACTGTATCCATCTGATGCATGGGTTGATAATAAGTCTGTAATTCTTTTCATGTCCATTCAGTGGGAAGAAAAGGATTTAAATTATGTATTTTAAATCAAGGATAACATTTAAAAAAAAAAAAAGTAGATCACTGAAATAAACTTCTAGTAGTCTGTACTTCACTTTGTTCTTTGCCAGTTAATTCCTGTTCCTTGAAGATCAATCGGGCAAAAGCTAATGATCCTGAAATCCAGATTTCAAACAGCACAGGTTTTCTTTGTCTGTGTTTGTGAGACATTGAGGACTTTGATTATAATATGTAGTGTAAGTAAATAAGCTGTGTTTTAAAGTTTTTTTTTTTTTCTTGCTTCTTGAAGGAAAATTTCCTACTTTGGTATTACCTATGGATTTCCCATAAAATACATGCATAGGAAAAAAAACGTTTAGCTTAAAGTCTCATTTGAGATGCTACATAGTAGTGAGGAACTATATATGGTGAGAAAGTATATGTGTACCTTATAAAAGGTGCAGTTTTGAAGCAGTGTTTACTTGGCCACAATAAATACAAATGAGTGTGCTGGCAGTGCATGTCTAAGCAGGGGGAGGAAAAGTATTCTAAAAGTTTTATTCTGATGTTTCTTATTCTTGTAATCCTTTTAATATAGTTTATTTATACCTTTTAAATTTTAAGTGTGTTTGCCCTTCCCTTAATCCATATCTCATAGCAAAAAATAAGTAAGTGCCCTGGTGATTTCAACCAGTGCTAAAATCCACCACATTATTTAGTGCATTAGCCAAGAAACTCAAATTAGTGAATCTAAACCACTACACTCATCCTGTAAAATGCAGAGGGAACACAGTATGGTGCTGTTCTTTGGAATCAGTTGTGCAGGATGAAAGCTGCTTTAATTTCTGTAGGTGTTTCTATAGGAGAGAAGTGACTAAAATAAGGATTGTTTTTTCCTTCAAACAGCGGCTGTCACTTTTGAGATGTGCTGGCCCCCATAGCAGAAGAGACAATGTTTTATGGCCTAAGTGATAGCTGCCTCTTCAGTAGGCTGTTTGCAAAGACTTTTTGCTTCTGACTTCTTACTCTAAACAATCAATCTAGTTTTTGGCTATTGTCATAATTAATGTCATGATGTGTATCACTGTTTTCAGGCCTGAAGCAAACTCTGATGAACTTGTCTAAATTCCCCTCTTTCTCTCCACTGCTTGCTCTGGTAGGTCAGTCCTCAGCAGTGTATTTGATGAAGTGATTGAGGTGGATGTGCTTGACAGCGCTGACTCAGTCCATCTGGCTCTGATGCAGAGGCCAGAACTGGGTGTAACCTTCACTAAGCTTCGTTGTTGGACTCTTACTCATTACAGCAAATGTGTCTTCATGGATGCAGACACTTTGGTGAGTGGAGTGGGAGCCATGGAAACATTTGTGTCGGATTGTGGGATGCTTCCTTGTCAGGCAGCCTACTGGCCTGTGAAGTCACCCGATTTACTAGTGGTCACAAGGTCACAGGACCTCCATCCTGGCACATTTCAGCAATTCTAACAGTTGTGCTGGCTGCATAAAAATAAATTCAGTTTGGAAAGTAGCCTCAGGACTGCCCCCAAAAGAGATCACAGACTCAGTCTATGCACTGGGTCTTCTGACAGAAGTTTAAAATAAATCTCTCTCACATGCTTTTATATGGAATTATTCTGGTCAGGAAGGCAGGATGGTTTTAAAAGAGAAAAAAAAATCCCAGACAATACTTTTTTTTAAAGTTTTTAGATGTAGAGAGATAAAAATGCTCATAATTTTGGCTAGGACAATCATGTGAACCTTCTCTTGAACTTCCATGACTCACCTTGAAAGACTGGGGTGCATCGTAATTTAATAAGACTGTATTTGAATTAGAAACCAAATTAAGTTATTCTTCTTAAGGAGGAAGTTTTATTTCTTCCTTTACATTAATGCTAAAGGAGGAAGGCAAATTTTTGTCTTTTTAAAAATTCAATTAAATAATTTTATGTCTAAAAAAATTTTCTTCTGGTTTTCATAGTGGCTCAGTTGTAGTTGGGGTCCTGACTTGTAGTGACTGCACAGCTGTCTTTCCACAAACTTTCTCTGTACCTTAACCTGATTGATTTCCCCACTTCCTTGTGAAGCTTGAAAGAAAAAAAGAAAAGTTAGTTAGAAAATTGACAGCAAGAGACAGTTTTTCTACTACCCTTTAATCAGTCTGTTACTTACTAAAATGATTTAGATTCCAAATTTTCATTCAGTTCTCTTATAGTTATCAAAAATAATGGACTATGGACAGGTGAGTTAAGAAAGAAGGAAATAGTGTGTTTTCATGGTATAATATTTAAAGGGACCTTGGGTGGTCTCCAGGGTTCATTAAATAATTTCACAGGCTCTGCATTTTATCAAAAAAATCATGGAGAATCACAATTAATGTTGCCTTATTATATTAAAAATAGAGGTTCTGACCCCTAACATATTTTACAGTGGCACTGCTTTTATGCTCTGAAAGTCATACACTCGGCCAAACTATCAATTTGTTTCATTGGTAATTTGACAATGCTTGTTCTAGACAAACATTTAAGAGTTTTTTTATCTTTTCCTACTCTCCCTAAGGTACTTTGCAATGTTGATGAGTTGTTTGATCGGGAAGAGTTTTCTGCAGCTCCTGATTCTGGCTGGCCTGACTGTTTCAATAGCGGTGTATTTGTGTTCCGGCCCTCCTTGAAGACTTACAACCTGCTGCTCCAGTTTGCTGCTGAACATGGCAGCTTTGATGGTAAGGAGAAGGGTGAAAGGGATGAAGTGCAAGACAGTTTCCATGCTATCAGGCAGAATAGAGGAAGGCAGGAGTTCTCTGGGCTTTATGTAAGAATTCAAGGTACAGAACTTTGTCTCTTAGACTGTATTTAAGACCTGTTGACTTACTCTGGACTGTGCTTCTCAGAAAAGGGCAGTGAAGGGACATTGTGTCTGAGTCTTGCTCCATAAGTTTTAATTTTGCTGTCTGGCTTAGGAGAGAGAATACAGCTGATCTTCAGTCTTCTGCTCTGAGGGAGACCAAACACTATTCATTTCTCTTTATATTACAGTAGGACTTCATTTGCACTGAACTTGCACCAGAGTGAATCAGGTATTATTCACTTGTACATGCTCATATGGACATATTTTCAAGTCCAATTTGGAGTCCCGTGAACACACCAATCTCAGTCCCCAGTCTCACTCCCATCCTTGGATGTGAAATTTTTATACAAATTTGGGTGTACACGTTTTGGTAATCCTCTCTTATGTATTCTTTAGGAGGTGATCAAGGCTTGTTGAACAGCTTCTTCAGCAACTGGGCAACAGCAGATATTGGCAAACACTTGCCTTTCCTCTATAACTTAAGCAGCAGCTCTGTATACACCTATGTTCCTGCTTTCACTCAGTAAGTAACCACACTTCTGTAAACCTCTAATTTGTTAACAAACATCCTTTTTCTAAGAGAATAATAATGACATATTTTGTTGACTATAAATTACAGTATCACAAATGATCTTATGTAGAAACCATGCAATAAAAGCTTAAATTTAATGTGAATGTCTGGACACAGGGAGAGTCTCAGAGCTGGCTACACTGCCTTTATGTTCTTTCCAAGAAGCTTCTTTCATTTTTGACAAAATGTAATTACTTTGGCATTAGGTTCTGACAGGTTTACCTTTAAACTCGTTCCTTTGTTCTCAAGTAATTTCTTAGAGAAGCAGTTGGTGTTGCTTAAATTTTTTTGATCCATTCCCTAGGTTCTTCTATGACATGAAATTTGTCCTACTAATTATATGATTCCAGACAATGCAGTTGAGAAACTTTTCAGGCAAAAGGCAAGTAGGATTTAGGGTGTCATGAATTTCTGTTCCAGTTGCACAATACACTCTCATTGGAAGATGAACTTAGGCCAATGTATTTGTTAATAATTTTTAATATGTAATCAGTACATATACCCAATTTTGGTGATTAAGTATTTGAAGTGATATGTGTTTGTTAGTGAATAGAGAATGAAGGAGGACTGGAAATAGTGCTGCATAAGCCTTCATGAACTTTTCTACTAGAATCAGCAGCTGGAAGTAAATGGCAATGCAGCTTTTTGTTTTCTGTATGTTAAACAAAATTAATTAAACCAGGAAGATAGAAAAAAAGAAAATAAATATATATCATCTCAAATGCGTAGCTGTTGCAAAATATTAAATTGCCTCACCTGTGAGTAATCATGTTCCTTCTAGAAGTTTATGTAAGCTAAAAAAATAAAAAAGACCTGTATGTTTGATCTCTACAGTTTTGGTAGAGATGCCAAAGTTGTTCACTTCATGGGAGCAACAAAGCCCTGGAACTACAAATACAACCTTCAAACAAAGAGAGTTATGCAGGATGGCACCACCTCTGGATCTTTTCACCAACTGTCGTTTCTTGCCCTCTGGTGGAATATCTACAGTGCCAGTATATTGCCTTTGTTGGAAAAAGGTGTTCAAAAGGTGGAAGAATCAGAATCTGAGGAATGCAAGGTAACTGATAAGGAGTTAGCGGGAATATATTGGAATCAAAACCAAACATTCTGAAAATTGCTAGAGAAAGAAATTATATGATGTGGTGAGCTGACTCTGGCTGGACTCCAAGCACCACCACAGACACTCTATTGCGCTCCTCCTAAGCTGGACAGGGGAAAGAAAATGTAAGGAAAGGCTCATGGGTCTGGATAAGGGAGAGATCTCTCACCAGGTACCATCAATAGTGAAACAGGCTGAACTTAAGGAAATTAATCAAATTTATAACCAATCAGATCAAAATAGAGTAACGAGCAATAAACACAAATTTCGAACACCTGCCTCCATCCCTCACTTCTTCCTAGGTTCAAATTTACTCCCTGTTTTCTCTGACTCCTCCACCAAATGGCACATGGGGATGGGGAATGAGGACTATGGTCAGTTCATTACATGTTGTCTCTGCTGCTCCTTCTCCCTCAGGGGTTGGGTTCCTCACACTCTTTCCCTGCTCCAAGTGTGGAGTCCCTCCCATGGGAAGCAGTCCTCCATGGACTTTTCCAACATGAGTCCTTCCCATGAGCTGCAGTTCTTCATGAACTGCTCCAGTACAGACTTCCCTTCTGTGAGATGCAGTCCTTTAGGAGCAGCCTGTCCCAGTGTGGGTCACCCATGAGTCACAAGTCCTGCCAGCAAACCTGCTCCACTGCAGGCTCCTCTCTTCATGGGTCCAGTGGTCCTGCCAGGAGCCTGCTCCATCACGGGCTTCCCATGCGGTCAGAGCCTCCTTCATGCATCAGTCTGCTGTGGTGTGGGGTCCAGCATGGGCTGCAGCTGGATCTATGCTCCACCATGGACCTCCATGGGCTACAGGAGGACATCCTGGTGCATCATGGGCTGCAGGGGTATCTCTGCTCTGGCACCTGTAGCACCTCCTCCTTCTTAAATCTCTTATCCTAAATCACCAATGGGGCTGGCCTTAGCCAGTGACAGGTCCATTTTGGAGCCAGTGGGCATTGGCTCCATTGGGCTTGGGGGAAGCTTCTAGCAGCTTCTCACAGAAGCTACTCCTGGAATCACCCTGCTACCAAAATCTTGCCATGCAATCCCAATATGTGTGGGAAAACTTAGGGTCTTTTGGTTGGTAGTAGCACCGATTGCTAGTACCAAAGTAGCCATTTAGGAAGGATTTCTAGTACTATTTGCTGTCCAAAGATATCCTGCATCCATCTTCTTTGTTGATAAAGTTTTTATGGTAATGTATGTGCATACAAAAGTATGATAAAAATTAGCCAGAGAAGGGGCAGTCTGGTCCAGGAAGTAAGACTTTTGTTTTTCTTATAGCTAAATTGACATAGACCATCAAACTAGATCTTGAACTGTAATAAAATTTACTTTTTCAGAACTACATTATAACCTGTTTTATGGCATCATAACAAATAAATCAGGTTTGCAAAAGCAATGTTAATTGCATTTAAGATGTTATGTATAGTGATAATGTCATCAGACATTTACTGACTCTATGCTTTTTTTTCTTCAAAGGAAATGCAGCAATGTGTGCTTTTCATGAACAGAATAAAAACCATCTGTTTGTAAATAGATGATTTCTTAGAAACCAGTAGCATGAAGAAATGTATAGAAGTACAGTTTTAAATTTTGTACCCAGACATGACAAATTAGTTCCTATTTATGCATATGTAAATGTTTTCTTAATGTTTTGTAATATTAAATTATTAGCATAATTTAGCTAATTGCATAGTCCCATAAGATCAGTTGAATATTTACCATCAAAGCCTCTGAGAATAATTTGACTTGTTAACCTCATGACAAATTGGAAAGCAGAGGAAGGAATGGATGGTTTTTGATCTTATACTTTAACATGCTTTAATTTTTAAGTCATTGAGTATTAAGGAAATATTTCAACTATGCTAAATGAAGGTAGAAATATCTGTTGGATTTACTTCATGGTGCTGGTGTACTCATGAGTGCAAAAAAGCAAAAACCTAAATTGCAGCATTCTCTGAATCTAGGACTATATACCTTTTTTTGCATGTATTAAAATGTTCTTTTAATGATGAAAGCCCTGTGAGGAAGTGCAACTATTGTAAATGAGTTATTACTGTCCTGAAAAATTGTATTTCAGTGGTAAGATGTTCTTGTTTTCATTAGCATGCTTTCAATGGAGTTGAAGTTACCCTGAAGAAGGTCAGTTCTTACGTGGCCAGTTCTCTGCAAAAGCCTGAGCTCCCAGAGCAGACAAATGAACTAAATCCCACGGCATGCTCAGCTGAGGAGCTCGCCTTTAAAGCTGTGAGTGTGTTGTGTATTATTATATGCAGTAACAAAGTCAAAGGAGATTCTTTCATTAGACTTCTGATCTGGAAGATCATACCTTCAATTTAGCGGTAGCTATTGAATTTTCTCACTGGCATTAAAAATAATCTAAAGCCTAGTTATTTTCTTTAATCTCTAGTAATGCATGTATGATGTGTCTGGAAGTTGAAAGAGTTTGCTTTGCATTCTAGGAAGAGGTTATTTGTTCAAAGCTGTTAAGTACTTAATCAAATGTAATATAAAAAATCTGCAACCAAAGTAATACCTTGAATATTAATACTTTTGTGAATTAATATATTTAAAACTAGGATCCTTTCTATCATTCCGCTGTAGAAAGTTTTTTTCCACAAATGTGACCCAGAAAACTGTTCCACAAATTTCTGTGACTTGAGCAACAAAGAGAATGTTGAAAAAATCCACTAATGAATATTGCAGTCTTTCTGCTTCTTTTGTCATTTTTCTTGTATTTTTGTGTTTCTGTTGCACTAAATCTCCTTATTTCATGCTAGAATTAAGTTGGACAGAATAGCACAATGCCTCTGCAAGTCTAAGTCAATACATATTGGGTGATAAACCATAGTACCTCATGGTACAATTGGAAAAAAAAAATAAAAAAATAGTGTTCTAATGTCATCTGCCTAGTAATTTGTGAACTACACTCTAGAACGATGATGACAACTTTTAAGATGTTCTTTCCTTCATTTCTTTAGACTATAGTTACTCTATAGAGTATTCCCCTATTCCCCTCTTTCCTCTCCCTTCTTCCCTTTCCCCTCTGAGTGTGAAGGGGCTGAAGTTCCATAACTTAAAAATAATTTATTTGCAAAGAGTGTATTTTCTTGCATGCCTTATGCATCTGACTTCACTGGAAAGGCACAAACTACAAAGGGGCATGTTATCAAGATGTTTGTTTGGGGTAAAAAAATCATAACGTTCACCTACAGCGGTCTCATTAAAATTTAAATTTCTATTACTATTTTGATTACTAGTGTTGTAGTTGATAGCCTGAAATGTATCTTTTCCCATCTTTTATTTGTGATCCTCCCCCCACCCCCAGCTTCTCTTTTTCCTAATTGTTTACCTGGCGTCAAGTTACCATGGTTACTGAAGTTTCTCTCCTCAGCCCCACGGCGAGAGGCCGGATAGAGTAAAGAGAGGACCCCCCTGGCATTTCCAGCTGCTTGAAGTTTCTTTAGCCCAGGAAAGCACGGGGTTGGGAGAAGAGAACCCTTCTTTCCAACACGGAAGTTTGTAACTCTGTTTTTCCTGTCCCAGAATGCCTCTGAGCTATGGAAGCTGAGAGGCCAGGCTTACCTTGCCTTCCCTTTCTTTCCCCCCTGGGTTGCCGGGAAACCAAGCCCCCCCTCTCTGCTCCTCTGCCCCTCTGTGGAGAATACTCCTACACCTTTGTGGGCATTTGAAGAAGTTGGTGTCTGTTATTTCTTATCTTGGTGTGTGTAACCTTGATTTGTAGAAAGTTTGTAAGATGTACTAACTGAGAAAAACAATTGGTTCTTTCTCTGATGTTCCCTCCCTCCGAGAAACCCTGTTAAAAGAGACCCCCCAGACCCCAAATCCTTTGTCTCTCGTCCCTTGGATTCCCCTTCACAGAAATAAACTGTGGAATGCAAACCAGAGAGAGAGTCCCCCCCTGATTTCTTTACTCGCTCTATAGACTTGAATTCTTGAAGAAAATCAGTGAATCTCACAAACATATACTGGCTCTAAACTCGAGTGAAGAGAAACCTCATCACTGAGCTAGCCGGGTCACACTCGAGAAGATCGAGTCAGGTGGCGCCCAACGTGGGGCTGGCTTGTCCCTCAATAAAGGGGACAGAAGAACCACGGAAGGTGAGATTCTGACCACCGCTGGGACGACATCTACCCCAGAAGTGTCTCTTCGCTGTTCTAAGTGGAAGACGTGCTGGGGAGAAAAGCAAGAACCCCTGTGCACCGAGGGGCTGCTTTTGAGAGCGAGACAACGGCAGGAGCATTCAGAAGACTGAATTCCCCAAAGGGGGGAAGTGGTGAAGAGGGAGTGGGTGAGAGAAGAGTCCCATCCCAGGTGAAACTTCTGGATGCAGAGCAGTTTGGAGCCGTTGGTGAAATAGTTGCAACAGACAGGTGAGATCACAAGATGGGTGCAAGACTGTCTGTAGCACAAAGGGGGATTTTTAATCAAGTGATTGGCATTTTGCAAATTGGAGAGAAACCGTTTTCTAAGAAAAAGGTGAAAAAATTAGTGAATTGGGTTTTTTTAAATTTTCCTCAAGTGTCTCCTGCAGATATAACTTCTGTTTCCTTTTGGAACAGAGTGGGGACAAAATTGACTGAATCTGTGAATGCTGGAGATAGTTCAGCAGAGAAAGTAATCCATTTGTTTGTTTTGATTAGACTAACCCTTATTGAAAAAGAAGAAAAAAGGTTATCCAATCCTGACCCTGATAACCCTGTTTCTTTACCTCAACCCTGTTACCCTAAGCTGGGGGAGTCCTCTCAGCACCCCTGTTCCAGTAGCTCTGGCCAAGCTGTTGGAAACCTTTCCCTAAAACCCATCCCAGCTCCCTCTCCTACCCCTCTTTACCCTCAATATTCCTCTCCTTTTATTCCTGGTGGTCTTTTGGGTACACAAAATGGAGGAGACCACATGGTGAGTCTCCCCCCAAGTGTTACACAAAGGGCCCAGGAACTTCAAAATGGTGGTGAGCACATGGTCAACCCCCAAGTTGCTTCTTCTTCCCACAATCCCTTTGTTTCCCCTCCCCCCTTCAACCCTTTCCTCCCCCAAGACCTCCCCCCTCCTGGTCCTCCAGACCCTCCCTCCTCTGCCTCAGCCCCACCCCTCAGGGGTGTCTCCCTCCCAAGGCACCCCGCCCCTGACCCCTCCTACCCCCCCTGCAACCCCGCCTGCCCTCTCTCTGCTGCTGGCTCCCAGGTCACTCCCTCCAGCTCACACAGAGTGGGGAAGGGAGGGGGTGAAGGGACAAACCAGGAACAGAGGCCTGCCTTCTTTGCAGCACCTGTAACTTATGGGAGGGGAGGAACATTACCAGAATGGAATGTAATGTCATTTCGATTGAAAATGGAATTATGCAAAGCAGCAAAGGAGTTTGGAAAGGAAAGCCAATTTTTTAAAAGTCTTTTAAAGGCAACCCTCTCCTCCAACCAATTGGTCCCCCATGATTTGAAGGATTTGTTTTCCTGCCTTCTATCCCCAGGAGAATATTTGCTCTGGGAAGGGGCTTGGAAAAGATTGTTGAAAACCCTTTTGGGAGAATTACTGAGCAGTGATTTTGAGGCTTTAGATGAAAGGGGTAAAATAATTACCATGAATCATTTATGTGGCGAAGGTGATTGGAGTGAACCTATTGACCAGGCCCAAAATTTGCCAAAAGGAGTTAGAGAGAAAATAAAGAAAGCTGCAGAGAAAGCATTTTTCAGTATTCCTCTTTCTGAATCTGTTCTTCCCTATGCTCAAGTTAAACAGCGTTCTGATGAAAGATTTGTAGATTTTGTGAATAGATTAAAGGTACAGATTGAAAGACAAGTGCAGAATACCACCCTGCACTCTGACTTGCTGTTGGAAATGGCTCGAGTGAATGCGAACGAAGCCTGCAAAGCACTGATTCGGGTGCTGCCGAAGGATCCACCACCGACCTTGACAACTTTAATCGAGATGTGTACGGATGTAATCAGCACTTCAATGCCAAGGACTGAGGATTCCCAGAGAACCCCAGGAAGGATTGCAGCCACAACTGTACCTACTCTGCCATCACCAGCCAAGCCGAAGGGACCGTTCACCTGTCATCGGTGTGGACAGCCAGGACATTTTGCAAAGTTCTGCCAAGTGCCATATCCTAACAAGCAAGGGCAGGGAAACCGGGAAAAGGGAGGGGGTCCTCAGAACCAAAAAAACTAGATACCCAGCGCGAGTCTATTCCGCGCAGAGACACAAGTGGAATAGAAGTCACAGGGGGAGGGAAAATTGAATGTGATAACAGTCTTAAACGTGACATTTCTCACAGGTCTGACTTCTGCCACCGAAATAACATCAAGGGTTATGAAGATTGGAAGCCAAAATTACCTCTCAAATTGTTTACTGTGAAAGATCATTTTTTTAGGTCTCGCCACTGGACGGTTGTTTCCGTTGACCCACTGAGGGAAAAACTGACCCCCGACCTGAATTGTAAGTTTCTTGTTATTGGGGACACAAAAAACACACCCCCAGAGATTGAAATTTCTCCTGTCACTCTTTCCGCTGACTTGGATGCACTCATCCTTTTAGCACGGTGCATCAACCCACCGTTCTACCTGGCACAAGGGCAGGTAATTGCTCAAGCTATTCCCATTCCATCAGGGATCCCAGTAGATGATGCAGCACCTCAGATCTACTGGGCTCAAGCAGTGGGAGAAAACAAACCCATCATCTCATGCCATTTGAAGAAAGGTAGTGAAGGCATGGGAATGACAGGCATGATAGACACAGGAGCAGATGTGACTGTCATCCCTGAAAGGAGATGGCCACCACAATGGGAACTGCAACCGATGGTTAGCCACATCCAAGGTATAGGGGGAGCCCAATTGGCCAAGATATCAAAGGAACCCATTCAGATTAGAGGACCTGATGGGCAAATAGCATCTATTCGCCCCATTGTCACTGATTTCCAGGTTCCCCTGTGGGGAAGAGATGTCATGTCCCAATGGGGAGTCCGCATTCACATTCCAAAAACACCTCAGGATTTTTGATTGCGGCCACTGAGAAGCGCCAGACCCAAAAACTAGAATGGACCACAGATTCCCCAATTTGGATACCCCAGTGGCCGCTGAGTAAAGAGAAATTAAAGGCGCTAAATGAGTTAGTGGATGAGCAATTGGCCCAAGGCAATATTGAACCTACTTTTAGCCCTTGGAACTCCCCAGTGTTTGTCATTAAAAAGCCAGGGAAAGACAAGTGGAGATTAGTTCATGATCTGAGAGAAATTAACAAAGTCATTGTAGACATGGGACCTCTTCAGCCAGGAATGCCGTCTCCCGCCATGCTTCCTCAAGATTGGGAATTGGCTGTGATTGACATCAAAGATTGCTTTTTCAAAATTCCTCTAGACCCTATAGATGCCCCCAGGTTTGCTTTTTCTGTGCCTTCCCTCCACAGAGAAGCCCCAATGAGAAGGTTTCATTGGAAATCCCTCCCCCAAGGGATGAAAAATTCACCTGTGATTTGCCAATGGTATGTTGCCACCTTGTTATCCCCTGTGCGAGCTGAGGTGGGGGAAGCCATTATCCTGCATTATATGGATGATGTGCTAGTGTGTGCCCCCCAGGAAAAATTGCTCCAGTCCACACTGGACCGGGTGATCGAAGTTTTAACAACTGCAGGACTCACCCTTCAGGAGGAAAAAGTACAAAAGATGCCTCCTTGGAAATACCTAGGTCTGGAAATCACAGCAAAAACAATTGTTCCTCAAAAATTGGCTTTTAACAGCAATCCCAAAACCTTAGCCGACTTGCACTCTCTGTGTGGAACACTGAATTGGGTTAGGCCTTGGCTAGGCATTGCCACTGATGACCTAGCCCCTCTTTTCAATTTATTGAAAGGGGGAGATGAGCTGAGTGCTCCAAGGACACTGACTCCAGAAGCCAGGGATGCTTTAGAGAAGGTAAGCAGTATGATGGAAAAGAGACAGGCACATAGATGCCATCCAGAGCTGCTTTTCAAATTTATTGTAATGGGGAAATTGCCACACCTTCAGGGGTTGATTTTTCAGTGGGACAAGGACCAGAAAGACCATTTGATAATAATTGAGTGGGTCTTTCTCAGTCACCATCGGTCCAAAAATATTACAAGGCCACAGGAATTGATGGCCCAGCTGGTTGGAAAGGCCAGGCTGAGAATGAGAGAACTTGCTGGCTGTGATTTTTCATGTATACATTTGCCCCTAAGCCTCTCTGAGGAAGAAACCTCCTCAGTGAAGATGACCAGGGAAATGTTTGAGCACCTCTTGAGGAATCAAGAGACCCTGCAAATTGCTCTGGAGAATTTTACTGGGCAGATTTCAGTTCATGCCCCTGCACACAAATTGTTTAATTCAAAATTTCATTTGGTACCAAAAGATAAGAGGAGTCAGAAGCCCCTTGAAGCTTTGACTGTTTTTACTGATGCTTCTGGAGCATCCCGAAGGTCAGTAATGACCTGGAAAGATCCTCAGACGCAGCAGTGGGAATCAGATGTTGATTATGTGGAAGGATCCCCTCAAATTGCTGAGTTAGCAGCAGTGGTTAGAGCATTTGAGAGATTTTCAGAACCATTCAATTTGGTCACTGATTCAGCCTATGTAGCAGGAGTGGTTTCCAGAGCAGAAAATGCAGTCCTCAAGGAGATCTCAAACAGAACTTTGTTTGAATTGCTTTCAAAATTGATTTATGCAGTGTCCCATCGAGAACATCCTTACTTTGTTATGCATACCCGGTCGCACATGGAATTACCTGGTTTCATAGCAGAAGGGAATGACAGAGCTGATTCCCTGGCTGCTGCCCCTGTTGGGCTGGCCAGACTCCCTGACCTGTTTCAACAGGCAAAATTAAGCCATGAAATGTTTCATCAGAATGTACCAGGCCTGATTCAACAGTTTAATCTGAAACGAGATCAAGCCAAAGCCATTGTGGCCACATGTCCCCACTGTCAGCACTCAGCTCTGCCATCCCTGGGTGCTGGAGTCAATCCAAGGGGACTTGAAAGCTGTGAAGTATGGCAAACTGATGTAACACACATTCCTGAATTTGGATAGGTAAAATATGTACATGTATCTATTGATACCTTCTCGGGAGCAATTTTTGCCTCAGCCCATGCAGGAGAAAAAGGTGTGCATGCCACAAAGCACCTATTGCAAGCTTTTTCTGTACTAGGAATCCCTAAAGAAATTAAAACAGATAATGGACCAGCATATATTTCAAAAGTGTTTAAGGAATTTTTGCAGGAATGGGGAGTGAGACACAAGACAGGAATCCCACACTCTCCAGCAGGTCAAGCAATAGTAGAGAGAGCACACCAGTCACTCAAAAGAGTTTTGAAAAATCAATGGAAAGACAAAGTAAAGTTAACACCACAGGAAAGATTATGCAAAGCCCTGTTCACTCTCAATTTTTTAAATTGTTCTATGGAAGATCAAAACCCCCCTGTGGTTAAGCATTTCTCCCCTCATGGCAAACACAAGCTCAAGGAACACCCACCAGTGCTGATGAGAGACCCTGAGAGTGGAAAAATTGAAGGTCCCTACAAATTAGTGACATGGGGAAGAGGATATGCTTGTGTATCAACACCCCTGGGTTTGCGGTGGGTCCCACAGAGGTGGGTAAAACCGTACATTGAAAAACACCCCACAAGACCCCCCGATATTTCAGTGGCAGAAGTTCAAAGAACAAACAGGTATTTGGGTGGAGAAGGAAATCCAGATTCTCCATTCTACCCTGACTTTCCATTGTTGAATCTGTTTATTGATGAATTCAGCTAATGTTTTTTCCTTGTTAACCTGTATTTTAGGAAGAAACCATCCCCAGCATGACAGTTTTGTGAACATTTTCTCAGGATGGGGATTTTCGGGATGGCTGTCTTCTGTTTTCCGGACTGTTTTAGGGTTTTTTGCAATTGTTGTTGTTGTTTTGATTATGTTTTCTGTTTTGCAACGTTGGTGTGTTACCACTACCACCAAGTTAATTTCTCCTGCACCTCAGATAAATGCTGTGGAATTCCCAAATCCCAACATACCCCAAACCCCTTCCCCTTGGTTTGAAGAAGTAAAACCAAGTTCCCTTCCTTCTTTTGGAAAAAATTAGGGGGAGATGTTGTAGTTGATAGCCTGAAATGTATCTTTTCCCATCTTTTATTTGTGATCCTCCCCCCACCCCCAGCTTCTCTTTTTCCTAATTGTTTACCTGGCGTCAAGTTACCATGGTTACTGAAGTTTCTCTCCTCAGCCCCACGGCGAGAGGCCGGATAGAGTAAAGAGAGGACCCCCCTGGCATTTCCAGCTGCTTGAAGTTTCTTTAGCCCAGGAAAGCACGGGGTTGGGAGAAGAGAACCCTTCTTTCCAACACGGAAGTTTGTAACTCTGTTTTTCCTGTCCCAGAATGCCTCTGAGCTATGGAAGCTGAGAGGCCAGGCTTACCTTGCCTTCCCTTTCTTTCCCCCCTGGGTTGCCGGGAAACCAAGCCCCCCCTCTCTGCTCCTCTGCCCCTCTGTGGAGAATACTCCTACACCTTTGTGGGCATTTGAAGAAGTTGGTGTCTGTTATTTCTTATCTTGGTGTGTGTAACCTTGATTTGTAGAAAGTTTGTAAGATGTACTAACTGAGAAAAACAATTGGTTCTTTCTCTGATGTTCCCTCCCTCCGAGAAACCCTGTTAAAAGAGACCCCCCAGACCCCAAATCCTTTGTCTCTCGTCCCTTGGATTCCCCTTCACAGAAATAAACTGTGGAATGCAAACCAGAGAGAGAGTCCCCCCCTGATTTCTTTACTCGCTCTATAGACTTGAATTCTTGAAGAAAATCAGTGAATCTCACAAACATATACTGGCTCTAAACTCGAGTGAAGAGAAACCTCATCACTGAGCTAGCCGGGTCACACTCGAGAAGATCGAGTCAACTAGGATTGGCTTATTAGACCATATTAATTGGAAAGTAATAGCCTGATTCCCTTCTTACTTAAGAATACCATTGCTCCACTTTTTGTTGCTCAGTGTCAATAGTCTTGTGGGATTGTTTAGGGGGGAAAGACTCTAGAATGAGGTCTTTCTACTAATTTATGTTTTGTTGTCTGTCAAAAGCAAATAGTTGGGACAATATTTTTTTGGCAATGTATTTTACCTCTGTTTTGGAATACTTCTTATTTCATGCATATAAAAAGCTTATGTGAGAGCAAGCTAATATCCTGAAATGGGATTTTTCTTGTTGAAGTTTGGCCTCATGAATGGTAGGAATCCACTGTAAGTTGCATCCCAGGCTGGATGTGTAGTCACTGAAAAATGACAGTACTTTGAACTTGTTTTAGGATGAGATGAGCTGCCTTCTGGAGGTATTTATCCTAGATTGATTATAGTAAGAGCTTTGATTCAGTGACATTTTTGATAGCTAAAGCTGACAGGAATTGTCTCCTTGGTGATAATGTGTTTCCTTGCTTTCCCCTCATCCATTGCTTTACCCTACCCCAAGACTGAAAGTGATTTTATTGTAATGTATAAATTCTCATGAAAAGGAAATTATGATAAAATATTCTCCTAATAAAACCTCAGTGCCTGTATTTTTAGCAACCTGTGTATGAAGTTGAACCAAGAGATTCTAACATCCATCTCTCTGAGCCTGACAGACCTTCAGAACAACCTGTATTTCAACCTGCATATCAGGAAACCTCAGAAATGGTACATGTAGCTTTGTGCATTGAACATCTATTGATAACTGCATGTACATCTTTGCTGCCAACATAACTTTGGGAAAGCTCAACTAATTTTAATGCAATGTGCAAATAAATTCCTTAATCTTTTAGCCGTGTAATTCCTTAACTTAATACTGTGTTGTCATCCCTTTCCAGTTTTCTCTTCAAAACTTTGAGTTTTTAAATGTCTATTTTCCTGTGCTAACCCCTGAGTAGTCAGTGCATGCTGTTAATTTTAGTTCTCCAATATTAACACAAGCAAAGCTGTTTGGGTATTTCGTGTTTGTTAGCTCTGTTTTGTTTTGTTGTGGGCTTTTTTACCTGCTGAAGTGATGTTTCCAAGCAAGTGGAAAGGGAATGTGAGGAGCCTGAGTGACTAGGCTTTACTTTGTGATCTTGCACTGTATTTATTTGCACTTGCACATGTGGGCACACTTGGCGTCTAGGATTTGTAAGGTATGCAACACAGCCACTTTCCGAATGAGGGCTTTTGTATGATTCTGAAACACTGTGGTGAAATACCTTAAGACTGAGAAAAAAACCTGTTGTTCCTGTGTAGTCAGGGGTGTTTGGGCCCAAGCTAAAATTCTTAATTTCTAAAAATATGATGATTTTGGTAGTCTCGATAAAGTCTTGGTAGCTGTTGATAAAACTTGCCAATGATAAAGAAAGGAACCTTCACACCTTACTGCATTTTGGCTGTTTGAAATAGGTTACCTTGTCTTGCACAATCCTGTGCCTTATCTGCCCCAAAATGGCAGAGTAATGGATTTTCCAGGGAATTTAGGCAGTTTCAGACATTGATTCCTGCCCATTAAATTCTATTCTGAAATGTTTTTACCTTGAATTTGTGAGAGCTTCACTAGAAAGCCGTTCTAGTTGATTTCAGTTTTGTTTATAACATGACGTGTTCTCCTATGAGCATCTTAGAGTACCACTGTGAAAGCAGGTTTTCAGTGGCTGCCTTGAAGCTCATCTTTATTACAGATTATAATTGTTGGGATGTTCCCCTTTTGCTGTCATTGGTCAATTGCAGACACAGTTTTCCTTTTATGTGGTAGAAATTATCACTAATAATGTGTCTTGCATTTGTGCACCTATGATGATGTGACTTTGAACCAGCATTTACAATTTTGGAGTGTCACTCAAAATGAACCAGCTGTTGGTATAATGAATAGTGTCCATCTTTTGAATTAATTTAATGAACTATGTCTCTGACATCTGCTAAATAATTCTGATCTCACTGGCTTTCAAATAAAATAAATTACCAAAAATTCTAGAAATGCCTGTTCATATGAAAGCCTGTTGGAGACAAGATTTGAACAGATAAATTGTAAATTCTTTATTGTAGCAGATATTCTACTCTAACCAGTCAGTATTTTAATATTTTCACTGTATTGTTGCTGAGTATGCCAAGATCTGGTATATTCAGTGATGTCTAGAAAGTACTAAAACCATGGGAAAATAAGGTCACATTATCAAAACAGGAATGAATGTTTGAATATTGATTATTTTATTGTTTTAACTGGGAGTGTACAGTGAAATTTATCATTTAAGGTTTAACTTCACAATATTGAAATTAGAACAGCCAAATGACTGCTTTCCCACTCTTCTTTTTCTTCCCACAGAATGAGGTTGCACATTCTGTTTCAGAGCTGTCTATTGACTTCAAACCAGCAAAACCAACTCCAGAGGATGAACGGAGAAAATGGGAGGAAGGGCGCATGGACTATATGGGGAAAGATGCTTTTGAACACATCAAAAAGAAATTGGATGCATTTTTACACTAAGACAGAGTGTACTGTTATGCCCATCGTGATAGATATTTTTTTTATAATTCAATTAATGAATACTTGGCTTAACCAGTTTAGCTGACACCAGTTAGAGGTTCTTATGGATCCTTATATTTATATTGGGGGACCTTAAAATATACAGAATCTTGGTTTTTAACTGATAAATGTGCCTCAACTTAATTGTTACAATTGTCTCATCTTCATTGTATTCACACAGTGCCTTCTAAAGCATAATGAATGGTACCTTTCTGAGTATGAACTCTCATGTATTTATCACACTTCCCTGATGCACCATCTGCATTCTGCAGAAACAGTCATGTGTAGGAAACATGTTGGAAATTTAAATTGTTTTGGAAGTTGGACTTTTCCCAAATTGAGATTATTCCCAAAGTACTTCCAGAAGTTGCTATAAAGTATTTAAATAAAAAGAACTTATTATTGAAACCAAATTTACACAAATTTCAAGAGTAACTGTGATGTAGGCTTCAATTCAGGAAAGAATTGATGAAAAGCTGACTTCATAGGAATCTGCAATAAAACTTTTCAATTTAAACACATTTTAGACACAATTAGAGGAACTTCAGAGTTCATCTGAGATCACTGGTGGATGCTCTACCTACTTATAGGAAGCTGCTCAGCTCCATAGCAAGTGTGAGGAAGTGTGGCTTAAAACTCTTCAAAGCAGAGTGATAATGTATGTTAACCTTTTATATTGTTGCCATAGGATACTGATGCTTTTTTAAATATTGTAAGCTTTAATTGCATATTCTGAGTTGTGTGGTCAGGAGAAGAAATGCTGACAGCATGGTGTAAACCTTCTGGTGCTTTTTATAAATTTGTTTACAGTACTTCAAACTGCAGCTGCAAAAGGCCTTCTTTGGCTTAGCATTACTGCCCCCATACTGAAGGCAATTTGAGTGCAACTGAAAACAAAATTGGTACTTGTTTTAGTAAACAGGCCCTTTGAAGATCTCTTAAACAATAGCTGTGTGTGGGAACTCATAAATCTCTGAGGATAATTCCAGAAAAAAATCTACTGATGAGACTGCATTATATTAAGGACACTTATGGGGGAATGTTTTTTGTATTTGAGTACTTGACTCATCTCAGTGACTTTGTTTTAACAAACAAGTAAAATACTTCTTTCAAAGCAAAAAACTGTTAAATAAAGAGTCATGACAGTTATGCTAATATAATAATAGATTTTACAGTTATTTGTAACCTAGCTCAATATTGGAATAAGAATTCTGCAGTGATGTTGCAGGACTTGAAATATTTTGGTCTAAATACATCACGAATTTTGGCAGACAGATGCCTAAAGAAACATTTGGGGAATTCTGTCTAAAAGCAATGATGTACCGTTACGCACAGATGCTAGCAGGATAAAAGGATGGCAGGATAGGAGGGAAGAAGAAATTTTTATTTCTTTTCCCTTCCATCAAAAAGGATGAGAACGTGGGGCAGGGAATAAGTGCATAAATCAAGAAAGGAATGAAAGAATCAAAAGGTCCCTTGAAAGAAGAAAAAAAAGCTTTTGCGTATCTTTGAATTACGTCCTAATATTCACATTAATGGATTTGCTTTCACTTTTGTAGAATATTTCTGATTTTATCTAGTTCTCATTTACCCTTAAACTCTTAAATGGGGAATCCTATTGTTGTGTCTGTTGAATACAATCTTCTAGGTCAAGTTAGGTGTTTAAGGGCAGCAGAGAAATTGAGAACAGTTCTCTCTCTGACTAACCTTAGCACCCTCTATAGCCCATGTTCCTGGGTAGGTGACCTTCACACTTGAGCACAGGTGGGTGTATTCTACCTCTTGGTGCTGTGGCCCAGTGCAGCAGGTGGAGATGACAGCAGCTGCAGTGTACCCTCACTCACCTGGCATTTGATCTTCTGATTATCCCTGTTTCTTAGTGATCCTCGTGCACTGCTGAGAAAGTCCTCTGCTTTATAAATATTGCTGCTAATAGAATCCTAACAGCTTTTGAAGACTAAATAAAGCTGTAGTCAGCAATGTGAACTCATGCTTCATGCAGCTGTGCTTTTTACATTACCTACTTATTTGGTACATTGATTAGATTATGTAAAAAAAATTACTGATGTGAAATCAGTAACTGAAGGTTTTTAAAAATATGCATATGAATGTAATCAAATATGTGATTGAGTACTTTTCAAACTGTTAATATGTACAGTGGTACTCTGTGTGGCTTATACAATGTTTTGCAAAGAATTGTAGTACAATAATGTAATGGAAATAAAAGAAATGGAAAAGACATATGAAGTCATGTGCTTATCAAATGATGAAGAAAAATTGGTTGTTTACATTGTGTCAGGGAATATTACTTGTGAATAACTAGTTATTTTAATTTCTTTTTAAATTTTATTTAATTGCTTTTGAGACATTAGCATTACATGCTGAGCAGAATTAAAAGTTGAGAGTAATAATTATTTCTACAGATATACATAATTATGATGTTTAGGATCTCTTGAATTGGCAAACAGTAGTTGGTTTATTGTTTTTCATGGAAAAGTACAGCTGTTAAAAGCCCTGCCCTAATTTTTGTTCCTGTCTTCATACACAAAAATTGAACTAGTTACTGGTAATGTAGTGTTGTAGTGCTTCTAGCACACAACTGTTGCCAGCAGGCTGTGAAAAGGGACAATTTTTTATGTGAATGCAGTGCTGTGCTTCAGGCAGCATTCTGGGCTTTTATGGCCATCATTTTGAAGTCCTGGGGTCACAGGCAGGTCTGAGGGATGTTAGGGGCTGCATGTGGCCATGAGCCACAGCACTGAGGTTTGCTAAGTCAAAATGTGTCTTGAGGAAAAAAACAAACCTACCAAGCTTCACCTGGAATTTTTTTCCCCATATTTAACTGTGGTATAGCCTCGAGTATTTTTAGGGTAAAGAAAGTTAAGAAATGTAAGCTTTTGGTGGCACTATTCATCTTTAAACAAGGCCAGACTATGGCTTACTGTTGTAGACTTTGTATTTAGAAAGGACAACTTGTGTTTAAAACAAAACATGCTGATTCTTCTGTCATGTGCTTGGTGTTATTCAGAGCTTTTATTTGCCATACAACAATTTTATTGGGTGCTCTTCATGTAAAAGAAGGAGATAGTGTGGGTGTGCCACAAGGGAAATTCTTGAAAATTTTAGACATGTGGGTTAATGCACTTTTCTAGCCTACAGGAAAAGGACATTGGTGTTCCTGAAATATCACTTGACTTACTGCCTAGTGTTTTGTGAGGACATTTCCATCTGGGTTGTTCTTTCAAAATAAGTTTTCTTTGTCTCTCTGTATCAGTCAGCTCACAACATTGGCTTTTCTAAAGCTGGCACTTGAAAAAATGCTTTGTTTTGTTTGGCTTTCTACACCTTGATTTTTCTATCCATGAATAGGAGGCTGGGTTAGTAGCAGGTGTTTGATACTTTTGTGTGCTGCTATAAACAGCTTGTTGTTCACCAATAAGTCTGCACTATGCCTATTTATTCCTTAATGGATCTGGTTCAGTTGCTTTCCTAATCTAAACTGCTTTGATTCTTATGACTTTGAACATAACATTAAATGTTCCTGTTTTCTTAATTTGTATCTCATTAATTCAAATCTCACATTCCAGTGTCCCCCCCAAGTTTTCATTATTTTGAGATTTTATTTATGTGATTCAAATTTTTGTTGATTTGGCTTTTTTTGTTTGTTTGTTTGTTTGGTTTTTATCAACCCAATATATGAGATTTAATGTATGGTAGTGAATTCTTAGATAGCCTCAAAAAATACCTTCCAGTTTAGACTGCTCATTGAAGTAGTCTGCATTGTCAGTATATTGGTTGCAAAATGTTTCAGCTAAAATTCTGTTTATGCTGAGTTGGGTGGTTTATATATAGTTTCTTTTGAGCTAAAAATTAAAAGGTGTGACACTCAGGTTATATTTTCCTGGTATAAACTTTTGGTTTCTAATAACATTATACCATAATTATAGCAAAGGTAGCTAAAAAATACAATAATATATAATTGACTTAAATGTATAAATAATAGTTGCTAGAAAACTAGGAGTTATATTAATAAAGAGAAAAAAAAATAGAGTTGCAAGAACTTTTTTCTTGAATTTTACTCTCACTGTTGTCAGAACCCTTTCAACAAACTAGAGGTATAAAAACTTTAAAATTCCAATACAGCCAGTCTCTGAGTTGTGGTAATTTTAATACTTTTCAGGATGGCATAACATTAACTGCCTTGGAGAAGTGTTTGTTCAATTTTATGCCACAGTGCATCATTCTGAACAATGATAAATTCAGTAAACAGAAAATTTGTTTATTTTAGAGCAGTAAGATTTTCAGAGCCTTCTCATAGGATTAGATACTTGGAACAGAACTAATCATATGTCATGGATGGGCACCTGTTTTACGTTCTGTTTAGTTTAGAGGCTTTTTTTTTTTCTTCTTTTCAAACCTCATTAATTCTTTCTGTTTCCAAACCTTTTACTTACAGCTTTTAGACAAATGCCAGAGCAGAAGCCAGGGTTGTTTGGATCCTCTAGTAACCTCATTTATCTCAACATGGGGAGTTGCAATTTGTTTTTTAAGCTTTCTTTTCTGGCCTTCAAAAAATTTAAGTGATGCAATAGTATGGTAATTCAATAAGAAACTAGGTTTTGAATAAATCTCATTTTTTTTAATAGAGTTGATTAGATTTAACATTACAGTCAAAACACCCTACAAAAATCTAGTGTCTTATTGAATTCAACACAATGTGTATGCCTGTGTGTATTTTAACCTACAACCTGTCATGAGCAAAAGTTTTTTTCTTTCTCTTTGGTCATTTATGTAAATTCCTCTCAGGGTACTCAGAGTTCTTAGGAATCTTAGGAATGAAGCTGGATAACTTTTGAGCTCAAATTACCTTTCTCAGTTTATTTGCTACACAACTATTTTGCTTCTTTAGAAGACAGGATCTTGTGATCTGTGTGCTGGCACTCCCTTGAGTCCCAGCAGGGAGCAAAGCAATGTGTCTAATATTTAAACATGGTGAAGTGAGGCTTCTCAGGAGCTTATTGTCTCACTCCTGTGAGACTTGACAATTGCTCTGTTGAGTCAGTCTAATGCAACAATTCCAAATGTCATTTAAAAATGATCAAAGGAGTTAAGTGGAAGTCAGCTTCATACAAGATGAATGTCAAACATTTACACAGTGCAGCCACAGCTCTTTCAGTAAAACAAACTTCATTTGTTACAGAGTAATACTTCCCTCTCTATGGTGTCTATATTAAACCATGTGTAGGTATATTCTTGTATAGCTAACAATGGCTTGGAGATTGGTCAGTTGTCTCAGGTTTTCCCAGCAGGACATTTTATGTAGTTCTTGTACCTTTCTGCAAAGGGGGAAACCATGAGAAAAGAAGGGAGAAAGCATCCAATTTAGGCTTTATTCTAATATTAATATATTTTGAGAAATATCATTATAGATGATTTTTCAAGGAAACCTATGGAAATGAATTAGAGTTTCATCCTTCCAGTATTATTCAAGAAGATTTTGTGACAGATTTTTTGCCTATTAATGCATTTTATGTGAAAGGGTTCATGAGGACAACTCGAGTGTGATCTCGAGTTGTTCATCTGCTTTATGGGAAATATACATTTACCAGAAGATCAGAAGAACAGCTTCTGCAGAGCTTACATGTTCTTATGAAAGTGTATACAGACAGAGATTTGCAACCAATCCATGGCTAGGATATGCATTAAACAGGTAAAATAATTAACCTCCTTTTCCTGCTTACCACTGTCTCCTCAAAATCTGTATGTTTTAAGATACATTTAGCTTTAGATGGTGGGAGGAACTTAGGAGTGAAAATAGTTTTCTCTCCTCTCCCCCTGTTTTTTGAAGTGATGTGCATCCTACTTAGCAATTTCCCATTACTTTGCTCTACTTCTCGCTTGCAGGTCATCTATGTGCAGTGTCTGCCCTCTCCCTCTCTGTGTGGGAAAAGCACATTTCCCTGTGCCTGGCTGAGGCCTCTTAACAGTTGACAAAACTGGTTCTCTATGCTGTCAGCCCTAATTTTTCCTCCTCCTGCCTGAAAGCGCCTCTGGTTTTCCACAGATGCCATCCAAGATAATTTTATCTGTGTTTGGATGTCAGAAAGGCAGTGTGGATATCTACATGACTCTTTAGCATCTGACTCTATACAGCAGTCCAGCAAATTTAATTTTCAGAGGAACAAGGTGTAAGACAAATGTTTAATGTTTACATTTATACAGGGTGATTTTCACACTGTGTTTGGAGATGGAGTTCTGGGTGTTGCTGAAGTACTGGCCTTCCTAGTCTGGTTTCCTAAAGTTTGGATCTATGCTTGAAAGCTGAGTGGGTGCTTGAACACTGTCCCATCCTCTGGTAAATGCTCTCATCATGGCCAAGAGTGGGACTGGGCATGTTCTTGTGTGTAAGTCATAGAACGTGCTGAGTTGGAAAGGACCAGCAGGATCATTGAGTCCACCTCCTGGCCCTGTGCAGGATGCTCCAAGAGCCACACCATATGCCAGAGAGCATTGTCCCAATTCTTTTTGAACTCAGGCTTTGTGCTGTGGCCACTTCCATAGGGAACCTGTTCCAGTGCTCAGCCTCCTGCTGTGTGAAAAACTTTTTCCTGATACCTGACCTAATGATTGGAGTAGGTGAGTGGGGAATCCAGTGAAGTGAACTGAGAAAGAAAACCTTAGCCTTGTACTTAACTGGTAATGTAGATGCTACTGAACTGACTGCCTTGACAGCTTTTGACTTTGTTCCCCACTGAGCAGTAGGATTTTATCTCCATCTCTGAATCAGCCAAACTGGCTTTAAAATGTGTGATCTTTTATGCTCTTTTCTCCCTGCATGAATCCAGTGAAATGCAGCTGCTCTGGTTTAAGTCCTTGTTAGCCATAGAAAAGTGTCAAATCTGACAAGTGTGTAGCAATGCTGGTGCAGATTTAAGCACAATCAAGAAGTGAGAACAAACACATTTTGATATTTCTATTAAGTGTGGCATTGAGGTATCCAATCAGGTCATTTTCATGCATGCCCTATGATTTATGTGGAATGTTTTCCACATAACTTTCTCGGTGACCTTTTAGAGAAAAGATGAAATGGAAAATAACCTGGAGAAATGCCTGGTCAGCTTTTTGGGACTTGCATTTGGTGCTGCATCATGATCACAGCCTATGCTGTTTTAACAGCAGCAACTCACTACACCTCTGACCCAGCACACTGGAGGTGTGAGTCGGGAGGTTCCCTGAAACACTGCAAAGGGTGTATAATCCATACATGCACTCTCCTCTGTCCCAAAGCTGCTGAAAGGGACCTGCTGTGGCAGATCAGGAGCTGAGAGAGAGACCTGCTATGGGCCTTCTTGTCTCTTCTTGCTTCCAAAAGGCAAAAAATGACACACAGGTTACCTTGGTCCTGAGGTAGAGCTGCACTGGTGTGGCTCCCCAAGACAGCAAGCAAAGAAATACCACCTAAAGTACCTGCTCTGCAGCTCTTACCACCCCTTGTTGCTTTTTAAAGCCTGGGTGACTGTTAGTAGGAGTTGAATATACAGTGCTCAGGAAGACTTAGAAGTTTGACTCAGAATCTCTTGCCCACAATCTACTTTTTGGAGGGAGGAAAAATTATGGGAACCTCCATTTGAAAATCTGATTTGACACAAAATCCATGAAAGACCATGGCTGGGATTATATCTTGAGAGAGTAATTTATTTAAACTAAGGGCAGCAAGAGAGGATTAGATATTTTAATTCCCTCCCTTTCCCTAATAACTGTACAGAGTGCTGGCACTTTTTTGGCTTGGGGAAGATGACCTGGACACAGAAGCGATTATTCTGTGAGGTAAATTTTTTTACCACCTCCTGCTGAAAACAAGGTGTTTTTTCACAAAACAAAGAATATTTTTCATGGGGCATTATGAAATCAGATGCATTGTCACTCAGGTGGGACATGTAGGCTTAATGAACTGGTCTCAGATGGGTCCCAAGCATTCCCAACTTCGCAATCTTCTCAAGGCAGCAGGATGATGATTTCAATGCTCTCGTAAGTGAGATGACTTAAATACGTGGATAACACTTTTCAGTAAGAATTGTTGTGGTTTAACATTTCAGAATAGCTAGGCACTTTGCTGCTGATCTTGAGATACTAACTTTAGCTATCTAATTTTTAAAACATACTTCTCAGTTCAGCTTTCCCTGGGAATTCTTACATGACAGACAAATATGCAGATGATAAAGCATAAAATTGCTGTAAATTAGTAGGTGTTTATTTCTGATGCATATTGGTTTATTTCCAAATTAAATGTGCAATTTTATTTTTCATTATTTTTTTCATTGTGATCATCCTTTCATTTTTGTGCAACAGGTTTTTTCATTTAATAGATAAGGCCTGGATAAGCCTACCCTCTTGGGCTCAGTCCTGTTCTCTCAACAAGCATATTTTCTATACAAACATCTGCTAGTAAAAATTTGCTTTTTTATCAGTCATCATTTGCTTGAATTGTAAGTCAGTAAGAAAATAAATTTTGTTTCATTTATTTGGTATTTAATCCTAAATTATTCACTTCAGGGATAGATTATACAGATGATCCCTAATTTTTTTAAAACCACAGGCTTACTTAATTTCTGTGGGTGAGAGAAAAGGTTGAACAAAAACAATCGCTAGAAGGGATTTTAAATTTAATTAATTTAATTGATCACTAATTAAGGGACTAATAATGTCCTTTTTAGTTATTCTATTATAATTTAATCTTTATCTCTAATCTCTTTATGACTGTAGTCCCGTGAACGTGAAAAATTATGAATTTCTTTAAAGCTAACTGTACTTTGACTTTGGTATTAGACTATGCTTTGTTATTTTCTTCATGGCACCAACAGAATGGGAATGTCCCACAGCATGGCTGCAGCCATGGCTTCCATCTATTATTGTAAAGAGACAGCTGCTGTGGGACTGGAGTCAGTGTCTTGCGATGCTCTTCCACAGCTCTCCTTATTCTCCTTGTTACAGTGTCAAACAAGGGCTCAGTGTCTGCTGACAGAGGATTTGCCTCAGATGGATCTTGTGAGAGATTGAACAGCAGTGGAGGGTCATGATGGGTTACACCATCCCCGAAACATGGACAAATTCCTCTTCTGAAGCAGGCCCCAGAAGCTTCTGGCTGAAATACCGGAGTAGCATAATGAGCTTTCCATACAGTGCCACCTGTCACAGAAGAAGCACATTTGAACAGCTTAATGTCATTAGGAGCTGGTGGGTGGTCCCTGAAAGCTTGGTTCATGTTTGTTCATGTTTGTTGTTCCAAGGGGAAGCTTATGTCATGGCTGTTGCATACAGGGAAAAGGTGGCAGGAACTCAGATGGTTTTTGTGGCTCATGGGTACACCTTGGCTCTGGGAACCATGTGCAGTATGTGGATGGTTAGTCCAGTGTTTGCAGTACAATGGGTCTGCCACTTTCTTGTTCCCCTTTAAAAATTTTCATGCCTCTTGGAGGGGGGGAAATGGAGAATGCAGTCCCCAATTTTGGGTGTATATATTCATAGGAGCTCTTCTTCTGGCTCTTCTTCACTGTCTGAGTGAAGAAGTACATTTAGGCAGAAACTGATCACATCTTATTTCTCTGCTTATATTCCAGCACACTTCCAGAAAGGGTGCAGGTTAATTGCAGGCCTTTAAAACAGTAAAATCTGGAATCTAGCTTTTAAGTTAAAGTGAAGAAGGCAAATAGTTCACAGCTTTAGAGCTTGTACTTCATCAAACTCTTGTACTGACCATGGGATAAGTGCAGGTTTGTAACTTGTGGTGAAAAAGTGGTAAATTACTAGGACTACAGCTGAATGCGGTTCATCAGGATATTTTACTTCTCCCTCCTCCTCTTTCTCCTGCTCCTTACCCCACATTTAGAAAGCACTACACTGAACTCAGAAACGAGGATGTACCCAACCAGAAGACAGCAATTAGACATTATGTCTGAAAAAGGAGACAAGAAGAAAGGGGACATTTACAGCTTGGAGTCACTTCTGTGCTCAAAGCATTAAAGAGTTGACAGCTGCATTGTCCCTACATGGAATTTTCTTTTTGGTACAATGGAATCAGCTGAACTTTTCTTCCTTTCTTCTCTTGTGTCCAGCATTCTTCTTTATGTCTGAAGCCTGCAGCTTTATTCCTGTCTCTCTCTTGTCACTATGCTAGAACAGTATTTTGTGAATAAATAAAATTTAAGAACTTCTTAAAAGGTGAAGGGGAACAAATAACAGATATTAAAGTTTAGGTAATATCTTGGATTAAAATATCCCATTGCTGGTTAGCTTGCTGGGTTTGTATCTCTTTATTTTCACCACGCATTTTCCACATCCTGCATCTGCGCTTTTACAGAGCTTTTATAGAGGGATGCTCCCTCAATGGTTCTGAAATGTTTTGGTGTAAGAAAATGAGGATAAATGTTTGATATCTCAATTTCTGAAATTTTGAAAGAAGGGAAAAACAATGTTTTCTGAAAGAAAAAGGGTTAGAGCATGATAGTGATATTGGCAAGGATGTGGGTTCAATCCCCAGGTGGGTCATTTCCTTAAGAGTTGGATTTGATGATCCTTATGGGCCCTTTCCAGCTCAAAATATCATGGATCAGGAAATAAAGATTAAATATTTCAACTTTCTGCCAGCTTACAAGGGCAGACTGATACTCCTTAGGTCTGTTTGAGTATTTGCTTTGCTGCTGGCTGGATGTCCTCTGCATCCTCAAGCTTATCCCTGTCTTGTTACTAATGACAAGTGCAGGCATCCTCTGTGGTATCAGGGTGCCCAGAGCATGGGATTTGCTTCTTATGTCTGCTGGACAGGTAGTATAGATATTTTTTGCAAGGAATTAAACAAACACTCTCTGGGACATGCATTTTTTTCTGAGTATCTGGCTCTGGTTGGAGTGCTGTTGTGATATTGCTAAAATAACTGTTTATTAGTTAAATATGAGATGTACAGATAAATTTATCCAGATGTACACAGGAATTTGTGATCAGTGCTCAGAAAAACTGAAGTAATCATTCTTTTCCACAAATAAGTGAGGTGAATTCTTTATAATTTATACTCTGTATGGCAATTTGGAGTAGTGAGTGTAGAGTGTCTGGGGAGAATTTTTCTGATTCTAAATTTTAACATTCCCTTTTCACAGCTGCAAATAATTACTGGAGTTGCAGAGTAGGAGACAGATAGGTCCTTGTTAGCTGACTTTGAAGGATAGAGCAAGGCTGATTTTAATTAACCTGTGTTGGTGAGCTGAGTAGACAGTTGGGTTACAGAAGGATAAAAGGAAAAAAATGGTAGTAGAAATTAGTGGTGATAAAAGCAAGAGACACATTACTGATCCCCAAGAGGCAAAGAGGGATATACAGTTTGCTAGGTAGCTCAGGCAGAATCTGAAGGATGCATGTGCATGTTAGGGCAACGTGCTAATTTAATATATCCAAGGGAAAGGAAGCCTGCTGCTTCATTCCAAACATGTCTCCAACCCCTCTCGTAACAATCAATCAGTTTAATTAGCAGAAAGTAATGGACTGTCACTAATAAGACTTATGGTGTAGAGGTAAAGGAAAGGACTCTTTAACATATAAACAAAGGATTCTTCTGACTTCAGTGAAGGCCTCAAAGGATAGGTCCTGCCTGGGTGACATCAAGACACAATGGCTTTGTGTCTAGGCTGATCAAGATGTTAACAGATAATAAATATGTAATGTGAGGGTGACATACTGGCAAATGAACTAAAACAGACTGTTGCTCAGCCCAATCAGAAGAAATTACAGCTGGAGAAAAGAATCTAAATTTTTTGCCTGACTGAAATCTGAGCTACATATTTGATTAGCTGGTCTTTTGTATGCAAAACATGGCATTGTTTTCTGGCCCCTTGCCATAAACTGTTTGATGAGAAAAATTTTAGCAAGTCCTGCATAAGAAATCTAGGTGTGCATGTGGCTTCATAAGAACATGAAATGCCACCAAATCCACCTTGCCTCTGCATGTTGTATGCATAGCTACTGAAGTAGAACTTAAATAGCTTAGAAGAACAAGCAATATAATTTAGGTAAGGACAACATCAAGAGAACCTGAAAAGAAATTCTGCAAATGTCCCATGTGATTGGAGTATGAATTTAGCCTTTCACTAAGGAAGTGTGGCATGACTCTTCCAGCAGAAATATTATCCAGGAACTGGGGCAGTCAGACACAGCTTTCTCTGCTCAGAAACATTCTGTGTTCATGAAATATGGTGTGCACTATAGAGAAACAAAGAGAGATCTCTAAGAATGGTGAGGGATTGTTGAAGGTCTACTTCCCAGGAAGCAAACTCCTTCACCTCAGGCAAGGCAGGACAACTAACAATGAGGTGTTGTGGAAGAACAGGGAATTTGAGGCAGTGAACACATTCCATATATATATATGTATATACATTTATATGTACATTTCTACATTATGTTCCATTGGAAGCTAGAGGACATTACATCATGTCTGACCCGCAGGAGGGGGATGTTTGTACTCACTGTCCTTCTGGTGCCAGCGCACTGCATGCAGAAACACACCGCAGTAGTGGAACAGGAACTCGTGCCTGGAGTGCTGCTCTGTCCCCAGCAGCAGGGGCAGCAAGGTGTGCCCATCCATGACCCTGATGGAGAGGACCAGTCACCAGACAGCTTAAGAATTTAAAGTCTGCAGCTGAAGCATGAGCAGTACTCACTCTGTGTGTTCAGCATTAAGATTTCAAGCGTCATCACTAAACCAAGGTACTGTTTAGCTAATGAGCCCTGAGATTTTTAATTGGGTGAATGTATGGTGACAAGTAATTAGCAGAAATTAAAAAAGAAAAAAAACTAGAGGTTTTTGCATTTACAGCTAGTTCACACATCCTGCCTGGGGAGATCAGTCACCGTTATGTAATTTTCCCGGAAGTGATAACAATAGTGAAGGCATAGTTCACACGTTTTAATTTTGCCACCTGAAATGGAACTCGCTGACAGCTCTGTGACCTCCAGACTTTATAAAAATAATAATAAAAAAAGAAGCCACTTACTGAATTGCCTAGCAATTCAGTTGCAGTCTGGGTTGTAACTGTGTTTAGCTACAATTTACCAGTACTTCTATGCTTTTTTGCTAAAATGGCTTAGCCACCCTCACTTTCTCATGTCCTTTAGAGAAGTCTTGTTTTTTTTCAGTCACCCTAGTGTCCCAAATCAACCAAACTACTTTTCAGTGATAGGAGAACTGAGTTAGCTAAATGACCCTTGATAAAACATATGGGTTTTTTTCTTTGTCTTTTTCACATAAGCAGACAAGATGGAGAAAGCTGTGCAAAAAGAAAGCTAGAGAGCTGCCTGTTTTAGAAACAAAGAGAGTTTAATGTGTGGCTGTTGGGATGACACAGTCAGCTTCTGACCAAATAAAGTAAGAGAAGCAATATGATTTATGAAGCCACCTCTGTACCTGTCCTGAGGCACTGCCCCTCCAGCCAGTTGAACCAATGTAGGATAAATGTCCATAAGGCTTGTAGGTTCATCAATAACTCTGCCTGCAGGCAACACTCCTGGCCATCTAACTATGCCTGGAACACGGATTCCTCCTTCCCATCCTCCCATTCCTTTTCCACCTGTTATAGAAGGGGGAGAAGTGTCAAAAATATAAAAGAATAGATGATACCAGATGTTTATTGTGCATATATAAAAAAATGGTTTAAAAACTTCAGAATATTTCATGCATCTTTAATGAAAACATACTAAATCCTGGAAAACATAGACTGTCATTCAGTAGTGGCTCTTCTCATTATTTCTATGTGTGGCTTATTTATCTGCTTGTTTTTAATAAACAGTTCCCAATAGCAAGAGTGAATTTTACAGATATTTACTAATTAAACTGTATTTTTTAATCTTGCTAGTTTGTCTCACTGGCATATCCCTTGTATGTGGACATAAATAGTTATGTCTTTCTATTATTGATATCTAAATTGATATTGTATCCCCTCTTGCCTTCTCACTAAGCAGTCATGATTTCATCATTGTCCTCTCATCCTGAACTCCCTAATGGCGTTTGTCTTTTCCCTCTGGACTCTCCTGCTATTAATACTATATATTATACTAATAATACTATGTTCCCCTAGTGGAGGTGAATTCCTTAGATCAGATTCTAAGCTATTCAAGTGAGATTCTTTGCCATTTTGCACGTGTAACTGGCATGGGATCTTCATATTAAGAACTAAAGGTGAATTTTATGTTTATGACTGTGTGTGTGGGTGGATCCCAACTGTATCAAACATTGATTGTGTGGCTCATCAAGTAACTTAGTACTAGACAATGTGAATTGTGATGCTGAGCAAGGTCAATGTGCACATGACTCTTCTGTGGGGAAACATGTGATGGCTGCAGCTTTCAAACTTCATTATACAGTAAGTGCCAAGCTGCCCAGGATGTTACAGTGACTTTTCAAGGCTTAGTAATCTGGAGGAAGAACATATAAAATATACCATAAATCTTCATTTACACAGAGCTTTTGTCACTGTGTTGCAAGCCAGCCATAGAGGGTCTAGAAGAAACTTCTATAGGATGGGTGAGAAACTGGAGAACTGTAGTATGAAAAATAGACATCATGGTATCTGCCAGTGTTGGCACAGTGGAGAGGAACCTTCTGAAATTCAACAAAGACAAATGCAGGGCTCTGCATCTTGGGAAGACTAGCCCCATGCCCCATTACAGGCTGGGGCTGAGCTGCTGGACAGCAGCTCTGCAGAGAAGGATCTGTCCTGGTGAACAATGAGCTCTCCATGAGCCAGCAGTGCCCTTGGGACTAAGAAGTCCAAGGGTATCCAGGTGTGCATTAGGAAGAACTTTGCCAGCATATTGAGGGAAGTGGTCCTGCCCCTCTACTCAGCCCCAGCCCTATGAATAGCAGATGCCCTTTGTTTCAGCCCTACAATCCAATGTTATAATCTCACCATATAATTTTTTTTTATTATAGTATCTTTGGATATATTTCTCCATCTTTTCTTATGAGGAAGTTTCATGCCTTTATAGGAATTTTACCTTTATATATCCCATTCCATCCACCCAACTGAGAATTTCCTCTGTGAGCCTCTAAGAATCCTCCATGATCAGATGCAAAATAAATGAATGTGGCATTCTTCAAGTCCTCTTTGTCAATAACATCCAGAAGCCTGCCTGTAAACAAAGCAAAACATCATCATTATAATAATTTTTTAGGTCTTGACTCCACATTCAGTGAAGACTGAGTATTTCCATTTGCCTGAATGAGTTCTGTTATGATCTACCACGTTCAGTACAAAGACACCTTGGCAAATCAGAGATGGGCAATCACCAGCCATGTGAAGTTTAACAAGGGAGAGTTCTGGATTCTGCACCTGAGAGTAGGCAATCCTTGTTATGTGTATGCACTGGGGGAGAGATGCTGGAATGCAATACTGCAGAAAGGGACCTGGGGGTCCTGGTCAATAGCAAGTTGAAGATGAGCCAGCAGTGCCCTGGCAGCCAGGAGGGCCAACTCTGTCCTGGGGGGCATCAGGCACAGCATGGCCAGCTGGGCAAGGGAGGGGATTGTCCTGCTCTGCTCTGGGCTGGGGCAGCCTCACCTCGAGTGCTGGGAGCAGTTTTGGGTATCACAGTATAACAAAGTTATAAAATCATTAGAGAGCATCCAAAGAAGGGCCATGAGGATGATGAAGGGCCTTGAGGGGAAGCCTTATAAGGAGTGGCTGAGGTCACTTTTACTGATCCCATCATATGTTTATATAGAATGTGTTTTATCTTCAATTAATTGTCTTCATCATCTTCTGTATCAAATATATTTGCCAAGAACAACTTCCATACCTACAGAAGCAGCAGCAAAAGCAGAACTGCATGAGAAAAAACCACAAGCCATTGATCACCACTTTTGCTTAATCTCTTTTCCTTTACAGTTCCTTTACTTTCCTGTCTATCCTTGCTGAAACTAATTATTTACCTTACCAAACACAAAAATTCTTTCAGTTGAGTGTAGGTATATTGGTTCTGAATTGCAATCAAATCAAGAGCTGTCCAATTCTGGAGTTTTGTCCTCACTAGCTGCTATCCTGTTTCAACTACGTGTTCTTTATATCTTGACTTTCTTGAGGAAACAGGAGCATGGCTGAGCCCTTTGGTTCAACTGGATCTTGCAGGAGTTTTCAGCCTGTCCATTGAAAACAATCAGGTTCCACTCAAATTATGATTTTGTAGACATGGTTATTGGGGGAAAAAGGTTCAGGAATTGAATCATGGCCTTGACAGGAGGAAATTGTTTTGTTAATAGACTTCATTTTTGACAAAATACAATAGCTATCTCTCTCCTTCTCATTGAAAAAGAAAAACTAAGTAAAGTTTAAGTTTTTAACCAAATTAAACCAATCAGAAATTTAACTTGATTAGTACTCAAGAGCCTAGATTATGACCTAAGTGAGTCTTCACTGACTTCATACAATTTAAGTAAAACTCCATAACTTTCTAACTTGGACTTTTGGCTAGGAGAGGGTTCTGATTGATTTTATTTATTTTTTAATAAAAATGCATAAGTACACAAAACAACCATCATATAACTTAATATTCAGCAAAAACTCTTTACGTCTAAGACCAGAGATGGAGAAATATTGTACAAATTTTGATTAAAAACCTGATCAGGGACACATTTGGCTATTTGACTGCATTTAACACTTCAGTGTAGAAGAATGTAATTTAAAAAAAAAATCAAGAATAAATCCTTACAAGGAAAGTTTAAGCTTTCATCTTAAGAAAATAAAAAAGAGGTATTGTTTGGTTATAGTATGACAATCTCTGAAACCAACTGTGTAACCAAGGTGAATTCACTGATTTTTACATATGCCAAAAGGGAGTTTGGTGATCAACCCTTTAATGTCTTTTCTATATCCAAGTGAATGAAGTATTTTCTTCAAGACCAACACTTACCCACCATCCAGTCCATCTCCTCCACATTATCTCCATACAGGCCATGACTGCTTCTTCCCTGAAATTTCTCAGTGGTAATGAGAGGGGTGTGAACATGTAAAAGGGAAACAAAGAGAAGAAATGGTCTGTGCTTGTTTCTGAAATAAAAGAAAACAATAGTCATTTCTCTTCAAACTGTCACTCAACCCAAAATATAACAATGGTATTGCAGTTACTCTCTCAATTGTTGTGATCTAAACAATTTTTAATTTGACATCTTTTTGGCTTTGAGGTTTTGGGAGACAGAGGGGATTGAAACATATCCCACAAAGATATTTTTTTCTATGTTAAGACCGAAAGAGTAAAGGATCCTTTCTTATTCCAGTTCCAAATTAGACACGTGCAGAAAAGACTGACACATTCCTGAAAAAAAGGAGGACAGCACTCACTTGCCTAAACCTAAACATGGATGTGCATCACTGAGCATCTGAAGTGTCCTTATGGAAGGGGCAGATATCACCCACAGTGAAAACATATCACTTCAACATCAAGCCAGGTAGGATATCCTAGGAACCTGAAATTACCTATGCTCAATGTTTTAGAGAAGGAATTTATATTACCTCAAATTTCCTTTAAAAAACAAGCACACCACCCCTAAACCCTGACAGAAATATGGGTATGCCCAGATTTAACACACTTTTAAAGACTTAGTGTTTTTTTTCAATTCTAATTGAGGTTACTGATAATAAATGAAGGACACCTTTGGGAAAAAAAAAATAACCCAAACCCACAAAACTAAAACTCACTGTCACTCTTCTGTTTGTTAAACATTAACTTCATATGACACTTTCTGTGACAGTCCATTCACCACCCTAAGATCATTTTTCTGTTCCTATAGGCAGAAGGCACAGTATTTGGCCAGGACCCCTTTGTGTCACTTGCTCCCCCAGTCTGCTCCACCTCTGCTGATTACCTTTCAATGAATGTAATTGCCTCCTTCAGCATATTAGAGGTAGTTTTTTGTAGGTTCATTGGTTGTTCAGTGATATCATGGTTTCTCATCAGGATACAGTTCCAATACTTGGTAAAACCATAGCTGGAGAACCAGGAGATGAAATGAAGGAGACCACAGATGGCCAGACATATTATTATTTTCCATTTTACTGGGAATAAATTGGCAAGTTTTCCAATCACAAGAGTAAATACTGCAAGGATGATCATCTGAGTATGAAACCAATATGTTTCTTGCAAAGACTTGGCCAATTCAGGGTCATCTGTGCCTTGACACTCGTTCACAAGGGTAAAAGGCATGCCATAAAAATAATCAAAACCATGATTTAAAGGATGGTGGCAGTGGTCATGGCGGGTTTTGCAGTTCACACCCATATGCCATTTCCCTGAAAATAAAAAACAAAGCTCTTAAATCCAGTAGTAGGGTGTGTCTGCCTGCATTTCTCAGTTAAGGTGCAGCCAAGGGAGGAGTGGGTGTAGAATGGGGACAGACTTAGGGAACAGTAGTGCACCCTCCCTTCAGATACTGACAGGTATTGAGGGGTCTCCTCTCAGCCGTCTCTTCTCAAGGCTGAACAGACCAATCTCCCTCAGCCTGTCCTCATAAGAGAGATGCTTCAGTCCCCTAATTATCTTCATTAATGATGAATAAGTTAAACAATAGTGGGCTCAGTGCTGACCCTTGGGGACCCCACTGGTGACAACTAAACCCTGTGCCACTGATTATGACCCCCTGGGATCAGCTCTTCAGGCAGTTCTCAATCCACTTCCCTGTTCACTCATCCAGTCCACACTTCTAGAGTTTGCCTGTGAGGATGTTGTGAGAGACAGTGTTAAAAACCTTGCTGAAGTCAATATGATGATTAAGACCACTGTGCTGAAATTGATATAATTAAGACCACTGTGGTGTCTCAGTGCCAACTGTCAGATGACATTTTTCTGCTCTAACACGAGTGAATGTCTCTGTTGGTTCATCATAAAGCAATCTGTGCTGAGCAAACAAGATTATTTCCTTTGAATTTACTTCCATTTGCGGTGTGTATTTATATATTACATGCACCTCATTCTGGATTTACCAGATACGCTGTACTCACATTGGACTTGTGGACAATGTTCAAAACACCCTGCTGATTTTGAAAGTTATGCATACAAAAAAACTGTTTAACTGATCCTGGACATTTTGACAAAAAAATGTATTTAGAGAAGTAACCTAATTAGAATAACAAACAATAAAAAGGCAACAATTTTCTTTGTCTCATACCTACAAGTGCTGTAGAATAGCCTTGCTGGTAGAGTATCCTGGCAAAAGTAGTTTCATTTGGTGGGAGCCCTCCTGAACCACCATTCCAGAAAAGAACCTGCCTCTGAGTGCTGGATGCCATGCCTAGAGAGGAATAATAGTCTTTAAAATAAAACAAGCCAGATTTCAGATTTCCAGTCTTCTCAGATTGTGCTTTCTAATGAATGGGACTCCGTTGCCTGAGTCTAGTACCTTTTTATAAATCAGTTCCTATGCCCTAGGATATTCTGCTTGACCTCCAAAATTATGTCTTTTCCAAGTTCCATGTCATTATATGCTAGACCAGTGCAGATGCCTCAGCTATGCTGGGGTGTCTACAAGTGGCAGGAAGACACCTACATTTGGATATTAGGCAACTTCTTACAATCAAAGTTCTATCAAAATATGATGTTAACAAAAAAGAAAGCAAATGAGGTTTATCTAGAACAGAAGGCTTATAGGGTTAGGGGAACACACTTCTGAAATGTACAGTGCATAATTACATTTCTCCTTAAATGAATCAGAATTACATTAGAAGTTACACTGATTATTACTGCTAAATGGAATGGCTGAAGTCTTCTGTCTTCTGTCATAACTTTACATAGCTGAAGTAAATCTGTTTTAAGGCACAATTGCTGAGAACTATTCTACAGTCTGACATATTTTACTGTGAAAAGTTTTGCCAGGATATTCAAAATATTACATTTCATAGTAATAATCCTAGTGCCGCTGAACACACAACATCACACAATTTTATTTCTTTTTCTACCTCTGAGTGCTTTGAACTGTTTGGATTTTTGTCCATTTCTGTGTTATCATTTAGCCACACATAATGTGTTTTATATGGGGATTTTCCAATAGAAGTCAATCATTAGTCATCTCTAATTCTTGCCCATTTCACTGAGACTCCAAATCCCAAGATTAACTGTTCTTTAACATGTTTTATTTAAGGGGATTTTTAATTTCAACAGTGACTAGACTAACTGCAGCAAACCATTGGAGAGAGGCCCAACCTGATCTGATGGGGTATCTGCCAGTCAGGAATGCGGCTCTGCTTGGAGTGCAGACAGCTGCTGCAGCAATGTGCTGAGTAAGTCTCACTCCATCCTTTGCCAGGCCATCAATGTTAGGGGTCCTAAAGAGAACAATCCCATCTCTGATAAAACATATTGCACAGCATTTCATGGCATACAGCTCCCCCTAGTTTTGTTGAGCAATTCACCGTCAAATTTACAAATACCTGTTTACCTACTACTCAGCTAGAAAAGTTCTGTGTTTTATATGTATTTTTGAGACACCTTGACTCCTTAGAAATGAGGTTTTTGATGGGTATATATGTTTTTATTAATAACTAAAAAAAAAAGGGTGGAAAAAGGCAAGGTATCTCAGGTGTGTCCCACACCAGAATCCCAAGCAGCACTAGGAACAAGAATCTGTTCACAACACAGTATCCAAGAAAACAATAGGCTAGAACAAAGATATCATTATTTTAATCAATCAATATACAGATTGATAATTGCACTAGGGATACATATGTTGTATAGACTGATCTGTCATTTCATACTAAGTCTACTAGAGTTGTTGACAGATATTAAATTTTAATCTCATTCCTTCATATTTCAACCCTGGAATTATGTAAATGTATGTATTATTGTCATGCATGATAAGCAGAGTGCACAAACACATTTGAAAAGTTCTAAGTCCTAGAAAGTTTCTCAAGCATGTCTGCATAATTATGACTCCTGTAGGAATTACTGTAGAACATGCATTTTGTACATAGCTTGAAAAGAAGTGTATCTAAATAAACTAATAAATTAATAATGAATTTTAATGCTAAATATCATCTGTAGATATTTTAAATAAAGTTTACCATGAAGGGATAATTTATTTCATACCTTACTGTATCATTGCCATAGCAACCCACATCTCCAATACCAAGATCATCAGCTAGTATCAGTAAAAAGTTAGGTTTTGAAGGCTTTGATACACAGGTTCTTGGAAACAGGCATAAAATTAGCCAAATATTTAGGTAGCTCCTAAAAGCAAAAGCAAAGAGGTAACATTACAAAAAAAAAAAAAATTGTAAGTTTTAAAATTAAATTGTAAAAATTAATTTAAACTACTATTCTTAAAGTTTTATGGGGACTCAGTATAGGTGCAAACAGCAACCAAAGAGTGCCAGCAGATGGAGCTCCTGAATACATACAGAAGGCTTTGAGTTTCATAATATTAGTATTATTTTCTGGGGATGTTGTTGTTATTACTATTACTATTACTATTACTATTACTATTACTATTACTATTACTATTGCTATTGCTATTGCTATTGCTATTGCTATTACTATTTATTACTATTCTTTCACACAGGAATTTTGTCTGCATTTCTTTACTGACATTTGTACTGCTCTCTGTGGATGTTCCCACTAGAATGAGTAGTTGGATACTACAAGTGTCCCGAGGCACCCTCTGTATGGAGCTGTAGGATGCTCCTGTTAAGGCTCTTGGAATGAGTGGGACAGGAACACAAAGGTGATTGGTGTGAAGTCATGCTGGTCTTTGTGGCAATGTCTTGACTGTGGCATTTACTGCACCCTCTGCTATACACAGTGTCGGGAAAGTGCTCTTCAAGCCATGGGACCATCTGCAAAATCAAGGTGCAGCAACAGGCTTAAACTTGATGATCTTCCTAGGAGACCCCAAGAATATCTCTGCATGTTTTGGTTGCTCAAAGTGTTTGCAATTGGAAGCTTACTGAAGTAAAATACATACGCAAGAACACATCTTCTGACTGCTGGTTCATTAATAGATATGACATTAATTCATTAGTAGCTACTGCAACATGATAAATGTATAGTAACTATACCATACACTATATATACTCCTAAACCTCCATGTCTTATGAAAGTAAGTTAATAGGTATTGAAATACCAACAGAGCCAAACCTATATTACCTACTCAATCCTCATTGAGTTGGGGTGGTGGTAGCAGGGAAAATGTAAGATTATCTTCTTAATATATCTCTGTTAATAATAATTTATCTGTTTTCTTAAGCACAAGACCTAAAATCCAGGAAAGAGCCTCAGGGAATATCTTTCTTACCATTGTTTTCCCTGGTAAACTTCATAGTTTTCCATTTTATGAAACAGGTACATAATTGGTCATATAAATGCTGATGGAAAAGGAAAAGAAAAAAATCAAACCCCAGAAGTTCTGGTGATTTTCCATGCAGTTTTGCAAAGTCTTGCCTGTTTTCCAGCTGCTGCTATCTCCAGGGAGACTTGTGAGAATTTGGAAAGAAGACAAAATGTTAGTGGCTTTAAAAAAGTGCTAGAGGTGCCCATTACTCAATACATGCACAGAACTGTTGGTGTCCACTGAGATGAATGTTTTCACCATTTTACAAATGGCATAAAACTGAGAGCTCACTTTTTATTTAACCTCAGATCAACTTTAAGGAAAAGAATCTAACCTTTACTGTGACCTTATAAACTATAAAAAATACATCAAATAAAAGCCATTCTGGAAACTATTATTGTCACTGTTATTCTGAGGAAAGAGGCTGTATTATTCTTTGGTTTAGATGCCATCTAGTACATTCAAGAAGATGTTTCTATCTGAATTGTTACTAAAAATTTCTAGAAACTAGAAGTTACTAGAAACATAAATACCTTTGTGATTATTTCCTTAAAGGACTCCAAAGCTTAATGCCATTTAAAAACTTAGCAAGCCAATTTTTCTACTTGCCAACTCTATGAAGTTAACTTGGACTTTAAAAATCTAGAAATAATCTTTTCATTTCTTAAATATTTATTTTTTGTCTGGCAAGGCAAATTTTATGAGTGGAAGTGATTTTTCCTGCTTGCTGAAATAGAGAGCACACCTAGTCCCTTTGGAAAAAGAATGGCTTGGGAAATGCACTCCTTTTCCTTGTGAATGGCATAAGGGATCTGCAGAAAATGTTGCACTGTGACTGTACAAGCAGTACTGCAGAAGTACATGGTAAGCTGGCTCCAGTAGGGACTGTCACATGCTCAGTTTTGTGGAGTATACTGAGCTAAATTAGATTCCATTTATTCCATTACTGAGAAGAGAGTAAAAAAATTAGAAATATCCCATCCATGCAAGATCCCTGCTTTTCCACACTTCTTTCTATTTCAAAACATCACAAGAACAAAGACATTGTTGGCTGTACCAAGGATTAGATTGAAAGTAATAAGAATATTTACCTGCTTTAACAACTCAAGACGTTTGTAAACACAGAGTCACTGCTAAACACAGAGAACTGAAAAGCTCTGTCTTGACTAATGAAAGACTTGTTGCTTTTTTTCTCCAAAAATGAAAATACAGCATTTTCTGAGAGCCTTTTTTCTGCCTTTTTAGTACACAACAGTTTACCTTGAATTTCTGAGGAATACTAAACTAGCCAGAGCTGAGTATAATCCTGCGTTATGCATTTCAGAGGATGGGCCATAAGATGAAAAAAGTGCAGGTATTGTTATTCTGACCAGGAGAACAGAATTAAAAAAGTAGGAACCTGAGGCCCATTGATGATTTTTTCAGGCAACATCTAGATGTTTGTTTGGCTATGGTGGAGACTATAAGGGAAATAAAAAAACTAAAAAATAAAACCCAAAACCCACCAGCACCAGAACAAATAAACAAATCCCTCAGCAAAACAAAAATAAACCCCTCAAGAAAACAACAAAACCCCCTAGAACAACAAAGGCACTACAGAAAGCTCATCCTCTCTGCATAGTGAGTCACAGACTAATGGGAAGGCACAAGGTCTCTCTGACTCAATGCAGTGGCTGTTTGAAGCAAGAACTTTCTGGGAATGCAGATGCCAGGAGCCCACTATCAAAAAGGCAGGCTGTATTAATATGAAGGAAAGGACTTGCTACCAGGATGTCAAACCTTTTTGAGATGGCAGTGTAGAGGTGTTTCACTGCCACAGCCTGGATGCAGTTCCCCCGAGGCCCCAGTGAACTCTGGTCCTGTAGGACAGAGCCGGGGCAATGATGAGGCAAGTGCCTGAAACCATTTTTTTGTAACAAGGACAGACTGATGGCTGTGGTCATCACCTATAATAGCAATATCTTCACAGTGCTTTAACAACAGGCAGACCTCTGCCTTCCCAGCCACTGTTAGGCAGCATTACATTTAAAGAGCTTGTGGTACATGGTTAAGCCAAAATTATTACAGTGATAATCTTCAGTCTACACCATGTAGCTGAGGATCAGCCCTTGTGAGCTGTAGTGGAGCAAAAGAACCAGACAGATCTGAACATCTAGGAAATCCCTTGACTTCCCAAGGTGTTGATCAGCTTTCTAAGCTCATACTTGGACAGCTCTGCTGTCTTCCACTTTCTCCCCACAGGTTTTTGCATCACAGAGCCAGCTGGTCATAGCAGGCACATGAGTATTTAGACTGAAAACTTATGTAGAGTCCCACAGAAGAACTGTGAACTTGAACAGAGGCATACTGGTAGTATAAAAAGATCTAAGAACCATTGGATGTGGCACTAGCTGATTTATTGCAAGCCACTTTAGGAGCACTTCTTTTACTAAAAGACTACTAGAATGACCACACTAACTAAAAAAACCCACCACGATTTAAATATACGTATTCACATTTCTCTGCTAAGGTTTGATTCATTCTGAAAGCAGACATCTCACTGACAGATGCATTGAAACCATGACTGGGCCCTAGGGCTTGTCCAGTTTCCTGATCTGTTAAATGAGAAAACACAACATAATTTATAAATCTAACAGCAGTCACTAAAAAATCAGCAATCTCTTACAGAAATCCAAGAATACATTTAATAATAATTCCCACTGTAACCTAGTAAGCCAAAACAAAATGATCATCAGGACTAATAAAAAAGGCCAACCCCTTTTAACAATGTGGAAAACAAACCCTCTTCTCAGTTATTCTTGTTGCGAAATCCCTCTTGCTCCTGAATGTACTCAGCAGTACTGAGTACTGAGTCCTGATTTGCTATAAGGTGCGTAGGTGAAAGCAGGCAGGAACTCACTCCAGTTCCTCTTGTTCTCCCTTCCCCCTCTCTCCAGCATGGACACACTGGGATCCCTGCCAGCAACAGCCACTAAACTGGAACAGCCATCAAATGGGAACAGCTATGCAGATTTTACATGAATTCCAGGCAAAGTACAAAGTCCTTATTGTTTAAATACTAGCATGACATGGCTACTGTCTCTTCTAGATTCCCTATCCAGTTAATTCTGAGAAAATTCGTATAAAGTCTGTCACTGCTCAGTTTCAGTGCTTCAGAAAAGATGCTATAAATAATAACAGGATATGCTACAAATGGTTTTGTTTCTCCCACACAGCTTTTCCAGCCTTCAAGATGAGATAAAAGGACTAGCTTGTCCTCTTTTTCTTCTGTCAAGTTGTTTTTCTGTTTTTGTTGAATTTTCTAGAAAGGGAGGCATACCTGTGCTGAAGATGTGTTTATTTGTAGTGTTTACTATACATCCCCTTCTTTCAGATCTTAACTCTGGTGTAATACATTTTACAATTCAGAAGGTCTTGAGCAATTACTTGGAGGAGCCTTATTTATTTGCTGACATTTTGGTTCTCTGTGCTACTTAAATACAGCAATTGCTGAATTTAAGACTGTGTTCTAGAGAAGTCAGTAGGAGTCAGTGAGATGGAAAGATGAAGCAGCTAAAACTATCAGATTTATATAATCCAGTGGCAGGGATAACCAGGGTTGGAGACAGTTTTTTTATTTTTTTACCTCCTTGCACTTGTGACTATATTCAGTTATTTTTATGTTGTGACACTGGGCTACTTTTACTTGTATTTATTTGACTGTAATACTTGTTTTGTGTGACTGCTTAACAGCTTGTGATGGTTCTGGTGGAAAGACTTGAAAAAAAACTATATTTCTCAAGAATTACATCGTGCTTAGGGAATGGCAGATCTTTAAAAACTGCTAATAACATAAGTATTATGTTATTATAAGTATTATAAGTATTTCACTGGCTTTCATCCAAATTATCACTAAACATTTCTTTTACTATCTACATCTTTCCCTCTAAGTGTTCACCACTGAAGATGGGCCCATGCTGCTTCTGGCACAACTTAGAAATGCAAGCTGAAACAAGCTACACTGTCCCTACCATCCTCACCAGCCCTCCACCCCCCTACCCTCCCCAAAAAAATAAATCTCACACCTTCACATTTTTCCTTGCTAGCAAAACTCTATCTGGAAGCACAGACCTTGTATTCTGTTTCTCACAACTACATTAGTGACCTTACACTGAAATAACAGCCATGATTACTTATTGTCTTCCACTGAATTAAATTTTAAACAAACACCTTTTTTAACAACAAAAAAAAGGCAAATAAGTAACACCAAAGCAGGAGGGAGATGATTTTTATCTGTGCAGCAATATTTCCTCCTCTTCAGCTAACCAGTTTTTCACTGCCCCTGAGCACAGAAAACTGCTGTTTACTTCATGCTGTAAATAGGAAAAATCTCTTCCAGCAAAAACTTTTTTTTTTTGAGTAACTGTGTGTTTTATACTGTTGTTTTCTTTCTGGCTTTTCACACATGTCTGAGTACTAAAAGCAAACACTGGCATTTATTTAGCTCCTTCTCCCTTTGACAAGCTTTCTGAGTGAACATAGAGCCGTGAACATAAATACTGAAATGACACATACAAAATTTCATAAAATTGCTTCTATCTCAGATCTTGGGAAAAGAAAAATCCTTAAGAGATAAGAAGACAAGTGTTAATCTACTAAATTGGCTAAACAAGTAAACTGTTTGCAGGGATATTCAAAGGGGGGAAAGAAGCAAAACAACAAACTACAAAAACCTTTTTTCCATTTACTAAATCCAACAAGCAGTCTTCCTAGAGTTCTAGCAGGATGCTTATTATGAATTTGGACTTCATCTACTATTAAAAAATACAGCCATTAATATAGCTCAAAACCCTAAAATCTATGTAATTTCATTGTAAAATGCAGTGCAAAGCCATATCTCCTTAGAAAGTCTGCCTAGGGTCACACCAATGAAGGTGTTTGTTCTGTTGGTTTGGGTATATGTGTTTTTCAGTACTGGCACGATCCCTTTATACAAGCTATAGCTTGCAAAAATATATATATATTGCTACCAAATATTTTTTTACTCCAATATGACTCTCAAATGTACTTTATTTTTCTACAACTGACATTAAAACACTGCAAATTATTAATTAAAAACATTTTTATTAGCATCTTATATGCAATAAAATTGTTTAGCCAAATCAGTATGCAGCAAGACCTCTTTCTGGTGGGCAGAATGCTTCTCTCACTTACATAACTGTTGCAGAGGTATACTGCACATTAATATTTTATACCTCATATTATCTGTGACATAGGTTATTTTTACCCAAATCTCAGATCACAAGTTCACAACTCGAGGAAAATCCCTCACTACATCAGATTTCCTCCACCTCAGGAGGAGCAGCATCTCAACAGAGATAACAGAGCAGTACAGGAAGCAGTAATGACTACAATTACTATGTTTAAATAGAGTACAACTGTGATTTGTGGGCTATAGAGACACAACTGCAAACATTTAGAGGTTTATTTTTATTTCTTACTGCTGCCTGCTCAGCACTGTGCACTTGGCTCTCTGCAGCATTTTTCAACTGTGTTCCTTGAGAAGGCATAAATTAGTCAGATATTGGGAACACACCTCTACAGTTTTCTCTTATACTCAAATCTGCAAAACCAGGGTTTCCTTAAACCTTTAGCTAGCGGCCAAGAACAAAGGGGAAAACTTCTGATTGATATTCCTTTTCTTCTTCTTTATTTTCACCCACTTTGTTTCCCAGGAGAAGAAAAAACTCAATTATTATCTGATATCTTTGTCAGCAGAGTGCTCAGTGGCACAGGATGTCTCATTAGACATGCATCTCAGAAAATCTGTGTGCTGTCATCTTCCTTATCACACCAACAGAGGGGGAATGTCCCACAGCATGGCTGCAGCCACGGCTTCCACACCACATTGGACACAGAGAGCTGCTCTGGCACTGGAGTCAGAGTCCTGCGGTGCTCCTCTATGGCTCTGCCAATCTTCCTTAGGACAGTCTCAAAGAGGGGCTCTGTGTCAGCTGAGAGAGGTTTGGCTTCTGAAGGGTCTTGTGAGAGCTCAAACAGCAATGGAGGCTCATGATGGGCCACTCCTTCCCCAAAGCATGGGCAAAATCCTCTGTCATAACAAGCCCCAGCTCCAGGAGGACTGAAGATGGGGGTCACATAGTGAGCCTTCCAAACAGCTCCAGCTGGCAGGAAAGAAAGAATCACAGAAGGCTGGTTAGAATTTATCACAGGGAAGAATGAATGTTTTTCTAAAGTTCATTTCTGGATGCACTTGAGCTCTGCACTTATTAAAGTCGTACTGTAATTTCTCCTGGTGCTGTATAATACAGGCAATGCTACCAAGTTCTTCACCACGTTACACCTGAACTACTTGGAAAAACATAATCCCAGAAAAAAAACAACCTGTTGGAACCACGTGCCCTCCTGTAGACTGGATCCAACTCTTTGGAAAGCAGCTGTGTACTCACTGTCCTTCTGGTGCCAGCGCGCAGCGTGTAAGTGAGTGCCGCAGTAGTGGAACAGGAACTCGTGCTCTGAGTGCGCCACCGTGCCTCGCAGCAGGGGCAGCAGATCCCGGCCATCAATCACCCTAGCACAAGAAACAGACCACAGGGCTGAGGGGAGCTGTGCCTCCTCTGCACACCTCCAGCTGCAACAGGCAGCTCTGGACAAGAAAGAGGATTGCAGGAGATGGCAGGTAAGGGGCTGAATCTCAAAGGTAGAGAAGAGGTGACAGAGCTCGTAGACATTGATGTGTCTAGAAAAGCAGCAGGACTGAAAAAGAAAACATCAAATTATTAAAATGTGTTTCCTAGGTAGATTTTCCATTGTTTTGGGAAAGAAGGAAGAATAAAGATGTTTTTGTTTGTACCTGTCCTGAGGCACTGTCCCTCCAGCCAAATGAACTACTGTAGGATAAATATCCATAAGGCTTGTAGGTTCATCAATAACTCTGCCTGCAGGTAACACTCCTGGCCATCTAAATATCCCTGGGACACGGATTCCTCCTTCCCATCCTCCCATAGCTTTTCCACCTTTCATTAAATAAAAAAAAGAAAAATAAAAAGTTTGATTTAAAATAAAAATAATTTTTGCACAATTTTTTTGTGTTATCATGTTACCTTGATGAGCCTTTTTTACTCTTTTGTTTTCGCTGCTAAACTCCTACTGAGCATTAATGAAACTGTGTTCAGTAGGCCAGACCCCAACAATCTGAGAATTCATGTTTATAAAGGACACCTGGCCAGATTAGAATTTACTACATTGTTACATGCTTGATTAGAGCAAGACATTTTTGCTTCTTGGTAACAAACCAGTGTTACTTCTCGAGTGTACAGTCTTTCTTACGCCTTAGGGGTGTCCTAAGCTTTTCAAGTAGTTGTTTCTGGGTTGTCACTGTCCCTGGCAGCTCTTACCTTTGTATATTCCATTCCAGCCACCCAGCTGCCTTTTGCCTTCTTGTCGTTCCAGCCATCCACCATGATCAGAGGCAAAGTAAACCAGTGTAGTATGTCTCAAGCCTTCCTTGTCAATAGCGTCTAGAACCTGGCCTATAAGTGCAAGAATATGGATATATTAAAAAGCAGGAATATCCCTCATACTACATAAATTTTAACCTCTGACTTGTGAGCATTTACAAGTCAAGGCTGCCCACTGTTTAATAGTTTTTAAGACTGAGATTTGTAGTTATCATATGGAAAGAAATTATGATCTAAAGCCCCCAAAAGTTAGTGGCTACATCCCTGGTGGCCATCATGAAAAATACGGAAAAAACATAAGGTTACCTTTATATTGTCTAGACCACAGTTAGGATTTGCATTACATTACTGCATAGATATAATATGCATTAATAATAAGTTCCTTTAAAATGACAAGTAATTCTTGAGCTGTTTCTGATGTTCTTATTTATATTTGCAGAGTGTAAATATTTGACTGTTAGATCTGAAACCAGTTTCTTCCTGTATGTGTACCTGACTTTTCTCTCTTTTGCAAATGTGGGTACTTTTTGTCCATCATGACTGAATGATAAATGATTCTCTTTCCCCTTCAGAAAGACAGGCTGAAAAATAACATGAATCTTATAGTGGGGGGAATACCAGGTAATCCTGATGAACATTTCTGGATTTATGATTAAATGTTACTATATGCTAACTTACCCACCATCCAGTCCATCTCCTCTACATTGTCTCCATATAAACCATGCCTGCTCCTCCCAAGAAACTTCTCTGTGGTGAGGAGAGGAGTGTGGGAATGCAAAAAGGAAAGAAAGAGGAGGAATGGTCTGTTCTTATTTCTACAAAACAGAAATCAGCACTGTGTTATTGGGAGGAAGGTTCTCAATGCAGATCAGCTGTAGTGAAAAATGATACTATTTTTGTATAGATGTTTCAACAATCCCTTCAGAAACACCTTATTTTGTAAGATGTTATGACCCAGTGATTAGGATGTCACAGAATAATTTTGGGCCTGTATAAAATGATTCTTTTTCTACCCTGAATCATAGATATAAAACTTCCAGATTGAGGATCCCCTTTCTGGAATTGCAAAGTACCATTGTGCTACTGAAGTGAAGGCAGCAGGTTCATCTCCTGCCAGCTGTTTCCCACTTATCAGTCCATATGGTAAGACTACATCATAGCTCTGCTTCTCCTTCCCTGGCCCACACACATTTCTGACATCACCTGCAGTTCCTTAAAGCTGCAATGCTTTAGCATTGATAGATATAGCATTGGTCTCATTGGTAGATATACATATTTCTTAAATACAGTCTAGGAATATTCAATACAGCCCATGGAAATTGGGAAGTATTATCAGCTTTAGTGAACCTAGGAATAAGGGGCATCCTTTAAACAGCAGGTTTTGTTTTTTTTTCTTTTGAATTACATGATATAACTATTGATATTATTTAAAATGAATAAAAATAAAAGTACTTATAATCCTACACAATGTTATAAAAAATTATAAAAGAAATTATAAAAATTATAAAAACTTATGAAGACATGAAACAGGAAAGTGCTGTTTACAAGTAGCAAAATGTGCAAGGATGAGAAAATTTGTGGTCAAAGGAAGTCCACTTCACCTTTCAATAAATGAAATGGACTCTCTCAAGATAAGGGATGTAGTTCTGTCTGTCACCATTGGCTGCTCAGTAATCTCATGGTTTCTCATCATAATGCAGTTCCAGTACCGTACAAATCCATAACTTGAGAACCAGGATATGAAGAACAGGAGACTAAACCCAGCAAGGCAGGTCAGTGTTTTCCAGCAGACTGAAATCAAGCCAGTCAGTCTTCCAAGGACAGCAGTGAGTGTAATGAGGCCAATCATTTGAGTGAAAAGCCAGAGTTTCCTTCTAAAGGCTCTGTCCATCTCTGGTGTTTCTGTTGGCTGACAGTCACTTATTAGTGTAAAAGGCATCCCATAGAAATAGTCAAATCCATGTTTTAAAGGATGATGGCAATGGTCGTTGCGGGATTCACAGTTAACACCTTGATGCCACTTCCCTGAAAATAGAGGTTATTAAAATATAAGGAGATAATATTTTAAAACAATGGACTTTTCCTTACACAAAACATTTCTCAAAAAGTGGTTGGTTGTTTTCTGCTTCTTCATCCTACACAGAAATATACCAAGTATGTAGTTATACAATGGGATTGACTAAGGTAAACCTCTATAATTTATAAATTTTCAGCACATTTATTTGTGTTCTGTATATATACTCATACCCTATAGTTTTGATCAAACATTTTTAAAAAAAGCCTATAAAAGCAACTAGAAATTGAGAAAAATTCCAAACTGAGCAAAAATGTATGGCCTTCCTGGCTACTTGTCAAGTAGCAAAGAGGAGGAAGCTGTCCTTTTGTAAGCTTAGGGATAAAAAAAAAACCAACTTGTTTTGTTGTCCCTTTTACCTTCTAAGTGCTACACAGACTTGTTCCTGTGAGTGCTTGATGTCAGGACTACAGCAACACTCAGTGTTGGTGCCAGATTGATAAGGGAAGATACGGATAGAGCAGTCAAACTGGCAGCTCATGCAACTGTTTGCCAGACAAACTACTGGATCCAGAAAAATTTGAGCTCAAGAAATCAGGATTTCTCAAGAAGCTGTACATTTGTAAGTGTGATGATCATTATAGCACCATATACTGAATAAGAATAAAAGAGTTTGTTTTTAAATATTTTTCCATTTATTCATATTTAATCAAATTTTAAAAGGTTAAAGCCTACTTCTTTTAAATACTGAACTCTTCATATACAAGAAGGACCATATTTTGACCTTTTGCAACACAATTTGTTCTTCATTATGAACATACTAACTACTGTCTTGAATGGCACATCAAATCCATGCTTTTTCTTCCCCTCCAGTCTATTCAAATAGACTGGTTAGGCACTTACATGGTGACATAGCAAGTTGGCTCATTTTGTTCAAACACTAAGGTTTGAGAATGTCTCAACTGAGTGAACAAAATCTACCATTCATCAGAGGTTTAATTGAATTTTGTGCAGATCTTGGATGTCAGATCAAAATGGACATTAAAAATTTTACTCTAAAACTAAATTGAAACTAATTCTTATTGTAGAGACAGGAACTGTGCACCTCCAGGATGCTGTTAGCCTCAAGAAATGGTTCAGTGTGTTATCAGTACATATAATGTACTGATATATATAAATACTGTAATGTATATATACATATACATATATATATATAAATATTATATATATAAATACTGATATATGTAAATACTGTACATATAAAGCAGCCAACCCTGAGTACATTTCAATAGAATTGCAATGCATTACAACAGGAGCAGAAAAACTACCCCAGAGGAGAAAAATTGCTGCTTCTCGGCTGAAAATATAAAAAAAATTAAAAAAAAGGATGGAAGTTCTAGGGATGAATTGCTTTCAGCCAAAACCTCTACTCAGTTTATCTCCTGACACATTTAGAGCTAGCTCTAGAATGAAACAGGTTTGTAACCAATACATAGATGTGTTGGTCATAAACACAGGTGCAGCTAAAGTATTCTTGGAATTCAGATGCACTCCAACACCTCAATCTCCAACTGAGGTCGATAAAGGTTTCTGACATGATAGAAAAGAATCAAATCTCCAGAAGCTAAACTAAGTGTATAATTAAGATAAATTAATCTCTGAGGGCATTAGTTATACAGCATTGGTTTTCTGACTACAAAGAACCTTCAAAGCATTTCCAAAAAAATCTCATTATCACCTCAAGCTGCAGGTTATTAATAGGATTTAACTTTGCAATTAAGCTGGTTGTGTTCAGGGCAAAACAATCACAAACAATTCAGGTGAGACTACTTAGTGCTCATTCAGCTGTGGTGACATGGGTGGATGCTAAGATTTTTTGCTTCATGACTTGAATGCAAAATTCTTGCGGTATTTTGTGTGTCACTTATCATTGGGGATTTCCATCATCCCCCATGGTGCAATTAATCAGGATCTGTCAATCTGGTTAATCTAAGTGATGCTTTTGGCATCTGTAGTGTGATTTTTAGCTGAGATACCCACAGGGAAGATGCCTCCCCATTTTGCTTCTCCAAGGCAAGCAGCACAGCTCAGCTGCAGGGCAATTCCCTGGGGAGAGTGGAAACAAATCTGATTGTTCTGCTAGTGATAACATGCTGAAACCAAGACGTTTTATGAGCCGATTAAAACAACCGAAATAAAATTGCTACCAAATTAACAGGAGATGGAGCTTCAGCAATGTAGAATTTAAATTGCTTGGAAGGCTTCTTTTAGTTTTGTCCCATGTGGTTTAGATTTATTCTGCTGAATGAATATAAATATGTTTCTGCAGGAAGTTTTATTAATAAATTCAGTTGGTTCGTGCAGCTAATATTTTTATGTGCCAGGTACAGATTTTGGATTTTGACATTTTATATGCTCAGATAAAAATCAGCTAGGAGTGTTTGTGCTTTATCAGCTTGTGAGACTATATGACACATTTAAGGTAAATAATTATTTGAAACAATATCATGACCAAAAGTTACAACTGTACTAAAAAAAAATCTTTATAAAACATGAAGTAAAATAAAATTCACATTGATGCTGAAGAAGGCAGTGTTTTTGGGCTGTACTTAAATCTTGGTGAGCTACAGTGGAAGGCTGTGACTGAAGAAAAAAATAATTGCTTTGTTTCTGTTTCTGAAAGGCCCAATCTTGTGACACTATTAACTATCTCTAATGTTTCAATAGCAGCTGTTCCCTGTTGTGTGAATCTGCTTTGAACTGTGTAAAACATCATCATGAATATTTAAATGGCACTCATATTTTTACTTTGTTCTTTACTGAAATAATATTGGAATAACTATCTTATACCTGGTATAATAATATTCATAATTTCTGTTATGTATTTTAACAACCACAGCTGTTCTTGAAAGTGGGTCAATGGTAAAAATTTCCATCTTTATCATATCCTTGTTCTTTTAAGAGAGGTAGTTTATGTTTTTTTTTTTTTTACATATTATTCTTAATCAGGAAATAAAAATACTACAACTGAAGTATGATCAGTTCCTAACTAAAACAAATAGTTTGAGTGAGATGTGCAGGTGAAACACATTCAAGAACATCTTTAGGAGAAGAGCACCCCCATACCTATCAGTCCTGTGCTGTAGCCTTGGTGTTGCAGTATTTTGGCAAAAGTGGTTTCGTTTGGAGGAAGCCCTCCTGAGCCAGCATTCCAAAAAATAACACGGTAATCGTTTATAGCATCCATCCCTAAAAATGCAATAAAAAACAATCTGAGTAAGTACATACTTTTTTGTTTCCTGATCTCATTGAAATGATAGTGTTAAATGTTTGTCCTAATGCTGTTTGTTTGGGAAAATGAATCTAAGACCCTGGACAAGATTAAGAAAGACTTAAAACTCACCGTAGTACCTATTCTTTCTTCTTTGTATCTCATATTGAGACTTTATTTCTTTAATTTCATTTCATTTGGAATGGCACAGTTGTGTAGGAGATTTTATATTTTACAGTGGCACCTAGGCAGTATGAAATGCACTTGCTTGGTGTGGGTGTGAGGGCAGGGAGGAGCGTGGGGAGACTCCCTGTCAGTCTCAGACTCCAGCTCACTGAGGGCTGCCAGGGAGCTCAGGGTTTCTTTGCACAGTGACGTGGCTGGTATCTGATCTCTGAGCCCCACCAAGTACCCATCTTCTCTTCACCTGCAGGTTTACACCCTACCATTTAGTATTTTATCCTGGCATAACCCCATCATCCAGCACTATGTGAAATTCAGTCTGTCACTGTAGCACTGAACATCTCTGGCCCTGTTATTACAGTGGCAAAGGGTCTGTATGTGCCTGTGTGCGTTTTCAAGCTCCCAGTCTCAGTGGGAGCTGTCATGATAAAAGTAGGATGACATATGAGCTTCAAAATGCCTCAGGAATGAAGGCTCTGAAGATAATTTGCAATAGAACGAGCATTTGAGGGTTGCTGTTGGAGACATATAGAGCTATTTGTTTTTCATACCTCTTCATCTCAGGGATGCATTTTGAGAGGATGGTGTTTTTTCTTCAAAAACACAACTGGGAAAAATAATAATGCTGTCAAACTGTTATGTGCTAGGACAGATTAATTCTGACAGACACATAAAAAGCTTTCCCATGAATGACTTGTTCTGCACCTTGACTGGAGGGAATGGACACACATATGCACAGGCCTACTCTGCTCCCTGCAGGGCTGAGCTGCTTCTGACATCTCATGAGGAGTCACCTATGACAGAAATTAATTTAACTAGTGCTTTGTAAGTTCTTCATACTTTGTGTAATGACTTTTTAGAATGCAACAGTTTGCTCTGGGTCAATTCTGGCTGCAATCTGTACAACAGAACATCAAAACATAACCAAAATTTTGTGTTGTGGGAGACCAAGATACTCTGCAGAGCTGGTTCTTCTCCGTTCTGCTTCCCCCAGATCAGTTCACAAATACCCTACAAATACAGAAGCAACCTCAAAGGTACTTAGCCTTTAATAATTAATTATTAAAGTATTATAAATTTATATAAACTATAGAATATTATTATACATTAATTATAGTTTAATAATTGTCTGACACCTCGTGTGTCTCAGTGAGGGATGGAGTGTCTGTGACATCCCTATTGGCACATCCTCATTTCTTCTGTGCCCATTGTAGGACATTGCTCTCTCCTGCAATAAAACAATGTATTAAAGGGTGTGTGGCTTTGCAAGGCAAACCTGATCAGAGGGGATATCTGCCAGTGAGGAAAGCTGCTCTGCTGGGGGTGCAAAGTGGAGCTGCAGCAATGTGTTGGGTCAGTTTCACTCCTTCCTTTGCCAGGCGATCAATGTTCGGGGTCCTAAAAATGCAACCAGGGCGGCCAGATATCATCCAGAGAGTCTTTCAAGGCAACAAGAAATTATATACTTATCTTTATTTTTGGAAGTTTCTTCTGTTTGAAGATGGCCAGGGAATATTTTTATAATTTATTTTAATTTTCTCAAGTGATTGGGAAATATTTTTCTTTTTTTTTCTTAATTAAAAATCAGTATCTGGATTAATTTCAAGACAACCATTCTTTTTTCTTCCCCCCACCTCCTCCCCATGCTATGAAAAGCCTTGCAGAAATCATAGAATTGTAGAATGGTTTGGGCAGGAAGGAACCTTAAAGATCACAAAGTTCCAGCCCCCCTGCCATGGGCAGGAACACTTTCCACTAGACGAGGTTGCTCAGAGCCCCATCCAACCTGGCTTTGAACACTTCCAAGGATGGGGCATTCACAGCTTCTTGGGACATGCTCCAGTGCCTCAGCACCCTCACAGCAAAGACCTTTAATTCCTCCAGAGCTGCCTTTCTTAAACTTGCTTCTTACAGAGCTGTGTATCAGCCTGTGCATCAGTGTAATGATAATTTAGTTGCCACAGGGTGACAGTGGTTGACTAGACAAGACGCTACATGAATTACAGTACAGAAAAGGAAGCTAACAAGGTACTTCTCATGACATTTGTAGGGAAAAGGAGAAAAATGGAAAGAAATCCTGTGTGTTTTCAAGCTGTAGTGGCAATCTCTCATGGCAATATGAGTTGAGCCACAGTGTGAGTAAGTAGGTGAGAAGAGTGTATTTTGCCAGCACCTGGCAACCAACAAAAGCAAGCTTGCCAAGCACACTACTTACAGACAAGAAAATATCTTACACTTCAGAATACAATATCCCCATCTTCCAAATCAAGGTGTGCCTACTTCTATTTTAAATTAGATTGAGCTCCAATTTTACAATTTTGGTTTCAAGTTTGTCAGTTCAATGGTGTTCACAAGTAGGCAAAACCTTCAGTAGGATTTCGAAAGATCCTGGATGTTTTGCTGCTTTGTACTTGTACTGTTATGGATTCCTCTCTCAAAGACACATTGCCAGGAAACATCTGCAACAAGACTTCTTATTCTCTACAGCCTTTTGCCAGAGGTCCAGTCTGGGGTAACTTGGCAAAGCAGTTGGTGTAGTTCAGCACAATTGCCATCTCAGTTAGCTGATAAACATTCCTCCTCAAGGGAGCACTAGGTCTCTTCCCAAACTGCTATTTCGAAATCCTGCTATTCTTTGCACTGCAGAGAACCAGCTGCTAAGAGAGCCCAGATACTTAGTCACCCTGCTGGTGCACCCTGAATGTGTAAAGAGAAAATCTATGCCTTGGGAATGATGCTGTGGAGGCCTGGCTTTGCAGAGCCCTGTCAGCTACCTATGATCACCAGCTGCCTGTCAGGAACTTGCTGACTGAAGCCTTTCAGGGTAAGATTCCCAGAACTTTGCTGGATGAGGGGAGGGATTGTAGCAAATTTGGTTTTGTTCAAACAGCTTACAAGCCAGGAGGAAATACTGTGGCACAACTTTCAAAAAGGAAGGCAAATTCTCTGTCTTTGAGGCTGAAAAGAGAAATAGTTCCTGGTAACATTGCTCATTGCAATTATTTAACTGTATTTTGATTTGAGACTGGGAAGGAACAGTAACAGAATTAAAAAGAGGTAATGAGGCCTGTGTGTTAAAAGAGGGGACAGTATTTCTATCTTTGGGTATAGCTGTTTTTTAAGTGTTAGGCAATTAAGAAATACACAAAAATGGTTGTCATATTCCCATAGTAAAGCAACACCACACAGCAGAGCTGACCCTGGGAATGCCCTCCAGGCTATGAGATAATCCTGGGCAGAGGATTTTGGGTTTACACTAAATATCACACCAGCTCTTCACCCTTAAGGTCAGCTTCCTTACCTGATAGTATCATTCCCATAGCAACCTACATCCCCTATGCCAAGATCATCAGCCAGCAACAGGACAAAGTTTGGCTGTGTGATGGTGGAAGGCTGTGTGAATGGTGCTTGCAGAAGCAGACCAAAAATCAGGGGTGTAACCAGGGGTGACCTGAAACACAGAAGAGGGAAAGAAGCCAGTGACCTGGCCATTGATCACTGCTCCTGCACATGGCCAGAGACCCTCAAAGGTGAGCTTGGCTGCAGAGCAGACCACTCTGCCCAGACACAGGGGGTGTGCTGCTTATCATTTACCCAAACTGATGTAAGGAAGAGGAAAATGTCAGGACCATAACTTTAAAATCTCCTTTCCTGATTGTTTGCAGGTTTCCTGTGAGCTTGGAAAAACATGGGAATTTACATGTAGCAGATGGCATACAAGTGATTTTGCTTCATGGCTTTGGATGTTTACAAAGAATTGTTCTGGGAAGCTGAGAATGGGGTCAACTTCCTCTGACATCGCTTTTGCTGGACTGGGACCTTTAGGTTGTGAAAAATTTCATAACCAAAAAACCAAACAAAAATCACATGGTGAGATAAACAATGCTGCTCTTTTGTTGCACCGCATTACGTCATTATTAAGCTTCACTCACTTTAGACCTAAGTATGATAAAACAGTAACTCCTGGCTTTTTTCTTACCAAGGAGACATTAGTTGCCAAATCATTTCTGCATTTGGAGTGTTCAAGTCCTGCAAAACAAAGAATACTTTGTCACAGTGACATCTTCCTAGTAGTAAATGTAATAAAAATAGATTAAAAACTTACTCAAAGCCTGTTAACATTATGTTTTATTTACTCCAGTGCACCTCAGATCAGACCCTAAATGAAGAAGAGCAAAGGCATTAATGTTATTTTTATTGCTGCCCCTTCACTTATCAGAGGGATTTTTCTTTTTGTGTAAAGAAATTTATCTCAAAATAATTCTATTTTCTTACATGAATCATCTATATAAAAAATACTATTCAGAAAGGAAAAAAATGTTTTCAAATACAGTCCTCAATATAATTTATTTTTCTATAATCATAGACAGTGGCAGCATTGTGCTTTTTCACATAATGTGCTAAGTTTCCTTTCAGGCTTGTAATCCAGATACTTTTTTTTAAGTTGTAAAAATTCTAGTCATCTTTTTCCAACAATTGTAATTTCTTGGAAGAATTTCTGACCTCTTGTTATTTAACTCTGAGAATAAAGAGGTTTCTCTGGGGCTTTTCCTTTCACTGTCAGGACAGTGAGATAAACTATTTGAAGACTTTGAAGTAGGGGCAGAGTGAGCTTTGTTCTAAAGCTTTAAAATAGACTTATTTGAAATTTATCCCACATCTGGCTGAACTGTCCCAAGCATCCCAATTTTATGAATTGTGTTTGTTTCATATTTGTTTTTGTTTTCCAGAAATGATGTATTAAACAGCTTAGTTAATATTAGTTAATAGGCTAGTAGTTCTTGCATTTTATCCATCAATACTACAAGCTTCAATGGGAAAAATTAAATTTCTGAGATTAGGAAACTGGCATCCAAACACTTGCTTACAAGTGCCAGAGCTGATGCAGCATTGCTATCTAGAGATACTCAGTTTCGTGCATGTGAGTTTGTGCCTTTGCTGCATCCTAAGTAGTTATAGGAAATGTACAAGGAACACCTCAGCTATCTCTAATATTTACACACTATGAGCCTCCAAAGCAGCTGAAGTAAAAGGGAGTTGGAAATAATCAGATTTAATTGTGCCACTGGGTTGTCACTGACTGCCTGTGTTTCACAGTAGACATAGATTTAAGGCACAGCCTGGAGCTCGAGGCTGAGCTTCCCCAGAAGCTGCCTGTAAAACAGCAGAAAGCTGATATACTGACTGGTATTATCCCTGTCAAGCCATTTCCTCAGTGAAAGGTGATGGGAATCCAGGCAGAGAAACTGCAAGCAAGCAGTCCCCTCTGCTATCCAAACTGAATTTGGCTTAAAGCAAAACTCTTTCCTCCCTATCCCACTGTTAATCCCTCCCCCAAAGTAATTTAGTTTTTGTCCCTTTCTCCATGTATTTTAATAATCCTAGGGGGAATAGCTTTGAAATAAAACCATTTTATCAATAGTTTTCCTGTATTTAGTCAAAGTTTATAATCAGTTTTTACCTTTCCAACAAAATACAAGATACTAAAATCCCATAAGAGAAAATATTCATGTTTTTAGACGTACCCATATACACTCTTCTTGAAAACAGAACATACTTGTGGCATCAGTTTGGCAACACTCGGTGAAAAGTCACACAGTTAATACCACACAGTTCAGTACTGTTCAGTCTGTGAAAATTTCTTTTAAAAATTACTGTTTTGTAGACTTGATACAGATAAAAGAAAACCAAGACTTGTAAACACATAGATTCTAGCTCTCGCTTTGTACATAGTCTTGTACGTGAATAATGTTGTTGTAAAGGAAAAAGTATTTTAAAAACTTCCCTGAGATATTTTTATCTACAGAAGGAAAAATAAATTCCAAATAGCCAATAACATTTTCCTGTGTATTTCCCAACATAGTAATGGAGGAAAAAAGTACCTGGTAAAGTGATGTTCAAAGCAGGCAGCTGATAGACTGGTGAGTTAAAACCATTCCAAACTTTTCAGCAGGAGGACTGCTGCTGCTGCGCCGCGTCTCTGGAGGCAGTCCAGAAATGTGCCCTAGCTGCACGTCCCACAGCTCACCACGGGAAAAGCATGCTATGCCAGAGCTTCCAAGCAGCTGGACGTTCTGGCTTGTCATGGAGTCTCAAGCTGCACTTCCCCCTGCTGTTTGCACAGCTCTGACATTCGCACAGGGACTGAGGGTCAGGCTGGGGAATGCCGCAGACGCAGATAAAATGCTTTCTGCCTAACCACCAGTCTCTCAAGGGATGGGAATGATCTCCTTCGAGTCTGAGACACTTCCCTGAAAGGTACTATAAATAACACTTCCCAATAAACCTCTCCACACTTACACCAAGGAAAAGAGAAAATCGCTGTACTTACAGAGCAGCAGTTCTTTGTTGTAGAAATAGAAATTGAGCTAATTGCTTCACTTCATGGCAACCCTGAGTGCATGCTGCAGTGAGGTGCTTGTCTCTGCACACGCTGGGAGAAATTGTTCTAGGGTGGGGAGGAAATGCCGGTAAGAGGCTTGAATTTTCTTTTTCAGAAAATGACTCATTCAGCTGCACTTCTGAGTGCTGCCTGTTTCCTAGCCATCACTCAGAGGGACAAATTAAGGTTATATGCTGGCTAATGCTTACTTTCTTGATTTTTTCTTATGTGAGTCCTCTTGTACTGTTTTGGGACAGCATGAGGCATTAACCTACAGCAATCTTGCTTCACTAACAGAGAGTTTCCTGCATTTTCGTATCTTATGAGAGAAGGGAGATGTTGTGGTGGGTTGCTGGTATCAATTGCAATGCTCAGGTTGGATTGCTAGTGGAGACCCTCTGAGGCAAGTTATAGCACCATAGGTGATCCCTTCCCTGTTCCCTCCCACCACAACATTAGCATGCTGGAGTGGTTACAGCCAACATGCACAGAAGAATTGGTGTGTCTGGTTTTACTTCTCTCAGGGTCTGCTTTTTGATCCCCACCTGCATTACAGAATCCCAGTCTGTACCTCTCTCGTTCCCATTCCCCTCACTGACACTTGGGTACTTCAAGGATTCATTAAGGTCCATAGGATTTCTTGTTGTCTGATGCCCTCTACTGCTGCCTATTTTCTAAAAAGAAACACCTTCTGGGTTTTTCTGTCCAGGTTGCAACCAGTCTCTGCAGGGCCCTGCTGACTGAGAGAGCTTCTTCTGCAACTGGGGCCATCTCCACTGCTCTCATATCCTTGTGTTTTTTCCAGGACTTCTACTTCTTGCAAATTTCCACAGAGTTTGTAACTGAGAACCACAAACTATAACTTCTATGTTATTTACTAAATTTAGAATGCAGCAGAATATTGAATGCATGGTTGCAGTTACACGATAGGAACATGCCTTTGCTGTCTTTTACACAGCCCTCTTTAAACACAGAGAGAGAAGATCAGTTTGCTGCTCCAAGTAGCACTTGTTGAAGTCTGGCTGCTGGGAATTGTCACTGGGCAGTGTGAAGTTAAAGGAAGAAGGGTTGTGCTTGTGGTCTAAAGATTTTCAGAGCAACAACTTGTGCCCATTTTGGTGTTTGATCTTTGAAGGTCATGAGCCCTCTCACTGATGCTGCTTAAAAGTGACATTTTTAAAAGGTCTAGGCAAAGCTAATTCTGTTCCCAACCAATGCACTGAATCTGCACTAGCTGGTTTTCTGCATGGAAATTTTAAATAGCCTGTATTTTTTCAGAATGTGGAACGAATGTCGAATTTTGCAGAAGCCTTGCATAGTCCTGTCCTCTTCCCCCGTTTTCTTTACTGAGTACTGGAGACAGTAATACCCTGTAATGCTATTAAAGTGCTTCAACATCTGAGATGAAGGCCCAAGGTAGTGAGGTTTGATGCAGGATATGATGATTAAGGGGCTCCCTCTAGCGACTTTTACCTCCTATTTGTTTCAGAGTACAGTGAAGCCATACTTGCCTTTCTAAAAGTCATTGCACAACGATGTTGTGATGTTGTTTCTTGGAACTCTGATTTACTCTAGGTCTTCAGGGTCTGGATGCCCAGGGACAATTTCAGAGCCGTACCTGTCATCCTGGAGCATGCAATGCTAAGTTACAAATCATGCCGTGAAGACTATTCTGTTTTTATATGTTTTTATATCCTGTTTTTATATGCCATTATCTGCTTATTCTAAATTTGGATAGTTACATTGTGTGAGGTGTTAATTTGAGTGTCTTTTAGTCATGGGGGAAAAAAAAGGTAATTTTCAGTATGATTCACCTCAGCAATGAATAACTTACATAAGTAAAAGTCAAACTGACACAGAAGTGCCTGTTTCTCTCCATGGGCTACAGTTGGGTACCAGATAGTTACCTCAAAACATGGAGGCCTCCTCATGGCAGATGCTGATGTCTTCATTAATTCAGAAGAACCTTGTTCTGAGTGTTTAAAGAAAGTTGATGTGATCTCCTGTATTCATAACCATTAGGGTAAGAAAACTGAGCAATAAGGCACTGCTTAGCCACAACAGTGTGTAATGTTGTCATTCTGCCTGACTCTTCTGCACAGACCAGAAGTTTGTGCATCCTAAGGGATCAGTTTTAGTACAATTCCTTAGTGAAGAGAACTACTGAATAGATATAAGTAATCACCATCTCCAAAGAAGCAAATATTTGAGTAGACTAAAACAACATATCAGCTCTAAAGCTGTGAATTAGAGAGTAGGATCAAAGGGATAGGGTTTGCATTATTCCTTGTTTAACAGAAAAGAGATTTGCAGCTGAAATGAAAGGTGTATTAGAAACTAATGAAAATGTGAAGATAGCTACAGGCACTCAAGTAATGCCTTCAAAGAGGTAAGATACTTCTGGCAATACAAGGACTTCTTTTTCTTCTTGCTTCCGTGATATTAAATCACGGAAATATGAGGAAATGAAATGAGGAAAAAATGAGGAAATAGATTTATAGAAAAATTCTCAAAGGATTGGCTTCTAAATTACAGAAAAAAAAAAATATTTTTTCACCCTTGTTTTTCAACCTGATTAGCAAGAAAAAAACAAAACAAAGCATTTGTTCAGAGGTTGGAGAAGGATCCATGGTGGGAAATTATGGGTGAAAAAATTATAATTTCTCATACCAGGCTGATCTTACATATGCATTGAGAGTTTGTAGACTCAGGTATGCAAGTAGAGGGAAGAGAGAATTAATAACAAGGTGGGCCTAATCAAATTAGAATAGTGACCAAAATTCTTAAAATATTTGTGTGTGGGGGAGTGATTCCTGGGGCTGTCCTGAGCAGGACCAAGAGTTGGATTTTGATGATCTTTATAAGTCCCTTCAGACTCAGGATATTCTATGATTCGCTGGTTGTTAGTAGAACTAACTCACAATTAATCATAGAATCTGGCAGAAAAGCTCGCTTCACTGGTGCTCCCGAAGCTTTTCTGTTTATTTTTCTCTTTTCCCGTCTGTTTTTCTCGTTATTTTCCGTTTGCAGTGTGAGACGTGATGCGCTGGGTGTGAAGGGGAGAGCAGCATCAGATGGGAAGCGGCGGCAGCTGCTGCCCTCCGGTGGGGACAGACCGCGCTGCTCCAGACCCCGGCTCTGGGAGCGGTCATCATCATGATTGTGTGAGGTTATCCAACAAAAACTAACGATAGAGACAGTAAAATTATCTGGCCCCCACCCCCCCACCTTTTTTTTTTTTTTTTTTTTTTTTTTTTTTTTTTTTTTTAAGTGATAAATGCAAGAGAGTACAGAAATAAATAAAGCTGGACAAAGGGATCCTGGATAGAACAAGTACAGAAAGAAAAAAAAAATAAGTGATGGAAAGAGTAGAAGACAACATTCTTCTCCTGTTTTCACTCCTCATTGCATACAATGATGGTGGAAGATTTATCTCTGGCAGCCTAAAAAGTAGGGAACTGTACCATCATCCTTTTACAGACAAAGAATGTCAAATTCAACCTCATTTCTCATCAGCCTGTTCTGTTTGTTTGCATCAGCCCTGACTCACTCGTAGTATAGCAGCCCAACAGAGCATCACCAGTATTATCTTACAGGTTGAGCACTGGTAATTTTGGCTGGTATTTGTGACTGATAATTGAATAGAGATGAGTACAACTCATCATGAACTTCCTCTCAAAAAAATTACCAGCTGCCATTAAATGCCAGACTAACACAGGACTGAAAGGTTGCATGGAGCAATGGAGTCAGTAGGGGAAAAGAGGCAGCAGCAGAAGCATGACAGTCTTCTTGCCGTTGTCTCATCTTCACTCACCCCTTCCACACAGCTACATCTCAGTTACCTCTCCCACTTGCCATCACATCAGCTGTTCACACTTCACCCCATCCACTCAATTTGCTCTTAATATTCCCTTCTTGGGCTGGTGGAGAGATGGCAAATCTACTCTTTGAAGGAAAGAAAAAAAAAATCAACAGTGATTATTGCAAAATAGACTAATTTAGTCTTTCAAATCCCTGTCACCCTTATGACTTTCCTGTTCTGAAGACACACAAAGCTAGGTAAGAAATCCTGAGACAGCAGTTTGCCACCAGACAGTGCTTATCTGCTGTCTTCTGGCAAAACTTTCCCTTTTATTCTTCCCCTTTAAAAATGCTAGGTCTGCTCGCCAGTGGTGCCAGGAATTATGAAGTGGCTGTTTTAAAGTTCCCTTAGTGTCAAGGCAAACACTTTCTAAGCACAGGTAGAACTGTCACCAGCCCTTCCATAGCTACATGAAGTAGTTTCTATGAGGTTTGTGGGGAGTGGAGCTTCCCTTTTTTAGTGGAGGAAATAAAACAGGCCCCTAGATAACCTGTCTCCAACCTCCACCAAATGTTTCAATGAAAAGCTAAATGCTCATAGTGAAGATGGCCCAAAGTTTTCTTTGTAGTCTCAGTCCTACCACCTGTAGCAGAAGTTACTTTATATACTTGCACATCGCCCTTCCCACTAAGATCCCCATCACATTCAGTGCACACAATGTCCAGTACCCAAGCAATCAGTTAAGAACTTTTCCTCACACTTTTTCCAAAGCACTCCTCTAGGCTGGCTGCACACTCCTAACTATGTTTGCTTCCAGAATTTATTTCCCCTGGGGCTTTTTCAGAATATTTGTTGCTGTAGCATTTCCACAGTAGAATTCTAGCAGAAATATACAGCCCTCCATGTATTCAAAGCATGCTCCTGCTAATTTCAGTTGCAGCTGTGTGTTTCAACACTTCTGCAAATGACACCACAAGGGCATCAGTCAGTCAGTCAGACAGAGAATGAGGAACACTCACTGAGTGACCACCTGCAAAAAATCTTGTTTAAGGAACTCTAAAGCAAAGGCTAGGGCAGTCTGGAAATTTTCAGACAAAACAGAGCTTTGTCAAAACCACAGTTTGTGGAGCCCAGCATGTTCTCCTTAAAATATTTCAGACTGAACAAACTGCTATGAAACTGAAAATTATGTCTGGGGGAACTCGGCTTAGACTTCCAAAAGGGCTGTTGGCTGATGAGCCAGGGAAATTGAAAGTGGAAATCTCCAGATTCAAAGGATCTCATCAACAGTCCTCCCTAGGCTGAGAAGCTTTGGAAAGCAAGTACCCTGAGCACAGTGGGGAAGAAGAACTCACATACATACATCTTGTGCTACAAGATTTCCTGCAGCCATTGGAATAACTGACATTCATCAGGACTAGAGATAGGATCTGTAGATTGGCCAAAAAAAGTTTTTGTATAAATAGTTTAAAGTCAAAACTCAAACAACTCTAGCCTTAAAAGAAGGGAAAAAAAAATCAACATTTGTGAAGTGGAAAGTAAACATGACTTTTCAGCCAGCTCTCACTGACAGAAAGGGAATGAAATTCTGATTTAAACAGGATACTGTAATTTCTCTTCTTGCATGTTCTGCCTCATTTACTACTTCCTTTCAACATTTTTGAAATATATTTGTGGCCTTCAGTTTAAAACACTTTCCATCAATATCCCATTTTCCACAGGATGAAGTATCTTCTTTCCATCCACTGAGTGAACTGGGGAGGGGGACAGGAAAAATAAAAGTTAAAGGGAACTTGCAAGAGACTGAATGAAGGTTATTACTCGGCCACATGGCTTGATTCAATTTACACTCTTAGGTTTGAGGTCATGCAGTACCTGATGACTACTAGCAGCTTGCTGTGCTTAACTGGAACCTGCCCTGCTCAGTACATTAATGTTTGCTGATCCTTTTGAAGCACACACTGAGGAACCTATGTTTCATTTGCACTCAGGAAATGAACATCCTTCCTTCCCCAGCAGGACCTTTTCTGACCCACCAGTTTCAGTCCTTTCTCTGCCTCTGACAACTCCTGCTTTCTTATCAGAGATTCAGCCAGGGGAAAGGGATCATTTAAGAGGCCAGTATCTCATCCTGCTGAAAGGATCAACACTGAATTCAGACAATGTTGCTCAGGGGTTTATCCAAAAAAAGTGTTGGAAATCTGTGAACACCCTGCTGGTGTGGCTGACTGCACTCCCCATGGTGTGACTCTTCACACACTTCCTGCTCAGATTTTGGCTAACACATGGCTCATGCTGTATGTTGTCCCCTGATGTGTGCTGGGTCAGTGCTGTTCAGCCAAGGCAAAGGCAATGTGTATGCTTGACACAGTGGCCAGAAAGGGCTCAAGGTCCTTATGCAGCCATTATCACCTGCAGCCATTGTCTTTGCCTGTTTGTCTGGCAATCTCTTCATAACCTGCTGACTCCTGGGGATGGTGCAGACCAAATGTCCAAGCTGGAAGGTGTCAGCTTACCCAAACAGTTTTTGAAATGGCAAAACCGGCAGCAGCAGCTGGGGTGCTGAGGCTTTCATGCTCCACAGTGTGACACCTGTGCCATGGCAGATGAGGAGGAGCAAGAACTCTCCCCAGCAGCTATGTCCTGCTCACAGATGCATGAGTTACTGTTTGTGAGCTGTGAATAAGAGAGCTTGTGAATTAGAAATCAACCAGTCAATCAATCAATCAATCAAATCCCATCTAGGGTCTCTCCTGTTCCTGCCATCCAGCTCCAAGTCTAATTTGTTTTCCCCATCACTGCTGGGATCTATGTAACCTGCAAACTCCATGAGAGTCTTTCTGCATCAAATATTTAGCTTCCCTCTCCCCTGTATTTACATCAACTTCCTTTTCGCTGATGTTTGGACTGACCTGGAAAAACAAGCTTAGACCTTACTGATGTAATCCAGACACCAAACTGCTGGGAACATTTTCCTCTTCTTTTTGAAAGTTCCACAGATATAGAATATGCTTAACATGAGAAAGCATAAAATATTCTTCAAAAGCATAGACCTTGTGAGAGTCCAGAAGAAAGAGAAGGAAGGAAGAAAAATCTTTTTAAAACAAAGCAAAACCCACATTACACACATTTCTTCTTTCAAAGCAAAATCTCTAGACCTTTCAAAAAAAAAAAAAAAAAAAAAAGTAGCCACATTTTTAAAATAAAATCTAAAGAACACATTTTTCCTAATCTCATCTTTAGATAAAGTTTGCTAAAAATAGCCCAAGATAGTTCAACCTAAGGACAACAAACCAGAGAACAGAAACTGTCAGCTCCAGCAGTATAAGCTTGGCAAAATATGGGACCTCTGAAATGGAAGTCTTAAATTGGCAAATGCTGAACAATTTGAGAAACAGTCAGATATAGGAGAGACACAAAATGAATATACTCTGTATGTTAGCAGGGTGTGTGGCTGCACATTATATAAAAGAGATGAGATGCACATTATATTACATATATTAAATTCAAAGCAGCTATGTATCTGTCAACTGCACATTATTAAAAAGGAAAGAATGACACAACTTCACACTTTCTGTTAAGATGCACTGGAAAGAAAAAGTCCCTTATGTTTGCCACACTGCTGCTTAACACCACATGAAAAAGAACCAGAGTACGCACATAGTTTGTTGCATTTGCAGAAACCTGTCTTAAATGCTATATATCCTTGATAAAAACGTGAAATATTGTATGAACCAACTAGATACTAATTACCACCCATCACACTAATTTAAATATCTCCCAAATGCAGAATGCTTAACTAACTCCCACTCACTGAAGCATATGTGTGACGGTGGTCTGGATGCACTTTGCTACCTTCTGTACCACCAGCTTGCTAGCAGAATGACCAGGGATGAACTATTCTCCTTTTCTTTATGATTTGATCAGAAAATGCTGATCTGTTAAAGATCAGCTTTGTGCAGAAACAGGTTAATTTTGAGAAGACAAGTTTTCTTATGAAGCCAGTAAAAAAGCTAATCTGACAGCAACAAAATTGCTGGATTTGCCAGTAGAAATATCTGAACAGTCTGTCAACTTGCACTCTGCACACATGTGGGAGTTCTTGTGGTTCACAGAGACATGGTTCATGTTTTTTGTGAAGAAACTTGAAGTCCAGTTGCATCCTTCTAAGGGAGGGAACACCTTTGAAAATTTTTCTTTCAGAAGACAGAAGTTTTCTTCTAAGCCAAATCATGTGCCAGACCCTTTCCAAACTTCTTCACTTTGCACATTTGTCAGCAGCAGAAGGAAGAAATACAGCCAGGAAAATGGTCTAAGCTAAGCACACACAAGCCCACCAAAACCACTGGGGAAGCTTACACAAAATGTTAAATTTGCAAGTTTAGCTACCAAGTCTCTGGGAAAGGAACAGTAACAACATAATTTTTCCTATAATCAGACAATGCTAAAACCAATAAACTTCTGATGAGAGTTTCTGGGCATCATTAATGTATTTCAGTAATAACAGACAACTTGCTACATGCTAACAGTTGTTTTACCTATATGAGGCCTTGGTTAAATGGAGTGGTCCTGTGTAGGATTTAAAATGCCTTTTTGGCAAATTCAGCACATCAAAGTTTAATAATAATAATAATAATAATAATAATGATGAAAAAAGCAGCTGCAGCTTCAACACATAAAGATATTTTAAAAATATTTTCAAAAATGGAGGACTTAAAGATATTTTGAAAATGTAGTTAAGCTCATAAAAACCAGCGAAAGAATCCACTACACATATACTTATTGCTGAAATGTGTTCCTGAAGGCTAGAGAGGATGAAATAATTGTTTCATTAGTTTATCATACTTTATAATTCTGAGCTCCAAATCTTTTATTTATTATCTATCACCATGAGAAATCAATCAAATCACAGTTCATAAAAACAGACAAGGAAACTGCAATATACAGAGCATCTTTTCTTTACTAAGTGATCTTATAATTCTTTGATCCTAAAAATATTTTCAAATGAAGAAAAATTCATTACTTGGGGTTTTACTTTTTTTTATTCTAATAGCACTTCAATGCTTCTTTGAGATCAGAGGTAAAAGTACAATAGCTCCTTTGGCCATACAGAATTTGGGATAAAAAAAGGCATAAATACTATCTACTGAACAAATCAGCCAGACAAAAGGAAAAAGAATATCTGTTTATTCTTTCTACAGATCTGAATATTTTCGTAAAACAGAGTTAAGCACTATATCCAAAACTGCAGAAAAAGCCTCTGAGATACAAGTTGATTTTCTTTGCTGCATGGCTGGTTTCAGATCTATTGGATTTTTCTTTTTATTATTTTGCATAGAATGGATCATAGCAAGAAGTAAGGAAAATAAAAAAAAATATGTATGAAGGAGTATTTCCATTGGATAAACTGCTCAAAAGCAGATAAAATTCTATGCCCAAATGCCCAAGGCCCATGTGTGTATACATACTTTCAAATATATACAGATATGTCTATATAGTGTATATATATACACACATCTATATACGGCAGCAGAAGTCATGGAGCCAGAATCCAATTCCAACCATGGTATTGTGTCTAATTGCACTGTGTTTCTTCCTGTGCCAGCCTTGTTTACACAGAAGTGTACACATATTCCTTGATGAGTAGCAGTGCTTTGAAGATTGAGCTGTTGAAGCATTTTACATATCCTCTTTCCAGTAAAATTAATTCTAATTAGCAAATAGATTTAGAATAGCTAACAGATTTTAGTAATTTATTCACTTCTTGTTCACAGGGAAAGAGCAAGACAGTGGCTACTATTCTTCATGTTTGTTTTCATTATCCCAGACATTTAGAATTTTTCCTTCCCCAGTTTCTTTGGGAAAAGAAAAAAACCCCAAAACTCAGAACCCACTTAACAATTTAATTTTGTGGTGAGGAATCTAATGTTTGATGTTTTTCCCCACACTTTATATATTAAACACTTTATTGATTAAACAATGCAAATCTAAAATACACTTTTATTTTAGATTTCCTTTTCAATTGATAACAATTTGATAGTCTGTGTCCTGGTCATGCTGTTATTTTTGGTCAATTCCTTCCTTGATTTATCATATGGACAAATTGTTTCAAAGCCAAAATCTCATTGCTTTATAGTTGTTTTTTAGAGTCTCCCATTGTCTAAAATAAATTTGCTTTCTGGTAATCACATGGTGGCTATATCACAAGTACATCTGCTACGTTTCCTGTTTTGGGTTTGCATATCAAAGCGAAGAAAATTCTTAGAAGCCTGTGGTGAATTGGGAGAGGCTGAATTGGCAGCTTTATTGCAATTCAATATTTTTTTCTGATGAAGGTATAGGCAGAGAAGAAAATGGCATTAAGCATAATAACAGAAATGAAGGGCTTCAGAGGAGTCTTACTGCACCAAAAAAGGTACCATCTCCATCCAAGGATATTTTAGCCCTTCTCCGTGGTATTGTAAGTTGAAGTTCATCACCTTCTTCTAATTTTGCAATGCCTGGCAAAAGATTTGGAATATTTTAAAATTAATATTTCAAATACACAGTTTTATAAAATGGTATTCAAAAGTCATTATGTATCATCTTGCAAATGTAAGCATGGCTTGTTACTTATGAGTGCTTTGATCTTTAGGCACAATCTTAGAGGTTACAGCCTATCCAAAACAGACACTTAACATCCTCTCTGAAGATGGCCCTAATTTCTACACTGCACTCAGCATGACACAGTTCACTTAAGCAAACACTGAAAAAATTTTGAAGAGTGGTGTGCCTGGGTTCCTTGTGTAATGGTGATGAGACAGTCAAGGTCAACGCTGAGTATTACTGGTCCTAGACCACTCTGTTCTACATGTCTGGGGGAGAGCTTGACCAGCCTAATGAAGTTACCACACATCAGCTGATTCACTGCAACTGCAGAGCACAAAAATTTTCTCCCTGCCAGCCACACATCAGCGGATATGATAACCAAGAGCACGTCACCTTCAAGCTGCAGCCTCTGAGCTGAGAACACATCTAACATCTGCTGTGACACACACTCATGAGAGAGAGCAGTCAGAAATATTTTTTTTCCAGGTGAAAACAGAATAGTGGGAATTTGGGAAGCAGGAATGGTGGAGTGGCAATATAGAGATCCTAGCTAGGAAAGGGGAACAGTAATACAAGGGTAAAATTTCAATATAGATGGAATTGAAGGTGGTTATGTTGTGAGAATGTGTGACTGAAGGGGCAAAATATTAAAAAAAATGTTTGGACAGTCAATGTTTGGACAGGACAAAGTAGTTAGTTAGGTTGTTGTTTAGTTAGTTAGTTAGCTATTTAGTTAGTTAGTTAGCTAGTTGGAATTTTTTTTTATTTGGAGAAAAATTAGCTTCCTGCCATATCCCATTTGTTTAATGCCATTACTTGCTGACAGTCAATTCCATCCCTCAATGTCACCCACTTCCTCATAAGGCATTGAAAAAAAATCTTGCTGGAAAATAACCAAAGATAAAATCCTCAAATTCACCATTAAGTTGGGAAGACAGACAGATAAGAAATTATATATGGGGTTTTATAGGCCTTGATACTAATTCCTTAAATGCTACTGCAGGAATTTACACATATATTCATCATTGAACCTGCTGGACTTGCATTAAATATTTTAATTGGTCTTTCTTGTGGTGTTTCTAATGTGTGCAGTCATGAAGAGCACTGTACAGGTATTAACTGCTTTCCATCAAACCAAAGACTAAAAATGCAGTAGCCTTTATAAGGAGTAGAAATATCACATTAAGGTATGCAAGTATTGGATGGCTAAAATCCATACATGACATTTCAAAGAAGAATATAGCTCTTTAATATTTTGTTGGGATAACTAAATGTGGAATTCAACTCCTAACTTAAACTGAGTTCTTCAATAAGGATGGTTGGTACTACTCTTGCCTGCCTCAGGCATCTAACTGAAAGCACCAAAATGTCTAACCACATTACAGGGTCAGTGGAGAGAGCAAAATTGTTCAGGTCACCAAGCTGGATGCATGATCTCCAATTGCTGATACTTTATATAAAGCTGTGTTTTCTGGAAGTATTCTGTAATTTTTCAGTTAGCCAGATCCATGAATGCAGACCCTGCTCCTTATGACTGCTACAATGCAACTGCCCAGCACTAGATTCTATTCTATACAGCTTATTTGCAAAGAAAGAAAAGGAAAATGTAGATATTTACCAGCAGTATAGCAAGAATTATTTGGATAAGACTGTGGCATATTTTGGATGCAGCGAAACAATGTCACCAAGCTGAGATCATCACCAAACACATGAGCCTTCTTCCTCTGTATTAGGTGTCCCATAGCAAATGTGGTATCTGTATATAAAACCTATAGAAAGAAAAGGTGTAAACTTTATTTTATAGAGGCATTAAAAAGTCCTTACAAAAGTCAGGTGCTGAAGTGAATTGAGCTTTCTCACCTGGCCATATATGAAAAAATAACCAGTTTCTTTGATCACTATTTTATTTCCTTGTTCTTCCAGAGCTGTTCCACGTTTAAAGCTCAGGAGCCAAGGGACAATGCTTGAATCATCTAAAAAAAAACCATAATTTTGGGTGATTGGAAAGGTTATTTCCGTAATTTTCACCTGCCAAAAATTAACAAAGCTGACTTCTAGACAGAACTTCCAGACTCACTAGGTGGATTTCCCCACTGAAAGGATATTTGTAAGAGCCATCCAGATAGAGGGACCTTCCAGATTCAGGGACCTCCTTGTTTTTTGATTTTTATTGTTGTTGCTTTATTTTTAAATCTGCTGTTAGAACTCAGTTAATGCTTTGAAGTTAGGTTGAATTTGTTGAAAGAGTTATCCCATGGAATAGTTAACTATAAATCATGGCACATATCCTTACCTTTCTGTTGGATATCACTTTTGCTGTCAGCAATCAGTTGCAAGCAGGCCTGCAGCACTGCAAAGTGAAAGCATTTTGAAATCAAAGAAACATAAATCATTAATAGAATAAACTTATGAAACTACTTTAAGGAAAAGAAAAGGACATGAAAAGAAATCACTCAGTCTCATCACTTATTTTAAAACAGAACATACAGGTTTTGACACAGATCTTATCATGTGTGCAAAATTAAAATATAAAAAAATATAAAAAAATAAAAATTGTTTTAAAAAATAAATTATTTTAATATCTGGTCCTAATATAATTATGTAGCAGTAAGTCAAATGAGCTAGAAATCATCAGGTCAATTAGCCTCGTTAATTTTCTAAGCAAAAGTTTGAAAAAAGCCCCAACCCAGCGAGCTACAATAGATAGAAGACTTTCCAACTATGTTTGCTGTATTATTTAGAGAAATCACTTTATTTTTATAGTTGCTGTAAAATATTAGCCATATATTATATCCTAATAAATATATATATATATATATGTACTTTCAATATGTTTTCAGTTACCTACCCTCAATCAACCAATACTGAGACTAAGAGGGAAAATAGAGAGATGACTCTTAGCAAATTAATGCACACATAACAAATAGCTTGGTTTCTGTCAAAAAGTGTTGCTCAAAACTGTGGAGAATGGTGGCACTAATGAAAAATTAGGTATTTCTTCAAGGAAAAATACTATAGAATGTTAAAATATAGATTTGCGAGTGAAACAAAGATCTTGTAAAAAAAGCCCTAAGGATAAGTGTTAGGCAACAGGATAAAAGGAACAAAGAATAGCTGCATTTTCTTGGAGCAGATTTTAATCAAAACATCTGGTTCTCATTCCATTTTGAAGGACGGAAAACTGAGTAGTAATATTTACTGCACATGACAGAGACCAAATGAATTTATTAGGAGTCAAGAGAAGAAAATTCTGCCATGGATTGCTCCATTTTGTTTGCCACTTCTCAGACAAGAATCAGATTTGACCACACAGATTTGGCTATAATGAGGAATGCCACGGATATGTGGGATCCTGTTTCTGCAACTGTCAGTGGTACCCACCTGTGTCCAGAAGCAAAAACCTCTTGCTGCACAGCTGGTAGCAGGAGGATTTGGGTGGAAAGCAATCTCTTTCTAAGTCTCCTTATTAAGGGGTCCTTCTTGAAAACAGCAGCAGAGGGCTGGATGCTCACCAGCACTCAGCAGTGCCAAATGGCAGCACACAAGGATTCAAGAGCACATCTGGGAACGCTCCTGTGCCAGAACGACCACACAACCTGCAAGCCCTATTTATGGCAATAGGAATGCTACTATACAAACTCCTGTCTCTTACACTGAAACATCTCCTTGAGTCCCATCAGTACACATCAATAATGCGCTACAATCTATAGATTTTTCAAACCAAGAATTTAAAGGCATCTGAATTATCTACCTTCTTGTAAGAAATAAAAAAGAACTCAAGCCAAGGCAAAATTAAACAAGGTATTTTACTTCATACATTTTTCTATCACACTTTGAGCAAAAGAGTTTCCTGGAAAATAATCTTCCAAATAAAATTAAAATGTGATTTTATGGAGACACACAACACAGCACACCAGGCAAGGGGTGCTTAATTTCACAAGGTATTAATTCTTATTTTGAACAAAATGCCTTTCTAGTGAATGGATTTTGCTAATTCCCTGGTATTTCAGTAAGCCCTAAAACAAAATTTTAATTCCTGCTTTTAAAAGAACTCACTAGTGTGGCCACCAGATTTTTCACGAATCAAATGAGAGGATTTGTGATAATTCCCACTAATCAGCTGCTATCCAGCTGGGTACCAGTGAGTAGTGTCTACAAGCAGAGATAGCTATGGCTACTTTAACAACTCTTGTTAAACTCACTCTGCAAACTTGGTGGGAATTCTACAAACTATCCTAATTCTCAGTTTTCAAGTCTGGATTTCTGTTTCAGCTGGTAGCAGCCCTGAAATTCTAGTCAGCATTGATGAGAACTGCTGACAGTAATTAACAGCTGTAAGATCAGTACAGCTTGAGAACATCTCCATCTTTTTTAAAAAACATACCAACTCTACTTTATTCCACAGACACCAGATTTGCACTTAATCTCTAAAAAAAACCAAATCCATCTCTTTTCTTTTAAGAAATGAAGATAGGAACAGGCCTCCACAGAATATAGTAAGCTTGTTTTTAGAGAAAATACATGCAACAGTGCCCTTCATGACAACAGAAATTAGCACAGTGGCCATTTTGCCTAAAGCTATGAAAGATAATCTCTAAAAAAGTGCTTGAAGGATTAAACAATGTTCTTCAAAAATATGTTCAGAAGCCAAAGCTGACACTTAACTATTTCCAGTATATACAAATACTTTGACTTCAGTGGAACTACTTACATGCCTAAAATTAGCTAATTAATTGAAACAAATTCCAAGGAAACACTACTGCCATTAAGGAGAAGATTTAGATATACAAAAAACATTTTCTGAGTAAATTAACAGGAATTTTCAGTAAAAAGTAAATGTTGTTAAGAAATGCTAGCAATTCTATTCCAACTACCCTAATCTTACTTTAAGTACAATAAGAAGAGTATATGTGTCACAAAATACACGTTGGATAGTTGCTATTGAACGTCTTTCAGCCCAGTGTATATCAAACCTGAGAAACATCTTTATAGTCTAAAGGATTTTTGATTAATAATGAAAGAAAAATACAGGATTAATAGAATACATCTTGAAAATGTGGAAAAAAAATCTAGACTGAGTGTGACCATGAGATCCGTCTGTATATGAGTGTATCTAGAACGATAACGCGTGTCCCATCCGCTTGTGACCTCATGTAATAGCTTTGCTTTGACGAACATTCTTTTTTCCCCACTGATTTTAATTGCTCTGCAGGGTTGGCAGAACTTCATTTCAGAGACTGTCTTATTCCATGAACAGAAGACTCAGTTCTGAAGATGTTAGTCAGTCCAGATGCCTTTATAAACCACAGCCAGCACATGAAATGATGCATTCTCTACTGGTTGAGCAATGTAGTCGGAATTTAAATAAAACCCACTATCTTTTGCTGAAAGACAGCAATTCAGATTTCTGCATACTTCCATGATTTAAGACCTTAAATCAAAATAATTAAATTAATATAATTAAATTTATTTAAATTAAAATAAATTGAATTAATATAAAATATTCCCTCAGATGCAAACTTTATAATTTAAATTGCATAATAATTTTAGTATTTTGCAATCTCATTTAATGATCCATCCAAACAACATTTCAAGTTTAATATTTTTAAGCTCATGTATAAAATTTTAAGTTTTAGTATCTGAGGCTTGAGACATCTGTGTCAATTTTTGCTGAAATAAAACATAGGAAAAACCCTAACTTTGCAAAAAAAAAAACCCAAAAAACACCAGACCTGCTTATTTAGGTTCCTTTTTTTTTGTCTAGATCTCTTTGTAAGCTTCCCAAAGCACATTTAAACACCAGACAATTTATGACAAGCATTTTCTTGAACCATTTGCAGCTCTTCTTAACTTCTTGATTTCTCATCACAAGAGATCTTATTCTATTTTTTTGTTTGCGCATTTTTATAAACTGGTTTTCATGACCTCTACCACAGCAGAAACCAGGGTAACTGGTTAATTTGTTGCTTTTTAATAGAGTTGTCTTTACGTGCCATTAATCCATATTATTCAATCCTTATATATTCAATCAGTCCCTTCATTAAAACGCCTTGATCATAGTTGCACATATGACTAAGATCTAATAAACATCTTCAAAGAATTAGTAGCATTATTTTGACCTTCACAGAATTGCCAATAATGTTACATTTAGAAAAACAAAGGAACTGTTTACAAGGAATTAAGACTTCTATTATACAATAAGAAGCACAATATTGGCTTTAAAACTTAGAGCCTATTTGGTGCATTTTTGACTGTACAGTGTTCTGCATAAAACACAGCACTGGTTTATTCACTTATTCATTCAGTGAAATTCTTCATGTAAAACTGCAGGAATTGCATAAAGTAGTTTTCTATCATTTTACATGGAAGGGTCTATTTGCTTTTGAGTTAGACTGTTGCCACCAGAAAAAAATAAGGTTTCTTCTTTTCAAGAAGTAGGCCTTCCTTTTTCCTTTTTAATTTGATTTTAAGTTTTATTTTATATTTGACTTCTTTAAACAATAAAATACGACGTATTGTGAATATTTGGTAAGGGAATTTTATATGTGGCATTTGTTTAGGCTAGTAAAAAAAGCTTACATCTCAATTCAAAGATCACTAAAGTCAATTACCACTTGTAAAACCTCTTGCTATCCCTCTGCCAGAGGGATAGATATCTAAAGCAACAACATACAGAGTCAAAACACTTCCTACCAACAAATGTACCAATTTTCCAGTACAGCAATTTTATCAAGAGCAATGGCCAAATCCTCACACCATGCTCAGAAGGCAATAGTTACTTCCCATGGACACAACAGATACTGGAATAGAAGCTGAGAATTGCTATTAAAAAAACAATTCCCAAGTCACATGCCAGGTTACCCTGCCTCACTGATTTGTGGAATTACATAGAATAGCTCCTCAGCTCCTTCACACATGCTAGGAGCTGGGTAACCTCAATACACCAAACTAAATGCAGTCCATGGGGGCTCCAGTCTGATCCCAGTAGGTCACCTGCATTTGCGTTTACAGAAGTCCAAATTCTCACCTCCCTACGTCACTGGAGTCAGAGTCCCACAGTAATGATCAGAATGAGGCACTGAGGGAGTGTGAAAATGAAACCTGCCATTTGTACTTTGGTTTAGGCAATACAATATAAATCTTTCTCCTAGACTCAAGTGCACATGCAGATTAGGAAGAAACACACAGGCAATGCAATCAATAATTGTGAATAGAACATAAAATTCAGGAGAGGTCTTTTGTTGTGCACCAATTTTCCTTCACAGATGAAATTTGTAAAGAGAAAGATAAAAAGAACAAATTAATCTCTTGTAACGTGTCCTGATATGACATTTGCCAGAAGCATACATTTCAAAATCACCTATTACCTCCTACTCATTGCATCAAGAACTCTGGTTCTGACTGCTAACTGTGCAGCTTTACTTGGAATTGATGCTCGAAACACTCCTCTTCAACCCACCCAAGCTGGAAACTTTTGCAAGACACAAAACGTATGACTACTGATGACTAATAGTTTTATGCATTAGTACAGACAAATGAGTACCCTATAAAAAAAGAAACAACATTGTGTTAAATCTACTTCCATTCAACTGACCTTTCAATTAAAATGCTAATTTTTGCCCACTGGTACGCATTAAAATGGAAATTCAGTATGTTTAAGAAAGGCTGTGCTGGGTCTAAAAAAAGAATGATGGGGCATCCATTCCCAAATTTAATGATTAAAGTCTAAAAACCCCAGAACTGAACAATAACTTTATTTATAAAAAATATATTAGCTCTATATTTTACTTCTGCTCTGTTGAAGCACAAGAGAAGCAATTAGATACCAGTGATGTTTCCAAATATTAACTTTCTAAGGAACTGATCCATATAAAACTAAAAATGGTGGGTCAACAATTAATTATGAAATCGGACTCTACTTTGAAACACTGCTGAAGCAAACAGAAGTAGGACAAGAACAGGCACCTCACTCAATACCCTGATTTAGCTGCCATTATAACAGAATGAGTGCCACACATCTGCAGGACAATTTGGAGAATGATGGGATTCTGGTACCTAGATACGAATGTCAAAAGATCAAAATGCAGGGCCTGTAATTCTGTGTACATGACCAATAATAGACTGGATTCAGCACCATGAACAACACCATGTTCTTCCTTAACTCACTCTGCTAAAACAAAATTTAACACTGACTAGTGGGTTCATGGTCATCAGTGAAATGTGATCTGAGAAAATATGTTACTGAACTCTGAAAAGCTAAATCTTTTGTAATTAGAGCAGGCAGAAAGCTAATTCTAACATACAACCTTTGATACATATGCAAGAATTGAAATTCACTTTTTTTCTTTTTTATATACAAAAATACGAGGTTCATGTTAGAAAATATTATTGTAATAGGTCAACTTATGTAGCTTTTCCCTTTAAAATGAATGTTTATATTCTGTGTTTTCTGTCATCCATCCTATATAACTTTAAAGCCAGCAGCACCTTAAAAACTGTTTACAGAAACAAGTAGCTTAATTGAAGTTTTACGTGTTAGAGGTACACAGGCGTAATCAAAGGTGGCTACATGATGAGAAGAATCTCAGGTCTACTCAGAAGCACAGCTGAGGAGCCCCAAATCCTGCTTGCCTCAAATAGCACTAAGACTAAAGATGAAAGCTACTGTGAAGGAAACTGTACAGTATTGATTCTCTAACATTCATTTTAAAAAAAGACATCTTATTTTTTATGATATTTGTACTTCAGATCACTTGGTTTTATTTGGGAGTTCCTAGGGTGGGGAGAGGGCAGGGGAGCTCTGCGGTTTCTGTAATAGGAAACAGGCTACAAGAAATGCAATTTAAGCAATCATGACCTCAGTCCTGTTTGCGAAATCTTTCTTAGCCAATATCTTGAATCAAAGACTACTAATGAAATAAGAATAAATCTCTTGGATTTTAAGTGATGTCCTAAATTAATGTTTGTTTTTTTTTTTAATATTGGAAGTAGAGTGATTATACTCCAGAATTTTAATTTCATTTAGCTTACCGAAGCTCAAGTGAAATACATTTCACATTAGTTGCCCACTGAGAAACACATTTTATGCAAAACTTCATTTAGTATTTACCTATAATTTAGTCCATTTCAACTTCTCTAAATAGTTTAAGATACCATTTAAAATAATATAAAAGTATACATAAGAAGAGTGAACTGATTTAACAACTTAGGAATATTTTTAGTTATTCAGTGCAATTAGAGTACGTGTGCAAACTGGTATAATAGAATTACGCATTTCATGTTATAAGGCCTCATTGTGTTTGGAAAAAGAAACAAATGTAGGCATTTTGTCCGAAAAGAAACAAATATATCCCATTAATATGTCAATTCTACACATCTGAGGTCTTTTATGGAGCACAGTCTTCAGTGTTCTTTGCAGAACCTTTTAAAAAGGAGAACCTTGACCAAAAAAAATCTTACTGGAGAGAAACTCCTTTATTAATTTTACTATTTATTGATATGTTTTAAAGTAGAACTGATGCTAAACTTCTGAATTCCTTGTAGTCTGCCTCCTTTGTCAGGTACAAGCCAGCCTTTCTTTTTGAAAGCTCCTATTTCCCTAAAGTTCTCATTACTTCCCTCTGTTCCCCAGAATAGTGAATTGGTATTTTTATTAATAGATTTCCATCCCTACTTTGATCATAGAGAATTGAACAGTTAAAAATCTGAATGATTTGAAGTTGCCTTTCCCACCTCTAAGACATCATGCAGATTTGGAATCTAACACTCAAAGTTTAACCTGCAGATAGCATAAATATTTGGCATCTTAAACAGTATGTCCCTGCTCATGGCAGGATGGTTGGACTACATGGCCTTGAAAGGTCCCTTCAAACCCAAAAAATTCTGTGATTCAGTATTCTGTCCTTTAAGAGAATGTGCCTATCATTAACACTATTCATCCACCAATAATTCTGAAAACCAGAATGGGCTCCAGGAGCACGGATCAACTGAGACAAGAAGGAAAACATGAATCAAACACTCCTGCTTTTCTCTAGACAGTATCCAACTGCAGCATCCCAACCCACTTCATCAGCTGGTATTTACCTTTTTCTTCTGTGTTGGCGACAGACCGCCTGCCCCTGTTTCTATTCCCGTTCCAGATTTCCTTTAGGAAGCTCTCAGCTGGGCCAGTACCAGCAAGCCTGCTCTCCTAACAAGGAGAAGCAACACACACTGAGAGCAGCTCCACATTTGACCATGCCCTGCAAGTCAAAACCCACCCCTCCATCTTACCTGCCTGGAGCCAGCTGCAGATGCTTGCAGGAAGGAAGAAACAGGGGTACCTGCTTTATTTTCACCGCGGGACACAAGTGGCTGGTCTAGCGGAGACCTTGCCTGGGCGCTGTAGATCAGCTCGCTGCGCAGAGCTTCTAGTTCTGTTTTCAGGATGATAACATGGTAAAGAGACACTGCTGCAAGACAAGAGGACAGGAGCATTGCAAGCCACAGGAATGTGACAGAAAAAAGTCCCGTGGCGCCTGAAACAGCACCAGGGGGGGCAGAGGGAGAGGAGGCGGTATCCTTCTGTTGGATGACGTGCACACAGTCCACGGATTTCATCGCTGCTCTTTCCTTACTAAAGCCAGAGGGAGAGTTCAGCTGTCCCCTTCCGAGGTGCAATCCATGTTACCAGTTGCTCTCTGAAACTAAGGGCATCCAGAATAAGTGAACAAAACGCCCAGACCATTTCCTGTCATATGAAGCTGTTGATAGCACCATTAAACTTATTGTACAGAGTGAACATCTAAGATTCTGTCTTCCCTTTGCTTTCACCTCTCTATGTTGCATTTTGAAAATGAATACTTTCTCACGAGCTACCTTCCTCCTTTCACTTTCCACTAGTTATTCATGTGGCAGCTTGCTATAGCCATTTCCCATTATTTTTAAATTTAGGCACAGCCAGCACCACCGGTAACTTTGAGCCTTATCTAGAAGTGCAGAAACTGTGTAAAGTTTCCTGGCAGCATTTCATCCACTGCTGCTTAAAAGATATACACGTATGACAGGCATGTGAAGGCATACAGATGTACTCTCTACATACATTATATCACCTATATTAACATGTTTATATTCATATCTAAAGCGCCAATATGCCTACAGAGGAGACAAATTATTATATAAATTTTTTGTCCTTTCCTTAAAACGATAGTGAAAAACATTCCCAGGTATGAGTCACAAATTACAGGTTTCTCAGTTGTATGAAGATGCAAATTGTGCAGTTCAATTCATCAACTTAACTTGAAAAGGGATGACATTTTATTAAACTTTTCTAGTAAATACAGTCTCTCTAAATAATTTAAGAACCTGCATTAATGCAAAAGGGAATGCAAAGAAGCAGGGAGAGGAAATTTGGTGGGGTGGAACTAGAAAAGGTGAAATCTAGGGGATGGAAAAGAATAAGAGAGGAGGAAATAAGAACAGCATGCTGACACACTCAGGTGAATCCTGAGTGTCTGGTTTAAGTTAAGTTTTTTAAGATTTTATTAGTCTTTTTATCTTAAACCTCCATATTAGGAATTTCTTTCTTCTCTGCAACATCAAGGCTACCTAGATATCCCACACATGTTCATGTGATTTTTTTACTATGTTCTCAAACAAAATTCAACTTTTACCCCTTTGTTATAAGTTCCGTCAGTCTGGGACAGAAGAAAAAAGATAAACAGTATCACAATTATGGCTAAAATCAATGGGTCAACCCCTCTTATTACATAAGTAAACTTTATCTTTGCAAAAGAGAAAACTTTTACAGGTCAGTCCAAACACTGTGTAATAAATCCTGATGACAACACCTACCAGAGTAGTTCAGATCAATTAATTCTGTTGGGAAGGAGAAGGAAGAAGGAACAACAGTACAGTAACAACTTCCGTAGCCTCTCCCTCTTCTGTTTCTTAAGGCTACAAGAAATTTAGTCTGATTATGAGCTTTACCATCTTCCGTTGTGATGCAAGGCACTCTTTATTTTGCCACCTCTATCAACCACACACATCCTGCACAGTACAGTAAATCTGTTCCTAAATGCAAAGGAAAAAAAATATACCCTGTATCTTGTGCCTAGAAGCCACATACACACTGTGAGACATCAGTGTGGGGTGGAAAAAAATAGAATACCATACCATTTCTGTTCCCATTTTAAAGGCTAAGTTAAGCTGCAAATGGGGCTGCATTTTGAAGTTAATTTAAGATGAACTAATGTAAGGTTTTTTAACAGAATAAGCATTTATTGGAACTAAGCAGACATGCCTTCAAGTATCCCTAGACATCAGAACATTACCAGCCTAGTACTGGCTGTTCCAAAACTAAAAAATAATGTGACAGCTGGAAAAGAAGTGCTATTTTAGAAAATGAAACCGAGTGAGAGAATGAAAGTTATAACCAGCTATCCAGGAATACCAAGAAACTATTGGCCAGAGGTCTCTGCAGTGATTAATGTATCAGAAAATAACAGACTGGTATATAAATAGCAGTGCTCTAGCCATTTCTAGAGAAAATAGGCTGTTCCCAGCCTCCATAGCCTCTTTAAATGGGGTCATTATTTGGGCTGACAATTGTGGCGACATAGAGGACTTCTGTAAGACATCTGGCTCCATCTTGCTTATAATTCTGATCAATGAGAATTTCAAATGGGAGAGGAGGAAAATCATAACAGCCCACACATGGGAAATTGTTAATTAAATATATATATAATATATATATATACATATATACAAAATTTGTAGATAAGCATGAAAAGGATCTCTCTGTTGGCAACCTTGTGTTGCTCTGTAGATTTATAAGCAGTTTTGTGGTTTGAACGAAAATGTAACTTCAGACAACTTTTGTGATGACAAAATTGGTGGAAAAATAACTAATGACAATATGAGATCAATCATGAAAACCAGTATGAATTACCTAGAAATATACTTAGTCAAACAACTTCTAATATAATCAAATGGAGCCTTAGTTAATTGCAGATGGCTAATTGCATCAAAGTAAATAACAAAAATTACTTCCAGAAAACCCTCCAAAAATCACCAACCCCAAAAAAAGGCCCCAAACCCAACAAAAACCCCATGTTAATGCAGAGCCTAGAACATGGACTCAATGCCTCAATGCTTGGCACTATGTCCTGTCATAATGTACTCTCCTTATGATTCCTCTTGTTGGCAGAGGTGCAAATCGGTCCTTAGCCTGCTCAAAGCACAGTCAGTAAGGTTGGCACATGCTGTTTCTGCTGTGCTTTAGCGTGACTAAAGAGTACTCAGGAGTGCTCAGATCAGCCTCCCACCAGCAGACATGGGAAGGTGATGATTTCAGCTGAACACAAGCTCTCAGTGGAATATTCTTGTTGAAACAGAGGCATACTATTTGGATATATATGCTGGGGGGAAATAGCATCATGCTTTTATATTGACAAAACTACTTCCATGTAGATAAGACTGACAAAACTGAACTGTGAAAAAAGTCAAAAGTCCAAAATGAATATAAGAGAATTATAATATAAGAACTAATCTCAGAAATGGTATTCAGGTTTTGGTTAGCAGCCTGCTTCTACTGGACAGATTTCCTGAAAATCCTTTTGTAAACTTTTGTAGCACATCAACAATTGTGGACTCAAGACACACATGCAGTCAGAAAACTTTAGGGGCCACCTTGAGACCAGTTCAAAGCAGCATTTTCCAAACTACTTCTACAAAAGAAAAGGTCATCGCATTAAACTGCATAAACCTAGTCCTGGCCATCTAACTCTGCAAAAAAATATGAATAAACCCTTAAAATAAAGGTATTCTGGAATTATGTTCTGAATTTGCATGCATAGTACATGATCCTTGCATACACATAGTATCTCCTTAACCCAAAGGATGAGCTATGTTGAACACTCAGATTAACTGACTAAAAAACTTTTTTAATTTAGCCAGGATAAAAAATTAAGAAATACCTTGGCTAATCTAAGAATTCTAATTAACTAAGTCCTTCACTTCCTGGAAAAAGAGCAAACATTTAGGTAAAATTCTAAATAATAAATAAATGAAAACCAAACCCCAACACACTACCACTGAAGAATCTTAAAAGTGAGAATGTTTCACTACAAGACAGAAAAATGAGTTCCTGAACAAAATTAAGGCTGGTTAAAACTTCCAAGGTGTTATAGCAGAAACAAGCCCTGTAATTTTATGCAGGTAATTATTTTTTTTCATTTCTGTTATGTAGAGTATCAGATTAAATGATCAAGATGAGTCCTGCTAATCCGAGAATTTATAAAAGATCAACATTACATCTGTGGGGAACCAAGGCAGCGATAGCAACCAATCATACAGGAAATTTGTGGTTTAACCAGAAACTGAATTCTTGATTTCCTGAAATCCAGTTATGTACTTTAACCACAAAAGCATCTTCTTTGTGGGGGAGGAAAAACCCATCATGAAGTTCAGTGCACAAAAGAGAAGCAGTTGACATGTCTGTGAAGGCTTGGGTAAAAACCTAATTTACTGATGAAACATGGAAGTTTGTTTAAAAATGAATGTTCTGTTTTTAAAAAGGAGGTTGTGCAGATGCTGCAACCCAGAGATCCAGGCAAGTGTTTTGAAAGCCACACTAAAAGTACGCCTCCAGTGGCAAGGGTCCAGCTTCACATACTTCTGAAGCAGCCACAAAATGGTCCCTGCGGTTATTACAAGAAAGAGACCACGACATCTCGCCTTACCACACAAGACTGTGCAGAACAGATAGAGGAGAGCAGAAAAAGCAAAGGCTCCATTCTGAAATTTTACATTTCATTTCGAGCCCTTTCTGAAGATGGACAAAATAAGAGGACTGTTTTGGAGGTGATCAGAATAAATCCTGTATTATAGTTTTCTGCTAATAAAGAGATCCGTATTAAGAGTATTCACAGATACCCCTCTGAAACAGTACACATTCCCTTCAGGAGCAATTAAATAGTTCTTTCAGCCATTAACTGCAACTTCCACAGTAGCAAATCCAGGCAAGTTCTGCCTCACAATGCATCCAAAAAATACTCTTATTTCTGGGTACTCCACTCCTGTAGCTGCATATCTTATAATTTTAACTTCTAGGAAGTCGAAAGGTACTTGCAAGTAAAGGATGCAAGTTAACTGTTAGAAAAACAGTTAAAGCCTTATTTGATAAATTACCTTATACAAACAGTTAAAGCCTTATTTGATAAATTACCTTGTTAAAAGGAAAACAAAAAATTCTATGAGATTTTTCTGAGGCAAAAACGGTAATCTTTTCCCCTTTCCTCAACATTTCAAAATTGCCAAGGATAATACAAAGGTCTCTGCACATTTTAGGTATGCCATCCCTGTTTTATTCCCTGTAATATTTTATTTCTCTAGATATCTAGACAATTTGGGTCCAAATGCATACCACACAAACCTATATGTGACTTGCAGACACTGTCACTTTTTAAAAATTTATTATTACTGTGCTTTCAAAGAGAAAAGGAACTGACATAGAAAGGAAAAGCAATTATTATAGGTGTCATTCAAAATAGGCAGCAGAACCAGCTAGAAAATAATTTAAAAAACATATAAAATATAAAAAGACAACCCAGGATTTATATACTACAGCAGCTTAATGCTCCTGTAATCCTCCTCCCCTTCCCCCCCTCCCTCCATGATGTTACAGCAATTCCTTCTTACTGCCCAGGGAAACAGGAGCTCTTGTCACACAGCTGAAGCCCACTTCTCTTACAGTCTCACCGGCTTTGCTATCCAGCAACACGGAGAACTGCATTTCTCCACTTCTTTGACACTATGCAACCTAATTTTGCACAGATGGGCTACAAATGCTTTTGTATGGTAACAAGATAAACACGGAGCCATGGCCCTTCACGTGGGAGTGGCCGCTCTGCTGCTGCTACAGTCTGGAGACCTTCAAGAGAGGGCACAGGACAAGGATTCAAGTATTTTCAAACCATAATGTAATTTCCTCATAGCTGTATTTGCTACACTGTCCCTGAGTCCTAGAGGAGAGACAGGAAAGGGTTCTCTGCCTGACCTTTCCCTTTGAATTTTTGTAAATAATTAGCCCACACTAGATGTTAAGTGTAATTCAAACCAGCTGTAGAACTTCCTTTCTTTCTGTCTTCAAGGAGCACAACCCGTTCCTTAGTTACTTGGTCAAACTAGCGGCGTCTCTCTGAACTTGGTATGTGAACATACTTACATTTCTGTCAACCACCTTGCAGCTTTGCATTATTCAGCTCATTGCTTCAGATTATTAAATATGTATCTCCAGTTGAGAGAGAAACCATGTTTCTTTTACAGTAAAACCAAGTCTGCTCTTAAGCTGCACTGCCTTTCCGAGAAAGAAAAATTGCTGTTTTTCCAAAACATACAAGAGTTATTCTGCCCCCATCCAAGCTGAAGCATAACAAATTAATCACATCAATGTTTTCAAAACAAATCCAGGACATAATCAGTGTATCTTCCTTATCTACTTACAGGGACAGAACTCGTTCCAAAATCTAAAATGAAGACCCTGAACAGGGTCCAACAAGAGATTTAAAGCTCAATGTTCAATATCTTTGGGGCAAATAATTTTTGCTAAGACAATGGTTCAGCATTTTCTCAAAACCTTGTCTGCCTATATTTGATCTTTTTAACAGACAGCAAGTCTTTGGTCTAGGTTTCATTCATAGAGTCATAGAACAGACTGTGTTGGAAGGGACCACAAACATTGACTTCTTCCAACACCTCTGTCATGGCCAGGGACATCCTCCCCTAGATGCTGAGACCTTCATCCAGCCTGGCCTTGAACACTTCCAGGGATGGGCCATCCGCGACTTCTCTGGGCAACCTGTCACAGTGCCTCACCACCTTTACAGCGAAGAACTCCCTCCAAATATCTAATCTCTACCTCCACTCTTTCAATATGAAGCCTTTCCCTCTTGCCCTGTCACTATATGACCTTGTAAAAAGTCTCTCCATCTATCTTGTAGCCTCCCTAAGGTATTGTGAAACTGCAATTAGGTCACCCCAAAACCTTTTATTTTCTGGGCTGGACAAGCCCAATTCTCTTAGCTTTTTCTCATAGAAGAGGTGCTGCACCCATCTAATCAGATTGGTGGCCCTCCTCTAGACTTCCTCCAACAGCTCAATGCCCTTCCTGTGCTGAAGAATCAAGAGCTGGATGCAGGGTTCCAGCTGGGGTCTCAGCAGAGCAGAGCAGAGGGGCAGAATCCCCTCTCTGGCCCTGCTGCCCACACTGCTTTGGATGCAGCCCAGGGCACGTTTGGCTTTCTGAGCTGTGGGTGCTCATAGCTGGATCATGTCCAGCCTCTCATCCATCAGCACCACCAAGTCCTTCTCAGCAAGGCTGCTCCAGTATTAGTTCTGCTCCAGTATTAGTTTAGATGTTCATATGCCCTTATGAATGTTTACTGTAATTTAATCAGTACTCGCAAATTCAGAGAAAAATTCAAATACAGTGTTTTGCCTGGTATGAAGGCCTATACCCACCTACTAAGCAAATGAGTATAACATCATGAGACATTCCAAGACACAGTTTGTGTTGCACTTTGTAGCCCAGCTGCTCATTAATTTTCAAGTAAGAAAAAGCAAATGAAAGATTTGTGTTCTCCAGAACAGCACCATGCAAGTAAATTTTAGTGACACAGTTCACAAGACAGTAACCTGCTTCTCATTCAGGGCAATATTCATATAAAGTACCCAAATCTGGAATTGTTCCTGTACTGTCATTTCTTCCTTTACAAAAATTATTTTTTTTTCATTCCAAATTAATAGGTATCTTGAACATAGTGTCCAAATGTACCACACCTACACCCCACACCCACGGCCCTGTTTCCTAGGTACTGGGTTAAAAATGAACTATAAGCCTTGCAGTAATTCAGGAGAGGATACATATTTTGCAGCTTTAGAAAAGACAGCAGTAAGCCCTTATTTTCTGGGTACTTCATATTAACCATGCCAAATGGAACCAGAGGTGATATAGGCTTAGTAATACAATTCTCTGTAAGAAAGTAGAAATTGCTTCAGTCTGAGTATCCCACTCCAAGTATGAATTAACTAGTTAAATTAAATTGTAAAATAATAATAAATTATATAACAAATTAATCAAATAGTATGAATTAACTATAACTCTGAGTGGCATTATAGGATTTAAAACTGACATTTAAAATACTGACAGCATAGATGGCAAGAAAGCATAGTCAGAAACACTTCAAAATACTTTCTAATGGACATGGTATTTATACTGTATCTCAGACAACAGAGAAATTTTGAAATGCAAAATGTGTTAGAAAGCGATGGATAGCTACCACATACCAGTTTTACTTACCAACACTTACTGAAGGTGAGGATACATGACAAAGCTTAGAAACATATTTGTAATATGTTTTTTCCCCTGCTGTAATAGCTTTCCACAAAGGCCACATCTAACAATGCAGATGTCTAGTCCATGTGCTCTGGTTTTACTAAGTGACTGAAAATGATACCTTGGGATTGATCTGTTACCATGCAAACAAAACTACCTCTTCACACACACTGAAGACAAGCCACAAACTAGAACAAGACATTTACAGCACTTTTAATGTATCAATTTATTGCATATGTCAGTACATAAAAATAGAAAAGTGTTTTTTGTAAAATTAACTTTATTGTAAAAACCAACTAGAATGATAATGTAAAACTCTGCCACAATTAGCACATATACAATAACATTTATGCTTTGTCTACAAAACTTAAGAATACTTTATAGGACAGTTTTGCCTTAACTATATATTAAAGAAAAATCAAATTAAAAGCTTGCATCTCATAATCAGTGACTGTTTCTGAATTCAAAACATAAGTTTTATTTAGAACTTCAATATGCTATCTCTATTTACACCTCTGTGGGGTTCTACTCTAAATTATACAAGCAGGATGGCATTGCAAATTATACCTAATGGGATACATCAGGCTGATCCCACTACATGCAAGAGGCACTGATTTTATATTTGGCAGAAGTGCCCCCAGCAAAATCAACTCTCATTAACAAAAATAAAAATGTATTTTTCAAGAATTGACAAAATACAAATGGAGGTACGTCTGCATCTTTTTGCTAACAGAAAAGACCATACCTTGGACTCTCAATTCTGCCTTGCATTCTTCACTGTGAACATCCAACATGACCCAATTATTAGCTTAGAGATGCTGATATGCATATTTTGTATAAATAGTTAATCCTTCTGCCCTTCAGCTGACAGATTGTCCGTAGCCTACCAAATGTATTTGTGCTCTATTTCTAATTTTACCTGAGAAATGGACATGAGGGCAGTTAACCAGTTAATGTTTCTCCAGAACAAAACACAGCTTCTCTCTGCATTTCACAGTTCAGAAACAAATTCTGGGAATGTAAACTTGGGTTAGTAGGAAGCCGCAAGTATTTCCAAGAATTAAAACCACACACACGTGTGCACACACCAGGTTTTATACTTCCTTACAAGGAACTCTACTGCTACAGCTGTTCAACTCCTGATCCCTTCCTGGGAACTTTGTTTTTACTTTTATTTATTTTTTTTAAATTTAATTTCCTCTTAGAAAATTCCTTGAACATATTTAAACTAAGGCTTTCTTATAAACTTGTGAAAAGAACTTGACTTCTTCTCAAATTAGAAATTTGTATCTACAGAACAAATATTTGGGAAACATCTATACACAAATGGATAACTCTTATGGGAAAACATATAACAGTATTAAATAAATGCAACAGTATCATAACACACCATTTGGCAATTTAAAGTTATTATTACTATGTTCATTGCAGTTCAGTTTTTAGCAGCAGATAACTGTGGTTTCTATCACACAGACCATGAAATAAAAACAAGTCTTCACTTGTCAGAACAAGTTTCCTCCCCATTCTTGCTCCCTCCCTCACTTAAAGAATTGTATGCAGAGCAGTGGAATATTTGAATAAAAACACCACTTCTATTTTCCTTCACTGTACTTCCTAACTGTCAGGAAAATTCATCCACAAACACCAGAGGTTTATGTCCAAAAAGGAGACAGAGGAGTCCTTTTACTTTATTCGAATAAAGGGAGAGGCTCTGGTGTTTGTGGGTTAATTTTCCTGACAATAACCAATGCAATGAAAAACAGCATAATAACATTATGTTAATAATAATATAATAACACAAGCACATGTGGCCAACCCATTAAGTGAGAAACAAAACTGTGCATATATGAAAGGTGGAAGAAACCACATAAGTATAAAGGATGCATACATGACAATTGTGCCAACTCACACTCAATACCTGCAAAATTAAAGTTTCATATTTACATCCTGCAGACAATATAGTGAAAATATATGGCTTGATAATAAGTAATGTTTAGATACAGCCCACTTTGGAGAGTTTCACATTGCCATAATCTAACACCACACATTTGACTTTGTCTTAGCAACAGTGTGCTCAAACAGGAATACTTCATTTGTATACAAGTGCCACATAATACTAGGGATATTCTGGGGTTGAGAATTTTGTTTCAGTTGGTGGGAAGTGAGGTTAAATGACATGCTGCTTTAGAAATTAATGCTCTGTGAACCCCACCCCTCTGCCCAATGATATTTAATGTCAAGATATGACAACTTCTAAAGCAATTACTTTCTCCTCATTGTGTCTCCAACAATTAATTTACTCTTTTGGCTTTATAAACTGAATTTCAGAAAAGCAGTATTTGACTGCTAACTTTCCTTCTCTCCCTCCACAGCTATTCTAAAGCAAAGTGAAACAGATGAAAATCTATTCAAGCAGCTCATATCTCACTGTAGAATACATCAGGGAAAGGCAATGATACGTCTATTAACTTCTGATAGTTAAACACAGCCTCATCTCCCAGCCCCCAATCAAACTTCTCCAATACACTTTTCCAAAGTACACCTCTTCCCAAAAGGAAAAAAAAAATATATCACCACTGTAAGGCTGAAAAGATAGTTTTGGTTTCACTCAGACTGAAAAGTATGCTCTATGTTTTCACGTCTATAGATCCACAAAGATGTGTAGTTTTTTTCTATCAACTCTAAGAAAACCTTAATAATAGTATCATGTAAGATACTTACCAGAGAAAGCGGCAACTTCTGGTATGTATATGTTTAAAAAAAACAACAAAACCAAAAAAAAAAACCATGTTTATGAAAAGATGTATCACCCTATCTACAAACTGCTGACAACTATTACCCACATGTATGTAAGAACTATAATTCCATCAGGAGGCATAACCATTAAGGCACCAGTTCACAAAAGCAGTTTTATTCAACCAGAGAACATAAGCACAAGCTTAAAATATGACTGTCCCTCAGGAAACAGATTTTAAGTGTGTGCTGAGATGCTTTTCTGAATCAGGACATGGCAGAAAAGTTTACTTAAAAACTTGATTCAGGGCAACTTTACAGATTGCATGGAAGGTTTTCCAATTTGTTCTTTCCATTAAAAAAAAAATAAAATGATGAGGCAAACTCAGCTGCAGCAGATGAGTAACTAAACCAGCAGAAGAGATCTAAACAGCTCCCACACTCCATTAGAGACTGAGCGAACAGCGCTATGTCTTTGATCCAAGGTTGGAGGAGACCTTCAAAGTCATCTAGTACAATCATCAACCTAACACAACCATAATCACCCCTAAACCATATCCACAAGTGCCACATGCAGATGACTCTTGAACAGTTCCAGAGGTGGTGATTCCACTACCTCCCTGGGCAACTTAGTCTAATGACTAACTACTCTTTCAGTGAAATTTGTAATACCTTATTTGAGCCTTCTTTGATGCAAGGCCATTTTTTCTCATCCTTGCACTTGAAACATGGCAGAAGAGGCTGACCTTCACTTTGCTACATCCTCCTTTCAAGTGGTTGTAGAGCAGTAAGGTCTCCCCTGAGACATCTTTCCTTCAGACTACACACCACCATATCCCTCAGCTGCTCCTCACAGGACCCATGCTCCATACCATTCCCAGCTCTGTTTTCCATCTCTGGCCTTGCTCCAGCACCTCAATATCTTTCTTGTAGTGAAGGGTCCAGAACTGAGCACAGGACATAAGCTGTGGCCTCACTGGTACGGAGCATAGGAGCACAGTCACTGCCCTTCCCCTGCTGGCCACACCATTGCTGATACAGATCAAGATGCCACTGGCCTTCTTGACCACTTGGACACACTCTGGGCTTATATCCAAGCAGCTTTTGGCTAGCACCTCCAAGTCTCTTTTCTGCTGACCAGCTTTCAAGCCATTCTTTCCCCAGCCTGTAGTGCTGCATGGGGTTGTTGTGACCCAAGCACAGGACCCAGCCTTTTGTCTTGCTGAACCTCATGCAGCTGGTCTTGGCTTGTTGCTCCAGTCAATCAGTATCTGCAGAGCCTTCCTACCCTCAATGATATGACCATCTAGGACTATCTGGACTTTTTCATTATCCTTACTGTAACAATTGTACACATTTATCTCTAATCATGTGATCACTTGTAATTATTCAAATTTGTTTCTTTAGGAAGTATAAATAAAGGGCACAAACATTTACCTATGCCAGCATAAAAGTCTGAACACAAAACCTACTTTTACCTTGTATGACCACCCATTTTGCCTTAAGAAATACAACCTCAAATGCACAAGCAGACTAGTCCTAACAAATAGTTTACCTGTACATTATTGAGAAGAGCTTGAGGCAGAAAGGAGCTTAGATGGCACTGATCTCTTTCAGAAAAAATTACTTCTCTTTTCTATAGAGAAATTGCCTGGGTAAAATCCTGAAGTCACGATGTTAGGCACATACAACTTTCTGTGCACTATTATAATACAAATAGTAAATGAAAATAAGAATCTTTTCATCTTCAGCTGCAGTTTGCATAACCATAAAACCAGTAATAACCCAGGACAGTATACTTGCAAGTATACTCTACCATTTATGTTATTTTATATTATTTAGCACATTAAAGACTTCCCACTTTGCATAATATAAAATTTCAAGAAATTAAACACTAATCTCATGCATGGCACACTTTAAATAAACTCTAAGAGAAGCAACAAATCATTGTGCTAACCATGGCTGTCCAAAAAGCTCACACATACAGCAGTGAATACCAAAGAGCCTCCCGTTGTTCTAAATACATTCTGTACTACTTTTGTAGCAAGTTTCTTTAATAGCATCTGTTGTACATATCAAACAAATGGAATATATGGACAGAGATACCAAAAAAGTATGAGAAAGACATAAAATGGTTCATTTACAATGCTGCAAATGTAAAAGTTATCTGGAACACCTTAATAAAATATCAGACCTTTCAAAGTTTAATTTCACTCTTTAGGCAAGTACAAGCATGACATACATTTAAGAACAGACATTCTTTTACCACTTATCACAAATCAAGGTACAGTGCAGGTACTTGCCCCACCCCATCCCAAAGAAGAATATCAATTATATTATTGTTACGTTAGATGACGTTTTCGCCATTTCTTCAGGGGAGTGACTCTTTATTACTTCTTTGATGAACTGTTCAAGTGCAGTGAAATAACCCTGGCACTGCCAAGTGTCATTGTGAGTTCCATCAGGAAATATTGCCAATCTCTTAGTCCGAGCTGGGGATAATTCATAAAGTTGCTTCATCATAACTGGTGGAATTAACTGGTCAGACAACCCAGAGATGAAGAGAGAAGGCATTCTGCACTGAGAGATTTTTCTGTAGGATAGAAATTTATTTTTGTAGCACCATAATGGAAGATATCTCATCGGAAAGAAAGAGAACAAAGTGCTGGCCATGTATGGGATGCTAAGAAAGGTGTTCTCCACCACGATGGCAGAAATCCTATGGGAATTTTCAGAAGCTAAGTGAATAGCTACTGCTCCCCCCAAGGAACGGCCAAAAAGAAAAATTTTCGTTTTATCAAGATCAGACCGACTCATCACATAGTCTAAGACAGCCTCAGAATCTAAGTACAAGCCTTCTTCACTTGCTTCTCCTTCGCTTTTGCCATACCCTCTATAATCGACCAGAATTAAGTTTACTTTCAGGTTTACCAGCATTAACAAAGCATTTGGCAACCTGTGGCCAATGTTGCCTGCATTCCCGTGAAAGTAAATGATGGTTGGAGAATACGCTGCATTGTCCCCTGTGTATCTCAGCAGAATAAGATTGAGAAGAACTCCATCTTTGGTTTTGATGAAGATGTTTTCATGTGGTATACCAGTAGGCATAGGAACATAAAGGCGTGATGAAGAGGGCTGTTCAGGAAAGTAAAGCAGAACATCCTGGAATTTATATAATATACCCGCTATGGATACAAATATTAATATAAGGAGTATAATGCCTCCATACAAGTGAAAAGTCACTATCAAGGGCAGAAGACAAATACGGCAGAGACTCCAAGACCAGGAAGCCAAAGCTAGTAGCCATCTTTTAACAAAGGTCCAAAGCATCCATGATTTTTCCATTGTAGAAGTCAGTGATCTTTTACTCCAAGTAAATCCTGTAAAAGAACCCAAATGTATACATATAAATACAGGAAAAAGAAAAAGGTGGCAATTTAAGCATTTTAACTTGCAGACGATTAATGGCAAGTCAATGTATTGGAGCATTAACATAAAATTTGGTGGCAAATTCCCCTTGAACTTTTGGAAACCATTTGGCTCTGTAAAACAAGCAGAAATGCAATCATAAGGAAAGGATTTAGAACTCTTCAAAACCCCATTTACAGTATTTCTGCAGGCAGTCCATTAGCAGCACTAGAAGACTGGTTGACCAAGACCACAGTAACTTCTGCTTTCCTTCAGACTTTCCTACTAAGCAAGAGAATAACCATACAGACTATGCCACCAGTTTGTCACAGCTGCTCATATAAGTAACTCTAGAATTCAGAGAACACAAACAAAAATAGCCCTCATTTCTAAGTTGCTAAGTAGCATGCTGTAAGCCTGTGCACGTCACTCTGCAGCCAGCAGAGGCTCACTATACATCCCAGCAGTGCTATGGGTTAGTGGCTGCCTTTCAGCATCTCAATCAACTGAGCCACACCTGAACTGCTCAGAAGAGAGTGACTCCTCTCTACTCAGATACCACATTGTATTTACCATTATGACAGGTTTTTTTTGCTGTATTTTGATTGCTTTTAATTTATAACAATCATTTTCCACTATCAGATCAATAATCTGCATTAAGTCTTTATCTGCATGGAAGATTTTATCATCATGCAAGACCACTGAAAACAGTCAGTTAACTACATTTTTTTCTGGTCAATGAAAAGCACTGCTGAAGATGCCAAACATGAAAACAGACTCATGACAAAAACACACACACAGCATAAAATGAAGAGAGTGATGTTAATGACAGTGGATTAAACCTTCTTTCCAAAAGTTACATCTCCCAGCATCCATACAAAATCTTGCATACAAGATGAACACTCCTGGTTCATATGGAAACAGACAAAAACTGACAAACCTACACAAAAATTACAGTAACCATTCAGTCACCACTGAATTGAATAATCACACTACCTGGAAGGGACAACACAAAGTTACTTGTTTGAGAAGACTGAGCTATATAGCAGATAATAGTTACACTTCGGACACAAAGTTATAATTTCCTAAAACGACATTGCAAAGCAATAATCTGAATTCAAACTCCAAAGTGGAGTTTGACATGCAGAGATTCATTCAAGCATTTCATGCCAGCCATCTTGGTAGGCTTGAGTGATAAAACGTAATCTCTGCAGCTACAACCTTTGCATTCCACAGATATAAGCACCCAATCTGACCAGGAAAAACTGGCATCTCCATTTTATACAAAAATTATAAATAAATCAGAAAAATAAATGTCACATCTTAAGATTCATGTAATAACCAATGTTACAGCTTTTATATAGTATACCTACTCCAAATACATAAAACTGGTGAAATATAAAATAGTCTAAAAGATCAGTTATCTCAACTTTGTTCTCTTATATTATTTATAAGTTCATGTTTATTGTCCATATCCAAGTATGTACAAATACTGTCTAAACGAAGATTTAATTCTTGTGATCCATTTCCCTTGAAAAGAACTCAAAATTCTTAGAAGACATATAAAGTAGCTACTTAAATTTCTAAGAGAACTTCCTAAAGAAGTTAACATTTAAGAAGTTTACATTTCCTGCATTACATTTCAAGACTATAAGAACATTGATAATGAGACAATAAAACCATTCTCCTTACCTACGCTATTCAACATTTTGCTGACTGTCTTTCTCGACAATACATTCACAAGAGACACACACTGTTTAACAAAACTACTAAGAGACAAAGAATTAATAAAAATCTCACTTCAAGTGATAAAGTTTTGCAATGACTACCCCACATACACTAAGGATTATTATTTGGAGACTGAAACCCATAACTGATTTTATAAGCCATGTTAGCTTCATGAGAAGGGCACCATTTCTATCTTTATTTCAGCAAGCAAATATTATCAAAATATTATACTACTGAGATAGCACTACTGTGTGATTACTTCTGATATATGCACACACACACACACATATATATATATATATACATACAGGTATATACAAATATTTGGCTACTGGAATTGTAAAGCCAATACACCTTATAACTAAAGCTCAACATACAGTAAGTAGTTAACAGGAAGAGCAAACTGCACAGCCACAAATGTTTCATGCTCACTACAGATTTAAATAAAGCTGACAACTCTGCAATACTGAACAATTGCATTACTGCTCAAGTTTTTTTTCCCAGCTCTGTGAAACTTCACCGGTTCCATTCATTTCCAGACCTTCACATCTTGTTGCAAGATTTATTAGCTAGGAAATGAAGATAAAAATTTTTCCTAGGTTCCTCCCCACCTTTCAATACCAATTAAAAGATCGCTAGAGCAGAAAAGGATGATTTCTCAAACAAGCATACAGGCCTAGAAGAGACTCTAATCCAAATCAATAAAATCTCATTCCCAATGAAGCTACAACCCACACTTTCTATGGCACTCAAAGCAACAGACCTTCCACAAACTACCTTGGACAGCAGAAGATGATAGAAACAGACTAGAATTTCCACTTCAAGGACAGAAATAAAAGGGGTAAGCTAATAAAGTAATATTCAGTGAGCAGTAAGGTCAGCACTTTTTGAAGTGTATGAGAATTGAGACCGTTCAACACACTGCAAAACAACACACACACAAAAGTCTTTTCTTGGTGTTTATTTCCCACTCCAGGTGTACTGGATAGGAAGTTGTAACTCTTTCAGGCAGTTTACAGTATTACATCTTACGATGTAAATACTCTGTCATGAATTGTGAAGAACATGCATTTCATCTTCTGTTGCATTTTCTCTTGCATCTCTGATTTTGTGACTAGTAGGGGCCAGAATAATCTGGAAAAGGTATGAGTGGGAGAACAGTATATTTAGACTTTGATGTCTGATGTGGTCAACTTGAGAAACAGAGCAGACCCACCAACCCACCACCTGGACAAACCTGATCCTCTCTCTAGAAAAGACTGCTTCTGTTCCTAGACTACAACGACCAGTCACGGACTTGCCCCATAACTGTCTGAGGTCCCAGTTATATCAAGAAGCATTCACCCCTTTAAGTTCTTGGAGGGCATTCTTGCTTCACTAAAAAATATCTTTTTTTGGTAGAATTATTTTATTACAGCACTGTATTTCATGTAATTGTTGTAATTTTGAAAACAAGTTTTTCCTATAACAAAGAGTCACATCCTATTTTACAGCATTCACACTATTTCATAATCACTGATTATTTAAGTTAAGTAAAAGGCCAGGTAAAGAAGCATAAGGTCATTAAAAAAACCTGTTTCCTCTGATAATGTGCATTAGAAAGGCTAGCCTTTGGGAATCCTGATACTTCTGGCAAGTAATTATTTGGTGATGCTCGTAAGCTTAAAAGACAAGCAGAAGACAGCACTGAAATACTAAGCTTTACTGTGGAAACCATCGCCACACAGGAAATGCAGCCCAACTCAGTCTTAAGACCTAATGAAAGTAAGACTTAGCCAGACTGCTGTTGCACCTTTGGCTTAAACTGCCATGGAACTGTATTATCACTTAAAACAGAAAGGAAATTTGGAAGCAGTGAGTTTCAGCTTTGTGGTGGCATATACACATGTTGATATACACACACACACTCTGTATCTATACATCTTCACTGCTGAATCCACAGCCTAGGAACTATTGCAGACCTTTATATTCTATCAGATGAGCTACAAATCCCAAAATTAGGTAGCTACTGAAAATACAAATCACACACAACAATTAAAATTTTGAGGAAAAAATAGCCTTCTTTATGATTGAGGCGTTTTAACAATATTCTATTTTGCCCTGATGCTATTTTAAAATGGTTAACACCATTATCAACTGAAAGAATAACAAAAACTCAAGTGTATATTTAATGAACTAGGGAACAATTTCTGGTTCATTTTGAATGCCAGATGAAATTACTCTTGTATCTGCCACAGGTTCTGTTGTTTTGTCTCTGTCTACATTTTCAATATTAAACATAAAATTTTTCAAACACCAATCATATCATAAAACATTTACCTTTAGATGTGATGATTTCCCAGGCTTCATCTCTGCCTGAAAAACAATTCCATTTATGAATTTTGAGTAAAATTGTTTTGAATTACACATTTAATTTACTCTTTATCTTATTACTTGAAAGAAGATTTAGAAGTGGTAAGATCCAAACCCCCTAGAAGTTACAACTGCTTCACTAGTGAAACTGTGCATCTCATGCTCCTTCTATCAAGCTGAATGCTTGTTTGAAACATTGGATGACCCTGAAAACATCTTATAATGAAGTTCAAGAAACACAATGAAATGTCCTGGGCTATATACACAACACAGAGTATATGAAAATACTGTAAAATTATAATAATAATGTTCATATATAATTGTAATATATTTAATAATAACATAGCGTACATACACAGTGAATAAAAACAAATATTACATTCTCTTTTAAAAACTAACTTTTAGCGCCTAAGTAGTATTAAAGTTGGTCCTAAGAATCACAATCAGGTGTTTAATGGCTGCTTCCTCTTTAAAGAGCTTTAAAAAAACGTTAAGTCTCAACACTCACTCCAAATCCTTTGGATTTCAAAACAAACAAAATCAAATATTTCTCTGTGTTCTTAAGAAATATCGAATTACATCTGTCTCCACTTCCTTTTCCTAGACTCTAACTTCTCCAGATACAGACAAAATTTGCACAAGAGGTACACTGACCATATTTATTCAGAAGACATCCGTAAGTAGAAATATTAGGCCCTCAACTATAAAAAGCTAGTTTCACACGGGGAAACTATGGGAACACATGGGAACAAAACCGACAAGCTTAGTAAAGACCAGAATAATGCACTTTCCTAGTATTAAAATCCTACAGAGAAGCACACTTAAAAAACAAAAAAATAAAAAAAAAAAAGGAAAACAACAGCAAAGTAGCTACTCCTAAGAAAACAAAAAGTACATTAAGAGTACCTAGAGTAAGTGAAGCGTCACACATTTCATGGCTCTGGCTTTAAAATTAACCAGACACTTGTCCTACTTATTTCAAGCAGCCAGCATCCACAGCATCAAGTCGTACACATTGACAGCAGAAGATGCTTTCCCCTTAACTCTCGTGCCCACTCCTCCCAACACACGAATGGTACAAAAAGTATCATCATAACTCAATGTCTTGAATTACGATGATACTGCGTAAAGAAACCAAACAAACTCAAACAACATCAAACCAAAACAACAACAAACCAAGGCTGGCTATACTTTAACTTGGAACCTTAACTTTCTAGGGACCATAGGCTCCTAAAACATAATGATTTCCAAGCTTGTTAAATTGCTCCCTTTTTGACTGAAGCGAAACACCCAGCTCAGCCTTTTCAAAACAAACACTTGGCCCATTAAGAACACTACAGCTACCATCAGCCCCACCTTCTACAAGCACCCATTTGCAAGAATTCTTCCATCTGGCAGTAGAGACAAACGAAACACCGGAGCGAGACCTTGCTGCCAAGAAGCGTAAGATCTCCCGGGGCTTCGCAGGAAGTCACCTGCAGGAACTTTTTATCGGCGCTGTCAGGGGAGCAGCTCCTGGACACGGGAGCCGCACACCGCCGGGACAATGTCCCTCCTGCCTCCGCCCCAGGGAAGAGCCGCCTTTAGCCCCGGCGAGACCCCAGACCGAACCCCAAAGGCGCCGGCCGCCCCCGCCGCCCCGGCTCCCCCCGGCCCGCCGCGGCCTCAGGGGCCGGGCCCGCCCCCTCCCGTGCCGCGGCGGGGCCGAGGCGCCGCCAGACCCACCCGCCGCATCCTCCCGGGCGCCCGCCGCCGCTGCCTCGGGCCAGCGCAGACCCCGACGCGCAACTTCAACCGCCGCTCCTTCCTCCCGAGGCAGGAAGTCACCGCAGCCGCGGTTCCGCTTCCAGGGCACGGCCCGGCCGCTCTCCCTTCTCTCCCCGCCTTTCCCCGCCCCGGGCTCCGCCGCCGTTCCCCGCCCCGGCCCGGGGGCGGAGCGCGGAGCGCGGCGGCGCCGGGCCGGCCCTCCTCTTCCGGGGCGGTGGGAGGCCGGCGTCAGCCCGGCTCCGCAGGTAGCCGTGGGTCCCCCCTGGCGCGGCCGTTCCCCCGTGCTCCCGGAGGTCGGTCCGTGCGGAGCGGGAGGTGTCCGCTGCCCCGCGCTGCGGCCGTGGCAGCGCCGTGCCGGGGGATGTGGGGTGGCCGGGGCGGGCCCTCTCCGGCCCCCTTGGACACCGCTCCCTGCGCCGGGGAACAGGGGCCGAGGCGGGAGGTGTCGGGGGCAGGCTGCGTTCTCGGGGAAGGTGGAGGGAAATCGGTCTCCGGGCACTGAAAGCTCCCGCCTGGGCAGCAGCGAGGGGAGCGCGGTGCCTTGTCTTGCCGTGCAGACCTTTGTCTAGGTGATGCCAGTGTTTCGGTGTCGCAGCTGAGTTTGACCCTTAAATGAGGAATCAGCTAGTGATCTTTAAGCTAGTGGTTAGATCTTAGGTAGAAAAATGAGTAAAAATGTAAATCCTAATTAGAGATGTCTTGTTTTTGTTTTTTTTTAAAACGAAATAACGTGCTGGCATTTCGTTTATAAATACATAATTTTGTTTTGTTCCCAGTGAAAAACAGACTGATGGCTTCTGCACCTGTTTCGCAGCCTCCTCCTAAAAAAACAGTGGCCTCTCATGTGCCTTTTGCACATCTGTGTTCTACTCTGGAGCAAATACAGAAGTGCAAATCTCGTCCAGAGAAAACCAAGTATTTCAAGGTTTTTCTGGAATCCTGGAGGAAGTTCCATGATGCGCTTCATCAAAAAGAGAAGGATGTCACAGATTCCTTTTACCCGGCTATGCGACTTATTCTCCCACAGTTGGAAAGAGAGAGGATGGCATATGGAATTAAAGAAACCATGCTTGCAAAGCTCTATATTGAACTGCTTAATTTACCAAAAGATGGAAAAGATGCTGCAAAGCTTTTAAATTACAGAACACCTACAGGCTCACGTGGAGATGCTGGAGATTTTGCCATGATCGCATACTTTGTGCTAAAACCTAGGAGCCCAAAACAAGGCAGACTAACAATAGAACAAGTCAATGAACATTTAGATGCAATAGCTAATAACAATGCTGCTAAAAACAAGGGTCAGTTAAAGAAAAGTCTTCTTCAGTTAATTACCCAGAGCACAGCACTGGAACAAAAATGGCTAATCCGAATGATTATAAAGGATCTAAAGCTTGGTGTTAGTCAACAAACTATATTTTCCATTTTTCATCCTGATGCTGCTGAATTGCACAATGTTACTACCGATTTGGAAAAAGTTTGCAGACAACTGCATGATCCCTCTGTCTCACTTAGTGATGTTTCTATCATGTTGTTCTCTGCCTTTAAACCAATGCTTGCTGCTATTGCAGATGTCCAGCAAATTGAGAAACAAATGAGTAACCAGACATTCTACATAGAAACTAAGCTGGATGGTGAACGTATGCAGATGCACAAAGATGGGGATGTGTACAAGTATTTTTCCCGAAATGGGTTTGACTATACTCAGCAGTTTGGTGCTTCACCCCTAGAAGGTTCATTAACGCCATTTATTCATAATGTATTTAAGAGCAATATACAAAATTGCATTCTTGATGGTGAAATGATGGCTTACAATCCTGAGACACAAACTTTTATGCAAAAAGGAAACAAATTTGACATAAAAAGAATGGTGGAGGACTCTGATCTGCAGACCTGCTTCTGTGTATTTGATGTATTGATGGTTAATGATCAGAAGTTGGGCCATGAAGTACTGAGCAAAAGATATGAAATTTTAAATAGTGTATTTACCCCGGTAAAGGGCAGGATACATGTTGTCCATAAGAGAAATGCCAGAACAAGGAAAGAAGTAATTGATGCTTTAAATGAAGCAATAGATAACAGAGAGGAAGGAATTATGGTGAAAGATCCCATGTCCACCTACAAGCCTGACAAACGTGGGGAAGGCTGGTTAAAAATCAAGCCAGAATATGTCAATGGACTGATGGATGAACTGGACCTTTTAATTGTTGGTGGTTACTGGGGGAAGGGGTCTCGTGGTGGAATGATGTCTCATTTCCTATGTGCTGTTGCGGAGACGCCCCCTCCAAATGAAAAACCGACCATTTTCCACTCCATTTGTCGTGTTGGCTCTGGCTATACCATGAAAGAGTTGTATGATCTAGGCTTGAAACTGGCTAAACACTGGAAGCCCTACCATAGGAAGAACCCTCCTGGTAACATTTTGTGTGGAACTGAAAAACCTGAAATGTACATTGAACCTTGCAACTCTGTCATAGTTCAGATCAAGGCAGCTGAGATTGTTGAGAGCGATATGTACAAAACTGACTGTACTTTGAGATTCCCCCGAATTGAGAAAATAAGGGAAGACAAAGAATGGTACGAGTGCATGACTTCAGACATGTTAGAGGACCTCAGGAGCAAAGCACAAGGAAAGCTGGCATCTAAGCACCTTCCTATAGATGAGTATGATGAGCCACATGAGAAAAAAAGGAAAACTGTTTCAAAGGTGAGGAAGGTAATTGGAATAGCCGAGCAATTTAAAGCTCCTGATCTTTCTAGTGTAAGCAAGGTTTCAAATATATTTGAAGATGTTGAGTTTTGTGTTATGACAGGAACGGGAAAATACTCAAAGACTGAGCTGGAAAGCAGAATAGCCCAATGTGGTGGCAGTGTGGTACAGAACCCGGGGCCGGAGACATACTGTGTCATTGTAGGAGCTGAGAATGTCAGAGTGAAAAACATCATTGCTTCCAACAAATACGATGTGGTGAGGGCAGAGTGGCTCCTTCAGTGTTTTCAAACCAAAATGCTGGTGCCTTGGCAACCAGCCTTTATGATTCACATGTCTCCTGACACAAGAGAACATTTTGCTCGTGAGTATGATTGTTATGGAGACAGTTACACAGCAAACACAGATGTTGCGCAGCTCAAGGAGGTATTCTCAAGAATGAAAGACAATAAGGCAATGCCTGTGGACTTGATTGCAGAGCTGGAAGAACGTTATTGGTGGAACAATTGTCAGCTTGGCATATTCAGAGGAAGCACTGTTTATGTGGACTGTTATGCTGTTGTTAATGAGCCCGAAAGCAAAATCCCTGGAACCACACTATCAATTAGAGCTTTGGAGCTCCGTTTTTATGGTGCAAAAGTAGTTTCTCACCTTGAAGAGGGTGTCTCCCATGTTGTTGTAGGAGAAGATCATTCACGGGTAGAAGAGATGAAAGTGCTCAGGAGGACATTTGGGAAGAAATTTAAAATTGTATCTGAGCTGTGGGTAGCACACTCAGTAGAGGAAGGAGTTGCAGAGAATGAATATCAGTACTTAGTTTAAAGCAGTTTTTAAGATTTGAGCAAAGGCATGATTTGATGCGGATTTTATGAGGTTGTCCTAAAATTTTTGTGTGACTTCATGTCTGTTTAAAGCTGGCTCTGGCTGAAGAACAACACTGAATTGCTGAAATCAGAGGAAGGCTTTTAATTTTATTGTTGCGGAAGCACAGGGATGCTAAGCTATGCTGAAGGGAAAAAAAATCACCACAAGATAAATAATTTAAACCTTTTAATCCACAAACAGATCTTGGGAGAGGTCTAAAATTTTACATAAATAAAATATGTCTGAAACTGGCTAGTTTTTTCTAGCTTTAATAATGCTTGCCTTGATTGTTCAAAGTGGGGACACTAATTTATTATTTTATGGGGATTCTGCTATTTATCTATTGTCATTTTACAGTCACATACATGTTTTTGTGGACTTGTTTCGTATGCATTCCATATGGTAGAGAATTCAGTAATTTATAAACTTCATCTGGACTTTTTAAATTTGCTTACATTGGTTTTAGCATTAAGCACCACACGGCTTTGGAAGCACTTTGATTTTAGACTATTGTGTGGATCCCATGTTTCTTTGTGTAAATAGCCTTTGTACAAAACACCTAACTTTTCATTGAGTTGATAATGAATTAATAATGACCTATATATGTAATACAAATCAATTACTTAAAAATTGTAATAATCACCAGTGCTCATTACAGTTTAACAGTGAATTGTGACAGGACTAGGCTTTTACAATTAACCAGTTTATCTTTTAAGAATAAACTTCTTAAGTTATTGTAGGATAGTTTCCAAATATCCAGTTCAATGTATATTTTTCCAATTACTAAATAAAATCTATTTTTAAAGTGTGCCTGGTATTTATTTTAGTAAGCAGTCACTTTGGAAAAGCACAAAATTTCTTATTTTACTGTTAGATAATTCATGCACTAACTTTGAAGGGAGAAAGGTTGAGGCCTTGTATTTTATTATGTCAACGTTGGTATCAAACATAAATGAAGTTAGGCAGACCATACAGAGTCAGTTTTTAGCTGACCTCTTTCTTAAATGCTCTCCATGGTCATGTTCAATGTTCATGCAAAAGTTCCTGTAAAAAGAATTGGGAAATATTATATTAAAGGTTAATTTGAAGGACTGTATTGATATCTTTTAGTGTATTAGTAGCTCCCTTATTATCTGAAATATACTCAGTAGGTAAAATTCAATAGTCACTGTCCACAAATTTCCTGTCACCAGGCCTGCTTTGCTCTTTTTCTCAGGTAGGGCTGGTACAGTGGGACATGCTTTTTGTTGGTGAGGATACTGCCTTGTGCCTGTCTTGCTGTTCCCTCAGCACGCTTTCCCTCGTGGAGCAGCCTAGTTGCACCCCTTACCTAACAGGGATTTGAATGAAAGAGGGAAAGCCTCACCTTTCTTTTGTCCCCCTGATACTTATCTGGTCTTTAGCTTGGATGTGAACTCATTTCCAGAACCAAATTTAAAAATTGTGGAAAGCTTGTTGCCTTTTTACTGTAGTGCATCTGTTTGGTAAAGCACTTAAAAACTGTGGTTTCTGTTGCCCAATTTCCAGTTACTCTTTTCTGAAAGAGTACATCTGTATATTTTAAGAGTGTATTAATATCCTTGAAAAGCAGAAGATCCATTTACTCAGGTGAAACAGTCAAAATCTCAGCTATAGTAAATAACAGGTAAGATGTAGTATTCTGTTTATGGCAGCTCAGTAATAGGTGAGAGATTTTAAAGAGCTCTGTAGTTTGTTTGTGGGGTTTTGTAATACTTTGTGTCACTCTTTTCAAATCCAATCAAAAGCCATTCGATCTTTCCAATCTGTAATTGCAGCTTGAATTCTTTCAAAAGAGGGACTTGAAGTTACACAATGTCATAAAAAGATTAAAAAATGTTCATTTGAAGGTGACTAGGGAAATGCCTTTTAACATAGTTCAGCTGAGCATAAAGCATCTCCAGCTGGAAACAGCTGTTGTACCACAAAACAGTAGATATGCCTGTAAAATTTTATGGTACTGTTTTTTGCTGTGAGGGGATAAGAATGAGAGAACTCTCTAATAGTAAGTTTGACTTACTATACAAACCTAACAGTGAAGGAGCTTCTAGGTATAATCATAATGTTTCTCCATGTTCCTTTCTTGAACCAAGCCACCAGCCTCAAAATTATTGTCTTTTAGAAAGAAGATATTTAGCATTATTTTTGGATGTTTTTAACAGATGTAGCTTTTCTTTCTTTGTAATTTTGGGAAGATTATCTTGAGAGAACATAAAAGGGAGTTCAATTTAAGTTCAAACTGCAAGCATTAATGTTCAGAGCATATGTGATTGTATTTCAAAACTGATGTAATAAGAATGTTTCAACATGTATAATTGTCACTAGATTAGTGACAAAATATATTTTAATTTATTCTTCTATTAATATTATGGGTAGAGGAACTATGTAAAGCTCTGAAACCAGAGTCCATTTTTCTCTGTGTCATGCATAAAGTACAATACATTTTCCAGGATTAAAGTTGCTAGAAATAAGATACCAGGGGCTTAAAAAGGGTTGTTACACAGAAAATGAGTGGGTACGATGTGAGGGGTTGCATATTCCATTCTTTTAGCCTTAGTCCTTCTCAGAATAGAATGAATTCACATAAACTGGAGTTAAAAACAAAGCAAACCAAGAAAACCCAAAGCATAAATCAAATTGAATTACAATGAACATGAACGTCAAGGTGATTCAGTCTCCTGAGCAGTGGAAACAACTCTCTAAGTGCTGTGTATAAATGTTTAAATGCTAGCCATATCTGAGAGAACAGAAAAGCTGGTTTTCAATTTGAGGTGATGTATAACTGCCAATTGTGAAAGTGAAAACAGGCTCCAGTAATTTAACCACTTTCATTTGATAGCCCAGTCTTGATTTGGGAGTGCTGAGGTAACAGCTTCTTTCTTGTCATGGTCGACTTTACAAACAGAAACACGACAGATCCAAGGAGGTAGGATTTCCTCCAAGCACATGGAAGCTTCCTCCTGTAGCTAATATGTTACAGCCTCAGCAGACTTTGCTACAGCAGCAACAGCAGCAAGGAGACAGTGTGTTCTCTGAAATCTATGTTTTTAGCCTGCACATCTTGCACCTGCAGTTCATGCAATAACTGTCTGGTCAAAGGCAGTTGGATAGGAGTTCCTGTCGGTGCATAAATACACATATTCAAGTAAAAGACAGCAAATAGATGTGTAACACAGCTAGTCTCAGCTAAGTTTTTGTGGTTGCTTTTTTCCTTCTCAGTCTCCCACAGCTTCTCTCTTGAGTTGGCCTCTTTTGACTAGCGTATTATAGATATATCAGACCTGTGTCCTGCCAAGGTGGAATGAATTTATACATACAGTTTAAAGCTAGTTTGCATACCTCTCTTATGCTTCAGTTTGTCCTGTAAACTTGTTCACATATAATTATACCAAACACAGTTACATACTTCTTGGATTGGGGTTTTTGTTGGGTTGGGGTATTTTTGTTTGTTTTGCGGTTTTCTTGTTTGTTTTTTTCTTGTTTGTTTTGTTTGTTTTCTTTTTTGGGCTTTTTAAAATTTTTATTTTACCTAAAATTTCTGAGTGCTAGTAGAGTAATAAAATATGATTATTCGAAAGTAAATATGAATATGATAGGTATCCCATTGTTCAGGTGTCTGAACATGGTTATATGAAGGAAAGAGAAATAAACAGGATAGCCAGTTTTGCTGATTACATCTCTCTGTAACTGAAATACAGCAGGTGCTGGGAGTAGACTGCCTGACACACTGCTGTAGCAGCAAACAGGGCAGATCAGTAAGGTCACATGCATTAACAACATTAACAAGGTTATTAAGTAAAAGACAGTTAAGAAAAATCATTACTCTTTTTTTTTTTCCCTCTGAATTATGTGGTAACTCGAGAATAATTTTCTTCTATATCAATTATCTAAATTCTTATGCTTGGTGATGAAGACCTGTATTAACAGAACAACAGCTGCATGCAGATCTCATACAGATTCCTGGCAGTCACTCAGTAAAGGCATCTAAGGTGCAGTACAGATAATATTTAAATTTTTAAGACTGAAATATTTAGCTTTTTTTAGTGACTAGGAGATACAAAGAAACATTTTACCACTAGGAAGAGACCTGGCTCTTAATATGGTAATGGTACAGAAGAATTATTCTACTGTATGTGTTTTGGATAACCTGCCTTCCTGACGTGTGTTTTCTGAAGACATGACCAGTTTAACCTTTCAAAAATCATGCTTACATTTGCTCTAGTGCAAAATGCTTTTAGAATTATGGACTTTGTACTGGGATGTCTTTGTTTATGAGTTCTGGTCTGACTTACACAATTCTGTGGTTGTTTCGGGGTGCTGAACCCTTGGCCCATGTTTTGGCTGCTGCTCAGGGATGGATTGTGGCTCGGTCATGACCCTGCTCTGGACGTCTGCAACTGCATGATTGTCTGTCCAGCATGTGAGTGAGCTACAGGAGTTGTAGGGGGAAGGGAATTTCTAAATCAGAGTAGCCAAAACCTGCTAGAGCATGTGTAAATGTGCACACACATATAGAGTGTGTATATATATGTATGTGTATGTGTACATCTATATGAATATATGTATAAATATTGAGAGAGAGAGAAGGATGTGATGCTTATGATGGCTCACTTCTGCCCTCACCTCTTATTATTCCTTCATCTTTAGCAATGCTGGATGATTTTAGAGATCTCAGAAATGGATGGGAAGGCTAGGTAAGAATTTGTGACAGTGTTGCAGAATTTGTACCTACAGACTGCATCAGGCCAACAAACCTACACACAGTCACTGGCATGACTGTGCTTTATGCACAGACCTCTTCCTCCACATCTGGAAAATGAACTGTTTTACTTGATCAGTAGAAACAAGAAGTTCCCAGGACTCAGCACAGACCATTTCTTGCTTTCTGCTGCCTACACTAAACGTAAGTGGTTCCCAGTTCCAGTTCTTAAAACTATATTGCCAACCACCACCAGCTGTTCCTTATTAATACAGCAAAAGTTCTCATTTCTTAAAAAAGTCTGGTCATGTAAAAGCTGTACTCTTAGCCTTGATCAGGCCATCCCAGCTGGTGCTTTATCACTGTTTTGGAGAACGTTATTTGGTCCAGACAAGGCTGCATTATGGACAACAGGATGGTGGTGGCAGGTCTGTGCCACTGATCTGTCTAGTCAGGATGAGGAATTGAGCCCGAGTTGAACATCTGACATGAAGAAGAGCCTTGAGACCATAGAAAATACATGCTATGCCCTGGATTATGTTCAGAAGCAGACAGGAAACATGGGGAGGTGGCTGGGTTTTGTGGTCCCTGAACACGGGCACAGCTCTGCTGCGGGAATTTGAGCTCATGGGAAGACAAGTAAGTGTTCACGATTGGCCATGCAATTATAAGTAATGTCGAAGCTGAATGAATGCATAGAGGCCAAGAAAACAGACCACAGCTGCCTCTTACACAGGCTGAGGAGAGATAAAGAGTGCTATGTTGACATAACCAAAGTGTTTTCTGTGTATCTCCAGCAAGGGCAGTGGCAACACTTTGCTGCTGTTCACTTAAGCCTTCACCCACAGTTATCTGCCCTTTGGCTATATTCCAGAATTTCCATAGGGAATTTCAATACTCATTTGTTATTGCACAAAGGTTTTAGCAATCAGACAACACACAAATCACATATTATCTTTTACAATTATATTAAAAGCTTACAGGAATTAAAATAAAGATTAAAATCATTTAGCAGCATTCACACAATAACAGCTCCCCAAAGATCAGCACAGCAATCAAACATTGGCAGGAAATAAATAGTTAGGCAGGTGGCCAGCATAGATAACTTGGCTCATCAGTATTCAAGCAGGAATAGCCTTTCCATTATTAGTCAGCCTAATTTCCCCCTCCATGCCACAACCACCTCCCAACCTCTCTTCTAGCCTTCCCTTACTGCTTTTGGGTGGGATTGCACCTTGCAGAATCCTGTGCTAGGTCTTGTTTTAAATGCTGTTGAAAGAGAGTGACAAGCTATTTCAATTAATGTGTTTATCAAGATGACTTGGAAGTTAGTTAAATGCAAATAAAGAAGTTTATGCACCAGCATTAAGCAGTATGTGCTGTGCTGAAAATGGTGTGAAATAATTTCTGTGTATGAGACAAATAGGCTGGACTGGTTGTTTCATACATGAATATACTGTGAGGAGGTTCAAGATGATCACAAGGAAGAAATAAGTTTTACCAGTATATCCTAACCTAAATGTTGACCCATTAACATTATGTGTATCTGGCTTCAAAGCAGAACTGCTTAAATTTGCTAAACAACAGAGAGAAATCAGGTCTGCTTGTTTCAAGTTACTTGTAAAAACACTTCCTTCACTTCCACGTATCATGCAGATCACTGATTTGAACCTGCCTGTTCACTGCTGCTGTAAGCTTAGTGCTCTGTGAAGACTTTCTAAGATTAAGTGGGTCCTCTTCCCAGGAGTTCTTCTTTGTAAAATGATCAATATATATCCCAGAAATTCAGAGGTAGAAAACCTGCCTTAATCTGTTCCATAGACATCTGTAAAAGTGAAATCTGATTCCCTTTAACTCTTCACACCTCTTTCTTCTTGACACTCTTAATTATGCATGATCCATCTTTTGGGAGAACAGTTAAAAGAGCTTTCACCTTTCTATGTATTCCACCTACTTAATTTGCAGTCTGTGGTTTGAGTTTTTTCCCAGGGATGGGAGGACCATGATACTGTTGTATTGTACAGAAACATCCAGCTGCTTGGTTCTCTGACTAATGGACCATTCATTACATAAAAAGAGGGCTCTAGAAACCCCACAAACTATGTGAAACACCATAGAAGAGACTGGATTGGTTAGTAACTCAAACAATCGACCTCTTAACTGCCCAGGTGGAGAGGGCAGTGCACACTCATCACAGGAGGTTACAGCTGGGCCTTGAACAAGATAAGGGAGGAGGCTGGTAAGAGGCAAATTCCACAAGGCAGGACAGTGTTTTTTATCGTGCCAATGTCCTCCTTACATAATGGCTCAGGTATGAAAACTCCCCTCCAGAGAAGTATCTTGACATTCACAAGTAGCCTGAAGGTATTCACCCCTTCTGATGGTTTATTGTTGACTCAGCTGTGCTGACCTGAGAGGTTTTAAACCACCAAAGATGCCTGAAGTGGGCCATGATCCACAGCATTACATCCTCCAGTGTGAAACTCCAGTAATCCTACATTCATGCCCCAGGGAAGGTACCTGGGCATTCCCATCTGAACCTGAGCACATACAAACTCAGTGGATGCTGTTCTGTGGGTTTCCCCCACCCCTGATGGATTAAGACAGTGACCATTGCTTTGACCAACAGACTTTAAACTTGCAAAAATCAAGTCTTGTGTCAAGCTCCAACAGGGCATGACTATAGATCTTTCTACTCTTATTCTTTTTCTTTCCTATTTCTTTCTATCTATATGTCTATCTATCTCTCTACCTCACAATTACCGTTAAATAAAAATCTGCATTATTGACTTCAGCATGTGGTCTCATTTGCACCTTACTTCAGGCAGTGGCATCTCTCTAATAATTTTAATAATTGGATCTGAATATACTGTTAAGGGCAAAGAAAAATCTCATTAACTGAAAGAAATTTACTTATTTCTTTTTTTCCTCCAAATTTAGATATCTAAGGCAAGGATGGCACAGAGCTTGAATTCTTCCTAAAGCTGGGTGAACATAAACTAATCTTTGAAAAGGAGTGGTAAACATCCCGATTTTTGAATGGCTTTTTAACCTGGATTCACAAATGAGGTATTTGCTGTGGGAAGTTTCAGTCCCTGCTCTCAAAGCAGTTTATTTGTTCAACATCATTGAGAAATCATGATAGAAACAGACATAGCAATCCGTATAAAGGCCCCAGCCATTGGTCCACAGGATGTAATGAGAAGTCTTGGGCTGATGTGAATACTGTATTTCTGATAAATTCTACAATTAAATGACAGAGATTTTTCTCACCACAGTTCTTCTGCTGGTTGAAAATACCTATAAATTTCCAAAGTGTCAGGTCTCACTTTTGGTTTTGGGGCAACAGTTTACCTGTCAGCTACCAAACTGCTCCTGACTGATTAGTATGTGTTAAAAAGTAAAGGAGTGAAGTCTGAAAATGGGATATATACAGTATTGAGTCATTACCTGTTTGATTTTCCCAGTTGATGTAACATTTTGTAACACTTTGGACACCTTTAGCTATTTGCAAAGAGACTGTGACAGCATAATACATACAGCTATAAAGTATATAACAATTTTTTGTTTCTTGGCAAGTACAGATGTTAGACACCTAATAAAGATTTAGGTTAAATGTTAGTGTGCTCAGCCTTCACCCCTTCCCCTGTGACACTCAGAGGCTGCAGGGAGAGATAGTCAGGGATCAATAATGAGGTGAGGTTAGGAAGATCCCGACTCAGGTAAAGGCACCAAGGTTAGCCATTGATGCTCTCTGGATTTACTCTCTTCCTTTCAAGAAAGGTTCTTTTCACCTTCTTCTTCTTCCTATAGTTTTTCTTTTCCAACTTGGAATTTTTTACTTCAGAATCTTTGAAATACTCACAGACCCGGCTTCAATAATTCTACCTCCACTGTAGCTTTATCTTTCTTGTCTCATACGGTTCCACTCTGCAGATGTCACAGCTCTTTCTTCCAACTTAGCAATTTCCTCAGAAGTCTGAGCCAGCTTTCTCTAGCAGAGGTAAGCCTTGGATTCTAGAAACAAACTCAGCTGAAATTCTGTGAGGGAGGTAAAGTTGTATGAAGGAGATAACTTCATAAAACATACATATATATATATATATATATATATATATATATATATATATATATTCAAGTTTTATATATATATATATATATATATATATAGTAACTTGAAATATACTTCTTCCGAATTCAGAGAGAAGCTGCATGCATTAAGTGCTGTGTGCAGTAAAACTGTCTTTCCAGAGACTTGCTTTTTTCTTTTCTTTCCTCCCTATGAGAATTTTGTGTTAATCATAAAGTGAGAAGTCAGAGGCAAAATGTTGTTCTCTCTCCCTCCCTTCACATTTTCAATCAAGGTGCCTGAAAAGAATGAACATTGAGCAATCAAAGTGTGAATGCCTGTGGCTGTGTCTGTTCATATATAGTAACTTCTGAGTCAATGGGCCAGTTCTACCTAAATTTCACAAAGAAACAGCAGTACCCCTCTCTCCGCCCTCTGCCCAAGCCCCAGTATGGGAGATGCCTGAGAAGAGAAAGTGGTAATGACCACTATGAGGGAAAGAGTCTGTGGAAAGAAAAATATTTCAGGTATCAAAATAACTTCTCCCAGTTTCCTCATTTTCTCATGAAGTCAATCCACCCAAGGCACAGAAATAGGAACACAAGCTTCTTTGGTTGAGACACTGGCTCTCCTGCTCCAGTCTGCTACTTAGTGCTCGCATGAAGAGGGAACAATGAATGCCCAATCACATGAAAATCTCGTACTTCATTAGGCATCTAAGTGTCTAATCACTGATCTGCAAAACTCTTTGAAGCCACTCTCATCTGGTTGTGTTGCTCAGAGAACTCTGTATGTTCAGCATTGCTGCAGTGTGATGTATATCCTGATGTGCACCACACTTAGGAAATGCAATGGTTTTTATTTGGGTTGTTCATTCAGACTCTCAGAACCTAGCACATTCCTTCTATGTTACTGTCTGCTGTAATATGGTGCTAGTTGTCATTTTTATTTAGGGAGAAAGCTATGCTTTGACAATGCTATCACATCCTTTTTATGAATATTCAGTGAATCTAAGTTGAATGGAAATAAAAGGAGAGTACTCATATAAGAAAGCAATTTCTACATGAACAGGAAGAGCCAAATATGAGGAAAACAGACAGACAAAATTCTATTCCACAGATTGTTCCTTTTAATTCCATAAACTATATAATTGCCAAGCTCAGAGCATAGGGAGAGTGATTTGATGACCAGTAGACAATTCCAACAAAATCATGTGGTTTGATTATGGTTTGATTTAGGTGCTATCCCAGTTCTTCACCAGAGTAACTGGATAGTATATGGGATGAATGGTTGCTGCACTGTCCAACCATACAGGAAAACCAGTAATTTTATATTTTTGTTGGTAATGCAATTTCAGAGTATTCATTTTCCTCAGGACATTGCAGTTTCTTCCTCAGAAATTTTAGGGTTATGGTTCAATCCAAGTCTTTGGCAGTGCTGTGCTTTTCCTGAAATGGTCACAATAATGTCACCAAAAAACATTTTTTAAAGAACATTTTGTTCTTCAGAATCCAAAATATAAAATCCAAATCTAAACACAAGTATGATTATACAATTTCTTCTTTAACTTGTTCTCGCATGATTTGATAATATTATTGTGTGGTGTTGTCAGTTTTAATAGTCCTGGGCTCAAGAGGCATATGTTTCCTTCATGGTTCACAGTGTAGTGTTATTTATACTAAAATAATATCAGCTTTCATTTAGGGAATAGTTAAAAGAGCTAAGTTATAGATATAAGAATTAAACAAACATTAAAATAAAAATGTATATTTCTATGGATAGAGGGAGGGTTCTAAAAATTCTTCTCCTGAATAAAAATTCTACTTTTACAGTGGAAAACTTCATGTTGTAATCCAAAAACTAAAATTCATGGATGGTATTGGAAACAGATGTAGTAGCTAATATAAAAATTAATTGTCCCAGGAAAAGCAAATTCAAGAGGGAAAGAAACACCCTTGTGCTGTGAATGATTTAGACATTAATGAGTCTCTGTTCATTAGCAGTGATGATTGTTAGCACTTAAGACAGCATAAAACATCAATGTCTCCTTTTAAAGACACTCATAAAGCAGACAAATTCTACAGCAATCAGAGTTGAATGAAAGTACTTAAAAGTGAATAACAATCAAATCAAGCAAAGACTTTGTATTTTTTCTTTTTTTTTTTTTTTTGGCTGGCTGTTCTTGTGCTCTGTAACCCAATATCAGTGACAGCAGCTGGCTCTTAATGCAGACAAAAGATTCCTCATGAATACTGAGTTGACATTTAAAGTCTTATGATCACTCAACTTAGGGAATACATTTGTACATGAAAATTCAGCTGACATATAACTGAAAAAATCTGCTGAAGTAACATAACTTTAACTTCCTGAGCATAAAAATAAAGCAAAGATATTACTCTATGTTTTTGAAATTACCTAGGCTCTGTAAAGGTTAAATAAATGAAGCATTCAATCCACAGTTCTTGAATCATCAGCCAGCATTCCCAAGTTTAGAAATGAACAAGACCAGAGTACAAACTATGGCACCACTGGAGTGAAACATTTAATGAGAAAATGCATGTTTGAAAGATACCAATCAGCTTGCATAGGCTGGCCTTTACCTCCTAATTTGTAGTAGTTCCAATGACATGAGAATTTTCACCTTGTATTATTCTTGTTTTCTAAGTCCTTTGTCATAAAAGCCCTTTGTTATCTTCATTTTGTTAGAGTTGCAAAAATAGGATTTAGCTGTTACACCTTAGGCAGAGTTTAGACTACTAATTATCATCTTCAAGACCTCTCTAATTACTACCAAAAGCTACTAAAGCTTTGTATGTTATCCCTGGTAGCATTCAAGTTTGGGTTGGGCTGGGCTCTGAGGAACCTGATGTATTTGAAAATATCCCTGCTCATTTCAGGGGGTTGGACTGGATAACTTCCAACCAAAACTGTTCTGTGATTCTTATTCTATGCTCCTTGGTACATTATCTTAAAAAAAAAATATTTTGTCTCCTGCTTCTGAATATGTAGAGCAGCATGTCAGTTTTCACAGCACTGAGAATTGTTGGTGATGAAGGCTGATAATATTCTATCCACCGCTCGCTCCACAAGGACTCAACTCAGTTATCACTTCACAGCAAACCTGCTGCTGTGGTTCAGCCTGGTATGCAATGAAATTTGCTGTTCCTTTGAAATGATGCTGGTTGTTTTTATAGCAAATGTTAACATGCAGGATATGGGTGACCTGTGTTAACTATCCAGTGCCTGAGAGGCTACAGGGTCACTTGTGCCAGCTTTCCAGAGGAAACCCAGGGCAGCAGGCTGAAGGCCTTGATATACTATGGGCATTATTTAACTTATCTGTGGAAGCTGTGCAGGAGCACTGCATTGCCAGCTCTGCTTCACGAGCTGGTTGTATATTTCATCCAGCAACAGCTTAATGCATAATGTAAAAACAATACTTCACAAGTAGATTCAAGGTTAGAACTTTTGCATCCTAAAACAACACAAAGCTAATGGGTTAATTTGTCACTGTGTATATAAACATACACACACACACACACATATATACCTTGTATATACATATTAGCTTTGTATATATGTATATATGCGCATATATTAGACTGTTGTCCTCCTCCAGAAGACATTCCACGTGTACATTTTAACTAGATGGAAATGCCTCTGGGTAGCCTAGCGTTCTTTGTCTAAGCCCTGGAGGTAGGTGACCTCTCAGGCACATCCACGTTCTTGCTTACTGTGCCTCTTTCATAGTCAAAAGTAGAAAAAGCAATCCTTTTTCTATATGCACCTGTGCATAATTTTGTTTCCTTATGCCTGTATGAGTTATAAGAGAGGGTTTACAGATACCCAGAGCTTTCAAGATGCATTCAGTGAGAAGCCCCATCTGACTATTATTAATGTGTAGAAAGAGTTGCAGAATATTTGAAGTATAAATCAAGAGTTAAAATTTACCTTTACCTTAGTGTCATGTAGAAAGCCAAATGACTGTGTTTATAGAAATGACATTTTAAGAAAAGGAAAATCAAAAGATAAGAGAAGTATACCTGGATAATAATGTTCTTTATGGTTTTGTTCATTTGCATAAATATGTCTTTGAAATTAGAAGGAGGTTGGTTTGTATCAAAGTGCTGACTTGGCAAGAGCATCACTTTTATTCTGGTGATATCATCAGTGAAGAAGCAGTGCATCTGCGGTAATAATTGACCTTTTCTGGTTTTCCCTTTTTAAAAAAACCTGAAGGTATATTGTTCTTTTGTTGCTGAAAATGCATTTGCTCTTTGTGCTAAGTCAAATCAACACAGGCAAAAACCCCTGTGTCAGTTAATGCATCAAGAGCAAACAATTTTGTTCATGTGTCTTCCTCATAGTAGATGAAAGATCAAAGGCCATCAAAAAGCCAAAGGAATTCAGTGCTTTGGATTGTAGCATATTTGTTGCTCTCATCCTGCCAACTGCTTAAAAAGATGATTATTTTTAAGCATGGAAGTGGTTTTACTGACTCATGTATTTTTTAATTCATTTTTAAAAGGCTTGTATTTAAGCATGTGTAGGATTAAAATTCAAATTTTAGTTTTCACATCTGATACACACAGATTATTCTGGGCGTCTTTAGCTCAAGTGACATTTTGAGGCAGCCCTTTTTACGAAAGTCAACCTGATACAGTTTGACTTTGATTGAATGGTACTATTTTACACTAGCTGTGATCAAACTGTTTTGTTTAGTTTACGACAGAGTCAATTTTTGGTGGATTTGGTTGAGAGATCCTGTGGGTGAAAGCACAAAACAGTGGAAACAATTTCCTTGTCAGACAGTATTTTACGAGACAACCCGCAGAGTTCAGCAGAACAGAGACAGCAGCAGTAAAACTGAAATATTGTGTATTTGCCACTCTGTTTTGACTAAATCAAAGCAAAAAAACAAGGTAAAATAAAAATATTTGGATGGAAAGAATGTCATTAAGAAAAATTCTTTTGACTAATCTTGTATATGTATTTGTCTGAAAATATAAGAGGTCCTTGCTTTAGAAGTATATACACTGCCACTGACCTGTTATCAAACACATGTACCCATAAATATGAAAATATTTATGAGGCACCTACATAAACCTGCCTCAAAAATTTTAAGACACATGTAAAAAGAGCAGAAAGAGAAGGAAAATACTTCAAGACAAGATATGTCTTCACAAACATCATAGTTCTTAAGTGATACCAAGATGACAAGAAATGGCCTATATAGTTAAAGAGGCATGGCATCTCTCCAGAGAGGCAGGGATTACTTAGAATAAGACAAAGACAATCACTAAAGAAGAAAGAAGTGGGATTTTCTTAATTTCCATCTCCCAAAGGACATATTGGGATTTCTGGGACATTGTTTTACAGTAACTCTTTTTAATTTTCTTTTTTTTAATTGAAATTAATCTTACACCAAAATTTTTCAATCTTTATTTTTCATGCTCAAAACCCCTGAATTATCAAATGTTGCATCTGTTATTAGTACAGTGCAGTTTGTAGCACTAGCTGTTTCCTGGAACAACATGTGGTTTATTCACAGATTAAGTTAGTCAAAATATAGGACAGGTCCTAAGGGAACAAATAGTTTTAGGCTTCATGTTTAACATTAGAAGAAGCACTGGAAAACATGTGTTTTAAAGATGGAGGGGAAAATGGAAAAAAGGAAGGAAATTAATTTAGGGACAGAATCATCCAGAATCAATTAGGTTGGAAAAGACCTCTGGGATCATTGAGACCAACCTATGACCCAACATCAGCATGTCAACTAGACCATGGCATTAAGTGCCATGTCCAGACTTTCCATAAATATCTCCAGGGAGGATGACTCCTCCGCCTCCCTGGGCAGCCCATTCCAATATCTAATACCCTGATCTTGAACTTCATGATGTTGGTCTCAGCCAATCTATCCAGCCTGTCCAGAGGGACAGGTCAGTAATGACATGGGGAAAGACTGCATCAAAAGGAAATCAGAAAGTTAAGAATTACTGCCATTAATGGCTAGGAAAGGGAGGCATAGCCAGCAACTCCATTACAGCTTATCCTACAAAGGAAGTCTCCTTAGCTTAACTTGGTAGCCTAAAATTTTCAGCCATAATGTCTTCTCTCACAAAAACAGCTTATTGACAGAATTATCTCAGAGGGTAAGAAGAAGCACAAATCTCCTGGAGTCCCCCAGCAAACCCTTTGCTTGTAGTCTTTCTTGAATCTTTCTTTACTCCAACTTATTAAGCTAATTCTGACTGAAGGATGACTCACAGCGTGACACTGAAGGAAATATGCAAGTAAAGCAGACCAAAATAGCCTTGCCTCTCCCCATTCTCCGACAGATGGAAGGAGAGACCTTTACATTTCCTGGTGCAGTGGATCCCAGGCAGCATGTACAGTTTTCCACAATGTTCAGGAGAGATAGGTCCCAAGTGAGGTGTGTTCCAATGCCGTTCCAGGGATGACATATGCTAGCACTGCTGCCGGAGGTGGTATTCATACAAAAAGTCTCTGCTCTAAGGAGGAAGGCAATGGGGCTTTTGATAGAGATGCATGAACATATGGCAAAATGTTTTGACATTGTAACAGTTAGAAAAAGGGAGCTTTGAGAGTTACTAAATCATGAGGAAATCAATCAAGTCTAGCAAGATAATGGTTATGACTGAAAGATTTGAAGTCTATAAATATAGACTGAGGAATGGGGGAAAAAAGAAGAAAAACAGAACAGTGATATTAGGAGAAAAAAGAAGGCATTCAGGAGAGGGTATGCCTGAAGTGATGCCTGAAATTGCCAAGAAAATGTGTCCAGGGGCTGCCCAACCTGGACAAAGGGATGAAAGAGCAAGAGGAGCAATTTTGGTGGGGTTACTGGGTAAAACGGTGGGATCAAATGTTATTGGTAAGGAAAAGAAAGAGTAAAGTGACAACACCAGTGATCATAAAACCAAAATAAATAAAAAGGAAAAGGAATAATTATTAGTTATTTTAATTGTTGTTATTAATATTAATTAGCACTTAGAACTAAACAAATTGTTCCTGTCACTGGCATGAGTGTGTGGTGAAAAAGCACAGAATGGCCTAAGCAGTAGGTTGCATTGGGGTGGGAAATCCTTTCCATGTTTTTTGGCCAGATGTTGGTTTTGCCTTAGGTACTCTCTAACCACTGTAAAAGCTCAGAGAATCCCTGCATGGGCTGGTGAGGGAACTGGTGTTCTGGCCCTGCAGTGTGGTCTCTCATGAGACAAGAATGTAGAAAAGTACCCAGCTCTAGCAGTACTCTTAGCCCCAAATTTCCCTTGTGTGTGTGCTCATGCTGCACTTGGAGCAGGAGAACCTTTTCCCCGCAGCCCAACCTACATCACCCTCAGTGCAAGACGTGCTGCAAGTCCAGTGACTGCGTGCACATGGCACAGCCTCCTCTGTTCTCTCCAGTCTGCTGCTGTGGCTATGTCAGCAGATGTGCCAGCTGCTAGGAAAGTGTGTCCATTGCCGGGTTTCACTGTTGGAAAGTGGCTGCTGCCATGGACAGGAGGAGAAGGGAATTGAGAGGGAGCTGCCATTGCTGAGCTGCCATTGCTTGCTGCTGTCCTTATGCCTCTGGTGGCTCCTGCTGCATTCCAGGCAGAACTCTCCTACACCATGGAAACACCAGAACAGTGTTCCTCAGCTCCAGACAGCAGTGCAGCACAAGTGTCCAGCCAAGGTCATCTCAGCATGGGGCTCTCTCTGCTCTGCATCACCACCTGGCAGCCCACAGCTGGTGTGGGTTCAGGCTCCCTGTGTGGACTGAGAAGAGGGGAAATTGTACGGGCTGCAAGACTGCCGTGTGCTGGAATGACTGACAGCAGGGAAAAGATGATTAGGATTGCTTTTTTACAGAAAGCAAGCTGTAGAAGCTAGGCAAAAAACCTGGATATGGTGCAGGAAAACGTGTTTGGCTTCTCTTATAATCCCCTTCTGCACTTGTACTTTCTAATGTAGCATAAGCACTACATATACACATGCAAATTACTGATACAACATAAACCTCTTTCTGCCTTCTTTCTCCTCTACCCTAGACTCAATCGGTTTTTGTTCCCCCTCCAAAATCTTGAGTGCATATAACTAACCATTTTCCAGCTTGTGACAACAGCCTAAGCCAATGCCTTGATAGTACTTACATGGATTTATACCTGCTGAGGATTTGGCGAAAGAGTTGTTTACTCATAATTAGCTTTTTGTTTGGAGTTAGACAAATATACTAGGAAAAAAAACCTCAGAGAAATACATATTAAAATAGCCACATAGAATATGCTAATTAATATTAGCGCTTAAAACTAAACAAATTGTTCCTGTCACTAAAATATTCCTGTCACTAAATATATCCCCTGTCCCTAAAATATTCTTATTCTAAGAAGTAATAGATACATATTGATTTCCTGCACTTTTCTTAGCCTTCCTTTGAGTCAAATGGGAAACTGGATAAAAAAGGTAAATATTTTAATAATTAATATTCTTTGAATATTTGATTCAGAATGTTTGATCTCTCATGGCTTGTTTTATTAAAAAAAATCTGCTCACCTTGAATAAATTGTTAATTTCTGAACTCATTTTTCTGTATTTGGAAATGGTTAATCTTCATAATTATTACTTAAATAATTTATTATCAGTTTCATATCTATAACAGAACTGTTTCTTAAATTTCCATGCTTCTTAGAGACTGCTGAATCCCAGATATTACAAATTATATATAACTAAGAAACTTTCAGGGTTAGAAAATATTTGGATGAATAGCTAATTAAATTAGCATCAGAAAGAGATGCCAACAATCTAGCTGTATTTGAAATCTAAGGCTGGCTGCCTAAAGCAGCTTTAAAAGCCCTGAAATGGCAATTTCAGTTGCTTACAGCAGGTGGTAGTATGTGCTATTAAAATAAAATATTTACTTCCAAGAAGGACTGCAGCTAAGTTAGTAAGAACATGAGTAGAATGGGCAAGAAATCGACTGCTGTAAATGAGTAAAAAGCTTGTAGATTAAAAAATTGAATATTTATTACTTTTTTTCTTCAACATTTCCTGTTTCTCTGCCACAAGACTACAGCACTAACTTCTTGCAGGACATTTATGGACAAGTTAAAGACGTATTACCAAAAATAAATCACATAATTCTTACACAGTTATCTTCCTCCATGAATCCTACTGTATTAATTCCACAGTCTTTTATATGAAGACAGACATGAAGTACTTTAGAACAAGGTCTAAATGCAATTTAGGTAGGTAAAAGCAAACTGGTAATTCTGATAATCCACCTAAGACTGAGGTGAGTGGAATTTCCAGTCTCTACTGCAGGGTCCACTAGGGGCCCAAGACTGCTGTTTCTGTACATATGCCCTAAAATCAATTGGGTCTAATCCCAGAATCACTGGGCCTAGAGTCTAGATGTGCCTACAGCAATACCCCTGACCCAATATGTATGTGTACATGATACATACAGCCAATAAGATGAGGTGATTTATAAAGGAAACTGCACAGATCCCATATAGAAAATATACCTTTTTGTGGTGTTTCAGGATGGACTCTTCACTCATCTTAATTTTCCCTGTACATCCAGAATATACCAACGTCAGACAGATTTGCATCTTTCTGTCCTCATGCCCTCGGGAGGGAGCCTCCACAAGGCCATGACTTCCTGTCATAGGGACAACATATGAAAAACAGGGGGTGAGATACCTGCTTCTATTCTCAGAGGTAGTTTTTTTATGAGTGTGAACATGGTTCTCCCACATTGGCTGTGAGATGCTGTGATCAGCTGCAGCTTCCCCTGAACAGCTACTTTTCCTTTGGGTAGGTGAATTTTGATGTCACCTTTCAGATTGGACTCTAGAGGTAAGATGAGGGGCAGTATAATTAATGGGTCATGAGGATCAGCAAGATGTCTACCAGCTTCTGGGCTGCATTTGATTCTGGGTGAAGCTAGCAGCAGATATTTAGGGCAAGTTTATCCATGAAATTATAGTTACTATGGCATTTCAAATGCCTACAAGAGTGATAAAGCAGTAAACATATTGTCGAGCAGCTCATAGGCACAGCTGCAAACCTGAGTTCTTTTGTGAATTTTTATAGGGTATTTTTCAGTCTCTAAAGGCCTTTTTGCCCTCATTTTCTGCATTAATACAATATGTCTAAAGGTTGTTCCCCTTGTGATATTAGTTCAGCACAGCGTGGTCTTTAACTGAGCCGTCTTCTTGGAGTCTGTACAGTTATTTGCAAGTACATAAAACCAGCAGGTAATTTAGAAAAGTAATTTTTCTTCTCACAGAAACTTCTAATTAAGGTTTTGGTATTTCTCAAAATAATTTGTTGGCTATCAGTTCTGCTCAAACATTGCAAAAGTAGTACCCATAGGATCTTTGAGTTAACATTAGGGGATGAAATAATAAAAAGCTGCAAGGGTATCTGAGAGCACAGGTTCTTTATAAGCCATGTCCATTCTTTCATGCCATCAGTTTTGCACAACTGAAATATTTTTCCTCGGACAATTTTTCCATTGCAAAGTGGAGAAGATTTTTTGTCTTTTTCCACCTTGGAGGCTCATTTTTAAAACCAAACGAGTCCGTACCTCTGCAAATTGCAGTCCCCAAAAGAGCAATATTTCCCTTCAACAAACAGGATCTTAAAAATTTCAGTGTCAGCTTTGGCTGAAGCTGGGCTGTTACTCTGACATCCTTTCATTTTATGCTGACCTACAATAACCCCATCATTTCCATACTCCCCTGAGGAAAAGTTAACATTTATAACAAGCTGTGTTAAAGGATCTTGATTGCAAATATCCACTATGAATTTAGCAGAAACACTCTTGGCTTGTGCATTACATAAAATTTCAATACAAGAGCAGAGACAGATAAAAGGAACTGTAATCAACTGTGAATTATCTGCAGGTCGTTTATCCAGTTCCTGATTAATCACTCCATTAAATCCTTGCAAAGACAGTGAGCTAACTCAGTGCAGAGCCAATTTCTGTGAGCTGGGCTTCTAAACTCGAGTGCAGTGCCATATGAATCTGGCTGTGTGTGTCTGGAAGTGTTCACTTTGCACAGCTTGGAACTCGAGTCAGTAGCTGTGCCATTCAGAAGCTCCTGAACTGCTGCATGCAAACCATGCCCTGGTCTCCCTGCACTCATACCCATTGCTGGGAGCTCTGAGAAGAGTGACAGAGCCTCCAGAGTGATGCAGCACAAAGCCAGTGCAGATCCAGCATGGGCAGAGGGAAGGTGGATGAGGTCACGGATGTCTGAGGGAAATTCTGCAGAAACACTTGGCTTGCTAACAATCAGTATTGCTAGCAGAATTTTCCATTTCTGGTGCAGAATGAGGAAAATGGAACCAACACACAAGCAGTGCTGTATTGGAAGTAGTAAGCCCATATCAAACTGGAAGTTTGATACAAGAAAGCAACTGTGAGAGTGATTTCAGGTCCAGGTGGTGATTCAGTGATTATTGTCATCTAGAGTCTACACAGAGGTGCTTGGAAGCCTCTGTACCGTGTTGCCAAGCATCCTTATGATGTAGAGTGCTTCACCTGTTTGCTTACCCATCTGTCCTAATCCACTCCATTACCCTGGATGGAAGAGAGCTAGTGGTTCTCAGATGCATCATCTATTTGTCCAAATCCACTGTGAGTTTCAGCTACAGCTGATAAAAAGCCTGCTAAAGAGCTGCAAAGACTGCAGATTGAAACTAGGAAACTGAAGCAAAAGTATTATGAAAACTGAACACTAAAGCTTATACTTCACTTATACTCTGGCTTTCTAAGCTTTTTTAAGCTTTGGATAACTGAAAGATGTGTCTGGGTCTAGCTGAAGGCACAGGCCTGCAGTAAATATCAAAAGCCTAAGGCTAAACTAGATGACTATATTTGTTGTTTTCAGTTTAAAAAGTCAACATGGTGATGCTTGCAATAGGCATAAAGCATGAGGTAGGTTCTGCAATTAAAATCTATTGATTTACAGGACTGATGAGTCGCAGGTTTAAACTTCTGATTTTTGTGTCTAGCTTCCACACAGCTATTTTTTATGAAGAAATAATTATAAGAAAGATGAAAGTCTTTCCAATCTCTCCCTTCCCAGTAGAAATACCAGTACGAAAGAGGCAGGTAGGTGGCAGTAACAAGTGACTAATAGGCTACTGGATAATTACATCTGCCACAGGCTTATCTCTTAGCACCAAGTGCCTCGAAATTAAAAGCAGGGAGTATAAGACAAATGTTAGAGATATTGAATTAAGCAGAAGGGAGAAAATAGCCTTTAGAGAGACACAGAAATTGTAGTTCAGTTGGGCAATGAAGATTGTAGTGCAACAGAGAGAGAAGCGTAGAAGCTGTCTTAGGGAAAAACTTTCAGGACCAGAATCTGCATAGAAACAGACATATTTTGGGCCTGTGACACAGATGTGTCAATGTTCTGAATGCAAGGCTCTTTGCCATAATTTGCTAAGTCAAGGTGAGGTGCCTAGGCTTTCAAAGCAGGAGGAGAGAGAAGTGCTTTCAGATGTCTGAGCAAGGCAGTTGTTCCCTGTATAAGGAGCCAAGAATTTCTGTAAAAGTGTTCAGTACTTCTTATACAAAAGCCTGTGTCCCCTGATTCAGAACTTCACATGTTTCCCCATTCCATAAACCTGAGCCTTTGCTTAAAAGCAGACAGAAGGAGAGGAAGTCTCCTTTTTATTACAATTTGTGTAGTTGCATGTGAATTCTCAAGTGAGTATTTGAGCTACAGGCTCTCCATAGAGTGACACATATAAAAATACTTACAGTCATGTTTTTAAAGTGTTTGAACCACAAGACTGTGGTGTTGCAGGAGGAAGGTCGCTGCATATATCTGCTCTTGAAGGAAGACCATTTAGCTGTGCTGAATGCAAAATTTAGGGCCTTTTTTGTAACCATGCTATTGCCTCAAAATAGATACTCACTTTCAAAAGGGCATTCACCACAGTAGATATCAAGTGGGTGAAGATATAGCACTGTAACCCAAGAAAAACATGCTGGGGGTGGGCTTGATCTCCAAAAGTTTTAGCACATTTTTTGATCTTTAGTCCTCTATACATGAATAACAAATACATCGTATAAGAAATTTAAAACAGCTTCTTCTCATCTTGGAAAAAAAAAAAAAAAGATGGAAGGGTATACCAAATTCCCTGTTAAATCCCCAAATTCCTATTCTTATCAGTTCTTTCTATCCCACTAAAAAGTGCAAAGTACAGCCTGTTCTGGTCACCACTGATCTAAACATATTTCTAAATAAAAATATCCTGGAAAGTTCTAGAACTGAAGGAATGTAACTTCCAGAATATTTTGCTTTTTATTAATCAGAATGCTTTCATAGTAAGACCTGTCTTGTAAAAATTAAAACATAAAGCCAAAAAAATCCCAAAACACCAAAAAAAACCCCCAAAAAACAAAAACCTGAAACAAAACAAAAAAAACTCAACAAAAACAACCCAAAACAAATCAAACCACTGATAATTTAAAAAATGTTAAGGTTGGCACTACGTGAAACCAGTAATTAAGACATAGTGGCTGATAAACCACGGCTGGGTGGGTGCAGTCTGGAACCTGGTGTAGAGCATACTTGAACTATAGCAAGTAGCTTTACAGAAAATAAGCCACAGAAGTACTACAATTCTGAGAGGAATTCATTCAGCTATGGTTTTAAGCTGAGGAGTTTTTCAGGGTCAGAAGTAGATGGAGAATGAGGGCAAACCTGAGTGATGTCAATGGTGATTATACAGATGTCTTGGAGGCTTCTCTCCTGCACCAGAGCGGCATACAAATGTTGTCCCTGAGGAAATGGTGTTTGCACATGCTTACCTCCAAGCTCTAGCCAAACTCACGAAGATTCTGTCCTGGAATAGCCTTGTCCCTTCATGTAATACTGTATTGGGTTTGCATGGACCAGTTTTGTCAGTAGGCCACTGGCAAGGGGTGGCTTCTGTGAGAAGCTGCTGGAAGTTTCCACCATGTCTGGCAGAGCCAGTCCCTGAAGGCTGCAAAGATGCATGCACCATTGTTCAAGGCTGGGCCAATTAGAAGTGGTGGTAACACCTCTGTGATAACAGATTTAAGGAGAAAGAGAAACAAAACAAAAGTTGTTGCACAGTTTTAATTGTGTCCAGAGAAGAGCAGGGTGAGAACATGTGAGGAGAACAACTCTGCACACACCAAGGTCCATGCAGAAGGAGGGGAAGGAGGTGCTCCAGGCACTGGAGCCAAGATTCCTCTGCAGGTTGTGGTGAGGACCATGGTGCAGCAGCTGTGCCCCTGCAGCCCATGGAGGTCCATGGGGATGCAGAGATCCATCTGCAGCCCATGGAGAGCCCCACACTGGAGCAGGTGGGTGCCTGAAGGAGGCTGTAAACCCGTGGAGACCCAAGGTGAGGGGCCCTGCTCCCGTGCTGGAGCAGCCTGTCCTTGGAGGACTGCACCCTGTGGAAGAGTGACCCAGGCTGCAGCAGTTTTGGGAGGGCTGTTTGCCCGTGGGATGGACTCACGCTGCAGCAGTTCACAGGGAGCTGCTGCCCGTGGGATGGAGCCAGGCTGGAGAAGGTCACAGAGAGCTGTCTCCTGTGGGAGGGACCCCACAATGCAGCAGGGGAACAACTCCTCTCCCTGAGCAGTGGGAGAAGGCACGGGTGATGAACAGACCATAACCCCATTCCCTCCCTCCTTGAGCCACTGAGGTAGGAGGCAGAGCTGGGAAAGGGGTGGTGGGGGGAGAAAGGTCTTTTTACTTCTCATTATCCTGCTCTGATTTTGTTAGTAATAAATTCAATACTTATTTCTAAGCTGAGCCTGTTTTGCTTTTATGGTATTTAATGAGTGATCTCTTTTGGTCCTTAATTCATGAACATTCATTAAATTTTCCCTCCTCTGTCCAGTTTACAGAGGGGAGTGGGTGAACGTCTTTGCTGGGTGCCAGGCCTCTGGCCAGCATCAACCTACTACAAACTCACACACAGAAAAGAGCAATGATGTTGTTAATCTACTTTCAAAAGGTTGTGGATGGTTTACATAGGTCAAAAGGCAAGACATGGATGGAACTAAAAAACAAATATATAGGGAATCAGAGCAGCTGTTTTAAAGAAAACTAAGTGTACCTCAACACAAATGGGATGTAGAGTGACCTTTGCTTTGGCTGAGTGTCAATGGCAGTCAAATGGATCAACTGGTTTTAAATTGCCTTCCCTGAGTTAATCAAAAGGTGTGAATTTCTTCCCAAGTCATCCAGACCAGTAGTGCCTGAACTTTGATGCAAACACATGAGGAAATAGTGCAATGAAACATAGTTATCACTAGGGTATTTTCTTCATGCTTGCATTCAATATTTTTCTTTCAGGTTCATCTTAAAATTCTCAAAAGCTGTAATTTAATGCTCAGCCATCACTCTATTTTTTTTCCTTCTCTCCAGCTTGGTACCAGTTTTTTATACATATACTATAGTGTGGGAGGTAGATTAGACACTAATCATATATAGTAAAAATGTGTTCTTGCCAGGAAATAAAGATATATTGATCACAACTTAACTGTGCATTGTTGTACTTTCATTGAAATGTCTGCAGTTGTTATTCTGTCAGCATTGTCCTACTGCAGTCACAGAACTATCCATCTCATAAAATTCAGCACAAGAAGTCTCTTTGAATCAGCCAATCTCTCAATCATTCCCAATCAAGTGAAGAATGTTCATAACATAATTTCAAAAAATCTTCCTTCCATTCCTGCCCTGGTAGAAATAATAATTTATCTTTCACCTCTGGGTGCAATGACAATTGTGAAGAAGAATTGTTTATAGGTTATCAAGGATGCTTGAAAGACTGATCTGGTTCTAATCCTGTGTGACAGGGAAGGAGGCTGAGTTGCTGTCCTTGTACCATGCCTTAATATTTATATAATGTTAGTCAGTAGTATTCAAGGCAAGTAAAAATGTCAAATCTAGTTTAACTTGTATAGGTGTATGCCGGTTTGCTGGCTTAATTTCAGAGTTAGTTAATCAAACATATCAATCTAACATCATTTAAAGAACTGCCTTATCTTAGTGGATACCTTATTTACAAGAATAATAATAAAAGATTTTCAACACAATTGAATAACAGGAGCACACACACACACACACACATACAATTTTTTACAAGTTTCTGAACCTGTTTCCTCTCCTTTACATCTGTTGTTTTTCATTTTAATGAAATAAGCTGCTTTCAAGATTAACATGCCCTTCAGATGAACACTGAAGAAAAAAAAAAGTCTCAGTTGAAAACCAAATGAGATACAGATGATACAATTACTTGCACATTTAGCTATTATAATATATAATGTTTTAATATTAGTAATATATCTATCTATGTAAATATAAGTGAAAATAGTAAGAACACTTATTATTAAATCAAATCCACCTTTAGCTTAGGTTAGTATTATGTGACTTAGAATTTTCCCTAACTGTAAGAAAAAATAATAAGCTGTATTAAAACAAGTAAAAATAGAATTTAAAAATACTAAATTAAAAACTAGACAGATACTTAATTGTGTAATGTAACATCTAAGATAATACAGCTCTACCATGTAGGTTCAGCCCTGTTTATTTTATTCCTAGCCCTTTATTCCTTTATCCCAGCAATTTTTATGTTTTCTCATGGAGAAATATTTAAAGGTGTGAAATCTGCTACAGAGGAATAAATATGGGTTATATATATATTTTTTTTTTTTATACAAATGTTTATGTTCCTGTATTCTTTCTAGCATAGCATGTTCAGGGCATGTTTTAGAGGGATGTTCATAGATTTGATTTAGCAGCTCTTCCATGACAAAGGTGCTGACTGTGCTAGTTACCAGTTCCTTTCTCCTTCAAGTGCCCACAAACTTTCCTGAGAGTCTTGGTGTCCCAGTAACCTCTTCAACAGCTTGGTTACATTTATAAAGGTTTGACTATCCACTGTGGGTGCAAATGGTCAGAACACAATGATGGCCTTTCATACAACTTCAGGTAAACAGGAGTTTTACTCTCAGGTCCATGGAGAAAAAGAGTATGGCTTAAAGTGGTCAAACCTGGATGTAGTAATATCACAGCAGGTAGACAAAATTCACAAAAATCTGTACCTTGATAAAAATTGTCTAACAAATAGGAAAAACATGCACCTTTTCAGACCTGTCAGCAACTGTAAGACACTTCAAACAAAAACCCCACAAAAATAATAAAATTATTATTACAGTTGTAATGAATACTTTTTTTTTTTTACTTTCTTGTTCCTTTCAATCCACCCTTAAAGCAAAATTATATAATTTTTCCATTTCTGTCTTGAGAGGGTCAAGTTTTGCTTTATGTAGTTTGGAGAGGGTTTTTTTGGTGGTTTTCCATTTGTTTGTGGGTCTTTTGATGCTGTCCCTTTAGTTCTGTAGAAGATGATACTTCAGAAAGACACGAGCATATTTATTCCATTAATTCAATGGAATTTATTTGATTCAAACTTCATCTCTATAGTGCTATTCTACCTAAAAGAAATATAAATGCCTTAAATATGCTCTTATATCTTCAGTTCAAGATGGTTTAATTAGACTAGTCACTCTAAATGGATGAGTTAAAACAACAAGTTAAAGTTTGTGTTTTACCATATTGTTTTTAAGATTTGGATGGATCCACCTTCCTCTTGTGTTCCAAAATGGTCTTAATGCCCTCAGAATATTTTTTTTCTCTCATATACTTGTCTGCAGTTTTTGAGTTTTTGGGCTGCAGGAGGGTAGCCAGACATCCTTTTCACTTTAGTAAAAAAGGTGGCAGGAAGTGGACTCTCCTCTCAGGGTTTAGATATTTTCAGGAAACATTTGTGATGCTTTCTAGGGCTTTTAAAGCTCCTTATAGTCGTTCTGAAATCTCACTATTGAAGAGGTTCCTCCTTCATTAGGTACTCACTACCATGAATAAAAACCTTGGTGAGGAAGAAGTGGAAGGGGAGAGACCCCACCTCATCAAAATAATCTGAAGTGCCAGCCTAAGGTCGCTTCGTAGTTTAAAATGAGGTCTTTGAGTTCCTTTTGTACCTGCTTCTGGCAGACAAACAACTAAATGCTCAGTCACTTTTTCAGTTCAACAGCTAAAATCAAGGTAATAATCCTAAATTCTAAATGGTGATTAGACGAAAATGCACATTTTTCACATGTTAAATAGGAAATACAGATGACAAAATCATTTGCCTGGATGGTTATGTTTCGATTTTCCAGAATACCATTTCAGTGCACAAGTTCTATTGAAATTTCTGGTGAACTGTAATTCACTTTCTATTTGGATTCTTCTCTGAAGAGCTCTGTTTTGGTGATCTTGTCATAAATTTATTTGCAAAAGGATTCTTGTGCCAGAAAATGAATATTCCTCAGAACCAAAGCAAGTTTTACTGGAATATTTTATTTTTTTTCACAAGGAAAAGATCTAATTTGGAGGCAATCTTACTAACCAGAAAGTTAATGATTTAATAGTTGTGGAACACCTTTACAGATCAGTCCCAAATCTGTTTTATTTGAAACTGTTGGGCCACTGGGTATTTTAAGGTCAGTCACAGGGTTTTTTTGTCTTCTTTATACTGTAACAATATCTAGGATTTTCGTCAAAATTTGTCATTTTTTGTTTTGTAGAATGGGAAAGATTTTTGGAAAGCTATGTCAAAATATATCACAGGCAAGGAAAGTAATTTTCTGCTTTATTCTCAGTGATTTAAGAGTAAGAGATTGGGATTCCCCTTGGTGGGCATCACATTTCATGTGTAAGCATGGGTTCTAGGACAAGTAACACTGGTATAAATCAAAAATGTATTTGCTGACAAAGTCTTTATTGAAATTCACTGGCTTTTAGAGAGGTGCAAGAGGGTTTGTGATGGCCCTTCTCTTCATGATCCAAAGATCATGTCTCCATTCACACACACAGAGGAGGCTGCAGATTTATTGCGCAGTTTAGCCGTGTGAAATATTGCCATGAGATTTGGACCAGACACTTCTCATAGAAGGGCTATAAAGTAATTTATTTTATTCCTTTAAGAAGTCAATTCCTCACATTAAAGAAAAGGATGTTCTTGTTATGGAGGGCAGCATGAAAATAAGCAGTTTTGGTCCCTTTTTGTTATATAAAATCCTAGAAGGGGCCATGAGCAGAAAATTTATGTACATTAATAGATAAAGCTCTCAAAGGTGACCTTCAACCTTCTGCCAGAAAGAGGAAATGTGTTGTTATTTGCATTGCTGTTGTTTAGCAGAGGAACAAGCTTTGATCAACAGGCAGAACCTCTGAGGATCTGTGTTTGCAAGAGATTACTTAGGAACCATAATAAATCAGTTCATTTGCTGCATGCCATATGCCCTTATGCTTTCAGATTTTTTTTTTTCTGATAGCTAGCACTTTCCTCGTCTGGGGAATGTACTTTGAGCTCTCTGGCTGAATGAAGAAAGCAGTAATGGAGTGGCACAGTATGGATGCAGGTCTCTACCTGACATTTGCTGGCATAATGCAGCTGAGGAGTGGGCCACAAGTGACACAGCTCCACATCAGCCTGGCAGCTCTGCCCAGGGGTGAGGGGAGTGAACCTTTGTGAGTAGCACAGCCCTCGATAATGCTTTGCTTTTCTGTCAAGGTTTGACGTGAATGCATAACACATATTGTCTTTCACCTATTATTTCTCTGAGGCTGAGTGCTACTGCTAACAGTAAAATTTCACAGGCTTACTTTAGCAGAATATTAATGAAAACTTTCTAAATCTTTGCACATATACATGCTAGGGAGAAGCTGCCTTTGTTGCTCAGAGAGATTTCAAACATTTACTTACTGTTGAGCTTTATGCATATACGTGCATGTGAAAGGTCAGAGATGGTCGTTCTATCATTTGGGATGAACACAGCTGAATTGAAATGTCACAGCAGTCGTACCTAGCAATTTAAAAGCTTTGGAGTGTTGCAAGCCTCCTGCCAAGCAAATAAAAATCAACTCTCTGACTGTACAAATTTACATGATTACAGATAATACATTTTACATCATGCTTGTGGAGTTTCTGAGCACCAGTAGGCACAGGCAGCTTTTGGAGTTGATTGGAGCTGAGAAGCTTGCTGTGCAGCCCTGGAGCAGAGAAGCAGGCTGCTCATAGCAGACCATGGAAGGCATCAGTCAACCTGATATGTGGCTGATAGATGTTAGCCATTTTAGACCTCTCAGACATTACAAAGGAATTCTGCAGAGGAAGCCAGCGGATGTTACAGTATAATAAAGGAACATGAATAAAATTAATTTTAAATAATTGAAGAAAAGGCAGTGTATCTGTACGAAGGGCTATACTAAAAAGAGATCATAATCCCTTTGTCAAATGTTTATATCTGATTGTTTCAGCACTTTCCTTGCTGAGAATGAAAGCTGTGCAGGTACTTTCTTACTCAGGGGAAGGGGAGCTGCTGGAACATCTCTAGGTGCTCCTTCCCACAGAGAACACCTTGCTGAAGAATGTGATGACTAGTTCAGATGGGATGAGGAAGGTGGAGGTGGACACCTTATCCATGGAAATGGAAAGTTCCTATTAATAAAAATCAATCCAAATATATGAAGACTCCACAAGATGATTTTTAATTTTAATTTCGTGTTTGTGCAAGGAAAATTAAATCCAAAGGGTAAGAATAAACAACTTGGATTCCATCTTTTCATCTGAAATTCATCCTGAGAAGAAAAGAAATTGAGGTTAATTTATTTAGTGTATTGAGTGAGTACAAACCATAATGAAACTCATATCCATGTGGATTTGCAAAATGTACTCCTGACTACTTCTATAGTCATTAGGAATTTTTCTCAAACAATCCTCCAGAAGTGATAATAGACAGAGGGTCTGTGTAAGTTCTATAGAAATTTTTTTGAATGCTACAGAATTTAATATTGTGGGATAATATTAATTAATTAATGTTACTTAATACTGAGTAGAATGAAGCTACAGGTTTAGGAGGAAAAAAAACTTTTCTATGTCATCTAATATAGTTAAGATAATTTATTATTGTCTAATGAAATTTTACAAATTAAAATCTACAAATAATTTTTAAAAGTTTGTATATTTTGCTTCTCTAGTGCAGGTAGATATAATTTGTTTAGGAAAAAACAACTACTATAAAAAAATATGCTGTTTTCAACCTGCCCACTCTTAACATGCATTCTGTTTATCAAATATAAAATTAGATTGTATCTTGTACATCATCCCCTGAGTGGGTGCTTCATGGCATCAGTGCATCTGAACATATGTTGTTTAATGACCTGTAGCTGTCCTGATTTCCAGCATCACTGTATTTTATATTTATATTTGAAAACAGTACCTGATTGACAACAGGCACAAAATCTCCATAAAAATTCAGAAGAAGCTATGGTTATACTCTTAGGGGTTTAATAAGCTTTTTCTCAACCATTCCTTTGTTTAATTTGTTTGTGCAACTATTTAGGACAATACCTAGTTCCTCCTCTTCTTGCACAGTGAAGCTCTGACTTTAGCTGTTGACACTGCTGCAATAGCTTTGTTTTTTCTAGCAAATAGATAAGACTTTGTAAGCAGACAGTTTTATTCCCTGTGCCTGCCTTCAGAGGCATAGGACATAACCTCCCAGCACCTAGATTAAAGGTCCTGTGAGAAAAAAGAGATCAAGCAATTCACCCACTCTGAGCCACCCTCTCAGGCAAAGAAAGAACGTTTCAGTGCTCTCAGCTGTTGCCAAAATCCCAACAACCTGAATGCTGCTTTTATCATTAGCACTCACCAAAGCTTCAGAGAAGATGGAAAGGATTTTGAAGTTCCTAATTTCATGAGGGAATGAAGGTAATAAATTCACAGATCACTTGAGTGACTGAATAAAGACAGCTGTCTGGGGAAAGTTTGGGCTAAAAATGACAAGAGTTTCATATGTTGTTTGTGCTTTAATAATAGTCAGGGAATAGCAGAAAAATGTCTTGATGGTGGGGTCCACTTAGAGACCAGAGACATCCTGGGGAAAGGATTTGGAAAATCTAAGAAAACTCCTCTTGCTGAAGAAACAGCTGCAGTGTTAGTTTTACTGTGGCTGTGGATAACAGCAGAGGGGGAAAAACAAGAAGAAAATTTTCTATGGTGTAGCCCTCTAAATGCAGTCTGGTTTACAGACAGGAAGCGATGACCTGAGGTATGGTCCATTTCTGCCAAGTAATCTGCTTTTGATGTGTTTGGTACTGGTGATGGCACACGTGTCCAGGTTACAGCTAATGCCTGCACAGATGAGAGAATGGAGGTAAAGCAAACTATGACAGCATTTAAACAATTATTGTTATATATGTGCACCACCTTCTCCCACCAAAAAAAGCCAGTCACCCTCCTTACTTGCCCCAGCAAACCTAAAATAAACATTAAGACAGAAAACCACAAACCATTATTCTTGAGCACTTTTGTTTTGGAAACATAAAAGCAGAAATTTAAATGATATTCTGGGGCAAAATGAGAAGTTTAGATGCTCTGAGGTTGAAAAAGGAGCTTTGTACTTACAAACAGCAAGGCAGATATATTTATATGTTTAATTGTAAAAAACAGAGAGATAAGAAGATAATTAATCTCTAAATCTGGTAAGGAAAATTAAGAGATTTTTGCAGCTCTGACTGCTCTGAAAAGAGAAAGTGTAATCTTAGATTTGGATGTAATTTTTACAAAGTCTGCTTTGGATCCCAGGATTAATCAGGACAACTGGTTGTCCTATTAAGCTTCAGAAATCAGGAAAACACAGGGCTGCTGACAGACAGTCAGGCACCTGCTGGTTAGTGTGGAAGAACTGAACCAGTGGGTGCTTTCTTCTCTCCTTCACTTTGAGTGTACTGTGACAGATGGCATTTGGAATTGATTGGCGTATCTTAGATGGTTTGCACTAATTTAAATTATCCTTCAGGTTTATCGTATAAAAAAAATGAAGTAAATGGTGTGACTCGGTGAATCAACTCACTGAGACAGAAAGAAGAAAACCCACTTTGAAAAATTCCTAAAATCTAACTGCACAGACCCTGAAAGGGCTGAACTAGAGTGTCATCTAAAGTCTGTGCACTACATCTTGGGACCAGTTGTGTAGCATTGTCAGTTTGCAGATTCACAAGGTGACTATATCAGAAGTCCTTCAGACGACTGTCAAAGACAAATGGTTTATTTAAGCAAATATGTATTCAGAAAGAAGAGGGTAGTATACAGTATATAAAGATGTTTTTCTTGATCAAAATTTGCCTGAAATGATTAATTTAAATAAACCACAGATGAGGGAGAGGTTTGCATACCATTCCCATCATCTATTTGTATTAAGTCTTGATTTTTCAGGGATTAACATTTCGCATAACATTCTGCACTTGTACTTTACTATAAGCCAGTCTGGTTCATATTCAAACAGGTGCTGTAGATTTGCTCTTGCTTCTGGCTTATCAGAAAGCAAAACCCACTCACCCAGGAGGTCACAGAATCAATTTCGAAGACAAGAAGAAGGAATCAGGATGAAACCTTATTACAGCTATGTAATTAGAAGCAGTGACAGCAGCACAAAGCTGTTTCCTCGGCTCCTAAACTCAAGGACTACACTTGGGAGAATAAAATGTCGGGGATATCAGCGAAGTTGCTGTATTCCTGCGGAGGTCTCACAATGCCGACCCAGCACTGTCCCAGCAAGGGTCCTGGCACCATCCCAGCCCTGCCACTGGCAGCCCTCCCCTGCTGTCAGCACTGCAAGGCAGGTCACCGCCTCCTCTCCTCCTCTCTCGGCTGCCAGCAGCAAAGGGACAATATTGCTCGGCCCAGCGCCAGTTGCCTGGTGTGACGGCGTTGGATCAGCTCCTCACCTGACATAAGCCAGGCAGAAGGAAAGTAGACAATGTTCTGAAAGGTGAGAAGAATCAAGAAGAAGGTGACAGCAACCTGGCGAAGTGTCCAAAGCGGGAGAGGAGGCAGAGGGAGTTAAATCTAGGAGGGTCACCTTGAGGCAGAGCGCCCACTTCTCACAGCACGGTGAGAGGTGGTTTTTTGTCTTTTGTGAGGACTGTACTTGGCCCAGAGAAAGGAAGAGAGAGATTGATTTTTAAAATATGTGATTTTTTGGTAATTAAACATTTTATAAAGTAAATATTACTCCTTTTAAGTAGACTTCATGTTCACAGGAGAAAAAAGTTGATGATTTTATCAGCATTCTGCTATAATATCTCTGCTGCAAACATTCTCCTAAAGCCATGGAGATGATCCTGAACTGAACTTTCTACTCAACACTTTCATCTTTTAGGATCTTCTTGACAGACAGACTGCCAGTTGTCAGAGTGTCTGTCAACTGTGAAAGCTAGCAGCATATGCTGAGACAAGCTGGTAAGGGCAGGGTAAGAGAGATGACTTCTCTGTTTATAAAACAGGAGCTCGGTAAAGTGACTACAGCAACTCTCAGGAGAAGCAGATGCAGCTGAAGGTATGAAAACAAAGCAGTCTGAAGTACTGCAGGGAAATTCATTTAATGCACAAAGCAAATCGTCCTAATTCATCTTTAGAACTAAATAGTGCTCTGTTTTCTGTCTGATGATTCACTGTTATTATGCACATTATTGTTTACGACTAATGATTACTTAGCCTATCACTCTGACAGGTTTCTGCAGTGCAGATCGTATTATCAATGCTTAATGGGTGTTACTGCTCAGAACAGGGATTTACACTCAGTGTTTGCAGCCTGGTATGTCAGAAAAAAAACAAGGCAGCCTCAGTAATACTGAAGAGACCTATACATCTAATGAACCACCTAATGCTCTTCAGAACAGGAAATTCCAAGATTTGAAACACTATCAGAACCTTTAAAGAGTTTCTCTATGGTCATTCCTGCGCACCCTTTTTTCATCCTTGCATCTCTTCAACAGATGGTTTTATCTAAATTGTCTTTTTAAAACTGGGGATGATAAAAAAAATTAGGACACATGGCCTACTCTCTCCACTGATCTCCTTTGACAAACAGATTATCATCTGCATTTTTCTGCAATATTTGGGATATCTTGTGCTCCAGGATTAATTTAGGCAACATCCACACTGACCTATGGTCTTGAGCCATTCAGGACACAGAGCCCTAATACCTGCTCCTTGTAGTCACTTACCAGGTCTTTTGCTTGGACTCATTCAGACCTGCCTCTGAAAAGTGGAAAAATGTAGAAGTGAACCAGCAGTGACACAGAATCACAAAATGATTTGGATTGGAAGGGCTCTGAAGGACCATCTAGTTCAATCTCTACTGCCTTGGGCAGGAGCACCTTCCATTAGACCATCCATGCTAAAATGCCCATTTAACCTGGCCATGAACTCTTCCAGGGACGGGACATCCATAGCTACTCCGGGAAAGATGTTCCAGTGCCTTGCCACCCTCACAGTAAAGAATTTCTTCCTTATATCTAATTTAGATCTACTCTCTTTCATTTTAAACCCATTCTTCCTTGACTTATCTCTACCTGCCCTTGTAAAAAGTGCCTCCCCAGCTCTCTTGTAGCCCTTTGGATATTGGAAAGCTGCTATAGCACCTCCTCAGAGCCTTTTGCTGTCCAGGATGAGCAACTCCAACTTTCGTAGCTTGTTTTGAGAGGAGAGGTGCTCTTATACAAATACAAAGGTTATGTGGAGACAATCTGTGATAACATCTGCAGGCCATGTAGGGCACTGCTGCTGCAAAGGACATTAATATCTTGACCTAATAAATAAATACATGACAGGTGTCTCCATTTGTGCATTCAAGGTAGAACAAAAAGTTTATCATACAGCACTAGAAATATGGTCCCAAACTCGTCTATCAGGCAATGTGTCTTCATGACAAAGATGTCAAGGAGACTTTGAAATGAAACATTGAAATGAAGCAATGCCTGCTTGGGTTAGGCAAATTCCCCCAAGAAAGGGAAAATTCTGCCTCCTGTCTTGGAGCAGAAGCCCAGTAACTCCTTATTAGCTGGAAGTGTTTAACCAGCAAAGGGTTACAGATCTAACAACATCAAAAGACAGTTTACAGCTATGTACTAGAAGAGGCTTATCAAGACATGCTTAACAGAAAGTTTTCAAATCCACTGCATTTTGGAATTTATCATTAGACAGCAGTGTCAAATTTTAATGAGTGAAATTAGTTAATGCATGTACAGTGCTTTGAAGATATGAAAAGTTATTTAAATTACGGGAAGTCAAATCAAGGTAAGCAATGAAGGCTGAGAAATGGGGAAAGAAATATCCTTATGTAATGATACATGCCCAGTGAAATTCTGTGTAATCCTTGATCAGTGGAGAGTCCTCTGTCACCTTTAAGTGGGAATAGTCTCATATTGTTGTTGTTAACCTTGGACTGAAAATGAAAGAATCAGCTTTTTTTTGTAGATTGCATAATTTCTGTTCCATTTTACCAAAAGAAAAAAGCTTCTTCTGCTTTTCTTTTGTAATTCATGTTTCACTAAGGGAACTTTGGTAAAATTATGTGACATTATGAAAAAGTCAGCTAGGATTTAAGGTGATTATTATCTCACTTATAACAGTGATTTCTGCAGCAATTTTTTTAATTAGTGTGTTTAGGGAAACACATATTTGGGGATTAAATGACGTTTGGAATAAAAAATGGAATTCACAATTAAAGACAAATTATAAATCTTAAGAACAAAGTGGATGAAAAGAGGTTTTTAAATAAAAAATGTGAAAAATATTTTTATTTTTGTTTGAATTTTCATTATATATGAAGTTTGACAACATAATAACCTGGTGAAAATTCTGGAAAATATATTTTAATTTTATTCAATAAATTTTGTTTTTATAAAAGCAAATGTATTTTATCAGTATAAAGCTGGCTCATAAATCTTTTTCAGTATTTGTAATGGAAACTCTTAGTCATCATGGCTGACTTGGTGTAAAACTCATGAAAATTCTGCTTCACATGGGAAGTTGAATTACAGACCTGCCAAATCTCACTTCCAGTCAACATTTCTGATTTTAAGATACTCATTTTTTGACATAAAATTACAAATAATTACAAATGCATGCCAGATGTCAAAACATCTGCACAGATAGTCCAAGAATGTTCCTTGGTACTGTAGATAAGGTTCTTCATCTATTGGTCTTGTTAAAAGTAACAATGTATAAATGCCCTCAATGATAGTGGGATATTTGTGCTCTGCCTCATGGAAAAAGCATATATATATATATATATTTATATTTAGGTGGGTAACTTGGCCTTTTTTTTAATATATTTTTGACCTCTCAACACTTTCCTGTAGAGACAAGCACAAGTTCACTAAAGGAAACAGAAGCCTTCTGGCAGTCACTTCTTCATTCTTCAGTTGGGTCATTTGACCCTTTAGTGTTTCTAGATTTTGAAGCCAGAGGAGATCATAGTTACTTAGTGCTGTTACTCTTATCTAAGGGAAAGAGAGTGCATTGTGCACAAACAATAACATAATGTACATTCATTGTAAGTCTGTAAATCTTACAGCAGCGTGCTTTTCTTGTGCTAATGGAAGCATCTATATCAAAATTAAAGCTGGAAACATCCCCTTTATATTTGTTTAGGTAAGATTAGAACCACAAGATGTTACTTTTATTAGTCCCAGCAACTACTTGTGGTGGTATGATCCTGGCTGGGTGCCAAATGCCCACCAAAGCAACTATCACTCAGCTCCTTAGCTGGATAGGGGAAAGAAAATATAATGAAAGTCTCATTGGTTGAGATAAGGACAGCGAGAGATGGAAGGATTCTTCCACTGTTCCAGTGTGGAACCACTGTCTCCATGGGAGACAGTCCTCCACAAACTTGTCCAGCATTAGTCCTTCCCACATGCTGCAGTTCTTCATCATCTGCTCTAGTGTGGGTCCCTCCCATGGGGACCATGCAGTCCTTCAGGAACAGGCTGCTCCAGTGTGGATCTGCCATGGGGTCACAAGTCTTGCCAGCATACCTGCTCCAACGCAGTCTCCTCTCTCCGTGGGACACATATCCTGCAAGGAGCCCATTCAGTGTGGACTTCCCATGGCATCACAGCCTCCTTTGGGCTTCCTCTGGCTCCAGTGTGGGGTCCTCCCTAGGCTACAGATTAATCTCTGTTCCACAGTGGACTTCCAGAGGCTAGAGGGACACAGTTGCCTCACCATGATCTTCACCACAGGCTCCAGGAGAATGTCTGCTACAGTACCTGGAGCACCTCCTTCCCTGCCTTCACTGATGTCTGCAGAGTTTTGTCTCTCACATATTATTACTCCACTCTCTGGCTGCAGTTGCAGCTGGTTTTTAGCCCTTCTCAAATACGTTATTCCAGAGGTACATTATTACAGAGCTACTACCATCACTGATGGGCTCAGCCTTGGCCAGTGGCAGGTTTATCTTGGAGCCAACAAGTATTGGCTTCATCAGGCATGGGGGAACTTTCCAATAGCTTCTCACAGATGTTACCCTTTTAACCCCCTCACTATCAAAACCTGGCCACACAAAACCAATACACTGCTCTGTAATACTGGGAAAAATACAAACACAAACAAATTATGCAGGGACTACATGGGCCACAACTGTGCTGGAGAATGTATCGAGCCAGTAGAGAATACAGCAAAAAAAAGCTATGCTCAAAGGGACTAGCAGGTGCTGCTGTGCTGTGGCTCATATTCTGTCATTTAAAGAAGTGCAGATCCTGCAGGGCAATTTGGAGTTCGCTCAGGGCATCTGTAGGGAACAGAGAGAGTTTGGCAGTGGAAAATGCTCATTTACTGATGCCATTCAAAGTTTTGATGCCATTCAGAGCTTTAATGCCTAGTCAATGTTTCAGGGCTATGACTATTTTCTCTTTGACTTCACCCTTTAGATCATATGCTGATAACAGAGCAGAAATCAGTCCTTTCTTTTTACAGCATTTGTCCTGGAAAAACTATGGTTGCCACTTTTTTTTTTATTAATTGTAGCCTAACAGACAAACCTCTGATCCAGCAGGCTGCCCATATGTTGCCTTTAAAATCCTGTTTTCCTGTGGCTTTACACACTGCCAGGCTAGAAGGGAAGAGATGGGAGGTAATTTCTACACATTTGGTTGAAATGTTGAATCAAAATATTCCACTCAACAGTAACATGGGGATGCAGAAAAGCAGTCACAATGAGCCTATGGATGTACAGCAAACACAGCCACCTCTGACCTGGAAGGAGAGGTCATCAAGATTTATAATGTGTTTTACATTGAAACATATATTAAATACAATGCATAAATAGCTCTTCAGTCATGCTGAAGGGGTCCAGAACTGAGCTTGTTACATGATTTCAAAGATATTGGCAAAGCTGTCAAGGGAAGCCAGTGTAATATCTTGCTGCAGTAGATCTGCTTACACTGTGCACAAAAGCCACAGACATTAGAGTTTTCTTATGAGAGCACCAAAACCATTCTTTTCAATATACCAATATTGATCCTACCATTGGGAATGGCTGGGAAAACTGCATTAAGGGAGCTGTACTGCTTGGAAAAACTGATAACTTGTCTCTTAGGCTCATGCTGTTAAATGAGATGAAGTAAAGCCTATTGTGGGATGCTAAAGAGCAGCTTACCAGCAAAAAGCTGACAGAAGCACTGCTATTTCCTGTCTGATTTTCATGTAAAAAGTCAGAAAAAATGAAATATAACAGGGTGAGACAGGTGTGGGTGTAACATACACAGCAACATTTGAAAAACACTAAAACCCCTCTGAATGCTAAAAAATGTCAAGCTTCTCTTCTAGCAAGTGAAAGTGGCTGATCCCTTCTGAACTGTTTCAGTTGTTGTCCACCCTGTGCATTGCGTGGTATGTGGGCTTCGTAGAGGATGAAGAAAGCTAGTGTATCATTGAATCCTCTGTCCAGCTCTGTTCTTATGAAGGTGGAAAGTGGGTTTGGTTATTGAATCAATTGCATCTTCTGGATGAAACACCCTCTAGCCTGTCAAATAAAACCAGTACAAGACATTCAACTGTTAAATGCAAGGGAACATCCACTACTGCATGTATTATCCAGGTTAGCAAGGAGCAGAGCACCAGAACTAGAGCTCAGATAAGAGTCATCTTCCAGTGTGAGCATGGCTTTAGTATTGTGCACCAGCAGCTTCACCACTGAAACACAGAGGACCCAAATCCCCATTTGTAATGACATTAAGGAGTCCTTTCGGAAAGATGATGAGCAGGAAAGCTCTGAGTGAGATGACAGGAAAAATGTTTATCATCCAACTCTACAAATAAGCTGGTCCTCATGAAGCAATTCTGTTTAGCTAAGAACAAAAGTAGATGAGTAGAACATACAACTCTCAGTGAAGTTACTTACAATTCTTTTTTTCAACTAGTGTCTTCCCAGCTGGAATATTATGATTAAATATTACACTATAAATTTGGGTAAAAAAAAGGTTGAATATAATATACTATAGCTTATAAAATCTTCAAAACCAGAGCGAGATAAAGATTTGTTTCTGTAAGAAACTGTCTGTAAACCTTAGAGGATAAGAAAAAACCAACCCTCGATCCATTACACTCTCAGACACTGGGCCATAATATAGGCATAGAAACCTTTTCTCTATTACCTCTGGGAAACAAGTTAGAAATGTGTTTGGTCCAGACGGGGTAGATTTTATCCCTAATTTTTCTGACCCTGAGATTAACACAGTTTGTTAGAGATGCCAAGATCATGGATTTCATTTGTGTATGGGCCATTCACTTAAGAGTTGGACTTGATGATCCTTGTGTGTCCCTTCCTCAGAATATTCTGTGATCTTAATGGATTTTATTAACAGTAATGATAAAAATCTCTGCTTACCCTCAAGGACATTTGGAGTGGGATACTACTACCAATATCTGCTGCATGAGGCTGTGTCATGCCAGCTGGTATTCTATAAATTTAATTTGAATCCCTAGTTTATGGCAGAGAACTGGTTCAAATATATTCTGATAGCCTAATGCTTCCCTAAATTAAACCATCAGAAAAGTATACAAAATGAAACTGCTCTGAAATTCAGAGGTTTTCTTTTTAAAAAAAGGTTTTCTGATAGTAATGCTGGTAAGTATCTGCATTAAAGATTTAAATAAATGATTAATGTAATTAACAGCATATTCAAATGCACATTCTAGCTTCTACAGAATGAAAGAAGAGAGGGAAAATGGGTATACACTAATATTAATTAATTAGCCAAGCAATGTTAATTAGGCAACTACATAATTAGGTTTGGGACGATGAGGTTTCGTTTGCTCTATTTGGTCATATTTGTTCATCTTCCCTCAAACTCAATTTCATGTTAAGTACTGGATCTCAGCTTACTTGATGTATGTGTTTCAGGGAACCTGATAGGAAATTGTCAGAATTTCCAGTGTGACAGAAAAGCTTATTCTCTTAGATACTTATGTAAATACCATAATACAATTTTCTTAACCTGTTGTCTTCTTGTATAAAAAAAAAGAAAAGCCCTCTAGCTCCCTAGAGAACTGTAGAATATCTGGAAGAACATGAGTGTATCTGAATAATTTATTATATATTTGATAGAAAATTGTAAGAATGATTGGTTTCAATTTTGAATATAGTAACATAATGTAAGATTTTTCAATTATATTCAGAAGCTACAAAGAGTTTCCAAAGCATGAACAGTAATAATCAAATAAAACTGATGATTACTCCTTAACTGCTATACTATGCCCCCATTCCCATGAAATTAGTTTTATTAGATAATTTCATAAAGAAATGTCAACAATCTAGGGATTTAAATTGTTGAAATTAGTTTGCATTATTAAGTTGATAACCTTTGTTTGTCTTGTTGTGATTCTATCTTTATCTTTGTATTTCATCGGTTCCTTTTATCTTCTCCTTTGCATTCACCATGTCTCGTTAATGTCTAAATCTAGCTGTAGAGAATAATAGATGCTTACATCCAAGGCTGATAGTATTATTGCTGTAATTATCTTTAAAAGACAAAGGGAAGAAAATAAAGAATGCAACAATTAGTTCACTTAACTCCTCAGAAGGATAGCATCTCTCTCCTGTTCTCATTTTGTTACCTATTCATCTCAACTTACAGTAATTTTTTCATGCTGTTGTCATTCCTAGAGAGCTGGCAGAAACTATTTTCCTGGCATGCTTATTTTCTCAGTTGTGTTTAACTCTAAAATCAGTGCATTTTTACTCTTTGCCGAGCTTTACTTTGTCTGCATCTTGTCTGCATCTAGTCTGCATCTAGTCTGCATCTAGTCTGTCTAGGAGCCAGGAAACCTATTACTATTTCATGTCTCAGGGAAAAAATTACTTTCAGCATTCTTCCTCAAAAGGCATAACCCATCTCTTCCTTCTTGTACATGGAAAAGTAGGAACTTCTTATCATGTTTTATGAGCATTTAAGGGAAGTACTCTGAACTAGCCCAGAATGCATATTGCTGTAACCAGGATTATCAAGGAAGGAGAGCAGGAAAGCAGTCACTTGCAATTAGAATCACAACGTCATAGAATACCCTGAATTAGAAGGGACTCACAAAGATCACTGAAATCCACTTCCTGGTCCTGCGCACAACAGTCCCAAGAATCACTCACCATGTGCCTGAGAGTGTTATCCAAATGTTTCTTGAACTTTGTCAGTTGTGGTGCTGTGATCACTTTTCTGTGGAGACTGTTCCAGAGCCCAGACACCCTGTGGATAAAAAGCTTTTCTCTAATATGTAACCAAAACCCTCTCTGATGCAACTTCAGTCCATTCTCTCAGGTCCTGTCACTGGTCACCAGAGAGGAGAGATCAGTGTCTGCCCCTCCTGTGCCCCTCTAGAGGAAGCTGAAAACTGCAATGAGGTCTCCCCACAATCTCCTCTTCTTCAGGCTGAACAGACCACATGACCTCAGCCACTCCTCATGCAGCTTCTCCTCAAGTCTCCTCATCCTCTTTATTGCCCTCCTTTGGATGCTCTCGCATAATTTAATATCTTTATTATGTTGTGGAACCCAAAACTGCCCCCAGCACTTGAGGTGAGGTTGGCCCAGCACAGAGCAGAGCGGGACAATCCCCTCCATTGCCTGGCTGTGGATGGATGCTGTCCCTGATGCCCCCAGGGCACAGTTGGCCCTCCTGGCTGCCAGGGCACTGCTGACTCATGTTCAACTTGATCAGGAGCCGCAGGTCCCTTTCTACAGTGCTGCTCTCTGGCATGTCATTCCCCAGTCTGTTTGTACATCCAGGGCTGCCCATCCAGGTGCAGAATCTAGCATTTGTCTTTGTTAAAACTTTGTATGGCTGGTGATTGTTCAGCCTTCATATTTGTCAAAGCCTATCTTCAGGGCCATTCTGCAGGCCCCCTCTGCCTTCAAGAAAGTCAACAGCTCTTCCCAACTTAGTATCATACTCAAACTTAGTATTCCTTCCAGTCCTGTGTTCAGTCCTTTAGGAAGATCTTGAAGAGAACTGGGCATAAAATGGAGCCCAGCAGAGCCCCACTAATGTGCATCCACCAGCCCAGTGTAATTCCATTTATTATAATCCTTTGCCCCTGACTCATGAGCCAGTTGCTCACCCATTGTGTTAATCCAACTGGTTGTAGTCCAGTATCAGAAGATTTACTGAAATCCAGAAAGATTATATCAGATGGCTTCCCTTGTATATGGACACTTCTTTCAAGGGTGCTCGTCCTGTATGTCTAGTATTTAGAGTGCATGCCATGGAAGTTTGGTGAGCTGGTAGCAGGGGCCAAGGATTTTGGTCTTCTACCATTCAAAGAAATGCTTTAGCTAACTGTACAGGTCATTACTGATTGTCTTAGTATACGGAAACCAATGCAGGCTCTTAAGATTTTTTCTTAAAATAGAAACACTTTTAAAAAGTAAAAATGTGAATTAATGATCCCAATATGAGAAGATAATTAATTTTGAAAATGAGTGATTTCTCAGTTTGTCGTTTGGCTGATGACAAGCAAATGATGAAAACCAGGGAGTCAGAAGAGTTAAACCAGCTAGCATTTGTTATCAGTCAGTGCCCCCTTCTGTCTTACTGGGACACCCTGGTTTTGACCTTGGCTTCCATCTACATACATATTTAACTTAATTCTCACTTTAGATCTATTTCAAAGAAGGTCAGTTTAAGAGCAGATAGAAGGAAGGGAAAACTTTGGCCCCTAGATTTAGTACCTTCTGATCATAGGTACAAAATAGCTGCAAACCACCTGGCTTTCTGGCTCTTGTCTTTTGATTTCTGGAGCATCCAGAATGCCTGCTTGCCTTACAGGTGATCACTGCAAACAAATGCCTCTGCTGAGCTCCAAACCAGCTGTCTCATTTTCATGCATAACTACAAAATGACACATTTGCGGAGGGAAGTGACTTGTTTGTCCAGAAGAGAATGGGACCCTTGTCAATACATGCTGGGACCATTCTTTCAGAGACAGCTTTGCAGCTGGAGAATTGCCCAACAGTAGTATGATGAAAAAGACGGACACTGGCTCAGTCAATTAAACCAGCAGAAGGCTCTTAATCTTAAACCAGCGTGCATTCAAATAAACTGAGCTTTTGCATACAGCTCAGTATAGCTGGCTTCTGTTTTGCAGGACTACATGACATTCATGTAGGATGTTATCAGGGACATGAAGGGGCATTTCAGTTCCTGCTCAGTCTTCCTTGGACTTCCTCTCTCCTCCTCCCCATGCGTCTATGAGCTCCATTTCTGTTCAGTCTTAAATCCCTCTCTGAACTGTCTTTTAGGTGTTCCCATCTCTGGTCCCTCCTCTCAGCTGGATCTCAGACCTATCCCATAGATATCTTGCCTCCTGGGTGGGTTGGGCCCATTGGTTCATACAGCTCTACCTGCCTGACAGATTTTGGACTCACATTGCTGCCTTCTCTTCAGTCCTGTTTCTGGCCTGGTGTTGTTCAGCTCCTGACAGGAACTCCCAGATGGACCATGGATCAGGTTCATTGCTTGCCATTTCAGGGGCTGCCAGAGTGCCCTGTGACCAGAAGTTGGTCCTACCTTCAGAGACAGAACAACACACTTTGGGATATGCTTAGGATTTTTTGCACTGAAAAGGCTCTGCTTCATTGATCCAGGGTCTGAAGGAAAAAGTGAACTCTTTTATCAGCCTTTTTAAAGGATGACTCAGTTTTATTCCCAGCAGGTAAGGATCTTCTGTGGGTATGTGATGTGGGAAAACCCACAGAGCAGATTTGAACTTGCTGCCGACGGTCCAAGTTGGAGTTGACAATGCGGCTCTGCGTACTGTGCTGATGAACTATCCCTTGTCAGCAGGTGGGCCATACTAGATGGTTACCTGGGTGGAGGTTAAAAGAAGCAAAAAGAACCACCCCTCCTTGACTTCAAAATTTAGAGAGCTGAAATCCAAGCTCAGCCCTTCTGGTACATTAGCCCAAGGAGTCAAAGCGGAATTACTCCACTCTCTTTGGTTGAAGTGTTGGCAGTTTCATTCTCAAATGTATGCATGGTCATTTGATGGAAAAAGCTTATATTTGGAGAAAGGTGTATAATTCAATGCTTGATTTTATATAGCTCTATAACAATACTAAGATCTTAAGTTACAGACGGTTTGTTGTTTGCAGGTATAGTAGCTAATTACCAAGTTACTCAGATATAATTATACATGTAATCTGAAAGGACAATTATTTGAACCTTTGACATTTCTGTGGCTTGGTTTGTACTTCACATGTAAAGCAGTCATATCCACCAAATTTAATGTAAAATATTTGTGTTATAAAGAAGTATTTAATTTCTAATGAAGACTTAAAAAATCCCTCTATGGAAATAATGAGTGAATATAACTGAAAGCCCTGTGAGATTTTAATCTCTAAATACTTGAATATAGTATAATACATATACTAGGAGTGTTAGGATGATTTTCTAGTACATCTTTTTATATGTCCTGTTTAGGGGAATATACTCTGTTTGGCAAGTCAAAAGATGTGCTGGTGAGGGAACATTTAGATTCAAACTGCTGTGTTCACTGCTCTCTCTTGCCCTGTGGGTGTTAAGAAGCTGTGCCTATTGTGGCAGAAGGAAGGCAGAAGAATGAAAGTCGTAAATCAGTTGTTAATTGTCATTAGTGCCTTCAAAAATTTGGTTTTATTATTAGAATTGGACATTATACTCAGAAAAAAAGGAATTACTGTATGAATTCCACAAACTATGCTCCTTGTAATTGTTCTAGCTTGCTGTAACAAACTCCTAGAAAGGTTTTGCCTTGCAAAAATTAGAAACCATGGTAGAGCCTCTGTCTTATTAAGCCAGTTGGCATTTGCTGTCAAGAAACTTAACATCACCCACACAGCTCACATTTTTCTCATATAAAATTGCAAAACCTTCAAGGTAAATTTTGTACAGTTTAAACTCTGCCTGCCAAATATTTGCTACTGTGCAACAGAGGGTAAAAGATACTTGAAACCAGGGAAAACAAGCAACTGAGAACATGACCTGCTTAAGAAATTAAAATATTTTGGGGAATATAGCCTTTTAATTTTATCCACATTTTTTATTCATTTTCTCTCAAATTCTAGGCAAATAAGTATACAAAGCCTAAGAGGGGATATTTCTGTTTGGTAAGGAGAAAATTGACTGGGGAAATAAAGAGATGAAAAAGACATTAGAAATGTTAATGAAAAATGTTTATGACTTTATCATAAGAGGTCAGAAATTGTGCCAAGAGTCATCTCTACAGTTTGAGGTAGGATGAGATTTTGTGGCTTGATTTTATATTTTTTTTCTGTATTTTTTTCTTTTTAATGAATTATCAAATTCAGATTAGAATGGATAAGAGAGGTGCACTAAGTAGCAAAACCCATTTCTATTCATTAGAAGTAGGAAACTAGGACTGGTTATATTTTAGCAATTATTTTTATAGTTAACTTCTATTCAAACATGAAACAGACACATCTTCTCTAACTGATTTACATTAAGACAAAAGATGGCTTCTAATATTTAAATTTCAAATTAGATAAACTGAAACTAGCACTAAAAACCATTAATCTTAATATTATCCCAAACTGACTGGGTTTAGAATTGAAAAATCACTTAGCTTATCGTATTCCTGTAGCAATTAATGGGTTCAGTAAAAATCATTTTGTGTGTAAAATGATGGAATCATAAAATGCTTTGGATTGGAAGAGACCTTAAAGATCATCAAATCACTAAAAGAATATAAAAAATCTTTATAATAGTATTTTCTAATTTTTTGATGTCATATAAAATCAATATAACACACTGAAGAAAAACCAGAAGAATTAAAAAATTTACATGGTCTTCAATATATATGGAGATCAGACTCCAATACTATTGTTCAGTAGGACATCATTCATGTTTCAAAGCAGTCCCAAGATTTCAAAGCACTTATTTTGGAAGGGGAAATATACCAAACCTAAATTATTAAACAAGCTTTGGGGTGAATGCTAAAGTAACATTTATATTTATTTACCAATAATGTATACTGGTCACAAATTTAAATAGATTGATATATGCCTGGTAGTCAGCACAGATGTTGCGACTTATTAATGAGTCATAACTTTTAAAATTAAGTTATCTTGCCTTTTTTCAGTGAGTGTTTACTGTAAAATACAATCTTGCTCTCTGTTTAGAGAGCACTAAGTAAAAACACAAGCTGAGGTGACTGCCTAGCTCCTTTATTTAGCTCCTTTTTGTACCTATCAACAATTGGTTCATTTGTAGCAATCAAGCAGACCTTTTACCAGGAGAAGTCAGGAGGATTTTCTCCCCATTCTGGATTTAAGGCTGAGGATTATGAGACTCTCCTGGAAGCTTAGAGATATAAGATTGGACCATTCTCAGCTAAGTTGGAGCTTCAAAGTTGTTTCCCATTTTCCCTTTTTGTTGTCAAAGTGCTGTAAGTGACAGGCTGCTAGGCAAAGGCCAAACCTCCATCTGTGTGTTTTTTTAGAAAGATTGGTACTACATTTTTGGAAGTGACCTTAAGAGACTCCACATGTTTAGTTACAATGAAGCTATTGGACCTAAATTCTAGAAGGGAGAAATTGAAGTGAAATAAATATATGTATGTGCTTGTGTGTATACTTTATTGTCTCTTTTGGCAGTGGGATTGTCCGACTGTTGCTTTTGAAGTCATCATGATGGATTTAGATATATCCATTGTAAGTGTTCATTCCCCAGATTTAGGGACATGTAGATAAGAAAGTGATCAATCAACTACAGTGCAGGATTGTTATTCAGAGAGATTTCAATGGGCTGGAGAAATGGGTTGGCAGGACTCGTGAGGTTCAGAAAGATAAATGCAAAGTCCTTCACTTGGGGAGGTGTAAATCCATGTACAAGTCCAGGCTGGGGACTGACTATGCAGAAATCAGGTTAGGAGGAAAGGTCTGGGGGGTAATGGTGGAAAACCAAGGTGAACGTGAGTAGGCAATGTGTCCTTTCACCAAAGGAAAACATAGCATACAGTGCTATGTGAGCAGGACTGAAGGTAGCAGTTTAGTGATGGTGGTTATTCCCTTCTGTTCAGCTCTTGTTAGCTTCATCTGCAGTGCTGTGTCCAGTTTTGGGTTCCCCAGACTACTTGGATGACTGGCATGTTTGAATGTATGTGATGTACAAGAGGCTGAGAGAATGACATACTCTTCTTAGGATGAGAAGGCAAAGAGGAGATGTTGATACCTTCAGGTACTTAATAGCCAGCAATGCTCTAGAACAAAAGTTGCAACTTATGAAATTTTGAATATTAGGAATATACATACACACACACACACATATTAGGAAAAATTATTAGGAAATTATTAGAAAAAAATTTAGGAAAAAGAATCACAGCAGGGTACTGAAACACTAAAAGAGGTTATGTAAAGAGGCTATGAACTTTTCATCTGTGAGGATATTAAAAAATTCAAGGTCTCAGGAAGCCTGATCTGAGTTGAACAGTGGGTTGGATCAGACATGATCTCCACCTCCCACCCCAAATTTCTCTGTTTTTATGACTCAGCAAACTCTCAAATTGTAGATTTATGTTTCCACAGTTCACATGTTAGAGTATACCTCATTTATCTGACCCATGATGTAAGAAATAAGATGCCTTGGCTCTTTTGAAAAATTCCTGTGGCTCTTTGCATGTTTAGGCTTTCGAGTACTTTAAGGCATATTTCCCACCCTTCTTTCTCCTGAAACTAATGTGTGATATTTCTGTTATCATTTCTTTCTCAAAAAAATTTCCAGTAGGAAGCATAATCCCCTCTGTATAATTGCAGAGTAGCCAAAACCAAGGGTTACCTGCCTGTTTGAGAGTGCAGAGAACAAAACATTGGGGTTTTTTCACAGTTAAATACCCAGATGACAACTGGAAATTCATATGCCTGTTTTTGGACACATATCATGGATGAATTTAATAAATTCTTAGAGAACTTAATATTTCTGATTTGACTGGACAGGATCCAGTGTTACACATGATTTAGGCAAACATCACATTTCCTAGACCAGCATGCTTCTTTCTAGCTCTTCTAGCATATGGAAAATCCTGGCTGTGATATGGAGATTAAATTGCTGAAGTAGAGTTTTAATTTTTATGGCATTTCCTCCCAAATCACTCTTCACAAAACCTGTTTTCTAAATGAAATTGAACTCCGTAGAGAGTGTTTTAAAAAAAGGGTTGAGAGGGCTTTAAAATGATCCCTCTTTCATATATAAATTTACTTGCTTTCCCTAGTGTGCTGCGGGAGATCTAGAAGAATCTGACACCTCAACAAAATCTCAGTCTGGGCAAGTTTCAAAGAGATAACTCTCTGAATTTAAGGGCTATGGATATGCAATTACTGTCATGTCCCTGGAATATTTCCAAGCCCCTTGACAGAAAAAAGATGTGCAATGCAAATGACAAACTGTAACAGTATAGAGTATAGATGTGTATGTCTTAGCTAGTCACCCTTGGGTCCTCTTTACAATCAATACAGAGAAACACACTTTTAAGTCACTCTTCTTATCTCAGAGCCAACATTTAAAGTGGGAGAGGTGTGTGTGTCATTACCATCAAAAGTTATGAGACACAAATCATACTGAAGATGAAAACTCTCATTTTGAAAAAACTTGTTTGGTCATATTCCCCCAAAGCTACCCATGAGTAAAGAGATATAAGGACTACCCAGAAGTAGGCTTTCCTTTTGTACTCAGAATGTAGTAATGGGAATGAAAAGGCTTTCATGACTTCTAATTTGCTCTGCAAAAGCTACTCATTTTAGAACACAGAAAAAGACAAAATGTTTTTGTCAAGTCATTCTGATCTGACCCAAATACATCAAACTGGTGCCACTGAGCAATATTTTTCTGTTCTATGTCATTGATAATTAATGTACTTGTCTGGAACAGAAGCTAGGTCCTGGTTCAGAGGCAAATGTACTTGTCTGTAATGGAGCATGTGGGCCACTTGATGGAGCCACGAGAAACAAGGTAGCCAGCCCGGCTCTTGCGGCTCCTGATCGTCCCATTAAAATGGGAGCTTGTCTGGCGGTATCTAAATCACAGATATAAAATACAGCAATGAATTTCAAGAGTGAGAAAACTTAGTTCTCCCACTGTCTCTTTTACTGTTTCAGCTCCAGCCTCCAGGAGCTCCACTGGACCTTGCTGCTGTGGCTGCCCATGCCCAGTTTTCAAACACACAGGTGTTTTCCAAGCTTCTCCCAAAACTCAAAGCCACTCATGAAGGTGTTCACCAATGATAAATAGTAATAGGGCAAAGCAGTGTTGAATGAAGCATCGTTTTGTCATGAGAATGATATTTCATATGTACTGTTTCTAAAAATCCTGACAAAATCTTGAAAGAAATATGCAGTTGATGTACAGAAAGGCATTTTTTAATTCAATGAAGTGGATAAGGACTGAACCAAAAAATACAGGACAAAAGACATAAAAATGAAATATCTTAAATAACTGCAAATGGTATTCAAACATTCATTCAAGATAATTTTAAAACAACAAAACCACTTTGAGGACTATTTACTGCAAAACTGTTCTCCTTTTGAAAATATTCATTTGAAGGCAGAACGGATGTTCTTTTTGATCTCCTGGTTAGGTTTTGGGATTTAATTTAGGCTTTAATTGACATACTAACCTGAGACACAGAAGTGGGTTATGTGAACTGATTCATAGTCTGAATTCTGTGTTACCAAAGAATCTGGCCAAAGAAAAACTCCTCTTTCTCTATGACTACAATGAGATATCTTAAGTCCTGTAATTTCTGCTTTGGAGTGCAGATGCTTATATTGAACGACAAATGTTGATCCTTAATGTTGGCTCATTCTGTAAATATTATCTCTTAGTACTTTTCTATACTTTATAATCTTTATAAAATCCTTGTCATCATCATCACAAACTCAACATACTTATACATACAATGTAATGTATTAGTTTATGTACTATTATTTGACCATTCATGAGGATAGAAAAGATTCAGTTATTGAGTAAAAGTAGGCAAAATGCAAGCCTACTTAAAAAACATTGGAACTATATTGCTTAAATATCACGTTCCATACTGAGAAAGGAAACCTTCCTTTTTTCTGAAAGGTTTTCTTCACAGTCAAGAGGAACATAATGAAATGAAATATACATAATATAAAAGAACACATTAGGGAAAGAAATTTGTGCAGATGCAGAAATCTCAGTGAAATCAATTAAAAAGTCCAGTGCTATTGTTATGTTTTATCTTTTTCCAACCCTTCGTCTGGTTGTTGGTTTTTTTCATCATAATTCATAATCCTGCCCATAAGCAGGAATTTATTAGACAAAGGAACTGTCTTCTGAGTTCTTTGCAAAACTTCTTGCCTTAACCTGATTTATAAGTGCATGTTTGCTTGAGAGGGAGCTCTGTATTCTTAATAAGGAATATTCTGTGACATTCCATACATCCAAGATGAGGGTTTACAGCTATTATTTATATTGCATTTAAACAGCATGCAGCCAGATCCCATGAAGAGTTTTATCACAGTTTGGATTAATAAAATAAGTATTTCTAATTATTCCATGTCTAAACAGTCAAAGTGATGCATGGAAATTTAAAGCAGTTAGACAAATAAAGTACATATCTGCTAGAAATATTTAATATAATTTTAACATCTAACATGAACATTATAGTGAGGTAGTTTAATTTTTAAACTCATAAAAATTCTCAATCCTACACTTGAATCAAGAACATAAAAGAAGTAATATAACAGCAGCTATGGATATTGTTTAAAAATATTTCATGCTGGCAATATGGCATTTATTTCTGTTTTTCTGATGTTTTTAAGAAAGCTTGTTAGAATTTTTTTCTTTCCTCATTTTAGGATCAATTTCTGGAGACTAAGAAAAGATTTAGTTTACCTAATTTCTTTTTAAATGAAAAATATCTACTCTTTCCTTTAGGTGAACAAATCAAAATTAGCAAACCATTTTAACTTTGCTGTCTTTAAGTTCATTCCATGTGCAAAAAGGTTGTCCAAGAAATTCTGTTGTAAGATCTGTGTTTACTCTACAGAGATCTGGACAGAAGTTAGCTTCAGTCCCATGTGCTATGGGCAAAAGGGACTGAGAGCACAAAAGATTTTCAGTATTCTGGGCACAGCAAAAAAGCCATTTGAGCTAAATAAACAGAGGTAGAAAATTGTTTACTTTACAATGAAAGTTTTATTTGTCTCGGATGACTCACAAGATACGGTGTTCTTGTTTGTATGGTAAAAACTGAAATGAAATTCCAGCCTGAGAGCTCTTCGAAGCTCTTTCACACAAGTATTGGGCTCTATCTGGAATCTCATTAGAGCTCGAGTAGTACCCCTAACACAAACTTGTACAGTGATCAGATAAAGAATGATAAATACCTTTAATAACAAAAATTTACTTTCCCTGTGTAATTCCATAAAAAACTTGTTCAGTGCTTTGATAGCAGGTATATTGTTCAGCTAAACATATCCTTATTTCCCCTACCACTAGTATGTTTTAAGGACTGAAATTAATCTTTTCTACTGCTTTTGCTGATAATTGGTCAAGAAATTATTCCTCTCACAAATATGAGGAACAAACAGATTTTTCTGGGAACTTATGAACAATCCCAGAACTTCTCATAATGCAAGTGTTGATCAGTTGTAAATGACTGTTTTTCAGAAGCCAGTTTCTCCTTCAAAAAATTTGACTTTGCACCTCAGTTTTTTGAAGCTGCTTTTGCTGATCATCCTCCATTTGAGTGAGGCTGTCTGTTATCTTTCTTTGCCACCCACCACCAATCAACGGCTACTATTTTACTGTTGCTTCTACCTACTCTGAAGCCTCTATTTTCAGATGAAAAAGGCAAGAGCTTCATATCTTTATCCCAATAGTTCTATTCACAGTCTTCTCCCACAGTTCATTCCTGGTTGTAATTTGTGAAGGGGTTAGTTTTTCTGGTCTGTATAGCTTATCTTCCTGTCTTTGGTGCCTTATTGACCCCTTCACTGTATGAAGCAACAATTTCTTTAACACAGTAATTGGTGCAAAAGGAGGTGTCTAGTTTCTCTAACCCTTCAGTGTAATTTCAAGGTATGATCAGAGGAGCTATTTCCCTTTCCTTGCTTTATGGCTTCTAAAAGCAAATACCCGGAGAACACCAGAAAAGCATTTTCAAAGATTACAGTGATTTTCCTGTAAGTAAAATCTTGATTATTGTTAGATTGTGTAAAACACATGTTTTTGTTTGTTTTTTTTTTTTTGAGACACAGCAAGTTAAGAGAAAGAGCCAATAAAAGAGTCCTTAAAATTCCATACCTGTACTGGTGGCAAACCTTAACATTTGTCTATGTGGAGTGCTGATGAACCTCTTAGATAGGAAGTTGGAGATTAATTGTACAATGTCTCAGCTTTCTTGAATACTATTAGCTTTCCCCCTGACAAAACAACAAGCTTAGTGCTTTATTTCCTATTCAGGGAAATTATTCAAGACATCAAATATTCAATAGTCAGTTTTCAAGATGATAAATTGTTGTCTCCATTCATATGGAGTTCAGCACTGTTCAATGAGGTTTCAGAGTAAATAAATGCGAACTCTTAATTCCTGGTGAGAATTAACACAACTCATAGAGGAACTGAAAGGTGGGAGCTGGAAGGAGAGCTGTGTTTCAAACTAAATAAGATAGACCAGCGAGCAACTCAAGTGAGAAAAAGTGTATTTTTTATTTCTTAATAGATTGACTTCCATTAATGTATACAACTTCATCACACTGTAGCCTGATGGACATAATAGCATTCTTATCTGTTTCCTTCTAGGAAAGTGTGAGCTCTCAGCCTTACTCAGTTGGTGTTCCAAATCACAGAAACAGTGGTTTGTGACCACTGTAAATGATATGGTTATTTCCATAATATTTACATATTTAATATGTAAATGATTTGTTTTTTTCCCCGACTCTATGGCATAATGGATTTAGGATATCTCAGCTCCTTGAGAGGTTGGGGCAAATAAACTCTGCAGTATTAATTGTATTTTCATTAGTATTTTGAAACAACATATTTGAATTAAAAGAAAATACTTGGGACATGTAGAGAAAGTTTTACTTCTTCCTGGTTTCTTAGGATATTTTCTCTTGCTTTGCCAGCTGTATTGAAGCTTTCATCATATTCTCTCATAGACACTTAGAACTTGCATGTGAGTACCTAGAATTATCCAGGTAGAAAAGAAATCATTGTTTTCATTTATTTCTCTCAAAATCATGTAAAATGCTAAAATGACTATTTAGTGATTCTTCTAAGCAAAGCAATCAAAGGATCTTTATTCCATCATGTTCATTTTCTTTGCAGAAAAATTGTATCATTACTGTATTAAAATCCAAAAGACAAAACTGGCATTGACTGTAATGAGACAATTTAATAGGAAATAATGATCTTATACATATAATAAATGAATGTATAAAGAACTCGAGCTTCAATTGAAAATAATTTAAAAATTAATTACAGAAGTTAGTCTTAAATATGGTGTTAGTAAAAATAAGTACTGTTCTGTGAATACAACTTTCTCTTTAATCTTCAGCTGACCCTCTCAAGCTATGGTCATTTACTGTAATTAATTATATATCAGATAATTTTCAGTAAACTACTGACATGAGATAATGTAGTATGCAACTGTTAATTTCTCTATGGTTTTACAGAGACAATTTGTACAGCCAACTTTAACCGTGCACACTTACTAATTTAATTTTTTATTAGAATGGAACAGTTTAATTAGAGAACCAATACCTAATACTCTGGTATCAAGGAAATGAAATGTCATCCTTTGGTAAGACTCAGCTGCAGGTTTCAGAACACAGGATAAATGATCCCTGAAACACAATATAATTGGATGCTGCTGCATCTCTTGTTTCGAAATATTAATACATGCTTCGGGACATGATGGACTTTCCTTCTATTAGTGTCTCTCCATTAAAGAGTTTGGAAAGGAAATTAGTGTACACCCATTAGTTTTGAACTCTCCCCGATTTTTTATTTACTGTCTGGGAAATTTCTCCACTCTACTTCTGGTCACTACTGCAAAGATGTAATAATGAAAATTTTCAGATTACTGAATTGCCTTTTAGAGATTTATGGTGGCTGAGTAGAATTGAACCCTACATCTATCAGCCTAGAGTCAGTAGTTAATAAATGGATTTTGCTTATTGCCTATTCCCTTGACAGAGTTTGGGATTAAAATGACAGAATAAACATAAAACCTCATTTGAAATTAGTAGAAGGAAATTAAAAAAGTGAATGCTTATTAGGAACTCAACAAAAACGTGTGTGGTAGATGAAGAACAAGAGAAGAGCCAAAATAAATTTTATTTTAACAGGAGGGGAACAGGTAGTGGTTTTTTTTAACAATTAAGATTAGAGATGTACATTGGACCCCAACAGAAAAAAAAAAAGTCAATCCAAAGGAAAGGAAAGCTCATCAGAAAGTTTATTTTAAACTTTCTTAGGAATTATCTTTTATGCCTTGTATAAAGTCTCCCTGTCTCAGTATGCTTAGAAAAGCTGGGAAACACCTTGCCTTATGCCTTTGGCAAGATTTAGTGAAGCTTAAAACTTTGGTGGGTTTTGACAGTGTAGTTGGCAGCAGGGGACAAGAAATTTAAGAAAGGAGGTGGAAATTGAGAAGTTCAGAGTTGGGATTGATAGCTGAAATAATGACTCCAGCTTTTACGGTTTTAAAGTAGGGCATATGAAGGAGAGGTTTCACATTTCAGATGCATTTGCATACTCCAAACCAAAGTCAGAATATGGATTTAGCCAGTGAACAAAAGTTAAAAACGTTTGGGAATTCAGCAGGTGCAATTCCTTATAGAAATCTGTGCAACCACCATGAAGGAGCAAAGCACAAATACCAGCAAATGGTTGATGTTTTCTAGGAAAAAGAAAACATGTTGAGTATATGCACTGAGAACATAGCAAAAACAAGATGCAAAAACGTGTATTATAGAATCTAGAAAATTTGCAATTTGCAACAATAAGACTCAGATGTAAAAAAATTAAATTCAGAAAGAGTTTCAAACAGTGCAGAGCATCAAGTTAGGGCAATTTTTAAAGTGTTAAAATGGCTTTAAATCTTTAAAGCTTTTGACAGATTCATATAAAAAAAAAAAAGAAGTGGAAAGCTGTGTTCTGAAGAACACAAACAGTAGGGGGTAGTTTTTCTTCTGTTTCAGATATTTCATAATATCTATAGGCATTTTATGGATTCATGGGAAAGGGTGCTTCAGATTGTGTTATAGGAAATATAAAATGCCCAGCTCAGTTTGTGTCATCTGCAGTGTTTCTGTGCTTGTCTGAGTTATGACGAGCTGTTCCCAATGCTGAAGTGCCAATCCTACCTAATGACACGTCAGGTCTTTGCAGAGCCTCTGGCTGCCTGGTAGTTTCAGGATCACACATGTGGTTTTCATTAGTATCATATTCATATTTATAGCACATATTTATGTACCTGCTTTGTAGCACAATGCATGACTCATTGAAACAGTTTCTGACAACCAAAACTTTTGTTTTTAAGAAACTGATCTGCCTATTTGGCACTGGAAATGGTTATACACATTGAGTAAAAAGATGGAAAGACAGATAATCATGAATGGTTAGGAGGTTTGGAGAGGTTCGGAGAGGTTCGGAGAGGTTCGGAGAGGTTCGGAGAGGTTCGGAGAGGTTCGGAGAGGAGAGGAGAGGAGAGGAGAGGTAGTTCACACAACAGCTATGCTTTCACAAACTGAGCTACCTGTGAATAGAATGCTAGCTCTACAGTATTTTTTTTTTTCCCTCCTGGCTTTAAAAAAGAAGAAAATGAAAAGGTCAGAAAGGTCAATACAGAAAGAGCTACAATAAGTCCTCAACAAGAGAGGGTCATTCAAAGAATCTAAACCAAAAACTATAAAGGACTGGAAGTATTACAAAATGAAGTTAAGCCACTGTGAAATAAAGGAAAGAGAAGCAAAGATAGAGAATGACAGGAAGATCACACCAGAGGTTAAGATAAATTATAAGAAATGTTTCAAGTAAATAGAGAACAAAAGGTCAGCAAAGGAGACGACAGGCACTCTAACAGATAAGAATAATTTATTGACATAAGGTTTGACAATGCTGGGAAGAAATAGATGAATCCTCTTTGCAGTGTTCACTGAGAAGGCCAGGGAGCAGAAGCTGGCAGAGATAATAGATGTGCTTCCACCTGTCTCCCACTGGGAAAGAAAAAGTGAGGACAGAAATCAGGATCCCTTCAGAACAGGTCACCAAATTACAGCTGCCACCTCCCTGGCCACTATCTCTCCAGCATTTGTGCTTTTCTTTGTATCTTCTGCCATGCAATAGACTCTCCCAAAGTTTTTCTTATCTCCATGTTGGCACAAGTCAGCTCTGACACACACTATGAATTTGCCACAGAGGCTCAAATCCCTTAAATTTGTAGTTGCAGTAGCTGTCTCCATCTGCCTGCATCTTACTTGTGACTTACAAAATAGTGACTACTTTCGTGAATTACAATCTGTCTTCATAGTAGCCATGTTCTGCTTTCAATGAATTTGGCAGAGTGCCTTGAGAGACACTGTTAGAAAGATGGCACACAAAAAAAATTGTTAAAAACCAGCCAAGATTACAGACCAGTTGAGCTTTGTTATTTAGAGCTGTTATTTATAGGGAAGAATGAAGAATAACCCCTGAAGTCAATGGTGATGATATGTGGTTTGTTTCAGTACATGTGTAAGGAGTTGTTTGTGATGGATTTCAGTACAGAAAGATGTAAAGAAAATGTCTACATTTCTTTGTTTCTGCTGGCATCAGGAGAAGATCAGAATTTTAAATATTTGCAAAGCTCTCATAGCAACCTTGCCCAAGCTGTAGAGATGCCAGTGAAATAGGTGCAATATAGTTGCATTAAATGATATCTCTTTCTTACTAAGGATCCCTGATCTTATTGTACTCTGTTGTAAAAAAAAATCCCAAAAAACAAAAAACCAAACCAAACCAAACCAAAACCAAAACCAAAACCAAAAATCACTTAATGTTTAAAACATCAGGCAAACATTCAGCATGACAAGAAGTCACTCACAATTTTTTTAGTAAATGTGAGATTGGATTTTTCCTGGTTTTTAGGATCTTTTACTATAATTTTTGAGCTAAATAATTTTTTTGAAAAGTCATCATAATCAATACAGCATATATAGATTACATTTTATAAAAAATATTTTATTTTTCTCTCACTTTAATGGTTCTGATAAGTCAGATAATTTTCAAACAGAAGAGCTATTAATTATTATAGAAGTTAACATTAGGAATTTACTTTTTAATAAATAACAAAAAAAACAACTAGTGAAAAGAGAATGCATAGACTATTTAAGTATTTCAGCACTATTGATATGCTCAGTTTTAGAGTAAATATGTAAACATTTCCCTGATTCATTTCTGACCTCCCTTCTCTCAACTACACTTTGTTTTCTTTCTTATTTTTTATGGCACCTGTGTTTAGCTATACCATATATGTTGCCTATTAGATTGCAGAAATATTTAATTTGACTTCCAAGTAAATTTTAACTTTACTGTAAAGTAACTCTCAGACTTTTTGTTGGAAGTTCTGTTTTCTTTTCAGTTTTGTGTTGTACAGAATTACTGAAAACCCGTTACAATTACACAAAAATTGAAATGTAATACTGATATAACTGGCAAATTTAAGGTATGATTTAAAAAAAACAGTCTATCTAAACCTTATTTGAAATTAGAAAAACACTAAAAAAAAATCAGATGCAAACATATCAGCACATTTTTTTTTTGTTTTCTTTCTTATTTAGGTACCTTCATCAATAGTGAACCTTGCAGTTGTCTTCAGCATATTTAAGAGCTCTTGAAGCTCTGTCTATAGCTTGGGATTTCCTTATACAAGGAAAATTATACATGCCTAAGTATCAGTGATCCTGGATTTAGCCTTCCACAGATAGTCCTTGGTGTCTTCAAAGAGATTATGTTTGTAGATTCAGGGCATTCCAAAATTATGTTTACATCTTAACTTGAGTCAGTGCTCTCTGTTTCAGAGGGAAAGAACTCCTGGAGCAATTGCTTTCAAAAATTAAAATGAAAACCTACAGGAACTCAGAAAAAAAAAAAACCTGTGTAAATACTTTTCAATTTACATTTAACATATTACTGCTGGCATCATGAAAAAAAATGTCTGCTGGGCATGACTTTATTATAAAAACCTGTGAGTCACAAAGTTAGTGGTTATCTTCTGTGCTGTGCTTAATCATGCTGCCCTGATGCTTTAGGGAACAGCAGAAGAGATTGCAGCCCACCAGAAGGAGGGGTTTAGTAGATTTTGTACTGAATGCCAGTCAAAGGCAGTCAAACTGTGTCAAAAATTCATACTTTGACCTGGGACGTTCCACCATCTCTTTTAGACATATGACACAATACCCTTTTTCTCTTCTGTACCAGATCTTAGCTGAAGTTCCTGCTGTGGTTTTTGGATCCCCATTGCAGGAAGATTGTGGAGAAACAAAAAACTCAATACAGAGAAATAGGATTAATCTGATTTTTTTTAAAAAAAGGAAACACATGGATTGATGCCTTTAGTCCTGAGATGATAAAACTGTGGCAAGATCACAGCCACAGTTAGGGGAAATTGTTTTAAGTGCTGTTTAAGTCACAAAAGGTCTGTGACACTTTTAAGTGACCATAAAGGAAGCCAGAACTCATCACCACGCACACTTGGAAACTGGTGAAGTTACAGGGTAGATACTGCTGAGAACCAGTAGGAGCAAGAGCTTCACTGGGAAAACCAGTGAGCCACAAGCAAAATCTCTCATATTCCAAAGTCCTGCTAAGTTTCTGGATGCCTATTAAATATTGCAAGGAAATAAGCTGTTCTCCAAATCCACTGTGGATTAGATACAAAAATGAGGTAAACTTGTCAAAGAAGTGTGTTCTGACTGAACATAAACAGATAGCATTATTTATGTGTAGACGAGCAGATGTCCAGATAGACAGTAACAAATGTTTTCTAAGCAATAGAATGTACTGCTTGGTAGGCACCATGGAATTTTTTTCCAAGAAAAATTTTTAAAGGATAATTCAGAGAGAACTCTGTTTTGAATAGTGTAGAATTAATAATTGATGCTGCTCTGGGACGGGGAGATAGATTTAATGGCTTATTTTGATTAGAGTAGATATTTTATTGGATATATCCTGGGAATAATTCTATTGTTGCAAGGTAAGTGGCAAGAACTGATCTACCATTCTTTCAAAGTATTCTTCATTAAACATATCACTGTATGTTCAAGAAATGACAGGCTTTTTATTAAATACTTAGATATATTTTTTGTGTTTTGGTTACTTTCATGGTGTTCAAATTTTTAAATTGGGATAGATAATGCTATGTAAAGCAAACCACCTATGGTGAGAGTTTTTAAAAACATTCATCCCAATGGTAAATACCATCAACTATTGGTATTGTGGGGGAACAGTGATGATATCATATCAATTCATAATCATGGAATCAGAAAAAGCAGTGTCTGATTACCCATCCTACACGTTTTAAAGCAGGCAATTTATAGATATATACACCAACACAAGAACTACCAGCCCTATATTTTACTAATGCTTTATTTAATACTGTACTCACATGTAAACAATCTTTTGAAGAAAATTGTAACATGTTGTTTGCATGTGATTTCATTGCCCATTCTTTCTTTAGCATGCTTAATTTGAAAGCACAGCCAACAGAGCTATGCACTCAAATTAACCATATGACCAGATAAAACCAGAAAAAAACAGATTATTGTTGCAGTTGTTCAATAGACATGCACAGCCCACGTGCCTCTGATGTAAATTTGATGTTGCACAAATTGCACACCTGCTTCTGTTAATGGTCTACCCAAATTTTAAGCACAGAAAATACATATTTTTGTTCAAGTAAAAGAATCACAGACCTGGATGTTACAGAGCTGTTTTGGCTGGACTATCTCTCAGGAGTTCAGAAGTCTGTGGTTAAAAGATTTGCTGTTATCCAATTTGTCCCATCCACTTACTGTGTGTAGGAACTTAGTCTCTACCAGGATGGAGGTGGTGACCTCTGCACCTGGGTGTCTGAATCTCCCTTTGGGAAGGGAAGGGAAGGGAAGGGAAGGGAAGGGAAGGGAAGGGAAGGGAAGGGAAGGGAAGGGAAGGGAAGGGAAGGGAAGGGAAGGGAAGGGAAGGGAAGGGAAGGGAAGGGAAGGGAAGGGAAGGGAAGGGAAGGGAAGGGAAGGGAAGGGAAGGGAAGGGAAGGGAAGGGAAGGGAAGGGAAGGGAAGGGAAGGGAAGGGAAGGGAAGGGAAGGGAAGGGAAGGGAAAAAGAAAGAAAAAAGAAAATGAGTTGCAAGGTAACAGATTGGAAAAGGAGACAATATAATAAATGAGGTTTCTGACTTGGATATGCCCACTCAGGAATAAATTTTCTACCTAGAAAAGACCTTGAACTATTGGGTTTCACATATCAGTTAGCAATTTTCCTGCTTTTTCTCGATATTTATATTACAACTATTACTCTGTTCTTTCCATCCAATGATTGCAAGCACTGCCCATATATGAGCAAACAAATGTTCATCTATGCTGAACATTTCTGAAAAAAAATTCATATTTCACAGATGGGAAAATGGGAAAAATTAAAATAACTCTTAGGATTTTCCATGAAGTTTGTTGTAGAATTCCAAGGGGAATCTGATTTTTTCTAGTCTTTAGACTTGCACAATATTTCCTGGCAAAATTTTTGGCAGACTGAGTGAGAAATACTGTCATCATAGAAATGGATGGAAATTTCCAAGGAACAAGTTGTTTCTGTCACTATTACATAGGGGTAAATAATTACAGAAAATATACAGCCTCTACACAATTGCAGTCTCATCTTTCTTGACTTTTTTGCTTTACCCCATCATCAATTCTCAAATACATTACTAGACCCAAAAGACATATTCTAATATACAGAGTAAGAAGGATGAATTAACATGATGAAAATGTTGCTATGTTGCTGTGCTCTGACAGATATTTAACCTGAGGGGGAAAAAAATTAAATGGCACACTAAAAAAAAATTCCAGTTTGAGTAAATCACACAGAGAGGAAATAATGCTCCTTGAAGACATAAACTTGAATGCCAATATTCATAAATGGAGAAATCCCAGGGTAAAATTTTTCCTCAGCATCTCAAGGGATGGAGGCCTTCCTGCTTGAAGTAAGGCCTCCATCCTTACTTGATGTTTCTGGGGAGAAACATCCTTACCTGGATGTTTCTCCCCAGAAAATCAAAACCATCTATTTGTGGGCCTTTTGCATTACACAAGCAAACTCCTTGTGTTTCAATGGGGATTTAATTGCTGCTGTCATTATGCTGTAACACTGAAGTTGTTGAAGTTTCTCTCCAGAAGCTGAGGATAAATTGAGCAGATAGGATGACTATCAGGTGTGCACCTGGCAAGTGGATCATCCATTTCTTCACTGTAGAATGCTTGATCATGCAGGCAAAGTTGTCTGTAGATGTCAATGTACTCATTTTCACTTCTATTAACTGTATGTATTTAGGTTGGAGTTTGTCTTCCAGCATTCCAAAAACCAGCAAGCATTGAAGAAAAAAAATATTCTGACCAAACTATGGTTGCTGGTACAGTCACCTTTTGTTACCTGAGTGCAGTCCTTAAAAAATATCTGCCCCAAAATTGTAAGTGTACTCATCGCACATGAATGTCAAAAAAAATTGCCAGATGTGTCTGAACTTGCATTGGCAGTGTGTGTAAATCACAACTGTAACATTTGCTGAACAAGAGACATAGCAGAGTTTCTACCCTAGTATCAGAATAAGTAGCAAGCAAACAGCAATTTGATTTTTGGAGGAGTAATGCTTGACAGAAGGTTTATTTTTGAAATAAAACCACTATGCTTAATTACACTTTTGCTTTCAAAATTAAATTCAGACATGAAGTTTGTATTGAAGCATGTCTGAAAGGTCATACTTCAGACATACAATAGTTTAGTCTTTTGTTTAGGAAAAACATTAATGAACTCTTTTACCTTCTTCCCCATTTCCCAAAACACATAACGTCTTGCCTTTGAGATCACAGATTTAGTATCAATTAGCATGGAAATCAGTCCACAGGTGCAAAAGTTATATGTAGAAAGGATGATTTTCAAATGGGTGTCTGCAAATAGAATGACCATGAATGTCTTGTTTCTACAGCTAGCTGGTCTGAAAGTTGCTTAAATTTCAGACAGCCTACTTGTTGTAGAGACATATTTGGGAAAAATGTTAATTTTTTCTTCACTACACACTCGTGCCAAGATGTAACTACTATTGACAGCAACATAGAAGCAGATCCAAGGATACTCTGAGTTAAATGTTAGATCAATATTGGATGGAAAAATGCAGAACTTAGGTATTTGCTGCAACATAGATATGGAAAATTACATAGGGTTTAAAATCCCTAGAAAAATGATGGGGAATTTTAAAGGTTGTACATATTGCTTGAATTAGGACCTGAATCCTTGTGGTTTTCTTCCCATGCCATGATAAATTCAGAATAGTTTACTAGCAGCAATGACACATTTGTGTTGTTACACAAATAAATCTTAATTTAATTTTTTTTTTCTGAAGTCACAATTAATGCTTTCTTTTGTAATGGCTTTTTGTCAGATTGCATGAGTCACCATCATTCAAATCTTTACCACAGAGTGATGGATAAAGCTGGTTAATCTCTATTACCTGGAAATTCATGGCCTGAATGTAATAAAAACCATAACTTTCTCACACATTTCTGTAAGATTTGGGTCTCCTCTGTGTCACACTTTCTGAAACAGTTGATTTTTATTTTAAGATTGCTTACAGGTTAAGGGCACAGGGACCATCTATTTAACTAGATGATCTTTAAATATTGCATTGACAAATAAGTTGCTCACTATTTAAATTAGCAAGCTACACTTTCTTTTTTGGAGTTGTGGTCAATATGCTTAAACAGAACAGCATTAATTGTGTCTGCATTGTGTTGGCACTGTAGACTATCTTTAGACGCGTACACCTATCAGATGTTTTTATCACACAATGTGTGATAAAACAAAAGGAGCCTCTAAATCATACACCTTTGAGAATCACAAAGGATCCAAAATCTAGGGTTGGGAGCCTATGACCCCTGTGCAATACCTGAAGAGAGTTGCATGCCTGGCAAGACTTTTGTGAACTGCTGAGGGAGGACACTCCTAGCAACAAGGCAAAGGGGAAACGTTAAGCCTGGGGTACTTCTGAAACTCCATCGTCTCTGGAAATGAGAGATAATAGAAGCAAGGCTGCAGATAGATTTCTGTCTTCCCTCAGGCTTGAAACCTGAATGTACATAGAGTTATTAATTCAGACAACAAACTGGAGTTGACTCTTTCTTTAAAAATACAGTTATTGATGTTTACAGCTTTGAAGAGCAAATGGGAGTCTTAGATTTAATATGTCCTTAGCCTTATAAGTATTCCAAGTTCTATCTTCTGGCACTCTATGTTCTATGTGGCTGGCTGTTGCTAGTGTTCTTAATAAAGTACTTTAACCAGGCAGCTCAGAATAAGAAGTTTAGGAGGCTGAGTAAGCATAACAGGGGAAGTGAATGGAAACAATATTAAGCTTTGTAATGAGTGAATTTTCAACATGCTAGTTGAATAAGTCTTGTGACCCCAGGATTCCCTGCATTCAGCTCAGGATTAGGGGGGCATCAGCTTCTCCTGACAGGGTGGAAACTGACACTTCACTTAGTTCAACAAGTAAGGACCTGTGAGCAGAAGTTTGATTTGAATACCTAATTCAAATTGTGGCAAATTTGGGCATAAAGAGAGGTAGATGCTTAAACACAATGATAGATGATAATTTAGATAACACTACAATGTTTAACTTTTGTGTTTGTTCTCTTCTAGTTGTCTTGGTACTTATTTTGTATCTGGTATTCATTCTGTCCAAGTATCTGGCTGTCAGGCAGTAGGGGAAAAGTAGGAGAAAGTAGGGGAAAAATATGACCTTATTTCGGGACTCTGCTATTTGTCCTAATTTTCAACATTTAAAATTAATATTGGCTAAAATCATTGAATCTTGAGCAGAACTATCAAAACAGATGTGATTGATATCTGCTCTGTATTTCTGTCCTACTTCTGGCTAGGACAGAGTTAATTTTCTTGCAGTTGCTGTGGGGGGTAGGCCAGATCCTGGAAATGTGTGGGTATGCCTAGGCAGTTTTTCTAGATCACACTCTCACTGGGGGGCAGGATGTGGCTTCAAGTAGAAATAAAAGGAAACTGCCAGCATTTTCGTTCCTTTTTTTTTTTTTTTTTTTCCTGTGGAGTGAAGTGGTGAGCAGTGTGGCAGGGTGACAGAATGACAATGGTTCAACTTGGAGGGTTTGTCCATCATTGTTTTTTGTTGTCTCAGATTCAGGGAAAAAGCCACCAGCTGTGGTACTGTCTGCCACTTTCTCCTTTGTCTCAGGAAGTCAGATGGCACTGGCCATGTAACAGCAGGGAGGTTGGACCTCCATAAATATTTTTTGCATGTAATCACCCTCTTTTATATGAGTTTTATTGTATTAATGAGTTTTCTCATCAATATTGTTACTGTTACTGATTGTTTTCCTTATCTCATTACTTTTTTTTTACAGTAAATTGTTATTTCAACTGATAATCTTTGTGTCCCCTTCTCACTGAAAGGAGTTGGGGGAAAGGGAAGTGGCTGCTCAGCCCTTAATTTCAAGGTGGTTTTATTCACAGGTACATAAACAGCCTGCAGCTTTTCTGGTAATATGAACATGTGAGAATTCTCTGAAGTGAAGTGAGTCTGGGTGTGGGCAGCATCATCTGTTGCACAGGTCCTCTCTGTGTGTGTCTGGTTTTGCACAGCAATGTGAAGTGTCTAAAGACATTTTTTTACTGAATATTGTGAGGAAATCTTTAACCCAGATCAGTTTTGATGGTGGATTTTGTCACCTGAGAGCTCAAGCAAGTGTTCTCTTTCAGTGTAGTGCAGGAAACTAGTTGCTAAGAGGTCTGAGACCTATTCAGCTGGATAGATGGAACAGTCCATTAGTGACATTTGAGACACATTTTGATGGCCTCTCATCATCCTCACTTCCCTTCAGGATATGGTACCACACAGTGCATTGAAAGAGAAGCTTTACATAAGATCAGATGGACCTGGAGTATTGAAATGTAACATGCTGAGAGGGAATGATGATATCTGTGTACCTCACGCAGCATCAAACAATACAGCTGGATATATCTAATGTGATGTGACAGCAAATATGGAGAGAGTGCAGCAGAGTCAGTAATGCCACCTAAATTATACTTGCCTTTGGAAATACATGAAGTGTCTCTAGTGACTTCTGGAAAAAATTAGATCAAAAAGACGAGGCAGATCGACATTCCTGGAGCAATGATGTATAACCTTGAAGCACAGTAGCAGTTAGTAGACTTTATTATCCAAACTAGCCACAGAGTAATAAACATGAATGGAAGTTAAAGAAGATTGGCAAAGCGCTATGTCCAGTGTTACGTCATACAGATGAATGAGTCAGTACTTGTGGCGCTTTTTCTCTTCACAGAAATTTATTACTCTTCAATGCAAGCCAAAATAGGTATCATCTGAAACAAAGCTATAGTATAATTAAATTAGAATAAAAGGGTTATTTTATCAACATGATGCTTTGTCATGAGAGAAAGCAGTGTTGAATTACAGGTGGCATGCTCCCAAATATATTGAACCAAGAGATCTTGACAGCAGAACAATGTTGTTTATGAAAACACAAAATCAAGGGAGGTGTGATTAATTATGCCTGTTCTTGGAAGATGTCAGAATTGATTAGCAGATAAATGGCTGAATGATTCACCTCCTGCAGGTCAAACTGATTGCACAAAGCTGAAATTAACATACTTAATACAGGGGTTGCCTCAGCAGTTATCCCACTGCAGGGAAAAGCATGGGAAGGTGATATAAACTACTAGCAACCCCTCTAGCTTGGCTTGTGCCAGGTCTTGATTTCATGGGAGATCAGAGTTCAAGGAACATTATGCCAATCATCCTTCATGCAAAAAGATACAGATTTTGATTTTTTTTTTTTTTTTTTAATTCAAGAATAAAAGTAATTTTGGGTGACTCCTTTTACATCTTTGCTATTCTTTCTAACCCAAGTCTTCAAAAAGTCAAAAAGGAAACATTGCTTAAGTTAATATAAAAATGCAGAAAAAAACTTATTTAAATGAAAGAAAATGGGATATTTGGGAAGGTAAACAGCATATAGACCAGAATATCTGGAGATTACTCAATCTAATGTATATTAAATAGTATATAGTAAATGTTTAGAAAATAATACATGAATGTATTGTTGAATAGTAAGGGTTTTGGAAAAACCTTGGAGGTATGAGAAGCTCTATAAGCTTATACAAAGATCAAGAATTGTACCAATCTTCCAAAAAATATAATTTCAGTCAATTTTATATTATTATTAATATACATCATAAGTTCTAACTTATAATATCAGTCATGGTATAACTGGAAAAATACTGCAGTTACTTCTAGTTATTTCCACTTTCTTTTTTATAGAAATGCATATGGCAATCCGTTTTCCTGATACACTGGCACTTCAACCTTATATGACTCTTAGATTCCTTAGGAAGGCATAAGAAAATGTATCATGGTAAAATACTGAGATAATTTTATGTTGAACACCTTAAGAAAATGCAGAATGGCAGGTGACAATTCTATATGAATTTCAATGGTTTATATATAAAATATAAGACCATGCATTTTGCTGTGAAGATTTAGAGACACAACAAGAAGACTCTCACTGAGATTAGGTTGCCTTCTGTTTTTGATGGAAAGCCTCTTTGAGCTGCAGAGCTTCTTTGGGCACCAGCTGGAACTGTGTTTGAATGAAGAACAACAGAAAAAAAAAAAAAAAGAAAGAAAAAAAAAATGAGGAAAAATATGTTTAAAAATTGTTCTGATTGTAGTACACATGAAAACTTTGTTACAGACTGGGTAGTGGTAACTTTGTTATGAGCTGCATTGGTATAAGTTATTTTTCTCACAGACAAACAAGGATTCTTCTGCTGTGTTAAAAAAAAAATCCTACGGCACAATATTCCTGTGTCCTGACATTCTCTAGGGGGCAGTTTTATGTTTTGTCATTGATAACAAGACTATCCAACTGATTTAATTTGCTCTGGTGAAGAAGATTTAAAGCCACTAAAATATATGTGTTGCAGGATTTTGGCTCTTTCCTGTGTTTTAAGTTTCCTCTACATTTTAGTGCTATGATTTTCTGAGAAGGGTGTAAGAATATCAGCAGGGACATGCTTGGTGGGACTATAACTTTCTTCATTAAAAAGCCATGCTGTGAGTTCTTTTGTCTGATTTTCCTTCCTCATCAGGGTAGTGAGCTAGATGTTTGCACAGCAGAAATCCAGCACATTCATAGCTGTCAGAGGCAATAGAAATGTCAGCTGATAACTAAACATCAAGCCTATCATTTTCGATTCTCTTTAAAGAAAATACTGGCAGAGATTTCAGGGGAACAGAGAACATTTGGGGACTTCACAGTAAAGACACAGGAGTTCAACCAGCTCAATAAGCAGCTCAGTAACAGTATATCAAGGGTCTTTGAAACTGGGGTTTTTCTCTTACACTTGGAGGAATTGCTTTATTTTTTTGGTGTCTGTTTTTCTTACTTATTTGGAACATATAGTTCTTTTCTCTGGTTCTCAAAGCTTTGCACAGCTTCTTTTACAACCAACTTTTCATCTTCAAAAACATTTATCAGAGCAACACTGAAATCCAAAAAATTTGCTGAAGGGACAAATCCCTAGAGCTGCCTTCATCAGATTGACAGCCCAGCAGAAACCTGCACTGTAAATTAGTGAGTTTCTTCTCAGGAGCCAATCAAGCACTGATCCCAAAGACTTAAAATTAAATGAAAAAATAAACCCCAGTCTTGAAGAAGTGAAAACAAAATACAGTAGATATCTTCCACCTTATTTTGTCTTGATGCATGTTATTACTTCCAGTCATGTCTGCTAGGTACTTACCACTGCAGTGTTTCTGATGCATGAGCACCAGCACAGGAAATGCTCAGAGCTGATTCTACCAGCATAAACCCATTCACAAAAGGGTCTGATGACTCCATTTTTTTTTATGACACCTGGCTACAGGTACAGACCTTTTCTGAAACTTTCCCATCTCACTCTAAGTAATCTGAAGCCATCATTCAGAAATCAAGGTTTCATCTTAGTAGCTAGAGTGCATTTCTGCTTCAGTAGCACTGACGTCCTTAGTGGCTCTTATCTATCATTTGACATCAAGGTGGCAGTCAGGCTTTCCCACAAGTTCTATGGGAAAACAAATTCTTTCCCACGGGAAAGATCTGGAAGAAACATTTTCAGATTGACATTAGAGTTTTGGGGTTTTTCTCTCATTTGTTTTCGGTTGATTGGGGGTTTTTGGCTGTGGTTGTATCTTTTTGCTTCTGAGAAATGCAACAATTGAGTATAATTGTATTCACCCTCTCCTTTGCCTCTTAAACCTGGCAGAATATCTACATGATTAATTTTAGCTCTCTTCTGAACCCCAGTTTGAATATAAACAAACTATGAAAACCAGAAGTCTTCTAAAGTGAGTTTGCAATATAGCTAAAGGTATAAGTACCATTTAATGCTATTTATTTGGCCCATTAAAGCCAACTTTGAATGACATCTACACACATATAAATGAAGGAATGGAATATACACACACATAAATTGTGTCAAACAATATGAATTACTCTTGCCACATTTTCATTCCAGAAATGACACCTGCAATGAGGTACTATTGAGTCCTACTCAGCACTGAATTAATTATTCTCAAAATTCTTGCTTTTAGAGAAGCTGTTCCCAGAATAAGCAGATAAAATCAGTAAGGGACATGGAAACCTAAATCCAAATAATATATTTTCTTTACTGGTGAGATAATAGCTAGGCAGAAACTCAAGAACAAAGATGGCCAGGGCAATAATTGTTTGAGAAGTGGGGTTTTCTTCATAGTGATATTTTTTGTTTGCCCTTTGTTGTTGATGGATTTTTTTCCTAGATGTTTTGCTGATGGTGCTGTAAACTGCTTTTAAGCACAAAAATTTGCATTTTTTTTAGTAAGATAATTGCAAGCTCTGTAGCTATACATCTTTGTGCAGCCTTTTGGCTTCAGTTGTACCTCGTGTTGGTTGTAAATAACATTTGAGAAAAGGAAGAGACTGCTTGAGAAATTATCTTTAACATAGGGTCTTCACTTTGTCAGTCTCCAGCAGTGAACACTGCAGAACAGCAGCAGGTTGCAGAATGCAGATAATGCAGAAACCAAATGCATTTTGTCCTATTTTGCTGTAATTCTATTAGGAGCAAACAGCAGGACAGAAGAACAATGTAGGTGGCATTATATCAGATGCTTTTGTCCCCTCCTGGAAGACTTAAATTTTATAATGTATCTCTTATCAATTTAGTAAAAGATATCTTTTTTTTTTTTTTAGAGATATAAAACAGTTTTAGTGTTCCAAACCAATATTTAAATTTACTTAGTAAAATCACAATTTTCTGCATAGAAGGAAAATCTAAGCCAACCTTTCAGAATTGTTAATAAAGTTCTTTCATTTTATCAAGTGAAGAGGAATCCTCTAAATTCATGTGTTAACATGCTGTTAATGATTGGCTTTTTCTGTCTTTCCAGAAGGAGCTGAGTTACTGGGAGTTTAAACTTGCTCTAAGCTCTGTTTCTGCAGACAAATCACACCATAATGCTACTTGCAATTTGATGTCAAAAGAGGTAAGTTTAAAGTTAAAAATGGACAAATTAATTAGTGCACTGCTTTTCCACACTGCATCTTTGAAATGCCTACATCAAATAGGAAGTTGTGGAGGATGGGAGCCAGCAACATTAAGAGGACAAAGATTTGGAAGCCAATCAGGGGCATGGAACTGGCTGGAAATTCCAGCTTCAAAAAAAATCTGCCCTTAGATCCATACATATCTGAAGCTGTTTCACTATTATATTGAAACTGAGGAGCATTTATAACTACTGGAATAGGGACTTTTGTCCTCTCTGAGCTCCAGAGGAAGAAACCTGCGGCTAATAGGGTGACAGGCTGTTTTCTCTGGGGATCCAGCTGGAATGGGAAAGGAGACACTGTTCTTGTACCTGCTCTCTAATGGCCTCCTGTGCAGACAATGAAGAGAGAAAGGCAGTTTAGTGTGCTGCTAAGAAATGGCTCAAAACCACTGGAATAATTTTGATCTGTCAAAAGCTCAACAGATCTCTGTTGCATCTTGTGTCTGAATTTCAGCTGATAGCACTGTGCTCTGAAGTCTTTACATAGCTGGAGCTGGTCTGTCATTTGAAAATTCGCTTGTAATTTAAGAATACAGGGCAGGGAGGCCTCACAATAGATTTCATGTGAACAGAAGCAGTGAACACAATGCACCCACTGGTATAATGCAATTATCAGAATTTCAGTGACATTTGAGATAGCGGTTTTAGGCACCATCTTGTCACATTTAAGGTCTTCTGTCACAGGCATTATATACCCAAAGAAGCAAGAAAAAACATTGGAAAAGTATCATTAACTAAAATGAAAAGACAAGAGAAGAGAAGAAAAATGAAAAGAAAAGAAAAGGAAAAGGAAAAGAAAAAGGAAAAGGAAAAGGAAAAGAAGAAAAGAAAGGAAAAGAAAAGAAAGGAAAAGAAAAGAAAAGAAAAGAAAAGAAAAGAAAAGAAAAGAAAAGAAAAGAAAAGAAAAGAAAAGAAAAGAAAAGAAAAGAAAAGAAAAGAAAAGAAAAGAAAAGAAAAGAAAAGAAAAGAAAAGAAAAGAAAAGAAAAGAAAAGAAAAGAAAAGAAAAGAAAAGAAAAGAAAAGAAAAGAAAAGAAAAAAGAAAAGAAAAGAAAAGAAAAGAAAAGAAAAGAAAAGAAAAGAAAAGAAAAGAAAAGAAAAGAAAAGAAAAGAAAAGAAAAGAAAAAAAAAATAAAAGAAGAAAAGTTGAAAACAGTTTTAGCAGGGTTCTATTATATCACCACAATAATTAGGAGCAGCAGATTAATGTGACAGCCCACTGGAAAGGAAGGAGGCAGTTCAGTTGGATCATTGAATCAGTGCTTAATGCCTCAAATCCCCTATCATTTAAACCAGTGTGTAAACTACTTTTGGCATCAGAAGGAAATGTTATGGCAATTTCTTTAGTAGCAACTAAGAGCTGGACCATAGTTGGCTCTTAGCAGTAACTCACACAAGAAAGCACAAAAGAAGTTTGTTCAATGATAATAATGATAATGCTAAGAAAACTATGCTAACACAGTAGCAGAATAATTCAAAATCTATCTAGATTTCGTTCTCAAATCTGTTTTACCTTCAAAAATTCTCTTTAAACTTGATCATAACATTACAGAGCTCTCTTATTAATATAACTATTATTTGTGCTTGTTTTTCTAAATGATTTCAGTAAACTGACAGTTATGGCAAATACTAAGGTTGACTATGAAATTTGAAAATGTATCCTTTGTTGCATACAGGACCTTTATAGAGAAAAATATCACTCATTCCATTTTACTTCCAATTTTTGCAGAGTAGAGGGCCATGCCACCAAATTTCTCAGCTAAAAATATTTTCCAGGAGTGGCTTAGCAGGAAGCAAATCCTGTCTGGAAGCCTCCAGTCCCCTCTGCTTAGAAAAGTTTATTAGATTGGATGAGGAGTCACAGTTAGATGCCTATTGCTGCCATTGGGAAGATTGAGTCTTGGGTTGGAAGTAAAGACCCTGTTTCCTACAAACAGGAAATACTGTTTTTCACCTTCATTTTTTCACATAAGAGAAGCCAAGAAATTATAACACTAAAAATTTCATAATCTTGCTGCTGCCTATAACATGTGGCATTATCATGCAAACTGTGGTAAGCATTCTCATGCCATCGTTTAAAACTGCGATACATCAGAGAAAACTGTACTCAGACATATTGATCCAGAAGTATTTAACTGGCATGCCTTTACCAAATTACTTCCCAAAAACTGTGAAAATTGCATTGAAAAGTGCACTGTATACTCCAGAGCTTCATATGCTGATGTCAAAGTCTCTGCAGCCATAGCAAAGGATAAAGCTGGGTTTGCAATGGGCCCCAGGTAAAGACAGAGCCTTAACCTAGCTGGAATCGAAGAATCCTTCACTGATCCATCATATTTTAGGCATCTGAACAAGGTTTTGGGCCCCTGTTTTACCTATTAGCTTGCACACCTTGGTTTGATTTTGAAGGCATATGTATATGTATTCTCATATCTAAACTCCTGTTGAACAAATAAAATTGACCTAAGACAAATACTTAGTGGCACTTGAAAAAAACCCAAACTTGAGTATTTTTCAGCTTTTGATTCCTTGTGACAGCAAGAAACAAACTTCCATCTCTATATGCCATTACCAAAACATTCCATGTTCATGCATAATTTGCATGAACAAACTAATTCAGCAATGTCAATGACTGCACAACTAAATACTGTTGAACATGTTCCATGCTGCTTTTTCTTCTCATATAAAAGGATTTGTGGTCTTTGCTAGTTTTCTTCTGGATGCTTTACTGGTTTGGGTACAGAACATGAGTTTACACTAATTTAAAACAGTATTACTAAAATGAGTACATGTATGAATAACTAAAATACTAAAATGAGATTACATGTATAGAAGGTTTGTTTTTTTTTGTTTAAAGTTAACTCATTTAAACTTGATCTCTAGGCAGCTTCAGCTGAAAGAAGTCCAATTTAAAATGAGTTTTCAATTGTTCAAAATCATATGTCAAATTGATCATATGTCAAATTTATCACTATTTTTTAGAAAAATAAACACTCAAGCTAGATTTTCCTGTGCCCTACATCTAACATGGATAGTTTAGCTTGATACTTGAAGCACTGGCATTCAGTGCTGCCAGTAATTTTCAAGAGAATGTTCACTTTGTGTGGCTGTAAATGCCCACTTAAAGTAGGGCTCCATTCCTTTTGCCACCTGTGATCAGATTCACAAGTCAAAGTCTGTCCTAGCTTACACCGTAGAGATTTCTTCTAACACTGGTAGACGGAGGTCCTAAAGCACTATAAAAATGGTTGCAAAATATTATACTCAGGGCTGCTGGTTAGAATGAAAGATAGCTGTGTATGAGCTAGTATAAGAAGTTGTGTTGTTTTGGCAGCACAACATTGGAATGGGCTGTCCAAGGAAATGGAGTCACCATCCCTGGAATTGTTCAGGAAATGACTGAGGCGCTTGGTGTTATGGTTTAGTTGGCTTGGTTATACTCAGTCAAAAGTTAGGCTCAATGATCTTGGAGATCTTTTCTAGTTTTAATGATTATGTGATTCTAAACCCATTTTATTGTGTCTAATTGAAGCCGCTGGTGGATCAAATCTTGTATAAATTAATTGAATGGTTTGTGTGCATTATAAATGTTTTCTCCGTTCTGTTTGTAACACAAAGAAAATAGAAATATTGTCACATAGTTATAGAAATTTTTAAGTTGCATGGTGTCTCTTGAGATCATGCTGTCCAGCTTCCCTGGTCAAGCAGGATCAGACAGATCCAGCAGTCCTGGAGTTTGTCCAGGCAGGTTCTGAGTATCTTCAGGGCCGGTGATGTCACAAACTATCTGAATAGCCTATTCCAGTCTTTGTCTGTCTTCACAGGAAAAGTTAAATTTTTTGTGTTAAGATGGATTTTTTATTTTTTTTTCCTCTTGTCCTGTCAGTGAGCAACACCAGGAAAAGTCTGGCTTCTTCATCATTCCCTCACATATGGTATTTGCATACCTTGAAAAGATCTATCCTGAGACTTCTCTTTACCAGACTGAAAGCTCTCACCTCTCCAGTTTGTTTAAATGTTTTCTATCCTGTTCCTTCTCCATAAAGGGTAAGTCTTGGTCCAAGACTTCTCTCTGGCCTCAAGGACACAGCCAGGATCCCTAAAGGCCAGTTTTAATAGTAAAGACCTTTTTAAACAAGGAGGGAGTTTTTCTCTCTCAGTTAGGCTGATTGAGGTAGAAAGACATCTGGGGTTGTCCCTCTATCATTGCCAGGAATTGCTTACATGGGTCAGGAACCAGGTTAAGTCTGCTAGTGTTTAACAAGACCTTACTATAGGCTTAGTTCATCAAGAAAGTAGAATATTCCTGATGGAGCTTCCACTGTCTGCTATACTGGAACCAGTTTATTATTCCCTTCAGATTTCAGGCAAAGGGCTGATAAAGGCATCCAAAACAGCCTGGGGACCTGACCTGAAGTGTACAACCTGCAGTTGTACACGTACAAACGATTAAGGAAGGAGTGATGATCGATACAGTGTGAATTATTAGTGGGTAGCTTCCAAATGAAGGAAGTTAATAAAAATAGGGTCCAATTAAGTCATGCTCCCTGTGTCTTATCTCTGCCTGCATGCCTAATGCAATGGCTGTTATTCAGGTAACCTGTCTGGAAAGTATAAAAGGAAAGCAAGTAGTTTTTTGCCCCTCCTGGAAGAAATTAGGTAGGAAAATGATTAGAGAATACTCTACTGGGAATATGAATTATGATTTCTGTGGAAAAAAATGAAATCTGACATACTTTGTGTTAAAACTTTCTGGGAATAGAACTGCTGAATATATGTGAGACTTTGTAGTTTGGGTGCCAGAATATATGAGGCAACAATTCCTACGTGTTCCAACCAGTTAAAAATAAAATCACCATCTCAAGAAATGGTTTCTGTAACTTTGTGAGTGCAAGCTCTTTCCTGAGGGAGTTCACATTGAAGCAGCATTCTCCTGAAGATGGTATGAGAAGTCTCTGGAGCTCTTTCCACCACCACTGTCATTCAAACGAAAAAAATTCAAGCAGCGGGTACAGCTTTTAGATGGAGGATGGAAATGCTGAAATAAATAAGACTTCTGGTAGGTTGAACCTGGTCTCCCGTGTAATTACTATGAATTTTATTATTACCCAACAGTAAGAAAAATTTAATTTATATAATGGCTGTTGGACAAATTTTTTGATTTTTGTTAATAATAATATAATTTATCTTTGGTTTTTAAATACTTCTGCTAGGAAAAAAAAAGCCAAATTTTTCAGAACTTTTGTTCCTTGGACTTTCAGAAGGAAATAAAATCAGTTGTTTCAATCCTTCTTTGCGTTTAGTCTCTTCACATGGGTCTCTATTGCAAAAATTTTAAATGCGCTGCAGGCATAGGTTTGCCAAGCAGGAAGAGGGAACCTAGAAAAATGAGTGCTTGTCCACTGACAGTGCATGATCTCCTCTCTACTCCTGTCTCCAAAATATCTCCCCTAGGAGAAGTATTAGAAAGGCTTTGCTATACTTTTCCCAAAACGCTTCGGGCTTTAACTTATGATCTTATGATTTATCTTTATTTCTATTTGTTTTACTGCATACGTAGTTGAAATACTGTTAAAATTCCCAGAAAAGAAGGAGGGATAGTTATTCTCTTAAGAAAGTACATGTTCTGCAAATAAAGTGGCTGACTGGTGAATATTTTCTTGAATTTTTCATTATCAAAAAGATGTGGAGAATATGAGACTGTGGGGAATATTAAAATATTTTATATGTGTAAAAGTTAAGATCTACATGCCTCTCCTTTAATTAATTGGAAGATATTATATTTCTCTTGCTCTGAGATGAGACAATGAATGATACACAAGAATTTCAACACTAAGTACCAATGGATTGGCAATATAATTAAAGAAATAATTTGGTTATGGAATGTGAAGTTTCTGCCAGATCTGTTTTTTGCAAAGAATGCTCAGGAACAGCTGTTTGCAGAAAACTTTAAGCATCAAATTGGTTTAGAAGAAAAATGTTGAGAGCCAGTGAGTCTAGCAATGTCTTGGAGAGAGTTGAAATCTAGGAGAAGAATCACTTCATGGATGGAAAGCAAAATGACCTATCACTCTGTTAATGGGCTGAGAAAAACTTTCTGTGAGTAACATGATCAAAAACATATTCCACAACAAAATTTAAAGTTACTTTTTAGTTTCAGGTCTTCCTATGACTATGTTTAATTCTAGGATTTCTTATGAAATAGTTAAATCCTTTTTTTTTTTTTTTAATATCTGTTCTGCTATGCCTTCTGTAATGTGCCACAGCTCCCACAGGGCTGTAGAAAAATATCTGTGCAAATTCCACATCCACAATTTATGCTTGAAAGATCTTATCTGATGAGAAATTTTGACTTCTGACAATCTTTAGGATGTGACTATAGGAAACTCTAATACATCTTTATCCTAAGTGTGAATCTGTCTGAGTTTTTGTTGTTACCTAACAGCATACTCTTGGTACTATATATTATTGAATAGCAGGTTTGGAAACTCTGCTGTTCCATCTTTTATCCAGTAATTAAAAAATCCACTTAATAGTGGCCCCTCTCTCTACTTTTCTGTTATGAGTGAAGTGTGTCACTCCTTCCACAACATCTACCCAGTTTGAGTTCATTTAACTTGAACATAGTCGAGTGGCTTCTGCACTATTGCATTAGTACCCCACTGATGCATATAAAAGGAATGAGAATTATACTTTCAGTTGATTTCTTCCTTGACAAGCATTTCTAATTTACCACTTGTCCTGTTTTTAATCAGATTTGAGTTTCTGTCAGGCTGAGATGCCTTCTGTGTTTAATGTTGCAAATTGTTGATTATTTGGCCTTTATTTTCTATTCTTTTTACCTCTGATATTAAAGAATTATGCTCAATATGGAATGATGAGGCTGACAGTTATATTACTAAAGTCTAAATCCTTATTTTATTGTTTGTACAGCCTTTATTACACCAATACAATACAGTCTTCATCACACAAGTGCAATCCTTTACTCCCTTTAATGTTCTGTTAAACCTTTGAAACTCAAAATAAATTTTAAAAAAAGAGAAAGAAACAAGAAAAAAAAACCAGTTTCTTTGCAATCAATATCCACAAAAATGTATATCTTCCTTTTTCATTGTAATGCAAAAGATAAAAGGGTTAATTTGATACTCTTCATCTCAGTTGAGTGCAGTCCAACTGATTATTTATGAGTGCCATGTCATTCTTGCTTTTGGTAGAGGTTATTTCCACTCATCCTACCTTTGCTCATCAACCAGGTTGGGACCTTAAATACAATTGAATGTTATCCTAAATTTAACTACAAGTGACCTTCTGGTGTTCCTACTGCAGGAAATTGTAAAGTACCTTCCATTTTCTAAAGTTATCAAAAAAAAAATCTTGACATTAAAAGTTTAAAAAATCAAAAAAGCAACTCCCCAAGTCCCTAGTCTACTGCTAGTTTTGCTATTCTACTTGCAGTTGATGTTTCCTAACTTTTTCTTTCATTGATTTTAAATATTCACTATGGTATATGATAAAGTTATACTCCCTCTCTTTTTATTTCATCTTATTCTGTAGTCAAACAGTTCTTTTTTTGCATCAGTGCATTACCTTCTGCTGTATGCCCAGAGAGCAGCACTGTCCTACAGTCCCTAGACTATTACAAGGAGCTGTTACTTGCACTTGGTGTGATAGTATCTGAGTTCCTTTGCTCTGCTTTCTCTGTGTTTGCTTTAGCATGATCTCGTGTTCTGAGTACAGGTGATAGGGATTTTATTCACCCTCCCACATGAGCTTTTTCCAATGACATTAATAGCTCTCCATCTTCACAGTACCAGATCAATTGATACATTCTTGACTTGGTTTTTAGCATTACATTGTGCTGCTGAATCACAGTTATCCCATGATTACCTAATGCCACAGAATACCATTCTCCTTGATTACTTCCAATGAATAAATTCCACTTCAGAGCAGAAGTTCTCAGTATTAAGTGGTGATCTTTCATTTAATTCTCTTAAGTAGCATTTTTAGAATATACAGCATTAAAGACAGGCTGTTTTTTCAGTATTCTGAATCTTCTGATCCTCTGCAATATGAAGACTATCACTCAGCTTTCCATCATCACCAGATGTCATCAGGAGACTTCCACTCTTTGTCCAAGAGTTCCACATTTAGCAGAATTTGCAAGTGACCTCAAGCTCTACTCAGGAGCTCTGCTGATAAACTACATACTCAGATTGTATATTTAAACATAATCATTTTTCTCTCTTCTCCCACAATGAGTCAGTCTCTTCTCCATCTGACAGGATTTTATTAATCCCTACCTTCTTCAGCTGCACTAATAAAATGTTTCACATGACATCCCATAAGATGATTTGTAGTAATCCAGAGAGATTAGATCAATTGCATCTCATCTGTCTGAAAATTTATATAGCTCTTCATATGAACAATAAATAAAAGTAAGATTTGTTTAAACAAATGTCCAAATGATAACAAAGAATTGCATATTAATGCAACTCCTCCAAACCAGAACACACAACTGTTCGTGTCTTTGTAAGTCTTCAATGAAAAAAAAAAGTTCTGCTGCCAAACTCCTTCATTCTTCAATTTGTTGAATACATTGAAGCAGAGCTGGAAGGGGGAAAAAAAAAGATTGTTCTTCTTTGTGGCATATTTTGATGTTTGGAAAACTGTTCTTACTCTGGCTTAGATCAAACCCCAGAAATTTGGGTTTTGCTTAGAAATAATATGGGGTTTTGGCACTAGGAACATCCACCTGTCTGCCTGTCCTGCTGCTCCTGGAAGACCCAGAGCTAGTGGTTATGGCACCCAGCAGGTGCTTTATTGAGGAACCACAGAGATGAGCTGGCAGGATACCAAGAAAAGTTTCAAAGCTTGTCTGATGGCAGATTTCCAATGGGATTTCATCACAATTGGACTATTTTAGCACAAAATTTGCATTCTGAGGAAGTAAAAAGTTGCAAAACTAAAACATTTTATCCGGATTTTCTGACTAGCTTTAATGTTAATTATTTTTGCTATGGGAAAAGCAGATAATCTCTGTGTGCGACACAGATTTCAAGCTATTTGCTGTGTTGGGACTTACTCTGAACACACTTCTGGTGTTTTCTGTTGGGTTTTGAGGGAACTAAGGACCTACCTGCCTCTTCCCAGCTTCACTGTGGCTTCACCCCCACCCTGCCCACAACCCAGGACCCCATGTCAGCCCCCCAGGGCCACCAGTCCCTGTCTCACTGCTGCTGAAGTAGGGCTGGTCTCCTGCTCCCCACAGCCTTGCCCAGCCCAGGCACTGGGACAAAAGACCTCCACTACTACCAAATTGAGTTGATGCTACACTGCCTGCTTGATGCTTTGATGAGGCATGCTTTTAACCAGCCTGGTTTTCTGGCTGGATCATAGCCCTTTCTGCTGTCCTGGGTAAAGTGAGGTCCCAGCGCTGGCAGCAAGTCTTAGGTGGTTGGTAAGGTCCATATTTATCAGAACTCTCACTGTAGGTGAGAAGGAAATGGGTTTGGTGAAGCAAAAGCGCTTTGCCAGGGTCACAAGAAGAAGCCCCTGGGTCCTCACAAAATTCAAACTTTTCTCACAAATTGCAATCTTAAAACACATTTTGGATTATAGCATGCTCTGGATTTATATGGTTTGACGTAAATGAATTAATTTGGTTTGGAAGTCTGGTCATAAGGCAAAATTGAGGGCATAAAGTACTTACACTGTAGCTCTATGAATATTTTATATTTTGATAAACCTAAAGAATTGGCCCAGGATTTAAGCATATAAAAATTATTTCTTATTATTGCCTGGTGTAAAGACATAGTTGTCAGTGAACTAGGATTATTAACTCTATGTAAGTGTCTGAAATAAAGTCAACTTTCAAATTTGAGAAGAACTATAAATATAATATTCAGTGTTTAGAAAAACTTCATTCTGTGAAGTTGACTCATCTAAAAAAAATAGTAACCTAGGTAGCTTTTTCAAAATATAAAAAAAAAAATTTCTTCAGTTCACATAACTTTCCCAGTTCAATTTAGTGTGATCAAATTTATGAGCTGGAACACTGGGATGAGGAGGAAAACAGAACTTTGATAGTGTTAAAAACCAGGCCAGAATATAAGACAGGAATGTAAGTATTTCAGCTGGCATTTCCTGCAGAAAGGACATAAACTAATGGGTAACTAAGTAGGTTAATTATAGCTTTCTCTTTTTTTCCTCATATTTACAAACCTTTCTAATAGATTTTACCTATTTGTATTTGCCTTTAAATTAAGCTGATGATGACCCAAAAGTATATCTCTAACACAGAAGGATGTCTGTTGCCTTTTAGCGATAGTTCCTTCAGTTGGAGCTCTAGAATATTCATACCCAGCTTGGATCTCCATTTTATTTCTTTGTAGTAACATAAAAATTGTACTTTCAAGGCTGCAGGAATCAGTTTGAGAGGAACCAAGATGAAGTGTCATTTCTCAGATGTTTCATGAAATATTACAGTTATTTAGAAAAAAACACATTAACAACAATTATAGCCCAGAATGTAAAGTTTCTAAACTGAAACTTGAAAGCAAAACAGTATTCGGGGCTTAGCCCCAGCTTCAAATCCAATTCACATTTCAAAATAATGATTTTTCCTTGTGCAAACAATTTCAAATGCACAGTTACAAAAATTTTTTTTATCCTACCTAACATGCATGGTATTGAAAGCTTATGCTCCAAGACACAAGCAAGTCATTAAGCCAGAGGAGGTATGATGAAAAGTGCCGTATCAGCAATTTATCTTGTATTTTTCTGTGTGTGCTGGAACTTCTTGGTCCTTTTTAAACAATCTGGTGCTAACCACTGAGACAGGATGCCAAGTAAAACAGGTTAATGGTCTGATCCAACCTGGCAGTTTTTGTAAAGTTAAGTCACAAAGGGAGGTGGCTTTATTTTATAGATAACAATGGCAATTACATGCTTGTTAGTACATCTTGACCTAGTTTCCCCTTGATTTATGCAGAAAGTGACAACTAAAGCTAATCTATGACAAGTATTGTTAAAGCACGACTATTGTGGAGTTCTAGAATCATTTAAGAGCAAACACTTCTGTTTCTGTTGTCTCCAAATATCTTTGTAAACATCTATACATGTGTAAGTTTTCTTTTGTCTTTGTATCTTCCAAAGTGTGGCAACACTAATGGTATCTAGGCTCTGTGTTTAACACACAATATATATCTATATGGGTGTTTATTACCCTGTCTGCCTCTCTAATGCATTGATAAACTCAAATAACTGCTGTATTGGCTGTTACACAACATCTTAGAAATTGTGCCTTTGAATGAACATGGTATTCTTTTATTCTATTCTTTTTTCTAATACCTGTTCCCCGCCCCCCACCCTCGCTTTTTTCCCCCTTCACTCTAAAATATATCCCTTTTACTTCCATTTGGATTATTTAGCTGAGAAAAAAGTGAATTAAGACTTTAGGAGTTGTCTTCCTGGTATTGCTTGCTAGCAGGACTGTGAGGTCTGAAATATTTCTTGAACCAATCTTTCTGTGTGTTTATTCAGTCTTTTTGATCAGCTAGTGTGACCTGCAGAGATTCTATGTCTCTCCAGTGATTTTCTGTCTTTGCACTCCTGAAACATAAAGAAGTCAGTACCATTAAATAAACTTCTAGTGTTCACCTCCTGTAGATTTCAAGTGCATCCTGTCTTAATGAATTATGTTTTTCTTAAAGTGTAAGCTCCTCTGGCTATAAACTGTGATGTTTTATGACTTTAAAAGTCTCAGATACATTTATTTGTCTTTAACAAAAGCCAGCTTGGCAATGTGCTAGGTGGCTAAGCCTGCAGTGCATGGGGAGAGGCGGGCACTGCCAGCTGAGATGTACCAGTGCAGAGCACTGGGCACAGAGCTGCCCCAGGAGGCTGGGGGGGACTGCAGAAGAGATAACTTGCATTTTGCTCCTCTGTTGACTTCTGTAGCTGGCTGGGATTGAATGGAGAGATTTACATTATTCTGAAGTCCTTAGCCTGGTCATGAGAGCTCTCTGTAAGAGAAGGAGGGCTAGGGCACGAACTTATTTCAGAAAAAGCTACCAGTGAAGATGATATTTGAGTGGGATGAGTTTATTCACTTTTGAAGGTGGGAGGCCTGGGTTCAAAGCCTTCTTTTGCTTAAGGAGGTGTATTTCACACTTAACTGAAGTTTCTTTAATCACTAGCTGTTCTGGGTTGACCTTTTTTTGAACTTCTTTCATTTTGCTATAAACAATTCATTGCCTCAGAGACATGGATAAAGGAGGAATGCCTGGATCACAGAGCAGTACCCAGCTAACTCGGGGGGAAGAAAGCACCGCAGAACTGCCAAATGAAAGTAATAAAAATCAGAATATTAAGGCTCTGTCTACATTAGTATTTTGGTTTTGTGCTGTAATGCAATATTGAGACAAATCCCTTTACTGCTCCTAAGAGTGGTTTGGTTCAAAAAAAGGTTTAGGTACAAAAAAATGAGACTCCTTTCAGGGATAATGACATTAGAAACTTTGCTTCAGGTGTCCACCAAATGCTGTCTAACCTCTCATGGGAAAATAATGTTCCCAGGCAAAGACTGCTTCTTCCAGCAGATTGAAATCACATGTGGTGGGGTGCCAGATCCAGGAAACTCACTAGCTTGAATTAACCCCCCAGACTGCATTTATCAGAGATGTAGAATTCACTGCTTTCATCTTCTTCTTCTTTTCTTGTGCAGAAGCTTGGATCAGAAGATAAATAAATTTAAATGATATTGGGCCATAAATGAAAAGTTAAATTTTTGAAATGGATGGAAAAAAGAATTCAACCATGAAAACGGATCCTGCCTAGACACCCCTAATATTAGACTAATTTTAGAGCAATATTCAGAAAAGAAACTGTTGAGATAGGAGCTATTGAACTGAGAGGCAATGGGAAACAAGAAAAGTTTTAAGTATCATTAACTCATTTTAATGTAATTTTGTTTAATTTATTTGGTTATTGAACTAACAGCCCTGAACACAAGATAACACATAGCTTTTCATTGAAGATATACAGGCTACTCATGTTCCAGCTATTGAAAGTATTGCTAACAGAATTTCTGAATGCCTTCAGATCATTCCTTTTGATATGTACAGTGCCACCAGGGGAAACCACAGTAATGTATTTTTTAAAATGCCTGAATGGCCACTTGTAAATAGTTTCTGTTGTTAAATGTAGTTCTGTATTCACATGCAAATGAATTACTTAATAGGATATATTTCAGTAAAATTGCTATTTTTTGTTAACAATTGCTGTTTCACCTTTTTAGGTACTCCCTTAAAGAAAAAAAATATGGCAATTTAAAATAACACAGAAAAGTAGATCTTGGACTAAACCCTATCAGTTGTTAAATGTAACTGCTTTTCAGTTACATTGAAATGAAAGTCCATCTACTGATAAAAACAGTAGTATTAAAAGTATTGTACTGTATTTTAGAACACTCTAAATCAGATATTAAAATCTAAAATTGCATCTCTAATAATCTGCTTTATCTCCTACTTTTGACACAGTTTCAGCAGTAAATAAGAGAAAAAATATATAAGGTAGAAACAATGTGTATAAATTTATAGTTTCTTGGAAATCTGGATTAATTATAATGTCATTCAAAAACTCAAATATCTGATTGTCTCAGAGAATAGTTGACATATTTAATTGATAAAGGCTTTGGAAGAGGAGTTCTCAGCATCACACTGCAGAAATATTTCCAGGATGATTAGAGACTTGACAAAGGCTTGGGTTAACAATATTTTCAGCCAAAACCAACCAGTTTAATGCAGTAAGGAGAACTGCAACTCTCTCCTTGAAAGCAGTTCTTGACTCAGAGGTGCCTTACTCTCAAAATGACATCCAAAACCTAAAGTTAGATGCATGGGAGAAAACAACATGAAAAGAGATCAGAAATGCAGTACTGAGCAGGGCAGCCCCTAAACCCTAACCTGATAGAAAATGCTGGGAAATTCCTGAAATTTTATCACAGGCTGGGAATTAGCCCTTGTCTCAGGGCAACACGCTGACATCCCTGTCTAAGAACAAGGAACATAAAATTATATTTTCTAACGCCTGTGTAACTTGAACTTTTATATTCATGCAGTGGAGTGGGAAGGCATCTTTCACGTGAGGGCAATGTAGCAGCACTAAATCTGCCTGTGCTAACATGATACAGCTTTGAGGGCGAGCACAGCACACATGGAAAGGCACAGGATCCTTTTGGGTATACTAAGGAGCTGAGTGAGATATGTACAGCAGATTGCAAGATCTATATATTGAAACATTACAGTCACAATAAATGTGGAGGCATCACAAGCTAAAATTTGCCATGAAAATGTGCATATCTACTTTTACAAGCAGGTTTTTACAATTAGTACATTTAATACATCTTGTGATCAACAATGACAATTGGCATTCGGCTACTGGAAAGTGTAAATTTGCCAAACTCTGGACAAATTACTTTTAGTAAGGAACAACAAACAGAGTCTTAGCTCTTGGAGGAATGTAAATTCCTAGGAGAGGAATTTCTACCAGCTTGCATTGTCACTAAGCAGGAAATGTAATGAATACTTAGATGCTTCTTTAGAAATCTTTCACATGTGGTTGAATCTGGCCACAGCTGCTAACAAGCCGTACAGCATCCAGACATGAAGATTCAGATATTTCAAATCAGAGAATAATATGCCAAAGGGTTCAGATACACATCATATCTCCTTATTTCAATCTAAACTTCCATGACTTTAAAGAAGATTGAAATAAATGGGAAAGTTTTCCTTCTGCGTTAGTAACAAATTACCTTTTGCATCACGGTGATATTTAAAAAGCCAAAACTCTCTTTGTTACATAATAGTCCAACAATTCAGTGAAATCATTTTTGTTCTGAAAATCTTACAATGTAAATGTACAAGCAATGCTGATACATAAAACCAAAGGTGGGGAGGGACCAGAGAAAAAGAGACATGGGAAAATAATACAATACCATTCAACATCACTCTGTTATAAAGAAATGGAGTCATATTTCTTATCTCTGGTTGGGCTAGGACATAACTGATAAAGACATTTCTAGGTGGCAAGGCTACTGTTCAGATTGCAAGATACTGGCCCGATTTCAGAATTTGAGAGTTATCATACTGTGTGTGGGGTTTTTTTCCTGTAGGACTTTCCTTTAAGAAATCTACGTTTGACACAGAAATAAAACCTTAGCATGCTGTAAAATGTGACTAGTTAGCTGATTTAGGTTAGTTTTCAGTAGCTTTTCTTTTAGAAAGAACATGGGGTTCGAATAAGTCACAGATAGACCTAGCAGAGGAATATGGGGTATTGTTAGTTAGAAATTTGCATTACAAGTGGGCTATTGATAAATGACAGGAGACAGGAGGTGTTTCTGTTAAAGGTAATGTAATGATTAGTATGCATTGTGAAAATCTGCAAGTTCAATTTTGGAAGCAAAGAGGTCTGGACAATTTTTCTTCATGATTAGCTAAAATTAATCTTGGTATAGGAAACTTTAGTAGGTCATCCGTTCTTACAAGATTCAGTGCACTTTAGGTTGTACTCAGATACTTGGACTGTATAATCCAATCCATTTATACATACATACATACATATATATTTAAAATAAATCAATATATATTCCCTCAGATTAACTACTTCTTGAAGATTTCTCACAGTTTTTTATATTTTTTAATCTGAAATAAGTGAGGCTGGTTTGACTGTCTGACAATACTACTTCTCCTACCTTAGTTACCCTGACTGCCTAGTATGCACTGGTTTTCCTTCTTGTAGAGCCCTTCAGCCAAACACTGGAAAAGAGTGAGCACAAAATCTGCACTTCAGTGTGATGTGCTTGAATGTTAAATAAAAAGCCTATGAATTAAATTTCATATAGTAACTTCACATTTACTGCAACTGCAATAAAACACACACACACACATATATATAAATATAACTATATTAAAAAAAATTAAAAACTACCAAGGCCCCTTTTATCCCCTTTTGTCCTGGTCATGAAGAAATTGAGGACTCCTTCCCAGTGGAGAACCCTGATTTCTTTAGACTTTTCCAATGTTTTGTGGTGGCATCCACGGGTACATCTTTACAAAGAACTTAACCTGTATTTTCTTAGTGTCACTCTTCAATAAGAGCGTTTGTTCACACCCACATCACCACCTTTCTCTTTGTAAATGTCATACTGTCACTTGCTTTTCTTGGAGTCTAGGCAAGATTAGTCTTTTAGAAGATTAGACCCATCTAAAGTTACCAGCTAATGGCCTAATCTTCTTTAAAAATAAAAACAATTTGGAATGAAACACTGTCTTTCCACTGCCCTATGTAAATTTTTTTTTTATATAGATGTATATCTTGAACACCAGCTACAAAGAGGAACACAAAACCCCAGCATATCATATCTATTTCTTAATTCTGGGAATGGATCCTTTTGAATTTAGTTCCCAAAATATTTTAGTGAGAAAAACTCCAAATGAACGAGTTCAATACTAATTTTTTTCCACCTGTTTCTTTCAAAACCTTTCACTGAGTTTTATATCAATACATACATATTTTATTCACTCAGAATTTTTTTTCAGAAATAACTAGTTTAAAAAGTTGTAACTCCTTATTCTAGGGAATATATGCAAAAGAGTGAATTAATGGATTTACACAAGTAGTAGTTATGCTGGTATTTTCTGACTCATTTTGTTTCTGACTTTTTTGCTTTAATAATGTTCTTCTAATATAGATTTTTTTTATGTGTAATATATTTTATTATTTCTTCTTCTTTTCCCTAGTATTTATTCAGCTGCAGTCTGCAAACTGGCTTTGTGTGCTTTTGTGTCTTCAAATATTTGCTCTTATAGGAAAACTCCTAGATGTACATTTCTGGTGATGATTCTAATGAGGTACCCCAGCCTTCAGGGCACAGATCTGTCAGCAGGTGCTCCATACAAAGCAATGTTCAAGCTTGCAGGTTATTTTCACAATAGTGTAATTTTCTGGAATGATTCAGCTTGCAGTGGGGGAAATACTGGCAGAGGGCCCAGAGAACTTAAGCGTCTCTTTTTCTTCAGAACTAATATTTACAAGTTAAATACCATGCTTTATAATATAAATAAAAAGTAAAAATTACCAATACTCGTGGCATTATACTAGCACTATTTTTATGGTGGTATATTTTTGTCATTTAAAAATCCTAAAAAACCAACAACAAAAGCCTACTCCTCACCCCCAAAAGTTCAAGAAGTCATTAGACTTGTGATTACAAAATCAGAGATGTTCGACATCCATCTTAAACTTGCTAGATTTGCTTTCAGGTCTCTCTTTTCATTCTATTTTTTGGTTACAAAACAAGAAATAAAACTTGAATAAATTATTCACTCTTTTGAATTATGTGATGGCTGTGCACAATGGCCACCCATTAAACAAAGGCCCCTTCATGTGCTTGCAGCAACACATACACTATATAAAATCATAATGTATTACATACACATCATATTTTTTTTTGTTTTACTGGGGATGATAGGTTTTTAAAATATTGTAAAAAAGAAACACATTAGTAATTCATTCAGTACTAAAAATCCTTCATAATTATTGTTTGCAAAATAGAGTATGAATTAAAAATCAATAATTAGAGACTTTGAATTTTAAACAGAAGTTTAAAGAAAATATTATATATCCTCTTTCCAAACTTCACTATTACAGATTCATGTTTATACAATGAGAGCTTGAAAAATTTTAGTTACAAAAAAAAAATCAAAGCAAAATAATTTTGTTTAAAATGTCATTATGCCAAACACAATTTTATTCAAAATTAAGCAATCTTTCTTTAATCAATAATTTTTTGAATTTTGAAATTTTTCTCAAGGAAGAGGTACGACCATCTAAGTTTTACAGCAGAGTTCACAAATTTTTGTCATCTCTGTATGCTGGTCCTTAGAATAATTGCAGCCCTGAGTCCAAAAATGAATTCTGTAAATGATCTTTGCTGGAAAGTGTTTTTAAATGATCTTGCAGCAGTTAAGTGTATCAATCATCAGTCTACTTTTTGACAGTGTTCTTCCTGGCAAAATCAATACGAAGTCGCACAGGTAGTACCCTGTGAGAGATTTCCATTTTGTACCCAGTGCCAGGAGCTGCTGCCAGGGAGCAGCTGCAGTGCTGCTCTGCGGGGACAGGGCAGCCAGGATACAGGAGCTAGAGGCAATGGAGAGGAGGCAGACAGGGCCAGTGAGATCATCAGTCATAAAACACTTCATGTTGGAAGGGACCTTCAAAGGTCATCCAATCCCTCGGCAATGAGCAGGGACGCCTTCAAATAGATCAGTTTGCTCAGAGCCCTGCCCAACTTGACCTCGAATATTTTCAGGGATGGGGCATCTATAAGCTCTCTGGGCAACCTGCTCCAGTGTTTTACCATCCTCATTGTAAAGAGGATTGTCCTTAAATCCAGTGTAAATCAACCTTCTTTTAGTTTAACCAATAATCCTTGTCCTATCACAATAGGATAGGACAGGGATGATTGGTTAAACTAAACCTAAAATCGGTTTAACTAAACTTAAACTTGCTGTAACATTGTAGAAACATGTAGAAAGTGGTTGTACAGCCTATCTCCCTTTGCTTTTGGCATCAGCCACATGCCAGTCACCACAGTGAGGAGATGAATTCAAGCTGGCATACCCATGGTGGTGTTGAAGGGAAAGTGGTGTCCTGACAGCAAGTCAGGTGTGTGCAGCTTCTGTCTGCACAAAGACAATATGCTCCAGGGGCCACATGCAAGAAAGGCCAGACCTGAGAGTGTCCTTCAAACTGAGGTGTGAGGGCATTCACCCTGTCAAGGGGTTTATGATCCCTGTCATATAGCTTTGTGAAGCTCATGATTGAAGAAATAATTAAATGTACTTCCCTTATGCTTCAAAATTCCCTTATACTTAAAAGCTCCAACAGAAGTTCTGATAATAAGAAAGGAGCATAGAATGAATTAAAAGCATCAGATGGTCAACTGGATTAAAAATTTCGACCAACAAGGCTAAATATTTGAAATTAGGTGATAAACATCTCCATTGACAAAGTAAAAGTCAATTAGTTACAGCAATTTGTTATAAAAGGGGTACATTGATCACAAATTATCAAAATGGAATGTTTCAGATAAGTCTGAATAGGACATTCCCAACAGATTAAATATAAATTCTTTATCATGCCTCTTCATTTAGTAGACAAGATCTTTCACTGGTTCATTTGAGGAAGGTCATTTAGAGTCAGTAAATGTATGCTTGGAAAGGCCAGATGAGAACATGATCCATTGTCCTTTTTTTTCCCATTGTGTGTATGCAGGAAACTGATCCAGATGAAGATATCTAGACAATATAGGAATAGATGCAATTTCTATTTACATCTAGCAATATCATTGTAGAGTGTCTGAACTGAAGATTCTTGAATTAATCATGTTTTTTCATGAGATTTAAATTTTTTTTTTTTAAATTTTGTGTTTGTGAAGACCATATGAATGTCTACTGTTTATGAAATGCATTTATAACAACTTCCTTAAAAAGCTTTTTTCAGGTTCAAAATTTTCACTGAAACCGTATTTTGCATGAAGAGCAACGGTGATTAAGAATTCTCTTTGAAGTTGAACACTTGTGGAGAAACAAATGAAACATTTTATGCACTTTTCACTGTGCTTTCAGCTAGCCAAAAGTAAAGAATTTGCAGATGGTTTTCAAGAAGGTGGGAGGGAAGGAATAATTTATCTCATTTAGAAATAAAATTGTGCCATAATGGTGAGATTTTAATGATAGATTTTGTTTTGAAATACAACAGAAATAAACATTATTCAGTGCATGAGAACCCCTAGGTTTCACGAAATTTGAAGTGAGGCAGTTTGAAATCAAGAGCCAAGATAAAGAGCTGCTGCTAGGGAATGAAATAGATATTTACTGCAGTGCTTGTCCCGGGGTAGATTAAGGTGCTGCAACACAAGAACACAAGCATACCACTCAGTGGCACAACATATAATTTGTTTATATGGGATAATGACTCCTGTGCTCATATCCCAGCTCTGATATGTCTGTTCCTGCACACATCATGCTAACACAAGTCACGAGTTTTCTTTGGCTTTGGTGCATCTCAGACACCATAGTGGACCTGAGGAAAGAGGATTCACACCAACCAAATCCCGTCTGGCAGCCCCAGCCTCCGACTGTAGCTGCACTTAATCCCAGACTGATACAATGTGCCAGACATACAGGTACCAAGTGACTCCTGACAGGTACCTGTTTTCACTCTATTGATGCACAGAAACAGATTGGCAGAATGAGCTGCAAAAGGCTTTGGTACTTATGTTGCCACAAGTTGATGTTTGCAATTTTCCCCATCACCATCACCAATCACAATTCACTGTCTGTGTTACCATCACCTTCCAATCTCCTGCCCCAAGCCACTTCTAGAGATACCAAGCTGCTAATAGTTCGTCTGTTTCCTTACTCCTTTCCTGCACGTACTTACACTGCTAGAGCAGGACAGATCAGCCCAGCCCACGTCTGATTCAGCAGTGCTTTTAGTGTTCATAGGGCATCCCTATGACCTCTATCTGTGTTTGTGTGAGCAGAAACCTGTACCACCTGCCCAAGGAGGGCTGGGCAGCTGTGCTCAAGGTCCCACCTGCCTGAGCTATGCTTTCAGCTTGGCTTTATCTTCCAAAGGTAAATATGCCTGTCATCAACACACCTTTTTGTCCTGAAGATAGGATTCCCTACCAGTTATATGCATAATTTAAAAAGTTATTTAAAGAAAAGGCAAACCATGGTCCTTTATAAAAAGCATTACAGTCTAGCAGGTAATCTAAAGCTGCCTAGCAATTTTCCTGGTTCTATTTTTACATCTCCTTTGAAATTGCTTCAGACAAATAAGATCACATTTAGGTACTTTGTGAATTTTGTTTTTGGGTAATGTATTATGAGAAGAGGATAAATGGCTTTCAAATTTCAGTCATAGAAAGAAACATTCTGATTTGTAACATAGTAGTCTTTATATCTCCTAGATTTTATGAGGATTTTTGTGAAAATAGTTTCAACTGCAGCCAGACTGATACTTCATAATAAAAAAAGAAGATTGATTTTAGTGATCTGAAAACAGAGGGGTAATTATATTCTCATTTTCGTGTTCATGATGTGCACAATTCTGCTATCAAACTTTAATGGTTGTTGCAAGTGCAAAAACATATGCAAGAACATAGAGAAAACACCACATAGCTCTTAGCTTTGAAACTCATTGTCAGATAGCAAATATTATCACTATAAATCTTAACTTTCACAGTCAGCAAGAGCTGCAGGCTAGACTAGAGAAAAAGACAGGCATGGAACTGTAGCTGTGCATTAAAAGCCACATACTGTACATTGCTGAAATATGTATTGTGATTAAATTAATATTGAACAGTGAATTTTATAGCATTTTATGATTTTCTTTTCCCCAGGCACAAATCAACACTTTTCTAGCTGCAGTATCCTTCACAATTAATTTTCTGTAGCGTCAAAAGAGGTGTGTTCAACACTCTGGGAAAAAAAAGGCTCTCTGATATGGTGGCAGCGGGGTGCATATGGTTTCATAACAACATTAAAAGCTCATCTTTTCTACTCTCTCTTTCCAGGAGTTGCTGTGGGAAGGGTGACACAGAAGTGAGAGCGCAATCCCTGCGGTCTGTTTTCAGAGAGTTGTGAAAAAAGACCATGTGGGGGAGTGCAGGATATACTAAGTAACATCTGTTCCTAAATGGATGCAATAACATCCAACCTGCTTAGCACAAACAAAAACATGTCAAGTTAAATAGGGTATCAGCAGGACTCTAGGTACAGCGTGTGGAAGTCATGAAAATAAGCAAGTGGATCACTAATATTTGTGACACCAGTCAGCTGCATAAACAGGCTGGTGCATTCCCGGTGACATGTCCACTTATTAAAAACACAGGGAAATGTGGAATACCAGACATTTGAAAAATTGCAGCAAAAAAGCATGTGAAATTGTGATTTCCAGTATGTGTTTTTAAGAAGGCTAGAGGGCAGGTAAAGTGCTATCTCTTGGGTTTTGACCCAATCAAAATTTTAAGGCTAAAGCTGGACGGTTGACAGATAAAACCACAAAAATAAGAGGAGTGCAAAGTTTGCAACCAGACAGCTGGACTGGAATTTGAAGGGGTAGTCAGAGAGAAACACTTTGGCCATGCCTTTGCCCATATTAGTGCTCCATGTTAAATCCTCCCTGCAAGAAACACCTCAAACACATCTTCTGCTTCAGCCATTAATTGCAAGTCTTCATTTTTCCAAACCAAGCTGTTCTAGAAGAAAAAAAAAAATTTTTTTGTCTTTCTGGAGAAACTACAGAGACATGTAACATGTTGGATAATTAGATCTTTTTTACAGTAGAAAAACAGACAGCAAGGACATAAAAAAGAAAATTTACCAGTTCTTTTAAGAAAGGAAAACCCTGCCTTCTATCAGAAATTAGATGAGGGTTTGGAAGCTAGTCTTGTACTTCCCTGCAGGGGGAAATAGTTTTATACTGCTTTTCCAACAATTACATTAAACATAAGTCTGGCAGCTTCATCGAGTTTTTCAGTCGTTCTTCACTCAGTGCTACACACTGAGCAAAATTTGACTCACTCTACTCTGTGCTTTTAGTGGGTTGCCATGAAAAACAGCATGACATTTTAACCTAACAGCATGAGAGCGAATACAGTCATGCATCTCCAGTGGAAACAATATAAAATAGGAAGCAGATAATATTTCCAATGCTATATGCATGATGCTGCCAGCATCCTGTGCCATTTACCAAGTGCTTGTAAACATTGCAAAATAGAGAACACTAACCCACAGATTTTGCATTTTTAAGGTTTGATTTTATGGAGCCCCTGTGCCTGGCAGCAAACTCTGCAACATCCAAACTATTAGATGCCAACTTGTTTTGATTTGCTCTTTGGTTTACAGCTGGATATTGCTAAGTGGGTGCAGACTATCAGGTTTATTACTTTGGCTCCTTCTTTATTTGCTTTGTTTGCATGCAAAGGAAACAATTCTCTGCTTGGCTGTCAGTAAATCTTTGGGCTGGAGTGTATGGTGTGACAGCCCTAGGTCTGAATTAATTAAGAGACAAGATCTGATCAAAGAGTGGCTGTAGAAGAAGGGGAATCAGTTTGCTATTAAGAGACTGCCTATGAGAATAAGACTATTAATGGGAGATTTTTTTTTTGCGTAAGAGGGATGGAAAGCAGGAAGGGAAAAGCAAACTAGCCAAAGCATGTATTTCAAAGCTTTTGTAAAACAAACTCCATGCTTTATTGTGAGGAGGGAAACTGGGAGAAGTAGTCTTAAGCATTACAGTTAGTGTAAAGTGTCTAATCTCATTTTGAAATAATATCTTACACTTCTTAATTTCTTAAGAATAGTTTTGACATAAAAGTCATCTTGAAACTATTTTTGTTCTGAAAAGTACAGGAATTCCTTTGGTTAAATGCAGAGCAGCTTTCTTTGGATTTGAGGATAAAAATAGGAGAGAGAGAGAAAAGGAGAAAAAACATGGAAGTAGTATATCTTTGAATAAATCGAGAAACACAGAAAAATTAAACTACATTTGCAAAGCTCTTCTAAGAGGTAACACACAGTCTCACTAGTGTATATTTTCATGTCTGGAAAGGTTGGATTTTATTCTGGGTTGACTTGCACAAGCAATGTTCTGCTCACTTCCTTCAGTGTCAGGGATGAGAATTGAAAGGAACAGGAAAACCCATGTTATAAATAAGTGGCTTAAGGACTGTTGCTATCAGTGCAATATTGGGTTTTTTATTTTGTTGTTTTTGTTTGGTGTTTTTTTGTGGGTTTTTTGTTGTTTTTGTTGTTTTTTGTTGGGTTTCTTTTTATGGCAACAGGCCTGCTAGAGTCAGATGGACTTCATCTATCTAGCAAGGGCAAAAGGATTCTAGCCCATGAGTTGGCAGGGCTGATTTGCGGGGCTCTAAGCTAGGTTTGAAGGGGGAAGGGGATGGAAGCAGGCTTTCCAGAGAGAAGCTTAAGGGTGGTAAGACAGAGTTAGGGTTGAATTCAGCAGTGCAGCTGAAGTGCATGTAGATAGGTAACAAAACAAGAGGAGCTGGAAGCCATTGTATAGAAAGAAAGCTGTGACATTTTTGCCAACATGGAAATGGGGTGTCCTGACTCACAAAACTGGAGTGCTGCAATGAGTGGCTACAAGCTCCTCAGAAGAGAGGGGTGAGGGTACAGAGATGGAGGGGTGACTCTGTGTGTTAGGATGTCTCTTGACACTACAGAACTTGAAGTCAATGATGATAAGGCTGAATTCCTATGGGTAAATACCGAGGGGAAGGCCATGAAGGCCAACATCCTGGTGGAATTCTGTTACCGATCACCCAAAAGGAATGAAAAGGTAGATTAATTATTCTATAAGAAGCTGGAGGACATTTGAAGATCGTCAACCCTTGGTCTTGTGGGAACTTTTAACCTGTCTGGTATCTGCTGGGCACTCAACACTTTGGAGAAGAAGCAGTCTAAGAAGTTCCTTGTGTAGGGAGGACAGCTTCTTGTCCAAGCTGGTGAGTGAATGACCAGGGTTGGAGCTCTGCTAGATCTGTGTTTTACTGATAGAGAAGGACTGGTGGGAGATGTGGTAGTTGGATATTGTCTGGAGCACAGTGACCATGAAGTAAATAGAGTTCTCAATATTTGATGAAACAAGGATGAGCATCAACAAAGTTTCCACAGTGGGCCTGTACTTGTGGAAGCAGCCCTTAGAAACAAAGGGATCTGGGAAGGATAGACATCAAGAAAGAATTCTTGAAGGCGCAGGAGCAGACTGTCCCTATGTGCCAAAAGATGAGCCAGTGGGGAAAATGTCTGGCCTGGATGGGCAAGGAGTTTTGAGGGAACTCAGGGGGAAAAGCTTTCCAAAGAGGGAAAAGCATTGAAGGAAATGTTTAAGGATGTTGTTAGCTCATGAAAAAGGAAAATTAGAGAGGCAAAAGCTCAGTTAGAACTTAACCTGGCCACTTCTGTGAAGGATAATAAAAAATGTTTTTATAAATGCATTAATAGCAAAAGAAAGGGCAAGGAAAACCTCAATTCTTTATTGGACCTGGTAGAGTTTATAGTTAACAAAGATGAGGAAAAAGCAAAGGTACTTAACACCTTCTTTGCCTCTGTTTTCAACCATAAGACAGGCTGTCGTAAGGACCAGACAGGTCCTTACCTTAAGCACCTAAGGTGCTGAGGGAACCAGCAGATGATCAGTCCTGGCTAACTTAGTAGGTCCCAGATGACTGGAAGCTGGACAGTGATCATCCATAGGAAGGGCAGAAGGAAGATCTGGGTACCTACAGGCCTGTCAGCCTGACCTTGGTGCCCAGCAAGATTATGGAGCAGATCACCTTGAGCGCCATCATGCAGCACCTACAGGACAGCCAGAGCATCAGACCCAGCCAACATGGATGTAGCATGGGCCAACCCTGCCTGACCAACCTGATCTCTTATGTCTAGATGAACCCACATGGTGGATGAGGGAAAGGCTCTGGATATTTTCTGTCTTTGACACTGTCTCCCACAGTGTCAGCTTATTCCTGGAAAAGCTGGCAGCCCACAGCTTGGACAGGAGCACTCTTTTCTGGGCTCAGAACTGGCTGGATGGCCTGGCCCAGAGAGTGGTGCCACATCCAGTTGGTGGGAAGTCACTAACGATGTTCCCCAGGGATCAGTGTTGGGCCCAGTCTTGTTTAATGTATTTATTGATGATCTGGATGGGGGGATTGAGTCCACCATCAACAAATTTACAGATGACACCAAGCTGGGAATGAGTGTCAGTCTGTTGGAGTGTAGGAGGGCTCTGCAGAGGGACTGGGACAAGTTGAATTGATGGGCCAAATACAGTGATCTGAGTTTAACAAGATGAAGTTCCAGGTCCTGCATTTTGGCCACAACAGGCCCCTGAAGCTCTAGAGGTTATGGACAGAATGTTTGGATGGTGCCCAGGTGGAAAGGGACCTGTGGGTACTGGTTAACAGCAGCTGAACATGAGCCAAAAGTGTGCCAAGGTGGCCAATAAGGCCAGTGACATCCTGGCCTGGACCAGGAATATTGACCAGCAAGACCAGAGAAGTGATTTTTCTTCTGGCACTGGTAAGGCCACACCTCGAGTGTTGTGACCAATTCTGAGACCCTCAATTTAGGAAGGATGCTGGAGCATGCCCAGAGAAGGGCAACAAAACCGGTGAAGGGTCTGAAACAGAAGTCCTGTCAGGAGTAGCTGAGGGAGATTGGATTGCTCAAGACTGCTCCTGGAGAAAAGGAAGCTCAGGGGAGGCCTTATCACTCTCTACAAGCCCCTGAAGGGAGGTTGTAGTCAGGTCAGGCTCTTCTCCCATGCATCCAGAGACAGGACAAGAGGATATAGTTTAATCTGCACGAAAGAAAGTTTAGGCTGGACATAAGGAAGAATTTCTTTACAGAAAGGGGGGTTGGGCATTAGAATGGTCTGCCTATGGAGGTGGTGGAGTCCCTGGAAATGTTTAAGAAAAGACTGGATGTGGCACCTAGTGCCATGGTCTAGGTGACATGGTGGTGTTAGGTCATAAGTTGGATGATCTTAAAGGTCTTTATCAATCTATTTCATTCTGTGATTCTGTAAAACAAATTACTCTTCCACTGCTCATGGTATATACAGCAAACTTAAATCTTGTTCTGAAAAGACTATAAGGTGGTTCACAGTCAGTGCCAGGCCTTCTTAAATATAGAGGATTAAAATCTGAGGTCTGCTGGCAAGGTTTTCTCAAAACAAGTGGAGTAGGCTTCATTTTCCATAGTTTTCAACTTCCACAGCATAGATAGTTAGATCTGGATGAGATAGGTTCACCTTACCTTATAGATAGTGCAGAGAGAGTTACAACTCATCTTACCCTGCAACAAAACCATGAAATGATTAGGTGAACTCTTAAAAACAATAGCTTCTTCCTCCCCAGTTCATTACATAATTAATGGTCAGGTGTAGGCATTTGCATTAGACATATGCATTCTGTTTAATGAATCCTCCTGTGACATTTCTGAGGTCTCTCAAAGCAGTGACAGTCTTCTCTGTTCTAGCCAGGGTCATGAGTAGCCGCAGTTTGTCACTCCTCTGGTGAGGGGCTACTGAGCCTTTCTGGACAGCAGACATGGAGGCACATTACTGGATTTGGCTGAACATGCCATTAGAAAGTTTACCCTGTTGAACTTGGTAGACCCAGAATAGAGCACAATTTTTAGGACAGAATAGTATCTCTTTAAATATTTTGTGAATTTGCTACTGATTGTTACCAGAGCTCATGTTTAAGGACACTCCAAGCTCCAACTGGTTTAGAGGTGATTAGGACTTGTCTTTTGCATATTTTCAATAAGCATTGTCATTCTGATCCCAGCATGAGACTCATATTAAGTTTGCTTAAGGAGTAAAAAAAAATTAACACCTCCAATGTTTGCACTAACCCCCTTCCATCTTCAAGGGATGTGACAGCAGTACATCTCTCAAGTTTAGTCACTGGCCTGGCAAAGCCACTGTGATACGGATGACAAATTTTCTTATCTGTGTAACAAGAATTACTTTTTCATCAATAGATCCTTTGGGTTCAATAGAAGGATAAATTAATTTTGTTGATGCACTTTATAACTGCATATGATTTGGAAGTGGAAGCTGGTCTCTAGAATTGCTCTGCCTTCACCTCCAAAGAATTTTTACCGTTGTACTTGTTAGCTTTCTTTCTAGCTCTTAATTTACTTTTTTTCCATTTCATGTAGAACTAAATTAAAGAATACTGTAAGAAAACCCTACAGGTTAGGAAAAATAAAAGCATTATTTGGAAGGTACAGGATGGCAAGGATTTTTTAAAATTGCCTGAAGAATGGAGATTTGGGACAAGCTCACCAGCAAAACTCTTGGCAGCATGGTGATATGTAGTAGCCGATGGGAAGAGAGAGAAGGAAACTGCTGCTGTAGAGAAGAATAAGCTGAACACAGCAGCAGCACAAAAAATTTGCTTGCTGATAATGATGTGGATAATGTGTTACAGTAGAGAAGAATGAAGGACGCAGGAGAACAAAAGGCTGACTGACAAATAGTATACAGTCCCTTTATCAGGGACCAGTAAGGTGAAAGCAGAGATCCTCGACTGGAGCTTTCAAGAGCATTTTAGAAAAAGATTTCAAGGCATTATTATTGCCAGAAAGGCAAATGACAGCTTCATTTGTTGTCCTAAATGCTAAGATGTCTCTAAATGCAAACTGTCTTCTTTTCTACTGGGAAGTGAAACATCTGATTTGTAAGATAAATATCTTCATTCTGCAAATTACTTTGTGAAATTAATTAATTAAAAAAGGTCATGGAAATTCTACATAAATTCATTCTGTACAGAATTTATTTTAATTTACTAGTTAACCTTTGATTTTTATGATAATACAAGCTATATTAAATGCAACTATGGTTAAATTATGGTGCTAATGTTGATGACAGTGAAGATATTAAATATTCCTGTACTGTAACAGCTACCGAGGAGAAATTAACAGTACTGTAGCTGAAACTAAGGCACCTATTTTGATAGATGTGATCATCGATCAGGTTTCATAGTTGCATTAACTGTTCCTCTGCCTTACTATCCTTATAAATAGATATTTTGTACAATTTCCTAAACTCAATCTCCCCTGCTGCAAATCAGGCAGATTACATAACTGAAATACAATAATTATCCACATTATCTTTGCACAGTAATACAATATAATTTGAAACCGGAGTAAACTTGTTGTTTTACATTTCAGAATTAAGAAGTTTGAATGAGTAGAGGTTAATATTGAGAAGTCATTGAAAAGTAAAGTCAAAGCACAACATGTAAGAGTTTTTTTCTTTTCAATTTTTCTTCAAGGTGAAGTGACTACATTTGTTGTATTTTCACACAAACAGACACAGAAGACATAAGGTGTTATGTGAAAAATAGGCATGTTATTTTTCAGTAAAAAGCAAGTTTTTCTAGTTGATGCCAGAACCCCATCTTTTGAATCATATTACCAATTCATCCACAAAATGATTGATTGTAAACATTTCAGTAACAAATTACAGAATTAGCCCACTATATTTGGGCTTGACACAGCCCATCCAAGATAATTCACAATTCAGTGTGGAAGGAAAAGAAAACTTCAGTACTACATACAAGTAATAAAAAAAGAATCAGAAAAAGGATTATCTTGTAACAAACATAATGGTGTGGTGAAACACAGGAGAGCAGGGAAAATGAGCTATTTTTTTAATCCACGTTGATGAAGCAGGCATGGTTAGAACACTGATGAGGAAGTTGTTTTTTTTTCAAGAAGTGTTAGAACATTTCATGGACAGATCTGATCACTGATCAGGTTTCATAGCCTCAGTAGTTATTTCTTTGGCTTTTTGTCCTTATAAACAGATACTGAGTACGATTTTATAAACTATATCTCACTTGTTGCAAATTAGGAATATTACTGAGAAATATTAATGGTCCATCTGTTTTTAAAAAATTTAATATGTACCTGGAGATACCCTATTGCATTTCCTTAAATTCTTCTCTAAGCAAATTCAATTCACTTTTAAATCTTTTCTTCTGGGTTATGTTTTGAAAATCTTGTTTCTCTGTTGTTATTTCAATTTATTCCAAATTTATTCCAATTATTCAATTTATTCCAACTATTGGCATCTTTCTTAGTGTGGCATCTAAAGTGGAAACTTGTTTTCCAGTTTAGGCCTACCTTGCATGGAGCGATGCAAAATAATTGCCTTCCATAAGATAACAATGACACATAATTATGAGGTTTTATACTTAGCAAAGTGGCCATTGACTTTTTCTGAGTCATCTGTGGTTTGTCTGCTGCCCGGTAGAATATTCTCTGCTTCCTTGTTTTTCTGTCTTGTTTATAAAAGCTTTCCTAAGTTTGTGTCAATTACTCATTTCTTTTAGCCCTTTGCTTTTCTGTGTTATATCTTTATATGGATACAAATTTTCTATGGGATTTGGTCTTAGAGACAGGGACAGGTTGCATACCAACCTTAGATTTTGTAGCACTAATGGCATGTAATTTTCTCTCTTTTTTTCTGTATTAAAATAGTTTTCTCATTTGACTTAATAGTGGAATTTGTCAAAACAAAGCATTTGTTAAAAACTAAAGCTTTTTCTGAACTTTTTCTTTTCCTGCCTGGGGTCTATTCTAGAAATTCTCTAAGCTGAAATTTGCATTTGTTTGAACATTTTTATTGTTCCACTGCTCACACTTGTTCCCCACCTTAAAACTGCAAACTATTTCACTGTGATCAGTATTATCCATTGTGGTTTTCTACATTGTGAGTTAATGTCTTATTCAAAATGTACTGTAAGGGAGCTTCTCTTAATTGTTGCTTCCAATTTTTTGAAACCTATTTTTTTCAAACACATACTTCTGTGTATTTCTTTCAAAAACATGGTGGTAAAGTTACCCATTACTATTTTTTGCTTCACCTGGAAATTCACAAAAAGCTCATTTCAGCCACAATTTTCATTAATTTTTTATTAGGTTTCTGTACCAAGCTTGTCTTGTTTTGTTTTATTTTCAACCACATGCTTTCAGCAGATATTTCTCTCAATTCTTTGGACACATCAAAAAGCCTGAGATGATAAAGGTTGTTCAAATGCTGAAACAAGAAAAAAGCATCTGTGCAACCCTCTTCATTCTTTTTTTAAGTAAAATTTTATTTCAGGCAATGCCATACAATACTGGACCTTATCCCCAGAAGATCCAGAAGCTACCAAAGCAGAAACCAGAGACGGCTGTGCAATCTTCTTTCTCTTAGCTACACTTGCCAGAAGGGGATATCCCATGTGCGTAAAACACTCCAAGAAATGCTCCTTAGTATTGAAAAGGGTGTAGAGCAGATCACTAGTCAAAACAATCCAAGCATTCAAATGTTGTCTCTTTTTAGTAGTCACTGAAGTTGAAGTTCAGGAAAAATGATCTTGGGGGACCGTAAAAGAGAATTCAGAAGCTTCAGCTCCTGACCATCTTTCTGTGTTAGAACATCTCAGGAGAAATAGTAACATAATTCCCAGATTAGCTCTTTGTCAATGGTGAAGGACTGAAGATGTTTTGGTTTTTTTTGTTGTTGTTTGTTTGTGACTGGTGGTTTTGGGTTTTGTTTTGGGGCTTTTCCAAAAAATAAAAAAAAGCTCATTTCCAATTCTCTTGCAACACTTTTGGCCAAGAATCACATCCCTATTCTCACTGTAGCACAACATCACCACCAGTGCAGTTTGATGTTTGTGGCATTCATGCCACCTATTTCCTTGCTTTAATATTATTAATTCTAAAATAGACAGTCTTTTCTCTTTGTAGAAACAGCCACATTTTGTCAGCCTGAGGGTTCACCTGGTCCAATAGCTTTGCTCTAACAGTGGCAAGCAGCATATGGCTGAATATAGTGTAAAAATAAAAATAACTTAATAAATATGCTTCCTTTAAATGACTTACTGACTTCTGGCAATCAACACTTTAGGGATTCCTGCTGATTATTCCTAATTGCATTAGACAGTATGTAGGTATGCATGTATGTATTTATGTATGTATGTATCTGTCTATCTATCTATCTATCTATCTATCTATCTATCTATCTATCTATCTATCTATCTATCTATCTTTCCTGCCAGTCTGTGAATTCCAGTGCAATCACGTGAAATGGTGTGAAAATGGGAGGATCATTCACAGAGGTGCCTTGCTGCACATAGTATGATACCACTTAGGAATTGTCACCATGTAAATGGCTCTTTTTTTTTTTGGTTGCTGTACAAAACAACAATACAAACATAGGCAAGAAAACCTCAGCTACTTCATAACAAGAAAATAATAATCAATGGGCATGGAAAATAAATTAAAAGAAGATTAAAGATAAAAAGTGTCTTTAGATTTAGCTGTTTATGCATATCTATATATTTATATATATATATATATATATAAATACCTTTATAATTGACTTATACTTTACAGTTTCAGCCAAAAGTTATTGTAAAGCTAAGAAGTTACAGGATGCATGTAACTTGAGAAACTTCAGGGAAAGATTCCTTGAGGTTCTGAACACAGTCTGTGAAATAAATATTTTAAATCATGAAGCACCCTAATACTATGGAGATGTGAGAATGCAATTGCTTCTCTTCCAGTGCACCGTCTCCTGCTGAACTGATTTAGCTTTGCTGGTTAAGTTGTAAACTACAACATCCTCTGGAAAAAGTTATAAAAAAACACCAAGCAAATGATAAAAAAGAACAAATGCAACTGGAATGAATGGAAACTGAGAATTAAACAGCTAGGCGAGATTCTGCAAGAGCCTGTGTATTTTTTAGCTGGTGCTGAGCATTCTTGACTCCCGTTACAGACATGCAATTCCTAATGAGCTTACACCCTATTTTAAATACTTTGCTATGGAAGTGTTCATCACTAGATAATCTTATTCTTGTAATGACTGCCAATACAGCCATTATGCTAATGAGACAGCTAGAAATAAAAGGAGATAAAAAGAAAAAATTATAGTTAAAATCCAAAGCAGTTTTAATGCTTCTAGTTTTAGATTAATTATGTTCTTCCAAAGAATTATGACTGAATTAGGAAGAAAGGAGGGTAAATATTGCAGATTAAAGAAGAAAATTCTTTAGTACTTGTGTGAATTCTCATTTGTGTTTTCTTAAGTAAGGCTCCATCCTGAATGATTTCCCTGAGAGACATATTTTGATCTCAGAGTACTTGGATAAACCAGATGCCACTATGATGGTTAATAGGGAAAATAAAATGCTAAAGCTAAGAGAAATCTTAGGAGTTGAACTGCTGGAATAGCACAAGAAACAGAAAAAGTGGAGTGAAATGGAGTTAAAATTATTTCCTTGAAAGATTAAGTGAGGAAACAGATTAAAATAGTGAAGTATGATTCAACATAGAATCATATGGTTCTATGATCATATGAAATCATATGAAAGTGAAAAGATTAGGCTGGTTCTAAGATGTGCACCTGGATTTTATGTACTTTTTGTTAAGTATTTTTTGGTTAAATACTTTAGAGAATATCTTCATGAATCCTTTGGACACTAATAGAGCACAAAGTCCATTCAACCTTGAAACTATGTTGGGAGAACCACTGGTGGTTTTTATTTTATGCCATAAAGAAAACATTATATTGATTTGAAAGTAATTTACATTAATTAGAGTTTCTTTGTTATCAGGAATGCTGTTATCCAACATAATTAGGATTATTAGATACTGCTTCACTTCCTGCAATTGCCTGCATCACCTCAAGAGTGAGGGATTTTGAAGCACACTTTGGCTTCATTCTGACAGCTGCTTCTAGATGTCAAGACTGACTTGGGAAGGTCTCCTCCTTAAAGAAAGATTTTTCCCTGGAGAGAGGTCACTCCAGAACCTGATTCTTGTTCATTAACTTCCCTTCCAGCAACTTTTCAAGACTCAAAACTATATGTTGACTTCTAACATGATTTTTTTTTTTTTAATGACAGCTTTCCAGGTGGTGATGACTAGTCCTGAGTCATATTCCCATGATGTTTTTCATTCCATGACTTCAACCATTTCCAACATCCTAGCCTGTCACATTCAGAAAATTTGGAAAGCTTTAGAATATCTCTCAAGAGTAATTCGTTGTCATGATGACTGCACAGAGCCATAAAAGTAAAATGCTGGTAATAAATAAAACTTGCAAACATAATGAAAATTGATAAAATAAACATAGACAAGTAGGAAGGCCTTAAATAATGCCCCATTAAATTATTCTAGGTGAACTTAAATAGAAAGTTAGAGGCAGTTGCCATATTACAGAACTCCCCAGTGAATCAGTTTTGATTTTTCTCTCATGGTACTATCCTGAACGAGGTAAAGGTGGCACCAGGACAGTGATAAATTGGGGGGGAGGAGGGGGGGAAGAAAAAAGAAAAAGTAAAAAGGAAGAGAAAAAGATCTTGGAAAATCTTGGCAAAACACTAGAAAACTGTATGTCAGAGAAATCCAAACAAGGTAAAACTGAAACAAAGTGTTTGCAAATAAAGGTTAGAAGATGCAGTTGTTATCAATGTGCATTTCATCAAAATCTGGTTGTTTTTCATAAATAGGTTTAGCTTAATGATATGCAGAATATGTGTCAATAGTATTACATAAATTTCATAAGGCAAAATCTATAATTCTTGGGAGTATCACCAGTATGAGAATTAGGGTAGCTAATAAGAGAAAAGGGACAGTTTTCAGGAGTATAAAAGCTTGTTAGCAAGAAAATAATCTGATTTTCTCATCTGTATGAGATAACACTGGAAATAAAACCCTTAAATTGCAGCAGAAAACTTGTAGACTAAGAGGAGATAAGAAAAAAATAAAGACAAAAATAACCCAGAAGTTTTGTTGCAATAGACATTGAACTGCTGTTCTCAGGGGAAATGCTGACTCTCTACTACTGGAGGTCGTCAAAAACTGGTTAGATAAATATCATCTAAATGTTATGTTGTCATTAAGCAGAACTGTAGTAACATTGTAATTCATAGTTTATGCTGTAGACTTCTTGGTCCTTAGACTAGTTTTAGATATACTTTTAATTAGTGATCTCAGTTGGAAAAAATATGTAAAAATATATATTGTTAATTGAATTATGTGTTTCAGGTAATAGAATACAGGTTCTGTAGCAGGAAATGTAAAACTAATACCTGAAACAAGAAAAAAATGCTCACCTGACAACAGCTATTGAAACTCAGGAAAGTTCTTTCTCCTTATATTTATACTTTTTAATGCTATCCAGTAGACAAAATTCTGAACTAAATGTGACCTGAGCAGGATCTGAACAAAATTTAATCCAAATTTAAATTCACACCGTTAAGGTGAAAAAGATGACAAGAAACAACGGGGCACAAAGATATGAATTAGGATGTGTAACACAGGAAATAAATTAGATTTAATGACAGAATATTGCTGTTCAAGCAAGAGAAAAGTTAACAATGCTAGCAAACTAAACCGGTGAACAGACACGAAATAAGATTGCTCTGATTTGGGCACCAAGCAGAGAGAAGTAAAAGTCTATATTTTCATGCCAAAGAATTTAATTTAATCCAAGTCACAGAACAGTTTTTAACCTTTTTTGCAGAAACAAATTCTTCAGCATGGAAATGCCAGTGAAGACTGAACAAATGTGTCTCCTGATGTTACACAGTCTTCAGCCCCCTCTTAGTCCACCCCCACAATCCTTCATTTGGGAGAAATTCGAGGCAACCCCTCCTACTGTCCTTTCTCTTCCAATCATCGAGAAACAGATTCCCAGAGAGATATTAAGCAGTCTCAAGATACTGAGTTAATTTAGTTTGTTTATTGTTGTGGGTTTGGGTTTCTTTTCCTACACTGAGAATGCACTTGTTTTCAGTAAAGAAATTCCCTTCCCTCACCACCTCCAGTTTTCTTTAAGTGAGGCCATTTGTTTTCAGTAATGCTGAATTTTCTTCCCCCCTGTAAACATGTTCAGTTTTTGCAGCTAGAGTACAAACAGCAAATGCTCACCAGAATCGCTCACCTCTACTTTTTCTCTCCTTCCCCCATACCCTCAGCTAAGCTCCTCCAACAAGCCCGGCAGCAGCATGCATATGTTATACATTAAAAACAGCCAGAGAAGGTAATATTCATCTGTATGCTGCCTGCACTGACAGGAATTGCAGATTCAGAAAAATGATGTTTATTTTCCTCAGCTTCAAATTTTCTGAATTTCTCAACAGATAATAACACTATGAAAAGTTGCATGGTTGAACTTAATATTTTTTTTTCTCATGCTTTCCTACAATTATTGCTAGTGTGTAACTAGGAGGATGCATCTAACTGTTCCTCCTAAAGGAAACAACATTTTCTATGTCTATATGTTCATGTATACTTTATGTTTCTTGTTTAACCATAATTGACATAGCTAACCAGTTCTGAACAAGAAACACCCTTCTTCTAGCAACTGATAATGAACTGTGCACCTATTGTCTAATCAAGGTGCCAGAAAGCATGAACTCCTGACAGAAATATGTCATCTTTATTTTGTGTTTGAATGTTATATTCCTGTGGTGCTCAATAACCTTTGTCTTACAAAAAGACTGCATCTGTGCTCTTTATGCAAAAGCTTTTCTTTGTATTTTTAAAATTGGCAGCAGTGGGAGTTTTGCTTTTTTCAGGATCTGGTTTAAGGAATACAATAACTAGGCTCTCAGAATGGAGCAAGATAGGAGAAAGAAATATGAATATATACAGAAATTCAAAAGTCATCTGTACTCTCCATATTCTTCTATAGAAGTGCAATGAGAGTTTTATTGCTCCCTTTAGCAGAAGTAATGTCATTCATTTTGCAATGCTGCTTCTGACTATTTGATGTCTGAAAACATCCGTCCACAGCTGAGGGAATATTGAGCAGAAAAAAACAATGGAGATGTTGGATGTCTTCTCTGTAGCACGGACTATATCTGAACACCTCTGTGTGCTCAGGCTATTCAATATTGCATTTCTCAACCAACAATGGAAAATTGTTTCTTCTTTGTATAAGTTTCATATTTGGTTTTGAAAGAGCCAGAAGACAGCCAGTTGTGCAAACATCAGTATCACGGATAACATCACTTGTCTCCGAGATCAGCTCAGTAATCTGATTTCTCACTGTCTGCTGTGACTGGTACAACAAGTCTTTAGCAAATAATAGGAGGAGCAGGAGTCCAGAGGTCAATTTATTCTGAAAAATCTATCTATATTTGATTGAAAATTATCCATTTGCCTATGTGAGTGATAAAAAAAATGCTGTAAAATCACTAAATCCAAGTTAGTGGATTAGTTGTGTTAAATTTAAACATTTTTTTCCTAAAATGTGTTGGTTTTACTTACAGTATGTTTGCTCTTTTCTTTCTCAAGATGCTGAGCCAGGTGAGATCCTGATTATCTGGTCTGGTTTTGTTTTCATGTAATAGCTTATGTTCATCTTTGAAACTATGATCCATCTTCTTGAAAGCCTTCTGGCTGCATGATCACTATACTACAGTTTTCCATATGATTTTGCAGGATGTTACTCTGGTATTCCCCACCTCCACATCCTAAATCTCATCATTCAACCAGTTTCTTTTTTACCCAGTCTATCATCTGCTGAACTGAACATCCCAGGCTGGGAATGGCAAATGGGGTGATGTACTCACTTATGCTGGGGAAAGCCTACTTCCAATATCTTAAAACTGGAAAACTATGTCAGCATTTATCACATGCACTTTTAAAGTCCTTTTGAAAGTTAAATCCTAGCAGGAAAATTCTTCACAAGTAGGTTATATTAGAAGTTCAGGACAGAACAGATGATTTGGGGGTGGGGACACTACAGTCCAGACACTGTTTCCCACCATTTCTTTAAAAATAGCTCTTCCTAAGACTTTGCAACTATTCTCTGTTTCCCTCTTACTGTAACCTAAACTGTTCTGTTATGAAATGAATTTAACTTTGAAGAAAGGGAGTTTATTGTTTCAGCAATCTGTGTCCTCTGTCCTCTCAGGTTAATCCTTCAGGTATTCAAAGCTCCTAATGACCTCCTTGGCTTAAATTACCCTACAGAAATAGCCCCTTTTGAAAGCACCAGGTAAATTAATTTTCAGGCCACACAAACTTTTAATATGTGTTAAAGATGATAGGATAATATGGGTTAACTGTGAAGAACTATGGGTCTGTGAAGAAGCTAATTTATTTCACTAAGTACTGTCACTGTTCAGTTACTATATGCTGTGATTTATATGCTGATTGAGGAATCAAGGTTGAACATTGTATCAAGATGCCAAAAGTTCATATGAACAAAACAGCCTATTGGGGGGAAAAACTGGAAATTTCTACTGTGTTTTTCAAGTACCTCGTGACCCCAAGCTCAGTAATCTTTTGAAATCCTTTAGAAAGGACGATTTCTTCACTCTTATCATGATGCGAGTTATTAAAATTTAATTTCCCAATGAAACTTCTCGAAAAAAACTGTTCAGTCCTGAATTATATTGAATGCAAGACATGTAACATATTTTTAATATTAATTTTTCTTTGATCTGGTATCAGATGTATTTTTAATTAATCAGGAAAACCATTCACTGTAAATGATGAATGGATCCCCCTTGATGCTTTTGTGCATGTTTTTTGCATGTGTTTATGTTCCACCATTGCCATAATATTCCATGTGGTGAAAAAATCATATAATGATGCCTCTACAGATATTCAAGAAACTCCAGAGTGTCCATTGGGAAGTACAGGCAAGAAGCTTCTGAGAGGTATGTGATGTTGAGGAATAAAAGTAAGGTTTTTCAGGAAGAAATGGGAAACATTTCTGAGACAGTTTACTAGATCTCTTTGTAGAAGTTTCTCTACTTCTCCTTTGCTTTAATTTTAGCATTTGAGTGAGGCTGTTGTTATTCTTCAAGTCTGCTTTTATATATATATATATATATATATATATATATATGTTGAGCAGTTAAATAACCAGCTTCTGCAGCTCCTATGTTCTAGGCAAAACAGCAGCTTACTTCCCATGGCACTTCAATTTCTATATGCAGTTGGGTTATACTGCACCTTCCAGAAAATGTGGTTGTGATTAATTTCTTTTAAATATTATTGTGCCTCCACCAAACATTGCACATATTTTTCACTCACTACTAGAGCACTGGCAGGTCCTAAAGAAATAAAGAATTCAATCTTTAGGTTCAAATAAATCTCTCTCTCTCTAGCTGTCTGCTAGGTGTCTGTATGTAGGCTCAGTGAAGTGATGTGTCTTTGCATCTTTCACTCTGAAGCTGGGCCTTGGTACATTCCTTAATACATGATTTCTGGCACTGAGAAGAGGGAGGTAACAGGTATCTCAACAGTAATTTTATAGGAGGCAGAAAAATAATGTCTGCAGCCAGGGCTAGTTTGTATGGGCTAGATGCTTGGTATAAAAACAGATACCAACATAGGAGAGGTGCTCAGATCTCCCCGAAAGGTTTATCCATTAAGATCTTGTGTGAAGAGTTATGAAGAGTTAACAATCACCATCAGTGAAGGAAAGCAAGCCTTACTTAGCTCTTTGCAAAAACAGTTTGTAGGCGTCTGCCATCAGTATTGCTGTCTCCAGATGTTGATCAGACACAGACACATCTGTAGCAGCCCTTAATGAGCTGCTCAATACCCAAATATGAGTAGAATTGTAGACACCGTCTGCAGCATTTGATTTTGGACTGGCACTTTCCCTGAAGCAACTTTAAATGCCTTCTTGAGGTATGTAACTGTCTCTGTATATTGTGTGGAGATTACAGATATCTAAATCTGTCCTTTGAGAGCAGGGTTTTGAAAGGTAGCTTTCACAGCAACTCTTCTTATATAGCTCAGATTCTCAGTCACTTGCTCTCCCATCAGCCCTGTTTGGAAGAGCAGGGAGTTAAATAAAGGTTCCACTTTTTTTTAGTGGCTGAAACTCTTGAACTCTACTTCATTTGCAGTATCTATCAAGAGATTGCTTCCTTGCTGAATGTAGGGCAGAGGGAACTGTACTTGTAGATTTACTTTGTAAATCAGCTATTTATTTCCTGTCTTTATTATCTGATTTCATGCTATGCAAAGACTTCTTCTCTTGCTGAGAGAGTTTTTAATAAAAGTTGGTAACTGATGCCTAGAATTACATTAATACTGATACAGCAGCAGCATTTCCTTCTCCTTCAAGAGAATCTTCAAAAAAAAAAGCAGGGGAACAGGGGAGGCTGCCATGATCTTTCATTGTTTTACTTCCTGTAGTAGCTCCTTTCAAATAAGTAAATATTGCATACTTTGGATGCTATATGGATACTCCAAAAATAAGGAAAACATTCTCTCAGATTAAATTCCCTTGTGAAAATTGGCTGGTGTAGGAGTGCAGAAACTCAGGATAATATCTCCTATGAATAGGGTCCATAGTGATAGACTCCTTGGAAATATGCACAGTGGGAAAAAAAAAAAAATATCTTTGGCAACTGTGAAAGCACATTTCTGGAATTTGGCATAATCTAGTTAGACTACAGTTATCTCTTTCTTGAATAAAGGCTGGTGCTATTAATTTGATGTTGAGACGAATCAGAAACCCTGCTGAGAACTTTAATAAGATACCTAACAAGGGAAATTCTCCACATTAGGCAGTCTGGCTAGCTGACAGTCACTGCTGTGCTATTTCAAGATGCTTTAATATGACTCAAGTTAATATAATAGATCTCTGGGTTCCAGTTTTGTATAATTTTTATGGAGATACTATATGCATATACATATGTGCATATAAATACAGATTTATATCTGTACTCCACAAGATGAAGTAGTACAGCTGGATGAAGTTATAGCACCAGGTGAAAATTTTGACCATAGTAATAATATTCCATTTCAACCTATAAAAAAAAGGAATTATTTTTATATAATTATAAAAATTATTTTAAATATAATTTATATAAATATAAAATTATAAAAATAATAAAAAATATAATTGTGTTTCAGGGACAGAAATACAGCATTTTAATGCTGCTGTTGTGTGCTAGGGATTTAATTGAAAATATAACTCGAAGTGAATTTCTTTAGGCCCAAACTCAATCAACTTGAAAATTAACAAAGAAAAAGGGAATGAATTTGCAATGTTTTTTAAATTTGAATTTCTTATACTGTTTCTCACTTTTTAAATATAAATTAACACTTTAAAAATTAGCAGTAGCTTTGAAAAAATAGAGACTTGCAGTTTAAAAATGTAATTACTTTTTCAGGTTATTTTCAATTAAATTTGGTTAGATCTAAAAGTAGGGACAAGCAGCTACTTTTGTATGACTAAAAATTATTAACTTTTTAATTAACTGAAGCATTTCCAACAATTGAAAGGAAAGGTAGATTTTGTAAATATACATTTGTTACAAAGTTATATGGGAAGGGTTGGAGTAATTCCTTCAGTTCAGCTTGGGGTAGAAATATGAGAGAGGCCAGAAGGATTATGATATATGAAGCATTTCTTCTTTAGGGGACTTCGATAGGAAGGACTGCTCAGTGTAAAAGGCAAGGGAGAACAAATAAAAATAGTTTTTCTCAACATCCAATTTAAACATGCATGAAACTTTGGAATGCATTCCTTAATGAGGGGGAGGTGCTGAAGCAGCTTGGTGACAAGTGTTCAAATAATCTCACCTGATTTTTCTATACTGCTCACTTTCTGAGGAGATATTCATCTGATCCGTGTCTTGCTGGGTGATTCATATTTCTTTCTACCCACCAAGACTTGACCCTCAGATCTTTGTTGCAGGCTCCATACTTGCCAAATCCTCCCATAGGATTTGTTCGTGTTAGTATGCTAGCAAACCCTTGCATAAAGTTGTTTACCAGATATTTAAAATATACATGGGCACAATTGCTTTGGCTGTCATATTGTACCTTCTGGACTTACCTTTCTATAATGTCATTACTTACTTGAAGCAGCCCTCAATATTTTGTTCTTTCAAGAGGACTGTTGTTTTAAACATTAATTTTTTTATTCTCTAGGTTGGATTTTTGTAATTTTACTTATTAAACCAGCGCTTTTTATTTAAAACAAAATGATGCTGTACATGGTTACATTTTTTCTATCTTTAATATAAATAAGGGAAGCAGTTATAAATAGTTGATGAGAATATGTGCATGCACAGTGATTTTTAATTGCTGAGAAGTTTCTACTACATTCAGCTTGCAGCTGGCTGTATTGTTATTGTGTTGGTCACATTATAGTTGGCTAACTTATTTTTTGCCTTCCCAGCTATATTTTCAGCTTTGGATTATGCTTTAATAAGCCCAGATGTATTTCAGCCTAAGTAATGAATGTAAGTATAAAATATAGATTAAACTCATTAAAAATATTGCTTCAGCCCCAGAGTTGATAGTTACAATTTTTGAGTGATATTCCTGTAAATAGGTAAAATTAGTTATATTGGGTTTGGTCAAATTGTGTTTACATACAAAATACCATTTTCTATAATCATACTATCAAACTTCATAATGATGATTTTGTTCATCTCAGAAGAGGTTCTGGGTTTATGCTCACATACCCATATTCAGAAAAATACTTAACTATGTGCTGAGTCCGAAGAACTGCTTAACTTAAAATGCTATTATATAGCAGGCAACGTTCAAAGCAGGTTTGTACACTTTGGTGTTTTATTATGGAGCCTTTATTCCAGTTTGAGCATACCTCTGAGAATGAATCAGTCTGTATCCAAGCTCTGAAAGTTTTGTTGACATTGCAGAGCCTATCCCTGCTGAAATCAGCAGCAGGTCAGTCCACAGACTTCCTTCCTGCTTAAAGGAAGAGACAGTACAATATGTTTACATATAAAAATGAAGCATACGACTCAATTATTTGATACTGTCATATTGCAAGTTAATAACTTGCTAATCAAAGTGACCCAGCTGTGTGCCATGCCCCGTGCTCACACGTCCCAGTTGGTGCATTGCTTGTGGGGCCTCACGAGACTCCAGCCAGGCTGTGGTTTCCAACACAAGATTTACCCTGGCACTCACAGAGAGGATGCTGCTGGGAGCTTGTGTGAAAGTTTTTCTGTTAAAAGAGAATTGCAGTGATTATTCAAAGTCCCTGAGATGGTTAATTTTTTTATTAAATAAGAAAACAAAATATTACACAATTTTTTTCTCCAAAACAAATAAAAAGGACTAGTGCTTCAGAGTCCTTGTAACTGTGGGCATTTCTCAACAGAAACTGTCAATTTATTGTTATTGTTAGCAGATGGTCCAATACCAACGATTTTTAATAATTAGGTTTTTATTAAACAGTACTATACTGCTGAAAAATAGTAAATGTGGTGGATTAAAAAGGCACAGAACACAGAACACTAATGGATGTAAATGTTTCAAAGTTTTTCTTTCAAAAATGAATAATAATCACCTGTGGTCATAAGTAAAAAATAGAAAAAGTATATAAGGAAACAGAGAGCATTATAAAATACATATTGGCCAAATCCATCTTGCCGTACTTATGTGATATTTTCTTTGCTAAATTATGTCAGGTTTCCGGTAAAGGTCTTACATTGCCGGTTAAACTAAAGAAGATAATAGAATAATCTAAGAAATGTAGGTTGAACAAAAAGCTACTATAAGGATTATGATTTTGGAAGGAATTTAGTAATGATAATATTTAGAAGTTTTCACAGAGACAAATGCTATTTAGTGTTTTAGTTTCTGACCATAGCAGAGAGAGTAGCAGTATTCTGATATTTTCCTTTTTTTTTTGCCATCAAAAGGGTAGGATATTTTATTTAGATGTGGATAATGTAAATGTCTTAAAATGACTAAAGAGATTAAATAACCTTGTTCTCAACCACAGCAGTACTCAGTTAGGAATCACATTAAGGACTACTGGTGTAAGGAATATTTTAGGTTGAATAATGGTGGGAGAGGAAAATCAAGGGGTTGCATTGAGGCATGAAAGACAGACATCAGTGTAATATGGTTGTGAAAATCACAGTCTTAAGATTTACCAGTTGCAATATTTCTCTATAAAGAGGAAGATGTAATGCCATTTCAATAGTCAAGTGAAAACCGAGGAGTTCAACAAACCCAGCTCTAAAAATTCCACCAAAGTTTATCTGGAAATAGTTTAGCCTTGGAAAATATTATTCAGATGATCAGGAAAAGGAGAGGCTATATTTGATGAATCTAAGGTACATGACTTCCCTGGTCATGTACCTTAAAAAAAAGGTCAATATCTGTGTTTAAATCCAAGAACCAAGCACCAGGAGAGGAAAGTATTTTTAAAAGCATGACATTGATAAGAGAAAAGTGACTATGAATTTTTAAGGAACTGATTCAGGCCTGAAGTGACAAATTTCCAACCAAGTTAAAAAAAAAAAAAAAAATTCTGGAGAAAACTTCCAATGGGAATGGCAAGGCAAAGAATCAAACTTGTTTTGAATGGTCCTCCATAAATTCAGGAAATGGTTCATATTATGATACTGGTGGAATCTTTATGACTGACCAAGGAAATCAGAGCTGTAAAACATTTTCCTGGTTTTGCTATGAAGGGTTTTAAGTAGCGCAGCCAGGTTATAAGTCACGGATGGTCCACATCATCAAGACACAAAAATGCTTTAACATGAAAAAAAGCATCATGATTCTAATGAGGTTTTTACCAGTATTTCCTACATGTTTCAGTGAATCCACATCAAAATTCAGTAGCTCAAGGCTGTGTATTTTCAGGAATCACTTTCAAGAACTAAAATTTCTTCAAGGTTTCTCTATCAAAACGTTAGACAGATATGGTAAAACAATTATCTTAAAGTGACATAAATTGATTATTCACATTTTAAACATGGAAGTAAATTTATTCTCAACATTACTGAGCAGTTTTAAAATAATTAGTTTCATTAAAATTCAAATTATTTAAGATAACTATTAATTTGTCTTTACCTGAGACAAGTAATTTAGCCATCAGTGTCTGGTGGATTCTTTTTCTGTACAGAGTTTCACTCCTCCTTATAGAGAGCCAAGGTTTTTTTATCTCATTTTCCTTTACCCACTTCTTAGCCTCAACAGTTCTAAAAAGTGCTTTTTACATTTTTGTGGCTATGTCCACTTCATATTGAAAAAAACTCTTCACTTTTTCTTGTGTTTAGAAAAGGATGAATAACCCAATAATAAAATTGGGTAAAGCAATCCCAGGTATTTTCTCCTGACAAGGACAATGAATTTTCAAATACGGAAAACAAGAGAAATCTTCCTATCACTATATCAATGCGTATTCATCATCCTTAAATTGTAATGAAAATTTCCCCTCAATATCAATGATTCCTCAAATACAAATAATTTTATCTTTGGAAAGATGAAAGCTGTCTCTCTTTTTTGTATACTGAAACATTTCCTTAAAAATATTAGGATGCTCCTTGTTAAGCATTGTGTAGTTTGGTCAGATTCTAAAAACATAAAGATGTAGAAAATCAAATATAATGAAACATGAGAACAGATACAGCAATGTACTACATTAATACAAAGATTTTCATCATGGACAAGAGGTACTAACAATCATGCATGCTTGCATACTTTGATCCCAATTATGTGAGCACTTAGCCATAGATTGATTTTTAACCACAAGAAAGTGAGATGAATAACAAAGCACCCAAAAAAACCCTCCTGAGAATTAGAAAAGGAAAGGTTGTTCTGCAACTCAGTGCCCAAAAGGCATAACATAGCAAATGAACCAGGTGTGACAGCTGATACTCCCTCCCTGAGACCTAACCAATGCATCTGCAACACTTGAAACCTACACTTGAAAATAAACAAAATGTGAAGCTGATGAGAGTTTAATGAAAACAATACCTAACTTCAATTAGTTACAGTGGAAGCTCACTAATTTTCACTTGGCTATCTCCCAAACTCTAAAATTTTAAAGGAGATGCTATCTCTCCTTTCATCTCAACAAAGACTTCAAAACCAGAGAGCCATAGAGGAGTACTGTTTCAGAAAGATCTTATTACCTTTCTGAAAAATAGACCATTATACTAAAGAACATGTACATGCTGTACATGCTGCATCATCACAAAAGGTAACTGGTGATACATAGGTCCTACTCTTTGAGGCTTCTTTTGACAAGGAAAATTGAACCCAGTCCTTTAGTGCTCTATTGTGCTTGTAGGAATGAGATGTGTAGTTTGTGTTTCCTAGGTCTTCATTTTTAGTTCTTTGAGATAACTGACAGTAGTTCATATTTTATTTCTAGTTTTGGTCTTCAGAACTAGATGGGTATTTTAAATTGTTTGTATCAGCTTTCCCAATGTGTCTGACTGGGTTCACTTATAATAAAAAACCACTTTATACAAATCAGAAGCAGTGTCCAGGCCTAAAATAACTCCTAGCTGTTTCTTCTTTTCATAAAAAAAATTATTGAAAAGAAAATGTGGGATCTAAATTAACTTGTTGTCTAGTTCATAGAGCAGGTACTGCACAGGTAGTTTGCCCAGATAAAAAGCTAACTCAAGTGCTTTTTACTGAGAGAGTAGTCCCTGAGTATAATCTAGAGGTAATTTTAAACTTGCATAGGTTAACAAAGAGACAAACAAACAAAAATCCCTAAGTATAACGTAGATGTAATTTTCAACATGCATAAGTTAAGAAAGAAACAAAACAAAACCTGACAGTGGTGGCATCTTTATAATGTATCTTGTGGACCATACATCTACCTTAACAAGTGTGCTTTTATTACTCACTAATCCTTTAAAAAAAGAAACCAGAAATATCTTCTATTGGAACAAAAGATATTTTAGAAATAAAAAGTTTCACTAACAATGACAGAGAAAATCCAGGACAGAAGATTTGTTTAATCATTGATCTTCTTTTGAAAATGAAATCAACAGCTCTGCATGAATCACTTAGCTTAATTGTCACAAAGGATTTCATTTTTCTGTATTTTTATGTAAGATACTGTCTTCAGTTTTATGAAATTAGTTGTTCACTTAGAGTAACATACTGGAATAATCTATGGCTTTTTTATCTTTTTTTATAAGAATTAGTCTTCAATGTGCAGGAGGTTGATAGCTCATGTAATTTATGCACCACTTAAATTTTCTTTCTATTTTATTTCTTTTCCTCCTTCAAATAGATTCAAGACTACTTTCATTGCACTATCTGAATAGTTGAAGACATTCACATTTACTCAGTGGTTGTAAACTGTATTCAGTGCTTAATCATACCCTTAATGGGTATTGCACAATGGTCTTTTTGTAAAATTAGAACAATCAGACACATCTATCTTAGAAAACAACACTTTCTAATTAAAGGTAAGGTCTTTATATTTATTTAGTAGTGTCTAATCCTGAAAATCCTTCTTAATGTAGAAGGTCGTTACTGAAGCTTCCCGTTAACTTCAACTGCACAGAATGGTGATGCTTACTATAAAGGATAATATGGGTATCTGCCTATCAGGATATCTTTCTGTCCCTGTTTTCAATATTTACTATTTACCCTAAGCTTTGTGATGTGTGGTTGCTTCTTCTGACAGTTTTATGGAGCTGCAAGTGTTAGCAGTTTAAAAACTTGCTGCTCTGAGCGGGTTTTGTATGGCATTCCACAGAGAATGAGACAACGGTCCCCTGCACTGGCTCCTTATGAGACTGCCATCTTTGCTTCTTCTGAGTCCTCATTTTGTGGTTGCCTTCTTGTTCCTTGTTAGCACATAACACAGGATTAATAATGAATGCCAATCTAGGTTATTTTCTCTTATCTCTAATGTGGCAAAGTAAGCCAATGATAAAGCAAAAACATTTTCTCTTTTGTTTTGAAGACAAATGTAACACCTCACTTAGTGGCATAGCAGCTGACTAACAGATTCTTTGGCACACACTTTTAGAAGATTGTAGCTATAGCTACAATTGCCCTGGAATTGGCCTGATGTTCACAATACTTAAAATCTGCATTCTTCCATTTTACTGTAGGCAATTAGAGATCTCAGCTAGGGAGACTCCAATACTTTTAGTATTGAAAAAATAACTTTCTAAGAGAAAAAATGCCTTTAATTTAGCACAAAATGATGTAAAAGAGTAAAATGCTTCTATGTTTCTGCCTCCTAGGACAGATCAAGTTTTGTTGATGAATAAGTGTATATGAAATATTCTTCCTGGTGTAGCAGTTACTTTTAATAAAGAGTGGAATCCAGTGCTCAGAGGTGAAGAATGAGTATACCCCAAGGTACTCAGTAGTTGTTTTGGTTTGTGTGGCTTATTATTTAGAAGATGCCCTAAGACATCCCAGTGCATTCATCATTGGGATGTAATTTACAGGAAGTTCAGCAGGAGGTTGCATGAGCAGACGAAATACCATCAAAGACATTTTTCTTTTTTGGTTGATCAAAGATGAAGAAAAAGCTGTCTGGTTTGTTGTCTCAATTTTTTTAGTATGATTATGTTTTCAAGACACATTTAAATCAGTTTTTTGTAGGTAGTCGTTTCAATTTACACCAAGTGAAAATTTGGTTTAAATTTCTCTTTGAATAACTTACCTTTAATATCTTTGATGCACCTTAAGGCTTTTTGTTTTACCTCAGGCTTACCTTAAATAATTTGCATTGAATTGATAAAGAGGTATTATTAATGTTTGTCATTTTTCTTGTGTTCTCTGCTGTGTGCCCATTTGTTAGTGTTTGCTTCTCTTTTCTAGTTTGGTATCACTGTTTATTTTTTTATCCTCTCTTCCTTTCAATCTACCCTATCATCAAATATCTTCTCCTATCAGCTTGAAGGTATGGTATATTCAGAGGATGGGCTCAAACCAGGCTCCTGTCCTATGGATATTTTTTACTCTAAATATAAACTTTACAATGTGCATTTATTTTTTTAAAGATGAGCTTAAATACTAAATGAAATCTTTCTGCACTTTAGAGATTTTCTTATAAATTCAGATCAGATTCCAGGCACAAACATTGTTAGTCTAGCGTTGCTTGAGGTTAGCATTAGGGTTTCTCACATGTTGACTTCTTGACAGATTTTTTTTTTTTTTCTTATAAACAATGTCATTTTCTTTCAAGCTAGAGTTTCATTTGCACTATTTAGAGTTTTCTCAATATAGTATAACAAAGTGCTCATTAAAAAGTACACTTTCCAGAACTGTTAATTAAAAGGGCTTGCTGGGATAAATAAACCCATATGTTGTTGATTAACCACCTTTTAGGGGTCAACAGTTGGAATCTCCTGCTGTGCTTATGTTAATTGTTGTCCAAAATTTTACCAGGAACTGCTTTGTCCATATGGCACTTGCTGAAAATGTAAGGCCTATAGAGAGAAGGAACAAAACCCAAAGAAAAAATGGTACCTCAGGCTGTGCTGTATGTGTGGCAACTTCACAGTGGCACTTAACCTGCTCTGTATCTTACCTTAGGTAAAACACAGAAACATTTAAAAAGCAAAAGAGAGTTTATGTGGGTGCATGTGTGTATTCATCATTATCATGTCTATGAATATCTGCCACTATTTATAGAGAAAATATCTTACCTGCATGTAATGAAATATAAATGTAGGTTTTCCAGTTAATAAAAAATATAAGACTGCAATATGTTTTAAAGCCCAAAACAACATGGCAAAGAACTCATATTGTTGACTTTGGACATGTTGTTTTTCAACAAAGAGAATGCACTTTTTCTTGTAATACCCAATATATACTGACATTTCTTTTTGCTAGTTAATTACCCCCTGAAGATCTCTGTGTTCACTCAAGGTGAATCCCAGAAGTGTCTATAAGACTGGAAGATTTGCCCTTTGATTCTCCTTTTTGAAGTTAAAAAACGTACTTACTGAAAATTGTTCAATTTTTAAAAAATCCTTTTTAAATTCTAGGCATACAAATTTTTCACTTCCATCTTTCACAATATAAAGGATTTATGAAATTTGCAGGTGAGTTAAAAAAAGCCAAACAAGCCCCAGACCTTATGCAGAGATTTAAATAAGACCAGAAGTTTTGCCTAAGGCTGTTAAAATTCAGAACCTATTGCACCAAATCTCTGCTGAAATTATGAAACATTGCTGTCCAAGTTTGAGCTCTAAACAGTGATATCAACTGGGTTGACTCCAGCAAAAAAAGGTTTTATTGATCATTTCTTTTCCTTACTGTGTCTTTTTAAGAGAGAAAATCAATCACTATTGAGAAGGCCTCAAACTTGAAAAACCCCCAACTTTTTCTCCAGAAAAAACAGAATAATTGAGGTTTGGATTAATTTAGTTTAGTTTGTCAGTTCAGAAGGAGATTGGGAGTGATATACCTAAATACCTGGATCACAGTACTTCCAAACGCAGGTGAGGAACATTGCTATTTTCAGCATGATATTTACTTGTTGTAGTTGATAGCCTGAAATGTATCTTTTCCCATCTTTTATTTGTGATCCTCCCCCCACCCCCAGCCTCTCTTTTTCCTAACTGTTTACCTGGTGTCAGGTTACCACGGTTACTGAAGTTTCTCTCCTCAGCCCCACGGCGAGAGGCCGGATAGAGTAAAGAGAGGACCCCGCTGGCATTTCCAGCTGCTTGAAGTTTCTTTAGCCCAGGAAAGCACAGGGTTGGGAGAAGAGAACCCTTCTTTCCAATACGGAAGTTTGTAACTCTGTTTTTCCTGTCCCAGAATGCCTCTGAGCTATGGAAGCTGAGAGGCCAGGCTTACCTTGCCTTCCCTTTCTTTCCCCCCTGGGTTGCCAGGAAACCAAGCCCCCCCTCTCTGCTCCTCTGCCCCTCTGTGGAGAATACTCCTACACCTTTGTGGGCATTTGAAGAAGTTGGTGTCTGTTATTTCTTATCTTGGTGTGTGTAACCTTGATTTGTAGAAAGTTTGTAAGATGTACTAACTGAGAAAAATAATTGGTTCTCTCTCTGATGTTCCCTCCCTCCGAGAAACCCTGTTAAAAGAGACCCCCCAGACCCCAAATCCTTTGTCTCTCGTCCCTTGGATTCCCCTTCACAGAAATAAACTGTGGAATGCAAACCAGAGAGAGAGTCCCCCCCTGATTTCTTTACTCGCTCTATAGACTTGAATTCTTGAAGAAAATCAGTGAATCTCACAAACATATACTGGCTCTAAACTCGAGTGAAGAGAAACCTCATCACTGAGCTAGCCGGGTCACACTCGAGAAGATCGAGTCAGGTGGCGCCCAGAACGTGGGGCTGGCCTGTCCCTCAATAAAGGGGACAGAAGAACCACGGAAGGTGAGATTCTGACCACCGCTGGGACGACATCTACCCCAGAAGTGTCTCTTCGCTGTTCTAAGTGGAAGACGTGCTGGGGAGAAAAGCAAGAACCCCTAAGCACCGAGGGGCTGCTTTTGAGAGCGAGACAACGGCAGGAGCATTCAGAAGACTGAATTCCCCAAAGGGGGGAAGTGGTGAAGAGGGAGTGGGTGAGAGAAGAGTCCCATCCCAGGTGAAACTTCTGGATGCAGAGCAGTTTGGAGCCGTTGGTGAAATAGCTGCAACGGACAGGTGAGATCACAGAGATGGGTGCAAGACTGTCTGTAGCACAAAGGGGGATTTTTAATCAAGTGATTGGCATTTTGCAAATTGGAGAGAAACCGTTTTCTAAGAAAAAGGTGAAAAAATTAGTGAATTGGGTTTTTTTAAATTTTCCTCAAGTGTCTCCTGCAGATATAACTTCTGTTTCCTTTTGGAACAGAGTGGGGACAAAATTGACTGAATCTGTGAATGCTGGAGATAGTTCAGCAGAGAAAGTAATCCATTTGTTTGTTTTGATTAGACTAACCCTTATTGAAAAAGAAGAAAAAAGGTTATCCAATCCTAACTCTGATAACCCTGTTTCTTTACCTCAACCCTGTTACCCTAAGCTGGGGGAGTCCTCTCAGCACCCCTGTTCCAGTAGCTCTGGCCAAGCTGTTGGAAACCTTTCCCTAAAACCCATCCCAGCTCCCTCTCCTACCCCTCTTTACCCTCAATATCCCTCTCCTTTTATTCCTGGTGGTCTTTTGGGTACACAAAATGGAGGAGACCACATGGTGAGTCTCCCCCCAAGTGTTACACAAAGGGCCCAGGAACTTCAAAATGGTGGTGAGCACATGGTCGACCCCCAAGTTGCTTCTTCTTCCCACAATCCCTTTGTTTCCCCTCCCCCCTTCAACCCTTTCCTCCCCCAAGACCTCCCCCCTCCTGGTCCTCCAGACCCTCCCTCCTCTGCCTCCGCCCCACCCCTCAGGGGTGTCTCCCTCCCAAGGCACCCTGCCCCTGACCCCTCCTACCCCCCCTGCAACCCCGCCTGCCCTCTCTCTGCTGCTGGCTCCCAGGCCACTCCCTCCAGCTCACACAGAGTGGGGAAGGGAGGGGGTGAAGGGACAAACCAGGAACAGAGACCTGCCTTCTTTGCAGCACCTGTAACTTATGGGAGGGGAGGAACATTACCAGAATGGAATGTAATGTCATTTCGATTGAAAATGGAATTATGCAAAGCAGCAAAGGAGTTTGGAAAGGAAAGCCAATTTTTTAAAAGTCTTTTAAAGGCAACCCTCTCCTCCAACCAATTGGTCCCACATGATTTGAAGGATTTGTTTTCCTGCCTTCTATCCCCAGGAGAATATTTGCTCTGGGAAGGGGCTTGGAAAAGATTGTTGAAAACCCTTTTGGGAGAATTACTGAGCAGTGATTTTGAGGCTTTAGATGAAAGGGGTAAAATAATTACCATGAATCATTTATGTGGCGAAGGTGATTGGAGCGAACCTATTGACCAGGCCCAAAATTTGCCAAAAGGAGTTAGAGAGAAAATAAAGAATGCTGCAGAGAAAGCATTTTTCAGTATTCCTCTTTCTGAATCTGTTGTTCCCTATGCTCAAGTTAAACAGCGTTCTGATGAAAGATTTGTAGATTTTGTAAATAGATTAAAGGTACAGGTTGAAAGACAAGTGCAGAATACCACCCTGCACTCTGACTTGCTGTTGGAAATGGCTCGAGTGAATGCGAACGAAGCCTGCAAAGCACTGATTCGGGTGCTGCCGAAGGATCCACCACCGACCTTGACAACTTTAATCGAGATGTGTACGGATGTAATCAGCACTTCAATGCCAAGGACTGAGGATTCCCAGAGAACCCCAGGAAGGATTGCAGGCACAACTGTACCTACTCTGCCATCACCAGCCAAGCCGAAGGGACCGTTCACCTGTCATCGGTGTGGACAGCCAGGACATTTTGCAAAGTTCTGCCAAGTGCTATATCCTAACAAGCAAGGGCAGGGAAACCGGGAAAAGGGAGGGGGTCCTCAGAACCAAAAAAACTAGATACCCAGCGCGAGTCTATTCCGCGCAGAGACACAAGTGGAATAGAAGTCACAGGGGGAGGGAAAATTAAATGTGATAACACTCTTAAACGTGACATTTCTCACAGGTCTGACTTCTGCCACCGAAATAACACCAAGGGTTATGAAGATTGGAAGCCAAAATTACCTCTCAAATTGTTTACTGTGAAAGATCATTTTTTTAGGTCTCGCCACTGGACAGTTGTTTCCGTTGACCCACTGAGGGAAAAACTGACCCCTGACCTGAATTGTAAGTTTCTTGTTATTGGGGACACAAAAAACACACCCCCAGAGATTGAAATTTCTCCTGTCACTCTTTCAGCTGACTTGGATGCACTCATCCTTCTGGCACGGTGCATCAACCCACCATTCTACCTGGCACAAGGGCAGGTAATTGCTCAAGCTATTCCCATTCCATCAGGGATCCCAGTAGATGATGCAGCACCTCAGATCTACTGGGCTCAAGCAGTGGGAGAAAACAAACCCATCATCTCATGCCATTTGAAGAAAGGTAGGGAAGGCATGGGAATGACAGGCATGATAGACACAGGAGCAGATGTGACTGTCATCCCTGAAAGGAGATGGCCACCACAATGGGAACTGCAACCGATGGTTAGCCACATCCAAGGTATAGGGGGAGCCCAATTGGCCAAGATATCAAAGGAACCCATTCAGATTAGAGGACCTGATGGGCAAATAGCATCTATTCGCCCCATTGTCACTGATTTCCAGGTTCCCCTGTGGGGAAGAGATGTCATGTCCCAATGGGGAGTCCGCATTGAAATTCCAAGAACACTTCAGGATTTTTGATTGCGGCCACTGAGAAGCGCCAGACCCAAAAACTAGAATGGACCACAGATTCCCCAATTTGGATACCCCAGTGGCCGCTGAGTAAAGAGAAATTAAAGGCGCTAAATGAGTTAGTGGATGAGCAATTGGCCCAAGGCAATATTGAACCTACTTTTAGCCCTTGGAACTCCCCAGTGTTTGTCATTAAAAAGCCAGGGAAAGACAAGTGGAGATTAGTTCATGATCTGAGAGAAATTAACAAAGTCATTGTAGACATGGGACCTCTTCAGCCAGGAATGCCGTCTCCTGCCATGCTTCCTCAAGATTGGGAATTGGCTGTGATTGACATCAAAGATTGCTTTTTCAAAATTCCTCTAGACCCTATAGATGCCCCCAGGTTTGCTTTTTCTGTGCCCTCCCTCAACAGAGAAGCCCCAATGAGAAGGTTTCATTGGAAATCCCTTCCCCAAGGGATGAAAAATTCACCTGTGATTTGCCAATGGTATGTTGCCACCTTGTTATCCCCTGTGCGAGCTGAGGTGGGGGAAGCCATTATCCTGCATTATATGGATGATGTGCTAGTGTGTGCCCCCCAGGAAAAATTGCTCCAGTCCACACTGGACCGGGTGATCGAAGTTTTAACAACTGCAGGACTCACCCTTCAGGAAGAAAAAGTACAAAAGATGCCTCCTTGGAAATACCTAGGTCTGGAAATCACAGCAAAAACAATTGTTCCTCAAAAATTGGCTTTTAACAGCAATCCCAAAACCTTAGCCGACTTGCACTCTCTGTGTGGAACACTGAATTGGGTTAGGCCTTGGCTAGGCATTGCCACTGATGACCTAGCCCCTCTTTTCAATTTATTAAAAGGGGGAGATGAGCTGAGTGCTCCAAGGACACTGACTCCAGAAGCCAGGGATGCTTTAGAGAAGGTAAGCAGTATGATGGAAAAGAGACAGGCACATAGATGCCATCCAGAGCTGCCTTTCAAATTTATTGTAATGGGGAAATTGCCACACCTTCAGGGGTTGATTTTTCAGTGGGACAAGGACCAGAAAGACCATTTGATAATAATTGAGTGGGTCTTTCTCAGTCACCATCGGTCCAAAAATATTACAAGGCCACAGGAATTGATGGCCCAGCTGGTTGGAAAGGCCAGGCTGAGAAGGAGAGAACTTGCTGGCTGTGATTTTTCATGTATACATTTGCCCCTAAGCCTCTCTGAGGAAGAAACCTCCTCAGTGAAGATGACCAGGGAAATGTTTGAGCACCTCTTGAGGAATCAAGAGACCCTGCAAATTGCTCTGGAGAATTTTACTGGGCAGATTTCAGTTCATGCCCCTGCACACAAATTGTTTAATTCAAAATTTAATTTGGTACCAAAAGATAAGAGGAGTCAGAAGCCCCTTGAAGCTTTGACTGTTTTTACTGATGCTTCTGGAGCATCCCGAAGGTCAGTAATGACCTGGAAAGATCCTCAGACGCAGCAGTGGGAATCAGATGTTGATTATGTGGAAGGATCCCCTCAAATTGCTGAGTTAGCAGCAGTGGTTAGAGCATTTGAGAGATTTTCAGAACCATTCAATTTGGTCACTGATTCAGCCTATGTAGCAGGAGTGGTTTCCAGAGCAGAAAATGCAGTCCTCAAGGAGATCTCAAACAGAACTTTGTTTGAATTGCTTTCAAAATTGATTTATGCAGTGTCCCATCGAGAACATCCTTACTTTGTTATGCATACCCGGTCGCACATGGAATTACCTGGTTTCATAGCAGAAGGGAATGACAGAGCTGATTCCCTGGCTGCTGCCCCTGTTGGGCTGGCCAGACTTCCTGACCTGTTTCAACAGGCAAAATTAAGCCATGAAATGTTTCATCAAAATGTACCAGGCCTGATTCGACAGTTTAATCTGAAACGAGATCAAGCCAAAGCCATTGTGGCCACATGTCCCCACTGTCAGCACTCAGCTCTGCCATCCCTGGGTGCTGGAGTCAATCCAAGGGGACTTGAAAGCTGTGAAGTATGGCAAACTGATGTAACACACATTCCTGAATTTGGACAAGTAAAATATGTACATGTATCTATTGATACCTTCTCGGGAGCAATTTTTGCCTCAGCCCATGCAGGAGAAAAAGGTGTGCACGCCACAAAGCACCTATTGCAAGCTTTTTCTGTACTAGGAATCCCTAAAGAAATTAAAACAGATAATGGACCAGCATATATTTCCAAAGTGTTTAAGGAATTTTTGCAGGAATGGGGAGTGAGACACAAGACAGGAATCCCACACTCTCCAACAGGTCAAGCAATAGTAGAGAGAGCACACCAGTCACTCAAAAGAGTTTTGAAAAATCAGTGGAAAGACAAAGTAAAGTTAACACCACAGGAAAGATTAGGCAAAGCCCTGTTCACTCTCAATTTTTTAAATTGTTCTATGGAAGATCAAAACCCCCCTGTGGTTAAGCATTTCTCCCCTCATGGCAAACACAAGCTCAAGGAACATCCACCAGTGCTGATGAGAGACCCTGAGAGTGGAAAAATTGAAGGTCCCTACAAATTAGTGACATGGGGAAGAGGATACGCTTGTGTATCAACACCCCTGGGTTTGCGGTGGGTCCCACAGAGGTGGGTAAAACCGTACATGGAAAAACACCCCACAAGACCCCCCGATATTTCAGTGGCAGAAGTTCAAAGAACAAACAGGTATTTGGGTGGAGAAGGAAATCCAGATTCTCCATTCTACCCTGACTTTCCATTGTTGAATCTGTTTATTGATGAATTCAGCTAATGTTTTTTGTTCCTTGTTTTAAGAAGAAACCATCCCCAGCATGACAGTTTTGTGAACATTTTCTCAGGATGGGGATTTTCGGGATGGCTGTCTTCTGTTTTCCGGACTGTTTTAGGTTTTTTTGCAATTGTTGTTGTTGTTTTGATTATGTTTTCTGTTTTGCAACGTTGGTGTGTTACCACCACCACCAAGTGAATTTCTCCTGCACCTCAGATAAATGCTGTGGAATTCCCAAACCCCAATACACCCCAAACCCCTTCCCCTTGGTTTGAAAAAGTAAAACCAAGTTCCCTTCCTTCTTTTGGAAAAAATTAGGGGGAGATGTTGTAGTTGATAGCCTGAAATGTATCTTTTCCCATCTTTTATTTGTGATCCTCCCCCCACCCCCAGCCTCTCTTTTTCCTAACTGTTTACCTGGTGTCAGGTTACCACGGTTACTGAAGTTTCTCTCCTCAGCCCCACGGCGAGAGGCCGGATAGAGTAAAGAGAGGACCCCGCTGGCATTTCCAGCTGCTTGAAGTTTCTTTAGCCCAGGAAAGCACAGGGTTGGGAGAAGAGAACCCTTCTTTCCAATACGGAAGTTTGTAACTCTGTTTTTCCTGTCCCAGAATGCCTCTGAGCTATGGAAGCTGAGAGGCCAGGCTTACCTTGCCTTCCCTTTCTTTCCCCCCTGGGTTGCCAGGAAACCAAGCCCCCCCTCTCTGCTCCTCTGCCCCTCTGTGGAGAATACTCCTACACCTTTGTGGGCATTTGAAGAAGTTGGTGTCTGTTATTTCTTATCTTGGTGTGTGTAACCTTGATTTGTAGAAAGTTTGTAAGATGTACTAACTGAGAAAAATAATTGGTTCTCTCTCTGATGTTCCCTCCCTCCGAGAAACCCTGTTAAAAGAGACCCCCCAGACCCCAAATCCTTTGTCTCTCGTCCCTTGGATTCCCCTTCACAGAAATAAACTGTGGAATGCAAACCAGAGAGAGAGTCCCCCCCTGATTTCTTTACTCGCTCTATAGACTTGAATTCTTGAAGAAAATCAGTGAATCTCACAAACATATACTGGCTCTAAACTCGAGTGAAGAGAAACCTCATCACTGAGCTAGCCGGGTCACACTCGAGAAGATCGAGTCATTTACTGCCCAAAAGTTTCTACAAGGTGAACAGCTGACAGCTGGATCTGATTGAAGATGTGCCTCTGCACACAATCCTGTCCATCAAAGAGTGAGAAAATCCTATGATAAATCTCCTTTAGGAAAAGAGGACAAATTAGCACCCTTTTGTTTCATAGACAACCAAATGGTGCTAAATATATGTGTGCCTCCACTCACACTGAAATGGCTGTGTCTTCAGCTGAAGAAAAGCTGGAGAAGGTAATGGACTTGATGACACACAAAGTGCTTGATAGGTTTAATGCTCTGTGACACCACGATCTCACAGAAGAAAGCCACTTACTCCTTACCCAGTCCGTGCTCATACTTCACATTGTCTGGCAAGCCAGTTTTGTCTGGAGAGAAAAAATAATGAGACTTTTGGCTTAGGAAAAAAATAATTATGAACTATTTAAACAAAATACTGCATTGATGCAGCTATGCTTTATAGAGAGGCAGAGTTATGCCTCACTCTCCCCAGGCTCCTCAGATTTTGCTGTACATGAAGTAACTGTGTATAAATATTGTTCAGCACAACCCCTTCTGGCTCCTAATTGGTCAGAAAAAGTAAAACAGGTTCTCCAAACCTCAGTCTGCTTTTGCAGACTTCTCTCCTTTCCACAAGGTTAGTTCTCATCTCTGTTTTATAGGCCTGTGATCTTGAGGAGTATTTTTAGCTTGTAAAATAGTTATTTGATTTAACTCTACTCTATGAGGAGCAATTACAAGCCACAAACAAGTCTTTCTGGATGAAATGCCTCTGAAGCTATTCAAGCTTGAATCAGTATCAGCAGTAGTACAGTAAAACTATGGAAACAACATTGAAAATGGATTTATTTCTCTCCTGCTTGCTTTCTTTCTCCTTTCATGCTCCTATCTTATACCTTGCTCACAGTATCCCAGCAGCAGAGCTAGTTTCTTGGCATTTCACGGTGTCCCTTAGTATAGATTTCCTGGTTATTGTCAGGGAGGATCCAGTGGGAAGCTTGCTTTGTTATCCCACACAGCTCCAGGGCTGGGGTAATAAGATGTTCCTTGGACAGAGAAAAGGTGAGTCAAGTCCAAGGTCAGCCTGAGCCGTTCAGTGAGCAAGTCAGGGTTGGCAGGGACAGAGCTGGAGATGGGAACTGTGAGAGCACCAGTGGGGCAGGGAATGCTGGCTTGGGGTGGGCTGAAATGGGGTCCTGGGATATGGAGAGGGAGAAGGAAGACACTGAGGGAGGCTGGGCAGCCAGAGGTAAACATGTTGTTGCTCTCAGGGCTGTGAGAGGTTATAACTCTTCCTTCTGAGTTTCCCCTTTCACCAGATATAATTCTAATTATCTCCAATTTTTGTATTTCACACAGAGGAAACAATCATGCAGAGGTCCCCCTACTCCCAAATCCTTTTAAAATATTTCAATTGTTAGTGTTTTCCTCTAAATACAGAGTTCCTCTTCAGTTATTATAAGTAATTGGAGGATAACTAAAAAAAATAGTTCTACCAATTTCAGGGTGATTAGAAAAAGTTTAGGTGAAAGGAAAGGAAAAAGTGGAAATTCGTCATGTTCAGGGAGCAATAAGGAAATGGTTAATTCATATTTCCACTAAATCTCTTTTGTTTTTCTGAGAGATCTCTTAGGTATCAAGCATATTTTCTAGCAGTCGTGATTCCAAAATATCCTTTCAGATTTTCTGGAAATAACTTCATCAGATGCTGCCCATATGTCAGTACCATCTCTAGCTTCTTGAAGTACTCCAGGCCAAAGTTTTTACAGGGTATTCACTAAATTTGTTGAACAGTTTCAAAGGTGAGGCATAACCCTGTTCTCAGCAATGGCTGATGGTTTCTGAGATGCTTTTCTGTCATTTCTGGTGTACTGTCAGAGACCTGATGTGTACTATTGCTGGACTTTTCCAGCTAAAATAGGTTTGTTAAGTCCTTGGTTTCTTGGCAAAGAAACCTCAATATAGCAGAATGGATTTATAGCAATAAAATTTAAATATTTTGCAATAACAACTCCAGATTAAAGTGAAGTACCTCCTGCAAATCCACCACTGGAAATTCAGGCTATAAGAAGAACCTAAAAAACCTTCAAAATAAAGCTGGAACTTTTAATAATACCTTAATTTGGGCAATGACTATGAATGAGACATGTCCAAAAAATGTAAAAATAAAATAATCAGCAGTTCAAATTTGCCTTTTCCACCTTTCCAAAAGCTTCGAATATTCCTCTGAAAATGCAGGAATTCTGCATGTAGATTTTGACCAAACTCATGTGGCTTTTTTTGGTTTTTTAATGTCTGCTGGTTTGGTGGTCTTGAAACGAATTGCTGCTTTGCTTTTCTTCTGTAAGAAAAGTACTACCCTGAAATAATCTGTCTCAATGAAATGTGATTTTTCTATGGCACAAGAAACAGTATTACCAAAGGGTTGAATTTAAGCAGTCTAGGTACCAGATTTGAGAAGAAGGTTTTGAGATATTACATTATTATGAATGAAAACATTGATGTTTTCATCAGCTGGTGCTGTTTGTCAGTGTAGCTGCTCTGATTCATGCCATGCAAGGATTGACTCACACTTTTTGTTCATTTATACTCAAGTTGTCTTTTTTTTGTATCATTCATTAAAAAAAATTATTTAAAACCTGGAGGAAAAGTGTATCTTTAAATAAGGAAACTTGCAGATAATGCCTTGCTTGACTTAGAAGAAATCTGCTTTCAATTTCAGAGCCATCTAGCCTTGGGTTAGGTAGTTCTGCATGAGAGAATATAACAAGCCAGAGTGACTGTGATGAGTATTCTCTACAGCTTAATACACTGCTGATCACTTATAAACATTCTACCAAAGTATGTTATTAGATTTAAATTTCTTTATCATTTTTTTCTTTTGGTTTCTATTAGAAATACCTGCCCAAGGCATTTGGAGATGTCATTTTGCATAATGAAAGAGGGCTAACAGGAATGCAAATTTCCAGCAAATATTTTTCTTCCATTTGGAGGCAAATTCTCATGAAATTTTCCCAAATAAAATTCTACTGCTTTGGCAGTTTGGCTCTATATTTCTATATGCTTTCCCTCCACCTCATTTTGAATGTCAAATTCTATCTTAATCCAGAAAATTAAATTTAAATTAAAAAAAAAAGAGTGAATTAAAATAGTAAGTTGAAGTGATTGAGAGTAATTGCAGATGAATGGAACTAAAGGATATAGAATCTTCCTATTTCACATTACTCATCCTAGAACATCAAACTGGAGAGTTTACCCAAAGTTTGTACTGCTACACTGCTGACAAGGATCTAATTATAAGAAATAGAATTGTTTCTGTTTGACATACAAATACAGTGAATATAAGAACTATATTTCTTAGGTAGCTAATAGGGAAAATCATAACATAAAAGCCCAGTTCTTCCTTGGCAAGTATGTAATCTTAGTGACACCACTCATTACTCAGCAGTACCTTTGGAAACCAGAGAAGTACTTCCACTTAAGTGCTTCTTTAGTGTTTACAAAACTAAATTTGAGGAGATGTGCAGTCATCTTCCCATGACTAAGTTATCATTAAAAGAAACTGAATACATTAAGTAAAAGATAGGTCAGACATATATGGGAGTAAATAATCTGTTTCAAGCCCTTGCTAAATCAGGAAAGGATCTTTCATGAATGTTTCAGAGATTTCAATATTATTGATGCTGACTCAACTCCCAAGTCCACATCCTTGCTTCTTGAATACAGATGCAAATAATTACTTTAGTTTTAGTGCTATACACTGATTATCTTTAATGTCAGGAAGATGAAGATAATTGCAGAGAAGGATCCATTTACACATTATTCCCCCTTTATTTGCATAAATAAAATAACTTTTATCCTTCAATTTTTGGCATGTTTTTATTCATTCTTGCATTTTTTTCGACGAGTCCTTTTTCCAGTTCTGCCTTGTCTCTTGGCAAACTTATATTGCCTTTCTTCAGCTGATTTTCTTGCACTATTTCTGGAGCATTTCTACATTTTCCCCACTGCTTTAAATGCAGACTCTAGCTGAATGTTTTTATCTTGGTATTCCAAGCTGATTGTACATCTGAGGACTAGCAAGTACCTTTGTCTCTCAGGACTTCCAATTACAGCAGAATTTGCATGGAGGTATAGAACATTGTCCTAAAACTGCCTGAAGATAAATTCTAGGTCACTCATTCCCCCAGTGGTTTTAACTTAAGTATTCCATAAAAAACAAAAAACAACAGTCTTTGATTTTTAACCAATATTTTATATCATTAATTTACAATGCTAATTTTGTTCATTATTTTCACTATTATCTTTCCTTATCAATACATACCTTTCCATTCCTCTGTTTTAGTCATATTTGACTTTGATTGTCTTCAGCTCTGGCTCTATTTCCTGTAATGTTAGATCTGCTTTCTGCACTTTCTTGATCCTGTCCTTGATTCCGCAATCTACATTCAATGAGAGAGGATAGCTCAGATAATTAAAGAATTAATACAAACAGAAAGCTAATTTATGAAACTAAAATACAGTAAGCTGAATGTTACCAAAACCAGACAAAAATTCATCCAATTTTTTCGGAACACATGCACATTACCATGCGGCTTGTTAAACCTGATAACCTCCTATTCTGATTTCTGTGCAATGAAAAATCATGAGCACCAGGTTTTTGACAAGAACTGTCATTTGCACTGTAGAAACAAGTGTGCATCTCAACCCCTAAATTCAACAGCATCCTCTGTCTGTGACTCTTGTGTGCTGGTCTAGAGCTGGACAACCACCACTTTCCTTCCTCAGGAGGGATGTGTGAAGTCTGTGTTTGGAAGGAAGCATCAAATTTCAGTGGGTATAGCAGGCACAGAAGGAGTTTGTGAGCTTTGGCCTCCACACAGAAGCATTTATGTTAAGACCTCTCTTTTTATTATATGGAATACTTTGCCTTCAATATGTGGTGGAAAATTATATTTATTCACTTTATTTTTAAATTCAGTTTCAAGTCATTTGCAACTGATCACAAACAAGAGGGTTATTTTACCTATTGCCCTTTCATTAAAAAAAAAATAGACTTTTAAAGCAGGTTTGTGTATGAAAACTTCCAAAACACTTGTATACTGCTATTAGATTAAAGGGTGTGAGACTGTTTTCCTTAATCATATGAATCAAACCATTCTCTCACAGACATCAAGAAGACTTTTCCTCGATGTTTTTATTTACTAATTTTGATACATACTCCTTTCTTTTTAATAATGTGAGATTTTATGGTGTTGCTTATTCCTTTCTCATTTCTATTGTTTTCCTGATCAGAAAATACCAATATAATTTAATATAATTTTATTATTGCTAATGTCGTGTTTGCGTCCAAGTAATTTTTGAAATGTCTTTTCTTAGCAATCTCTGTGAAATTACTCCTATAAATTCATATTTTTTAAATTTTTTTATTTTTAATAGCTATAACTTCTGAGGCTGATATTCCTGTGTAGCATCTGATCATGATGTTAGAAAACATCAGTGTCTGATTTCATTCTGACAGTGCTTGAAAGACCTTGCTTCACTCTTTCTGGGTGTTTAGACATGCTGATAAATATTAGTCAACAGTTATGTGCATTGCACTAACTCAGGAACAGAAGGAAAACTTTTCAAACAAAATTGCTGTGATTTCCATCCAGTACACATGAGTGTCTTCTCTTCCACAGAAACATCCACTAACATGTCATTGTCACTATCTCATCCTCCCTCAGCAGTCAAAACATGCTTTGGAAATAAGTGCCACCTACCCTTAACATACTCCAGTGTAACATGCAAACAGACACACTATTTGTTGTACTCCTCCCATGCTGGGTGATTCCATCTGAAATATAGGTAGATAGCTCTCTTTCTCCTGCAATTTCATAGTGTGTTGCTGTGAAAACAAAACCAGTTTTAGTATCAGGGGATATTTTCGAGTTATTTTTTTTTTCTTATGTTTTTCCTACCCTGAGTCTGCTGCTAGATTCTTCAGTTGCCATGGTGAGCAGGGGTGTAGGCAGTTCTTCTATCAGAGAAAAAAATAAAAATCATGAAATGAATGCTAATGTGAGGAGAAACTGGTAATACTTGTTTTATAACCCAGTGTGGTTCATAAACAAAGAGCTTTCCACCTCAGGCTTTCATGGGGCAACTCAGGAAAATGTCATAAAATTAGGCACTCATCTTGAAATAAATTCCTAGCTATTTTTTTTTTTCAGTCAAAAAGACCATGCAGAAAAGAATAGTTTAGAGAATAGGTGGGTAAAACACTGGTACTGCATTCAGGTCTCTTTGGCAATCCAGCTTCTGGTCTCCCTTGTTGAGGAGCTCAGCCAACAGTATTTTTTATCAGAAGGACACTAATTTGATACATCAGTGTATACTAGATCCTCATAAATGCTAGAACCTCATAAGTAGAATTTACTAGAAAACATAAAATTTTGCACACAAACTTTTTCATTTTAAAATTTCTATTTATCATAGAATTATAGAATTACAGAAACATAGAATTATAGAATTATAGAATCATAGAATGGCTTAGGTCAGAAGGAACCATAAAGATCATCTAGTTCCAACACTCCTGATTATGTGGTCAGGGACATTTTCCACTAGACCTGGTTGCTCAGAGCCCCATCCAATCTGGCCTTAAACAATTTCAGGAATGCAGAATCCACAACTTTTCTGGGCAACCGACTACAGTGCCTCATTACTCTCACAGTAAAAAATTTCTTTCTAATATCTAACCTAAATCTACAATTTTTCAGGTTGAGGCCATTTCCCTTGTACTCTTATGACATGTCTTTGTTAATAGTCAGCCTCTCTTCATCTTTCTTGTGGGCTCCCTGAAAGTACTGGAACGCCAAAAATAGGTCACCCCAAAGATTTTCTCCAATTCCAATTTTCCTGGATTTTCCTCACAGAAATTGTACTCCATCCCCATAATAGGGTTTTGGTGACCCTCCTCTGGACTTGGTCCAACAAGTCAATGTCCTTCCTGTGCTGGGGATCCCACAGCTGGATGCAGTACTTACCATCCTTCAAAATATAATGAGTTTCCATGAATTACATACATTTCTTCATATCTATGAGAAATACTGTTTTCTATTTTCTTCTTTCCAACAGGACTTCATTTCCTCTACCTTTTCTTAACTTTGTTTTTCTTTCTAGTTTTTTTTTTTTAAAGACAGATGTGGAAGTAGAAAACCACTAAAAAAATACTAACTTCTTTGAAGAAAGCATGATTTGGGGAACTCAAAAACATCTCACAAGACTTTTTCCTCCCCTCTTGCAGTCTTCTCTCTAGGAATACAGCACCTGAAAAAAGCAGATGTTATTGACTTTTAAATAGTGAATGTGTTACATAGCTTATTTATAGATACAAGGGTTATTCTGAGGCATAATTAACATCTATAAAGTATCTCAACAGCTTGTGCTATACTAATGTCTAGCATTACTGTCATTGACTTGGAGTCCCTAAAGAGCTTTCAGAAACTAGTCAATCTCTTAGCTTTAATTTAGACATAGTGATCCTGTAGATTAGTGATATTAAATCAATATCTCATTGGAGGAACAGCAGTACATTCCCTCCCAACATATTATTTATGTGTTTAATAGTGGAAAATTACTCTCTTACTTTAGACCTGGATGAAATTTTGCTGTCATGGAAGCTTGTGAAAAGAGAATTTTAAGTTCTGCTTCTGAAAAATATCCATAACATTTTTTTTTCTGCAATTGAAAGTCCCAAGTCTTCACTTAAGACCTGCTGATAAATTATCAGTAACAGTCAAAAAAGTGATTTACAGTATTTTTCCTATAAGAATTGCTTTATATTTATATAGGGTAAAATTTGGTGGAATTAATTTAAAAATTTTTTGTAATAGAAAAACTTTTACTAGCAAATAGCTACTTTTACTTTCTCAGCTTTAAGTTTCTTGATAGCTAAAAGTATGAAAATAATTTTTTAAGGAAATGAAATAAATTGGTTTGCTTTTTGTGTGTCTATTTGTGAGATTAAAGGATAGAAAAGCACAGCAGTTCCTAGGCAAGTCTAACCTAGGACTCACATAGTCTTAAGCTAAGGAATTTTTATATCTTCTTGCCAGGGACAAGGAAATGAGCCACTGAAGGCCATGAACACACCTGCTGCATGCAAAACTTCTTTAAATTTGAGGCTGAGACATAACAATTGCTCATTGCAGTTATCCCAGTAAATCCCTTTACAACTCAGTATTGTAGGAACAATGTTCTAGGCAAGGTCTAGATGGCCTGAAAACAAATATTTTACTTTTTCCTAAGTTTTAAAAGATATTTTCTAGCAGTTTCTTTCACATGTTTAGAGATAAGACAAGTTAACTTGACAAATATATCCCATCACAGCTAAACTGAACAATTCAGCTGCTATGCACTAAGAATATTCCAGTATCATTTTAATAACAATTACATCCTGAAGGCTTTAAAATAAAATAAAAATAATTAAAAATTAAACAAAAAAACCCTCTCACTAATTGGAATAATATTTATACTTAAAAATGTAGAGGGCTTCAGCACCTCTCCTATGAGGACAGGCTGAGAGAGATGGGGCTGTTCAGCCTGGAGAAGAGAAAGTTCTGGTAATACCTGAGAGCAGCCTTCCAGTACCTAATGGAGGCTGACAAGAGAGCTGGAGAGGGGCTTTGTGCAAGGGCAAATAGAGATAGGACAAGGGAGAATGGATTTAGTCTGAGAGAGGGTAGATTTAGACTAGAAATTAGGAAGAAATTCTTCACATGAAGTTAGTGAGGCACTGGAACTGGTTGACCAGAGAAGCTGTGGATTCTCCATCCCTGGAGGTGTTCAAGGCCAGAATGAGACTTTGAGAAAACTGGTCTAGTGAAAGGTGTCCCTGCCATGACAGGGAGTCTGGAAGTGGATGGTCTTTAATGCTCCTTCCAACCCAAACTATTCTCTATTTCTATAAAAAAATAAATCCTCATTACTTTCACCCATAAACAATAAGTTACTTAAGTAAGTTTGTTTCATACATATTTTGCCATTACTGTCTTGATAGTATTAATCTTTTTTTGCTTGAAAAAGAAGGCTAAGGAATCATAATCTTCCAGGAAAGCTAATGCAATATTGTCTGAAGAAATTATTGCTCTTAACCTGATTGATTTAAACAGCAATTTTTTGGGACGGTATAGAAGGCAAGCAAGTTTGGTTCAGTGAGCAACAGGTTAAAGTTAATACAGGTGTAATAATCCTCTTGTATTGTTTTCATCAGAGTAACTGGTACTAACATTGTACAGAAAAAATTACTAGTCATAGTATATTCACTGTAGAGTGCAGAAAATGTTGAAGTCAAATTATGTGGCTCTAGGCATTTTTAGAGATAGAATAAACAGTGATTCACTGTGTCACAGCCCTCATGATCCACCTTCATTTCAGTTATGCAGCTGCCCATGATCTGTGCATGCCTAAAAAAGAATGAAAAGTTACACAAATATAAGTACTAATTAAAAAGTCATATAAAAATGTGGTAAGGACTAAAAATATAAAACATTCATGCTGTTCTGAATAGGGCTGGATGCAGTTCAGGCATGGATATGGAGCCACTGTGGAGCAGTCTACTTTCCTCTCTCTCTTTGTCCAGGAGTACCTGCCATTCTGGGTCATGCTGCCTGGGGATGGATAGCACAGCCAGTAATCTTCTAAAGCCCTCTCTTTGGTGTAAAATAACACCCATGACTGAAAGGGAGAAAACCCTGTTGCAGAAGTGTCAGTGACAAAAAAGCTTTATGGATTGAGATAGAGATTTTAGATAAAGAAGAAGAAAAAGTGCAGCCTGATCCATACGTGGAAAAATGGCTTGGGAGAATTTCTATTCACATCCTAACAGGCTGTGACGTTACAGAAACTTTATAGGGTGAAATACAGCTTCTGCTCCCATGGTTGGCATGGTCCACAAGGATTCCCCAGACAGCAGCAAGCACCTGCTAAGGAGGACAGAAGCAAGCACCTGCTAAGGAGGACAGAAGAGAGGGTGGAGCAGTGTGGAGACACCCTAGCCAGGCTCCACTGCAATCTTTGCAGGGAGGAGAACTCGATGGTACTTTGCAGCTGAGGAACCGCATAGTGCCTGACACCGAAGGGAAATAGATGTCAGGCTGCTGAGCCAACAACTCTGGCAAAATCATTTTCTTCAGATGAACTTGGTTCATTATAATCTAATTGTAATATTAACAAACACCTGCATCACAAAGTTACCTGCCTTCAAGGTACCTTTGTTTGCTTTTTTCTATGTGTATGCACCCTTGGCAGTCCTGAAGTATTTTACACTCAACTGGTTTGAAAGTTCCACTGAAATTTATCTAATCTCACCTACAAATATTGAATCCATTGGCATAGTCTGAACACGGATGTAAGCTGGGCCTTGTCTAAAATGCAAGAGGAAAGATTCCAGCATACTCTTGTGTAGGGTAGAGAAGCTGTGTAACTGACCCAAACTAGGAAATGTACGTGCCTGTTCTTAAGGAATAGCTTATTCAAAACAGCATCTTTATATGATAAGAGCCAAAATATTCTGAGGTAAGACTTTTTTTTTTTTTTTTTAACTGTTTAAAAATAATTAACAAAATAAACAGTGATCCACAAAAGGCAGAATTACTATTCTGTGGTAATTAGATACCAGTCTGGTATATTAACAAGTAAGGTTTGAAACTGTTCTTGGCTGTGTGTTGTATAAGAGTGGGTTCATGTAACCCAGGAGAGGATTCATGTAACTAGGAGAGGATTTGAGGGGCTAAGAATTTCAAATTCTGGATCATCAAGGATCCAAATATGGGACTTTAGAGGGACAATGAGCCCCCATCAAGTAAACTTAGACAGCTCACAGTTCTGGATCTCAGTCTTCAGCCTAATTTGTACAGCATACTGGGGTAGAATAGCTACTTAAACAGAATTTTAAGTTGCACAGGATGCTTTCTGAATTATTGACATAAAGTGTCTCATTTGGACTCAATTTGGAGAAGTTAGTTATTGTCATGCCCTATTCCCCTTTAATGGGCTCTAGTTAGCTCACTGAATCCATATTTCAACACAGTGTGCACACTGCTTTCCATAAAAATAAAGCCACATGAGCTTCCACAGCAGTTCTGAGAGGTGTAAATGGTACTCTGAAGAAGAATCTGCTTTTAGAGGCTTTTGGCATGCTTTCTCCTTAAGCATTTAGGACAGGAAAAATCTTGCACAACAGAGAATCTTAGAATAGGTCAACCATTTTCATTTCTTCTCAGTTAGAGATGAGCTTACACTGAAACTGTACCAAAATGTTATAACTTGAGCCATTTTCTGTGTTCACAGCTTAGGTAGAGATAATCCACATGTCAAATCAGGTTAGGCCTGCTGCAAGCAAGACCAACAGTCAGCAGTAAAAAACAGAAGAGCTAGTTTCTGTCCTAGCTTAAGATGAATTCTACAATTTTAATTTTATCACCAAAGCAAACTCTAGCACACTCTAATGTCAATTACTACTTTTTTGACATTAGAGAAGAGGTTTTGTATGGGATGGCAAGGTTTTGGTAATAGGAAGGGGGGCTACAGGGGTGGGTTCTGCAGAAGCTTCTGGAAGCTTCCCTGATGGCTGATACAGCCAGTGCCAGCTGGATCCAAGATGGATCTACCACTGGCCAAGGCTGAGCCCGTCAGCAATAGAGCCTCTAGGATAACAGATTTAAGAAGTGGCAAAAAAATCCTTCTCAGCTGCAGCAGGAGAGAGGAGTAAGAATATGTGAGAAACAGCCCTGCAGACACCCAAGCAAGTGAGGCAGGAGGGAGAGGAGGTGCTCCAGGCTTTGGAGCAAAGATCCCCCTGCAATCTTCCCCCTGAGGGGGCAGAGACGATGCCTGAGGAACTGACTACAGACCCAACAGGAAATACCATATTTTGGCAGCCCAAGTTTTAAAAATTTTAAGATTCTAAGTGCAATTTGCAAAAGTGAGGCATGAGAAATCAATACAATTTCTGTCATAGGATTTTACAAATATCAAGTCATCAGTTTTTAATGTATATAAAGGATAACACTTTTAGCCATATATTTCTCTCTAGTACCGCGCTGTATATTGATTTAGATTTTTGAAGAGGCTTAGACATTCCTTGAAAGTGTCTGCTCCAAGTATTAATCCATCCTGACCTGACCTAGTTTTGAAGATCTGATGGGATCCTAGTATAAGATAGTAACTCTAAAGGCAGGTTTTCTTTAAAATATAAAAATTAAAAAAAAACAAACCCAAAAAAATCTCAGCGTGGTTCTGCCATGTAAAGAAAAATATTGATAGATTGAAGAAAATAAAAAATAAAAATTAAGATCAAAGAAAGAATCATAATAAATAAAAGTATTTTTGAGATAAAAATAAGAATCCTACGGTCATTTGAAATGAAGTGAATTATCCTGACTTCTGAAGAGGGTGACCAGAAAGTATAGGGGTAGTAAAAGGAAATTAAAGGTTTCCTCATAAAATAGTCTCCAAAATTACTCATGATTGGAAGACACATTTTGTGTGTCTTCTCTGAACCTCTATGGAAGTTCAACTTTAGTAGGCACATGTCAATAAATTAAAATATAATATTTACATTTACACATCTCAGGATTTAAGGAAGTGGCCTAAGCAGACAAGTCATTTATTCAATTGGTATGTACTGCTATATAAGGAGAATTAAGTTCTTTAATCACTCACATATTTGTAAATGCCACTAGGCAGCTTTCCTTAGCTTAGGTACATCTGAAGGTTTCTGTATGTTTCCTGGTGTCATGCATATGATGATTTTGGGACATTTTTATTAGTTTCTTCTACCAAATGATTTGAACTGCAGCTAGACCGACTCTCAGAAATTGTCTCATTTGTCTCATTTTTCTGATGGGGCAGACAAGTACTGGAAGAACTTTCATAAAGAAACATCTAGAATAGAATAGAATAGAATAGAATAGAATAGAATAGAATAGAATAGAATAGAATAGAATAGAATAGAATAGAATAGAATAGAATAGAATATGTTAAATTTCACTTAAGGCAGATGCTTTTATCTGTCTTTTTTAGAAACTACCATACAAGTCTCAACTGGCAAGGGATAATATGCACAAAACTCAAGCATAAAGAATCAGGCTGAGACAACAGAGCCAGGTATGATTTTATTCTTAAGAAAAGCATTTTATTTCATTAAATGTTTGGTGTTGGGGAGGTGTAGCATGGTGTGTTCAAAATCACATATCTTATTAGCTGTAGAAATCCTTCCAAGAAACCGATTTCATCAGACCAAACAAATATGATGGCTGATTTTTCTTCTTTTTCCCTCTACTTTGTAATCCATCAAAGAAGAAACATCTTGAGGAATTCTCCTCATTCATTTATTGTTAGTAAATCTTCTATAACTGAATGTTCAATTAGATAAGAGAGGCTCAGAGCAGGGCATCCACTCTGCACTTGACAAAGTACACATCATATCTTCTCCAGGGAGAAATTTTTTTGATTCTTAGCCTTATCTTTTAGAGTACATGTGATGTAGGAGCTTAGATTTCCTAGAATTACAGTGAAGAAGCAGATGAAATCTTGACACATCTGGCTGTAAAATTTGCTGCCATTTTAGCTGGTTGGCAACTGCAGGATGCATGACAATGTGCAACAGATGTTAGAGTATTAGTCACCATGTTTTACTTTCTCTGCTGAAGTATTTAGGAGTTATTCAAAAGATAAGCCTTGACAGCTCACCTAAGTTGTTTTCATTGTGCTGAAGCTGGAAAAATAATGGGGCCAAGCTGCTCCAAAGAAAAGAATGAATTGTCAGTGTTTGTGTGAGGTCTGCCTTTAAAAAAAAAAAAAAAAAAAAGCCTAGCAGCTCCTTATAGGACATTATTTAAAGGCTGCTTGGATAATAACCTGGACTAAAATGGTTAAGACTATGTCCATGAGGAATGGGCTTTCCTTTGAGGCGAGCATTAGGCTTATCACAACTCCTGACTAGCAGGTAGTGACTCCTGAATTAAGATACATTTTCTTGGTGAAGATTAAAACGGAAGTCTCAAGCCTGTGAAGAGGTGTCTTGTTGAAAATGTCAAGCCTAGAAGACTTTTAGGACTCAGGAAATTAGTTATTTCTCCTGGGATTTTAAACCACATTTTGGATTCTAACTAGAGATAGGAAATAACACTTTCAAGTGAGTCAAATTCACAAATCCTAATATTAGAAATAATTATTATTCTCAAATTCTTACTGAAATTTTTCATTGCCCTGTTTTGATTAGTATTATTCTTCTACTGTATTTCTATTACATATTTTAACAATATTTTTTCTGTATAGGTGCAAATAAAGCCATGTGGGACTTTCGAGACTACTAAGACCTGTTCAACGTATGGTATGAAATCATAGAAAAGTTACAATCCCCTTTTAAAATCCCCTCTCTGACCTATCACCCCAACAACCAAGGCCATGGCTCCTTTCAGAATCAATTTATACTAAAGAGCATTCTTCTATGAGCGTTAGCCTAGCTTAACAGAGAGTCAGTGTTGAATCATTGAGAATACCTTCTGAATTCTCATTTCCCAGGGGAGTAGATTGTGAATATGAAATTCAACTTTGTCTCTTGCCTCATCTATCCTTTTTTTCCTTTTTTTTCCCTATAAATTCCAATTGGAATTCTAATTCCCAGTTGGAATGGACACTTCCCAAAAACAAGATTCATGCCAGCCGTTCTGAAATACAGGCAGGGTCATAGCATACAGGCACCAATGCCTGGGCAATTATGTGATGACAGGAGAAAGTTGTGTACCTTCCCATAAAAAGAAACACTGGTCCTATGGAGACTGATGAGTGTTCAAGATGCAGTCATTATTTCCCTGCCCATGGGTTGAATAATGGATGGTACTTTACTGACAAGTGTGTTTTCAGCCTTCCAGACACCTCAAATCATGCTTATTTATAGTCTAAGTTGAAAAGTGAAGTTCTATCAAGATAAGCATTTGCATGAGTTGTTTCATATCACCAAACTTTAATTTGGCTTCAAATCCATTTTAATGAATGTTTAAATAATTGAAGAAAAAATAAATCCCTCTCTACTACTCTGATCCCAGACTTAGGACTGCATGTTACAGGAGACACAGTTCAGTGTTAGGCAGCTGTATTAATGCTTCTCTCATACCATCCTATGCTTCTAATTGACCTTACCTTAAAACAGATTTTGATAGCACCAGATCACCTAAAACAAACTGGATTTTAACATATATAATATGTTAAAATATATAATACAGAAATTTTTTGGGTGAATTTTAAGAACTTTTAAAACTTATTCAAGCTTATTAAAGCTTGAATAATACATGTTTATGATGGCATTTTATTTTATGTTGATTCATTAGGAATAAGATTAAAAATTTCAGCTGACTTTTGAGGGGAAAACCCACCATGCAATATTTTGACTAAATATCATTTTACTCTATATGTGTCTTATCTTGTCAGACTGTCTTATTCCTCTCATTTTTTCCAAGCTTAGTTTCTACATATGTTGAGCAGAATAATGTATATTGTCTAAAGACACAGCACAAGAAATCTGGAATTTACTGGAGACAGGTAACTGCAGAAGCAAAAGGTAACTGAAAATCTGTAGTCATTGCTGCCCCACCTAAAGACAGGAATTTTAGAATATATGGCATAAAAGTTCCATGTCTATTCAAATACTGATTCTGAAATTAAATTAGAAAATGAAACTTGGATTCACAATCTACTGAGATATTCTGGAAGTTTAAGACAAAAAAATAATTGGTCTGACTCACCATGAAAACTTGTGTGGGATCTGCAGGAATAATCAGTTTAGTTACAGAAATATTTGATTTGCAACTCCTGAGATCAAGGCAAAAATATGTCAGGCTATCTATAATCTTGATATTTTTAAGATGTTCAAACCTGTACATTAAGTGTAGTGCAGACAATCAGAATTACAAGCTAGACATCACACATATTGAGAAAATAAACTTGTAGGAATTAAGAATTTGTATTTTGCAAAGTAAGGCCATTTTAAACAATTGAAAATACACAAGTTAATTTCATTTTCAAAATAATTCTGTAGTGTATTACCCCTCATATCTTTTTGTAAAGATTATCATATTGGCTATATTGATTTTTATGTAGATTTTCATATCTGAAAATGTTTCAGATATTTTCAAAAATGAAAATTAATGAAAAAAAATGCAAACAACAAATAAAGCAATGTATACTTTTTAAAAACCAGCATTGTGTTGTGCAGTGGAGTTAATATCCTGCTTATTGCTTTTTATTATTATTATCTTTGGTCACAACTTTCCTCTAAAATTGCACAAAGGAGGAAATAAACACAAAAAAAATCCCGTATCCTACAGGCAGTGCAACATGGGCAGAACACATATTTTCAGGTGGCATTTTGTTTTTTAAAGATGTCTTCTTTTCTCTTGGCTCGTTGTGCCTGATGCTACTAAAGTCTTAACTTGATCCTTCTGTAATACAATAATTCTAAAGAGTGAAGTTTCATATTCCACAGTTAAAATTTATTTGGACTGTACCTGAACATCTTCTATATTAAAAACTATAGAAATAAACCTTCAATATGTACATTCTGCTTTTATTTCTAATACTGGCTAAAATAGCCTGTACTGGGATTATAATTTAACTAGGCAGACATTAAATTCAGTTTCATTTGATTGTTTTTTTAGTGTCAACATGGAACATTTGCATCCATATACACCACTGAAGACTAAGTTACAATCAATAGGAAGAAATAAACATTTTCAAAGCATGATTCATTGAAACTAATGTGGATACCTGCTTCAGGAAAAGATACATTATACCATCCCAGAGTCTACTTATCTGCCGTAACTGTGGACAGATCCAAAGGTGACCAGCTCAGATATACACCAAGTGTTTCATGCATTTTATCAAATGAATCATAACTCAGTAGTCAGCATGATCAAATTTAACTGTTACATATCCAGGCAAAAAGCTTCTAGCTGTCTGTTTAGATAGAAAAGCAGAAATAATAATGACTTTTTAATAATTTATAATACTAGCTGGATTTTTGTATTTGGCATAATTTGATTTTTGTGCTGTTATTTTTGGTTTGATTTCCATGTATATGACGGGGGAAAAGAAAGATATGTGCATATCTCCTTCTTTTATGGAACACAAGAGTGAATGAAGAGCTTAGGTAAGTCTTTATCTGTAGTAATTACTGTTTAATTCTGTTTAATTGCCACTCCCACCCATGAACTTTTGAGCAAGAATAATTTTACTTAAGCGTGTTAAGTATCAACTTAAAATTTTAAAACCCTTAGGAATTGCGATAGAAATTGCAAACATGATTCTTAGCAATTGCTAAAGACAGTCACCTAGTCCCTTTCAGCAAATATTCATCATCCATCAAATTCATGAACAGATGTCTCAAACAGGTAAGCTTAACTAACAAAAGCAAATATATAGTCATGTCATTCATGACATGATTCTGAATACAACTAATTTTACCCCATCATACTATATATAGCTACAACCTTTTTTTTTGTTAAATCACTGGTAAGTTGCTAATTTATTGTGAAAAATATTTCGCTACTTTCTGAGTCTATTTCTCTCCCTCTCTGCTTGCTTTTTTTTTTTTTTCCATTTTTTCTTCACAAAACCAATGCAGGTTCCCTGCTTGGGATTTTAGCTCTCACAAATGTCATAATTCTGAAGACTTAATCTCCTTTACTATGTTTTCCCCTTTAAAAATCATTCATCTGTAAAAAACTGTAGAGATTTTTCACCTATGTAAAATTTTAATTTCAGAGAAAGAACGAGCAAAAATAGAAAGTTTTTGAGCATGATTGAAGACATACTTGAAAGTATTATTAGAGGAGTTCCAGAAGTTAAATGAAACCAAAATGAGAGCTAATACTTGACAAGTAGAGATGCTGTACATTCTCAAAATAATTAGATGTTCAGAAAAAGAGATAAATCAATCAGACTGTCTGGTTAGGTAAAATGCAAGGGAGTTATAGACTGTTTGGGGCAATTGTGCTATGGAAAGTTATGCATTTCAGTATTTAAAATAATATTTTCTGTGAAACAGTTGAGCATGATTAAAAAAAAATTAAAAAGATATTTTAAAAATCCAGAAGATATATTTGCAGAGTTTAGATAATGAGGAAAGAAAATATTTTTTAAAAATTAAAAAATTAAAAAGTGGGAGATTACTTTCATAGAAAGGGTAGAAACTCATAATTTACTAAGATTGTGTAGAGGTAAAGCACTCAGAAGTCAAGAGTTCAGAGAGGAAGCCACTGTTCCACATATTCACAAAAATATAAAGGAAAAACAAGTAATTTTGTATATTTTGAGTGAATAGTCACTGAAATGAAATTAAAAAGGATTTGTAAAATAAACTCATCTGAGTCAGATCCATGCTATTTAATACAGGGTTTATATATTTTCATATTATATATATATTTATTTTTTTTTTTTCTTTTTCAACATTTTGAATGTTAATTTGCTCCTAACAGTATGTGTAGGTTCTGGTACAAGAAAAGCCTGCAGTCCAGTTAGGAGACTGTAGACTAATTGTAAACAGTTGAATATCAATTTTCCATATCCTACTGAGATGCCCATAAGCATACCAGCTCCAGCGCTGTGTCTTTAGTCTTAGATTCTAAGTGGTCATAAGTACTTGTTCAGCTACTCTAAGCTGCATAAAGTGACCAATTCTCTTTGTGTGGAAGCACAACCATATCAATTGCTAGACTATTTCACAAACACACATTTTACAGCAGAAGTCACTTCTTTTCATAATTGACGCTGTCCCTCAAGATTTCCTTATACAGAAAAAATGACAAAATGGATAAAGCTGAACAGGGCAGTCAGGATCAAAGAAAGATAATAAACACTGATAATAAATTGTCTCCTTGAACACTGTAGAAAATATCTATTTTCTTACTAGGAATATTAATTTTCTAATACATTTTTATTTAATGCATCTCAAATGCAAAACAATGCCACTTTGGATGTGAACAAAAAATACTAAAACAATTCACCAAACTGGAAATTTAACTACATGAGAAATGCACCCATTATCACTGCAGAAAACTCAGTGTGCATCTGTGGTCAAAAATGATCAAGATATGCACACTGCATATGCAAAGAAACAATAAAGAAGTTAGAGAATGTTGTAATTCCCTGATATAAATCAGTGTTGTGATTTCATTTAGGATATGTAGTCTTGTATTAGTCTGCTCAGTTCCAAAGGAAAATCACCAAGAGCACTGTTAGGGAGGGGTGAGAATAGTGAAGACCTCCCATTGACTCATCTAGAGATAAACCACAAAACATGAAGCAAACAGCCCAGATGAGCTCTCTACCTGCTTGAGAATGCCATCTTTCAAAATGACACTGTGCTTCACAGCTAGACAGCAGCACATTTCTTCCACATGCTCCTAGGAAAAAGTCATTCCTGTATTTGTCTCCACCTGGTGAACTTTGTTGTTGTCACTGCCTATCCTCTGGGTCCACCCTCTCCACTCGTACCTGTTGTGTCACCCCATCCCCAAAAACCACAGTTACTCTCAAGGCTGGCCTGGAAAGGCCAGAAACAGCTCTGGGAAACAGCTCACAATAAGAGCTTGTTATGAAATGGCCTACTGGACATGTCTTAGAATCCTTCTAGGCTGTCTTAGAATTGTTAAGGTTGGAAAACACCTCTAAGGTTATTGAGCCCAACTATTAACCCAGCACTGCCATGATCACCACTAAACCGCGTCCCCTTGTGCCACATCCACATGCTTTTCACACTTCCAGCAATGGTGACCCTGCCACTTCCCTCAGCAGCCTGTTTCCATTGCTGATCACACTTTCTGTGGAGAAGGTTTTACTAATATCCAACCTAAACCTTGCCTGGTACAAATTGATGCCATTTCCTGCTGTCCTATCATTTGTCAGTCAGACCAAGAGTCTGACACTCACCTTGCTACAACCTCTTTTAAGGTGTTTTTGGACGTGCTCCTGCCCCTCTCTTTCTTGTCATGAAGGGCCAAAAACTGAACACAGGGTTTGAGGTACAGCCCCACTAGTGTCAATTACAAGGGTTAAACCACTTCTTCTTAAAGAAGATGATCATGGGACTGGAACAGCTCAAGGCATCATACTGAAGATCAGAGGAAGAAAGGCAGCACCTTCATGGACTATATGATTCTGTTCCAGACTGAGAATTCTACACCTCAAAAAGGGCTTTACCTCATTGGGAAGGGTGCCAGAGATATATCCTCAGTGACACCAAGAAGGTGCCTACCATTCCAAAATCTATATAGCTTTCTTGCATGCTTTTTCCTCTTCCCAAGAATTGAATTTTTTTTAAGCAAAGTTTACACATAGTTCAGATTTCTGCTAAATCCTTTCTTAAAATAGAAGTTGTTATCTGCTGTGATGTGCAGATATCTCGGCAGAGGTGGTTTGAGTACAGAGATCAAAGATGGGGGGTTATGGAAGGATCTTGTCTATGATGGTTCCTTTCACAACAGCTTGTAAGCATTCTCAAGCATAAGGTAGAACAAGGGTTGACAGCCCCGTTAGCACTAAGGACCATGTTGCCCAAGTGTCTCCCTGCCTGACTGTTCTTCAGTCAGGTGGCTGAATGCACACTTCTCCAAGGCCTATCAGAGCTGAAGTCAGCAGAGTCTGCAATGGTCCTGAAGTTTTCAGAACTCACAACTGTAATGGGTAGGTAACATCTGTCATGATGAAGAACGGAATAAGGGCCACACACAGGTTGATGACTTTAACAAAGATTTTCCCTTTTAAGTCACTGTGGAGTGCAGAGTATGTTGAGTTATCTAGTGCAGTGGGATCCACTGTCACAGCAAACAGTGCTGGTTGTGATGATTTACAGAGAAGACTTTGGACAGTCAGAGAGAGATAAGGTTCACAAAGTGATGATAGCTCATTTCTCCACTGAGACAGACGTAGATGATGAGCAGAGGTCCTGCAAAAAATTACTGTGTGCCATGTGTGTGTCTCATAGAGAGCAGGTATTGTGTAAAAGGTGATATCTGCAACCAGATGATTTGGGCATGTGCTGCATGTGGGCAAAACATCTGCCGTGCGTGGGCCAAAGGATGGTATGTGAATCTTGGGAAATGCATTTTGTGAAATTGCAGGGCCTGTGCCAGCAGTTGAGAAAGGATACTCTGCTTTCAGAGACCATGAACATAATAGAAAGAATGGGTAGAGAACAAGCTTTCATATTATTAGCACAGAGTTGCCAGTGAAACGTACATTGTGTAGTTAGTACTCATAGTCCAAGCAGAAACTGTTACGGTAATGGGAGCAGAAAATTCTTGGAAGGAATAAGTAGAGTGTGAATCATTTTGAAGATGTTTTCCATAATAAATAATCTCTTAACAGTGATTCTTGGTTAAGTGAAGAAAGCAGCTGCTAACAAAGTGACGGTAACTACTCCTGGCTAATACAGACTTTGTTCAGTAATTTATACACCTTAAGTTGGAGTATTACAAGGTGTTCTACTCAGAATCCTTACAGAACATTTCAATAGTTCTGGTTACAAAAGAAGTCAGGCAAACCAACTTTATAAGCACATAATTGAAGTGCCTTGTTACTCAAGCAGCACTGCCTTTATAGTGTGTCTTTAAGAGGCAGGGTGTGAAGGGGAGAATGTGAGGGAAATGATGTAAGACATATATTTGCAGCGGCAAGGAGGAAAAAGATTAATTTATATAGAAGTAGTGGAAACAGACAGGATAGATAGAAAGCCCATAACAAAGTGCTAATATGTAATTAGGTCTTCATAAATACTTCTATTTACCTGATGTATTTTTCATGTCTGAAATTTTTTAACCAATCATGGGCTCCTGAAATATGTGTTATTCACACTTATTTAATAATTACTTTCCCTTTTGATAGCTTATTCAGAAATTTTGTATTGTCAAAATGTGTTTATTCAGACAAGACACAGGATGTAACCTCTGTTCCTGCATTGGAAAGCCCTTCCAACTAATATTTCCCTGTATTTCCTATTTCATCTTAAATTGCCTGTGAATGTTTTTGCTGGAAAGTAACTGAATGCATGCATGAACTCATAAAGAACGGTTTAATTAATAATTTGCTTTGTTTTGTCATGTACATTTACTCAGCTCTAGTGATCTAGTGGTTACAAGTCATCACCAGTAAAAATGGGGTGATACTAGGGGAGAATATGTTAGTAGGGTCCAATGCAGTGAATTAATCAGGCTGATTACAATTACTGGAATTGTAAACCAAAGTATTACTGCTATAAAACAAATAAATAGCTTAAAAATGAGGAAAAATACCAAAACAAAGCATGACAAAGAATCTAAAGTCATGTGCCAGTTCTCTCAGGAAATGAAGAAACTCCCAGAATTTAGTTTTCCATTCCATGTCTTTGTAAGTTCTCCCACTTGAGTACCCTTTTACTTGTTCTGCATTAATTGTGTATTCTCAGATCTTCATTTAAAACAAATATAGTCTTTTACTGCATGTTACTGTGTTTGAAAATTCAGGGCTCTTCATGCATATTTATTAAATGACATTTGAAAAAAATTCTTCTGTTTTCCACAGTGAAACTCTCTCTCGAGGTAAGCTGGAAGCTACAATACCTCAACAACAAAGCTTTCTGAAAGATGTCCATCAGTGCTTTAAGACGTGAGTCTGATACTTAGAGGATATAAATCTGCAGATAAAATTACAATGGATGTATGGCAACACTGACTGCCTGGAGGTGCAGGTCATTGTAATAAGATGGGGATGTCAGCATGTATTTTTGATTAATCTTTCCAAATACATACATTTTCTAGGAGAAAAATAGAAAGTATCAGTTTATTTAAAGGAATGCAAAGCATAGCAGGAAATACAGGCTGTATACAGGCAGAGAAATTAGCTTTTTGTAAACTAATGCAGAAAGCTTTAATTAATATAAAAGCTCATACTGTGCCCACCTTGCCAGATTAGATTTGAGGGAAAGCTTTGAGAAATATTTATCTGAACAGATGTCTCCCTAAGATAGTTGTACAGAAATCCAAAAATTATGCAGTCCTTTCAAAATTAATGTTGCTGAGTTTGCTTCATAATTAAGAATATAATTGAACATACAAATGTTTGAAATATTAATAAGACACAAACTTTGAATAACTCTTCCATGTTTAGAATGAGAACAGAGACACTACTTGAAGAATTCCTATAGCTTGACTGGGACAAAACATGGAATAATGGAGTACCCAAGTTTACATCGACAGAACTTTGTTCCTCTTTTATTTTTTTATTTTATATTTACATATAAATACTGTAAATTTGCTTGCTGTAATATTAGAATAATGGCAGAACCATTTTTGTTAACATACAGAATGTTTCTGCTTCTCCTAAGTGCACAAGCGCTGATGAATTTAGGAGGTGAAGAATTACTAAATTAGGAACAACTGAGGATGCTTAAACCCATATGAGAATATCTACTGTGAATCCTATGATGGTTTTATATTCCCTTGCTTTTCTCACTGCTTAAAATGAAGTATGTTTGGACAATATATGCATAGCAGCTGTGGAAATATTTTCTCAAGATGAAACATGTTCATCAGACCCTCAAAGTGAAAGATGGACTAATCTAAATCCTCCACTTTGAAAGTTTCCTGGAATGGTTATGTGTGTGGAAAGGAGAGAAGTTCCCAAATTCACCTTAGATTTGTGATTGTTGCTTCCAAATGGTGCAAATATTTTGTAATTTATGGTGTGTGGTGGCACAAGTTGTGATATTTGATCATAATCAAAAGCAGATTACTTTTCCCATCTCTTCCCAAGAACAGATGTCTCTATGTGGTCATGATAAGTATATGTTTCTTCATTCTTCATAATGAAAAATTATTAACAGATACAGTTAATGTCTTAAAAATAATTTGTCCTAAGGTTCTTGTTTGGATTACTCCTTGAGGTAAAAAGGGTTTGGCATGTGAAATTCTGTGCATTAACGTGGGAGCAGTATTCCCAAATGCATCTGTGAAACTAAAAACTTTAATTTTCATATTGAAATAATTTTGGCACTGGAAAGCTAAACTTACATGCTCTGAAGCACCCTGAAAGAGCTTCTCTTTTTTCTTGGCAAGAGAAGAGTCTTCTTTGGAATACAACTAGCTACTAAAAATAGTTCCTGTTTCCCTCAAGAATCACCAGTTTATATGGTTCTCCTATTCTGGTACCTAAAGAGGGAAAAAGTTGCCTAGGAAATATGTCAAGGCCTTTGAAATGAAGTTATGTAAAGCATATAGACTGGTTTTGTGCCTCTGTAGAAGATCATATAAAAAACATCTTGGTAACTTTTATTGTGATAACTTTTTAAAATCCCTAATATGAAAAGTATTCCAATACTTATTCATCTGTAACTTCTTCATCTGATGGGTAGGAAAATTACCATTAAGAATTCAAATTTTCCGATAGAAGGTTACCAAAAATTTTGAAATTTTCAAGTTCTAATGTCACATTTCTGAATGGAATTTCTTCATATGATGTGGAGTTCTCCATATCACTGTGTCAATAAAGCAAGATCTATTTTCCACTTTTCTTGGCCATACTTGTGTCACTTCTTAACCTAGCTATCTCAGCTTTGCTTTTAGAATACCTTAAGACAAGATTATACTCACTCAAGCAGCAAACTTAAAACCAGCAGGTCAAAGAACTGTTTAATTTGGTCTGGCCTGACACCTTTTATGAGCAACTCAAGTTTCAGTGTTCTGAACCCCCAAATTCATCTCTTTATTCAAGCTAGCTACTGCAGAAAGTACAGACTGAAAGGAAAGAGGGTGGCTTTTACAGCCATTCATAAATAAAGCAGCCAAAAACATTTATTTTAATTAAAAAGAAAACAAGCCTGGAAAAAGTGAAACTGTAGTTTTCCTTTTCAAAAGGATTCCTCCAAGTGTCAGTAATGTCCATACAAATTGCAATGTCCCACAGGTTATCCCTTAACAGTGAATTTACTGCTATAACACTCTCACCCTCCCCGAACCTGTATGTCTATCAGCCATTTAGTACACCTTCTCATGATTTTAATTTATGTGCCCTGCACATCAGAGACTCCTGAGAGCAGCTTTAACCCTCACTTTATGAGCCAAATCAAACCAGCTCCCTCCTGGGGCTCAGCGGACAGAGAGAAAAGGCAGATGTTCATCAGGGTGGTGTGGAAAAGGGGTATAATTCAAATTCTTGCCTGCAAAGGAGCCTCTCTCTCTCCACAGACTGAAGGAAGGACTTCAAAGATGAGCTGTCTTACTTTAATGAATTCCCTCGGTCAGTGTTAATTTAGGTATCTAAAATAAAGCAGTGACTCCCCCTTCATTTTTGCATTTTTGTTTACTAAAATGGATCTTGTCTGTAATTCAAGACTTCAAGGAGTTTTTGCCTTTAGGAAATGATAACAAATGTGTTTTTATAAAAAAGTAATGACAGTGAAACTGCAGTATCCTTTTAGAAGAATTCTGAAAAGAAGCTGAAGATCACTGCTGTTGTGAAGAGTTTTCTCGTATTGTTTCATCCAGCAGAGTTAGCCAACCTCTTATGAAATGATGGTCTGTGAATTCTGAGAGCATGCAGTTACCTCAGCAACAAACAGTGCACTTCCACTGACCCGGGGCCAGCCCTGTTTGTGGCTTGAAGCAAATTATACCCATAATGGTGGTACTTAGAGGCAGAATCTCTCTGCCTATCCCTAGTAAGACTCAAAATATGCTAGGTAACAGGCTGGGAGCAGTATTTGCTCTGATGCTGTGGGAAAAGTGAGTGTCAAATAGCCACAGCCAGCCATCAGGGGCTGCCTCCAGAACCACAGAAAAAAGAAAACAAGATAAAAGGAAAGAGAAGAAAAATGAACTTCAACAGAATGTAAGAGTTAAATCTAAGACCCAGTGAAACTAATTAGGAGACTAAAGCACACAGCGTAATTACATTTCTTTTCTCTGTCTTCCCCCCACAAGATAAAAGCATGCAAATAAAGTACCTCTTTTCCAGCAATCTAATGCAATGAAAATGTAATATATCACCAAAGATCAAGTAATGTATTTTACTGGAAAATTAGAAAAGCAATACTGTTTACTCTAAGACTGAGAGTGATCTGAATGAGATCCCTTTTGTATTCACAGAGGTCTGCACATCACTCAGAAATGGAGAGCAATCTCTTTGAAACAATAAAAAATATTCAGACCTTAGGAGCTAGATGAGATAAGAAATAACATTATATACTGACCTATATAACAACCCATCAAGAGTAAATTCATTATTTTTATTATTTAAAACAGCACTTTGCAGGCATTACCTAATTATTCCGACTTCCCCTGTTTATAAATAGAGATGCTGAGGAAGAGAATGTCCAGAATCATACCCATCTAAAGAGTGGGAATAGACTAAAATATCAGGAGCTCTTTTCTTTCAGCCTGTGCTCAGTTCTCTGAATCTCTTGCAAGGCATATGGAACAGAAGCCAAAGTTTAGAAAATTGCTGGTGATGTTGCAGACAAAAGGAGACATTTGTCTTTGGGTCAGACACATTAAATTGATTGTGGGATGACTCCAAGAAGACCATAAGAGCTTGAGTCATCCTACAACTTGAGTCACATGCCTTCTTCACAGGAATAACCCTGGAAGGCAGAGTGAAAAAACCCGCCCTATCTCTCTTCCTGGCAGATGGCATTGCAGCCAGTTGGCAGAAGGCAGGATATTACATTTTGATGGAAAAAGATATGACCTGGCTCCAAAAAGAATGACTGTCAATGTATGGTTCATTCATGTCTGCTTTACCAGCAACCAAAACTAGAAACAAAACATATAAAAGTGTCAAATATGTACTTCAACACCCATCTGCAGTTTTTTCTTCAGGAAGTATCTTTTACAGGACACCAAGACAGAGCCAGAAATCTTGCTGATGAAAATGATTGCTTGTCTTTTAAATATTACAAGCTGGGTGCAATAGTATCATGTTCAAACCCCACCCAACAACTCAGCCACACGCAGCTCACTCCTCTCCTGTGGGATGATGGAGAGAACCAGGAGGGTAAAAAGTGAAAAAACTCGTGAGATAAAGACAATTTAGTAGATAAAGCAAAAGCCACACACACAAGCAAAGCAAAACAAGGAATTCAATAACCACTTCCCATGGGCAGGCAGGTGTTCTGCCATCCCCAGGAAAGCCAGGCCCCATCACACACAATGTGACCTGGGAAAACAAACACCATCACTTTGAACATTCCTGCTTTCCTTCTCCCCCCAGCTTTATATGCTGAGCAAGACACCATATAGTCTGGGATATCCCTGTGGCCAGTTGGAATCAGGTGCCCTGGTTGTGACCCCCACTTCAGGTCTTTGTGAAGCCCCAGCCCCCTTGTTGATGGAGTGGGGTGAGAGACCTTGATGATGTGTAAGCATTTTGCAGGAATAAAAAAAAAAATCCCTGTGTTATCAGCACTGTGTCCAGCACAAATCCAAAACATATCCCTGTGCCAGCTACTCTGAAGAAAATTTTTCTCAGCCAAAACCAGCTTAGATAAGCAACAATGTAAAGTTATCAGGGACATTTCTTCCATATTCAGTGTAAAGAGATGGCAGAAGATGGCTTGCCATACAAGAGTGCCTATCTTAGAAATCTGTTTAAGGATGGAATGAGATGTATTCTGAAGATAGCTGTATTTTCTTATTAATAATATGGTAGAAGGATAAGCTTTGACTGGATGTTTGTCTACATAGCTAAACCTAAATGAGATGAAAAGTGCTGAAATTTTTTATATTTTTAGAGGATATATATATATATGTTTTACAATGATAATTATTCAAGATCTATATCAAACCTATAGATAACTATGTATGTTTTAGTACTAGGGATGTTTCTTTTGGTCTAACAAGAAACTCCCATATGTAGGAACATCTCCTGCATGCCCACACTGTCATGAATATAAAATTTACATTTCAGCCATGAGTGCTTGAAACGCTTGAAAAGATAGGGTACCAAACTTTCGTATGGCCAATCTGAAAAGAATTTTCTAGAATGGCTTACTTTCAAAGAATGTGGAATAAAATGTGTGGTAAAAAGTAAAGAGAAGTTTATTTGTTAGTATACATTATTTCTAAATTACTTCTTTCTCTTTTTCACATCCTTCATATCACAGACAGACATGGATGAACACGGGGCTACAAATTCAAGTTAGTCTGAATTCTGGAATAGAAACATCATATCAGTACATCAGAAAATAAAACCTACCTAATGCCGGTGTTGTAACTCAGGTTGATACAAAAAATTCTACAGTAACATGTTTAAAGAGGAAACCAGATTGTGAATGAAACAGTGGGGTTATCTCTAAAAGTACTTTTTTTTTTCTTTCCATGAAAGTAACAGAGAGCAAAGGAAAACTCTTTGACTGATTAACCAAAACCTAAGACTTTCTACAAAGTGCATAGATATTCTTATTTAAGAAAGAGATTGTAAAAGAGTGTTTCTTAGAAAAATCAAATATTATCTCTTTCCTATGAGTTGAATCTTGACACAAGGATGAGCCGGGACACCTATAAGGTAACCAAGGAGAAGAGATGAGGAAAATGTCTTTGATGTCTGTAAAAGCATAATCACATAGTGAGGCTACTACATTTATTAGAAGACAGGAAATGTATACAATTAGTAAGAGAGGGAAACAAGGAAAAAATATTTTAAAAGCCATAATCTACCTCTTGGTGGTGCTTTCAGTCCTTTTCCTTCCATCCCCAAATGGGGGAAATCTTTATTCTTCTGTCTATTTCCTTTCTACATGCTTGGTTTAAAAAGCCTCTGCAATCTTTCCCCTGATCTCAGCATGCTTTGGATCAGACCTTACTCTAACAGGCGTAGGCTAATTTGTATGAGACATTTATATTATCTTCTTCCTGCTGCAGTCATGTGCAAAAGTTATATTTCACTTTTTTGATGGCTTCAGTTTATGAAGAATAGCTTTAGCTCATTTCAGATCATGCCAAATAGATTATGCCCAATACCCGCTGGATGTAGTATTATGGCCGAGCTCTCATTATAAAGATGCCATGATAAAGATGACCTACAATTTTTGGAGAGACATTATCAGACTCCCTATGCTATCTATTCATTGTTCCATGACTGAAAATGTCAACAAACAAAAATATGTTCTCATTCTCTAACAAGAAGTCTCATGGGATAACAAGAAAACATCTGCAAGATAATTCAATGACCTCAGTATCTTCGAAGTTTGTGCTGCACAGCCTTTTAAAATCCAGTTGGACAAACTTTTATAACTTGCCATATAATAGTTAATTCTCTAATTTGGTAAGAAAAGGTTAAAAAAAAATCAAGCCAAAGAGATAAAATTGAAGGTAATGTGGAAAGTATGAACAAAGGAAAATGGAAGAATCTTAAAATCTGCATTAGTGCTGTTTGAACAAGGATTAGAAGCTTCTGATAGCATTAACATAAATTTCCCATTGCTTTGGAGCAATCAGACCCAGATGCCTGAAGCTTTCTTGCAAAAATTGAGCTTTCTGAAAAATACTGAAGAGGAAACTAAGCCATTAGGAATGTGATGAGAAAAACAAATAATTCTTCAGTATTCTTAACTTCTTTGTATCTTACAGCCATCATGGTTTGTTATCATCATTCTTATCAAACGGACTGAGATAATTAAATCTCTGATCCATTTCCCAGGTAATAGGTGATATAATACTCAATTTTTTTTTTTTTAAGATGTTGAAATAAAACAAAAACTAAACAACTCTGAGGTTGTTAAACCACATAAATTACATATCATTTTGCCTACAAAGAATATACAGATATTCCTATTGAAGACAAAGTTTAAACTGTTAAAAAATAACTTAGAGGTACTAGTAAAGGATCTGATTATGTTTGCTTGGAATTAAAAGTGGTGCAAAGGTTTAACTGAGTATTTCTGTTAATAATTTTTGCAACAATTGCTCCTATCAGTAGAACCAATCAACCCAAAAATAAAATGAAATCTAGTCTCTTAAAAATAACCTGCCTTTTACAAAAAAAAATGCTTCTTAGCAATTACAAAGAAAGTTTTTCTTATATGAAGAATATACATTAAAAAGACAAGATGTGTCTCTCAAACCTTTTAAAATAATCTGAAATACCTATATACTGCACTTTTGATGTTACAGTTGATTGTAATCAACAAAGTAAAACAAGAAAATTATGAGGTAAATTAATGTTTGCATTATATTAGGCAAAAATATAAGAACTTTTTCTTTGAAAGGGCAAAGACTTCTATCCTGAAAAGTGTTTATTACCATTAATGTGTTACATCAATAAGTATTTCTGCTTGTTAAGCTAAAGTATTTTCACAAAGAAAACACATGGTATGTAGGTAAAACAGTAGCTCCAAGTATCTTGAATTTGTGCATGCTCATCTATTAGACTTTGTCTTTAGTGGTCGATAAATCAATTGTCTTATACATTATGAGTCAAAGAATTTAAGAACATCAGCTCTGTTTGTATTGATTAAAGCACAGTGTCGCAGAGATGACACTGAACCACATTGCTTTAATGAATGTAACATCTATGAAACATCTGGTGACTCCACCAGCTAGGGAGACAGGATTCCATGAGTTCCTCACACTTGCCCAAGCTTTGAAACACGAGTAATAAATATTCCCAGTAAAAAAATGCAATTTTAAAGTGAAGTGTTTTGCACGACTAGAGTTATTTAGGAAGAATGATGAATATGGGGACGTACTTCTGTAGCGATATTTTTGAGGAAAGTTCTTCACTTTTCTTCCCATTCATATAATTCTTTAAACAATTTCAAATAAAATGCTGTTTATTAGATCAGATTTATGATAAAATTTTGAAGGAACTTTGAGAGAAAGCAGCTACAGGGTGTACTTCAGATTCTTTCCCTCACTGCATACAGATCCTTGATTTTCAGATATTATTTTATAGCCTTATTTTTTCCCTTGAGCTCCAAGACCTAACACTAAGGGGCACCAGAGAACTGAACTGCATCTGTTCAGATCCATCAGGAACCAGCTACTGCAACTAAGTTGCAAGTTATTCACAGTGCTAGGTGGAGAGAGAATGGGGCTTTGGGTGAAACACAAGAGGCGAAGCAACAGTTCTGCATGACATGTTCTCTGTTACAGAAAACTGTCACTGGAAAAGCAAAGACATGCTCATTTTGAAAATACCAAATGTCTTATTATAGTTTATTTCTAGGTGTTGAAAAAGAACTCTCACTCTATTTTTCCAGAGAAAATTGGGAAATGTGTGAAAATATTACATGGCATGAAAATGGATTTTTTTTTTTTTGAGAATATAAGTATGTCTAAACCATTCTAGCATACTGACTTTCAGTATATTTGCTTTGATCTTAGACAAGTGTAAAAAGAGGAGCAAAGACTTAGTAATTCATTTCTATATTAAGTTTCAAAGGAGGTCTGAATACCAGCACATTTTTATTACCAATTCTTGAAGTTCCACTATGGAGATAAAGAACTTTAATAATTTCATTGAGGATTGCAAAATTGCCTATTATCCTCTCATTTTCCCAACAGGACAAAAGGGAAACAACATTAAAAAAATATATGTATAAATTATGTCTCTTTGCTAGATGTAGACTCCAAAGCCAACTTTCTTCTCCTCAAGTTTGTCTGTCAAACAGACTAATTACATAGTCACTGACACATATCTTAGTAGAGCACATTTTGAAAATCTCAGAGCTGATGTCAGGAATATGTTGCTTAGCCCAGCTGTTTTTTGTCTGGGTTTTCTTTTTTCCCTTTTTTTTTTTTTTTTTGGTCCTGTATTTCTGCTTCAGTCCCTTTATTCTAACAATAAATACATAATCAAACTAGCAAAATGTAATTAAATAAATGATGTGGCATTTTAGAGTAGTAAAGTTGTCCCGAATGCTTTTTAAAAGCTTGGTCACAGTCTTGTCCCAAAACAGAAAGCATTACAAAAAGAAAAATTCAATACTAAACCCAGTATGTCGAATTATTTCAATCAAAGCTCCAAGACCAAAATTAATAACGTACCATTAACAGTGTGAGCAGACTGAAAATGGCAAAGACATATTCTGATTTGAGTACTGTAGACCTTTCCTTACAATATTAACACTTATTCCTGCATCTTTCCAGGGTATTCCCTATCAAAACAAAATCCACAGATAACTTCTGCTTGCTGTAGTATTTGACCCACAGATCTTGTAAGGCCGATGAGACCATTATGATAAGGCACTTTGACCTCCAGCATAACACAGGGTATAGAACCTCACTCAGCAATTCATACCTCAGATCTGCAATTTCTGAGTTTTAACATCTCCTTTTGAAAGACATCCAGCCTTGATTTACTGCTTAAAGTGACAGAAATTCCAGCACACACCTTGGTAAAATCACCCTTCTGTTAATGACAGCTGCAGTCAGATTAGGTACAAGTTTTGTTCTCCTCTGATATAGTTTAATCTCAGGCCTTTTCCCACTAGACTTTTTGAGGCTGAATTCAAGAATCATCAGCAAGATGTATTAGTTTACAGACAATATTTGCTAAGAAAAAAAGCTTTCTTTAACCAAAAAACGTTTATCACAAATCCACCTTTTATGATATATTGTACACCTTTCTCAAGGGCAATTATCAGTCCCTCAGGATAGAGAAAGCCTCTGGAACAAGGAAAAATATAGTTTCTGAACCTTTGCCAGTCCAGTGGAGAAATTAAAACACATGTCTTTGTTATCCTTTGGCCAGATAACATACCTGATGTCTCGAGGTGAACACCAGGTCTTTACGTGTTAATGTTCAACCTCTAGTTGGCACCTTCTCTGTTTTTGTGTGGGATCCAAGTTTTTCTGTTGCTGTTACATTAAGGTGCATAAATGAGCCAGAAGAAAGGAGTGAGAGACACTTAGGAGTGTCCAAAGCATGTGTTTATTTGAGCAAGATACCTCGATGGTTAGGGACAGAAGGTGTTTGGATCTCTACCATGGGTCCAAGCGGAGATCATCACCCTAGGTGATTTCATCATCCTAGCAGGAGGGCTAAGCCTGGCCCCTCTGTCTTTCTAAGCAGTGATATCTTAAACAAGGAACACACACATACAGGCAGTATTTACCAAGCTCATGGGCTGAACCAGGTTTTTGCAAAACTTCTCTTGGGGAAACAACTTGGGGTTTATGGTAATTTTGTTTTACAGCTCTCTGACTGAGAGACAGGCAATGTGTTCAGGCATTTTACTTTGTGGCCAAAAGTGGCCAGGATGCAGAGCCTGTAGTGCCATATGCCATTTGTGATTTGCTATGACAAGGACAGACACGGAGACAGACCTCTCCAGCCACCATCCTGCACGGACATGGTGTTTCACGGCCGCAAAGGGAAGGAGACCCAGAAGGAGAGAGGGCTGGACAGTAGCACTAAGCAGTCCCTTCGGTGAGATGAGTAGAAAGAGTTGCATCCAGGAAGCCCTTTGGAGGGTCCATGTGGTCCCCAGTGCATCTCCCACCTCCTCCTCCTCAGGCAGGAGGAGGCAGAGTTGCTGCTGCTGCCAATGCGCCAGGATAGAGCGATCTCGGCGCGGGAGGAGATGACGCAAAAGGCAGAGCTCCCCCCAAAAAAGTGTTTCTCCAGGACGAAGATGGCGGCAACTTAGCCCAGGGGCCCAAGATGCCTGTGCCCATCGGGGGCCCCCAGCCTGGCAGTTCCGCCCCGTGCGCCCGGGGACACCGCGCCCGGCGGCAGCAGCGGCGGCAGCCGCAGCCCATTGTCACCAGCAGCGGCGGCGGCCCCGGCAGCCTCCTCCTCCTCTTCCTCTTCCTCCTCCTCCTCTTCAGCATCCTCGGCAGCGCTCCGGGAGCCCTGCAGCAGCGTCTCTCCAGTTAGAGCGGAGCGGAGAGAGAAGAAAGAGACTGAGACAGCGGTGCAGGCATCTGTGCCGCGGCTCGGGGCTGAGGAAGAGGAGCAGCGGCGGCAGGGAGGAAGAGGAGGCGAGGAGACCTCCCGTAGCCGTCCGTCGGCAGCGGGGGACGCGGCATGCGGTTGTCCGGGGGCAGTGGGCTTTTCTCAGGAGGGAGATGGGGAGCTGCGATCTGACCATGCCTGGGTGAGAGGGGGAAAGGACCAGTCGCGCAGCCCCGCCACCACCAACTATCACCACCACCACCACCACCACCACCACCACCACCACCATCTCCTCTCCCTCCTCCTCCTCTCTCTGCGTTATTGCTCTTATCTTCTCCACGGCACTCCGCGTTGGATGGACTGGGGCTGTTTCGTGTGGTGAGACCAAGGCAGAGCCACCGGCGAAACCAACAATATCTCGGAGGAAGAAAAAGAAGAAAGAAGAAAGAAGAAAGAAAGAAAAAGAGAAAGAAAGAAAAAAGAGGAAGAAAGAGAGAAGGGGGAGAGTGGAAGAGAGAGAGAGAGAGGGAGAGCAAGCGAGCGAGAGAAGGGAAGGCAGGCAAGAAAATCCCCCCAATCTTTTAAGTCAATGCATATTGTGGTGACACTGGCAAAGGAGCCCTCACGGTGGAGTCGGCCAGGGCTGTGCGTTCCCAAAATATGACCAGGGGTGCTTGGATGTGTAGTCGGCAGTATGATGACGGCTTAAAAATCTGGTTCGCACCCCGGGAGAACGAGAAACCCTTCACGGATTCAGAGAGGGCTCAGAAATGGCGACTGTCCCTGGCATCGCTCTTGTTTTTCACGGTCCTGCTCTCTGATCACTTGTGGTTCTGCGCCGAGGCCAAATTCACGGGGACCGGAGAGAAGGAGCAGCCGCCGCCCGAGAAGCCGGAGCCCGCGGAGCCGGAGCTGCTGGCGGGCATGGGGGAGCCGGCGCCCCCCGCGCCCCGGCTCCTCGCCCCCCCCTCGCCCTCCCTCCCGCCCTCCCCCGCCAGCAGCGGCGGCGGCAGCCGCGGCAGCCGCGCCAACAGCACCGAGCCCCGGCACGGCAAGGCTGCTTTCCTGGGGAACTCCACCGCCAGGCCCCTGGAGACGTGCCCCTCCCCGGGCTCCTCGTCCGGGCAGTGCTTCAGCGTGGGCGACGCGGAGGCGGTGTGCCGGCAGCGAGGGGGGTCGGGGCGGCCGCGGGGCACGGGGCAGAGCCCGGCGCCCGGCTGGGACCTGACGGATTTTTACCTTTCCTTTTGTAATTCCTACACACTTTGGGAGTTGTTCGCCGGGTTGTCCAATCCGGACACTTTGAACTGCAGTCTGGATGTGGTGCTGAAGGGGGAAGGCTCCTGCAGCCAGTGCGTCCAGGCTTACCAGCGCTACGACCAGCACGCTCAGGAGAAATACGAAGAGTTTGAGGTTATGCTCCAGAAATATTTACAGTCGGATGAGTACTCGGTGAAATCGTGTCCTGAGGATTGTAAGGTAGGAGCCCCTGCTGTGTTTCGTGTCCCTGGCTGTCGGGCTGGCGTGCCTCCCTCGGCTGTTGTGGCTGCCGTGGACCCTGTTGTGCCTGCTTCGGTGTCTGTCCCTGGCGCCGGCCGCCGCGGCTCGCTCGGCGCGGGCGGTGCTGCGGAGGGGATCGGCCGGGCTGCCCCCCTTAGCGCGTTATTAAAAGAGAGGAAGAGAGAGGGGGAGGCTTGAGAAAACGCAAAAAGAAGTGATCCTCGGTCCTCTGGGAGCGTAGCGCTGGATTTCCCCCTCCTCATGAATATGCGATTTGGCTCCGGCTCGGCTGCCGGCTTCCAGCGGGCTGGGATGCGACTCGGCGGCAGGCAGCGACAGGGGCTGCATGACAATGAGCGGGGCTCGGAGCGGCCACCGGGGTCGGGGCTGCCCGGGGGCGCTGCCCCGGCCGTGGGCCCTGGCTGGGCAGGTGGCCGCGGTGCCCCGGGACGGGCGGGTCGTGCCCGGCGGGGCCGGGAGCGCCCACCGGAGGCTCCGGGTAGGTTCCGTCGGGCGCTCGGCCCCGGGGGTGGCGGTGCTGGACGGCGGCAGAGCGGTGTGGCGCCGGGCCTCCTCGGGAGCGGCGGCGGGACAGCGTTTTCAGGCGCTCTGCCAAAATCTGTGGAGCCGGGGAAAGCTGGAGGGCAAGAGTGTCTGTCGGCGGGCACCGCAGCGGCCCTCGGTTGGGAAGTGATGGTGACAGCGTTTTGATAAGCTGCGGCTGTTTCCTTTGGTGCCACTGGTGACGGTTCAGAGAGATCCAGAGGTTTTTCTTTTCCTTTGCTAGGAGACGGAGGGTCCCGCTTCGGCTCTTGTAGTTGCCTTCTCTTTACTTTGGCACAAGATTAGTTGGCCTATCTCTCAAGACAGGGCAGAAGAAAAGAGTTGTCCTCAGTGCCTAAAATAGCTAACTGCATGATTTTTTCCCCCCTCTTTGAGTACTTGGTAGGAGGTGAATATTTCTGCCCTGAACTAGATTATTTCAACTACTGTGGCACTAACCAGTCTGATCCAAATTCTGCTTTAGCAGTGGAGCACAACAATGCATGCAAATCACTGCTCTAAATTAGAGACCTGGCAGTACCTCTGTTCTCTGTAACTTCCACAGGGCCTTCTGAAATAATTTCATGGTAACAGCCTATGCCTAAAAATTCCCGTTCACCAATATTTTACTATAATTTGCACATATATTTTCCACAAAAAAATGGATCTAGGGTCCCTCCAGAAGTTGAAATAACCTGCTACCTAATTGGATAAAGTAGGAAAGTTGATGTATTTATCTTTTCTTTCTAAACCTGGAAAAAGTAAGGTAGGCTTATCAGAAGTGTTGACTCGACTGTTTTTAGATTGTATTGTGTGTACACACTCATTGTATATATGCTGTGTGCTCAGTTACTGATAATGTAAGCATATTTTATTTAGAGTGAATTGGATAAGTAAAAAAGAGTATCAAATGTAAACAGATATCTATTTCTGTAATGAAATCTTTGTCATATCAGTAGCTCTGTAATTAGAAATTGATTTCATGCTGCCAAACGAGCAGCATTTACATGCTTAAAGTGATTTTTTTGTATCACAGTTTAGTTTGACTGAACTTCACCTCAAAGTGGTCCATCGCTCTACAGAATTTCAGGGTGTAAAAGGTGTAGAAAATGAACAGAAGAGCAAATTCATGCTGTTTAACGATTTTCCATCCACACTCCCAACGAGGAGAAATACTTTTTTGATGATAGAGAAAAAGTTGTTGACATTAGAATGATTGTGTGAAACTTTAATGGACAAGACAAATGCCAGTGACCTACATTTCTGCAGTTCTGAGTGCCCAATGATACTGCTTCATGTTTTGAGAATTTGGCCAACCAATCTGTGTTAAAAATTAAAGCTACTTCAGAAGGGGAGAGGAAAGAAAAACCAAACCATGGGTGCAACTTGGACTGTTTTCTCTTTGTCCAGGGAATCTGGTGGGCAGTACAGATGCCCACCCAGTGCGGGTGGGGAGCGCAGAGGGGCGAGCCGTGGGGCTGGGCTGGGATGGGCTGGGATGGGATGGGCTGGGATGGGCTGGGATGGGATGGGCTGGGATGGGATGGGATGGGATGGGCTGTGCTGGGATGGGCTGGGATGGGCTGGGATGGGCTGGTGTGTGCTGCGCTGAGAGGAGGGCCAGGAGACCGATGTCCAAGGTTCTGCACGACAGCGCACAGGCAGCCCATGGCCAGGCGGAGGAGATGCCCCTCTGTGCCCCCGGGCCCCGATTTGGTGATTTTTGGGTCCCTCTGGAGCCTTTTGATTAGTACGAGTGGTTGCGAGAGCCAGGCGGGTGGCACGTCCAGCGGCCTGACGTGTGTGTTCATGTGCTTGTGCATGGGCTGCCCTGAGGAGCACAGAGGTGAAACTTGGAACTCCAATATTTCACGACTGTTGCAATATTTCACTGGGCTTTCTGGTGTTTTATATATATTTCGTTTACAAAACTCAATCAGGGCATTCTTTTTATTTATGTATTTATTTATGTATTTATTTGTGTGTGTGTGTGTGTGTGTGCATGCGTGCGTGGTAAGTAAATATTAATTATTTGCATGTTGGCTATTTAGCTAATTCTTAGGTAAAGCATCAGAATAGGAAATAACTTGACGTCTAGGTATGTGGTTTAGGTACACATCATTTGGTGGGTGTCATGGTTTATGTGGTGACCTGCTTTTTCTTTTAAACAAAGTGCTAAAAGTACTGCCTTTACTCAATAATCATGTATTTAAGCTTTGGCTCAATACAACAAGTGTTAACTAGTCTATTTGTATTTAAGATGTCTTTAGCATTCTTGGAGGGCAGCTTTGTTCAAAAAAAAAAGAGAGATTTTCATCCAGTTGACCAATTTTAACTGATGATAAACAATAATAAAATTTACCGTGAGTAACAGTCAAGCATAAACTTGCAATTGGGTGTTGCTTCCCCCTTCCCCAACTCAGCCAAAAACCATACACCATCCTCAACTCAGTCAGTTCTCACAGTAAAGTGTGAAGTTTATGATGGGTTGTCAGCAACTTACACCTTTCCAGAAGGTACTATCGGTGATAACAAATAGTACATATCAAAAATGCCTTTGATGCACAAGTATAAACCTCAGACTTTATGTTTTCATTCACTTACATGAAACCAGAAAAAGATGAACTATACTTTCAAAATATTCTGTCTTCTACTACATTTCTCCTGGTCTCTGAAGAATATTTTAAATTAATTGCTTCATACTGCAGAAGTTTGTAGACAGGAGTTGTTTGACTTATAGATCACATTTAGCTATTCTGTGTGGTGAGTTTCAGTTTTAATACATAAATGTACTCAGGGGGAGTTTTTTGTTTGTTTTGTTGGTTTTTTTTTCAAGTGTGCTGTCCTGTAATTAAGGTCTTACCATTAAACTTTTCTTGAGTTGCATTGGAGTTTTTGAAAATTTTGTAGAAAATGCAGACAATTTTTAACATTAAGAAAACAACTATTTTTGATGGTATCAATGAGTATCCATATGCCTTTTATATTGTTTGTATGTTAGTATACTTTATGTGTGGTTTAGAAGCTTGGGATATCAGTGTTGTCTCGCTACAAATCCATGTCCAACTTATTTCTTATGAAATCTTCTTAAAGTCTGATGTCTCTATTGTTTCTTTGTCTTGGTAGTCACATATTAATAATGGCTAAACAGTAAACATAAAAGAAATATTTGAATGTATTACATTTTTAACTAGATGGTGAAACAAAATGCTATAGCTTTACTGAATCACTAAAGTAACAGAGTAACTGGAAATCTGGATTTACACTTATGTTTTTTTGTTCGAAATTTAATTTAGATTTTTACAAAATGTTTATGAAATCTTACTAGTGCCTATTATAAATTTGTGGTTATATTTGTGGGCATTTTCCTTGGAAATATATATAGTTTCTTGGTTTCCAGAGAATCATTTTTATATGCAGTGTGTCACAGCACAGTATTCAGACAATTAACAGAAACTGTATTGGCTTGATGTTGGAAGACACAGTTCCTCATTATGACTTGTCAGCCTTCTATCAAGGGAAATACTCAAGCTTTTATTCTTAAGGCAGCAGGCAATCGCTCTGTGGAATAAAAGAAAATTCTGGCTACTTCTGATTAAGAACTGGGTCAAATAACTAAGTAGGACATAAAAAATATAAAGGCTTTTATTTTATTTTATTTTTTTAAGATAGAGCTTGCATCTTTGTGATTGTCAGAGGCCAGGGCTTTCCTGACAAATGTGTTTATTAATGCTTGAACAAGATACCAGTCATCATTTTTGATCCAGGTTTCCTTAACCTAGTACAAGTTGAGAGTGTTTAAAATGTGGGCTTTCTTAACACTAGTTAAAATATCGAAATGTATAATTCAGGTAAGTGCATTATAATTAAAATAATATTAAAATAATTCATTTTCCCTCACAGAATATCAAAGAAGAAAAAAAAAAGATACCAACTTCTTATATCAACATTGCTAAAAAGCAAACTTTGGCTGACATCCTAGGTGCTCAACGTGTTCACACAGATTTTTGTTTTTGAGGATTTAAATATAATTTGATAAATTTTGATTTGAGGATTGGTATTGGTATCAAAAATATGTCGTAGAATACCTGAGTTATAATACTACTTAGCTGAAATATGTGTGTCAATAAAGGCTTTCATCATTAAGCACAGATGGTATAGTTGATAGGAATATAGAGTTGGTATTTCTGTTACTGAAGAATATTTTTTGATCAAAGGACTGTGCTCAACTACTTTTATTTGAGTAAGAGGGTGATTGGAAGTTATTTAAAACAATTAAAATCACATTTCTTCTTAGATGTTATCTGGAAATATCAAAGCCTATATGAATCATTACTTTCCTAAGAACTCTTTCCTAAACAGCATATGTAGTCTAATTAGGTTTTGATTTAAAATCTCAGTTAAGCTGGCAGAAAAAAGCAGATGAGAAATACAACCCAAAAGCTCAAATGATAAAAGAACTCTTCAGTTACAAAAGATCACATAGAGCAGCATCTGCCACAAAGTTAGATATTTCAGTTGCACATCTAAATGGCATATTTATAAAATGATAGTTCTATGCAAGAGTGATACCTCAGCTAATCAGAAGAAGCCCATACAAATTAAACCTTGTAGGTCTGTACTTGTGGTCTAGTACAAACGAGAGAGATCCCCACATTAATTACTGAACTTTTTTCAATTCAACACATGATTTACTGCCCTTTCTGAATCTCTTGAAATAAAGTTATTTATTTTAAATATATTTTTAAAAGTTATTACTCTGCTGTATTTACAAAAAAATACATACTACTTAAATGTTTACACTTTTTAAAGCTTTGGTATAAAATGCTGTGAAACTAATGTGACTGTGTAAATTGATGTTTGTATAGTTCTATGGTTTTTGATGTTATTTGTTCAGGTGATTTTTTTAAAAAGTAAATGTTGAATTATTTTTCAAAACTAGTCTAAGACAAATATGTGGATGAATTTAGTGTAACTCTTCTTGTAGTACTGGTATAATACAAAAAGCAACACTGACTATGTGCTAAGGGATTTGTATTTTGGCCTAAAATCCTGATACAGAAATCTGTCTCAGTCTCCTGTTTTGAGCTAGATGAATGGCACTGCACTCAGAGAAGGCCATGAACATGGTTTTGGTCATTCAATTGCTTAAACGATTCACTGGATCGGGGTCAGATTTCTTCACACCTAAAAGAGAAATTCCCCAGGGTGTTCTTTACAGAAGTGCGTTAACCCCACTCAACTTTTAAAAGTTTGCCTCTAGTTTTTCACCGAGGTACTCATCCCATTCACGGTGTCAATGGGTACATCATTCCTGATTTAGGGAAAAAAAGGACTGCAGATTACTAGCACAGAGTAGTTGAAGTGGATCCCTGATCCAGTAACCACCATTTCATGTTTCATGGTATTACCTTCACGTAGTTGGGGTGGCTCTGCCCTCAATTTCACTTTGTTCACTAGTTCTCTTTACATCAAGAAGTGTGCTTCACATGCACCTTGTGGCAATCTTGCTTCTTCATTTCAGGTTCTTCTGGGAAAGGTAATCAAAATGCAAATTATAGTTCTATCACTTATCCTGCCTAGAAATCATTTGGTCTATACTTAGTCATTTATAACTTCTGTCTTGCACTAAGATCCATAATGTATTTAGATGTTTGAATTGCCTAAAAGGGGAAAAAAATAACTTAGAAGCTGAATTCTTAAATATTACTTTTTGATAAATATCAATCATAACAGAAGATGAAAAAATAAACTAATCCCTATGGCAAATATAAAAGGAAAAAAGCTAGATATCCATTATGGATATTCACAAAAAATATAAAAGTTTAGATTCTTTTTGTAGTCAGTGGAGATACATAGATAATTCTGGAGTCTAAGTCAGTGTACAATGAAGTGGATATCTAAAATAGGTCAGATGGATTATGGCCTAAAATCCTTATTTTATATCTGTTGTCTCTAAAGAGAACATACTGTCATTTTATATCATATATTCTACCCACTGTTGACCTCAAAAGTCATATTAGATGAATCCTAACAATGTGCTTTTGGTATAAAAATTAAGGTGGGTTGAAATTATTTTCACATGCAGAATTTAACTGTGAAAATACTTGTGAGGTCCTGCTACTTGTGCTGTCCTGCGCCAACCTAGTGAAATCACAAATCTATGTCACTTCTATGATATCTATATTCTGTTGCTGAGGAATGTGTGAGCTATGTAATCTGCTTCTTAGGGATGAGAACAGGAAAGGGCATTGTATGACATAACTGCATTTTCATCACTTTTTTTTTTGAGAGAAGACCAAAATCTTCTACATATGACTTTTCCAGTTATTTCTGTTGCGAAACTAGACAATAGCTATTGTAGGTCATCTTCTTAATAGACATTTTTGCAGGTAGATCTGCTAGAGTTTATTTATCTTATTCTCTCTTCTCTCTTTACAAGGATGGTAGATTTTTTGGGAAGGTGGAGTATCTATATGTGAGAATTTCTTCCCTTAGTCCAAATCAGAGGAAACTCCCAAGACTACCCAAATTCCCTCACTCAAGAAACATATTTATGCCACTTCACTACAGTAAGCATAATGTACTTTTCTATGTACTTTTCACTGTACTTTTCTCTTGTCAGAACTGTAGAGCAAACATCTCTAAGTGAGAATGAGTGTGAGCTTGATTCCCTTTACAGCATCAATCAGTTAGACGAATATAAACGTAGTGAGGCACTGGAGACATATTCTGGCTTGTAGAGAGATTTGATTAATTTGGAGATATGTTAAAAAATAAAGACCAGATTTCTTATTGTATTTGTGAATTCACCTTGTTTGTAAGCAGGGTAGGAGTATGTAATATGTGAATTTCTCCTTCAGAACATTCACACTGAAGAGCTATATCCAACTAACTCCCAGCCCATAATGACAAAAAAGAATAGGGCATGATGTAAGTGGCTCTGAAGTGAAGTTGATCAACACTTGATACTCCCCCACCCTCCATCTCATCTTATCTCATCTTGTCTCCTCTCCTTCATCAAAACTGATAGACAGGTGTTGAAAGCTGTGTTTGATATAAGATTGGCCTAAAGCCTTTGTGGAACAATCTGGTATGACCCTTTGAAGCACTGATTGAATGCAACAGAATTGTTGGGGTGAATGGCGATGATAAATGCTGAAGTGACAAACTTCGTCAGGTATATATGAATATTTTTGTCCTTTGAATTGTCTTTGAAAGCCCGATGGAAACGTTCACCTTTATTATATTTTGATTCTAAGAGTTGATTCAGATGTTTCATCTTTAGAAGAAAACCTCATGATTAAAAGCAATAGTAAAGATGATCTGAAGTTACCAGCAAAATGTATGCTTCAATCTAGGTTTTTACAACTTCTCAGGAGCTTAGAAGTCATTGTGGATGACTCCAGTGAAATTTGAAGGAAATGGTGCCAGACAGATCACAAATAAAAACAAAGGTCCAAATTTTCACATTTGGTGTATGATATTGGCGTTTTAATGATTTTTTTTTAATGTTGTGATTTAGGTAATTTCATTATTGAGGCATTATATTTTCAAATATATCCATTATAAAATTTTTAAAAGAGGGTGAAAAAAAAAAGAAATTGTATTATGTTTGCATTTTGGAATGTGCAATATATTGCAGCTTTTAGGAGATATTTTCCATGGAGGAAGTATGATATCTAGAGTGCTTTTTAAATACATGTTTAATTCTTGTTGATCCTCTGCATGTTAGATTAGATGTTGCCTTCAATTTGCCTTAACACTTATGTAAATGGTATCTTGGGCCTGTCAGCAGACTTCATCTCTGTTAAGCATCATAATGAGGTATCTTTATTACATTTTAAAGATATTAGCAATCCAGAATCAGAGGGCATTCTTTATTAAGTGGATGGGGAAAAGATGAGATACATTAAAAAAATATTTTTATCATTTTTTTCACTCTTTTAGGAGAATAAGAGAGTTTCCAGAGTTTGTTGATTGATGATTTGATGATCATTGCTCTACATTGTTTAGTTTACTCTCTGTATTTAGGGGCTTACACTTACAGGTTCTTTTAGAAAAAAAAAAAAGGAAAATAATTTTGTATGAGACTTATTTATTTAGATAAATACTTGGATTTCAAGGGAGAACTTGAGCAACTCTTAAATAACTTAAAATCTATATTGAGATAATTACATATCTCAGAGGCCTCCATGTGTAGCAATAGACAACTAAATGTAAGATGATAAATATAAAAATTTATTCATGTAAACTTATTTTTAATGATGAACAGTATGCCAAATGGAAAAGCTTTTGTTAGGGTGGAAAGAATATTCTTAACTCATATTAGTTGATTTATTGTGCTCATGCATTAATAAAATATATTATTTTACTAGTACAACTTCATTTAGAGGGATATTTTTTTCACTGTTAAAATTACATTTTCAAAGGTACTAAAATCATTTCTGCTGAGACAAATTTTTGAATTTGTATACACACACACACCGGATGTTCTTCAAAATAAAAGCCGGCTTGTAGAACAACAGCAAAATGGCAAATTATAAGTCCAATTTTTTTTTTAGACTATTTATACTGAGAACAAATAATACAAGTATATAGATTTAAAAAATATACCCCCAAAAAATTACATGCAAATTTTGTATGAATAGTCTTAACATTGCCTTCATATATATTTGTTGAAACTGGATTTCTGTATAGAAGAGTTTAGGGTAATGAAGACATACTCCATAGCTGGAAGTAAAAATTCCTGTGTATTGGGACTTATTATGCAACTGACTGTGGTGACATCTGGTATAGCACATCACGCTTCTAAAGTAAATTATTTTTAAAATATAAGAGAACTATACATTCCAGCATATATAATCAAAACCGTGACAATGAAATTATGCATGTAAATTGTAATCTTTATGACAAAAACATTAACAGAGTATCTCAAATCATGCATTGGTAAAAAATTAAAATCTCTGAAGGGTTTGAAGAGAACTCTGCAACATCTATTTAGAAAACTGTTTGTTATTAAACTCCTTAAGCAAGTTTCTGGTGGTTTCCCAGTGGGATGTGTCTGTACTGATTTTAGCCATGTTAAAGCCAGGAAGTCAGTGTAATCAGTGGGAAAAGATCCGTGTCATCAGAACCTCATTTACTACCCTTCTTTATTATTTAGTAAAGTATCCCAAATGCATCTATTTTGGAATATTGCAAATATTTTGCCTCTAGAGGTATAAACCCATCCTTTTATGTTTTTCTTTTCACACTATATTCAAGCTGTAAATATTGTGGTACAGTGCTTTAATGTGGTACTTTAATGCGATACTGGGCAGTTTTATTACAGGCACGACTTTTTTTTTTTTGCAGAGGGGAACAAGTGTGGGAAGCTCACAGCATCCTGTGTGTGGGGATGCCCCAGCACATGCTGCCTGCCTGAAAGTTAGAAGCTCTGCCCTGGAGCAGGGCCAGGGCTGAGGATATATGAGAATTAGATTCCACTGGCTTGAGGTTCTGCACTTAAAAAAGGGAAGCAAGTCAAAAATATAGCCAAGATCCCCTGGGATGGCTTTTAAAATTCTTCATGCATCCAGAGATGAGAGATGTTCGTTTCCAGTCCTGTTCTGCTTGGGAGTTAAAGTCTTGATGTAATATTTTTACAGAGAACCTGACAGAACTTGGACCAGTATTATGAAGGAGTTTCTGAAAAAGGTACATTTGAAATATTACCCAAATTATATTGAAAGCAGAAACAATTTTTTAATTTTTACTTTTATTTTTTAAATTTATGCTTTCTGATGTAACAATCTTTGGGGAAATGACCCCTATTATAAGCTGAGTTTAGCTAACAAGATACAGTATAGCATTGGAGTTCAGGAAATGAGGCTTCCTGTTTTATGTTCCAATTCAGTTAGAAGTACATTACGGTTTCCTTTGTCTCTATTTAAATCTCATAATTGTTAAAGCTGAATCTTATAAATGCATATTTTTTGTTGCAACCTCACTATATTAATGAAATTAAATCATTGATGTAACAACAGCTTTTTAAAATCTAGGTACTGAGATTAATTCCTGGGACCAGAACAGAGTAAATGTACTGCAAGCCAATCTCTGTATGACAGATATTAATTTAAAGTATTATTTTATTTTCATTTGTAAATATAGGCCAATTTTCTTTAGTCAGCAATCCGCAATGACATAAACCAGGACTAACTCCATTGAAATAAATTACTTTACTTGAACATAATACTGTTTTGAGAGTAGGAGCATGATATGTTTAAAACTCAGATATATGAATTCAGAAGGACAGTGTGACTCAGACAGATTTGCTTTACAAAGCTTGCTATGAGAAACAATATTCAGAGTGCTTTAAATGCTCATTTTCCTGTATTTGACTGACATTACTAATTTGTTATTATTGTTGGATTGATGGTTTTTTTCCTTTTTCTTTGTTGTTGTACTTGGTCTTGATTGTGTTCTCTTATTCTATTGATTTTTCAGGCACTGCTGTAGAAAAATATTATGAGCTTAAGTTGTTCAGCTATCCAGGGAGAGGAAAACCTTGAAGAAAACAAAGCAAAATTATTTGCCTTTTCCAGCCAAGAGTGTAGGTCATCCACCAGAGTTAAAAAGAGAGATGATGATTAGTAGTATTGCTAGTTTAAATCCAGGGAAGATGCTTTGATTGGTGCAAAGATACTCTGCAGTTATGCTGGCATAAAAACAGCTAAAATTTAAGTGTGAGTGGAAGAATTGTTCAGGTAATGGAAGTTTTGCTCTGTGATACACTTCAACACTCACAAAAAAAGGTAGTAATTTTAACAACGACTCAAATAAAAATTACAGGTTTGATACGCGTGTATGTGTGTATATCTATATCTATATATCTATATCTATATCTATATCTATAACATCTATAACATCTATATCTATATCTATATCTATATCTATATCTATAACATCTATATCTATATCTATATCTATATCTATATCTATATCATCTATATCTGTATCATCTATATCTATATCATCTATATCTATGTCATCTATATCTATATATCTATATAATCTATATCTATATGTCTTAGAGGAAGTGGAACAAGGAAATTATCAATGTAGGATCAAGCATTCTGGAGAGGGGTTAGGTCAGTCCTACAGTAGAGTCCTATGGAGATTTGAAAAGTCATAAATTATGAAAAATTAAGAAGACAGGAAAATTGTAGCAATTGCTTCTAAATGGTTCTTTTTCAGGGTTTGTTTGTTTTCTGTGTGGAAGTGTAAATTAGTTAGGGTATTTTCTTTCTTTCATCAATACTTCAGAAAGGTTCCACAGTAAAAGTAGAATACACATTCATCAATTTTTGGGATGCCCACCAACCATGTCTTACACTGCTCTTCACAATGCATTTGTAGAGACCATTGTGGAATATTTTAGATTATTTTTGTTTCTGCTTCTCTCTTTGCACAGTACAACAAAGTTTATTATACTGATTATGTGTGGGTTTTTTTTTTAAGACCAGCATATTTTGATCACTGTGATTATCTGGGAGATCAGATTTTTATTAATGTTGTATAATGTGATTTTTAATTTTTTTCTGAAATATTTTAAAGGGCAGAATGATGTTAGCTTGTACAAGATAAGTATGAATTACAGTGACTTCCTGAATAGTTCTTTAAAAGTTTTTTTTAGCTTCTGGTGTTTTGTTTCTTTCTAATTGCTACAGATTCAGTCCTCTTTAAATTATTGTATTAAAGTAAATATTTACAGCAAGTTTTTTTTTGATTTTGTGCTCAGTACTTTTTAATATAGGTTTGATTTGAAGAGAGCTGATAGAAGTTTGGTATGGAAGAGATCTTTTTCTCCTTTTATAGTGTTTAGATCTGCAGGAGGAGGAAATATGTTTTGCAGCTTGCAGAAAATATTTGCATCTAGAGTTTTACCAACTCTTAACTGGTAGGGAAGCTCATAGGAAGGAATGTGATAGCTGTGTGAGTATCAGTAAGTTTGTTGGGTTTTTTTTGGGGTTTTTTTTTGTTTTGTTTTGTTTTGTTTTTTGTTTTGCTTTGGGTTTTTTTTGTGTTCCTCTAAAATTATACTCCTGAATACAAGGTAAAGTATATATGAATGCAGAGTACAGAGATGTTTGAGATGATTTTATGATATGTTCAAAAGAGAAGCAAAAGACCTGAAAATAGAGTTGTTTTGTTTTTTTTCCCTGAAAGTAAAGGCACTACTGGGGAGCTCAGTAATCCAGAAATTCAGTGCAGGAGCCCATAGCATGCAGGTGCACCCTGGGATGAAACTGTGATATTGCTCAAAGATCCTGCTTCATTCTGTTCTTGACTTTGTGTCTTAATAGAGTTAAAAGGCAGCTACTTATTTCTTACCAAGTCTGTACACACTGGGCAGATAACAAATCACAAGTTCCTGAGCTGTGTACAGGCAGCTGCCTCAGGCTGTCTCCATCAGCATTTCAGTTCAGGTCTGAGGTGTGCTTTGGAAACTTCCCACTCACTGCCACTCTTACTGCCCAAATTCACCCCAAACTGGATTGCTATCTGCTGAAAGCAAAGGCATACTGGTGCCCAAGAAGTGCACCTATAATGAACTGCAGGCACTAAGGGATATGGAGTCGCTAAAAAGGAGTAGGGCTAGCCCAAAAACCAACAAAACATGTGTAATGTGGGTACCAGGCTCTTGGCACAGTTTCAGTTTACAGACTGTCTCTACAGAGCCACACTGCCTGTTAATGTTCATATAGTTATAGTTAAAGGGGCTGAAATTCAACCTGGAGATAATTCCCAAAGTATCTCAGCAATTTCTTTAGGACTGCATCTCAAGGCCCTGAGCCAAATTACTGAAATGATTCACTGCACCTGGCTCTATATAATCACGGCAATAGTGATCGTGTATTATCCCTTTTAAATTTTTTTCTTCTATCTTCTGTTGGCATGCCTATGAAGGTGATGCAGATTTTTGTTCTATGCTTTCCCTGCATCTGCCAAGCCTCTGTGCAGCAGAACCACTGCAGCTCTGCTGCATTTTGGGTCTGCCTCTGTCCTCACCGTGGATTTCACAGCACCTTCCCAACACACAGACATAAGGCTGAACAGAACTGGCAGTGCTTCTTTATGATAATTCTAGAGTTTTTAGTTTCAGAACAGTGCAAATATATCTAAATAATCCTGAAAATAAAATAAAAAAAAATTGTGAAGGAAATTGGCAGCAGTGAAACTAGTCTGTCCTGTCTTCATATAATACTGTCCTCATTATGTTCTAATGTATTTTCTTGTTTCCTGCTAAAATAAAAAAAAAGACTAGGATGCAGTGTTCAGGGTAGACTTTATGCAGCCACTGAATTAGTTATGTAAGTAAGCCTAAGTAGCTGATTTTCTTTTTTAATTATTTCAATTTCTATATGCATGCAAGACCTGATTTTCTTTGGATTTCTTCAGCATACAAGACAAAGATGTGTCTGTGTTATGGATTAATATTATTTTTCTTCACAGCATAAACTTTTTTTCTTTGAATGATTAGAAAGTACTGTGTAGTTCATAAGAAAATAGGACATTGGAAGAATATTTCTTTGCTGATAGAGTATTTTCTGTTAGTACACAGGGAACTACTACCTTTCCAGTTCTTATTATTTAGATATTTTTATTGCAATATGGCCAGTAATTACAGATCATTGCTTTTGAACCCTGACTATTCATGCCATGTATTGAGTTGGTTCTAAGTAAATTCAATGGATTTGTAGGAAGAAAATTAATTCTTCTAGAGGTTGTAGTCTAATAGTAACAATGTTGCTTATGATCTATGGGGATTTTTAATGTTGTTAGCATTTGGTAACCCTCAGGAAGCTTTTTTACCTTTTCCCAGCTTGAAACCTCAGTAGGGATAAAATGAAGGAAGAAGAGGGATATACTGACCTAGCACAAAAGGATAAAGGAAGAATTGGCTGAAATGGTATCACTGTGTGCGATTGACCGAAACATGAGGGGAATACCTGCCAGGTGATCAGCACTTTCTGCACTGCCAGATGTTACTGACTTGACCAGGAACTGCAAGGGAGACCAAAAAGCAGAGAAGACATTGCCCAGCCAGCAGGAAAAGCAGTCAGAGAGGCAGACAGCCAAAACTGCAGATGCTTAGCTAAGGTCAACGTAAGAGTAGACAGAAAACATATTCATGTAAGACTCCAGTCAAATGTGTCTCAGGTTATACACATGTTGCTTTACCCTGAAGCCTGAAGAAGCTGGTACTGAAGAATCACAAATCTGAAAAGAGTGTGTTTTTTGGCAAGCAGGCTGTAGGAACTGACATACTACACAGCTCAGTGGTCTGCTCTGGGAATAAGCTTGGAAGATAAAATGAATTTTATACCAGGCCAGAAAATTGTTAGTTTGAGAAGTTTCTTCTTAATTCATATTAGGCAGTAGTGATTTTATCATGTTTATGATACAGTAAAATACTTTTCCATATTTTTTTCTATTAGTATATTTTCATACATGAAGAGGTATCTTACTGTCAGAGATAAATTTTGCTTTCAAAGGTATTTAGAATAGTATTCAAAATCTTGATTTTCTCTAAACGTGTACAACTCCATCAAGATTCTTGCTGTTTCATGCATTAGATCTCTTGGTTTGTTTTAATAATTGAGTAAAAATTTCTGTTCCTATAGTTCTTACTGATTTTTTTTTGTGTAGCTCCCCTAACTTTTTATTATTTTTTTTTTATATATATCTAGTGGCAAACTGTTAGATTAAACTGTTAGATTGAAATGGAGACTAGGGTAGAAGGACATGATTCGATTTATAAGGATTATATTTATAAGAATTATATTAAAGAGGTATAGCTAAACCAGTAATCACACCTATGAGAATATAATTTTGTATGTATTAAAATACTGGTAGAGGGGTATGTTTCCTATTGGTTCCTTTCACATACAGTTTTTGGACTGCATTAATGGCTTCTGACTGATGAAGATGTTTAAGTGCAGTTTCGTGTTCGACAGAGGATTTTATTTGTATATTGCCCATATAAATGAGAATGTCTGTACAATTTCCTTAACACAAGAGTTTCCTACATCTCTAACACATTACAGTGTGAGTGTTGCCTGTGATTCTTGGCAAAAAGGATGCACGTATCAAGTCTTCATTCATTAAATGTTGCTATTAGGATCTGCTTCTGGTAGACACTGTTACACACATTACTGTTGCTTTAATTATGTAAAGGACGCTGGTATGGGCTACACTTCATGGTTTGATGCAGCCAGGGTTCTCCTAAACACATTTCCAACCTGTGCCCACCAGTGGTAACGATGACAATTGAAATAGTTTTCTAGGATATAGCTATCCTTTGCATTTTATTGTTCATCACTACCCAGCCTTTTCTCTTTTCCCCTCCTTAAGCTCTCTGCCAAACCAGCCTCTCCTGAAAAGTTTGACTGTGGGTCTTTGATGCAGTAATACTCTATACTAAGAAGGACAATTTTCTGAAAGGGGGAGTGAAATGTGAGTATCCATGACTGAAGGCCTGCAGCTGAAAGGAGTGGTTTATGATATATAGAAGTTGGGATAAGAGTAAACTGTGTGCCCATGAAATAGAAGATGATAACTGCAGAGGTAGCTGGACTTTTTATTTATTGTTTGCATTGGTTTGATTCTGGCTTGCTGTACTGAACAGACTACTGTGGGGAACTTTTATGTATAAATCCACAAAATCCACAGAAAAATCAAAGTCCTTCATTAAAATGGTGTTACCTTTCAACTAGGCAACATCAAATGTGGAGTTATATATCTTTGATTTAAATAATAATGAAAAAATCCTGTCTGTTTTAAATATGCTATTTTCAGTTTTGCCAAATTCTTTATTTGTCTTATGAAGAGACTTAAGTAATTATATAATCTATGTAATTTGTGATTTAAATTTACTTATTCATTATGTCTTTTTAACCTCTTCATTTAAAGCTTCGCTCCTAAAAAAATAAATCATCCTTTGTAGCCTTTATGCTAATACTCTTCCCTTTTTCTTCTCTTTCTCAACAATATCTTTAGTTTAGTTGTGATTAGTTCCAGAGAATTATTTTCATTGATATGTACATATCAAGAGGGTCTTCCCCCCCTTCAGTGGTCATACTGGGTTTTTAATTCTAGATGAAGTATTTCATATGGTTCTTTCCCCTGTGCTTCTATTAGGCTTGGCAGTGCTGCATTCCATCTGCCATTGTTTCCCCTTTCACTGAGCTCTTTTAAGCAACCTAAAAGCTCCTTGGCTTGCTCTGGCCTTAATTAATCTAAGACTTCTTGTGTCCATTGTAAACATTTCCATCTTATTGTTAGTCCCATTTCCCAATGATTAGTTAATATATTAAACGCTTCCATCCTTTGTGAGGAACCCGAGGGCACCCTGCTGTTAACCTTTAGCCACATGGAGCAGTGACCACTAATAAATGAATTCTGCTTCTGTGTTCTCCTTTTAGTGGTTGATTTCTAGTCAATGACAATGCTTTACTTCTCATCCTGTGATTACTTATTTTAATAAGTCTAATAGTCTATTGTGGGAAGCTCAAAGGCTCAAAGGCTTTTTGGAAGACCAGAAAACTTGTATCTGCCAGTTCTTTCTTATCTGCTATTTATTAACATGCAAAAGAATACTAATAGGTTAAAGACATATACAAGGCATTAAGTCTTCTAACTTTGATCCACATTTTTAATGCTTTTGCTTTTAATTGTCTCCTCAATTATTTCTGCAGTAATATGTCTCTGAAGCTGAATTCTTTCTCAGTTTCTCTCAGGAGTTACATGAAGATCACTGCTCTCTTATGCAGTTCAGTATACTAACTGATTTCAATGGGAAACTGCATAATTGTGGATTTTTTTTTGATTAATCTTAAATTGCTTTGGGAGTCTTGAATAAACAGTATCCCACTCTTGAGATACATTGATCTTTTTTTTATTGATCTGTTTCAGCAATTCCTCTTATATATACTTCAATCATCAAAAGTTCATTTTCTTTATTTGTAAATTCTGGTTTATCCTTGGTGCTATGAGTCAAAAAGCGATGTAAAAAATAATATGCTTTCTCTTCTCTATTCTCATCTTGTTTAGTTTCCCCTTTAACTTAATGGGAGGGGAGTCATGATCTCTCTTGGTCATATTTTTTGTACCTAGTTGCTACATATACTCTCATTTAACCATCCCACTTCCTTCTTCAGATGTACCTAGTATTGTTGATGCCTCTTACACACCATAGGCACTTTGTGCCAGGTGCACTGGAAAATCCACAACTCTTGCACTCCCACAAGTAGCTTGAAGCTTCCATGTTCAAAGATCTAATTGGGTTGAAGTGTGTTTTATCTATTTTATTTATATTTTTAGCTTTGTACCACTTGGAAGGGAGATTAACATGTTTTCCTCAAAGATGGGTACAGAACTGGAGCCATGTGTGCTGGGTCATGCAATAGCATCATAGCAGGAAAGGAAATAACAAGGTAAACTTACATTCTGATTAGACATATAGGACAAAAAAGAATCCTGGGAGTTCTTACTGATATACTGTTTCTAAGTATTTGTTTTCCAAATATTTCTTCCTGTAGGTGTTGCAGCATCTATGCACGCACATGCCTCATTTTCTCAGGTGTTGCTTTATAAAACCATTATTAATATCCATGTGTTCTGTACCCATTCATTCAGTGAAACAATCAGGTTTGAGGTTTTTTTTAAAAACTGTTTCTTCCAAAAACCCAGCAGGCTTTGGGATTCTCCACTATTTGTATAATTGCCTGGTAGCTGGAGAACTCAGTTATGAAGTAGAGAATTTGCTGGTGTTATGTTCAGTGTCCTCCACAGCTTGAATATATTCAAAGGCACTTGAACATAGTGAAGCAGTGGGAATAACATCAAGTGCTAGCTGAAAGGCTTTAGATGAGAAATATGTAGTGATAAGTTGCCCTGCCTTCAAAACTATTTGGTCTTTTTCTCTGTATTTTGAAATTTCTAATTAAATTTTTCTGAGAACTTAGTTTAATGACTAGTAATAATAATAATAATAATTCTGAAAGTATTTTGATAAAAAGATCTCTAGCCACATCTGCTAAATTGTTTTTGATCATATATGTGTTGACATTGCTTTCACCTCATACAGAACTCTGATGCTGCACAATCCCCTCCTCCTTTGAATTAAGAAAGGTGCTTTTATGTCACAGAAAGTGTGGCATAACTGTTCAAACTCTCCTACCTATCACATTAATGATTTTGGACTTAGGACAGAGCAATAGTGGAACAGCTTGCCTGTTTGAAACCATTCCCACCTGAGTATACCTACATCAATACATGCCCTCCAGGGAATGCTTTAAACCATTAAAAGCTACAAGGCTTGAAACTTTACCAAAGCTATATATATGCAGCAAAAGACCCAGAGGAACTTTTGCCTCAGTAATAGCTTCTTCTGGGTCCTCCAGCATACACCAGGGCATATTACAAACATCAAAATATACTCAGTGGGCACAGGCTGCATTTCTGTTCCTCCAGGGATGTTTTACAGCGGTGGAAATAGAATCCCTTCTCTGTTCTACTCTCATAAGCATTCAAGTAGGAATTACTTAGGAGTACAGTCTCAGAAAACAGTGTCTAAGGGATATTAAGAGGAATGACCTGGCTTTCAGAGATGCTAAACACTCACATGCTGAGTTAGGACACAAATTAGGATCTAATTTCTATCACATGAAAAAAGTTACCACAGGAAGAAATGCTTCTCAGTGAAACTAAGACAGTTTAATGTACTTGGTAGGAAAAAATGTAGTCCTTTATGAGTATGAAATCTATTTTTCAGATTTTTGATGTTTGCCAGAGATCATTCTGGATACTTCTGTAAAATCTTCTTACAGCTGCAATAAAGTATTCTGTTGTATCATTAAAGTGGAGGGTTTTTTTGTTTAGGTTTTTTCTTTTTTTTTTTTTTTTTTTTCCCAAGCACACAACAGAAACTGAAGACAGTCTATAAGAAAATAATTGTTTTCACTACAAGTGGTTTGTCTAGAGATGTTGGTGATGCAGTAGCCAGGTGCAATGCCTATGTCTCTTTACATGGGAAAGAACATGCTCTTTACAGACTGGCAGGAGGTGAGTTTTCCAGATGGAGAAAAGAGAAATTCAGAGAGTGTGGTGTGCAGATCCCTTTAACATAAACCTGAGTTGCTTAGCTGACTTAGTACTAGGGATTTTGTGCTTGTAAACAACTCACTTCAAGTTGACATCTTGTCAGGTTTTGCATTCTATTTGGATGTGATCAGTCTTACAGGCAGGGGCAAAGGATTTTGTGATAAAGTATTTCTGCTTTCTGTTTAGCTAGAAAAAGATAATTGATGGGCAGCTGAAAAGGTAAATAAAAAAATATATTTTATTTTATTTGCTTTCCTGGTTAAGCAGCATATTAAAAGTTCTGCACTCACTATGTAAAATAGTGACAATAGAAAACTGTTTGGAGAAATCATTCCTTACACATTACTTTTCAAAGATTTACTGAAGGTCAAAATCTTTATCACACACTTTATGAGCAGGTTCAATATTGTTTTCTTCCGTTCTGTAATGGAAAAAATAACTACTTACCATTTACCTAGTTAGGCTGTATTAATAAGGACCCTTTTGCCGAAATGCTTTCCAAAAAACTGTCACTGACAAGGTGAGCCCGAATTATTTTAGGTAGCATTTCAGTCAAAAGAAGTCTCCCACCAAGGCTGATGTTTTTCTTCTTCTACTAGTCACCTCCCTGAGAATAATTGGTTGCTTGCCAGAACGAGTCTCCTCTTGCAGAAGCTCACCACTCAAAGACTGAAAGAGCACACATACCATCTTTATTGAGTGGGCACTTTCCGTAGTGCAGCCTTTTGAAACAGGTTCAGCACTAGCTGCTTCCTTGTAGGTGACATTCCGTGGATATAGCATTTCAGGGGAGACTTTCTGGAACATACTCTGGGGCATGTTCATTTAGCACTTCCTGAAAGGAAAGCTATCAACTGGTTTAAAATTATCCCTTGTGGTTTTCCACCATAAAACTGGATACATTTTGCTCTGTCTGGCCTGGCTGTAAGATGTTTCCATGTACAAGATGTTCCCATGTGCTGGCAGTCACTAGCAGTTGACTCAGTTCCTTGAGATTATCAACAAGAATAAGCAACAGTAACTCATAGTTTTGCTTGTAGCTGGCATTAAGATCAAGCTGAAATAGACATTTTGAATGAGAATTAGAGAAAAGGGTTAACTACTATTTTTAGCAGTATAAGTGTTCTCTCTACATAGCACCTACTTTTCTAAGTTGTTTTTTTTTCCCCACTAAATCAAGAAAATTAGCATTAAAAGCATAATTAATGAGCTCCCTGTGTCCAAAAGGAAACCAGGGAATAGCAGTTTTGGAAAAATGCCTATCACTTTTGTTTTGTTTGTTTTTTTGTTTAATAGACAGAAGATTATAGGTTTTCATGCATATTTTAACTATTAAAATGTAGAAACTGCAATGCACTTGAGGATATTAAAACTGAATCTGGACTAAGAATCTGCATAAAAGATCAGAATTCAGGGTACATTAAAATAACAATGTTATAAACATCTCAAATACTTCTGAAGTGGATACCTGACTGATTATTACAGGAATTTTAGAATGACTACCATATGATGCTTTCTTTCTGTAATATCTGTAACTCTATATTTATGTAATGGAGTTTACAAGAAAATCTTATATGAAAACCTGGATGCATGGCTTTACTCAATAAAAAATATTATTTGCATGAAACCTGTTTTCTGTTTTCTTAATTCAGGGATCAAGTATGGTCCTTGATCTCAGAACTTCCTGGATCTAGGAAATCAAGTGTGTTTATTTCAGGCTTTATGAGGGTTAGTGAGTGTCTGTTAATTTCATAGGTTTCCATTATCCTCCCAGGGACTTTTTTCTCAGTTTTCTTAAAAAAGGCAAAATAATTTGCTTACAGAGAAACATTTTTTTTGAGGGACCATATGCACACTGATAGGGAAAGTTAAGGACCACTCGTCAAAAATTCACATTTCTATACTGTAATAAAGAGTTTTGCCTTGAGTTTAACGTCATTCTGCATCTTGAATTTGTATTTAAGGTTACTACATGCTTTAGGCTGGTAATTGGCCATTATTGTGTTAATAAAATATAAAATGATCTATCTCTTCTTGATGTAAAAAAGCAATAGCCCACTGTCCCTTTGGAAGGTCTGAGTGCTGTAAAATATAGTACATATGGAATCTGTTAAATCACTTTTGAATTCCAGTTATGAACAGAATTTGCAAACAAATTGTTTCCTTCATTACTTTGCACTTCAACCCAAAAGATGCTGATCACTCACAAAAGAATTAGATTTGCACACATGAAAGTGCATTGAAGTAGTGGCCTTGGATAAGAATTGTGTAAGTCATCTTTTTTTCCATACTGAATTTTTTTTATGAAGAGGGAATTATTCAATGTGACCTTTACAATTGTATTCCATCTATGTATTGATCCTGAGGCTGAAGATGACCTAGTAGACCTTAGAAGTGATATTTAGCTTGGAGTTGTTTTCCCTTGTCTGGAAAAAAAAGGCATCCCTGAATTATGTTTGTTTCACTGGCAGAAAGCTAAATCATGACTCTTCTGTAAAGTCTGAATAAACAAGCTTTATGGGAGGTTTCACTAGGATTTAAAGAGATGGAAAGAAATCCCCTTTTGGGCGGAAGAACACTTGGGATATAATTTGTCTTAGCAACTTTTGCTGTCCGGAAGCTAAGTGTCTGGTTAAGCAAGCTAACTTGGCTTCCAGCATAGTTAATGGGGAGAAATGCTTTCCTCTCTTCTCTAAATAGGCATTTAAAATAGATGGGTTGAATTACCCTCTGGAGTTTCTGCACTCTCTCCATTAATTAGGGAGAGAGTCATCAGTTCTAGCTGTAATGTCTAGAAGTTAGACTTCAAAGTCTTAGTTAAACACTGTGCATCAAAGAGGATAAAACAGCATTTCCTAAGAATCGTCCATCTTCCTCTAATATGGGCATTTGTGATAGGGCAAATAAATGTAGGAAGGGAGCCTAAGGTGACACATGTCTAAGAAAGATGGGAGGTTAGGTGAGATAGCTAAAATTAAAAGGGATTGATTTCTCTCTGGTTACTCGGACAGCAAGCTAGCCACAAGAGCTGCAGATCAGGTGTTTCCGTGCTCTGAGGAAAGTAGGGCTATGAATCCATCATGTTATAGATGTGCTGCTGATCTCCCATTGCCTTTTCTCCTGATTTTGTGTTAGGAAAAAGCTATATGGTACTTCAAAATATGTTTGAGAAGTGAAGTGTCTCTGCAGGATGTCTCTGCATCAGAGCCCTCTGCACAGTGGAGGCTCTTGATTGCTATGCCTTTGGATGCTTTCCACAGACATTCTGCGGGTTTAGATGTCTAAAAAGGATGGGGCTGTTGTTTGCAACAAGACTTTGTGAGTGAAAATACTACATTTGCTATGTGCCAAGGAATGTCAGTTCAAATTATTTTTCCATGCAAAAGCAAGGATTAGGGAATCTAATGAACTGAATCGCTCAAGATGTACATGGTTCCCCTTCTTAGAAAATGGTGTTATTCAGCATAATATTCTTTGTACTTCTCTACCACTCAGTGATTTCCTTTTAACTTGCACTTAAAAACAAGCTTATCTTTAGCAGCAGTCTAGATTTCAGTACAAGGGGTTTTTTTTGAGAAAAATTTCAACTATTTGCTATTATTTGCTATCAATGAGTCCTTGCTGCCTAGTTTGACTGCAAACCTATGTCTCTAGGCTTTGGTTTAATGAGTAAATTAGTGCAATGTCAAGCAGAATACAGATGTGCAGGATGCCAGCAACTATCCTCTAATTGCCTGTGTGCATATGCTTGTTCTCTGACAGTATTGAGAGCAGTTCAACACTACTTATTCTACCCACATTGTCAGTATTATTAAGCAAATATACGGAAATTCTAAAGAACACGTTAAGAGGTGGTTTTCATCCCTCATTGCTCTTTATCCCCACTCCCTTCCTTTAACACAGGGTCACATATGGAAAAGTGTGGGGCATAAAAGAACCAACACCTCTCTAATTGTCTCCAGGCAGCTGTTCATAGAAGAGGGACAGTTAGAAGTTGAATAGTAACAATGGAATGGGATGGCAATGAATGCTTCAGACAAAAGCTAAAGCTGTAGTAATGAGCCTATGGCCTCACATACCCTTTCTTACCTTTCTTACTCAGGCAACTATAATAAGATTATCCTAAGGTTCCTAAAGGTTATCCTTAAAAGTAATCTTGATGATCATAAGACTGTATTTTATTGGCTTTATTCTAGCTTTTTGAGTCCCAGACTTGATATTTTTTTTTTCATCCTCTATACATCTCTTTCCATGACTGTATCCATGACTCTTGGAGCTATTCAATTGAAACCCAAAACAAGAATGGAATGGAGACTAGCAGTTTATCTAACCCTCTGAAATAAAAATCAGTGTGTCTCTCAAAAGCTCAAGGTAAGCTGAAATATTTAAAGATTGTGAAAATTTCCCAAATTTTCTTTTTACTTGATTCTATTTTCTTTAGTAAGGTTTGTCTTTTCTTGTGTTCAAAAACAAAGAGAATGAGTACTTGCCTCTTTCTTTCTGCTGTGAGAATTATATCCAAATTGCCTCTAAAGAGCACGACTTAAGGACATGACACTCAGAAAGAGAAATGCAATGCCAAGAGTTAGCCTTAATTCCATGCAGTTGATACTACGAAGCATTAATCTTTTTTGAGGGAATCTTTGATGAACATATCTGTGTTAGATTTCCTCCCTTTGTTTTTATCCTGGTTGCTAAGGAGAGTGAGTGATAAACATAAGAAACACGCCCAATTAGCAGCACAAATGTAAGGATCAGGAAGATCAGAGAGAGCTCTCCAAGAGGCAGAAGATTTTGTAGTGTATTATGCTGAAGTGACAGGAGGTCCCAAGTTCTAAACCTCACAGATGTGGTATTTATAAATAAGTTTTCTCCAGGTGGTTTCTGTGTTACTTTTTAAATATTAGGCAATAAATATTTGCTGTTTTTCTGTCTAATCCATTTTTTCTAACAATTGTCTGTCTGACTTTTGTGTGAATAAGCATCTGCTGCTGGCTGAGCCTTACATCATCCTTTGTCCCATCAAATGGATGTTCAGTACATGTATAAGAAAGTAGAAGACTTAATTAGGCATAATTGTGGCATAATGGGGAATTACAGTACAGACCACTGGAAAAATGGTCACTGCTGCCACATACTTTAAATGAAAACAAATAAGGAATGAAAAGAGTTGACATGCCAGAAGAGGAAAGAAGGAAGAAATTATTTCAAAAAAATATAAATTGGGTTGGTAAGATAGTGTTGGTTTATAGGAGTGGTATTACAGAGCTAAGGCAACGTCTAATGAACCAAGGGAGGGGTCCATGTTGACAGGTTTTTATATGTGCTTATTCAAGTGGTTTTCCTATTGCACTTCTGGGTACACCTTTATCATAGTCAGGTGTGATGGAGAAGGAGGATAGAGAGAAGGAAAAGGAAGAAGAAAATCTGGGAGAAATATAAGAAGTCCTCATCTGCTGTCAGGCTGAAAAAAAGTTAAAGCAAGTCTTCACATCTCCCACATGCAACTTGAAAGTCAGATGTAATTTTATACTAGCTGTAGTAACTTTATGAAGATCAGGCAAATCTCATGCTAACCTAGGTAACTTCTGTCTACACAGACACACTAAAATGACACACTTTAAAAACCATGATGTGGTTATAGGACTTATATAAAGTGAAGAAGAAAGATAAATACAAAAGTAGCTGAAAAAAAGTAGCTTGCATTATGAAACATTCAGAGCAACACTGTATGATTCATTGAAATAATTAGTAACAACAGCATTGAATATTATAATGATCTACAGAGAACAAAGGATGGACTTCACATTTTAGAGAAGCTAGAGTGGGTCTTGAACAGAAAAATCAAGTGATATCAGAACTGAAGAAAAACGTGGACCTTCTATGTTTAAATCTCAAAGTTTGATTGCTCTCCTTTTATTTATGAGCTGTGAACAGAAATAGGACCTCTGCTCTTGAGTTCAGAAGAGAAAAAGAATTAGCCATGGGATTTTTTTTCTGATTCTGGGAAAATATTGAAGAATGTAGATTGTTCAGAAAAATTATGTTCCAAATAAGTTTTCCATGTAAGAATTAAATAAATAAAAAAGAACATTGTAGTCTGGTTTTTAAGATAAGCTTGGATCTGAACCAGCCATAAATAAATAATGTTATTTGAAGTCTATGAACCCAGCATATGAAATTATTAATTTGTGTTACAAGAATTTTTATTGCTTTTTATTCACTAACTCTGAAATCTAACAGTGACTGTTGCAACAGTTGAAAACAGATAATTTGCTAAAGTGCCAGTTTAGTGTCTGTCAACAATAATATCAAGACCCCCTTAAGATAACTTCTCAGATGCAAACAAGCACCTCGAATTTGCCTTATCTCCAGTTTTCTGTTTTCTTAAGCTGGAGAGATCTACTAGAGCTGTGATATGTGTTTAATTTTATGCAGAGTGAGTACTTCCTGGAAAGACAAACCAAGACAGTGCATATGTCTTTGTGAGACAGAATCCTGAATTTAAAGTATCACTGAGTTAGAACTTCGAAAGCATCGCCACCCATCAGATGTCAGTAAAATACTCATCAGCATCTTCTTGATTTGCTTCAAATATGTTCCCTGCTCTATACAGGCACTAATGATGGTAATGGGATGCTCTGTTGGTAGAAATAGATAAATCTCACAGAGAAATATAATCATGGAAATGGCCCATCAAAATGGTGTAGATCATGATAATCACTTTCACCTGAGAGCACTGTCAGTTAATAGATCTGTCTGGATGTATCTACATGACCCTAATTGTTTTACCTTCTTCAGAAAGTGTCTGAAAAAATGCTTGAAAGAATAGCTGGTGCACAGATGTAGCTTTAGAGAGCACTGAAGGACAAGTGAGTTTCATATCTGAATAGTTTAGGTTATTGCTAGAGGGTGAAAATTTAGTTCATACAAGCCAATGAGGCTTTGTCGGCGTGGCATTCCAACCAGCTATTCACAGGTGGCGTGCTATTGTAACTGCACTCAAAATAGCGCTGGCTTTTTTTAAAACCATAATGATAATTGAAAGTTTGGCAGTCAAATACTTCAGATCTTTCCACTTTCAGCTTGCTTGGTGGAGATAGTTAACAGAAGTACAATACACTGGATCTCTGGCAAGTGCACAGGAGCAGCTTTTGTGGCTGAGGGTAAGCATTAAAAGAGGAAAGCTATACGTAGCATAAGCATGTATCATTTAGAATATCACTTTTCTTACTGTGTAGGACAATGGCATCAGATTAGCTGGGGTGCCTGTGCAAGCAGGATAACACTGGTAACATTTCTTAACATGCGTCCATGGTGCTGCTGAGGAAATAAAACACAGGCTGATGACTCTAAGAATCTGTCTGACTTCTTTGGATATTGTCTCATGAAGGTAGGTAAGAGGAATCATATCAAGTTGCTTGTGTGAAGCTGTGATATTAAGGGTTGCTTGGTTTTAAAAAACTACTTGTGTGAAACAGCTTGTGGAATGTAATAGTTCATGTCTTTTATCAGCTACTCACATTTTTCCAGAATATTGTTTTTATGTCATTGGATGAACTCTGATTGTATTCGGATAGAAGTACATTAGAAAGATAGAATTTAATTTAGAATGAGATTTTCCTAATTTTCAATCAATAAGAATAGTAAGGTTTATATTTTTGGGAGAAAAACAGGGCCACAGAGATGACATTACTTTTTTTCCCCAGAGAATGCAAGACACTGTTTTCGCAAGGGTAGCCTTGTCATTCATCTTAGAAATATTTTTCTAAAATAACTAAAAATTTTTATTTTTGAAAGATACTTCCATGTCTGACTCCACACACAGCTGATCATTGTCTAATAATTTGTTTCAGTTTATAGGTGGATAGGTATTGTTACCAAATTAGATTGTGTTAGTTTTTTGAACTGACTTTGAATTAGTGCAAATGAGCACATAATAATCAGGGCAGTGAGAATTCATGCTGTTGAAAAATGGGTTAGCTAGTGCTACAAATCTGCTTCCCAGGAAAGTGGCCAAGTGGAACCTTCAAAAGCTCTTATTTTTTCTTGCCTTCAATCAGGAGATGGAATGAACTTAGAGTATGAGTCAAATAATTTGTAGGTTAGTGAAAAATATGAACAAATCTGTAGCTAGGAGCCAAAGTTAGTGGCTGAAATCTGAAAAATCATTTGAAATGAGATCATTCTGGCTTCATTTCAAGCTTTGTTTTCTGAGTATATTTTCCAGAGACAGACCTTGTTAGGAAATATTTACTGGGGCAGAATGGTAAGGTCACACAGATTTTGATCAAGAACTACTAAATTAAACTGGAATTAGGAAATGTTTGGCTAATTTCATTAGGTGAGCGAAAAGTATAACTTCAGACTCCAAAGGAAGTATCAAATCTGGTGTGACTACTGCTAAAAGGTATTGCATTCTCCTATCCTGTACCTGGTTCAGGTCCAACAGCATTGAAATAGCTGATGCTATGTCAGGTTAAAAGTTAAGGGAAAAGCAGAAAACTTGAGAATTAAGCTTATTAAAATAAAATAAAAATTTGAGTCTATATTTAGCTGTAAAAGAAGAAAAATACAGATCTCATATTTTTATCAGGAACATGTAAGCATCAGAACAGAGAGGACAGAAAATGAACACCTTTGAACTTTTCCTTAAAAATCCTAAAAATATGTTTTCTTCTAATATGATTCTCTGCTAAAATACTCTTCATAATTCAGCATTTCCAAAGCAGTAAATGTGGCTCTGGGAACCTTTGGGCTTTTTTTTTTTCTCTGTGTTGTACTCTTAAGAAGAAGTGTGTTTTTAAAAGGCTGAGCTCATTTTTGATAACCAATATAAAGTACTCTTTAGGCATGTGAGTTTGTTCAAATAGAGAAAATTTCATGCTTTGTTGAAAAATGCTTTAGTTTCATTGTATCTACACTCTACTTACCCGTCAATTTTATGGTACTTGGAAAAATTTCTGCTGCCATAGAGATGGACAGAAGGGACTTTCCCAAGGCAGTATATAGGTTGAAATTATTTTTTTCTATATTCTACATAGGGGAAAAAAAGGTTAAAAAAAATCAAAATATAATTTCTAGTCCTTTTCTATGAGTATTCCTACTAACAGCTTCTCTTGGCTACTTAGATTACTCTGGAAAAAAAAAAAATCTAGATGTCTTTTTTGAGTCTTTAGTGATTTTTGCATCGCTCAATTTAGCTCTCTAGTAGTCCAAAGGAATGGAAATTGAATTTCAGGATTCAGCCTCAGGCTCTTCCGGATGTATCAGCTCTTTGCTATTCGCTCATTCCAGCACCCATGAGTCAGGACACCAAATGTTCCCAGCAAGGCTGCTTCCAGTGCCTCGCTGAAGCTGAAAACAGTTAGTCACAGATGAAAGCAGCATGGATAAGTATCCATGTGGCATCAGGAAAAATACCATGGAGATATCTTTTTCAGCTGAATAACACCTGGCTGAGATATTTACAGCCATAAGCAGCCTCATTGTATGTGAAAATGGGAAGGAACTTTCCCATCATGTGGCACTGGGCAGGAGGGCAATGTCAAGACACGGCAAGGGTTATCTCTGTGGAGAAGCTGAGCTGAATTAACTGTAGAGTGGAGAGAAATATTAAACCATTTGTATTCTTTGAAAGTATATTAATTCCACTTTCAAATTATGAGAAGTTGTTGGATTTCCTTAAATCAAAGTGTGATTTATATAATTACTGTATTATGATTATCTTTATTACAGGACTCAACATTTTGTAATGCTGTCTGCAAATAAAAGGAAAACTAAACAGGATTTTTTTTTTTCTTCTACGGGAACTGCTTCATTCAATATTTAAATGAATTCACCCATTGTTAGGCATTCTCTGTCTCAAGATTATGCCTGAATGGAAGATTATTCATCTGATTTTTTTCAATTTCATTGAAACTTCTTGTAAACATAATCTGTAATACAGAATCCATCAAGACCCAAGATGCAAGGACTCATAGACAGAAAAAAAAAGCCCCCAAAAAATCCAAACCATTCTAATTATTGAGTTAATTAAAATATGCTTGCAGTGATTTCATTTGTTTGTTTGATTGGTTTTCTTCACTTTCTTTCATGGAAACATGGAAAATATTTAGTTTTGTCAGCTTTAAAAAAACCCAATTGCCACATTTATCTTGTTATCTAGGCAAAGTAATTTGTCACTTAAAACCATATGTCATAAACATTTGTTAAATCTGTATATGAATGATATTCAAGCCAACAAAAGAAATGAAGCAGAGAAACAAAGTAAAGCAATCAATTTTTAGACCAGTCAATAGTAGAGCTCATATAATTATGCATGCATTACTTCTGTACAGGTAGTACCTGTTATGATTGCTTTGGCAGAGAATTAAGAAATGGAGTAATGTTGTTACTTAGGAAGATTAATTGGCAATGTCACATTTATAACTCATTTTAAACCCAGCTGTTTCTCATGTGTAAGTCAGTATTTCACATTTCTGAACTGGTCTGTAAACAAGAGTTTTGCTTATTACTGGGAGTGTTCAGGATGTAATTATCATTTTCTCTCTTTGGCTCAAGAGTGGCCTTATTCAGGATACTTAAGAAGACTGAAGTCCTCTACTGTGCATAAGTACTGCCTAATCCATTATGTGTTTTCCCTCATCATGGACAGTTGCACTTACTGAGTCTGTACAAAATGCTTTATTCCTCCATTCCAGCTACTGAGTTGAAGAATGTGTCCATTGTGTCCCACATTTAATGTTGAAAGAAAATAAAATGTCAAAGGGTCAGGTTCTGCATTATAACCTACAGTGATAGAGGTTTACTTGGTGAAGACCCAGAAAGCAAAGGCAGTTCTGTAAAGCACTTACAAAAGCAGTTCTCATCCTAAAACCTGAAAAGAGTTACAAGACTGTTTAACAGACAGCTGAAACTGAGGATGGAGCTAACCCTGTTTGTGTAGAAGAGAGCTAGCACCAGACACAGTCCTGAATCTGGCATGTTAAAGTCAAGCAAGAGGAAAGATTTACTGAGACATGACCAAAACTCTTTATTTTTGTTATGTTGCAACAGTCTGTGTCTGTTGAAAGGGAATTCTAAACCCAAAAGTAATGCCCAGAGTTTCATGGCATGTGACCTGTTTTCTTCAGAGGAGAGACTACTCTTCATTAAGGAAGCAGTTTTATGACTTAATCACCAAGATAAGGATTTTTATAGATGAGTATTTCTTAGTCATTCTGTTAGTTCTAGACTACAATGCAAGCAGAAAGTCAAAATTTCTGCACCAACGTGACAATGGGCCAAGAGATACTTCACCCTGACATCAGCATTTTTTGGTTTTGATTTGGACTTCCTTATGGACCTTCTTCTTTTGATTTTATAATTTTTGATTATAAATTTTGATATAATAGTATCTATATTCTGGTTTTGACTCTACTGTGTTCTGTCGATAATGCTTGTCTAACTGGAAAACAATGACCGTAAGCTAAACCTCTTCAAAGTTCCATGAGGTTAGGCACCAGCCTCCATTTTCTCACTAAGTACTATCACTGGAAGGCTATCATGTAGTAAAGGGGTAGTAGGAGCATGATATCTTTTGACTGAGATCTGTGGAATTCTGCAGATTAATTTTGATATGTACTAAAATTACAAAAGAAAAGTTCTTTAGAGTACTTGTGAGGATGACTGCTTTTAGGAAGATGTGAAATCTTTTGAGTTTATGTAATAGCACAACATGAGACAAGTAGAGAAGATCCCTAAAAAACTGAGAGTTTTAAATCTTTTGCAATCCTAACTAGGCATTCTTGAATTAGTTTTCTGAACACATTGCATTAAACATGTAGCCTGGACTACTGTTTCCACTGAGAGGTTTGTCGAGAGTGTTTAAAGATTATTGTTATATAAATGACAGTGACGATCTGTAAAATAGTTATCTGACACCCAGCAATCTTAATCTTAAATCTATTTTAAACCACTCAATTCTGTACCAGGCAGAGCTGACTGATTTTGCCTAATTTTTCATTTATTTAGTTGACATTTACAATCAAATAACAGGTTTTTTATTTATATAAAGATTATTTTTGTTATTTTTACAGTAATTTAATACATAAGATGATTTGTCTTAATTCTGAATTTAAGACTGTTTCTTTAGTTTGCTGTAGTACATTTCTAGATGTTACTTAAATTAACATTTTATGAAAATAAATGTCAGTCTCTTTTCAACAAGTAACATCAAAGAATCTTTCAAGATTTCAACTGATGCTAAACCTGCCTGATTTAGTGGACTAACCAAATATCTCATATGACTAGAGAGAGGAGACTTGTGAGATATCTGAAACAAGTTTTTATTTTCACTGGACAAGAAGTTAGGAGCAAAAATGATCTTAATTTACCGCTTCTGTTCATCAGACTTTAGAAGATGTCTAATTGTGAGGATGAAAACAAATGTATACATGCTCTCTCCAAGCTTCATAATGACTGAAAATAGGAAACATACTTTATTGTGAGAGCAGAAATTATCCTGAATGCCAATATTTTTTTTCAGTTGTCAAACTGGACAATTAGAAAACTCACTGAGGTCCTCTGGCCAATGTAAACATCTGTTATGTTAATTATTAATCTGAACATTAAAGTCAGTTGAGGTGAAACAGGAACAAGAAGGTGGGATTTATCAGATCTATGACAGGTTTTTAAAAGAGACTTTTCTGTAGGTCATGGTTTCTTAAAATGATTGTAGTCTAAGTGTTTGGATTAAATGCAGACATCAGTCATTGATATCCAAGAATATATTAGATTAAACCTTCTGGAAAAGGATTTTTTTTCCCCTGCAGTTCTCACTATACTACAGTGGATATGGGATTTAGATTTTGCAAATATTTTAGTATTAACCCAGGTTGTTCTTTTGAAATAAACCTCTTGATCACTCCTGCTTTTGGGCTTTGGTTCACCTCACTGAATGGCTTCAGAGCATGTGAATATCTTTGGGTTGAAATTCAACTGTAAGCTTTGCTTTACCTGCATACAGGTAATCAATCTGTACAACCAGGCCTAGACATACTCTGAAATCCTTGTCCTCCAAAACATAAATACAGTGTGCATCAGACCATCCTGCAAAGGCTTCAATTCATAAATTCCCCATATTGAGTTTCACTGCTTATTACTAGAGAAAGCATCAAAGGTCACTTCTTGTTGATAATATAGACACCTGAAATAGTGCAGATAACTGATAAAAGCAAAAAGAGGTGACAGTAATATGCTGGTGAAAAAAACCCAAATTCAGCAATTTTTATTATGTCACTGCATAAAAGATGCAGGGCAAGAAGACACCTTGAGCTGGCAAAACAAATATACAAGCCAAAAATTAAACAATTTTTATATTTTTATTTTTGAAAAAAACTAAAACAACTACATATCTAATATTCAGTTTTGGTATTTTTTGCTGGACATTTTATACAAAACTAAACAGGTTTTAAAATTTAATCTGATACCTAAAAAACTCAACCCCAAAGTGCTCACTAAATTAGGGCTTATTATGCTAGTAATTAGGGGTTTTTTTTCTGAACAGTGTGAAAAGTATCAATTAAATTTATTTCATCAGAAATTCATGAAGAGGCTGATCCTCTTGTTGAAACTGAAGTAGAGAGAGAGCAGTACAAATATAATAGGATTTCAGAGGTTGATTTCCATCAATCATATTTATGAGTAGTGTATAGCATACATATATTTTAAAGCTGGTGGCACCACAAAACTAAAGTTTTTCCAGTCCTTTTACATAGAAGAAATTTGTCTACTGAGTAATACATACAGCAAATTAGATGCAGAAAGGATAAAACTGCTTAAATTAGCAAAATTGCTCAAATCCCATTTAGATTTAAAAGATGTTAAGTAATCCTGTACTTAAAATGTACTTAACCCTGGCTGTCAAGGTTAGGAATTTGGGTAGGGACATGACAACTGTGCTTTTGGTGGGCAGGATTCAGTTGAGAGCACTCTTCACCATTTGGGTCTTGCAACTGTTTTGATTAGAACCCAAATCTCTGTCTGGTCCTGGGTTCAGCCTCCTACAGATACCCTCCTTAACTAGACAGACCTAACAGCTTTTGTTACCTGTAAGCTCATTTCCTCTGGAGATCTGTGATGACTCAAGTATGCTTTCAATTCCAATCCATTTTTCTTTCTTCCACCCAAGCTGGAAAAATGTGAAGCAGACAAGATAAAATTTAACAAGAGACCAAGTTGTAATTTCTTTAATTTAACTTAATTTCTTTATAATTTCCTTTGTGCTCTAATTTGGAACAGATAGTCTGCTTCATGCAGTCCATGTGTGTGATGATGTCTGCTTTGTGTTTTAGTTCAGGTCTATGCCTGCACAAAAACAAATAAGGAAAACACAACATAAACACAAACCCAGCTCACTCCAGGGAGTGTATTAGTTTTGAATCAGAAAACAACTGGAAAGCCACAGCTCCTTAGCAGCAGAGTTAATAGAGTTTATACCCATAAAGAATTCAAAAATGGGCAAAACATTCACTGCACATTGATAAGATGCTGATGTTAGAAACCCATTACCTTTTCCCTTCAGACAAGCTGATGGAGTTTTGAAGGCAGCTTCCATTTTCACCCCAGCTGAGATCTTCCCAACAGCAGTCATCTGTTGGAAATATCTCATCAGGTATGTCTCAGCAGCAAGACAGCGCTAGCTTCTGAAGACACATGGGATTGACCAGAATGCTTTTTGAATTCTCAGGTTTAAGCATGCTTCTTTTGGGTTCGTTTTTGTATAATGATCCAGCTGACTGTGTTTGAAGAGTTTTTTATCTATTGAGAAGAATATTGGTGAAGAAATGAGAAAAGGCGCTTTGAAGGAAAACAGGTACAGTAAAACCTGTCAAATAACATTAATGCAGTAAGGTTTCCTGTATTACATTACTTTTATTTAATATTCTTATATAACTACAAAAGTAAATCCCCTGAAAATTGTATTCCCACTGACAGCTTCCCTGCTATTTTATGGTGCATCCTCTATAATTAATGGTCTATCACAGCTTCCACTGTAAGTTCTGATTTGTCAAGGCTTTATTGTAGCAACAAAATTGTTAGAAGGGAATCTCATTCTGTGAGAGACTGAAAAAATGAATTTTAGTTTAAATTGATTTAGCCATCTCTAAATTAGAGCAAAATGGACTTGGGTTTTTTTTTTTTTTTTCATTTTTCAGGGTTTATCTGTCTTTTTCTTTAATAGGCCATTTTCTTTTCTGTTGTAAACTTGAATAGTTGCTCTGAAGTCAGAAAAAAAAAATGATCTAGAAGTAAGTTTGGCTTCTGGCTAGAATGTCTGTCTCCAAAATCACACAAGAATCTATTACTGCTTTCAATGCACGGCAGATCTGAGTCTACAGATACGTACTTGGGCAATTTTTCAAAATATACTCAACAGCAGGAGAAATTTATAAAATGTGAAGGAGATGTACAGATGTTATGTATGGTAAAGCCCTTGACCAGTTCCTGAATTACTGACTTTGTATTTGATGTTTGCATTACTATTTGCTCTTCAATTTACATCTGCAGCTCTTAAAAGCTGCTAAAAGTCTTCACTACTTTTTCAAATCTATATAGCTATCACTTAAGAAATTGTCTCTTTTCCTGACTGCACAGACTAAAAATATAATAAAAAAAACAGATGTTCTGAATCCCTCATGCTTGTGCCACTAAAGAGCTCTATCCTGGGAACCCTGATGCAATGTCAGGCTCCAACTTACTTGATACAACTGCAAGTAGTGCTGAGAGAAAATTATATCACATCACTTGCTAAAATGACATCCATAAGAAAATAATTTTATGCATAAACAATATTAAAAAATGCAATTTGTGACAATATGACTACGACATAAAGTCAGTGTTCATCTGTTCTGGACAGAGAAAGACTATCTGACCAATGCTGTAGTAAGACAAATGCAATTTTTTTAAAAAATAGAAGAGAATACGCCTGAACTGCTTCTTTTGACACATTCTTACAAATATAAAAACATAATTTAGAAACAGCCATTGAATATCTCTTACATATAAATTATTTCTATGCTTCAAAAAGGTACATATTCAAATTTTTTCTTCATTAAGGTTAAATAATTTATTTTTTCATGTACAGGACTTGTGCTATAATTTTAAAGAAAGTCAAATGTATAGGCAGATTCCATGTTCATATTCAATGCTAGAAATTAAAATAACAGGTTAGGTAAATCGTTCAGCAATGTCAAAATATGAGTCTGTGAAATTCATAACTTGCTCATTTGTTTCTTTACTAACAGAGGAGTCTGATGGAGATCCATTTTCCTTTGAAGTTCACCTTCAAATTGTGGACTTCAAACCCTCTTATAAATAGGGTTCTACAGGATGCAATGACCATTAGCAGCACATTTTTGCACGTGATATTGCTCCTCAGTCTGATGAGAGACAGTGAGCTTCTGAATGGTGGAAGAAAATACATTAGTTCAGCCTCTTCTATAAACTCCTTTCAAAGAAGTGAAATTGTTTTTTTTGGTGCTCACCCCAGTTTGTCTTTAACATCAGCATCAGAGTCTTATGAAAATGTTCAGCAGTGTTTTACAAGTGTATTATAAGAATCCTCTATCTAATGATGTAGAACAAAATGTAAAACAAAAGCAAAATAGAAGTGACCCAAAAAAACAGTAAGTGAAGACTTATATACATTTGTCTATGTATAGAATGCAGGTAGCTTCCTCAAACATGTATATACAGAAAATTGATTTTATCTGACAGCATTCTTTCATTTCCAAATGACATTATTGATCATTATTGAATACTGTAGTCTAGAGTGTTGCTTATGATCTAATACTTCTGGAATTTTATTTTGGAAGTTTACTTTTTTATTGCAGAAAATGTGTAGTAACAGACAATCACAATGAAACTAAGGTATCCAAAGTGTTTTCTGACCAGGTCCTCTACATTACTGTTAGGTTTTTGTCTGTCCTTCCCCTCGTTTTAGGACAGCAGTCTGAGGAAAGCAATTACCTGGCTGTGAAACATATTTCTTGAACAGCAGGATCTGGCTCAGTGGCTTGCTCCTTATATCTACAGAAGTATTCAACAAATGATGGTAAGATGGAAGATAGTGACCCTTTATCATCTGCCTTTGCTAGTTAAACTGTTGATTGTTTTTGCCCAAAGGTTGTTATTTAGGAAGGTAGTACTTAGTTTATAATTTACATTTATTTCTTCTCTTCTGTGACCATTTGATGTTAAATCCCCAGACTATATATTAGTTAAATGTCTGTATATATGCTTGCAAAACAGAGAAAAAAAATCACTTTCAAAAGCACAAGTATATATTAAAGTGTCTTTAAATAAAGATGTACCTTTAAGTTCAGACAAAGACCTAAGGGCTTTATTTGTTTACAAGAAAACAGATAATTAATTTGCTTCTTCAGCTGAATCCAAAGAAACGTGTCTTCTTTTGCTGATGGGTTGATAAACAGAGATTTTCTGTTGGCAAGTTCAGAGAGAAAAATGTGTGTTCTTTGTTTTGTTTTCATTTGTTTACCTTTTTTCTGGAATAAAAATGCAAAAGACACCTTCTCACCAGACATTTTCATCTCTGTCAGCAAAATATGTTCTTTTTCCTGCTTTTAATGTGCAGAGAGTGGTGAAGGATTAATTCTCTGCAAAGTTCAGGTGAAGGGTACATGCCTGATTATAAGGGCACAGTTAACCACCCTGTAGGTGGCTGTATCCAGAGCACTTAGGGTTTTCTTACCAGTGTAGAGGAATTCCTGGATAAAAGTCTCCTGAGTGTAAGTAAATATATCCTGATACTTTTGTTTATAAAATAATTTTATGTCCAAATCAGTTGCAGAATGGGCCTTAAAAATAGCAGGTTGCTACTCAAACACACTACTGGATACAGAACGTTAAAAGGCTGTCTATGTGATCAATAATTGAGTATTTTTAGGAGGTGTAGAGAACCAACTTATTATTTTTTCCACTTGCATTCATAGGACGTTATAAAATAGTTTATAAATTAAATATTTTGTTCAATATTTTGAAATTATCTCTTTTTTACAGAGTAATCCAAATGACATGTATGTGGGTGGAAAGGGAGTTCCTTTTCACTGCCCATGATCTTCTGCCTAGCCCCAAACCTTGATGTAACTATAGAGGCCTGAGAGAAAGTTTATATACACCAGAAGTGTGACTTTTAACAATAATATGAGATGATCTAATGGAAGGTATTGATTCTACCTGAAAAGCTCACATTCATGTCATCACAAACATTTAAGTGGGGAGTTCTCTTCTTCATTTATGATTCTTAGTTTGGAGCACAGAGCCCCTTTGTTATTCACAGTTAGCACCTGCAGAGCAGAGCTGTGCACAGTCACCTGCTTTGCTCACAGTTCCCAGAAAGCAGGACTGCTCTGACCCCTTCTCCCTGCCTTTATCTAGGGAAAAAACTAATTTTTTAAGCATCTAGCCTGTTTTGGTTTGTTTGTTTTTTGGTTTTTTTTTTTAAGATTTTGCTCCTGCATGCTAAACAGCAGGACACCTTAAATTCTGGTCAGTGCCTGGCACTGCTTGGACCACTTCCCTCCCTCTGGTCCCTTACACATTAAAGAACCAGTTTAGCTCTGCTGGGGAAGAAAACAAGGAGCAGCCTCAACAGAAGAATATCTAATTAAAGATGTTCAAGGCTGTTAGAAGTACTCAGACACCCCTGAAATTTGAAAAATCAAAAATCCAGACATGCCCTCTCCTCTTTATGAGTCTGGAAGTCTGATTTTTAGCAGTGTTCAGGCTGGACGTGCTTTGCACATGAAAAAAAAGATTCCCATCTAATTTTCTTACATGCAGTTTCTGTCTCCATTAGCCATAATTTTAGCTGACTATAGTCAAACCATCAAAACATCTATCATTAAACTGTGGTGGTGCGATTTCTCCCACTTCACTCACTCTGCTCATTCTGAAAGTGTTTGCCATTAAAATAATCTGCATTTTTCTTTCCTCGCCTTCCTTCATTTGCATTTATATTTTGTCAGTAAGTTGTATCCCACATGCTTCTGTTCATGTGCATGTTCCTGTTCATGTATTGCATACCTCTTTTTGCTTAACCTAGTAATATATCTGGAGTCAGAAGCAGAGATTCTCCAACACTGCCAGTGTTTAAACCTAGATTTATCTTCATTCACATTTACAGCATTTTCCCTTGAAAATTCTCTTCCAACTCTCCTTGTGTGATATTCACTGTCATATAAAACCTGATATTAGTTTGGTATGCTTGCCTGGTTTCCTTAGAAACCTTTCTGAGTTATTTCCTGTAAAGGAAATTATCATCCCACATTTAGGAAGGTACAGTTACAACTGAATAATGTTTTGACAGAATTATCAAAATTAAATTCCACACCTTACTTGAGCACCACATCTGAATTAGCCTAATTTATATTTTCAAATCCTAAATGCCTTCTCTCCAATATTGAGCTGGAGATCAATGTCCATCATGCTTAGAAAGGCATCTGGTGACGAAAGGTCATAGCTAATCTAGACACAGAAGCATTATATGCAATAATTTCATTTTAAAAATCTGATTGTTTTAGAGGCTTTTTGAGTGTGAAACCAGACATTAGCACCAGACTCAGGAAATGATACTGCACCAACAGTAAATTTTACTACCAACCTTTTTTGCAGTAGCATACAGTGTGCCAAAATTTAGCCTGAATTTGCTCTCTAGCACAGTGAGGAATAACTTGGGGATGTGAAGGCTTTGATTCATAACCGACGGGTTCATTTGCACTGACATTCATCTGAGACTTCAGATGCCATGGGTCATGCAAAGAATTCAGACATGAAGCAGAACCATTTGTTTTATCCTGCTTGCTTGCTTATGAGCATCTGTAGCAGATTTGTACACCTTTGCACCCCTCTGTGTGCGTGTGTGCCTTGTGCTACTGTTTTACTGGCACCATGATGTTACAGGACTGGCCATAACTGCTTCTTCTTGGTTTGCCTGCTGAAATGTAAACAACACTTTAAAAAGACTTAGATGCACATTTATTATTAAAGCAAATGATACATTATATGTATTGAGATAATTAATAATATATAACAATATTGTATATGATAAATTGAATGCCATTTGTTGCAATTGCCCTCAGCCATGAACTCTTCACTTAACCCAATATGTTGCAAATCTTTCAAAATTAACAATGATCTCAAAGGCACTACTTTCCAGAAGACCAGCATAGATATTTTTATCAGTTTTTATTAAATGCATGTAATGAAAAGCAATGTTCCTGGATTTTCTGCTGAAAATTAAATGAGCTGAGCATTTCTGGTTTCAGATAAAATCTGAAACTATTGCTCATATTAATGTGTGATTGCTCCCAAGTTTGGTTTGGTTTTTGTTTTTTTGTTTTTTTGTTCCTCCTCCACATTTTATTTGTCAGGAAAATTCATAAAGTATGTGGGTTCATGTATTCATAAGCACTGGAGGCTGAAGCTTGCTTTTGTACTGTGTGCCCCTTGTGGCCAAAACATATGAGACAAAAATATTGTAGTTCCTTCCTTTATATGTAAAATTTTTGCTCTGCAATTTTGTGAGTGTTCTGTTGAAATTCAAGATTCCCATCTCAGTTTAACATAAGATTTTATGATAGATGATAATATACCCATGAATACAAAAATTACATAGGTCTCTTTGTAGAAAGCTATGTATCAGAACAATCCTGCCCCTACCAAGTTTAACAGTGCATCATAAATAATAAATAATATGTACATATGCATGCTGTGATTTATTAAAAATATATACAGGTAGAACCTTACATGTTAAATACTTAATTCATGGTTAGTAGTAGGCTGATGTAGTGTGGTGATGTGGTTAATTAGTTCTGGGCTTTTACATGCTGTATAAAAGCTGCCAAGGAAAAGTAAGAGCTGCTGGGCAATGAAACATTCATGGATGCAGCATTTTCCTAGTCACTGATCGCTTTGCTGCTGATAATTTTTAAAATCTACTTAGTGTTTAGACTTGTAATCTGCTGTCTGACATGGAATTGTATCATAGAATTATAGAACCATGAAATGGTTTGTGTTGTAAGAAACTTTTAACCACTAGATCAGGTTGTCATAGCCCCATACAACCTGACCTTGAACATTTTCAGGGATGAGGCATCCACAACTTGTCCAGGCAGCCTGATTCAGTGCCTCACTAAATTTACAGTAAAGAATTTCTTCCTTATACCTATGGTAAATGTACTGTCTTTCAGTTTAAAGCTATTCCCCCTTGTCCTATCACTATGTGTTCTTGTAATATATCCCTCTCCAGATTTCTTGTTGGCTCCCTTTAGATATTGGAAGCCTGTTTTAAGGTCTCCCCAAGGCCTTCTCTGCTCCAGGCTGAACAAGCCCAACTCCTCATCCTGTCCTCAAGGGAGGCTGTAGAGGGCCTCACAGAGAACTGTAGCCCTCTGATCATTTTGGTGGCCTCCTCTGGACTTCCTCCAACAGACCTCTGTCCCTCTTTTGCTGAGGGCTCCAGAGCTGGATGCAGTGCTTTGGGTGGGGTTTCACAGGAGCAGACTAGAGGGGCCATGCTGCTTTTGATGCAGCCCAGAATATAACTGACTTTCTGGGCTGCAAGTGCACATTGCTGCCTCATGTTGAGTTTATTGTCAATCAACACCCAATAGTCATGGGACTTTTACAAAATGCATTAATATTCCGCCATATGACTCTGATTTGAATTTGTGAACATAAGGTAGTTTATGTGGTCAAAATAGCTAAGTGGTATCCCCTAGAATTCCCATATTTCAAGTAGGGGTGGGATTTAAACAGATTGTTTTTAAAGCCATTCCAGGAGAAGTGGTTTGGATTTTGCACACATAAATTTAAAGAGTTGCAGTGCAAACTGTACCTCCTTTACAGATGAGATTAAAATCCAGGCCACTAGAAGCTCTGTCTTCATAAAGATAACTGATCTGGTGTCAAATGGGATTATTGAACCAAAACTGAGAAATTCAGAGTGTTCTTGATATCCCAAAGGGGGATTCGCTCTTGATAGATGATCTAAGTTGAGGAGACACCATGCATAACACCATTTTGATGCATCCATCTGCTAGTATACACTTTCATAAATGCTTTTGCACCTAACTCAGAAATATCTAATCCATAATATTCTGTAAAATCTGCAAATATAAACAGACATTTAGCAGGTTTTATAGATTATTTAATCAATTTTTAAAAATCTGAAATATTCCGCTGATTATTTTGTTTCTTTTTAAAAACCAAAAAGCCTCTCAGATGTCCTTATAATAGATATCATTTTAAGGGCAGAGATTTAACAATAAAGAAAAAAATAAAATAAAATATAAAGTCTCTAAAATACAGAATATTTTTATTCTGTTTGCAATATAAAATAGGAAATACATTATTTCAACTTATGTATACAAACCTATTATTAACATTTTCTAGACACTGTCCAAAAGATTAATCTATAGTTTGGCCTTTCACTATAAGTAATGGGTAGATTCTTGAGTCCTTAATATAACATATCTGCATTATAGTTTACTGTAATTTATAGTAAAATGCTTTTTCACAATATAATAAGGAAATTCAGTGTCATTAAGTAGTCATGTTTTCCTGTATTTTGCTGTGGTTTTGTGAACTGTGTGCTGATCTGAACTGTAAAAGCCCAAGATTGTTCTGAATAGTTATTAGGATCATCAAATATAAGACTTTTATCCAAAAAGAAGATTACTCTTCTTAATCATTTTCACATCACAATCATAATAACTGTAACTCTAGCTGTCCTCCTTCTGAGATGTTTCAGGCAGTTAACAAATTTCAAGCATTAATTCTTTGAGAAAAGTTTCTCAAATGTTTTGGTAAATCTAGAGATTAATTTTATTTTTATTTTTTGAGACACAAGGTCTGGTGCTTGCAAAACCCATCTATCTTAAGTAGTCTAGTGCATGTGCAGTAGTTGAACAAATGCAGTACTCAAAGGAAGAATCTCTGCACATTTTTATTCCTTCTCAAAAGGAACAGTTTTCAGTGTTTTACTTCATTGGTCTACCTCAGGTCCTGTTACACCAGGGTGGGAAGCCAAAAAATTAATTGGAACAGTGTGTCTGTTAGCTTTACTGCTGATAACCATTGATAGATAACAATAACCACCACTATACTCACCCTTTCGTTAAGTTCACATTAGCACACCCCAGGTTCTGAACCGGGACTGAACTAAAACAGTCTATGTAAACACATGTGAGAAGACTGCCATATGCTGCCAATTTTAGAACAGTTTTCTATGGTTTTGCTGTGTTTGAACAGCATAGCCAAAGTCCTGTTTTGCCTAGTAGAATATCGGGAGACCAAGATGTTGGGTTAGTTAGTTAATCATGCCCATCGCTCATCTCCCAAGTGCTTATCTGGCCCAAGAGCTGATGTCTTCCCAGAAAACAACATTGCTGTCCATCAGCCTGCTGCTACTCATACTGTGTAGTTAACAGTTGCCCTTTCAAAGATGCTTGCACGACAGTTCACAAGCTCCTGATATATTTCAAACTGTTCCATCGTTGGATTTGGATTACTTTCTAGCATGTAGGACTGATGTTTATAGAGATTATAAGAAAAAAAAAAAAAAAAAAAAAAAGACTAAGTTTTGTGAGTAAGAAAAGATTAGCTGTTAGCTGAGGTGTACATAATTTTCATATAAACACAGAATCACAGAATGGTTTGAGTTGGAAGGGATCAAAAAGACCATTTAGTCCAATCTCCTTGCAGTAGGCAGGAAACCTTCCACTAAACCAGGTTGCTCAAAACCCCTCATCCAACCTTGAACACTTCCAGGACTGGGGCATCCACAGCTTCTCTGGGCAACCTGTGCCAGATTGTCAGTCTGTCAGATCACTTCTTATGTGGATGATCTATCACATTTGGTCCTTTTTTGTTTTTGTTTTTTTGTTGGGCTTTTTCTTTTTTTTTTCTTTATTTTTTTTAAATTTTATTTGAGTACCTTTTGCTGCAGCTCTCTGTGGAGTAGAAAAGATATTGCAAGTACGTGTGAAATCATGTAGATGTACTCATAAAGATTACTGCTCACATCAAGGCTATAGACAGACGTGGCAATTCAGAATGCAAACTGGGAGAAGACCGTGTTGGTTATAATTATTGATAAGTAACCTGGGGGGGGAAAAAAAGACAGGAAAATATATTTTTTAAGTGCTAGCAACTTATTAAGATGCTGCTATTAAATGGAGATTTTCTCAAGTAAGAAATGACATGAAATGGCAATTCAAATACCCTTTTTGTTTACTGAGATGCTTTAAGGCCTTTACCACCTGCTGAGTGCCTGGAAGGACGAATAAGCATTGGAGTGACAGGTTTCACACTGCTATGTCATAGATTTGCACAGCAGGACAGAGTGGTTTCCGACACTATTGGCTGATCGGCTTTTTCAAATAGAAATCTGCGCTTCAAATTTTGAGAGAAAAGGGTTCTTTTCATCTTTGTGGCTTAGAAAAGAAATTAATTTTTTATGTAATCCTTCCTGAAAATTATGAAATTTCTCCAAATACAGAATGTTAAAGGAACAATATGCTAGACAATAACCTGAAGAAGGGAATATTATTTAGGAGCTTAAGCCCACAAGGAGAATATATGCATTTATATTTGTGAAAATTACCAGAAACCATTATTCTCTTTCAATTGTCTCCTTTAAAACTGTTCTTTTGTAAGACCAATACGGATACCAGTTGCTGGAAAAGAAGGCAAAAGTAAATCATATTGTAATTTAATTACACAGGGCCAAGGTAGGGTTCCCATGGTGGCAGCCTGACACATTGAGACATTGGAGTAGCTCCTCTGATCAAGGCCAAGTTGGACTTATGTCTTTTTATTTAGGCAGTTAATTCTCAGCCTTGGTAAGGAGCAAGGCTGACATTCTTTACCATGACTTGTCTGTGGGTTGTAAAAAAAATTATTATTATTCAAATGTTCAATTACTGTTTGGCAGACATCTAAAGAAGTCAATATACAAGAAATAAAATAAAACAAATACGCATTTAAGTTGTTGATTTATTTCCAAAAATAATCTCACAGTTATTGTTAATAGACAATTAAAGAAAGAAGCACTTCAAATAAAACAGATTTTTTTTTTAATTTGTAGAGCACACTTAATTTTAGGAACTCAGAACTCCTTCAGATAATGATTAAGACATGGGTATAGAGGCTACTATTCTAATTGTTTTTGTAGATAAAATTATTGAGACATTGATTTAAGTTTTTGATTATATCTCAAAAGTCATCAGCAGAATTTAAGTTTTTTCTTTCATATTTTTTACACATAAGGACAGCCATGGAATTAAAAAAATAATAGCAAATATTAAGAGTGTGACGTTCACCACACCAAGATAACTTAGCAACCAAGATGTTCTCAGTAACAGAATGAAATATAAAACTGCTGTGAATGTGTGTAGAAAAAGCTAAAAATTTTATGAGGGTATAAAGGTTTAAAGCTGCCCTTGCTGTCCTTTTCACAACAGAATAAATAAAGGCCCATCAGGATGCATGCAGCGAGGATTTAATTAAAAAAAATATTTTGTGTAAGGAAAAAGAAAAGTTACTTCTTAGAATTACTGAAACTGGAAAAAAAAACCCACAAAAACAGTTGCCATGGAACACAGAAGACATGGATTCAATTTCTTATTTCAATTTGTTTCACAAGAGGATCTTCAAGTCATGTACAGCCCAGCCCAAGTGAGTACGTACAGGGTACTTTCTGGACTAAATGTGAATTATTCTATATTTACGTTGTTGATGCTCTTCCAGTTTATGTAAATAAACAGCTGATGGTATGGAAAATTGAACCTGAGTATCTTTTTCTTAAGTGAACAAATTAGCAGCTAAATAGAATCAATACCTCTTATACCTTCTCAGACTTTCTTTTCTTTTTTTCTTCTTTTTAATTTTTTTTGTGGCAGCTACCACCTACTACAGCCTATGTTGGCTTTTCTTTACTACTATTGCAGAAGAACATAGTATAAGCTACAATTACACCTTCATTTTGGTAGCCAACATACTATATTGCCTTCAACACTGTAGTTACTTGGTGCCTCCTACTCATAATGTATTTATCCTCACAGTACTCCTATGATGTTGAGCAGATGGTAAAGTGAGTCACTAGGTACAGAGCTTGACTCTTCAAGATCAGACAAGAAGATTGTGATGAAACCAGTCCTGGGTTTACTTCCTCTTTCTGCCAGACCCCTCATGTGTGCTCACAGTTCCTGATGGGTACTGTGAGAACCTACCCTCAAGGGACAATGGATATTGATTATAGATAAGAGACAGGTTCTTCTACTTTACCTACATCTTTGGAGGGGAAAAAAAAAAAGAGGAAATCATGTGGTAGGCCTTGTCTTATGATATAAACATCCAAAAGTGGTGGTTCTAGCTTGGCATAGCTGACCAATATTGTAGAGTGCTCAAATTATGTTGATTATGAGACAGTTAAAGACAATTTTGAGACACACAAGAAGTGCAGCTCTCTTGCATTTCCTCTGACTTTAGTACATGTTGGCTCCTACTGAGTTCAGCCAACAGATGATTAATTTTAGTCTATTGATTCTACTGGCAACTACTACAAGTGTCTTTTCTTGGATAAGGACACGGGAACTGTGTGTGATGTATTAGACTCTTTCCGTGCAGGCCCCTGCCCAAGGTGCCCATCTGGCAGTGCTTCTGTGAGAAGTGGTGGGTACCTCTGAAGGAGGCAGATTCTTTTCTGGGAATCTTCTCATCTTCCTAGAGTGAGACACCATTGTTTCCTACTCAACTCCTTTGGAAACGGTGTTGTCTCTGACACACCACTGGCAGCCTGTTTGGCGGCAGAGGTGAAGATACCTCACTTGAGACTCTTAAATGATTTTGAGCTTTCACATTACTAAACATGTATTCCATTAGCCATCTAGTGTACTAGTCACATGGTAATTTGTGTAAAACGTAAATGCCTCAGCGTGATATGGGAAAGGTTCCCAGAAAATACAAAAAAAAACCACTTTTGGTATTTAGCGCAACCTGACACAAAGGGAGCAGAATATAGTTTATTTAAGCTTGTGAGATGCTATCTTTTCCCAGCAGTCCCTAGATTCTGATTTCTTTCTTTTTTCTGTCTTCTGTTTTCTCCCCTCTTATTTTACCTGTTATATTCACAGGGAAAATTATTTAATTATGGAACTTAATTTTTTACTAAAAATAGTAAGAATTTTTTTTCTGTGGAATAAGTTTCTTTGGGATTTTACTTTGATATTGTTCTTATATTTAAAACATTCATAGAGAAATGGAGATTTCAGAAAATATGCTGGTTCTGATGCTTTTGGTCTAGATGGTTAATATGATTTAGCATTACTCTAATAATCTAAATATATTAAATTGAAATGTTAATACTTTGCACACTAAATTTAAAAAAATTACATCAGAAATCTAAAAGAGAGAGAAAAAAAATCTAGAATTTCTAAGTCTGGATGAATTATTAAGGCATTTTGTTCTAACTTGGTTATTTTGTATTTTATTTGGATTAAGGAATTTTTTTTTTTTATTGTGTTATTTGGAGTTGATGGAATAATTAAAGTCATGAGGTTTTTATGAGGAAAACATCCCATTTTCTTCTATAATTTATTTCACAATCTATCCAATAAGTTCTTGGTGTAAATTTTGGCATTGAGGCATATCAACCAACAGAGCTTAATAGGCGATCTCTCCTGAAGAAATGATATTTCAGCTGATAGGGTGGTACAGAAGGTGTTCACTGCTTCTGCATGAAAAGCCTGGCAAAGTAGCATACAGAGGGGTACAAGAAAGTAAAAAACCATAGGCTTAAGGCTGAACTTTGCAGAAAAATATTTTATACATTAAATGATAATATTTAATATTTAATTATATGGAATTTATAATTTTGATTTTTTGGAAATAAAGTTTTACATTTTTTTTCTTTCCGTTTTCCATTTCTAAATAATCTCACAATAAATCAGCAACTTTAAGCAATAGTTGATGTAGAATATTGCAGAATTCTCAGAATATTTTTGCAGATTATTTTTGTTATTTTAAATGAGCTATTTAATTTTGTGTTTACTTGTGAATTTACTAAGAATTAGAAACAAATTATATTTATTAATAAAATAATAAGTATAAGGCTTTATAGACAAAGTAAAAACTTTACATGGCCAAGTTTATCTGTAAACTTCTTAGCATCCTTTCAATTCAGCAGTAATTTAGGGAGTTATACTAAATGAATAACAAGAAAATTTTCAAAAATACCTTTTTTTAAAGCATCTTTACCAGTGCTACTCCATGACATTTAATTTCCCTCTTCTTTTGCAGAATTTACCCTCTATACTGAGAGGTGTCAGACTTAATCCTGTCCTTTAATGCTAACGTAGTCATTTAAGCACGTGGAAGACATCAGGGGCTGCTATTAATTTACTTTCAAGTACTAATATTTTTTGAAGGTTGCAGAATTCCTGTGTGTGAATTAATATGTGTTTAAATGTTATTGCTATGCATGTAAAATTTTTCTTTATTTCTAAAGTGCCAGGGCAGTTGCAGAAATAAATAAAAGTTGGCTGGGGAAGAGTGCAGTTCTTTGCCCTCCAGGAGGTCCAGATAAGCAGGAGGTGATCTCCACTGGCAATTTTTTTTAAAGATTAGATCAGTAGGATGACTGGCAATGAACTTAATCCTAGGTTTGAGGAATAAACCTTCAGTTCAGCAAACTGTTCTAGCTGGTTTGCTGGCATCTGCCCTAGGGAGTCTGCACTGAAGTATAAAACATATGATGCAATGGTGCAGAACAAATTACATTTAAAACAAATGAAGGAAAGGACATCAGAATGCCCAGAAATGTCAAGCTTGGTAGAAAAATAATGATAGTAAATGAGTTAGCACTAGTAAGTTAACAAGCACAGTATTTAGTCTTCAAGTAAGTGAGAGGTTGCTACAGAAAAAAAAAAATTAGGGTCCAGTTCTCCATGGCCTCTGGAGGTTAGCCAAGGCATGGGTACAGTTACTCCTGCTTTTGGACAGGTCTGTTGGTCATAACCCTTTCCACTACACATTTTGTGAGGATGATCCAGGTATCATCATCCAAAGGAAGGAAAATTGACAAAGTGAGGAGTTTGGTGGTTTTAAGCTTTTTATTGAGACACATGTCACATTAAAATAAAAAATAAGAAATGGAAACCAAACACTTGAAGGCAGGTCACCTGCAGGGACATGAGCCAGGTGGCAGGTGGCAAGCAGGTCCTTAGTGCCCCACCAAGGAAGAGTTGATGATGGTATGTATTTTGGTTTCTGATATGATGATGGAGGATGGAACATACTTTTTGGGAAAAAGATTCTTTAAACTGTTTGGCTCAACTGCTCTCTTCAAAACTTGCAATCTCAAAATCAAGGAAATGCTGCATAACATAGTGGGTCCAAAGATAGCAAAATCAAAAAATGTCTTGAGAGTGCTAGATTCTGAGGAACCTAATTCTGCCAGCTCTTTCTATAGGAAGAGAACAATGAAAATAAACTCGTATTGATTTCATTATTTTGCATTCAAAGGATGTGCTAGAAGTGCTTTTCAGGAGTTTCAGTGAGATGCATCTTTGTTCCAAGAAATCTTACCCTCTAAATTTCAAATATGACAAGACAAATGAGGATGACATGTAGTAAGAAAGAGGCTAAAGAGGACCAAAGAGCACAGTGATGAAATGTTACTGGGCTCAGGTTAGGCATAAGAATAAATTTTGTAAGGTAATAAAGAAAAATAGAATGGTGACCGTGCTGTTTTGCCTACTCTGGTCAATAAATAATTTCAGTAACGTTGTGAGTATCATCCATCTTTATATACCACATAAAGGGAGACCAAAGACCTACGACCTGCTGCTTCCTGGCTTCCTTCAGAGCCTCTCCTCACCCACGTGCATGGTGGCACCTCTGCTTCCTCTGCCCAGTGCCCTCCTCACTCAGTCAAACTGCCTTGTGCTTCCTCATCACCACTGCAGTGCCAGAAGCTGGGCTCTGCTGAAGGGGATGGGCAACATGCCACAGGTTTCAGCATAGCCAAGATTTTGCTTGAGCTAAGAGTAGTTATGCCACGTTTGGCAGGCAAGCCCTGCTTGCTCCATCTGCCAGCGTGGCACCAAGGGAAGCATCTGGAAATAGAGTCGGTGTTTCTGCCTTCCCCTTGCTGGGTGGCACTCAGTCTGCCATCCATGGGGTTGTAGTAGGCACAGGAATGGGCATAGGGATGGGTTCAGAGTGAAAATCTAGGCAGATAAGCAGACAGCAGACAGCTTTTGGCCAGTTATGATATTTTCTGGCAATAGAAATTGTCACAATAGTGCCTGCCAAAGGATGTAAACAGTTATCATGCACCAAAATTGCCAAAGAGTCAGAGATAAGGCAGAAAGATAAAACTAAAAATTGAAGCGTGCGCTTTGGATGATCTAGGGCATCTTATGGTCAAACCAGAAGCATTTCGTTTGCTTTTCACACATAATGTGGCAGATCCTGAATGGTCATTCTTGACCATGATTTCAGACACCACGTCATTAAAAAGAATATAATTTATTGTCTTGAACTACTTAAAATATTCCATCTACTTATTTTTAGGAGTACAAATGTTTCCTTCACGTTTTAGATTAAAATGGCAAGCTTATTAATGATAGAGAAACTCTACAAAATTACTAATTTTGAAATATTAACATTGTAAGCCTTTTCCCAGAAGTTTATAAAGCAAACACTTCACACTGACATTTTGTTGCCAGATTTTGAGTTTTGATTAAGGGAGGCTTATGAGATTTTTTTATTTTTTTTTTTTTTTTACTACACCAGTAATTCTCTTTTGAATACAGCTATTCTTTGGACTTTAAAATGCAAATTAAATATAAACTAACAGAGGCTTCATTTGTTGTAACAGAATATCAAAACCCCATGTAATTTTCTTTTTAATTAAAAATTTAGTTATCTGAGAACTTAAAAAATAACTTCTATGTCAAATTTGAGTCGACTAATTCAGTTCAAAACACTTTGAAATGAACATTTTCTCATTTTAAAATAAAAGCTGAGTTTTATGCCTTTGCAGAATTGAAGACAAAAATTATATATTAAATTATCTCACCCATCTGATTGTGAAATAATGACCTTTTTGTTCAGAAATATTTTTCTTGTGAATCTTCATTAGTAACTACAAAGCGTGCACATGACTAATGAAAATCAGAAGTCATGAAGTATAACTCTATTGGACTCTAAAATGGCTCCTTTATGGAATTCCTTTTACGTCCAGATATTTAGGTTTTCACATCTAAAAGCAAGACCACCTTCTCTATCTGATCCTGATCCCTTTAAAGCATACTTTTCTGCTTGGGTTAAGACAACTGAAAATGTGTTTCAGGTTTCAGGTGGAGCAATGAGATGTGCTACATACACTCCATGCTCCGTTTCAAGTTTAAGTGACTTCAAGCTCCTTATAGTCCAGGGCAAAGAATCAAGTTGCCCTTTATAAACCTTTTTATTATCTTTGGAAGTCAGATTGCTGGGAAATAGGTTTTGGACAATACTCTGAGGAAGGACCAGGGGACATGAGAGATGGTGCAAGGGCCATGGAGAAGGTTTGTCTTTTGTCTCCATAGCACAAAATCTGCTTGAGTAGTTGAGGGTGCCTTTTGATTAATATCTTATTTATGGAAGTGTGGACAACTCCCCATGCTTGAAATTTCCTCCTCGTTACCTGAGCAGATCCATGTTCTCTTCTTCCTACTTCCCCTTCTTCTACCTACCACCCCACCCCTGCCAAGTTAGAGCTTCAGATGAGTGTTTGTGAGAAATGTATATAGTAAGTGACTGAACTGAGATTATCTCTGCTGCAAAGCTGATGTTAAACTCCTGCAATTTTGCAAGATACAGCCTTACAGAGGAGTTTGAAGCAGGTCCCTCTAGGTGCTTTCTTAAATTAAGGCATCAGGCCACAATCCTAGGAATACACCAAGTACTGAAATTGTTGTACAATTAATATAATAATAATTCCATCTCTCTATTTCTTAGTATGAATCAAATAAGCTGATATTAATACCAGATATTGATATTAATGGACCTGAAAGCAATCTGGTCTAATGAAATTTTTTCCCACATGGAAGTGTCTATGTCAAAACACAAATATTTCCTTATTTTCCTTATTTTGTATATTCCTTTATTTTCCCATTTGAGGTGTATAAACATCTTGTGGATACCACAGTGCTGGGTAAAGACAATTTGAGTGCTGAAAGAAGCATACGTGTGCCCCACTTGTTTTGCAGGGCAGGCATGGTTGATACTTTGCTTATACAGTATAAACATGAGTGACATTAAAATTTTGCACACTCCAAATGCTATTTTTATGGAAAACTGAGGTTTGAAAGTTCATCTAGAATGGAGACTAAGTTATACTAATGCCAGTCCAAAATGTTTTAATGTTCACAGAACAAAAGCAGCAATATGAATATTATAAAGGTCTCAAGCATAGCTCTCATCCCTTATCATTTTTATACAAGTATATTTACATAATTAACTCTGTGCTTATTTCAAAGAAAGTAACCCAGTGGTTATGATGAAATAGGTTTCTGCTAAATTTCTTAGAGAGAAATTCTTAACTTGGGACATTTTTACTATACCTTGATAATATTTGGAATGGCACTTTTAAAACAATTGTAATCAGTTGATTAAATAAGATTTGGTTTTGATTTGATAGAAAGTTTATTCTATACCGAAATTAAATTCTCTAGTTTCTGACAGGATGCTTTGACTAAAATATTTCAATTCCCCTTCCAGCTGTGAAATTTGAACTCAGAATACCCTATAAAGCTGTGCTCATCACTTCCGTAAAACCACAGAAATTCTTATTTTCTGTTAGAGATACTAATTTATAAGTTATAAATTCAGAGCTTTCACTTAGAACTGTTTGAAAAAAAATATTCTAATCACATTCTGATATACATTCTTTCTTAACAACTGGAACTGTATATAACACAGGCTTAGAAAATCTGTTTAAAAAGACTTTGCTTGAAAGTGGGAAATACCTGAGGAACTATATCAGCTCTAGAAGATACAGAGATAAAAGTCATTCAAAATAGAAAGCAGAAAGATAAATCACCTCAGGAAGAACAAGTAAACAAAATTATATTTTAAATCCCCAGTTGGAAAATTACTGGGTTTTACTGCCTAGCCTAGGAAAAAAAAACAACAAACAATAAACATGAGGCACCTGTGCCCACAGAGAGTGATATTTTTTGATCAGTAGACCGACATTCCCTACTATTTTTTGTTCCACTTCCTGTTTAGCTAAAGATGGGACAGGGAAGAAATTTTCTTGTAAATAAAATAGAAGGGGAACATAATTTTTAAAATATTTAAAAACACGTATGTTACATTCATTTTTCCCTCTGTCTGCAATCTATATATACATATATTATCATCTTTTAAAAAACCCTTCTTGACTTCTATGAATGAAAGGAAGATGATAGCAGTGTCCTCTTATGGATAGCAAAGGGCTTAGTTTCTTACACTGGGACCTGCAGGCAGTGAGAAAACAGCTGTGCTTCTGGGAGTGTTGGTCCCTCTTTGTCATCTCAGGATTGTTGGTGGACTGAGTTGAACCTGGCTTCCTTTTTGAAAAGGAATTTTGTGCTATCACAGTCCAGCGCCCTTGGGGCCCCCCAGAGAGCCAGCAAGTTCCCCAGGTGTGACAGTACTTGGAACTACTATTTTAATTTTACTTTGGCTTTAGTTTGCAAGTCGTAAAAATCTACAGAAACAGCTTATACCTTAATAGTTTAGGAACAAAGACATGCAGTCATGCACAATATCCTTTCAGATGAGTGTCTTTGAAGTCAGGATGGTGTGGGGCTTCCAAATTAGCTGATAAAGGCTTGTTCAGGCTTTTCCACCTCACATAAACAAATTGCATGCCATGCTGCTAAGAGTGCACCATGTTTTTCACATTTAAGTGTTTAACACAAACTGCTCCTACACAACCTAATGCCTTATTCTTACTTTGAGAAAACTTGAGTACACAAGCAAGTTTAAAGAGAAAGGAAAAAAAGAAAATATATATGTCTCCACTTATTTATTTATTTATTTATTTATGTATGTGCGAAAGTTTTTCTAACAAAATATTTTCAGGTATTGAGACAGATCATATCTGAGGTTGGAAGGAGAGATGGAATGACACTCAAATGTTTAGTAGACAAGTTTGTTTGGCTAAGCTGTCCGAGCAGGCAAAATTTTCCCTGCTGGACATTTTTGGTTAAATTCATTGTTTTCATTTTTATGCCAGCCTTTACTTAGTATGCAGCAGGAATTTGAAGGAAGTGATTTTCTTTGGGCTGCAGCTGATGCTTTCAAGCAGAGTCCCCTAAGGTCAATTTTCAGGGTGTTTTCTTTGACAAAAGATTCCTGTCAAAAATTAAAACAATTAGTTTTAGATATACTCTTGAGTATAAGATCTTCAATAATCCTTTTAATTCTGAGGAAGGGCAAGGAAATATTAGCTAAAGATAAAAAAAAATTGAGAGGACACTTAAATGAGAAAAAGTAGTAGTTGAATAATTTGAATTTCTTTTGATGTTTCTCTTCAGAAGCCCATTCTACTTTTTGCAGCTTGTCATCTATATCTTATTTATCTAGTCAGTTACTGTTCAGATTATTTTTCTCTTTATGTGTCATTAAATATGAGTAGATTTGTATAGCTCAGTCTCTTCACACACAAACACGTTCATGGGTTATATGTGTAAATAAGTTGTTTGCTGGAGTTACCCAAATGATGAGTGATATTAAGGGTATAATTCTGATTTATTTGATTACAATTGGTTTCTGTGGCTGAAGTGGTTCAAACAAAAGATAAAAAAACCCCCAAAAACCAGCAAGCAAAAGTTCAAGGACAGAAGCAAAAGTAACTTGGAGGCTTGCATTTCTTTGTACTTTCTCCTGGAAAAAAAAAAATCAAATTGCCTGAATCTTTGTGGGAGAAGACACTGAAATGGATTTGGAATATGTGACCCAGGGATCCACCAGAGAAAGTTATTTTTAAAAATACCATCAGAAGTAGGCTAACTGGGAATTTACCATGCTGTGTATGAGTTGCTGGTTCCAATGTTGAGCTTTAAATAAAATCTCTTAAGGAAAATGGTAGGTAGCATTGGGTGGTAAAGATTAAAGATGGTGATCAGAATTATGGCAAAATGATAATGAATAATTTCCAATCATATTTAGTCCTCTCACTTCTGTCTGGGCATATATTTCAACTTCCCAAGACTGTACCTTTCAGTATTCATTTGCACAGAAAATGCTTCTGCTTCTGCAGCAAGGTCTGTGCTTCCGTTCTGACCCTGGTTAGTTTATTGCTTCCCTCCAAGTTGAAATCAATGTCTGAAGTTGTAATATGCTCTGTTCTTTAAAAGGCTTTTAAATGTGGAACAATAACTAAAAACATGCTTTACTCAGCTTTAATACTGAAAAATGCATGGGAAAGTATTTTGAAATACTGTTCGCCGGTGAGTCCAATACACACAAGCCATTAAAGAAGAACTCATATTTATCCTAAAGATTAAAAAAAGACAATAAATACATTTTTTAAATCAATTCATTAAATTATGTATGCTTTTTACAGAGGTAGGGCCGTGAATGTAAATATGTCTTAGCATTTGTAATCTTTTGTTGATATTATTCATCTCAATTTTTTCTATTTATTTTAAATATATTTAATTTTTTTCCATTCTACTTGGTACAATCATTAACTTTTGACAAATATTCAGTTAAAGCAAGGCACATACATCCATCACTTGGTTAATTTTTACTTGTAAAGCCAGAAACAGGCTGGAGTTGAGTTTCTCTTTGTTACCTTGGAAACAAATGGAGGTTTGACTTCAAGAAGCTCTACACTTGAAATGAGGGGTGGAGCTTTGATGTTGTGTTTCTTATTATGATGCAGAAAGGGAAGGCAGCTCTTTAAGAGATTCTGGCATCTTGCACTTACAAGGATATGGAATCTACTTAACGTAATAGCAACCAGGTAATTTCATGTAATGGGATGAAAGGGAAATGAGAAAATGGCAGTTGCATCAAGTCATTAGCTTTCAGCTTCTGATGTTGGGCTGGGTAGCTCATCCTCCCGCAAAGGTGCCTAGACAAATCAGGATAATTGTTGCTGTCAATTTATTTATCTTCTAAATATGGAAGGAAAGTCTGCATTTTTCCTTGCCAATAATTTGTGGTAAAGCATTTTTGCTTACATTAATAACTTATTTACAATTTTCCAATCAGTTCATACATTAAGTAAAGTTTCTGATGTTCAGGGAGTGTCTAAGAGGTAATTTTTTGTTCCTGCTGAGGAAAGTTTTGAAATTTGACCAAGAATCCCTCTGTATTAAATCATTTGGGTAAGAAGACATTTTGAATTGTAGTTTGGATAATGACAATATCAAAACAAGGTATTTTATGTAGGATTTTTTAGTTTAGTTTATACTGTTATCTTCTGCTTGTGTAGTGTAGTGTGAACAAAAATATTGATATATATCATCAAGACAATTTCAAAATAGAAAAAAATAAGTTGTGGAATATTACTACTTTGTTGAATTTTACACAATAGAATGAGATAAAGGGCCTCTGGGATTTACAGGGATTTAAATTAATTCTCTTTGTACTCTGGCTGTGGTGAGAACTATTAATATACTCATTTTACATTAAATGTAATTAGGCTTTCATTCTGCTATTGTTAATACCTGATCTGTGTGCTACTGGGTGACCCAGAAGTGCTAATTTCATCTGAATGAGGAATGGACACACAATTTTATTTCTAGCAAATTAGCCAAACATATATACAGAGTTTATGTTGACCTCTCACTTTTATGCTGGTTTTTGCTGGGCAGCAGTGGACAGACAGTGTTTGAGCAATCTCAAGCTTGCCAGTTTAAAGCTAATCCACCAAAATAGCCCTACTTTGCACTCCTTTGAATCAGCAGCTGGTGTTTCCACATGCTCAATGGTTTGCATCATAAATCCATGATGGTTTTGATCTGATAAGGTATTTCAAAGCTGGGTTTGCTTTAGTATCAAATTCCATTAGGCATAGCTTTTGGCAACTAGTTAATTTTTTTGAGGAATTCTGTAGGAATAGGAATAGGGAAGACTAATATCCTGGTTTGGTTTTGCGTCTCTAAACATTGGTTCAACAAAGCTTGTGAGCATGGGTTCTACTGAGCATGTGAATAGTGCCTAAGCAAATGTTACCCTGAGCCAAACAGTAAAAATTTACTCCCAGCTGTGTGATTGATGAATACCAATTGATTGGATCATTTTGGGTGGATTTTTCTCTTATTATCCTCTTTCCTATACTTTCTGATGACCTTATTTGATTTTATTAAGAGCAATTAAATAAAATTTAGTATGTTCTCAGCATAACACACATTAGAGTCATAGATAATTTCCCTAAAATTTGTATTAAATGTAAAAAATGTATATTATTAGGAAAAGCATTGAAAAAGCAAAAAAAACCACAATAAAGTAAACAGTAGTAATATTTAAATAAATATGATCAAAATTTAAATAAACATGATCAAGACTGCAGAAATTAGATACACCTTATATTTCTCTCCTTTATTAATATCTTCTATATTAATATAATAATAAATTATTGAAATCTGCTGCCTCTGCAAACCTTTGTTTGGTAAAGCATATTGTATGTGATTGTTAAATGTTATATTACATATTGCATGTATATTATATGACTAGCAAGCTGTTCACAGGAATTAATAAAATCCATTCTAAATTTACTTTTCACTTTTTATTCTTGCTTCTCAATATTCTAGTCTCTCTTAGGGTGGGTAATGAGAGCAGTCTGCTGTCTGTTTCAGTTAGTTCGAGCTGTAATCCCCAGCCAGAGTAATTTTATGGTTTACACATATTAGCACATCATTGGCATACTCGGGTTTCCATTTCAGCAGGAACAAGAAAACCAGATAAGTAAGCTCTTTCAATTGGTTTCCTCTGTAAAAAACGATCATGACAACATCGTCACTGAGATAAATCTGTGCATTAAATAAAAACCAAGCACATGTTCCCTCCAGCCAAACCCAAACCACCACCAAATAACAGCAGGACTCAATTACGTGAAACAGTTTCATTTTGGTTTGGCTTTTTTTCCTTGTTGTTGTTTTGTTTGATTGTTTATTTGTTTTGTGAGTTTTTTGGGTTTGGTTGGGTTTTTTGTTTTGTTTTGTTTTTTTGTGGATACAACTTTATATTATTTAGAGTAAACTTTGGAACTTTCTCGTCTCATTCCTAACTCTATTAATAATAAATATGTGGCTGCTAATCTAGGAGTAATTTTGTTCAAGAAACTTACTGCCTGTGAAGTGGGTGCTTCAGAACGGTGTGCTCCTCATCTTCATACACGGCAGGAACTCAGTGTCTCCTCTCTCACACATCTCAGGCACTGCGGCCCCATCTCCTCTGTGCATGTACTGTGATGGCAGTAGCTCTCCCCACCGCTGCCTGAGCCCAGCAGTGAGCAATCCACATAGCCAACCACTGCAGAGCCCTCACTGCATTCCTCTCTCTTACCAGCTGGAGCAGATCCAGAAGAGGATCATATTTTGGGGATACAGAGAACTGGGGAGACTTTGTCTCACTTCTGCTGGTGGTTGCTCTTCCATGGCAGTTTGAACTACAGCTGGCTGAGGATTGTTTTTGGATCCAGGCTACCAAATGTAGTGTGCTTGCTGCTGATCTGGATTGGCAGATCAGGCATTTGTTTCTTGTAATTTCTGGATTGTAAATGGAAACTGCAGAGCAGTGACATTATCCTACAGCTTTTATAAACCTCCTTCTTTCTCTGCACAATATGGCCAGTTTAATGGGATGATTCAGGTGACATGTGGGTCTTCCCTGCTTCAGGGAAGCTGGCAATATAGCCAGACACATACAGTAGATAGATAAACTACCATATGGCCATTTTAAAGTGGTGTGGGCTTTTTTTTCTGATTAGATCCAAACTTTGACCTTTTAACTACTACTGATTTACTTACACAGTATGTTCTATTGATCTACTTACATCTGAGCTCATTAAACACATAAAACTAACTATAAGCAAAGTAAAATATGGCATTATCGAAGCTAACTGAGAGATCACATTATTATAAGCCTAATACTGCTGTTTATCTAGTTCCCTGGAAGGAGAAGCACTTTGGATGCCTTCTAGCACTCATTCTGGCATCTTCTGCACTGGTTTGTCTCCTGCCCCACACATAGTTTTGGCAAATGAAAACTGTTTCATTTCCCCTCAGCCAATGAACATGTTCACAGAAATGCTCAAGTGCTGTACTAGAATAAAATGGTAAAAACAGTTGTGAAAAGGCCCAGAACATGTGGTATTATAAGCAAAAAATTCCAGGGCTCTAGTGGCCAAACATTCATTTAAAAAGTGCTTTACAGTAGTAATACATGTTTTCCTGTTGGATTAGAGTAAAACACCATGGCTTTGTTTATGGTCATAGTCATTAATCCAATTTAAGACATGAAAACATCCCACACAAGAGGTTGTTTAGTCTAGATAATTCCCATACAAAGCTGGAGGCATTTCCCCTATTCATTTTCCTTCATATTTTCATCTATTTAATGGCTTAGCTACTCCTGGCAAACTGTGGGATAATTCCTCTGAGTTAGGTGATGCTATATTATCTCCAAGTGTTTGGAGGACATTCAGCATTTAGCATAAAAAAATTCTTTCTTTCTTCTTTCTCTCTTTCTCTCTTTCTCTCTCTCTCTCTCTCTCCCTCCCTCTCTCTCTCTTTCTCTTTCTCTCTCTCTTTCTCTTTCTCTCTCTCTCTTTCCCTCTTTCTCTCTCTCTTCTCTCTCTCTTTCTTTCTCTCTTTCTTTCTTTTGTTTATCTTTCTCTCTCTTTCCTGTTTGTTTGCACTTGCTTTCTTACTTTTTTGTTTTTTTGCTTTTCTCACTTTCTTGCTCTGTCTTTTTTTTGCTTTCTTCTTCCTCTCCTATGTTCCTTATTTCAGTGGTAGCCATAACTAATAGGAATACTAGGAAAAAAAAGTATCAAAAGCAAATAAACAAGATTCTGTCTTCAAATAAGATTTCTCTTGACTTTTTCAAATGCAAACTCTGCAGATGTGGTGACGTTTTTAACGTCATCTTAATAACCCTAACAATCCTGAAAGCCTAGCTAATATTTTCCAATTAGTTACATAGCTGTCTAAGGACAAGTAGATGCTTTATCTGAGCACTTATGTATATGCATAGATATCAATATCAGCAATATTTCTTTCCCTAATGATTTGTTGCAGAGTGATCCAGTATTTTTTTATATTTTATGTATGTAAATATTTGTATAGTGTATATTTATAGATTTCTTAGCATTTATATGTGCCATTGAAAAACATCTATTGATTCATCATTGACTTCAGAAATTGTCTATTGAAACATTTGATATTTTCATTTGTGTTTCCACTGATCATATAAAGTTATAGATGGAGATGAACAAATAATGGAAACAATGTGGTGTAGTTATACCTTCAGGAATATCATTATTTCCTTTAGATGGATGTGCTTGGATTCAAAGCCACAGATCCACTGTAGTCCTGTGTTTACAGACTGCAGTGACTGCAAGGAAAAAGTGTTCGTGTTGATTGCAAGGAAAAGTCCTTTGTGTTTGCAAGATAGGAAGGTTTTTGGGGAAAAGCTGAATAAGGGTTCCACAAGGGGCACATATACAATGTGAGCCAACTAGCCAAAAGGAAACCACAACTGGTAGCAGAAGTCTGTAAAAAGCTTATTTGTTTTATGATGTGGAGGGAGGAATTTATATCTGCTACATTCAGGTTCTGGGGGCCTGGCACAATGTCCTTATCCTAAGGTTTTGTGCAGTTATGGAGATTTCTAAACATATAATTGCCAAACACCAAACAAATCAATGATATTTACACTGCACATTTAGCTACAATTTATGATTTAGAAATATTTTACCTATTTTCCTAGATAAAAAATCCTAAGCATGGTTGGGCAAAAATTACACAATTTAACCATCAGCCCTGTCTGCCTTGCTTTTCCTATGTCTGCTTGTTGTGTACCCAATTCCCCTGAGTACCGAAAATTTTGATTAATTAGGTCATATTTACAAAGCACTTTGAAGTTGGAAGGCAGTGAACAATTATTCAGCATTATAACTTTATTTTTCATTAGGGTGAGATACTTGCTGTAAAGCAATGAGTGCAATTTAAAGTTACCATCAAAGTCTACAAAGGACATGTGCTCCTTTTTGCTTTGAAAATATAATTATCATGTGTTAATATAGTCTATGTGGTAGGCTATCTTCTCATGCACAGACTCTTCTGAAAAATGGTGGAAGAAGCCAGAAGACCTAATTTCCTGTTTGGATTGCTCTGGGATGTATGTACTGTAACAATGGGGAAATGGGGAGTGGTTGCTGATGAGCTATGAAAGAAAATGTCTTTGTGGTTTAATTCTACCTCTAGATTTCCTCAATTGTTATGCACACTTTGAGAATATATTTCTTATTCTATTAAGTGAAAAGTAGGTGTGAATTACAACATGAAAGCAGAAAGAAACAAAAAGACTTTTTAAAGCTTTTTAGGGGTCAGTCCTCTAGGTCCTTTTTTCAGTCCTTCAGTTCTAGAATCTGTAGCATAATAATCGTGTTCTGCCTCTCTTGTACTCCTAGATATTATTATAGCACTAAGAACTATAGGTTTAATAGTAAAATAATAATTCTTGCTCATGCAGATAGTACCATTAGCAATATCAAGTCATAATAAAGAGCCCAGAAACGTATATATGTGAGAAAGTCAAAAGGCATTCTTCCAGATGGTAAAAAAGAGGACAATTTCCATTATGTACGTATATGCCAGTAGCGCTATACACCTGATGCTGTAGCTTCTGCCCAAACAAACTTTAATTTTGATACCCAATGTTCAGATAGTAAAGGTCAATTTGACTTTTCTTATGAGACAAAAAACAGCTGAATGCTGTGTTGGAGCTCTGAAACCTGATGATTGTACTTTATTATAGCTGAGTAGACAGGAATTAGCACTTTTATGAACAGTGATACTGATCATCAATTCCAATTCAATTAGCTGTACCTTAGGGGAAAAAAAATCATAAATAAAGATGGAATACATTTTAATGGTTTTATTTCATGTTTGTAGACCGCTGCAAGCCTGTTAAAAACCCCCACAAACCTACAAGAAAATCCTTAAAATCTAATGTATACTACTAGATTAGGTATGCTAACACCTTCCTTCTGCTGAGTGAGCTATTTAGACAGGAGCACTCTGAAGACAATGTATTACTTAGTAGGGGTAGAAATAGTGTGCTGAAGAGACAGCTTGTGCTTTGGCATACTTTTGTTCACACTTTATTTATATTTTCCCACAAGGTTTTATAGCAAGTATGTGACTATTTCAGAGAATCACCAAATCACAGAACGGTCATGGTTGGAAGGGATGTTGCCAGGTCACCTGCAGCAGCGCCCCTTCTCAAGCAGGGCCATCTAGATTAAGCCACCCAGGAACATGTCCAGATGGCTTTTGGACATATGCAAGGATGGAAACACCACAACCTCCCTGGACAACCTGTGATCACCTCCAGTGTTTCAGTTTGAGCCTGTATTTTCTGGTTGTTCACCACAAAAAGGGCCTGACTCTGGCCCCTTTGCATCTTTACACCAGGAATTTATACAGTAAAATTGTGTCCTTCTCCTCTCCTGACTAAACAGTCCCATAGAAAGCTACACCTCATAGAAGAGATGCTCCAGCCCTTCAGTCATCTCAGTGACCCTTTGTTATACTTGTACTGAGGAGACCAGAGCTGGGCACAGCACAGATCTCAGTGTTTTTTCTCTTGCAGCTTTTGGTAATTTAAGGACATTATTCAAAAAAATGAACTTTGGCAGTAGTCTAGATAAAGCTTCTTTATGTTTGGGTGTTTGTTGCAGTTATCTATCTTTAATAAAAACATTTGTCGTGTTTGTAGAATTTGAATACCACGAGGACAATTATATTGATTCTACTAGCAAAACATGGGAGCACATTGTATCATTGATTTTGTATGTAATAAGGTTACAATGGATAATTGAAAGGAGAATTTAGCCCATTGCCTCTGAAACTTAATTTTCTTCCTCCCAAGCCTGCCTAGGCAGACCAGCTGGCTCCAGGCAGGACCTATTTAAGTGCAGAAATAGTGTTAAGTCACCTTAATGTGACAAATGGCAAAAAGCACTTTGTAAAAATTTCATTCAGAAACAAAATAGTGAATTGTTGAGTAAGGTTGTGAAATAGAGAGGTAGATCCCAAGTAGATTTTTATTTCATCTGCAAAGAGTTAAAAAACAAGTTGGGGATCTGGTATAAGAGGAGAGAGAGGAAAAAAAAAAAAAAAAAATAAAAGCAAAGATGGTCTAGTAAAAACTGCCCAAATTACTGTCTTTTTGGTGTTAATTAGTGTAAAAAACTAAATTTTGTTTTGATTCAAGTAAATCTTATGCCACCACTGTTGGTGGTAGCTTTCTCCTACTCTCTAACAAGATGCTTTTTCCTCATCCTTCTTTACATGTCTTGAAGAATGGACCCCACTGAACTAACGCACACACTTTCTTAGTGACAGCTGCCAAGGTGCTGTCAAAGCCAGCTGTCTCATTATTCCTCTTTCATTACATTTTCTTGTTACTCCTTGTACATGGGAGAAGAACCATATTAAAGCATTCCCTGTGACTCGGTTATAATTGCACCCTCTGTTAGTAATTGCTCATCCATTCAAAAGCTTTGCTGCAATATTTTGAAACAAATTGACATCATTCTAGTTCTGCAGTTAATCTGCTATTCAGAAAGGCATAGCAGGGGGATGTCTTATTGCTGTACTTTCTATGCATGGGTACTTTGGAAAGAAAATTAGCTTTGGAGACACTGTTTGAACATTTTAATGAAACCATTATACCTAGGAGACTGTAATTTCTAGATTTCAGTCTGATACCAACTACCCCTGTTTATAGAATATTGTCATGCTCTGGTCGTGCATGTTTTGATTTTGTGTTACATATTGTACATATTTTACTTCAGTGTGCATAGGAAATTTGACATTTTATTATGTGAAGTGATAGAAATGCATGAAGAGATTTAACTGTCATACTGTCAACTTATATGGAAACCCTAATGGAGAGACATTATGCAAAGCAAACTCTCTGGAATGTTATGGTCAGGCTTTTGTAGAATGGCTTTCTTTGATGCTGTAGCATGTCAAAAAAAATAATGTAAATCCCTAAATTGAAAGACCAAAAAGACATCTACTGTCTCCTTCCTAACAGAAGATCTTGTTTCTCTCCCAAATATAACTATTCACACAGAAATTACAAAGGGTTAGCCTGAAATACAGAGCAGCAACGTGTGCAAGCAGCATTAAGAAACAGGAAATGTTTGTCTAAGTATTAGTATTTAGGAGCAATAAATATCATTGACAAAAAACCAAGTTTGACTTGAATTTTAACATTGCCTGACTATGAAGAGTGGGAGAAGTACTGACAAATGAATATGAATGATAATTTTTCCAGACAGCACGTAAGCAGCGTTTTGACAGTTAAGGATAATCACTATTTAAAAAAGCATTTTCTGCCAAATCTTGATTTGAAAGTGAATGCAGTTTGAAATTTAATATTTCCCTGCTCCACTTCATACCCTGACAATAAAAGCCTTGTATGACTTGCTTGCAGTTTTGTATTCTGAGCTAATGACATATTGTCAAGGCTATAAAAATTAAAATTATTCTTCACAGTGATTTTTGGTTGTTTTTGTTTTATTTTGCTTTGATTTCTTTTTCCTCCTGAAGATTTCCATTGTGTTTATCACCACTGTTTTCTCTTTTGTGAAAAACTTTCTTCTTCCACAACCTAAGAAAATAGAGAAGGAAATGTGCTATATGTCAGGACTATGGCCATTTTCTCCCCTCAGTTCTATCACCTGAGGGCAAAATATCAAGAAACTCAAGGAAACGTTGAAGTGTTTCCAAAACCAAAGTGCTGTATCACATAGCAGCAATACAATCACATCCCTTCTTTCTGTGCTTATACATCAAATCATACAGCTTTCACAATATGTTTTTGCCATTCTGAGAGTCAATATAAATTTTAGAAAGTAGCATTTAATTTTTGAAAACAAGAATTATCTGCCTACTCTGTTTAGCCTTAGGCCTGCACAAAAATAAACAGACTGATGATGGTGCCAAGGTGAATAATTCATCTATTATCCTCAAAACTGAAATGAGATTTTTGTATCCTGTGTTTTAGTCTTCTTCTTAACTCTTCTTTTGTCAGTATGGTTTTGGTGGCAACTAGTTAATGTTTAGTGCTATCATTTTTAAAATTGCAGTGGATATTAAATAGTATTTCATCAGGAGTTTTTTATGGATCATTTAATTAAAAAGTTTATGTAGATTTGAGACTGATCTTCTACAAGACCAAGTGAATATAGAGCTAATAATTTATATGGAGAATTACGTAATGATTTCTGTCCTAAAAAATGAGGCAAATTTTCATTAATAACAGTAGAACAATGCAAATTGTTAATTTTTAGCCAATTGATTATCACTATAATGTAACCTGTCTTCTAAAACATGAATCATTTTATCTAATATTATTAAATTTATCTGTGTTTGCATTTATTTTCTGGGCCATTCTTCTACCAAATCTGTTTTATGTTTATGCAGCTATGGAATGGTCTGCCCTTTGCAATAGATAGAATTACTTGATTTCATTGAATTGTTTGTAAAAGTACAATTAATTTTTAGCCTTTTCATAATTGCTCCCGAGTAAACAAAACTCAGATCAGGAAACAATCCATTTATGAAAATCATATCTATAATTTCTGTAATTACAATTTTTTTACAAAGCTTGGTTATCTTTTAAAAGAAGAACTGCACTTAGACATTTCCTTAGCTTGTTTTCATTTTTAAAATTTACATTGAGCACAAATCTTTCTGCAGTGAAACAAGCATATGCTGTAACTGAGAAGTTCACTCAGAGGGCTCTTCCAATTTTCCAATTGATATCTGAATATCTGAATTTATAATACATTTATTTAGGTATGATTTATTTGAACTGTAGCTCCACTAGAAATTAATCCAGATTAACTGTATGTGCTTCAGATATCTTGATACTCAGAAAAACATTTTTAACTAGTAAAAACATTGAAGGAGTAGAGGAGTAGAGGGATAAGGGGACACCCTGCAGCATAGTACTGAAACTTAATTTGTTCTGTTAAAGAGGACACAATGATTAAGACATAAACTCCAGACTACTCTGAGAATATTGACTATAGAGTCAACTAATTTAACCTTGTTGCAGACATGTAATTAGTATTGATAGAAACAACTTAGATCTCATTTCACTTTTTATAATTTCCAGCAAACTGTTCGGTTTTGGATGTTAGCTTAGTCAAGGCAGTATGACTTGAAATTATCATATTTATAGCCTACTGCAATGGTCTTCAGGATTAGCTTTGTTTTTAAAATATATCTGCTAAAAATTGCTTACAATAAGTTACTATTACTAAACATGGCTATATATTGCCTAAGTGTGTCTGAAGTAAATGACATTAAAGTTAGTTGTTAATTTGCTAGAAATTTTATGTGTTTTATACTTTAAAGAATTTGGTCTTCTCTGTGTTACTATGTTTTCCCACGTCTTAATTACAGAATATGAATTCTGTTTTCTTATTATTACTGAAGCATTTATATAAAATCTTGAAAAACAAAAGGCATAGTTGGAGGGTATACAATATTTTTTCCATCATTTTAACAAGAGTTTATCCTTAATATATCTTCAATAAAATCTAAAAATATTCCTCCAGAAAAATATCTCAAATAGTGACTAGGGCAGGTAACTGTAGGGGCTTATTTAGGTGATAAATCTTAATTGGCCTTTACCAAAACAAAGATTTTAATTTTCTTCTCCTAACATTGGAATACAGCTCCAAACATACCTCTACCTCTCTCCATTGTGGAAGTAAAAGAGATGTTTCCCAAACTGATGCACATTTATGATTCTTATTAGTTCTGGAGCAATGCAAGAAATCTGAAAAGAAAGCCCAAATTCTTTACCACATTCTTGAAGTAGTTGTATATATTAAATTTTTCTATGCTCTCTGTCTTGTATATCAGAATGGTTTCTGCAAATATAAAAAATCCCTTCCCTTTTAACATTCCTCTGTAACAGAGAGGTTTGTACATGCATACATATATATACACACACACTCTAAAATAAAAGCTTCATAACATAAAGCACTTTTGATTCCAGGAAATGAAAGTACTTGTTTGTGGAAAAAAAAAGAGCAGAGAGGAAAAGAGAAACTCTTTTCTGTTTCCTCTGTAAATAGGCACAGAAAATGGCATTAGTTAGTCTGATGATCAGCATGGGCTCTTCACTGACAAGGGAATGCTCCCTGGCTCGTCTTTGCTTATCTGCTGTGAAAGTGCTCTCTGTGCTGTTCTTTAGGCTAAACTGAGGTCCCCTATAAGTCTTATAAATTCTATTTATCATTACTTTCTGGAAGGTAATGTCATAGTCTTACACAGCAGGGCTTTAAGGTTAGGTAATTTCATTCCAGAAACAGATGGGACCCACAGGACTAGGTCTAGCGCAGTACAAATCAAGTCTAACCAAAAAAGTGTGTGTGCTTGGGGCTGTGGTATGTGGCAGTGTAAAATCAAATTCCTTGAGTTATATTAAACCTAACTTGAAATCAGCCTTTCACACATATAAAAATTTTTGAGGGAAATATATATTTTTACATGGGTAAATTCTCTATTTTTATAAACAGTATATTCATAACTATCCATGCAATTATTATAGTAGGTAGCATATTTCTGATATTCAATCAGATGTAAAAAACCCTTGCTGATTATACTAAAACATTCAGAATATTTTAAATGCTTCTCAGATCTACAGACACAAAGAATCTATGATACTATGAATCAAATAAACTCATGTGCTTTTAGTAGGCCTATGAGTGTTCTGAATGATGAGGAGAAAATAATTTCTCTTTCCTTAATAAGGATTAATTTATTGATGATATTCTTACCTACTGGAAAATTTTGGGCCAATATGAAGGTAAAATACTGCACAGTGTTTTATGCTATGCAGAATTTTCTTGAGAATACAGTATGGTTCTCAAATTTTTTCTTGTAAAGATTTTTTCTTTTCTTCCCTACACAATGCCTTTACATTTAAATATTTGGCAGTTAGTACTTGTGCTGTTTGAACAGCCATAATTCAACAATTAATTACTAATTACTGCACTTAGATTTGCTGGTGAGGTGATTGAATGTAAATTACGTAATCATATTAATATGTCTATGAGGAGAAAGCGGGGGTGTGGGCAGATTTACTGGAAAATTAGTGTACTACAATTGTGGGAAAAACAGGGGAACTGTTATGTGCACTGTCACTTTAAACATAATTTTGAGAGTCTTCACACAGAGAGTGTGCAGTAATGAATAGTAAAAGATAGCTGACATCATTGAACAGATAGCATCTAAGAGTGCAACACAGCAATAAGGATTTCTGCTGTAATGCCTGCAAGGAGAGCCCTGTGATTGGTATTGAGTTGTGCAATTGATTGGTCATCTGAAGCAAGCTGTCCAGAGTTCATATATTGCTGAAATTAAAGCAAGGCTTCTCTTATTGACTAGATTAGGGGGAAAACAGTTGGGAAGAATAATGAGAATAAATGCTATAGCTGAGCATCAGTAACATCATAAATAATGCAATCAATAAATGACAGCATCAGATGAAGACCACTTGAGACAGCAGAAGTTAAGATACTAATTTGATGGTTGGAAGGTATGGAGGAACACTCACAAAGGCAAAAGGAATGGCAAAGATAGATCCAAAACTGTCTACAAGTAAAAGAGGAGTACAAATAATGCTATGATCCAGCTCAAGTAGAAAAGTATGCTTCTATGGGTATCACATACATGTATATATATATATATATATATATGGAAGATACAGAGTCCTAGAGAAATTAATATATAAATAATAGCAGGTAAAACTCTGAAATGGAAAACCTATTAACATTCAACTTGTAGATATGCAAAGTATCTGATAACAACACTGAAGGTAGTTAGGGTTCTGTGTGCAATTTGTAAAAGCAATGGTGTTACTGACATCACTGGAATCAGTAGGAGATCTACCATTGACAAATAACACCAAGTTAACTTGCAGACTGATTCTCTATTAAATCAGTCACCATAGATATGCATTTGGTGGTCAGGCTGCTTATACAAGCGGAAGTAGCAACCTGAACAAGTGCAAAATGATAGTTCACTGGTAATCATAGAATCACAGAATGGTTTGAGTCGAAGGAACTTTAATGACCTGCTCGTTCCATCCCCTCTGCCATGGGCAGGGACACCTTTCATTAGACCAGGTTGCTCAGAGCCCCATCAAACCTGGCTTTGACCAATCCCAGGGATGGCATCTCTACAGCTTTTCTAGGCAAACTGTTCCAGTACCTCAAAGTAAAAAATTCTTCCTAGTATCTACTCTAAACCTACCCTTTTTAAGTTTGAAGCCATGTAAAAAGTCCTGTTCCATCTCTCTTGTAGGCCCCTTTTAGGTACTAGAAGGCTGCTATAAGATCTCCCTGAAGCCTTCTCTTCTCCCCGCTGAAGAGTCCCAGGTCTCTCTCTCTCTCTCTGCATAGGAGACAGAGAGCTGTGTGGAGAGGTGTTCCAGTTAAGAAAAGCAAAACTAGAAACAACTTTCTTGCCTCATGCAAAGAAGCGAGCAAATGTACTAAAAAGAGCAGCGTGTTTCAGTAGCAGGATGGATTTGACTTTGTTACTGGGGGAATGTAGTCTCTGATCACCATGAAGTGCAGTTTAACTTTACCCGGTTAAGAGCTTAAACAACTTTAGAGGTCTGAGAGAAATCAGTGTTTAATTAGACACTAGATGTCATTCTCTTGTGATTTTGTAAACTAAAAGTGTAAGCCAGCTACAGATTCCATCATCACAGCTCAGTGAATGTAGGACAAAAACAGATAGGGCAAGACCACCCTTGTTTTCCTGTACGATGAACAGACTCAGAGATGATGTGATACGTGACAACCATGTGATAACTTTCCCATGTGATAGCTGCTTTTGTAGAATTTTCTCCATTATCTACCCAAGACCCTTGAAATCCCTCACAATTCAGGTCTGTATCTGTCCCATATATTGCTATAGGAGGGTAATATTGGAGTTTCTGGTGGGAATCTTATGCACTATTCCTCAAAAACCCCAACATTATAGCTCTTTAAAAATGCTTGTTTATTAAAAATGTGAATGATTAATGTTTTGGAATGGGCAGATGCTGAAGTGATTCATAGTGTGTATAAAATGATAATTGACAAGAGAAATGAAGAAGACCACAGGGATGAAATAGAAGAATAAATGTCAAAAACAATGATGAGATTGTGGAACGTTAATACAAATGAAAAAAGGAAAATATTAGCAAAAAGCTGAAACATTATGTTCTGAAATACTTAACTGAACAACAGTCCTAATGAAAGGAAAAACAGAGTTATTAAAGAACTCCCAACTTTAAAATTTGGTTATTAATCAAATTAATCATCGTCTCCTATGCAACGAATACGAGAGCTCAGCCAGGACACACATTCTCCTCCTGCTACATCTTCCTTCAGACAGCAGCTGGGGCTGATGCGGTCAGTGCAGCCTCTGCACACCCTTGCAGCCAGGGATCAGAGAAGGCCATGTGTGTGTGGGCTCAGCCCACATCCCTGCATCCACGAGGGAGCAGAGAAGGGGAGGGAGGTGGCTGCAGCATTTGGCTTCACTGGCCCTGGGGTGCTTGGGGGGGCTGGTAGGCAGAGCAGCCTCCCTCCTGTGCTGGTGCAGCAGCGTGTAACCCCACAGGTAAAGCCCAGTCTTGCCTGCTAGGCTGTACATCTGCACTTATGCTTAGGGTTTGCACCTCATTTTCAAAGCAAAGGAATTCTGTGGGAAAGGCGTTTTCCCAACAATCATGTTTTTCACATTGTTCACTTTAAAGAGTAGCTATTAGCCAAGATGGTTGGAAGTCATTTACAATGGGATTTTTGGAAAACTGTAATTCTCCCCACAGGAAAATAAAATTATTTTGAATAATTCTTGCCTTATTGTGTTGTGTTGGATATGATTTGTTACTAATCAGGGTCTACATTTGCTTATTCTTTGCTGATGTCCCTGGTTGGAGTGCATCCCCCAGGATCACTCTCATCATTTTTTTCTGCCTGTGAGAGCTGCCTGCAGGAGACATGTCAGAACTGTTAAGAAAACCAGAAAAGAATGCAAGCTGAAGCTAAAATGAAATAATTCAGTAGCTAGGAAGGTATGATATAGTATTAAAATGAATTGTACAGGAAGTATTCTGCTGAAGAACATTAAAACCCCATTTTTTGGTTTAAGATAGAAAAAAATGTCACAAAACCATGCCATTGCTTATAACATCATTTTTAGGAACTTTTTTTTGTTTGTTTGCTTTTTTTGCTTCCTGATGTAGTAGGGGAAGTATGTATGATGTAGATGGGGAAGCATCCCATTCAACTATGGAAAAATTCTGGTAGAACTAAAACTGAAAACTAGGATATATATAAAGAAATTGTTGAGATGGTTTGAAGAATGGGATTTTGATATTAGTTGCTACCTTTTCATATATGAACACAGAAAGAGGCGCACACACACACAATTTTATTCCTCTTGATGGTGTAGCTCTGGGAAAACTGTGTCATTTAGACTAAACTCTTGGGTGATAGGAAAGAAAATGAGTATATAACACTATAAGTGAAAGTCAATTACCCTGAATTGGGGAGTTAGGGAAAAAAAGCAGATTATTTTTCCCACTAGCCTCCCAAAGTTAAATTTTTCCTCTTAAGCATACCCTAGCTTTTGGCAAAGATTTTCATGAGGTCTTTTAGAAAATCCTTGTGGCATAGGATTAAGCCTTGTGTTTTAGCCTGCAATTTGATTTGATTTGATTTTCTGTTTGATATTCCTTTGTCAAGGTTTCTCTCTGAATAAAAGGGTCCACAAAAAGTCTTCCCAGGCTAGCATACAGGTCCTGATATTTTCAGAGTTTTTTGGGTTTTTTTTTTAGTGTCTTGGTTTGTTTTTGTTTTTTTTTTTAATTTTCAGGGTTAATTCAAAACCTAAAGGAAGTGTCAAGGTGCATCCACATGATGTTGAAGACTTACATATATACACAGAGTAAAAATGGTTTTGTCAAACAATCTAGAAATGAAGCAGCCATGTGAATTCATGTACTGCTATGTGATAATGTTCATTGGGCCAATATATTAAAAAAATAGAGAAATTATTTATGTACTAGTATGAATTTGAAATGGATATACACTGATATGCAAATAGTAATCTAAGCTAGCTGGTTGGCTTGAAGCTAAGGAAAATAATTTGTTATTCACAGTGCTTTGGCACTATATTTACATAGCCTTAATTTTAAACATTTTGCAAACCTTTCAGTCTTTTCCAAATATTTCTGTATATAGGTTTTTACTGGGATGAAATTTTCTTCATAGTAGCTTGTAGGGTGCTAAGTTTTGAATTTGTGAGTAAGATGGTGTTGGTAACACATTGTAAAGCTTTACTTTGCATATTCAACTGTCTTTATTTCATCCCAGGAGATTTCTCACTTTTACCTACTGATTCCATTCTCCATCCCACTGCATGGAGCAAGAAAGTGGCTGCTCAGAACTTGGAGACCTACCAGGTTTACACCATGTATGCTTTGTAAATAGTTTGTGATATTTACTAGGCTGATAGAACTAAATAAACTAAAGCAGTATTTCAAAATAAGTTCAGTATTACTGAGTTGTAAACAGTGTAGTCAAGACACTCACTGCTACTTCTAAGAGACGAAGAGAAAAGTTATCCTTTCTTATTATTTATTATTAATAGATAAGTGAAATAATGTAGAGTACTTGCTCACACTTACTTTTGTACTACTACTTTTACAAATATGCAGGAAGAAAAATTTAACAGAATTATCTTTCCTTTGACACCTTTAATTCTACTCTCTTGTTCTAATGATGGTGATTTGAGCATGTTGCAGCATATGTATATATGCTCTGTATTAACTACATTTTCACATTACCACAAATAACCTGATCTACTGCAAGTGAAAAAAAAACCCAAAAACATACAGGAGAAAATTAAAAGCTTGAAAATACTTTCATTGTGGTTATTTTTTTTTTAAAGTGTGTTTTTTCAGTGGTATTTTTGGTGTGTCTAAGTTGTGTGGTGTGGTGAAAAACCTGCAAATTCCAATTAACACAAAGGGAATAAAAGGTGAAAGATTTGAAAATAGAACTCTGTTTAATTTTGGTTTTTTCAGCTAGCGAGTTTCTTATAAGTTAATGGTTGGCATATTGAGTTGATCTTAAAATGGACTACAGACTATTTTTATATCATGCTGGCAGTATTACCAGTAGAGGTCTAGTATGCCTGCTGCAATATTATTCAGTGTTAAAGTGTGAGCAAATACTTGCATAACTGTGATATGAAGTTTGGGCTTTAGGTTTCTATCCATGCAGCAAATGCTATTGTGGTAGAAATGACAGCTTTTCTATGTTTCCAGATTTTTGTGATTGCTCTGTTCTTCTCATCCATATGTAAATATTATGAATGCCAGGATTAACTGAGAGGTGAGGTAGAACTGGATGGAAGCCCGATTACCTGATGCCTCCATGAAGTTAAGACAACAAAATCAAACCAGGAAAAAAGTTTCTGACCCAGAGGGTGTTTGGGCACTGGAACAGGCCCTAGTGGTCACAGCACCAGCTTGGCAGAGTTCAAGAAGGGTTTGACAATGCTCTCAGGCACAGGGTGTGACTCCTGGGGTGTCCAGAGGAGGGCCAGGATTCTGATGAGTGTCCTCCATCTCATCATATTCTATGATTCCATGAAACCCAGTCAGCAGATAAAATGCTCAACAGAATGTTTCACATTAATTTCATCGGTTAGGCTTTTATACTACTTTTTGGCTATACTTTCAGTGGTTTTTGATATACAGGTGCGCCACATAAACACAGATATTATTGATCAGGACTAGGTGTGTCAGGAAATTGATACACATTACTGACAGTGAAAACTTTGATTATGAGCAGCATGCTGGAACAGAAGCAAAACACTTCTGTTGAGGTGTTCTTCAGTAGACTTGGCAATGTATAATATACTGTCTTAACTAAGCTTTAAATCATTAGGAAAGCATCTAAATTAGTGCCTTGACTACAAGCAGCCCTAGTTATCTCATAGTTTCCACTGAATCACTTGATGCCTTCAACATTTGGGAATATGTCTCCTAATTACATGCCAAACTAGAAAAATTATTAATACATTTTTAAAGGAGACTGGAGTTGACATTCTCATGGTCTAAAAAAATCTGAAACACAGATTTTTTACTGATTTAAAATGATAGTGGTGTCACTGGATAAGACAGTTTTGACATAGCTAGTTTAAGATTTCTGATAACATGTACTATTTGATCTCATGGTTGTTGGACTCCTAACGAAAATATTTTATTTTTCCATGATCTGGTGACTGCAGAAGTCTCACTTTTGTATCAGGCAGCTAGCATTTTATTTTCAGCTCCAGGAGATGGTGTGGGTAGGCATCCACATGCAGCAAATGCTGCGTGCTCTCTTAAAGCAGGTACCCGCTAGGTAAGAGAGGGTTGTCCAGCTGAAAACTACAGGAGCCTGATGAAGCTTTTGGTATCCCTGTTACCCCCTGCATTTCTTTCCACTCTTTCCAATGCACTAATCTATTTCTCAAAATTATCTCTCAAGTGCCTCCAGCAAGCTGGATTGATTTTGAATGAGCTCATATGTCATCATCTCTCCCATTAACAGTAAGGACACCATTCTCTGAATCAGGCTGTGGCAGATGTAATCTACACAAGCTGCTTGTCCCAGTCTTTCCTAGGATAATACTTTGTTAAGGCACATTGAAAATGAGGTGAAGCCAGCACTCATGGCTTTGCTAAAGGCAAACCATGTCTGACAAACTTGGTAGCCTTCTATGGCCGGGTAGCAGTGTTGGTAGATGAAGGAAAAGAAACATATTTCACCCACCTGGACTTGTTCAAGGCATTTTATACTTTCTGAACAATAGCCTTGTCTCTAAATTCTGGGGTCATGGATTTGACAGCTGGCCCAGTAGTTATGTAGGGAATTGGCTGGGTGATGGCACTCAAAGGGTTGCAGAAAATGTGTCCATGTCCAAGTGGAGACCATGAAGAGTGGTGTTCCTCAGGGATTAGCACTGGGAGCAGTGCTGTTTAACACTGAATTCTTAATACTTCTTCAATTTCAGTGAACTCTAGCATCCTCACATACTATATTTCTTACCAGCCATAAGTCTCCCTCAAAAAAAGCAAAATTATGATACAAAGATTAGGTCATAAGGGTAACTAATAAGACATTATAACTTAAGCTTTCTCCATCCCACAGTTTAGAGTTTTAGATTTATCATCAAGAAATATATTATTTTGCATTATTTTTCTTGTGTTCCTTAATGGTGCTCTTCACAGATTTGGAAACCATGGAGCTAGGTGCTTCTGTACATTATTGCTTCTCTTTTTAGTATTGTCACTCTATAGAAAATTCAGAGTTGTGTTCAAACTTACTGTTTCACCTGGAACACTTACAACTGTGGAGGAAGTAAATTTTAAGGAAGTAAATACCATCAGCTTTCGAACTGGTAAAAATTGTCAGTTTTTAGGATAAACCTCATATTTTGTAATTGTGTATGTTGCCTATCAAACTTTTTTAAATGCAAATAGATAGTAAAAGTATTTATAGTACAGGATTGTGATATTTTAAAATTTATTTTGCATTTGGTAAATTATTTTATATATATGAATAATTCTAAGATTTTTAGGCCTCTACGTCAAAGTCTCAAAGTAGAAGGTGATAAATCTGGCTATAGAACTGCTGTAAAGAAGGGTATCAGTAATACAAGACAAAGAATATGGAAAATTAGTGCATTTTTTTAAGCAGAAGTAGTAAACCCATAGGTGTTGTGAAAGGAGAGATAGAGAGGAGAAAGGAAGCTGTGGGAGAAACGGGGTGTTGAAAAAGCTGCTTGATTTACGTGAATTTTATGACAGCAGTTTAGATTTTAACAGGTTGCTTATGGTTGCCCAGAATGGGATCTGTGTCTTTTATGAGAACTAGCAACACCATTCCAGTTTCAGCACACTGAACAATTCCCACCTTCAAATTTAGATGGGTACATATGTTAATTCATAACCATTTAAGTACACAGCAGTAATGAGTTTCCTGCTAGGTTAATTTGTGTCATATTCACTGTAAACACTTGATATCTGCTGGTAATCATTGTATAAAAGCCTGAACAACAGCATGATATTTCTCAGGAAAGTTCTTTAATTATCTGGGGAAAAGATGATCATTAACACCTTATTTGGTGTTTCCTTGAAGTAAGCAGAACACACGCTTAAAAACGAAGAAAATAAAACAGTTTGGGAACATGTCTGTTGCAATATAATTAATCATGTGCCAGAAAGAGTCTTTAATAACATGATGTGAGCTGCCTGAGACAGCTGGCTGAGCATCTAGATTGCATTGGCATTGCTTATTAATTTGACTGTATCATATGGTAAAAATAAGGCAAAAAATATTTAACAGTAACTTTATTAGACTTAAAAATTATATTGAATTGATCTATCTAAAATCTATCACCGAACTCTGGGTGAAAGCACTTTGTAAAAATATATTTGCAGTTTAAATGGTTGTACTTGTTTTCTGGATTGTTTGTAGTGGATTGATGATACTCTTTTCAGACTTGGCTTTTCCCCATTGAATGTGGTGAACATTTTCCTATTGATTTTAACTGGAAGATACTAGACTTTCTAGCATGACTGCCCCTGTGGAACACTTGGCCAAAATCAATTAAATACTGTGAATTCAGTTAAAGGATTGTGTTGCGAATACTGGGGTTTTCTATCTTAACACAGTGCTTTAAAACTGGATAAAACACATTTGAGAGACTATTTCAGTAATGTTGTTATTGATATTTTGATGTAAAATACTGTTGTTTACAGTGAATTGTTATTGTCTGTTATGCAAGCAGGTAGTGAAAGACTGCAATTCTGTCATTCTCCATTTGGTTTAATGTAGAAAACCTGAACACAAATGTATTATGTCATTTATAGGGAACACCATTAAAAAACCCTTTAGTAATGCTTAAATAACCTTAAATGCCTGTAGTTGAAGCATGTAGTTTTAAATTTGCTTTTGAAGAATAGAAATGTAATTCTTGGTGGAAGGGCTTTCCTAAAATTTCTCAGCACACCATTTATATTTTGTCATGCAGAAGTGAGAAAACTGTCATCCAGTCCCAGAGCAGAGAGTGAACACTTTTGAAAGAAATGAGAGGCAGGAAATCACTTGCTCGAAGAAAAGAAACAGGAGCCCATCATGGTTGAACAGAAGGGGTATATTTAAATTTAAATTAAAAAAAATTAAGGAACAGTTATTTAAATGTGATCTTCCCTGCACTTTACCAGAAGTTGTAAATAATGTTATAAAGGTGATGGCAAAATGATGATAATGGTCACTTATAGCATCCAGTAAAGGTCTGGTGCTCTTGGTGATTACTTTCTCCATACAGAAAGACAAGAGATATTGGAAGATGTCAAAAAGCAATCATTGTCACCATCTGAAAGAAGGAAAGATAAAATCAGACTGCAGAAACTACAGTGTACTGTTTTTGTTGACAGTTCCTGACAAAATCTTGGCCAGATTTCTTATTGACTGCTCTGCATGCCGTGTCATCTGTTATGTTCTGCCTGATGTACATTCTGTGACTTCAGAACCAGTGATGTGCATATCAAGTGTTGTTTGGTATCTTGTCAGCTGCAAAAAAAAAGTAGGCAACATGTTGACAAAAATACCCAGCACTGTGGGTAGGCCTAGGTAAGGGCATGAAAGTTTTAATGCCCAAAGGACTTTACTGATGTCTTGAGCTTGTTCCCTGAAATTGTGATTCTTGCTGGGGGTTATGTATCAAGGTTGGAAATCACTGAAAAGCTAGTGTAGCTTGTTATATGAAAGAATGAACATGTTGTTTAGGAGAATAGATGCACAGACACCTGTGAAATTGATATCAGCAGCTGGAAGACTGACAGTAGAGTAGCACAAAGCATTTGGAATAGGAGTAGCTAAAATCAAATTTCAGAAGCAAGGTGAAGATGACATTCAGTAGAGACAAAAATACCAAGTGCAGCTGGCAGAAATTCCAGTCTCCTTCCTCTATCTACATAACCAGTGGAGAGACTCTTTGAAGTCTTTTAGCTTGAAGATGAAGCCATTGACAAAATTTTCTTAGATTATGAAAGACAACAAGTGTGGCAAAAAAAAAAATCATGTGGGTGATTTAAAGAATATTTGAATGACCTTTAGGTGAGTGACTCATATGGAAAACAAAGAAAATAAAAGTTTGAGCCCTACAAAGTATCTGTTAGTGAGAGTGAGTAGTTTCTTCTAATAAAAGACTTCAGTGGAGAAACTCAAGGGATCAAGGTATGAGGAATACTTCCAGAGAAACAATACAAATCCAGATAGTAGAAGCATCGATAAAAGAATACATGTTATAGCACAGTAGATTCAGATATATAGTTGCAGGTAATGTGAAACTCCCTCGATGTATTTAGAGGCTGTCATTCTCAGAAGGACAAAGAAAACACACACATCTGCCTGGTGTGTGGCAGTTGTACTTCTCAGCTGATGGTGTTGCCTAACAAATTTGTTTGTTTGAGAATGGCTCACTGGTGGCGGATCCTCTGGAAATGCTCCACAGTGACATTGCAGGAGGAGGAGTTACAGCCCATAGGTGATATCCCATCAATATTCCAGTCATCAGTACTGTTGTGAATGACTGGTAGCTTCACACCTGGTAGTGTAGCTGTACCAGCCTAGAGCGCCTTGGGGCAGCCTGCTAAAAATTAGGAACAATTGCTACCTGACCTTAGGTGGCTACAGTGTAAAAAGAAATGTCTTCATAATGAACCAGAGAATAAAACAGGGATCAAAGCTTATAAAAAGGTAGTTGTGAAACTGAAGCCTCCTCCTTCATGGTTTTAGGGGAAAGCCTTCAGCTTCACTCTTGTTTACAGACAATTCTTACCAGATCAGCCTCAGGAACAGCAAGAACATTGGTTTGAATTGTATTGAAGCCAGATGAGCTTAGTGTGAGATATTACTCCAGATTTGTCAGTTTAAACACAGTTTCCAAATATTTCTAAATATGTAGGCCTTCAACTCTACCTCACAGCCTATTTAAAGCTATTTGTCTTAGCTAAATATACTGCTTCCTATTTGGGCAGTGTAATTAAATTTGGTTTAGGTATAGGGTATCATTATATCATAATTTTGAAGGCTATATTATAACTACACAATAATTTTTTGTAAGAAGATGAAATTACAAAAGTTGAAATAGGAATAAATATCTAAAACCATAGAATTACAATAAAGTTTCTCAGAGACATATATATTAATTCAAGTGACAGAAGCTGTCTGAGCTTAAGTTACATGACAATATTTTTCTGGGTTTGTTTTAAACAAACATACAAGCAAAGAATAAGTATATGGAAATTTCAAACAATGCTAACAAATATTTTTACCTCAAAATCAAGAGTAAATTTTGTTGGATAGTCAGGCTGGTGTTTTCTTATGTCATTTGAGGCATCTTGCCTGTCTTCAATAGCACAATCATATATAGCAGCCAGAGTAAATGGGTACTCTACCCTTTTTTGGTTTCAGATTTAAGGCTAGAGGTATGTATATGCTGTTCCACATATATATCTATAATTTAACTGAGGAGCTTTTGCTGTGAACTTTGCGTTCTGCACCATCTGTCACTGCCTACTTTCCTGTTGCAGAAGATGCAAAACCCTTTTTTACTCTCCATGGATTTCCTAGAGATCTCTCACAGTCCTCCAACACCTCTTCATCTAAATAGTGCCTGCTAGTAGTTTTCACTAAAGTCACAGCTAGATATAAGTCAAATGCAAGCATAATCCCAAGACTTTCCCTTCTAAATTTCTGACACTGTGGTTTAGGGAAGAATTCAACCTTTCCATTCATATCACCTTGTACAACAAAGTAAGTATGAAAATCTGATATTTTTATTGACCTTGGCAGGTAGGGTAGGGTGAAATGCATGATTTTGAATGCTATCCATTGCTGTTGCTCTTTTATAAACAGCTCTGAATTATTGCAACCACTGTAAAAATGTAATGAAACACTAAGTAAATATATACATTCTGCTTCTTAGGACATTCGATGGTTTTTAGTCCACAAACAAGCTCTACTTAAAAACTAAAAAGCCAACCAACCCACTAACAAACCCTTGGGAAATCAGTTCTGTCTTGCAAAGTCCTCTTTTCCAAAGAGTCCTATGGAGTTCTGTGTAGCATCAGACCTTACAGCCACAAAAGGGCAAGGCAAGAAATTCCCACGTTGCCCACAGAAATGCCAGGACTTCCTCCTTCCTCTGACTCAAAGGGAGATGGAAGGCTGCAGAAGCAACAGAGCCAGATAACCTGTTGTCTGTGACCTGTGGATGGGCTTGTGATATGTGAAGGCAATTCATTGGTGTTTTATGGGGTTCTTATTAATTCTAGTTAGATTCTTTGGCTGGGGAAACGTTCTGGTTCCCTAAACCTTTGCAATGTTTGCATGGGGAGTAATCTGCAGGACAGAACTAGACCTCACACTGCACATCTGGCTTCATGATTTGGGAAGGACAACAACTCCTGACTGTTTCTTAAAGAGTTAATGGATATCTAAATCTCACATATCAGCGCAGCTTAATAATTTGATAGCTCTGATATATATAGAAAGGATCTGACCTTTCAAAGCTCAGAGTGTATGCTTCAACAAGAAAGTGTCTGGGAATTCAACATTTTTAGGATCCCACTGAAACAAAAACATTCTGATCTGTTCTGATGAAAAGTGTTGTTTACAGGTATGTCCTTGCCATGTCCCAAATTGTTTTTCTTGTGTTACTACAGAATTAGGGAGAAGTGAGAGAAAAACCTAAAATATTTTTTTTTTCCCCCAAGAATACACAGTCAGTACTTAAAATTAACTTGTGGACTTCAGATCCTCAAGCAATAAACCAATATTTCTCTCTCTCCCTCTCAGGTTACAATTGAGAAGTTAAGCTATCAAAGATAAAATTAAAAATTCGTATTTGCTTAATTGCAAGATACCTTTATGTGTTGGTTTTTCTTTGCTTGCCTGAATTAAAAATATTTTTTCAATGCAAACTTATTCAATTTGAAAATAAAAAAAATAGGTTTCCACAATGAAATTATTTTTTCTCTAAGAGAAATTACATCCTTAATGTCTAGTTGTCCCATATATCTATAGTGATACATGTCTTGAAGAAAAAAAAATAAAAAAAGAAACTTGATTTTATAATGGCATTCCATGAACTGGCACAACTGTAACCTTGTCTGTTACCCAGCAGCTGCTGAAAGCCCTGACAATATGTGCTAAACAAGACTATGACCAGTATTAAATCTCTGGTTCTTCCAGCATCCCAAAGGAAAACTTAATGTAATTTTTACATAAAAATGCAGTTTGCATATTTTACTTTAAAAATCTTGTTTTTCATGTATGTTAAAATATGTTTAATCTAGAGCTTCAGCCTGTCTGTGCTGCCTTCAAAAATTCAAATTAACACTTGCCTTCATAGTGAGGCTATCTACTATCACACTGTCAGTATCTGAAATTACTGCAGTAAAATTTGGAGTAACAGTCTTTCTTTTTCAAGGAAAATACTACAGGTTAATTGTCAGGGAAGAATAACTTCAGCCTCACTTGAGCATTCCTCAGTCTACAGTGTCTATAACTTCTGTACTTCCATCATTACATCCTGTCTTATCAATCATTGCTGCGGCTTTCTCCGTGGCATTTAGTCAGGTGTTGTGCCAGCTGTTGAACACATATCATGGGAAAAAACTCCTGTTCTGTGGGAATCCCAGAAGTTATGGAAGCTTGTAAATTACCTTCTGAATTAGGACCATATGTCAAACGTTTGTAGAGGTGTGCATACAATAATAGTGAAGAATTCATAAGTTTTTTTGAGCCTTTACAGATGCGTGCATGAAACAATCTTGAAGAATTCTTGTTTTTTAAACACCAGGGAGATCTTGAACCATAAAATCATCCCTGTGAAACTAAGGCTTTTGGCAATAGCATTTCCCCTGTTTGTCAGGGGAAAAATAATCATCAAACTGCTTTGAAATTATATTACAGTAATTTTTCAAATTATTGAAAATATTCCTAAAAGTAGACCTTGAATATCAAATTTGAGTGAAGAGTTATTTTTATAGGGATCTAGCATACATTTCCAGATAACAGGACTAAAATTGCCAATTTAGCCTAAGGGTTAAAAATTTCTTCTATTGATGTATTTTCTGTTGCTCTTTCAGACATTAACTGACCCATGTTTTGCTTGGGAAATTTATATTCATAGTACACAACTCACGGAATTAATTAGAATAGTGAAACCTCTCCAGACATACTGAGTATTCTTGAGGTGAAAATAATCATAATACAGAAAACTACCTATTTAAAATTGAAAACAGACCAAAGCATTAAGCTGAGTACTTGCAGATAAGAAATATAAGCAAACATAAATATATTAATAGCGCTACACGCATGTCCTTTATCACTCAAGAGTTATTAATACATTTTAAAAATGTTGTTTTCATCAAATTCACTAAAACTTTTGCATGAATACTAACTATGCCAATCCCACCCCCAGTTTAAGTCATCCCCAAACTATTTATGAATCTGTGATGAATTTGTAGGAAGGCATCAAATGGAAATAATGGGAAGAGGTGAGAAAAACGAGCTGTGGGAGGTGTAAGATAGCCATGAGATTTAAAACTGTGCCTCCCGTAGGAGAGATCACTGTGCATGTCTTGCAGAGTATGCTAGCTACAAAAATAGTTTGTAAAAGGGAATCTCCTCTGATAGGTATTTTCTGAATCTGATGCTCCATTTTCTTCTTCTCTTTTTCCCCCTTTTTTTTTTTTCCTCCTTTGCCCATTATTTTGCTTGCTTTTAGTGTTCCAGAAAATGCATTTTCTAAGGAACAATTTTGGAGAATCTTGTTTTAGTGGAGGAATAAGGATTCTCAGTGATTTTTTTTTCGTCTTTTTTTTTTTTTTTTATTGGAAGACAAATGAAAAATATATGCTTGTGAAGTAAACATGGTGGTTTCTAATTTCTTATTTTATATAGGTGTGCTCTTTGAGAGGCAAACAGGGGATGGATACAGACTGTGATTGATTTAGTCAGTATCAAGTGCCCAAGAATAAAGCTTGTAGTGCTGACTCTTCTCTAGGTGTGCAGATCACATAAACACCATTACTACATTGCCCCATTTTTGTCACACTGAAGATTGCCATGGCCACAGCATATGAATGCTTCACAACTGCTAATTAATTTCTTTTCACAGGACTCTTGAGGTAGCACAGTTTCCTTGTCCTCATTTTCTAGAAATGGAACTGAAATACAGAGGAATTAGGTGCTTTGTTCAAGGTCACAAAGGAAGTTGGGACAAAACTTGGAATTGAGCCTAGCTCAAAAATTGTGCCTTAACTAATATATCACTTCCCTCCCCCTGAGGTATCTATGCAAAGGTAGTCACAACACAGCTCTTGGTGAATCAAAACTCCTCCACAAATAGCAAGCAAAATTTGAAAGTTTTAGCTTCAGTAGGAGTACCACTACTTCCTAAGTAAAGGAGATATTCTTGAAATGTTCTTCAGAAATATTTTGAAATTTCTGCCTGAAACGAATTAGACCTAAATGAAATCATAGAGGGTTTTTTTGTTGGTGGTGTTTTTTTGGTTTTATTTTTAGGATTACAGGATTAGGATTTAGGATACACTGCTATATTTTTGTTACTATTTTTATCATTAATGGTATGCTCTGGTCAATGATTCTCAGTCTCAATTCTTCTTTTTTCTTCCAGAACCAGTTGTTCTATCTCATTTCAATGTCAAGATACACCATCGAAAAGTGTGTTTATCCCGTTGAAAATTTACAAGCAGATTTGTAGCTGGTCTCTGCAAAGCCAAAAGATCTCAAAGTAGATGATCACAAGAAAATAAAAGTTTTTCATTGCCTTTTCTTTAAATGTTTTATGTTTTGTGCATTAGTTAGATCCCATAGTTTTACACTGAAGTAAAAGAGGTGGGATATTCTAAAGGTATCATACTGCTTTTCAACAGTATCTAATGTCTGAAACAACTGTATTATCAGCGAATAACTGGACTGAATGCATGCATCCACACTGAAGGTCCACTTGCAGTGGCTGGAGGTCTTCTATGTTATAACAATAATCTGGTTTCTAAACAGACAATCTGAAATTTGTGATTGAAAATTCTCACTTTACTGTAAAAATCAAGTACAATTAAATGAAGGGAAGTATTTTAATGTGTAAAATTATTAGTAAATGCACTGTAAAACTAGTAGCCTGGTCAGAATAACTTCTTGTGAGTTATCTAAAAAAGCATGGCAAGTAATTTTTCCACCTTGCTCACTCAGTGTACCTCCTGATTTAAGCCACCACTACTGCAGTGGTAGGTTTAGAACTTTCTTACCATTCAGCTACTAACCAAGGCTCTAAAATTTGTGTATACTGTTATGCATACTGTGAATGACTGCATTTACACCTGTAAATTCCTGAGTCTGTACAATATTTTTTACTAAAATCACCCTGTTACTGAGAGTTTATCTAACATATCTCAAAAAAACTTCCGTCTGGTTTCTGCCACTACAGATAACTTGTGTCTTGCCCAAGGTCTTCTGAAAAGTGAAACAACCTTCAAAAATATTTGTTTGTGCTGGAACTTTGTTTTGTAAAAGATGATGAAGTAAGACTTCATGTTTTTAACCAATGAGTTCACATAGGGTCATTTTTTAATTAGTTACCTGAACATTATTAGAACAATTTTTTGTATTATGTAACATATTTGGCCCCAAATCCCCTCGTAGCCTGTTACTTTTCCTATTGATCAAGCCTTTCTCCGCAGATTTGTACAGTGAATTCTGTGCACTGGAGCCATCTCTGTATTTTGGAGTAGATTGAAAGAGACAGGGCAGCCGCTGCAGGTCAGATCTGCTGGGAGATCTGCGTTGTCATAATAAGCCAGTTTCTCAGTAACTTACAGCAATGAAGTTCAGAGGCAGCCAGCTCTAGCAGCTGCTGAGCAGACTAAATATTGATTGGAAGGGAAAAATGAGGGAGATGGTGACCTTCTATTCAGAGCCTGACAAAAGTGTGGTCGGAATGATGCTCTTGCTAAAGCAGCGCCTTCCTAGTTATCCTGCATAGGAGCGGGAGGCTGCTGTGCTTCCTTCCTGCCTCAGATCTTCCATTGCTGACTTCTGACATCAAGTCATTAACTTTGTTAGCCTTGCTCCTCCCTTGGAGTTTCCTAAAGGAAAGAAAGAAATTCTTCTCCACTTGAGCCTCATCAAAGTCATGAGAGTCATTTGTAGTCAAAATGAAACTCCCTCAAGCCTACCTGTATTTTCAGCAATTAATGGGGGAAGTATTTACCATTCAAAAGGCTTTTGCTGTTTGGATTTCCTCCAGTTCAGAATCAGCTCTATCAAATTGGCCAGTGCAATTTATTATCTCCTCAGGGACATTCAGCTGTCCCAGCTAACCTTTCCCAGAATAGATCCAGCTGTGTCCTTCTGGACGAAATCTTTCCACTCCCCCAAAAATGCAGTCATTGTAAGGATGTCCTCGACAGAGCTATTAAAGATACCCTTAGGCCCAGCTCTGCATTAATGACCTATAGCTCATGACTTCCATTTCAGCTGTATATATTTTGATGTGAGGGTTAAGAAGGATAGCATAGGTTAAAGTATAGCAGCAAGATCTCCAGGGAAACAAAAGTGCAATTATTCTGTAAATGGCAATTCAGAATTAATGGTCCAAGAAAATGACTTTGCAGAGAAGTTCAGCTCCCATGATTTTATTTGGAATTGACAGCAGTTGGAAGACAGTCCATTACATGACAACAATGCCTCGCATTTTTCTTAACATGTTTAATCTAGAGATCCTGAAATTTTTCTGTGTCTTGTCACAGTTTTCTAAATGCTGGCAGTGAGAAATCTGGAAATGAGTTTATTCTGCTTGCCCAGAGTAATGTGTTCAGCTGGTGGCTACTAGATGAAATTGGAAGAGAGGCATCCTAGTTCCTTGGTGTAAAACGAGCTTGTTCTGACAGGTACTTCACTGATTGTGCTTTGAGCATCAGTGGTGAAAAATTAAATTTATGATAGAAGTCAGTGTTTTCAGGAAGTGCATTTTGCCTTAAATCATGTAGAAGTTCTGTATGGAAATATATACAAGAGACGAAATAACCTCATTGAAAGAATATATTAGAAAACATGACAGGAAGGGAAATTTATTTACCCAAGGCATAAGAATGGTCCTACCTAATAGAAATATTTATGTAATATTTAATGTAATTTTGCATATTGCATGTAGATATCCTCATTAAGTGAACATCTTAAAGATAAACAAGGGGGGAAAGCCTACATTAAATTATTACTGTCCAGTTTAAAAAGTCAAAGAAACTCTTAAGTCTAACAGATTATTGTGTTAAAAACTAAAACAGTAAAAAAATAAAAGAAATATTCCTAACTGGGCTGCTGGAGTGGAGGGTTGGTTCTCCATTGACAGAAGATGGAGTTAGCACTTCAGCCTGTTTAAAAACACAATCAGGTGAGCAGTGTAGCTCACAACGATTAATCTGTTTCAGGTGTATTTTATCAGACAGGCTACAGCCTAAATTAGGCTTGTTACTTATCAGGCTTTTCTTCAGAAACTTGTATCAGGTTGTTTTATGGCCACGATTTTAATGCTGCCTCCATGACTATATTTGTTGAGTGAAGACTTAGGTTTTTCTGTTTGTTTTTAAAGAATTGAAAAGCAAATGTGGGTATGCTCAAAATCTGTTGCTGCTTCGGCTTTATCCTTCCTTAGAAGGGGAATATCTTTTTTCTTAGATGTTCATTTTTCAGGATGATCCTTTTCAGTGACCTCTATAATTTTATGAGAATCTGTAAGTAGATGTGTTACTGGTCAAGACAGAAAAGCTCACACAAGAACGTTTTATCCTTTTGATTGTTCAAATCCAAGGTGGACAATTTGATGTTGGCTTATTTTGACTGCAGTTTTACCAAAACACCACCAATAAATGGTTAGACATACTTTCTGTGAAGGGTGTTAGAACTCTTGCTTAATGGTGATTGCTTTCTAAATCTCTGCATGAATGTTGGTAATTATGTAGACCCATGTGTATAAACTTTCCTTTAAAGTTTGGTTTGGATTTAAAAATCTATTTCAGCCTAGAGAGAGGGAAAAAGATATCAAAGAGATAATATTGTAAATTCTTGATCTGTGATCTTTGTTATTTATTATTTTAATAATTTTGTATGAAAAATTTACTCATTTTTCCCAGAACGAGTAAGGAAATGCTCTCTTTTAGAAGCTGATGTTCTTTAGCAGGTCTGTGTCTTCTGTTTTGTTTGTTTAACAGTAGGTCTAATAATTACCTTTGGTGATTATAAAGATGGTGTCTTGCCCCAGCTAGGATTTCTGTCTGCTTTGCTAAGTAAATCACTAATTTTATAGGTGCTAACACCACAGACCACGTTTATGTAAATGTAACCAAGCTGCACCTACATTTACATCTGTTCTTTGATCTGAACAGCTATTCCTATACTTTGTTTTATTTCCTCTACTTTTTTTTTTTTTTAAATGCTTTGTTAGATGCTTAGGAGTTTTTCAGAAATAAGATAATCTGAGACTATTGTGGGCCTGATCTTAAGTGGAGTGCTTACAATTCAAAAGGCTTTTGTGAAGAACTCGAAAGCCTCAGCAGCTCATATGTTAAGTAGCTCATGGATCCTGACTAACTTTTAATAGCTCGTAAGCATCTAAGTATGGATACCTGAGTGACTTCCTGGGTACATGAAGAAAAGCTTAGGTTTTTTTGGGATACAGTTACAATGCAAATAAAGGTTGAAGATGAGTGAAAGAGTTCTAAGAGATCAAAATGTGATGAAAAGCCTCTAGCAATGAGATAGAAGGTAGAAGAGCTGCTTTGCAAGAAATTCTTTAATGTTAGTTGTATACAGAGAATGCAGGGACACCAGTGAGTTGCAGAGAAGGGGGCTGCAGCATTGAAGAAATTCCTAATAATGCCGCCATCTGTTTGGTAAGCCTATGAGATGACTTTATCTAGACAGCATTTCAAATGTACTTTAATTCTAACTAAAGGAACCTCATCTCAGGCTGGGAAAGCAAAAAAGAGTGCAATCATCTCACCTAATCTTATGATTGCTATGAACTAGCAGTTGTGTTCCACGCTGCCTGGAGGCACTTGCACTACAGATTCTGATAAATTCGCCACAAAATGCAGTTGCCAATATTTCTCCAGAAATCCAGATGTAGAAACTCCACAAAAGTTTCTACACCAGAAAGTCCAGAAACTGCAAATGATGTGCTATTTATCTTGAAAAATATAGAAACTCATATATTTTGGTTTATATTTCTAAAATAATAATAAGAGAAGGTTAATGATTATATATACATATACGATATAGATCCCATTCATTTCTTTAATAAAAAAAATTCTCAAAGAATGCTGGAAAAAAGAAAAAAAACTTTTGATGAATAAAAGTTTAAATTTAGCTTAATAGTGGATATTTTGAATTTATATTTAAATATAGTACTAATTTTACGATATTGCAAAAAGTAGACTGTGTTCACATGCTCATTGTATCTTTAATTATAACAGTCTTTCAGATATTAATGGCTGAAGATGGAATTTTTAGTGAATAATACCCCATGAGAATGTCACATCTGACTTAGGGGATGATTACATGCAAGTTATATTTTTATAGTAAAAAAATTTTAAGACACAATAGAAAATTCTAACAGTTACAGTACTAAACCACAAACTTTTTACTAAAATAAGACCCAAGGAAAATAATAGACCTTTTACATCTGAAGTACTTTTGATCTTAATTGCATTTCACTGGGTATTATTGTGTGGGAAATGGAATCCTGAAGTGACAGCCACTTCACTCACCATCTGGGTAACAATCACCTATCTCCTTCAACAATGAATCTCTGGAATTTGATATTTTATATGGGAAACCACACTAAATGACATTTCTCAAATGGATGAAATACATAAGCACCACTGAGAATATAATAATTTTCCTAGTGGCATATCATATATCAGTGTTTATAAAATTACTGTAATTTAATAAGAAAACTGATGAGGCTAAATACATAGGATGTACATGATGGATATGTATGAAAACAGATTTTTCCAAGGACCTATCATAAAGAACTTTATTTTTGTTGAGATCAAGAGTAATATTCGTTAGTCTTTCAAACAATATCTGTATTAACTTTTCCTTCAGGTGCAGCCTCACTACCTTGTCAACCTACTTTTCAAACGGAAAGCAATTCCCACAATGATTTTAAGCTTTGATTTCAGAATTTTTAGGCACTCTGCAAGTTTCTGTGTGCTATAATTCTTTCAGTTTTGCTGAGTAACCTTCTTCCTCTTGTTTCCCTTTTAAAATCAAACATATTGATTACTAATTTGTTTTAATTTATTATTTGATTTAAATAATTTCACATGAGAATTAAATCATGATAATTTGAACCAGATTTCTCTTCTGTCACAAAATCTTTAATGAAGTTGTTGTTATTTAGGGAAGCTAAGGGCTGTCACAGATGGTGCTATTTGCCCTGCTTCTGAGGCATTTTGCCTGCCTTCCTGGATAGTTTTTAGTCCATTTTTGAGCTAACTCCTTGTTCAATGTGATTTTCAGTATGCACTAGAAATCCTTCTGTGCAGAGACAAAAATCAGCCAAAAGTTTCTAAGAATGCTTTCAAAGTCTGTCAGAGCCTTTGCTTTGAAATAGTGTAACCATGAAACACAGAGAAGCTTTATGGAGGGTGGAACATGAGGAAAACCTCATGCCAAGAAGGGTGATGCTAGGTGAGTATAGGTACCTCTAATACATAGTGGCCACCAGAACCTGGAGCCAGTGCAATGTTGTTGCTTTCGATTTTAAAAATTTACTTTCTATATTCTACTTAAATATCATTTTAGACACCAAAAAGGTCTTTAAATATCAGCCAGTTCATTGGACATGTATTTATTGTTAGCCCTGGATGTTTCTATACATGAAGGCCCGTATATTGTAGCTGATATATTTGGTTGCTGCTGTTCTAATTGGCAAAACCAAATTTGTTGAGACTGTTTTATTTTGCTTAATTTTCTGAGTGCATCAATGTGAGCCAACATTTTTTCTTTGTGTAGGAATTATAGGAGGACACAACAAAGAAAGGGTACCACTAGGGTATATGTTAATCACACAGACATAGCAACAGTATCATATATTGCAAATGCAATAAATTCTGGTTTCTCTGAGTTGTGATCAGAAACTTACAGAGGGTTAATGCTGGTTTCTAACTTACGTAGGCAGGACAGGAGTGGTTTTACACTACTGGGGAGTAATAATGTTGTATGCTTTCTAGGAAGTAGTGTATGAAGAGAGATTAGTGCAGATCAGAGAACTGAGAGTGCTGCAATATAAATTGCAGTCTTGTGGCTATTTCTGTAGAAGTGGGTGTGTGTACTTCTGCACACAGGTAGCAACCCTTGAACAGCACGATGTGGGGAACAGAATTGAGAGTATTCCCTGTGGTCTGTAAAACTGTAAAGTAGTCCACAGGCAGTCTGAAGAGATCAGCTATGCCCTGTTAAATCAGACATTGCTATACTAGCATATCATGTGAGGAAAAATGTTAAACAAGAGCTTGGTAGCTACTGTGTACAATACTCTTGATATCCACCTGCTGCTGGCTGCATTTCACTTTCTCTCGGTGTCCATCTGCCTTTTCTATTTTCCTCCTAGTTTGTGATGTACGTCATTGCTCTTTTCTGTGATGTCAACAGGCTTTGTTGTTGGTGTAAACAACTGTGGACTCTTAAAACGCTGTTCCTTGTGAGTCATGGGTATATAGGGCATCCAGGATTTTATTGGAATCTTTCATTCTGTTTGTGGGTACCAAATGCTCCTTTAGACATCAGTACTATTGTCAGGAGAGAAATTTATCGAAATTTTGTGCCAGGAAGAGGGTCCAAAAGAAAGAACAGCAATTTGAGCTGGTGGTACGCATATCCAGGTACCTACCTAGAGTAAAGGTACTATTGCTTTTAGAAAACAGGAATACCAAACTGAGATGGAAAAAAAATCAAAATCCATCATCATGCTTCAGATATAAGGCTGTCATGATAGGTGATTCTCTTGGAGACCACTAGAACCTATGAATCCTTTTTACATTGACCATGTCTCAAAAAGTGTCTGAGGATTTTTGGAGTTTCTAATTGGGAGTTCAGTTTTATGACAACTTTTTATGTGCAGAACACACCTTTATTTCAGAATATGAGTACATTTTGAACTGACAGATTCCTATAGTCAGATTGCAGTGCAAGTATCACAGAGACTACATTGCTATTAGTTGGAGTTTCTTTTTGTTGTTAGTGCGTTTGAGAGACTAATTCAAAGTAGCCAATACAGTAAGAGAAAACATGTATGAGAGACTTCTCAAGCAATAAAGACCAAAAGTGTAAAATCAGCCAAAGAGTTGTTTGAATTCAATATCTTTAAGAACTATGTCTTGGAAAGAAATATTATATATTAACTTGTAAAAGAAATTTCAGTAAGTTCACCATGTTTGACTGTGTACTGCAAAATAGCAACTAAATAATAATTTTGGGTTATAATAAATGCACTAAAAATACACTCAAATTTAAGAACTTAAATCTTTAAAAGATATTATATGAATTTTGAATCTTGTAATATATGTGATACATATTAATGCTTATTTTACAGCTAGAAAAGCAGAGATGTGAATCTTGCCTGCCAGTATCATTTGTACTTTCACTTTGGGGAAATAGGTAATATGATTTCAGGATAAAAAATTGCCACTTCAAAGAACAACAGATTTGCATATGTAAGTTCAAGAAAGCAGCTGTGGATGTATGCTTTTTCCCCAGTGTTAATATTTAAACTGTAATGGTCCTATATTAGTCTTACAGTTTTTCACGTAAAAGGAAAATTATCAAATTGATTTTTCTCTCTGAAACTGTAACAAATATACATAAAAAAATGTAATCAATTTATATGTGATATTCACTCATTAGTACCTAATAAAATTCAGTATATTTTAGCAATTTTGTTGCCAATTCTTGTGATTTTTATCTCATGATAGATAATTCAGCTAAATGCTATAGATCCTAGACTCATGCAAATTTGTCAGACTTTCAGGTTTTATTAGAAAAACCCAACAACTTGTTGAATACCACAGGACCCCTCCAAGTAGCAGCACTAAATTGCAATTAAAAGGACCCCTTTTTTTTATACTAACTGATTTTTTTTACTGATAAGATTTTTCTTTTAAAAGTACTATAATTGCAAATTTATCTTTTTTTTTTCTCATGAGTGATGTCAAATCTTTGCCACATTGCTAATGAGAGCCTGTTGTTTTCCTTATCTAACTTTAGCTCAGTATAAATTGGTATTTAAATGTTTCAGCTAGGAGAACTCAAAAGTTCATTCTTCAATTTTTTATAGTTATTTTTCTTCTTTATAAGTGCATCTCAGTACACTTTTGGTTGCTTTGCATGACTTCTCTATCAGAACAAATATTAGGTTAATGAATAATGTTCTGGGTCCTTATGTTTGGTGAAAATTTCCCTTCTTGGATATTAATATTCCAATCGTGAATTGTATTTTATGAGGAAAACACGTTCTAAGAACTATGCTGTTGATTGTACACAGAAAACAAATCAACCATAATTAAATGTCATGTTAAGTTTCCGTGAAATGTCAGTGGGGAGTCACAAATGCACTTTAAAATACTTTGAAAACAAAAATTGCCTTATATTCCCAGGTTTAAATTATGTTATCAACAGTCAGATCTTGATCTTCATTTTAATCTGCTTCCTAAGTAATGAATGGAATTTGCTGTGAAGAATGCTGCCAATTGAAAAACAGTCTGCATGTTTCAATCCAAGATGCAGCCATTTGCACTCGTTCCTGGAAGCTTGCTTTTGGTATAATTCTTCGTTTTGACCTTTCGCAATAATGTTGTTTTTCATAGTCTCTTCTGCATTAAAAATCTGCTTTCTCAGGACTGACTCTATGTTTTCCGGAGAAGCAAGGGAGAAGTGAATGCTTTGAGAGCCGTTCTGGAAGTTCTTGGGGAGTGCTGGGGTTCCTCATCAGCCACCACAGGGAAGGCTGGCTGGCTATCATAAAATGTGAACATTGCATGAGGTCAGATTTTGAACTTGCTTTCCCTCAGTAGTGTGTTATGTGCCATGGAAACTCTTCCTCTTCTTTTTTCTCAAATTGCTGACAAAGAGAAATCCTACAGCTTTTCCTAAAACCAAGTTCTGTTAAGCTGTTTAGGGATGACCAAAAGGAAAAAACATCTGCTTGAACTGTCTCGCTTAATTTTCTTCCCTTCAGAAGGAGGCAAAGATGCTGACCAAGGATATTCTGTGTCCTAAACCAGATATTTTTATCAGGGTTTTTTGCACAGCTTATGAACTTCACAAGCAGCCACACAAAAGTATTTTAAGTATTTATATATGGAAAAGAATGGTTTCAATGTATGGTTTACAATTTCATTTATTTTAACATTGAAGGGAGTAATTAGATTGTCAAAGTGGTTTGCATGCCTAATAAAAAATGAACAGTAAAAAAAAAAAATAAGATTTGGTTTGAATTTTTAATCTTGTGCAAAGACCATAAATCTCATTAAGAAAATAGCTGTTTCTGTTTATGTTTGTTTCTTTTTTCAGTGTGGATTTTTAAAATATTTGACTGTCTCCATTTTTTCATGTTTGTATCCACATAGCCTATGGTAATAATGATAACAACAAATGTAAGGCATTATTAGGGTGATCACTGTGAAATTAATGAAATGTGTAAGGAAGGCCAAAAAGGAGGTGGATGGAATGAATTTTGGACTGTGACAGAAACTTGAATTTTTAAATTTGTTCTTTGCATTGTAGAAATATCTCTGTGGAGCACATGCCTTTGCCATCTATGTAACCACAGCCAGTCTCATTGCTATATTCTTTGTTTGAACCCATAGCCAAGGCTGGTGTTCCACTGACAGCAGTATGTTTGTTGCTACTTATCACACTTTTATTTTGTTGTCTTTTGAATAACAAAAGGTAGAGAAATCTTGGGAGATGTGTGAATGGATGAGCTAGAGAGTTGCAACAAGACAGGCTAGAGTTGGTTTGCATTCAGCAAAATCTGAACGCTTCTGCAGTTACATTTATTGTACTATTGGTCTGTCTGATTTTTTTTGGATGAGGGAGAAAAAGTGAATCTGGATATAGCAAGTTCTCTGACAGTATTGTATAAATGTTCATGAAGCTTCTAACTGTATATACTAACACTGCTGTGGCTTCTAGGACACAAAAACTGTATTTTGGAAGGAAATTCTTGGTTTAGAAGTAGGCATCCACAGCCTCATCTGCTGAGGTTTTGCATCTCCTCAGGAGTTTGCATGATAGGCTTTCAACATTGAGCAATTTGCAAGCAAGTAATTTGGCATATTTAAACATATATAAGCTTTTCTGTTCTTGGCACAAATGTGTTGCCATTGGTGTGCATAGCTGTTCAACCTGTTTGCATTTTTACAGCTCATGTCTCAGTAAGTTTCAGCTGTTTTATTACACTAATGGGACTTGAGTACAATTCAGAGACTTCAGTGTCCAGTACTTGTTTTTCTAGTACTTTTTTTCCCTAGTAGTTTTTAGATAGATTTGCCACCTATTAGCACAAAAAGTGCCAAAAAGGGTTGAGAGGAAAGATGGTCAGAAGAAGTCTTTGTAATTTTTATATATATATATATATATATATATAAAGTTGTTCTGCACTAGAAGAGCTGTCCTATGAGACACTGCCTGCTAAATACACATTTAATGCAGAAAAACCTCCCCCTTCTCTTGGTCTGGCTCAGTTCCTAGGTGTTGGCCAGCTCCAAGTGACCTGAAGAGTTTGGGATGGACTGACAAACTCAGTGGTCCCCACTCTCCTGAATTTTGCTAGTGACATTGTGAGTTGTATTCCTTGCATGGAACATAAATCAGAACTTTACAAAATATAGATGAAAAGCATTGATTGTACATTAAGTCTTACTATATACACAGGTATCCTTAAAAGTGTCTCTTTGCTCTCATATTTCTTATATTAACTTCTTTGTTAACAATGCACTTATATCCAAGGCTCTTGGGAAAAGGTGCCTGGAGTTAAATGAGAGAAAACTGGGAAGTTACAGACATTCTAGCAGGGGTTGTAATTACATTATATGGTGAAACATCGTTGCTGCTCACTTTTGATGGAAGGTGTTGATGGAAGGCAGCTCAAAGCCCGTTCCACAGTCATTCCCCACACCCACAATCTGCAGCCCTAAGCACATGCTGAGGGGGATGGAATGGACAGTGGAGCAGAGTGGGGACCCTGTTACCAGGCTCTGTAGAAATCCTTGCAGGGAGGGGCACTTATGGTACCTTGTAGCTGATAAAGAGCAAAGCAGCTGTCCTCCAAGCTGAGCTGCCTGCCAATCCAGCAGGCAGCGAGCTCCCCACAAAGGGACACTGAGACTGGCCTGACACAAGGCTCTCGGCTTCCCTGGGGCACTGACAGACAAAACAATAAAGATTTGAGGAAATCTTCCTTTTTTCACTCTCTGAAAGAAGACATTATTTGTAGTTTTATGCACATTAACTGTGTGGGCAGGATCTTCCTACAATGTGTTCAAAAGCAGTTATTTTTCCTAACCAGGTATTTGAAGAACTACTGTATCAGGGATGCAAAATTTAGGAAGTAAGATGCTTTTGTCAAGCAGATTGTTTCTTAGTTAATTTGCTGATGTAGCAATGTATAGATTCACAACCTACACATTGAGCCACCACTTAAATTGCATTTTATTAAATTGCATTATTGAGTATTTTGATATTTGTTTCTCACTGTGCAAACAATTTTGTATTGACACCCTGTCTGCTTTGTAAAAATCATCAATGCTAAAGCTGGAGTGTTGTCAGCTTCTGTCAGAAAGAAGTGAGTGGAACATTTTCATCTATTTTCATATATGCTGTTAAGAAGCAACTTTTTATATTGTCTAGTGCATGTCTTCTATGTTTCCACTAAATGTAATGAAAATCACAATTGATGCTAAACTGCAAAATAGCAAATTCAACCATTATGAACACCTGATAAGGAAGAATAAAAAATTTCAGAACTAATCTTGTGAAACAGGCCTTGGATAAGAAATTATTGTTCTGTTAGGAAACCAGCACTGATATAGAAGATTATTTGTATAGAATCTATTAAATTAAAATTATTAACAGTAAAAAAACCCAACAAAACCCACAGTTAAAAGAAACTGTATTTACTAGAATATACTTTCAAGTGAAATGGGAAGAAATGTGCAGGTCAAAACCCCCTCACTGCCTGTAAAAAATGAGATGCAATGTAATGATAATTTTTGCCACCAGAGAGCTCTTATTGCATTGTACTAACAATGCTATTCAAATATTTATTCATGGCCCTCATAATTGATTCTCATGAAGTGAAAATACCTTCATATTTATATTCTCTTGTTCTTTGTTCCCTGCTTTACTTGTAATTCCCACAGGGTTATTTCCTGTCATCAAATTGCACTAAGGAAAAAAAAAAAGTCTGCATAGCTGACTGCATAGCCAGAAATAGCATTTCTGAAAATCACAGAAATGAATTGCTTACAGAAACTAGTTTAGCTTAACAACTTTTTTTTTTTTTTTACATAATACAGTTTTAAAACCCTATGTATCTTCCCATCATATATTGTCAAAAGGTCCAAAAATGTGAAAATTGCAATAGAGTTAATGTATGTGTTACCTGGGAAGAAGAGGCAGCCAAACTTTGGAAGAATTGATGAAGAAGGAAGTTCCTGAACAAAAGAAGGAAACATATTTTTTCAGGATTTGGAGTTTGACTCCAAGTCAGCATTAGTGATGCATATTTAAACTGTTTATCCACAGATCCTCTTTCTTCTAGGGCTTCATATATGATTTTCATATATCACAAGACTGAGCAACCAAATTTTTTTAGTAGTTTGCACCTTTAAAAAGTAAACCATGTTGCCTATATATTTGTTTTCATACTTGTGACATTCACATTCCTGCTTTAAGTTTCTGGAAGCGTGATGTAAGGTTTCCTGTCTGGTATGGATCAGAAAGTAATTTTTTGTTGTCTGAAGTTCAGCGGACCTTATAGGCAGCCCTCTGATGGACTAACATTCACCTTTTCTTCTGCTGTTAGCATTTGGATTTGTACTTACCCAGTATTTCAATATCAGCCTATGTGCTTTCTATAACGATTCTACTTCACCTTTCACCTTGTATATATCATATACACACTGGGTGTGAAAAATGACAAAACGGGAAAAGCATCACTTTACAGCTGGTTTTGCACAAGTGCCAGTATTAGCCAAGGTTAAGGAGCATAGATCAAGCCTCTTAGGAAAAGCTTTTTAATCTTCCCAAGTAACAATTTTTAGGCTATTATCACACATACAACCTAAATTGCTACATTTTAATTTATTACAAGCAGCATAATAAAATACAGTTATATTTTCCCTTTTTAACCTATTCCTCTGTTTGTTTGTGCATCCCCATGTCTTATGTAATACTGGACTCATCACACTTTTGAACAACTCCAGACACCTAATGATTAATATGAATTTTTTAGACCAAAATTTTTAGGTTTCAGATGCAGTTACTGATAAAAGCAAATTAATCAGTGGCAGATCCATACTCCTGTGTTAATGTGGCTGGCACAGTTTCTGCCAATTATGCTTCAAAGGTATTATATCTGTTTGATCAGTTTGACAGCTTATCTAAAAAAAAAAATCATAAATATCTAGCCTGAGTATTCTTCTTATATGAAATCTATGATGAAAAAGCTTTTCTGATAACTTTAGTAATTTTAGTAAAAGAACTAATAAGACAAATTAGGATATTCAGGGTATTCTCCACAAAACAAAATGCTTGCTCTCAAATCTTTGGGTAAGGAAGGAGTGGGATTTCCAGAAGCTCCTTCCTCCCTCATGGGAACCCCCTTCCCAGACCTTCCTTACTTTTGAAACCCTCCATTCCCATCAGTCCCTCAAATGTTAACCTGAAATCTTCAAAGTTATGCCCTGGGCACACCTGGACACCTGACAGTTCTAAACTCCATTCCTCTTGTCTCCTAACCAAGATTCTGAAACTAGTGATGGGATTTGTCCAGTCACAGTAAACACCAAGACATGAGTTCAAATTACAAGGAGTCAATGGAAAGATATAGATACAGGGAGGATGAATGATTAATTCAGGCCTCCACATGTACCTTTTTGAGAACACAATAGGTGACATAATCCTACCCTACTTCCCACTCTTGCAGACCCTCCTCTCCTGCCTGCTTCCTATGGTTTTCATCTCTTCCCATAGTATGCATGCAGAGGGAGAGGTGATACAGAGGATAAATATACCACCCGTGGTTGGAAGGAGCTTTCCCCACGTCCCAAAACTCTGTCTCTGCGTGGGTTGTGACATCCCTCAGAACTGACAGTGTATTTCCCAGTTGATTGCCATTTCTTTGAAGTCTGCATTAATTGTAGAATAAGCTAGCTAAACTATCAAGGAGGCTGGATTTGATTTTATATTCCTGAAAAATCTCCATGAATCATGTGGACATATGCTGTAGTTATTTAAGAAACAGGTAGTATATACTTGTCCTCTCTTTTCCTTAATTCTAATGTCTAGCAGGATTTTGCACATGGGACTTGCAGTAACCCACTCAGGGATTACTTGATGCTTAAGGTGATTTGTCAGTTGCATTTATCCTCTTTGAATTGAGATGAGCTGCTTGACTTCTACACTTTCACTTCTGCCACTGGGAAGAGTTTGGTAGAAGTTACAGAATTACATTCCAGATGCTATGAAATGGTGGTGTTGTGCTGTGTGGTGGGATTGTATACAGTGATGTTTAACCCCAGAGACTGTAGCTAGAAATCCTCCTTGCAGTGACTGCGTTCTTGGTACTCTATAAACCATATTTACTATTAGTACATGAAATAAAATATTTTATATGAGACGTTTCTTTTTTATCATGCTTCCTATCATACCCATGAACTGCATGTATACTATGTGAGAAAGAACTTCAGTGAAATGCTTCTGTCATAGGTATTTAATTTATCTCTGCTTGGATCCACAGAGCAATAAGGACTGTCAGGCAAGGTCTGCTGGGCTGACAGCAGTTTCATTGTCTTGGTGAGGACTTAACTACTTGGCTATCCGTAGAAGTGACATGTTGTGTAGTCACTCTAGCACTGACAGGTTCAAGGCTGTCATCTTTCTCCAGGGTTGTGTCTGCTTATGTGGTTGGTGTCGTCCAGAGGATTCTGCAGTTCCCCCAGACCACAGTCTAAAATGATGATATTTCAGCCTGTGGCTAAATCAAGAGCAGCCCTTCAGACATCAGCAGCTCAGCTCCTCTTCACTGGCAGCGTGGCTGGAGAGACAGCCCAGTGCAGGCTGCAGTTCTGAAATGCTGTGCTGCCTCAGGGTACGTGGAGGTCTGTGGCACAGGCCACAGTGCAGCAGCTGTGCTGCAAACAATTCCCACATCGCCTCCAAGCTGGGAGTCAGAGACAGTCACACTTGAGGCTGCAGCTGAGACTAGTCTTGCAACCACTATTTATACATCATAAATGCAGCAGGAAGTATTTGAGGATGGGTTGCAAATGGCAAAATTAGCATCAGTTGTCTGAAAGCTTGGTTTTCAATTGCAATAAATGCAAAATGATTTCTCTCTAGTTCAAAAAAGTAGGAAAAGTAAAAATTTTAAAAAATGGGACAGATGAGACAAATTCTGAGCAGGATTTCATAGTCTAAGTAAAAATGATAACTTGCCATTCAGATAATTTAAAAATCATAAAGTAGTTTCCATTAATGGCTAATTTTTCACAGTAAGTGAATTCACAACACATTTCCAATTGATGGTGTATTTCTGCAAATAAAAGATAAAAATCTGATTGATATTATAATAATTAAAAAATTATTTCTCTAGAAAGATCCTTAATTAGGTGGTAATGTCTAATTCTATTTAATGCATTATCCATGGAAATCTTTAATATTTCTTAATTTCAAAAGTATTTCTTCAAGTACTGGAAGAAATGTTTTACCAAACACTTTCGCTGACAGTCCAGTTCTTGAATCCTTTTTCATCTGTTCAGTCAAAGCTTGGACTTGATGGTCTCAGAGGTTTTTTCCAGCCTAATTGACTTTTTGATTCTGTATCACAGATAAATTAGGGAAATAATTGTGACATATTGGGTAGGTGCAGAAGTTTGGTTTGAGATATTGTTCTGACTAATGCTTAATTAATTGTGAGAGATCCTGGGGAAAAAAAAATCCTCTTGTACTATTTAATTCATATCTGTGACATGTATTTCATAAATTCACTTCTGTTCAACAGAAGAGCAGTTACAAAGCTAGTTGAAAGGGAAGAAAATATTTTCAAAGGTATTCTGTTTTTTACTTCAGATACTGCCCTCCTCTGATAACAGTGTAGTGACCTGGGAGCACTTTTATATGACTGATGTTTTCACTTAAATGTTGAAATATGGGAGAGTCAAAGAAGTCACGTTATCATAAAGAATGTTTCAGACTTTATTGAAATTATTTCTGCAAAACTGAGGGAGGAAGTCTCAAAGATCTTTTTGAGATAACTCAGTTGTCCTCAGTGGATTCAGCAGGTGTCACAGCGCTACTGGCCGGGAAAGGACAGAGGCACTGCCCAGGGCCACAGGGTTACTCTGAGCTGCTGCTCCTGTAAGCATGGCCAGCAGGTTTGTGTCCTGTGAGCCAACAGATCAGGATCAGCCTTGTGCCCCTAAAAACCCTAAAAACAGGCCCTCTGCTACGGGCAGGCTGCAGGGAGCCTGCTGAACAGAAGGAAGGCCTCTCACAGAGAAGTCTATTTTGCAGGGAGCCTTGGAAATCTGAATTGTTCCCTCTCTCTTATTCCTTGTTTCTGCCTGCTTGATGTTCTGGTGTGGTAAATCTGTCGCCATTTCCTAAATCCCCGGTTTATTTCAATGCAATACTTTATTACATTGAAATACTTTATACTTGATCGGGTGTAACCCTCTTTTTTCTAGCTTCAAAACGAGTTCCAAGCAGCAGCTAAAATACACGGGTGTCAGTTTCTTATTGTGTGCAATGTCACATAGCTGTAAAAACAATTCACAAATACACACAAGGGAAATATATTTTCTAAGGGATGAACAAATGATTGTGAAGAACACAAAAATTGAAAAATAACAGTATTTTTGAGGACTTCATTAACTCAGACATGGATCTGAACAATCAATAGAACAAAAAGAAAAGGAACTTTAGACTGTCACATTTGTTATAATCTATAATGTCATCTAAAAATAGAGAATAAAGTTGTTTAAAACAGTCATTGCGAAATGCTATGGTGTCATTTCTCAAGTCAGTCTGTTGACAGAAAATTGCTCCCTAACCTACAAATTCCCAGATTGTGAGTAGTCTCTGAGTGATTTCTAAATAATGGACCAGGTGAATATATATTTGCACCCATAAACTGGATTGCTGCCAAATTAATTTTAACCCTTAGAATTCAGGATTTAAATTCAATTCTACATTTCAAGATAATAATTTTCTGGATAGAAACTATAGAAAAATTAAATTATTTTCAAATGTTGATTGAGTGAAAAAGAAATTATTTTGAAAATTAGGTATACTCAGGATGTGGAGCAAAACTGTGATAGCAACTGATGTGAATATAAGCAAGGAGCAAAGGTAAACCTACTAAGAATCTTCACAAAACATGACATAGTTGTTATATAGCAAAGCTAGGAGAAGAAAAATATTAAATGTTCATTCCAAGTCCTTCTATAATGGCGAGTAGTTCTGCACAGTGCAAACTTGTTCCATAGTCAAAAATACTTGTTAACTATCACATCTGTCACACAGAATGCTTTAACTGAGTTGCTTTGCTTTCAAATGATAAAACTTAAGGTTTGAGTCCACCAAAGTGTTCACAACCATCACATGTATTTTTTCTTTTAAATCACTGCTTTATTTTCTTATGCAGTGCAGTGCTCCTGCCCCAGCCATGCCAAGATTCAGCCTCAGGAAACAGAAGAATATTTAGTTAGGTAAAAAAAAAATTTGTGGTGAAATCAGCACCATAAAGTCTTTCAGGACTGGAGAAACTACACAACTCTATTACATTCTCTATTCATTTTTATCAACAAATAACTTTTTATTTGGATGTATGAATCATTGTTAATGATAACAGAAACAAATGAGCTGGATTCCCCAGATTAACTATGGATTTTTTTGTTGTTCTTGTTTGTTCTAACGTAATCTTAATTAGATTAAAATTTAGATGTGGTGATTTCTCTGGCTACAGAGAGTAAAAATGTATAATTAAGTGCATGTAAGTTGTACCAGGAGTACTACAATGTAAAATTGGTAACCAGATCAAAATTTGTTTGAAGTAAAGAGACAACAAATATCCATGCACATAAATGCATACTATACTTCCAAACGTGTGTATGTGGGGGTGTGTGTGTGTGTATGCACTTAGACTGATTTATGCATCCCAAATGGCATTTGTAATTTTTATATGTTTTATATTATATAGTCCTCATATAGTGTCATTGCATCCCCTGGATTACAAAAAAAAAACAAAAACAAAAATCAATCTATCTAATCACTTATTTTATGCATATAAAAAAAAATCTGTTTGTCATGTTACAAAAAGAAAAATATATTTTAAGCCAAACTAAGTTAAATAATTTTGACAGCTTTTGTTTGTCAATATGCAGAAAACATTAAAACATCCATTTGTAATGATAACATGAAGCATAACATTTAAGACCAAGTAATTTTTTCCTATTCCTGATTTGTCGTGTGTGTGACATACATTAAAAAAAAAAAAAAAATTCCTTTTAATAGAGATCCTGTTTGGAATACTCTATATTTCTTTCTTTCTCTGTTACAATCTACAAAATAATGACTTTACAGACAGCTCATTGGCAGATAGATAAATTCAGGCTTCCAGCCCCTGTCTTTGTTTCTCACATGAATATCAGCAACCACTATGTAAAATCAGCAGCATACAAGCTAAACAGAAGTAGCAGATGGGTGAATTTCATAAAGTCTTTTCAAAATTGATATTGATGGGGTGGGGGGGGGGGGTGGAGAGAGAGGGAAGCATGGGAAATTGCAGTGTTTTGTTGGTATAAAATGGTGGAGTTGAAAAATATTAGCCCTTCACAGGAATAGAAAATGTAGAAAATAGGAAACGATTATGGACCAAATGAAATTATCTGAATACTCACTTTTTACCTATTTTGGCAGATGGGAGGGAGAAATTTTCTGTGCTAGTACTTTTTTTCACTTTTCTCTCTATTAGGAATAAAATAATGGAAAAATTAAATTAAAAATATCCTTCAATGTTAGAAAGACATAATAGACAATTGTTGGGCTTTAAATATTTTTAACTGCTGATAGAATAAAAACTAGCCTTATTTGGCTGTCATGTATTTGAAAAGCCTTTTGCTATGTGAAAAAGAATTGATAATACACTGTTGATAATAACATCAACTGTCAGTCTGCTAGTTTGGACAGCATAAAAAACGCACACACCAGAAGATAAAGAATTAAAAGAAAAAAAGAATTTTGCTTTATTATTATCTTTAAATACTCTGTGCCTAAGAAACTGAGTTAAATGTTACTATCTGAATCATCATGCATATACAGACAATAGGCACACTACATACTCCAGATACTGGCATGGAGGTATTTCTCATTTCTGTTAAGAGTAGCTAATCATTAATTAGAATTTAAAGCTTCAGCAAAGGACATGCCAGAAATATTTCATGCCTTGGTTTGTCTAGAAATAAAAGTAGAAAAAAAAGCAGAAATCCACAGGAACAAATGCTGGCAGACAGTTAACACCTGATATTTTCTGCAGAGATGTAAAGCATGTAAAAATTCTATGAGAAAACCAATACCTTGGTGACTAAAAATGGGTTTCATAGCTCATTAGTGTCTGTGGTTATTATGCAGATTCCTTAAGCAAATGTATACTTTACAATTTTTTCTATGTGCATTTGACTTGGAAAATCTATGCAGGAAGTAATTGGCAGAATCAGACTGACAACGTATTTAATCTGTTGCAATGATATGACGAGCCTTAGGATGGGTTATTTATTCTGTTTGGTGTTGGGGAATTGCCACACCTATCTGTCAGACAGAAAAAATTCTGCTCTGAAATGAAGGTTTGGGTGCCTTCATTCTGTACTACGTCTGCATTTTGCTGCAAAGTCAATAAGAAGTGGCATGAAAAAGTATTGCACCTGTCACAGAGATCATAATGGAATATCATTAAGTACAGATTTTCATTTAGTCAAACAGAGATCTTATGAATAAATGGACAGCTATCATACAAAGCAAACTGAATTTTCACACTTAAATGACACCATTGCTATTAATGAGGAATTATATAGACCTGACAGGAGTCAGGTCAATTTAAAAGAAAGTGTTCCTTAGATGCACAGGGCACCTTCCTCTTCACATTAGATAGAATCAGAAAGGGGGAAGAAAAAAAAATAAAAAGGTCAAAATATGAATAAAAAAAGTAGGATGTATAAAAAAGTCGGAAATATAGATGATTAATCTAATTAATCCTATTTTCTTATATTAACTGAAGTAGGAGTGGACTCCAGTGCTCTTGTGGCACTTTCACATCTATGTGCTTCATTTGCCACATGCTGCTGAAGAGGTGAGTTGTAAATCCAGTATTCCTCTCAAGGTTGAAGCTGTGGACAAGAGAATGTGCTTACACTATTTGTTGCAGAGTGCCAAGTATCAGCACTGCTTCAGAGAGCTTGCTAATTTATTTTGTACAAAAGAAATAGACAGAGGACGTGTGTTCAGGGCACGTGCCAGAAGGAGGGAAAATAAAAGTCTTCCAATCTGCCAGCATCAGAGGATATTTCAATATCTTATATTAGCTAAAGGACATAAGACTTAACCTCAATGGATTTTTGGGAGCCAGCTTGAACATCTTTGCCACAATTACACAGTTGTTCTGTTAATTCACCTGCATGCTTTAATTTTGGTGAGAAATGCTGCATTTGTTTCCTTTCCTATTGCAGTGCATAGTCATTTTACTTTTTCACCTTAGGGATTCTGATTAATACATGGAGGTACTGCTTAGTGCCTTATTATTATGGTGTGGATGAGTGAAACAAGCAAATGAGCTTAGAATAAGGTGGCAAATTTTTCCCTTAAAAAAACCTGTCCAGCTATTTTTAAAAGAGTATATATTCTTATATTTAAAGTATATATATACTTGTATTTTAAGTATATATATACACATACATATTTGAAAAATGTAATTACAGAATACCTCTTGCAAAGCAGATGCAATTTTTTTTTACCAGACAATGCTAGTTGACGAGTCATTTAGCAGTGCAGATAATTCAGGCCATTGTCAGCCCTATGAGGAAGGCATTTCTTCATGTCTAAATGTTTCCTGTATTTGAAGAAGTTTTGTACTGACTGTACCTCTGCATTGTTTGTAATGTAATTCTGGGGAAGCAGTGGTGATATCAAAGTTCAAGAAACCTTGAAACTTATTTATCTTAAGATTTGAAAAGACATTTGAAGTGGCATAAGAAACCATGAAAGAATAAGAAGTTCCCAGACAGGATTTAATATAGTATGGAAGTAAGAAAAAAACCCAAACAAAACTAAAATTAGTTCTCTTGACAAGCTAGTCTTGCAGACAGGAATTACACCTATTTTTCACAAAGTTTTAAATTGGGCTTTCACCATTGCATTGTCATTTTAAACTAAAGTTGATTGCTGGAATGCACTGAATGATAAACTAGAAAAAAATCCATTTTTTGGGTGCTGGGAGAAATTCTACTAACCTTAGATAAGATTCCAATGAAAAATCAGGAGCATGTAACTAATTTCTGTTGGTCAGAAATAACCAGGGCTCATAAATAAAATAAAATGTTTATAGTAATCTCATTAATCTTGCATTAGATAATTTCCTTAACAAAAAAAAAAAAGACTTTTAAAATCACTAATATAAATATTTTTGTTGAATCAGACCCAGAATAGGCTCTGACCCCACAGATACTTGCACTTGTGCAGATGAGCAGACATTGAAGCAATTTTCAGTACTTCTATATTTCTAAAATGTTTGTTCAATTGGAAATGTAAGGATTGATTTAGCAGGCATCCATAAAATGGTCACCCACTGTCCCTGTTCCAGCCAGAAAAACCCAACATTTTTTTCTAAAATTAAGATTTTGAGCCTTGAGCATTTTCCTGCCACAAAGAGTAATCTACCACAACAAAGGTGTGGTATTACCACTAATTACCTCAGCAATTTAGGTGAAAATCTGTGGAATGGAAATACATTCCTTTGTTGCTAAAATAAGTGCAAGTCATTGGGATACTATAAGAGTGAGCAGAGGACACTAATGTAATTAAAACCTCATTGTAAATCCCCATACAAGATCAAATAATAAAAACATTGACAGAAAACTCTGTGAAGGCCGAGGTCAGGTGGAGACACAGAAGAAGTAATTTCACAGGATTTTTATAAAATTTGATTCATGATTCATATTAAATTGACTAAAGACCACAGATAAGATGGATTTGTTGTGCTTAGGTCCGCACAACCCCAGATATTTGGGATCCCAGAATACACAGTTTACAAATTGCAGGTTTGATTCTTCAGCAGCCTCCATAACAATGGCCTTTGGAAGGAATTGTTTGTGTTCTTTTCCATACAAGCGATTTTTGTAGTGTCATTTCTCTTGTCTTTCTCTTTTTCTTTTTTTTTTTTTACTTTACCAACTACATTAAATTAATTCTCTTTTCAAGTTTAAATATCTTTTATACAAGATGTCACCATGGGTCCATTAATGAAACAGAGGGCAAAGACATTTTTGTATGGAGAAAGCTCCTTGTAAAATTGAGTTAGAGATGCAAAGGGCTTAGTAATTTTCTTTCCAAAACTTCACACTTTGTGTCATAAAGTAATTTGCTTTCCAAAACTTCACACTTTGTGTCATACATAGAGTATTCAAGAAAATTTTGACAGCAGTTTTCATACTTTAAAGAATTACTTGAAATTAAATATTTAGTACAATGTTTATGTATAGAGAGATCACAAACAATGAAATAATAAGAAAATTTTAATGCCTTTTTAACAGTTCAAGCACTCATTTTTAAAACATCCCATATGTAACTTTGCATAATGTAAAATGTATCTTTTCCAATATTAAATATGTATATATATATTTATATATAATGTGGCATCATAGACTTATAATAGTTCATGTTGGGAGGTACCTTTAAAGGTCATCTAGAGACCCCTTACCACATTAACAGGGTCATCTGCATCTTCAACTTGATCAGGTTGCTCAGAGCCCCATCCATCCTTGGATGTTTCCAGGGATAGGGCACCCACAATATCTCTGGGCACCCTGTTTCATGTCCCTCATTGTAGAACTCTTCTTTCTTTTACGTCCTTAGTATGTTCTGAACAAAGTCAGATATATTTACTGATAGAAGGTGAAATGAAAACAGATGTTTTCTGACTTTTGTTAAGGCAGAAACTCTGAATGCATCTTAATAATAACAGAACTTCTGGAGTATTTATTTTGAAAATTTAGAGATAAAGTTCAACTTTTCAAATAATTTTCCTAGAAGTGCCCAAGTGCTTAAAAACCCACAAATAACTAAGGCCAAGCAGTATTTCAAAGTCTCAAGAGCTGAGTTGAGGGTGCTGAAAAAGCAATAAAAATGGGAATGCTATGATTTGAAGGCTGGGTTTTGTTCCTTGTTTTCTCTTATCCATTGCATCAGCCCATATTCTAATGAAGTGTTAAAACAGAAATTGCATCTATGCAAGAACTTGCTGTGGTTTCCACAAGGCCAACTTTTGCTGTCAAGTCTTTTGTGTAGGAGGCTAGCATTTAATGTGATGGTCTGATTTAACATGAATTGTTCTTAACAGGCTACATGCCACAAACCTCAAATAGAGTGATTGTCAAGCCATGGCTAACAAAGACAGGCTAGGCAAAGCTGAACAGCCCAGGAGCTCTTTGTGCTCACACCGGATCAGGCTTAGTGAACTGATGGAAAATGAGCCCAGACAAGCCTCCAGGGTTTTCTGGTTTTTAGTTTGTCTACTAAGGAAAGAGAAAAAGAAAAGAAGAAAAAATTGCCAGGAATTGCCTGAGTTCCCTGTTTTTTTCTTCCTGTTTGAGAAGAAGCTTCTTTCCCAGGCAGAGAATAAGAAGTGTGCATTTTCACTGTTGTGAAAGACTGCTTTTTAAAATCCCCAAGCTGTTTTGATTTGCAGTTCCCTGAGCAGTAGTGCAGTCCTCCTAATCAGGACATTGCCAGGTTTGCCAGGAATTCTCTATGTGTATAGTCTCTCTTAGGTTAAATTGCTTTACTAAGCTCTGAGAACTTCCTCATCACTGAAGAAGTACACTCATCATCTTCATCATGAGTGTACTGCTACTTAAAGCTTCTTTTATTGTTAGTGCCAAAGTATGTATTGACTGGCACAGCAACTAGCCAGTTCTTCCTCTGCTTCAGTCCTCTACTCAAACATAACCATTTGCTGGCAGAAAACAAATTCCTTGTCAAATTTTCAGCAATAGTTTATAAATTGAACTTGTATTTGGGCTTGTACTGTGCTGCAATATAAGGCCAACATCTAGGCCCTTCACTTTCCCTTAGTACACGATGCATTCCTAAATATGTGGTCCTGAACACTGACCCTGCTTATACCTCCTTTCATCCACCAAAATTTCCTTAAGATGTAGTGTTGTGATGTTTGCTCACAACTTTTTTTTTTTCCTGCTTATTTGTGATAGCTTCAAATTTTGCAAGAAAACAAACAATTTCCTTTTATGATAGTATTGACTCTTAAATATGGCCTAATTTTTTTTTCACCTGAGAAAGAAAACACAGCAGATTCCATGAAGGGTTAACAGTGCAGTGTCCTTTATATGGAATGTATTCTCACAGGTTTCAGGTTAAAGAGGTTGTGCAGTACTTTGACAGGGCGTGTTAGTTGGACATCCATTAAAAATGACGTGAACTGGGCTTTAATAATCTTGCATGTTATATGAAAATGCGTCCTTTAGATTGTGTGCATGTTAATAGTATATTAGATATTTCTGTTGCTTTTGGGGAAATCTTTGGAAATGTAAAGACAATGTGTTTTTAAAAGTGACGACTATACTTCACTGTTGTCTTAATCCCAATCCACAGTTCTCTGTAACTCCCTATTGTAATTATCTGCATTTTAATAAAATGCATTTCTGTGCTTGTTCAGTTCCTCTACAGTAAACCTTCTCAAGTGTGAAAAGCTTAAAAATAACACTGTTTTCATGAACATTGAAGGCAAAAAACCTCTTTATATGTAAAGGTAAAATGTTGTGTTTTAGCCACGTTTGTCCTTTAAGAGAAAGTGAAGCAGAAAAGAAAATAATGGAACAACTTTTCCCTGATTTGTTGTCGATATAAAGCCATATAGTTTTTTACTGTCAGTGATTTACTCAGAAATCACTCCAATACTTTTCAGTGTAGCACAGCATTAGCTAGATCAGCCCTTCTCTGTTCTCTCTTCTAACTGCATTAACCCATTGTCCTTGAATTTCTCCTTCAAGTTGTGAACAAAGAGCTCTTCAGCTTGGGAAGAAGTGGGAAATGTGGTTATTGATTTAGTCATGAATAAATGAATGTGCTTGAATGTATGAACTGATAAATGGGTCGATGCTGTTAGTTTTGTATGTTATAGAAAACTTTTTTTCATTTTAAAGCCATATGCACAAGAATGGCAAGGGTCAGACACACATATACATTATTTCCAAGTCTTGATAAGCTTTTGAGGCTATCTGTATATGCCAGAGTAGGCTACAGTGAATTTTAGAATCAGATATCTCTTAAAGCACACTGCAGTCCTTTCTGGAGGAACAAACACTTGGGAAGAGACACACTTGTGAGGATGGTTCTCCCTGAGAAAATCAGGATTCACTTCCAGAGGGTATCCCAGTAAATTTGTGGGTTGTGTGAGATAGATACAGACTCAAAAGTTCTTTTCAAACCTAGCTTTTTTTGTTTGTTTGTTTGTTTGTTTGTTATGTTTTATTTTTAGGTGAAATGAATGATCTATAGTTATTCCATTACATAACAAAGTCTAATGTACCTCTGCCTGGTTGCCTTTATTTGTGCTAGCACATCTTCATTTCCCTGAAATCTGTGATTTTTAGAGGTTTCTTTACACAATAATTCTCGTTACCCTAGTATCTATGTATATATCATTAATGTCTTGTAGAGTGTAAAAAGCATTGCAATTAAATTATTAATGCAACACAAAGAACCATATGCTTACATCAGGACAGCTTATTTTGATAATAGATGAAAATAAATTTTGTATTGTAACAGACAACACAACAGTAGCTTGTTAAAATCAGAATTGAAGGTTTATTTGCTTAATTAATTTGGTAAAAGCAGCCTCCTCATAGGAAAATTAAACTGGTGCAAAAGTTATATGTAGATTAGCCTCAAGGGTAAAAAAATGATTTGCACTGTCATACAGGCATGATTTTCTGATATTAGCTGTGTATTAACAAAACAAAGTACCTAGTAGCTGAAAATCAAAAATTAAATGATAAGGGAAAAATGCTGTTGGACAGTCTACTAGAGGATTGTTTTCCAAAGAGCCTATCAACTAAAATGAAATAATAGCTATTTTAATGGATGGGCATTTTCCTTTACTTTAGATGGCAAATTTTGAATCTAAAGGAAAGGAGAAAGGAGTGTATTTCTCAGAATATTTGGCTGAAACAGTGCTGCTAAACAACAGTAGCAGTTTGTATTTGCTGTGGCAAAGCAGCTTGTTGCTAAGCCCTGGCCACTCTAATATTAATATTACTGAGTCAAGGAGATACAGGAAATCATAGAGATTAAAGTTTATTATAGTATTTCACCAGAAATGCACAAAGGCTTCCAATACATACACTTTACTGCTAGACAGCATTTACCAAGGCAAATATATCATATTTTATTCTGTCCTTCCATCCTGATGTTTCACCCATTACAGAGGAAAAATACTGCTACCATCATAGCTGGGTAGGAAAAGGAGAGTGGATTTGGTAACTGAGGAGTCAGGGAATGCAATTGTATCATTGCCTTGTCTACTATTTTTTTCAGGAAAATAAATTAAGCTTCATTTCCCTGAATAAATTTCCAGAAAATGAAGAATTAAGGGAATATGATGAAATCTTGTGTTGTAATCCTTTGGGAAATTACAATATTGCAAATTGTAATAATCCAAAACCTTGACTGTGATCCCTCTTCTATTCTGTTCAAAAAGGAAAAAATACAAATAATGGGCCGGTTTTGTTTGCCTCTTGATTCTTTTGACTTTTTTGAGAGATGTTTATTCTGAAATGTGGAAGAGAGAATTGTAAAACCTTTTTCAAACTTTTTCATATTCCGAAGTAGTGACATTCCTTAGTTTATATGTTTTAATGGAGGAATAAGAATGTATTACATTGCATACGTACAATACATACATTCTTGAAGTATGTATGTATATATATTTCAAAAGATTCCTTTTAAATGCTAATATTTTAAAAGCAGTCATTTATTAATCCAAACAAAGAAAAATGTTGTTGTCTTTGAACTGAATTTATGAGTCCTCATATTTCCCTTACGTGGGATATTAGACATAGCTGAAGGACAAAAAGGGTGATAGCATTTCTATACCGCTATTTATAAACAGATAATTGATAATGTAAGCAGATAAATTAGAGTGCCTCAAACACTTTTCTCTTTCCCTTTTGAGGGTTGATCTATGGATTTGTCTCATTTGTTTTCCTTTTCTGTTTAAGGATATTGCATACATATTGGCAATCACTTACTTCCTAATTTTGTAGCAGAAAGTAACTGGAAACATCTACCAGCTCAGTACTCTACACTGTCTGTATGCTGCAGGTCAGATCAACTTCCTCTGATACTATTAAGGCTCCTAAATTTTAATCTTTCTGTAGTCTTCCCCTTTTTTCTTCTTCAGAGATGTATCTTTCTTCTCTAAAGGGTGCCCAATGTAAATTTTTTCTTAAGAGATTTTAGATTATTTGTTATTAAAGATTTTAGATTAAGATTTTAGTTTTCTAGTTATTAAAGATTTGATCATTTGCCACCTAGCACTGAATGATATTCTGTCAGTTCCAGAGAGTCCCCTATTTATGTTGTATTAGAAAAGTTTGATAGGTTGACACATCCACTTAGAAGCAAAATGAATTTTTTGCTATCTGATGCTGTGTGGGGACTAGATTTCAATGGAAAATCTATTTCATTGGTAATCTGTGGCATTTTCAACAGTGCTAAAGTAAGGGGGTTTTGGTCCCCCCACTGGATTTCTGTCTCACAACGTGCATGGCCTTCTTTTAACCTTCACTCCATGTCTTAGACTAATATGAGAGGTTTAAGGATAATTATAAAAGTCCTGATTTGTAATTTACCTTTACTAATATATACTCTCAGTAGCAACTCCATTTTAATTTGAGTTTTGTCAGGGAATCATTATGCCTACAGATAATTAACTAATATGTTTCCCAGGCTGTGTGACAGATACAGTTGTCACAGCATCTCAGCTTTGTTCAGTGCCAGGTGAATTACATTTCTTTCCTAGGCAGTTACCGCTAAAGACCTTGAAATGAAGCTTTCATTATTTGCTGACTGCTTTCAGTGTTGCAAAACAAAACAGCAAACATTTTATTCATTCTTTGTTGTCCACATATGAAAAATTAAATGAAGAGATCTCTTTGCTATTCTGCCATAATGGAGTTTTAAAGGCAGCTAAAGCAACAATGCTTTAAATTTAAATATTTTAGAATCAGCAAGTTAATAGAGAAAACACAAAGAAAATTTGGTGAATCCATTATTATCTAATGTCCATAAACATAAAATTAATTAGACAGTAGCATATCTTGGTATTTTGGAAGATGGCATCTGTCAGATGAGCTTTGTGTATTCTTGCCTTTCCTCCCGTTATGGCTGAGCGTGCCTTTGTTCTCAGAAAGCTGCATATCTTACAAATGCAGCCCATAGCAAATCAAGCCCTCGCCTGAAATGCATCTGTAGCTGGGGTGAAGCTGCCACTTCTACTCCGAACTTCCAGAACTGGGGAACTCTCAGATGTTTACACAGCCGTGAAGATGCCTTCCACCATAAATCCGACCTTGCCCCTTACATCTACCAAGCTACATAAACCGCATTTTGTAGCTGGATCACTTAGTGGCACATGGAAGTTTTATTCAGCAGTGAATGGAAAATAAGTTATATTAGGGTTCTTATCCTGAGCCCACGCTCAACTTCCTGTGGGCTAAAGATCATTCCATGCAGCTTACCAAGAATATTAAGAAATCTTTGTACTGTAAATCCTTTTGCCTGCTTCACTAATATTACTTTAGATACGGACTTAGTTGCTACCGCTGTCTCCTGGGCAACATCAGTTAAAATCCTACTTCTTCTAAGAGGGCTGCTGGGAATTGGTTTCCTGTCAGAGCCTGTTGATTTCTGAGCTCAGCCCTTTTCTTGTCAGTTAATGGGTACAAATTGAGGAAATGGGCAGCATGTTAGAGCAGTGTGAATAAAGGAAGCATTGCTAAATGAGGTGGGTGGTGGAACCATCTGGACATTTGAAAACTTGCCTATTTCTCAGCTAGATAATTATCTAATTTCACTATTATTAGGCATGCGAGGTCCAAATGGCAATAAATTTACCTGTGATCTAAAATACAGCATCAAAATATCTGTTTGTTTTTTTTTTACATATTAAGCTGGTTATTCTTCTCTGCTGCATTGTATTTAGTTGCATTTTTATTGATGTTTCTTGTGTTTTTACTTACTAATAGTGTTATGCAAGTTATGACCTTTCCCCTTAACTTTAATAACACTTTTAAAAGCTTTTTGCACCCACTTACAAATTAACAATAATTATGAAGGTTTTCTAGATAGTATGCATTAGCGTTTGGTCAATATTTTAAATTTTGAGTCGTATGACAACAATTGCGAAACACTTTAATTATGAAATTCAGTCTCTAAACCCCACCTCATAATAAAGGGCAGCTGTAGGATATTTTGGAACAGAGTATCTTTTAGTCTCTTTGGTTCAACACACAGAACAAATTTCCTGGAATCAGACTAAAAATTAAAAAAAAAAAATACCATTTCAATATAAATTCCTAGGGAGACAAATTTTCAAATGGAATAATAAGTTGGGGGCTTTTACTGGCTTGACAACAGTTGTTTTTCATCTGAGAAACCTGATAACATTTAGAGAAGGCCAATGCTGTAGATGCACCTTGCATCTTTAAAGAGCTTGCATCATTTCTGGGAAACATGGTATTTAGATAGTGCTTGTTATTTATTTAGTCACTGAACTTTACTAGAAAGTCTTTGCTGTGATAAACAGATTTTCCTTCAAAATGCATATATACAAAATTATATTTTACATTTATAAATGAAGAGCATCAAATGGAACATTTTAGACATCTTTTCAAACAGGAGGAAAGAAGGACAAAGCAAGAAGAAAAACACCCAAGAACAGCTGAACAAAAACTTAGTCTGACAGAAAATGAAAATGAAAAAGAAGAAATCTTTCTTTGATTGTTTTTTTTACCACTTTTCACCTTCAAGTTAAGAATTCCTTAGCATTTTTTCTTTCATCATAAAGTTCTTGGTAACATAAAATGAAAATTAGCCATAGTTATTCAAATATGATTAATAACAATGATCATTATCTAGATAGATATTTTAAAAATGTGTGCTCACAATGGCTTATATTTTTAAACCTAGTATTAGAAACCTGGTAATACTTCATAGTTTCATGGCCCTTGTTTAATCAGACACTGAGCAAAGACATCCTCTTTTCTACTATAGAATGCATTTCCTTCCTTTGCCTATGAAAATATATATGCAGACTCCCAATATACATGATCAATATGGTGGGGTGTTCTCTGAAACGCAAATTTTTTTGTGTGTGAGAAAGAAGGAAAAAAGTTTCAGAATCATGTGTCTAGTAAGACATCTCTAGCATGCTGTGGAAATTTAATGCTTTGGAAACTTTCCTCTTTCAGATCTCTTGCTGTCTGAGTGGTTACTTCTAAACTTGACATTCATTGCTTAATGAAAGTGAAAAATTAATTAAGCTATTAGAAGATTATGTCAGTCAGGAGTCTGTGGGGTCTTTCCTTTTTTCTGGTGCCCTCACGTATCTTTCAGTCTAGTGCAAAGGGACAACAACTACTGGAAGTTTACTGCCGGCTACTAAGGCAGCACAGTAGGGCTGTCTGGTTTATATTGAATTGGAAATATGAGGAACTGCACTGGCTTGAGAGGGAAGGAAGATGTTGTTTTTATGGAAGTAATGAAAGTCTCCTTTTTCTTTTTAAGAACAAATAGACATGAATTTCTGTCTCGTTTGTCCTCCTTCCTTTATGGGTCCAGAGAAGTCAGCATTTTCAGTGGTGCATTAGTCAGACTTCTGCCGCTGCTGGTTCCTTGGGACTTTTATCTCAGGGCAGTTAATCTAAAGAGGTACTTTATGGACAACTTGTGGATTATTTGTTTAATTCATGCCTCACACTAATAGTAAACCACCTGTGGCACAAAGTGACAGTCTACCTCTTGAGAATCTAAAGATGAAAATACTGAAACAGTTTGGTTTATTATTGTTCTTGTTATTACTTATAGTGTCATGGTTTAACCTCAGCAAACACTATGTCCCACACAGCCAGTCATTCACTCTCTCCTGATGGAATGGGGGAGAGAAATGGGAGAGTAAAAGTGAAAAAAACAATGTGTTGAGATAAAGATAGTTTAAAAGGTAAAGCAAGAGCTGTGGACACAAGCAAAGCAAAACAAGAAGTTAATTCACTCCTTCCATGAGCAGGCAGGGGTTAGGTCATCCCCAGGAATTCCAGACTCCATCACATGAAGCAGGGACTTGGGATGACACACACCATGACTCCAAACTTTCCCCCCATATTCCTTCTTTCCTTGATATGCTTGATATGCTGAGCATGACTCCATACGATTTGGGTTATCCTTGTGGTCATTTGGGGTCAGCTGTGCTGGCTGAGTCACCTCCCAGCTCCTTGTGCACCCCAGCCTGTTCACTGGTGGGGTGAGAGGCCAAAAAGGCGCTGACTCTGTGCCAGAGCTGCTCGGCGACAGGGAAAATATGCCTGTTATCAGCTCTGCTTCTAGCACAAATCCAAAACACAGCTCCATTCCATCCACTGTGAGGAAAATAAACTCCATGCCAGCTAAAAACAGCACAAATGGGAAAAGGAGGAAAGTGAAAGGCCTACTCCCAACTGAGACATTAAGAAAAGCCATGGCCTTTCTAAAGGAATTAAAAATTCAAGAAAATAACACACTGTTATTTATATACATTCTTTCTAATGAATAACAGAAGAAAACAAGAGGACTAGCATTCCTTCATCAGAAGAATTCCCAGAGGTGATAAATCATACAGAATTTTTGGCTTTTTATATTGTCTGCCGTTTAACTTAATTAACAGAGTTATTTGTGAATGAATTTGTCCCAGGAAGAAGACCAGGCAGGTTTTTGGCAATCTGTGCTCATACAGTCTCTGACATCACTGAAGTGAATTTCTGCACCAGCCAGCTGCCCAGTGCAGCTTGAATACTTGCCAGGAAGGGGAAAACCCAGTTCACCCAGACTCCACCTCTGATAAGAGCCCTAATCTCTCTTATCTCCCTCCTGTGTTTCCTGTTTCACCCTCAGTGTATTGATTCACTTCCACTGCAAAATGCCCTTCCCACACACACTCCACGGAGAACTGAAGCAACGTATTCAAGTCAGTTTTAGAAGATTATCTACACTGGCATAGGATCAGACCATGTTTTACCAGTGATTCCATGTCTTCAGCCCTTCCACTGTTGATTGCACCTCCAGTCTCATGTCAGGAGGATGTCCCACACCTTTGCACAGACACAAATATCAAGACAGAGATGTACAATTTTCCTAGGTTTCTCAGACTGATTAATGAACCCTAATTTCAGTGTATTCTGAAAAAAGTATATTCAGCAAACACTGCTTCATTAAAAACAAGTGTTAATGTGCAAACCTGATACAGAGCATAACCCAGGACTTGATCCCCACCTAGTACCCATTCAGCAGCCATGTGTACTACCCTAATAATATTATGTACAAAATATAAACTATGAGGCATTGCAGGTACTAAAAGGAGTGCTATCCAGTAAATACTAAACACTTATATAGGTAGTGCTAGTAAATTTGAGGAATGATTTTTTTATGTCTATAAATATATAAATATATTTTATATAATATAAAATAAAAAGGTGGATCTCACCTTTCATATGCTTGTGTGTTCCGGTAAATTAAAGTTTTCCTCAAAACATCAGTATTTCCATTAGCATTATTACACTGGTCTTATTAAACAATACAAAATTGAGAATATAGCCAAAGTTACTTGTTTTTCTTAGTTACTGGATCTTCATTGTCTTATTCTGCAGTTGAAAAGGGAAAACCTGGTATTGTTTTTTTCATTTTTTATTTAGCTGAATACATCTTGGTGGTGCTCATGTTAAATGACTTTGAGAATTCTGTCGTGTACCGTGCCAGTTCAGGATTGCACTATTAAAGATACAGCTGTACACAAGATTATTTTTGTAATGAAGTTTCCAGCAAACCTGAGTGAATCTAGTAGAGGAGGGAGGAGAGGTCAAGAATGATAGGAGGTAAATTGCAATCTGTAATAGAAGGAATGGTGTCAGGGATATTGATAGCCCGGTGGACTGTGACAGGAGTAGTTATTCTCAGTCTCTGTGGGATATTTCTGTGTACAGGTGGATTCTCTGGAAGAAGAAGTGGGGCAACTAACTGTACAGTGAGATTTGCAGAAACTCAAGACAAAACTTGATGATTTTCTTGAAAATTCAAATGCTGGGCAAGGTGGGGCAAGTTAAACATTGAAGATTGGTTTAATGTATAGCAGATATAAATCTATTTCTTATTTGTATGAGCTATGAATTTGTCTTTAAACACATTTGGGTTGACCTTTGTTTTTGGGGGGGAATCTTAGACATGAGTCTTCCTTAAGCTGTGTCTGTGAAATACGTCTGAATATATCTAAACTCATATTTGTCTCTGTACAACAGCAAAAAATGGCATCACTGTGAATATTTCAACTCTCTAGTATCAGTTTTGAACTTACTTTAGATCAATATAAATACTAACAGAAACAGTTATGAGAAATTATCAGATTCTGAGCCCCACCATTTTCTTGGTTCAGTTTCTGGATCCCTGCCCCATCTACCAATATTCCCAAGCAGTCACAGTTCTCATTTTAAAGAACTACATGACCTGTCCAATGAAACAAAATATGCTGGTGGAGTCACAAAGATGCCTAAGATATTTAGATGCTGTCCCTCTGTCTCTGCTTTCAGAGAAATTTTCTTCACACAGAATTTCCCAATTTTTTTTTGTGCTGAAAGCTACATGTGAAGAAGTCTGAAGTCAGTACTGGGAAATGGCTACGTGTTGTATGCTGTGTGCAGAGATCATAGGTCGTGACAGTAAGGGGGATTTAGATGAGAAACAACCAATTTTGAAGGTCAAATGTGTTATTAATTTATTATTAATATATACAGACAGCATATAGGATTTGCAAATTAGTGTCTGGGAACATTTAAGGTTTGTTTAATTAAAAGTCCTTGCTGCCTCTAGGCAAAAGTTTGCTTAATACAAAAAAACTTTATGTGAAGATGTGACTAGAGGAAACACTTTTATGGGTGCATGATTATACGGTCAACATTTTATTTCTTGGAGTTAGTGCAGTTGATTAATTATTTTTGTTAAACAGGAAGCATTTTAAAAAGACTTGGCTACCTAGTCTAATAGGGGAACAAATTCCAGTACTCATCCCTAGAAAACAATTCCACAGCCTAAACAATAATGTTTCATGTCTACTGCTGTTTTCCTTCAGAGTGCTTCAGGTACCTGTGTGTAGCTTGCAAGTATTGCCCAGTATTTGCAGAGCTGCCCCTCCCTCTAGCAGCAACTGGAGACATGTCGGGGTGTTCCCCCCAAAGCATCACCCCCTTTGGCTTGACAGCTGCATCCTAGGTTTCTTCTTTTCTCCTGAATCCAGTCAGAGACCAGTCTTTCAAGAAGTAGAAATAGTTCTCGTGTCTTCCCTTTCTTTTCAAGATTTTTGTGATTAAGATACTCACTGATGGTTTTGGAGACACAAGTTTTCTGATTAGGATACTCAGACACATCTTCAAGAGTCTCTTAATCACCCAGCAGTCCTGGAGAGAAGAGGCAGGATTTGGCATGTCAAGCTGTTTCTTTTTTTCCCCAGAAGATAATTTAGGATTCTCCAAGAAATGAGGAAAAATAAACCCATTTCTGTGTAGAATTGCCTAGAGCACTCTACTGGGGTTACAGAGACTTGGCTTCTGGTTTCCACATTTCTTTTTTTGGCCAGTGACTGTTTACAGAGTGAGTAAAGAACAAATAAAAAGGAAATGTTATACTAAGTGCTATTAAAGTGCAAAAGCAGTGTGAAATGCATTCAAGGACTACTTATGTAGACAAATGTTATCATTTGAGTTTTATCTCATTAAAAGATAGTTAGAAGTTTGTTAAAAGAATACCTCTTAATTCAGGCTATGCAATTACTAATGAAAGCTAGGCTAAATTTGTCTAAAATAGTTGAAACTTAATTGGCAATTCAGACTTAGTTCTTTCAGCTAGGATTAAGACTGAACATTAAGTGTTTGCAATTAAACAGAAATTAATAAAGAGAAACTCTCCCAGTGTCCATTAAAGCCTGTATGTAAATATAACGGGAAACCACATGCCTGCTGTAATTCTTCCTTGTCTTCCTTGGAATTATATGAAGAAATTAAGATGTGTAAACTGTTGATGTCAAACGTCCTTAATTAGTGGTAAAATCAGGTTTTATTAAAATGATACCTATTTTACTGAGAAGTATTTTAAACTGTTAGCACTAAGTCCAGTATCATTTCAGTATCATTTCGGCTCACAAAGGTTTGTGGCCTTCATATAATAACACTTCTGGAAATTCCACTGAGAGACATAATTAAATTATTGACTAATTTCCAGAACTGAGTGAATACCAAGTGCAGCCAACTCATTTTAAAATCTTAGAGGGTGCAGCAATTTTAAGAGCTCTTACCTGCATTTTGCCTCAGGGCTAGATGCTTCCCAGCTGCAGGAAACAAAGTGTTAAATTTCTTCTCGCAGATAGCACAGACACTTGTTTAAGGGGAAAAGGAGGGGAGATCAGAAACAAGATGTACCTAAAGAAGCTTGAACTCCCATTGCATCAGCTGTCAGTGTGTGTGTCCTGGTAGTAACATGTCACTTGGGTGTAGTGTTGCAATCCAAGTAGGCTGCTGAAGAATTAGGGAAAGGGATGCCATGATTAAAGTTTGGACTCCTCTTGTTTTGGAAAAGAGTATCTGCACTTGAATACAGCAAGAAAAATTAATCAAGTAGCTTGATCTCCTTTAAGCAGCCAGAATGAAAATTTCTGAAAGGTTAAGCACAGAAATGAAGACAAGGTATTTCCTCTAGTTAAAACAGCATCAGTAAACTCAGCACAGCCAGGACTCTGGCTTTGAGCACAGTCACACATTCATCTTTAACAATTCTCCTCAGAGTTTCATAACACATTCCCTGAGAGAGCTCTTGGCTGTACCAACACATTTCCAGAGAGTGTCCATGCTCACTGCAAAGATACTCTGATCAGGACATGTTTCTAGTATGTGCATAGACAAGGCCACCTGCTTTGGAGTACGAAATGCTTAACTATTGGGACACAAGCTCTTCTTGTCCCTTATTGCCAGCATTAGAGATCTTGCCCTTTTTATTTAATAGAACAGTTGCATTTTCTTGGCCCAGGAATAGCTGAACCTGCTAGCTGTGATTTCACATTCCTACATTTTAGCAGTGGCAGGAACAGCTAACAACTAGGCTTTTCATGGCATATACAGCTTGTACCTTATTTTGTTACCTACAGTTCCATAAATTTTTTGTTACTGTTTAATATCACAGAGAGATGTTTTGGTGCATGTAGCCATGTATATCAAAAGAATCCACCGCTTTGCTTTCAGCGCCAAACTAGAGGTAATAACATTTTGATGATTGTTTCTGGTAATTGTGTAATTGTTTGTAGAATCATTCATCTGATTTCAAGGAACATTACTTCCAGAAGTGCACTCAATAATTTAAGGAATGGTCCAAAGTGTTTATTAAAGATTTCAAAATGTGGGATATGAGCACAAGATTCAGACTGTTAATATTATATCAATAAATTAAGGAACGTTGTATTGTGAGGTCTAAATGCATACATGGTCAGGTAAAGCTGATCTTTGTCCTTTTTGTAGGGGTTCTCATATAATATGACAGCTGCTTAAGAATGTTCCACTTCATTTTTCCTTTTACTGCAAGGTCATTTATGCCTCTGGAAACTGGAAAATCAAGTTATGATTTCTCTTTTGAGGGCTTTCACCAGTCAGATTTGCAGGTTGTATTTCTCTCTCTGCTCTTTCTTACACTGGTCTTGGCTCTCACTGCTCTGTGTGACTTCTGGCTGATTCTTTTTGCCTGTTTGCTGGGTGATGTGCCTCTTACGCATAGACTTAAGCAGTTTTTATCAGTGAGTGAGAACTGATAAACCGGCTAATGCTTGGCTTCCTAACATTTAGTACATGCCACAGACCTACAGGTACTTCTGCAATAAGATCACTGAATAATCTGAAATAATGCTCTACAAGCAGGAATTATGGTACACTTCTCGTGCCTCAAAATCAAACTGAATAGAAGATCACTTTCATATTTATTTGGGAAATATTTTGTGAGGCTGTATATAATATTTTATCTAAAGTATGGGCTACAGCATGGGTAGTAAAATGGAGATCATAGATGTACCTCCTATATAGTTTTGTAATTTGTCTGGGGACTGGAAATTTGACCTACTTGATAACATTCACAATAGTTATTAATATTTTCAACAGCATGCATGATGCAGAATCAATAGGCAGTCAGTTTTCCAGTCCAGAAAGTGAAAAGAAAGCCCAGAAAGACAGTAATTTAAATAGAGATAATACATCAGGTAGCCAGGAATGACAAGGGTCACTGGAAGGACAAGTAGAATAACAAAGGACTAAAAGACAAAGGAACATAATTTGAGGAAATTAAATTGGAGCAGAAACTATAAGTATAAATTAATGTTAGCAGGCTGACAGAAGGAAGGGGTTTGTAAGGACAGGAGCTGAAGGATGAGAATTGTAGTGGGCTGTGTGATACACAGAGGATCAGTAACCAAACAGTAGCTTTGCAGCATCAAATCATGTGTGGGAGAAAGAGACAAATCTCGCTGTACAGCTAGGAGTTTAGGGCATAATATTGCAGAAGAGCAGATGTAGACACTGAAAGAGCTTAAAAATTGCTTAGAGTGTAAGAAAAGATGAAAAAGGAGCAGCAACTATGATGTAAATCTTCCTGAAGTTCTGAATTTCTGGAAATAAATAGTTTTTGATGGATGAAGGCTTCTTGATACTATTTACACATTGGCTTCTCTCACATTCTGTGGCAATGAGTTTCATAATTGGATTACTTGTCAAAAGAAAAAGTAGTCCTTAATGTTTCTTAATGTTTTCTTTTTAGGCTTTTCTTTCATAAATTTCAAGTGTCCACTAGGCCTTGTATGAGAAAAAAAATAAAAAAGCTATTCCTGTTCCCTATTCCTCTTTTCTGTATAATTTTTTTTATGTTTATAATAGACTCCTACATCTTGGAATTCAATGCAATGCTATCCAGGTGCATTTCTCCATTTTTGTCTTAACAATTCTTATCATTCTGTTTAGCTTTCTGACCACTAATGAAAACCACTATATGTTCAGAGGACCATCGACAATATTCACAGCATCTTTTTTTCTTTGGCAACAGATAATTTAAGGCACCATGCAAATATGGTTATGTTTTTCTCCATGTATGTTCACATACTTTTTATCAGCCACAAAAATGAAAGTTTAAATTCAACCCCTTTACAACAGGGTTTCCTTCATTAACTCCTTGGTGTCAGCCTTATTCTTGATTAATGTGAAAAATTTTTAAATGGTGAATACCAATCTTATTTTACTGGTCTCTGAAGCTTCTTGTGGCTTTAGTTGAAGGGCATTTCCAAAAGCTCTTGTTTCCCCATTATGTTTCATCCATTTCGCTCATATACCATGCTCTCTGAGTTTATTAAAATGCCCTATAATAATTTTGTAAATTCTGATTAAAACAAATGTTTAAAAAAACTTCACCTTAGTTACTAGGTGTCTATTGACTTTGTGTTACACTATCTATGCATTGGCTAGAAATCAGGTGTAACGGAGCACTTCAGAAATTGTCATCATTCTTTTTATTAGCTGCTGTCCTCTGATAGCAAGTCTAATTTGAATGATAGTTCAGTACTAATTTGATGCCTAGAGAAAGTGAGTGATGAATCCAGATTGTGGTGGATTTTTTACTGTTCTTTTTTTTGAATCCTTCCAAAATATCTTTGGTAGATATTTGAATAGAGCAAGATATTCCAGCTGAGCAAGTTTTTCTCAGCCTTCCCCTTTAGGTTAAAATTAGAAGCTTCCTAAGCTGTTTTGCAGTCAAAACTGATGCAAAAAGGCAATTTATTTTTTTTCCTTTGACCTTCTTATCAGTGAGGGTACTTTTCACACCTTGCTATCTGTCAGCCCCACTGTATCTTTGCCAGGTTCCCTGCTGGTGTTGAGGCCATGATGAACATCTGGTACTTGATATGGAAAGATATCAGAAGTTGAAACAGGGTTGTAGACAGACAAGAGACACAGCTGAAATAAAATTTAAGAGAAGTAATTATTTTGGGATGTCATTGGTAAGTGCTATGTAGGAATTGCTGAAGGAGGAAAAAATAAGGTTTTATTAAAAAATCAAAAATAAGGTAAGAAAGAAAGGAGCTGGCAAGGTCCTATAAAACAATGCAAATAAAATGATGCAAGATTTAGAGACTTATGGAGAGAAGACGGAGGTGGAAATTTTAAAAATATATACATTTCATTATTCCAAAAAAAGGATCATTCTTTCCAAAGTGTTCCCTTTCCTAACTCTGAGCACTGGACCACACCAATTGGACAGATTAATTTTGCTGTTGTAGCAGCTCATGTAATTGTCAGGTTCATGACACACAAAATGAACAACAGATATCTCTTGAGGGCCATTTCAGTTGACAATGATGTCAGACCCATGAACAGCTGTTTTACCCTGTTGAATGGTATGAAATTAATGAGATTAGTTGGAATTTGACATGGTTGGTAATCAAACCATGTGTCTAGCTTCTAAGGATGTTTTTTTAAGAGAGAAAAGATCTAGGTATTTTAGTTTAAATGTTCTTGTTAGACTTCTGAGTATCTCAGTTTCTTTGTTTGTAGATTATGGGCAATATTTACTTCTTCTCAAGGAACTGTCAGTTTCTACTCAGTTGTTGAGTTGTTGTGTCCAAATGAATCCCTACAGGTATGTTGAAATTCATAAAGCTCAAAAAAGGAAAGGTCTGTATTAATGCTGAATAATTTCTCTTTGGTTCTTCAAGCACCAAGACAGAATATGCCATTTGGGAGTTCTCAGGCTTACGTGGGGTTGCTGTTCAGAACATTGCATAATGGCCTCACTTTTCTTATCCATTGTATTTCACTTGAAGTATGAGTATCAGCAAAGATTGTAAAGAGCTCATGAAAGTACAGAATAGTGGATCTCAATGTCAAGCAGTAGAAGGTGAGTATTTGCTGAACTTGTAAAAATAACGGGGTAGGGGGGGAATCTAGCCAGCAGTTTTAGCCAGGAAAAATGCTAAGGGGTATATGGATAGCTGAGCTTTAAGAAGCATGATGTAAATGCACTTTTCATACCTCAGCTTTCTGCTGAATTTCTTATGTTTTTGAGCTGTTCTCAATGTAGCCTGTCTTCTTTTGCCATCCTGCTTTGCTACATATAAATGTTGATATCCAGGGAAGCCTTTTTTTCTGTAGAAGCATATTGACAAAAAGACGTGACATTTTTCTTTTCCCTAAGCACTTAACATAGAGCTATCTTACCTGCCCACTGAAGGAGATGGCCTTATTTTGGCAGGGTAAACAGTGTTCTAGCCTCAAATCCTTAAGATGCTTTGGAACAAAAGACAAATGCATATTTTCCTTATAAATTATTAAATATTCTGATGTCTGTGACCTTTGTTTCTATTCTCTTTTTCATCTTGTCCCTGCTATGTCCACCCTTTTCTGTAAGCAGGCCTATGGAACAAGTGCCAAGTCTTGGAACTGTTAACTTGTGCCCAGACAAACTTACATCTAGGTTGTTAAATTCAGACACAAGATAAAATATAAATGATCCATAGAGATTAAAGGTATGTGTTTTTCCCTTAAATATTAAAATAAATCAAAATATATAAACTTATAAACCTTCTGCCTATATTATTTTTTAATTGCTGGTCTTATTTCATGCAGAGAAAACATTGATTTAATTCTTATGTAGTCTAGTCTGAGTTTTTAGGCTGATTTTAGGCTGGGAACCTCTTTTTTCCACATTTCAGAAGCCAGACTTGGATAAAAGTTAAACTTACTAAGAACAACATTTTGTTTTCCATATTATGAGTTTATCAATAAAAACATTAAGAAGTCTAGAAATCTTCTGATCCTACAGAAAAATCAATATAATTTTTATACATTAAACCAATAATTTTTTTTAAAAAATAAAATATTATGGCAACTATGTATCTGTACCTTATGTGGTCCTGTTTTTGTCAGTTATTTCATCTGAGTGTTCATTCTATACCCACAGATCCAATTCCTGGAAGCACTGTCTTCTGTTTTTAAAAGTAAACTAAATTTGCTAATGTTTGCAAAATGAGGGTGCAGATGCAGTGACTTGTTTTTCTCTTACTGTTTCCTTTTGTTAATATTAGAGCTTACTTCTGGAGAGTATTTATTGTTGTGCTAAAAAACTGAAATTGCCTGGCTTTTTGCATCTCATTCCTCTGATTTTTTTTTTGGAGGAATTTTTTGGTTCCATATATGTTCATTACTGCCTATCATGCCAAGTGTTGATTTTGAATTATTTTCTATGTATTTTTATTAACCATCAGAAGAAGAATCTTTGAATACTTTCCTCATCCCATTCTTTTCTTCATAGCATTGCTCTTTAAAGTGGAAGGTCTTAAATCATTCTTCACAATATTCCTTGTCATCAGATGTTTTGTCTGAGAATGTGGACCTGAATATGTGGTTCACTGCATGGAAAACCTGGTAGCACTTTAGTGACTTTAAGTAAGACCATATGTCAATCTGAGAATTTAGTCCTAGTCCATGTGCTGCCACTTGTACAGATATGGAAAGCTACTGAAACCCTGTGCGTTAGCAGAACTGAGGCAATCCCTTTAGAGGAAAAGCACACAAATTGTGCCTCAGATACCTCCTCTTGTTTGCTCTGCAACTTGGACTAACTCATGCCTTTGTTACTCCCAAGTTGTAATGTCATTCACACCCTCATATTCATAATGGGCTCATTTAAAAACTAGCAAGCATGCTGCTTTTGCAGAGAGACCACTTTATGGATGCAGCAAAGCCAGGGGATATGCTGTCATTTTCTTGACCCTGGAGCAGATGAAGATGACCCCCACAGAGTTTGATTCAGCCTTCCTTCACTTCAGCTCCCAATAAATTTTTGTGGCAGAAACATGTGCAACTTGCTCAGTTTCTAAAGAGTATTTCAGCCATCAACAGGTCATTGTATTCAAACATGAATTAACATTTTAGGTACTTAAGGGAATCTAAACATCAACAGAAGGTAGAATTTGCACTGAAGGTTTATTATGCTGCTTTTGGTAGCCTGATACTGCCTTCTCCTTTCTGCTAATAGGAAGTCTTCAGCCAGTTCATAGAATCATAGCATGATTAAGGTTGGAAAAGATCATCAAATACAACCAGTAACTCAATAATTTCAGGTCCACTGCTGAATCATGTCCCTAGGTCATTTTATTCAACTTAGCATGTAGGCTGCTGCCAATGAAAGAGCTGAGGATGGTTAATATCTCTGAGAATCAGGTGTTACCATCTATCAATTCATGCAGCCTCTGGATTTTAAATCTGCACTTTGTCTTCTCTGTTTTCATCTGATTACAAAAATACATCATATCATTTGAAGGAAGTCTGTGCAGCTGTGTCAAATTAAAACAAACCAATGACTCCCTAGCATAAGGTAGCAATGGAGAGAGCTCAGAGGACCAAAACAAGTGGTGAAGGTCTCATTATTTACCCTCAAGAAATTTGCAATCTGAGTTTTGTCCCAGAGAAGTCTGTGAAAATTGCTTCTTTACAGTGAAATAGCCTTGTTTGTCATGCTAAGTTAATTGACCCTTGGCCAAAATCACACCAGGTAAAATTTTAATAGATATCAAAATACTTGAGATAATTTGTAAAAATTATCTTTCACTGTGTGAAATTAAGGAATTTATTTTGGTTTTGGTTCAGTCAGCCCAGCAGTAAGTTAAATACAGTGTGGTTGCTACTACAAAATAAAGTTGATAGAAATATTCAGAAGTTTTCCTTTTGCTGCTCCTTTCTTTCTTGTTTTTTCAGCCACCTATAGAATTGACCTTTTTTAATTGAAATTTTGATGGGGAGGTTCTGAAAATCTTTTGAAGGTCTTTTTGATCCTTTCATATTAACCAGTGTGATAGAAAACCAGGTGTGATTGCAAAGCTAATTGTTCCTAGGCAAATAAATTGTTTTTACAAAAGCCTTTTCAAAGTCTAATCAGATTTAGAGACTTGTTCTAGAAATGTTTCCTTTTTCTTTAATGTAAAGAATTTTGGTTTTACATTGTTAATCTATTATTTATTTATCTATTTATTTATTGATATATTACATTATTAATGGCCAGTAGAGTAAGAAAAAACCCAGAAAAATTGTGTACTTCTAAGTTCTTATTAAATTTACTAAAGTTTAATACTTCCACAATATACAACACATTATTACAGTCTCCAGAACTGTCACTGATAATCCTGAAGATATTTGATTTGCAGATTTAAGATTTATGGTGTTTTACTGTGAAGTCCAGTCATGCTCAGTGTTTATCTTCGTTGCATCCCTTTATTGTCTGGCACAATAAGGACATGATATTGTGTGAAGCCCTCTGGGTCATATTGTCAAAAATAAAAGGAAAAATCTGTAATCATATTCAAATATCTAATTCAGCCATAATTACTATGTTACAAACAATTATTGTGCATTTCACCTATATAAAATATTGTTCGATGGTAAATATTTTTGTAAGAATTTAAAATGCAAGACACAGTAGGAATAAATAATAGTTGTCATGGTATTGGCCAAATTTTTTCTCCTTGGATTCAGCTGAATAACTCTGACCTTGACTCTTGGAGATTAACAAAACACATCTGTTTTACTACCTGATCAATGTTATAAGTCATAAGCAGAGACTGTACCCACAGATAAAATGGTGTAATTGGGATTTTGCCAGACTCATTAGTGTCATTGATTAGTGTGCATTATTCTGTTTTATTTCCACATATTCAGAAGTTGAATGTCTTATACTAATTTTCTTGTTGCTACATTTTTAATATAAATGCAGTTCTACGTTTTTTTTGTGCTGGTTTTTTTTTCCCTCTGAGAATAATTCTTTGAAACGTGTTTAAGCTCAGATTTGTCATGATAAGATGTTTTTTGAAATTGTGTAAAGGAAAGTAAAAGGGTAATAACTTACTAGTATGAAACCTGAGGCAACATATAAAAAGTAGCTGCTGTAAAGGACAGTGCAGCTGAGCAAGCCTGAAAATGTACAGGTGACTTAAATAGCATGAACCACACAAGCGGTTTTGCTGAAAGACTGGAAGGCTGCCACAGCCACATATAGATACACCCCAGTTTTAGCTAGAGAAGGTCAGAGACAAAGAAACCTTGAGCTTTGGGTTTATGCATACGCAGATGACAGTTTTCTCCTAAAGGAGATATCGCAAAAGAGGCGACAAAGTCAAACTGATAAGAGCTTGTCAGTGCGATCCAGGCTCAGCCACTGAGTCACTTTCTTTCTGAAACTTGTCTGAGTGCCACAGGCATGCAGGCAAAATGTGGTCATGTCACACTGAGTAGTGAAATAAGGGGCAGGGCTCAGCAGTACAGTGAAAAGTATATAGGATGCAGACACAGCTGTAGGTTGCACTTTGGTGTGGGAAGTTAAAAGCATCACTCCCTTGCACCTCTCCTCTGCCCTCCAGCTATTGTCATATCCAAGGATGGAATCAGCTCACAGATTAATTTTGTTTCAGATCTTAAAAAAATTAGGCAGCCAGTCTGAGCTAAATGTATAGTCCTCTTTCCAATCAGTGAAAAATGAAATAGGAAGCTCCAAGACGTAATTAGTCTCCGATACCTGGCCTTGGTAAAAGGAACCAAATTGTTGGAGAGAACACAACAAAAAACAAGCCTCACAACCTGTAGAAGCTGGAAAACAAAAGTTTGCAAAAGAAATAGATGTACCTGCAAAACCCATTTAAAAAAAAAAAAAAAAAAAAAAAAAGAGAATGTAAATTGTTTGGGGAACAGCTGAAATTTTTTGACTGAATTTTAGAGCCAACCTAACTTAAAAGTACGTTTACCCCATACATGCATTTTTTTCACAGACCTGCTCTACTTTGGGCAAAATGTGGTGTGGCTAAGAAAATTTTCTTTAACACATATAAAAGACATATCTGAATTGAGATTAAAGGTTTTAGAAAAAGTGTTTTGGAGGCTGAAAAGCAAGTATCTTTAGCTTAGGAAAAAAGGGAACTTATTTTCCCTTGTAGTATTATAATTTTAGAATGTCTGAATTATTTTTAAAATAAGAAGGTTTTTTGTGTCCATAAATAATAAAAATATGATTAACTCGTCTGAGTATCCCACAAGTCTGTGTATAAAAAAAAAATATGTATTTTTCTTAGGGTTAATTTTCTTTGTGGCAGAAATATACTTAGCATAACCCTTTGTAACTCACAATTTAGGAAATAGTACAGAATTGAAAAGTCAGTAGTGCAGAAGTACCTCCTGCCTAATACTGGTGAGCATTTCACCATTGTACTACTTTGCCTATTAATTATTTACACCAGAAAAAGTACTGCTTTTAGGAGAATCTTCTTATTCAGGATTTAGGAGAAGATTCTTATCCAGATACCATCAAAACTGATGCCAAATTTGTGCTTGGAAAAAATTCTCGACTGAGAAGCCATCACACCTTTGTTGCCCTGATTTAGTATTCTGGGATGCTTTTTTTTTTGCACATTTACTCAAGGCAGACACCCTCCAACAAAGTGTGCTTGCCTCTTTGCATCAGCTGCGTTAATTGGGTCTGCTCTCACGGTGCTGCTTGGTAACCCCGCGCAACGCCTGCGGAGGATCTCCAGGTCTGGCCGCGGCAGGTCATCAGCAGATGTGACAGTGTGGGAGTGTCCAGCTGTGGTCCTGACATCTCCTATTTGACTCCTGCTGAGCTGCTAGGACTGGCCATGAATTTTATGAAGCTGAACGGAATATGGAGAGGAAAAAGAAAGATTGGGGAAGGTTTTATGACAATATGTGCTCTGAGCAGCTGGATGTCTGCAAAGCTACTAGATTAACTCAATTGTCCTGTAAAAGGGAAAATTCTGGTGATGGGTATAAAGCATTTCCTGAGAATCAGAGCTTTCAGTATGAGTGATACTTTTCTTTCCAAACTGTATGAAACCTCAGAGTATTTGTTATTCCATTTCTAATATATATTTAATGTTTTAAATTACTTTGTGATATATTGATTGCATAAACCCAGGGTTTAGTAGATATTCCATAATGAAGCATAACTTCCACCATAATCATTGGAGAGATAGATAGATAGATAGATAGATAGATAGATAGATAGATAGATAGATAGATAGATAGATAGATGATAGATAGATAGATGATAGAGCATAATGGTTATATTTCTAGCACTGACTGTGGTTTAATATCATCTTGCTTTGTTTTGGTTTTCAGGCAAATGCACCAAGTGTGAGATGCAGTGCTAGAATACTTTGGCTGTAAGGAGTTTAAGTTTCCCATGAGGTCAATGATGTCTAGAAAGTAATTCAGCCTATGTATCTGGAGAAGACACATAGTGGTTAGGTATTGAATTGTTTGCTACATTGCACTAACTGCAGTAGGTTATTCTCCATACTCTGATATGGGTATCTCTTGTAGGTATTTAAACCTGAAATAAGTCCCATCCACAGTCTTTCTACCTGCAACAATATCTTTAGTGGGAAGAGGGAAAATGTGGTTTGCTGCTCTGGCATTTTGTGTTGCAATAAACGTTAGCAAATAAGAAGCAGTAGCAGCAATAACTTGAGCCGTTACTTTTATGGCTCTTTTGTTTCATGCATCTTCTGGGGATTTTCAAAAGTATGGGTTTTTAAACAGCTTCTCTACAGATGTATTTTGTCTTTTGAGATGTTATTTCAGAGGACTGGGAAAAAAACAAAAAATAAATCAGTAAATACATTAAAAGATACAGGCTATATCCTGGCCTACTAATTAACATTCTCAAACTTTCTGGAGATTCATGAAGTTCAAGGATTACTCTTGAAATATCAAAATTTTTTTTGTAAAAGAAATTTACTATTTGACAATTCTTATTATAAAGTTAAGCATAATTAACTAAATATGGACTGGCCTGTGGCATCTGTGGTTTTTTCCAAGTGATTAGACATGACAGGATCTTATCTTCAACTGTGAGATGGAAGGTAATTCAGTTTTCACAGAACTTTTATGTTATACTTATTGAATTAGAATTTAAAATATGTGCCAGGTTTTGTATAAGGCATTATATGCTCACTGCTATTATTTATGAATGAGGTATTTTACTTCCTTCTAGGTATTCACAGGTGTGATACATCCAGAGAGATTTGCAATGAACAGTGGAAAGTAGATTTTGATGTTTTGAGATTTTAGAATTGTGTTCTGCATTTTATTTAGTAGTTTTTTTGAGAAGGTTGTCTTTAAATCATGCACATGAATGGCAAAAATCTTTTGCCATCACAAAAACCTGAAGTTCTCTAGGTCTAGTTTGGAAATGTGGCCTTTATGAGACGAAATTGCAAGTGGAAAGGAATGAAGATTCAAACCCAGCATTTTGCTGAGAGATGCATTAGGTAAATTACTGCCTCATTGTTGCATGAAATTATTAAGAGTTTTGAAATATATAGTGATAGCATATATAGGGAGGGAATAACAGTCATCATAATAGTTTCATTCCAGAAAATGAAAACCTCAGTTTAACTCTCCCCTCTGCTAAATTTGTTTTTCAGCAGTTCATTAAGAACAATGGAGAATAAATTTTCCTGTCTTGTTTCATGCCCAGAGTGATTTTAGTGAAGTAAAGGTTTCTGGAAAAAACTTTTCCCTGTAATTCAAACACCAGCATGTGTAGACAGAATCTGTCTATTTCTGCATTCTAGACTTTAATTTCATGCCATTTAATGTTTTTCATGGATTTAGGTGTTTATTTATGAAACAATTAGGCATTATTTATTTACTGGTAGTGTAACTTAGAGATATGATTAAGATTTCAATTAATAGTCCTTTCTTCAGTGTCTGGCACATCAAAACATTTACACACCCCTAAGATGACTGTACCAGCCCTGTAAAACAGGAGGTATTTTAGTATGTACCCCAGGAGAGTTCTACTTAACAGAGCACAGAGAAATCTTCCTTGCAGCTATCTTAGCTTTGGAAGCATTTTAAATATTTAAAGTGTCTTTATAGCAGTCTTGCCTTTCTCTTGTTATGAAATCCCCATCAGTTTTCTAAAGACAGTAAGTCTAAATGTAATTTCCTTTATTCCATGGTAAGAAACAGAGTTAAACTACTTTCTTTAGAGAAAGACTAAGTGCCTGCATCTGATAGGACATGCTTGGATTTTTCTGTTGTAAAGCAGGGCATGTGTGAACCTTTGGCTTTCCCATTCTTGAGAGCCCCCATGAACTCCGTGACAGAAGCAAACAGAGGCTCAGCAAGGCTGTTGCAGTTTCTTTTCACTGACAGTTCGACCAGCTGAACTGCATTGATGAAATTTCAAGAGGGTCACCACAGAGAATGAAAATCATGCAGTAAGTCATTGCATGAGAGGTCCATTGATGACAGAGATTGTGGCAGAGATCAAAGCAAGTTTCTTACTTCTTTCATAACAATAATCAATAGGAACATGTGCTAGGAGGATGAGATGCTTGATTTTTTAAAATTTAAGAGAAGAGATTAGTGCAAGTCCTAGCAGACAGAGCCTGGTGAAATTGGATGGCAAATAGAGCATTGTCAGAAATAAAAGACGTCTGAGAGGCTGATGGACTTTGAATAAAGAGATATAGTCAGTGTATGGAAATACCTGGATCCAGAATGACATTTTTGTCATTTGGAATAAATAATAAATAGCAGCAAATCTTGTCAACAGCAGCAAATCTCTTTCTGGCGCTGCATTTTTGCACCTATTACTTAACTGCAGCACCTAAGTACTGAGTGAATGTTTCTTCAGTATGATTGAGAAGATTTTCTTTATCTTTATGGAAGCAGACAGCCTTTACATTTGGTTGTATTTGCAAGAATGTTGAAGTGTTCTTGCCCTCTAGGTAGAGAAATGGAGACCACCATCTTAAGGTGTCTCGAACTGCTCGTGCAAAAAAAAAAAAAAAATGACTCACTTGATACCAAATTTTTAAAAGTGAGTCACGGTTTTATTTATAAGGAGTAGGTAGGAGGATATGAGAACGCCTCAAGTCCCCTTAGGTTTTAGGAAACCCACAGTGAAAACAACTTTTAGTTGTCTGATCTGGGCAAATACTGTCAGAGTCCATTTTTTCCTGGTACCTCAAAAAACTTCCATTCTTACATCATGGAGTGTTAATTTTGAAAAAAAAGGAGGTAAAGAAGGGACACGATCAAGTAGTAAAAAAGTGGGAAAAGAAACATTCAGCAATCACTCGGTACCCCTTTTTCAAACTGTCTTAGAAACAGATTCAGCTCTGATGAGGAGCTGAATTCCAAACCATCTGTGAATCCTCAAACTTATACACCCACAGTGGAAAATGGATATAATTTGTTTCTATAGCTGCTTATGGGATCTGCCAAACTTTTTTTTCTTCTTTTGGTTGATTCTCTTTTCCATCTACATCCGTCTTCATCCTTATTTTCTCTGAATTTCTGACCAGTAAGAAGAGGATAGAAGAACCATCTGTTCTTGAAAAGCTCTAAGTTTGGCTTCTTTTGCTGTTAATCAGCAGCAAATTAGAATACAGCACAGCAACTGGTATTCCTCAACTACAATGTATGTTACAGCAAACATGAGCAAAAATTAATGGGTCCAGGTTTAGTTACTAAACTAAGTATGGCACAGCTACTGTGGGATTGTTGTTTAATTTCTTCACAAATATATTGACCAATACAAATTTTTTCACTCCTGAGGACATTTCTATCTGTAATCCAACTATATCTGAACATTTTTCATTCTTTTTGGCATTTCATTTGCAGTACTTAGGTATGATCTATAATCCAATTAACTTTTCCTCCAACAGTAGCACTAAATGTTATTTTACAGTAAGTAGAAATCATGGTAAAAGCTGGGAAGATTATCTTCTTTCTCTTTGTGTCTACTGGACAAACTGGTGTAAAGTCATATGTAAGAGAATTCACGCTAATTGTAAAAAATATGTTTCACTTCAAGACGACATTGCTGTTAAAATTCCACCTGGCAATTACACCAATAAATATGTTAATTAGCTTTTCCTTTAAAACATTAGGAGTTCATAAGTCATTAGTGACTGTGAGTCTTCAGGTGCAAATGAATCAAAATAATTTGATAATGTGCATGGCTTCATGAAGAAATGTGATATGAATTGCTGTTTGAATCTGTGTGCTGGGTTTTGTGCTGTGACATTTGAAGACTGAAAATGCATGTATATGGAATGCAGTTTCCTCTCCTTGTGAAAATGGAGGAGTAAATCTTAGCAGTGTTTTGTCATGACTCAATCTTAATTTTGATCCTCTGCTTTTATCGCTACAGCATATCCAATCTTTTTTCAAACCAATACAAATAAAAGCATCACAGTCAATTCCTGGTTTCTGATGTTATGACAAACTGCAGAGAAGGCCCATTATTCTGTCTCCTTTCAGTGAGCAGTAGATGAAGGAGGAATTTCACCCTAAGTGTTTTTTTCACTGGAATCTCCAGATGGTCTGGTGTTACTGTGCTGCATCCGACGCACTGACAAATAGGCTGTCAGTGAAGATTTTTCCTGTAATGTACACTGTGAAACTAAGCCATCTATTTGTTGATATACATTGTTTGAAGTGTGTGCAGTTTGCCATGAGACATCATGGGGAGGTGACACATCTTTACCTCTGTATGAATGCAATACTTGATTGAAGTGAAACTGATGTGGTTGTTCTGAAATGTCAAGAAGTAGCTTGACAAGATGCCAGTGAAGTAGCTATGCAGAACTAAGTCAAAAGTATTTCTAATCTTTACAGGGTGTTATTGGCTCTGTATAGGACGCAGATATTTTCTTATGTGAGTGGTCTGACTGGATGGAATTAGCTAAACCCATCAAAGTTTGGTTACCTACCACTGACTAAAATAAAAAATTATAGGAAATAGGAATAGGAAATAGGAATACTCATATTCAGTTCCTCATTGGATTAGAGGCTTCTACAACACTGGTGATTTGGAAGCTTAAGTAAACTGGAAAAATCAGAACCTTAACCTGTTACCTGTTTCCCCTGTTGGGGTGTATCCCTTGGCAGAACTTGAAGTAGCTTGATTTTCCTCACATTACTATTTCGGTGGATTTTGACTACAGAATTTTTCAGTTGACTATGCTTCATGTTGAAAACTAATTAGTTTCAACAAATCACAGGTTTTATTGTCTTTGCTGATTTTTAGTGAGTCCTAGTTCAGTGTGACCAGTATAGGCCTGCATTTAATCTCACAGAGCTATGTTGTTGGAGGATAATTTGGTCCTCAAACTACTTAACTCATAATCTACATTCATGTCATCAGTTCACTGCAGAAGGATGTAATTTACCAGGAACAGATGTACACTGGTCTCCTGCAACATCCTTCTCTACACTGATGAATTTACTGTTGAATGAGAAAGTGTTTGTATGATTGTGTCCAGAGGGTGGTGGTGAACAACTCAGAGTCCTAATGGACATCAGTGACAAGCAGTGTCCTTCAGGGGTCCGTATTGGTAACACTGTTATTTAATATCTTCATTAATAAAATAGATGAAAGGGTCAAGTGCATCTTCAGTACATTTGCAGACAATACCAAGCTGAGTGGTGAGTTGCCACATCTGAAGGACAGGGTGCCAACCAGACGGACCTGAAAAATCTTGAGAGGTGGGCTCATGGAAATCTTGTAAGGTTCAATAAGGCCAAGTACAAGGTGCTGCACCTGGGTTGACTCAATCCCCAGTATCAACACAGGCTGGGGGATGAACAGATCAAGGGCAGACCAGGAAGGAATTGGGGGTGCTGATGGCTGAGAGGCTGGACATGAGCCATCAGTGTGAGCTCGCAGTTCAGAAAACCAACTGTGTCCTGGGCTGCATCCAAGTCAGCAAGACCAGCAGGTCAAGAAAACCAATTCTGGCCCTCTACTTCCCTCTAATGAGTCCCCACCTGTAGTACTTCATCCTGCTCTGGGATCCTCAGGATGGATGTTGAGCTGTTGGAGTCAGGCCAGAATAGTGGCACCAAGATGATTAAAGGGATAAAGCACCTCTTGTATAAGGAAAGACCGAGAGATTTGGGTTCTCCCACCTTGGAAAAGAGAAGGCACTGAGGTGAAGTAATCACAACTTTCTAGTACCTGAAGACAGCCTACAAAACAGACAGAGATATTTTTTTTTTTTTTACAAGGCAGAATAGTGAGAGGACAGTGGGAATGGTTTCAAACTGGAAGAGTGTAGGTTTGGATAACATATTAAGAAGAAATTCTTGACTGTGAAGGTGGTGAGACACAGAGTGGAACAGGTTGCCCAGAGAAGTTATGGATTCACCAATAATAGAAGAATTGTGGAGGCCAGCTTGAATGGAACTCTGAGAACCTAGTCTAACACAAGGTGTATCTACCCATGTAAGGGGGTTAGAACCTTCCAACCCAAACCATTCTGTGATTTATGTATTTATTTTATAGTATTATTTCAGAAGGATGTGTTCCTTGAAAAGGCATCATAAAAGATACTACTCAGAGCAGTCTGTCACTACATGCATCCAAAAAAGGGCTAAATACTGCCACTACCTACAAAAATCTTCCCATCAAATAATTCTATTGCTTCATTTCACTCATTATACTAGTGTACGTCCTGATTTCTAGCTGTAATTTTAATTATCCTTATAGTTCTAGAAATAAGGAGTTGATTGTGCTGAATAGTTTTGGGGAAAACGTTGTAGTTTTCTCACTTCATTTTATAAAGTTGAGAATCTATGTTTAGATTTATTTTCATATTCTTCATTTTATTTGGAAATGAAGGCCCATAAATAAGTAACTTATATGGCTCTGTATGCATAAGATGAACTGCTGCATCTTCACTGCAGCATTTAATAAAACTTCAGAGTGTCAGTGCTTTTGACATTACTTTTTGCTTTCTTTTTTTTTCCCCTTGACCCAGTCTGCTTAAATAATAATTAATTCCTGCAGAGAGATTCTTCTACAATTTCAACATTCAATGGTGTTCAATGGTATGGATGCCAGCCACAGTGAATACGACATGTAAGGAAACATTAAATAACTTAGGGTGACTGTGCTTTAACCTACAGAAATAACCAAATCAGCAAGTACTGTGAGAACACAAAACAGGAAGTTTTACTTTGGAAAAATAGACAAGGAGATGACGGGGAATGAGGTGGGAAAATATAGCTTGCTTTTAAATAGTGTTACTATTCTTGTGTTAGTATAGAATTACCTTAGAAAAATAGAAAGGTACCAGCAGGATTGACAGAAGGTGACTTTCAGAGCCAAATGTCAGTTGTTTACTGAGTAATCTGAAATATTGCAGACTAGCAGTTTATTCAGATTGACTAAATTTTTATCGGTTCAGTACATATAATTAAAAAAAAAAAAGGCTAAGATCATAAATATGCTGATCCTATAAACATTAGGGTATGTAGTGAAGTTTCTGTGCTAGAGAAGAATATTTTGCTACTTCTGTAAAATTCCATCCAGGTTTAACCAAATGGCAAAAATTCTAGTTTGTATATGCTAAGTGGCAGTTTTTGAACTCCAGCTAGCTGATATCTCCCAGAAGACTGGCCCAACAATCTAAAATACATGTGCACAATCTGCCCTCTGATTTCAGTAATACTTTGCTCAGACAAAGAAACATCTCTAAAAGCTAAAATATTTTGAAAAATTAGGTGTTAGATACCTTGAGTTTGTTACCCAGTGTTGAAAGAAGTCTTTTACTTTGATACATCTCTTTTGTCAAAATAGAAGTTCACTAAAGTCTGACTTCATTGAAAAGATGCAAAGGAAAAGGAGCCTATCTTTTCAAGCACTGTTGTAGAGATAATCACTCTAAAATCCTGCTAGGAAAGACAAATTGTGCCTTCAAATTAGGTACGAAAAACATGCAATAAATAAGTCCCTATATTAAGCAACTTCTGAAAGTTTTGCTTCATTTTATGAGCATCACATATAGCAGAGTCTGTACTGGAGAAAAAAATCTACACAAACATACGTGTGCAAGAGATCACTTTACATTTTGCTCTTTCCTAGCTCTATGGGGCATGACTTTTAACTTTAATAAAACTTAACATATTTTTCAGATCAGAAATGTGTTGTCAAATATAGCCTTTAAGCCTTGTGTCTCTTCAAATTTAATAAAATGAGTGATATTACCTTAAAAATAGATTGCTAATTGTATAGACAAAAGTATGAACATGCTCAAAAACAATTATAAATAGATTTGGACAAGCTTACATATTATAAGTTATTTTGTTATATATTTTAAAAACTTTACTGCATTTCTGCCTCAATTCTCCTTTGACTAGTTGTCCAAGAGAATGTAATATAGATTAATTATAAATTATTAATTATATATTATTTCTCTATATTAATGATAGATTTTTCCATATTTACTTATGTTGTATTTTTAAAATGTGAGTATCTGAATGAGTCATACTTGATTTTGGCCAAGACTGGAAGATGGAATCAAAGATTCATTATGGTAATATCTGGGTAACAACAAAACATATGTCAAGGAAAGATGAAAATCTCCTTTCCTGGAAAATGTTCTGTTTGTGTATTATTTTCCCTCAGACTCAATGAAAAAGTCTTATGAAAAGTGCAGCTTTTCCCAAGCAACAAAATTTCTCAAGGACTTCCACAGTTTTTCTGTAAGTGTATCTGTTCAGGTACCTCTGTAAAAGAACAAATATTGTTACAAAGTATAAAAATGCACCTAGGAGCATCAGTCCTGTTTTTGCTAACATTTCATCATCTGATTATGCAGTATATACTGCATCTTTAGTGCTTGCTTTCTAATCGACTTATAGCTAATTTATGCAGGAAATGAAATACTGGAACATTAAGAAATGGGGAAAGAACATGACACCAGGAGAGCTTAAAAAGCAGTAAGAATGAATTCTGGAAAAAAAATTAATAATCATATTGTTAAAAAAGGTCACTTCTTTTCATCTGTCATTACACTGAGAAAGAGATTAATTCAGTGTTCAGAACATCAGTCAAAGTGTTCACATCCACAGAGGACATGAAAGGAAAATGAATTTATAATTACCTGTATAGTATGTAGGAGCATTACGAATAAAGAGTCATACAAAATGTGTATGGACTGGGAATGTGCGAATACATCCAGATAAATTTCAGCTCATAATCTAAGTACCTGTCTGTCTGGATTCCTATAGTTGAAAAATGATATAAATCATTCTCTCTGACAAATTAGCATCATAAGGAGCTAATTGTACTTCAGGGTTACATTCTAGAAACAAAATGATGCCTGAATTTGACAAAGCCCTCTAACAATTGCTTCAATGGCTTGAAGACAGGGCAGATGGCTCCACTCCACTAAGGGTAAATTTTAAACTGTTATTATGCATTTTGCATGGTAGCCAAATGGAGAGCTATGATTTGGAGTCATTAATAAATTCAGACTGTTTTAAATTTTCCTGAAATAAATGCTCAGATTTGTGTATTAGTTTTGCTCTTTGTTTCTTGTCAAACTCTTAGAACAGAAGGAACTGCCCAACCTCAGAGTTACCTGTGAGAAGTTATTTATGTCATCTACCTCGGTCAGAGCAGGTGCCCTGAATTTCTAGGTGCAGTCTCTGAAGAGACTTTCTTGAGGGTGTTGTTTCACAGCATCACACATGTGCTACAACTACAGCACCTGCTTTGAGTGGCATCCGCCACCTTTGGTAGGCTGTACAGGGGAGCTTGCTATTTAAATAAGGCCCCTTAATTACAAGCTTACATGTAGATGGGGTGGGATGGATCTAGGTTTGGCCCTTATAAAATTCTCCCTCTTTTCTACACATTTTGAGTTTCAGATTTCTTGTTGTCCTTTGTGGGTTTTTTGTTTTTTTGTTTTTTCCTTGTGTTGTCATTTTGCTCTCTCCCTGCTCTCCTAGCACATAGCATTTCCTTGCCTACAGTGTGGAGATAAGGTTACAAGACAGACTAAGTAATCAAGTTGATTCTGTAACCAGGCTTATAAAAAGGCAAAAGCTGGCTATACTAGGATCTTATTCTCTTAAGTTTATTTTCCCACCATTTGTGTATAGCTGCTCTCGCTTCCTACGCAGTAGTATCAGTCTTCTGAGTAGTCCCATGATTTTAAGCTAAAAAGACATGAAAAGGAAAGAAAAGGGGGTTTTGAATCTGTCCTTCCTGTTTAGAAATTTTAATCTTAGAATATGGGCAAGAATCTATAGTGAATTTTTAATTGTTTGTTATTGTTTACTTTGTTATTTGTTTACATTGTTATTTGTTTATTTTGTCTTCACTAAAAATCAAAACAAAGCTGCCTTCATTGTAGGTTCTTAGAATATACCAGACAAGCATAAAGGTGATTTTTTAGTTTAATTTTTAGGGTGTGCTTTTTGGTCTTTGAATTTCATAGATGCCATTATTCAGTATGGCTTTTCGTTATCTACTGGCTGTGTTTCCCTGCATTCTGTGGGGGATCTTTCCTACTTCCAATGTATTGGCACTTGTACAACGATGTGTTTCTTCTGCACAAATCACTGGCAGTCGGGAGAAATTCATTCAGACCCAGTGAGATCTTATTCTCTGAATTTATAGTGCATACTTCAAATGAGAAGATCAACACTCATATAATTAATGCACCCTGCCCCATCCCAAGTCATACCGCTGAAGTGTATTTGAGGTCTATCAAATGATGTTTCGTGAATTGGTGAGTAAGAGAATGCATATTAAATTGAGCAAGAATGAATGGATTTAGGGTTTAGGGTGGAAAGGCTGATGGATTTGGCAAGGAATTTACTTAGGTAAAGTCAGGTGGGTTGGCAGTAAGCAGAAACATATTTTATTTTTTGGCAGTAAAGCTGTTATGCTCAGGGAATATCATATGTCTTGTTGACTGAGGTGGAAAATTTTGGAGAGATCCTCTTGTAAAACTTCTGGAATTATATCACAGCCTTTGTCAAGATGTAAATAATTCAGTATTGCAAAGTCATCTGGAGAACAGTCAGGAAAAGAAAGCAGGGATTTTTTGACATTGATGCTTCTCTTATATTCAGGAAAAACTAGTTCCTTGATCCCTTTTATATAAGCACTGGGACTGTGCCAGCCAATGGGATGCTGGTTTTAATCCATGAAACAAAATGTTATGCAAGTTAGAAAGAAGTCTGAGTCATTAATTCCTATAAAACAAAACAAAACAAAAACCCAAACCAAAAAAAATTGTCCCCCCCCCCAAAAAAAAAAAAATAAAAGAGAAAAAGAAAAGAAAAAGTAAAAGGGAAAAGAGAGAAAGAAAGAAGAAGAAAGAGAAAGAGAAAGAGGAAGAGGAGGAGAAAGAGAGAGAGAGAGAAAGAGAAAGAGAAAGAGAAAGAGAAAGAGAAAGAGAGAAAGAGAAAGAGAAAGAGAAAGAGAAAGAGAAAGAGAAAGAGAAAGAGAAAGAGAGAAAGAGAAAGAGAAAGAGAAAGAGAAAGAGAAAGAGAGAAAGAGAAAGAGAAAGAGAAAGAGAAAGAGAAAGAGAAAGAGAAAGAGAAAGAGAAAGAGAAAGAGAAAGAGAAAGAGAAAGAGAAAGAGAAAGAGAAAGAGAAAGAGAAAAGCAGTTGACTTACTGAAATGGTCTCATATTATCTTCATTATTTATCTCTTTAATAATGAACAGTGTCATTAAGTCATGTCTCTTCAGTCTGTTCTTTCCTCACTTGTATGGAAAGAAAATTGGAATTTTGAATTTTTAGGAGTTTAATTACTAAAGTAGAAACAGTTTAATCACTCTTTCATTACAACTAATATGATTCAGTTTTGGACAGTTTTTTGGTTCTAACACTATGTTATGAGAGGGCACAATTACGCATCAAAACTAATTTTTGTGAATGAATTATTGCACAATAAACGTATGCTTAAATTTGATTTGGTTGGGGGTTTAATTTGATACCTCTAATGGAGGTATATAAAATACTGCTATCTTTAATAATTTTATTTATTTTTTTATTTGTGGAAAGAGTAGTGATTTTGATTGTGATTTTTCTAGAATGCTTACCATTTATTTGACATTCCATTAACCTATTTTTAAGACATTTGTTGTTCAACACAATTGTATTTAATGCCAATATGCAATTTGTGTAGATATGAGTGATGTAACATATATCTTTGAGATGCATGCTTTCTACTCTGAGCAAGAATTTAATGTCCAGTCTGCCCAAAACCAGCTGAGATCCTCTGATAAGAATAGTCTAAATATCCTCTCTGGGAGTCTGCAGTTAAATGTGCATACATACATTTTTATTTATAAGTACTTGTGGTACCTGTTCATTAGTGACCTATGTGTATATTTCCATCTGTGTGTTTGTGGGTGTGTGAACAGTGGTTTATTTTTATAAGTATTACTTATTTCTCTGAAAAAAGTGTACATAGGAGCATATAAATTTACCCACATGTGCTACAAACAAAGGAAAAGTCACATCTCCATTTTTTAAATGAAAATTCTTACTATTTAATAGAAATTAAGTATCCAAAAAGAATAAGGAGTACTACTGGCATTAAATGGGATTTTTTAAAATTTGTACATGGAAAGAAAATGCTCTAGTTATACATAACAATTATTTTTAAGCTTGTTTTACAGCTGCTGATATTCAGGGTATGTACTTAATCAACTTTAAAAACTATTCTATTTTTCTATTTTAAAAATAATTTTTCATGTATATTGGGTCTAGGTTTGGGACACGGTCCTACAAAGTTTTTTTTCCCCAGGCTGCAGTTAATGAGAAAACATAAATAGCTTCTTGATGTAAGCCTGAAAAATGTTGGTTTATACTAACAAACCCAGAAATGCTCAGTTAGACTATTTTTCCTATAAAAAAAAAGTGGATTATATGCAAACCTGAAACCTTTGGAAACTTTTCATATAATTGTGTCTTCTTTTTTTTTCTTTTTTTTTTTTTAAGAATAATGAAATTTCATTTTGTAGTCATATCTGACACAGTAAATGAAATATAATTTGTCTGTGCCTGTTGTGCTGCAGTCTTATTCTTTCCTGACTGCAATGATTTCAGTCTTGTGATGCACCAAAATGCTGTCTAGTCAACTATATTTTCTTCAAAGAGAAAACAGTGTTGTGAAACCATTAGGAACATAAACTTCAGAAAATTAATTGGAAATTCAGATTTGTTCAGTCTGCTAAGCAGAGAAAAGATTGTGCATGGTGATATTGTTCAAACTCTGCTATGAACAAAAAAGTGTCCAAATTTCCTAAAGAGGTCAAATTTAAATTTCAAGCAAGCAAGAAATTTGTTATGCTGTAAAATGCACAAACATAAGTCTTGTAAATGATAAATACTGAATTATATTTTCTTTTTAATAGGCCAACATCAGTAGGTTGGTTTAAAAAAAGGCTGCTTCTTTTGTAATAACCAAATGTATTTATTTTAGTATATACTAAATGGCTTTTAAGAACATCTTCTGTATTTTTTAATTGCCAAGGAAGTTCTGTGAAACATTCGTGCAAATGAAAAAAAGAATAACTGAATGAACAGGTCTGAAACTCAAAATAAAAAACTATGATTTTCAGATTTCATTTTTTTTTTTTTCCTTCTCTCTCAGCCCCCAGTCCAGGAAATATAACTGTATTTCCTGGATTACAGACTCTCAAATCTATAATGCTGCTTTATATTTAGGGTTGTGTTTTGTTTTTTTTTTCCTCTTGAAAGAAAAAGCCCCAAAGCTATAAACAAGGTGTAAAGTCTGTTATATCTCTTACAACAAAAGCCTCACCTGAAAATACCTCTATATTTTCTGTGACTCAGTAAAATAATTAAATATCAATATTTATAGATTGCTACAATGTTTAAACAGTTTTGCTAAATTAAAACTGACATATGTCACAGTAACTTTTCAAAATAAAATAAAATATTTGAAAACTATGACTGCACGTCTTATGGTTTTGCTGCTATTCTTTACAAGCATTACAGTAACACATGGCTCACCAAGGAGATGCTGAACTGGACTGACAGCTCCTATCCAACACACCTTTACATCCATCTGTTTTCAGATAAATTCTTATTTTCGTGTTTGATGTTTAGTAAGTGAATAAAAACGAGGCTGGAGAAACAGAAAAGTATATTCTTTTAAGAACAGCTACTACAAGAAGTGTCACATACAAGCTTAGAGCTGCATCTTTTTCTGTATTCAAGTGTTGAGTGGAAAGCTGGGGAAAACAGATAAGGTGTAGTGAAGACAGAGATAAATATTATTTCAACTCATATACTGAAGAAAGTCAAAATATTACTTAAGTCAACATTGGTCCTGCTAGGATGCGTTACTTCATGACACATTTCTTCTACATCACCTTTTCCTGCCTGGATCTGTTTCTGCAAGACCTTGCACACATGAGTGCTCTTGCTAAACATGACAGCATGGCTGGAAGACTTGGCAGCCCTGGAGCCAGTACATGCCACAAATCCCCGGCACTGCAGTGAAACCAGCTGGGTGCCAGGGGACACCTGTAGTTCAGACCTTAAAGCCTCCTTCCACCTTGCTTTCATACTGTTTGATGTGTTTTTAATTGTATTCTGTAACTCTCAAAACCCATGAACATTGCATTCCTCTTCACCTACTTCTGCTTTCTTGTTCTTCCTTCTTCCTTTGGGGAAATAAAAAAATAGAAAAAATTTCCTTGAGTATGGTATCTGATACTATCTATACAGCAAGTAAAGCAGTAAAGGAAACTGTAATTTCTGTGTAATAATGGGCTACTCTGTGCTGGGAAGTCTGAAGAGCTTTATCTCAAGCCATCCCCAATATGGCTATAACTGTTTAGTAGTTCATGCTCAGTGAGCATGGTTTCTGTAATACACATCCTCAGGGATTGTTTGGGTGTTGGTAGTAAAGAGTAAAGATAATAGTACAGTGTAATTGTCACAGAATTTTAAATATATTATAAATAGAAGTCAATATTGATATTACTTCTTACATTATTAATATGGATGGGAATAGCCCCTACACAGAAAGTGGATGAGTGAGACCAGGTCTCTCAAGATTCTCAACAAGAGGTCCCAAGGAATCTAATAGTAAACAAATGGAAAAAAAAAAAAAAAAAATCCACAAAAACAATGAAGAAAGCAAGTGATTTTTTTGGGATAGGATGAATTCAGAAGACTTGAGTTGAACCAGATGTAAAATATTGAATTGCTCTCTGATTTTGCTATCAGATTAGTATTTGATTAATCTCATGCTCAATGACATCTTACATTATAATGTCAATGGGAGAAAGCAATTATGTGCAATAATACAAGACAACATCTGGGGAGAAGAGATACTTAATTTCCTAAATTGTCCAGTGCAATGAAATGACAAAAAAAAATATTTCTATAAGTGTTCCTTTTTCATTTAATTTTTTCAATTTTTTAAATATTTTAAAAGAGATAGTCTGGTGTCATGTTATGTGTTAAGTTTTTTTCTTTCTTCTGTATCAATCAGAACATCTGTTTAAAATCTTTCTGTACTCTGTAGGTGACAGTGATTTTGCAGTACCAACAATGCAGGAAGAAATGAACTTGCTCATATTGCTAGACTGAGATTTTGTTTTATTCTTTCCTTTTTCATGTGTCATGCTGCTGCAACAATAGTAATTTTACAAGTTTTTTTGAGACTGTGTCAAACATCCCATTTACATGATTATGAACCACACCTTGTGCTGGGATCAAGCTTTTAGGTAACAAAATATTTAAGAAGTATGAAAAGCAGGTAGCATCACAAAGAGTTTTTGTTTAAACAGTTCTGTAATTTGAAAACACCCTTGTGTTTTATGCAGAATCTGACTTTAAATAATGATGGATTAGCATAGTAGTGGACTTGGTTGAATCAGTTTAAGGTAGGACAACTGTAACACTTTTTTCACTTCACTGACTTCCATCCATAATGTGATCATAAACTCACATCATTATTGTACACTGTCGATTTTTATGGAGGACAAAGGAGGTATTTTGTATAAAATCAGTGGTTGAACTCCTCGTAAGTCTTAACCTTTCTTCACAAAAGACTGAAACACCTGTCTTCCAGTGTCACTTTTTTTTTGAAAGGAATTCCTTTCTGAACATTTTTCTTTCCTGATTGCTGCCATAATTTTAGTAATTTATTTCCATTCTGTTTCTCTTGCATCTCTTTCCTTGAACAGAAACTCAGGCTTTTCAAAATTTCTTGGGAGTAGATAGGATCCAATAGAATATTTTATTTCCCTTTCCATTCCCTTCTTCAGAAAATTATTCTCTGTGCACCTTAATCTTTGCATCTGTTATGGTGAGAAAAAGAGTTAGTAACTTACAAGCCAATGGGAAAAATAAAATTTAAGTATATTAGCAAAACATGAATGTTATCCTTTATTTCCTACATCACCCTTCAAGAGAAGAATAGTAGAATAATTTAAGGCGTCATACCAGTGGCAGTTTTTTAGATTGTGTAATATTTTTCTTAATCCATAGTGAATTTTGATGTTACCTTTAACTATGCAATTGTGCATGCATGCAGAGAGTGCAGAAGTGAAGAAACGTGTTTTCTTGCTACTTCACAAAGTCCCTTTGTAATAATTTGGTGTTTTGCATGAACAATTCTGCAGCATGCAAAATTTCTTTCATTTTCTTTACACATTGGCCATACAGTTTAAAACAGTGTATATATATATAAATGGGAAAAAAATAACACTTTGATATGAGTATGGTAATCTTTGCTCCATTTATATATACACTGCATAAACAGCTTTTAAATATGCTATTATAATATGCAGGAGTCTATTTCTGTCTGTGATATTCCTGTGAGAATATCACAGATATTCCTGTGAGAGGGAAAGACGATCGTCTGCAAGGTGCAGTTGAGTGGGAGAAACAGTCTTGCAAATTACTGTGGGTAATGGGGAGGTGAGAACCATGTTCTTGTTGGTTAAGAATAACCTCCAACAAGTGCTCTTTGGTGTTTTGGCAGCAGTTGAAGCAATTGTCTCAGCTTTCCAGGGGTCTGGTAGGGCCAGCAGTAGAATTATGGATTCTATGTCTGTAGTCAGCTCCTCTCAATCTGTTCCCCATTTCGTAATGCAAAGGTCAAACCTGAGTTTCAGGTTCATTCATTACCACATTGTATGAAATTAGAGCTGGACTGGTCTTTAGCACCACGAGACTAATCTGACTGGCAACTTTTGCTGAAATTTAACTTGAATCCCAGCTGAAATTATCTTTCAATGCATGGACATCTTGTTGAACTGCTGCATTCCTAGTGAGGTGATCCCACAGCTGTCCATTACACAGCCTTTTTTTTTCCACACAGTGTTTTTTATATGAAGGCTGGTTCTCCAAGCTTAGCTGCTATGCCCACAACTCATAAATGATATCAGGGGTTTCTCCAAACTCTCACCTTGGGCCATAGTATTTTTTATGGAGGACCACTTAGTCTGGATTCATTCATGATGTTCCAGGGCAAGGAGGCCACCTCATATGGAATCCATGTAGTTTCCTGTTCCATCATTCTTTCAACAGTTTGGGAGGCGAATAAATAAATAGATGATCAATAAATTGTTCCTTGCAGCCAGTGTCTATATACCTGTGTCTATATAAAAGGCTGAATATTTCTTATATTCAAAAGGATACACTACTAAAGAATGTTCTGTTTGGGAGGGCAGTGTCAGAATTTAGCCAGTTTACACAGGGAGCAGATTTAAGTTATGATAATGTCAATGCAGACCAGCAACAAATTTGTGTTAGAGCTGGTACTGGTTTTCACCCTTAAACCATACTGGTTACACACCACAGTTTAAGATGATTGCAAAAATGGCATTTACAGTACACAATGTAAGAATGGCCATACTGCAATATTGCTCAATCTTTGCTGTTTTTACGTCAGTTCTGACTCATGAACCCATTCCAATGCTGCAGTCTTGCCATATTGCATCTTATTATATCAAGTGCCAAGAGCAATAACATAAAACCTTTGTTTTTCCTACATGCTCCATTTAATCTCTAAAAGCGGAACTCAGCTCAGTGGACTGTGTACATATACCAGCATTACACCAGTCCCATTCTGGAACCACAGCAGCCTCTGCTCATAAATTTCTAGACCACAGCAATGCACAAGTGAAGCATATAGGTGAAAACTATGCAAAGTTTAGTATCTAGTAAATCTAAGAGTCACTTTCTGTAGCATTTGCAGTAAACCTCTTCTAGATGGTTGTATTTTAAAGCTACATGCTCTAAAGAGATTTAGCCTTGTCTTGGCACCAGCTGAAAGAATAGGAAATAATGTGTGCAGAACTTTGAATTTCAGTAAGCTGATTCATTTCTTATTAGTTGTGGGTGAATGTATGTGGGGGAGGAAGTAAAAGGGAGGGTGAATTTAGTTCTAAGAATATAAATTTTAAAAAAGTCAAACTGTAAACATGGTATTTGAGTATAAATATAGAGTGTCATATTTTCAATGACACTCTTACAGTAATTAGCACTTTTTGAAAGTGTATTATTTGCCTCCAGAAGGGGAAAATATGGCTTTACTGGAGCTGCATGTAAACAGCTTCAAGTGCAAGTTGACATGATTTTTCCAAATAAAAAAATCTAGAAGAGACTGAGACCCAACAGTGCTTGACATAGAAAAGCTACTGTTGATGCATACATAATACATTTCTAGAAAGCTAAGAAGACCAGTGAAAAGCATTCTAAGACAGGACTATGGGCTGCCTAGCTTTAGAAAATTACAGTGCATTGGGTTAGACTCCTGAAAATGATCATTTCAGAGGAGCAGACTCTTACACGGGGTAATGGATCACTTCCCAGTGTACATGCTTCTTTGGAAGTAACTCAAGTAAGATGTACATCACTCCAAATGACCATCATATCTAATTTCCATCCATTGCTAACATCTTCTGGTAAACCAACTATAATTTTTTTGTTCTAGAAGCTCACTTTTTCAGCACTTTGTATACCAAACTTATAAAGCACATCTCTTTCAAAGACTTTTCTTCCCATGATCCAAATTTGCATTACCAGTAGAAGTTTATTACAATGATCTTCATTCATTAGCAGGAAGGGGCTTGCAAAATGGCATACAGGAAAACTGTCACTCACAACTGAGCAGAATTAAAGACAATAGTCATGCTTCATGGTATCTGTGGCTGTCAGGAAGAAGAGACTAATGTATGTTAAAGTACTTATTTTTAAACTTAGCCCTATGTCCCATCTGTAATTTTTAATTATCGTACTTGTTTATTTGCTTTTACTTTTAGAAGGGTAAGCACTGGTTGCCATGGCATATAAGATTCTGTGTGGTTTTCATTTGTGATGTCTCAAAACAGCAGTCCATCTTCCGCAGGCATTTGCATGTTGTTCAAGTTTCTTCTGAGTGAGCTCACTAAGTCATCTACCAACTTTTCTTGACAAAGAAAATTCATTTTTAGTCTCGGCATCTCCAGTTTTACCCATTGTTGGTTGACATTCTAGTCATGAGGAAGGCTGGAAGAGATGGAAACTGTAAAAATACTGGAGTAATAAGAAAGGGCTTAATTTTTTTCAAATGTGATCAAGTCTGAGATAAAAATTAAAACCAGGCACAGTATAGCTGTTGCCTGTCATTTAAGTTTCTTAGCCTTATAGAGACAGTTTCTTGTTTCCCAATTTCATGCCCTCACTCTAATTTAAACATTCAACATTTACATCCAGTAATAAAATGTGATCCTAGCAACCTAATAAAGAATAACTCCCTGCCCTTTCCTAAATCCTGTGTTATAAGTCAGTATTTCTCTAGTTCATGAGAATGCTGTAAATGAGAGAGTGTATGACTTGCCTTTCTAGAAAAACAAACAAAAAAAAACCCCAAAACTGTTAGAGGTTTGTATAAGTTTTCCTCCTAAGATAAATTTCCAGGGCGGGTTTTCTGTTAATACATTTGCTGCCTTTTAGCTTTACAAGTTAAAAAAATGGCCTGACACTAATGAAGATCTTGCAAAGAATAAAGCAACTGAGGCTTAAAAGCAAAAAATAAGTTAGGTTTTGTGATGAGTGACAATTGATCATTAAAACTATGCAAGAAACTAAGATAAGAGGAAGAAAAAATTTACTCAATACTCCTGTTGAAAATGTAAGGGAAAGAGATAAAATTTCCTTAAAGGAAGAAAAAAATTATTTCTCCAAGAAAGTAGGCATTGTTGGAGGCCTATTGCTCTCAAAAAACTTTCACTTATGCTTTTCTAAGTTATGAAACTTTTCCACTGAAGGACTATATATTCTTGTTTATCATTGTTACTCAAATGACAGGGGAGTATATATTTTTTTAATTTACTCAATATTAAAAAGTTATAAATATAAAAATGTGAAGACAGTTAAAGAGAATAAATTTTAGCATGTCATTCAGTAAAAAATATATACAATCTTACAGTAAGTTCAGTATTTTATATACTGCATGCTATGCTTCTGGTTACGTATATTTTTTAATCTCCAACAAATGTAAAACACCCCACCTATCCATGCTCAACAATTAATTGCCTTGATTGATGACCACAAGGGTCAAAAATTCAGTGTTTATTGTCAAACCAGACAGTTTGTTCAGTGGTGTGAGAAAGATAGCAAGGGAGTTGCAGAAAAGAAGTTGAAAAGACAGCAAAACCACAAATCTGTTAAAAATAGTTGAGACGAAGTGTCTCTGTTCTTGAAGATGATGTACTGTACTTTCTGTTATACAATACAAAGGAAAGTGATTATAGCAAATTGGCTGTAAAAACACAGACCAGTAACATTTTGTTCTTGTTTTCCTGTGGGATAAAATGCATTGTGGGCTCTGGGGACTTGAAAGGAAGTACATTGCGGGAGGTCTGCAGGAAGACGTGGTTGGGAGATGAGTTTCCAAGTTGCTAAAGAAAGTATAAAATGAGCAAAACTAAAAATAGGAATGTGAAGAAGTGAGGAAGATGCACAACGGGAGAACCAAAGAATGTGCACAACCAGTTAAGCTTCTTTCAGAATAAAAGAACAAGAAACAGTGTCAGATCGGGATGATTATTCAAAAACACATCTTTTCTTACATTTTTATTCTTTATATTACTAAGTCTGTTTCTTCTTCTCTTTTTGTAGAAATTTTTAGGAATAAAATGTATGTTCCATTTTTAGGGTCTCTATATCTGGCCATGCACAAGAAACATGAAATGTCAATAGATTCCTTTGTTACACTGAAGTTGCTGAAAGAAATAAATTTTGAAAGTAACTGATATGTTAGAAAATTAGTTATCATCTCCCCTTTAACTGATGGGAAAAATATGAAATGGATATTGGTTCTCATTTTAGGGCAGAGAGAAACCTTAACTGAAAAATTATGTTTCAATTTTAGAGAATTGTGCTGCTAAAGCTACCAAGTGCACAACTTCACACAGAACACAGTCCCTTAAAATCCTGGCCTATCTGCAAAAAGATGCATGATATCAAGTCCTTCACAATCTGCTTAAAAAAAAAAAAAAAAGACTGTGAAACATTGATATTAACCAAATTTTTTAATGTATTTTGACTTAAAGCCTTTGTTTTTTCAGAAAAGGACGTAGGGGTCCTATGAGATACCAAGCTGTTCATGTGCCAGCAAAATGGCCTTGCTGTAAAGAAGGCTAATGGTGTCCTAGGCTGCTTTACACAAAGTATTGCCAGCAAGTCGAGGGAGGTGATCTTTCCCCCTGGTCAGCCATGGTGAGGCCACACCTGCAGTGTTGTGTCCAGCTGTGGGTGCCCAGTACGAGTGACAGACGTAATGGAGAGAATCCAGCAAAAACTCACTGAGGTCATTGAGGTCTGGAACATCTCTCCAATGAGGAAAGGCTGAGAGAGCTGGCACTGTTCAGCCTGGGAAAAGAAAGCTCAGGAGGCTGTTATAAATGTATGCAAGTACTTGAAAGGAGGGTGCAAAAATGACCGACCCAGGCTCTTTCAGTGGTGCCCAGTGACAGGACCAGAGCCAGTGGCGCAAACTGAAACACAAGAGGTTCCCTCTGAACATCAGAAAATATTTTTTCACTGTAGGTGTGACTGAGCACTGGCACAGTCAGCTCTAAAAAGGTTGTGGAATCTCTGCCCTTGGAGATATTTGAAAGCCAGCTGAACCTGATTCTGGGCAGCTCACTCTGGGTGTCTGGGCTGGAGCATGGACCACATAACCTCCAGACCTCCCTTTCAACCTCAATCAATTTTGCAATTCTGTGATTCCTCAGTTAGTTGATATATCTTGTGGATATATAAGGGTTTCCACATCTTTCCTTGGCCTTTATTGTTTGTGCTTAATTCAGACATTAAAACCTTCCAGACAACCCAGGAAATTATTTCATATTTTTCTATAATCTTAGACACATCTAATCGAGGTCTAGTAATAAACAAACTGAATGAGCTTACCTCTTACAGCCATATGAATGCTGGACTCTTCTAGTTTCACTTCAAAACAGAGCACTTCCAGGTGCTTGTGTCACCTCCTTGTGTTTTCTCTCCATCTGAGTCTTGGAAAGATTCAAATTTCACAATGTCTGTTCCAGCTGTACACTACTGTACTAGTGAAAAAATTTTCCAAAAATGTGGTTTGACTATTGTGCTGTCTAACACAGCTCAAAGAGACTGTTCTGACTGTGTCCTGAATTCTTTGTCAAAATAAATGAGCTCTTAATTTCTCCTCTTAGGTCTTCTTACCACCTTTCTAATCCTTCCCCTCAGAGCTCAGATCTTTGGGCAGCTTTCTTGAGATTTGATGGCCCAGAACTCAACATAGTATGTATTGCTGGACTAAGTTGCAATCTTGAATTTTAACACTTAGGCTGACTTGAAGGAGAATAATTTATTTAGGGGTAGGTCATCCAGTTTTAACAAAATGTGTAAGAGGTGTGAAAGCCCGAGGCAAAATGAACATTTTCCAATTGCTTTGTACAGTAATATTTAAAAGAAGACACATATTTTTCATGTGAATGATTCAGGTAGACAAATTCAATACTTAAGGGGGCTGTGATGTGTTGTCCTTAAATACTGATAGGTGACTCAATTCGGAAGAGGATTTTCATGTATATTTTAGCTAAAGCACCTCTGAATTTTCATATAGGATAATTAAACATTGCTTGTCAGAATCTTAAAAGAGAAGTGTTATTATTAGCCTTTTTAGAGTTATTTCAAAGCACATTTCATCTTAACCACCTACTTTTAGAGTCTAGGTAAACATTGGCTTTCTTTTCATCCTTATTTTTAGCTACTGTATTGCTTGTGTGACCGTGAGAGTGAGCACTTGCTTTGATTTCTCATGAGGCTGATTTCAAGCCACATTACTAGCATTCATTTCTCAAAGTTCACCCACAGACTGCTGAGATAATATGGCTTTATCATAAATGTATGCTATCAAAATTATATTAAAAAGTAAGATGGAGGGGAAAAGAGACCAGAACACACTGCTGTGTTTTTTTCAAGATCTGTGCATGAAATCCCTACTGCTTTATGAATATTCTTACTTCAACAATTTTCTACTGTGCTGAAAGTAAAAATCCAATGCATGCTAAAGAGGTTGAAGAAGTAATGTTTTTACTGAACTTTACCAGTTAATTTAGAACACGACGCAGTGGTGTAAGGACTTTGCACTGAGCACATGTTCACATTTCTACTTGCTTCAGCTACATTTTACTGATGCAAGTGATACCATGCATTGCTGATTAAGTTCTATATTTGATATCATGCCCACTTTTATTCACGTTACCAAACCAGAATTTGCGTGCTGAGTCTTAAGCAGTGAGTCACTGCTGCCTTGAACTTAGTTGCCTTGTAAGTCCTGAGATTGCCTTAAAGGCTACAGTAGGCAGCCTAAATTGGGTCACACACAATCTCTCTTGGTTTGAAGTACTTGGGTAGGGGCCTTCAGTGACAGTAAGTTTTATTGGCATCAATAACTTGACTAGTGCAAGAACACTTGGGTATATATTATCATGTTTAGGAAACGTTTTTATCTAAAGAAATCTTGAGGGGAACTTGTAATAGATTGTTTTATCAAAACAAGTAGTACATAATTTTGCCCGAAGACTTGAGGGCCATTTCAACAAGAAAATAATTGTTATATCTTAAAAACTGAGGCTAGACAGGCCTGGGGGAGCAAAAGAAAAAAAATATATTTTCAGGAAAACTCATCCAGCAGTATGATTTCACTGTTAGTACTAGTGGTATCACCTCTTTTTAATGGGTGATGTTACTTTGCTGTCTCAAAAATACTTCTGGAGAGATATTCAGTTCTTAGGCCAAATTCACTGTCCCTATAAGAGGGAAAGAGAAACATTATATTTTACACAAGAAAGCATCAAGATGAAATCATTTTAGTGATTTTCTGATATATGCATTACAAATGGTGAATATGATTAAATATATAAATTCAGAATATGTGATAAAAGTTTATCTCAAGTGGTAGGCTGTAAGTAAATCATTTTGGTTTTACTTCTTCTGGAAGAATATAATAAGGAGCTCTGATGTAGTTTCACCCCAGCCAGCAGCCAAGCCTCACGTAGCTGCTCCCTTACTGCTCCACCAACAGGATCAGGGGGAGAGTCTAAAGAATAAATTCTAGAAAACTCATGGGCTGAGATAAAGACTGTTTAATAGGGAAAGCAAAAACCATTCACACAAACAAAGCAAAACAAGGATTTAATTCACTGCTTCCCAGGGGCAGGCAGGTGTTCAGCCATCTCCAGGAGAGCAGGGCCCCATCATGTACAACAGTGATTTGGGAAGAGAAACACCATCACTTCAAGCATTCTCCTCTTTCTCCTTCTGCCCCACCCCCCACACTTTATACAATGAGCACAATGTCATATGGTGCTCTGGAATATCCCTTTGGTCAGTTGGGGTCACCTGTCCCAGCTGTCTCCTCCCAACCTCCCATGTACCCCAAACTTCACCAGCATGGCAGTGCAAAATGCAGAAAAGGCCTTGTCTCTGTGTAAACCCTGCTCAGAAACAACAAAAAAAATCTCTCTATTGTCAACTCTCTGTTCAGCACAAAACCAAACCATAGTCCTGTACTAGACACTGTGAAGAAAATTAACTCTATCCCAGCTGAAACCAGCACAAGCCTTTACCATAAATCCCTTGTGCTGCCTGAAACTTCTTTAAGGGGTTGCTCTTAGTCATCAGCTTCATCTTTAAATCCATTTTCAGCATCTACCTTGGAGATGCTCTTTGCCCTTCTGTGTTCTCTGAAGTAGCCAGGCAGAGCGCACGATCCTGCTCCTTACTGGTGAAGACTTCTCCTGGCTTCAGAAGTAAGTTCTGTCTGTATCCAGCAAGCAGCATATTTTATATAAATTTGTAAATATTAAATAGAAAAAAGATTAAAAAGTGAAGAAATGGGATTTTATTGTCTAAAAAAATTGTTATTTGTTTTAATTTACAGGACTCTTCATGTGCTGATTCTGTATCTGCCAACAAACATTCTCCTGTAAGCCACAGTCGCGTGCTGTCACTAGAGAGTCGCTGGACATAAGGCTGCTTGAGCAGTTTGAAAGAGAAAACATGAGGCAACAACTGTTCTTTGTAAAGCTCAGTAAAACAGAGAAAGCCTTAAAGCAGAAACTTCTGTTTCTCAAGTTCTTTCCCTTCATCAGCATCCACCCAGTTTATCTCAAGCAAAGGTGTCTGTTGCTTCCAGTTTTCTGAGACAAGCAGGTATTATACGTAGATGCTTAGAGGATGAGCACTAAGGAAAACATGCCCTGCCTGCCATAAAGGACTTGAACTGATGAGAAAGGACATCAAAACTCAACTTGCAGAGAAGAAGAAAAGCCAGTTCCAAACCCTGGAGCAATTATGTGACTTTTTCCCAATTTATCTTCTTATCAAAATTTATCTCTGCAAGGAATTGCTGAAAGAATATCTGTGAGAATGAAGCTTTCAGAGGAATATCTCAGGTCAGTGAAGAAACAGTCAAACACAATGAATTATCATTCAAGTTAACGTCATGTTTTTGCCTATAAATTTTGGGGGTCAGGGGTTTTAGTTTGTTTGGAAATAATTGAAAACAAAATTTTATTTTTTTTTTGTCAGAGCATCTTGCATATGCCAAGGGAAATTATATATTTTGTTCAATCCTAGGAGGATTTTTTTCAAGTATGTCTCATAGTTGACTTCTTTAAAAAAAAAAGGAAATAGTGTGAAACTCATGATCATGATTCTGTAATTTTGGACATTTTATTCTGATACTCTTTTTGTAATGTAATTTGAAAAAGCATAATAAAAGTTTTCTTTTAATTATGACTTCTATGAGTTGATGTTTTTCTATTAGGCCCAGCATAAGTAGAAAAATCATAATCTCCCTTTCTTTCAGTAGCTGAAATTTTGTCTTAGCTGCTTTTCTCTCGTGTTCCTCTTCCAACCTCTCCTAAGATATTCCAACAGCAAAGTATCTATATTTCAATCACAATGAATTTCAGACAGTAGAGAGAAATTAGCAACCACAGGCTAAACCTAATGAATCTATCAGGAAAGCATATGTATCATAGAGGTAATTAATTGTATAAGAAATTATGTGTGTTTATATATATATATATATATATATATATATATATATGTGTGTGTGTGCAGAAAGAGAGAGAGAAATTTTGCATGTTGATCTGCTGGAAGGAAGAGGTAGGAAAGAGGTAGGAAAGAAGGAAGACTCAGAAGAATTTCTCATTATTGTAGGTAAACTCTTATATTCAAACCTATTTTTCTGTCCTTCTCATGTAAATGTCATGTAAAGTATCAGTGGTGAGAAAAACTGCTTACAGTATACTAGTATCCATAAAATTCAAGATGCATAATTGAATGTTGTCCCTAAAAAATTGCTGTAAACTTCTGCTTTCTCTACAAAGCCCTTTGTTGTGGGGTCATCTTTGGCTGAAATATGTGAAAGCTAAAAGTCAGTAGGGTACTGATTTATTCTGTGGGAATATAAATCCAGGAAAATACTGTCTTTGCAAAAAAAAATTATGAAAAAGAAAAAGGAAAAAAGTAAGACATGTTTTATGTTTATTATTTTATTTGGGAAATAGAAAACATTTAAACAGTTTATGCTGAAAGCTCAGGATAAAAACCAAACTAATCTTTTAGATGTAAAAATTCTAGGAGAATAGTGCTTAGAATGTGGTGAATTTCCTCTTAATGGAGTTCACTTTAGAGATAAGTGCTAACTTGGTTAGAGTCATACTAACTATTATTGCAAATGGGAAGACTGCAAATGTACTTCAAAATTCATGGATCCATAAAGGAATTCCCACCCTGACAAGTTGGAGTTCTGCAAGGAGGCAAAGCATCACTTTTGTGCTGCTGAGGCTCAAAGCATGAAGTACCCAGCAGTCTAAAACAGTAGATTGTTTTTTCTGCTGCTAAGAAATGCAAAAAGTCAATAGACAGGATAGCATAACATGTCACACTAGTAGAGTAGAAGAAATAAAGCACAGATGAAAAAAGAGTGGGAGTGTGTAACAAAATAACCAGAGCAGAAATGTGAGTTTTGAGACTTAGTGAACAACTAATCAATAACAACAGACAGACTCAGATTTGTCAGAAACATGAAATGTCAGTGAAGTCCAGGGTCGGTGTTCTTTCATATCTGTTGATGAACCATACATTTTATCTCTGTTTACTCAATCAATGTTTAGAATTGAATAAAAACCACTAAAACTTTGGATTTAACTTAAGTGTGATTCATAGCTGAAAGTCTGGGTGACATTTTTAACCTAGTTGTTCTTTTTCTGTCCCATGTCTAGGACCTGATTGCAGTCTCAAAAGGCTAGAAAATTTGATGTGAATTAACTTTAAAGGCGAATAAGCCTGGTAGTGTCCTACAAAAGTGTGTCCACATTTCTTTTTGTGGGTCTTGTCAGCCGAGCTTAAAGCCAGCTCTTCCTTTGCTTCAACTGTATGGTCTAGTAAACATCACTTACTCTTCCTGATTTATTTGGGAATTACAGCTGACTGAGTGTGCACTCAGCCAAAGAGAGAGAGAGAGAGAGAGAGCCTTCATTTAGAATAAAACTTTGCTTCATGTTTTATTTGTCATCCTTAACCAATTACTACATTATTTAGTTGAATGAAATCAGACATAACATATGTGCAAAGTGATCTTATTTCCTCACTTTAGAGGAAAAGGTTGGAGAGTTTTGTTGTTTTGTTTTTGGGTTTTGTACTTTTTTTTTAGGGGGGTGGTGTTGGGGGTTGGTTATGTTTGTTTGTTTGTTTGTTTGGTGGCAGAAATCTTATTTTTAGCTGCGAATTCAAATTAAGTGTACCTTGACTTTTATAAGATAATTGACATGGTCCAGCATGACATCCTGAACAGGGGAGATATTGATGAATGGACTATTTGATGGATAAGGTATTGTCTGGATGGCTGCATCCAACAAATTTCCAATACCTCAGCGTCCATATGGAGAGCAGTAACTGTAGCTCTATTAGGAAAGGCTGGGAGAGAATGACATAGACTCTCTAGGAGTCATTTAGGAGAATATCTCATAGTTTATTACTTCAGCTTTGTTTTATAGACCTATAAGTGGAAAGTACAGAAAGGAAACTCTTATTGGTTAGTAAATTACTACATCACCATCATTGGTCAGTGGAGCACAACACACTCTGACTTTCTCTTGCAAAGAAAACAAGGGACAGACAAACAGCACCTGGCACAGCTGTTTTCTGTCTCTGAGGATTGTTTTGAATACTCCCATGAATTTCTCAGGCTAGCTTCTCAGGCAGGACTGAGAGCTATGTGGCCTGTAATTTCTACAGGCTCTCTGTTTCAGAGTTAGACACAGAGTCCACAAGTAACAATCAGTGTCCTTTAAGGGTCGATGTTGGTACCAGAACTGTTCAGTATCTTTATTAATGACTCAGATTGTGGGATTGAGTGCACCCTCAGCAGGTTTGTGGATAGTACCAAGCTAAGGGATTCAGTTTGATGAGAAGGGATGCATCCAGGGGAACCTTGGACCTTGACATGGTTGAGGTGTGGGCTTCATGTGAAGCTCATGCAGTTCAACAAGACCAAGTGCAAAGTTTTGTACCTGAGTTGGGGTAATCCCCAGCAGCAATGCAGACATCATGAATAAATTGAGGGCAGCCCTACAGGGGACTTGAGGCAAGGCAAGTATGAGCTGGCAACATGTAGTTGCAGCTCAGAAAGTCCATTGTACCCTGGGCTGCATCAAAAGAGGTGTGATCAGCAGGTCAAGGGAGGGGGTTCTGCCCCTCTCCCTGTTGTGAGACCCCGTTTGGAGTACTGCATCCCTCATTTGAAATCTGTGGGTCGACAGAAAAGCTGGGAGCTGGTGCTGCAGATCTGTTTGATGCATTCCATGTGAAGGGGGAAAAAAAGACCCAAAATTTTACACAGTCTGATGGAAAGAGTGTTCTAAAGTAGCAGGTCAGTTCAATAAACCTTACTGGATTTCCTTGTGATTTTTTTATATTTCAGTATTTATATTTCAGCATTTTTGTTTGCACAACAATAGTGCTGCTGCTGTGATTGTTATTGCAGGACGTAACGTGCTACACTAGAAAGGAAAAGAGTATTGCAAGGAAACATTGCACTGAGTGCTGTATTCACAGAAGTTGTGATTGTTTTGTTTGTTTATTTGGGAAAACAGTTATACCTGGCCTAATACATGCATGAGATCTCCATATTTTCAACACCCCATGTATTTTATATGATTTCTACATGTGTCAAGAATGTTGAATTAATGAAAAATGTTCTATAAATAGTTATTAGGTGATAATAATACCAAATATAAATATGAAAAAAATCTAAATAGGATGCTAGAAAGGAAATGTTTGAACCTCAGGAAAGTAGACTTTTATTCACTGTACCTCTGTTCCTCTCTACTACTTGGACATTATCTTTTTAATATATTCTTCCCCCTGTCCCAGTATGGTTATACACAGATTTAGTGTTTTCTTTTAAAAGTAATGAAAAACATATTAACTGTCAGCTTTGTTTGATTTAAATATTTCTTTTAATTGAAATTTTAAGTTAAAATTTTCCTAAAAAATTCACCTAAAAAAGGTGAGACATTTAGATCAAAATATTTTTTACTTTTTTCCAATGGAGAAATTGAAGAAGTCAAATTAGCAATCACACAATTTAAAACTTAGACAAGAAGAAAATGGGGCAATAATTAAAAGTATACATTTAAATGCTTAGATAAAATCTACTAGAAAGAACTTATTTGGTTGCAACTTCCCTTCAGAAAATCACTTTATGCATGTAATATATAAATGGAAAATAATTTAATAATTGTACAACTTCAATTAACTTTCCTGTAACCATCTTTTCATATATGCATCAGCTGTCTAAATAGTAGTTGAAGATGTGATTTTATTTTTTAACATTTCTTTAATATATTCTTTTTTGCTTCTGGGGAGCAGAGTTAGACAAAAAACATAATTTAGGAATTGGGAAAAAGACTGTTGTAGGCCTTGAGCCAGCAAGCGTGTATGTTTGTATTTAAATCTCTGCATGTGGGGAGCTCTGTTACACTGCAAATCCTGTTGAAGTGTAGAAAGCTAATCACAGTCCTGTATGTGTGAAGGAATTAGACCTTGTTTTCCCACTGAGGTTAAATTCTACATTTTTCTCTGCTAACTCAGCTTTTATTAGCTTTGAAATATTTTAGATTAAACTTTGCCTCAGGCATGTAGTAAGCAAGGTGATTTACCTTCGTTTATTTGTCATTGAAGCAGTGGAGGGAAATAATGTATGATCTAGAGGTTATCTTGCTGTTTTATAGCTTGCCAAGGTTATGCAATATGTAAATTGCCCAGAAGTAGTCAAGTTTTTCCAAGCAGCTGCAATATATATATTTACTTTTTTCTTATTTACTTTATATTCAGGAATTCAAACCTCTAAAAGGTCTATATTCCAAGGTCTACAATGATGAACTTCAAGTAAAATTATTTCCCTAGGTCAGCTGCAGTATCTCTGTTCAGAGCACCAGTCTAGGCTCTTCTCAGAACTCCTTTGGTCTTGAGAAATCTCTTGAGTACCTTCTTTTCTGACTCTTTCTTCCAGGATTTGGCTTTTCAAACAGAAATTAAATAACCTGTATCCAGTGAACATTTCTCTATCTCTTAATGATTTTCCTTAGAGACATATTCTGCCTATTAGAAAACAAACTTCAGTCTCCAGACATCTGCTAAAAGGAGATTTGATTTTTCACTGCTTCTATGCAGTCTGAGTTTTTGTGAGTTAACAAGACATTGTGCCTGATGATTTTGGTTTGCTTTTTTGGTTTATTTGTTTGTTTTCTTTTTCCTTTTTGTGGTTTGTTTGTTTGTTTTGTTTTGGGTTTTTTGTTTGGTTTGTTTTGGGGTTTTGCTTGTTTGTTTGTTTGTTTTGATCCAGGTAACCTAGACTTTTTAGGTGAAGTTCATGATCATGTAGCTTCATCTTGAGACACTGGGAAGCTTTCAGAATCCTCCAGTATTTTCGAAGTAAATAAAGAGAGTTAGGGTACCTCCACCCTGTAAGATCAAGCATAGAAAGTCTTGCTATAAAAATACAGGTTTGATAGGAGCTGTTGGGTTGTTTCCATGACTTTCCCACACAACAGCCTCTGCTCTCATTTCCTTCTGACATCTCAGACAAAGCATACTTAAAGTGACAGCAAAATGATTCTTTAGTAATTTAAAAATAGACTCTACTTGTATTAGAGAATCTTCCTTAGACTTAATCTATCATGAGATGCTTTATTTCTTTTTGTTGAAAAAACTGTTCCTCAGGCTTGTTTAAGGGAAGTGCTCTCATGAAGGCAAGGCATGTTGCACAGGACATGCAGAAGCCTCTAGAAACATTTGCATGAGCAAATATTTTCAGGGAGAAAGTGCCATACCTCCATGCTACTCTGTAGCAATTTGTGGGGAAATGTTTCAGTAAGGAAAGATGTTTTATCAGTGGTCATGGAAGTTCCACAACCTGGAACTGATGAAATGCTCCATTGATTTCTGCAGTGTCAAAATGAACAGGAATGAAACAAGATTAAAAACTTGTGGAAAAGTAACAATTTGACAAAGAAGTGAATACCAGGGCCGTTTCAGCAATGGGCTGGCAGGGTGATGGGTGGATGGATGGCAAAGAAGAAACCTTTTTCGCATGGTGTTTGTTTGATGCAAAGATAGCCAAAGGTCTTCAGGAGGAACAGTGCAGTTTCTGACCATTGTAAACAATGTGTGGTGAAACTGAACAGGGAGGTGAAAAGGCTGGCTTCCAGACATCCTGTAGATTCCAACAATTATTTGGTTTCTAATCTCAGCTCTCCTATAAATCATTCCACTATCTTATCCATATAAGTATCAAATGAATTACTCACATTATATGAAATTAGCCTCAGCATGGAATCCACCTTGTTAACTTTTGCTTCTTATTCTTATGATTTTGACTCTTAAATAATACTAAGTGATCAAATATATCATACCGAATATTTAATGTGTCAGTGTAACCTCTGAGTCTGTCCTGGTGATATTTTAATTAAGAAATTATCATAATTCATCAGTAAAATAACCAATATGCTGCTAGCAGTCCTTTAGGATCTGTAAAAGTCCCTGTCAGCTTGTGGGAGCACAGATTTCAGATGAGCTTTCTTTTGTGGAAACCTGGAAGGTTAACTACTAAATCTGCTCAGAACACTTTTTCTGGAAAAATTTTGTTATCGAAATGTCGCATGTTTTTAGGCTGAAAGGTACATCAGGATGTCCCTCATTCACTCATGCTCCAAGAAGAGCCATCTGTGAGGCCAGACCAGGTTGCTCAGGACTTTGCCCAGACGGGCCTCAGAGCCCTTCAAGGACTGGAGCCTGCCACACCTGGGCGATCTGGCTGTGCCTGCTCCTGCCTGTCCTCATGGGGAAAGGTTTCAGTACACAGCCTGAACCCTTTCACTGCCCTTCATGCCTGGTGTACCTTGCCCTGCCACACACAGCTCTTGAGAAGCCCAACTGCCCCTCTATATCCCTCTAAACCCCCAGTAGGCACTGGGGTGGCTGTGATGTCCCCCTGACATTGTCTTTGCTCCAGGCTGGACAAGTGCCACTGCCTCAGGCTCTGGGACAGTGCTCACAAGACACCCTCAAGTCCTGACAGCTGTGGAAATGAACTCACTTCAGGTAATTGGTGTCTTTCCTGTGCTGGAGGTCATTAAACTAGCCACAGCATCCAGATGTGTCTGGCAGTGAGTGCTGGGCAGAGGTGACAAGTCCTGAGCTCTTGGCAGTGCTGCTGCTGACACAGCCCTGGATGACACTGGACATCTTTAACACCAGGGTTCAGTGCTGGCTCCTGCCTAGTTCCCAGGGACCCAGGGACAAAAGCCTGCCTGAAGTATAGAAAAGACATTCCTGGTGCTTTCTTTGTCCACAGATGTAGTAATTTTTGCACATAAGGCAATCAGGTAAGATTTGCATGATTTATGCCTGGCAAATCCATCCAGACCATTCCAAATTGTCTCGTCCTTCTTGTATCAAATCAGTAGCTCTGCCAAACCAGAAGAAGAAGTAGAACAGAGAAAGAAAATTCTGGCTTTAATAACATGGTTAAATTCTGATTTAGAAAAGTGAGATGTAGCTGAAAGTTTTGGACATGAAAGGAAAAATTTCTGCTGTGGATCAGGAAGCCCATGGACTCGAACTGGCAACTTTTTACAAAGTCACCCCAAATACTCAGGAGGACTTCTTTCTCTGACAATGCTCTTTTTTCTGGAAAAGAGTTCCCTGTCAAATACTGGTTTTAACTAAAATTATCAAAATGCCTCTGTTCCACTACGAAGCAAAGATGATTCTGAAAACTTCAGAGGTTGTCCAGAAAAATAATTTCTGTTCTTGTTCTGTTCTCTGTTCAATTCCTGTGAATGCTAAATGGATTTGGTATAATGGCACCTAGTAGAGGAAATTATGACGCAAGGCAGCAGTCACATAAAATAACTGACTTAAAAGGAGCCTGGAGAAGCACTGATTATTAGAAATAGATGTTCTTCTGCACACGTGCTTCAAATAGGTTCCTGCTGAAGAGATCACAGACGCTTTAATATCTGCTTTAGCTGGGGGGGACACCATATTTCCATTTCTGGTTTATGTAGTCCTTCTCTCTCCTCAAGCTGCAAGTTTTTCCAAAGAACTGAGTAGCAGAAAGGTATTTGGCCAATGTATACTGAAGCTGTAGTGATGGTAAGGAAGGAAATGTGGAAAAAAAATCTTGTCAAATATATATTTTCAGGAGAGTGGTCATTAAAGAGTGATTTCAATTAAAAAACCCAAACACTATTCACCAAAACCCCCAAACTAGACTACTGCATAATAGATCTAAGGAAATGATGAAGTGACCTTGTCTGCCTGAGTTAAATAGTGAGATGTAGAAAAGAGTAACTGTGTAGTGGTAGTTGACTCAGGAAAAAAGGCAGTGCTTGTCAACACAAATTTTGAACGTGAAAGTAATGCAAGTTTTATTGTCATTTAAATTATGTGGACCAGTGAAGCTCTTTAAATACCTGCTGCATGTTTCCTTGGAAAAGAATCAATGCTTGTTATTCAACATCTTTGAAAATGAAAAGTACTAAGGAAATAATTTCAGGGATTTTATATGAAAAATGTAATATGTACACCTTGTGTAGATGCACTCAAAGGTTTTGGGTGTTTTAGTCACTGCTTGGACTGCTTTAGAAAATCTTGCAAACTGACAATAGAATTTTCGATAATGGATGTTCCATAAATAGTTTACCTTGATGGGATATTTAAAATTGCCATTTAAGTGCAATTTTTGGGATGCCCTTCCATGAAGGTTTTAAAACACTGTAAAAATCTCACATTTTAAAAGAGCAAATAAAATTAGCTGAACTGCACAGTCTTATTGCTTTTTGATATGTAAAATAGTTTTGCAAATTTATTTTGGCTCATTATCTCTCCAATTTGTCCTATTCTTGCAACCACAGTTTTATTATTGTACGTTTAATACTGTGAAACATTTTATGGACTGTTACGAGAGTGTAACATTTCACAGTCTCTCCAAACACAAAATGAGTTAGATAAGCTTTCATTCTGACTAGAATAAAATTGCTTAACAAATCTTTAGTGTCCTAAGTTTCAAAATGACTTGCTACAGATCAGTTACTCTGTCCACTTGACATGGTGCTGGTGGGAAAGGGCAAAATCATTCAGACCAGCTTGTCTGCCCTGCCCTGCGCACATGCATGCCTTAGTGAGAACAGCAGGAGATGCACTGTTAAATATGTTTTAGAGTTCAGATTGCCCTAAACATCGAGCTATAGAAGTGCAAATGAAGTGATTTAAAACATCAAATAATGTAGTAAAAAATTGACCTGTACATGAAGCCTGTTTTTTTTATCTTTTCTCTTCTTTTTTGAAATGAGACCTTTTGAAATGTGTTGGATAAAAGCAACAGAGTTCTATTAGACTTTTAACAGGCTTCCACCAATATGATTTGAAAAAAGCCAGTCTTTGCTAGCAAAGCAGATGACACAGATCAGTTCCCCTGTTTCCTTAAAAAATTAATAAATCCAAAGGAAACGAAAAACCAAACCAACTCCCAACCCGCTTTTGTGTATTTTTTGAACTCAGATTTTTCTTTTAGAATGATTTTTAAAGTGTGTAAGGAAGCTGGACTGTCTGGCAAGTTTTATTCTCTTGTGTTTTAAATCCAGCTCTTCCCATAAAGGAGTATGCTAACAGTGTGAATACCTCCAGCTACACAGGTGTTCTGTAACAGATTTTTTATCTATAGATAAATGTACCTTGTGCTCAGCTGCCTGGCAAGATGGGAGACTCCACAGTGCTTCATGGCATGAGCTAGAGCTGAAGAACACTGCTATACAGAAAGAAAAGTAAGCTATGCTTACTTTATAAATGTGCACAGTCAATTTCCTCTTTTTTCCCTGTTCCCTCATACCCCTGTCAACTTTAGAAAATCAGGTAAATGTAGACTCATGGAGTAATGCAGGACGCCATGAAGACAATATCTTGCTGTTGTTCTGCTTCTTATACCTGAGTATATTTGAAATATAATTAATCTCATGAAGAAATAGCAAAAACATCTTGATTATGATGACTGACCTTTATCAGTCCTCAGAACATATTTTTGCTTCACGTTTCTTTTTAACATATGTTCATGCATGTGTATGATTTACTACGTTGCAAATAAGCAATTAAAAATATTTTATCTAACTTGCTTAGAGGAGATTATGTTTATTGGTAGGAGGGAGAAAAAGGGAAATGTGAAGGCATTTTGTCTTACCCTGCAGAGCCAATGGAAACATTAGGAAGAGTCAGCAAGAGCAATTGACAGGGAAGAACATACTTAAAATCATTGACTCAAAGAACAATTAAAGTTGGAAAAGAATACCAAGATCATTGAGTTCAAGCTTTGACCAAACACCACCAGGCCAACTAAATCCAAATGCCTAAGTACACTTGAACATTTCCAGGAATGACTCCACCACCTCCCTGAGCAGCCTATTCCAATAAAAACTCTCTCAGTGAGTAAATTTTTCCTGATGTTTAACCCGAACCTGCCCTGGCACAGCCTGAGGCTGTGACCCTTTGTGCTGTCTCTGGTTTCCTGGGAGAGAAGCTGACCCCCAAAAGCATTGCCTGTCACTGTCAAGGAATTAAACAGGTCCTGCTGCTCAGCCAGGACCATTACTTGGCCCTGCTTTTCCTTGCATATGTAAACCAGCACCAAGATCCTCCTATCCCACAGGATCCTTGAACATGGTAGCTGAACACCACTAAATAACTAAAAGTTACCGTGAAAATCTACACACTCTGGAGAAATAAGCATACATACCTCAGGCTCTGAACAAGTTTTTTTTTTAATTTTACTCTGGAGTTTCATGATTTTAGCCTCTCACATAAAGTTTTAAGAAATAACTTTGCTTTGTACACTAAATTGCTTTCAACTTGCAGCAAAAATTGTAGTTTCTGCTGGTTAACCAAGTTTGACTTGACTAAGGCTAAATTCTGAAAAAAAAAATAAATAACAGTAATTAACTAGTAAATTAGTAAGTAATCACACAAAGTCCTTACCTTCATTATAAGATTTTCTAAGGAGTGTCATAGTAAGTATTATGATAATAAAAAAGGAGCCTGAGTATTTGCTTTCATTTTAATCAAACAGCAGATGAGAAATTATTGTAATGGAATCAAGATGGTTTCTTCCTTGATCTCTCAAGGTCCTAATTTCCTATCTTCTCAAACTCACTCCTTAAATCCCATATTCCAGAGGAAATATTCATATATTCACTATGTAATTAGAAAATTTCAGACCTCATTTAGTTGTATAAAGCATAGTAATTAGCTCAGTAAAGGATATTTCTTTTCTGCTGTTTTGGTTGTTTTCTTTATGTGCTGCCCAAGTTTTACTGAAAAGCCCCAATATGCTTTGAGGAATTATAGACCCTTTGATTTCAGAAAATGTTTAGAAATGGGAAAAAAGACATGTGCATACATGTGTACGAAAGGAAGTGCCATTATGAATCTTTGAAGGATTGCTAGAAGATTTTATTAGTACATTTGAGTTTATTCTGTCTTGTCCTGTGCTTGTTATCTTCTTTATAGATCACATATCTTTTTGATAGCAATGCAATTGAAAAATGCTGGAAGGTGAGAATATGTGGAGTGTTCACCCCTGTATATTTATCAACCAACTAAACATAAAAAACATATTGTGAATGATTTCATGGTTATTTCTTTAGAAGCCCTTTGATAGAAGGTCAAATGCACAAGTTGTGAGAAGTTTCTATAGCCAACCTTCATCTTACTGCAGATGAGTGAGTTCAGTGCCACTCCTCCACAAAAAAAAAAAAAAAAGAGCCAAACAAACAAACCAATAGAGATTATCTTAATAAAAGTGTGTGCTGCTTAACAATAGTAATATATATATATATATATATATATGTGCAAATACAATTCTTAATTGGATTTGCATATATAGGGTTGATAAAAAATAGGCATTTTTTAGCTGAGGAAAGACACCTGGTCTGGAGTTACATTGCTGGTAAGCCTACACACTGAATCACTAGAAAACTAAAAATCATCAGCTTGAAAAGAAACTGGAATAAGTAACTCCTAATGTAAGTCTGGTGTGTGACTCATAATCCAGTGTTTTCAGTATCTGTCTTAACCAGCTCCCTCGTTTCTAGATAAATGATTCTATTAGTGTCAAATAGTAAAACAGAACATTTAATATTTAAATATTGAAACCAAGTTTTCTATGGCTAACTGAGCATAACGTCCACAAGGGAGTGAAAAATCCAGCAAGTGTTTCTGTAAATGACAAATATACTAAAAATACTACCTGTTAAGAGCTAAGGGAGGGAAGTGAAATGGATGGTATTTATGTAGGACATATATAGTGACAATTGTAGCTTAATGCTAGCCCAGACCTAACTCTACATTTCCTTTATTTTGCAGTTGAAGTTGGCTAAGTTTCCTGCAGAGAAAGATAACTAATGCACTAAAGCTCGCAATCAGTGGTTTAAAATTACTACTAAAAAAAAATAAATAAAAAATGTAATATGTATAATGAAAAAAGGTCTATTTATATTCAATAACTATAACCAGTGATCCAGGCAAAACTGAACTCTCTTAAAGGATAAAATGTAGTGTGCTGTTGTTGGTATGGCTTGGGATACCTAGATTTTTTCTTTGAAAAGTACATTGAAGCTGTGCTGAAGCAAAAGCTGGCCTGTAAGTTGGAGAATACCCCAAATATTACATTTAAACTATATTTTTTCCTTCTTCCCACCAATTCAGTTCCTCACGTAGACTATTTTTGTGTCTATTTAAAATGTGAGCAGCATTTTTTTTAAAAGGTTTTGTATATCTTGCTAAGTCTCTGCCTAATGATTCTCCTATAGATGGTAAATTCTTTATGGTCAGAAGTCTTTTTCCTTTAGTCTGATAAGTAGAGTCTCAGACTTAATACATCTGTATTGCTGCTTCTGTTACCAGCTGTAATATTGTTGTTTTATAACTTAGAGGCACTTTGTCACAAGCTTTCAATTTTCCTTATTTTAGTGATATTTGAGACTATTGGCTTAAATCTGGCTATTTTTGGTACATAATAATGTGATTACATTGCCATCTTTTGTTTGAGAACTCAGTTCCTCATCCAGCCTTAAAAACCCTTAGACATCTAGGTGGTAATGTTAGAATAAATATCTACTGATTACATGTCAGCTCCCATCCCATGAGAAAGCCTCTGAAATGGGAAACCTGGGCAGGTTGCATTGATTAATGCCTTTAGTTTTGTAGGCAAAATGTTTCAATTCTGTTCTATGTACCAGATGTGCATAAAGTTGTGACTGAGTCATTTTTTAAATTCCTCTAAACTCCTCTTTGTTTGGTACCATTTTTAAAGGCAGAGTGACATCTCTTCTTTCTTAGCATGTACTTAATTGAGTATAAATAAGCCATGAATGGCCTCACTCCATGTCTGTAAACGTACACTGAAAACCAAATGCAAGAAATACATTTTGTTAATGCAGGAAACATAAATGCTGTAGAATTAATTTTAGCAGCTAAGTGTTCATTTTCAATAAACTCTGTTTCATAATTCTATAGTAATTATTTAAATAATGTCCCTGGTTATTTGGTGATTAGCACATTTTAATGATGAAAACATTCATTAATTAATTAGAAAGAAATGTTTTTCCTTATGGCATGGTTCTTTCTTTTTCCTTGGTTAGAAAGGATAAAAAAAATTAGAAAATTTAGACAAGTACAAGCTCTCTGCTTCAGAGACAATCTCTATGCTTTATCTATCTGTCTGCTCTGTTCAGAAGAACAGACAAATGTTCCTGGTCTCCCATTAACCACTTCTCTTCCTTCCCATCTTCATTACAACTGAAGGAAAAACCTTTGCTCTACTTCTGTCTCATGCTAAAATGTTACTTGGCCTTAGCTGTGCTCTCAGTCTACATCTCTGTATTTGAAATGAATGTAGAACCATTCTGTCTCAATGGGTTTTGGAGAAGTTTCATATTAAATAGAGAGTGGAGCATGGAATCTGTGCTACTTACTGGAATAGCAAATTGCAGTTTAATGAATCAGTTCATAGCTACTGTTTGTATGATTTTTGATCCCAGACTTTCTTGGTTTAATCCTGGAAAGAGAAGGTTCAAGTGAATATGAATATGTGTTCTTGCTCGCTTAAATTTTTAAAAGTTTGAAGTTTTTCAATGTCTCCCCTACTTCTTATTCTTGCAATACCAGACCACTGTCATTTTCTACTTCCAGTAGCAGGCTCCAACAAGCTTCTGCTAAAGAGAGATGTTCTAATTCAGGTGCTGAAACCAGACACAGTGGGACCTCACGTCCTGTGGCTCGAGCATGATAATGCAGTAGAGAAGGCTCTTAACATTAAACACAAATTTATTTGTGTTCTAAATTACAGTTTCAGAAGACAAGCAAATGGCATGACTAAATGTAAACCCAGAAAACTAAACTCCTTTGATATGAAATTAGTTTTGTAGGCAGCTGTACACCAAAATAAATAAAATGAATTATTGAAATAATATTTATTATCAGAAATATCAATATAAATCTTAATACCAGTCTTAGAGCACTAATTTGGTACTCTTTTAAACTCCCAGCTGTGTTAATACATTATATTAACCATATAACCATATAACCATTAACCATTTAACTATTCCATACTTATTTTTACCCAGTCTTCAGCTTCTAAATAATCTCTCTTCTCCTCAAATATAATATATCTGGGATTTTTCATATCATAAATAAAAATGAGGTCACATTTTCCTGAAGCTGCAGCAAAGATTACCCAATTTGTAATAAGAAAATCTCTCTGCCTCATTAATTAAAAGAAGTTTTAAATTTTCTATACATTTTATGTCATCAAACTCAGAAATATTTTTTAAAAAATGTTATGGAAAAAAATATATATGTTTCTACCTGAATTTTAAAATAAATTCACAGTTAATGCTAGGTAGATGACCAATTTTTAATTGAGTAGCTAAAATATAATTAAGGAATACTGGGACTTTCTTGAACTGGGGCATTTTTCACTAATATTTGATATGAAAAGCAACTATATTTTCTACAAAATTGCATTGGGTAACTTCAGAGAAAAAACTTAATTTTATTGCCTCTTAAAATAATTTTGCATGATGAGTCTTTAACCCCCCAAAAATTTCGGAGATTCTTTTATTTCCCACTTTTTATGACTGAATCTTCTGCCACTCTTATGTGAATTAATGCTAAAAATGTTTTTAAATAAATGTTTAAATATGTTTTAAACATTTTAAATATTTAAAAATATTTTTTAAATATTCAGCCTTAGATATATAACTTGTCTCTAAAGCACAGAGTTTATGCTTAAGACACATGTTCTGGTTCTAGTATTTTCCCATCCAAAAGTCACTCTTCCTGAACAGCCCCTTCAGTCCCAGAGAAGTTTTTGTATACCCCAGCCATATTGCATTTTTGCTGTACAACACTCTGCTTTCATTGACTTGCTTTCCTAAAATCTTAGAAAGTATTTTATATAGACAAGAAATCTGGGTTCAGCTCTGCTGCTAGATGAAGTGCATGATAGATAATTCTTCAACCTAGAAATCGGATTTAACGTGAAACTTACTAGTGTGATGTGCTTTTTACAAAACTCCAGCAGCTCCTCAATGCGTAGGGGAAAGTTTTATTTCATGCATAGATGTTTCTGAAATACACTGGGAAGGTAGGATTATTATTATACTTAAGACCCAGAGACTACTGCCTCCCATCCACTAACAGACACACCTCCATTCTCTCTTCCATGAGAAATGAAAATAGACTGAAATATATCCATGTCAGTAGACTGTGTTTACTTGAAATAATTTTGACAATGTATGTAGCAGAAAAAAGTGGAAGAGGTCAGCATAGTTCATCTTAATACAAGTTGGTGAATTAAAACTTATTGTCTTCCTCATTGCTTTTTGAAATCTCACTACCATCCTGCATATTCTTGATGCCTCTGGAGTTTGGACTGGATTATGTGTTCCTTTCATGAAGAGAAGATAGAAGAATAACCAGTGAAATTGCCAGTGGAACTGCCTCTGTGTGTCTCCTTTCTCTAAAGGGCATGAGCTATCTGGGGTAGGCATAAGCTGCTTGTTATCTGAGTTCAGCAGCAGGTCAGTTCTTTTCTCAATAGTTTTCACTACAGCCAGAATCAGCTGCCACAGTTTGGTTGGGGTTTTTTTTGTGTGTGGGGTTTTTTTTTGGGTTTTTTTTTTTTTTTTTTTTTTTTTTTTTTTTTTGCAAGAGGAGAAAGGAAAGAAACCCAGAAAGGCAATCGAGGCTAAACAAGGGGAATGGAATCAAGGGACCGATTCTGAAAAATGGCATATTGGCAAAAGTTTGTGCCATATTATGGAAGTATTTCCACAGAAGTGGAGCTTTTTGACAACAATACTGATTGTTGTCAATTGATTTGACAGCAATACTGAGTGTGTGAGTATTCTGAAGGATTTAAAATATTCTTGGCATATTCCAAAAGAAGTTCAAATTCACTGACAATAGCTTTAAGACTTACACCATTCTATCTACTACAACAAATTCTAATTTACCTATGTGTACTATTCTAAGATACTTTCTCAAGGAAGAAGGGTATATTTATTAATTTTATATATATATATGTATGCACATGCATGTGCATATGTATATATATGATATATGGTATGTTATATATTAAATATAATGTATGTGGGGAGTTTATATACATGCATATGAAAAGATTCATATTTATCTATGTCCATATTTTAGGAAAGAAATCACTTATTCAAGGCATTTTTTTCTGAGCTTGCATCCTGGAACTCTTTTTCTTTTCTTCCTTTCATTTATGTTCATCACTGTGTTTTATCCCTTCGGTCATAAAAAAGATCATAGAGCACTTCTCAGTGGGTTTTCTCCCTACAGTCACAGAAAATATCATACACTTCTCATGGGGCTTTCTCCCTGCAGTCATAGAAAAGATCATACAACACTCCGTCCATGTCTACTGGAGCAAAATCAAACATAAATTTCACTCACTTGTTCTCTTCCTGTTACCATTCCTGCTGACCTTTTAGAAGTTGTCTTGTTCCTCCTCCCCTAACATTTATCCTTCCTTCACTTTTTTTTTTTTTTTGACAATGTATTTACTTTTAATACTTGTCTTTCTTTCAAATTTAGGGGTGGAATGACTTCCCTGCAGTTAATGGGACCCCTAAACTAATTATATTAATGTTGCTTTACTGACTGGGGTCAGTATTTCACCTCCTTAAATTTTTTTTGTTCCTTTTATTTTCATTCATGTTCAGAAGTGCATGAGAAGGACCTCTAGCGTTTTCCACTCTTCTTCTAGAGATATATAGAGCCACAGATTTTACTGGGAAGAAAAATAGGAGCAAGGCCAAGAGTTAATTATTTTCCTTACATTCAGCTACCACCAGAAGGTTCTATAACCAGTGCAAGCCATAAACTTACATGTTGCAATGTAGCTCATCAGAGTCTTAGTTTTGGGAAAAATTCATTTTTCTGGCTATTATGAGAAAGTAAATAGCATAATGTAGGCATTTTTCATTGAATTTCAGTAATTGTTTCTAAGGAAGTTTTCAGCATTTCTTATGTATAACATGTATATATTTAAATTATCTAAGATGACTTCGGAGTGGGTTTTTTTGTTTGGTTTTGTTTAGTATTTTTTGTGGGGTTTTTTGTTTGTTTTTGTTTTTTGTTTGTTTTAATTTTATTTTTTGTTTTGGGGTTTTATTTGATTGGTTGGTTGATTGGGTTTTTGGGGGGCTTTTGGGTTTTTTTTGGGGAGTTTTTTTGTTTGATTTTGTTTTTGGTTTTATTTTTATTATTCTCTTAATAGCAAGACTAGAAAGTGGTATAGCATAAAAGAAAAATATTAGCTTCTATACCTATGGGATAAGTCCACGTATAGATTAATTTTTTACAGTAGCTTGCATGGTGGCATGTTTTGGATCTGTGCTGAGAAAAGAGCAACAGTTGCTGTCTTTTAGACATTGCTAAGCACTGCTTGCAGAAGCCAAGGCCCTTTCTGTTTTTCACCCCACCCCACCATCAAGAAGGCTGAGGGTGCACAAGAAGTTGGGAGGGTACAGTCAATCATTTGGGTAAACAAAGAATACCTTATTAATATCACACATCTTAAGATTACGCCTTTTTTTTAATTCTTGTATTGAAATATAACTAGATTGAGTTAGAAATAGTCCTTAAATTTTATGTGCCCATAATTTATAAATTTATAGCTTGGATATATTTTTATGGCCATTAATTACAGTCAGATCTGGTAACCTTTCATCACATTGATGGAACCTTTGCCTAAGTGGTGACTACTTGACTGGGAGGTGATTAAATACATATAGTATAATCTAAAATGACCAAAATACTTTTAAAATCCAGGAAAACAATGCCAAAATCTATTTAAAGGGAATGAGGTTGCTTTAGAGAGAGTGGTGCACTAGCTCAATTAATATCAGCAAGAATTTTTTCATATCAAGGATGCCAGACTAGTTATTCAGGCTTTAGGTCTGCATGGATGCAAAATAGAAGTGGGGTGGGGTTTTTTGTTGTTTGTTTGCTGTAATAACTATGTTGCATTAGTATGCACTATAATTATATTGCACAAACACAAAAAGCTTGTTTAGGAATGTGTACTGATGCATAAAATTTGGAGGTTGGCTGCAATATAATCAGTTCCATGAGGTAAAAGAAAAATTAACTTTATGGATATTGCTTTTGTCAATAGAAAAACAAAAAACAGTCTTTCAAATACTTGTTCATATGTCCTGTTTCTTTCTCTTGAAACATTGTGTTCTGTGACAGAAGAAAACCATTTGCTATTGCTACACCATTACTTTTTAAAAGGTTCATTTTAAGATGTTTTATGAAACAATTTTGATATTAGTCTGACTAGATGGTATCTGATCATGACATTTGGAGTGTGAACAGTGCTGGGAAACTGATTCCCTTGGTCCTCTGTGCTCATTAAAAAGAGACAACACCACAGGGCAAGGGAAAATTGGTCCTCAAAGAGTGTTGCATACTTGAATATGTTGCTTACACAGAATACTGACAGATCATCATTAGAATCAGCCTATATTCATAGACTAATCTATTCTCTAAAATAATTGTCTTTTTTCTCTTCGAAGCTGGGAGAAGGGAATGTTGAAAGTTTCTATCATTGTAGCTTTTACATATCAACTGTCATAAAAAAATACAGGAGAGGGGACAATGATCAGAGTAGATGGTTTTGTCTTTAATTTGATGGTCACTGATAGTTATTTAATGTTCATGTTGCCTGTTAATGACCTCCTCAAAACTTAAAAACATTTTTCTGTCCATTCACAAAGACCTGCTGATATAATACGCATGTAAAAACAACATGCTCAGATGAAGTAAACTTCTACCAAGAAGTTACATTCAATGTAATGAAGCATTTCCTGCAACAAATCCAAACCCTAAAAGCAATAAATCCAGTTTGCTGACAAGATGAATAACACTGTTTTCTTTCAGACTGATAGCTATAGCACAACCTTAATTTGACCAAAAAAACAAACAAAAAACCCCCAAAACCTAACCAAACCAAACCAAAAAAGCACATAAAAAAACCCAAACAAACAAACAAAAAAACACAAAAAACCCTATTGCTTATTTTGCCAAACCATCAAATTTGATGAGCAGACACTTCAGACCATGTTCTGGGGACACCAATGGAGTAACAACGGTGGTTAGGTACATGGGAAAGAAAATATCATGTCCTGAAAATTACATAAACTGTTATATAATAATAAGACTATTTAAAATAAAATAAAGCATATACAAAAGGCTCATTGTCATTATGAATGGGTATTCAGATGTGGAAATAATGGCTGTTGCGTAAAAGGGATTTGTATGTTTTATTAAGGCACACGAGTGCCGCTATTAGTGACCGTCACTGTTATCAGTGACTCTCAATGGGATTTACAAATTAGTAGCATATCAATTGGAGGGAATTTAAGGTTAGATTTATCCTTTCTTCTTATTTTAATAGCAACCATGGAGATGACACAATATAGAATAAAAAAGGCACAATAAAGAAGGCAGACTACAGCTTGAGCTTTTATTTCTTGCTAGCCAATAGAAAAATGACAGAGCGATCTGGCATGTAGACCATTTATAATTATAAGGTAGTTAAAAGTGGGGAAATTGTCAGTAACTGCAAGCATTTGGACAAAACCCCTGCAATTTGAGTTAATTATCTCTCCAGAGTTCTTGTTCTGAGCAAAACACATGTGTTTATGTAGTGCTATTGTATTAGGGCTTTATTTATACTTGGTTTTTACATAGCCTTATTAAAAATAAAAATAGAGATCCGGAAACAGTGTTTGAAAAGTTTGTTAAAATAGATCAACTGTCATTAAATAGACATTGGAATGCAAAGCATTTCTAACAGTCTGTTTTCAAGTAGCAAGGGCAAAATGCAGAATCAAGAAGGGGGAGGGATGAGGTGTGTTTAATAATCCTGGCTGCATTCCAAAGCAGTACAAGGGCATGTAGCTCTGCTGAACTCAGTGGACCTGCCTTATACAACTAAGTTTCTGAACAATTATCATTTAAGTCAGTGCTGCTGTCTCACTTGCTTTTGTTTTGGGTTTTTTCCCCACTCTTTTAAAAACTACCTTGTTTCTAAAACTGTGGCAAACTCAACAACTCATATCTTTCAGTTATGTACTTTTTAAGTACAGTGAAATGCTATGAATTCAGAAAATGGAATCAAAATTGAGGAAACACTTGTCTTAATGTAAATATTAGTAAGCAGACCTAAACAGCAATAGTGATAAAATACAGAGTTGCTAATAACCTGTTTGAGCTAAGGTAGACAAGATTTTTAAAGCACTCAGCAAACTTTAAAAACAAAGTTCAGTAAAAACTATCTTAAGGAGTATTTGTGAATCTAACATCTATCCATGATTGAAAAGATTTTGACTTCTCTTATGTATGGGAACACTGTTATTTTGATGAACTATAAACTGTAATTATAATCAGTGTGCACCAAGTGTAACAGAAAGTATAAAATTAAATCATAAAAATATAACTTTCTGAAAGATTTCTAGCTATTTTTTTATGATTATAAATGATGGTGTCCTAATCTAGAAGTATGCAGAAAATAACATGATCCTCCTTTACCTAACCAGGAAAGTAAAGCTTTCTACTCTTCAAGCTATTCTAAAGGCACAGGCAAAGAACACTCTTACCCAAACACACAGAAAACTCCTTATGTGTATGTCAAAGATGAGTCATTGTCATGTTTTAAACTTACATTATTTACACTAAGATAGAAAACACATTTTTTAGACAAAAAAAAACAAATTCTTCAAATTCTTCAAATTCTTCCATTATGGAAGTCTTTTGGAATAAGGAATGTTTCTCCTTGCTTTGCAATGGAAACCGTCTATCTGTGCCACATAGCTGGGAGGCCAAGCAAATGAGTCCTGCTGCAGGGCAGAAAATGTAGCTGCATGGATGAGCACTGAGTCCCAAGCTGATAAATTACTTTTTGTATTGATGTAACATGGCAGGGAAGGTATTTGGATGGAGGCAATTCTATTTGCGTTTTCCTTTGATCCCCAAAGTGCCTACATATATAAATATATATATATGAGTGTGCATGTGTGTCTTGTACAGTTAAATGCTGCTTGACTTTTGTCATCATGGATATCTTTTTCAACCTGTAGCGTCTTGGATTTTCCATTTTGCCCTTACATGACTTCTTTTTCTCCTTATCGTCTGCTGATATCTGCTTAGGTTATTCTGGCTGAACCTTCAATAATCTAGTGTTTCATTACCATGGCAATTCTCAAGCAATTAAGTCCTTTATTTCTTTTCCTAAATTAATGTGTTCATAGTGGTGGGACTCTGCAGTTCTGAATGGACGACTTGTTAATGGAAGTATTTTCTACGAGGTAAATAATAAGGCAAATTGAACTCGTGCCTTTGTTTCTCAGTCTTCCTATGAGGGAGAAAGTGCTGTGCAGGGGTTTCCTCACATGTTATGAGTGGCCATTTTACATAATTTTATGTACACACCTGGGCAACTTCACCAGGCCTGATATAACTTTGCTTAGAGGTAGCAAGCAAGGACTTTTTGTATCTATTGCGTTCAACCCTGACAACTTCCTTCATTTCTGGAGATTGAACCCTTTAAGTAAAATTAAACAGCAAAAATTAAACAAACATCCTCTCAAAAGGAAAGTAAGGTAGGAAGAGTTGAAGATTTTTTTTAGTTCAAAACAGTTCAGTCTCAAGTGATCAATTCTATTTGCACAGTTTCTTTGGGATGGGGTAACTATTTGTCATGCCCAGAAAAGAGCATTGCTCTGTTCTGACCTTTACTCTTATAACTGAAGAGTGCTGAAACTGCACTCGAGCTCAAATGGTGAAATCCATATTGATGTGGATTTCCTCCTCAATGTCTAGCTGCTACCTTTTATTCATGTGTTCCATGTATAGATCTTGATATCACCCTGTTTTAAGACAAACCATCTACAAAATCATTTCCCATTGTGCCAGTTGAATATTTATAACAAATTTGAGAATGCTCTCAATATGCTTAGTTTTGCCAGTTCTTGAGTTTTAACTCTTAAGTTTTAGTTAAGTTGAAATACAGCACAAACTTGAGCTACCGGTGGGCATAGATTCAATAAATCTGGAAATAATTTTAGGTAACTAGTCACTTTAAATGATAGTTTATCATAAAGAGTAAGATTTAAAAAAACATTTCAGAGCATGTGGATAATCAGCACTGAATGTTTGTTGGGATTGTGGGAAAGCAGGACTTAAATGCTCAGGTGTTGCATCATCAGGATGTGTCTCATATTTTTAAACCTCAAATTTGTCCTGTGAGGGGTGGTTAAGGTGTTTCAGCTAGAGAAAAGGGGAATTTCTGTGATATATTTCCTTGCATGGGGTAAAAGGGCTTTCCCTGTTAGATGAAAGTGGCAGCTTCTTACCAGTAGAAAGCAGTTTGTAGCAGTTTCCTAGGACAAAAAACAAACATTTGTTTTTTGTATAAGCCAACAAATGAAAAACCTGAAGAAGAAATTCAGATTGGCACATGTTATAGACTGCCTATATGCTTCTATATGTACATTAGTGTATGATTTCACTAAAATTCTTCAGTAACATGACTGTATGATGACAGACTGAAGAGAGCCCTGTTTATAACTTAACTCATGACCTTCCATAAGAAAAAAATAAAAGCTTTAAAATACATTCCTTTGGTATTTTGTACCAAAATATTTATATTTTTTTTTCTTTCAAACAAAACTTCTGTCAATAAAGATGCCAAAACCTGGACTAGAGATGACTCAAAAGATTTTTTTTCTTTCCACTTTGTAAAAAATTCCACTAAAGGATTTTTTCCATCTAACTTGAAATAATATTTTTACCTTCCTGATTTTTTTTTTCTCTTACCCCTACTCTAGCGAGTGGTTAGTGAACTGAAAAATTAATTATTTGCACAGCCATAGGGGTGAGTGAACAGCAGCACTCTGAGTTGTTCTTCCTTTGGAGTTTGTAAAATAGGACTGAGAAGCAGAAGGTTGTTTTTTTTATTTTAATTTCATTCATTTGATGGAATCCCTTTACAAATTTATTCAAGCATGACATAGCAAAGAGTTTTCAAACTCCTTACTGATTTTAGTGTCTTACCTTCTTTGAATGACAAAGGTGAGTTGTTTGAAAATTTTAGAAATTATTTTATTATCTTAAATTGCAGTTAGATATTATCTGCCCTTTTTACATTGGTGTTAAAAAATAAAATTTTAATTTCTTAATGTAGTAGATCCCAACATTGTTTTCCTACTTCAACTTGTTTCAGTTCATTTAACTATGACAGATGTTTCCATAGTTCCAGAATTTATATTTTTGATTTTTCAAATTTTTGAGTAAAAGTGGTCCTTGGCATCCTTTGCATTTACAATAGAAAAGCTTTTTTTTTTATTATTATTATTAAATTCCTTTAAAGTTTCTTTAATGCACAGCAAATATTCAAGTGATGTAATAAATATTTCTAATTATTTCATGGAAACCTTTATATGTCTGTGGTGGATGTTAATAACATCTGTCTCTAGCTTTCTTCTTAAAAAGGAGATTTGAAAAAGGCAAAGTGATTTCTTTTTCCTCCCCACTATTCAGTTTCCTTTACTCAGCCCCCATAGGTAATGGCAGAGTGTTAGAATGTTTCAGTTAGATATTTACAATTATCAAAACTATGAGGGTTTGTATACTTGGAAACTCCTGGCTCTTTGTAAATGTTTTTTTGTTTGCTCTTTCACTTTGAAAGGATTTTTATTTTTTTTTTAACATCTTGAGACAATGGCAAGCTTATGCTTCTAGAATCTTTGAGTCTTAGGAGGCAAATTAAAAAATGTGTTCCTCAGACTATCTTATTCCTTATGTTGCTTCTTAACACTTTAACAGGCTTTTCAGCCTGTTATTGGATAGCACTATGCTCCCTCCAAAATGTGCACAGTCATGTAGCTTTATATTTAGATAAAATTTATTTTAATTTAATTTTTATTTAAATAAATAGAATTTTTTGGATTAAGCTCAAGTATTTGAGTTTCAAAAAGGTCTAAATATCTGTACCTTCCACCACACTCTTGTTTAAATTAACTCTTGCCTGTTTAGGAAAATATTCCTGCATTTGTATGAAGGACTGTGTTTTCTAGTAAATTTTCTTTGATATGTCATCTGCTGTTTTGTGAAGCATTTTAAAATGAATTATTTCTTCAGATTCATACAGAATACTTAATTTCTTTCACACATTTGTTATTTATTTTTAATCTTTTAAGCAAAATACTAGCAACAATAATTTTGGCTATCATTTGGGTGAACATTTCTCTAGTAACTGATAGTCTCCCACATAAGAATTCATCTAGATAGTGAGGAGAAGAAGGAAGGAAATGTTAAAAACCACTGGGGGGTGTGTGTGTGTGTGTGTGTGTGTGTGTGTGTGTGTGTGTTTGTGTGTGTGTTTGTGTGTGTGTGTGTGTTTTTGAATACCTGTTTTTCATAATGCTAGGTTGTAGAATTCTAGGTAGGTTGCAGCAGTAAATTCCTTTGAGCACTATTTCACTTTTCTTAGAAATACCCACTTTCTGTTTTTTTGGTTTTTTCCTTTTTATGTGTCCTGGCATGGCAACACCTTTTCTCATGCTTTATAAATTTTGCAAAAACCATTGCAGGCCTTTGTGGGTCAGGATATCATATGACTGATGTCTGTAAATCCTTCCCTGGGCCACAAGTACAGTTTGTCACCTTTTGGATTCATTTCATATTTTCAGTGCTGTTCTTTCAGACACTCGTTTTCCTTTACATTTGGAACAATTTAAATTTTGACCACAAAAATTGCATACAGGTCAAATGTCCATGTATTCACCTAATTTTCCAAAATCTTTATTTAGGGTGCTTTAAATTTTAAAGTCAAGCTTGAGCCACTTTGTAGGGATATTATCTTCTGAAGGGAAGAGCAATTTCTTCACAGAAATGCATGCCATGCTTATTTGCCTTTTTAATTTGCTCCAACTTCTATATTATTGTATTGCTATTGCCATGATTCAGTTCTTGTAAACTCGTTCTGTCTGTCACTGATCAGGTTGTCTTTTCTTATTCCATCTGATTTGAAGCTTCGTAGCCCTTGTTAGTTGGGTTTTTTATTTATTTTTTTTCCTTCTATGCTTACTTCGTACTCCAAATACTTCTTTAAATTATTAATTTTAGCTAGCTGTTAGTTTGCCTACTGATCACCTGGAATTTAATTTGTAGTCACAGAATGTGTTAAATTTATATGTATTTTCGAGAAATTCCTGGTGCCACCTTTTGGTTCAGTTGTAGAAATGCAGCTGAAACTCTAGAGCAAACCCAGCAGTGAAAATAAGTTAATTAGTTACTCAGATTCTTAGGTGTATATGAGCCTATGTCTGACTACATAGAAGGCACTACTAAGTTCTAGTAACTTTATAAAGTTTTGGAGTACTTTTTTCTACTTAAAATATTCAACTAAATATTCAACACTCCTCAGCTGAAAACTTCAATAAACATTTTGAAAATGGGATATGGCAGCTACTGATCCTTTCTGTTAATGTCTTCTCAGTTAACTGGACATTTTTTAAGGAGTATATATGAATTTCAAACACATTTCACATAATTATCAGAAGTATCAGCAGTTGTGAAGACTCATTTCTTTATAAAACATCAACTTTATCCTCATCAGTGTTTTGACATAGCCTTTTTTTTATGTGGATATAAAAATACATCTAACCTTTTCCTCTTTAATATGCAGTCTTACTGGAAAAAATACAGTGTTGTTCAGAAAGCTTTTAAATTACCTATTTAGGTGGAGAATGCAACTTCATATATTTTACCAACCAGGCTAAAGTAGATAGCAATAAGTGCAGTGTATTTCTGAGGACAGATGGTTTTACTTCACAGTCACTGCAGGAATAATGAATTTACTGACCTGCAAATACACTTCTATTCTATTGTACTGTCTGGTGGCCCCATCATATTTACAAGTTAAGTTGGATTTGTATGATTAAATCTGTCTTAATGAGAAGAATTTATGCATAATTGTGGTTGACAATTGAAGTCCTGGCAAAGATGATAGATGATTAATTACTATTAAGTACCTCTCTTGATATACCTACACTACAAAATCAATTTTGTTTCACAAATATGTAATACTTAATTAAGTGAATTACCTAATTGTTTGGTTCTCATCTAGAGTGAAATCTGACTAGGTTTCTGGACTTGATTTATCTAGTAGAAAGATCTGCATGTAGACATTACATCTGTCAGACAGTGTGCTTCTTTATAAGAGATAATATTTTGAAGTTTAGCTGAACAAGAAGTGTTATTGCAAGCCTGAGATAAAGCACTACATAGGCTGCTGCTTCTTCAGAAAAATCCATAAACAAAGCAAGTTCAGAAAACCATACCCTTTTATCCCTTTTGATTACTGTATCTATTCTCATTGTTTTCTATGAATAGAAAATTGCAGCACACTCAATTGTCCAGTTTATTAGAACAACAGAATATCTAACTGTTGGACCCTCTGTGCTTTACAGATAGCAAAAATACAGCCACTGCAGATGTGTTTTAGTTTCAAAGCCATATCAGCACAGGTTTAGAAAGCAGGGATCCTATCCTGCAGTTTTGAACTTGTATGTTTTTGAGAACAGCATCCAGCCCAATGGTCTGTCCTCCAAAATGGGTTGTGAAAACACATCACCTTTACATGAGCAGTACTCCATAATTATAACTGGTGGGATTACAAAGGAATAGTAGTGAGATGAAAGATCCAGTAGAAATTTTATATACTCCCGAAACCTACTCGTAACTGACATATATATTAGCTTGGGAGTACTTCCTGTAAATATCAATCTGTTGTATGAACACCTGGGCTGCTCTATTTGCATTTCACATTTTACTTCTGCACAATATGTTCACAGAATCGGTCTGGGAGGTAAATAGGTTGTTAAATTCTGGTGCTTATTTTACACACACACAAGAGGGCAGAATTCAGTTCTGAAGTCACACGCTAACAAATCTCACTGAAACATACTTGTTTTTTTCCCAAAATGGGTTGCAGAAAAATGTCCTTTTCTCACCTAGCAGGTGAGGGTATGATAGTGCAGGCTGGCCCAGTTGCACTCTACCCTCTCCTCTGCCAGAGTAAAAACCCAGCTCACTGACCTGGCTTTGAAGAGCAATATCACTGAGAAATCTCAAACATAAACCACCATAGTACAACCCGAGGTTTATGTTTTCCAACTAGAATAATACTTTAACCACTCTCTGTGGGTTAAATGGGGCTCAGGATAATTGCTTCCTTTCCTCACAGAGGTGTTGTGAGAATTAATTAGTTAACATTTGTATGGTTCCTCCAAGATACAAAGTGCTATACATGTGCTAATTAATTCAATTATTATTACCTGTATGTCATTTGCACTGCCAGGAAATCCATACATGACTAATCCAGCCTAATAGTTCAGTTTTATATGCTGCATCCTAGTCCAGGGATTAGAAACACCTCTCATGAAAAAAAAAACCAAAACAAAAACAAAAACAAAAAGCAAACCAATAACAAACAGTAGAAGAAATGAAAGTGTGTATTGCGTAGTGAAAGAGATTTGCCACACAAGAGTGCCATTTTCATCTTATAAAAATTAACAAAATGCTGCTGTACTGAGTGTTAATTCTCAAAACAACCATGAAAACCATTTTGCTACGTAAGGCATTCTGGACGCCAGATCTTCAATTACAGGCAAAATTTAAAGGTGCATAGAAAGATGACCTTTGGATAACAGGTAGTGTCCTGCCAGCTAAGAATGTGTCTATAATGGAGCTCCTGGATTTGGATATAATTATGCAGTTGGCAGACAATATCTCTGTTAGAATGTGTTTCCAGTAGTATCTTTCATAAAGCTTGAGGCTAAAGACACTTTATATAATGACCTTACAAACACAAGAGGAGCAAGAATTCTCTGAATGTATGTCCCAGGGTAGCAGTTCTGTGCTGCAGGAAAAGAAATGTATTAAAAGGAAAAGAGCTTTCATGTGAACTTATGACATATGAAAACTTATTTCCTACAGATGTGGTTTTTTGTTTCAAAGTCACTCATGTATCTTTTTAACAAGCAAATACTAAAGCTATATATTATATAGTAAGTGAAGAAAAAAGAGAAACACCCACCATAAAACACTCCTAAAAGCATGTCTTCCAAATTAAATTCTAATAATAGCTGATAGTACCTATAGTATCCTCTTGCATGAAATTTTCGTAATCGGTAGGAAGTGCAACTCCTTCCTCCCTCCAGCCTGTCTAGGTTTCCCAGCATCTTATTGATTCCTCTTGCCTAGTCTCATCATCTCTATGCAACCATTCAATATTTCTATCTTATCTTCATCTTGTCTTTATTCATCCTGCTTTTCCTTTTCTTCTCTATATTGCCTTGTATAATTTTCTGCTATTCATGACTTCTTCAGACTGCATTATAGCTTTTTTCCTTGTTTTTCATCCTTCCCTTCCCTTCCCTTCCCTTCCCTTCCCTTCCCTTCCCTTCCCTTCCCTTCCCTTCCCTTCCCTTCCCTTCCCTTCCCTTCCCTTCCCTTCCCTTCCCTTCCCTTCCCTTCCCTTCCCTTCCCTTCCCTTCCCTTCCCTTCCCTTCCCTTCCCTTCCCTTCCCTTCCCTTCCCTTCCCTTCCCTTCCCTTCCCTTCCCTTCCCTTCCCTTCCCTTCCCTTCCCTTCCCTTCCCTTCCCTTCCCTTCCCTTCCCTTCCCTTCCCTTCCCTTCCCTTCCCTTCCCTTCCCTTCCCTTCCCTTCCCTTCCCTTCCCTTCCCTTCCCTTCCCTTCCCTTCCCTTCCCTTCCCTTCCCTTCCCTTCCCTTCCCTTCCCTTCCCTTCCCTTCCCTTCCCTTCCCTTCCCTTCCCTTCCCTTCCCTTCCCTTCCCTTCCCTTCCCTTCCCTTCCCTTCCCTTCCCTTCCCTTCCCTTCCCTTCCCATCCCATCATAAATAAGATGACCCTCCTGTAACAATATTGTATTTCATAGAATATTAATACAATTGTGACTTATATTTTATGTGCTGTAAGATCTCAGAGTTGTGGGAGGATGAATGTTTTCATAGTAATAAACCCCCTGGAGCTGGGAATATAATTTATCTCCCAACCCTTTGCCAAGGATGTCTCTGACTTCAGTCAGCATAGCCATATGCTTAAAGGTGATGCACATGCTATTCTGTTCTGCTGAAAAGCCCACCTCTATGTAATATTTTAAATCCCTGGAATGTTTGGGTAATTTATGTACAATGAAAGATAACTAGAATAGTTTAAAGTCTTTTTGGTTGTGAAGATTTCTGTTCAAGTAGTCCAGATGAACCTGTTATTATACAAATTGCTCATCTTCAAAGATATGACCTTCATTTCTTGAATTGTACTAGCAGCCACACTATTACTCAACTCCAATTCATGAATAGCCCTTATGAAAAGGAGGAAGACTGAAAAGGAACTGGTGAGCTCTGTGGGCACTGTGAGTAAAGCTGATTTACTACCAGTCATTCAATGCTAAGATGCTTCATCATCTGGAAAGTGATACAGTGCGGTGATCATGGTGGAAATTCATCACCTAGAGGTGGCTGCTGGCATCTGTACTGTAGGGAGCAAATAGCTGTGGAACTGGCTGCGTTGACCCTGTAAGAGGTGTGTGGCTGCAATCTGACTTTTCACTTGGTTCTTACAAGTGTGTTGAACATTTTCTGACATACTGATCAAACATCTTTCTGCTTTCCCTGTTTTTTTGTGTTCCTGCACTTCCACAGAGCTGGAAAGAATAATAATGTGAAGTGCATCCTTTTTCATCTGATCATGAAGATGTTCATGTGTGTGTGTCTATGTGTATATAATATTTATATATATATAAAATATTTGTATTATACATATTTAAACATTAATATATTTCTATATATATGTACAAATTTGGCTGTCAGAATGCAAGATCAGAATCTACCCTAATATTCAGGTATTATTCACATTAGAAAGGAGTAATTTTTATTGTAGTTACTCTTAGAAATACCTAGTCATTATTCTCTCTCACCTTTCTGCTTAGCTTGGGACTTTGTAATAAATCCTTTTGACGTTTGCCAAAATGTGAGAAGAATATGATGAAGCAGCATCTTTAAAAATTAAAATAAAATGTGACCTCAGACTAGCTGCAAGTCAGTATATAAGGCAGTAAAAATGAAACTAATTATTTTTTCAATGACCAAGTACCCCAGAAGATTTCTAAGGAAATCTTTGTTCATATGAGAATCATTTTCAGGAAATATTTTTTAAAATGTCACACCCCCAGTTACTGAGTTTTCTGCAAATTATTTTTGTTTTTAGTTTTTCAACTGAGTTGCAGTCTTTGTAGTATTTATTTTTCAGTCTAAATCCAGGATGCTTATACTTAAAAGTATAGAATTTTGTTCGTATGAATTCACGTTCTTTCTCTTTTAGAGAAACATCTTTTCTTCATACATCAGCAATTTAAGCCACATTAAAGCACCCATCAATGTTGAAGACCCACTCTGTGTGTTCAGTTGCTCATCTTTTGTGCATGGTTCTATGACAAAGTAGAAAAATATCCATCATGTGAAGTAAATCTGAAATATCCTTATAATCAAATTGAGACTTCAGGGGAAAAAAATGAGAATATTTTGAAAAAAGAAAAAAAAAAAAAAGAAAAGTGGTACAAAAGTTGATCAGCAACCTTCCCTAGAAGTCCTGCTCTCCATAATGCCAGTATTAAACACCTTCAAGACATGTGAAAAGAAATTCTACATTTAGCAAGCAAAAGGTTACCTGAGTAAAAGAATAGTTGTGCAAGATCTGTGCATCTTATAGAACCAAAATGTTTTGGGTTGGAAGTGGCTTCTAGATCCACCTAGTTCCAGCCCACCTGTCATGAGAAGGGATGCCATTCACTAGATCAGGATTTTCAGGACCCCATTCCAGCTGATCATGAATGTTTCCAGGAATGGGACATCCACAATATCTTCAGGAAACCTATTCCAAAAGAAACTCTCTGGGCAACCTGTTTTCAAAGGCAACTTCTTTGTTGCAAAATCTTACTGGGTTCCTATTGGAAGATTACCAATTCAAATACCTTTCTAGGGTACTGCATTTTATAATTTTGTTACCTTTGTTAAAATAGATAGATATGGATTTTTTTTCAAAGAACAGTCTTAATAGCAACTTCCCAGGAGAACTGAACAGCAATGAATTACATTTCTAAGGGACAACTGAACAATGGCCAACAAATAAAAAAAAAAATAAAAAAAGGAGAAAGAGAGAGATAAATAAAAACAAAGGGAAAAGGGCAAATGTAAAGAAAATGTTCAAAAATGCTAAAGCTGGACCTTTCATAGAAACAAACAAATGGTACACAATGAAGACACATGATGGAAAGTCTTCTCGAACTGGAGTGTATTACCTCTCTTCCCATAACCACTTTTGCAAAAATCTACTTTCAACTTCGACTCTTTCCTTAAGGTAGAATGAAATGGAAGCTATTTTAGAGAATAATAATCATTAAAAAGATTCAGAATAGAATACGAATTTTAGTAAAACAGAAAATAAAAAATTACTAAGTAACCCTGATGAGTGTAGCTTTTATCCTGACTTTTGTGTTTTGTAGGAGTTCTGCCTAAATTAAAAGGTGGATAAGGAAATCAGGATTTACTGTCGAATGAATGCACATAAAAGGCTTATTTTTTTCCAGTGAATGCAGGCAATTAGAACCTGTGGATATTCTATTCTCAGCTGTGGGAAAAGCAGTAATGGTAATTTTGAGGTGTTATACATCAAACTTCTTTTATGAGGGATCAAGTACATTGTCTTGATCATTGCCTTTAAAAACTTCTTTGAAAAAAGCAGGCGAGAATGGTGAGGAGATATGTATTGTTTCTTCTTCACTACAATTTCAAAGTGAATATGTTTCTGAAAAAAAAAAAGAGCATATTCAACCTGTGAAGTTTTTTCTGTTTTACAATTTGTGGCAAAATTACATTTCTCCACTTTCTTAGTGGAATTTATGAAATATTTAGGAGACTTTATTCCAACTGCTCTCGACTTATGAAAAAGAGTGAGGTAATTTGAAAAAATACTGCAGTTATTTCATACAAAATTATTTCAAGAGAAGTTGATTCTTTAGATTTTACATTAGTGGGTTATTATAATTCATATTATTTCATAGAGCCTGCTGCTATCATTGTTTTCCAGTACATATAGACATGGAATTTCTTCTGAGTTAAAGACAATTTTAAAATAGCAATTAAATGCTTTTAAGCTAGAGCTAGATTCTTTCTTCTAGTATTTTTTTCTTCAAGAAGGACTTTTCCACATATTAAATCAATTATGAGTACCCTATATGTCACACAAAAATACCACGAGGCAGTCAAGAGATCTGAAGGTGTTTACACATATTGATCTATACCAAGGCTTAGAGAACCTTGAGTCAAAGGCAAATATGTTCCATTGAGCAAATAGAGGTGGAATCTTGGCCTCATGGACATTGGGAGAATTGTTTTTTACATTGTCTTAAATAGAAATGAATGCTCCAGCATCATCATATCGGCTGTGGAAGATCTGCAACATTATCACAGACACGTAGTTCACAGAGGTTCTATGCCCAGAGGGATGATGTTGCTCCACATCACCACACATTTCTGCTATTTTTTCTGTTTAATGTTCAGACTCGTGGTGAGCTGGACTGACCATAAATATTTACAAAATAAAGTAAATATTGTTTATTTGTATCAGGCACTCCCCAGAGGTACTGGAGCGTGTTGTTGGGGGCTATTTTGGCTCTATAACAGCTGAGACTAACTTTGAGTGCTTTAAAAAACTCAAAAGAGCTACAGTGGATGTGTTGGATGCTTTTACATGTATAACTTGTATTTGAGCTGCTGTGCTTCCTTAGACTTGGCTTTGAATATTCAAATTCTACAGCGCCTTGCAGGACCCAGAGTGTCACAGACAGACACGCAGAGAGACATTGGCATGTGCTGCAGTGAAAACAAGCCACAGTTTTCATTTCACCTCCCTTAAAAAAACAGGAAAAAATTGATCCATCATGCTCCTTCTCTTCCATGCTAAACTGAAGGATTTTGAGGAATATTTCAGTTTGCATTTAAAAAAGAATGATATTTCAGTTTGACAGAACAACATCTCTCTAACAATTCACACACACCCTTCAAGCTCAATTATTCTATCTTTTAAGGGACCTATTTTTGCTGGAATATGGTTCAGAAAATGGATTTTATTTTAACTGCTACACACCATATTGCATATATGTATAAAAAGTTGATAAAATAAATTTATATTTAACCTTCTGTTTGAGTTTTTTTGTTCCTGAAAAGTTAATTAAGTACTATATTCATTACAAAATCAGGACAGCAAAATCTTATAGCATCTAGAGTTGATGGATTTTGCTAGAGTTTTGCCACAGAAATCCAGTCACATAGTTGATGAAAGTTAAAATATTTTTTGGTTTTGTTACTATTTTATTTGAACAAGAATCAGTCAAGTCACTCCCAATTTCCTGCACTTTTTAAAAGTCTCCCATAATTTTTGAAGCTTGAGGAAGGAATTCCTGTTCCAGTGGATAAGTAGTTTTTACTCCTTGAGGAAGTGCCTTTGTTTAATAATTTTCCTTATGTCCCAGTTCTGCAAATTAATATAGTGACTTTAACATGCATCTCTTCCTCACTTTATTATGTCTCCCTTCCTCACTGAAATCATGTTCTTTAACCACTTTTACTGCATACAAGTATGCTGAATACTGATCTGCTCCTTGCTCCGGTAGATTCTCTGGTTTATCTCCTCTGAACTTTCTGAACTAGCCTGAGCAAAACCTAGTGGAATAACAGAGCACCATGTAGGAGGTCTAGGTTAATGTAGTGAGCATGCAGCGTGATAGCAGCTGTTTTGAAGGACATGTGATATGTTTTCCTGCCTTACCACCTGATATATTTACATTCCTTAGTCATAGCATCTGGGGGTTTGATTACTCCAAATGAGAAGCACAGGAATGGAAAGAGTACAGAAAGTAATGAAATAGATAATTGGAGAAGCTGGATACAGGAGAATAAGTTCATGAAGTGACAAGGCAGCAAGGAGGGTACACAGCAAACTCACTACCTTGGACTTTAGGAGAGCACATATGTGTTCTTTCAGTCCAGAAAAGCAGCCATATCCTGGCTGCATCAAAAGCAGCATGGCAGCAGGGCAAGGTTGGTGATTGTGCCCCTCCACTCTGCTCTGGCAAGACCCCAGCTGGAGCTCTGTGCCCAGCTCTGCAGCCCCCAAGATAAAGAGGACATGGACCTGTTGTAGTGAATACAGAGATCAGGAAGATGATCAGTGGGCTGTAGCACTTCCCCTGAGGAGTTGGGGTTGTCCAGCCTGGAGAAGAGAAGGCTCTAGAGAGATCTTCTAGCAATTTCCAGTACCTAAAGAGAGCCTACCGGAAAGCTGGAGAGGGACAATTTATAAGGGCATGTAGAGATAGGGGAATGGCTTTAAACTGAAAGAGGGTAGGTTTAGATTACATATAAGGTAGAAAGTACTGTGAAGGTGGTCAGGCTGTGGTACAACAGGTTGTCCAGAGTAGTGAATGCCCCATCCCTGGAAGTGTTCAAGGCCAATGGATGGAATTCCAAGCATTTTGGTCTAGTGGACTGTGTCCCTGCCCATGTCAGGATGGTTAAAACTAGATGATGTATAATTGGATTATGGCTATTCCATGATTTTGTGATCCCATGACCTTCTATTAAGTTGAAAGATAATATTTAATAATTTTTTTTTAGTTAGTAATAAGTGATTTATGAAAGGAACTTTGCTATCTTTTTCAAGTTATATCCCAAAGTTCTGTGATAACTCACAGAAGTGCTTCCCAGTAGTACAGGGATGGAAGAAATAAACCTCAGGCTGTACTTACTTTCTTTGTTTCATGTGGAGCTCCTCTGTAGCTGAGGTTTGGCAGATCTGCTTATTTGTGCCCCAGAAGCCTCCACAGGTAGACATGAGCTTCACTGGGAAAGTACTTATCATTCTTTCTCCCAAAGAAGATCTGAAGAAATTGAAACAGTATATTTCTACATGAATGCATAGTAGTACTAGTACAAATCTACTTAAAAAATTATTATGTTTTCCACAGTTTGACTAGGGGTTTTTTTTTTCATTTTTGTTTTTTAATTCTGCTAGAATTCATTTTGACTTCTATTTTATGTATCTGATTCTTTTATGTATAAAAATTTTGCGTTATTATTCACAGCCTGAGGCCTTTAGTTCTGTCTGCTGTTCTCTCATATTGCTGAAGCTTTCTGAGTTTTACGATTGATTACAACCATAACAACACTATAAATGTCTAGTACCTTACCCCTGAATTTTTAAACCCTTCAAAATTTTAAAAATGTTCTTGTTTATAAACAGGAGAACATTGTCTTTTGAATCATTTAGTCTTTATTGTCTCCAGGAGCTGTCTTAACCCACTGAGTTCTTCTTTAAATGAAAGACTGGTCAGAGTAATTCCTTTTCTTTCTACTGCTTTTATGAAATACTAGTAATTAAATAAATTTAAAATGTAAATTATATGTTCAAGTAATAAATTCATTCAAATTAAAAAAAAAAAAGTTCCTTGTGGGGGAAAAAAAATAATGTTTAGAGATGTTTCCATAAAACAAGAACATATGAATCATGCTTTGTTCCCTTTTGAACAGGTTCTGACCAAAGGGAAGATGTAAAACAAAAAACACTGTAATATTTTCTTATTCTCACAAAATCCTTGTGCCTGGACTACCTTTCCCCAAGGATAGCAAGGGAAGGGAACTGTTCCCTTCATAGCATGTAAAGGGAAAAAGACAATAACTGTGAAGAAGCTCATTTGCATCTCCTACTGAAGAACACCCAAGGACCAGTAGATTAGATGAGTTCTTGCAGTGCCTAAGAGCCAGTATGGCAGGAGCAGCTGGGTTTGCCACAAGAGCTCCTACACAATGCTGGACAACCTACTGCAGGTTCCTAACAGCAAATAAAACAAGCAGGTATTTAGCTAAGTACTACTGCTTACCATAACTTTCTGCCATACTGATAGGTTTGCTGCCCAATCAGCCATTGTTCTGTCACATTTTTAATAAACAATTCTTGGTATCTTCATAAAGTGTTGTCTTTAGACATGAAGTAATCCCTGCGTGTCACATACCTCTGTGCTCCCCACAGAACAAGGGATTGTGCCTTAGGCCTTGGCAAATGTAGTATCTCAATTTCATGTAGTATCTCAATTTCAACAATGCCAGCAGTATTATATTCCCACAGAGGAACAGTGGGACTGACTTTTGCAGAGCTGAGGTTCATCATCTGTCTTTAGCCAGCCAAGAAACCCCTGAAACATGGGGCCCCAGCTTGGCTTTCTGCATATTGGCATATTGCTGCAGCAAGATGGATTACATTTATTTTTTGAAAAGTGGCAGAAGTGACTTCCCCTCTAACCTCCCCCTCTCTGTTTCCAACAGATGGAACAACAGTCCTCCTGTTCTCGGCAGGAGATATGGGAAATAGTAGAAGCCATCTAGCTGGTCACCAGGGAATGTGCTGCTGATACTTGAACTTGAGCATCAATATTTTTTTCTGTTCTGTTTGTACCTAGCAATCCTTTTGCCAGCGGCTGTTTTTGTGTTTGTTGCTGAAATTTTAAATTCCTTCCATCCACTCAGTTTCCTTTAGCAGCAGTAGAAGCTTTCACAGGTTTCTGAGAAGCCTGTCAGTTCCTTGCAGATGTGATAAACTTTTCATTGGTGTTTTGGAGATTTCACCTTCAATGGTGCATGGGCATGTTCTAGAAGATGAAATAATGCACAATCTCATGATCAAAAATAGTAAATTCTATATGGTGTTTACAATCTTTAATACTCAAATGGAATTTAAAAGGAAAAGACAGTATTTGCACTTGGCACCTGCAGGTAATCTAATGCTTTGAACCTATGAACACATCAAATAGGTGTTATCTCATTGGATTGCCTTTCTGGTTGAATTAATTCTATTTTTGACAGGCAGGTTTTCATTTATTCATAAAACAGAGCCATGACAAAAATTAAGTCATTTTGATGGATTAATTTTTTTCTTCTTTACATTTGTGACTTCCAAGCAATTCTGAACATGATGTATTGTTATAGTCATGTCAGTGGAAGTTAAAAAAATTTAATGCCTTCATTTGTTCTCAAAGAACTCAGATTTTTTGTGATGTGAGATCTGTAATGATGCTGCACATTAAAACAAAACTGCACGGAGATTCCTTAGGATGCAATTCCTTTACAGCTCACTGCCTCTCATTGATTTGGAAGGCTGCTTCACACATTATAAATGGATTTTTGACCATAGCAACATTGCATTCTCTACTACTAAAAGCTGGACTGCCTATGCAGTGGCAGCTTTGTGAGTTGCCAGAACGACCGACCTTGGATGTGAATCCATATGTCAACTTATTACAAGATGACAACATGCATGCTGAAATAGCAGAAGCTAAGTTTCTTGTTAAGAAATCCTTTGACTAAAGGATAAAGGACAGAGAGATGAACTCAGCTGTTCTTAATGATCCATCCCCAGAGGAATAGTAAAAGACAGACAGGACTGACTGACCACTGAGGGGAAGGAGATCAGGGGCATTATTTTGTTTGGGTACCTTTTTAGCTATCATACATTTATAATTTACAGTAGGACTCCTCTTATGAAATGCTGTGAAAATATAGACTGTTCACCAAATATGTGCATCTCACTTGTCTACTTTGGTAATAGTATAAACACCGCATGGGGGCAGGAAAAAAACAAAGAAACAAACTATTTCATATTCTAAGAAAGAGGTCCAAAATATCTTGGCAGTGACCAGCTTGTCATTTACTGCCTCTGTTTTCCTTGCCAGCATTTAAATTAAGCTGGACTAGAATCAAATCAGTTCTATCACTACCCTGCTCTAACCTTTGGTTAAGCTGATAATTTTCAACTTGTTAAAATGTTTAATCTGTATCAAAAATGCATCACACTACATTTCTTGGCACATTTTTGTGACTGGTGAATGGGACCCTATTTTCTTGCATGTTTACAGAATATTAATTCCATGGTGTCTTTATGAGACACTTGGTGCTGTCAGTTGCCTAATGTAGAGATGCAAAACATTTTTACTCCTCCTGAGAAATGTGATTTATTAGATTTTTATCCAAACAGAATGCCTTTTCAATAGTGCCAACCATGCACCATTCAAGAGAAACATTCATGAGAGATCTTCACCACTACAGTCCAGCTGTATGAGTCTACTCTCTGTGACTCATAACTCATTTCCAACACCTCCTTTTAGACAGATGAAAGAAATGCCTGCATGTGTTTAGTCCTTTTGCTCAGTGTTGTCACTGGTGACATGTTTGTCCATACCTGATGGTCACAGTGAATTACTGAATAGTGGCCACAGGCCAGAAAAGATTTCAAGACTTTCTTCAGAACTATTTCCTGCTTTATGTGATATGTTATAGTTTTATCCATGTCTTTAGGAATTTTAAAACATATGAAAACAATTATTTTTATAGTTCTTTTTTAAATGTCAGCTGAAAATCAACAGAAAATTTCACTAAAATGGTTACAAAACAAAGTGAGATTTCAGATATCCAGTACACCAGACACCCAAATTGATAAATTAAGAAATCCAGTGAGTGTCATACAGCTCAGACAATCACATAAGAGGTAATTTGAAAAAAAATAAAATTGAGAAAGAATATTGCATCCTATGAAAACACAGTAAAATGTTAAATAAGCTGAATTTTCTATTTGTTTCAGTATTTCTTTTTGGTGAAGTTGAGTCATAGAGGAATATGTGATAGTTTTCCTCTTTTGAAAGCTGTTCTGTAAGCTCATTCTTAGCAGAAAAAATTGTCTGTAGAGGAGATCTATTTTGACTGTTATGTGATATTCAGTTTTACCTCACCTCAAAATGCCTTTTGGAGAGGAAAGAAAAAAAAAAAATAGAGGGAGGATCATACTTCATATTAGGCAAACTTCAAAAAAAATAAAAATAAAAATTAAATCAATCTTACAAGAGTGAAGAATTTGGAACAATTATCAAAGAAAGAGTTACAAAACATAAAATGTCAAAAGTATCTGTCTCTTCCTGTGCCTCTAACTCAAGCTCTTTAATTTGTTGCGTCTTCCCTGTGGTTGGAAGCAGATTTCAGTGTCTCTTCCTCTTCTCACTTCTCCAGTTCAGGTGTCCTTGTGCTGCTGCTTTCACACTTGAAGCTGGATTTGATGTATATTTGCTAGGGGCATCAAGGAACTTCTTGAAAGCATTTACTGAAATTTTCTAGGGAAAATTAGTTCATTTAAGTGCAGACATTATTTGAAGATAAACTAGACACTCTTTCATAAGGTTCTGATGGTGGACTTTATAAAAAAACACCCTCCTATTCCATTTAATCATGATGAGGAAAGAAAGCAGTGAGGAAGATCCTAATTCTGCTCTGCAATTGTATTTTTGCTGTGTGTTGTGTGTCTACCCAGCAGAAATATGAATATTTTATCAAAAAACATGATTTTTTTTGTTGCAAACATCGCAATGACTATTTGTGAAAGAGACAATAAATCAAAGGCAAACCTATACAATTCATAATAGTGTCATGGCTTCACTTTTATCATTGGGAAGGTAGATTTGGGTTCTTTTTAAATAAGTTTTCAACTGTATAGCCACCTTTTTGTTGTTGTTGTTCTTTTAACATATATTACATGATGTCCTAAATTTTCCTTGCTAGAATATGTAGGAGCGAAGAATAGTGAGTAATTAGCTGTTTGTGGTCCCACATTTTTTGTTGTTTTGTTGTTTTGTTTTTGTTTAAATTTTTTTAATTTGTCTTTTTTTTGGTTTTGTTTCAATAATACATAAAATTTTCAGGTGGCCAATGATAGACTAAAGACTGCTGCTTCAAATATTCTGCCAGCTAGAACTCCTTTAGAATAAAGTTACTTTAAAAGAAAGCCCTTTCAGCACTTTTTAATAGGAAAGTATGGCTTTTGCTTCAAAAATACTTAATCTTATGGTGGTGTTTTGTATGTCCTTTTTCTTCCTCCAGTGCAGATCCTTTTCTGTTTTCATCAATGTTTTATGAGAGGGGATGGGAAAAAGACATGGAGAATAATTTTATCAACACTTTTCACAGCTTGACAAGGAATACATATTAGAGAAAGCAGCGAAAAACTTGTTAGGTATGAAACAGCAATAAGACACGCAATTCTCTGCTCCACTCCTGCCATTCTTGTCCAAGGATATTAATAGAACCTTCTCACATGTATTATACAAAATTTATGCTTAAGAAATGAGGTATTCTATAGAAAACTGTCTTCCTATTTTTTCCCTGTAATTCCCCCACCATTACAGCTCCTCCCAGCGAGAAGCTGTTAGATGCCTTTACTCATATTGTGTTTGCATGAAATTGACTTTTAGAGTTAAATTTTAGCAGTATTTCAAATCTAGTTCCATTTTTATTAATTCAGTTTTGCTTAAAATGGTTATATTTGAGATATAAGTTTTCATAGACACTTTCTGATATATTTGCTTCCTCTGGAAACTATGAGCAAAAGTACATGTCTGTTATTAAAATGTTAAGATTATTTTGTGCTATATATGTATTTCTGACATATGCTGTTAGTAACTTAAACAACAGAGCAGCTGGGGGTAAAAAATAAAACTTTGGGCCAGCAAATAGTGTGAAAAGGGTCATGAGGAGAGTGTTTGTACTCTCTGATCTTCTTTTTAAGTTATTTGATCATGACAATCAATACTGTGCTGGGATCATACTTAGAAAATAGTCCCTGTGTGATATGTTGGGATTCAGGCTGCCCTTCTTCCTGGGTGCCCCCAGACTTCTGCAGCACATGGGAAATGGGAGGAATTCTCTGTGTGAGGAGTTCTGAAGAGCCAGCCATGTGCGCTTCCCTGATGATGGTTTGAGATCATCAGGTAGCTCTGAGCAAGGAGAAGGTTGGCTGTGAGTGAAGCGTCCTCAGAAAATTCTGAAACTTCAGCTGTTTTTAAATCCAAATATATACTTCTTTTCTGTGCCTTGGGTGAGTAGCTTTAAGTGAATAGGATAAATTTAAATACACATTGAATGGAGCACATTATCACCTGGAAGAAATCTTTACATTTTTCTGAATAAAACAGGTACCTACAGTGTAAATTTCAGCTTTGAATTTTCTTTTTTTGCCCTCAAATATTCCCCTTAGATTTTTAAGCACACATGCAACATACTGAATAGATAAGAAACATTGGCAGTTCCCAAACACCTGACAATTTTTCAAAGAACATGCTTGAATTAACTATGGGCATAAAACAATTATGTAACTGTGACTGTTCTTGGTAAGGAAAAACTAGGAAAAAAAAGTGAGACTAATAGAGGTGATATTCTTTGGTAATATTTTGAGGATGGGAAAGTTGTCCTTCACGGTTACCCAGGAAGAGATGGCAGGGCCTGACAGTGAGGTTAATAGGGCCCTGCAAGCAAGGAGCAGGCTATGATAAATGATGGTTCTTTTCTCACACTGGAAGGGCAGTCCAGAAGGCTTTGGGAATGTTAATACACTGGAATAGAAAAAAATATCATTTGAACAATCTTCTGAGTTTTGGGGAAAGTTTGCTACATTTTGTGTAATTTTTCTTCAAAGCATGGAATGTTCTTAGAATTTTTTTTCCTTCCAGCTGTACCTTGATTAGACAAATAATCTTTGCTCCTCTCAGTTAAAAAACTACAGGAGAATAATGACAGGGTTATTCAGGAAAATAACCCACCATCATATTTCAAATAATTTTTTCTTTTTCATTTTATATACAAGAGGGAGAAACTTCAGTTATAATTAAAAATCAAGCAAAACTTCACCCAATCCAGATGTAGGCCTATGCTCGATCAAAAACAAGGAATTGTTTAGGTATTTATGCTTTTAATTTCATTTCAGTAACTTTTCCAGTAAGAATTAATGGAAAGTGTGTTTCACAGCCGCTGGCTGTTTGTGTGGTTGACATCTCTGTACTATTGATTCTGAAATGTCGATATTGAAAATTTGTGTGCACAGTGCTGAGTTAGTTTACTTTAGTTCATTAAATCAGAGCTCTTTACCATGGCAGAACTGGAAAACAGGTATGAACTGCATTGTCTAGCTTATTAAATGGTATTTATTTAATGTCAATATCCTGAAATATAGGTCATACTTGAGGACTTCTGGAGAAGGCATACCTAGAAAAACAAACTTTAACATATGCAAGCTTATTGAACGAAATCAGGAAAACCATAAACAAACTGGACACAGAAAAAAAGACAGGGTAGTCAAGATCCCCATGTACTTTAGATGATTTTATTCTTACTTTACACTGAAAATAAAACAAACCTGGTGTAAAGCTCTTACTAATTCAAGACAGTATTTTAAAGAAAATTATTGATTTTTTTCTGTAATTTTTTATATAGTTTCCATTTAAAACAAGCTAGCAGCCACCACACACAGAGTAAATTAGAAGAGATGGCTGGGGCTGTCATCCCTACACAGAATATAAGAAATGAGGAATAAAATGAATGAGCAGAATAACTAACTTTGTGTTAGTTTTATCAAGGAAGCATGAATTTGAATAATGCCATTCTAGTCACTTCGGCTGCCTTGTTTATATACAGTTATGCACCAATCTTCCCCTGAAATAAATGAGGCTTTAATTTTTCTTGCTAGCTACATTAATTATGCTGCTTTTATGCTTTTAACTAACATGACTGTTCCTGTATCAGGTAATACACTTCTGTGTTATAAACCAGCATTCACAAATACCTTCATTAGGTGAGCACTTCAAAATCATTAATAATGGGAGCCACCATAATCATTTATTAGGAGATACCATGCCACAAGGTTCAGTGGTTTCCCTGGTACAATCAGCAATTTTGAAAGTGGATGTATTGGTTATTTCCTAGTAAACAAAAGGAAATGGTGGTGCATTCAGTTGAAGATGTAATGTGTAGACGTAGATGTACTTTTACCAAGGTATGCAAAGTACCAAATCTTTCCAGAAGTCCTTGGGAATATGTTGAAGATGTGCCCACCCATCTTTTAAGCTGTAAAGAAGAACTGAACATTTTACCTTCCTTGTCACCACTCAAGACAAAACTCTTGATCTTTATCTTCCCTATTGCAAACAGATTGGGATGAAAATTATTATTAGATTTTTCCTGCCTACAATAATTTTATAATTCAATTTTTATTTAAAATACTTTAATTTAAATTAAAATTTAATTTAATTTAAAAATACTTTAATTTGCTCTAGAAAATAAATCAGGAGTAGAACTATACAGAATGGAGTTAGGAAATGTTTGGAAATTTTAGATTTTATTTTGGTCTGTGGGTGTTTGAGATCTGTAGATCCAGGACTCCCATCCATAGTTTGAGAAAAAGGTCACCTTACAACAAAGGACTCCAGTACCCATCACTCAAGCTGGAACCAAAGGAGACACCCAGGTAGCAAATTTCAGGACTTGTGTACTGCAAAGAGATGTACTGGATGAACACCTTGAAATAAGGAAAATCAAAAGCATTGATTCCCCAGGCTTAGACAGTTATCCAAAACACATGGCAGAATTTTGCTTGAAATACTGTTTGGATATTGTAAAACTGAATTTTGCCAACATGATTTCACATAATTTCTGGCTAGTCCATAATGGCAAATATAAAGTGTTTGGCAGGCTTTTGTTCCTGGAAATAATTTCAGTTTGACACCTGACTGTAGCCATTTGTGCTCACAGATAGATGCACCATAAACCTGATTGTGGATGCAACATTACTATGAATAGATCTAAATATTAATGTGTACTGTTAAACAATATTATGTGATTATGAGAGAGGAAAAAAGGCTCTCTTTTCCAATAAGCAGACTTATTTAATTCAAATTATATACTTAAGATACAAACGCTGGTTAAAGGAAGCATGATCCTATTTGTTTTTTAAAATTAGGATTTTATAAAATAGGTTTTGCTTTAAAAATTATGGTGGCACAATCCACCATAAAAGCTATAACTTGTTTGCTTCTTATATATTCAGTGAAGTATACCAATTATAACCACTAAAGTGGGTTATGTCTGTTTATGTGAATTTTGAAAGAAAAGTAGAGAAGCATACAGTAAATAGCTTTTGCAAACTCAGATTCAAAACTGATCTCAATATAAGGTCTAAAGCACTTGTTCCAGACATATTTTGTTTATCTGCTGTCACTGGTATCATGCTTCAGTGCAAGAGAAATTTACCTTCTGAAGAGTATGGATAGTCTAGGGAAAGAAAAGTTCTTGCTAAATCCCTTCTCAAAGGACTTTTCTGAAACATGACACAAACCTAGAATAAGAAGTTATAATCCTATTGGTTTAATTCTTTCAAGTAATGGACCTGGGACACAAGGCACAATTTTAAAACAACATATTTTCAGTTTCTTCATTCCTATGTTATCATTGTTGTAGTTACTCATATGAGACTAGTTCTCAGCCATAGCGGAAGCCTCTTTATATCTCTCTAAACAGCTGCTTTTTTGGGAAGGCTACCATCCATTGTGCATCTTGAAAGAACATTTCCTAAATTAATAGGGATTATAAAGAAAGGAAGCAAAAATATCTCTAAAATGAAGTAAAAGGTCAGAGTTTTTTGAGACTGAATTTAGAATCATATTATTTTATAGGAGGCTTGGTTTAGTTCTCTCATTCATAGAATATCTTAAGTATTGCAAAATCTGATTAATGGTACCAAATTTTCTTGCCATATATGCATATACATCCCAAAATGTTCTCTCTTTCCCTTTCACATTTTTACTTTCAGACCAACATTTATTCAGAAAAAAATTGGATATCTATGTCCATTTAGGTGCTGATGTATTTACCAACCACATAATTAATACAGACATTCTTAAAGTAGAAATATTCTTTGATCACAAAAAAGTGTCCTGGGAAAAGAAGTCTTCTTTCTGATTTGGTTGTTAGGTTTTGTCGTTTTTTCCCAATGTATCCTTTGATAAAATATCCAATCATGTTTGCTAAAGGATAATAATCTAGATCTATGTCTTCAGATGTAAAATGGTGATTTTACAAGATAGCACTTAAACTGTATTCCAAGAAACAATTCACAGAAATGATCAACGAATGTTTATTTTGTGTTTTTTTATCCCCATAGATGGGAAGCTGACTACAAATATCCAGTTTTTCAAAGGTCTGTTCTAGTGGTGGTCACTGGAGTGGTATTCAACAATAAAGGAATTCAACACCATTTGTGATTCCCTCTTCTTTCCCAACCCTTGACCTGAGTTTATTTGTCTTCACAACACAGTTAATTGCTTGAATCTAAATATCTATTTAATATGTTCAATACATATAAGCAATAAATCCCACTCTCAGAAAGAAATTGTCTTACTCTAGCAGTGATTATGTCAAATCCTAAGTTGTCTGTACTCAAAATTAAGGACAAATAAGACTGTCCAGCTTCTTCATACAAGCTGTTTTCTGAATTTATAAGTTGCTGGTTAGTGCTATTTGCTCCCATATTTACAAGCCAACCTAATAAAATTACTAGATATTTCATGTCAGGAAATAGGAAACAATTTTCCTCCAGGCAGATGGGAGAAGATCATTAGGGAAGTGACTGCATTCACTTCTGGATAACAAAATCTGCACTTCAGCAATTCAATGCATTACTGGCAGCCTTCTTATCTCCTACTCTCTTGCTGATAACCTGAGACATATGGTTCTTTGTACAGAAGTGTTAAATGTGTTGTATTTTACAGGTGTCTCACATATTTATGATAAAGAGGATAATAGTGCAGGTGTTCTGGAGAATGTTTTTGAGTTTAGTCCCTATTGAATTGTTTCCCACAGTTGCAAGAAACTGGATCTGATGACTGATGCAGTCTTTTCAAGCCCTGAGTTTAATGTCTTGAGGCATTAAGGAATTTGGGCATAGAAATAAGACTACCTGAGTACAGGTTCTTCCTATGCAACACGCTAGATTACAAAAATGAAATTTTAACAGACCTTTATATCTTACTGAAAGTGAACTGATAACATTTAAAACTGCAAGGTTTTCGTCCTTCATCTCTTGAATGCAGTGTTGCAACCTTTTCATGTTGAGATTTCAAAATATTTTTCAAAATAAAACTACTTCATTCTGTAGTGTTGGTTCTCCTGCAAACACTTTAGCTAGTGGAACAAAATAACGAGCATTTTTAGCCTCCAGCAATCTAAACATTTTAAACATGGATGGAAAGACATGAAGCATGTCTGTGATTGTTCTGGACATCTCTTGTATACAACAAAATCAGTAAGAGCTAAAGTAAAAAGAGGGCCTTAGGGCTCTCTTTTAGCACTGAATAGTAATGTTTAGATTGCAAAGGATATTGGAAAGCAGACAATGTCAGGATTCTGTTCCTGTACTTTCCAGCATAACATTGCAGGGATGACACTCAGCAGTAATGCTTACAGGAACTTTCTGATAGTGTTTAAGAGTGTAGAAAGCCATTGACAATATATAAGTATGAATGTGAGTATTTAACAGCTGAGTGAAATATCTGAAATGCCTTTTAACAAAGTCAATATTGAGTTTTTTCTCCTTTCAATTAACAATGAGATTTCTTCACAGGAATTAAAACAAAAGAATTTCAGCTTTGCAAGCTTTTCAGAAACTGTTTACATGCCTAAAATTATTGAGGTTTGTTGGAAGAAAAGGAGGGAGAAAGTTGGAATCAGCTGTCTGTTTTAGCAAATGTTAAGAACCAAATAGCGAGAGAAGTCTCTGCCTGAATTAAGGGGCAAATGATAGAATACGCATATGCATATGCAGAAGTCAACAATGCAGATTTTATTTAAAATAAATGTAGATAGAGAGATAGAAAAGTGTAGAAAAGGGGAGATAGAGAGAGACAGAGATAGATATCAAGCAGGAGATTGTTACCTCCCATGGATCCCATGGACCTCCTTCATATTCTGCTTCTTGGTTGTGGAATTCCTGAGGTTGTTCAAAACTTTTCATCATTTGTACATCTTAGCAAACACAGGAATTAAGGCTCATTGGATACACAGTTCTATTATTCTGTTGGTTGAATGATTTCCTCACTTCCAATGCCAATTAGGCCCCATGTTAAGTCTTTTTTTGAGTTGGTTTCTTGAGTTGATGGGCTATGAGTCCATCACGATCTCCCCCTGACAGAATTCCCTTTTACCCATCAAAGCGGATTTCAGCACAGTTGTTGATTTGGGTTTCCTTTTGTTTGACCAGTGATATGCACATAAGCTGTTGTTCCTTTATATGGTTTGTCCCAGAGGGAATTTTTTGTCTGTATGTGTTAACCAGGATGAGCTAACCAGATCTTGCCTCCACCAGGCCTTGGGTTAGCACCATCCTGTCTCTCCATTCTGTGCTTATCCCATGGCAAAGCCCACAGAGACAGGCAACTCTGCTCTTTAGCAAACAAATCACAAACAGTCTCATTAATGCCTAGAGTATAGATTTTCAAATTTCTTATAAGAAATATGCAAAGGGAAACATCCTTTTCATTTGAAATTCAGTCAGAAATTGTATAATTCTCTTAGAATGCTACTCAAGAAGGAAAATAAATATTTTTTTAGGTTCATAAATGATTTAGACAAACACACAAGACATTTAATACTGTTATGCAGAGAATCTTCCTTTAAAAACTGTGTCTTGCTAAAGTGACAGCTATGACTTAAAATGCTCTGCTACTATTATCTGCCTCCTTTTCAACAGCACTGATGAAAAGCTGAAAGTATGGTAAACAGGATACAGACTGGGTGGATCTTACCCCACCTGGGGCAATACTGGTCCAAAACTGAGTCAGTTCCTCTATAGCAGAGACCTTCATCATTCCCATCATGCTGGGTAAATGCAAGCACTGGAAGGAAAACTTGTCAAGCAGTGAAGCTTACCCTTTTTGTCTCTTGATTTTGTGGAAATGAGCAAAATTCAGTCTGATTTAGTCTATGAATGATTGGTGTTTCTTACATGCCCTTCTGAGATGTCTTTATTTAAATGTTGATGGAAAGGACCCCTCAAATTTCAATGTATATAAGAAATCATCAGCTAACAATGTATCTTTGCCACTGTGCCACTGAAAATCCCAGTGAAAATCAAATCCAAGTGTTAAACGTGTATCTCAAAGGTTTCTCATTTCTAGCTAGTTTAAACAGCGGCAAAATGCAATCTTAGTGATGCATGTCAAAAATATATGCTTAATTCTTGTATGCTGTATTGAAGTATTGTGAATCATATTTCAAATCTATCATAAACATCTGTGAAAATTTCAAAATAAAAATATCATTAATTTAATGCCACTTATTGACCTGAAACTAAAATGAAACTTCTGCTCTATCGTGGGAAATATTTAGCACTAATGTTTCACTTTCAGGAGTTTATTTAAGGTTTTAATTGGAGTTTCATATCTACTGACTTGTAGGATATATCTCAAGACTAGATTTCTAAAATAGCATAGAATATAATGAATGTTAATGAAGAGAAAATAAATTGTAAAATGCTAATATTTGCTGCAAAAGATGTATTATGTTCTTCTTCTTTGCTCTTTCTTGCTTTAGTTTCTTTGGTTGTATCTCTAGAGAGTTCCCTTTGTCCTTTTAATGTTCTTGACTTATTCTACCTACCCTCTTTTCCTCTAGTTACAGATGCACAGAAAAAGTATTCAATTTTTTTTTTAGCAATTAATTATTTTCCTTTGATTTCATTATTATTCTTTTTTATTTTTAACTTTTCTAAGTCTTTTTATTCATTATTATACAATAATTTTCTCTTCTTGCATTTTTCTCATTTGTCTTATGTAAATAATATTATCTTCCACTAAGATTCCCCCTTTCCTTATTTTTTTTCTGTTTTTCTCTTGTCTTTTCCCACTTCTCATCTTCCCTCAAGCTGTTGTGTTTCCCTGTACTTTTCTTCTTTTTCCTATCATAAATTGATCATTTGTCTGCTGCCAACAAATCATCATCTAAAAGCTGGATTTTAGAATACTGTTCTGAATCTACATCACTAGTAAGAAAAGCAAAAGTTGCAATACCATTGCTTTCATGTTATATTCATTTTGGTTGTAGTTTGTAGTGCAACACTCCAGAATGCTTTTATTTTAACAGCTAATATTTATATTGTAGTGGAGCACAAACATCTCATTCTTGAATAAGAAGCCTAGGATGAGTATTTGGATTGCTAAGTATGGGACAAGTAAAGAATGAGAAAAAATTAGTAAATAAGAGGCAATAACATTATTTTTCTTCAGGAACTATTTCTTTTATTTTTCTCTATGGTGGATCATGCTAGAGAGTGATTAATAAAAATATGCAGGGAAAGGGATGAAATAAGATTAAAGTGTGATTCACATTTCAAGTTTCTATTGTCATTCAAGATGGTACTTAATAAGAGCAATGCATTGAGGTCAAGATGAAGCTCTGTAGTCAACATCACTGATAAGAGCTTTTTGAGTCTTAATTTGTGTATAATTGTGTCTGAATAGCAGCTTCTTTTTTTATGTCCTTTTTTTTTTTTTTACTCTGATTTACTAATAGTACAGACACATGAAGAATGTGAATGTAGTGCTGTGTAGAAAGCAGAAGGACCTGGAAATCACCAGGTTTGAGAGTGAATCACCAGGTGAAGAGAGTTCTTCATTCACTAATTTTTCTTTGCAGAGTCAAAGCTTATTTACTGCTTTTAAAAATTAATTGAATACATGTAATGAACCCCATTCCACAGGTCACATGAATTTTCAGTAACTCTTTAGCAGAATGCGTAGATCCATCACTTTAAATGTAAAATGTTTTCCTACTGAGAAATTACAGACAGATAATAAGGAAGAGAGATAGGACCATGGAAGAAGATCTGGCAGGTCCTTCCTTCCAGTCATTGCCCAGATAAAGAGAGAGCTGGGTGAGTTACCTGTTAGGTAATGCTTGTGCCTTCACAAGCAGCTAGAGAGCAAGCCTGCCCTGGTACTGAAGTCCTCTAGTTCACATGGCAGCTGGATCTGGGGATGTGCAGGACTCCTCCTTTTCCAGGTCCAGCTCCCTGCAAGGCTGAGCACATACCCCCAGTAGAATTATTATTAACATGTCTACATGCACAGACTGACAAAAGTGTGTCTTTTTCAGCACAACTCTCATCCCAACATGAGCAGCAGGCTTTGCTCCAGTTTATCAGGATGTGAGATAATTAGTGCAGCTGGCTACCTGATTCATAACTACCTTTACCTGCCTCATTCCTCTTCTTAGCAAGTACCTAAGCCACAGCTTCTTTGGGCTGCTAACAATGAGCACTCAGGACCCACCAGCTCGTGATGTCTCATTCTTGCTTCCCTTGGCCAGCCAGTGTTGTCACCTTTTCCTCCTTACTTGTTCTCTTACAGCCACCTTGTTCCCTTCCTTTCCTTACCTTTGACTCTTCTTCACCTATCCTTACCTTTGACTCTTCTCCTTCACCTAATAAGTTTCTCATGTCCTGCAAACCCCTGAAAACACTGCTTGATACGTTTTATGCACTCCCCCAGACCTCTGCTGCCTCTGCTTGAGACAGCAAGCCTCTTCAGTTTTATGTAATTAGAGGGAGAGAGCTCTGACTGGGGACAAAGATCTCATTGTGTGCCTTAGAGATTAACTATCAGATAATTTAACAAAAATTACTCCCACATGTCAGGTGGGAATTCATTATTTATTAATAACAGACATAGATAAGCTGCACAGATAGTTTAAGGTACTGAGGAGAAAAGGGGCGCTCCTCTATTGAGACATCTCTTATAGGAGAGAGATGCCTCATAGATACAAATATGTTTCACCTCTAAAGGCTATATCACTTCATTCACCATAGATATAATTTGAATATGAATTATGATATATAAGAATATGATTGGATGGAATTCTAGTCCTATGAGGAGAAAAAATTGATATTTGAAGTTCGTATAGTTTCGGTTGTTTGGAATATGATTCTATCACCAGTTATTTTGTATTAACCTTTCAAATATCAGTAAAAACATTTAATTCATTTTTTTCTAAAGAGGTTATCTACATGAAGTATTCAATATTGTTTAATTTCTGCTTTTTATTTAGGCTAGGAGAAATAAAATAAATGCAATTAGAATTATGCAAGTAAATATTATTTCAAACCCTCTAGCAGCAGGAAATCGCTCCATAACAAAATTATGTAACATCTGCTATCACAAGTGATCAGCTTGATAATGTTTTCTCTCTCTTTTTCATTTATCAATAAGAGGAATTTCATGGCATTTTCTTCAACAGGTTGTGTAGTGAGGAAGAAATAAAGCAGATGCAAGGTATCCATGTAAATATTGAAGTGGTGAAGCAGTCTATGTTCTTTTACTTTGACACAGAAATGTCTTTGGTCTTCTTTGTACAGTAAGCCAGTTATCATCTGTTTTGTTTTATTTCTGCTCTCTAGAATGACAAGAGATTGTTAAGGCTCTAATGAAATAAGCCCTTGCTTTACATTGCATCAATATTTGTGAAAGACTGAAAGTTCTATTTTCAAACCAGAAATAAGGTGATTTTGTCATAATTAAATTTTATATATAAAATTTTATATTTTTATGTAAAATTTATACATAAATTTTATGTATGGATTGTTTGTAGTTGCATAGTTAAACCAGAATAGTTATGCAGCTAAAATTGCTGAAAATTCATCAGTTGTTTTTTTTTTTTTGGGGTCAGTTTAGCTATGGACAAAACAGGAAATTGGTATTGGCTAAGAAAAAAAAAAAAAAATATTTTCCAAAGAACATTGTGTGTATTGAGCAACACTGCAAATATAACATGATACAATGAGGAGGATGTTAATGCATATCTTTTGAGACATTTCTGCTAGCAAACATTAATTTAATTTGTGGAGAAAATTATTTTGCCCACAAAATTCTGTATACAATAAATCTTATAAATAAAGTTGCTAAAAGAAGTGAAAAACATATGTAAGTCCAGGATCAGTAGAATTTATTTTAGAAAAAGAGTCAGTTTGTTCCTAAGACTCGGTATTTACCAGGTACAACCAGGTATTTATGACTCTTTGCCCCAGCAGTGGTTTACCAGACCATGGACAGGTCTGACTTTTGCTGGAGAAAGTCTTTGTGTTATAATACCTGTATTCCTCCTTTAAACATGTACATGTGTATCAATCTTGTTGATTTTTCAACAAGACATACCTCAGACAACCTTTGAAGAGGTTGGCTCAGCTGCCATGAACCCATTGTAGCTGCGGCTATCAGAGGAATTTTCTATTTCTATACAACTCCTTTACATCTGGGAAAAATGTGCAGTAACATTTCAGCAAAACCAATTACGTTCACATGCTTTTTCCTTTAGAAATCATTTAAAAGCCAATTAATTCTACATGCCAGCTTCTAGTGAAAGCCAGAAATCTGTTGTAATTTTTTTTATTTTGCTGGTACTGACTTAATGCTTCCCACAAAATTCCTGAGTAGCAAGTTACCTTACTTTGAGAAGCAATATTTGTGCACTCCAGCAGTTGTTTTCTCACTGGAGATGGAAACAAATATATAGATTTTGTATATACTCTAAAAGCAAGTAACTTGTTTCCCTTTATGTACATTTTCATTCTAGAATAAATAGAATTGAACATAAAGGAAGGAATTTATAATTTCTTATATCTACATTAACAAGACCTAGACTACTAGAACAAGGCATGATCTAGACTTCATTTCTTAAGAGTGCAAGGGCTTACTTAAGTTAGAGATCAAGACAAAGCATACATTCTCTTATGCCAGATCATTTCTGCCCTGAAGTCTTGCAAAAAAACCCCAAACAGCAAATTAACCCACTCTAATAACATTGCAGCACATCTGGTAAGACAAAAAATTGTGCGTGCATTACAAAAAAGTAACTTTTAGTCATTTGCAATTCAGCCATGTTTCAGCAATTGTTATCACTTATATTTGATTGTTTAGGGACCTTTCTCTCACCCTACTTTGTCTTTCAATGCCCACCCCCTTTTTTTTCTTTTTTTTTTTTATATTGAGTAGTTCTTGAAATGAAATTAAGAGTTAGAGATGGCAGCATGTTGGGAGAATGGATAGATAAGCCCAAATATTCCTTCAGTCCCTAAGGAGCAGAAGCAATCAAAGACATTGTTTCTGATTCATTCAATTAAAAATAGTCTAAGCAAAGATTCCCAGGTTGAGAAAGCAGCCTGAAATGCTTTAGAGAGTTCTAGTTACAAAGTGACAATACAGAAAATAATACATATGGAAATGAAAGCAAATAGGCAAGCACATTAAGAATCGGTTCACCTTTAAAAACAGCAATCTCATTGCTTGTGTCAGAAAAACACCCTCCAAAATACAAATTCCACTTCTGACATGCAATCCTGGCTTAAAGATCAAGGAATCTAACATCCCTGAAACATGGTAAGATATCACAGAATTGAAAAGAAACTCCTGGTATTCATCAGGCCCAGACACCTGCTCAAAGCAGAACTAACTTCAAAGTAGATTAGTTTGCTTAAGACTTCTAGGTCTGTTTTGAAAATCTCCAGGAACCACTCTGGAAAACACAGTCTCATATATAAACACTTGAAACTGGATCATATTTTTTTTTCCTTTTTCTCCAGGCAGGAATTGCCATACCAGATTCAGCCTATTGCCTCTCTGTTTTCAAGTGCACCTCAGAGAATAGTCTGATTCTGTCTTTCCTATTCCCCCATTTTCTGCAGTGGATGAATATAGTGTAAATTACAGAGTCACAGCTTGAGTGTGCATGTAGGCAAGTTTCATAGACATAACCTGAAGGACTGTGTGAAAGCTACTCTTCTTTCCCAGCCCCACCACAGTCAGAAGAGGATTTATGGCGTATATTTTACAATCATCTTGTATTAATTTTCCAAGAAGAAAATTTTAGTCTCCCCTCCAATATGCTCTAGCATCCTCCGTTTACTCTTTCCCAATGATACCGTTTCACTAACTGCTGAAAAAATTAACATTTTTTCTCCCCTTTTTTCTACTACACATCCATAGCATATAAAATATTGTCCTTTTATTTGTCTCAAGAATTGAAAGACCATCATTTTTTGAGTCTCACGTGATCATGATTATTTGTACCTGAAATAATTTCAGTACTGCCTTGGAGCAAACGTGCAGCTGGGCATAAGTTTTTCTTACAGCACACTGCATGATAGAGCTGGCTCTGGTGTTTCTGATTTCCCAGCCTGCTTGTTTGACTAATTAGATGTTGGGCTCTGTAGATGGTTTTGAAGTTGTTTATTCCCTGTCTAATGACATTACATGTGTCACAGCAACTGGTAATATGAGGTGCTCAGCTTAGAAAATACACAGGAAACATCTGGGGTTAGACACTGCCAGTCTGCAGAGAGCCTTGTTTTTTCTTTACCAAAATAAAGCATCCTAGAAGAGGAGGGAAAGAAGGAGACAAATAACAACATATTAATACTCAGCTTTCCATTACATACATTGCTAATATGTGTTTAATATCTGAGAAAGAGGAAACAAAGGCACAACCTCTGCTTCTGCACATCTTCCCCTATTCTGCAATGTTGGCTTGCAGCATTTTATTCCATTTTGGGAAGTATACACTTTTCAGTTTCTAGCAGATATCCTAGTAGTCTGTAGCTAAAAGTAAAGGTATATTTGTAATAAAGAAACAACTGCTTTGGGTTTTCCAGCAGATTCTAGATTTATTTTACACTTTTCTCATAAAGTAGTTTTGTATTCCAAATGATCACATCTGGCAGCTGCCCAAGTAAAAGAACCCTGCCAGCTGAAACACACTCTGCCAGAACATTAATATTCATGCTGCATTTTGGTCTTCTCATTTGTGTACTTAACTCTCTGAGACACAGGAAGGTCCATGGGGAACACTGATGTGGGAGCTTCAGCCAGTTGTGCATGAGAATTTCATTAAAAAAAACAGAGAAGAATACAAATTTTAGAAGCATAGACCCACTACTGCCCTTAGAGAGGTTTATTAAATAATAGCTAGCAAGCATCAGGTGGGACCATAACCTGGAAGTTGCTGAAGATGTTGACTATCCTAGTTTTACTCCAGAAGAAAGCTAGGATTGTAGGTTTGTGCTACAGCTTCTGGAAGATACTTGGGAAAATGTAATCCAGTTCCTACAGACATTTGTAATGAGGAAAGTGAAATATGTTGCACTTTCCAATTAAAAGAAACTCACAAACAAATCTCTTTTTTAACCCATCAGTGGTTATGTTAGATGAATTAGGGTGTGTTAGTTTATAAAAGCAGATTCCAATACACGTATTCTAAATGAAATTTATTGGGAAATATATTATTGATATTGTAAGATATTCTTTCATAATACACTTTTTATAATATAATAATTATGAAAAAAATAAAAAAATGTGTAATGTTATTAGCATTCCCAAAATTTATCCTTGCATCCTCCATACCTTTAGCAAAACATTTTGTTATGTTGTCTGTAAAAAAGCAAGCCATTATGTAGTAGCTAGAGGGTGGTTAGAGGACTTTTATGTCTCTTATATGACTCTTATGTCTCTTATATCTCTTATATTTGCCTTCCAAATTAAGGAAGAATTCAGTATTTTTCAAATAAAAGAACAAGACTGACCAAATAATCCCTGATTCTTGCTCCTGTAGTCTATTACTTTAACTCCTTACTGTTTGTTAGTTTATGTTAGTTTAACTTCTTACTGTTTGTCTCTTTTATATTGAGATAAAATATTTAGCTAACTTTTACTTTACTTCTTGTTGTAATTATAAAAATGAAAAAAGTAAAATAAGCTAGCTTGTTGTGTAGAGGGAAGTTTGGAAAAAAATTTTGATCACAACCAAGATTCACTTAAACTGAAATGTGCCTAGTAAACAAAAATTTGATAAATGGGACCTGTCATGTCACCAAAATTCAAAGATTTTTAATAGATTTCATCAAAATACAAATAAAAACAGTGGGGTGTACCTAAAATGGCATTTTACAAGATTAGCTTTTTTTGACTTCAAAATTTTGGAGAGATTTATCATTGACAAAGATAATTATTAAAAGCATCGGACCTTTATTTTAACAGAGGGCAAAAGGATGGGTCAGGGTCCTGAGAGCTGCTAGAAGGTAACACAGTCCCGCTGAGCTTGATTATCTTTTCTGCCCAGCAGTACAAAGCAGGGATTTTTATGACAGTTTAATCTTTTTCAATCTTCATGAAAAGTGCACAGCAAGTAACCATTAACTTTTGGAGCTCATGCATCACAGTAAGATCAAGTATTCTTTAGTATGAATAAACCTCTGCTAATGTATTAGATTTGTCATCTAAAAATGCAGTGGATGAGTAGCTCTTAAGGCATACACAAGAACATAGCACTTGCCCAATATTGCTGTGACAAATTCAGCTTGTGTTACGAAACAAAGATTTAATGAATCCACTTCAGACCCTCCAACAACTTTTGAAAAACTAGTTTGGTAGTTTCAGACTATTTGCAAAGACAATTTTTATTCAATGCTGAATATGTAAATGGTAAAGACCCATTTGCTCTTGTGCTATTTTTGTCAGTCACCAAAGAACACTTTTCCAATCGTGCTCTTGCAGAAAAGCCCTAGTACCAGATTAGAAATATTTTTTTTTAAACCAAGGAAATGTATTGTGTACTTTCTTAGTACCACAACTTTTTACATGATCAGATAGAGACAGAAAAATCTAGGAAAGGCTGATGCTAAAGAGTCTTTTCTCTATACTCACATACTCATATGCTGTGAAATTAGATACAGAAGCACAGGAATGACTTGACTCCTCTCAGTTACATATGCCTATGAAATTATTTATGTATTTTCAGATATTCATGGCATTCTCTAGACCAAGATCTTATTTGCTTATCTTGAAATATTTTTCCAGAAGAATCTGGAAAACTTGTTTTCCTGTACTAGGTTGCACTAAATAGATAAACATTTTCTCTTAGGCTACATAAAACTGAACACTCACTCTAGAGAAGCAGTATTCTTCTACTGCTATAGCACTGTGTAGAAATACAGGAAAGGGTTAATCCTTAAATAATTATGCAATGAACAAAGTGATCGATTTATTCATCCAGTTGGTGGCAAATGAGAAAATTAAGCATAGCAACCATATTTTAAAATAGGCTGATTTTTCCAGTCCATTTCCAATCCCTGTGTACATGTATATTAAAAGAAATCCCTATTGAGTAGCCCTATTCATGCATCATAATTTGGTGTCTCCAGTTCTCAAAGCTGATAGTTGCCATTCTTTTTGTCTTAATATCATAGCTGCCATGCTGCTCAGGCAGTCCACAGAAATCTGTGTGAGTGAAATTGTGGCTTTCAGCTGCCTTGTTTTCAGTTGTGAAGGATGAAGGACCTTTACTTTATTCTAAAAATGGCAATATTTTTCACTGTCCTTTAAAATGGCATGCAACAAGAAGAAGAAGACCACAGTGGTGGACAATAGCTATAAATGTAGTATAACTAACAAAACCAGTGCTGCACCACAACTCCATTTCAAAACCAGTACAGGTATCAGATGTCCTAAAGTTGAGAGCAGGTTCTATTTACAAAAACTTAATTAACCAAAGTATGCCTTTTCCAAAACATGCCACTCCTCACACAATTCTGGTATATCATGATATAGTAGGCCACCACCCACCCCATTGATAAAATATCCTACTTTCCAAAACAGTGGAAATTATTGTGCTAGAAAATGCATGAAAACATTTTTTTAAAAATTGCTAATGTCTCCTGAGGGAAATTTATTAATGGTCACTGCTCCATGTTGTACAATAAAATGTGTGTCCTCTGAACTCAGTAAATTACATAAGACATGATGGGACATGCAATATGTTTCTATAGTAAAACGTCAGAGATAAATACAAAACGCATCTGAACTAGCGGTGAGAGTTCTCTGATAAAATTAAGTCATTTATTTAATTTAGAATTATATAAATTTGTGGGACATGGTCTTTCTTAGGACCAGAAGTACATCAGAATTGTTATTAAGCAAATGTGTTACAAATAAATATTTTTGTGGATTTGGTTACTTTCTTCATTATTTCATCAAAAGAACCTAAACACAAAAATGCAATACTTAAAATGGCTCTTGTCTTGTAAATTAAAATCTAAAAGTTATTTCTCTTAACTGGTCTTGAAAATATTTTCATGACAAGTGAAAAGAAGTGTCTTTTTCTTTTTTTGGTAAAGTCTTTTCAGGTTTCTTGGGAAAAGGCAGTTTCAGCTAGGCTTGTTATTTCTGCAGCTCAGATGCTTACAACTTAAATATTTGTAAAGAGTGAGAAAAATAACTCCATTTTCTATGGCTGATTCTGAAACCTTTGTTCCCTTTCTTTGAATAGGCGTAGGCAAACATGTAATTTGTCCTGCCTTTTGTCTAACTGCAAACAATAGATTAAGTTCAGCTGAACATGCAAGAGAAAAGACAAAAGCAAACATTATCAAGCACTTTCCATTAGCTGGATTTTTTTTTTCCCCTGAAAATGCCAGAATGCGGTGAAGCTTTTCTTTGTTTTAATAGTCATTGCCAGTGGGTATGGCTGTCAAGGAAATTGAAAGGTCAAGACATACACATGTATGGTTGGGGTGGTAGCGTGGGCTTGTACATCCTCTGCCAGAAGCTTTTGGATAACAGCTGCAAAAAGATGCAAAAATTTAAATTATTTAAGGCATAATCCAGATGGCTTTTGAGATAATAGTTCTTCCCAATATATAATCTAAATCTACCACTCTATCCATTTTAAAGTCATCCCCCCTTGTCCAATCACTACATGTTCTTGTAAAAAGTCCCTTATCAACTCTCTTGTAGAATCCCTGGAACCTTAACTTCTCCAGATTCAGAGGTTGACCAAGCAGGGAAGACTGGAGCCCACAATAATTCTGTGTTAGCTCGTGTGGATAAAACCTTTGCACTTATTCACTAAGTGTGAATAAATGATAGAAAATTGTACTGCAGAGTAAATTTTATATGACAGAATCATACCCTGCTTCATCCCTTGTTATTAACTTCTGCTTGTAAAGCATAGCAGCTTTTTTCCACTGGCACCCTCAAGATATAAATTACACTGGATTTACTTAAAAATTTACTTAAGATATACTTCTCTGATCAATTTTCTTATATTTTGATTACATTTTATAATAGATATTAGACATGGTCCCTGGCAGTCTGATCTTTTGATCAGATCACAAGTTCACATACATCCAGTAGAAAATTCATGTTGGGGGGAAACAAGCAGCTTAATATTAAAATTAAATTCATTGAACACTGAAGCATCATAGGAGTGAGCCTTCTAGTTTTACTGAAAACCATAAATATATATCTTAATTTGATACTCATATCTTAAGGTTGTCATATTATTTTGAGGTAGAGTTTCTGACTTGAAAAACTGTAGGAAAATCCAAAATTTCACTTAAATAAGGCATACTTCAATCTTTTATTGAACTTCTGGGTAAAAGCATGGTTCTTGTAAATTTGAGTAATCACAAAGTTCATCAACAACACAGGGAAAGCCTTTTTAATTTATATCTTCTGTTCTTTGGAGACATGCATTCAGCACTAGAGACTTAATGAACCTTCTTTTAAGAATTGTTACATTTCTTATAGAAACCATTTGTAATAAAACAATCATTCCATAAAAAAAGTTTTGTGATTTTCTGCCCTCTAACTGGCCTCTTCCACCAAAGATCTTAATTTTGTTAAATATTAGCAACAGACAAGTAGATTTTTGCCCATTCTGTTGTATAAGGAAATAATATTAAAAAGTCAGGCTTTTTACGAATTATTTAATTTTAAAAAAAATCTAAGCTAAATCTAACTTTTCTAGTTCAAATTTTAATAGTAAAATTCATTTGGATGAAAAGAAAAACAAATCACAAATCTGTTCTTAGAAATATTTCTTAAAAGGTTTACATTGGGACACTGTAAAGCAAGACAGCGAAAATGAAAATTTGTTTTCACAGTGATGGTGAAAGGGACATGCCAAGTGAAGGGGCCAATTCTTCTCCAAACCTCACTGTATCTGAGCTTTTTGGGGGTTTTTTTCCCCTAGAAATGAAATTCTTTGATAATTTCAGTCAAATACTTACACAATTTTGTGATGTCCATGGCATGCTTTGGAAAAGGCATACTTTGTTTAAGTGCTTCTAAACATAATACCAGATAAACAACCTAACGCTCAAAAAATCCCCCCAGTGTCTGTAAAGGAATATCTAAAATTCAAACTGTTAAATTTTATAGATGTGCTTTTGTTTTCCTTTAATAACTGCATAATTTGGAAGAAAGAGATTAAATCTAACTCTATTTAGCTGGTTTTCATAATGGAATATGTTGGTATGAAAGGGTAGACTTGTTACTGTTTTGCTAAAGCAGAACAGACAGCACGAAAGCAATCATGAGATTGAAAGGTGTATTAAAAGCAGATGAGCTTTGGCACAAAAAGTGGCTTTCCTGTGTTCCTTTGATTCCAATGTTCAGCAGAGAATGAACAAAGTAAGGACGGAAATGTTGTGCTTTGTCCTTCAGTGAGCTAAATAACACTTTAGATTTTGTGTAGCCAAATCTCCATCTGAATTAGAAACTGTGCTTTGTAGGAAGTATGGATTCTGCTAATTAATATATGGTTTGGCATAATTTAATTAGAAATGCTTTTAGAAATGGGAGAATGCTTGTCTGATAATGCTGAAGAACAGAAAATCAGACTGTAAAACTTCAGGTTTGTGTGCTTGTATTTGGTTTGCACAGCCTGTTTTTTGGGAGTAGGGGGACCACTTCTGTGAGAAGCTGCTGGAAGTTTCCACCATGTCTGGCAGAGCCAGTCCCTGAAGGCTGCAAAGATGCATGCACCATTGGTCAAGGCAGGGCCAATTAGAAGTGGTGGTAACACCTCTGTGATAACAGATTTAAGAAGAAATCCAAACAAAAGTTGTTGCACAGCTATAATTGCAGCTTGAGAAGAGTGGAGTGAGACAATTTGAGAACAACTCTGCACACACCAAGGTCCATGCAGAAGGAGGGGAAGGAGGTGCTCCAGGCACTGGAGCCAAGATTCCTCTGCAGGTCGTGGTGAGGACCATGGTGCAGCAGCTGTGCCCCTGCAGCCCATGGAGGTCCATGGGGATGCAGAGATCCATCTGCAGCCCATGGAGAGCCCCACACTGGAGCAGGTGGGTGCCTGAAGGAGGCTGTAAACCCGTGGAGACCCAAGGTGAGGGGCCCTGCTCCCGTGCTGGAGCAGCCTGTCCTTGGAGGACTGCACCCTGTGGAAGAGTGACCCAGGCTGCAGCAGTTTTGGGAGGGCTGTTTGCCCGTGGGATGGACTCACACTGCAGCAGTTCACAGGGAGCTGCTGCCCGTGGGATGGAGCCAGGCTGGAGAAGGTCACAGAGAGCTGTCTCCTGTGGGAGGGACCCCACGGTGCAGCAGGGGAACAACTCCTCTCCCTGAGCAGTGGGAGAAGGCACGGGTGATGAACAGACCATAACCCCATTCCCTCCCTCCTTGAGCCACTGGGGTAGGAGGCAGAGCTGGGAAAGAGGGAGGGGTTTGCATGTTTATTTTACTTCTCATTATCCTGCTCTGATTTTGTTAGTAATAAGTTCACTTTGTATCTCAAAGTTGAGCCTGTTTTGCCTGTGATGGTATTTGGTAAGTGATCTCTCCTGGTCCTTAACTCATGAACCTTCCATTAAATTTTCTCTGCTCTGTTCCGCTGCAGAGGGGAGTAAGCGAGCTGCTTTTGTGGGTGTCTGGCATTTGGCCTGGGTCAGCTCATGACAGTGGTAGATTTCTATCTGAAGTCTGTCACAGTCAGGTCCTGCTTATTTCTGAACACTGAAATAAGGGGAATTTCTTGAAAAACTCTGAACAAGGCTGCAATTTTTTGATGTATCATAAAATCTATTGTGAAACTCATTTGGGAAGACAGCTAGCTTGGAAACTAAAGCATTGAACAAATCTTATACTGAATGAATGATATTTTTCTGGACTGCCTTAGCAACCACCACGCAACAATCAGATGATCTGATATCAAGGATAGCTGGCAACGTGGAACAGTTTGATAACAGCTGAGATCTGATGGTTTGTAATGTGTAGGATGTGATTACTAATTCAAATTAGAAAGCATTGGCGTGTGCTTGTTTAAGATAGGAAAGACACAATGCCAGCCTGGAAACCATTACATTTTATAGGCTTGCATAGCAGCCTCACCAAATTGACTCATTGCATCAACTGTTGCCATTACAAGGAAATGAAATCCTAGAGGAGATGACAGTGTGAGTTCTATAAAGTCAATAACCGTTTCTTTGTCCAAGTATATATATGATGAGTGTTGTGATTTTTTTTTGTTTGTTTGTCTCCCTCAACTTTAAAGGCAAGAAGTTCCTATAACTGTTTTTCTGTAGGACTCTGTTAGAGACTGTCAGATGCTGTTAGCGCCAGGCTTTGTCTCATATAAACTTGTAACTCATACCCAACTGCTTTGACTGTTGCTGTTCCTAAAAGGTGAGTATGGAAAACAAAATGACCCATGAAAAACCCTTCTCATGACTGCACCTTCCAGTGCTGATTCTAGTAAAGGAGACCATCAACTCAACCTCACAGCTGTTTCCTGCATCCTTATCTTCATGGCCTGTTTCTTATCCTGGTTCTTGTGTTTTTGTCCTGGGTTTTTGTGTTTGGGGTCTATTGTTGTATAAATGGGATTACCTATTCTGAAGCTAGACCATGTTTGCATTAGGATAGGAAGAAGCAGGAAGGAGTCCCAAGCAGGGGTGGAGAATGAAATCCCAGCAGAAGTTCTGCCACTTGTGACATTCTCGTCTCCTTTCATTTCTCTCTTCCTTGGTGGAAATATTTCTCTCTGTGGCAGTAAAGTTAACAGGCGAAGGCTGACAAGAGAAGATCAGAGACAACTGGTTACAGCATAGTCTGGAGTGTCCTTCTTGTATATAGTAGCAGCTGATTCACCAGAACATGGATTCCAATAAAAGGTCAATCTATCTAAAGCATGGGAATCACTTATCCAGAAATGCTACAGCTCAGTGGGTATGAGCTTTCTACCAGCCACAGGATAACCTCACCTGCAGGCTGCTATTCATCAGCTAACCTTCCCCTTTCTCTTGCTTACTTGAAATAATAACATATTCTTCTTTGCTGATAGTAAAAATAAATATTTTACTTGTACAGCGATATCAGGCTAAGCCATTCTGAGTTTGGGTTACCAAATAAAGATCTGATCAGAGTAAAATCAATAGTTTACAGAACTGAAGATCGAACATCCTTACTAATTCACATGCTTGCATGTTCCCACATGTGCTGTTTATTTTATTCACTTTATAAATGATTTTAAAATGAAAAAACTCCAAAGTGAGTAATTTTCTCATTGAACATTAAGACAAATTTTCTGGCTTTTATTCAGTCAGTTAATTATATAGAATTGTCCATAATTGTTATACTAATGATGGGAAAAACAATATTTGAAAGTGTGTTAAAATATCTTAACGTATTTTTTTTTACAAATTAGGCTTAAAGACATTTTTACCAAGAGTGTGATTCACTAGTGAGGTGATGACTTGCTTATACTTCCTTTTCAAACATTTTCTGTGGAATCATTATTGGGTGTGATTTCTACCATAACTGGCAGTGTAATGACAGCATCAATAAATCGACTAGCACTTTTTAAAATCCATCATGCTTAAAAGCAAAACAAAACAAAGCAAAGCAAAACACAACAAAAAAGTTACAAAAAAAAGCTACAAAAAAATACAACAGTATTGTGTTGTTGTGAACTATAGACCAATAGTCCCAGTCTGACAGGTTTGTATAAACTCTACACATTCTTAAGGCATTTTGTCCTGGGGTGACTTTACCTTGAAGACAGCTTCGGGAGCTGGGGGGGAAGTTGAAGCTGCCAGAGGCTGATGGGAGTTTTTTCCTCTGGCCAATTATTGGTCATTTCTGAGAATTGGAGGCGGTTTTAACCATTGAGAAGTGAGATCAACTTGTGAACACCGCTTTAAGATGTAAAGCCAGAGCTCTCTTGTGCTCATTGTGTTTCCTGCCTCTGACAAGGTAACGAGGCTCTGTCTCGGCCTCCTCCTCCCCTCCAGGCCGGACAAGGCCGCAGAGGGCAGGGGGGGAGAAACAGAGCCGGCCAGCCTGGCTTAGTTTGTAGTTTCTGCTGCTGGACTGAAACCTGACACCATGAACAACAGCAGCTTTTCCAAGACTTTAACACTTTTACTAACTCAATAAAACTTACAGATTACTCCTTTTTCCCAGAGAGAGAGAGAGAGAGATAACATGAAGAAGACATCATAAAACCATCAAATACAGTGAAGAAAAAAGTTAAGTTTTGGATGGGGAAGAGAGAATAAAGAGATGCTTTAATTAAGGTGAAATATTATTCTGTTAAAGCTATAGAGATAGACAGTAGCGTTCTGAAAAAAGCTCCTTTAATTCGCAACAGAGTATATTGAGAAGAATAGAGTGTTCAAAGTGTGGATTTTGAACAAAAGGTGGAGTAACTGTGATACAGTGAGGTGCTGGAACAGAAGGGAGAGAAGTAATAGTTGAAGATTTGAGGCCTTGAGAAGCAAAGAGAAAACTTCTGTTTCCAGAGAGGCTCACAGAGACAGATAAAGAGAACTTTTACCTTTAAATAACTCGTCCTTAAAAATGACACCCCTAGACTCATGGCCCATAACACACCTCAGAGTGATGTGAAATGAGAAGACACATGATGACAGATTTCCGGGCAGCTGGCATCAGAGAAATAGAAAACTATAACAGAAATAGTTTTCTTGTGAGAAACTCCATAGATTAGCAAAAAAAGACTTCTGTTTCTCTACAAAGACTGATAAAAAGACTAGCAAAAATTGAGACTGTTTTAAACACCAAAACTCCAAAGTTTTTTTGTCTCTGTGTTGTCATGTAAACAAGAAAATAGTTAGGTAGCAAAAAAAAAAGTTTTCTGAAGTTTTATTCTGGTTTTGTTATTCTTGTAATTTGTTAATAAACTTTCTTTATTCCTTTAAAGTTTTAATCCTGTTTTGCTCTTGTTTTAATCCACATCTCACAGCAAAAAATAAGTAAATTTTCTACTAATTTTTTTAGTTACTGCTTTAAAACCACAACATTTATTTAGTGTGTTAGCCAAGAAAACAAAATCAGCAAATCTAAACCACTACACATTTGTTTATTAAACCAGAAAGATTAAATTTATTTAAATACTTCCATAAATGCAGTAAGTACAGTCTGTACATAAGGTCATCTACAAGACACTAAACTTTGTCTTTTGAAGTCTCTGGTCCAATCCAGTGAGATTTTTGTGTTGTAGTCTGCTTTGAGGAAGGAGTTGTAAGTCTCTCAGATTCTCTGTCAGTATAAAAATGCTGCTCTGAGTAATTTAGAAATTACTGTCATAAAAGAAAGTTAATTTAGGTTGTTTGGTTCTTACAGTATTTTTTTTCCTGTTGAAATAAAATCAAAACTCTCCCAGAGTTTTGGGAATTGCAAATTGGCAATTATCTAGCTATTAAAAGTAGAAGTGGCAACCAACATTTCTTCACCTTGACTGGTATCCTTAGTACAATCCTCCCAGTTCATTACTGGAATGATTGGATAACCCCTTGCCTTTGTTACTGCATGTCTGAGATCACTGCCAGAAGCTACTGTGCTGAACTGAAGGATTCCTGAGGGATTCATTCACTCAGACTCCTTATATCTTGCTAAAGAAGGTTCCAAATGCAGCAGAAATAGACGAGTCCATGAAGCAGCCGAGCTGATACACCACTGTAAGGAGGATGTAATAAGAGCACGAAACACAGGGAAAGCTGAAGGTTAAGAGTGATGAGGGAACACTGTGGCTTTATTCTGGAGTTGCAGAACAGTGTAGCAAGTCTGGTGACACTCAGCTTTCAAGAGGTTTCGCTTACGAAGCAACAGGCTCAGATTTTTGGCTCAACAGATTGAAAGGAGTATTCACTTATCTAAGGCTTTCTGATCATGTCCAAACAAATGTGTTTTGCATGGAAGGAGATATATAAATATAAAGCAGAAAATAAGAGGAAAGAATAATATTTATGGGTTTGATGTTTAAAGACAGTTGATCCAATTTAAATCTGTAATTAAAATCTGTGTCTATTCAATTTCAATGTATCATCTAACATTTTTAAAAACAAAATGAATGCTTATGAGCTTTTTAGCAACATTTTATTTCATGGAAAATATTTATATCCAGAGGTGGCTGGAAGTTTTAATTGATTTTTCACACTTCAGTGCAGTCAGTTTTTGCAAATACTTCTTGTGTGTTCTTAGTAGTGTCCCAAACCCAGATTTAATTTTGATGTGGCAAGGGAGTTACTGTGCCTAGAATTACAACATATTATTTAAAATATTTTTCAAGTTTAATGTCAAATAAATTTATTTGTTTTGTGGGTGTTGAGCTTCTTCTTATATGTTCCAAGTATCTTCTGTTTCAAGCTGTCTACACAGCATGAATGGTGAGATAGAATCTGCATTCCTGGCCTGAGTCATAGGATCTTACTTTTCAAATCATCGCAGTGAAAGTGAAAGGCTACCTAAAGAATAGGTTTTTGATCCTGAGACATCAAACTACATTTGGTTTTGAGCAGGGGAATTCTCACTGAAATTACTTTTGATGTTTTACACATATAGCCAATATGTGTATGAGGATTTACGGGATTTAGCTTACTCTATGCCTCAGAATGAAAGCCTGATACAGTGTCTGGATAATGGTTCATATTTAGTAGATAATTTAAAAGGTAGTTCATATTTTCAACTTTGTCTTAATAGCTGATTATATACTCAACTAAAATTTCCTGGGTTTAACCATTAAAGATAATGAAAAAGAGGATACATAAAAGGAAGAGTGTGTAATAGCTATGTTTGCAGATTTTTCAATTGATAGTGCAAATTAACAGTGTAATTGCTGCACTATTAGTATTTAAGTTTATTTATACACATCTTTTCTACTGTGTTACAAGTTTCATTAAAATCGATATCTCTTGCTCAAAGAGGAAATCTCTGCATATTTATTAAATGAGCTCTGATATTATACAGTGGCTGTGTTAAAGGGTACAAGTCAATACAGCAAAAGGATTTGGTGAGGGGGTGGTTAAGGGAAGATGTGTCTTTTCTCTCTGGTCAATACTGTCACTGAGGAGAAAAATTTTCTCTTTAGACTGTGACAAAAACATCTATATTTTCTTATCCCTGCCTACCCCACTCTAGCAGCAAATTCAAGTAGAAGACCCAGTCTTGATTGGCTTCATGTCCGCTGGGCAAATTTGAGTAGCCTGGTTTTAAAACTGAGAACAAACTCGGGGCAAATATAAGGTGTGTCAGTGTGACAACAACTGGGAAAATATTTATTCACAGTTGCACGCATGGGAGCTCAATAACCTTTCGTACACACAGGATTCAGCAGTTTATCATCAGAACCACAGAGACAAGGGGGAGACCAGCTTTTGCTGCCTGAGGATATCTTCCTATAGAAGAAGTTTTTAATTAAAATGTTTCCTCCACTGTATTTTATCTTGCAAAAGGCCAGCATCTCAGTTAATACCCCTGTAAATTCCTTTGCCAAGTGCCTTTAATTTGACAACAGGCTTGTGAAGCAAGAGGTCCTAAAGTCAAATATATGTTGCTTCTCTGGAAATCTGTGAGTGTCCTCAACAGCAGCAGCTGGAAGGAGACCAATGAGACTTATACAGACTATCTCTAAATCTGATACAAATGATCCAAATATTGAATAACTTTGTTTTTTATAGGATAATTTTCAAGACATATTTTAGCTTCTATAAAGAAAATGCATTATTCACCCTAAAAGCCATTTTATTTCACCAAGTTTCTGGTTGGGAGACAAATTCTGGTTTTAATCTGAGATACAGATAGATAGATAGATAGATAGATAGATAGATAGATAGATAGATAGATATACATGTATATATTTGTAGCTATGTTGAATTTTATCTTAAAACAAGTTATATATCTACAGAATTCTACGTTCTCTAGGGAGTTTCTTGTGCTCTTGCCTTTGTTGCCAGATCAGCTTACATTCATTGAAATGAATGAAACTTTGGAATTATGCAATAGAGTTGAGAAGCTGAGGTTATATATCTCCTCTGCACTTGGACAACTCTCAGATTGCAAAGGAAGGAGACACTGATGGAAATACGAACAGCTGAGTAATGTCCTTAACATGAAGCTCCTGTAATTTGGAATAAAATAATTGGAACTAAATAACTCTAGCATTAAAAAAGAGAATCAAAACAAACAGCAAAAAAAAAAAATTGTCAATGAGGAAAGAAGTTCTTAGAAAGCAAAAGAACTCTGTTTGTTAATATGGGTGTGGGCTGGGCCTAGGAAAAGAAAACTTACCTAATGAAAGCCACAACTTATCTCCTCTGGGTTTCTGCCCTTATTTGTCTATTCTCACATCATTCTTTATTCCTTAGGAAATCTGTGGAAGGGAGTATCATTAATTAAATAAATTAATAATTATTAATTAAATAAATTAAGAAATATATTAATTAAAGATTGTCAATACTCTAAAAGTTAGTGAGAATGATGTGCTTTAGGTCCTGCAAAATTATTTATTTTGCTACCTTTTACTATTTCACTTAATTTCCAAAAATTTCATGTTGTCTAGAAAACTATCAGAGCAGTTAATTTTATTTAAGTAACTGAAGAAATAACCTTAATAAGCAATCTAGTTTCAGAGTTTAATTTTACAGAAAAAATAATTATCTTCTTGACTTGTTCTCTATCTATAACATTTGAAGATTTTTCTTAAATTTACCAAGCAAAACTTATTTTTGAGATGAGAATAAGGAATGGAAAATTTAATCTGGAAATAATAACAGAAGTAAATGAGCAAATAAAAGCAAAAATATAAAAATACTTTTATTTTTTCAAACACCTGAGTCACACAATGTTGCCTAATATTTAAGTTCAAATTTTTCAAGTATTTACAATTGCCTAAAAATCTGATATCAATAAATTCTTATTAAAAAGATGCAAGGAATTCATGATTAGATGTAGATAGTGGCAACCATAAAATCAAAGTGACTAATATTTAATGGTTTGATAAGAAAAGAAGTACACAGTTTAACACATGAACTAGCTAATACAGCAGTACTTAGGTACTTACATTATTTAAATGTGGTATAGTTTATTTCAATATGTCAATTGTACTGCAACAGTAAGATGATGAATTGCCTTTCAACTCTTCCCTCTTTTGGAGAAATCTGATTGTTCAGAGAACCACAACGAAGCCAGCTGGAAGATAGACTAATAAATAATTGACCCCAAATGGATTCTTCAGAAGATCTCTTTTAGGCAAACTCACTGAACACATGCTTTAAATGCCTCTTGACAGGAAAAAAAAAAAAAAAATCTTTAATAAAATGCTTCTCTTTACTTGAATGTAAAGATACAGTGGAATTTGGTCCTCAGAACATACTGAGTGAAGTGTATACTTTAGTGAAGACTGTCTTACCAGTTAACATGAGTTATTATAAAGGCTTTGTGTTATTCTTAAAATCAGAAATCTGATAAATATGTGGTACACAGGCAAACAAAATGATATTTCATTTTTAAAAGTGTGTGTATACTTGCCTAGATTAGAGCAGACTTGCTAAACTAATTTACAACAGGTATAAATCTACATGCAAATAGGAACATAAGGAATAGCAACCCTATTGAGGGAGAAGATATCATATTGTGGTGGTATTATAGTACTAGTTCTGTTTTAATTTCTAAAAACTATTTTAAAGACAGTGGTATTAGACTACTACCAGATAAAACAGTTGGCAACGCTGTGCCACAATCATCTCAAGGGCACAGGGCAGAAGATTGAGTAGCACAATGAAATGCATTTCCCTTTAAAGATGATTGCTTATGCTGTGTATGAATTACTTTCTCTGTGATCACATTTAGTCAAATAATGTAAAGCTATTAATGTAGGTCAGATGTATTTTGACTTCTGTACCAAGCACAGGGGAAGACCATCATTTCAGTGTGAATATTCTCACTGGCTGCTGATCTCAATGCTTTAGCTAATACATTATCCTGCTTCTGTCTCCTTGGCAATCAAATCGAGGTATAATGACTGTGATTCTAAAAGGACTAAGACAGGGTATATTAGAACCAGCTTTCTCATCACAGATGTTACACTGCAGTAGCTGGACAGAAAACAATTATTTTTCTTGCAGATTCAGACACTATAACCCATTCTCCTATGAGCACGATGTTCAGAGTGAGGATTGTTTCTCACAGAAGATGGAAATATTTTTAGACAATAAAATTCAGATTGCTTGTTTAAAAATCTTTGTATCAGGTAGGACAGGTAAGGACAGGAAAAGGAATACAAAGATGATAAGAGAGAGATTCCCTCTTTGGTTAATTTGACTTGCCACCCAAATGGTTAGATTAGTAGAATCATAGAATGGTTTGGTTTGGAAAGGACCTTATAGATCATCTAGTTCTGACCCCCTACATAGGGCAGGAACACATTCTACTAGACCAGGCTGCTCAGAGTCCCAGCCTTAAACATTTCTGGGGGTGGGGAATCCACAGCTTCTCTGGGAAACCTCTCAGTGCCTCACCACCCTTACAATAAAGAATTTCTTCTTCACATCTAAGCTAAATCTACCATCTTTGAGTTTTAAGATTTCCCTCTTTGTCCTCTGATCACTTTTATGGCTCTCCTCTGGACTCAGTCCAACAGGTCCATGTCCTGCTTATGTTTGTATGCTCCAGAACTGAACACCGTACTCCAGGTGGGGCCCATCCATAAAATCCATATCTCTCCAGTTAACAGACAAGATTGTTTTGTTGGGTACTGTCAAATGCTTGGCACAAGTCCAGGGAAATTATGTCACTTTCTAGCCACCAAAGCTCTAAGCCTTTCACAGGAGACCACCAAATTTTTCAGGCATGATTTACCCTTAGGGAAACCATATTATCGATCACCAACAACCTCTTTATTTTCATGTGCCTTAATAAGATTTCCAGGAGAATCTGTCCCACGATCTGTCTGGGCACAGAGTTTAAAATGACTGGATTGTAGTTCTTTCACAAATGGGGGAGTTTTCCATTTTTTTATCCATATGAAATTCACTGGACTGTCATGAATTCTCAAATATTCTGAAATATTCTCTAGTGATTTATCCCCTTCATCTGCAAGTGTCCCCAGGACATGAGGATGCATATAAGCAGGTTCCATTTACCTGTCCACCTGCAGGTTCCCTAGAAGGTCCTGAAGCTGATTTTATCCTACAGTGACCAGTACTTCATTCTCCCAGTCCCTGCTTCTGCCTTCTGCAACTTGTGTGGTGTGGCTGGGGTGCATGCTGGTGAAGATTGAGGAAAAAAATCACTGAGTACCTCAGCCTTCTCCACATTCTGGGTAACCAAGTCTCTGGTTAAAAGATGAAACTGTAAGATTTTTGAAAATGAGTTTCAGACACCTTAGGAGGTTGAAGACAGGATATTTAAGTCTTGATTAAATATGACTTAATATTGACATATTTAAGATACATTTTTTAAGAGATTCAAATAAGTTGTGCTTCAGCAAGTGGACTATTTCTTAGTGTGAACTTTCATGTGTGCTTAGTGATTTCATTTGGATTAAATATAAATAAATAAATAGCATGTTTAAAACATGTTTTTACAGATTCAGAGTTATGTATTAGATGTGTGCTTCAGGTTTAAAAAAACTACTGTCAGTCATCCTAATTGAGAATGGGGAGAGGCCCAGGAAAAGACTCTTTTGATTTCCTTCAGCTATAGAGAACAGTCTTTCCAGCTCTAGGTTTGTTTTGGAATTGAGGCTAAGTTGAAGCTTTAAAAGCAGAATGAACCATGGATTTATGAAAGGATAAATACTCAGTTTCTCATGCTTTATTCTGAGGTCATGTGGAAAACCAGAAAAAAAGAGATGTGAAAACTTTGGAGTCACTTCAATTATGTCAGCACTGTGCTTTCTTCAGTTTGACATAAGAGGTGTAGAGATCCTAATGGATTTCTGAGATATGTCAGGACAGATCCAATTAGCTCTTGTAAAAGGCTAGAAAGGGGTTCCTTAACAAAAAACTTTGTGGCAGACAAAAGTTTGTATTGTTGTTCTGCCATGAAAAGTTGTAATTGTCTCAAGGTTGTAATTAACAACTTTGTTCATGTGATATCAGCGATGGATGGATGGGACACTTTTAGGTTGTCACCTACAACTTGGAGATGTAACACCATAAGTGGTCCAAGCACAAGTACTCACTGCTGTTCTACTGAGCCTTTTTTCCAGACAGAATGCATCTTGCTCTCTAAGAAGTACACCTTGTGATATAATCATTATGAATAACCTATACATTTTTTCTGGAGCCTCTCTTTAAGACTGTTCTTAATCTAGAGACAGTCTTAATCCATACCACCATACCATCCATGGTCTTGGGGATTAGTTCAAGGTGCTTGTCCAAATGCTGTACAGAACCAGGTTTCAAAGCTGGACTCTTTAGAAAAATTAATTTCAATTTAATTGCACAATCACAGAAGCAGGAAGGAGCATATGAGTATTCCTGTAAATTCTTGCACAGAGTTAGGTACTGAGAGGCCAAAATGTCATTAATCAAATAGTTGTTGTAGGAGTGTTCATTGTATGAAAACACAATGAATGAAAGAATCTTGAGTCAGAAGAAAATTTTGTAGAATTATTTCAATTTGATTCTTTCTCTTCCTTTTTTTAATATTGGCTTTCAACGTCTGCTAGAGAAATTTGCACAAAGTAGTTATGTATCTAACATTCAGTGAAATGGCCATGTTTGGACAAATGACCTAATTTAATGCCACATTGCCATTGTGTTATTCTTTCTATTAATCATTTCCAATGCATTGCAAAGCAAATTGACCTCTAAAAACTAGGGAATCACTTTTATTATATTCTATTATCTGTGCTTTGAATATTCCTCTTTCAAATCCAGAAAGGAGACTCAGGAAGAAGGAAGTACTTATTACTGTGAAATTCTGTTCTAAAATATGAGTTAAGTAACATTCTAGCAATGATTCCAACAGCTGAATGCCAGAATGATGAGCTTTTATCATATGGAAAAGCTTCTTAATTATGTATTCCATAATGCTCTAAAATTAGTTGGATGGCCTCTTTTCTGCCTATGTACCATTTTTCAGAACACGTTCTCTAGTACAGTTTTCGGTGTCATAGTGATCGTGGCTACCTTTTTACACAAAATTAGTGGAATAACTGCAGCTGCTGCCAGAAAATTTTCTCACAACAACCGAAATCTCAGCTTTATTTTTACTTTTGTTACAGTAGAGAGCAGCGATAGTTAGGAGAGGTACAGAAAAATGCTGATTGTTGATAACAATTGTGTGTGCAATGATTTTTCTGCTCTCTGATATGCAACATTCTTTCTTTAGCATAGCTGGCATATGGAAAAGATACAGTTATAGTCCTTCACCCGCTCCTGTTAAATATATTGTTTTAATCTAGCCTATCTACTTCAATATAAGCATGCCAAATTAAAAGGAGATCATTTTCAGAGGGAGGGAACTGTCTTTTTATCCAGTGGAGATAGGACAAGGAGTGGTGGCTTAATGCTGCATCTTGTCCAGAATGTCAGTAAAGCCCTGCCAGAGATTAGAAATGTTGTGGCACCACCACCACGACAAGCAGTTTGAAGAAGTAGATTTAAGGTATTTCTGATCCTGTTGTTCCAAACTCACCTTTTCTGAATCAAGTTCAGCTCTTTGTTTTTGTCATCAAGATCAGAATTGTCACTTCTATAGGGCAGAATCTTTTCTCCTATTTTTCCTACGTGTACAACAAAATAGTTCTCTGAAGATATTATGCTCTTTGCTTATACAATATTTTTAATTTCTGTGTGTATTTGTCCATTTTCTTGCAATGTCTAGAGCCCTCTGCCAGTGGCTGGTCACGTTGGGAATATTTACTGTGATTTTTTTATGTGGAATATTGCTTTTTTATCCAGAGGTTTTCAAGTGTGTGTAGTTGTTTGTGTGCATATTGTGCTGCATGGTGTGCCTCATCTGAACAGGTAACTTTTTTTTTTCCCCAGGAAATGAAGGGTCATATAAGTTAATAACACATGCTATAACATATATCTATATAGTCCATAGCAAGGGTTTTGTTTGTGGCTTTACCTCTGCAAGCAGAGGGGAAGTGCTTTACTTCATTTCTACAGTCACCAGGGATTCCCTGGCAGCCTGATTACTCCAGAGCCTTTGATTTGATCAGAGCTGTGCCTTTTCGCTCTGAAAGCATCCTTAATGAAAAGAATATTTTGGGAGCTATGTAGGAACTCCTCAAGCAAAGAGACAGCATGGGGAGGAAGGAAACAATGAGGAGACAGTCTTACCAAGATACTAAGAAGGAGTGAAAGAGCTCTGTCAGGAGAGGAGAGAAGTATGATTATGTAGCACCAGAACAGCAGTAGCCTCTGCAGAACAGAGAATAATAGAAGTGACACAAGAAGACAGAATTTTCCCTTTGAAGTCATAGATGGGAGACTTTCTATATGGGCATGCAGATCTTTATTTTATCTCTCACAGGTGAATTATCAATTGCAGTGCCTTTGAGAAAGCTCTTGAGGGAAAGGGGCATGAATCCTACTTTTATTTTAATTTATTATAATGGAAAGCACACTAATTTAACCAGTGTAATTTTTTGATTAAATAAATTAAATTTAAGTTAAACAATCAAAATAATTAATAAATCCTTTACAAGTCTGTAATGCTGGTTTAAATGGCTAAATTTTTAAATAGTTTAGTAAAAATGAATATTACAGTTTTAATGGGTTTGCTTGTCAGACAGTTCCACTATCTACACCAGGTAATACTTTCAGAGTACCTCTAGGTGTTAAGTATGAATTCCTTGGCTGATCTATATTCTGCTAAATATGGAAAGCAATACATTTTTGCTAATCATTGTAGTATCATCAAAAGTAAGATGATGGCTCGTGATAGCCACTTCTAGAACACGAAGTCTCACATTTATTCAATCAGTATAACAATTCTGAAAGTAGAATATTAGGTGTTTTCCCAAAAAATTATTGAAACAACAAGACATTCTGAGTGATACTTCTGAAATAAAACCAGTATTAAAGAAAAGAGCTGTAGCAGCACATTGGGATGTGCTTTGTTGTAGGCACATGAGCACTTCATTGGTATTACAGGCTTGATATTTAGAAGTCATTTATCCTTGCCTGAAAACTATAAAAGTATATTTAGAGAGGATGTCTACCTGGAAACAGATAGCTGAATGGTAATCTAATATCCTGTCTAAAGTGGTATTACACATAAGCTCCAGGACAGATGGTGTTTGTTGTCTAAATCTTGCATAAGGACTGGGGCACGAGCACTACTCTGGCAGGAGCTGAAGTGAGATATTTTGCCCCATGGGGATGCAAAAAATCTGTCATAATACAGAGGGTGCACATCCTGTCACTCTGTCACTGGAGATGTCCTCTTTCTTTTGCAATGTGGTCATATATTTGACTCTGGAGGCTTTCTGTCACCACACCTTTTTCTTACCAGTTCTTAGAGACAGTAATAGTAACGTGATTCTGAAAAGAATAAGTTTAATTTCTCTACCACTATTTGGGAATTGAGAGAAAAGGATAAGAGGGGAGAAACTGCATTTTTTCCCAGATGTCCCTACAGAATTGATTCCTTCTACCTCTCTCACTAAAACTATATATATTATATACTGAAGCTCTGAAAGTTTTCACTGGAGTTTTTTTTCCACAGTTTGCATACATACTAAATCACATTTTATTTCATATATGAAACAATAAAACTAATGTGATGAGCTGATTTCTTCATGAAAGGCTGTGTTTATACCAAGTTTGTATCTTGGACTAATTCTGAGTATCCAAAAGCAGTCACAACCTGGTTTTGTAGTAGAAGTATGTTTTCTTACTTCTTACATAATCTGAAAAGGATTGAGCCAATTTTGTTTAAGCATGATCTTAAAGGTTTTCTGTACAGGTCTTAACATGAAAATTCTAAGTACCTGTTCTCTCCTCAAAATATATGTGTGTATATATATATATATATATATATATATATATAATTTATTTTTTTTTTTACCTGAAGTTAGCACTGAAAGTACTTCAATGATATTCTAGTGTTTTAGTTCATGAATGTCTGGAACTTAAGGCTATGTGACTCTGCTATGAATATGAAGACAAAAAACACCAATATTTTTGTACTTACCTCCTGTGACAAACAAGATTGGCTAGTATTTTGAACTTCCAATGTATCTCCTTATTCCAGAAAAGATAGAAAATAATGCCTATCTCTCCCTTAAATGAGGAAAACGTCCTACATAGATTGCAGAGAAGATATAGGAGTGAAGAATATTCTTACAAACATCACAGATGTTCATCACAAGCACTCAGGAAAATCCACAGCCAAGAATGGCTGTAGCACATCCATTTTTGTTATCTATAGCTCGTAGCTTATCTGAACTTTACTCTTATCACTATATATTAGGAGTGAAATTTTCAATGCTTAGAAAGAGACTTGGCTTTGCCACAAGACCTCCTGAATGCATTTATATATTTCTAAATATCATTATTGTAATTTATTTTCAAAACACTTAGGATAAAAACCATAAGCAGTTAGTGGTGTGAGGCAAGTGGTATATTTCATATGCTTTCAATACAAGTTTCAGTGTTGGCCATTTAGACAATGATCAGATATGGCTTTATGACTCCATTTCTCAGAGCTGCTGCTTTAACTATTTCATCAAGTTGAATGTGAGACATCAGTGGAGACAGCTCCTCAGACCTGACTTAAAAACCCTAATTCCTCAGATTTTCTCTAGTTTCCTTACATTTAGTATTTTACTCATGAAAAACTCCCAATTAAATTAATGAATAATGGTCTATTAAAGTCCTGAAGAATGCCAACATAAGAAAGGACTATCTAGTTCAATTAAGAACTATGGTGTTTGATCCATTTACTTTATGATTTATAGTGTAGTCCAATGGGAAACCTTCCAAAGCAGTCAATCTCATCCTCCCCCACATCTTCCTCTCACTCCCCCAACTCACACATAGGTATAAGAGTAGAGGTCTGAAAATGTTACTTAAATACCGGGAGAATAAGCTCCTTAATTGAATTTGCCTAACTATACTGTTAGACACTGCAGAAGTGAAAAAAAAAAAATCAAATACATATATGTAAACATGTATAAACAGGGATTTATATCTAAGTGAATATGTATATGTATGTATATACATATCTACATATCTCATTTCATTAATGTATTTTAGACATTTGTTTTTGGTCTGCTTTTCTTTGAAGCTGAAATTAAATAATCCTATAGAAATACTTCTAAAATCATCATTATTTTTATTATATTACATCATGTTTTCTTGGATATACTTTCACAAAGTAAACTGGTGATGAGTATCAAACATAAAGAAAAATATCTCATGAAGGTTAACTGGAAAATTTTAAGATCTAATGAGACGTCTGTTTCATCCCCATGATGAAATGTGACTGTCCAATATTTTTGTTTGCTGTCCATTCCATCCAGGGTCTTTGGTCTGGACTATCCCTGGGATTCAGGAAGCCAAGGCTCAAATTTCAGCTTGAAACAGACTTTGTGAGGATTATAATTCTCCTGGGTCTGTTAGGTGACTCTAGATGAATGCTGCTGTTTAAAAACAGCTGCCTCTCAGCCAAGGCTTTCAGACTTTTCAGGAAATAGTCAATTTCTATGAAAATTGCAGTTTAGGCAAATCGTTAAACATTTGCTGACAACATCAATCCGATAAGGAATTTTTTTCAGATAATTCAGATCATTTTATACAGCACAGAAATCAGCATCACAAAATTGCTGGTTTGATGTATAATTTCTTTTTTATTTTTTTCATTCAGTAAAATGTGATTGTTGAATGCTTCCAAGAGATGACAAGTAAAAAAAAAAAAAAAAAAAAAAGGATATGAATTTGGGGATAACATATAAACTGAGTTTTTTAATAATTTACTATTTTTAAGTAATTGAAAAGTAGTGCTAAAGTGCTGAGAATACAGTCTTTGCTTTATTTTGATCCTGCTTAGAACAGTACATTTGAATAAGTTAGTTTCAATAATCTGTCCTAGATATCAATCTTAAAGGAAATTTTTCTTGTGTTGAGTCTGTCCTCTGACAAATGTGGAGACAGCTTAAGCTTTGATGCCTGACACTTCAGTGCTTAATTCAGGATGAGTAAAACCTACTGTTGTTTCTACTTTTGGATCTTTTGTGATTCTGGTGATTTGTATTAGACAGCAGAAGAGAAGAAAGAGAAATATAAGATAGAAAGAATAATCAAAGAAAAAATACTAAGACCTTGGTTAAAATCAAGTACTCCGAATTATGTTTTTATATATTGGTCTATTTCCAAAGCTACTAGATGCTGGTACAGTAACACTGTATGACTGATTCTCAGCCTTCCTGTTTGCATTCCTCTCAAACAGAAAACAATTTAGAGGGTGGAATTTAATTTTTCAATATTTTTGTTTCCTTATTATGCTGTGAACATAATGTTCGAAGTTGATGTAGGTCTACAAGGATGCACAAGATATTTGACACTAAAGAAATTAATTCATAAGATGAATCTTCACTGAAAAATCTTAGGAAGAAGAAAGTTTCACAGCTGACTTTTAATCCTGGATTAAAAACTGGATTTACAATAGAAACTATGATAGACCCTTAAGTATCACAGTACTACTGGGTGCCTGTATTTATTTTATAAAGCATAAGAACACTAGATTTATAGCTGTAAGTGGTTGCATTAAAGTGCCATTTCTTTGTAGATTTTTCCCATTTCACTAGTTCAAAATTGTCAGTATTTGCCCAACAACACTTAAGGAAAAACATAATAATTATTATAATAAAATTTAATAATAACATTGATATTATTTTAATTATTGTTCCTATTACAGAATGTTAAAGTTCCTGTGTAATATGAATTAGCAGGAAAATGTCAGAGAAGTAAAGAGGTAATTTCTGTCTATTTCTCCCTGTTGTCAGTCTCTGAGGACCTGAAATGTGGAATCAGTTTTAGTCTTAAAGTGGGTTAGTCAACACTCGTTCTCAGCTTCTCCAGGAAAGAACTCCCTACCAAGCTGGTCTATTAATCTACCAGAAGAAATTAATTAAGAAGTATTTCTGACATATAGAAACTGCTATTTATCAAATGTTTTCTATAATTTTCTTAATGAACTCTAAGCCTTTTTATATCTCAATAATACTTGTTTTCTGCCATGGAAAACTGAAATTCTAGTGAAGATTTATGTAACTAAATGAGCATCAACTGTGAGGATCTGGTCTTCTAAGATAATTTGCCCAAGCTGCTGGCAACAGAAAAACAACTGGATCCTTCAATCCAAATTAGATTAACTGATAGGTACTGGATAAGTTAATGCAAAGCTGTAGGTGAATGTAGATCAAAAGTCACCATGTGTAAAAGACAATGTTCACAGTCTTTTTCTTGCTTAACCAGCCAACAGGCATCTTAGTTTCACATGCAAGGAATTAAAAAGTACATTTTTCTATTAGTTTGGCTTTATTTTTCAATTTCAGAATGGTTCAGCCTAGGTTTACCTTAGATGGGAATGTTGATTAGGTAATTCTCTAATTGTCTCATTGTCCAAAGCTATAATTCTTTAGATTTTAAGGTAATACCATAAATGTACTGAGGAAAAGGTAGGAAACAGGAATGAGAGAGCAAGGGAATGAGAAAGGGAGTACAGGAGGCCTTGAAGACTCTAATGAGCCCTGCATTAGTTCTAAATTTTTCTTGGAAACCATTACTTACCTAATTCACAGGTATTATTCAAGAGCTCTTTTTTTCCTCTGTTCACCTAACCCTTGGTCAGGTCACACCCTTCAACAGTGAATAATCACCTCCCTGACTTTTGTGGCCTTCGGTGATTTCAATTTTTTTAGGGATTTGCTACTTCTATTGCATATTGGCTGTGATTATTTATTCCACTGCCTTACCACTCACATTTTAGCCAAGTGTTTTTTCTCAGCTCAGTACAGGCATTACTTTGGCTTCTATTCTGAAATGTAGTACTGTTAGAGCTGTGCTACAGTCTGTGTTAGTAACAGTCTTGTTGGAATACAACAATTCTCTACCTGGGCCATTGGAGAAAGCCCCTGGGCACCTGGAGCTCAAGATTCACTATAGGTGAGAGACAGCCAAAAGTAACTTTAACAAAAGTTCATTCTACCATTGCTGTCCTTTATGGCCTGTATGTTTTTTCTTGACCTCATTGTAGCACAGCAAGGACTTGCAAATTAATTGTACTCCTTTGTGTTAAGATCCTTTCAGGTTGCCTTCTCTTTTTCTGCCATAAGAACTGGTTTTTAGATGCAAAGTGACATTGAGATGCAAACAGCATGCAGTTACAGCATTTAAGATTTTTATTGAACGATTATTGAGACGGTTGTATTTGATAAACTTCTCTATTTTGCCAGCTTTAGCTGGGAATGCTCTCTCTTAGACTTTGATTCAAATTTTGTGAGGATGATCACATTGCTGTCCCTTGACAAAAAGACTCTACAGCCACAGATGATAAAATGAAAAAGTGGGATTAAGCTCTGTGTGTTTATCTGTGAGAGGTTGGGGACACTCAAAACTGTCCACAGTGGCCTTTGCCCTGCACTGGTCACATTAAAGTGGGAGGCAACCATCAGCAAAATTAAACAGCAAGCAGAGGATTGCAAAGAGATTTCTGATGCAGCAGAAAAGATCTTGCTACTGGGGTAACAGGTCAACAGCCCCACCAGGGTGAAGTTCTCTCTCACCAGGACCTGTGTCAGCAGGTGAAGAGAACAACAAAGGGCAACAGAAGATCAGGGCACCCACTTGTCCCACAAAAGCGGTGTGCACAAGCAGGATCCACTCCTGGGGCGGGGGTGAGCTCCTGACTCCCACAGCTGGGGAAAACCTCACTGGGGTCAGGTGGGTTGGGGTGGAGCTTCTCAGAATGAGATATAAATGGAATTTAGAAACCTGAAGGTGTGCATACAGGTGTCTAATATTGTGTGTTTTGTTATGTTTCTGATACTGATCATGAGCATAGTGTCTGCTGATTAATTACATGTCATTAGTAAATCAATAAATTGCTTTGATCCTGGTTTGTTTTAAAGTGTGCTAATGGATCAGTTTTCCTCAGGGGCAACAACTAATCCATTAAAAAACTAGCAGTGCTGCCTCAGACTTCTGAGGCTAGGTCAGTGAGAGCTATCTATGGGAAAAGCAGAGAGAAAATAAGTTGTTCTGGTGATGAAACAGGTTATAGTTCCATCCTATATGGATAGGCCATCATTCTAATTCAATGACAAAAATGAAATATTTTCATAATTATATTCCATGAAAAATAATTAATGCAGCAGCAGTTTTTTCTTTTCAAGAAATTGTATATATTTCTAAGATTTTCCAGCTTCTTTAGGTAGGATTACTTAATCTCTGTTTTTAAAAATGTCAGTTTGCTATGAATCTGCCATTTCTTTCTCTATGTACCATTTCAGTGATTAATCATTAGGAAAAAGACTGCCTTCATTGAGAAAAAAGTATTCCCCAGCTATGAGAGATCTGGAGTACCCTGGAGCTGACTTAATAAAGTGTTATAGCTAAGATAGTGTAATAATATATCATAAAGATGAACTACAGATAACCATCCCTAGTATCCTCCACGGTAGCATTTTTATTGTTTATACTGTTTCCAGATTTATTAAAGTTCCTGAAAAGCTTTATTTTGACATGTTATTTGATGCACCTTCCTGAAAAAGCCCACATAAAAAAGAGAGATGTTTCAAAATTTGTGGAAAAATATTTTTATAGTTAATTAAATTATTAATTAAATTAATTAAATATAATAATTTAATATAATTATTAATTACAATAATTATATATTTATATATATTATATATATTTATATATATAAATATAAAATATAATAATTAAATTAAATAAATATAATAAAAATAAAAAAAATTAAATATTTTATAGTTAATTAAAAATGAAGATATAAGTGAATATTGCTTTTTGGGTACCATATCTTCAGCAGAGCCAGATGTATTTTGAGATAGGTTGATTTTTTTCCCCTTCATACTTGTCTCAATAAAGTGTTAAAAGTTGGTTCAGATGGTAGTAGTATCTTTTTTTAATGGACATTTTCTAGACTGTAGCTTACCATTTCTGTTCACTGACTGTGTAATGTAGCCTACGATACATTATAATTATGTATCCTCAATAGTTAAAATGCACAAGCATACATAAACAGAGGCACAGCAAGAAAAAAATTCACAGTCTCTCAATATATGTGTTTTAAGAAAAGTATTAGATATTTGATCATGTCTTCACTAGGGAAATACTAGGTTAGATTTTTCTCGTTTTCTAAAAGTATGTGGTTTCATTTGTGTTTCCGCATAATTTAAAAAATTAAAGTCAAAATTTGTCTGTGGATGAAAGTTTGCTGAATCAGTGGAAAAAGTCTTGTTTGCAGAAAAGTTTAACTAAAAAATTAATGTCCAGTGTTGTTGGTGTTACTCTACCAGAAAAGGCATATGAGATAAAATCGGTATTATTTTAAAAAATAGTGAGACAGGTGGGTGCAGATACAAGCTTGCTAGTAGTTTTAGAAGTGTTAGACATAAGGATTCAATTCAAAAGTAAATGGTGACTAATGAAATGACTTTTCATTGCTTGTAAAAAAAAACTATAATGTTTTTTTCCTGCTATGTCTTTCTCCAATACACCCTCAGTTTGTTATATAAAATTCATATCTGCAGTGGTGCAAAATGACTGGAAAATAGAGACTAAGAGAAATTACAAGGGTATGTGTAGGTTCCTGGGCAGAAAATAGAGGAGCATCTTACTTCAAGTAATGCAGTGCAGCACGCTGAGTTCATGTCACTTGCTGCAGGGTAGTAAGGGTTCATAAAATCAAGCCAGCCACATGGCTATAGATCTTCTATAATGTAACATTTATTTTTCTTTGCCATGGGCAATAGATTTTCTATTACTGAATGTGAACTAATGAACTAGCAGGTCAAGTTCAAGTTATCAACACCTATTGAATGTGTTTCCATGCTGCAACAGACAGGACAGCTCAGTTGGCAGTGTTCTACCTGCTTCCAACACAGTGGAATTCCGGCACTGAGAATGCTCTCTGTGTTTGTGCTGCTGACTGATGCTGCATCTCTTCTTTTGAAGCACACTGCAAACCTTCCCATCGTACAAATCTCAGCCCACACAGAGATAGCTTCCTAACAAACTCAATGGCATAACACAGCAAGCCAGGAAATAAATTTTCAAGCGATCTCGTTAGATAAATTTACGGACTGCTTTTCCACAAGTAGAAGACTGGTCTGACTACCAAAGCCAATAGTCTCTGGGCACCCTAGCACTCTGAACTTTACAGAGACCTTTGTGACAAGATAAAATGAGTCAAAAAGGACATAAAATCCCACCCTTCTGACCAGTCAGCACCTGATACTCAAACCACTCAACAGGGTCTCCAGTAGCCATTAGAGACACTGCTACTGGTCTAGTTCTAGTTAGGGGGACAAAGAGGGAGATGTGTGCCTTGGGATATGTTTTAGGGAACATTGAAAAAGCTGGGGCAGGGATATATGAAGGAACTACCAATTTTGTGGAACAAAAGCAAGTTTAATGCAAAAGAGCATGGAGCTCTTATGGTGATGTGACTTACTGGTTATTGTTCACATTCACGGAAACAGATTGTTTTTTATACATCCCGTGTAATAAATTGCCATGGGTTCCACTCATACTAAGAAAGAGACCCCAGTTTGCTTAAATTACATTGATTAATGCTTTTGTTGGCTAAATACAAGCTAATAAAAGTTAATGTTGGAAGATGAAATGGCTCAGGAATATAATTGCATTTACTAAGAGACATTATTAGGTAAAATTCAGGTAGTCGCAGTTTTTCTATAATGTTACTTGCATATCTGAAGAAATCAAAAAATGGGACTAAATAGATTTATCTCATTCAGTCCTGCTAGCAGGCTCAGAGAGTAGCCATTACAGGAGGGGAGCACTGCACGCCAAGACTGTTGGTCTGTCATAGCCTTAAAATATGAGAAGGGGTGCTTTCCAAAGTTTCTGTATTTTAACCATCTGAAATAGAACTAAAAACTCTAATGGTCCTTGTTTGCTATATTGGGCTTTGTTGACCAAAAACCTTTCAGCAGTTAGTGCTCTACATTCTGCTGCTACTTTCAGTGTCCTCCATGGCACAAACTTCATGTCTATCTATTATGTATGAGCCAAGCCAAAAAAAGGAATCCACATTGTTCCAAACGCTGCATATGAGCTGGCAAAGTTATATGGCAGATTATATTCAGCTACATGAAATGTGGAAAATGTGGCCCTTCTAGGTCTCCTCATTAGCCCAGTTTCACAACTTTAATTGTAGAGTATAGGAGAGGAAAGCCCAGTAGGAGGACAAAATAAACCATTTATTCTGAAAATATCAAAACAGACTCCTGTAGTACTGGTTCAGGGTCAGTTAATTCATCTAATTAAAGTGATGGTCTTTCATGAGTTAACAAATGAACAATACAAATGAAAAGCCGTCTGTAATTCTAGTTTAATTTAAATCGCATTATTCAGATGAGGACATTGGAGTCTGATGTCCTGTGATGAAGTGGGGCAACTTAATCATTACCATGGTCTCGGACACATCCAATTTCTGGACAGCATTGTATGCATTTTCTTTGCCCCTTTCAGTATTTTGAGGATGTATTAAATGTCTCTGCAGCAGTTTAGCTGCAGAAATTTACTTTGAAGTGTTATGCAAGGGGAATATAGAAATCTACAGTGTTATATTCTATTGTTACAGATCTCTTTATCTTTAGTGCTCTGGGAACATACAGGATTTCAACACATAAATGCTGAGACTGGTGCTCTCCTTCATAGATGTGTAACTGCTGTAAAATATCACTGTCAAAAACAATTTGTATGTGCCAATTTATTTGAGGTGATACAGGTGGTAAACAAGGTGAAATTTGATCTTTTCTTTTACCCCTAGATTTATTTTCCACTGTTCCAGAGAAATTAAACATAACAGCCTTGACCTGTGTATTAATTTCATTAAATCTTTGGTTGGCATTTTATTTTGAATTCAGAGGATAATCTTAATGGAAAGCACTGGGGAAAAGGTTTTTGGGGTTTTTTTGTTTTTTTTTTAAATTTGTTTGTTTTTTTACTGGCAGGGAGTGTTTTGTCTGGTTGTTTGCTTTTTTGGGGAGTGAGTTGGTTTGTTTTGGGGTTTGTTTGGGGTTTTTCTTTTTGTTTTGGTTTCTTTTTTTGTGGGTTGGTTTTCTGGGTTTTTTTTTTTAATTAGTTGATTTTTTGGTTTGGGTTTTTCGTGGGTTTTTTTTCAGGATTTTGGTTTTTTTGGTTTTTTTATTGTTTTTGTTTTTGTTTTTGTTTTTGTTTTTGTTTTTGTTTTTTCTTTTTGTTGTTATTTTTTCCAATTTCCAGGATAGAAAGGTAAATATTTGGCTGGATTTACTTTATTTTGAGGCAAAATGCTGGCATATTCTCCTTTTAACTTTCATACAGAGGTGAAATATGGTCAGGAAACACTAACATATACCTGACTCCCAGCAAATTAATGTAGCAGTTCTTTGAAACAGCACCTGCATTTTTACCCACAGTTATGGGAACACTCACAAAAAAACCATTGAAAAGGACATTCTTTTTTTCATTTGAAAATGTTTTGTTTCTATATGGAAGAAGAAAGCAGTTAACTTAGATAAAAAACACAGTATATGGGATGTGAAAATTCCATTTACAATATTCTGTATGCCAACAAAAACAAAAACTCTTACCAAAATGCATGCCTATTAAAATATAGGTACACAATACTAAAAAATAAAATACTTTCATTCACAAGCAGACAATTAACATGTCTTCAGTTTTATGAAACATCATGAGATATTGTGCATGACTTTTTATTCTCTATGCAGCAAAGAACATTGAGTTGTATTATTCATCTTCTAAAAACTAAAACAAAGCTCTTAAGAAATAAATTCTCCTTCTCTGTCCTAAACCTGTATACTTCACTTGGTACCTTTTTGCTCATTTAGTTGTGGGAAATAAAGAAAAGATCTTAGTTCACTGGAATGGAAAATAAACAAATATGAAGGCACAATCGTACCTTCATTGTAGTCTTATGATCTATTCAATGTTTGAATAAAAGTTTCATTTGCTACCAAGACCCTGAAGTAGAGTTACTTGCAAATGTCCTATCAAATAGACCCAAAAGCTCCTTAGACTCGTTTTATCTTGCAGACTTGTTTTATGTCCAAATTCTGAGTGGACCTATCCTGTTTAAAGTAGATTAATCAGCTTAAAAACGTCCTATATATTAATTTTTTTTTTCAGGTTTCAGATGCATGATTCAAGCATTCCCAATTTGATTCTGAATATGATTCAGCTGGTGAATTAGAAGGAGTAATGAAATGCCATTATACCAATGAGACAAAGGAAAAAGGATCAGTCAAAATAGCTTTAATAGCTATGAAATATGACATAAATATGAAATTTGAAATAAATTTAGCTCTTAAATTACTGAGAGAAAATGGCTGATTTTCAGTGTGGTCATCATTCTAGATTTCCTGACATATATATTTGATAAACTTACTAAGTCTGAGAATCTCCAACAGTATCTTGAGGAAACCACGAGACCAACAAAATCTAGCTTCAAATCAGGGAAATTAAAGTATGATGGAGTTTGGAGGCAAACTTAAAATTAATTTGATGAGCTTTCTATGAAAATATTGAGTCTAGAAAACAAATGGAAGTAGAACAATTTTGTGTTTATTCAGATGCACCTAAAATACTAAAAAAACAACAGATCAAAGCTCTATACACAATAATTTTTAATGCTATAAGAGGAACAACCTCTTCATTTCACTGAAGTGTTTAGCTAGGTCAAAACAGTGATGCTTATTTTTAAATAACGAACAGAAACAAGCACGTCTTTAAAATTCAGGGTTCACATTCAGTTAAGCCACTTTTGAAATAGTACCTTAAATCGGCTTGCAAATGTGTTAATTAAATTATTTAGTTTCAGATTTACTGATGTTAAAGTTTTGCCTCCTTTTTAATGTGACAGTTCTTTGTACAGAAGAGAGAGCTTCTGTCCAAAAGTACCTGCAGTCAGTGGCTGCAATGAAATACTAATGACAGGTAATTGTGATTTGTTGTATAAGCTTCAATCATTGCATAGCAATTACTCATCCACTAGCAAATAGTTGCTAAGCATCTCTCCATCATGGCAGTATAGGAATGACTCTGCTGTTCCTGTGAAAAAGTGATTTCATCTTCTTGATGTCTCAGTGAGTCTTCATATTTCAATGACTTCCGAATTAAAAAGCAATTGCAAGAAGAACAACACACACATTTTTCGTTCAGCTGACATACATGGCAACTCAGATTGTGAATCAAAAGTTATCTTGGTTCTCGTATTTTTTATGTGAATCCATCAATAATTATTATTCTAGCTTCATTCATTTATACCAGAACAGCTGATTTTTATGCAGATTGTACAGAAGAAATTAAATTGTTGTCTACAGTGATCTGCTTCCCCTATCATTCTTCACTGCTGCTGCAATAACTGAAACAGTGAAAATACTCCTATACTAATGAGGCTGACATTTAATCATGGTGTTGTAAACTAAGTTCTAAAAAGCCATCATTCTTAATTTGCAGGACTTTTGTGACTAATATTGCTAGAATGAGCTGTGTAATACCGAGAAATTTCAGTGGAGAAATATAGACAATCACCAGATCAATTAACAATTCTACTAATGGGTGATATGAGGAAAATTCTTGTGTCATTTCTTTAAAACACTACATTGTTACTGCACATATTAAAAACCAAACAACAACAAGAATGATGATTCTTGCTATTATTGTAAGAGAAAGATACGACTAAATAAATATTTTATTTAGGAATAATTTTTGCAGTCAGTTTTCTACATCACGTGGATTCTTTAAACTTTCAATTAAGCAGCTAGCTATGTGACTATCAAATTAAAAATTTGAGATTCACTGGGACTGTTCTGAAGTAAAAATATAACAAAGATGAAAGTAAACCTCTGAGTAGAATACATCAAGATACTTATAGTTTGTTCTACAAGGATGATTATACACAGAATATTTGTAAGGCTGGGTTGTTTGAGTTTTTTCTGTTATCAAGATAAATAATAAAAATATTAAGAAATATTTTAAATTTAAAAAATGCCAGGGAAAAATTCCAAACTTTTTAGTTAGGCTTGAGTTGAGTTGGAGTAAGATGCACAACAAACACATAAGAGTTGAAGTAATATTTTTCTAAGGGCCAAAAAAATGCTTTTTCTGCTGGTAAAAAAAGTGGATGTTATATATTGTGGTGGATTTGCATATGGTGATTGTCCTTTCCAGATCTGAACATCATTGATGTAAAATAAAATTGGGGAGTATGGGAAGCAATGAATGATGCAAAAGTCTTTTTGAAGCTAAAATTTAATCTCAGCCTGACTAGGAAGATAAATCAAGCAGAACTGTTAAGCCTCATGCAGAATCATTCTCTCCTCGTCTGCCCATTACTTCTCCATCTAATCCAGCAAGCTATCTATAATTTGTACCTGTAATCCATCAGTTACTTTAGAACTGGGTTCCAAAAATCCAAATATGATAGCTTCTGTGTCACAAGTTTCAGCCTACTTTGATGCATTAAGTTTTAGCTTTCATATTTTCCAGATTCTTTATTGCCTTAGTGTGTGTCTCTGAACTTCACAGAAAGTGTTAGCCAGTTCTCTTCACAGTGTAGTTAGACAAAACAATTCTTTCCCATCTGAGAACCAAGAACACCGTTGCAGCTTCAGGCCCAAAGGAGTATAAACAACAACAAACTGAGGAGAGCAATCTGGGAGGATGGGACTTTATAACCTGAAGCTGTAATTGGACAATTAACCCCAATCTGTAAATGGACCCAAACTTATAAAAGTGTGAAAACTCGTGACTCAGAGTCCATCTTGCATCCATCTTGCACAGAGCCAGGCTCTTGTACTGCCCAAGGTGAATCCTTTGAAAGCATTTTAATAAATTTTATTGCTTTAACTCTGTCCAGCCTCTGTTCCAGGCAGCCTCTTTAGGCGTCGACTTCAGTAGTAAAATAATGCAAACTATATACTCTTTGTTCTCTGGAGTAACACCCATCTCTTGACTGTGCCAAACAATTAGAAGTAAAACAAAAAGGAAACATTACATTTAACTTAGAACTAAATTTCTGTCCTGAATTCTTTTACACCCAAAACCCAAGGACACTCTACAGAGGTGGTATTTTTGATAGTTAAGAAACAGTTGTATTTCTGCATTTCTTGTCTGGACCTTATGCATGTCTGACACATTCAAAAGAATAATTCAAGAATTCTTAGGAAGGACTACTTGTCTATGATATACATGTCTTCATCTGAGCTAATTCTGTAAAAACACTTCTTAATCATCATAGAGAAGCACACAATACTTGAGTTCAACTCACCTGCCTTGTAGGATCAGATACGATATTATTCCTTAATGACTACCAAAAGAAAGTAAAAACATGCAGTTGGGATTTTTTAGAACTTGGATTAGGAGAAATGAATACATAGAGCAAAAGACTTAAAACCTTGGACTGAATACTGCTGTTAAAAGGCATGCTATTTTTTGATAGTTTTTTTTCTTTCAATTTTCTTTTATATTCATTAAAATAGAATTATGCCTGTGTCTAATAGATTTTACAGAGTGTTGTTTGAGTAGTTTATGTGATAAATCATAGTCTTAGAAGCAAGGGACACAAAGGAAAATCAGATCAAATAACTTGCTTTGCTAGTATTTCCAGGTCTGGGAACTGGACTCGGTAACTGCTCTCATGACTCTGGTTCTTGATGCCGGAAATGAGCTGCACTGTGGAGTGATGCTAAACAGACTGTTAAATTGCATACATAAGGTAAAGCGTAGGTGTGTCACCTCGGGTTTGTCTGCATCAAGTTATATTAATTTTGCTGAAATTTTGCCTTTAACTAAGGTTCATCTTGTGCTGTCAGAGCCTAAGGCACAATCTAGAATGTGGGAGGAATTGTTTCTGTCATTGGACCGTGTGGGTGATACTGCTTTACACCTCCTACCTGGCAGCCTGCCAGATGCCTGTGTCTCAGCCAAGGGTGTACATCTTCTTGGTCCGTCCAATGTTCCTGAGCAGAGGCTACCAGCTACTTTTAACTTCCCATTTAGTACCGAAACATCTCATTTTTGCACTGGGCAAAGCTTATTAATTATTTACAACAGGTTATTTATCACATTTGAAATATTTCTTTCTTTATTTATTCACTTAAGTGATTTAAATATAGCCAGAAATAAATCTGTTAAATGCAAGCCTGCAACTCTACATACTGTCTGTGTCTCAACATTCAAAAATATTTACCCTTGGTCAGTGCCCACTACGTTTTCTAGTTGAGGAAAGGGAAAAGCAGACAATGAAATTTGATCTGTTGGCTAGCAACAAACTTCTTTCTCTCAGTCCACTGACTGTTACCTGCTGTTTATGTGGGCACCAGCAGTACAGCTGTGAGCAGACTGAGGAGTATAAAGAAGGATTACAGAGCTCTGGGAGTGGCAGTGAGGGAATTTGGAGCACAGGTTATTTTTTTCCCTCAGTCCTCCCAAAGAGGAAGGGTTTGAAAAGGCCAATGAAATCTGTAGAATCAACAAATGGTTACAAACCTGGAGCCACAGCCAGGGATTTTTTTTACTTAGACCATACCACTCACTTTGAAAAATGTGTTCTAGTGAGATCTGATGGGGTCCATCTGTCAGAGAAGAAGAGGAACTTCTTCGGTCATAGGCTTGCCAAGTTGGTGAAGAATGCTTTAAACTAAAGTGGCCAGAGAAGGAACAATCTATCCTACTCCTTCAATCTGTCCTGTTCCTTTGCTGGATGCCAGCATCAGCAACAGATGCACAGAGGTTGCAGAGACAGGTCAAAGGTCAGCAGAAAAGCACCAGAAGAGCAGTACAAAAGAATTACAGCCACTAAGTCAGCTTCACCGGGGCCCCAACTTAAATGCTTCTAAGCAAAGCGAAAACCAGAAATTATGCATTGTACATGCCTGTAGGGCTTTCATTTTATTAATGTGGAGACATGGTGAGATTGTTCCTAGGACTAGATTATTAGAGTGGAAGGATACAAGGAAGGGCAGGCAACAGAGGCGAGGAGATGGTGTTGCCCTCCTTGTCCATGACCAGCTGGAGTGCAAGGAGCTCTATCTGTGGATAGAAGAGGAATTGGCCAAGAGTTTATGGGTCAAGATTATAAGGAGAGCAGGGGCAGGCGATATTATACCGGGGGTCTGCTACAGGAACACATGGCAAATAAAGCGGTCATTGGTGACAGCCGACACGGCTTCACTAGGGGCAAACAGCTCCTGAAAAATTTGGTCACCCACTATAATGGGGTTATGGCATTGGTAGATAAGGGAAGGGCAACTGACATCATCTCCCTGGAGTTGTGCAAAATATTAGATACTGTCCAGCATGACATCTTTCTCTTTCAGCTGTAGAGACATGAATTTGATGGATGGACGCTACAGAGTAGTTTGTTTAGTTCTGGGACCCCAAACTAGAAAGGACACAAACCTGTTGAAGCGAGTCCAGAGGAGGCCACAAAGATGATCAGAGAGCTGGAGCACCTCTTGTGTGAAGGCAGGCTGAGAAAGATGGGGTTGCTCACTGTGGAGAAAAGAAGGCTCTGGGTGTGACCTCACTGCGCTCACTGCACTAAAAAGGTTGACAAGAGAGCTGGGGAGGGACTTTTGACAAGGGTGTGTAGTTGTAGGCAAGGGGAAATGGCTTTAAGTTGAAGGGTGGGTTTGTATTAGACACTGCTAGAAGAAATTCTTCACTTGAAGAAACTTGAGTGTGTTGAGGCACTTGAACAGAGAAGTGGATGCCCATCCCTGGAACTGTTCAAGGCCAGGTTGGATGGGGCTTTGAGCAACTTAGTCTAGTGGAAGGTGTCCCTACCCATGACAGGATGGCTGGAACTAGCTAATTTATAAGGTCTTATGTTTCTATGACTCTTTAAAGAGAATTGTGATAGCTTAAAACAGAAGTTTACAAACATTTTTCGAAGGCTTACCTCCAAAATATGTAGTCTTTGATTAGATCAAGTGATTGTCTTTTGAGTATTGAAATATTGCAAGCTGAGGGGGTGCTCCTAGAGCCTGTGTTCTTGTTTACATGATGTTCTTGTCATGCAGAAGAAAGCTTTTCTGTGCTTGAGAACATTTACTTACAATATAGGATGTGAAGAGACTGAGGACAGAATTCTGCAGTTTCTGGAAGCAGAAAAAAGGATTGAAGGAGCCCGCTGGAAGTTGTGCAGTGGGAAATCCAGGTCTGATCATTTATGAGACAAAAAAAAAAACAAGAGAAAAATGAAAGTAAATAAGAAGGATAATATTTAGACATAAATTTATGGGCATATTATTTTGAGATTTTATTATTGGGATTAAAAAGCCTGATTTTACCTCTTGTGTCAATAAAAGAATTTTCAAGTAACCTAGAAATAATTTAACACAGAGATCTAACAAGAACTGTGACAGATACAGAAAAATAATAGTTTCAAATAATAAACCTCTAAGATTTCAGAATAAGAACAAAGTTTCAAAACCTCTGAGGTTACTTTTGATCAGTAATGTCATCAAGCCCAAGCTTGCCAGTTCTTTCAGATAATTATAACATTCTACAGTTCTCAATTTAAAAGACAAATTTCTGATTGCATTTCATGGTTCTTCTTATCCTTGAAAAAAATTCTGCCTGGTAAATGCTTTCATTCAGTACTAAATCAGATGCAAGGTTCCCAGTCTTCTTGTGCAGGCAACTCTCTGCTTGATGAAAATCACCTTTGTTATTCTGAAATGCTTCATTTTACTAAAAAAATGTCTTTACACTTTAGTATTTCAGAGCTGGGTCTCTAAATCCAGGAGCTGATGTTCTTGCATTATTAAAACTGCCTAATATATGGCTTTTTCTCTTTGCTCTGAGTATAAGAGAAACACTTAACTCTCTCTGCAAGCATATTTTGTGTTCTTCTCTCCTGTCAGGAACTGCCAATTGTGGATGTTAGCCTCCAGATTCTTATACAAAGAGACTGTAATTGCCTTTATTACAATATTATAGAAAATTCTTCTAAGTCAGTAAACATAAAAAAAAATCTATCATTCAGTGAACTGGAAGTGGATAAATCTTAAAATTATTTTTATGCATCTTTTTATTTGTTAAAAGCAAAAGGGTTCAAGATTCTGCCTGAGGATGTTTAGATTAACAGTACAAGTAGTGTAACAAGCATATTCAATTATGATGCTAGATTTGCTCTCCTTGACAAGGGAAAATAGTGGTGGGACCAAAAGAAGTGACAGTGAGCAATCCAAACTAGGCATAGCTTCAAGCAGAGCGTGCTTGCAGTCAGCCTTCCAGGTGTCTCTCTGGAGACAAAAAGAAGGAAGGAAAGTTTTGGCATCCTTACACATTTGTTTATAACTCACTCTTCATTCCAATCCTGTTCATGTGCTTACCTCAAATATATTGAATTCTGGTAGTAACTGTGGTTGGAAAGGGCTTTAGAAATTACTTCTTTAGTATGCAGACTTCAGGTGGTGGAGAACATAAAGCACCCTGTGCAATCTAATTCCTATATAAATTTACCTTCTCTTCAATGATTTTAAGATTCATGTGTGCAATAGATCTGAAAATCCTTTAATACTCAATATCAGTAATGTTGAATATTGCAGAAAACCATGGATATTTTGATGTTTAAGTGTACAGCTAAGACTGACTAAAAAAATGAAGGGTTTACAAAGTATATCAAGGTTTAAGGTTTGTTTTCATTCAAATACAGAAATTCAATTACTAAAATATACATCCATTAAAATGAATTTTTTTTAGGAGCATCCATATCACCCATTTAAGTTGCCATTTTGTAGATCCTTTATTGTCAGGAAAAATGAATGACCGATATAGAGGAGTATCTAAAGAATAATTTGTAATTTTCTGTACCCTGCTCCTATCACCGTTTTTTTTTAAACTCCAATAGACTGTAAAAGGGACTGAGACATTTTTGCATACTACAATAGGTTCCTACATATAGGTGACATAAATATTCTTCCTTCTTCTTGCTTTTGTTTCATTAATTATGAACTAGCTCTCATAGGCAGAAAAAGCCCTTCTAAAGTTCCTAATTGATACTGAAGTCAAATTGATTATGTGTATGGCTTTCTGCAAACCTTGACCATATGTTACCTTCTACTGTAGATTTCAAAGGGATTCAAAAAGGGATTCATAAAGGATTGCAGTGTATTTATTTTTTAATTCTTAACTGAATTAGCTGTTATAAAACCAGGACTCCAAGCACACACAGTTCCCTAGAAGCTGTACAGTTTCAGAATTTACAGGCTCAAGGAAAATATGTCTAGGAGTATGAGTGGGCTCCTGGGAAATGAATGACCTGACAGAGATGCTAAGAAAGTGAGGTTCAAGAAATATTTTATGAAAAGAGATGCCTGGTTTTTATGCCTTCAATATATTGATCTCAAATTTTTAGCCCAGTTTTTTTAGAATAGCTTAAAGCCTCCTTTGCATAGATTACTTGGATAACAGCAACAGAACGTTTTTTGAAGAAGTAAAAATTTCCCAGAAAATGTGCTGTTGAAAGGGTTTTTGTATCCTAACAGAAAATTATTCAGCTGAATAATGAAAAACACCTCCATGAAATCAATGTGCCCGTGCTGTTTTGAGTACACAAGGAATATGTGTAATACATTTCAAATAGAACTCCTCCAAGAAAATTTCAAATGCCATGTTGCTATAAAATTTATTCTGCTTTGTAAGAATTCTTATGCAGAAAATTATGAAGGAGTGAAGGTAGGTGTGCTGTCGCATTAGCATTCTGTTCATAAAAACAGTGGTAGACTGTTAAATGCTAATGTGTACTGTAGAAGATCCCAAGAAAGATTCAACATGATTTCAATTTATGTCAATAAACTGATGTCTGTTTATAGCTTCTGTGTGCTGCTAAATTCTCTTCTTGAGGCTGGACACCAGTGCATGAGAACTTTGCACTGATTTAAACTTGGAGATCAGCCCCACAAAAGTATAACCTCATTTTATTTGTTTATTGCCTGTTTTATTATATAGTCATTGCTGTCTCAGCAGCTTAGATCTTGGCAGCTGCCTTCACGAAGAGATGAGATGGTGTATGCTGTGATGACATGAGTGTTTAACTAGAGAGAAAGTGCGAGACAAAGGAAAGCACTGTCAGATTTACAATGGTGCTATTACAGAGGTTTTTGGAGTGTGGAGGTGGTCGCTTTTTGGAGTGTTTTTGTTGTTGCTCTTGTGTTGTTTTGGGATTTTTTTGGGGTCTTGCAGTAGACTACGAGTAGGTGGGAAGAACTGTGCAACCAATTCTCTGTAAAAAAGTGTAGACTGGGATTTAGATATGATTCTCCTGACATCCAAATAAACGGTTCTGGTAGGATAAATAGCGAAATAATCTGATGACTCACTCAGTTCATGAGATTTTGAGGAGGAATAATGAAGAACTTCCTTCTTTGTGTGACTTTTCATTTTCCACTTCACACATTAAAATTAGAATAATCATGCCCTACCTGCCTTCCAGGAGGAAACCCAAAGAAATATCCATCAAAATGTCAGTCAGAAATAGAATAAAGTAGCTGTGAAAATCTGGTGCCTTTATTCCTGCATTTTTTCAGTTGGCCATTGTTTCCTGGCATGATACAGTAAAAAGATTCTTTTAAAGATAGCACATAAAAAAGGACCATAACCACATTATATCATTATTCCCAGCACTATAGAACTTAGAAAGATTTCATGTACATATTTCAGATAATGTACAGAAGGTTGGTTGGGTGGCAAGATAACTAGGAGAAAAGGAATAGATGTTATTGTTGTAGAGACCAATGAGATAATAAGGAGTCTTTAATGTAAGCCAGAGTAGTCAATATCCCTGTCATAGCATCCTACTGAATCACTTAGATAAGGCCTCTACAAGCAGAGCTACACAGCAGATACTACAGAATTGAAGGTGGTTTCTTTTTTTGAATTCTTGCAAATGTCTCAAGTTGCTTCTAGCAGTTTATGATGCCGTGATGGCAAGAATGTTTCAAATAGCAGGATAAATTGAGAAAGAAGGAAAGTGTGAGTCTGAATCAACAGATATATTTATACTGAATTAATTTGAAATGTCTTTTTCTGTTAATTTTACTCATACTACTGAAAATCATAAACTGAAAATTGACTTTAGTGTTCTGAATCTCAGAGGGTTTATGTGGATTTCCAAACCAGAACTTATTCAGATAAATAATATTAGATTCAAAAAACCTTGATCTATAAATCTTGACTTTTTTACTAAAATATTACTGTTTGCATACATATTAGTTGTCCTTAGACAACATTTGTCCCATAGCATTCCATCATATAACATGTCAACATGCTGTAACTAACAGGTTCAAAGGCAGACTGACAGATTTTATTACCTACAGATGGAAGGGTATGATGAATCATTCACAGGTATCAAACTGTTGTAAAGATCACATTCTATTATTTCAGCAATCTAGTTATAATGCACTGACCCTTAATTTGCTAGACTTAACAAACCATTGCTTTTATGAATTATTATAATGTAGATTGTTTATAACATTATTTTCAATTGTGACAGCTTGAGGAAACAGTGAAATGATGCTGCATAATCTGTTCGCTGCCTCACAGGTATTTCCTGGTAGAAATGATCATGAAAAATGTGAAGTTTTTGAAATTATGTTATAAGCAGGAAGCAGGAAGGCCCTTTAATTATGCCCTTAAGTACAGAATATTTGCTTAATTGCTTAGTAGCCCTTGTATCCTGAAAATTTAATTATGTGATGATTAACTATTCATTATAATATTTTCCTGTTATTATTCAGTACAAGCTGCACATTAACTTTTAAAGTCGTTATCATGTTAGGAATTAAGCAACCCCAATTCTCATCAACTGCACAGACTGACTGTGATACTACAATAACTTATCTACTTCTCTTGCTCAATTAATAATACCTGATTCATCAGGCAAGTCAGAATTGCCCATGGAAAAAGTCTGGCATTTTAAGCAGTGGCAGCTAATCCTGTTTCCTGAATCAGGCCTCTGTTCTGTTAGGCAACATGCTTCGTTTCCCTGGCCCAACTAATTCTGTCTGGAAAGCTGTGATATGATACAAGCTGCTCAAGATGGGGCTCCAGAAGAGAATAAGTGGAGTTTGGAGCCCCTTAACCTCCATCTGAAAGTGAATGTGTGAACTCAAAGCCAGAGGAAAAGGTGGTGTTTTTTTTCATAAGATTAACTGTTTAGGAGACTAATCCCAGCTAGGTATTCACCTCTGTCCTGAGGTAATCCCAACTGATTTCTCACTTCTGTGGAGAACATGTTGGTCATGAAGAATGTGCCATTGTGAAGGAAGCCCTCCACATCTCCCTTTGAAGCTGTGCTGCTCACTACTGTGAACTCCAGGAAGAACTCAAGGGCAGTGATCAGTGATTAGATGAGATGTTTAGATCTGAGATACAAAAAGATTGTGACATCATGTTGGTAGGAGAGGTTAGCATATTGGGTTTCTTGCCTTTCTTGTTCCCACTAGATAAACTTAAGATCTTATTTCCAGTGCCACTCTTGCTTTGTAACCCAATGAATCATAACTGCCTTTTGGGGCATTGAAAGGATTCTACTCTGGGAATAATTTTTAAATGTAGCAGAGTGGGGTGAGTTTGGCCCCATCCACTTCCTAAGCACTGTGTAAAGCATTACTTCGATTAGTTGATTTGCAGGAATGAGAGGAAGAAAGTAGAACAGAGGTGTGCTTTACTACTCAGCTACTGCATTACTCTCAGTGATGGTGGTGTGTGTCAACTGTTTCTAGAACTAATCAAACTGAGTTTCTGGCAATCAAAATATTGGAAAGTTGAGGAATTTATAAGGATAGTCATTAATAAAACACAATTTTTCCATCATCCTTTAAATCAGGTTTTGTACTATGTCTAAACTGTATCTCTGCCCACATTTTCAAGTTATTGGGTACTCCTGAAACTTTCTGGTGTTAAGCAACTTCTTGAGATCTGACTTTGCAATTTAGTGCTACTACAATATCATATTCTGTATATTACAATTTGCATACATGTTGAACTCAGAAATGTCTTAGTCATGGTGCTAAACTTCTGTGTGCGATAAGCAAATGAAATTCAGATTGAGGAGGAAGTTGGATTAAAACTCTGTAAAGGGGAAGCAGTGGAACCCAGTTCGTTCAGAAGCTCTACCATGAACGGATGAAAGAAGAGATTTTCTTTTCAGAAATTTTGGTTCTGAAAATCTTATGGAAGTTCTCGTTTTTTCATTCTTGTTTTAATGGGTATATTATTAACTGTACCACATGAAGCCTCAGGGTGCCTGATCCAAAATTACCAAGAGGCTTCTTTGGGGAAATTTTATATATGTCTCTTAAAATAATTTTGAATGAAAACTTTATTAGATAGAATTAGACACATTAGACAATTATCTTATATATCATTTTATGATTGATGATATCAATCATAGAGATTGATACATATATAGTAGACTACATATTTCTAGCTGGTATTCTTGGCTAATTTTATTTAAGCTTTTAATGTGAATATATATTTTAATAATTAAAACCATGGAATGTTAGTATTATAAAATATCTTAAAATTTAATAACATTAATATCATAAGCATATTCTGACAGAGGGAAAACTAGATACATCTCACACTTTTGGATCTGCCTACAGTCGGGAGTGCCTAAGGGCAAATCTACACTCATCCTTGTTTCTGCATTTTACTGTAACATTTGCATATAAAGAAGATCATCATTATGAGTTTGAGTTTGATAAACACTATATTAAAAAGGACATAATGTTTTAAGCTCAGCAATGGGTTTTAATCTGAGTTGGCAGTGATAAGAATTACATAAGAAAAAGCTTATAACTTGTTTTTCTAGCAGGGCCTTTTTTTCAGAGGTGACCAGTCACGCATACTGTTAGATTTATTTTTTTTTTCTTTTTAGTGTATGCTTTTTTAGACTTCTACAGCCCACAGCTTTTCTATATGAATGTTTCAGCCATCTTCTTTGTCTGTTAGTGATTGGGACACAATTCTCTAGACATTTATTAGTCATTTGGTGATGATGTTAATGTCTGTGCCAGCAGCTAAACACCAATGATTTAAATTACAAGATGAGGCAAGTGCAGCGTGCACTTGTCCAGAGAAGATCCTCCTATCAAAAGTGTTATCCTTATTACAAAAATTACAGTGCTAAGCTCACTGAAATGTAGTTCACCAGAGCTCATGTGTGTTTTCAAGTGATATCTAAGTATGAAAATATTTCTAAGGATCTACACAATAAAAAAAATTCTTGAAGCACTGACTAAACTCAGGTGTGGTAGTGGTTAAACCTGTCATGAGCTCTTTCTTAATGATTGCTTCCCTGTTTTACAAAATTGAATGAAAGCCCTGCACTAAACAAGGTTTTGTTTCATGTGGGTGTTTGTGTGGGTATGTATCATGCAAAACAAAAACTAATAGGAACCTATTACTAAATTTTCTTGATGCTCTAGCCAAAGTGATATTAAAGTGTCTAATTACTTTTTACTAGTTTGTGCTCTCTAGGATACTAAAATGCATTATTTTCAATGCTTTTAGTAATGCAAAAAAGCACAACACAATTGATGAAGTTTTAATTTCATATGGATGGCAATTATCCATAAGACTCTACATAACAAAACTACTAACATTATTGTTGAACATTTGATTAACTCTTGTAGAAAATATAATGTTTATTTTATCATACTAAGGTTAAGAGCTACCTAAAGAGAAAATATTCTGATATGAACTGAAGCATAAGCTGCATTTTCTTATTCATCAGACTTGTGAGAAAATAATCAAAACTTTAATGTACTTTCATTGTTTGCCTATAGAATCTGCAAGGTTGCATGTAATTTTGCTTTCTAAGATAGTTTAGCTGGGACTGATCCTAGAGTGTAATTCCCAGCCCACTGACTTGTGTCCCTGGATAGGAATATGTTTTCCATATTGTCAGGAGTTCCAAGCTGGAGCAGCTTGGACTGATTTTATGTCTCTTGGGGAAAAAAACAAAACAAAACAAAAACAACAACAAAAAGCTATATAGTCTGGTCTTTCAGTCCTTGTTAGAAAAAAAAAAGATAGTGTTTGACTTTTAAAAAATTTGAAGTAATAACACCTTAATGTTTTATCCTAGGAATGGATTACTTTGTAATTGATTTATTCACATTTTGAAGGATCTATATTCTATTGACCTTGTTATTTAGAGCTTTTCTTGTCAGAGCTCTTTCTTGCTTTCTAGGATTTGAAAGAGATCAGATTATCCTGAACTCAGAGCTGTTTTCTAGTTTCAGTCAGAAAATTGGGCAGACATTTGACTTTTTTAATTTGTTGTTCAGTTATTGGAAAACATTTTTTCAGAAGGTTAATGATCCTCTCTATGCCTATGGTAGATTTGTATCTGTGTAGGAAAGGAGGTCAATGTTCCAAGTGAAAAGTAATCTAAAATTGTTTTAATTAGTCTACACTTTTGTCTCTCAGAGAAATTAAAAGCCGGAATAAGCTGCCCTGAACATTTTTAGGACTATAGTCTCAAATATATCATTTTGGTTTGGGTTTCCAGGCATATACTCTATATCTCAAAGCCAGTTTTAGTACAAAAGTGTTTTCTTAAAATACTTGCTGTGCTCATAAACTACTGAGATGTAACAGGAGCACATTTTAAAGTTTTATCTATTAGCAGAATAAAGTATGTTGATTACATAAAGTTTTATTTGGAAGAAGATAATTTTACTTGAATTAATTAATATTCGGCTGAGTTTTAGGCCACTAAGAAATTGAACATTTAACAAAATGGTTTTTGTTTCCACAAGAGACTCCTTGTCTCTTCTGACCTACCAGAAGCAAAAAAAAAACACCTTAAAAAAACAAAACAAAAAAAAAGACAGAGTTTTGTATCAGCCCTTCTCCTTTTTATGGCTCTGCCTATGGAAAATTTCCAGAAATAAATACAAAGGGAGTTTTCATGTGCTTGCTGTATTTTATCTTGTTGTGATTCTAATGCACACATTTTTGATAATACATTATTTTCATTTTATGTCCTAAAAGTTTCATGTCTTAAAGTTCATTTAATTACATAATCAGCATAAAAGTGTTCCTCAGAAGAAAGAACTAAACAAAAGTGATATGTTTTCCAAGATTCAAGGGAGTAGAGATATAACACATTTTGTGTTACTACCAAAAGAAATTTATTTAAATGGTAGGAAGGATAAGCATCACATATTTGGGGTTTTCTTTTTCTCTGTATCTGTTTATTTTTAGTAGTGCAACAAAAAGAATTTGCACTACTACATTATTTCAAGAGTGACAGCTGAAAAGAGAATTACTACTGAGAAACCACTCCAAGTAAGAATTCTTTTTAGTAGGAATTGTAGTGTTTGAATATTTCAGTCTTATCAAGGGAGTTAAATCATGAAATTCATTCATTTATGTATTGAAAGAAGATGTTTTGTTTACAATGTCCTCTTGATCACATAGATATTAAAATGCAGATGTACAGTGCAAAAATCTCACCATACTAATGATGCTTATCAGGATTTAAGGAGGTTAACTTAATCAGATGGAAATGGGTGTGTCAGATTAGGTTTGAAGTAACAAATAAAGTATATAATTGACAACTTTCCAAATGCTGCTTTAGAAGGGCAAAGGAAAAGCATTGCTTGACCTTGATGACTGTTCAGATTGTCAAGGTGCTATTTGGAGTATGATCACTGTAGGCCCAAAGGTTAGGAATTGCATACAGACACAAACACAGTAATAAAAATTATACCATTACTGAGCTTCTGAGTTTAGTTATGAAAAGTGATTTTTAAGGTAAAATATTTAGGTGAGCTACTACACTGTGATTTTAATAACATTAATATCTTATTTTGTGTAGTTAGGAATGCTGCCTAAGGAAAATGTATGATTATTGTATTTAATGTATTTCCTTCTTTAATGTTGACTCAGTTTCCCTAAGGAGGGTTTCTGCTGTTTTGAGCTGCTCAGCCCAGAATAACATCACTTCATCTTAATAATACACACAGATTCACAAGCAAATCAATGAACTCCAGCTTACAGTGTGGGGCTTACACAACAGAAATACATTTTCATGACTCAATAATGCATTTTATAATACTTTTGAACTGAATGAGGATATGTCTTCAGAACAATCTTAGGTTTAAGTGAAGGAGTATATATTGTCCAAAGAATATTATCATAAGAGCTCAAAGAGAAGAACAATGCCTGAACTTTACAAGCCTGTGTGAGATTCAAAGAAAAATAATTTACCTCAATGATAATTAAGACATTATTAAATATTAATGAGTAATAAATTAATAATTGTATCTCTGTGTTTAGAACATTGCTAATGATTTAAGTGGGGCTTGTCTCCTCAGTATGCACTGAATTATTATGTAATAAGGCTGATTTGTTCTGCGAATGACTTAGCTGGGAAAAGCTGGTCCTTGCAGCAGTTTTCCATTTTTCAGAACCCCTCTAGATTATCTCTCTGTATTGACTGCTAGCACAGCTCAGACTTTAGTGTGAAAGTTCCTAAACTGTTGAAAATCGCATTCTGGTAAATTAAGGAAAACTGAAATTGAGGGTTTGTTTAGTTTAGAAAGCAAAAAAATTGGTTTAAGAGTCACTGTAAATTGTTTAAGATCTGCTGAGCAATCCCTACGTGCATGACTTTCAGTAAGCACCTAGAAAAAAGTATGAAAAGTGTGAGACACTGCAATTACCACAGCAAAACTTTACTTATCAGTGATTTTCCCTATAGATTTTCCCTATAGGACTGCATTAATATAATTATGTGCCTTTAGTATTCCTGGGATTTTGTAATTCAGTTTTTAAAAGAGACTAAAAACCCCAAGCTGTTACACATATTTTATGATGGAGAAAAATCTCTGTGCGACCACTATATTTATTGTCTTCCTTTTTATTTTGGCTTGTTCAAAACTAAAAAACAAAAAAATCAAATATCTGTGATAGAGGTAAACGATAAGAGAAATCTGGGACTTTTAGACATCATTCCTTTAATAGAAATACTACCCTGTCTCCCAGCTAAGTGACATGTTATATATAAACAAAACCAAACCAAACAAAACCAAACCAAACCAAAGGAAGATGAATGCATAGCTTCTTCTTAAGCCAGGTCTAAGAGTTTTTAAAAATACAAAATAATTTCTCATTCAAACAGCTTAGGGTTAAGTTGCTGGGTCAAAACGGCATTCACTCTAAACCATTTGATTTTGGCTTTTGGAATTTTCTGTGTTTTTCTTTTTTAATTAATTTAATCTTCATTTCCAAATGAAATGTTTGCTTGGTGGAAAGAACTGATTTTTTAAGCCAAATTTTTTTGCAAATTTGGCACAAAATTAGGATTTTTTTTTTCAATGTCCTGAAGTATCATGTTTTTACACTATTTTACAAGGGCAAGTTATTTATTCAGATGTAATGATAAATCCTGCACTTCTGTACTGAAAATGAAATTTATTCCTATTTCTGGAATTAAATATAATGTCTTTATTGTTTTACTAGCTAGTATTGTAGTTCTGCATCAAGGTCACAGGAAGATTATGCATCCTAATACTTTAAATGTGCAAGGATTTAATGGCCTGAAGAATTTAGTCTTGAAGACTGCTTTTATTTATGCATAAATTCAAGATCACTTAAGTGCAAAGCCAGCTGTAAATAAAATCTTTATATCTGGAAAAATCTTTTAAATTATGGTGTAGAAATACCTCTTATTTAAGTAACTACAAGTTGTCTAAACTCGTAATAGGAAAAATATTTTATTTTTACTTTCATATAAAGAAAAGCCACAAAGCTATTTCAGCTCATATTTTTTGGAAAAAGAGCAGTGACATATTGATACTTTCTTAAATGTAAAATGCTGTTAAATTGTGAATGTCAGATAATGCAGGTTGAATATTATGTAGAAAAGATAAAAGCAAAGATTATTTAATTCATCATCATAATCTTATGCTTCCAGGAATAAAGAGATCAAGAGATCTTGGATCAAGAAATAATATTTGTCTCTTCATCTAGATTACACGGAGGAAAAAAATGGCTGAAAAAATCCTAAATAGAATTATTGTGAATAACAAGTTGTTACTAGTTTAGAAGGCTGGCTGATTACAGTGCAGAGCAAGAAGAATCCAACCTTTGTCTATGTGGTTCCGATGGCTCCCACGGAGAATTCAAAGGTGAGACAAGAGTAGTTGGGTTCAAAAGAACTCACTGGTGTTTCCATGTGGCTATACCACTCACTGCACATCCATATTTCCACTTCAGGTTTTAGAGACTAGTCATGTTTTTGACTGGAAATATATATCTGGCAGAAGGATCATGGAGACTTGGCAAGGAGCAAGAGCAGAGCTCTGACATAGGAACATGGAATTCAAGTCAGCTCCGATAGTGTCAGCAGCACTAAACTCCTGGAAAAGAGCTGCCAGAGCTGTACATCCTTTGTCATCATCACCTGTCTAACACAAACTAATGGATCTGGGTCAGGGAACAGACTGCATGCTGCCTTGAAAAGCTTTGGGGTTTTTACAAATATCTGTCAAAAGACTGATGTCTAGGAATATTCTGTAGAAGCTGTACAGTAATGCTGCACATAGTAGAGAGTCTCTGGAGGCTGCTAAAAGGGTTTGTTATGACCCCTGCTATACAGAGCCATTTCAAAAGCTTGATCAATCTCTCAAAGCATGCCAAAATAGCTTGAAGTTGTTCTTTATTCAACTGCCCTAGAAATCGAAGTCAAACTGTATAGATAAAATGGAACTGTTAAACAGAAATACTTTGTTTTATTTGGGAAAATGAGTCAGGCAGAGAATATTACCTCAAATGATGTAAACAGCAGTAGAACCAGAAATAATATCCACATGATTGAATATATAAATGCTTCTTTGAAGTTCACTGCATATCCAAGGAACTGTAGTGCTCATGAAGATTGTTGTGAATTAGTGAATTTGCAAAGGTTCCTTTCTACATCAGTAGAAAGTACATCTGCAAAAAATGCGGAGGAAGAAAGGTAGATTTATGGAAATATTCAGGTTTTATTGTTTTCCTTTTTTTTTTACCAAAATTTCAGACAAGGTCTGCAAATGGTTCTTGGGTTCAGCACAGTCCTGTACAATGAAGCAGAAAGCAGAAATGTCCACTGGAGAACAAAAAGCAATAGTAATTGCTTTCTAAGATCTTTGATGGCTTACATGGAGTAAACTCCTGACCTTCAAGTAAAGCATGAGACTCAGCTGAGTGAAAAGAGTAACAGTGAATTTCAGGAAGAGAACCGTCAAAAATGGATTGTCCATTAGCTATAAGTTTTAAAGCTCTGCTGAACCCAAGATGAAGGAAAATTGTTAATAATGAAAAAACAACAAAAAAAAATAATCAGGGGGTGGTTTCTGTCAGTTTTAGTCCTAATTGTAACAACCTCTATCTTGAAAGTGATGCTTTGCATGATTGGTTCCATTATGTCTAGTACTGAGAGTCTGAATACTTTCATCTGCATAATGCTGTGATGGAGTATAATTAGAAAAATGCTATTTTGAGTCTGAAGAATCCTTCTGTTGCCCTACCCATCTCAAAACTATTGTCTACTTAAGGAGCTGAAAATTCTATTGTGCTATCACCAGTTCAACTTTTGTTATATTTGACCAAGTGAACAAAACCAGAGTGAAATAAAGCAACACATGGAAACACTTTCCTGAACTCTCTTTTAATAACTCTCTTTTTAATAACCCTCCTAAATATTTCAGAGAGAGCATTTGCAGTTATAAAATCACTTTAGAGACAAGACCTTGTTGTGTGTGTACAAACTCAAGGACAAGAACAGTATTTTGCTGGCATGTGTAGTTGTTATTAGCCATTATTTAACTATTTCATGAATCCGATTGTAGTTATGTGATTTTGCTGTGATGAATGAGTTCCCAGCTTATTCATAACATGAGCTCCTATGTTCTGCCCTAAGGGCTAGGGCACACTTAGGATGTCCCTTCCTTGGCCCCTGTGCCTGAAAGGAGGATATCTGTGCTATAACCTATATGGGGAATATTGATTCAATGCAGCTGCAAACAGTTGAACTCAAATGAGGGTATCACCCTTGAAATATTGCATAGATATAATTACAGCATCTTTCTAGAACTAACACTTTTGATAACCTTCTTGGGAAAATAAGGATCAGATGTCCTTATCTGATTACAGTAAATAACCTACAGGCATCCCAGTTAAGCAAATTACCATCCCAATTAAGCTGCAGTTCTTGCTGATAAGTATCATTAGGTTTAATTCCATTCCTTGGGAAATGTCCTGATTAAGGCTATTTCTCAATTTAGTGGTATGTAATTTAATAGTTAAAGGAAAAAAAAAAGTGACATTTGAAGCAGAAATGTGAAAGAAAAGCTTAATAAATTGAAATATGAGCATAGGTTTGGATGAAATGCATCACAGAAAGCTCTGAAGAAGCCAGAAGAAATATTGCCACAATTGCCTCAGTTAGTGCTGTTATCTCACAAAGAGTAAAAGAGTGAGTCCTATGAAATACGCTTATTTTCTTTTCTTAAAAATAGTGTCAATTTGTTGTAAAAAAATCAAACTCCTATTTAAGGAAAAACAATAGAAGATGGGGAGAAAGAGAAATAACATCTACTTGGAAAAGAAACTTTTCATAGGGGCACATCTTAGGTGATAATTTTTTAGCTGAGGAATAATTTCTTGTTGAAATAAGATTGTTATTGATAGGCTATGCAGGGAGCATGTTTGACTTGGTGAAAGTGTGGGAAGTAGAAGAGCAAGTTCAATCAAATAAATTGCACTGCAGCAAAGCTGGCTCTCCCATATTCTACTCAATGCCTATTATTCTACTCAGTGCCTATTTATTAAACACTAATGTATAGTAGAGAGGTGAAGGATTACTTGAGGAATCACATCTTGCCATGAGGGGGAAAGAAAGCAGCCAAATTCACAGAACCTCCCTTTAGGGTGTAGTGCTAGCAGGGCAGTGGTGCTGGCTGGTGATCTCTAACCAGTTCTCTCAGCCTTTTTGGAAAACTGTCAGAATGTTAAAAGGAAATGCATTCAGTACAGCTAAAATTTTATATCTCTAAAAATTCACGGTTTATACTGAGAGGATTATAAATGAGCAGCCTGTAATTTTTAAAACACCAAGAAAATGTCCTAGAAAAACCGCCAGGAATTTTTTCTGCTGTGGGTGTTGGGACAGAGGAGTTTTCTGAGTTCAGATCCACCCCATGATCCTAGTAGGGATAATGACAGGTCAGGTTGCTCAGGGACTATTCCCTAACAGCAAACAGGAAAAGGAGCTGCTAGAAAAAGATCTGTGAAGATGCTTTAAGAGCTATCAAACCCCAGAATTATTTTATACTATTGGAGAACTTAAACCTTATGTTCCCTTTAATTTTTATGCTTATTTAATCTCTGAAATATTTGAACAGATTATTTACCCCTGTCCAAGGTTTTGGTTTTTTTCTCCAGTGGGTATTATAAGTTGGGTAAAGGCATTCCTCATTGCAGAACTCTGGAAATATAAAAGATATGTATTAACATATAAGATAAGCATAGACTGTCATCTGTAATACAAAATCTAGAATTTTCTGCACTCCAAGAGGGATTTGAATACTTTGAAATATTTTCCTCATAAATTGAGAATTCTGTTTTTAACATGTTGTTCTGTCCAAAACCTTCTTGGAAAACTAGAACCCCTAGAAAACCTCCTGTACCACATAAAACTAGTGGTAAATGCATGGGGAAAAGCCTGTGCTTTTTTATAATAATGGTGCATGTAATAGTCCAGTTTCCAAAAGTATATAACAGATGCTAATAGTCACACAATCAGAAAAATACTTGATACTTCCAGGAACCTACAGTGCAGCACATGAAGTATAAACTCCAGTATATTGCTGATAATTAGAATTAAAAAATTAAAAGCTGCTTGTAAATGGGAATCCAATTTCCCAGGCAATCTCAGCAATTGTAGAGAAAGGGCTCCTGCATAGAATGGCACGGTCAGAAAGGAAAATACAATCTAATCCATCACCACAGATACCTTTCTGCAGGATGTGACACACTGTAAAGGTCATTACGCCCATCACTACAGACTAACATTTTGTAACAGTGTGATCCTCCTTGTTTGTGAAGCGTATGCTAACCAGAAAGGGAGCAGGGAGTTGGCTGTTATTTAAAGCTGACAGCCAAAATAACCCTCAGTGCTTTGCCTTCAACTTCAAGTGACTGAATGTCCAAAGGTATTGCTTGAGGGATATAACTGTATGGTGTGTGAGTAGACATCAAGGCTGATAGTCCCAGGTGCCACCCATCCCTGCCCTTCTTCACTCATGGTCTCACTCATAGCTGCATTTTTTTTAGCAGTGGAGTTAAACAAGCTAACTTAAAATCCCCTCCTTTCACAAAAATAAGACTTATTATTCAAAAAAAGAAATCTCAGATTTTAGGCAGACTAGAAACACCATGGGTCCCCCTCAAACTGAATGCTTTATAAATTGTCTACATGTACTTTCCATAACAAAAACAAAGTTTCTACTCTTCATAAAATTCCAAGTTTTGGTATCACCTCTTTGCAGTAATCAGGAAACATTCATCTAAACAAAGATCAACTTAATTGCTGTTAACTTCTGAATTCTACATTTATTTACATTTATTCACAATGTTTATTTATTTATTTACATTTATTAATTTATTTATTTTTATGAAGACAAATGAAAGCATTTTGGTTTTGTTTTTTTAGCACCGATGCCAGTTGATAGGCAATTTCTCAGTTTAAAATAAAACCATCCTTAAGCAGTGCTGAAAAATTGTTAATGGTTTAAATAATCAAGCACATTCTAAGTCTCTGAAGGCACTGGAACTAGATGTGGAAGTAGCACAGGATTTTAAAGTAGCACAGTATTCTATAAGATTGGGGAGGTATACTGAGAAAGTGACAAAGATTTTTGGTGCAAGTAGTAAAAAATATTGAAATAGGAAAAAAAGCAAAATAATAATAAAATAATTATTATTAATTATTAATATATATTAATATAATATATATTTGTATAATTATTAATTATACAAAAAACCTAAAACATTGTTTTCTAAATCATGCAAACTGCAGCACGTAGGCCTCTAATATAATGAGCAAATCAAGTTGTGGTTTCAAATACACCTGAGTATCATTAAACTTTTTGGACTTGGATAATTGCTGTCTCTGCCTTTCACAACTATAGAATATCAATTCCTTGGCCCTTGAGAACTCCAACTGAATGCTTTAGGGAAAAGAAGGCTAATAATCCTTAACTGAAATCATTAGGCAAATACAGGAATAGATTGTCATTTAGAGTCAGGCTAGAATAATGACTTATTAAATAAGTTATACTATGGGACTGACCCACACAATTATTACATGTGAAAATCATGTTTCTAATGTTAAACAGGCTCTTCTCCCAATATAAGGATGCTAGGGAAAAAAAAAAAATTAAAGGAGAAAAAATAATTTTGAGTTTTGTGTGCTTAAACTTTGCAAAATTAAAATTTTAAGAGCAGAATAAAGAAGGGTAGAGTTATCGCTACAGTTCTAGTTAAGAGTATAACTTGTAAATATAGATGCATAATGACCAGTAAGAACTGTCTTAAAGTAGAAGGGATTTGAGATGAAAAGGGTGAAAAAGCCCCAGCTTTATGGAAGATCAGTAGAATTGGTGTATTAAAATATGTAGCGCCTGAGGGATGGAGAAACCATTCCAACCTGATCACCACCTTCCCTAATTACATTTGTCAAAGGAAATTAAGAGAAGTTAAGGATGTGTTGTTAAAAGGTTTTAGGGTTTCCTGTACAGGAAGGACAGCAACCTGTTGAAGTGAGAAGAGGCCACCAAGATGAATAGAGGGATGGAGCACATCTCCTATTAGAAAAGTCTGACAGAATTTGGTTTATAAACAAACCAAAATTTGTTTAGCCTGGAAAAGAGAAAGCTTCAGGATGACCAAATTGTGGCCTTCCAGTAACTGAAGGGAGCCCACAAGACAGAGATGGACTTTTTATAAGAGCATGTAGTGACAGGACAATGGGAATTATTTCAAAGAGAAAGAGGTTTAGATTAGATACCAAAAAGTTCTTCACTGTGAAGATGACGAGGCTCTGGAACAGGCTGTCTGAGTAGATGTGGATGCCTATCCCCAGAAGTGTTCAAGGCCAGCCTGGATGGAGCTCTGAGCAATCTGGTCTAGAGGAAGGTGTCCCTGCCTATGGCAGAGGGGATGGAACTAGAACTTTAATGCCCCTTCCAATCCAAACTATTCTCTGATTCTACAATGAGTCCTATTAGAACACTTGCACTGAGCAGAGGGATTCAGGAAGTTAGACAACCAAAAGCATTAACAAGAGGGATGGCAGTGAACTCATGTCCTCATCATGTTTGTAGCTATCTAAGCAAATGTTGTTAGGAGGGAAATGCTCCTGGGATCCTTTCCTAAGGTTGTCTCTAATTATGTTTAAAAGACAGGGATAGGATTTAATCCTTGAACATAAAGTAGAAATGAGAGATGAAACAATCAGGCTCTGATAAAACTCTTGAGACACTTGTCAAAGAACTAAGAGAACTGGGTTCTGTCTTTTTCTCAATTTGGAGAGTTCATAGCCACATTTCATTAGAGAAATCAAATAAATAAGTCTGGTGATCTTCATGCTATTGTGAAGTCAAAAATGCAAATCCCTCAGATTGCATCTTCCAAATCAGGGCACATAGAAATGTTGGAATTGAGTTTGGTTTCCGGTCCCAGCTTGTCTTTAATCCAGCTATTACTAAGAAATCCTCTCTAGGTGTTTCTAGTGGACAAAATAAGGAACTTCAAAGCCAGAGATACAAGGAAAACTAAGCTTGTTTTTTGCCTCCTCTTATTGAATGATTAACTTGAAGGTAATGATTTCGTTAAAATGTGCTGAATAATAACTTCTGTTGTTCTGCAATGTTCTGAATTCCCTTTTCTCATAAGGCAGCAAGTGATTACTCTCTACTGCCAGAGAATATTGGAGAGTGGAGAATCCTTTTCTCCTGTATCATCCAGCATGCAGAAATTTTCTGGCGCAGGGTTGCCTTCTGGTTCTTCTAGATGAAACTAATAGAAAACTTCACGCAATTCTAACAGTGGCATGATCATATTTCATACATTTGTAATTGGTTTTCAGAAGCATTAGCATGGGAACATGTATTGCCAACTTATCCTCCCATAAATGATTTTGTTAAGTTTCCTCTTTTCTAGAGGCAATGTCATTTCAGAGCCCTTGACAGCTAAAAAAATATGTATTATATTTAAACAAGAGCACTTAAAAACCAACTCTTCTTTCACTATCCTCCAAAATTAAAAACTAGTTCTTTTGTCTCTGTCTTAAAATTTTGTGGGATTTGTCTTAATATTGAATATAGGAGCAAAATAGGTTTTTCTTTTCTCTTCAGCTTCTGAGCTGATCTCAGTTGTCACTTCCTCCCCTGACCTTCTTGGTCAACATCACTGAATATTGTTCCTTTCCATCCACTTGGCCACCCTAGCAATTCACTTTTACTCTATGTCACCCACAACACTCTTCGATTAAACAATAGATAAGTCCTTTTATGTGTTTGCCATTTAAATGCATACTACAAATTATTAATTTCTGATTAATGTGTGTAGAGTTTTATACAGTATTAAACTAGAAGTATGCAAGCTCCTCACACAAAAAAAATGATGTTTTTACTGTATTTTATAGGTTCATGATTAATTTTGCACTAATACAGCTGATGAATTTAATACACAAAACATGGTTGACAGGAACAATTTCTGTGTATTTTTTTTCCTCTTTTCCTTAATAATACCAGAATCTTCTCTTAAGCACTGCAGCTTTTTCCAGTCCTTTTATGTAACATATGAAGATGAATTGAAAATACTTATGGATAATCCAGCAAATGGCAAAGTATATTGTAAAGTTTCCCTCATATGTTTTAATGGCAAGCTTTACCTGGAAAACCATGCATAAATTTTTAAACTGGGTAAAAAGAAATTTCTCTCCAGCTATTAAATATGAACGATTCCCCTTTTTTCTTTATCATTTAATGTTCATGTTCTTTGAACCTTTTAAGGTACATCTGTTTCACATGATGAGCACAATAAAACAACCTGCAGAACTGCTAAGGATACATTATGGCTAAGCCCGTGAGCTGTACTAATGAGGTTTTACTGCTTGTAAGATTTGAAAAAGCCCTGTCTAGGGGGCACAGGGTTGAACCACATGAACAAGCTGAGGTTAGTGTTAACTCAGAAATTTCAATCATACACAATTTTCCACTTAGGCTTAGGTAATGCCTTTGAAAGAATACATTACTCAATATCTGATTCAACATCTAGTAATTTTCTTTATGTTTGCTTGGTGAATGTGAACCTTTTCTAGGCTGGTATTTTGCAAATTTTATTGTAACTTAAGAGCAAGAGATAATTAAAATTCATTGTATGAAACAGATAACAAGGAAATATGACAGGTAAAAACATAAAATTGATAAAAAGTATGACAAAGTTCAAGAACTAACGTAGAGCCCCTTCCCCAAATACTAAGCTAGATCTTTATTTTTTATTAGTTGTTTTTGGGTTTTCCCTCTATCTCTTCATTGAATGTGTTTTCACACACATTAAATGAATCCATATTTTAGTTTGTTTTGTTGTATTTTTTTGTTAAAATCAACTTTTACTTAAATGTCTTAGTCTAGTCCCACTGGCAATTTTGGCAATTAGATTTTCCATGCCCTCCCTAAATCTGCTACAGTTACATCTATTTGTACTTGGTTTACTTTCTCACTGATATAGATGACAAGAGCATGGGTCAGAAGATAAATTACACTATGCCAAGAGACAGAATATACTCTTGGAGTGAAAAGTTATGAATATTCAAATAATCTACGTTATTTACTGATCCTTCAGTAAATAGATACTTGATGGATCAGCGGAAAGTTAAGACCCCTTCTGACTGAGTTCTATCACAATTAACTGCGTACTAATACACTCATGGGAAGTCATATACACAGTATACCAGTGGGCAGTATACCTGTTTTTATCATTTACAATTGACCAGTTTTAATCCCAGCCTTTGTAAGCAGTCCTATTTCCCATTGCTATGGACACGTTAATACAAATTTAGCCCCACTGATGAAGCTTTCCCTCTTTCCTGGGACACATGTGGAGTCCTGATCTAGCTTTTATTAGACAGGAGGCATAGACAGAAATTCACAGCTGTCACATTTGCCTCATTTTGGGTTTTTCCCTGGGAACAGACACATTAAAAAGGATATGCTCTCCACTTGGCAAAAATTATCTAGATTATCAGGAGGATGTGTTTAGGTTTGCATTTTTTAAACACAGTTTTCGTTGTCCCATGGAGGAGCTGAAATGCAGCCTTCAGAACACAGAATTCTCTGAAAGGGTGACAATTCTATAAATGATCCAGGCACTACTATACTTAAGAAATGTATTTAAGAGTAGGGCTCTTAAGTAGATAGAATAATTCAGGGGTGGGTGGGTAGGGGGTGGATAGCAGAGGTGTGATGCTGTCATCTAATATTGCCAGTAAAAACATTTAAAAAAATTAAATATATCTATCTAGTTTTATTTTCTGAGACTTTCATGATTCTACCAAGAAAATGTCACAATATTTTCTTCTGTTTTTGTTATTTAAGTATCAGATGCTTTAAGCCTGCCTTGCTGCTATAAGGAGAAAAGGTATAAAGTATTGTGGAAATTAAAAAAATGTGGAGTATTTATTTGAGTTGTACTGAGAAACATGGAAGTTTTAAGTCTCAAAGATCCCAGCAAACAATCCTGTAGTCAAATGATAAAAAATAAACTAGAGAACTAATACATTATGTTGTTACGGCAACTGAACATTTAGATTTAATTTTATATAAGCAGAACTTCAAGGATTATCCTGGGCAAATACAGTAAACATATTTGCAAACAATTTAATATTCCCATCCAGATATTCTATCTGTAGTAATCATCAGTTATGTTTACTCTAGAACTATTTAATATTCTGGATTCCCAATGACTTTATCATTAATCCAGTTGTATACAATTTTATAGTATGTTTTTGGCAGCTGAATTCTCATCCTTTTTGTCCAATCAGATTTCAGCTAGTGCTGGTTTTGGGTTTTATTTTTCTCTACTGCAGATGTATATTATTTTTCCCCAATATTTGGCTGTTTCTTTAAGCAACAGTAATTCCCCTCTCCTCTGCAGGCTAAGGTCACTTTTCTTTTATGCCATATCAGTGTACATTTCCTTTATTCCTCCATTTTTTTCTTACACCAGTAGCAATTTGTGTTGCCTCTGTACAATTTGTGGCAGTATATGTGAACTGAGGAGACAGCTCAGTGTGGTTAAGGTTGTTCTATGCTGATGTACTTATAAAGCCTGTCTTTATAAGTAGACTCTGGTTTTCATTTAGGTTGTATTCAGGTTCTCTAAGCAGCTCTTTTTCCCAGTGATACAAGGTATTGAGCAAATGCTGAAATACTTAGAGTGTAAAGAGCACTGGTCTTTTCAGTGAAGGAGGAAATCAGATAAAATATGATTTTTTTATGAGGGCTTCAAAATTTATTTTGTTTAATATTGTATGTCTAACTGCATTCCATTACTTGTATCACATTTAATATGGAAATTTAATATTGCAAATGTAAACAATTACTTGATTGTTTACAAATCAAAAGCTTGATTTTTCACAGAAAATTTGAATTAACTGCTTTCTAAGATATTGTTTTGTAATTACTAGCTTCATATACTAATGGAATTACATTTTCTAAGCAGTGATTGGCTCCTTTATTAGTGTCTGTCTCAAAAGGAGCAAAATTTATCCACAATTACTGTTAACTTTCACTACTGTGTGCAGGATTCATTCTTTTATTCAGTTTTACCATCTCAGCTTCAGTAGTGCTTCTCTTTCTCACCTAAGAACAATTTTTCCACTTACATAAGAAATATAAAAAAAAAAAGAAGGAAAGGAATCTTGGAAGAGAAATCACACTGTTTTCCCTGTGCATTAGGAAAAGTGATAAACAGAGTCCTTAAATATATTTTTAAATTTTCCTCTAGGGAAAGTATACTTCAGCTGAATATTTTTTCAATTTTTTTTCTCTGCAGTAGGAAGGAAAAACTATTATAAAGTCTACTTTACAGAGCTAGGTAAGTGTGGGTCTGTCAATTAAATTGGTTTACAGGTACACAGGCAGAAAGAAAAACCTCAAACCAAACCAAGCAAGGAAAGAACTCGTTGCTAAAAAAATAACGAGCAATACCTCCAAGGAAAAGCAGAGTTCATGATGCCTTATTTCACCCTCAACTAGGCTGAAACAAATAGATCCAGTTCTTATATAAGATTTTCTTATCTGATAAAGCAATATTCATTAGTCTTGCAACAGACTGTTTTTAATTGTAACACCTGTAAATCATAAACATGAACCACCAAGAGGGTAGCTGCTATAATGTTAGCTGTGCTAGAGTTTCAGCTATGTTACAATAAACAGAGCTGAAGCAGTCTCAAATTTACTTCCATCTGATAGTCATGAGATTTTTGACATAAAAGTTATTTCCATTATGCATTATACAGCCTTTCAATGCCATATCAATGCTTGGCTGTTGCAGCTTCCAGCATGCAGCACACATAAAATAAACCACACTGCTTAAAATATTTGGACACTTTATGTTACTGAAAAGTTCATGTTTTCAAGTGTTATTACCTAATATACATACTATATAGTAAAAGGCTGGAATCACTGTTATATGTTAAGAGATCAGAATTTTTTGTGATCAAATATATATTTCATGTAAAACCACAGAGTTCACTGGCACTGTTATCATAAGGCTAATGAAACACTAAGTATAATCATAGCTTCTATGTTATGCCTATAGATGTTTAACATTTAATTTCAAATTACTATGGCCTTATTTCAATAGTTTTGGATTTTTAATTTATTACGGTAACTGCATTAGGTGAAATCAATGAACCATATAATCTACCTTTAATGATAGTCAGTGCTAGACATTCATATTAAATAGAAGGAAAAATTAGAGTGGGTAATTGTGAAATAGCTACTTCATCTACAAAGATTCTTCATACTTTCAACACTTAGTAAATACCTTAAATAATCTGAATTTATACTCATTAAAACTTAGCTCATTTTCCATATCAAATTTCTACACATGCATTAGCATCTTTTAGAAAGGAACTACGGAATTTGTAAAAAGCATCAATATTCTGTGTCTTCAATTTAGTCCAACAGTATTTGAATCTCAGGACTTTAGTATCATTTTAGCTAATTTCTAAACTGAAGCCATGAGTAACGAGAGCTGTCATTCATACACTCACCAGACAGCCATGATTACTCATACATGATGGTTAGTGACTTACTCCCTTCATCCACCAGTCCTGTGGACTTGTACATCTTCAAGTTCCTCAGATGGACCCAAACCTGATCTTCTCCTACAGTGTGCAGATCTTTGTGTTCCCTAGGTCTTGCCTTTGGTTTTTGTGGCTTGTTGGTGGAAGCTGAGGCAGCAAAGTCATTGATACATTAGCTTTCTCCATGTCCTAGTTAAGTAGGTCTCCCATTTCCTTCCCAAGGGGACCCACACTTTCCCCAACCTTCTTTTTGTCACTGACAGGCCTATAAATACTGTTGTTGCTTCTCTTTTTTCTTTTGACTATTTGTTAAATTTTTAGTGTCATCAATATTGAAAAAAGACCTGTTTGCAATGGAGAAGTTCTCATCCATACATTAATGTATTTCTGATTTGAACAATGTAGTGTGAGAAAATTAAACGCAGACTACAACACCAGTTTGCATTTTAATGAATGTTGAGTACTTCTTTAAAATAGCCTCTGCTTCCCTACACACTTCAAGTACATATCAAGAATGTTCTTAAAAATCATTCAAAGATTTTTGTGATTCATAATGTACTTCCCCAAAAGTAGTTGCATTTGAGATGGTATTGGTGAATGGTATGGATTGGTAAATGCTCAAAGATGTGACTGAGTGGTCAAATCAAGAGCTGTCCATTTTTTTTATTTTTTATTTTAAATAATGAATCTTTAGTCCAGTAATCTATTCTTTTGAACACTAAAAGGTAAGTTATCCAACTCTTTGTAAACACATAACTAAAATGGCACAGTAATTTACTTAAGATATCTCTTTGGTGAAATCTCTTATTCCAATGGAATGTCTGTGCTCTATGATTATACTCCAGCAACTGGTTGTATTCATAGAACCAGACTTCATGGTAGAGTACCAGTTCAATTAAATATTATTCTGCACCAAAACTGAAGGAAGCCTCATAATTTCAGAAAAATATAACACATAATACAAATCATATTCAGAAACTGTTTCTCAATACTTTCTTCACTATAGATCCATAATTAACTCTAATTTTAAGTACCCCCAAATTAAACTATTCAAATATACCTTTCTTAACAGCCATCATCATCTCAGGCCTAACTTTGCATGCCTGATTTCCTGTTTTCTTTGCACACTGAAACTCTGATTTATTACCATCTTCTGTTTAACTTATTTAAATATTCCCCTAGAGAATGAAGAAAAAATTAACAAACATGTTAAAGTTTCGGTGCATATGTGTACCCAACGTTAGCTTTGGAAAAGGATAGAAGTTCTAACACTCTTATTGTTCAAAGGTAAATTCTGTTGAACCTTCAGGTACAAATTGTTACTCAGGACTGTTCACTCTCTAGTTCTAAGCCTAGTATTTACTAGTAGTAACCCTGATTTCCCACACAAATTTACAACTCTTGCTTTGTTGATTTTGTGGAGTTTAAAATCATTTTTATTTCTCTCCTCCTCTGCACGCACTTGTGCATGAAACAGTCCCATACTACAATAAAAAAGGAGGAAAAAGCATACCATCATTTTGACTTTCCTATATGACAAAAATCTAATGGTTTGAGCAGCTTTAACTTTGGTCTTTGTTATTCTCAGTAGTGAGTATTTGTAGAAACAAGTCTATTAAATTTAATTCTTGTTTATTATTTTGCTCTGAAATTTTAGAAGCTGTAATTTTTTGATATTTTAATAACATTTGAGTATTGTTAAAAACATTAATATTTAATAATTTAGTATACTTACAATTATTGGTTACTACAAATAACTGTTGGATATTGATCTAATTTACATTTATGGCTGCTACAGGGGAACAATAAATTGATTGCAGAAAACTGTTCTCTGTGGAAGACAGAAATATCTGTTCCATAGCAGAGCCTTACCCCATGGTATCCTGAATGAATGAAAGGTCTCTTATTGATTGTAGCAGTATTTTTTTCCTGCCATTGCTGATAAATTCACATAATTACAGATGTGCACAGCTATTGCAAAGCTCAGATCTGATCCCTGATTACAATTTTTGCCGCAGTCACAGTAGAATCTCTGACACTAATATGATATTCTTCTCTAGATATTATTATTAGGTTGATTTATTTTTTTTAATATTCAGTTAAATATTAGAGGAAGGAGTTTGTGAGGATCACCTGGTTCTGACACTTGTTAGCAGTAACTCATGCTAATAACCTCTCCAAATCAGTATATTGTAATCAGGAGATAAGAGATATTCATTGACTGTGCATGAAATACTGAGTGGGTTGCATTCACACCCTAGGCTTCTGGCCAAAACCAGATGCTGCAGCTGCCGTTGTTTGGTCCATCTGGAAATTGGCTATAATGTGCTAACTTCATTCCCCCAAATGGCCTGTGGCTGAATTGTCACAAAACTGAGTACAATATCTTGGGAAAGAAAAGCAAGACAAAAGAACTTAAAGATTTTATTCAAAATTATAGTCTGTGATAATGACCGCAGTATTTAAGTTCTTCAGCAGTGTATGTGACTAACTATTCAGCAAGCAATGTGACTAACACATTCTCAGAAATGGCAGCATTGGGTGTGATATGTGACAAGGGACACAAAAATATCCCCCAAGAACCCCACCATAAAACACCTCTGGTGGTCTCAGTTTTCAGCAACAGAACACACTTGTAATGAAGGGTAAACATCTTGAATCATATCTCAGTTATATGGTGGTGCATCTGCTTTGTGTCTGCTCTGTTTTCAGAAAGCTAAACATATCAATGAAGAGCTGTGTTATTTAGAAATAAACCTCTGATATTTCTAGGTCAATTATACATCTTTAGGCTGGTCTAAGTGATAGTTTCATGTCATATATAATTTTTTGGCTTGACTTATAAGCAGACAAAAAAGGGCCAGAAGAAAGGAAATATCACTACCTTCATTTTACCAACAGGAAGAGGTGATACAGAGCTTTGAGTGAGTTCTTTTAATTGCCTCCAGTCACACAGATGTAAGATTTTGAAAGGTTCTTCTACCTTCCATGGATGGATATACTCCTATCTCTGTCTCACAACCCAATGTTCAAGTGAGAACTGGGTATATATCCATCCTCCAGCACCTGATGAAACAAAGCTGTTTCCTACAGAGAAAAGCAGATTTAGCAGATTTAACCCTCTGCAAGGCTTTCATGTGATACATGAATCAGAATCCACCTGGGAAGGCATGATGATACCTGTGGTTAAATCAAGCTCCTGTGAATTAAATGTAGTTTAAGTAAATAGCTTTTCTGTATGATGCAAGGGAAAATCAAGTCACTGCAGGATACATGAATGCCAGGATTTGAAGTAGAACAAATAATGTTACATGGCAGGCTGAAAATCAGGCCCCACATCTTTTACTGTTTCTTTTAACTGCTAAGTTTCAAACATGCTACTTCCTTAGTATCCCGCTTTCCTTATTGTCTTTCACTCCTGTTGCTACATTCCTTCTTACATAGTGAATAAGAGGATGGAGATTTCTGCCTCTCAGGAGCCCCAATCTGTACATAGAATACTTCAGTAGGGCTTCAATATCCATCTGGGAGTCATACCACCTGTAGGCTTCATTTATATGGAAACAAATTCATAGGTGTTTACAAAATCTATAGGATCATTTCAAACATTTATGAATCTTCTTTGAATGAGAGCTAACTTCCCTTAAAAAGTCCAGTACTATGTTAAGAAAGTTGTAAGTTTGAAAAGTTGGTTTATTAGCTTGACTTTCAAATACTATTGTTAATTTCACTTTTTAGTCATCTTTATTCTCCTTTTTGTGAGAATGCATCAGGCTTGCTCTTTTCACAGAATTCTGTGATTTCCTTGCTCCATCCTCTGCTTGGAAGAATGTATTTTATTCAGAATACTCCTGTGCTGACTCCTGTGCTGTGTATTTTCCCAGTTCTCAATATTGTTTATTTACAATAATCAGGAGCTGCTGGAGAGCATAACTGAGTAAAGTTTGCCATCAGCCTTGGATGTTGAATAATCTGGAATTTCTTAGTGTTTCATAGCAAGCTATTGTACAGCACAGCAAGACGGTTGCAAAATCTTTCTTTCATGTATTGAAAAGAAAGCATGAAGTGAATAAATAAATATGGTATTAATTTTGGAATGCCCTGTTTGCTGAATTTCTGGACAAATTATATATGTGAACCTTAGAAATGAAACTCTGTCTTTCTTGAAGGAGGCAACTAACAGAGAGTTAAGAATTAGAAAGTTTTGAAGCACTTTACAGAATAATGGCTACAGTTTTTCATATTTAAAATTAATTCCTATCATGAACATAGGGAGGAAGTAAAATAGAGTGGTTTTGCTTGTTTGCTTTTTAAAGGAGAAATTGTTCATTTTAAGAAATTTATGGGGAAAGTTTGATATAAACGAAACAGGAAGTTTACAGGGAAAGCTTGATATTCCTATAAAGCCAGTCCAGCTTTCTAGATGCTTACACTAGCCATGGAATTTAGCTCTTGGTGAGTCCTAGAAAAAACCTCAGCTGCTTTTAATACTATTCAAGAATGATTTCATAAATTAACTTTTATTTTTGACTCATAAGAAGTTGAAAAATCATATCTAATGAAGCTAATACAAGCTGTGTGAAATGCTGATAGGAATGTTGTAGCTATTCTTATTGCATAAGCAGTTGCTCGATAGGATCTCCATAAAATATTTAATTAAGACTGAAAGAAGAAAACATTTTAGAGATAATTTGAATCCAATATACCTCATCTGTGTGAGAATTCTAACATATCTCAGTTTCAGAATTTGGAATTAGACAGAAAGACATGAATGAATCTTTACCCTCCATATAGAAAAAAGTGGCATGATATGAGTGTAGTCATTTGGTGGAGATAAATGCCCTTGTTTTTAATTTATTCAATCAATCAATGCAGCATCACTGAATATAAAGATGTATAATTTATTTTTAAAATATTAAGTAATCTTATTTTAATTTTAATTAGTTATTATTAGGTAGTAATTTATATTTCTAAAAGTACTCTTAGGTAATTGAAAATTAGTAGAAATGGAAGCAGTACTGGAAAAGTAAAAAGAACCATGGAAACTAGATATTTTAAATATTAATGATATCTTAAAAATAAGCAATAAACCAAAATTTAAAATCTTTAGATCTGAAGTATAGATTTTTTGCTTCCTGTTCTTCATAAGTCAGGAACAACTTCTAGCAAAGATGAACATTCTCCAAGCTAATTAATGATTTCCTGATATCTAAGGGTTTGGGTTTTTTTTACTTTATACTTTTTATTCCTGCAAATTAGACAAAAATTAATACCATAGGAAAAAAAAAAACTATGAAATGCTGTGTGAGTCTGACTGTAAATTGGAGACTTTCAAAATAAAAACTTTATGATTTCTTAAACAACAAATAGATTAGTGGAAATAGGTAGTCAAAATGTTTTATTCCAAGTGAAAATCAGCCCATGACAGAAATTTATCGTAAAAATGTGGTTTGCAAAGTATTGAAAAAGTTACTATATATGTCCACATAAAATTGTCAATCACATATGGTGCTGTGGACTTTTAAGATCATAACAGCAGGTAAAATTTTAAGCCAGGGTAGAATTTGCAGGGAGCTTTTCAATAGCACAATTTTCTTTTTTCTAAGTTTTTCCCAAAAGTTCTGGGATCAGAATTGCCCCAGATAATTATATGAAAATACCAAGATGTAAATTTTCACTGAGCACTTTAATTTCCCCTTTAGACCATAAGACCTAACAAGTCTGAGGTGGTGTTTATTTCACGTTACTCCAGACATCTGCACTTGTCAAGGTAAATTATGGACTGAAAACCCTAATTTAACTTAAATACTTGTGAAGTCAAGGAAAATTATGGTGTTTCAGATGGCACCAAACTAAGCTCAGTCCCATTCCTCTCTTTAGTATGACCTCAAAGGTATAGGCATACAAATGTGTCGGAAAAATCTGGTCATTAGAAAAGACTCCTTGCTCTCACCTGAGCATCCTTTTTCTCTTGATGCTTTGGGCAACAGACCAGACAGTAACAGGAAGCACAGTTTTACAAGGCAAATTTTATTAAAAATACAAAATGAATACTGTGAAACACAAATATACAGTATGCCAATTACTGTGATATGTAACAGTATGAGCTCATTATAGCAGAGTCATAGAAGATAATCAGCTAATGCAAAGGATCATGTTAATCTGTGCACAAAATGCAATTCATATTATCAGAAAAAAAATGTGAATCAAAATAGTGCAACATTTATCATAATCCCAATCATTCCTGACCAAAAAAACATGCTTCAAAAAGAGTTGTTTTATATTTAAGGTGTCTCCTTTATGTCAGCTAAGAAACTCTGGGCATTATGATTGACATCTGTGAATATCCATGTCCTCCCTTAGGTTTCAGAGAAGCAAAAGGTTTTAATAGCAATCAAGTAATGCTTATGAGGATTCTGATTAACAGATGTCTCAGGAGTCTAAGACACTGCAAGTTCAGGAAAGCCCTGCCCCTGCCTGCAGATCCAGCATTTGCAATTGAAATATAATAGCATATTTTTTACCCAAACAGCTGTACTGAATGGTGCATCCCAGTAATCGTGCTGCTGCTGCTGTTGTGGCTGAATAAGAAATAGTAAAGAAAAGGAAAATCACTGAATTGATATACTGGCTTTCAATATCCCTATAAAGTAACTGTTCTCCTACAACTCTGCATATATCTCTTTTTTGCACAACATAACTTCACCGCATCTCTTTTCCTCTTTTTTTTTTGTTCCTTCTCCCTGCAATGTCTTTCATTCTGCTAGTACCAATTTATTTTTTCTCTCAGAGGGCAATTTGTTAGTACATTATTTGTTAAACTCTGGAAAATTCTGCCCTAGAACTGTAGCTGTTCTCTCTATATGTGCCCAAAAGCCTGTCTAGCTTTTAAGGTTTTTTTTCCCCAGCTATACTACTTTGGTGTAATAAAAGATTTGTCCTTTATTACTAGTCTTGTTTGCCTGCACTGTGCATGGGGCCTGGAACATGTAATAGTGAAGCTGCGCATATAGCAGTATAAAGTCGAGGGCAGTCCAGGTTATTATTACTTTTCTACCAAGTTTTGTTTCAATAATTTTTCTCTAAAAATCACCTCTAGTGAATGCGCTTATATTTTATTTATATCTGTTAAACTTTAGAAAAGCTGTGCTTCTGAATTATGTAAGACTGAAGCTACAGTAGGTAGCAGAATCTGTTAAAATGGTAACTTTTCTGTCTTAAACATTATTTAGCTTTGTTTCACTTGTATTCTCTCGAACTCTTAGAAATTACAAATGTCTTTTGTGTTCACCCTGTCCCTCTGTGACTCCCTCCTTGCTCCCCTTTCTGTAGACAATTCTCTCTTTTCTTCTTCTCTGGCTTAAGGGAAACCATAAATTCCTGAAAGAAAAGGAGAAAGAAAGTGCTATAATTACCAGCACAGATACTTATCACGGGTAGGAACTAGCCACCTCTGATTGCTAACTGCAGTGTGGCTGCTTTAAAGTGGAGGAGGAAAAACTTTCTCTAACTACTAGTTGAAAGCACAAGCTCTCATTCTAAGACTAAATGAGCTGAGCCACTGCCAAGGATAAGGAGAGGCGGTCCCTGCAGTTTGTGCTCTCTAACACTTGGGCAAGAGTGTTGAGGAATATTCCTTTCCATAGGAATTTGCAATGCAAGAATTATTGTGTGGCATTCTTTATTTTATTTTTTTTTCTTGTTGTTTTAGAAGACCAGTTTAACCTTAAATTCATAATAAGCTTTTATAGTTTTCTGTAAATCTCTTCAACCTCTTGCTTCTTTTTGATTGCACTTCTGCATGCATCTTTGCTTGGTTGTTTTTGAGAAAATTATATCTGACAAACAGTTTGTTACAATGGACATGAGGAAATAAGGGATAATAAATGGCAGCTAACCATGAACACATCAAGAAGACAAAGAAAACCAATGAACTAAATCAGAAAATGTCACCTGTCTGACTCAGATGGGACTACAGTGTTGCTGTGTGATGCTTCAACATAAGAGATGTTATGTTACTTAAAATAGAGCCCTCCAGCAAATACCATTTTCTTGTCTCATATCAAATAAAAGGAAATAAGAATCAGAAAAATTAAAAGGAAGGGGAACTCTGAAAGCCCTGACTGTGGCTCTGGAATTTCTCTCTCTCTCTACTTTGCCCTCTTTTCTTCTTTCCTCGGTCTGTGAACAGGAAAATAATTTTAAAAAATATTTTTTACAAATTTGCAGTTCAGTTGGTTCTTCCTTTATCTTTCCCCTGAAAAGTTCATAGTTTTAGTCAAATGAATTATATTCTCTTTGGTATTTTCCTTCTTGAGAATGAATCATTCCAATAACTGTTACAAAGTATAAACACACACACACACACAAAAAAAAAACCAAAAACACCAAAACAACCAAAAAAAACCCTCCCAGAAAACTAAAAAAACCCAAACCAAACCCTCCCCAAAAAACCCACCCCTCTGTCCGCAAAAAAATACAACAAAACACCCCAAAACAAAACAGAAAACCAACCAAAAATAAATGCCAGATGTAATCTACATTTCCTGCTACCCTTTGGTCCTTTGCTTTTAAGGAATTTATGCAGAGTATGTGTCGATCATCCTTTATCCACCCTGCACATCATGCTACTCCTCATATTCCATTATATGAAAGACAGCCTTTTTCCAAAAGTTATCCAAAATGAAGATGTATCTCACAGATTGAAGCTGCCTGCTGCTGTGCCTGCTGTCATTGCTCCTGTCACCAACATAAATGCAAGTAATCAGAGCAACTGTGAGGCAGACAGAAGTGGTGACAAAAGCAATCGAGCTGGGAAAAGAGGTTGCAGCAATGCCACAGTTGCCATAATTTACCTGTATGGGGAGAGCTCAGTTCATGCACTGCTGTATTTTAAAAGCTGGAAAATCAGGTGTTGCTTATCTTTTTAGATTGCTTCCCTTAAGACCTTTTGAAGGTTTCTGTGTAAGTTTAGTTTCCAACACTTCAAGCAGAAGATAACTTCATAAAGACTGTTCACAGAGCATTAAGTTGAAAATCAATATGTGTTCTCAGAATTCATTCCTTATGCACAAGAAAAACCTGTTATAAACACAGAGTCTGATCAGTCACCCTATATATTAAGTGAACATCCTGCATTTTTAATAAAAGGCTGACAATTTATTTTTCAAATTTTATGGGCAGAGGGGGGAAAACAGAAACAACATCAGAGATATGTCACAATGTTGTAACAACTTCTTGAGTATGCAAATCAAATAAAGAATGCAAACTGGTGCTTAGGGTTTCAAAATAAGTTCATAAATGCCATTATCTCAGTTTCTCATATTTTTATGTTAAAATGTTCAATTATAACTTTATATAATTTTAGAGATAAATTTAAAAGAAAAATTGAATTTTTTCTTTCTTTTTTGGATACAGCTTCAACTAAACTTGACAGCTTAATTTCACACAAAAAATTCTGTACTTTGCTAAGAGCTGATGAAGAACCTAAAATTAGAAAACTGGACTGAAAACTGGACTGAAAAAAAAGAGTATAATAAACTCCCAAGTACCTATTTTTTTTTTTTAAAGAGCTTTCATAAGAGTTAATTTGAATATTGCTCATTAGCTGACTGAAGAACTTCTAAAGCTTACACAGTTTTATAGTCCATATCCTGAACTGTCCTGTATTTCAGCCTAATAATAATGGGGACTTGATTCTTCAACTGTACTGGAATCAAAATATCTGAGTTCAATTTTCAGATCTCCTATGAATGCCCCCACTGCTTTCAACAATTTCAAATGTCTGAACCCCAATTTTTTAGCATTAAAATAGAAAGTAATTTTTTTTTCAGTCTTTTGAAATAAGAAAAGTGGTTGTTTTTATAATGTGTTGCATGATATCTAGCACTAAGGATTCGTGATCTCCTTTAATACCTATTGGCTCTGCTACAAAATAGAGAAATAACCTTTTAATTATGTTTAGGTTCAACTGAACAGTTTTCAAGAAGCCACCCTGGATGAGCAGGAATTCCTTTCCTGCTAAGCTAACTGTTCCATGTTCCACAAGTCCCAAGTGGGCAAATAGCCCAGAGGAGCAGCTCTTTTGCAGAGTCTGCCTATTCCTGCTTACACTGCAAATGGGAGAACATAGTTGGTGTGAGAGCGCAGGGGGAATGCTCTTTACATTTCAAATAAGCAAGATCTGCCCACTTAGTGAAGATAAAACTGACTATACAATGTAAGAAGTTTTCTGTATTTAAACTACACAGTAAGAGTATGGATTATTTTCATAGTTATGCCAACATACATTTCACTTCCTGAAAAACGTCCTGAAAGTCTCAATTTATGTACATTGCATGGTCACCCAAAAACTGAGACAAGTGAGAGATTCTGTTCAATCACAGATCTTGAAAGAGTAGGGACAGGGGACTGGGCATAGCAACATTGCCAAACATTAAAAAGCTTATACTGTGCATACCTCCAAAACAATGTGTTTCCTTTCACAGATGAGTATTCTCAATGAAAACTTGTGAAAAACAGGTAAAAACAGGAAATTCCTAAAACCCCTAGAAGATGCACCTTCCAAAAGCCTTTTTTGACCTATGGTAGCAGTAATAAATCTTACCATCTTCATCTCTCTAGCAAGAACAGTAAACCTCAGTTAATCAGATACATATATTTCTGGTATTCTGTTCAGTTTTATTTCCTAAGCAATCCATAATACCTGCTAATCAAGTAGCATTTTAGGCAGCAGATCCCATGCTGCAGATCCCTTGACTGATTCTAGATGCTCAAAAGATAATTCATTTGGCTGCTTTCCACTTCTCCCTCACTTCAAATATATTTATAGGAAAATTTACCCAACCAGCACTTTTCAGTATTCTTCATCTAGAAAGAATTCCTGCCTTACAGAGAACATAGCCAGCAGGTCAAATAATGTGATCCCTCCCATCTGCTCAGCTCTGGTAAGGCACATTAAGGGTGCTGTACATAATCATGGGCTCTCAGCTATAGGAAAGTGCTGGACTTGCTGTAGTAAGTCCAGCAAGTCCACAGAGATAATGAAGGGACCAGAGCATTTGTCACACAAGAGGAGTCTGAAAAAGATGAAACTGTCCAACCTGGAGAAAACAAGAGGAGATCTCAGCATTGTGTGTAAACCTCTGATGGGATAAATGAAGAAGACTGAACTTTCTTCTCAGTCGTGCTAATGAAAAGAACAAGAGGCAACAGGCACAGATTGACATACAATAACATATATTTAAACATTAAAAAAACCTTTATTTCTGAAGGTGGTTGAAAATGAATTGTCCAGAGGTGTGGATTCTCCATGCTTGGAGATACTCAAAACTCTGCTGGTTAAAACCCTGAGCAACCTGCTGTATATGACCTTTCCTCTGAGTGGTTTCATACTCAATTAGACAGTTTTAATAAAGTCAAACCAATTAACCAGCAGGGCATGCATTTATTTGAAACAGAATAGAACAAGGTTAAATTTGTTAGTGTGTATTGTTATGAATGTGAAATCTGGAAACTGAAATTTGAAAGCCAGATAATCCATGTGTCTGATTTATTCTATGTATTTCTTGCTGGTAATTCTATCCTTGTCAAGCCTCACTTATATTCTTTTAGCAAACCTAGATTTTCTGGGGAAAAGAATACTAGGAGAATTGCAAGCAATTTTCCTCTGAAATGTTATATGGAAAGGTCCTTATCACCATGAATTGCTGTCTCTTCTTTTCCCATCTGACCACTTCTGTCTTTTAGTCTGCTGGGTCCTCTTTCGGCTTTTCATTAAGAATGGACCTATGAGCCTGACAAAAGCTATCAAAATTTTCTGTTATATCTTCCTGAAAATACTTTTCACATCTTCCTGACACTCACTGAGAAAGACCAACAAACAAATAAATTTATTTAGGACATTAAAGAATTTCCTTGAGATTCTTCTCCTTTTCCTACTCAGTGGAATTTTCCAGATTCTTCTTGAAGTCATTTAGATAGAAATGTGTATATATATGCATTGGCACTCATGCCATTTTGTTATTGCAGAGAAATCTGCAAAAAGTAATTTCCTGTTACATGGTAACTTGAAGGTCTCCCCATGGCTTCCAGCATTATTTTACTTGACTGTTAGTTAAAGATCTGACAGTTGTTAGGAACAATCTTTGTAAGTCCTTTGGGTGATAACTGACAAAGCTTTTATAGTGTGCTTCATATTTATATTCCTTAACATCAGGCTATAAAATACCAATTTGTGAAAGCCTGTAATTTACTAGGAGATAACAAGTATTCATGTCTTTTATTCTTGTATTTTTGCTTTGAACATCATAAATCAAACCTGGCACGAGATGAAGAAGCAGCTTATTTTGGCTGTATGTAGAAAGAGAATTATAACTGAAGACTATAAATTTTCAATATATTTATGGGACTGTTTTTCTTTGTGTCTTTTTTTTTTTGACAAGGGCTGATTCAAGTGCAGTAACCCTGGACAGACATGAATGATAAATACACATCCAGATTTGTGGTTCTTATATTAATGTACCACATTTCTTAATATATAATATATGACAAATTTATAAATTTATAAACATAATTTCTTCAAAGAGATATCCTCATGAAAATTTTATCACCATTATGTGCAACAGTCTCTGAAACATTTTTTTGCTGTCACAGAACATGTTGCTTCATCCAATTTAACCTTCTGAGATACTCTTAGAAATTGAACTCTATGACTGGTATAGGGGAACCAAGTTCTTCAATGCAATATGTTCAGATGTGAGACACAGGCCAGCAAAGTATGTGTATATACACAAAAATTAGTTTCAAAAAATTCTTCAGAATCATTGATCTCCATTCAATTTAAAGAATACTCTCAATCTGTAGAGAAGTTTTAACTAATATTTCTTTATGTTTATATATCTAAAGCCTTAAAAATGTTTTTAATGTGACTGACTTGTTTTTAATTGTGATAAAATTTCCTGTGCTGGGATCCCAAGAACTGGATGTAGCACTTCAGGTGGGGTTTCACCAGAGAGAAACAGAGGGTCAGTGTCACCTTCCCCTAACTCCTGGCCACGCTTCTGGGCTGCAAGTGCGCATCGATGTCTCAGCACCCCCAGGTCTTTCTCAGCAGGGCTGATCTCAATCTGCTCATCTCCCATCCTGTGTTGATACTGGAAGTTACCCCAGCCCAGGTACATCACCTTGCACTTGGTCTTCTTAAGCCTCAGGAGATTCCCATGCTTCACTTCTCAAGCTCATCTAGGTCCTTCTGGATGACATTCTCTCCTTCAGGTGTGTCAACTGCACCACTCAGCTTCTCGTTCTCTTCTTCTCACCTGCAAATTTGCTAAAGGAGCACTTGATCCCTTTGTCTAAAGCAGTAATGACTAAAACTTTTTAGTAGCATCATGATTTTTTTTTGATTCACAGAAAAGTCTAAAAATAGAAGAGAGATAACAAGAAGAAAAAAACCCACCCAGAATACAATGAGGTACTTCCAGGCTTACACACAATATGAAGTGGCCTGATGAGAGAAATGCATCACTATCACTCAGGTACAGAGTTCAAGCATTCCATGTGATACAGTAAGATTAAGCTCTTCCTCCTAAGTTTTTCCCAGAATCTTTGGTTCTTCCAGCAGAATGTCAGGAATGGCAGCTTCTTCCTTTGAGAATCATCGTTTTCCCTGATTTTAGAGTCCTTTTCCTTTGTAAACTGTGGTTTCTTTATTATTTGTCTGACATTTGTTATGATAATAAGAAGGGTATTAGAGCAAAGTTGCATCCAGAATTCAACAACATGCTGTCTATTCAAGTGTGCTTTCTGTCTATGACCCTCATGCTACAGGTGCTACTGTCCCACATATCAATGAGTTCACAGTGGGAGTAGATTAAAAGGGTGTAGATGATAAGGATGGAAAAAGATTCAAAGCCAGAAGATTTTGAAACTGCCCATTACTACGGTATATAGGAGTTAGTGAACATCAGAAGACTTTTCACAGAAGACTGCATGCTGAGAAAGAATGTTTTTTTGTAAAGGAAAAGAACCTGAACTGGTCGTTGGTATTTGAAGAGATACCCACAGAGTTTACTTTTCAGATGCCATATAAGCTTTCATCAGTTGCCTCATCTCCAGATATTCTTGTTAACATAGAAGTACTATGTTTTAAATTTACAGGGTAAGACGAGAGTAAAGTGAAAATAACCACTCAGAGGAGATTTTGTTTGTTTTACTTTTTTTCCCGAAGATAAATACATAATTTTGAATTCAGAAAGAGAGGGGGAAAAGCAGAACCAACAAATGTATATTTTCAGATGATGTTTCTTTATTTTTGGTGTGAGTTATACAAAGTACATTGAGTTAGTCTATGGTGTGCAATTTTTCAACTTGCCACTTTTAATTTAGCAATAAGCTCTTGTTAAGAACAGAATGTTTTAAGGAAATGTAATTCTTTCCATTGTACTGAATGAAATTTCTGAGCATAACACTCATCCCTTCCTTACTTCTGTTTCTTAAACAGTCAGAACAGTGAGCAAGACTAAAAGACAGGACTTGTTCATGTTGTTCATGTTGATCATTCGTATATATAAGAAAAGACAGAAAGGGATTTCTTACACTCCATCTGTATATTCTAACCAGCAGTACTAGGCATGTTTTTCAGTTTGAAATGGTCTCAGTCTCATCATAATATAGCATGGAAGTACTTTTTTAAAAATGTATTCTTTCTATAAAATGATAATAAATGTATATTCAGCCAGCTATATTTTGGATTTTCAAGTCAAGTGAAAATCATAAACCAGTCAAGAAAAAATTTTAAAGCTCCTTAGACATTCTTTTTCTGAGAACTGTATCATTTGGTGCCATCTGATTTATTAGAAGCGTATTTCCTCTCCATAAGTTCTAACTAAAAGGTATTGAAAAGGTGAGTGACATCAGAAGAAGGCAAATCACCCCAAATCAGCTGAAAACTTAGATGCTAGGCTTTTCACGTGTCCAGTTTATCAGACTCATATTTAGGATATTATAGACAGATAATGGCTGTCTCTGGAGGAAGAGGTGCAAATGCAAACCGCGGTTCCCTGGTCGGCTCTGTCACGGCCAAGTACGCTGAGGAGTAACACCCAATGAATTGTGTCTGAGGAAAAGGAGGGATATAAGAGATACAGTTAATTCAGAAAAGCTGGAACATCCTTACAGAACGGTAGAACTCTGGCAGCTCAAACAATTCCTAAAACAACTTCTCTTTAAGTGATGTTTCCTACTTTTTGCAGGAAATACTAAGAAGAAAATTACTCAAATTCAGTCCAGAAATTCAGGGTTGGTTTAGGGGAAACATCGCTTATGTACATAAAGACTCACAGTTCAATAATTTGAGTTGGTTAAACTTCATGTGGGTGGAGTTCAAATTTACACTTGAAAAGACTGAGGAAATAAATTGATTTTTTACATCGTTTGACAAATAGTTCTTTTTGCTCATGTTAATAAGAAAGCTAGAGGTGGGATTTTTTTTTCAGAAGAAATGATAGATTTTATTCACTTTTCTTGCATCACACAGTAGTGTAAAAATATGCCTTTTAATGATATGTGCATCTAATCTTTAATACAGCAGTAACCATATCTAATAGTATATGCTGGAAGACTTAAAATTGCAGAGCAATGACTTACAAAGGAGGAAAATTCAAGACATGTCTAATCTGCTTTCTTAGATTCTCTCTTAAATACATGGTTTTGTTTTATGGTTAATGTTACTGTAAAGTGCTTGAAAATCATCATGGTACTAGTTTTGATAGCTCTGCACTGTTTTGCTTATAACTTTTGTACTGGGAGAGAATGACATGTGTTGGTATACTCCAACATTAACCTTTGAATGAATTTTAACTTGTAGCAGGCCTGAATGAATATTACAAATATCTGTAAGGTACTTCAAGCTCTATACTCCCATTTAATGTAAATAGCACTTGAGGGTATCCAACACCTTTCAGGATCAGAAGCTGCATTTTATTAAAAATTTGAAATGCTGAAACAGTTGTTAATAATAAAATATCACCTAGAGTATATTTGACCTTGAGAAAATTTAATTGCCTATGCTAAAAACAACATTGTGGCAGAAAATAAGAGATATTTAGACTCTCCTTTGGAGTGTTTCTTTTCTTAGTAATAATGTGTATTAAGATACAGTGTACACAGTTTTATTTCCTCAAGAGCTGAGCTATCGATTCAGATAAAACTTGTGAATCACTGAAGTTAGTGGTAGTGTACCCTAAGGAGATTCCTTAAGTAAAACAACATGCAAGCACATTGAAAACATGATATTTACCATTTAGGCTGTGGAAACATTTTAATTCCCATATTTAAAGTGAATTCAGGGAATAAGAGCAGATGCTTCTTTTTAGCAGTCTAAACTGTACCATAGCAGATGATTCAGTAGCTTGAATTGCAGATCTTTCATTTCCATCTGAGCTTTTATGTATAAAGGTTTGGAAGTGTTTCAACTGTTCAAACCAATTACAATTGCCACTTCTAAATTGAATTTGAATATTGCTTATTTTACAGTCAGTTACTTCCTTCCAGTTGGGTTTTTTTTTTGTTTTTTGGGGTTTTTTGGGGTTTTTTTTTGTTTGTTTGTTTGTTTGTTTGTTTTTAGTTTGTGGGAGTGGGTAATATTTCTGCAGTAATACTAAGGTGAATGTAGAGGAAAGTAAATAAATGCACAGATCACCTCCTTGCACAGAACTCGGAAGTATTCATCATAAAGAAAAGGAAAAGAAAGTAGGAAAACAGTGCAGTGAAAGCAAAAAAGAAAAAAAAAAATCACTATTTGCTGTTTACAGGGATGGTAAGAATACGACAACAATTGCCCTTGAAAATATTAATGTTGGATGAATCAAATGACAAATTCTCAACAGCATCCCAGTAATTATGTCAAATAATTGTTTTTCTTTCATGCAAATAAAAATGGAAATCAACATACTTAACAGAGGATTGTATGCAGTTTAAGAGAGGGATAAATCACTTTGAAACAGCTCTGGGTATTTACCCCTAAACTGCAAGTAATTAAACAATAAATATTTGGATATTTCTGTTGATTCAATACTTAGGATAAAATGACTTGCATACTAAAAAAAAAAAATGTCTGTGATCTTGCTTGACTCCCCATTCAATTTAATTTTTCCACTGCTTGGCAAAGAAAGATTCAGTTTCTAGCTTGCAAATTATAACCATTTTGTGATCTGATAGTCAGAAATAAATAACAAACTATTTGTCTTAACAACGGTTTCAAGGACAGCACTGTGTTCATCTGTGATTATGGATATTCATGTCAATGAGCCTACTCAAATAAAAAAATGTGATTGTTTGCAGGTTTAAAGAAGTCCAACAATATCATATACTCCTGATCTCAGCTTTCAATTAATGCAATACTATTAATAATTAGCTATGCAAATTGGGAGGAACAAAATAGGCATTTTAAAGAGAAGTCTGTGGTAAAAGAGAGATAATCTATCCTACATATGATTTTCCCCCATTTTAGTCTTTGAGGAGTGTTTTTATAGAAGTTATATCCTTTTAATAACCTGTTACATAGATCTTTAGACAATTGACTAAATGTCCATCAATATTCATTCTAACCTCATATGAAAACTTCTGTGAGCACATTATAGAATAAAGCAGCATTAGCTTAACGATGTACGTATATAGTTATTTCATAAATATATGCACATAAAAGAGTGACACAGATTTTTAAGGTATTACAAATGCACTAGTGCCTTCTCTTATAGGAGTATTTTCTTTCATTTTATAAAAGCAGCTATGACTGCAGCCTCATTTTGTAATGACTGCATCATTTTAAGCATTTTCCCCAAATAAATTATCTTCTCAGTGTGTTTTCCACAACCTTTGTATTCCTCCCTTTACCAGTACTACAAAATAGTTTGTCATAATCAGACTGCTCTTATCTGTCTAGACTTAAATTTTCTTTTCCTCCTGTGATTTCACTGAGCCTGCTACAGCTAGTGCTAGTGATCAACTCTCTTTGAGATCTTGCAGCTATGAATATGTGAAAAACAAGGATGAGAAAAAGACTTTTTGTATTTCCTTATCTAGTACCAAAACATTATGGCTACCTGAACTTGCCTTACATATTCAGAAATTATTATAATTTGAAATTAATAATTCTCTAATTAGTTGATTTGGTATCTCCAGCCTTGCTTGAACTGGACAGAAATATTGTACCCATTTTCTGTTTTCCAGATGGAAAGATTTTCTGCTTTCCTAATGGAAATATCTTTTGTTGATGGTTCTTTTCAAAACTTGATCCAAAAAGTCATTGAGCTCTGCTGCTCCCACTGACATGAGAGAAGCTGGTCTGCTGACAAAGGCAATGTGGTGATGATTCCCATACCCCACACCACATGGCATTTGGGAAACAAAGGCAGTGCAGCAAGGAGAGGTCCTGCAGCTCCTCCCCCAGCCTGAAAACAATGAAATACACAGAAAAACAACAGCAAATGAGGTGGGTGGTATAGATTAATCAATTTGGTCACACCCACACTGTGTTAATCTCTGCAACCAGGACACCATTACATTGTTTATCAACTTAGGTGCCACTTAGAACTTTGTTATCAATGTTATGGAGAGGATTCCCACTGTTTTCTTACAAACACCAAGATGTCTATTGCCAGCCCTACTATAGGCCCCTTAAGTACCTGGTATCCCTCATTAAATGAACAGTCAACAAATCTGAGGCACTTCACTGAAGGCAGCCCAATCAAACATTTCTGGACTGATTCAGGACTTTGGGAGAGTGAGAGCATTGTTCCAAGCAAAATTAGTAAAATGTCTGAAAAAAACGAACATCAAAAAAAAATTTCTCCTGCACAATTTGCTTCTTATTGCACCAAGCCTTCAGGTCTCAGCAGGCTGTCTTTCATGGTTCTTCAGGAAATTCTCAGAACTGCTTTAAACCCAGGACTTAGTTTTAATCCTCCTACTTTCTCATTATAACAGCCTTTGTCTTCATTGTAGCTTAATTACAAACTTTTCTAGTGATCCAGTCTTCTAGGTCTGTTATTTTCCTTGAGTCATTCAGAGATGTCTGGTAATGGAAGCAAAAAAGTATGTACAGGTCCAAGAAAGAAAGCACTTTTTACAGTAGATAACTCAGGAATTTTTCACTTAGGAAATAAAAATCAACTTGTTGAATAATGTGCTGTCTCTTTCTTCTTAGATTTCTTTAAACTTAAAAATATTTTATTATCTAAAGTCCTCCCTTTAGCTTTGCTAGCTTCATAGGTGAAACTGTATTTTGTTGCTCCTTTATCATATCTTTTATTCTGATTTTTACAAAGCATCTTCTTTATTATAATAGTACTTCCTTGCATTTTGGCTACCCTTCTTGTAGGGAAGACATCAGTCTCTTGGAGAAATATATAAGACTGATATATATATATATATATATAAATATATACAGACTGATAGCTACATAATATTAAGATGACCCACAATGGGACAGCTTCATAATCTCTAAAAGAATTCATACAAAATTCTCATAGCCATCTATTGCTCTGTTAAACATTGAATAGTTAAACTTGTTCTAAGGATTTCTTTTTAGTCAAGAAAAAAATTTAAATAATAAAAAACTTGCTTCCTCTTACAGCACTGAAATTTCAAAACTTTTCCTTTACACAGTCTTATTCATAAATCCATCTGAGATGTGTGGAAGTATTCCTATAGAGTTAGCTGATATACCTCTTGTTGTATGTTTCAAGTGAAAATATTCAGGATAATATCTTTAAAATGCTGTCATTTAGATCACTGCTACAATGAACTATGAGAGCTTGTCAACAAATGCTCTATTTTGTAGGTATTACTCAAAAAAGTATTTATTGTCATAGTCCTTCCTTTGATTCATGGCACTGCAGATATCATCTTTAGTCTTTCCAAGTCACTGTGTGGAACAAAGAAATTGTCAGAGATTGTGTTCCAAGAAAAGATTTTTAAATAGTCATTCTTTTCTGCTCACACAAACAATCAATTTTTAACTCAGTGTTAGCCTGCAAATTCTGTTTTACATGTTGGCTGTTTTTATGAACATAAATCAAGTTTCAACTACATCATGTGTGAAATAATTCCATCTATGTCAGTGCACCAACATGCTTTGAAATGTACACTGGGAAGCCAAGGCTAGAATGTGTCTCATTTTCTTTGCAACCTTTTTCAGATGTGGTACCAAAGGATGTCATTCAACAGTGTATTTTCTCTGATGTAAAAGCCATTTTAAGAACAGCTGGACACTAATTCCTCCTTCCATGTAACAAGTTATTGTCTTCTCTGCTTTGTCAACCATTAGTGAAACTCTAATCTAAATACCTGAAATAATTCAGGTGAAAACTCAAAATAAAATAAACATAAAATCTTTTGCTTCCTAGGGTCTTAAAGTGGTAACATTAAAAAGTTCCATTTGTATGACAGAGGGAAGTGGTAAGAGTAGGCAACTAGGAAGCAAACTAATTTTTATTTTTTTTTACTAAAGGACAAATATTCATCAAATCTTTTGGGTTCTGACTTGAGTCTCATTCTCTGCTTATAAACAAAAATGACTAGTTAACTCCCTGTTTTCCATAGTACTGGTTTTAATGAATTGTTCCTTCATTGGAATCAAAAGAAATTTGTCTACTACATCTAATTGAACAATATTATGAGGATTTAATTCATGTAGTTATGATTGTGAAAAAAACACCAAACAGATATGGATCAGACATGTGGATGAGACCCGACCCCCCCACCCCATCCTCTGAAAGCTGTGTAGGGTCTTAGAGCTGCATTACAAAGTCCTTTCAGGAAAAAATTAATAATTCAGAATGACATGATTTAAATTCATGTTTGTGTTTCTTAGAAAAAGATACACTCCTAATAGTTGAAAATTAATAGTAAATAGCTTTCCCCTAGTTTATTCTCTTGATTTATTTTGCTTGGTACCTGGACACTTCTGTAATAATCAAGAACATATTAGCATTACATATCTCAAGGAAGGGAGGAAGGATTAGCTTAGAGAAAATATGGTCTAGTCGCATCTGATTTGTACAACAAAACACTGAGCTATTAGAGAATGTGTACATCTTTTTATTACTGATGTAGCTATATTATAAATGTCCTTGCTGCTGTGTACCACAACAGATTATAATTATTTTCCTCTTTAAAAACTGAATGTTCATCATATGTGAATCTTTTTCTTCTCCATGTTATTTCTGTAATGTATTTTCAAGGCAAGGATTAATTGGTAGTGTGGTGTTGATGGACATGATTTTGAGACTGAAAGAAAACTGTAGCAGGGTACCTTTCAATTCTAGGAAATCTCAATAGTGGATTTGCAACTGAAGAAAGATTCATTTTCACACTCACAAAACTTCCATGTTTCAAAAATATTCTTGTTCTGCTTGATGGTGATAAAGTTTCAAAGTATGAAAGAACAATGCAGAAGACTTAAATGAGATACAGAAAGTCTTTTCCAGGACCTTCCTCAGAGAGACGGAGAGGAAAGGTTTATGTCAGGGTCTTCTGCCATTAACTGAATGTGAAAAAGGTTGTGTTCTTAGTGTATAAGAAATCTTTACTATGGTTCTAAGAAACATATTCCATTTTTTTTTTCCTTAAAATTGATGAATCTGCACAGAATTATGTTATTTGCATGAAAAGTAATTTTCCTAAAGGAACAGAAGTAGAAAATTCTTATACAGTTTAGACAGCTGGTATAAATGGCATCATTGCCACTTAGCTCTCTTTGATATAGCTATACCTGTATACATTTAGGTATTCATTATGCAGTAAAGAGCTGTTTTAATCACAGCATTGATACAGATATTCCATAAGTTAAAACAAAAATTAATCATTTCATGCATGAATTAACAAACTCCATGTCCTAATGTAGTACAGGAGGGATTCAGAGAGCTCTAACACATTCAGGTTCATAGGAGAGACAAGAAGGTAGAACAATGATAAATTATTGTTGTTTCTGTTCTATTTATTTAAGAGATCTGGCTAAAACACTGTCAACTAAATGGGTCATCTAACTTCTCACTGTAGGATGATTTTTCCTGAGATTCCCATCAGTGCTTATTGTACCTCATCTTTTCACAGCCCTGCAGCTGTGGGATTGTTAATGGTATTTCTTAGCTATCTCAGGAAGGTGTTTTCACATGATGCAGGCTCTGCCAGTTCACCTGCGTAAGTATATGTCATTTTCCCCATCCTGTGGCCTTCAATTCAGAGTACTTCTCAGATTCAACACAGGCTCCCACTTAGCTGTGCATCACACTGTAGGCTCACAGTGTTTGCCACAAAGCCTTTTTTCTTCCCTGCTCTTTTGGTCTTTTCCTAGCATCTCTAACTAGCAATGACAAAATGACTATTATATTTCATTTCAAGTGTTTTTTTTTACAGTAAATGGTAGCACATTAGTGAGCAAATTTGAAAACATAATGGCAAAAAATCTTTCACCATCAAATGGTGACTTTGTAAAACAATATATATTTATCATACTGTAAATCATGAACCATGATTTATGAAACTATGAAATAAATGTTAAGATCCTTAAGTGAAAATGAACTATTCTAATATGAATCATAATCAGGTCGTCCTTTTTCACATTCTTGCATAGCACAACTAATAAAGAAACAAACCCATTAGATATAAATATAAAAATATTTTAAGAAAGCAGGTTTCTCAGGCCCCATTCAACCTTGAGCACTGCCAGGGATAGGACATCCACAACATCTCCAGGCAACCCGTTCCACCAGTCTCACAGTAAAGAACTTCCTCCTAACAGCTAATCCAAACCAAATATAAACCTCTTAGTTTCAATCCATTACCCTTGTCCTGTCACTGCCTTCTCTTCTAAAACTCCTCTCTACATCTTTCTTGTAGGCTCCCTTCACATACTGCATGTGAAGGCTGCAATTAGGTCACCCCAAAGCATTCTTTTGTTCCAGGCTGAACAAGCCCAATTCTCTCAGCTTTTCCTCTAGAGAAGGAGAACACACTACAAAGGGTTTTCCATCCCTCTAGTCAGGTTGCTGGTCCACATCTGGCAGTATTTCAGGCACTTCAGGTAAGGTCTCACCATGGTGGAAGAGTCAGCATCACCTCCCTCAACCTGCTTTTGATAGCCCAGAGCATGGCTGGCTTTCTGGGCTTCAAGCACACATTGAACAGAAGCTTATTTTGTCTGTGTGCTTAAAGGAAAAACTGTTTGGAAATAGGCTAAATAGTTTTGGGACCTGTAATAGCTTCTAGCCCGTCCTTTGACAACAGTTTCTTTAGGCAGGAAGTAAATCTATCTCTCCAAAGGCAATGCCTTTCACAGCCAGTTTCCAATCCTAAAGCAGGGCCTGCAGGTGCTTTTAAAATAGAACTATTAAGTAATTATAGCTTTTCAACTAAGAAAATAAAATTGTAGTTCTCATGTCATGAAATAGCTAACATGGGGGTAAAGAAGAATTCTACCTTTATCACTCACACCATGCTTCGTTGTGATCTCACTATCGTCTCTGAGGTGGATTGAAGTAGGCAAGACTCAGCCATTCTGACACAGCCAGGAGAAGAAAAGGTGCTTTATTAACAAAGGATGGAAGTGTCTACTCCCCTTCTTTTTCTGCTTCTGACTCCAAAACACTCTCAGACCTTTACACAGTCAGAAAAATTACTTAGTCTGCTGTTGCTGTTACCAGTAGCTGATGCCTGGTCTTCCAAGTTTCTGGCATCTGGACATGCCAACCACTGGAGGCCAAAGCCCCTCTGCTGTTCCTGTAAACTCAGACATGCACACTCACAGCAAGGTGCACATACAAGGGCACAAACTCTCACAAACCTTATAGATCTCTATATAGTCACCCAGTCTGTACTTAAATCCTCTCATCTCACACACAGGGACACACATTCACTAAAGTGTCTTGCCAGGAGCTGGACCAGAACTATATGCTTACTTGTAGATGACCTCTATCCCCATGGCCTTCCCATTAGCTGGCCTCCTGCCCTCTCCCATAGACAACTTGCAAATCTTTTTGTTTCTTCAGGGTAAGCCCTGACTCATGATTATTCCACAATGAGGCTCCCAAACCTTTTATTCCTCTTGCCAGCTAGCCCAGCTTCATTTTCATCAGCAATCACATACAAACAGCCCAAACTCATCATGCAGGTTCACCGGCCTCTGCAGTTGCTGGTACCAGAAACAGACAAACAGACGGACAGAGAGACCTAGTCTGATTCCTGTTTCTGGCATACAGACCTACGCACACACATGCACCCTAAAGAGTCCTCTCAAGAGGAAATGAGTTGGAAATTAGCTCAATGAGAAGATGAATTGTACTGAGTGGGTGCAGGGAATGACATGACCAAGCATTTGATTACCTGGCTGGAGGTAGCTAAATTAGTTAACTCCAGCAAAGAGGACATATGTGTTTCATATAAAAGATCAAGCCAATTTAAAACTTATAAATAGATGAAGAAAAAAGACTCTCTGCTTTTCCTAGCCTGAGTTACCCATGTCTGTCACTAAAAATTTACTATGCTGTTCATCTACATTCTGCTCTTTTCTCAGTAAAAAAAAAGATTATGACATTTTGCCCTTAATAAATCTATATTCAACTCTGTATTCTGTCTAATCAATACTGGAAGTTATTGAAATACTTCCAACCAATCTAACATTTTGGTTTTTCCTGACACAGACATGCCAATACAACTCTGTGTAATTAAAGAAATTGAATTGTGTAATTGAAGAAAAAAAGAGTTTAAAACATTACAGTCGAACTTCCAAGAAATCTGAGGGGTTGTGTATGGAGCGGGGGGGGGTGTTGTTCTTGCAGGGGTATTTTCCTCTTGTTATTTTCTCATGACTTTTAAAACTGGATAAGCTGTTAGCATTCTCTGGCAATCAATTTGAAACTGCCTGTTTTTCTGTATTCTCTGAAATTATGTTTTCCTTCCAGAATCCATCATACAGAAGATTACTTAATGCCTTGTAATACTCATTCAGGAAGGATCTTCAAGCAAATCATCTTTTTTTCTTTTTGTCTTCTTTGACAGTATATTATCAGCAGTTGCAGTGCTTTTAGCATGGCATGATGAAAGTAACTATTTTTAGGGAATAGAAAGATTTTTTGGTCAGGAAAGGAAATTTAATTATCTCATTAATCAGTTCATCACAAAATATTTGGGCCTGACACTCAACAGTGAAAGTTGGGGCATATGAACAAGGGAAATAGTAATGATATTTTTGATGATGGTGATAATAAATAATATTAAAACATTGTTAACTGTTAAAACATTCTTAAAAATCCAAAGAGTAATTAATCTGATAAATTTATAAACTCTTTGTGCTCCTGGAATATCCTGGAATATTGTGCAAGCAAATAAGATTTCCTTGGAAAAGATTTTTTCATTGATATATCTTTCATCACCTAGAGAGATTTGAGTTGTATAACGGGAACAAGTAGTCCTCAGGAGACAAGCCTTATGATATTGCTTTTCACCTATTGGAAAGATATTAACTATTAAGACACAGCAATAAGAACAGGATTAAATATTCTTTTCTTTCAAAAGCAATTATTTTTCCATTCACACATGTGAATGCAAAATTTTCAAATTCATGTTCCACAAAGATGCATTGTACAAATATCCATTAGAAGCTGAAAAAAAAGAAGTACATATTTTTCTGTTTTTGAAAAAAAGTTGTCACATATTTTATTTACATTTAATATTCCCTTAGCATTCCTTTTGACTCCTACAGTACTTTATTATAACCTTCTATAATATATTTACTATCTTACAGGATGTTTCGTGAAGAGGAATAGTAATGATCAATGTTTCATGCCAAAGGAATGAGTGATGAGTGATGAGTGATGAGTGGAAAAACAAGCTGTAGGTAGACTGTGTTGTATGACCACTGAGGCTTTTAGGGATGCCATGAGGACTCTAATGCATCCCTACATAGAGCAGAACCAGCTGTGAGATCAGACCACATTGTTCAGGTCTGTGTTCAGCTGAGTCCTGAAAACCTGCAAGGATGGAGCTCAAAAGTCTCCCTGAGCAGCCTGAAGAATAGAGTCTTTCAATCTGTCCCTAGTACAAATCTCAAAATGCTTGAAAATCAGTATTTTTTTTTTTTCTGAATACCTTATACCTGACTGTTTTCATCACTGAGAAAAATTTACCTTTATTTCAAGTGTGTGTTTTTTGCTTCTCTATTTTTCCTTGAACAAAACCACTTCACATAAGCCACATGGAGCAGATGCAGAATTTTCTACATTCCTATTACCAAACCTTCTTAGTTGGTCTGAGTTTAGGGACAGGAAAGGGTGCAATAGCTATATTAGTGTGCATATATATATAAAATAACCTTTGAGTTATTATATATCCTGAGCTGCTCATTCCAAAATAACACAACCTATTAGCTATTATGTACCTCAAGTTCATTGTTTCACTCTTATATATACTGAAAAGAGAGCATCTATATAACATCATTAAAAGATTCTAGGCTGACAAAGCTATGAATTTTCGCATACTCTGGAAGATCACACAGCACACTTTTTGTCATTGAGGCAGAGCTTTCTGCCAAATGCATTTCTGTTATTTCTACAAAGAAAGAAAATAGTTGGGTTTTTCAATTTAATTTTCCCAGTCAGCAGCTAAGTTCTTGGTTGTGGATGTTCACTGTACAATAATGTCAATGGTCATGGTAGGACTGAACTGTATAGGTTGTTCTCTGTGACTGATGATTTCAAAGTCAAATGGCCATGTTAGGTCAATCGCTATAGCTTATCCCAGCGTTTTTGGGTGCTCATTTAACCAGCAAAGTGGAAATGGTTCTCTCTCTATAAAGTGAGAAGTGTAATCTTTCTGACTTTTTTCTCATTTTAGTGTTGATGCTGGAGATCGTAGAAAACCTGTACATTGGATGAGTGAAGTTCTTCCTTGTCTCCTTTCATTCTCAAGGGCTAAAAATATTCTAAGTATTTAAAAATACTCAAACATTTTTCTGTTTAAGTCCTGCCTATTGTTACTCTCTGCTGAATGTAGTTTCTTAGCTTAATGGTAAATTCAAAATGAAAAATACCTGTCGAGTTGTGTGAACTGTGACTGCAAAGGACATGGCTCTGTAGAGCAGTAATAAAAGTAACATTACCTGGTACTATGTTTGAAGTTATTGAATTCCTCATCATTTATCCAGAATAGGAGGGCCAAGGTCTAATTTACAAATCCCTGACTGCTGAAAGCTAGTTTATTTATTATAGTCGCTGGAACTTTCCTGTCTTTTCCAAGTGTACACGAAGTATACACATATTCACACAAAGATATGACATGTTAAGCCCCAGGCCTTCATCCAACCTTAGCCAATTAACTGAGTGTACAAATTAGAAATCTAACATTTTCTGATGGATAAGAGATGGTTTACCTTTAATTAATCCACCTCTTTTCAATACTTTCTACCTCTTTTCAATACCTATGATGAGCATTCCCAGTCTCAAGCGCAGGTACTCAAAGATGGTGTTTCCATTTAAAACCTGAACTCAAGCATCAGAGATTGGCAATATTTGCACTTATCAATCAGAGAAAGAAAAAAAACAGACATGTTGGAATCAGAATTTCATTAAAATTAGGTAGTGATACTTAATTGGTTACCTGAAAATAGTTATTTTCCACTTCAAGAAAGCAGACAACAGAAGTCAGAGTTCTGTCTGCTTGCCTAAGTTCACTCCTAAGGCCAAAGAAAGGGCCTGAAAAGATTCTATTTCAAGAATTATTGCAAGAGGGTTTAACCATGTGTTGTCACTTTTTTTCTCCATTCTCCAGCTTGGGGTAAAATAATAAACCATGCTCTATTTAAAAATAAAAATAAATATGTCTTTTTTTTACCTCCTCATTCTCTTTGATCCCCTTTTGGTTCCATAGATTCGTATTTCTAATATACCTTTTCTTGCTGGTGGACCACATCTCCTCTCTATTATTGAAAAATAATATTTTGACAGGCCAATATTTAAAAATAGTCAAGAAGTTTTAATATTATGGCTATATTTTCCAAACATTTTTTGAAATAGCTATATAATCAGAAAGGATAAATTTTAAGGTGGCCACAGTGCTGCAAATTAAAATTAAATAACTGTTGTGGTTTTAAAATAATAACTAAGAAAATTACTTATTTCTTGCTGTGAGATATGGATTAGAACAAGAGCAAAACAGGAATAAAACTTAAATGGAAAAAAAAAGTTTATTGACAAACTACAATAATAAGAACACTAGAATAAACTTCCAGAAAAAACCTTTTCATCCCCTATCTACCCACTATTCCCTTATTCACATGACAACAGAGACAAAAACTTTGGAACTTTGATGGTTAAAACAGTCCCAATTCTTGCTACAGTCTTTTCACCAGTCTTTGTAGAGAAACAGAAGTTTCTTCCTGTTAATTTATGGAGTTTCTCACAAGAAAACTATTTTTGTTATAGTTTTCTATTGCCCTAATGTTAGCTGCCCAGAGCTGCTATTATTAGAGTTCATTCCTCCCATTTTCACATCACTCTGAAGTGTGTGTATGGGCCATGCGTCTAGAGATAGCATTTTTAAGGATAAGTTATTCAAAGGCAAAAAAAGTCTTCTTCATCTGTTTCTGTGAGCTTCACCAGAAAACAGTTTTCTCATGGCCTCTCAAGGCTTTTAATCTCTTAGTACTTCACTATACTATAATTACTCTTTACTCAAATTTACACTTTGAACACTATTCCTCTCTAGATCCTGTATCATGAATTAAAGGAGTTCTTTTCAGGACTTCATTGTCCATCTCCATAGTTTCAACAGAAAGATATTTCAGCTTAATTAAAGCATCTTCGTAATTCTCTACCTTTCCTGAAGCTTCTTTTCTTTCCTGTCACTGGTAGTTTATAAAGTCTCGTTTCATGTTCATCTCTCTCTCTCTCTGGATAAAAAGATTAATCCGCAAGTCTCATCTGGGTAATGAAAGAGTTAACATCTTGCCCAGGCTTTTGTAGATGGTTCGGAGATCTCTGCCAAACAGGAGCTGGAGCCCTCTGCGATGGAAGGTTCCTCATAGCTGCTCTGGAGAGTGTGGCTGTCTCTGCTTGCTGCAGGTCCTGAGCTTCTCTCCCTCTTCGCTCGGCAGTTTCCAGTGAATGTAGTTACAGCAAAACCTGCAGCCGAGCCAGAGATCGGCTCGGCCGGCCCGGGGAAAACCTTCCCCAGGCCCCCCCATCTCCCGGCCGGGAGACGGGGCAGGCCCGGCCCCATCCCCGCCCGGCCGCATGGCCTGGGCAGGGACGGGAGGCCTGGAGCTCCGCCACTCTCCACAGCCAGGAAACAAAGAGAACCCAGAGAGCTCTGCTTTTACACTTTAAGGTAGGGTTCACAAGTTGATCCCACTTTTCAATGGCCTAAACTGCTGTCAATTCCCAGCAATGACCGATAATTGGTCAGGAGAAAAGACTCCAAGCACTTCCCAGCAACTCCAACTCCCTTAAAGGTAAAGTAACTCCATGACAATAACACAGCATTACTGTGTCCATTTTTAATTCATTTTTAAATGCTGGAAAAGTTATCTTTTTGCAATCTCTATGCCAGGAGCTATTCCTGAGTGCTTAACAAATCTGAAAGCCAAGCTAGTTCTTCATTTTGATCCTGTGTATTAAAGGGAGATCTGAAGTAACACTAGCTATATCAACACATCTTTCTATAAATTATGTGATATTCCATGTTTTTGTTCTCTTTACTCAGAGTTCAGTGACAACCTTTTAGCTATTTCAGGCTTGTTTGGGTTTTTTTTCTAGTCACTCTTGTTTCCCTAATTCGCTATCAATTTAGCAAAAATCTCAGTGGAAACTGTGGTGCTGACTAGGGATTCTGATGGGTTATGAGGAATTAAATTCTGTATGACAGCTGTGTCCTTTTTACAAGGTTTATATTCCCAACCTTTGTGTATTGCAAGGTTTCATTGAAGTTGCACATTCACATCTTGACAGAAAAGCTGTCTGAAGATCATCAAAATTCTTGAGGTAACCAGAAGGAAATTTGTAATCAGTTTTGGACATATTTGCCTTTTCTATTGGTTTCACTCTTTTGTAAACAAAAACTTTATTATTTTTATGCCAATTCAGACAGGATTTTGTGATGGGTACACAGATAATGTGGCAATTTAGCACGAGTCAGGCATTTAGCAACTCATATCATAAAATGTGACAGACTTTTCAATTTCAATAAGATTTCATAAGTTTAGAAGCAAGGAATTTTTTATTAACAATTAATTTAGGTAACTTTTATTGCATTCATTATTTTGAGATACATCGTATTCAATATTTATGGGGAAGCCACAACTTTTTGTCATTTAGTGTACACACTACTAGGACAATCTACCCTTTTGTCAGCTATGGACATTTCTGATGAAAACTCTTACCTGGAATGGCAACATTTGGATTAATTTGCTTTCATATGTATGATTGCCTAGTGGAATACAAAACCTTTGTATTTTATTTTATCTTTACTTGTCATACCAAACTTATCGAGTATAGGTGCATCACTGCTTTACAGTTTGAGGTATAATTCCACCTGCTAAGAAAATATAAAGTCTAGTTACCTTGGAAGATTATTATTACCATCTCTTCTGCTGTTTTCAGAAACAGAACTAATGGACTAGAGGTTTTCCACATAAGAGTTTGAAGCATTTTCTCAAATCCCTTCTGACATCTGAGAGCCTAAGACTTTTATCAGTACTGTGCTACTTCTACTCTCATCATTTTCTCTTTAGGTGTTTTCTTCCTTTTTGTCATAGTGCTGGGGGAAAAGAAACAAATAAAATTTCCTGTTATACCAAAAAAAAAATGCTATTTCCTTTATCTTAAGCAAAAATTTACCTGATTTTTTAACCATTCATAATCTGATTTCTGTCTCTGAAAGAAAGGCTGGGCTGGGTAGGTGTGAGAGAATGGACTAGTGTCCATATAGCCAACAATATTTTAATTTTGTTCTTGTGATGAAAGTAGTTGATCACTTAGCTTCTGCTCTAAGAAGCACTACAATAATGTAATCTACAATTCTTATGATTTATGAAGAATTTCTGAAACAAAAGAAGGAAACTAAATGTTTGAGTGGAAAATATTTTTTTTTGTCATTTATCTAGAAAAACAGGTCAAATTTCCAATTTATTGATAAACAGCAAAGTCCTTTGAAAATCAGAAAAAAAAGATGCTGTCATTCACTGGTAGAAGAAAACACAGTTTTGGTCTTCTTTTTTGAACACAGAACACAAAGACTACTCTCTTTGCCCAGTTCTCTCCTTAGGAACCTTTTCTTCCTTAAAACCTTACAGAAAATAGCTACCTAATGCTTTTATTTCTAATGGAAGACAATGTAATACTCTTCCTGCATCATGCCTTGCACTAATCCTGCTGAATAACCATGTACTTTCATTGAAGTTGGTTTCACCTCTCATTTTATGTTCTAATATCTTGTTAGTCTCTTAGTCAGACTGATTGAAAGGTCTCTTTAAAAGCTGCTCAAGAAGAAGCCTTACTTTGTGTCTATAGAGGAGCATCATCTTTCCCAGTATGCTTGAATTATCTTTATTAAGATTTATTTTTTATATATATATATATTATATTATATATTATATTATATGTATTATCTTTATTAAGATTTATTAAGATTTTTAGCTTAATTAGAAAAATAATTACCGTTTTCATTTTTTTTTCCTTTGTGGAGATTGGAAAGGAGGTAATATATTTACATCAAACAGATGGGTTTATGTTTCTTTACCCCTTCCTCCTGTATATGTAAAAAAGATTTAAATATAAATATGTATTAATCCCTCTGCATAAAACATTAGTATTGAGGGACTTCTCCATTAAAATATTGAAAAAGACCACAAAATATTTTGACACTATGTGACTGTCTCATCAATGAAATGAAAGAGGACAGGTTTTTCGACAGAATTTTGTTTTCCCTTGAAGCTCTGTAATTTCTTCAAGTACTACCCAATACTGCAAGAACTTATAGCTGTAATCATATGATATCTGAATTTATATTATAGCATACATTGAAAAACATTGAAGGCATAACTTTTCCTTTAGGCATGTACAATCACATGAACACCAAGTACAAATGTATGAAACACAGTAACTTAGATGAAGCTGGGATTATCAATTACTTTTCTTCTTCATTCCTACTTTTAATATTGATGATCTACTGACAGTTCATCCTATCTTAATTCTTAATATTCTTAATATTACCTCCTGCTCACAGTACTGTAACTACTTTTGTCAGTTAAGGGGAAATTGGTTCATTTTTCCATTTCTTTTTTTATAAACTATAGTAGCTTTTATTGCTGATGAATCTTCTGAACCACCAGAATGATCTGTTCCATTACCTTTCCCGGGAAGGGGCTGAGGCTGACCCTCCAGTAGCTTCCCAGGTCCTCCTTCTTGTCCTTTGAGGATGGGAGTAACATTGGCTTTTCTCCTGTAACTGGACACCTCTCCTGTTCTCCATGATTTTTCAAGGGTAATGGACAGTGTTAGCAACATCTGCCAGCTCCCTCAACACCCAAGGGAACATCCCACCAGGGCCCATGGATTTATGGGTGTTAAGTCAGCCTAGCTGATCTCTGACCAACTCTCTCTGATCAAGGGGAAGTCTTTCTTTCTCCAGCCTTCCTCTCTTAAATCCAAGGTCTTGGATTCCTGAAGGCTTTTCTCAGAAGTCTAAGGCATAGAAGATATTCAGTATTTCCACCTTCTCTGTGTCTTCCACCACCCATTTGGTTCAGCAATAGCCTCACATTGTCCCCAATCTTCCCTTTGCTGCAGATATTCTTAGAGAAGTCCTTCTTGCTGTCCTTGCCAGACTCAATTCCAAGTGGGCCTTGGCCTTCCTCTTGCATTCCTGAAAATGTTACTGTAGTCCTCCTACGTGGCCTGTCCCTTTTTCCATATCCCATATAATATTTTTCTGCTGAGATTTGTAAGAAGCTCCCTACTCATCCATGTAGGTTTCCTGTCCCCTTTACTTGATTTCTTGCTCATGCCTCATTTCTTGTTATTCATCCACTGGAAGAAATTTCTGTGTGCATTTTCATTTTTAATGTATATAATTTTCTCCAGCAGAAATACTTTTGAGGATTTATATGACTGCCTTGTGATTTTTGTTTTTATGTCACAACTGAACAAGCTTAATTATCCACATTATGCTTGTAGCAACAAACCTGATTTTGAAAGTGTTTTCCATCTTCCAACACCTACAATAATGTTCTATTTGAAGTTCCCATCCTTTTAAAGTCTCATATCTGACAGAACTGTTTTTATTTTTTGTGTTCACTTAGAATGGTCACAAATTATTGCACAATTAAGCAACCCTCAAAAGCTCAAAAGTAAGCCATCTGAGGTTTTCTTGTGCATTGGTTTTGCCCTGATTGGCAGCCAAGCACCCAACTGGTTGCTTAGTCCTACCTACTACAAGATGGGGAAGGAAACAAACAGACTGTTTGTGGAAAAAACTCATATTAAAATAATAATGGGAAATCACCTCCTAGTTACTGTCACAGGCCAAACAGACTCAACTTTGGGAATTTAAATTTAATTACTTTGGGAATTTAACTTTAAATACTGATTGAAATATTCAAAAGCTAAGCCAAACATTTCAGCAATTGTGGAAAGTACTTCTTAACATTTCCTAATCTCTACCTTTTTACTCTTGCAGGCTGCACCCAGGCTTTTCAGTAAAGCACAGGAAACTGGTGACATTTCACTTCCTACCATTTCTGCTCCTTGCACTTTCCTCCCAATTCACTTTTTAGCATACTCATTTCTGCTGCTCCAGTGTAGGTCCTCTACACATCACACTCTCTTCAGGAAAGCAGCCATTCTAACATATCCTACAATGTCTGTGAGCCCTCCAGGGGTTTTACAGGCTTTGCTAGGGAGTACCTCCTGCACACCTGGCCCTGATATTCCACCTACCTTCCCTCCCACAGCACCTCAGTGTGGTCCTCCTTCTCAAATGTGTTTCCCAGAGGCATCACACACTTGGCTGAAGGGCTCAGCTGTGCCCTGTGATGAGTCCATCAGGGCCAGCTGGAGCTCTTGTACTTATCATAGGGCAGCCCCTGGGCTCTTCTCACAGAGACCATCCCTTCATTCCCACCACTGTTAACACTTCCAGGTAACGCATCCTGCTACAGAATGACACTCAGAAATACCCAAACCTGATAGAAACGCGCATTCAAATCTGTCTAACCTCTTCAAGACAGAGTTACTAAAGAACAAGAGGGATTTGGCTTCTCTTACTGTTTTTGGTGGTGGTGATATTTTTGAGGTTGGTTTGGATTTATTTTTTGTTTCAAAATGGTTAATGCATACTAAGAGCCATATTAATTTAGGGAGCAAAGGAAAAAAGGAAAACAGCAACTAGAGGATTGGAAACAAGCATTAAACAAAGAATAATAATGAAAAATGGTTTTGTTTACAGTAAGAAAAATGTAACCAGTCAGATGTAGATTTTTATTTTTTTTAATCAGGTATTTTGTGTTTTTTTAATCAGATAATGTTTGCCTTAAAATGATGGAGATATTTTTATTTCATTTACTCAAGAAAAATCAACCAATTCTATCTCTACCAATTGCACTTTAAGTTTCTGCATGGTGTTATCTTTCTTTGTTGAATAGCAGTGCTTCTCTGTCTGTTCATAGAGTATCTTACAAAGTAATTTTCCTCCCACTGGCTGATCTCAAATAGAGTCAAAAAAAAATTTTTATTTCTTTTTTCATTTTTTTCTCTCCCCATATTTGCCTCCTTACTTCTTGTCATTTGTGATACAATTAAGGACTATACAACAAATTTTGTATTCATCCTTGTCTAATGCTCTTATATTGCTTTGCCTTCTTTTCAGATATTGTTATATCAGATATTCAGGATTTTATGTAGTCCTGGTAAAATAAAACCAGTTATTGTTTTCTTAGCTATAATCATGTTTTATTGAGAAATTAGGATCTGCTACCATGGGAGTGGTATATGAATCCAGGTGTTGATTTTATATTGAGCTTTCAATTCCCAGCTATGTATTTTCAGGGTTATTTTTTGTTTGCAAAAGAAAGTTACGTTGTTTACACTGCAGCTGATGAAAATGGTCATGTACATAAAGAAGCCTTTAAAACAAGGGTAAAGCAAATGCCCACTCTCACTGTTTAATAACCTTTTACTTGTTTTTCTGATAAGTTGCATGTAGTTATACACAATATAATACTCTTCAATTAAAAAAAGTATTTTAGTATGCTCACAGGTCACTGGATGTTCAAGTTCTTTATCAAAAATCAAGGATTACTTTTTTAATTGCTTTTGAAATGTTTACCCGGTGAGGTTCCAAAATTACTTATCTAAAAGAAGTGGATATTAAGCTCCTCTCCTATGAGCTGGAAGATAAGCTTATTTTATATTTGTTTATGAGGGATTTATGCAGTTAGGGTTTACTGAAGTTTATGAAAACAAAATATCTCTTCATAAAACATTATATCCTCCATTCTCAACAAGGGAAACTGCCATTATTTGCAAAATGCAGTGTGAGTAGGATTTTTTTTTCTGCTCAGTGACTTTTTGCAAAAACTAAAAAATGCTATGGGTTTTTTAGGGCTACACATGACTGGGTCTTTCTGTTGCTGGACAAGACAAAAAGCTGTAGTTGGGGTTTCTTTCAGAAAATTGCATAGGAATGGCAAGAGGACTGTAGGTTTAAATACACAGTAAAAGCATCCCCTGGTTCTAATAGAAGACATACAAGTGCTCCACCTCCACCTTGGGGGCTCACGATTGCACTGATAGCAAGGGGGGATGGAACTAATACCTGAAGGGCTGCTAATTGCACTGTCCAGACCCAAATTAAGATTTTTCTGAGAGGCAGTCACTGGCTTCAGGAACAACAGATTGACATCTTGCTTCAGAATTAACATGTCACTCTCTGGCTAAAAAGCTAAGGAAAACCAGAGTTTTCCAGGAGGAAGTAAGACAGGATGTAACATATATGGTGTTGCCATTTTGCTTTGGTTTATAGTTTGAAAGCAAATTGCATTCTGTGAATAAAATCTGTGTATAAATATTTACCTAGCTGAGGATGGCTACTGCATTCACTCCTGATTTGAAAAGTCCTTTTCTTTAAAGTTTTTGAAAGTTTTTTTCTTCCCAAAGAGCATATGTTATGTTATTTATAATCACATGCGAAAAAATGAGAAACCAATCTATTACTGTTTAATTTCTTCCTAAGCTTGTAAAAACAGAGGTTCCCAATAGTTTCATAAATTAATCTATACTTTACTGTGAGTTTAGACACCAGAAGCCAGAATGAATGGCAAAGGCCATGATACAGAAATGGATTTGGGTACCTCTGCTCTGCTTTAAATATCAAAGTGCAAGAGTTCTCATCACTCTCTAAATGGTCAGCTTTCTTTAGGGATCTAAAGTTCTATTGTTAAGTATTTGAACAGACAGAGCTTGATGAAGCTGGCTGATTTAACACCCTTCTCTCATCACCTTTCCTTAATCAGGGTCCTTTAGGTTATCTGGTGAATGTTTCCCAAGCCTGTTTGCAAGAATGCATGTTTTAATTTGTTTTCTTTTTTGAAAAAAGAAACAAATAGATAAACCAAACAAAAAAAATATTACATATTTATTATAAGAAAATCATTAATTATCTTGCCTTAAAACAAAGAAAAAAAAAAAAAGAAGAAAAGAAAAGCGTAATTAGTCCCAATTCCTGTTCTGAATGATGTTAAAATAAATTGCACTGGAAGTAGGATTGTGAAAGAGACCCAAATCTCTAAATTTTGGATATACCAAGACAGAGTTCTAGGTGAAAATAACCTGCATGTAGCTACCCACTGCAAATATTAGAGGAGGGCAGCTTTCAGACAGGTTTTTCCCACAGGAGTGATGATTTCTGAATTGCTGCATAGAAAGCAGTCAAGGCACTGTTTTTTTTAGCTTTCTTCATGGTGAGTTTATCCACTTCCATGCCTGAAGACAAAGAATATAGTCAATAGTTTAGAATCTTGAACTGAGGTAGACATTTTCTTCCAGATTATCATTAAATTCTCCTTGACAATGAAGTATTAGTCATACTCATTTCCAGTACTCATTGTTGAGTTTAATCCCAGTTTTCTAGCTTTGGTAAATCTCATTTTTAGCATTTGACCTTTCTAAAAGTATCATTAAGATTTCATTCCTGATCTTGAAAATGTAGATTTCATTAGTATACTGATAAAGTTGAGTCCAGTGTTGTCTTTTTTTATGGTGAATGGAAGACACCAGATTCAGAGATTCTCAAGATGACAATGGGAGAAATCAAACACAACACTATGAATTCCAGCATGACCCAACACCTCTTAAATTCAGAGGGATCATAGAAGAGACATGTAGTTACGGAAGAAGTGATTAGTTTTGAAGAAATACCTTTTCTACAAGATCTCTAGAGAGACATTTTTGTCATCTCAGAAAACTGAGCCATATGAAAGCTTATTATTTCACTTACAGGATGCATCAAGGACTGTGGATGTTCCACTTGAGGCTTCCAGCAAAACATGTCATTCACCTACAACTCTCTTCTAGCCAAAAAAGCCAAAATCAAATCTTTTGTGTTCTAGTAACATTTTCAATGTAAGTTTTCCCATTAAAGGTGAAAAATGTAATAATAGAAATGATAGAAAAATGGATATATCTTTTCATTTTCTGCAGTGCCTCCTTTCCACAAATCTTTATTCCTTATTGCACTAGAAATATAGTGAACTCAATTATGGAGGTTACTGAAACATCTCTTAATTTTAGACTTCCATGATGAACACAATGAAGAAATTGATTTTAAAATGTTATCCATATTTTTTATCTTAAAGCAGTGTTACTTTTTTTTTTATTTCCAGAGATACAAGTAGTTTCATAAATACTCAAAGGAAATTGTTTTCTATATAGAATGATGATTTTTTTTGTATATCTATATACATGGGAGTAATTAATGATGATAACAATAGTCTACTAAATCATTCCCACTTGAATGCTAGAGCAAATTACAAATTCACTTTTGAATTGTATGTTTGAAAACGTTGTGAATTATCTCTATCCTATATTTTCTCATTCTACACCTATTTTATTCCCCAAAGCCGACAGAAAAAACTGAACTGTCCAATTTATATCAAGAATAAGAGAACTTCTAATTCATACAGTGCAGCAAGAAGTGTCATTCATCATTAATGTGATGAAGATAAATGCTTCTGGCCACAAAAAGGAACCTTATGAAGATGACTGTGGTTTGCAGGAAAAAGGAATATTCAGTCATCTTGACTGAACATAATAGCCTGAGAATTCAGGAAGAAATAGGACATTGGGTCCATCCTTTAAAGATATCTTTAAGACCATTTTCACTGTTACTGTTAGCATCCTTTAGGATCTATGAAAGCATTTGAAGAAAATTCTGTGGCTAGTGCCTTTTTTCAATTGTGCATTGGAGATTTTCCCTGCAAAGCATTAAAAGTCAGAAAATTGTAAACAGTTGACCACTACCTCTTTGAAACAGGAAAATGATTTTATTTGGGTGCATGGAGGTATATTTTGAAAATCATATCATAAATCAAAGACACCATCCCTATATACAGATGACTTGTAAATTAAGTCCATTATGCATGACATTATCAGTTCACAGCTTTATGGGTATTTGTGTTGGCCAAGTCAATGTACAGGGATACAAGCTACATCAGCAGTTTCTCTCTGATGTGATTTGGTTTTTGGTTACCATCAAACAGGAAAAAAATGTTAAGTTTAATTCACATTAAGTAATGGTCGGTCAGTATGAATTTAAATGTTTTAATTTGCATGTGAGAGGTTCTGGATAGCATGATATCCCCATGATACAGATACAGAGAATTCAAACAAACATAATGTTATTCTGTGGACTAATGGCAGTAAATTGAGAATGCACTTGAATATAAAACTCTAGTGAGACAGACTTTAGCTCTGCCATTCTTCAAAAATCAATATTTTGATATCCACTTTTAATTGTTTTTGGTACTGAAATAAATGTACGTTTTCTTAAAGCAGCTCTTTCACTTGTTTGTTGCTGTGGGCTAAACTGGCTGGCCTGGGTTGCTTAAATGCAGTTGCTGTTGCTACCATCGAATTGGCATGCTAATGACTAAAGATAAATCATTCACAAAGGCATTTTTTGAGATATTTATAATTTATTTTCTCTACATCAAAATCATGGGTTTGGGCCAGGAAAGTTAATAACTTTGTTTTTCTTATTTGCTATGAATTATTATGAATCTTTCTCTCAGAATTGACAGAATTGAAGGTTTTTTTATTCTTTTACAACTTTTTCAAAATTCGGCAAGTTGGTTCATGAACGTTCCTAAACAATATTTGCACTCAATTGTAGAGTATGTGTGGTTGTTGAAAGACAGGATATTATTTCCAACTTTTTAATATAATATGTATTTAGAGTTAGCTAATTTCTGTTTATTTGGAACTTGATCTCCCTCATGAGACAGATAATGGGCATGGACACATTTGTTTTCTCAGATTTGTTATGGAATTCTGAAAGATTGTGAAGCCTCATTAAAAATAAGTTGTTAGAGGCCTAGTTTCACTGTATTAGAAAAATAGTTTACTGTTAAAAAATTCAGTATTGTTTCTTCATATATAGTACTTTAATAAAAATAGCTAGCCTGGAATTAATTTAATAAGTGTTTAATTATGAGATAAAATAGCTTAGAAATACATGTTAAAATATATTTAACTTGTAGAGCATGTAGTCAAATCAGAAATCTTCTAAATAATTTTTGAAAAGCTTATAATAAAAACTTCAAAGCCTCATTGGCTGTTGGCATTTGGAATAATTTTTGGCAAAGAACTATTTAAGGTAATACCTATTGGAAGGATATAGTAGTGTTCTTAATTAGATGAAGGGCAATATTAGCTTCCTCTGACGCAACAGGAACATTTCAAGTTAGTTGCAAAAGCCAAAAAATATTTCACGCTCTATTTAACGACACTTACTTTTTTTTCCTTTAATACTTCATACTTCATATTTCTAATGTTTTTCTGAAAACTACTAAATATTGCTAGCCCATATCACTGATAAGAGTTACTGCTGAAGGAAATGTCTTGATGTGCAGCTCCTCATAGAACTAAAATTAGGTCACAGGTGCAAAATTGAATTGTGTCGGCATAGGTAAAGTATGATATGTTTTACATGTTTTCCTTGTGTCTTTTTTCCTGTTATAATGCTAATATCAGCACTAAATATTATTGTTATAATCTCAGCACTATAAATATTATTGAAGTAATTAGCCTATTAATCAGACTCTTAGTTCTGGTTGGACAACAAAACTTTATTTTTGAATACATGAATCTGTTTAATAAAAATTCACTTAAAAATTTGTGACAATAAATCCTTTTATTTAAATGAGCATTCTGTGTGTAAAAGATTCACCCTTACTAAAAACACAAAACATACATGGCAATGGCCATTTTCCAATGCCAACAATGGTAATAAAAACCCTTGAAAAATAATTTTAAGGAAGTTTTAATTGTGAACTTTAGAGAGTATTTCTCAGCTGTGATTTCACATGCTTACAAAGCAGAAAACAAAGTGGAACATACAAGCAATATGTGCCTGAAGCTGTAGACTGTAGATATGTATATCTTTGTATTCATCTTCACTTTTAGAAAAATGCTGATGCAATTCTTAGTGCTGTCACTTGTCAAGACTAAGACACAGGAGAGATACATTAGAAACCCATTATTCAGAATGTAGAAATGGTATTTATACTATAATAAGAAAGGAAAGAGATGCTCCTATGTTCATGTCTTTCATTTAATTCTGATATATTCTTTCTGTTCACTACTAAGAAAATATAATAATATATAAAAGAGTTTGCAGGCTCAAAGGGCACTAAAAGGCCATTCAAATTGCTCTCCTCTTAAGATCCTGTATTTTTTCTTTAAATATTCAAAGTTTTCTTATCATTGTGAAACAGTAGATTTTTATTTGTTTTATAAATTAGCTTTAAAAATTAATATTATATTTGACCACTTTCAGGCTCAGAAAAGACATTTAAAGTTGCTTTTCAAATACTTGTTTTTCCCTTGAATATATTATAAATCATGTATTTTTAGTAAAGGAGGAGGAAAATTTCCCTGTCTCTATGTTGTATATAAAATAATTATGTAAGAAAAAAAAGAGCCATTTGTCTTTCAAACAATTCCCAAATCCATTTATTTCCTCCTGTGATGCTTGTACCAGAAATGGCATGTGCCAGATACCGTGAGAGAAACAAATTATACAGATGTGCTGGACCTCTTAATTTCTCAAGCCTTCCTGATAACGAGTGATAATTTATGCAGGGCTGGTGTGCAAAAGGCTCTGAATCCTCTCTGCTCTGTTGAACGGGCTCCTCACCAGGGCTGGCTTATCCCACAGCTGGGACTGCTGGGAGCTGGAGGACAGTAGCCAGCACATTCTCTTCAATCTGAGGCTGGCATCTGGACTCTAAATCCATCAGGATCTCACCACAAATCCAGTCTGAATTTTGCTATGGAACAAATATGCATCAGAGACTCTTTGTGTGAGAAGACAGAAGAGCACTCAGTGGGGATTTCAAAAACAAAGCAAAATACGCTGGTTTCTGAATTCATGACAAATGTGTCTGCTTAGTACCTGCTCCTGAGCATTTACAAATAGGCAGGTAGGAATGTGGTGATACCTTTACACATCCTATAATTTTTAAAATCTTGACTGCATCAATATATTGATGTCTGTGTTCATAAACTGCAATTTACAGAACACTGTTACGGTGCTGGGACAATTTATACAGATTATACGATTTACACCCACGGTTTGCAGGCATGGCTTGACAACTGTTGCTATACTGACTATGTTAACTGCTGGCCCATCATTCCCAGGCTTTTATTAAAAATGCAGCAATGTGGTTTACATTACAAAATACTGCCTACACTGGTGACCTGATACTCCTTTAAGCTCTTTATTTCAGACTGTATGAAAACAGAAGAAATGAGCCACTCCACACCTTTTGGAATAAAACATTTTTACTGGATGCATTTAGCTTTCTTTATGGAAATAAAGGTTAATACACTAATTGCAACTTCAATTGGTGCTATAATTGTTGTGAGGAGGGAATGCAAGACTGACAGAAGTTAACTTAAGTGGCTATTTTTACTAATTTGGGAAATAAGATTAAGAGGGTTGAAAAGATGCAGAAGACAAAGTCTTGGGTAGTTGCAAGACCAGATTTGATCAGCAATTTCTTGTGTAAACAGGAAGCAGAAGCCTCCATAATCTAGGCGAAAATGGTCAGCAACGTTTTACACTATTTGGACACACAGATCTATGGGGCAGGATGAAATCTGTGCAAGAATACTGAGGGAGAGGATGGGAGTGCCCACTGAGCCAGTTTGCATCATTTATCATCAATTGGGGCAATCCCAGCTGGCTGGATATCAGCAAGTGTTGTGCCCATGGACAGGAAGACCCTCTAGGAGCATCCAAGGAACCGCAGACCTATCAGCCTGACCTTGATGCTGGGGAATGAAGATACTTAATTTAAAAATACTTTTATCGGTTCATTTACTGTTAGGTTTTTGGTTTTCTTTCTTTTTTTCCTGACAATAAGATAATATATGGTTTCTATTTTTAGAAGTGATTTGTATTCTCTGTTTCCTACTGTTCTTTAACATTTCTATCAGGTTCCTAGTGTTCTTTAACATTTCTATCAGGGATGCTTCCATGCACAATCCTTGAGGTCATCTTTATAAATTGTAGGGATATTATAGATTTAAACTTTTTCAGGAGTTTATTTTTAAAAAATCAACAGATATGGTCACAAATTATGGAACTAAATTTGGATGGTAGAGCTGCTGAAAACTGTGTGACTCAGGACCATAAACCAAGTTCCAGCTCTTCTGACAATTACAACAGGCACAAATTGATTACTAATTAATTATTCTTAACAATTAAGTAAATAGAGAGCTCCTACTAGCACTGTTATGAACTTATATTTATTTCTGCACTGTAAGCTTTCATATACTGTGTGGCCACTAAATTTTTTTTGTCCCATGTATTAAATTTTAATTTTAGCATCAAACAAAAGTACACAAAATTAAAATTCATGTTCAAAAGATCCATCTAGGTCTTCCAATGTCAACTCTATGCCAGGATTTTCATCATTCAAGTTAGCTTGAGCAACTTCTGTACAACAGCACTACTCTTAATTGGAAAGTTAAACTGTATGGTGATTGAATTTATGCTTTCATTTTTGACCTGAAAAAATATCTTTGAATGCTATGGTAGATTCATCTCATTACTCCAGACTCTCTCTATTTACTTATTTCTTAATAGCCCAACACTGATACTACTCTTCAAACTTCTCATAACCTCTACAAGACCTTTAGAAAATGACATATCCTTCTGAGAAAGAGTGCAAATATTCAAACTTCAGCTGTGCTGCTTCATTACAGATTTCCTGAAGGGATTTAAATGAGTAGTGAAGGTTTAAGGTTTTGATTGTTGGGTTTAAGAAAACAAAAAACAAAATCAAGCTGTCAGAATTCTCAATCTATATTTAAACCTTCAATAAAAATTTCAGAAATTTTATTTTCTCGAAGAAACTGCATCTCTATTTTCTTCTGAATTTTAGTGATGTGAAGCCATTCCTCAGAGACTGAAGGCTGGGAAACCAAAATTGTGAATTGGCAGAGATGTTTTGAGGTACTCTGAGATAAAGCATTGATGTGAATAATAGTTGATGCACATGTTTAGCTTTCTCGATGATGCCGGTTGCCTGGTAACCAGCAAAAAACATATGTCAGAGAGGAGTTCAAATGAAACAGATGACATCAATCTCAGCAAGGTGAGGAAAGGGAAAACCACTGATTAGCTCACCCAGACTGGTATATATAGGAATTCTGACATGTTTTCATGTTACTAAATATCTAAGCTGATTCTAAACCTCAATTTATCACACTTGTGGTAGTTCTTAACTAGGGATGGCATTTGTGTCTTTTTACAGATGATTTTAAATGCTTATTTTCAGAATCTGCATAGTTTCCCTGCTCAGCAGCATGAATTGGAAAAATATTGTTTTCTTTGTTCTGCCACTCTCTGGGCAGCAGCTTCTTTTTTTTTATCACAGTCACACTTTATTTTGTATGTAGAGTCACTGGACCTTCAAAGAAGGTCATAGGACCTGCATGGGGAAGTCTCAGGGCCAAAGACAGGATAAATATTATTACATTTGTTTTGGATATTCCTCTGATTGAGCCTTTTATTCTACACCAAAAACTACACAATAATTCCAGTAATGTTTTTAACCTTGTTTTCCAGTTATTCAAAAACTATATTTATCTACATGTAAGCAATACGAGAAACAGACTAATTACAGTTGGATATTCATTTTTTCCTATAAGCTATTAGGATTAACATTTTCTGTGTTTTTCATGGACTAGTATAAAATTTCCATTAGGATTTCTTTTCAGACAGTAGCCCAGTATCTTACTTGTTTAAAATCTCAAAGTTATCTTTTCAGTCTTTGTTAGAGTAAGTTATACTTTTGTACACAATCACACATTACTTTTTTTAAAAGTGGCCTTAGGGTAATGAGTTTATTCTATTGACATTCAAAAATTTGAACCACTTTTGAATTACTCTGCCTTATAATACCTACCTTATAGTTGTACATTTAGCCTACGCTTTTTCTCTCATTGCCCTCTATTGCCAATGGAGAGGTGCAGCACACCTTGATTGTGTCAAATTGACATCTAAGGGTGATAATTGTTTCCATTAGCAATGAATGAAATACATAGCTATCACTGGCTAAAAACCTATTATTGAAACATCAAATATCAGAAGGAGCAAACACACTAATTAAGACTTTTTTTTTCTTTTATGAGGAAGTAACAATGATATGATTGGAATAACCACTTCACATTTCAGCTGTCAATGCTCATTACTAAACCCAGAGTTGCTAATCCAGAAAAAAAGCTTTAGTATATATATTTTTAAAATATTTGGTTTAGGTAACTTGCTTAAAATCAGGCATTACTGTCATGAAAAGACATGAACACACCAGCCATGGTGTTTTCCTGAAATAATTGCCTCCAAATGCAATACTTTCTTCAAGGCTTGCAATAAATAGGGAGTCACAATACTAACAGGTTTCTAGAGTGAGGTTACTAACCTTTATTTTCTGCATATGACTTCATCTTTTTATGTTCTCATCCTCTTCACTGTGAAAACCTCCACAAACTGTGAGAGCATGAGAGTAGCATCTCAGACCTCCTATCAGGAAGATTAATTACTGAATGATTACAGAGAAGCTACAGTGAACAATTCTAAGGAAAGTCCCACAAGATCTCACATCATGGAGATGAAACAAGCCTGAAGTGTCTGTCAGTGGTAGTGGAGGTGCTGCCTCTTGGCTTGCTGAAGGAATATTTATTTCTGGTAACCAGCAGAAAACATATGATTAATGGGAACATTTAGTTAATTTAACTCTATGTAATTTAAAATGTGCAATCGAAGATTCTTTTAAAGATTAATTGCTTCAACAAATTTGGAAATATTTCAAGGTGAATTGAGACATAATAAAAATACAAAAGGCATCATTTTGTTATTGCTCCTTCAGAAGAGTTCATTCCTGGAATTCCTGGAAGTGTCAAGAAACAATTGGATGAGGAACTTATGATTTGGTTGACACAGTGGTGTTCTGTCAAAGGTTGGAGTCAGTGTTCCTGGAGGTCTTTTCCAGCCTTGATTCTATGATTCTATTCTGAGTGCAATGGAGCTGCTCCCTGCTCTGAAGCACTGAGATCTTAGATTTCTTCAGTGAACTCAGTGGTCCACAATGTCATTCTGAAAAATGAGTGAAAAATTTCACTAGAATCAAACCAAAGATTTCTCTTCAGTTATAACTTACCAAGAATATAGCCTGACAAATGAAGTTGAATATAGTTAGAATCACAGAGGCAGGGGGTGTATGGCAGGAGATAATATTTTGTAAGGGAACTTTGAAAGGGATATGGAAGCACAAAGGGACAGAAGAACCTGGGTGACTGAGCCTAATCCTCAGAAACTGCAGTCAACTATAAAACAGATATCTTGCTGAAAAAAATCAATAAGATGTTTTTTCCACACAGATTATAAGCCATAAAATGCATCTTTTGACACTTAAATATTGACCCTCAATTAGAACAGTTGGAAAAAATAATAATATTACTAGTTTCTTATAATTTCTTTTAAGTAATAACACAGTATTAAGGATGCTTTAAATAGTATCATTTATAACATATTTTATATTTATAAATAATTAATTTATCAGCATATTTCAGACATGTTCTTCACCGAATTTACACTTCTCAGTGTGGAAATTAAAATTTAAAAGATTAACTTGATTTTTACCTCAAATCACTGTGCCTTGTTTTTAAAATCTATACTTTTAAATGCAGAATATGGTAAAATTTTAGCTGCAAGCATGCAAGGGGGAAAGTTGTTTTTATTTCTGTTTGTTTTGTTTTGCTTTTCCCCAGTTTGGTTAGTTTCACACTGCATAAACAATGAAGGTAAACAACATTAACAACAGCAGTTTATTTGCCTTAAACATGCATTAGGCAGTCATCTGAATAATTCCTTAGTGATGTGGCCATTGCTTGCATAAGAGCAAGATTCAGACTGAATCTTCCAAATTTAATAACTTGATAAAACTGAAGTCTTGATCCTATTGCATCAAAATCAGTGAAGAAAATTCCACTAGTTAAGGTAGTTAAGGTAGGAACAAACCAGTGCATTTTTCCTTTAAAATTGCCAGTAATGTCCTCTTGACTATAATAAATCTCTCTCACATTCTTTATACCACAGGAGACATTGTCACTAAGAAAAAAATAGCCCTTTTCCTGACAAATGTTGATAAAATCATTGTTTTAACCTTACAGAGAAAAATGTGGTGGAAGCAGCCTAGGAACTTCTAGTTCTATTTATTTTCAGAAATTCTTTTTATAGGTATCTTTAAAAATGACCTAGCTATTTCCCTTTATTCCGTTAATTCATTTTGACATTATTGACAATGCCATCTTTCTCTAAACTTTCTTTGGAAGCTCTTTGAAAGTGCAAAGGAATTCCTCCTTGCTTTCCATATCCAGACACTGTTTTTGGAAGCTGCTTGATAGTTGAGACAAGTCAATGCATCATATATGTTCTCTTTTGTACTTAAAACAAAGGGCACCTTGAAGAGAAAAGCACAAATGAAAAATTCAAGTTTTGACAGATGTAGCTGTTTCAGAGTTTAGTATTAAATACTAATACTAAAACATGGCATTCTGTTTCTTTTCTGCAAGAAGCTAGGTTCTTTCACTGAGAACATAGTTAATTACTTAGGTTCTGGTATTTTCTTGTGTTATCACATTAAAGACTGATAAATATAAGTTTCTGTATATTACTACTGAAATAAGACATTTGCTATGCTGTTCAAGTTTACTGAAACACTCCTAACATTTATATGATTCTCTTTTTCAGTTACAGAACAGACAAGAAGCAGGGGCCAGTAGCCTGCAATGCAAACTGCTCCTATTATCCCAACAGTCACCACTGGAACTGTAAAACTACTGTTTGGAGATTTGCAGTATAAAAAAGTGGCAGCATGCCTTAGAGGAAGTTGCAAAATTAGAAAAATTAGAAATGTAAAAGCTTTGATCACCTAGCGCATCTTTGTTAAAGTGTGTGCTGTCTACCATTGCTTTCTTTAAATTCACTTAGTCTAGAAAAGCTGACAATTTACTTTGTCATTTTCATGTTGTAAACTAATTCTGGGGATAGGATAGAAGACAAATAGATCTCACACTAAATTTGAAGCTACAAGGAGCCATGGTTTCATTTTTTTCCTTACATTTCCCCTCAAAATTAGTTTATTCCCATAGTATTTCAGTGGTGATTTCAAGACTTCTATCAGTGAATTGTTATTATGAGCAATCAACAACTTGGTAGTTTATTAGAGCTAGCTATATGTGTTATAGTGTATCAAAATCTAGGATTATAAATCTGATTTTTTTCACAGGACTATCTAGTAAAAAAAACCACCATATGATAAAAAATTACATTACTTTCTATACAAGAAGCCTAAAGAGAGAATATTTAACCTCTCCTTTGAATTCACTCTGATTCATTGTAACTTAGCAGTACTTTGATATCATGGATCATTCAGTATTAGAGAACAATTTAGCATTTTCCAACCAAAGATCTAGTGTTTTCCAATAAAGAGCTACTAAATTTTGTGGAAAACACCTTTAATAGGATTGCACATCTACTTTCTTTGCTAATGACACTACCAATTTTCCTTTTTAGTTCCAAAATGCTTTCTTATTAAGAACATTTAAATCCCCTGTTTATTATCTACCCAAAGAATCTCTCAGATTCCAAGTATTTACATTTTCTGCTTTTTTGATCTTGCCAAAATCCAAACAGATGTCTTTTCCTTTTCCTTACATCACATCTTTAGTTCACATTTCTGCATGACTTTTCCCTGGGTCTGGGGAATCATGGGGCTTCTGGAAGGAAAAAATTAGAGATTCTGTTCTGGTTCCTGGACTGTGCCATGATTTCATATTCCTGATACAATAATAAATTTAATAGGCTCAGAAATTAAAAATTGCTATTGTCCTTTCAATGCTCTCTCTTCATCTGTGCTAGGAATGGTTGCATAGGTTAGGACTTGCCCACGCTGTCTAATTTGATAGAAATTGCTATGTGTGCCAGTTAATACACGAATCTTGCTATGCCATGTTCATACCTGGTGGAAAGTGATAGCTTTTTTGAAAGCAATTCTAAGAATCCTATATCTTCATTGATTACATTAAACCCTGAGTTTAAAAGTCTTCTCTGAAGAGATCTCTTCTGAGCATCAAAAAACAAGTTTTCTAAGTCTCACACCTTAACTATCTTCCTAAAATTAAACCACATGAAACTTTCCTATTGGAGGGCACATCCTTGGTCAGGTAAAAACCAAGGTAGAATTTAATGACTATATTCTATCAGATTTTTAAAAATTATGACAAAAAATATTATTGAATTTCTTAAGTGTTCAGCTCCTGTAAACATTCTAATGAATTAACTCAGCTCCAGAATCAGACATACCAGAGATGTCTATAGGAAAATAAAGTTAATCTTTCAAAACACAGATATTTTCTCTGTTTTGTGAATTTTCTGATGTTTATGTCAAGGGAGAATTAGTCACTACTATGTATATTTGAAGCTCCTACTTCAATTTGCTTAAGAAACTACTTTGTAAAACATTTTAATAAATATTTGAGAAAAATTTAAACCATTTTCAAATAATTCCGCTGAAATTAGATTTAATCATCATAATGGAAGGAAATATTACTGAATTTTATATATAGTCATCTTAAGCTATGTTTATTTCTATCCCTATAGGTATATAAAGCTTCCTGCTTTTCTGCAACTTGTATAAATATATTTGTCTTTAATCTACTCTGTATAGAGTCATGTGAAAATCCCATGACATTTTTTGTGTGGCTTTCCCAAGAAAAAGGAGAGTTTTGGCTATCTACAGTCACCAATATGTACTCTGATGTTTTGTATTGTGTTTGTGAAGTGGATGCAAGTGGGAGATGTCAGCTTATTGCAGAATAGGTTCTCAAAAAATAACTTCTCAGATCTTTTTCAGTATCCAGATACTAGAACTTGACAGGAGAGTTCTGAGGCTGGGAACAATTTCTTTTAAGTTAATAGAAAAAATTCAATTTCTTAGAGATTTCCATGAGTTTTGCATCCAGTTTGTTCCTTCTTGTTAGGGCCATGAATAAAATGCAAGGTGTATTTTCTTCAAATTTCTTCAAAGGTGTATTGACTTCAATTCTGTCAGGACTTCATACTCTTCATGTTACAAAAGATAAGCTAAAATAATTTCAGAACTACTCACAGAAATTGATCATGTAGTAAGGTTTGCTTGGAGATACACAACATACAAGTGAATCCATCCTAACAGGTACTGGTATTGCCACCTCACTCTGAGAAACACCCTGCAATGTTACTTCAGGTGGAGCTAAATTTATTACATTGCAAAAAATTCCACTAAATAGGTGCAGTTATTCCTGTGTAAGAATTATATTTTTAATATAAGAAATACATACCACATAGAACATTGTTCTGATATACTGTTCTGTTCTCAACATAAATTAGTAGCAGCTTGAGTAAGTCAGAGAATTAAATATCCAATTTTCATTCTGAAGAAATTGAAATGGAGCCTATTTGGAGACATGCAAGGTACAGCTGCAATCCATAAAGATATCACAAATATGTTGAAAAGTAGAAAGTACAGATTAGCCTTATTTTATTATATTTTCCCAGGCGACAGCTGATTTATGTATGGTAACACTTCTTATATATAGCCAGCTATATAGATAGATACATATGTCATATATACAGAAATTTTTACACAATTTAACATTTATAAAACTATAGCCTCCTTAAAAGATCAGTTTGGTTTTTTCCCTACTGTTATCAAAAATATGTGCATTTTGTAGTACTACTTTGGCACAAAATGCACCATTAGGATATATTACATCAACATCTAAACATCAGCTTGTATGTGACCTGATAGATATGGAATATCATCTTTCTTATCTTATTATACTCCGTGCCTCTGTTCTTTGATGGCATGTTATAATCAGTGTTCTAAGATAATTTGAAGTATTTTAAAGTTTTATGGAAAAGACAATTACAAATTTCCTACAAGCAAACATGGAATACTGTAGTAATACTCCTGACCCTTTCCCTTTCCTTTGGAAAATAAAAGTTTATCATTTTTTGCAGTGATCAAAGTGAGAGGCTAGCAAAATATGCTTCAAATACTTATAATCCCACCATATCTGGGTATACTAGACAAACTTTCAATGTCATTATCTAATTTTGATAGATTTCTTATTTAATTTGCAAAATGTAAACTGAGAGAGAAACCAACTGTGGTATCAAAATCATATTTAAATATGATAGTTTGTATGCAAGTAGAACAACAAAAAGGAGGCAAGCTTATGCTTCTTCACATTTCCTTCATCTTCCTTTTTAATGCTCTCCCTACAAGATGATAAATATTTATTGTAGTTTGCCTATTCAACCCAGTTTCTTCATTTTCAAATTGTTTTAATCTCATTTCTTGATGATGTCCCCTCATTACCTACACCACTAGCTGTGTTTCTGATGCTACTTACAAAGAGAAGGATTAAAAATAGATTATAAAGGCTGTTCTTTTTTACTTGAACTCACTCTTTCCTTATTAATCTTCAGGTAAAACTTCTTGCTGTGCAATCAAGTGAAATATTTCTAAGGAGCAACTAGGTAGAGGTCATTTATATCAGGACAGTTCATTGTAAGAGGTTGTCCTGTGGAAGTCAATACACTTCAGCCACATTACTAACAGTGGCAACTTCTGATCAGGTAGGAAGAGATCTTTCTCCTTTGAAGTCCTCAGGAGCAAAGGGAAACCAAATCAACTATATGGTATTAGAGCATCCTTCTGTTGTTTAAACATACTGCAGAATATTTTTATTTCAGGCCTTTCTTACAGATCACAGACACATTTTCCTAGCTATTCCTGTAGAAAAAAAAATACATATTTTTAAATATTTAAAAATTAATTTAAAAGTTAATGAAATGTTTGGACTAGTCTTCTTTAACTTCTTTATCTGGTTATCTTCTATAAATATAGTGGATATGATTTGTTTTTCTCATGTAAAAAACTGTCATTGATGTAAGTGTTGTAGAAGTTGAGTTTATATGTTCTACTTTCAGGGGCACTATAAATAATCCATTCTGAAAAGCCTTATGCATGGCACTTGAGGATAATTTAGAGTCCCAGATAGCAGATACTCATAAATTTGCTACCTGCCTACAGTAGCGCGAAGGGTCATTTCCAGAATTTGCTAAAAGTCGGATTAAATTGAGACTTCTTTCATGTTGCAATCATTTAGGAGGAAAAATATAATTTTTTTTTTACTAGGGGTGTTTTTTTATGAAAAAACATTCTGTTTTTTCATAAGAGCAATGCTTCTTCAGAATTTTCTTTAGGGGAAAAAAGCCTCCAAATAGAAAGAAATCTATTTTTTCAGGGTTTTTCAGGGTTTACCTGACAAAAGAACAAAGTAACTGTGAAACTGTGCAGCAGCACACACAGATCTTGTTTTAGGAGATGATACCTGGATCAAATGCTGCAGTGAGCCAATGCCACACTGGAGGGTTGACAAGTAAAGTAAACGGGTTTGTCACCAGAGGGAATCACAGCGAAATCACCTGTTAATGGAAATGCTACTGCACTGCTGCAGATGCTGATTTATAAAGGCACTAAAACCAATACTATGTCAAATTTATTGGTCTAGGTCAAAGACTGTATTCTTAAAAACACACACCTAGATTCTAGCTGCCTAGGATTCTACTGCTAAAACCACTATATGCTTAAGGATCATCAATCCTTGTATGGGAATAACCATCCTGAAATCACTAAAGAGCTCAATACGTTTTATAAGATTTTTAAGAATCTCCAGCCAGATTTGCATTCCCATTTCTTTCATTTCCAGAGGGATATAACATAACTGGTGTGCTCAGATTTTCCTTAGTAACCACTGACATGACTGAGTGCTGCACAGGGTACAATAGGAACGGCCATATTCATTTCACTTATGCTTTTTGATAGAGCACTGCTACTGAAATTTGTCCAAAAGCTCTGTAATTACTGCACTAATCCAGTATTTGGGAGAATTGGGTTCTCTCTTTTCCCACCTGTGTACGATTCCCATACACTAGAGCAGTTCCATAACTTTTTGTCTTTAGCTGAGCTGGGGTATATCCATGTTTTCTGAATGCTTACCACTCTTTGTGCCACTTTGAGTAATAAAGGCTACCAACAGCAACAGAAGCTACACAGATTCAGACAAAAAGGAAGTGCTTCTCTAGTTTGGTAGTCAGTGCACAGTAGGGGGGTCTAGGTCATGGACTTCAGTACAAGCCTTGCTTGCTTGTTTTATGGGGCCTAAACAAACCTTAGAAGACGTGTTTGAAACTGAGTAGACGCAAAATAAATTTTCTATCAAAAAGTACACTTGCAAATTGCTCTGCATTTCCCTGTACTTCACTGTGCTTCATGCATTAAATTGGGGTGGTTGGGCCACAGAAATTGAGTCAATTGCATTTGCTTGTGCATGGTTGGTTGGTTTTTTGTTTTTTTTTAATGTTATTGAATGTTTTCAGTTTCTATGTATCTTAAAAAGAAGCTGAATAAGTACATGGATAAGCATATTTAGAAAAAAAACTATGCCTCTTCAGCATGCTGCTCGTATCATCTGCCTGCAGCACAGCAAATAGGTCTCATAGCAATTTTATCCCCTGATTGTGTGGCAATCAGAATACAAAGGTTGATATCGAGAAATGTTAAACACATCTCAGCTTCTTTTTCCTCTTAATTTTATGCCCATCAGTTTTATGTAAACCCTGAAATGAGAATTACAATTGTCTCATTCATTCATCTTACCTGAACATTAATCTTGCTGGGCTTCTTTAGGTGTTTTTTCTTCATTTATTCCCTCCTCTATATTTTCTTACTGGCATCTGTTCTTTTAGCCCAGACTTTTGGATAAATCATTACAGTTGTTACCTGAAAGTTATAGTTTACAGTTTTGAAGTGCTCTGGTATGGGCAATCTTTTATTTCTTTTTTTCCTGTTGGAGCCATGCCATTTCTTAAAAACTCTAGTGTTTATTCAGTGAGAAAGAAGAGGGTAGCTCAATTAGCAAAGATTGGTTTTGAAAGATAGCCAAGGATGAATGCATTCCTCTCTCAAAAATAAATTGAACTAGAATATTCTTGTAGAAGATCATAGATATGTTTCAGGCAGAAGAAGGAACTGAGGCTGGGGTTTCCATATCCCATAAATTCTGGGTTTCAATAAAATGAAATACTATTATATTTTTAGAAAAGTTTCTTCATTAAAAATATCCAAATATTTATTTTCAGCTTAAATATAATGATATCTTTGATACAGAGGGTGCCTTTTCAAATTTTTGTGTCTCAAGAAAACAAAACAAAGCAAAAAGTGTCTTAGTGTTCAACCTGAAACAGTTTTTCCATATTAGTTTTTTTTTTTTACCAGCCAACAGAAAGATCAATTTGAACAACCCAAGATCAGACTATGAATGTCCTTGTGTTCTAATGATTTTCAGCATCCAGAAATCACTTGCCTTTCATATGCATCACTACCATCTGTTCATCAAAGCAAAACCAAAACCCCACCTTTTCTAATACTAATATATTTACATTGTATAAAGACTACTATATGAATGCAGATTTTTAAAACCCACAAAACAAATATCAAGTTATCAGTTTGCCTTCAGATATTATTTAAAGGTTAAAACAATGTTGGGGGACAAAAGGAAAGGAAAAAAAAAAAAAAAAAGAGAAAAGGAAATAAATCCAAGTACTTGCAAAGCAGACGAGACTTTTAGATTTGCTGTCTTCTACATCAACTGCAGTAGAAAGGACCTCAGGACACAACAGTAGTGAAAGGTCCCAGGAAAAGAAGATGAAAATTGTGGAAAGCATGTAGATGTTTGAGACCAAAATGTTGTGTGGTTCCAACTATGCAAAAAACTTGGCCCTGCAGTCAACTTATGCTTATGCTGTAGGGAGGAGGATGTTTAGTGAATGCAATCTTTATTCATTTGTCTCTCTATCATTTGCATAGTGGTTAAGTTTGAAAGAAAAAAATCAGGCCATGTCTTCTTTTGGCTTCTACTTGGTTATGTACATGAACTTGATGATAAACAGTTTAAGCTTGTTGGGAGCTACCAAGAAGTAACTCTGAAGCTTAAGTAAGATTACATTCTTATTTCAAGTGGAATTTCACATTCAAGGTCTTTCAGTATAGGGTGGAAGGGGGGGGAGGGTGTGAAGGTAAGAAATATAATAACTGATGATTTCAATTATTTAAATAATGAAAATAAATATGACTAAGAAAGTTTTACAGTTTTTCAGTCCTCTTCTGATCTACTAAGGACATGTCACAATTTGCATCACGTCATGAAATTTAATTTAGACGTATCCTGTGCCAGGCTTGGGAACAGAAGGAAGGCAGGCTGTTACAACGGAACAGCAGTTTCCTATTACTCCCTTTATGGATTCTTGCAGAGGTGATACTCTGAAACAAGCATATGGACTCATTTCTAGAGCAAGTAGCATAAATGCAATCTATGCTTTGGATTACCAAATATCTTTTGTTAGTGTTGTTGAAGAAGTAATATAGTAAACCAAATCCATGTATTGTCTAATTCTCTGCACGCTTTTTGTACTCTTTTCTAATTGTCATTGTCCAGCCATCTTACTACTCCTTCTATTAGTGCCTCTGATAAGCACTTTGTTTCCATATGCAGCTTCCAAGACACAAATTTGTGTTGGTGCTGAAAAGCTGAAACTGGAAGAAAACCTCACAGAGTTTCCAAGCAAGTGAGGAAAAGTCCCTGTAACTCCTCCACTGAAGGACTCTTTCTAAATCCAGAATTTTGTCAATGTAGCCCAAATATCTCACTAGTATAAATAATTATTTAAATTATCATTTATGCTTTGCCACTACTATTTAACATAGACTGGGTATGATTAATGAAGTATAGCAAATAAAAGAGAAAACTACCTTGTGCCTCAGACCCTGGCGTTGTGTCCTTAGATGTGTGCCATATCATCATCAAGGTTTAAACTGAAAAGAAAAACAGTTTTGAAATTGAATGAAAACAACTTTGCATGTTTTACTGTTTTGAATTTCCAAGAATGGCCAAGTTGGCAGATATGCAAACCAATTTAATTCTGCCTGGCACCATAGTTTTTTTCCTGGTCCTCAAAGACTATTCTTTGAAAGAACTGAACCACAAAAGGAAAGATTACTCACTAGTGGACAACACATGTCTTGTCTGGAAACAAATGTGGATGTGCTTGCCAGTTGTTAATCAAAGCATACAGACAAATAAATTATTAAAATGCTAGAGAGACTCAAATTTCAGTAGTATCCTTCTGATCTTAGTAATACAGCCCTCTTCCAAAATATTACTCCATGCTCACAACATTGTTTTCTAATCTTATTTTCATACTTCAAGTATGCATTTTTGTAAGTGCATTCTTTAATCAAATTCATTATAAATGTAAAAGCACCACTTGATGCTTTCTACTCAATGCAGACAAATTGAAAACCTTTATTACACCCCTCTCCTCTCAAGAGGGCCACTGCGGCAGCAGCTGACATGATTTGAATCACTGAGATGTTACTAGCCGTGAAAACGGAGTTTAAGTAAACAGTGTTTGCTGCATGATGTGGAACTACCACTGCCTGAATTCTAAATCTTTTTGAATTCTCTCTGTTACCAAGAACTGACACTGTGTTTGATAAATTTTATTTAAAACTGAGTGAATCAACATTTTAGGAAATAAAAATTTTAAAAATTTGTCAAAAAATTGCTTCTGAATGGGGCATTTAAATTCCAATAAAAGTTAACCAAGTTATTTTTTTGGGAATTGCTATTATTTACTACGTCTTAGATTTCTGCCAATGACTCTGAATTTAAATAAAAGAGCAGAAAATTGAAGCAAATTTAATAATAAAAAGGGTGGTTATATTTAAGTATTTTAAGCGCTCAGAATATGACACTGTACTATGCATAAGTAAAATAAGCAAAGCAAAGCTCTATAGTTTGAGATCCAACTTTTTGTTAACTTCAATAAAAGTCAAGCTAGAAAAGAAACAGTAGAAGGAGATTATATTGATATCAACAGAATTTAACAAAAATGTTTTACTAGGATGCTATTGAACTGATGAGAGGAGGGTTCAGAACTCCTGTGTGTGGAAATTTATCTAGTTCTCATCATCACCAGGATGTTAGGAAAATCTGTTTTAGGATAAAGCCAAAGACAGAGTTAGAGTTGTTTCAGTCCTTATTGAAAATGGTGTAGGAAACGTTTTGGCTGCTTACAGTACCAGTTTGGTAGAGCTGTTGAAAAAGTTGTATTTCAGTACCAATTTAATTAATTCTCATTGACTGTGAATGAGAAGTATGTGTATGTAGGCAACATCCACCTCCTTACATCTTCCTAATCATTCCTAGGCGTTGGTGAGGCAAGTCCCAAGTTTCTGGGAACTGTAGCCTGGGAGCTATGCTACTTGATGAGAAATCTTTAAAGACAAATTCATTTTATTTGGAAAGCACTGCGGGCTGAATTGGTGAAATAACTTAGGCTTCCTATTCTTGTCCTACATCTCGTGTGGCTGTGGAACTGAAGCTCTTTTTTGAACATAGTGATCAAGTTGTAAATATGATGATAGAGAGGTTAGGTGCTGAAAAAATGTTGGATACAAAAGGATGCCATGTTATTCTGCCATAAAAGAAGCTGGGAAAAAAAGGCACATCTGCATTTTTCTATCCAAGTTCTTTCTACTCTAGATACTTCTACAGAGTGTTGAGGATATTGGCCATGCCACTAGGAAAACTGTGCCATTCAGTCAGCACAGTGAATTTAGAAAGGTAAAGCTACAGATCTAGATAAGTTTTAGTCCTTCCTCTAGGAAGAAAGAAGGTATAAGCACTTTGAAAAGACTTAAGATGTGCATGAAGATTAATTTCTCCCCTCTTATATTCTGAAGCTGACCTTCAGATTTCTTAACTGCTTTGAGTAACTGTCCATTGTCAATAGAAAAAGGAAACCAGCAAGTGGTCTATAAAGTGGAAGGCAAAGTAAAATTTAATATAATTTCTCTATTTCCACTGAAAATCTGAAAAGTTGGGCTTTAAAAGATTCCCAAGAATGGGGACAAATTATATTTAATATCTTTATTTATAGATATTGAAAAAAATCTCAATGGAAAAAGTGATACCTATATAATGAAAATGCATGAGGACAATTTAGCAAAATACCTCAAGCCTGCTGGAATTAACTGATCTCATATTGAAATACACTTTTTTATCTTGTGCAGTTATATCTTCTGACAAAGCAGAATAGCAGCAAAGTAAATCACAGGAAGCAAAATCTGTGCTATAGCTCAGGAAAGTAGAACATGGATGTCACGCTTATTCATTCTATTCATTTTAGCTCTCAACACAGTAATAATTTCTGTAGACACACCTCTAAAAGCACCTTCCGTTTTGTATGTTGCTACAAGCCATTTGTAGAGTTTCAAAGCTGGTCTGTATATGAAAAAAAACTATTTGTGGTTGTCAGCTCAAAATCAATTTTTCCCTTGTGCCCATAGTGAAATGGATTACAGGTTATATAAATGCAAGTTTTATCATGGTAGCAGAGAAGAACTGATACAGCATAGTAATTTTTTCATTAAAGTGTAAATGAGAAAATTATAAGAGGTAGTTGCATAGTTTGCCCCTGCTACGTTTGGTAAATCTAAACATGTATATTCAAAACTGACAATTGTCCAAGAAACATCTTTGCAAATTTCTTCAATTTCATCAGCTCTGCCTTGCTTTCAACACTAGTTACAATATTTTATAAATGAGATATCGGTCTCCTGCAGCCATCAGATGTTGAGAGCTCATTACAGGCTATTTGAATGGGAAAGTAATTGGGGGTAGGGGGAAATGATCAGGAAGAATAAAACTGCAGATCTGCTGGATTACTTGAGTTAAAATTCACATCCAGATTTAATGATTGCAATATACTTATCTGTGTTATTTATTAGTAGCTAGCTAAAAACACTATTAAAAGTCAAAACTTTTAAAAATTAATAATAAAAACAATGTAAAACAAGAAGCAGCATATACATAATCATTTTCTTTGGTTTGGCCTTTAAGATACTTAATATACTTTTCTTCCTGGAGTTATAACAGGATTATATTTGCTATTATATTTGCTATAACTTGCAAATAAATTCATATTTTGTTTCAACCCTATTAAATTAACAACTAAGAGGTATTCAATTGATGCTAGATTAAAGATTATTCGATTCATTTTGAGGAGTTGAGTTAACAAAATTTTAAATTAATTAATCATGAGATAGATCAGTAGTAAAATAGAAGAGCATCTGAAAAAGACAGGCACTGTTTTTTGTTATGGAGGTTCTCTGTTGACATTTCATCAATGTCCCTACCCATGTTTGGCAAAGGAAAGCAGCAGACGGAACAAGGGGAGTTATTTGTGCACTGGTTCTTAAAATGTCCACTGAGATTCCATGGGTTGCCTGGTGCTTCAGGAGAAGCCCTGTATAGAGTTATAGATATGATTGCACACTGAGAAATCTAGTATTTTATCACTGAACTTCATGAGAAACCCCATTTATTTTCCTGAAAACAAATTCATAATGCTTTTTATGTCTCAATAGCAGGTTAAAAACAAGCAAAAGAAAAAAAAACAAAGAAAAAAAACAAGCAAAAAAAAAACCCAAACAAAAATAATCCTAAAGCTCCCAGATTAATTAATCTTTCATAATCCTTCAGAGACATTTGGAACAATCTGAAACACAGGATGATCCATCTGAACATCAGAAAAAAATTATTCACTTTGATGGTGATCAAGAACTGACACCATCAAGAAGGTTGCCCAGACAGGCTGAAGAGTCTTCATCTTTGGAATTAGTCAAAAGCCACCTGGACATGGTCCCAGACAATCAGCTTCAGGTGGCCCTGCTTGATCAGGGACATTGGACCAGATAACCTACAAAGGTCCCTTCCAATCTCAGGCATTCTTTGATTCTTGATTCTGAGATAATGGGAACAAAGGAAACCTGATTTCTTCTGGTATTTGTAAAATACAGGTAAGTAAATTGCTCTCATTCTCCTAAAAAAGGATATTTTATGTACACAAAAAACATACAACTTGTATTTAATGCTTGGACTTGGAAAAGTGGTGTGGTGGTGAGAGACTCTCAATCTGATTTTCTCTCTGTCAGTAGCAGAGACCTGTCCCTGGAAAATATTAGGAGGAAAACCTCATGAGTTGGCAATATTAAACACAAAGGCAAAATCCTCTGTAATATGTATTCAAGTAGGGGTTGAAGCTGCTCTTTAGAACTTCCTTTGGACTAGTGTACAAACATTTTCCTTTTTGGTTTGATGATGATATGGACAAGGACATAATGAAAGTCCTTTAGCATTCTAGTTTATGGATTTGGCTAATGCATGAACAGAGTGGATTGTGTGTGTCTCAGTGATTGTGTCTTTTTCTGCAGCATGTTACATTTCATGGACAACAGGTAATTAAGTTTCATCTGTATAACAACTTGGTCACTGTTTAAGTGCACTTTACATTTGTGTTTTCAATGGAACGACAATTTTTCTCTTTCATAAAGAGAGCAGTGATATTTAACTGTTTTTCTTGAGTGAGGCAGATAAATCTTAACATACAATTATTGTATTGAAACAGAGCTGCTAAAAGCTTGACTCTGGCTGGCTTCAGTTAATAGGAAGCTGAGCATGCCTAAGGTGCTCTGAAGGCATGGAGAAGCCAAGAGAATCACGGCTCCAGGGTGACATTTTCAGATAGAGGAATCATTCTAAATTTGGAGTCAATCTACTGGTGAAGAAGATGCAGAAAAATCAACCATTTAGAAGATCGCTTACATCTTTAATCAAGCAGATCAGATGAAAAGAAGACTTTAACTCATTGAAAATGAAATTAAACCAAAGGTTGATCATTCTAGATTAAGTTTGATTTTATCTTTGATAACTGATCTTACAAATAGTCTAATCCATAGATACAATGGTAAAGCACTGATGCAGTACCACAGGGGAAAACACTAATTGTGCTGGGAATAGAGCAGTAGAACAAGAATTACGAAGCAATGATCAATGCATGACCAAACAAAGTTTCAGCACTGCAGCTCTGTGTTTTCCCATTTTCTAAATCTTGCTCAAAACCATAACTGCCATCTTGGAGCAAACACTGGTGAATTTTGTGGTGACATGAATTGCAAGTCTGGAGAGATATGACCTGTGGAATTAAACACCAGAGTTGAGGAGAATAGTAATTTTGTTGATGACTGTGGAAGTCATCCAGCCATCAGTTCAAGCTGTGGAAAAGTTAAGCTAGAGGGTGTGTATAGCCAGAAACAGATCAAATAGTATCTATGAGGAACTGAGTGTCCTCAAGTGGCTTAGGTGGACTAGGATGAAATTTTATAATTACAGACATGCAATTAAAGATTAGTAATTAGTAATAATTTTACCATAGATTATTTACTGGAAATTATTATGGGTAGAAAGTCTTGATTACACAAGCTGGACACGGTACCTCATGTACACTTCAGCTTATAGAAAGGTAAATTTAATATTAGATAAAGGTAAAATTAACCTAAAGACTTTTGAAAATAGTAATAGTTTTCTATAAGGCACTGAGAAATTGCTGTCTTTGATGCAGTGATATCAATGTCTAACAAAGATAAGGAAAGAAAAACTTTACTGAAAAGACACTTCAGTTGAGCCCCCCCAGGCACTTCAGACATTAAAATCCTACAGAGTAACCAAATGCCCACTGAAGTAATTGGTTTCAGTGGCAAAGTGAAGCCTAAATAAGAGTTAGGCAGACAAATATCTTAGAGGAACCAGTCCCAAGTTTTCTACTTTAATGAGATAATAGCCAAGAAGGGATACAACTGCTCTTTTTAAATTCTTTAGGGACTTAACACTTGTAAAGGAGAAGAAACACACACAGGTAATGTTGGTATAAAAAGAAATAATACACACAGGTCATAACTAAATCTAGGCTAGAAACAAGTTTCTGACCACCAGAAAATAAAGTTGTTAGGGGAGAAGAAAGAACAACAGCCTTCTGGTGGAAATAAAAAGGCTGACACATTTCAGTATATTTATGATAGGATTGTGAAATATACTGGCTAATAACAATAGGGCCATAGTTCAAACCTATTTGCAGCCTATTTACTTTGGTCTAAAAAGATCTGGAGATCAGTTGTTAATGCAACTAGTCCTGAATGTGTCATGATATATCACTATGTTAAACCTAATCCTTGCTTTGGAGCTGAGAGATATATGGAATTTCATTACCTCTTGGTAAGATCCTGAGTCTATGGATCTGTATAAAGATGAGCTGAGCCCTAAATGGAAGCAGTAAGCTGAAGTCAGGGTTCCAAAGGGTATGTATTGATTCTCATTGATACAAATAATTGCTCTCAGTGGTTATTGAAAATATACTAAAAATCTGCTGTCAGCAAATTAAAATAATTGTGAATCTGGAAACATTTTGGGATTGAGGTTGGAGAAGTTCTTCTGTATGTGTTATTTTCTCTTTCTTGATCAATTGCAGTGTAATTAAAATAATTCTATCAACTGTAACTTATCCTTTAAAAATTTTTAAATGGAGTCGAATTCAGTGAAGGAATCCCTAAGCAGATCTTACAGCTTCTATAGGGACTACAGAATTCCTAAGGCCTCACTCCTGGAATAGGTCTTGCTGGACATTTTAAACTTTTGCCTTTAATCTGAAACAGTAAAATGCTTTCCTAGTCCAGATCAGTGGCAGAGACTTCTGCTGTTCTGAGTTAGGTAGTACTCTTGTCTTTTCTTTCCTATCTGGTTTACATCTTCCTTTTCTTTCCTCTCTGGAGAAAGCAAATTAAAACTGTAACTTTTTGTCCTACACTGGCTTTATCTATAAGGTACAAGTCAAATATAAGAAATGTGCAGCTTGGATCTTTTTAATGTGTTTTTTCTTCCTGTGGAAAACTATGGCAGGGAGAGGGAGAGAGATACTGGGAGTTGAAGAGGGACGAAAAGAGAGATGAAAAAGGATTAAGAGAGACAGAGACCCTGTTGACTATGATATATTTCTGCTTCAGCTGATGTCAGGGCCTTTTCTGCTTCAAGGGCCAGCCCATGCAAGCACACTATCACAAAACCAATTCCAAACACTTGCTGCTTTGTAGCAAAATGTCACTGTGGGTATCATGCAGTGTTTGGGGATTGTTAGAAAACAGTAACTTAAAAATGAGTCTGAGGTGTTTAGAAACACACTGATTGGGACTGAGATTGAAATGAATATTAACTCATACTTTTCTGCTAAAATTTATTATGCACTGTGCTATGAAAATTCCTTGGATAAATGGAAGTCCAGTCTCAGTTTGATTGTTGAAATGGTAGCACTGTTTCAGATGTTTATGCTTGTCTATGGGCCCATAGTGTCATTTCAAGAAAATTTGGAGTATTCATAGTCCAAATGAATGCTTTAGTTATAGCTCAATAGTATTTTGCAAAAATATATCAGAAGTATGGTAATAAGATGGAGTCAACAGCTAATCAAGTTTCATTTATTTTTTACTTTACATTTACTTTACTTTACTTTTCATTTAGTTTTTACTTTACAAAACCAGATCAAAATACAGTTTTTGATCAAAATATGCTGCTGTCTCCAGTATAAACACATACACATCCTTTTGCCACCAAGATAAAGGTAGTAGGACCTTCTTAACTAATATGATTGCAATGGAGTGTTGTAGATGTCTCTAACTCTATTTTGGATTCTGATATATTTTAGCTGAGATATTTGAATATGCTTTTTTGAGGAGAGACAGCTACACAATATACTTTAAACAGTATTTTTTTTACTGCTTTCTGAAAATAAATATCCCTTTCATTACTATGCATTTTTAGGTTTGACTTAGTGATTCATGAAGCAAAAATTATAAGGTCAATTACACAAACTCCAAATTATTTTAAGCTTTTTTATACTATTTCACTTACATGTGCCCTTTATTTTTTAACATTTGGCATTGAAGCTATAGTATTTTGATTAGTCAAACCAAAGCATTAGTTTTCAATTAACATAAAATCTAACAAAATTTAAACTGAATGATAGGATTGGACCATTTACAGAAACATTGCTTTACAAGAAAAATAAAGAATCAAATGAATATAAATTTCCAACAACATTCAACTTCCCACTTAAAGCATATTTACTCAGATGAATGAACAACATTTTATCTGAGTGATTAGTATTATTTGAAAATTTTCCCCACTGACTGAATATAGTTCTGGAAATCAAAACATCATTGCTCTGAAAAAAAGCTTAGCTCCAGATACTCTCTCCATATGCAATAGAAAAGCAGTTCAGCTGCCCTACAGTTAAACATGACCCTGATTTAGAGGAGTTTATGTCTCAGTCTGAAAGTCAATTTGAAGCATCTGTTCTCACTACATTTTTCTATGAGGAGGTTTTACTTTAGCCACAGTAATGCACAACCCTTGGCATTACAGAAGCCATTAAAGTCTGCAGAATTTAGTTTTAAACACACTGAGAAGTTTTTTTTAAAAAAAAACTTTCCTCTTCTAAAAGAAATTAAACAGCATCTAAATATAGTTTGATTAACCTTAGACCGAATTTCGGAGTGTTGTGTGGCAAATAAGAATTCTAATAGGACAAGGATTACCGTATCAGATTGTATGGCAATAGGATGTCTCTCTGCTTCTTTGTTATCTTTAGGAACTTTCTGAACAGGAAGTCTGGCTCCCCCGTTTCAGAGGCATGCAGTCAAGTTCATAAGAAAAAAGCATATTGCCCACAGCAATATCATATTTCCTGATAAATTCACTTTGATAAATGTGCTTTTCAAAAGATTTCAACCCAAATTTCCGATGCTGTCCCAAGAACATGGCATCTGAGCCAAGAGCTGATGACTCCACAGAAAATGAACATATTTGGGAATCTGCACTTGAGATGTACTTGAAAACTGGCAAAAACACCCTCAACACAGTGACGAGGTATCCACTTCCAGAGATGGTTTTTTTTCCTGTGAATGTTTGCAGGAGTGGAAAAACCATTTAAGGATTGGGTGTACTAGCACTTCAGTCTGACATGACTGTGCCCATCATCAACATGAGATGTAAGAATAATGCAGGTAGTGGTGAATGTTGTACTCACCAGACTGAAACATTGGCTGGGGCAGCCAGGGCCACTGTTGCCATAAATCCAACACAATTGGAGGGGCAGCTGGAGCTCTGAACCTCTTCGCAAACACCCTCCCAAAGAAAATGGTTCCTGATAAAGACCAATTCATTCACAAAATTACTACAGTTCATTTTCAGTCCAGCTTTTGTTATGAAACTAGCTGAAGTCCAGACATATAGACAATATTTATTTTTTTTTTCAGTTTTCTGAGTGAAGCTAGATGTATTCTAAGCATGCTGTGAACAGGGGCAGAAGGGCAAGATGTGCTTCAGCCTGCTCTGCTCACTTACTTAATTGACATATCTTCAGGGGAATACCAAACTTGCAGGATGTTGAATATAAAATACAGGATGCTTCCAACAAGGAAAACAGGGAGACTGGGACTCTAGTTGCATTCTGGAACCTTTTAAATGCAAGGGTGACAAATTCCTGACCCAAGTGTCATGTTTCAAAACCCTCTGTGAAGGCACAAACCTCAGCAAGGAGGATGTAGAGAGTTTCTGATTAATGAGAAATAAGGAGCCAAATATTCAAATTACCCAAAGTCTGTGCACCAGCTCAGCTCTGTTGCTGGCTGTGTGTCACCATTTCAGCAGAGGAGCAGCCCAAGGGACCTGTAAGCAAGCTACTTGAGAGCTGCTTAAAAACTCACCAGTTGATGGCTTCTGCTCTAGAGAATCTGACATCCTCTGATCTGATGGAGAATGATATGATTTGAAAGAAAAACTCCCTGAGGGCTGGTTTGTATCTCCATGTCCTTAAATGCTCTTAAATATGCTGTTTGGCTAGCAATTTTCATGAAGGTTTCAGTAAAACAACTCTTTCTTTAAATAAGCATATTTAGGTGGCATATCTGTTATATTAATGAATTTCAGAAAAAGGTGAATCTTCTGCTGTTATAAGTTTGATGGGGCATAAATTCATATTAGTTATTAGTATCTAACAGAAAGTCTCCTTGAATTTTATTAGCAGTTACACTGTAGTGGTAGGTGACTTGCTGAGCAAGAAGAAGATGCTTTTTACATCTTTGGAGAGATGGCTGTGCTAAGTTTTAAAGATAATTCCAACTTTTTAATAAAATCAATAGAAAGACAATAGGCTGAAAATATGCCTCTTAATCTTATGTATGAAAAAAAAAATCTGTAAGTGCTGAATATTATATTCTACAAAGGCAAAATCATGGTCCTTTTGCCAATATTTTTTTTCCTCCTTAGTATTATGCATACTGTTTAATGACATAAACTCTCAGAGAGGTTTAATGTAGCATCACCCTCCAACAGGCCCTGCAGCAACACGACAGACAGGGGCCGTCTCTGACAGCTGTAATTTATGCTACTGTCAGTCTGCTTCTTTAATGCAAAGAATTAGTAAAACTATCTTTTTTTCATGGCCTTTTCAATCATGACACCTCTTCCACCTGTTTTTAGGTCCTGGAAAATCCCTGAATCTTGTTAAATCCCACTCACTCCTGTCTTTCTTCCTTAGATATTTTTCCTAGGTTTTTAAGCACTCAAAATATTTTAAAGACAGTAATTTAAGAAAAGTTAATGCTTTGCCAGCAAGAGTTCCTCTTCTAACTTCTTTCTTGCATAGATTTTGAACGCATTTGGATATTTATTTTTTTTTTTTATTATTTGAGACTCTAAATCACTTATCAAAAGGTTTCTGGCTAACATGACTTTTAACATACTAGTAGCTCAATAGTAATGACTTTGAATAGCACAGAATCTACCACATACTTTGATAAATGGTCCAAGTAATAAATTAGTTCCTCAGTTAAAATATTACATTCATTACAACTGCATTTTTCTATTACTATTTTGACTGTTTTAGATTTCTATTTGGTGTATTGTGAGGCTTTTATGCGCATAATTTTTTTGTCTAATTGTTCATGGTTAATATTTAACTTGCAGTGGATGTGAAAACCTGAGATTAACACTTTTGCTTCTTACACCATCTATGTAGAAACTAAAATTGAATAACTAAACTATGACTTTACATCTTTTGATGAGTCAGCTATTAGAGAAAATATATATTTGATAGGATCTGGAGTTGAAAATATGGCAGAGGAGGAACATAAAATAAATATGAAAATAATGAACTACAAAAGAAAGCATAACGGAAAATAAAAACACCAGATGTTTCCATGGGAACACTTGATGATTGGTTAATGGAAGAATACAGCTGGCAAGTAAAGACCAAAAAAGGTCTCAAATAAAGAAGAAGATGAAATGAAGCAACAAAGAAAAAAAAATCACTAATGAAAGTCTAATTGAAGATCTGTTGCTGTTAACAAACATGCCTGGATTTGTATTCTATTTCAAACACTTCACTATTTACATTGTACATGATAAAGGAAAAAGGGTTGTAGTTTTGGAAACTTCTTGCTGACAGGATAACTATTACTGGTACATAGGTCTCATACAAATTAGTCTCAGTGACTTTTTCTTTCCTACTTTTAATACAAATTAGTTTAAGCTTGCTGTTATTTCCTGTACTTCTCATGCAGTTACCTGTTATCATATATAACATAGACATCGTGGGAAGGATAGAGAATCATGATCTTCAATAGAGTAGGTATGAAAATACCTGAGTCAAAAGTGTTTAGGAAGCCTGCAGTCTTTTTTAATGTAGCTAGACTAATTTAGTAGGAAACAAAAGAGGTTGGTGTTAAGCAGGATTTTTATTCCTTCATAATTCACTGAGATAAGTGCATAAAATTAACTGAAGCATGTTAGTCTGGGCCAAGCTGCTTCCTCTAAAGTTTTCTGTTTTTCTACTAGGACACACTCATCACTTTAAAAAGGTCCTTCCTCCAGAAGCAGCTTCTGCCTCTACCCAGGCCCTGTATGCCAACATGATACCAAATTAATCCTAGGATTAGATGATACTAAATTAGAAATACATTACACCTCTTTACAAGTCTGAGCAAAACTGATGCAAAACTTTAACATGGATTTGGTCCTTCATTTGGTGAGGCTGAGATGTACCAATGGAAAATGATCTGCTGTAACTTGTGGCAGTATTTGACATTCACAGTGAGCATCTGAACGACAAAAAATCATCAGAACAAAAATGGTTTAGACTCAAGAAGCTGAACAGAATGTTCAGAGCAAACTTGCCTGCCTTCTCTTTCCCACCACTCCCCCGCCCTATTCCTGCAAATATTGCTTCAATCGCCTGGTTTCAATCCAAAACAGAGAATCGTAAATTTGTTAAATAATTGGGTTTGATGCCAGTTAAATTAAAATAAGAACTACTCAGCTTTAGTGATGCTTCCTGTTTTTTGCTGTGTTTTTCCATGGCAATACTGTTACATCCTAGGCTTCAGACTGTTGTGTCATGAGCTCCAGGACCACATCTGCTTAAGAAGTTGTACTTAAGAGGATAATTCTATTGTTCTTGTAATCTAGGGCCAAATAACAGTTAACCAAGAGAAATAATTTGGAATTAGTCACAAATTATTTGTCCAGTTATACTGACTGGTTTATATTGGCACATTTATTTAGATTGCTTTTAATTTGCTGAAGAATAATAGTAGGAAGTAGGCAAATCTTGCAAAGTGTCCATGCCATGTTCAACTCTGAGAACCTGCAAGTGGGATTTCCTTGCTAGTTCATAGGGAACAACAGCAATTTGTTTTGTAAAAGTTTAAATGAAGGTGGTATCTGCATTGCATTTGTGGCTGACTTCAGAGCTCCTAACATATTGAGCTTTGGTAAGCATGAAGGGGTCTTCAGCTGCTCTGAGTTTAGCAAAAAGTCATAACGCAACTAAATAATTTTTCAGGGTCCTAGGCAGCGTTACATGTCTTCTGCAGAAGCACATCAGTTTTATTCATTTTTAACAAATATGATAATCAGATTAAAGCTAATCCAAACACCCTGCTCATGTGATTACACTTCATAATTACAGCATGCACAAGTCTAAGTAATACTTTAATTTCATCCTCCCTGACTTGTTTGTTGGAGTATTTGGAATTCAAGGAATGGTGGCTTTAAATAGTAGCACAATAGTGATGCAGCATGCTAGGTTGTAGCAGGCAAAAAACCCGGCATTTTGCTGATTTAATGGCTAACTCTAATGTAATCTGAACACAGGATAACCCCAGGCAGCACATTATTTCCAGCAGATAGTGCTGTGGCTGCCTTAGCATCCACAACTATTTGTTCTTTATATTTGGCGGTGGTCACTAACCACTGAAGCTAGTGCAGGAGGCAATGGAAAATCCATTTCCATCTGTAGGATGGGGGTCTGTGTTGGGTCTTTATTTATCAATAACAGCACAGAGCTGCAGGTAGGCACTCCTCGAGCTTTTTATTCTACATCAGCCTCATCAATACAAGGTGAGAGATGAAAGATGTTGAAAGCTTGTGCTATAACAGCAAAAACAAAACTTTCTTGATTACAAGGTCTTCTTAAAAACTTTCTGGCCAATAGCATAATGTTAAAAGCTTATAAACGTTTGTTTAAGCTAATTATTAAAACTACCTTGCTTCTAACAATGCTTGCTTGTCATAGCTTAAAAACAATGGATAAAGCTTCATTATTAAACTTACATTTTTCTATTATCTAGCTTACCTTATTTTCTAAGGCCTATCTCTACACAGCTCAAAAGCACAGCCTTATTGTTTCCTGTCCTTTCATATCTGTATTCTTGCATTATTCTATTCTGAAATCTACTTTCACACAGCCTCTGAGAGATTTTTACCTTTTCTATTTCCCACAGATCACCAATGTAAATGAGTCAATCTATCTGTTAGCTCGAAAGGGAACAGTTGTCTTTTGGACACTTACAGGCACAGTTTTCTTTCTTTCCTTCAGCCACCTACATGTGGTGCCCATTCCTGTTTTAATGTCAGCCTTCCGTTAGTTGAGCAAGTTGAACTGCCTCATTTTCTGGTCGGATGAGTGCCAAAGTCAGCATCTAGGAGGACAGAACACAGGAGAAAGGGGCAGCCAATTTTGCTGGAGGTGAGCCATTAGACTGGTTCAGCTTTATCACAAACTCTCACCCTCAGAGGTGCAAATGTAAAGCTAGAAGTCTCAGTTTAGGCTGCCAGCGAAGGACTTTGTGCAGAGGCAGCTGACAAGCTGGCTCATATTATCTCTGCTGACTCTGCTGTTGACCCCTGTCAGAAGGGCAGAGTCGCCAGCTGGGGGCTGTCGCAAGATTTGTCATCGTTTGCCAGTCAGTGTCCTCGCTCTGTGATCCCTCCTGCTGAGTTAGGGACTCACCAAGGTGCATCCATTTGGCCTTTTCATTGCACTGAAGCAAAGGTATTTGGCAGAAATCTACAGAATCCCAAAGTTCCTTCTGTATAAGGGAAAGTTTAACAGAATGGTGGTTGGTATTATCACCTTGTTTACTTTTTGGAAAGCAAGACTAAAGTATTACTTATTTTCTGGTCTCAGGAAAAGTGGACTTGTAGAGAAGGAGGAAAATTATTATTCCCTTTTTATTTTTTTTTACTCAAGCTCTGTGTAAAATGAAGCTAGAGAGCTAGTTCTAGTTCACTGACCTGTTATTTTCCAACTAAAATTCATTCTGCAGTCCCTATGACACTGGTGAGTTTCAAGGGCAAAATAGTATGAAACTTGAAGTCTTTATGACCCTGTGAAGGTTTGATCTCAGACTAACTTGGCTACACTAACTCCTATTAATGGCTGCTGTGAAAGCTAACCTTCAGTTAGAACTCACTTTACTAAAATTAGAATGAAAACCTAGCTATGCTTCATCCATTTTTATATGGGCAATTTTTATATGGATAGTTTTATATGTTCTGGTTGGCATTAATATAAACATGTGTTTAGATAAATACGTGTAAACATGGTCCACCCAAATTCCTGCTGGTAAATCTCTTGTAGCAATGATGAGAAATGCTGACAAAACGCACATCTACTAACTTCTAAATTTCGGTAGTACCTTAGATTACAAAAAATGACTATGCACAACCCTTTCCATAATGACAGAAAATGCACAGCATTATTTTCATTCTCCCTTCTACAGTCTGAGACAGAAGATGATGAAGGATGAAAATCCATGAGTGTTTTTTTTTAGCATAGTGTGCCACAGTCATTTTCGCTCATTGCATAAAAGTAACTTAGAGAGTTGAAAGTGCCAGGACGTTTTTGCAAAGAGACTATCTGTATCTCATATTATTTTCTGTCTCAGGAGGACTCCCCTGCTAGTGAACTCAATAGTTCTATAGTTTCTCCACTGGGAGGAAAAAAATGTATCAAGTCCAAATAAGTTAATTGGCTGTGATGATTTGAATAATTGCATTTACACAATTTACAGACTTTGTTTCATGAGGTAAAAGTTTTATAAAATTCATCTTCTTTTCTTTTTTTTTTTTAATTCTTCCATACTAAAGTCAATGCAGTATTGCTGGCAAGGACTATTCCGTGTCCCTCCAGAGCACAGACAGTAGTTAAAAGCAAGTTGGGATGATGGGTTAGCAGGAGCCCAGGAGAGCCAGTGTTCTCTTCTTTGCCTGTGGGAAAGAGTTTATTTTGAAACAATGGAAAGTTACCCGAAGCAGAATAGAGAAGTCTGTGATCCACTGGGTGTTGTATGCTGGTGGAGGCCTCATCAAGAAAGGGCAGGTAGGGAGGAAAAACAAATAAGAATCTTTAAGAGACAAACACTGTTCAGAACACAGGGAGCTTAGGCCAGGGTCAGAAATAGCCTGACCTAACTAGACAGCTGAAGCCAGAAAAAAATTAAATGTGATAGAAAGGTTCTGCGAATCGGGAAAGAAACAAGAAGTTTCAAAAGCCTGCTCCTGCTGCAGGCTGGTGACTGCTCAGAGAGTAGGAAATTGAGACAGAAAGATGAATACAGAAATTATTTTCTTTTCATTTCTTATCCTGCAAAGTGTTTCTCATCTTACTATGCAATGGTGATGGAAAACCCTGTACTGATGTGCATGTTTGATTATACATATTGTGTTCATGTACTTCAGCCTAGAGCACTCTTCTGGTGGGGGTTTGGACATTTTGTTTTTACTAAAGACACACTTAAGACTTTGAGAGGTAAGGTTGCAGTCCTCACAAGGGCTCCTGCACACAGTTAGCACTGAAATATTTGTACATACTGTCTGTAACAAGGGGAGGGGCATGCACTCTTGTAACAAACTAGAGGCTAGCAACACTTATTAAACTGAGACTCCATGTAATGCCATGGAAACAGCAAGATACCTATTACACCTATAGATCTGCCCCTTCTGTTGGAAAAAAAATATTTCAGGTTCATAACAGATGACACAAACAAGACTGGCAGTGGTTCTCATGACAACTGCATCATCTTTTGTTCTAAGTTTCTCCTGTCATGAAGTCAGCAATGCAGAAGTTAAGACTATTTAATTATTGCAAATTTAAAAAAATCTTATAATCTTATCCAATAAAATTATAGCTACATAATGATGCAGAGACTTTCCCTAGTCTAGTAAGTACTAATGAAGTAGCATTAAAGACTTGTTACTTCAGTATGTTTCAAGTATAATGTACCAATTTACCTTAACCTAATGTTAACAGTAAAAATAATCCCAATGAGGAAAATTATGTCCATAAGAAGCCTACATACTGCTGTTTTGAAGATTTTCTTTCTGTCACCCTATACCAATAATTTAATTTAATTTCTTTTTTTTTTTTTCTTTAATGTTTATGGAAAACTGTGTTGGGAATATCAGAACTGAGCTAAAAATGAATTTAAATAAGAAAACTAATCTCACAGAATTGTTCTTTTTCCCCTTCTTTTCTAACTAAAATCTTTTATTCTTCAATTTAAACCAAAAATAATACTGCCTTTATCCTCTGTAGCTATTTCATTTGCCTTACATGCATTCATATATAATTTCTTGTGGATTAAATAGTCACTTTCCTTTTACCTGCAGAAAAATTAAAGAGAAATATAATCTTTTATACTTTAAAAAATCTCTGTAAGTCTCTGAAAAGACATTCAGAAGCACAATATAAAAGCAAAAGAATGTAAATCAGAAAGTATTTTGGAGAAAAGCTGTATCTCCAGGTGCTAAAGTCACTGTGACCTCCTGTTCTACGAAAGTACATAAATTTGTCCTTGCAGAAAGACCTGAATACCCCTAATTCTCCTGATGTTGTTGTCTAGCTGTACATCACTGTATTTCTTGAGATTCTACTCACTGCAGTGCTCAATATTTTAAAACCAACTTACAAAGCAAAAGAGCAAAAAGATGCTCCATTATGAGTATTTTTAACTTATACTTCAGTTGAAAACATTCTAGAGAAATTATCACTCACCCTTTAGTCTCGCCACTGATGTGATTACCATGAACAACAGCAGCAATGTGAATATTCCAGACAGATAGACAAAATACCCTCCAGTGGTGAAAAAAGCCTTTTTTACCCTCATGCTGCAAGGTATGTCAGAGCAGATGAAAGGAAAGTGATGGAAGGAATGAGGAAAAAATAATAGCAGAGTTTAATAGGAAACAACGACATAGTTGTTTTTTTTTTATAAGACAGCAAGATAATATTAACAAGATAAATATATTTAACTGTTATACAGTGGAAAAGATAAAAACTGCTAATGACTTTGTAAAGAACCTTGTAACTTTTTCCTGTACCTCTGTGCCTAATCATCCCCAGCTGCTACATGCTCATCTCTGCAAGCCTGAGTAGTCAGAGAAATCACCTCTGACTGCAAAGGGCCATTTTCATGTACTTTGAAAAGACGAGCTTGCAGGTGGACAGGCTGACCAAGACCTGCTCCCAAGATACATTCTTTGCAGTTCACTTTTGCACCAATTTGACAAGACAACACATAGGGGATAAATGAAAATACATGTGGTCAAACCTTCAGCATCAGTTTAATGAAAAACCGCATATAGGACAAGATTAGAATGTCCTTCGAAAGGTAATGTCCATTTCTTCTTTTTTTGCCTTAAAGATGTTAAACATTTTAGGTCTCTATTACCTTGGATATTAATACCCTACACTGGGTTTTTTATCTTTTCCTCTCAAACTTATAGTCTTGATTAGAAATGACATAACCATTTCAGTTCTGAGACTGAAGGATTCAATAGGATGTATGATTGAAGAAAACAACCAGAAAACAGGGAATAGTGTCAGAGGTAGCAATTTTTATTTTTTTTTTTTTTTGCATTCAGCAAAAAAATTTTGCTTTGAGCAATTATTGCCTATGGAGAATCAGAAAAAATACAGAGGTATGATGACCTTTTAACACGCAAAGGTGATTTTGTTTTAAAACTTCCCTGAATTATAAGAAAGTCAATAAAGCCAAATTTTTTCTTCTTGATCTTAATGAGATACAACTCCATTTTGTTCATCAAAATTGTACAGCTCTGCTTTTTGCACATGGTCTATTCTACTAGCTTCCAATTTCACTCTGTTCTCAGCTACTTGAAAGATGGCTACTGAAGCATGTTGACGCCATCTGTGCTTTCAGAAAATAAACTCTTTGATAATAAAAGTAATTTTTATTTTGGAGACAATTGGTGTACCATTTTCCATTCCATGGATAACTTTCTCTTAGAGCTCTTCTCACAGCCACCTCAAGAATACCCGGAAAAGAAGCTTCTCACCTCAGACTCATCATGGTTAAATTCTTGTTTACCAGTTTTAGAACTGCCACTGACTTGATATATGGGATTTTTATAGTTCTGGTTTATATTTTATTTTGTACTTAGCAACTTTTTTCAAAGTTGAATGAGTAGAACCTTGAGACAAAACACTGCACTATTTAGTCTTTGCAATGAAGTATTGTTGTAGCACTACAAAATTATTAGTTCATGAATTACAGTACTATGAGCCCTGCAATATCATAGAAGCAGTGAGTGTGAAATCATTATTTGTGGATTATGTTGCAGAACAGAGGCTTAAGAACATTTGCTTAACTTCAGGTATCATATACATATATAGGCAGATCCAGTTATCTGTATCTGTAAGATAGGAAAGATTAAAGTGCCTTAGTAAATATATCTGCAGTCCCTTGAAATATTGTGCCTTAAAGTACTAACAGAATTAAGCAAACAGCTCTGGGGTTTCCAATCATCTGACAAAAATTACCAAAGATTTCAATTTAAATTTCATTAACTTTTCTCAGTATTAGCCAAATTTTCTGGAAAGATCAATTGCAAATAACTTGATCTTATCAGCTAGTTCCTCATCTCTGTTGCTCTGATTAATTTTAGAGTTTGTAGCAAAAGTTACATAGTTGGTAGGCAGTATTTCACAATAACATTGCTCAATAAATTAAATTATTGTGATATAGATGTTATATTAGGCATCATCTTTCTTCCTAATCATCAAAGTGCTTATTATACATACTCTTTCTTCAAAATCAATATAACATTTTATTTGTTTCCTATGGAATCAGAAGACTCATTGAAATGAAAATCATTGTTGCAACCTCCTTCAATGGAAAGACAGAATAATGAACAGAAGGTACAAAAGAACAAGCTTTTGATAGAAAATTCTTTGTATGTAGGAGAACTGTGTGAAGCTTTTTCTTCTTATGTGAAGAATTATATTTTGTACATTGTCATAGCATTTCAATTCAGAACAGTGTCAAATTCAGTTTGAAAGGTGAGGATCAGCAGTTTGTATACAAATATACAGAAATTATTCAGAAAGAAAATGCATTCTCAAATGGTAGTGTTACTATAGTTACTATTGTTCCCTAAACTGAAGTGAAAATATGAAGAATTACCTAGAGAGTGAGAAGAATTTCCCTCAGGTATGTATGACTAGCCCATAGATTGTTACATAATTTTGAGTTGATGACGAAGCTTAATAGATTTTAAAATCATCAATACTTATTTTACATTTGCTAATTCAGTTGAGGTTTTCTTTTTTGATTGCTGGTGGTCAACAGATTTTCCAGACATTTTTAGCTTTCACAAGACTTGATTTGCAGCACTTCTCCAATATAAAACCGTTGAGATGAATACAAAATAAAAGTGCTCAGTTATTTTTTTCCTAAACTTATAATTTGTCTATGCTCTAAGCCATGAATATAACCTCTTAATTGTCCCAGCGTTAAGAAATACTGTGTACAGTTATTTTTTAACTGCATTATCACTGCAACACTAAGTCCTGTTATCTACCATAGATCTTTCTGCTTTAATATAAAAGCCTTACTCACACACATGTAGTAAAGGTAAGATGTTAGTGATAGAAAATCTAGAACCACAATGTAGATAAGCTATGAAAGCAGAGTCCAGGATAAAGAATTAGCATTTTGGACATTCCTAAAAGTCTTTCTTTTTCTGGCTTCCAGTACTGAAGACATGAACAGAGCAATATTCTAGTTTAATGCTTAGGTAATGAAATCAGCTTTGAATAGCGTAGTGATGTACATTTGTTCAGTAACAAGAAATATTTTTGAGTCTATATAATACATGAAAATATTTTCTAGTATATATTTTAAGAAAAGACCATATTTTTCTGAGACACCAATTTTTTTTTGAGAGAGATTTATACAGCATAAATATTTGACCATTAATTTTACCTAAATCCTAACTTCTCTAGATTTATTTTATTTTGATACTATGAATATTTATTACCTGCATTGTAATAGGGGCATAAAAGTCAGAGCTGAGTCTTGCAGGAGGCAAAGGGTGCAGTGTTAATTCTGTGTTTCATGTCTATTTTCCAGTTGCTTCAACAATACTCTAGAGCTGGGTAAAAATATCCTTTTTCTTCAAAGTTCAAAAAAGTTTATACATTTCTGTGGTGTGTTTTGTGATCTTCCAGCTACTGAGAGATCTAATCCTGCACAGATTCTAATGTGGAAGTCCACAAATATACATATAACTTTTGCTGTGTTCTTTAGTCATAAGTCAATGCCTTTCAGCTATAAAAATTGGCAAAATTATCTGATTAATTTAAAACTTCGAAGAGGTTATCAAGGTAGAGTTTCTTGGCAAGTTATTCTTTCAAAATTTACAATCTCTAAAAATTTTGTCATTTCATATTCATTACATTTTCAGTCTCTAAGTTCATTGCAATAAAAAAAGCTACTTTCATTTTCATATATTTCCTGAGCTGATGTAACAGATGAAAGTATGTTAGGTTACCACCTTTTCTTTCTGGGGTCAAAAAGAATGAAAATTTCCTGCTTTCAGTGACAAACCACTTTAACATAACTAGAAACCCTTGTTTATTAAAGGAATCCCATGAGGAAGAGGAAATGTTTTTTAAGATGCCTAAACCTACCACCCTTTTGTATTCAGCCTTCAGTTTCTTGCTCTGCAAACTATTTTCTAGGCAGCCTGAAGGTACCTGCTTGAAAGCTTACTGTAACCATCAGATAGTTTATAACAATATTAATATTGTATTTTGTCATGTTTTTGAAGACAGTGAGAACAATTCTGAAAAAGAGAAAGAAAAGTATGCTCTTCCCTTTTTTATGCTCCCCCTAATCAGTGCTGCTTTTTGTGTCTGTGAAAGAGGAAACCAAATAAATAATATTTTTCACATAGTCAATTTAATTTTCATTAACAGCAGATCAATTGAACAACTCTGCTTCTCAGAAATTTGCTGCTGCTGCTGCTGCTATCATTAATGCAAATCCTGCAGATATTACTCTTATGATTCTCATTTTTACTTGGTCAATCACACATTAAATTCAAAGGATGTGTAATTGGGGAAAATTGACTATAAATAGGGTAAAATGTCGGGATTTGGTCAGCGTTAATGAAGTCCATGTAATAACTAGCATATTGAGATTTAAGGACTTTTTTAGCCCTAGACACTTAGGCACAAATCTATCCAATCTAGCTTCAAATCCATCCATATCTTAAGTGGGCTGAACCAATTTCTCTCTCAATTTCTTTCTCTTCATCTAAGGAATGTCCCTTAGGTGCCTCATTTAAATTCCTAGTTCAAATGAATCCTAGGATTTTGAGAATCCAGTCATAAAATCCTCTTTGTACTAATGCTGTTCTGACAATGACAGAATGGCCATGCATTCCATATTACCCTTATGAAAATGAGCAGTCTATCATAGAGTCATAGACTAGTTTGGGTTGGAAGGGACCTTAAAGATCATCTAGTTCCACTCCCCAGGCAGGGCAGGGACACCTTCCTCTAGGACAGGTTGCTCAAACCTCCATCCCATCTGGCCTTGAATATTTTCAGAGATGTGGCATCCAAACTATTCTAGGCAACATGTTCCAGTGTCTTACCACCTTCACAGTAAAGAATTTCGTCCTAATATCTAATCTAAACCTACTCTCAGTTTGAAGCCATTGCCCCTTGTCCAGTCACCACATGCTCCTGTCACAGACAAAATAACAAAAAAGCAGTTATCTGTAAGATTAACCTTATAGATTTTCCCATGTTTCTATCTACTCCAAGGATATGGTGTTTTCCCAGGAAGTAGGAAAAACCAAGTACAAACTCTGAGATTTACAGAACAAAATGCAGAGCCAAACAGTTGCTCTGTACCTTACAATTCTCCACTGAGCAGCGTTCAGTTACAATATTATCTAATGCTTGAACTCTGTATCTATGTTCAAAATCAGGTCACACTCTACCTATTGAGTGTGACCAGTAACTATGCCTACTTTTGGGTTACTTATCCACCAACTGATGGTGTTATTGATACAAATTTTCATAAACCAGAACATGCAAATTTTAAAACAGAAAAATGTGGGGTGTTTCTTACTTATGCCTTCAGGAATACAAATAGTACCATATAACTGGTCTGGTCCGAAAACCAAATTTGGCAAATATCTTGTAGTAGTATTCAATTGAAAACAACTATTTACTTCAAAGCAATATTTGAAATAAATAGTTTATCTGATAACAGGTATTCTAACTAGCACTATATATCATAAAATAATTAAAAGTTGAATCCTGATCATTTCAATAGTCTTCTTGGAAGGAAAATTGGGGGCTTCAATGACCTAGAAATCTGTTGTGTTCAGATGCGTTTGGCAGTATAGAGGCCTAATGAGCTTTCAGTGGAGATCTTGAAAAGATGAGAAGGGGAAATTGAATAGTTTTGTTTATTAGCAAAAGTTTTTGATACTGATTTAATGTAGCACAATTGTGCCATGACACTACTTGTAATCCACAAATATTTCTTCAGGGGGTTAGGCTTTTTTCTTTTTCCTTTTTTCTCTTTTCTAAAGAAGGACTCAAATGATAGTTAATAGGAGAATAATTTGATATTGAACCTTGTGCTTGTCTTGCAGCATAAGGTTATTTGGCATAAATGGTTATTTGTTTCCGTAACAGTTCTTTACATCTTCTTGGGATATTACAGGGGTAGCAGTTTAAAGTAGATATATCAATTATCAGGGCTGTTTTTATGTAACACTTCTATGATGTTTACTTTTCAAAGCCAAGTAACACTTCACAAGAAGCATTTGTAATCTGTACATGTACAGCAAAGGTAGAGGTAGCTTTGTAAAATACTCCCTTTATGATAACTACTTGTTTGGTAACTGTAAAAAATACTTTTAGAGAAGTTTAGTATACAATCAAAAAAAAAAAAAAAAAATTAAGGTTCCACCATTTACTGTATCTCACAATTACTTTTGCTGCTACTTATTGGTATCATTTAAAGCAGGCATCTGGTGACCACCCTTTCCCATACTACAAATAAATATTGTCTCTTTACTTTCTAAGCTATATTCTTCTTTATATTGTTCTAAGACTTTTCTAATCCTTCTGTTTGATTTCTAATGATTTCCATCGGTTAGGAGATAAAATTAATGGTACAATTGCATGCATATCTGTGCTATGTTTTCCTATTGTTATCTATGGGCTTGTTTGTTTGGGGTTTTTTTCACGCCTGTAAAGCAGTTATATTCATTTGAGTATTGGATTTTTATGACTTTCAGAACATTTAGGAATTGTTTCTATATTTTAAAAATTAAAGTAAGCATGAAGCTTTATACATTTATCTTTTTTTTTTAATTATTCTTTCTCATTCTTGTTTCAAAATTACAAGTACAAAACACAAATTAATAAGCTGCAAGTGTTGCTTTAGTCTCTTAAGAATTATATTATTCTAATGTTAACAAGTGACTTTTGAAATATATGTAATGAATGCAGAGCTACATACATGAAGAAATAGTGGATTTTCATGAAACTAAACAGAAAATCTGAAGCTTTTTTTCAATTAAACTAATTTTAAAGCAGAATTCAAAACATCAGACAAATTTCGGATTTCTCTAGTCTTACAACAAATGTTACCTTTCAGACAAAGAAGAGGTTGGATTTGAGATAATAGGCAGCTATGCAATGCAGTAGCTGATGACTTGTTTTCTTCATCTTTGCTTATATCAGAAGGTCTTTTCTGCATATGCAGAGAGGACGAATGAGGACATATGACAAACAACAATATGAAGCTGCTTCCCTACACTTCTTTAAGAAAATTATTATAAAACCACTTTTTTTTTTTTTCATAAACAACAATTCATAGTATGTATTTGTTCCTCTTTCAAACTCTGTTTTTCTATAATTGGTTTGGAAGGATTTTCACTGATTTGTGTAGTGAAAAATTAAATAAGTTACAAGGCTTTCAGATTACTGCCTTCATAATTCAAGAGGATTTATTACTAAGAACATTTCTGTAAGGAAAATAACTCAGCCAATACAGAAAAATGATTGCTGAAATCTTCCAAGTACATAAATATCAATGTGGCCATATTGATCAGTTCATTGTATAAAATAATCTGAGCTGGAAAGCAGAGTACACATGGCATTCAGAAAAAAAGCTATCCTTTTTGGCTATACTGTAGAAATTTCTGTCTAGAAAAAATCAGGTACATCATCAGCAAATAGATCTGGTAAACATAATTAAAATCAAGATACTTGAAATTATTTAAGTAGATATATTTCAAGAACATGATATATAAATCTTACTATACACAGATACCTGTTCTCAACAGAAGTTCTCATAACAATATAGATGTGGGTCCCAATCATGAGGGTCTGTTCATTCAGAGATTAAAAGAACTTCTTGGTATTCCGAATGAAGAAGCAGCTTAATGTAGCCATAATTTAATGCTGTGATGTTTTGTGCCTGTGAGGAAAAAGTACTTCTGAGATTCCATCAACAAATATAGGCACTTGATAACCCCCAGAAAACTGTGATGAAAGGGATGTGCCTATGAGTCTCAACATCAGCTGGTGGGTGCAGGCATTCCTGGCACTATGAGGAACTGTAAAATGCACTTTGGAAGAAGTTATTTGGGTTTATAAAATTAACTTGAAAAAAATCAAATCAGAAGGAGAAACTTACTTTTAGAAGAACGTTCATGAAAAATTAAATTCATGTTACTCAAAGCTGGTGAAGACTTTTAATTACTTGTAACATAACAAAAGATGAAACACATTTTTAAAACTTATAAGAGTGTTGAAAGTTTTGTTGTTTTTCTAGCTGATGAGATACCAAATTGATGCAATGTGTATCCTTCAGATGGCAAATTAATCGTAGGGACAGCAGAATATCGAAAATAACATTTAAGTATAGATTATAGGTCTTTCATAAAATTCCTTTTAAAGTTCTTATTGCTTCTTTTGTTTAAAGAGAAACATTTTGAAATTCAGGCAAGTGCAGAACTAAACCAATTGCAACATGCCTTACAAACAGTGCTGTGTTTTGTAGGACTTGAATTTTCACTTTTGTAATACTACTGGTTGGCTTCATCAGATGAGGGAATAAACAGTCCATGAATCCTTGATTGTCATTTCAGACTACCAGGGGCCAAAACCAGACTGCAAGATTTTAAAAGTATTATGGTTAGAAATTAAGAGGTTTAAGCTAAATTTGCTTATATAACTACTTATCTATTAAAAGAAACAATGTATGGACAGTTATGGTTGTGAGTAATAGAACACAAGAGAAAAGCAAACTCTGGCTTTAAAGCTTAGAATGTGTAAACCATGTATATCTTTCTAAAGTGCACTACAAATGAAAATAAGTTGTAATTAGGTTGTTGTTTTTTTTTAATGTGGTACACAGTGAGTGACAAGTGATTTTGCCTTTTGGCTCATTAAGTAAGCTTAATTCCAAAGAAGACATGAATGTTCCAAAGTACATAATTGCCTGGAAGAAACACAGGAATTTCAGAAAGCCAATTCAATGTTTAAAGAAAATAATACTCAAACCTTAGCTATTGTAGCTAATGTGTTTTGGGTGGACACTAAAAACTTTGTAATGTTTTCTAATGAGTCACGTTTCTCTCTCCCATTTAACACATTTATCTAATATTTATCTGAATAATGTAACATTTAGCATGCCTGTGGGCATGTTGAACCTCTGTGAAGCAATGTTGCACTTTATATAAAGTCCTGCTAACTGAATAAGGAGTGTGCCATTGGGTAAATGCATGCTTACTCCACCTTGTGAAATCCTTATTTTCTAGGTGTACACTGGCTTAATAACTGGTCTGAAGTTGAGCTAATCTCTAGTAGAACTGTAATAAAGTCCAAGAAGCGTTTTGAATTCTATGGACCTGCTCCAATGGTCTTTCAATTCATTGCATTTTCCAACAGATTTTCTACTCAAGAAAGTCTTTATACACACTATCATAATATTGTAAACAGGATCAAGATAGTGAGAAATTTCCTCTGTTCTATATTGCCTTCCCAAAAAGCTGCATACTATTATGTTCATTGTAGAGCAGAAGAAAATACAAAGCAGACAAGTGAATAAACTGGTTGAACTCTAAAAAGGGAATTGTGGACTCACATACTCCAGTCACATGCTTAGACTTGGATACTGCAGTTTAGAGTGTCACAATAATATTAGTACTATCTGAAAAAGAATGCTGTTAATGTGAATGAAATTAGTAGTGTTTTATGGTTGTATTTGCACAGACAATTAATATCTATATTTTATCTTCGTCTGGTTATTTAAAGGGCTGTGATTGTCATTATTCTGTCCGTAAAGCAATAATGGTTACATGAGCCATTAACAGTGGGAAGTTATGAGCAGCTTTTGTCAGCACTCATAGAAAGGCTGACCTTCAAGAAGTTGCTCTAGCTTTGGACAAATTAAGAATGTGGAGTCCAATATTCTGCTTCCAACATTAAAGATTGAATGTCCACAGAGGAGCCTAGGAACAAGACAAATACACAGGAGTATTTCTCCGGAAAACACCTGCAGCTTCCAACAATTTGTGGGTTTCTGGTGCTAGAGAACATATTTTTGTATTTAGCAAACTTTTGTATATTTTTCTGCATAAATTTGCCCTTGAAAATCTTTACTTATTGCTTTTCTGTATAAGAATACTGATTATGCAAATGTGACTTTTTCACAATAATAACTTTTAAATTACCTATCGGTCAGCTAGGAATAAATTCTTCAGAGCAGCATATTCTTAACTGTTCCTCCTTTATCATATAAGGCAGGAATTAAAATATACATCTTAGACAGGCTATGCACAAACGTATTTTTGCCAAGCTGGCCAGAGTGATATAAAGCATTACTGTCTCCATCTGTTCAATTACTACTTCTGCATTCTGAACACTATGTTATTAAGAAATCTCTCCTTGTTCATAAAACAAATTAACTTAAATTGCCCTCTCTAGTGATTAGTCTGAAGTTTTTTATTATAGAAGATAATATATTGTGCTCACACTATCATTTATGGCATATCAATTGTGTTATCTAAAATCTCCAGCATAGAAGAGGCTGTAAAGTCTTTGGCTAAAGCTGCAAAAGTGACAAGTTTTTCTTGTTTTTCAAATTTTCCTGCAAGTGGAATTTTCTTTGGCTTTGTTTAAATTTTTTTTAATTAAAAAATTTACTATTCCCCAACATTTTTAAGTAATAAAAAACAGTACTAATTAAATTAGTAAGTGTGCTGCATGTGGCCAAGATCTGAAATACAGAGTATTAATGTAGAAAGCAGGATTACTCTGAAAATTTTGCCTTGGTTCTATCTAGACAATAAAGAAGTATAGGTGTCCTTTCATCACTAAATCAAGTACACCCAGTAGCCCAAGAAACAGGCAGCATAACTCACAAATTTTATGAAATCGTCCTGACTTTTTCTTTGCCTTCAGAGTAATTTCAAAGATATTTAGTTGAAGATTTTAGTACAGAACCATTAAAATGGGTTTTCACGTGGAAGGGAAAAAAAAATCCTGAGGTTTTAATGGTTTTCATGAAGTTTCAGGGGTTTTTTTTGTCAAATATTTTCAGAATCAGTGATAGCTCTGAGGGGAGAATGTTGGCTGTCGGAATTGATTAACTGGAAGAAAAGGTTCTCCATTTGTAAATCTGACTTCACAATAGACATCAAAACTTGGTACAGTTAAAGACACTAATGTGCATTCTGTTATTCTAGAGTTTGTTTCCATTTTTGAAGTCAATTAGCTTTAATCATATCCCAAAAATCACAAGAATGCAATTTATCTTATTTGACCAATACAATTACTCACTTCTTGATTACATGAGCAGTTGGATTTTTTAAATTATTTGATGGAAAATGTATGTTTGTTTTCATATAAAAAGCAATGTGCATGTACACTCACACATATACACACATACACAGATTTTTTGCTATTTTCATGTACTTTTAAAACTTCTTTTTTTGTTTTTGCTTAGACATTTTTCCTAGATGATAACCTTAAAAAGTAGATTAAAAACAAATCTACTATTATTAAAAGTAAGCAAATCTACTACTTAAAAAAAAGATTAAAAACAAATATATTATCTATTTTTAAAAAGAAATACTTCTATACTAATACATCTAGATATGTTGAATATATGTTAAATAAATTAAATTATTTTGTTAGTGCTTTGTAAGCTGATGCTGGAGCATGTTTCTTACTAATTTCTATCCCTGACGAGCCTAATTTTTATTGATCCACAGTTGAACAATGTTTCATGTAATTAATTCCTACTCTACATTGGTTTTCATTGGTTTACATCATCTTTTTTCTTCCTCTGTACAAATTATTCATTTTTGCTCTACAAAAGCTTAATTATCTAGAAGTCTGAAAATTTTAACATATTATACATTAAAAAAATCTGCCAATTCCTAGGTTAAAATTTTCATTCCCTTTTAATGTGGATACATTAAAAATAATAATAAAAGTGGTTTCAGTTACAATAGATATTTGCCTTCTAAATATGCTCTCTTAAAGGAAAGGTGCTGAATGAAATTTAGAATAGTTATTCTTAAGGTAACATTTCTCTTCTTGTATTCCTTTTTTTTTGTTTGCTTTTTTGTTTTAAAATTGAAAATTGTCAAAGACAAATTTTCCCAATTAAGAATATGCCGAATAAATGACATTGAAAAAGGTTAATACCACTTTTTTCTACAACTTTACCATATAATGAATATAATTTTAAAATTTTCTAATATTGATTAACTTGAAGGTGCTCTGACCTGATAAGTGAGGGTGGAAGATTGCTCACAGGTATTTGTGTGAATCTGTCTTGGTCTGTCATTTTCTGTATCTAGGAGTGTACAGTCATCTTGAATAAAAATAGAAAAGTGATGAGTTTGGTGGACATGTATAAACATTCCTCCCACATCAAGCCTCCAGCTATTTTATGAAAAGGCAGCTCACACAACCAAATGAAGAAATACAATTCTTTACTATTTCCAAGTAAAAGGAAATCCATCTAAATCACAAATTTATTTTATCAGTAACAGAAGACTTTCAGAGGAGCAAAGACTTAGAAATTAAGTATTTATTTACCTGTTTATCTTACCTAAACTCTTCTAGCTATTGATAGTTATAGCAGTTCACCTAAACCAGCAATTAAAATAGTTCAAACATGCTTTTCTTGTACTGAGGACAGATAGCACAGTTTATATAATGGTCTTGTGTGTACTGCACCCTCAAAACAGTTCTTCGTCACTCAACACCCCAAAAGATTCCTAGGCATCGTCAGAAAGCATTGAAGTTGGCATAAATCAAATATACACTAGGGAGTGTACTGGCAACTAGCAGACAAAGATCATCTTGCCTCTGGCACTGTTTTATTCAGCCCACCAGTGCAGATGGTGCCGTAGCATAGCTGCTCTTGATGGAGTTCTTGGGTTCTTTTTCACTCTGTAAATACCTCCTATACTGACCAAAACAAGAAAACCACACCCTGGATTTTTGCAGTCACTTATTATGAGAGGTGTTTTTGCTTATTTGTTGATTAATTAACACCCAACACTAAGCAAGGAAGTTCTTCGTTGTACCTCCTGCATTCAATATGTTCAGACTGTAGCTTCAAAGCAAGCAGTAACTTATAAGATCTGACAGTGTGACTTTAAAAGGGCACTATAACCACAGATTAGCTTGATGTGGAGGTCAACATCCTGCTTTGCTTCACTACCTCATGAGCCAATGGTCTTTGCTCTAAATGAAAGTAATTGTTTTGGGTAGCATCTGATAGAGAGCTCTAGCCTCAAGGTCAGAGAAACAAAAAGCATGTAAAATTGAATCCATCATTATATCATTATACCATCATATACATTAAGTTTAGAAAACAGCAACCACCATAAATAAAACAATCAGGACAACTCCTGTTCTTCCATTCATCATTTTATTAGTACTTTTAGACCTGGAAAATAATGAGGACAATGTAGGTGTCTTTAAAAGAAGAGAAAGAAATTATATGAATTTTCTCATTTTATTTAAACATGCAAGTGAACCTTGAAAGTTGAAGATTTCGATTATATGCTCATTTGGCTTCTCTGAAACTGATGGTTTTCACCCTGCCCAAATTGCCACTCCTTCCTTTGAGAGCAGCTATTACAGATTTCAGCCTAACAAAGCTTTCTATTCCAACCTGTCTTTCACAGAGAGAAAAAAAAAAATGTTCAGACCATCTCTCAGTCAGAGACATATTAATTACAGTTATAACATGTAGAAGGAATGAAAGTTGCTTGCTAAATTCATAGTCTGCTTCAGATGTACGTGTATTAAGATTCATCTAAGAATAATTTTTTGCCCTTCTCTGATGGAACATTGAGTTCCTTCACTTACTCAAATGTGAGCTGCCTCATTTTAACACAGAATGATCAACCTCAGCACGGATATGTGCTTTCTATTTATATCCTTGATGTCATTCATCTGTTGATCAGAATAAAAGCCATCAGCCATAAAGTCTATCCGTTCATTTTGTCAGATATTCTTGCATTTGAAAATAAGATGGATTATGTCTTACTTTATCAACAAAAAAAAAAGGAACAACATATCAAGTTAGATTTTTCTATTAGTCATTCGCAATATTATGTGATAAAACCAAACTCTGTTTTCATGAAAGCACGTTTTTGATTTTGATTACAATGAACAGAATGATACTGCCATCCAAGCAATCTTTTATGTTCAAACAACCACCAAAATGATAGAACATGTTGAAAGACAATAATAGGAATCTCTTTCTCAACAAATATACAGTCGTAAATATATAGTGAGAAACTGGAAAGGCATTCCATACCAGTGACTGCACATATTCAGTTAGAATAGTTGTTTAGTAGTACTCTGAGCAGCAGCTGTAGAGACAAAAGATAAAATGTCAGTAAAATCTAATAAAAGAACCCAAACAGCAACAGTTTAGAAAGAGCCTGTGCAGCGACTCACAGTTACACTCACACAGTCTACTCTATACACCAAATACAAATCATCTGTTTTTACAGAGCATGTTCTTGCCACATCGTTCTCATGATTCATTCCTACAGAGTCTTGTTGGAGCAGCCACTTCAGCTTCAAGAGCTAGAAGGGGACCTCATCAGTGTGCAGAGATTTGTGAAAGGAGGCTGTCAAGGGGATGGAGCCAGGCTCTTCTCAGTGGTGCCAAGCAATAGGACAAGAGACTATGGGCAGAAACAGATGCACAGAAAGTTCCACCTGAATATGATGAACAATTTATTTACTGTGTGGGTGACCACACACACTGGAGAAGATTACCCTGAGAGATTGTGGAATCTCCCTACCTGGAGATATTCAAGAGCCATCCAGACAAAATCCCATGCCAGGTGCCCTGGGATGGCCCTGTTTGAACAGGGAGGTTGGACCAGATGACCCTTTCTGATCCATGCTTCCAACCTTACCCATTCTGTGATCCTATGATTTCCATAAGTCTTCTATATTTACTGAGTTTGATTCACTTCCTATGCAAATATTAACTAGTTCTAGTAGTAGTAAAGCAACAGAACTGTCATTTCTACATGCTACTCTAGATATTATTCTTAATGTCTATCTGCATCTGCAGGTGCTTAATTATGTTGAATTGGGCAGCTGAGAAATTCTCATTAATTTGCTTGTAGCCCAGTTACAATGCTTCATTGATGTACAAAACTAGAAATTCAGATAGTCTGATTTTCTTAACATCAGACAAATGACTGCTCCCTAAGAGCTGGTAGCAGTATATATAATATTAAGGTATCTGATTCAGAAGATTAATAGTATAGAGCATGCCAGCATTTCATAAGAACATGGTATCTGGCACACCTATGTATTTCATATCAACTACCCAGAATTTCCTATCTGACATGACAGTGAAATTCAAGGTTCTTATTTGTACATCTGATAGAGGACTTTCTAGCAAAATAGGCATTTTGCTGAATGTAGCATATCATAACTTGAACTTCTCATGGAAGCGTATCAGTTCAGGTTAAGCTTTCAGTAGGTCAGGTAAAATTCAGTTAAAACAGACATTAATTACAGAATTAATTCTGTTTGGGGAAAATGAACAGAACATTATGAAATTCAGTTCCTGTAGTATTTATGTGTTTGGATATAAAATTATCTTTGCTTTTGATCCACAGATATTTGCACTTGTCAGTAACATTTCTTCAGTTCCTCTTCTGAAAAAACCCAAACAAAAAAATCCCACATCAGGATCACAAACCATCCTGTCTAAACCATTTATCTGTATCTTTTGAGGAAAGAAAATTGTAACACCAGACAACAGCAATGCCAGGCCCACAATATGACTTTGAATTAACATATGCAGTATCTCAGAAGGCAATTTGAAACTAAGCCTTCAGAAGAAGCAATTCCAGCCATTATTTGATCGTTTGCAATTTTCTTCTTTGTTAAGCAGAAGAAGTTAAGGGTGTGAAAGAACTTTCCAATTGCATTTTCCACTCCCACTTTATTTCCTGCAAATATGCTGATAGGAACATAAAAGGAATCTGTGTCTTTAAAATTGAACTTGCTCTTTTTTGAGGAAACTATTTCGAGAAATGCCACTATAACTGCCAGTTCCTCAAACATATGTTCAAAGACTACCGGAAGACTGTCTTCAGAGTTAGGCTAACAATCATAAAATGATGCTGCAAAGTACCCACTTGTGTTTAAGCATGCAAACAGTCATTATACATACTTTCTGACTGTGGTTCATAATATCTGATGGTTTCTGAGCAAAATTGTAGCCAGTTAATAACACATTCATTCTTTATAATATGAAAATCCAGATGGAAGAAGGTTTCTCTCAGTAATGATTGCCATTGTGTGCTTATTAAGTATAGCAGAAAAAAAATCATTAATCAAAACATAATTTGACAAATTCTTGATTATACCAATATGACTAATTGGAAAATAACAGTCATTCAGGAAAAAAGGTACAAATTTAGAATATGACTTTGCATATTTGATTGTGGTTAATAACAAGCTCAATATAAAATCAAAATACAGGCTTTGGAAAGCTAGATAATTTGTATTAGACTGTATCAAAAGCAAAGGTATGTTATGGTAAACAGTGATAATCTATTAGTCAACACTGAATAATCAGAATTTTATCTCTTTGGGGATTTGCATCATAACTTCAAGCACTCGAGCCAAAGATTTTGTGTTGTGGGTTGCCCCTCTCTATATTCCAGGTGCCCACCACAAAGATCTGTCACCCCTTTTCTCAGCTGGACAGGGGAGAGAACGTATATTGAAAGGCTTGTGGGTCATGATAAAGACAGGGAGACATCACTTACTAGTTACTGTCAAGGGCATGAATCAAGTTGGGGAAGTTAGTTTAACAACAAATCAGACTAGGAATTGAGAAATAAAATGAAATCTTATCACACCTTCCCACTATCCTCCCTTCTTCCCAGGCTCAACCCCATTCCTTATCTTCCCTAATTCATCCTCCCAGCATCACAGGGGAGTGGGAAATTAAGACTGTGGCCAGTTGATCACACCTTGTCTCTGTCACTTCTTCCTCCTTAGAGAGAGGACTCCTCACGCTCTTCACCTGTTCCAGGGTGGGGTCTCTTGCATGGGAGACAGACCTTCATGAACTCCTCCAGTGTGAGTCCTTCCCATGGGCTGCAGTTCTTCACAAACTGCTCCAGTGTGGGTCCCTGGAGGCAGTCCTTCAGGAGCAGGTTGCTCCAGAGTGGATCCACCATGAGGTCACAACTCCTGCCATCAAACCTGCTGCTCTGCAGGCTTCTCTCTCCACGCAGCCACAGGTCCTGCCAGGAGCCTGCTCCATCATGGGTTCACAGCCTCCTTTGGGTGCTGACCTGATACAGCATGGGATTCTCTGTGGGCTGCAGGTGGATCTCTACATCCCCATGATCCTCCATGGGCTTCAGAGAGAAAACCTGCTGCACTGTGATCTGTAGCATGGGCTGCAGTGGGCTCTCAACCTCAGCACCTGGAGAATCTCTTCCACTTTCTTCTTTATCATCCTTGGTATGGGCAGGACTGTTTTGTTCACATGTTCTCATGCCTCTGTCCAGGCTTCTCTTGCACAGCAGTTTTCTACTCCTTGTTAAATCTGCTATCCCAGTCGTGCTAACACCGAGGATGGGTTCAGCCTTGGCCAGCAGCAGATCCATCCTGGAGTCAGCTGGCATTGGGTCTTTTGGAAATGGGAGATGCTTCTAGAAGCTTCTCATAGAAGCAACCCTATAAATCCCTTGCTACCAAAATCTTGTAATCTTTTCCTCATGAGGATACCAGAGACTGTGATGAGGTCTCTTAGCCTCTTCTTCTCCAGGCTGAACAAACTAACTGACCTCAGCCTCTCCTTGTATGGCTTTCTATCTAAGCCCTTAAATGTCTTCATAGTCCTCTTTTGGACACTTTCTAGTATAGGGAAAACCTTTCTATGTCCTAGTGAAAAGAAAATACAGATTCATTCTCAGATCAGATTTAAGTCTGCTGTGTAGTGTGCTAATAAAATATTTTGGGGAAAATGAATTAAGCAGAAAGACACAGGAAGAAAGGTGACAATATTCTGCTTCCTTTCAGTTTTTTGTCATTAAGCATGTTCTCACAAATATGATCTCATCTAGTACTTACAAAATAAATACTGATTATTTCTAGTCATAGATTTTGAAATACATTAAATAAACAAATGTTCAACTTTGTCTTATGCTTTTAGAGTATGTAATACATAAAAGCTTTTCATTCCCCAGTGTTGTTTGTGATCAGTTAGAAAAATGACAACTTTATTTCTTTGCATCTTCCTCTCTTTTGCAAAGCATTCCCAGAGTGGGAAAAGTGGAAAACTGTTAAAAGGATTAACATTTGGTTTCAAATGCATATTATTAAAATTTTCTAGTTTGCATATTTTTGTATTTTTATGAATATTATATGAGGTTATAGAGCCAAGCTGGCCTTTCTTTTCACCAAAAAAAGCCCCCACAGCAGCCTAAAATCAAAATAGAATCAGACTTATGGAAATGTGGCCCAACCAATGCTATAAGGATTTAATGAATAATGAATATAAGGTTTAATGAAAAACTAAAATAATTTTCCTAACTTTTTACTGTATCCCTTGACTTTCTTCACCTTTTTTTTTCTTCTTTTTTCTCTTTTTATTTGTTCAATATATTTCTAAATACTATCACAGACCACACAGAGAAATGTTTCATGGAGTATTAAAATTAATTTTTAGTTAATTGTATCAACTGTCTCAATATGATGTACTCTCTGTGGTAGGTTGGCCTGCCTTAAAATTACTTAATTAAAAAAAATGTGAAAAAACAGAAGGTTTCAATTGGTAAATTATCAAGCAACCAAAATTAATTAAATATCCCCTGTAACAACCTGAAAAGAGCTAGAGCTGTATTTTATATGGTTTCACTTATTCTCAGTGTTTTGGTCAAGTATGGGATCTGTAAATACTCTTCAGAAATTCAATTTATTTTAAATCTTTATTGTGAATTTGATTTTAAACAAAACACAACCTAACAAAAGATTTGTTACAACAAAAAATCAATCCGAAGCATGTGCACAAAAATTCAGTGTTCTCTGAATAATCTGTTACTTTCATTGATAAACTGGATCAATGTGAAGGTGTAGGGCCTGTATGATAGTAGGTTCATGTCATTCATATACATTATTTAACAAAAAGGCACAAAAAATGTGATATGCCAGAACTGTGAGCGTGGGACAGCACATGTAGGTGAGCTACATATGTGTGAACAGAACCAATTGTCTCTGCAAGAGCTCAGTTTAGAGGCTTTGGGATTTTTGTCTTTTATTGTTATTTTTTAACTTTTGATATCATTAATTATGAACAGACTTCATTCTGGTTATTAAGAAACCTTCATCTTTTGCTGTTGAACAGTACTTGTACATACAAAATAAATGCTAACCTTGTGTAAATTTTTTTATTATGAAAAGTCTTCTGGAGAAGCTTTTCAGTTGATCATCCAGAGTCAGAAAAATCACAGTATTTATGCATATAAAAATAATTTGGTCTTGTTTTTTTTTTCCCTAAACAATATTTAGATTGTGTGTTTTTTCCTTTGATTGCCAAAAAAAGTTTGAGAGACAGGCTGGGCCTTCCTATGTATCAAATTAATTGCTTGGATGACTACACAAAACATATTAAAAAGTGTAAAGAAAGAGTGTGCCATTAATTATAAGGATTAAAGTTTCAGAGGAATTGAGTGCATTACTGTGGATTATCAAAGGCTTTCTTTTACTTTGAAATGGGCTTTCATTCACCACTGGAAAAACAGAACTTGTAATACTTCCCCAGTTCTTATAATAATTTATAAAATTAAAAAAAAAGAAGGATTGTAGGTTGTATGAGGTTTAGATACCAGGTATCTAAAGTTTTTGAAGGTCCATGAAATTTGAAGAATTAAACAAGAATATTTCATTTGGAAACCTAAAAGATATTAGAATTTGTCATGTAACTTTGCAAATAATTTTAAAAAAAATAATATTAATTCTTTGATAAATTCATGCTGATGGATGCGAAAGGTTTTGAAGCATATTGTGAAATATTTGGACCTAAACTGATCAGATATTAGAGCTATAATACTGATAAAATTACCATTATTAACATGAAGAGTACTTCCATCAAGAATTTGCTGTATTTGTTTATTTTATTTTTATTTTGACTAAAACCAGAGAATATAAATTATTTTACCAAAAATATTTTATGATTTTTTTTAACTTCAAACCCACTCACTTTTCACTAGATGACAACAAGCTTATTGTTTTTAAAGTATTTTAAAGCTAAAAATATATTTTTACAAAATCCTGAAAATGAATATTTTTGTTCAGATTCTATCAGATTTCTGATAGAATCTTTTGCCTCAAATTTTCCCTTTTTTTTCTCTAAGACTTTTTTTGTCAAAAGAAGTTGTCCTTCACTTACCATACAGGTGCTTCACTTAAGATCAGGACATTGAAAACCAAAGCTTACTTTTTCAGGAATTAGAGCAAAGTTGCCAGTGGCTGTGGAGTACATTTGACTGATTCTGAAGAATCAACTGAAGGCACACTAAGAGATTAATCAAATATTTTTGCTTCTCATTTCACTGCTACAGGAGAGGGAAAGATGACTTGGTTTTGTTTGGGTTTCTTTGTAGATAAGGAAAGAGTTGGTTGTCACCTCTTTCTTAATTTCTGACGATCTACAGATCCAAAATAATGAATATCTAATAAAGACTCTCTTATGATGGGTATGTTATTATTGTTAAGACATTTATTAAAACTGTGCATTTTTAATTATTCATACACATAATCTGTTTTACAGAATGGGACTTTTTTTCTTAGTAAATCTTTGTTCACTCATTTCTTCTGTAAATCTGTACAGAATGATGTAGTTTTAAAAAAATCCTTTCTCTCAGAAGAAAAGTATTAAAGAAATCAATATAAAGCGAACAAATTTAATTCAAAAAGAAAGTTGAACTAAAGTATTTTTGAGGAAGGGAGCAAAACACAGAAAACTAACAGCTGAGGTTCAATAATAACATATAATCTTGAAAAAAATGTTCAGTTCTATTCTCAGGAAAGGGAACATCTTTCCACCTTCACATAAAAAAGTAGGTAAGAATTTTTTTCCTAACAATTGTTATAGTTTTCATTGTAAAACAAATATTAGATAGAATAATAGATGAGTCTGACACTTTTCATATATTCTGGTAATCCATTACATAGCCAGTTAGTATGAAGGAACAATAAAGCTAACAAAAATTAGGTCCTAAAGTAGGTCCCGTGGGTTTGTTCTACATGTAATCATTTGACCAAAAATGACAGAATAAGAAACTAATTTAATTGTTACCTTACAATTCTGAGCTTGGATGTTAAAGGTAATCGTTATAAATTTTTTGTGAATTTGTTACCAACTTCAGTAACATTTAACTTACTAACCATTCATTTCCATTGTCAGTCCTGGCATTGGAGTGCTGGCATTTAGCTTTGCACAAGAATGAATTATCTTTAAGGATCTAAAAAGGAAAAACAAGGATGGTTAAGACTGAAATTGTAAAAAAGGTGTTAGCAATCTTTAGTCCTTTCTGCTGCTGGGAACCCCAGTGTTTTAACATCAGATGAGCCTTTCCTTATAGCATGCTGCTCAGATCCCATCTGTGGTGAGGTTCTCCAGCCTCAGTGTTCTTTCTATCTTTACAGCATTCTGACAAGTGAGTAGATTTATCAGTCTTTTGCCTGTACAGTGCTGAACATTCTAGATGTGTTCACACAGAGCTTTATGCTCTTGCACGGTTCCGTAGGGCAGCCCTTACAAGGGGGATGTGCAGGTAGCACTGGCAAAGGCAGCTCGTGTCACAGGATGTGCTCAAGTTCTGTAACCAAGGCCTTTGGTTAAATTCTGCCTGGATGCTGCTTGAATCCACTATCTCCTACTGTAGTATCTCCCATGGTGGTCCATGATAACACTTGCCTAGAAGAAAATCTTATCCCGAAGGAAAACCTTCTCCAGTGACACATCCCAGAACCTTTTTGCCTGGCTTAGCTTTCTTCTGATTCATTTCCTTTCTTGACAGATTTTAATACATATTTTTACTGCTGTCTTTCAAATTTCCTAGCTGTTGTCTGGAGTACCCTGTGGTCAAAGAGATTATCTGAAATGTTCTTAGCTAAAGACTGTTTTCATCTCTGACCTGCAGCCAAAGATAACACTTTCTCTGTGGGAATTTAGGTTCATACTTTGCTCCTGTATGAGCCCATAAATGACAAGTGCCAGCATGGACATGTAATGTATTTCCTAAAGTTGTAACATCATCCAAAGTTTTTTGATTTTCCAGATCTTTCCCTTCTCTTAATTTTTTTCTCTTTTATATAATGAAATATTGATAATTTCCCTGTCAAAATGCATGTCTATTGATGAGCTTTTAATGAAAACATGTTCATCCAGCCATACCATCAGTTAATTTTCTCTGGAAGACTTTCAGTGGCATAGATCTTGTAAGTAATTGCAATGAGAACTTTTAAGCAAGGGCACAGCTAGCGAGAGCACGAAAAAAAATAGATACTTTTTGAAGTAAATGGGAGATTGAGCTAGAGTCCAGATACTCTGGGAGTGAGAAAATGTTACCTCTAATGCTTTAAATTTACATTCTGCTATATACTGTTGGTTTCTTCCATAAAAAACACTGTTGCAGGAGACATTGAAAGTGGAGGTGCTCCTCCAAAACCACCATTTAAATTGGGGAGACCATAACTGCCTTCTGCAGAGTTTCAGGTGAACTTCAGAGAACTAATTAATTTGAGGTTATGGAGAGATTCCCTTGACATCTTATGACAGATACTGTAAACAGTCCTGAACATGTGGTCACCTTTATCTGATTTTTGGTGAGATCACAGCAAATATCCTCATTTCTGTCCCTGACGCCAAAAGCTTGCTGAAGTGTCAGCATTTTTTACCCACTCGGCTTGTGTGCAGAAGCACACTGCTTGTCTGATCACTTCAGGCTAAAACAGATTAAGATACAGGAGGATACAGGAGGAATTTAATCAATTTTTATTGGCAAATCTGACTAACTTTAACTAAAGAAGAGTAGAAATACGCAGGTAGCTAATAGTTCAAAGGAAGCCGGTTGCTATATGTCAACTTCTCAAGTACAGATCTGTCTCTGCATGATACTTCATGGAGGTAAATAAAGCCTTCAGTTTCCACTTCTAAAATCCAGATTGTCTCTCATTTCCTGTGCATCAAAACTGTCGGAGCAGGGAACGGGCATCTGTTGTCCCTGAAGTGAATCCATTCCACTGATGCTAACTGGGGTATCTGTTTTGCTGGTGTCTGTCTTTTGAAGGCATTATCAATAGAATTCTGATGGGAGCTGAGCAATAGAAATCCAGGTTTAGATGATGAAAATAGCTCCTCAAGACCCTGAAAGCTGTAAAAATAGCAGGTCCTGTGCCCTGGCATAAGGCAGGTGGCACATGTAGTTGCATCATTTTAGAAAGAAGTTTTACAGACCAGTTTCAAAGGTATATTTTACCACTGTTCCAGACCAAAGAAACAGGGAGGAATGGAGAGTTTCTGCCTAGTCACCTATATTATTACCTATTATCTTCTTTAGTTGGCTATTAGATAGCAAATACTCTGCTACAAACCAGCTCACTCATATTGTGCCGCTAGGCTGCAACACATTGAATACTTGATTTGATCTTCACATTTTGATTATGGCAGAAGCAAATTATTCCAGGCTGACTTAATTGGAAATTCATACACTTTCCCAGGCAAACTCTCAGACAGGTAGTATAAATGAAGATGTTTAAGGATTTTCTGACTGTAAAATTGAAAGGGAAAAAAGGACAGTAATTTTAGTAAGTTACATAATGTTGTGAAATAATAGAAAATGAACTGTCATCACCTCAGTCTTGTTATATTTTAATTCACAGCTGAAATGAGCCCAGACTGCCTCATTTATACCAATCAACCTCCTCCACTTCATTCCTGAGCTGAGTGGTTTAGGAAAACAAGACCCAAGTCTAACCAATGCAGAGAAAAGGAAGTATTGTCAAACTTTTGTCTCCAGAGGACTCCTTAGCATTCAGGACAGCCAGCTGGGGCATACTTCAAAAAATGTATCTCCATCCAGTGTGGTGCAGAATTCTTAGAGAAGCTTTTCTTGAGTCTATATGTGCTTCAGGAATTTTAAATATGATTAATTCATTAATGACATATTCTATGTTGCATAGTGCCATCCTAATTCTTTTTTTTGACATGGATGTATCGTTGGCTGTTGTCAGGGAAAAGCAGTAGACTCCCCATATAGATTTTTAGGGATGTAAAGTATGGTCAAGTAGGATTAAATATGCATTTAGTTTAGTATTCAGAAGTGGCCTTTAGCACATGCCCAGAAAAAAGCTAGAAACAGGCAAGAACAATACTTGCTAATCTTAGAAAGAAACTTTTCTATTATTTTTGTCTCAGGGACTTCCTGCAGAGTGATGGCAAACCTGGGAGAGGACTGATGATCACAATTCTTGTGGCTTCCAGTAGATTTCTTTTTAGATTACACAGAAAAGGCATCTCATGACAGCAGTGAGAGATGATGAAAACATAAGTGTCATTTAACACTTGAAAAATATGTTTTAATCATATCCAGAGACTGCCCATTGAGTGAAATAAATGAGATGAAAGACAGGGAGATAATAAAACAAAATAAAATATGATTTTGCTATGAAATAAGGTATGAACAAAAAAAAAATCTGGACTTATTTGAATGGGAAATGTTTTTATTCAGAATCCATCTCAAAACTGCTTCAAAAGAATGATAAAACACTACAACTGAAACAACAAATTTTCATCACTTTTCTAACTTTCATGCCATCAACAGTGCAGTATAAATAACATGAGCAAAGACATTTTAATGTTAAGCTGCAAAAAGTACTTCAAACTTGTGGAATTCAGAGGTTTAAGTAACCTTGAAAAAAGAAAAAAATTAATTTAAAATGTGTCTTTTCTCCTAAGTGAGAAATTACTTTTATCTTACATATTTTATTTTTTTTATTTTTTTTTTTCCTTTTCTCATAAACACTGTTTTTGGTATATCAAGAAATTATTTGTTATTTTATAAATCCAAATACCTTTTTAGAAGTATTGTCAAGGCTTAACCAGTGACCATGTATAACTTTAAACTAAATATGTTTTTTATGGAAAATAAAATCTGGGTTGTTCTAAAATAAACTGTGTTTTCCATTGTGCTGGGAGTGATTTGAAATTATTAACAACTCTTTAAAATAGATTATTCTTGTTATTTTTAGCATAGCAAAATTGCACAAACAATTAGATAAAAATAGTACTAAAAATAGTACTATGGAGAACAGTAAATGGATAAGAGTAATTCAAAGGGACACAGATGCAAAACTTCTACCTAATAAAATTATATTACTTCCACACCTCCCCTATTCAAGAGTAGGTGCTATAGAAAGTAACCAAAAGGATATTTAACATGTGTTTCTAAACTTTAATATGTATATATACATATGTTCAAATAAATTGGAAATAGTCAGTTTGGAAGTTTATTATAACACTGCTCAAACTTATGTGAAGCAGGGTGGAAAATAAGAGCAGTTAACCAAATTTAATTTCATGTGAACTTCATTACTTGCACTTGCTGCACATAATTTTATTGTACTTGAAGTTCTCTGAAACAACTATTTCAAATTACAGATTTTCTGAATTTTGAATGTTTCTTTAAAAGTATTGCTTCTTTTTCTAATATTTTATAATTTCCTTTACTTTCAGCAGGGAAAGTTCTTTTGCTTTCCAGCAGGCTTGTTTTCTAATTAGCAGAGAGCACATAAGGGAAAGTTCCCTAGAAAAGTCAGAGACAAGACAGAATAAAGAAGTTTTAAGATATCCACATTTAATATCAGATTGAATAATTAATAATTTTAAATTACTTTTCATACTATTACAAGAGACTCAGCATTTTCCTTTCTCAGATAATTTTGCCTAAGAATTCTAGTATTGCTCTCTGTTATACAAGTGTCTGCAGGAGCTAAACAAAACCACTTAATTCTTCCTAATCTTTTTAATGCTGAAAGCACTAAACTGGACAAACAAAAACATTTAGTTCTTATTAATCTCTTTAATGTTAGAAGACTGTATAAATATCTTCTATCTCAGTTTTTCAAAAAATAAGGTAGTATCTAAATTTATTGGAAGTTAATGAACCTTTCCCCCAGACAACTGTTTATGAGTGTGTTTCTTCTGATGCTCAGTGAGAGGGCCTGGAATAACAAATAGGATGTCATCCCATATAACTAATAGGTGTCTGCCACAAGAGGGATTAATTTTTCCTGGAAGGCATCTCTCTGTTGACTTCAAAGGGAACCTGGATGACTAGGTTGTCTTAGAAATCTCAGCCAATCACTGATGAAGGGATGATCTATATATTAATTGTATCTCTACACATCAAAAGAAAATGAAACAACAGAGAGTGTTTTTGTTAAATCTTGCAAATGATGAAAGATCCTTCGAATGAGCAGCAAGAAATCCTCTAGTCCATCTGCCTGCTCCAGCTCCTGCCCAGTAACATGTCTTGGTGCTTGGTGTCACAGTTACTGACTGTGTGTATATCCACTTGCTCTGTAAATGTCATGAGTCCAGTGTCAGCTGGGACTCTGCCTGGACCTTATCATAACCTTTGTGCCTGGACTTTGGCCAAGAATCTGTAGAACATTTCAACAGGTCCTTCTCCCCATCTGGTGTGTTAATTAACCTTTGTTCTATCATGGGCTGCTTCTACTGGTTAGCATTATCATAAGTCAAAGGAGAATAAAAATGCTAGCAGTGAAGAGAGGCCAGGGACTGCCAAAGATACATTTAAGTTCCATAAAAACATGATGAAGGACACTCACAATAAAAGCTCTGTCAGTGTAGTTTTATCACCACAATCTGTCACTGTTCCTGGTATACAATAATGTTGAGCCTTTGTAAAAAAAAATAACAAGTTGAAAAGAAAAATCGGTTTCTTTTTCATTTGAAAATTATTTTATTTTGTCACCAAGTAAGCTTGGATGAACTTGAAATTCATCAGACTCTCACAGGAGCAGCTGATATTCCTGAAAAGTGAACACAGAAAGCCAAAAATGCTGCAGAATTTAACTTCTGCTTTAATTTTTCAGAAATTTTACAAATTATTTTCTAGGTCAGTCAAAGAGGCAAGCTGAATAAGGACCAATCACACAATAATCTTTTATCACATAGAATTATCTCTAATGTAAAACTAAGCATATGAACAAACAATAAAATACAATAACTATACTATTCTATTTCTTCATAATTTGAAAAGAACAATAACTAGTATATTTAATTGCAAGTATAGAAAGTAAATGCTGATGTGTTTCCAATCACCGTGAGAATATTTTCCATTACAAGAGAGTGTTATAAAAGAAAGGTTTTACATTCATTAGAGATTGCAACAGAAAACAGATTAATGGTTTTGGACAGAAGAAGATATTCTAGTGCTAGCTAGAAATAACATATCCTTTGTGTTTAAACTCTAAATATTTTAAGAAAAAAGCACATTAATTTTAAGGAAATACATAATCAGGCACTGTTCCATACCGAGGCACAGTGCAATATCTAGGCTAGAAAGAGCTGAAAATAGACATTTACAGTAATATTCAGAATACCTAACTTTAGGTGATTAAATAAATCCTAGATTCAGAATCTGGTCACACATGGTGCATATATCAAAGTAAAGAGGTACTGCAGAGGAAAATCCTAACTTGGTTTTCTAATGCCATCTGTCACATTCTCTCACTGTCTGTTGAGTATAATGGGAAAATAAAGATTACACTGCTAATTTCATCACTTCAGTAATTAAAATTATACAGAAGATAGCAAATCCTTGAGGTTCAAAAGTGTCTCCAAAGCAACATTGAAGAGCTCTTGTTTTTCATTCTTCTGCAAAACAGAAGATTTTTTTCTTATAAGATTTAGTCTCATTAATACATATGATAATGCCTTTTCCACTTGACACCATTCAAAAACTAAAATTCCAAATGAAACAAGTAATTTTTTTATTTTTTTTTTAATACCACAGTTGATATTTGTGGCTGTAATATGGAAGTAGATTTTTCAAGAAAAAGACGTATCCTGCAAATTCACAGAACAGAAAGGTTAAAATATTCTTAGGAGTCATACATGAGACTACAGCAGGAATTGAACAGTGAGCAAAGAAAATTAATACTGGAACCTCAAAGCCTGAAGCCCAATATTGCTGAAGCCCAATAAGGAAAGATCATATATATAGATACATGGATATATAGATATATGGATATATAGATATATAGATGTATAGATATGTGTATATATAGATATATGGTATAAGGAAAATATGTCAAATATTATATGCTTTTTTAGGAGTTAGTGGAAATAAATACTGGAGTGTATTTAAGTTTAAGAAGCAATTTTTAAATTGTATTTTCATGTTTTCAGCAAGGGTATATTATGACACCAGAGCTCTTTTTTGTGCAGAGAGGATGCAATGACAATAAGTCATTGTATGTTTTAGTGGGGATGCAATTGCACAGACAGTGTCATAGTGCTAAGGAAATGAGGTAAAATGTGGCATGTACAATAAGGATCTCATTTCATATTTCTACTCATGACTTTTTGCTATTCCCTCCTGCATTTTCTTATCTGTAAAATGTCAGTGTTTTTTTCTGCACCCATCAGTATAGGTAAGAACCAGTATATGACAGTGAAGTGTTTTCAAATCTAATTTCTTCTTATCCCTGAAGTGGTTGATACTTAAAATAGAAAAAAATAATTCAGACATGGACTTGAAAAATTTTACATTTAGTTTAAGACCCTTGAACAATCCTCTTTCCTGAACAGATTAGATTCTGTGTAGCTGATGTTGAGCTCCTTAAGCTCAGTTTGACAAGAATCAACACAAATTTCATGAATGTGCTTCAGTTTTCAAAGCAATGGAGAAATTTTGGTTTGCGAATTTACAGGAACCTGAAGGCAGAGAGTCTCTTTAGATGTATTATTTACACAGAAGTAACAATGGCCAGTATCTCAAAATTATTCTGCAGTTCTTCACATATATGTAAAAAAAAAATAGCCTTCTCCATTGCTTTTGAAATAATTTTTTTTTAATCTGGTTCTATTTCCTGTCTTTTTAGTTTTTAAAAAAGAACTGACTGATAAAACATTAAAGAGGAATTTACTTTATGAACACATGTGTATGCTCTTTATGTCACACCATAAAAGAAATAGGATTAGTGCTTATCAGATCCTGAGGGCAGCATATTACAGAGATAACTGTCTTTCAATACCTTTACAAGACATTTTGATACAATTATCATAACTCTCCATCTTGTTTTGCACTTACAGAGTCACTTGCTTTTTTACAGGTATAAAATTTTTCATTTTGAAGTAATTTTAAATATTTTATGCCTTTGGTTGGCAGAAGAATATTTCACTATATATCAAAGAATAGAGAATTAATTTAAAGGCTATTAACCATTTCCATTAGTCTCAATCATTATGACAATAGGTCTTTTATTTCCAGGCTTCGTTCATGATTCTAGGAACTATGAGAATATTTCATATCTAGAATTCACTGCATGAATTTCCCTCTGAAAAGGGAACTGAAAACTTGCATAAATAAAGTTAGGCCAACAGTGTGAGAGCCAGGTCTTTTCCCATTACATTTTATGTCTTATAGAATAAATCAGTCAAACCATTCTCCTATTTAGTTGGAAATTTTCATTTGTTCTAAGGAAATGCATGCCAACTATCTTTAATTTTCCCCAGTTTGCATTAATGATTAAATAAGAATTTGATCAGAATTTATCTTCAGTATAGCAATAGAATGGCCTATTTATTTTCTGAATAAATTTTTCCTTCAGAGAAGTCTGCAGCTCATCTGGGGATTAATGATGTAACAGAAGTTGAATTAATGTAAACAATAAATTTTATAAAATGCATATAGACAGTTGCTAAGCTTGTAAGATGGGGAAGGCAAGATAGGGGCTGTGCTTGCTGCTCTGAGTTGCTTAATTTACCACCACTGCTTTAGTATTTAAGATATTGTATTACTTATTAGTTTTACTGCAGTAGTTGGCAGAATGAGTCTCTAAGCACTCAGAGTCTCCAAACTGATTATTATCATAAATAAGGAGTCAATTCAAACTTCTCAGTAGAATATACAGCACAGGATTACAAACTTCCTTTTCCCTGGAGTGAGGAGAGGTGACTAAAAGTTAATACAAATAAAGAAACTGGAGGACTGGTTGGATTTGAGACTCTGTTTTGCTCCAGGGAAGTGGAAAGTTGAAGGCTGTGGTTGCAGCCTCCTGGGTTGGTCTTGTTGCTAAGCTCTGGTTTCCCTCCCTCTGCAGAAGTTTTCTCCCCGGCAGCTGAGTAGTAATTGTGTCATTTCACATCCCTCGTTTGGCTGAGCAGACAACGGGATGAGAACACTTTGTTTCACAACTTTGTTGCTTTTGGATTGTTTAAAACTCTTGTATGATCTCAGCAATGAAGGGTAGAAAACGTTTTCTGTGTTTTAGATCTCACCTCTCAGGAGCTTGAAAATTACATGGGGAACTCAATCTGGGATTTTTAAAATAACTGCTAAGAGGAGAAAATCCAGGAAGAAGTGTTGAGCTGGTATACTAAGTCTCATTTAGCAAAGATTAAATTAAATTGCATTAAGAAAAGGAGTAAGGCAGCAGGAAGTTTACAGAAAAGATTTGCTTTTCTGATTAATTTTTTCAGTTTCCTTGTTGCTATGCTCCCTCCTGTTTTGATGACTATTTTATTTGTAAAGAAAAGTCCCAGTATTTCCAAAGTCTGAAATAGACTTTTTCATGTAATAGAAGAATTTAAAAACAATTAACAGTACTTGAATAATGTCTGCTGTACAGTAAACTCGGTATAATCTAAATACATTTCAAGATAATGCATTTTTATGGTGATGATTACTATTACTTATTATACAGATGTTTTTTTCTGTGGTTACCTAATCTGTTTCATTGAGGAATTAACTTGACCTATACCTATACATTCTATTTCATCGTATTAATTTGCAGATAGACTTACTGGGAAACCTGTCCTTTCTTTTTTTATAGCAAATACATAAATAGGTTAATGAAGTATAACGAAAAAAAAATAGTTATAATAAAATTAAGCCTAATGACATAATTATTTTCTTAACTTCATCTTGGAGACATCAAATTTGTGGAATAAAATATAGATTAACAATCATAATAAAATAAAAATTGTTTTCAACAAATGTATCCAATTCATCCATATTACTTTCTCCTTTTTATAGATCATCATATATGAGATTTTCATCCCCAGGTCAAAAATTAATTAATAACATACGAAATGAAATCTAAATTTGAATTCCTTTTGTTATTGTGCAAAAAAAAAAAACAAAAAAAAAACCAAAAAAAAACTTTTTAATTAACACTTCTATAGGTACCTAAAAGTTTTATCTAATTCATTCCTAATTCATATATTTTAGGCATCAATACTGGCTTAAATTATAGATTATTAGATTCAGCATGTTCTTAAGATTTTATATTGTGAAAATTAAATTTGGAAAAGATATCTTTAAGGCACAGTTTCAAACAGATATTGGACCTGTATGTGTGCATAGACCTATACAAAGCTAAATTACATAAAATTAAAACTAACATTTATAGAGTACATATAATTTCTATTTGTAGACATAGAACATACTAGTATATATATATATCATGAATATTTCTCACGCATCTGAACTATTTAGAATAAAAAAAATGCTTATTTCATGTTGTCATCAGTTGTAAATCCTTCATTATACAGGTATATATATATCTTATGTTTGAAGATACCAGGCACCACTCTGAGTAAATAACAATGAGATTTATTAGGGCTTTTTGTACTTATACCCATATATGCACATACCATACCTCCATGGGCCTAGTGAAATTGCACTGAAGATCAACTTAACATATAACTATAAAAATCAGGATTTCCTGGTGGTTTTGTCCTTATTCCCAGTACTTCTATTCTCTTGTGAATGTGAGCTAAGTGTCACTGAAGTGTAAGTTATTCGCAGAATTTAATTATGCATCTATTTAAACATGTTTCTTCTTTAGTCCGAAATTAATATTGTGCACATTGTTAAACATAAAGGTGAGGGTTTTGATGTTTTACATGCTTTTCCAAAGAAATTCAGATTCCTAGCAGTAAAATTTTACAAATTGTTTTTTGATAAATATGGTAAGGATGTCAGTCCCATGTCCAAGCCTTACATGGGTGAAGAGGCAAGCTGCAAATTGCCATAGAAATTATTTAAATGAAGATTCAGTGGCAAGAGTAATATCTTGACATTCAGAAAACAGAGGTCTAAAACTATTTTTTTGTAAATTAGAAACAAATTATGTTTCTTTTACAAATCACAGAATATCAGTCACCTTGTAATTTTTAATTTTTCACTGTCTTATACCAACAAAAAATAGAATGTTTGTAAAATGTAACTTCATGTCAGGTGCTAAACTTATAAAGTTTTAAAGCTAAACTTAATTTACATTTCAGATAGTTTCTTCCTATATTCTTGTCCCATGTTTAATAAATTGACCTTCAATTTATTAATTATTCAATTATTTAATAAATAGACCTTCAATAAGAAGAGCTCCTGACAATAAACCAGAGGAAAGGAAAGGAAAGGAAAGGAAAGGAAAGGAAAGGAAAGGAAAGGAAAGGAAAGGAAAGGAAAGGAAAGGAAAGGAAAGGAAAGGAAAGGAAAGGAAAGGAAAGGAAAGGAAAGGAAAGGAAAGGAAAGGAAAGGAAAGGAAAGGAAAGGAAAGGAAAGGAAAGGAAAGGAAAGGAAAGGAAAGGAAAGGAAAGGAAAGGAAAGGAAAGGAAAGGAAAGGAAAGGAAAGGAAAGGAAAGGAAAGGAAAGGAAAGGAAAGGAAAGGAAAGGAAAGGAAAGGAAAGGAAAGGAAAGGAAAGGAAAGGAAAGGAAAGGAAAGGAAAGGAAAGGAAAGGAAAGGAAAGGAAAGGAAAGGAAAGGAAAGGAAAGGAAAGGAAAGGAAAGGAAAGGAAAGGAGTAAAAGAAAATTTTTTTTAACTTAATTGAGTAAAAAATGGCATGGAATTTTTAGAACCCTTAAGAAACAGTAGGACATATTCTTGTTACATTTTCTTTTTTAAAATGTATTGTTAATCAATGTTTTTAACAGTATTGGTAACAGAATATGGAATATACCACTACAATTGGATTAAACTGGTAGAGCATAACAGCATAAATTTTCACCTGAATTACTGTGGTAACAAAAAAACCCTCAAATTTAGCATGCAATTTGATGGTAAAGCCATGCAACCTGAAGGCTATCTTTTGCTATCTGTCCACTCTTTATGCTGGCCACATGTTTCCTCCTCTCCCTTTTATTTGGTGACATAGCAAAATCTTACCTGAATGGTTGATGAACCATTCTGGAAGTTAAAAGGGATAAATGGGTTTCTTATCTTTTGTGTGTCATAGTAGTTTTGTATGACTTAAGTCCCTAAATGGACTCATTGAAGGTTCAAACCAGAGAAGAATTAGGTATTAAAGGAGGTGAAGACAGAAGTTTTCTTTTTGATAGTAGACGAAAAACAGAAGAAAAACAGTTTGAAGAGATAATCGACGATGGTCTCTCGCTCACAGAACAGGTTGGGAGTAGCTAGTCAGTAGATTGGCTTAGCTGTAACCTCAGCCAACACTTTTTGTCAGCCAGTCTCAGTGGCAGACAGCCCACCTTTAAATCATTCTACCAGTCCTGTTTATGTAGCATTTCTGTGTCATACCCAGCCTTGCTACAACTCTATGGCTGCAACAGCTATGCATTTTACTCTTCTTTGCATTAGTGCATCTAGACACGGAATGCAAATTCATCTGTACTGAGGAAACCATCAGCAATACTGAGGAAATAATCAACAATACTTGGGAAACAGAGAATCTTTTGAAGAAAGGGATTATGAATTTTAAAATAAGTCCTTACCATGAGTTATATTCTATCCATTCTCCCCATTTGGCCCTGATGTTTTTTCCCATCTCAAGGCAGCTTTTGCAGGAGCAGGCAATGGATGTCTCTATTTAGCTTATCGTCATGCTTCAGGGCATTTATATGAAAGCTATGTTATGGGAGGGGAAAAACATAGCCATTATACTGTACTAATATCATATATCTAGGACTATTTTCTGGAAAGTTTCTTTTTTTCATTACTTAAATCCAGCCATGAAATCTTAGCTCCACATAAGTCTTTGTGATAATTTTGGTGCTAATCATTGTTTCTGATCCTCCTTTTCTTCTGCATTCAGACAAGCAATCTATACATTAGTGATTTTTTCATCCTCCCCTCTGAAGAAACACATATATATGTAGAAATAAATTGTATTATTTTGTAGCAGATGGACTATATGGAAATATTTTCTAGAGACATTTAATCTTTGTGCTATTGTGCTGGTACAGTATATGGCCTCTATGATTATACACAATGTATCTTTTGGGCATAGATCATAGCTTCATTTTATTTATGTTCCTTTCAGACTGGCTGCATATAACAAGCATTCTGTCTTGCTAATTGACTCTGGTGATCCCTTTAAGTCCTGATTAAGTTCTATTATTAAATTATTAAGACCTTTCCCTAGTGTTCTAGATTTTTTTTCCCTTTAATTTTGAATGTCTACTTGAAGCAATAAATAACCTTATGAAATAATTTTTCTCTTTTTTTCCTGTGCACATATTTCAAGACTGTCAGGCTGGCAAAGCATTAGAGTTCGAGGTTATAAAACAAGGGATTTCACCTGGAATAACTTTGAAGGATGTTTATAGTGACATTTTCATACTCTAAGTTATCTATCATTACCCAATGGATTGCAGCAGTTTTAATTACTAGACAGAGAAGGAAAAATAAAACTACGTAAAGCTCACAAATAAACTTCCTTTCAAATACATGGAATATTTTATGCTCTAAAATTGTGTGATGCAAAAAAAAAAAAAAAGGCTTTTGAAAGAGAGATTCATATTACACCGTGATTTATTCTTTTTTTTCAGGCTTTGATTATCTAATGTCTTTCTAGAAAGCAAGAGTTTGCATATATATAATGACAAGTTTATGCACACATGTTATTGCACTCATTTATGCTATAGCCTATACATTCTTCTGATACCTCTGTTAATATAAATAGATAATATTAGTAGGTAATAAATAGGTCACAAAATTATAAGATTGTTTAGTGCTGGGGAAGGAAATCAGAGATATTTAACAAAAAAGTTTTAAAATTCAAGAGAGTGATATCATTTAGTGAAAATAGATATATTATATAAAAATAAATGTTTTATTTTCTGTTTTGCATATATAACTGCAAAAAGCAGATATTCTGATTGACTGTATCAAAAGCTGGGAAAAACTATTCAAAACCTGGGGATTAAAAACCATACTGATCAAATTATTTTTGGTTTGTTTTAAAAAAACTTCATTTTAGTATCTTTTTTTTTTTTTTTTAAACAAGCTCAGTAGTTTTAAATGGAAAAAGAATTCATGTTTTTTGCAAGCAAATGAATTTTAAACTGATATGCTGTTTTTTTATATCCACATCAATAAGACTAAGCAATTCTTTTCAAGAATAGCTGTTTTTCTGATTGCTCTATCTTAATTTTTTTTGTTTTATCTCCATTAAGTGACCTGCTGTAAACTTTGGCTTTTGAAGCCCAAGTTTTCCTTTGTGAAGCAAGCACATCTGAAACCCCACATACACATTTAAAACAGTAATAGGATGTGACAGCACAACATGATTCAATCATGTCAGAAGATGAGAGTTGTAGAGAGAGATCAGTGGTGTGGGGGTTTTTTTCAGTCTTTCCAAATAGCTGTTGCTTTTAGCAGGTTTCATTGAAGCAGGTGATCTCTTCAGCCTCATACAAAAGTAGAAACAGCAAATTCTGGTCTATTGGAGTAACTGGGTCTTACAGAAGGCTAAATATGCATAGTGTTAAAAAACATAAGCCCTATTGTAAAGAATGACATTTTAATTATGTAAATGATAAAATCTCTCACATTGCAGAATCCAGATAATTATTTATCTCTGTCTCATGCTGCTCTTTTGACTCTCAGTTTTTATTTTATTTTTATTATTATATTTTGCTTTGGCCTAACAGCCATGACATACATTTAATCAGGTCTAACAGCCACACATTATATTTTGTAATTCACACTGAGAGTTCAAGTGACCAAGGCTATAAAAACTAAAATACACTTCAAATAACCACAGGAAACATTTTATTCCCTCCATAATAGCTTCCGTGTTTACACTATGGTGGTATTTTCCTGCTGCTCCACACTGCCAGGTAATAACACCTCTTGCTGTTTAGCAGTAAATTGTAAATATGGGAACCAAAATTTCATTTGGACACTATCTGCTTCAGAAAGGAAGGATTCAGCAAATAATGGTTGATTCAGTGTCCTGTCATTATTACCCCTCCCAGCCCAGGAAAATTCATAAACTGATTTGCATCTCAGACATTTTTTAATGGTATAGTCATGAATTGATTGTGTTTGGTTGAGGGTCAAAGCACATGAAACTGATGAATATATACATATATTGAAAGATATTATGCATCTTGACACATCAGCTTCAGAGATCATGCTGAATATCAAAATGACATAATATGCTTAACTTAAATAAGATATATTTTATTTTCATAGAATGGTAGAATCACAGAATCATAGAATGGTTCAGGTTAGGAGGGACTTTAAGATCATCTACTTCCAACTCCCCTGCCACAGGCAGAAACACCTTGCACTAGACCTAGTTGCTCAATGCTTAGATACTTTCCTAGATATTTATTTAAAAAACAGTGTTTTCCTGTAAATATGTTGAGCTGTTGGAAAACCAGATAGAAAGCAGTTTATGATTGCAGAATCCACAAGTTTTATGTGATTGTCTTGCAAAGTGCTTCGTAGAGACTGAAAAATTTTACTCATAAAAACCACAACATCTGTTATTACAAAATAACAACAAAAACATCAAGTAACCAAGTCACAGGAAATTAAATAAAAGAATGGGAAAAAAAAAATATATATTTTGAGGAGGTTTTGGCAAAGGAATTGGAAATATATACAATAAAAATGTAAAAGGTGTGACTTATTAAATAGCAAACAATCTATTCAACTTATTTAACTGCTTTATATATGTAGAGTGTGGCTTCTGGAAAGCAATTTTTCTTTTGTTTTTCTTTTTTTCTTTTTTTTTTTCTTTTTTACTTTTAACACATAAAACCAATGAATTTAACTGCTCCAGACAGATTGTCTTGACTTCAGTGTCATTCTACTGGGAGTAGATTGCCTTGCAATATTGCAGAATGAATGGACCTCTCTGGATCTATAACTGTTAACCTCTTTCTCTATAAATCCCTCTTTGGGGCTTTTGGGTTTAGTTTAATCTTAAAATTGTTTTATCTTTTTGTAAAAGTTAACATTATGGTGAATTTTCTTCTAGACCTTGAAAAACATGGATTTTTAATTTTTTTTTTTCATCTTCTGATTATATGTTTAAATGTAGTCTTTTGAAATATTTCCTTTTGTTAAAATTTATTCACATTCCTATAGAAGACATATAGTTCTTTACTATCTCTTCAAAAGGACAACAGTTAAATCTGCTTGTCAAAAAAAGAAACTATTTTAAATTAACAGTTAATAATTATGGAAACAGTTTTCATTTAGGATAGCTTGTTGTACTTCCATCTCCATAGTGCTTCTGTTAGGAGCAACAGAAACTACTTGTTATAGGTTGAAACAGATATTTTCATGTGGTTTTGTTTGAGAGAAATATGGGAGACCACACATGTGAAGACATACTGCACTCTATTGGTAGATGGTAATCTACAGGTGTCAACTAGACCATTTTTTTTAAGCTTCTGTATTTTATTCAGTAAGAGTAAAAATTAAGGTTCTGGGGTTGGATTGAAGAATTCTGAAGAGGAAATAAATTTTTACAGATATGGCTTCTTAATACAACATTTGAAACTATCTCTTTAGCAAAATGTTTTGGCTTGAGAAATGTAAAAGTTCATTTTATGCTTCAGCTTATTTTATTAAATCATATCATGCCTTCATACTTTGGACCTGGACTCACGGAAGAAAATCTTGTAAAAAATTGCAGTTTCAAAAATTTTCTACCAAATTGAAATGCTTAAAATATCTCCAGCTGGAATTTTAGCCCATAGAATGACTAAAGTAACTGAACTGTCTTCTTAGCAGTATACCTGCCTCTAGCAATCCTAAAAGTCCAAGTCCTAAACCAGACAGATACACTGGAAACACAAAATTTGGGGTTTCCTGTGGTAATTGTTGTTTTGGCATATACAATCATAAACTATGAGGGTAAAATTTTGTGGAGATTTTAGGGATTGCTTAAGATGAGAGGTTTGATAATGATTATGCTAATTACTCTCTTTATGGTGATAACCTTATCTTTTACAGAAAATTATAGCAATAATGTTGTATATCATGCTGATAAGGAAAATCTTTTATGTTCAAGAGTGTTTTATTCTTGCTCTAGGATAAAGCTATAAAACAAAGCATAATAATTTTAGCTTGACCAAACTGTGAACAAGATGCCCTGTGTTACCTAAAAGGTACCCCAAGGCAGCACATAAATTTATTCCAAATCAAAATGCATCAGTTTTACTGAATTTAGAATTAGTAGAGAACATCTGTTTTTCCATGGCTGAATGGTAGCACATGCTGGCTCAGCACAATCATGAAGCAAAACCCTGTTAAAACATCTACAGCAAAATCACAGATTGCTTTAAATTTATGCATACAAGTAGTCTCCTAGTCTGAACATGGCTAAGTGCTTTACTGTCTCTTTTTCATTAATTCATGTAATCCAGTACCTTATCTTAATCTTTGCTTGTGTAAATTATGAAATTGCAAGTCTGACTTTGAGAAATGCAGAATCCAATGGAGAAAACTGTAAAATAACATAATTCATAAGCACAACAGCACTGGGGATGTTTAAAAATCTCTTCGTATTTCTCTTTAATTATAATTTATTAAATATTCTGGCATAATGTATTCTCAATTATCCAACTTTTTTTGGCTATGAGAAGTTGTGGCTATTCTGAAAGTTTCTCTTTCAAGAAATGTAGTTCATTTTGATATATCTTGGGGAAAAATATATAAAACTAGAATTTTCAACTACTTCTTGATTTTTGAGAGGTTTTGTACAAAATTACTTTCAGTCTTAATTAGCCATAATAATAAATGCTCCATAGGTCGCCATAGTTCTAAATATACTACTAAGGAGAGGGATGTAAATATTTATTTTTTTTTCATTGGCAGAACAATTTGCTTGAAATCTCTTTATGAGATTACCCTCAGCTTTCCTTCAGCCTTCTGCATTGCATGCTCAAGTTCTGAAAAATTTCAGAGGAGAAAATTGAAATTCCTTTCCAGATTTATCTCCTGTGGGGGACAACATTCACACTAAAATTAGGGACCAGGAGAAGCAGATTCTAACATACCCTATGTGTAGAAAGGTCTTTGGGGAGGAAACCCAGAATGTCTTGGAAGAGAAAATGGAGATTTCTCCTTCAGCATGTCCACATCCTATCCTACTATATTATAGAGTCAGGACATCATTTCAGTGCGTGTGAAATACTGAATTGAGAAAAGTTTCTGAATTTGGGTTTTTTAGGTATGATTTTCAGTTGAGGATATGTTATTTGAAATAGTTCTTATCTGGAAAAGAAGGGAGATTATTATACTTGAAACCCCTTTTTTAAAAAAATCTTGCAGACAGATGAAGAGCTATGTGCAAAGATGTAAAGTGATATGTGTAATGTTAATAATCTCAGAATCACAGAATCATTTTAGGTTGGAAAAGACCTCTAAAATCATTGAGTCCAACCTTTGACCAAGTACCCACCACCTTGTCAACTAAAGCATGGCTCTAAGTGCCAGCAAGGTCACAGCCATGTTACCTTCACTGTAATGGAATGTCTTTTCACTGCATGTAGCTCCAGCTTTGTAAGTCATGTAACTCATCCCTCAAATGCAAGAGGTCAAAAGTTCTGTTTGAGTGACCTGAAGCTCCACTGTTATATGTCCAAACTTCAAGTTCATTCAGCTGGATGTGCCCATCAGCAGATACAATCATTACTAATTCGAGGAATTCACCTAGAAAAATTCTTGGCCAAGGACATGTAAATTTTCCATCTTCTGTACTTACATAGTAGCAGATAAATCAATTTTCACAAATATGTATTTCATTTATTTAGGTGTAGCTCGAAGACCAGAATGACCTGCAAATATATATTTGTGTTTAGGTGTTTAGACTGACAGAGGAATTTTCGCTTAGTATGTAGACAAAATTAGTGACTAAACTTTAGCTGGTGTTCACCCAAACTTCTTTTCTCCCTATTAAAGAATAAAATCTTTTGTTTTTCTTTTCCTAGAATTTTGATCAATATCAATTTACTGAGATTTCATGGTTAAATTTAATTTCAGTCTTCTTAGTTTTGTTACGGCATCATATCAATGTCTTCTGAATTTTTTTAAAGAATAAATTATTTTATTTGGTTTTTTTTAGTTATGTGATGTTATACACTGAGCAGAGCTTCTATTGTTGTATTTTCCAAGTTTCAGAGAATATAAAATATTTTGGTTTTATTTTCATTGGAGGAGTTTCCTTATATTTGGCCTATTTAGGATGATGTTCCATTGGGATAATGTTCCAACAATTATATGATTTGGAATTTCTAGAGGAGCTTCTTCCTTCAGTGACTCTTCTGTATAAGTCAGTTTGCAGATAAAATGTGAAATTCTTGCCTTTCTTTGATCTTTTTTACTGGATATTTTAATGTCTGTTGGATTTTATAATCCATGCAAGCAGGATAATTTTTCATAGCAGCTTCCTCTTTTCTTCTCTTACACTTCACATATGAAGTAAGATAAACTGATTCTCAACTGACTCTAAGTATTGCCTATTGACAGAGGGACAGCCTATTAATAACCTATTTAAAATTAAATTAATACAGCCTGTATTCTGAAATTCACTATTACTTTGGATTATTAATTTCAGTTAACTAGGTCTCAGTTGCCAAGCTGAGCAAAGATATTTCAACCTTTAAATTTAAAATGACAGTACTGACATGCGAAAAGACAAAAGATAATAGCAGGGTGTGATGGCATCATGTAAGTTATTTCATCACATGAAATTCTTGTGAAAATATATATTTCAAATGTTTTAAAACCAATATCCAACTCTTCTGGTTGTTCAGAGTTACATGAAGTAACCTGCTGACTACATCACTGCTAAGGCACTGGAAACAAAATAAAAACCCCAAAATATCAAGCCAAGAAACATATGAACAAGTAATTTTCTTGTTTCTTCTAGAAGCCCCAGTGCAGACTAAATGATCTGCGGCTTCATTATTCAGCAGGACTGTGGATCTGAATCTGGATATGGATCAGTCAGTGGTTGACCCACCACTGATGTACTACAGACGTAGCATCTTTTTGAAACATCAGTGTTTATGGATACATTAGTGTTCCGGTCCTGTAATGTCTTTCCTGATATGAATTCTAGTTCCTTTTGAATGCCAGAGTCACAGAACATCAACAAGGGTTTTCTTCTTAAGATGCTTAGACAGACTATATTTCCAGAGCCTTAGCTGTTAGATAATCCTACAACTTCTACTGATGAGCAGATCCATATTTTCCCATGTTTTACAGTAATGAAAGTCAGTGGGTGTTCCGGGGTGAACAGAAAAAGTTGAAATAATTAGGAAGCAATTTCCTCATGATTCTCCTCCTCTCCAGGGAGCATTCAACAGAATTTCCTTAAACCATGCATTTAGAAAAGAGAACATTGGTCTGTAAGGATTATAAAAATTGCTAGCTTTCACAAAACTCTAGAAATCACAATATTTTCCATTTACAGTTGATTTATATAACGTATCAGTCATAGTGAGAGAGTGGTTTTCTTTTCCATCTTCATTTTCCCCTACACATATAATTTCCACAAAACTCTAATACGCTCAAAAGCTTACTTACAAAATAGACAGTAGTAGTTTGAAAAATGTTGCCATATTACTGTATTTTTCTCTTTCTCAAAGCTGAGGATAGTTTCAGAAGGAAATACCAGCCATTTCCATGATTAAACAGTTTTAGAGATGCTTTTGTACTTGAAGAGATCAGGCAATTGTGCCAAGTTCCCTTTCAGTTTGACTCAAGGCTGTGTGAGGTAAGATGTAAGCAAATATGCAAGTAGAGAGGAGGGAAGGTCTTCTACCTTCCCTCCCTCTTAAATCTCTACAATTGTATTGTAGACTTGTTGTCATTGTGTTCCATTTAGTTAAAATGGATATGGAAAATAAATGCTTTCGTAAAAATAGAAAAATAGCAAAAGTTAATGAATAGCAAGGAATCTGTCTTTTATTGTCAGGAAAACAGAGTCAGTACAAGAACTGTGAGTCCTACCATCATTGTCCTTGCCCTTGTAGAACTTGAATATTTGTTTATTTTTCAGTTCAGATTTTGCATGGTTTTCCCTTCACACCACAAAACAATGATGTGGTAAAAAGTATGAATTCTTTGCTGACATGTTAATAGGCTTTGCTCGCATTCATGACCTCAAAAATTGACTGTCCCACAAATGTCCCTGAATTGGTAACAGGGGTTTTTTTATTTTTTTTTTCTCTTTTCCTATTGTAACATTTTTAGTGGCTGTTTATTAAAGTACTTTTCTGAATACATATATATCTTTGGAGTGCTTGCTTTCAGTGCTTTCAAGTACTCTGCTCTTTATTGTCCTGAGCTTCTGCAGTAATATAATGAAGATAACCTTGAGTTTTTGTTGTTTCCCCAAGTGTCTCATATTTTAACTCACTGAGTACTGCGAAAGCCAAGGACTACTGTGCTTTACCCTGGAGGTAAATATAGAGTGCAGTAGGATTTCAGCAAGTTATATGAAATGTCTCACATACTGACCATATTCATGGTACCAAGTTATGCTCAGACCTAAAATGTAACACCTAAAAATCATGAGGGTCATTGCTGTTTCCTGAAGGTGAAAAAAAAATGTGCAGAATATCTGATACTTACCAAAGAAATCCAGAGGAGAAAAAGAGCAAGAAAGAAAGCTCTGGATCCTAATTACCCACACTGTTTAACACCTGTCTCCTCAGCTCTGCCTTTGAACTGCTACAAATACTCCATCTACCACAAGGGCTAAAAGCTCTGAGAAGCATGTGAACCAATTGGTGCATTTGGTTCTCACCTTTTATTTAGCAGAGCAGATACTATCTTTTGTAATATTGGTATTGTTTATATTGTCATCAGGTTTGCAATCTTGCTTTACAGTCTTTTTAGACAGTGCATGAATGAAGAAAAAAGATGAATCAAAAAACTGGCAGGGAATATATCTATTTTATACAAAGCATGAGGAAAGTTGCATGAGACAATATTCCATTCACAGTGTGTGCTTCAGTCTTGGTTTGGAAAGGTCCTCAGGGACACTTTTAACTTGAATCCCTCTGAAGTCAATATATTTACATGTGCATAACATCTGCAGTTGTTGTTTCACAAAGTGTTTTTTCAGTGCATCTGAAGGAAAGATAGGGGAGTATCTACAAAAACATTACCAGTCACCTCTGTCTCAGCCCGACAACATCAGCACAGCACAAAATGCATTTGGAGATGGCACATGAGAGCTTATTGCTTAGAGATACAATGGCCCTTTTCTTTCCCAGAGACTGTGGTGTGTGCATGAGAGGCATCTCCCAGGAGTAATTCAAGCTGTGGCAAAATTGTCTCCCCATTTCAGAGCTTAGTGCCATGTAAGGAGGGGGATGCAACAGCGCTGTTCCTTTCTCGCTGCACTTCACGGAGCTCTGTCAGGCATGTCATGCTGCAGCCTCTGTGTCCCCCTAGGTAAGTCCCTGTGTCAAAAGCTCGACTTTTTTCCCAAAGTCTTTTAGTTTAGAGATCAGATCCAATGTTTAAACCATTTTAAGCCTATTACAATTCAAGGTAGACACCTGAATTTTACCACGCCTTTCCACATGCCTGGTGCTTGCCTCAGTGAGTGAGTGAACAGTAAAGGTACCAGAGATTTCTGTGGCTTTGTATTCCTTCATGATAGACAAACTGCTCTCATAATAACAGGAGGAAATTGCATCTGGTGAATCTCTGCTAATGGCATTAGTGAGGGGTTAATTTGGCATGGTAATTTTCACTGGAGACCTGTTGAAATCTGCACAGAAGGGAGTCCTGTTTTTAGCAATGTTTTGAACGTCTTTGTGAAGAATTAAGGCAAAGTCTTTACTTCCCACCCTTGTTTGTTTTTCCTTCAGAAGGAGAAGGGCATTTATTGTGATCCATGGATGTTACTGCTCTAGAAAGCTAAGAAAGAGCATTTCATCAGAGAAAACAAATACACTTGTAGAAGCAACAGTGAAATTTGATAACCTTCTAATCTATTTATCAAAGGGCCTGCAGTTCCATTTCAAGGCAGGTGAAGGAATATTTACTGAACCCAGAAAATGAATCTACCTCCACACAACTGAGATAACTAAAAAGGGAGAAAGAAACAGGCACAAAACCGTTAGCACCTGCCAACTCTTATTAAGAGATTAGAATGCTTAAAAAGACAGTGAGCGGCTCAATATTTTCTTTTAAGTTTCTCTTGCCTGATTTCTCATGCATGCTGCTGTGCACCGCAGTGAAACAAACAGGTCACATTTCAGCTCCTCAGAGCTTCAAAAGCACTTTATGGCATAAAGAGCAAGTAGCTTCTCTTCAGACTTTGCAAGATTTTTTTAAGAAATGTATCTTTTTAAGAAATGTATCTGTGCCCAAGTGATTGACTCGTAGGAAACAGAGTGAGGCTAAGCATTAGCAAGAAACTTCGTTCCCAATGTGACAGTAGAATTACTTTACACATGAATGCTCAGTGATTTAGGAATTGTTCTGAGATACACTGAAATATCCTACAATTTCAACAAGTTTCCTCTTTAATCAGTGGAAAACACAGTTTACAAATAGGCTTCTTGTGAAACAGTGATGAAAGCAGCACTGCTAGTCATACAGATCAGAGAGCATAAATCCCTGTGAAGCTGACAGGAATACAGACAAATGTTTTAAAAAGGAAAGAGCTATTTCTGGTAGAAACTGGGGGGCCTGATCCCTCTGTGAAAGGCTAAAACTTACAGGAGAAATGACTTGCAGCTGTCAGAATGTGAACCATGTGCCTCCTGAGAGGGGACAGTCAGGTGGCCCATTGCATTTGTTGCTTCATCACCCTTTAGTTTAACCAGGAATTAGACCAAACAACAAAGGCTGAGGGAAAACTGCTCAGGTGCAGAAAGAAGGGGGTTAGTGCACTGAGCTGCCTGTGGAGATGTGGTCTATCCCTGGCAGGAGTGGGAAATGGGCAGGGTTAGGGGGAGCAAAGCACCCAAGTAACAGCGGTGTCTTCGCTGCTCTCATAACACCCACGGCTGGGGCAGGATCGGGCAAACCTGCAAGCCTGTTATCCTCAGATGGACAGGGAGGTACAGACCTCTCCTTCTCAAACTGTCTTCCCCTTGCTGGAAGCCAGGCACCCATGCAGAGCTCCAGGCTCTTGCTGATTGGGCTGACATGACCAGTCCTAATTTCTATTGCATTTGGCCCATCAAAACAAACAAAAAAACCCAAACAAAAAACTAACCAAACAAAAATAAACCACAACAAAAAAAAAAAACAAACAAAATGCCAGAACTATTGATCTATGCCTTTGTAAGACACCATTTGGAGTATTGCATCCAAGTCTAGGGTCCTCAGCATAAGAAATGGATTGGTAGAGGGGGACAGAGGAGCCACAAAGATAAAGAGAAGGATGAAATGCCTCTCCCACAAAGACATGCTGAGAGACCTGGGGCTGTTCAGTCTGGACAAGCAAAGATCTTGGGGAGGCCTCATTGTGATATTTCATTACTTTGAGGGGATTATAAAAAGGTTTTTATATGGACAGATAATGACCGGGCAAGGAAAAAAAGTTTTGCACTTGCACATAAAATGTCATTGAAAGAAAAGAAATACACCTTTTTTCAAACAGAAGAAGTCTGCAGAGAAATAGTAGTATTATAAAGATTACGTTTTATGAAGCATCCTAAAATTACTGGGAGTTGAAATTAATCCACTGTGCTCAAATGAAGAAAGCAATGTGAAAACAGTTTTGGTATACACAACATTTTAACTTCAGTTGGTTTCCACAGTTCCTGTTCTATACTTTGAAGTTGTACTACAAAAGAAGGCTTAATTCTCAACTTTCTCACTGATCTTGTAGGGCTGATATAAACCAAAGTACAGATCATGTTAGAAGAAGAAGTGAACCTGACCTTTTTCATAATGAGAATGGAGACAACACATGGGACAAAGCAAAACATCTTATAACTTCATTAAGTCTCTTGGATGCATTTACACAAATGTCCCTTTGCACATTCTGATTTTTAAAAAATATATTACATAATGGTACTGCATTTTCCTTATAGGAATGTGACTGTTTCTCTACAGCCCCTTTAGTTCAGGCCTATTCAATGAGAGAAAATCTGTCAGCACCTGGATATGTGTTGCAATACCATAATTGAATAATAGCTTAAACACAATGTGGTCCTCAAAGACAAAAAATGCTGTATTCATTTCCTAGGATTTCTCATTTTTTTATTTAAAGTAAACCCATATTTTAGAACAAGAATAATTCACAATTAAGTTTTAATTTAACAGACTTTATTGATCTAAGTTCCAAAAGGATTTAGTGATTTTTTTTTTCCAAATTTGCTTTCAATCACCTTGTGTTCAAATTAATTAATTACATTGTGTGCCCTCAGAACCTTTGTGTTTAATTAGAATAAAGCAGAGAAAGATTTTGCTTTAAAATCTTGCATTATCTCATATATGCTTATTTATGGAAAAGCTTTTGTGAGTGGATGTAGAGCAGCTCAGTCACTGTGAATGAAGTAGAAATAGGACCCTTTGTGTGTATATGCATTATTTTAATGGATTAATATTAGCCTCTCTTATTCACATTTATTGACCTTTTACTCTCTAATACTGTTTGCATATTTGTCAGACACTTTTCATATCTTCCTGCAGGTGATAAGAGTTACCCAGTGCTGGCTATGCCTTTGAAAACTTGAATTTTAAAGTATAAAGTATCTACACAGAGGCATAACACTAGAAATTATTAACATTAAACAGTTAAAATTAATTTCCATGATGAAATTATATTTTAAAGTAACAACATGATACAACACATGACTGTTAGTAACAAACTCGTTGTCCTGGCTTGTCTTTTGCCAATTCTGGTTTCTCTGTTCTTTGGAAACTTTCCCTACTTGAAAATTTTTTTTAATCATGTTTTTTACAGAAATAGAGGAACAACTTATGGAAACAACTAAATAAACCTAACAAATCTTGTGACAGCTGCCATATTTTATAATTTCTATCAGGATCCATAAAATATAGTGGTTTTTGAAATTTGCAATTATATTGGTTTAAGAAAAATCTAGTCATTTGACTATACAAGAAACTTCTCTTTTCTTAAAAAGGCTAAATTTGTAAGTTGTAGAAGAGTTTAGAGAATATGTTTAAATTCGCTCCTCACCACTCTAACTTTTTGGATAGCAACTTTACATTAATTCAGACCTTTTATATCACTACATAAGGAAAAAACCCTTTTTTTTTCCTTTTAATTTTCTGAAAAAAAAAAAAAAGAAAACTGATGGATAAGGCTAAAATGTAGTAAAATACTTTCTCTGACCATGACTGCTAACAATATATAACTAAGACTCAATATCAAGTGACAGTCTCTGAAGTTTAGAGGGTCTAATAGTAATGCAATGATATCTAAATGGAAGTCATTAAGAAGACAAATACAAGCTCCTTACAGTAAAAAGATAACAGACATAAATTAAAACAAAATATTCCAAAATATAATCAGAAAATAATTTTTACCCATGAGTATCATTAAGAGTCTTACAGGGAGCCTCTGCAGGCCCCATCTTTGGTGAGGAGGTTCAAGAAAAATCCCTGAGCAACTCAGTGTCTTCTCACAAGTGGCTCTGCTCTGAGTAGGTGGGTGGTCTAGAAATATCCTGGGGCCCTTTCCACCAAGATTATTCAATTAATCTATTTCATGATTCTCCAGACCGGGTTCAAAACTACCATAACATACAGCCTTTAGTGACCTATATTGCAATAAGAGCATCTCTTCATTCAATGCATGTCTTATTACCCACATATGTTGTTGAAATCATATCCACAATATGATTCTCCATTTCGTAAAAGTGAGTCTTCAACATACTGTTTAATAAGAGTAATGATAATTAATCTGGCTTTGTGATTTTCTCAGTCTCTGAGAAAGTCTAGGGTTTTCAACTGTTTGGAATAGGTAATGTTAAAACATGAATTTGCATGTGCTTAGAAAGACACCACCCCATGATATGCTGTCTTCTGTTAGACAAAGGAAATACAAATCAGTCAGTCGATCAGTCTGTCAGTCAGTCAATCAATCATGTAAGTCAATGGTTTTTTCTGTGGTTCAGTAAACAAAGTATTTAAGTAATAATGTCTGTAGAACTTTTGAGAACTGTAAAACAATTTGGAATTAACACAAAACTGATGAATACAAGTAATGCAATTAATCATAATATAAATCAATTTATCACAGGTACTAGAGTGTATAAAGAGAAAAATATTGCTCTTGATTTTTTCTCTAATATTTCCTAGCAGTTCTTCTAAAATGATGAATTCTGATCTCTCCTTTCTTGTGTCTTTTGCTTGTAGGCTATTTCAACATAAATAAGAACAGGATGAATGAATCAGTTTCCCAATATAATAATAAGAGACGTTAGTTATTGCATTGAAATGAGTCCTTGTCTTACCGTGTCCTTCAGGAAAAAAAAGATAATCAACTGTCTTCGTTATAAGATTTGTCAGCATGATAGAGCTAATATTAATGCATTTTAAATTGAAAATAAATAGCAGGGCTGACATTTATATACAATGCTGGAGTGTGACAGGGTACTGTATGCGGTGATGTGTGTCATTGGCTGATGCAGACTGAACACATTATCCCCACTGCTCTTTCTGTGCATAAATCAGTGTAATTATTTAATCTTTAATTTGAAACAACTACCACTTTGGTCTAGCTCCCACATTTCTTTTTTACAGGAGCAAGATAGACACGGGAATTATTTTTTCATCTCGCAAGGAGGACTTCCTGATGGGAGAAATTATATAGCAAATTTTGACATGAAATTACTTTGCACAGTTTGTCGCAAAGTCCTTGGTGTGTCTTTTAACTGATCATGTCCAATTCAAAACCAGAATTGTCTGTCAAAAGAGTTGTTCCTAATTTTGTGGCTACAGCATTTTTTGGAATGACAGTTTGCCAATAATATTGTTAGTGGCCAAATTTTAACATATTTTTGAGCTACTTAGAAGAGGTTAAATTTACAGAAAAGAGTACCTAAAGCCACAGAACACAAAATTTTTTGCATGGATGCATGTCCTTTAATGGAACAATCAAACCAAACTTTACGAGGGGTAATTTATCTACAATAAGATATTTTTGTAGGTAAAAGACCACATTTCCCAAATTCAGATATCTCATTGCATTCTATGATTCACTTGTGCCAGGATCTGTGGATGTAAGGCAAGACTACCCAGTAAAATAAATTGTAATAAACTTTCTTTACTACTTGCATCTATTTCATATCCTTAGAATTAGTAGTTTATCAATAGAATGTGAATAAATATATCCCCTAATATAGGAATTTACAGTAGGGGAGGATAATCTCTTTAAATCTCTGCAGCCCTAGGGTAGCTAGGCTCTTTCAACAGGTGAGTCATAGTTAGAGCTAATGTGTCTCTGTTGGTTTCGCAAAAACTGAAGTAAAAGATGACCTTGGCACCTGAAAAGCCCAGTTAGTAATGCTTCATTAACAATTTAACTGATATAATCTCCACCTCTGCAATACAAGTACAGCCTTACTTGAGCTAAGAATAAAACTACTTTTTAGAGACTGGAGACATGAATTCCACCTGCACTTCCCTTTCCAACAGTTCAGTTTCCAGCCTCAGCCTAAGATATTTGATGCTGATAGGTGTTTGAGACAGCCAATATTTCACAAAGTGTATCAAGAGAGATTGGCAAAAATAACCCTAAACGCATATTTGACAAAACAGATCCAAAATGAGAGAGTAAAGTGTAGAGACTTGAATAATTAAATTTTAACTATTGTACCCAAAAGAACAAAGTCTCTTTTGTAGTTCCTCGTTTCTGGATGGAGTACTGTAGACAACAGAAGTGAGGAGACATCAAACTGGGAAGAATGGAAATAGCAAAATATATCTCCACATTTTGAAGTTGTACCTGCAAGGAATTGAATGAATTTAAAGAGAGAGAGAGGTCATCACATATGGTGCTGTATTTCTTAAGTCTCCTTAGCCCTTTCTTTTTCCTTTTCTCTTGTACCACTCTGTGTAATTGTGTTAACAGAACATGCCTTTTAAAAAGATATTAAAAATTAACTCCTCTCTTGACAATTACATTTTGAATTAAGTTTTTCAAAGACTCTTCACAAACAGGACTGGGAAATCCTACTTATTATTCAGTTTGCAGTAGCACACACAAACTCCTGGCACTAGAGATTGTTTTGCTGACGTTGAAAGCAAGGTCCAGAACAGCAGGGTTAGCAAGTGTTCTATTCTAAAGTGTATCCTGGGATTCTGCACATACACCTAGACAGCTGATCTGATGTACTGGTGACAGACTTCAGAATTTTCCATCTTGCATTTCCTATTACACTGAGTGGTAAGGTAAAGTGTTTCAGTATTCACACCAGACAGAAGGTCATATGGAAGGACATAGAGAGTCTTTGGCTTTGACAGATCCTCTGACCAGCTCCTGTGGCCCACCTCTCTCTTGCAGACTTGGAGTCTCCTCCATGGGAGGTTTAGACTGAATATTATGAAAAACGTCTTCCTTGAAAAGGTACTCATGCACTAGAACAGACCATCTGTCTGGAAACTGTAAGTCTTCAAAAAACTTTCAGATGGGATGCTTAGGGACATGGTTTAGTGGTGGACTTGGCATTGTCAGGTTGATGATTGGACTTGATGACATTAGAGGTATTTTCTATTCTTAATTATTCTGTGAATCAGTTCTTCATCCTGGTTTGAACCATGACTCTTTCCCTCTATTCTACTCATGTTCTGAGCTTTTCCTCTCCCTTAAACTCAGATGGATCTTCTGGCCTCTTGCCATCCTTTGATATTCCGACCCACAATTTCCCACAAACAGGATTTTCATGAAGGTTCGTTAATGCAGACACGCTTACCTTAAATATTTTTGCTGTTATTGCTGGTCCACAGAGCATAAAGATACAATGTGGGACCAATTAGCTCTTTAAGAAAATAGTGCCTAAATGCCTTTAATCTGCATTAAACAGGGGTGATCGTGAAGAGTGAAGTTCCTGTTCTGGTAACCTCCAAGAAAATGGTTTATTGAGAGTTCTCAGTAAGTTAGGTTGTCACCATTCTCCAAAATGAGTCTGTCTCACATCTCCATTTACAACACAATGTAATATCCCAAATTTCCACCTCTTTATTTGAGACCAATGGTTCTGGAAACAAATACAGCAGAAAGATTTTTTTTTATTACAATGTCAAGACTGCAACAGTACAAACCAAACAGGTTTTATCAACTTTGACAAATTTCTGGGAATTCAGCATGTCCTGGACTTCTGATTTTGTGACCAGTTTTCTTGTATCATTTTAACTATATAAGGGCTGCAGGAGTCATCAATTCTGTTACACTTAATGGGATTTCTGGTGTTTTAACACCCATCAAAACAGGTGACTGTCAACAGATTCAATTTTTAAAACTTAAAAAAATTAAAATTTACATTAAAATTTTTTTAAAAATTACTTTTAAAAAATGTAACTTTAAAAAAAAAACTAGCTCTAGACTTGTCAGTAGTCTGCTTCATTGCTGGATTTTGTCTATTGCAGTTAACCTAAATAGTGTAATTGAGCCCAATTCTGACCAGAAACTGTGGCTCCTACACAAGTCTGTGAACAAATAGTAATTAAATATGAGTGCATTTAGTGTTAGTCAACAAGGGAAAGAACTGAAAACAAAATATGAAGTAAAAAACCCAAAAAACCCCAAAAAAACCCACCTAGCACTTCATGGTTGGGAACTAATTTAGTATAGATAAGTCACTAAGAAGGAAAGAAGTAGACAGGGGAGATTTGCTAAGTTTCCAAGCAGCTTGTTAGTATTCATGAGAGTGGATCTTCAGTAATTATCATGACACACAGATAGTTCATAGTCTAGATGAAGGATTCTGTGTGTCAATCAGTGAAAATGTAATCACCCAAAAAAAGAGAAGTCTGAGACTGGTTTCTGAGATTAACCAACTTAGAAGGAAATTGGAATTTTAGAATTTTTAGAACTTTAATGGCAAAGGAGCATAGAAGCTTAATATACTATTTTCTCATTCTGCTAAAGAAGACAATTTTGCCTCTCTACTCAGCGGTTGTCAGGCCATATCTGAAATATTTGGTTTGATTTTGTTTCCAGTTATACAAAAAGGTTTGGACAGGCTAGAGAAGGTCCAGAGAAGGGTACAAAAATGAACAATGGGGAACCTGTCGTAGGAGGAAGGTCTGAAAGTCAGCCTTGAGATGAAAAAATTTAATGGAGACCTCATTAGTAGGTTCCAGAATTTAAGGTGTATTACACTTGATAAAGATGGAGACTTCCTGTCATGGTTTAAGCCCAGCTGGAAATTAGGTACCATGAAGCTGCTCATTCAACCCCCCTGTCTGCCCTTCCCACTAGCAATAATGATAATAAATAGAAAAAATAAATCATCTACAGTGCAGTTGCTCACCACCAGCTGACCTATGCCAGAGGCCCCTTCCCAAACCCAGGTCAGCCCCCACTTCAGGGTTACTTCTCCCATTTTATATTCCAGGCACGATGTTCTGTGGTGTGGAACATCCCTTTGGTTCACCTGTCTTTGCTATGCTTCCTCCCAATTTCTTTTGTGCACCTCCTCACTAGCAGAGCATGACTTAGGATAAACACAACAAAAGACCAAAACATCAGTGTGTTATCAACACCATCCTCATTCAAAATCCAAAACATAGCACTGTAACAGCCCCTGAGAAGAAATTAGCTCTATCCTAGCTGAAACCAGAACACTTCCTTTTTACAAGGAGTCACTCAGAAAAAACAAGGGGTAATGAATGCAAGTTACTTCTGGGGAGATTCCAGTTAAACACAGGAGGAAAATTTTTCACAGTAAGAAATATCAGCCATTGGAATAATCTCAACAGGGAAGTGGGGGACACTTAAGATTCATTTGGACATGGTACTGGGCCACATTGTCTATTTTGTTGCTAAGAAAGGCTGGACTTATTGATCTATTTACATTTTAAGATAATTCACAGGCTTGCCATTGTGCATATTGATATTAGCAAGGATGAGATTCCTGGCATGAAGAAAAGCAGCTGATCACAACAAAAATTTATTTTGTTATGTGTTTTTGTCCCATTACAAATTCCTCAAAAAAGCATTGTGTATGGTGCAGGATGACAGACTATGCTGTCAGTGCTGAGTTCCCAAGATGCTTTTGATATTCATAAACACAGCATCTCAATTTAAAAAAAAAATAATAAAACCTGTCAATATGAGGAGAAATATAGCTTAATCAAAAGGAAAATTAGCTAGGTCACAGGCTAGCAGAGAAAGATCTGCAGTTACTGTCATGAGTACATTAAGGAAAGGGGTATTTTAGATGAGTCAAAGGAAAGCTACCAGCCATAACAGGTTTTGATTAAGGAACTGTCCTGGGTTTTGATTAAGGAACTGTCCCTAAACCAAGACAGGAACAAAAATCATTAAAAAAAAAGACAGGGAAAACTTAAAAATAGCTATGTTTTCAAAAGTTTTAAAGTGTTTAAATTCCAAATGCATTTAAAGTTCAAAAATAATTTCTGGCCTCATTTTAAACAAAGATCTGTTTATGTTTAAATAAATAATAAGTAGTGCTTGTTTCATTTTGATTACACTTTCTGTATTTTTTTGCTTCTCTTTTTTCTCAGTCATTTCTGGGGAATGTCACACAGGAAACATGGTATGTGCTTCTGATGTTCCAGCTGGTCAGAAGCCATCTAAATGTCCAGATTTAAGCTGCAAAGTAACTTTCAGTCTATGAATTAACAATACTGCACAAAAGGACATAAGGCTTCCTTACTCCTCATTTCCAATTATTTTCTTCTCCCATACTTGCAGTTCACAAGGCTGGATCACAGGTCTAATTCAGCTCAGAATGAAGTCAGTAAAAAAGACCTAGTCTTGTAAGGACTTGTATTACTAAAAGCTAATCTGTTTTCCATTGTAATTTATCCTTCAAGATTTTTTTTCTTTTATTAAACATTTAAGTTCTCCTTTTAGCATATTAGACACATATCCTTTTACCTTATTTTATTAAGCAAAGTGAGCAAATCAGACCAAGCATTTCCAATGGCTGCTTTTGTAGGTTCCCCATTGGCTTTGACAACAAATGTGAGTGTTCAGTCAACAAGGAATAGAAGCTTACAAAGTCTTCTGAACCTGTATTTATGTTTTGGACACACATCAATAAGGCAAACACATGATTTATTCACAGTTGTCTCCCATTGAAATTCAGAGTAATTCCCTAGATGGCAACAGTCCACAGGACAATAGTCACTCACAGTGCATTACCAATTAACCATCCCATCCACAGTCTTATTCCCAAGGTAGGCAGCAATGGTCTGTGCAGAGGAAGAAGGCAGAAGTTTCAGAATAAAGCACTGTAAGGCATCCAAGCCACCTTGTGTGCATCTGCATTTTAAGTATCTAATGCTGTAACTCTCCTGTTAGTCATGTAAGTCATCTAAGTGCCTTTACACGTGCAGAGAAAAGCCTAGAAGTTCTTCAAAAGGATACCAAGTACACCTCTGGAAAGTATCTAAGGGGAACAGAGTTTTGCACTCTGAAGGTCTGCAAAAATATTTTCCTCTAGAAAGTATACTCTGGCCTTACCTTGGAGGGATCATTTTCTGAATCTTAGTTTCTTGTAAAGGAAATATTGCTGTCTGACTGCCAATCCCACGCATTACACGGGAAAATATTTCCGTCTGTTATTTCAAAAGTTATATTTTTCAATCCCATTACTCTTTTGACCTCCATTTCTGAAACATAAAACAACAAGATCAGAAAATTCTACATCTTCTCTACAATAAAATTTTATATTTCTTTTTTGGTCACCATTTTTTTTTCTAAAATTTCATAACTTAATCTTTCAGTCTTTCTTCAGAGGTCACAATGACAGAAATGTAATCTCAAATTTTTTGCTTCCTTTTTGATGTGGGGTTATCTGTTTCTTGGTGGAATATTTCGAGTAGGCATGTGGTATTGGCTGTGCAGGAGACTTTTTCTATCTCATTTCTCAGGTGTTGTAAATCCACTTGTGGTTTCCACCTGCAACTGCACAGAGCTCACTGAAGAGCAAGATCCAGATTATTTTCCAGGAATGACATATTATACATAAAACCCCTCATGGTATACAAGTAGATACAATTTTCTTAACAAAATTTCTTTCCTTTTAATTCTTCAACACTGAACTTCAGCAAATTTTCAGTTTAGCTGAAGTTTAATTTCTTTTTTTGAAATTCATTAACTTTTTCTTTCAGTACATTTGTTTTTTTCTTGTTTAGCTTTCTTTCTAATGCATTAATAATGCACATTAATAAGCAAAATATTGAATATATATGATAGTCTGAGACACCCTACTTTTAACCATTTGTAATGATGAAAACTTATTTTTTTCCCTTTTGCTTCCCACTACACATTTTGTATACGTGACTGTGTGCTACCCTCATATAATAATAATTTCATTTGTTTATTGCCTTTTTTAGGGACCTGGTTAATGGGTTTTGAACAACTAAATAAATTGTCATCACATTTGGATCACATTTTTATTTATATGCTTTGGAAGAGTTTTAATTCATTAGAGAGAGAATTTTCTTTTGCAGACATGAGGTTATTTAGCCTTTCTCATATCACCATCTACGTTTCATTTTATCATTCCACTTTTAACATTTCATTTTATCATTCTACTTTTAAATATTAAGCAACTTATTGGCTTCCAGACATGTCTGTGGCTTATTTGTAGGACAGTTTCCAAATGACTGGGAATCATTCTGAGGTACAAAGTAAAATATTTTCTACTGTCAACGCTTCTAATCTATTAACATTTTTTAATGGTAGACTGTACAATTTCTGGTAGCATGTCTGATGTTTTACTCTCAAGCTCTTTGATAGTCTTCCAGCATTGTCTTCTATTTTCTGAACAAGCTGTAGCAACAACAAATAGAAGTAAATTTGAAGGGCAAAATATTTTCCCTGATACTACTGACCTATGCAAATGGTTGGATGTGTCAGCAAATAGTTACATTCAGACTTGACCCAATGTACCACAGGACATCATCTAAGAAAAACGGCAACAGAGTAAATATTTGAAAATCAGAGAGCAAACACTTGTTCAGAGAGAAAAAGTTCCCTTTACAACAGCTTGTATAAATACTGGTTTTACATAGTTCAGGCAAGCCCCTAAGAAAAGAGAGGACAAATATTACTGTAATGGCAAAGTTAAATGCATATAATGCCATAAAAACAGTGTGGTAGTGATGTAATGTATTCATTACAAGATCATCCTGTTTCATTTGTGTGTAACTCTTCTACAGTACCTCTGTGGAATACACAGTGTCTTTCTGCATATTGTTATTGCATACCAATCAGTGAAGGGATACAAATGAATTATGAAAAACACTGAGTCCCAAATCCTCTTATTCTTTCTAAGATTGCACCACATTTAACAGAGAACCTCTAAAGAGTGTAAATAAATTGATATTGATATTTAATTTCTAACAAGAATATAGAATTTTCAGAATAATGTCTAAAACTGAGATAGCATCATATAATCCAACAGGATAAAAGAGAAAGAATTTTACAGCAAACACTGCACATTATGATACTGTATTTTATTCAGTTTCCCACAAAAGTACTTCATCAAGTAGTGAAAGGATTTTGAAATTTCAGATAAAAGCACATATTTAGATTTAGTACTATTAAAGATGATGGAAATCAGGCAGAGGGAAAACAAGGGATGTTTCTTTTTATGGAGAAATCTGTTAGTACAGCCATTCACAGAGCAGTATCACACTCATCATGCAATTAGATAAGATGAGGGGTTTTTTTAGCTGAAAACAGTACCTAATATAATCTGTCTTGAAATTTCCAATTTTCAGTCTAGCATAAAAAACCTTTTTTCTTCCTGGAAGAGGCATGCATGACTGATCTAAATATCTAAATATCTTGTTTTTAAACACAAGAAGTGCCATAGGCATTGTATGTACTGTTAAAATCAGCTATTTCTTCTGCAAAACTATATAGTACTGCTAAATGCTGACCCTCTCCTCTTGGGCTGGAATCACTGAGACATTCCTGGATCTTCTGCTTCTGAAGGCACAACAAAGTTTGAAGGAAATAGAACTTTTTTTCCTTCTGAAAACTTCCAAGCACTGACATGAGGACAGATTAGACTGCTGCTAACACAGAAAATGATTGTGAAAAATAAAGAGGTATTTGCATTTTGGAAATTCAAAAAAAGAAAGGAGGAAAAAAAAAAATAGGTAGGAAGAGAAAAGAACTGTATCATTCATATCTTCTTGACAACTGAGTGAAGCAAATATGCTCCACCTAAGCAAAGTTCTTGAGACTTTCTTTTACTACCAAGTCTCAAATCTCATGCTCTGAGTCTAAACCTTTCTCAAAGTGATACCTTATCTCACTTTGTCCTATAGAAAGCGTGATGGAGCCCGTCTTCCTCTGCATATTAGACATGACCACTGGTCTTGAACACAGAATTAAGTAGAAATCACAGGTCTGTCTTGTCCCTAGTGGAACTGTAATTCCATACCTTATTTTTGGATTTGTTTTTTATGGCTTAAACTGATGAAGAACCATCGCAAGATTAGGACATATCAAATATGTATTAGATTTTAAGTGGCAAAACCTGATAGATTTGAATATTTGAATAGACATTTCTAGTGCCAATAGCACCTGAAAAGCTTCACTTTAAATATCAGCAAGGATACCCAGTAATAATCTCTGTTTTTAATATGGCTCTTAATGGTGGAAACTTTACCTGACAGAGATTTAATTTTGAGTTTAACTGCATCAGCCATCTCTGTCTACAGGCATGTTACTTTATATAATTGCAGTGCTTGAATAACTGGATAGGGTCCTAGCTATCTTAAATTTATTTTACTTATCTTTATATATGAGCAAATGTAGCAGAAATTCTCAAATTCACCTCAAATTCTCTCCAAGGTAGTTAAAAACCAATTAATTAAGACCCTGTTGGTGAAGTAGAAATTTTAAAGGCATAGATTATGGAGGAAAACCAGAAAATTTTTAAAAAGTAATAGGAGTTTCCTAAGGTGGTTAAAACTTTGAAGTCTCATAAATACTGTGTTACATGGTGTCAAAGCTTTGAATGCTGAAGTTACAGATGGGAGTTGTCACTGGGGGCAAAGCTGTAGACAGTTTGCACAAATCCTTAAATAGATACATGATGCTTCCAAATCTGTGAAAAGAGATGTGAGATTTTGTTGCAGTCTCTGTGCTGGTGATTATCAGATTGATAGGTGAAACAGGAAAAGGCACGTGAGAATTGTCCTTTACTATGTTATCCTCTATGATGACAAGCATCATTCTGCTGTGGCAAATGTCTGTTCCCTTGCAGAGCCACACCAGCCTGGGGAAAATACTCACTTGAGACATCTGCTTTTGGATGAGCTTATTGTTGAGCTTAATTGTGGCATCTTTGGAGAGCTGATTGTGCCTTCCGAGAAAATATGAATTATCAATTGCATGGTCACAAGTTGGCATGGCTCTGATTGCAATGTCATATATATTCCCATCTTGCCCATAGTGTCTGCCTGGGCTCAGCTTTTGGTGCAGCTGTATGGCCTTAAACCAGAGCTGTGTGACAAAAATCTGTGAGAGAAAGTCTCCTTTCCTTGAGAGCTGCTCTTCAGCTCAGCCACTCGCCCTCTTTGGATGTCTGTACGTCTCACTTCAATGTCATAACAACAGCATGCAACTCTGAGGTCTTTATGTCAATCTGTAAGTTAAATCTAAGTAGGAGAAGTAGCACAACTGTAGGACACTGTGTGTAACAATGTTGAATAGTGCAGCAGAGTCTCTGGCCCTGCTCTTGCATTCAAAATTGTCTAGGGAAAATAATAAGGAAAATCTGCTTTGCCTCTAGATAGTTTACAACATAATAAAGTTCTCTTAATCAGTTCAATTAACAAAGATTAAAATAGACTTGATAAACTGAAATATATCAAGTGAAAATATACTGGAAAATATATTAACAGAAATTGCACCATAATAAGCTCCTGCCTTATTTTTAAATTCTGAGGGTCTTTTTTTTTTTTCTTTTTTAATATATTTCAGGCTCTAAAGCATTTGCCTTATGTCTGATGCCTGAGAAATTTTCTACTTTCTTCTGGATTCATTATCTCCATGTCTTTAGATTTTGTCATCTTATTTACTGAATTTTTTGTAGAATCAAGAATCAAGAATTAGCACATACAGTGTGCTGAGGCCGATAACCCCTATTTGGGTTAGTGAGTCTGACTCCTGACCCTGCACAGGACAGCCCAAGAATCACATCATGGAGCATTGTTCTTGAACTCTGTCAGGCTGGTGCTTGACCACTTCCCTGTGGAGGCTGTTTAGTGTTCAGCTACCATCTGGGTGAAAAACTTTTTCCTGATATCCAACCTAAATGTCCCCTGGCACAACTTCATGCTGTTTCCTCGAGACCTGTCACTGGTCATCTCAGAGGAGACCTCCCTGCATGATCACCATGAAGATTCAGTATTGAAGTTGAATTGGTCTTATGCTTAAACAAGTCTTAATTCCAAATGAAAAGAGAAATTCAAGGCATGGAACACTTTTTCTCTGTGTATGTTTATATCAGCTTATGGCAAGTCCCCTGATCCATCAGGAGTCTGCAGTGGCTGTAGCAAGTTGATTGGAAGCCCTCGGAATCCATAAGGGATTCTCTCTTTTGGGCAATTATGGAGATTAGTAGGCAGTAAAAATCAGGTCCTTAATTTGAGAAACCAGAGGATATAAAGACTCTCCTTATCTCCTGCATACACTGTTAATCAGTGCTACTAATCTTCTGAATACTGTCATGGTGAGCTGATTTACACACGCTACAGAAATTTACACACGTCAGAAATGATGTAAAGAAGAGTTGAACAAAAATACTTTCCAGTCTTAACAGATTGTTTGGTTCATGAATTCAAATATAATTTTAGAAGTCTGTAAAACTTTAAAGAGGCTCCTGACCATTGTGAACTGACTTGAAATCAGTGGATCTTAAATTTTCTGGGGAAGCTGACCAGACATTTTAAATATTATTATTTTTGTTTTATTTTTTTATAAATTTAACATTTTAATATCATTTATGATTAGATGGAATACTATTAAGCTCACAAAATCAAAGACTAGTGCCTCCTTTTTTTTAACAGATTACTTATTTCCATAATGAGTTATTTAATCTTCAGTTTTCTTTAAGCTCACCCAAAGGGATGTTTGTGATCTTCAAAAGAAAATTTCCTTGCTATATTAAGTAACAGCTAAAACTGAATTCTGATACAGAGAAGGAGTTCAGGTTTTTGAGCATTATAAAACAACAGTGAAGTTAATCATCATGATAACCTCAGTAGATTGGATGGCTAATCACCAGAAAGACAGAACTGGTGGGTCAGGTTTTTGCACAATTTTGCCTTGCAGAAACTTGATTTAGTTTGGCAGATGGAAACATTATAAATCTCTCCTATATCTGTGTATACATATATGTATAAGGTTACCAACGTGAGACATTGATACCATCTCCTGTGAAGTAATGTCTCCTGAAAGAGAGGAGACATCAAATCAAAGAAACACATTTCTATTAGGAGCCAGCATATTTGCATCTTTCAGGTCATCATTTCCAGTATAAACAACAAAGATGTGAGCAGAGCAGCTTGCTATTTCACATCTGTATTTCGTTAAAAGAAATCTTGTCACATAGCATATGCAGCTGAGATCAACAATATTCTGGCAAATAAGTGTCAGCCTCCCTTTATTTTTTCTCTGTCTTCAAGTAAAATAGCACGTGCGTCTTTCACATTAAATTACTCAAATAATGGGTAAAATAAGGAAAGAAACAAGTTTGTCTATTTAATTAAGGAAAGTTTTTGTCTTTTAACACAATAGCTTGCATTCTGTGTCATCAAGATTGTCGTGGTTTTAAACCAGTAACAAAAAAAAAATTACTTATTTCTTGTTGTGAGATATGGATTAGAACAAGAGCAAAACAGGCATAAAATTTAAAAGGAATAAAGAAAGTTTATTAACAAACTACAATAATAAGAACACTAGAATAAACTTCCAGAAAACTCCTTTTTATCTTCTACTACTCACCATTCTTTTGTTTACATGACAACAGAGACAAAAACTTTGGAACTTTGATGGTTAAAACAGTCCCAATTTCTGCTACAGTCTTTTCACCAGTCTTTGTAGAGAAACAGAAGTTTCTTCCTGTTAATTTATGGAGTTTCTCACAAGAAAACTATTTTTGTTATAGTTTTCTATTGCCCTGATGTCAGCTGCCCAGAGCTACTGTTATCAGAGCTCACTCCTCCTATTTCACATCACTCTGAGGTGTGTATGGGCCATGAGTCTAGGGATGACATTTTAAGGATGAGTTATTCAAAGGCAAAAGTCTTCTTCATCTGTTTTTGTGAGCTTCACTAGAAAACAGTTTTTCTCACTGCCCCCCAAGGCTTCAAATTTGTACTTCACTGTTTCTAGCACTTCACTGTATCACAATCACTCTACTTTTTACTCAAAATTTACACTTTGAACACTCTATTCCTCCCTATATACTGTCATGAATTTAAGGAGTTTTTTCAAGACTTTATTGTCCATTTCCATAGTTTCAACGGAAAGGTATTTCAGCTCACAAACGCATCTTCTTATTCTCTACGTTTTCTGAAACTTAATTCTTTTCTTTACTGTCTCTGATAGTTTTATAAAGTCTCTTTACATGTTGATCACTCTCTTTTTTCTCTCTGGATAAAAGGATTAATCTGCAAGTCTCATCTGGGAAATGAAAAGGTTAAAATCTTGCCCAGGCTTTGTAGATGGTTCTGTGACTTCTGCCGGTGCAGGAGCTGGAGCTGTTTTCGATAGAAGATTCTTCACGGCTGTTCTGGAAAGTGTAGTCGCTGCCTTAGCCCGTCGCAGGTTCAGAGCCTCTTTCTTTCTTCACTCGGCAGTTTCTAGTAAATTTAGTCACAGCAAAACTTGCAGCCGAGCCAGAGATCAGCTTGGCCTGGCCAGAGCCCGGTGAAAGCCCCTCACAAGCCCACATCTCCCGGCCGGGAGCCGCTGGGCCCAGCCCAGCCCCCGCCCGGCCACATGGCCTGGGCAGGGAACGGGAGGCCTGGAGCTCTGTTACCTTTCACAGCCAGAAAACAAAGAGAACCAAAGTTCTCTGGCTTTACATCTTAAGGTAGGGTTCACAAGTTGATCTTTCACAAGACTCCTTTCAGTCCCCAGCAACTTCAACTTCCTTAGCTCTCACAACCACCTTAAAGGTAAAGTCACCCCATGACAAAGATCTTCTGAATAAATATTTAAATACTTATAATATTCCATCCATGCAGATACAGAAAATATTCATTTTAATAAAATAAAAACAAAATCAAAGGTTAAAATAACCACAAAACAGATGTGGTTGTTCCCAATTTACTTTAAATTTCAGGTATAAGTATCCATAATATGAAACAGATATTCTTATTTCCTGGTACAGTCTTATAAAATCAGGAATTTAAAAAATGCACATAGAAGGGAATAACTGAAAAATATAATATCTGTTGTACAGGAAATTCAGATTGATATTTTTTATTCATTCTGGATCAGATTTTAAAAAAAAATCAAAACCAAAATTCTCCAGAAAAAAAAAGGTGGGAGTAGGAGTGAGGGTTGATGTGAATGCATATATAAAACAAGTTCTCCAAAAAGCAAAACACCTATGAATCAATATCAATCAATAAAATACAATAATGTGATGTGTATTTAAATGAACATTTTATGAGGAATGTTTGAGTATACAAACAGAATGAGAATAGTTTATTTGGAAATAAATATTTCAAAACTAAGGGAACACAATTCTCCAGTCAAAATTATTTGATTTTGATAGCACTGAAACAAAATGAAAATTACAACTTAAGGATGAAAAACTTTTTTTAGAGACTGTTCCTATAAAATATCTTATTTTCAGCAACCCACATATTTGAAAGCCACTTCTTATACCTTTCCTACTACATGTAGTGAAGAATGTTTCATCACTGATGGTGCCACTGATGTTCATTGGCAACGACCCCTTATGGAGGGTATTGCTCCCTCCTGTCTGGTCACTGCTGCTGCATTATTTGTGTGCTTTTTCAGACCTATTGTGAGGCTGCCCAAAGTCTCAGAATGGGACTGGGAACAAAGCAGAGAAACACAACAGCAGTCCTGCAACTCTCAGGGGCCAAAGGTTCTCTGTAAAGGCTGATTTTTATTCCGTAGTACACATGCAAAATGCAGTCTTCCTGAAGTCACACTGCCCTTAATGCTCAAAAATGACAAAGTTCCTTGGGGAGTCCACATTTGTAATGTTAGTCTTGTCAAACATAATCAGGTTTTGTACCAGTTGGCCGTCTATATTTTAGTTACACAGTCTATATAAAATGCACTGGTAAGCTATCTAACAGACATTTCTGCTTGTAAAAGATGATATCTCAGGTCCTAATGCACAAAGCAGACATTGAGACTGACCCAAGTATTTCATAAGGAAGATGTACTCTCTCTGAAACCAACACATAACACTCTGGTGATCCAAGTATAAAAAGCCTTTTAGAGGTTGCACTTTGCAGATGCAGCATTGCTTTGCTGCTGTAAAGCACTCATAATATTTGAAGTGACTTTTACAGCAAAATTTTCATCACCGGGAGAAATAGGTGTTCTCTTCTGAGGTTCCTCATTGCTACATAAAATCCATAATTGTAATCTCATCCCCTTACTTCCTATATAGAATGCTTAATATATTAATCTTTTGCCAGGTCAGAGTTCAGGCACAGTTCTAAGTGTATGAGTTAATATCTACTTGTGGAAGTAAGGGTGTGAAAGGCTCTTTAGCCTTTGCCAGCAGCTCTTCTCCAACTCTGCTATTGACAGTACCTCAGTTCATGAAGTATTACTACTCTTCTTAATGCCTACACTTTGAGATTGTAGAATACTTAAAAAAAAGCTAAAATGAGCAAAGGAAGTTAGGCTGAAGCAGATACTTTTATATTTATAAATATTATTTCTAATAATAAACAAATAATATTTCATAGAAACGTTGCAATGAGGACCCTACAAGACACAACATTATTGGCTGTGGTAATGTCACAGAATACCACAGAGACAACAATTCACCCAGGCTCAACAACAAAAACAACAGAAATAAACCATGGGACTAAAACATATGGCCCAACTTTAAATGCACATATAACACCTTTAAATAATTCAAACATTCATAACTCTATGAGTCAGGCAAAGATTAGACATGTGAAATAGACATCACCCCTTGCATTTAAGAGTTACCTTCTGTACTAAAATCTTTAGGGTTACAGAAAATCATATGCTATAGCTGAGGCTGACAGGGAACAGATCTCACTATCCATACACAGTTTATTCACTGTCAGTGAGTAAATATGTACCAGGCACCACTAAGGTAAAATCTATCAAAACTTGAAGGCCACATCCCTTTTCATTTTTAAATGAATGCTGTTTCTACATCCAGTTCTGCTGAAAAAGCTCAGCTTACATAAGAGGTTATTCCATTAATATTCTTGGAAAAATTAATTAATTAGTCAGTCACAACCTGAGATACTCCTGAGTTATATTACAGTTGCAGAATTTATCTCAAAATACTCACAAATTTTGGGAGAAGTTGAGCTGGAATCATATCACACATTCTGAAGGCAATTCCTTTATTCCAATAAGGTACAATTTCCTGATGTCATTGAAAGTGTCACTGATCAAAACATATCTCAATTTCATAAGGGGCCTCTTTCTTTCCAACTGATACGTGAAATAATTCAGTTGTGCTCTCTTTGAAGGCTTCATTTTCACAGTGAGGAATTGATATGGCTGCAAACCACCAGTTAAAAACAGTTAAAATTTATTTTGATTTAGAAAAAAATACCATTTTGAGAGGGAGCATTTCTGTTGTGACTTCTCTCTTCCTACTTTCTTTCCCTCCCACCATCCTCCACATCTACACAATAAGAGCTATTTGATGATTTTTAAGTTCCATTTTGTGTAATTATTATGATAGCCTAGCCAATAACATCAAACTTTTCCTCAGTGAGGAAAAAAAATCTTTTTTTGTGGAAAATGGTTGAAGCACTTCCTGGAAATGGCAGTCTGAGACAGCAGGGGAAGGGGCAGAAGCCAGCTGAATTAATCTCTTGAAAACCAGGAAGAAATGGCTTTCTTTGAGAATGAAACTGAGCTTTTCCATTCTGTTCTGCTGACACCTCTAATGCAGTGTGACTCAGATGATTAAGGCTACCTACTCAATCTGTTTTGACAGAACTTAGGTTATCCGGAATCACATTTATTATGCATGTATGGGTGAGCAAGAATAAGATAGGGAGGAAGGGAGACTGTGGGTATATACACATGGTACCTCATCTTCCCATTGGTTTTGCAGTCTTAGCAAATAGAATCATAGAGTCACAGAATCATAGAGGACCTGGGTTGGAGGGGACCTTAAAGGTCGTCTTGTTAAAATTAGTTTTGTGCAATTGAACAGCCAGTTGGAAGTCTGCTAGTGTATTGAGCAGGGCTGTAGTCAGCCAATGCACTGTTCTACCCAGCCATTCTGTCCACACTGGGGGCCAGCAGCTCCTGATCCCTCTCTAGGGGATTAATGCTATTAATCTTAACTAAGAATTCTGTCTTGTTGCCTTTCAAGACCAGAAAGAGCAGCTCAGACACCATCTAACCTCACGTGTGATATGAGAAACAGAATAGCTGAAAAATAGACATTACCAGGACTGCCAGTGTCCACACAGAAAAAAATGTGTTCTTCCTAATGTTCTGAGAGAAAAAGCACACAGTGTGTCCTTTCAGTGTCTCAAAATTCTCCACACATAAACTTGCTTTCTTCCTGTTAACTCTGAATCCCTTTATTACTTCTAATGACTTGAGAAGCAGATGCAGTTTAGTATCTAGTTTGTTTGTGATGCTTTCATTCTTTGAATTGCTGAACCTGGTTATTTGTGTTCAGTTGTTGGTCACTGAAGTAATGAAATATTTTTTTCAGCTTGAAACTTGTAAAAATAAAAATGTAGAAAACTTGTAGAAATAAAATAAATGCCAAATAATAAATTATTCTGCCCAATTGATAATAAGTTTTTGTCATAGTATTGTTCATAATTTCACACTACCAAGATTTTGATGATGTTCATTCTAGATAGGCACTCAGACATATGAATATAGATATATAAAGCCAGCATCGATTCATGCACTTTTTCAAAAGTGTAATCTTATTTTTTTTCCTATGGGTACAAAGTAAGGTAAATTTAATTTATTGAGGTGAGCCAAATTACCACTAAATCCTTCTGAGATTTTATATGTGTACTTCTGTACATGAGAAATTATTTTATTCTTACGTGATACTACTATCTTGCCATCGCAGTGTCTCATCTAATAGCCAGGACCGTATCTTTTTCAAATGCAGAATGTTTAAAGTTATGTTGATGGTAAAGAGAATAGATATTTAGATACATTCAAGTATTTAGTCTATGCATGTGGTTGCCATGATGCATCAATAATCCAGTTTATTTTAGTTCTTTCCCTTGTTAAAAGAAAAAAAAGTAAAAACAAAACCAACAGAAAATCATGGAAGTTTTTTCTGTTGAGTTCAGTTTGCCAGATTTTTTGTTAGGAACTATGATATTTCAAAGGTTTCTGTCATCTCCCAATCCAGCTCAAAATATAAGACCATTCAATTTTTTTTCTACATTATATATATGCAACATGCATGAAAGATCATAACACGCAGAAACATTTATAATTCTGAAAAATTACAAATCTTCATCTGTTTGTTTAGTTTGGTTTTGGTAACTTGACTTCAGTGAATACAGTATCTGTTAATAAATTATTATTTTGTCTTCTAAAAATTTTGAATTATTTTTTAAATCACTAGATTTCCTCTTTTATCTTTAAAGACTATTGACAATTGTTTATTCTTACATTTTCTCTATAATGTATGTATCTTTTCCACCTTGTAACTCAGCTTAGTTCAGTTTTTGTTAGGTGTTATTTTTAACTTTGTTTCATTCAAATGAGGATATAATACAGTGAGAGCTTCATCCACTGCTGCCACAGCCCCTCTTTCCTTTCCTTGAAATGTAATCCCAGGCATTTGTTTTATTGACTTGAATCCTGAGAAAGTGCATGTTTTGAAAGAACAAAGATTCTGCTCTAGAAGACTTTACTTAATGAAAAATCTAGAGGATTTTCCCCCCCTCTGGCCATTTAACACATGGTTTCCTCACATACACCTTCCATCTTTTCCACTGACACATTGAAAATTACATAGGAAAATACTAATAGAATTTAACTAATGTTTAAATGTTTTTTATATAAAATATTATATAAGAGAAACATTTATTGTGTTTAAAAATCTTTTGAGTTTAGCTATTGATGCTCTTTAAAAAGGAAAAACTCTCATATTGAAGCATAGTTTGAACACCACACTCAGTATAGGGGCCAATGTGAATTTCACTGATAGTTTCAGGCCTTGTTACATAATGTATGTCTTAAGACTCTGAAAATCAATATTTTGGACTTGCTAGGAGGTAGAGAGAAATTCTCAACCAAAAGAATCAGTATTGGTAAAAGAAGGAATACTGGCCAATTGATGGCCATATTATCTTCTTTATCATTAGGAAAATTTCAAGAAATTTCAAGAAATTTCAGTTCTAGATTATGTGCTTCTACTAAAGATAAAAAGCCACCTCTCATTGTTCCTGAAACAGAGAAAAGATTTTGGGCTGCTCTGCATCTTCTTACTCATCTGGGTCAGCCATGGGACTCATGTAAATGCTGTTGGGAAGAGTTATTTGAAAGAAATATGAGATCAAAACTCCCACTTCCTTACTCCCTCCCGGGTCACACATATTTAAGCATGAAAGTAAAGCGTCAGTGCAAAACCTCTGGTGCCTAGAAAGTCCAGGAAGGGTAGGAGAGATTATTTGGTATGTTTGTTAGGAAAGAAAGAGTTTAAATTATGTCTGTAGTGGTAAGAGCAGAGAGGGACCATTCTGGTCTACCAGCTAACCCAGCACAGCTCAGCTGTAAACACCTACATCATTTTCCTTTTTCTGCAGAAAAAGACAAAACTGCTTACTGAGTGCAGTTCTTGGCATACACCTTTTTTCAGACAGTGGCTGAGCACTCTCTGGAAGTGTAGGAATTAGCATAGGCCAAAGCTGTGAAGGCAGTGAACTGACTGACAGAAACCATGAATGAACCTTGTCTAGGAGCCTGTGCAGCCTTACTGGGAAAACAGAGCAAAAGGGAGACAGAATATTAAAAATATCAATATAGACTATAGGCAAGTTTGAAATCAGCTGCGGGGTAAAGAAAATAAGGAAGGATACAGAGTGGGAGGCATTCATCTGAGAAACAGATCTCAGGAACAGGTATTGCTCAGTCATGCATTGTTTAGAAATATGGACAAGAATTCAAAAGTAGTTTTGAGGACTTGTGAATCAGAGCAGGAAGATGATGTGTATGAATGGAGATTGGATACACAAAAATCTTCATAGAAGCCCATGACTGCATTATTTACTTCTGCTCCTGAATAAACATTTTCTGTCTTGCTTCAGTAGACACATGGTTTTACTCATTTTCTTGTTACCATGTATGGTGGACTGTTCAATATACTTCCTAAAAACTGATTTACACTTTCAGATATGAGTCATAAACCAACTTACTTCTATTAGATCTATTTTATGAAGAGAACATGTAGGTTCAAGCTAAACACATTTAAGATCAGGAAATAACTTCTGTGAATGCATAACTGTTATCAGACCCAGCATTCCTGTTTCAAACTTATTGACTATGATTACTAATTACAAATAGAAAAACTACTGCTTGATTTCACCTAACCTTGAATCCTGTGTGCTGTTTTGGATACCACAATATAAGAAAGATAAAACTATTAGACAGCATCCAGAGGAGGGCAACAAAGGTGGTGAAGGGCCTTGAGGAGAAGCCATGTGAGGAGTGGTTGAGGTCACTTGGTCTGTTCAGCCTGGAGGGAAGCCCTCATTGCAGGCTACAGCTTTCTTGTGAGGGGAAGGGGAGGGCAGGCACTGATCTCTGCTCTGTGGTGACCAGTGGCAGGAGCATGGGAATGGCCTGAAGCCAGAGAAGGTTTAGGTAGGGAAATATTCCTCACCCAGAGGGTGTTTGGGCACTGGAACAGGCTCCCCAGGGAAGTGGTCACAGCACCAGCCTGACAGGGTTCAGGAAGTGTGTGGACAATGCACATGGTGTGACTTTTGGGATGGTCCTGAGCCAGGCCAAGAGTTGAACTTAGTGATCCTTGTGGGTCTTTTCCAACTCAGTATATTCTGTGATTTTGGGATTTATTGTTGCAAATGTTAGTAAAGCAACTGAAGCATCAGAAATGTGATGGGTGATGTAATCAACAGTGGGAAAATCACTTTCTGTTTGAAAGTTTATTTAAGAACAAAAAGTACACACATTTCCTTGCCTACCTTCTCATTAATCATTTACTGTGGATAAGAAACCTTAGTAAGCAATTAAAATGGAATTTGTAATAAAAAAATATGTTGTACAGAATGCAGTAGGCAAAAACTACTATAAAGAGATGATCACAAACCATAGATTAGTGATAAAGGCTTCATTTTTTCACCTAGCAACCTTACTCATACCTGCCACTTTTGCAAGCAATCTAAAATAAAAGTTTGTTGATTCTGGGGCTACTATATTGAAATTAATTATACAATTTAGGCTGTTATTGACATTCATAAAATTATAACCAATGACATGAAACATACTGAAACCAAACCAAACTCTCATCTAGATTGGTCATTTCAGTTGTCAGTTTTTTAACTTTCTCCACTTAAAAATTTAATCTATAGGGGTTTTTTTTATTGCATCATTCCTAGAAAGAATGGAAATGATCAGCTGACTATATTTGTTTTCAGTCAATGTTTAATGAAAGGTAGTTACTAGGATTTTCAGATAATTTAAAAATACAAAAAAGGAAATTTTTTTTTGTTATGTAACAACCTAGATAGCAAGTATATAGACAGCAAATAATGTACTCCAAAACTGGTAAGTGTAAAATAAAATAGAGAACAAGGAAATCTCTTTGTTCTCAGTCACACAGGTTTTTCATCACCTCTGTAGCTTAGTGTCCAACCTAATTTTGCTTTGAACTCTTCCTTGCCCAAAAGAGTTTAATATTAGTGGCAGACATCATAGTTTGGAAAACAGAAGGTAGAAGAAATTAAAATCAGCATGTGTATTTTACTTTTCTGTTTAAATGACAATAATTGCAAAATCCCACGTCCTGCAGCCAAGGCTATGGAGCATCAGATGAGAGCATCTTTAGTGTTCCTCTTAGCACCCAAACATAGACATTGGTTTTCACTGCAGCAGATTTATCCCCTGGTCTACAGCTGTTGGTGTTCAGGTACCCTAATGCGTGTTTTAATGCTGTGGGCTGGATAAGGTTTTATTTGAAGGGAAGCAGCACCATCTATTGCAACCTGATAGCTTAGCTCTAGACCATATAAAGACAGACTTGGCCTGAATTCAGTTTTCAACTATTTCTTGCATGCACTTTCATAAATTTGTCCTTGTCCAGCTTCAAATGAGATTAGGATCTCACTTAGTGTATGGTGGTGCAGGGACAGGGCTGTGTTCCATGCATGCACATGTCTAATAAAAAGTCAGCTCTAAGAGACAAAACTGTTTGCAAACTAAGATAATACAATAGCATAAGCCTAGTCCTGAATAACTGTTGCTTTTAAATGACTTGGCTGGAATTTTCATTTCTGAAGTGGGAGGACAGTCAAAAGTTAAGAGCATATTTTACCCAGGTGATACTCTCTCAAAATTTTCTTCCAAAAGCAGCATTAATGTAGGTGTGCAGTACAGTATGTTCTTCTAATAATGACAGTGCTATTGTCATCCATCTATATTTCTGGTTCTTCTCTTTTTTTCAGACTGTCTACAAAGCCTGGCTCTGTTCCCAGTATTTTGAAGTCACACAGTTTCACTGCAGCAACAGAATTCCTTGCAAGCAATACTGTTTGGAGGTTCAAACGAGGTGTCCCTTTATATTACCAGACAATGATGATGTCATCTATGGAGGACTATCAAGTTTCATCTGTACAGGTATAGTATAGAAAAACTAATTTCACTTGTTTTCATAAGTTTAAATGTCATGGATTTGGCTCTAACTCTGCGAGCCTGAAGGTATTCCACATCACAAGGATTTGTTGGAGGTGCTGGAATTTGAGCTCAGCTCTAGTAATGCACAGTTATGATACAGACTGCCAGTCATCAGCTTTACAAAACAAAATTTCTAGAAAAAAATTGTTCTGGTTACTTTTTACACTTAATAATTTGGTGGAGGATTTATTTTACTTCATGTCATGCAATACACAGAGTAAAGAGTTGCATGTCATGCAATATTCAGAAAAAAAAGAGAAAGGTGGATCCCAATTTTAGCATATTCACCTTTGTTTGCCTGCATTCTTATGCCAGATAAATCAAGAATCTGAAGCACAGCATTCAAAGTTGTGCAGCAGCTCTCAGAAAGTGTTTAAGAAAAGATCGTTCACTAGTGAAGAAATTTAAGAATCAGTTGTTCACCTGTGAAGAACTGATTTTGTTTTTTTCCTACTGAGTATGGTTACATTCTATATTTTTTTTTCATTTTAAAAGGCATTGCTATTGTATATCTCAGGTACCACAGATACTGTTTTCAGGAATGGATGGGAGTCGTTCACACAAAATTTCAGCTTATACCAATGTTAACTTCAGATTTCTGGTGCCTAGTCTATCATCGGAGAATCTTGAAGATATTTACTTAAGATATTTACTTGAAGTTACTCAGGCAACTTATTCCCAGTAAATTGATAAAAAAGAATCCCAACACTTAGATCATTTGACACCCTTGTCGAAATACCAGAAATTAAACTGTCTTCACCTCTGAATTAGGGCTCCACTGGAAATCTTGATACTAAATAAGTTGTCTAAGGTAAGCTACTTAAAGCCAGAGTCAATTATAAAAATCCATAAATGTTACACACCACCTCAGATGCAGGCATAAGGATCATGGCAACTCCACCATACACCCTGTGTTTAGATTCAGAGTGATTCTGGTAGCAAGGCATTTACTGGATTATTGTCTTGGATATTAAACATGTTGCACACAATCAAGCAATATCCATCTATATCCAAAAGAAAATATAATGTAAAGTGAGCTTAGTTACAATTTTGAATTTGAATCAATAAGGTGCTTAACACTTCAATGTATTTTTTTTAATTAATAGCCTTCCAATATGTATATGCAGTAAGCAAACAAGTATTATAAATGAGTGTAGAAGTGAGAAACTTAGGAAAATTTTATTTGCCATAGGTACACAATCTATACGTATGTGTGTGCATTCATGTATATGTACATGTACACACACGCATAAACAATGTCAAGAAACCAAACCAATAACAAAAAAAAATCATCTTGGCATGTATTTCACAAAATCTGTTAGGAAATATGTATCCATCTCTTCATTTTCCTAGTATAACTCATAATCCAAATTCCTTCCTAAAGCACAAAAAATAGATGATTTTGAAAAGATTACTGACATAGAAGCTTTAGGGAAGGATTAAACTCATTTTATTGCAGGTATTAATAATGTGGGTATCTGCACATAAACTCTGTGACTAAGCTCTCACTAGAGTCATTGGTGTAGTCAGTAGAGCTGAGAGCCATTTAATTCATCCCAAGCAGGGACCTGCACCTGATGAGAGGACTTGCTCACATTGCTGGCTGTACCCTATTTGCTGTAGCTGATGTTAGTCACCAGGGTTTTACTGCAGACACGTAAAATGAGGGTGACCTAAATCTCATGTCCACTAACAAATATTTGGTTGAACTTTTTGTCCTCTCAAGTCCAAACTCAGCAGCAGCAGAGCAGAGCTTGTATTCACAGACCCAGAGGAGTCAGTATGTTGACCCTAGGGAGTTGTGTGCAAGGGAAGATGTTGAGGACAGGTATGAGGCAGCAATTCGAACTCTGTCTGGAATACCGGCCCATTGTCACCTTTATTAAGCAGCAGCTCACTTTAAGAATGCTTCCTGCCACCAAACAATGAGAAATTAGACTTTAGTCTGCTGTGGAAATAAAGATTTATACCTCTTTGCAGCTTAATGAAAACAAATTTATTTCATGTGAAGTACAGTGAGCTCAACAGCAGACAAAACACTACACCTCACCATAGCTTGTGATAGATAACTTGAAATCCTTTCAAAGAAAAAGAGCTGAAAGAAGGTCACCCATATCTTGAGGGACATCTCCTACTGCACTTTTTGTGAGTTTCTGCCTGGTATACACCTTCTGAGATTTCTAGTTATTGATCTGTCTCTTCATTAGAAAAACACAAAAGAGTTAGGTCAAAAGGTATTTTTATTTAATATTTAGGTGTCAAATAACAAGAACAGGTATACAAGGGATAGCTGATTTTGTTTGGTATTGATTACAGCCCAGAGCTCAGGATGAAGACTAAAACATTACCTGTAATTTTCCAATTGCAGCCAGGTAGAGGTTGGTGTGGCTCCTTGCCCCATGCTGGGGTGTGCTCTGGCAGTAGGAGCTGCCACCTCCCCTTTACTGTCCTTCCGCAGCAGTAAGTCGGAGCACAGAGATCTGCTGGAGATGAGGGCATGGCAGCACTGGTGGATAACAGGGAACCCACACATTTTTAATTTTGTTTTCTTTCAGGCCAGGATTTTTCTGGTGGTCAGGTCTGAAAAAAAAACCTGAAGGTTGTAAAATGAAATAATAACAAGGGTTTTACCCTTTCTTGGAAGGTCCACATGATGAGAAAAGAGCATAGAACTGGCTATTTTTCCCCAAGAAATACAGCAGTCATTGTTATATTTGTCATTAAGTTAAAAAGTAAAAAAATGTAGTTTATAATATGGATTCATACAACCTTTTTGGATATTCCTGAGGACCTCATATAGCATGTTACAAATATTCTAGCCTGAGAATGTCTAGCTTGATCACCTCCAAAGAAGCCATATAATAGGAAAGGGAGAAGGCATGCTGCTCTCATTTTGTATCACCAGAATTTGTCTTTTGTAGAACTGCATATGAGGATGAGGAACAACTGTACTGCAAAATTACTTGAGAAATTAATCAAAACAATCAGAATCACAGTGTAGTTCTGATTATGGAAATACACTATTAGATATAAAGAATTTAGTGTTCCCTTCCTGCCCACTTTCTTCCAGGACATAAAAGGAAAAAAAAATTATCCTTCCTTCAAGTGCTGTGCTGTTACATGCTGGTTTTCAAATTCATTAATACTGAGTGATTTAGTTTAGACCTTTGGACTTCATATCCATATGACTAAGTTTACAGTGGCTTCATCCAGTGTTTCTTTTTACAGCTCAGCTGTCTAGAACTGACCATGCAAACTAGAATCTCATTTGAGGGAGACAACAATAGTTTTCAGGTGTACATACACACACAGAAAATTACAGTGAATTAGTCCTGTGCAAAGTTCCTGGTCAAGGTTTTTAACTGTAAATTCTAAGAAAGCAGTGTTCAAACCAGCAGGATTTTTTTTCTGTTGTAAATGTAGTCATCTCTTCCCTAACTAAATTACGAGATAGGCTACACACCATACTACCTACACTACTCCAACCATTTGGTCTATTAAATTAGATTAGAGACAGAGTGAGGAAAAATCCCTTCAGAGGCACTTAGGTTTAACATGGGATACTCAGCACCAACCTTCATTGTACAGATCTTCTCACATTCCCAAAATTATGTGTTAATACAGACATAGTCTTCTCTGACTGCTTGGAGAAACTGCTGTCCACATGTCAAGTCTGGACCAGTCTAGAGTGCAGGCATGGGGATAACTGTGTTCCTTTCTTTGTAGTGACCATGATTTATGGTCTCTTTGTGTCCTGGGGCATAACAGGGCCCTCACCCAGCATCAAGTCTCAGCTGGAAATCCCTGCCACATACCCGCACTCTTTATCTGTACAATAGATGTCATGACATTTAATGAAGAAGGAGAGATCCTGCTTGAAGGAAAGGAAGGGAATGTAGTGAGCAGCAACAAGGCATCTCTATGTGCTGCATTAACTTCTTACAAAAGTAGCATGACACCCTTTAGTACTTCCAAAGAGCAGTGTCATCAGAACGAGTCTTCTGCCACCAAGAGGAGAATCAAATTTGTCTGTTCTCCTGTGTTGAACAGACTTCTGATGCTTTTCAGTCAGAAGGAGAAAGTAAAGGCAGAGAAGAGGTAAGTAGATGTGTTTCAGGTGCTTTAAATCACTAATATCTTTCAGTTAATATTAATTTAGACTCCTAATTTTATGTGTTCTGATTAACATCTCAGTTGTTTGGAACACAGCGTGAATCAACTTTGGCAAATAACAGTAACATATGTTTATGAGATCCATGCAAAGTAACACTTCCATGGAAACTCTACCTCCTTTAGGGTAAAGAATTCACTGGAAATAAAACTGTCTGTCATGCTTCATAGCACACACTAATGGTTATAAAGACATAGTGAGAATTATAACAAAGAATTCTCATCAATCTATAGAAGGAGCTGGATGACTAACAAAGCTCAGCAAAAGTATTAGGAGAAATTCTGTAAACTGCAGTTTCCTCTCAAGGAGCAGATGTGTGACTGAGTTTCACCAACAGGTTTAGCTGTAGTGTGTCTCTTTCAAAACAGACATCCTGATTTCAGTGCAATTTGAAATGCAATTTTCTTGAGAAAATGTGATATATAGAAAGCAATACTATCTATCTCTTTTGTAGAACAATTCAAGAAGAGAAAATCATTCTGAATTCAATCTGCTCTGTGTAGTTCTTGGCAAATTCAAAAAACCCATATATCTGATCAAAATTCTTCCTCTAAAATGCCTCATAAGAATGTGTCATTTGCCTCCTGTCTGCGCCTCTTAATAGGTCGTAAAATATCAAAATATTAAGCTAACACAGACAGCAGGACAAATCCCTTTTATGTTTGACAGGCATGGTTTAAATCATTACTAGCAACGGATCTGCTTACAGGGAAAATTTGACATGGTTTCTGCAGCAAAATCTGTCAACTAAATAGCTCATCTTTTTGATTCTAGTGTTCTTCTAGTCTTGAATTTGGGGCTTTCCCATATCATAATAGCTTTATTAGCTGTAAATATTCTTATCTTATAATAATGACCCAGACAATTTACTTATTGATATCCCTAAACTTTCTGTGGTGACACAGTACTTAGATATGTATAATCCTTTCCTATCATATCACAATAGTTCATCCTTTTGATCAAAGATTTTACATGTAAAAGCAAAAGTGGAGAGGGACTGGGAAACGACAAATGCTTTCTAGAAGCAAGTTTTCCTGTATCTCAAAACAGTAAAGGTTAAAATTTTCATTTGTATAGTTTTGAGAGTCAGCCATTTACTAATTTTTCTGACTTCCATCAGCTCAGTTTTAGAGGAGTAGCACTCAGTTTTAGGGATTTACACCAGCAGCAGCAAATTGGTCCTATGCATAATTTAGGGAATAAATCCATATATCATAAAGAAGCACTATGAATTCTTCTTGGATGTGGGCACATACACATAAGAAAATGTTTATAAGTTGACTATCTGAAATAATAAGCAACATATAGAAATAAGAAATCTGAAAACACAGCAAATGAGATCTCCAACCCAGATCTCCAAAAATTGGAATTGAGTAATGGAAGTTAGCTTTTTCAAAAGAGCTGAACAACCTTATTCACCAGTTTAAGAATAATTTGTTTGAATAAAGAATATTCAACTTCTTTATTCTTGTTCAATACTCTTCTACATATAATTTTGTTTCATTTTTATAATGTGGAAGGTATAAAATACATGTCTAATCATCCTGATGATGTGTCACAGACACAGCAATTTAGAAACTGAGAAAACCATCTGGATAAGATCAAAAAGTTCTGGCTTCCAGATCAGTTGTAAGCAAGTAGTGAAATCTAGTCATATAATATCTAATGTGTTCTCTTGACTTCCGTAGTTGGAAAATGTTAATACTGAAATCTCAAAAAAAATTCCTCAGAAACAGAAATGCAATGCAGAGTTCTGGCATTCACTGATACAATGATGTCAGTGCTGGATGGATCACTCTTGACAGACATTATTTACTTTGGGCTTCACAATAAAATGGAGTATTCAAAACTTCTGGTATACTACATCCACTTATCTAGTTTCAAGGTCTTTTCCTCAAGCACAAGAAGTTTCATCTATGTCTCAAAAATAATCAGAAATTTATGTGAAAAATGAACACAGGTTAGTGTTTTACAGAAAGCAAGAGGAAAAAGCATAACATATCATAAGATCTGTTTTGTTTCTGCAGCTTCCCAAATACTTATCCAGCAATGACAACACATATATCAACCAGACCAGTTTCCCATAATGCAAAACACTATAGGTCCATAACTCTTTCTGGACAAATAAACCAAGAAGCCAAGTCAGACCACTGCTGCAGATTCAAATCCAGCCACAAGTGTCACACATCCTGACAGTGCTGAGAAGAGTCATAGGAATGCAAACACTGCTTTTACAGGCTGTTTCTGCAACTGCTCAGGCAGAAGCCACTGAAGTCTTTGAATTAGTTGGTCACCTACCTAATCAGCAGACCATGCATGCATCAGCAGTCTTTGTGATTTCAATTTTTGTGTAAGAACTTGCTTGGGCTTTGCTGCTTTTTCCCCAAGGCACATTCCACAAAGTGAATATGATATTCATGCTGTCACTCCTTTTTCTTTCAGTCTGATTCAGCCAAGCAGGACATACAGGATTCATCTATTCATGTCTCCATTAACAATCTCAGTGGAGCCAGTAACTTTAATACTTGCATCAACATTAGTAACACACAGTCCTTATAGATGTAACTTCTGTGCTAATCATCAAAATGTTATCTTCATGTGGAAAAAAACCCTATCTGATTACAAAGACAAGAGAGAGCTTTTACATGGCCTTTTTGAGTGATAGTGTATCTGTCTGGAGAATGGTTTGAAATCAAAAAGTCTCCTGGCAAATTCTAGATCCTTGATTATAATAAAGGTACAATCTTAGTCCATATGGACTAAGATTTCTGCCTGTGGAATATAGCTGACTGCTGAGAAAAAAAATGGGAAATGAAGACACAGAACTGAGAATTTTAAGTAAAAAGTGAAAAGCAAAGTACATTTCAAGCCGATAACAGCTGACTGGTCAGCCTCAGAAATACAGTTAACAATCATCCAAGTAATATAAAATAATGTTGTTTGCAAACTGAGCTATAAAGTCTATAAAGAAAGGTAAAGCCTTGGTGGTTTAGTGGGTACAGATAGTTTTTATTTCTTATACCCATGTATTTAATATTTTAAAAAAAAACAGAAGTCAAACAAAAGGGAGAGAAGCAAATGCACAGGCAGTGGAAGCAAGGACAGGCAACCTTGGAAAAGCATAGAGATGAAATCAGGTTATGTATGGATGGGGCAAGGAAGGTCAAGAGGAGCTGGAACTGAACTTGTCAAGGCATGCAAAGAATAAAAAAAAAGGCTTCTATACATATTAACAAGGAAAGGAAGGCCAAAGAAGGTGTATCCCCATAAACAATGTAGGAAAACTGAGAACAATGCATGAGGAGGAGGCTGAGGTACTCAACATTTTTACCTCAGTCTTGAATGGTAACCTCTCTTCCTTTGTCTTTTAACTGGACAGACAGCAGGATTGGGACTGGAGCAAAAGTCTGTAAGTAAAGATCAGGTTTACTGTAAGTAAAGATAGGTTCACAACCACCTGAGGAGCATGAATGTACATAAGTCTGTGAGACCCAATGAATTACATCCCCAGAGACCCAAGGGAATTTGCTGATGTAGTTGCCAAGCAGCACTCTGTGATATTTAAAAAGTCATGACAATCAGGTCAACTCCCAGGTGACTGGAAAAAGGGGAACATTGAGCCCGTCTTTAAAAAGGGTAAAAGAGTTGATAGGTTAAGGAAGATGCTTGGAATTACAAACCTGTCTGACTCACCTCTGTGGCTGGGAAGATCATGGAACAGATCCTTCTATAAGCTGTGTTAGGGCACATGGAGAACAGGGAGGTGGTTTGAGACAGTCAGCATGGCTTCAACAAGGGTCAATCCTTCCTGATCAACCAAGTCTTCTACAGTGAAGTGTTATTTAATATCGTCATCAATAACTAGATTGAATAGTAAATTTGTGGCTGATACCAAAATGAGTGGAGTGGCTGACACATCTAAAGGATGGGATGGCATCCAGAGAGTCCTAGGCAAGATCAAGAAGTGGGCCCATGGGAATGTCATGACATTTAACAGGACTAAGTACAAGGTGCTTGGGTTGAGTCAACCCCTGATATAAAAAGTGGCTGGGGGATGAACAGATCAAGAGCAGCCCTGCCCGGAAGGATGTGGGAGTGTTGGTAGATGAGAGGCTGGACAGGAGCCAGCAATGTTTGCTCTCAGTGCAGAAAGCCAAATGTGTCCTGGGATGCATCAAAAGCAGCATGGCCAGCAGGGCAAAGGAGGTGACACTGACCCTCTGCTTTGCTATGGTGAGACCTCACTGGAACACCATACCCAGCTCTGGGGTCCTAAGCACAAGAAGGACATCAACCTGTTGGAACAAGTCCAGAGAACAGACACCAAGATGATCAAAGGAATGGAACACTTTTCCTATGAGGAAAGACTAAAAGAACTGTGATTTTTTCACCCTGGAAAAGAAAAGGCTTTGGCTGCCCTAATTGTGGCCTTTCAGGACTTGAAGGGAGCCTGCAAGAAAGATGGAAAAAGACTTTTTAAAAATAGCGAGTGGTGATAGGACAAGGGGCTTTCTAACTGAAAGAGTAGGTTTAGATTAGATATTGAGAAGGAATTTTAGAAAGAAATTCTTTACTGTGAGGGTGGTGAGGAACTGGCACAGGTTGCCCAGCGAAGCTGTGGATTCCGCATCCCTGGAAGCGTTCAAGGCCAAGTTGGATGGGGCTTTGAGCAACCTGATCTAGTGAAGGGTGTCCGTGCACAAAGTAGAGAGGTTGAAACTAGATGATATTTTAAGGTCTCATCCAACCCAAGCGATTCTAAGATTCTATGAATATTTTGATAAAAGAACAAACTAGTTTTTCCTTCTTGATTTTCCAAGTAGATGTAGCCAGCTTACCTAGTTAAGTCACATATTTGTAAACCTCTGACTTAATAGATGGACTAATTAGATCCAAGGGGCAAAAGCTTATGTTTATGGCTACAAAGTGTGTGGTGAAGAATATATGTTACAGTACAAAATGTCTTACTGAATTTATCTTCTACACTGTCATATGAATAGTGGTTCTACAGTTAATTGTTTATCTAATATGTAACTGCAAATTCAAAACCTAAATTCAATTGCTGAATTGAAATAAAGAGGAAATGTAATTTTACATTAAGGAACAAGTTTAATTCATCTCTGAATGTGAAGTTGTCATCAATTTATTTATAATTCAGTAAGTGCATATGAACTATTTAAATACCTTTTGATTGCCAACTTATATACATAGCTTTGATTTCAAAGGAAGTCTGGTTTTTCCAGTAACAAGAAAGGCAGAAAATATAGTCTGAAAAGTAAACAAGCCTCAGTGGGATCAAAGCATTAACCATTCTCTGTGTCTCTTCAATTACTACTAATCATTTGAGCTGCTGCAGTTCACAGAACAAATCACAGCTCCCTGCTTTGGGAGGCACTGCCTGTATGTTGCAATGTTTAAAAACAGACTTATGCACACAAACACCAAAAGATGTGTCTCAGAAAATAAGACTGTTTTATTATGCCTTCAATGAGCAATTGTCCAAAAGTTCCAAAATGCAATAGAATTTCTTAAAGAAAAATGTGATCCTTTCAATTATGATCTAGAGTAAGAATAAATAATTTTCAACCTTTGGAATGCTGCATTAGGTTGCTGACTACAGAAGTGGAAAAATTGGTCAGGTTTAGTGTAGAATAAACTCTGAATATACAGAACATGAAACAAGCTGCTTTCATTCCGATATCTTTAAAAATTTGGTTAAATCCAAAAACAAATTCAACTTTATTTGGACTCAGATATAACATAACAGACAATTGTGTCAGCTATGTAAAAATGTCAATCTAGGCACCTTAATATTCTTAGCATACGTAACACATATTTTGTTTAGTTGCAGATCAGTATTATGGAAGTAGGAACCAAAGCATTCAGGTTTATCATATATTAAGGTGTACTGTTTTTCTTTGCAGGTTATTCACAAAGCGCAAGAAATCTGGTGCCTGGATCTAAGAATGTTACACTTAAATTGCTTTTTGGAAGTAATATTTTTGTTGTGATATTTTTGAGAAAATATAATTCTTGTTCCAAAGAATAAAGCTGCTTTCAAAATCACTATCCTAATATTTCAGCACAGATAGATTTTTTTTTCTTCCCTAGAAAAACCTTGTTCTACCACAAAGTATATTATTTACTGCAGAATTTAATCTAAAATCATTTTAAATGGAGAAAAGGTTTTCTCCAACATTCTTGCCTTTGAACACTAGTTAAATGGCCAGATTAGCTAGACTAACCAAGTAGGTTCTAAACAGCACTGTTTGGAAACTGTTACTGTGATGGAATTTCATTTCCATAGGTTTGAAAATCAAAATAGCCTATATCGTCAGTACATCATTATTTTTTATTTAATTCCTGTCTTTATGTGGTCACATACTAAAAGAACTTCAAGGTCAAAATTTTGTGGAAACATCCTGGGCGATTAGTTCTTACCTCACCATTGGTTGTTACTTCCCAAAAAGGAAGAATTCAAACACCCTTATCATTCAAATATCAATAATTGCTTTTTAATGTTGCTTCTTTACACAGTCGTGCTCAGTGTCATACTTCTGCTGAATGATTTTTGATGCTGTTTCCTGTTTGATGATGCACAGTCCTTCAGCATCTCTGAGTATACAGAATGGCAGGACTTCTGAGGGCCTCAGTCTCAGCCAGAGACATGGATTCAAAAGCTTAGATTAAATGTCGACTGTTCCTTCAAGCTACTACTCCTGCCAATCCTCCTGCCTGGTATTTATTTTTCTTTTGTGTTTACCCTACAGGGCTCTATGAAAACTATCCAACCAATGCAGAACCAGAATGCTGTGATGTCAGATGGGGACTATTATCAGATCATCAACCCAAAGGGACTATAAAAACAAGTGGCTCAACGATGTGTCACAGGACATCGCTCACAGTTTCATCAGCATCAAGACTGTGTAACAGCAGACTTAAACTGTGTGTTCTTGTATTAATTCTCTTACATACAGTACTTACAGTCTCAGCAGCACAGAACTCAACAGGACTGGGCTTTGGAAGCATAACAACTTTGGAAGATAATTCAGCCAATGAGGAATAAAAGAAAGGATTCATCTTACATGATAGAAACACAACAGGCCCGAATTACTACAGTCAAAAAAAGCAAGGACTGAGTGCTTTACCCTCAGATCTCTTCTTGAATGACCTTTTGGGTAAAATGAAAAGAATGGGCCACTACCCAAACAACAAGGACACACAAACACAGCTTTTTATTGACTAAAAGGCTGTTTGGTGACTTACCTTTCTCACACCATTTTATACACTGTGTTTTAATGTTTGGAGTTTCTTTTTTTTTGTTTGTTTTTTGCACTTGTTAATACAGGATTTTATTTTTGGGACAGTTTCTCAAAGCTAAATTAAGTCTTTTCTCTGTCGATATATTTCTAGTCATTGTGTGTGTTCATCTGATAGTTCTGTCTTTTATGTCTTGTCAGTTTCTATTAGAGGAATGACTGCTATGATTTCATGACATAGCAAAAAAAAACAGGAAAAAAAAAAGAAAAAAAAAAGAAAAAACAACAAAAAACCCCAAAAAACCCACAAAAAAACCCCAATAAAAACCCACAAAAAGAACAATAAAATGAAATTTAACCAAAAAAGAGAAAAATAAGAAGAAAAAGAAAAGGAAAAAAAAAAAGCAACCACAAAAAGAACCCCAAACAAACCTTACTGTCCTCTTATACATGGGAACCATTCATCTCCTTTCCCTTTCCCATCTCCCGTCACAGACAACATACATTTGCTTCTGTCTGTGTAATCACAATGAATGGGTACACAATTCCAGTGTGCCTCTGCCACTGTTGCACAAAACAGTTGACTGAGCAAACCCAAAAGGAGCATGAAGGGGGTTCCTTTTAGCTGAAAAAAAAAAAACCAAGTGCTCTCCTTACAAGGTGGGATCGGACAGTTAAAAAGTATAAAGAAATATATAACAAACTGTTGCTCCAATACCCGTTTTGAAGAAGTCCAGTCCTTTCTCACTGGTCAGTTGAACAGGAGCAGCCTTTTCTAGATATGTTAAGTAAAACCAGTTATGCTCAGCAAGTTGAATAGTTGGGAAGCCTTCATATTGGAGGTGAAGGATTGACATTCATTGTGAATCATGTTTTGAGTTCTCCTGCTGTCACATAACCAGCAGCTTTCCATAACAAATGGGAGCCAAGACCTTCCAAAATTCAACTCTTTTTGTCACAACAAAATTACGCTAGAAGTCTTTTAACATCAACAATACAAATTATCTCCTTGGTTTGATTGCATTGTTTTTCTATTACCTACATGTTGTTGAAAGTAACTCTAGTTTATTAAGGATGCACAAGAATGTGTTAGCACAGATAAAGAAACTATTTTTTTTTTAATATATAAGACAACCGTTTTCATAAATGTGCAATAAAAACAGTAAATATATACTAGGATATGAGTAGTCAAGAGAAAAGATTGTAATATGATTGCTGGTTTTTCGTTGTTTGGGGTGGTTTTGGATTTGTTTACTTTTATTTTTGTGGGAACATTTCACCTGCTGAGTGTATGAGAATTTGCTTTTTAAAAAGGCTTTTTAGAGTTTACAGTAGAATCAACGGAAGGAAAAGTTAATAAGGGCTGTTTTTAAAAACTTTACATTCCTTCCTATTCTCTAACTACACTTGGGAAGTGCACTTTAGAGATGTTTGCTGTGTAGCTGGGAAATGAAGGAAAACTATAGAAAGTGTTCTCTTAGGAAATAAAATATAGTTACCTACTTTCTAGCTATGAAATACCCCTTGATAAATATTAATGTTGTAAGAACATTTAATCACTGGTGCATAATGCGTTTTTGTATACAATTCACGGTCTGTTAAATTCTGGAGAAAAACAAAAAGAAGATAACCATGCTGCTTAAGCGGTTCAAGATGCACATGTTAAGCTGCGAAGCTCAAATATTTTGCAAGAGTATTTGTTTTAATAGTGTTTTGCTACAACCTGGACTGAGGAGCCTAAAACGATCTTGTGCAAATATGACAACAAAAAAAGCACCAGCTAATGCAAAATTCTTCAGCACTGGTTTGTTTCTATAATTCCTCCCTTCCCTTCCTTGCACATGCTATATTTTGTTCAATAAAACATGGTGCTTTATTATTTATTTTCTTTTCTGTTAGAGGCACATGTATTAATTACAATGAATTGATGCAAAATTGGGGGAAAATGTAGAAATGCAAAAGAAAAAGCCTTAACTAATGGTAGAATGTAGACTTTTGAAGGACAGAAATGTTATTGAAAAGTGATGGAGCAATAACTGGGCAGTGCTCTGGTACTGTACAACAGCTGATGAGTCACACTACTGAGAAAGCTCTTACTAGGTGAGCTCTTGTTCAACTGACCTCTTAATTCTAGTAAGTGTACGTGGTCAGTAAACAGTTTGTTATAACCTTTATCTACCTCTGCTGTGCAAAGGCCATCCAACATCCATTTCTGTGATGTTCCTCATGGTTTTTTGTTCACACCATTACTCACTGTCATCTATTTTTACACCATACCAATACAGTACCTAGTCCAGTTCATCTCTATTGAATTGGCACCTCAAGAAGAGTTTTTATTATTTCTCTTTTTCTTCATGGTGAATTAATGTAGAGCTCTATCCTTAAGGTATTTTATTTCATCTTTTCTGCTCTTCTTCATTCTTCATCACTTATTTTTCTATAAAAATGTTTTCAAGTGGTGTCAGTGAAAAATGACTCCTCCACTGCTTGGCTACACTCAGTCATGTGTCATACAATATGAGAGAGACAGGAGGAAAAACAGTGACAACAACATCACATGCGTAATGTAGCCTAATTAAACTTGGGGAAAATGAAGCAGAAAACAATTACAGACTTTCAATTACAAGTACAAGATGTAATAAATCCACCCCTCTCTCCCTACCTGGAGTTAGTGCCTGCAGTTCAATGGTCTGTGAATTTTCTCTGTCATCTTTTTGAGGTCTATTTCTTTAATTTCTGAAACAAAGAGTCATGTTGCAGTTGAATACTGCTGGGGTATCTGTTGCCATTTTCACTCTAGCAGTGTGGTAAGCAGCTTCTCTTGGTGGTACCTGGGACATCAGGAGTAGACAAAGACTCTTCTATGAAGTTAAGCAACATGTAATCATGTATGATGCAAAATTCCATCCCATCCATTCTTCATTCGTAATAGTTTTCCTGGCACAAACTTAAGCATGCTTGATATTGTGCGCATATTACTTTTTTTCAGAATAAATTTGCATCTTGCCACTGCTATAACTGCCATCTTGTTCCATTTCTCCTTGTACTGTATGCCTAATACATACATGATAAAGAGCTGGCTTAACAAAGAAGTAATACTAAAATCTTCCTGCAAATGACTGATGAGAAGAAAAAGAAAAAAAGAATATTTATTTTATGATCATATGGAAAAAATTAATTTCCCATGTCTTTTTATCGTCTTATTTTCTGCAATAGGGAAAATGCAGATTTTGTGCAATATGTTAATACTGCTAAGCCAAATGTCATATAACATAACCAGAGCTATGTTATTCCTTATTGCATTTGCATTCAGTAATACAGTATATTGATGCTTTTCTTTCATTAAAGAGACAGTATCTTTTTTCTTTTTTTTTTTTTTTTTTAATATAGAAGGTGAAGGCTGTCCTTCTGCACACCATAATTTTAAGACAAAAAACCAACAAAATGCTAGAGTGAAGTTTTAGTTATATAAATGATGAAACCAAGCCATCAGCTGCCAAAGAATCTGTGGAACAATAGTTACAAACCAAACAAAGATATTTCTTCTTGAGGGTTAAAAATAATTTTATTCTGCAAGATTAAAGAAGAAAGAATAAAAGAATAAGAGCTGTACATCAAACAGCAGAGACAGCAGGTGTCATTAGGTACATATTGTGACTCTCAGCTTATATAGTTATACTCCTCTATTAAAGAGTGAGAGACAAAGCATTGTCTTCTGCTCTCTCTGTATTTGTTATGATAATGAATGTCCTTTTTGTAAGCGTTGCCTCTCTGCACAGAAGATACCTGCCTATCATGAGAGCTGAAGATAGTACATGCGCACAAATTTGCGCAGGGAAACCTGTCTTGAGTGACTATTCAAAGCACAAGCAAAACTCATTTGTGGAGTGGACCTAGTTTTTAGGAAATTTCAAGACACATGTGAAGAGTCACCTAAGCAAGGGGTCTGTGAAGGTGCCTGGTTCTTACTGCAGCTTTGTCAGTATGTCCCATCTGTGTCACAGCCCCATGATAAGCCCTGCCCAGGCAGGCTTCAAGCTGAGCTCAGAGTCATGCTGACTTCAGTGAGCTTTGATACATGGAGAGGCATGCACCCATAAAAAATTCATGGTAGCACATATGTCTCAATTTGCTGTCCCATAATCTTTACTCAGGAATTGCTCATGGGCAGAGTGCATAAGCAGAAGATCGCTGGGTTCACCCCTACCCAAGTCTTGACAAGAGATTGGCAAAAGCGCATTAATGGTAAATGCTTCATTTTACTACTATTGTCTGCTCATATTAGTTTGGTGAAGGAGTGGTTTCAAAATTTAACTACAAGCATGGAGGACAAACTACCAGAAACTTTGTTGTGGAGAAGAAATTAAATAGCCTTTGTTAGGTAAAAAGAGATATGCCATCTTTCAGCAGCTGTCAGCAGTCTTTTAGAAAAGCTTGGGAAAATAATATGTCCAGTTCTGAATATGATAATTCTCATTAAACTAAATGTTTTGATGAGAAATAGGACTGGAACACAAACGATCTCAACTGAGGGATATAATTTGCCAATATTTCCTACAGCAACTGTGAGAAATTACATTACTGAACACCTCTAGGTGTTAATACTTTACAGCATTTTTTCAAATGTTAGCAAGTATGAGGTCTCCCTGGAAGGAAAAGAAGGGAGAGAGAACTGTCATTCTGGGGGAAAAAAAAAGAAAGGCTTGGCCCACTTGGAAAATCCATCTGAGAAACAGTTAGAATTCTTCAAAATACAACTGAAATTTAAAAAAAAAAAAAAAAACAAAAAAAAACCAACATATGTAGGTGTAGATCTTTATAGAAATAGACCTATTTCAAAAAAGAGAGACAAAAAATACATGTTCTCTATTATTATTACAAATACAGCATACTGTAGAACAAAAATGCCAAAGGATAAGACCTATAAAAAAATAGAGCAAAATTGCTGTATTTATATTCCTTACTATGGAGTGTGAATTTCCAGGTAGAATTTCAGCTGTAGAAATAGATTTTATAATAAAAAAGTAAATAATTTGGGCAAAAGGGACATGTTTGGTTATTCTTTCCACCATACTGACTCCTATGCGTTCAGTTATTTTTCTGAACTTCTTGAAATTGTTGATTTATGCAGGAAGATCCCAGCACAGACCTCTTCCCAGCAGTTCCAGTGGCTGTCAGTGGCACAGGAGGTCTCAGTCATGGGTCCTAAGGGAAAGTCTGCATTCCAAGTGCTGACTCTGCTTCAGCATTTTAGTCCAAACTCTAGACTCTCTCTCTCTCTCCTAACACTGTGTTCATCTCTTGGACAAACATGAAGTGACTCAGTTTCCTCTTCAGAGGGGCATGTCCTTGACCTGCTTACACCTTCAGCCTCAGTCACAGGGTCCTTACACAGGTCAGAGGAAACACTACTGTGCTTTGAATGCAATATGTGCACTGAACACCCCAAACAGCTGAAACTGGATAAACATAATAAGCATGCTTTGGAACCAGCCCTCTGAGTAAGCCAGCTGCATACCTTTTTGCTATTTTCACACTGAGAACTATCTCAGCAGAAAAGATTTATCAACTGGTCTTTGTCAAATCTTTCTGCAGCAGTTAAGACATTACTCCTCCCAGCTGCCCCCATTGTATGAATTTGCCAGGACTTATTGGTGGGACAAGATAAAAGAAGATGTGATGTCCCACTCCAATGGACAATGAAGGACACCTGGAAGAAGACTAGAATGCCAGCTGGGAAAACTGCAACACAGACATACAAACCTTCTCATGGAGTCTTTAGCAGTGGGGGAAATTGAAGATAGAAGAAGGAGGCAGCAGAGGGATATATTTTCATAGATCTCTGCAAGACATATTTGAATGTATTTTTAGTCAGGACAGCACTGAACATTGCAGCACCAAAATTTTAAGTGTCTTATAAGTGGCAAATATGCATCTCTGAATTAAAGTGGGTGAAGAATAATACACAGTAGGAGCTGGTGATACAAACCAAGAAGCTACTGAGGAAGGTACTACCTAATACAGTGTTCTACATGAAATGGGATAGACCTATTTTAATCCTGCTCTCTTTGAGTCATTCAGGAAGCAGCATCCAGGAAGTTCCTGTGTCTACCTGGGATTCATGTTTCTGAAGGTTTTTTTTTTTTACCAGACAGGCTCCTCCTCCAGCTTTTTTGCATGAAATGCAGATGTAGGATGAAGTGGCAACATGATACCGACTAGAATGCAGTGACTGAGTTTTCTGCAAATGCAGATCAGTTCTCTAATCAGCAGACTACTCTTATTGAGAAAGAAAAACTATTTTTGTTTCTTTTCTATTGTTTCTCCACTGGACACATAAATGAACTAATTGGTCTAGTACAAAGGTACAATTTCTGGTTACTACACACATATAGGAGAGAGATACTCTTTTCCTCCTCTGAGAAATGTTGATAGATTATATATTAAGCAGTCAATAATTTGGCAGCATTATGTAATTTTGACAGCCTTTATTATAATTTCCACAGGGAATTCAGTTCTTGTTGTTTCATTTGATGATGAAGGGCACCTAGCACTTTACAAGACCAAGTTCCTATGTGGCAGTGGCACTTAACTATTGCTAGCTACTGTTCCATTTTCTAGGAAAACTCTGAAAAAAAAGCAGAGCAGCTAAGTTGGAAGATATCAGACCTGTGGCAAATAAAAAAAATAGTCACTAGCTGTTGTTAGTTTTGTAGAAAACTAGTAAAATCAAAAGCAAAAGAAAAAAAATTATCTTTCTCCTTCCCTCACTCCACCTTTCCCTTTCTCTGACAGTGTCACCAGTCTGAACTGGGACATAATTTTGCCTTTGTAGCCCTCTGGAAAATTAAGCATATTTGATAAGGGGTAAAATTCTCCTATTTCATATTTCCTATACATGTAGAATAAAAAAATTAAAAAAACCAAAAACAATTAATGAAACAAAAGTATTTTTTTTTCATCTACAGAGATATGTTCTCACATCATTTCCTTTTCATCATTAGTCCATAGGTCCACTGAGTTTAATGGGACTCAAGCTTTTCATGTAGATGGAACTAGGATTAATGCCATGGATCAAAATCTGCCAGTTTCAGAGCAAGTCCTTCCAACTGACCTCAGGGAGGATTTGAAAAGCCCAAGGTCCCTTTGAGCACAGATAAACTCACATGGATAAGACAAATAAATGTGTGATCAGCTGAAAGATTGAAATGTTCCTAAGGTTTATTCCAAGGGTTTGATCAAATTAGCTGCAGCTCTATGCAAAAGTCATGTTGAGCCAAAGCTTTGAGCTTTGATTTGATAGACCTTTCTTTTTGTGAGCTCTAACAAGTTTCATTCAGGGTTTGAATATGCAAAAAGTTACACAGGATTATAAATACAAGAAGAAATACTGAAAAAAAAAATTATAATATTTTCACTCTCACGAGTGAAAATGAAATATAAAAATTCTAATAATTTTGTTTTTTTTAATTAACCCTTAATGACAATTTATTTATGCAGTTCAGAAGCTGCTTGGTTTCACTTGTTTGTTTTCCTTTATTTTATTGAAAACCAGATTTTTGGCCTTTAAAAGATTCAGATTGAACTATGCAGCTACAAATTATATGCTTCTGTTAAAAGATTTGCAATTACAATTATTCTACTCTTCTGTTCCTTCCAAATTGTATGGCAGAAAGCTCATGTTAAAAGTAGCTTTATTTAACTGTGTTTAACCTTGTTATTTTTTTCTTTTCTTTGTTATTTGTTTTTTTTTTCCTTTCTTCAGAGTTAAGGACTGGATTTTATTTAAATGGGCTAAACTGGCTTCATTGTTTTTTTAACAATATGGAATGTCCTATGATTCTTAGCATTGAAAAGAGGGCTATATGGTCCTGACAGAAAAAAAAATAAAAAAGCTGTAAATTGTAATAATATATTAAATATTGTATTATTATAGCAACTTTAGTTAAGCAACTAATACTATCTTTAATTTTTTACAGAGAACTTTGATGAAATAATTTATTACAATGACTCACAGAAAAATCTTGTTTTCAAAATGACAGGAGAAACTGTTGAAGATTGTGAAAAAAATACTAAAAATAATGCTCTACTAAGAATAAATTTAAAGATACAAACAGCGAGTCTGACTTTTTGGGTCAGGGTTTTGTGACTGAAATTAAATCCAAGGTGTTGGGGGGAATAATAACTTTGAATAATGTTTAAATTTAAACAAATTTATTTCCAAAAGATAAAAAAAAAAAAAAAAAAGAGAGATAAAAAAGCCAAAACACTTATGTTCTGGCCTGGACTACATTTACTTATTTCATAAACTGTCATTGCCAAAAGTGTAAAGATTGAGGTTCCTAAATTTTTCAGTTTTTCAATTTAAAAAAAAAATTCCATGAGCATCCTCATGTTCAACTGGTTTCCTAGGCTGTGCTGTATAACACAGGAACAGTACTTTACAAGTGCACAAGGATCAGTTCTTCTCAAAAAGGATTGACAACCAAACCACAGTTCAAAGAGGTGAGTACAGAGACATTTACAAGTCAGATTTTAAATGTTTTAGCAACTGTTTTGGGTAACAGTAAATGATAGCAACCTGTCTCTGGAAATCAATGCTGACCCTCTTGATAACATTAATCAAAATTCAATAAAGCCAGTTTAAGGTACTGCAACAAATCAAAGGTGGGAAAAAAAATATTTGTAACAATCTGAGCTATAAATATGGTAAGGAAATAAACCAGAAGTCTCACAGTTTCCTCACAGATGTGAAACTTAAGATTGTTACTCACACCTTCACAGCCACGTACCTTTTTCCCTACCCACTTGTTCACACAGGTAAGTACCTACAGTGGGTGAAAGGAATCCCCTACAAGTGTTCTACTTCAACATACTGAATACAAACAAATTTGTACAATGTACAAACTCCTTTTGCATGTCATAATGCCTGTGTTGAAACCAGGTTTTCCTTGCAATGCATCTGATGTTGTGAAGGAGACCAGTTTCTCTGATTCAATAGATTAAAATCTGAGGTCCAGCAGTGCCAGTATTTCATTAGGCTTCCTAGATGGAGATATGAGGACTACGCTTTGTTTCAAACCTGTGGTCAAGGTCTCCTCTACTGCAAGGGTATTGAGGTTTCATTTCATGCATGGAACATGATCAGGCATAAAGTGAATGCTGGATAAGTGTGGTTCCTATTTTAATAAAATCATTTGGGGCACAGAATGAAATATTTTCACTGGCTGGCTATTTTCACATGGGGATGAGAAAAAGGAAACAGAGCATGTGTAAACCAAAGTAAAACTCATTAAGCATTTAATATATGTAATGTTATTTCAAGAACCCTGTTGGGTTGTTTTGGGTTTTTTTTTCTTTATAATGTATTTTCCATGTTGTTTAGTATATGGTGGGATTGCTCCACTTTTCTTAATAAAACCTGGCAGGATTATATTAGCGTATGCTTTATACTGAAAGTGATAGATGACGTTCTTCAAAAGTAAATGTATTTACCAGACCGAGCAAGCAAAAATATTTTCAAGTCTTCTCTTCTACCCACTTAACTTATCCAGTCCTCTTCCATGTCCAGTTGTTTACTATGGCCTTTTGTTTAATATGCCTTGAGCATTTCACAGAATCATAGAATTTTAAAACAATTTAGGTTGGAAGAGACATTCAAAGATCACCTAGTTCAGTGCTCCTGACATGGGCAGAGATAGCTTCCACTAGGCCAAGTTGCTCAGAGCTCAGTCCAGCCTGGACTTGAATACTTCCACAGATGGGATATCCATAACTTCTTTGGGCAACCTGTTCCCTTGTCTCACCATCCTCACCATAAAAAAAAACATCTTTCTTGTGTCCAATCTATACCTACCCTCTTTCAATTTAAAACTACTCTCCTTGTGGTGTCTTAGTCTTGCTAAGCCCTCTTTAGACTTTGAAAGGATCCATAGTCTTCAGTTGCTCAGTCATAGGGTGAGCAGCCCCAACTCTCTCCTCCTAACTTCATAGGAGAGGTGTTCCATCCCTCTGACCATTTTCATAGACCTCCTTTGGTACTCTCTGTCTGGTACTGGGGACCCCAGAGCTGGATGCAGTACTCCATGTAGCATCTCACAGGAACGGAGTAGGCCTTCATCCTACCTGTCATGCTTCTTTTGATGCAGCCCAGGAAAGGATTGGCTTTCTAGGTTGCAAGAGCCCACTGTTGGCTCATGTACAATTTTTCATCCACTGATGTCCCTAAGCATTTTTCTGTTTGGCTGCTCTCAATTTGTGCATCCACCAATCTGTATTGACACTGAGGATTGCCCAGCCCAGGTGTAGGATCTTGCACTTGGCTTTGTTTTACTGAATGAGGGCCACCACTCAAGTCCATCAGGTTCTTCTTGAAATCTCTTCCCTTAAGCATACTTCACCATTCAGCTTGGTATCCACCTTGCTGATGGTGATCTCAATCCCACTGCATCTAAATCAATTACAGGCCCCAGTGGGACAGCACATGTCACTGCTTTCCTCTTCGACATTTGGTTACTGATTGTAAGACTTTAGATATGACCATCCAGCTAATTCTTTATCCATTCAACAGTTCATCCATCAAACACATAGCGCTCCAATGTAGCATCAAGGATCTTGTGTGGGACCATTTCAAAGACCTCACAGAAGTTCAGGTAGATGGTATTTGTAGCTCTTGTTTTGTCACAAAAGGCCACTAGATTGATCAGGCATGGTTTGTATTGGTTAAGCCATGTTGGCTGTCTCAAATCATCTCCCTATCTTCCACATGCCTTGAAATAACTTCCAAGAAGATCAGTTCCATTGTTTTACCAGGTGTAAAAGTGAGAATGATTGGTTAGTGGTTCACAGGGTCCTCCTTTTTCACCATGTTTAGAAATGAGTGTGCTCTTTCCCTTTTTCCAGGCACTGGGACTTTGCCTGATGGCCATGACTTTTCAAATTTCGTGGAGAGTGGCAACTACACCAGTTAATTACCTCATGACCTTAGGAGGCATTTGTTTGGGTCAGGTTCCTTAGGTGCTTTTGAATCTGATCTTAAGATGTGTGGGACTTTGTTCCCCTCATCATTGCCTTCAGTTTCAATGACTTGCGAGATCTGCACTATTAAAAACCTTTATTTTTCCAGAACCAGAATACATCTCTTTTTTGTCAAATGCATAGACTACTTCACCTTATTTTAATCTAACAGTGATTTAACAAAGATTATGAGAAATTACATCTTTTATTTTTTCCCTAAGGACAATTAAAATAATGCAATATCGAAAATTAAGCATTTTAGTTTACTTATGTTGTTCCTCAGATACTTCAGGCAAGCCTTGGCTTCTTCATAATATTTTAGGAAACTACCAGGAGAAAAGCTTAAATGAAAGAAAGCTTAAATTAAGAAGAATATAAAGGTTTCTAGGTAATATAAAAAGTGTATTTTTTAAAGGTATAAAAATAGCTAAAACTGGAGATACAGCTGAATGTACTACAGGTATATGTAGTCAGAAACTAGGAGGAGAACTACCAGGCATAGGCACACAATCCTGTATGAAAGTTAATAACACAGAGTATGTAACAATAAAAACAAAGAAATGTGGAAACCTGTGTCTAGTACTCTAGCAAGTGAGAATCTAAAGGTTAAGAACAAAATTAAAAGTGACAGCCAAATTTTTCAAACAAACCACAAGCTGGTTCTCAAATTTAGGATTTTTGTCATATAAAAATTATTTGTAATTTTATGGAGTATGTTATTTCAGGATTGTGTACAAGGGATTTTCCCATCATTTTAAAGGCATCCTCTACTACTACTGAAATTAATTTTTTAGGCTACTTTGGAAAATATTTCTATAAGGTGACCAATCCTTTTGTCCTTGATAACATGCTGTTCTGAGATTATGCTCCCTGTATAAAAATAAACAAACAAACAAACAAATCAAAACAAAATAAAAAAATCCCACAAAAACATAACATAAACAAAACTAAAAAACTTTTTAACTTAAAAAATATTGCTCCCAAATGAGTGTAATAACCCCTTTTTCAGAGGAAATAAAAATTTCATATTTGGAAAAAAGAAAACTAACAACCTATTAACAATCTATTGTAATGTTATAGTAAGAACTGTGCTCATCCAATACTGAAGAATCTCAGTAAACTTACTTGAAATGATCCAAATTATATGGTATAATAAATACAACTTTCTTGTCAATATTAAGTTTATTATGCCTACTATTATATCCAGTGTCAGCTCCAAATATAATATATCTTTTATTTCTATCACTTGATATATATTAGGAATATGATGTATTCCTACTTTGTCAAAATAATATATAATTACACATTTACTTTAAGGTGTCTTATGATTTTGACAACATTGTAAAAGCTCAGGTCTTTCACACAGAGCTGTAAAAATCAGCCTTGCAAAGAAAAAAAAATTAAAAATGCATATTAAGAACTGAATCCAAACCCCCAATGTTTTGAAACATCGAAGGATACATGGAAACCATGTCAAAATCAGTTTAGGCTCATGTGACTTACAAAATCTGGAGGTTTAGGGAAATAGAAGGAAACTGTGACCATGGCTGGTTTAGTACTGAGTCATCCATACAGCTCAAACCCTTTAGGTCCTAAATCCACTCACGCAGTTTTTCCCACTCCATTTGATGGAGCACCACAGGATAAAAGGGGCTGTGACTTATTACTGCCTGCAATAAGTAATTCTCTAAGTTTTAGTCCTCCCCATACCAGTATGTGGTTCTTGGCTTTATTAATATTTCAATTTCTACACACAGATGTATGCAATTTTTTGGTTACCCAAGGGGCTGATTTATGCAGCAGGAAGAATCCTGTTACAGTCAAGAAGTACTTCCAGAGCTGCTCTATGGAGACTTTCAAGATTGTGCTACCTCTATAGGGTTTGGGGTGGGTTTCTTCTGTGCCATTATTATATGAGGTGTCATGGATGTTGATACTGTACCTTCCAGTAGAACAGAATTTAGGGTAAAACATACCTATAGGAAAGCAGTTCTGAATTTTTTCATCTTCAGCCAGAGCACTAAATTCAGCAATAACACCAATCTAGCCTGCCTTTGAACATGCACAGTATTTTATTAAAGCAAAGATGGATATGAAACAAATGTTCCATACAGTCTGAAAAGTCTCTTTCTTCCTAATACTTAGCATTTAGAAACTTGAAATTTAATTTCTCTGTTAGGTCCTGTATTGTGTGCAATTGAATCAAAGACCTAGAGCTAAACAACCTTTACTTTTATTTTCTGGAATTCAAAATTCCCACTTAGATGTTGATGCTCTGTCTCCTTTATAATTCAGACCTCATTTCATTTCTCAAGAGATGTCCCTGAAGTATCAAATTTTAAAACAGAATAAATATTTTTGTGCTCTAAGTAAAATACATTAATCTATCCATTATAAGTATAATGAATTAAATATACAAATAAATATAATACAATTTGAGGCTTTCTCTGCCTAGCTGACACCTACTATCACCTCTGGCTCAGATAGACATAAGGGAAAAGAAAGTTCTTCATTTAATATAAACATACCCAGAAAACTATTTAACCTAGTCAGAGGAAATGCAAACTTCCCCCATTCTCCATATTTGTAAAAATTCCATATTTTTGCAATAATTTACTCCCCAGAATTTAGACACCATATTCAATACAGAAGGGAAAATAAATGCAAGAATATCAAATTTAATTTCTCTCTTTATGTGATGTATCCCTTGTCCAAATGCCCCAGGGTAGAATTGAAATGATAAGGAGGAGATTTAGCAACATTTCTAATCTTAGGGGTGGTAGTGGTGGTTAGTTAATTCCTTTCTCTTTCTCATCCCCTTTCCTCTTGTCCATCTTATATTACTTCACACTCTTATACTTTTTTTTTCAATAAAGCAGTTTAAATGGATGCAGCACATATGTGATGGTGATTTAATTTCTTTCTGTGGCTGAGATCTGCTTTCTTCCTGCAAGTGCCCTTTCAGGCTGGTGGGCACTGTCCCATTGCTCTTTGTCTTCTTTTGCTACCATGAATGACATATTTCCAGTTTCAGCTTAATGGGCAGAAAAGGAGAGCCTGGGAACGAGAATGAAATAGTCAGGAGGGCAGATAAATTTGCTTCCTTCATATCCTTTTTCTTCTCCAAGTCTCTGCTGTAATACATTTCACCTCATCCATCACATCCAGGGACTTCATGACTCATTACCTCCTTTTTCCAAAAGGCAATCCTCCAGGGATGTGGCAGTTCAGGACACCTGGCCCAGAGTAAAGGAAGGCAGAGTCAGATGTTCCATCCATCATGAGGCACAGGATTTCCAAATCCCAACATTTTCCTTTGCACTCACAACCTTTCTTCAAATTTGAATACTTTTTTTTAATCATTGGAGAAAAAAATGTAGCCAGTTGTATCTATGGCATAGTGATACCAGGATCGTGAATTTAATTTTCTGTTACTACCATTAGCCTGTTTCTTGAAATAGTTGGGTATTTGCTGTTCACTTTTTCATTACAGTAAGCCTGAATAGTCAGTGAGCTCATCAGAAGCCAGAAGGGAGATTTGCAATCCAGCATTTCAAAACTTGACAAGGTATTCTCTTTGCTTGCTCTGATTGTTTTTTCCATAGTAGAAATTCCTCTAGAATAAAATCATAAATGTAATACAAACAACAAATGCTGGTAAAAGAACTTTGCAGAAGTTTTTTGGTGGTTTTGATTGTTTATACACAACATATAGTGTTGCTTTTTACAAATAAGTTTCACTACAAACAAACACCAGGTATTAAGAAAAATCCACCCATGAATGATGACACAAGGTAGTTCAGGGACCCCCTCGTGAATGACATAATGACTCCTCAAAGCTCGAGTCCTGTGTTCAACGTATTAGTTTATTTTTTCCCATCTAAATATTATTTAAAACAGTGAAACGTGAGGAAAAGAATGAATGAAAATTCTGCATGCATTTCTCCGCCTAATTTCAGCTGGCTTTTTCTCAGGATATTACCTGAATCTAGCAGCTTCAATACTATTTCTTAATAACCTCAGAGCTTCCAAAAACTAATTGATTTTCTTTACTAGCCACCAGGTGGCAATCATAAACTTCCATAAACTTATCCTGCTCCATCAACTCTTCTAAAGCAGCTACTGCAGACAGAGGATATGCTGCAAACAGAAAGAAACAGGTATCTCCATGGTGACTATGATAATATGTTGCTTGTCCTGGGTGAAACTAGATGAAACCATGTTCGTGCTTCTAAGTTACATATTTCTTCTCATTAAGTCCTGAGCAGATAACCTTGAAAAAAAGTGTTTTCTGCTGAAAGATATACTTTGTCTCTCAAAAAGCCTCTTGATAATCCATGTGGCATTTCCAGCCTTCTGGATGGTGACCATAATGAACATTCCTGAAGAAAATCTATATGGATTTTTAAGTTGCCTTTTCTACCCAAGTAAAATCTAATAATAATTCGGCTTAAGTACTTGTTTTTCTCTCTCTCTTATCAGGGCTTTGAGTGAAACTTTGCAAAGCTATGGCAGGCAGAGAAAGACAATCTGCATTTTCCCTCTCTATATGATTTGTCTTTTAAGGGACAGAGAATCAAGAGAATGTCCTTTTAAAGGACAGACAAACTTTAACAGATTCTTGATTCTCAGCATCATTGTCTGAAAACTGAAAATGGAAAGCTCTGGTCTGCATGTTTTATTTTAAATATTCTTGTTGAGAAATATATAGCTAGACATCAGCAGTTTGTTTTTTGTTTTTTTCAAAAGTGTTTTAAGATCTTAAACCCCACTGACTTTTGATATTCATTTTTTGTTTCATCTTTGTTTTTCTTCCAAGTCTCTTGCTCTTAGGTCTTTACCTGTAGGTCTTTTAGTCTTATCTCCCATATCTTCAGATTCACTTGAAATTTTTTTCTACTTAGTTGCATTACAACTAACTGAACAACAAAACAAAAAAACCCCAAAGATGTAAAGAATACATTGATTTTACCTAATCTGATAGGAATAATGTCTTTTGATTAGGCTACACTTTGCTTCATCTTTAAAAATATGGCATAAAGCAAAAAAGAAAGAAAAATTATGAAAATGAGTCATGAGACAGCAAGAATATCTGGAAAAGAAAATTTAAACAATTAAAAAATAATAAGAGAAGTCACAGAAAAAAAAAAAAAAACCAACACAAAAAAGCATAAAAAGCAGTTTAAGAATTGTTTGAATCCCTGACACTTGTAGGAAAAAAAATCCATCATCTAATAGGCTTGAAGGACATCAGATTAAGAGAAAGGATGTAAAAGACTTTTGTACCCAGTCTCCTGTTTGCTGGTGAAAGTTACTTTCCGAAACAGTGTCATTAAGAGGACATGAAAAACAGTAATTATTAGATCATCCCTATCAGCTAGAGGTAGCATAAAAATAAGACAGAACCTGATAGCCTGATACTTTGCCTTAATTATTCATAATTTTCTATTTCTATTTTATTTAATTTTTCTTTAATTTATTTTTAATTTTTCTATTTCTATTTTAACTGTTCTTCAGCATTTTCCTGGAGCATTTGTTAGGTACAAGGTAGGAAACTGGCAGTCTAGGTGTATGATTTGATGTAGAAATTCTTGTGATAATGCAGTCTTTTGCTGTCTTGGGCTTTTTACTGCCTTCCAACACACATGCTGTTTTGTGTGTTTTTCTCCTTCCTGAGCAAACCCAAATTTCCAAAGTCAAGTACATTTTTGCTAGAGTTTTAAATTCCCCTCTGTCATCCAAAGATAAGCTGAGTTTCAATTATTATAGTCAAATCCAGAAGAAAAAAGGTTTAATATTACTACTTGAAAATAAAAAGCAGGTAGTTTCTTATTTTAAAAAGAGAAAGACTTTCTCCTTGCAGTTACCATAAAAAATAGCAAGGACTATCTATCTACGTTCGTGAACCTGAGGTATTTTTCCCTGTTGATAACTTGTGGCTCTCTGTAGATGGCAGTGTTGTTACACTGTTCAAAGCAACCACTCATTTCTGGTTTTGTCAGAAACCATCGCTTCAATCCAGCATTACAAAGTCAAAGCATAATTACCACTAATGCTCCCCCTCTCTTGAGCAATGCCATCAGGGTATATCTTGCAAATGAATGGAAACTGTTAATTATAATTATATTAGACACCCATATTGTACGTTTCAGTAGTGCCGGTGTCGTCTTTGGATCTTTGTTTATCATTACACAGGAGATATTAAAGTAAAAGGATGGAGACCACAGTGACAACACTCCTTTATAGTATGAAAATTATGCATCCTATTTCATTAACAGCTCAGCCCAATAATTTAAAAGTGCTTGTAATTGGATTATTCTGTGCCCATATTTTACACATATGTCACTAAAAAAGAAGTAAATGTTTAATTAATCTTTTTTTTTTTTTCAGTTGTTTGCAATCTAATTAAGATGTTTGCTTTCATTAACAAAGCAATAATATTTCATATTTATTTTGCCTTGAAACATATATCTTCATTTTCAACCCAACCTCCAGGGAACTATTTCAAGTAGAGCTATAATATGTGTACAGTACAAAATCTTGTCTGTGAAGAAACTAGGGAATGGTATGTTCTTTCTTAGATCTTCTTCCTTCTTCACACCAATTTTCCTAACTCTGTTTTCCTTTTCACAAAAACCCTAGTTTATTCTTAGCTTCCTGACCTTTCCAGAAAAGACCTGTCATCTTTCTCTTAGTGTTTTATTTAGCCGATCTTCCACATTCTGTCTGGGGCACCTCCCTGACATTTTTCAGCTATGCTGAATCCTGGCTGCTGCACTGACTCTGCAGGTGTGTTACTTTTTTCAAACTTCTCCTGGGTCTTCCTAGAACTTGCCTGAAATTAGTATTAGGAAAATACTCCTTTAAGCGCCCGTAAATGCATTCATTTGTACTACTTTAGCTATGCCAGTTTGACTAAATTGCTGCAATGCCGCCATCTGCAGTGGTGATGCAACTGTACTGCTGTAGAATACCTCCTGCTGGCTGCAAATGTACATCTTTTCCAGCTATAGCAGGGCTGAGTAAGCTGTTAAAGCCTGCAGTAGATCCTTACTTAGGTCTTAGCAAACACCTCTACCAGTATTTTCTCCCTCTGAAAGTCAGCTTCCACAGTTCTAAAAAGTTCCATTCAAAATGAGCCAAATCTGCAATGAATTGCTCATCATTTTGAACTGATTAAACCATTAAGCATGCAACTTTTCCCTAATCAGACCAGGATCATAAACAGGAAAAGAGCTGTCTCACAAAAGTGCAAAATACAGGTGCCAGGACTCAGCTTTTCCTCACTGTAACCAACAGAAGGTTGCTCAAATAGCCTTTTACTGTACTAAATCATGCTGCTAAATAGTTGGCTGCTCATACCCATTGCAGTAGGCCATTTAAACACTGCATAGATATTTCTCCTTGAAAGGCAATGCTTGGGTATCTTTCCTTTAGGCAAAACAGTTGACTTATCTTTTTTCATTTTTTTCCTGGTACAAACTTCCAATCTTCCTCAAACCTGAGCTGTTTTACCACCAGGATTTCTGCCATGTGGCCAGCATCCTGGGAGCTCCAGGAACTGCAAGGCAAGTTGAGGTGCTCAGGGCTGCTGGGGGCTGCGTGTACAGCAGAGGACCACTGAAGCCAGTGTTCCTTGGGTTCCCCAGGTTACCAGCACAGCAGGGGCTTGCCATGGGGAGTGCCCACGGAGCAAGGAATCAGAAAGTCGGCTGTTAATGAAACAAACTTTTCCTAAGAAACCTTCCTGGATCCAACTGGGAAATTAGAGGAATTTGACATGTTTTGGTGGAACATTTGAAATGCTGTTAAATGTTCATTTCCCAGTGGAAGGATCACAGGCAGCTGTCATAATTTCAGTACAAAAGAGGTAAACAAACAACTGAAGACACCATAACCATTCTCTTCTCTTCTTTGCATTAATGCCTCAGAAATTCATTTGCAATAAAATCCTTTGAGTGTATTCACTTTGTCTGAACTCAGAGATAATTCTGTTGATATTTTGCCAGATATCTATCTTCAGATAGATATTTATCTATCTTCAGATAGAAATCATCTTCTGGAAGAAGTGATAGGGATTCTGCACGAATATATGATGAATATATCTTCATTCATTTGCAACACCAAGGCAGAATGTCTATTATATATCTATTCTCCACATAAAAAATTACCCATAAGCACTTATTAGCTCAGTGTTGACATTGCCAGATATTCTGAGTCAGCTCGCATGTCCTTGCTATGTCTCAGGAAGATTTATGTGTAGATCTTCATACATGCAACTCTCAGGAAAACAAATTGTGAAATAGAAATGACAATGGCATATTTATGACTGGTCATTATGGAAGATCTAACTCTAGCATCTTTGAGGTCGGTATCGTGTCCTGATATAGTCATCCAAGGATTCTTAAGGAGACAACTAAAAACGTTTTGATTGGCACATCACTCTAAAGTTCTCATGGTAGAAACATTTAAGAAAGGTAAATCAATCTAAGCCTAAGAATGCTTCTTACTCTTTGCTGCATACAATCAAAACTTGAGCAGATAGGTCAAACCTGGACATAAAAATTTGGGAAACCTAAAGTTAGTTGAATTGTACCCTGGTCTGTAATTCCCATGTAGAGAATCAAGTTCCCTCTCTCACATAAAAATATTTCCTTCAATTTACTAAGGCCATGCTGGCTACATATGAACCTATAAAATATAATGTTGATATTGATCTCTTTGATCTCAATGTTACTTCTTTATCAAAAGCTGGTAACATGGTGTCCCATGAACGTATTATAATGCAAGGCCATTCCACACTTCTCATTTAAAGTCAAGTTTCAATTCAAAGGTTTTTGTTCTCTTATTTAAATCTCTCCAGGAAAGAGTGAACTAAAACTTTTACATTTATTTAGGGCAAACAGTTTTCACTTGAACATGAAAATTTGTCAGTAGGGAGACAATTGAAAATAAAAAATAAATTCATACTGAATTCTCCATAAAAGAGATATCACATATGTACAGTAACTTTGTGGCCAGTTAAGAAGGTTGTTGGAGCTCCCAGTCAATCCTACAGGGCTTTAGGATAGCTATGCTATCATATGTGGTATGGATGCATATACCACAAATCTGTATTTGAAAGTCAAGGCAAGTAGATATAGCTAGATGTAGTTCATTTCAGCACACACAAGTCTCAGGTTTTTATAGTTCTCAGTAACATCACATATTGAAAAATAGACATTCAGAATTTTAATTTATTTTGACACAAAAATATATTTTAAAATAACCTATATCTCTCTTCAGCTTTATAGGAACCAGAGAGACTGTAATTAATGATACATCTGTTAAAATCTTGTGAGCTTTTCCAACTACGTTGTTCTTGAGGATGGATAAAGAGAGAAAAAAAAAACCTAAAGAAACAGGGAGAGAGAGAAAAATCATACAATATTATATTTTTAAAAAAAGAAAATGACGGTGGAAAAATGTAAAATAATGGACACTATTCACCACGGTGTTTCCTGTCCTCAAACCACAGAAAGCCATATACAAGCACACTGCAAACAAACAAACAAACAAAAAAAATAGGAACTTGTTTAGATTAGCTTTGTATCCAAGTCAAATGATTTTTCTAACATAATCCAACAGAGAAAGAAATATTCCACATAAAGATGCATGGATAGCAGATGCAAGGCCATTAGACATCTTGAAACTGAAGAGATGAATTTGGATGATTATTAGATATCTTACATTTTTTATTTTCCTTACTACATTCTTTTGTTTCATGCAAGTCATCCATCATTTTTATGTGGGAAAACATAGGTTTTAATGATTTTTTTTTGTTTTATTTAACAATTCATGCTTAAAAGGCAGAATAACAGAGCAGAAAAACACACATTATTTCCTTTATTCAAAATTTTATTCATATTTCTTCATTTTATTTTTGTTCCTAGTTACTCCCCTGTAAGGCTACTGCAAATCTGTTACTAGTCAGACCAGTGAAAGGCAGGTCTCCATTTTAGGATGACTCAGAAAACTACTGTTTTCTGAGTGGATCTTGTCTTCCATATTTAATGAACGAAACAAGTCCTACAGACTTACAGACAAGAAAGCCAAACAAATTTGTTCATGAAAGACTTCAAATATCCTTGGAGATTGGTTGTGATTAGGCAACTCAAGGGTTCATGTGCATATCTGTGTTTAATTAGCAGGCTATAGCACAGTTTATAAGTCCTCTGCAAGTAGGTCCTGTCATGACTGTAAACAAGGACAAGAATGAATATGCTTAACACTTTCAATAAAGCTGCTGTCTCTCCTTGTTTCAAACTTTGTCTTTTAACTTGCGAGTCTCCCATTCCTCTAATTCTAATTTGCCCATGGCTGCTACTGCTGATCAGCCTCTCTAGTCTAGATTACCTCTGCTGCTACAAGACCTCTCAAGAAACCCTTTTTTCTACTGCCTAGTGTGTTTGCATTAAACAATGTAATGAGGCATATTGTAGTAAACAATATAACCAGAATAACAGAGTAATTGGGGATGGAGTTAGGAAAAAAGCTTGCTTTAGAGCTCCTACATTTAAACAGACATGGTTTTTTATCTTTTTATCTGTTCTTTTTTATTTTTTTTTTAAATCACTCCTTTGAATCTCCAGAGTTTTACTCCCTTCATCTGATCAGCTGGGTGATTTCATTTAGCAGTGATGAAAAAATAGTCCAGTTGGGTGCTGCTTTGTTTACTTGATTGTATTTTTCAATGCAAAATGAAACTAACTCACTGAAGAGCTTTGGGAGAGAGTGTAAGGAAGGCAGAATGCAGAACTTTAAAAGCTGCCTTTATTTTATTCATTCTTCCACTTCAGACATTAAGTAGCTCTCAGTTGTATCTGTCAAGATAAAATAAAACTGACAAGTGAGAGAAATAAGGCTGCACATATGTGAAGAAGACAGAATAATCAAAAAAGGGAATTCAGAATGGACAAAAAAGTGATCATGGAATAAAAAAAGACTTCTTCCCTTATAATGTAAGGTAAAAGTAAAAGAAAAAAGTACCTCACAAATGCATTGCACTTTGCAAGATACTGTTTAATAAAACTCTTTCAAGACATTCAAGACTGAATGATTCAACAAAATCTTTTGTATTCCTAGTAGTAAGTGATTTCAGGATTTGAACTGCAGGTCTTTATGGACTCTACAATAATGAAAAAAAATTGGAAATATCTAAGGTCAAAGGTTAAATACAATTCTCGAAATATAATCTCATTAAACTATCAGCCAATGAAAGTGGGCCATCTAGTAAAATTAGGGTAAGGCCATGGCCTCTGGCAACAACCACTGTACATTAGTTTGATTTGGTGCCCAAGACAGGGACAGACCTTTGTGACCAACCAAATGAAAGCAGCTGATGTCAGAGGGTGAGGAGTAGTGAAGACTGACCACCAAACTTAGCCTTCTTTTAAACTGTAAAGTCAGCCAGCCCATCCTGCCAAGCTCTGAGCCAAGAGGCTCTCGGGAAGAAGGGTTGAAGCCCCTGCACCTATAAGGAGTCTGGCAGTTAAAGTGGAACAGATTAACTCCTTATGAAAGTGTAATGCCTAATAAAAATATATTTGTCTTACAACAGAGATAGGAAACAAGCAAGGGTGCGAGTTAACCAGTGTCATAGCAAAGGCTGCTTAAATTAAACCCAACATCACAGAACTTCTTAGATGGTAAAATATAAAATAGGATGGTAAGGAGGAAATTATGTGACAAAAGACTGGTATCACAAATGTATAGGAAAGGATGTTTTTGCCTTTGCTTGATTACCATTCACCTAACTTTTTCACTGCTATTATGCAAAGAAAATTTTCTTTTGCTTCCTATCTTCCTTAGCCCCGTGTCTACTCTTCTGAGATCAAGCAGCTGCAAGTGACTTTATCCCATCTTGCAAAATGAGCTCAAAACCCAAGACAGTAACACTGATTTCTGGGAGGAATGTCAGGTCCAATTCTCTATCTGTCTTAAAAATTCCTCTAGCAACAAATTGCCAGAAGTGGACAAGACATACAAAGAGAACATCACGACATAATTACCTTGCTGTTTTCTGCTGTTGGCAACAGCCAGACTGAATTCTGGCTTTTTTGAAATTTTGGTCTGATTCAAGGCATCCATCCTTGTATATTTATATGATAACTCAAGTATTAAGATAATATTACACTTTAAGCCTAGGAATATTCCCAGTAACTTCAGAGATATCTGTACTACTGCATTAATATTGTGCTTTTTAATTACTCTGGTTGAGTCAGGCAGTCAAATATGCCAGTTCTAGAAGCATTGTGTGATATGGGAATATGGAATTTAAAAACATTATTCCTTGAAAACTGGAAAGACAATTCCTGGGAGAAATTGTCCAAACATTTGGAGATTTGGTTAGGAAAGCTTAATCACAGAAAGAAATAAATCTGGCCAAGGACATCAAGGGTAACAAAAAATGTTTCTTTCCGCATCTATATTCATCAGCAAAAAAAGAAAGAATGGGAAAACTGTTGGTCCTCTCTGGAAGATTATGGAAGACTTGTTTTCCCAGGACATAGATAATGCTGAGGTACTCAATGACATTTTTGTCATTTTTGTTTCAGTCTTCACCAACAACAGCTCCAGTCACACTGCCAAACTGCAGAAGGTGAAAGCAGGAACTGGGAGAATGAAGAACTGCCCTCTATATGAGATGGTGTTCGAGGACATCCAAGGAGCCTGAAGGTGCAAGTCCATGGGACCAGACAAGATACCTGGGGGTCCTGAGGGAAATGGCCAATGAAATGGCTAATGGAGAGACACTATCCATCATATTTGAGAAGTCATGGCAGTCTAGTGAGGTTCACACTCTCTAGAAAATAAGAAATATAACTCATGTATTTTAACAGGGAAATAAGGAAGACCCCGAGAAATAAAGGCCAATCAGTCTCACCTTAGTTCCTGGCAGGACCAGGGAGCAAATCCTCCTGAAAATTATTATAAGACATATAGAAAATAATTAGGTGATTGGTGACAACCAAAATAGCTTCATTAAAGGCAAATCATGACTGAAAAAATTTCTTCTACGATGGGTGGTGGAAATCAGTGCATCTACCTGGATTTGTACCAAACATTTAACACTGTCCCATGCAATATCCTTTTCTCTGTACTGGAGAGACATGGATTTGACAGCTGGACCAGCTGGTGGACAAAAAATTGGCTGGATGGTCAAGGTCAAAATGTTGCATCCAAGAGCTTAATATCCAAATGGAAAGCAATGATGAGCTGGGTCAATATTAGAACCAGTACTTTTTAACAACTTTGTTGGTGATACAGAGAGTGGGATTGAGTGCACCTCCAGTGAGTTTGCTCATGACACCAAGCTGTTTCATGAGGATGACACACTAGAGGGAAGGGATGCCTTCCAGAAGGGCCTTGACAGGCTTGAGAGGTGTCTGTGTGAACCTCATGAAGTTCAACAAGGCTGAGTACAAGACCCACAACCTAGGTTGGGGCAATACCAAAGACCAATAGAGGCCGGGAGGAGAATGATCAAGATGAACCCTAGCAATAAAGACTAGAAAGTGTTTGTTGATGAAAAGCTGAATGTGACTTGTCAATGTGCACTTGCAGCCTGGCTACATCAAAGGTGACATGACCTGTGGAGGTCATTCTGCCACTCTACTCTGTCCTTGTGAAACCCCTCAGAATACTTCATCCAGCTCTGGGGCCCCCCAAAGATGAAAGACATGGACCTGTTGGACCAAGTCCAGAGGAGTCCCACTAAGTTGATCAGAGGACTCTCATTTCCAAGAAGACAGGCTGAGGACTGGGGCTTGCTCAGCCTGGAGAAGAGAAGGCTCCATGGAGCCTTTTAACACCTTCCAGTACCTAAAAGGATGTTACAAGAAGGCTGGAGAGGAACCTTTTACAACGGCATGCAGTGAAAAGACAATGGGAGAATGGCCTGAAGCTGAAGGAGGGGGGGTTTAGATTAGGTGTAAGGAAGATATTTTTTACTGTAAGTGTGGTGGGACACAGGAGCAAGGTGTTGAGAGAATCTGTGGATTCTTCATCCCTGCAGGTATTCAACACCAGGCTGGGTGGGGCTCCGGATGACCTGGTCTGGTGAAATGTCTCTTGCCCATGGCAGGAGATTTTGAGCTATGTGACATACAAGGTCCCTTCTGGCCCAAATCAGTCTATGATTCTATAATATCAAGTATGGGTATTTACAACAATGTTTTTTTGAACCTTAAGCTGTTGTTCTCTGTTTTTGTTTGTTTGTTTCATATCAATCCCTTTATAGTGGGGAAATGTTGGTGCTTATTGATTAAGTTTTGATATTTTGAAATATGCAGCTATTGCTGATCCACGCTGAGGATAAGCACTCCATCATGGTCACTGTCTGCCTGAAGAGGCATATTTTATTTCTCTAATGTATATACAGAAGATAATTCTTCCAGAAAAGGAAAGAAGGAATATAAATACATATTTTACAGCACTAAAATACATAGAAGAAAATCTCCAAAAAGAACCTCCAGAATTTGCATTCTGAAAAGTATAAGGATAATGGGAAAGCAATAAATACAGAAGAGGAGTATTTCTTTTGAACAGATACAGATACAAACACATACTACCTGTTACATCCCTGAGTAATGTTCAATATCCAGTTGAGCATTGTTCCTCATTTCACATGGATGCTGCAATGTCCTTAGCTAGATTCATCAGTTATGAGAAATTAAATAAAAAAAAAATAAATGCAGCAGACTCCCATGTTCATTTCTTAGCCTCTCATAAAATTAATTTAGATTCCAGATGAAGAATTCTCCATTAGTCATGAGAACTAATAGGCTTATAAATTAATTAATTTTGGATAAGCTTTTCTTTTTCCCTAGCAAGTTAATAAACACAGTTTTCAGTTAGCTTTCTGTCTTTCTTTAAGCAGATAGGAAAGAGCTGGTTCCATTATATTTTGTCTCAGTTTAATCCCTCACTGTTACAAGAAGTGGAAAATGCAATTAAATGCAATTCTGAAACCTTTCCCTAGAGAGCTGTTTACAATATTGCCTGCATTAAGCAGTCCATGTGAGATGATGTATCTGCTCTTCCATATTCAAGATAACCTTAAGAAACTTGAAAATATATTTATTTTCAGTCAAAGAACATACACTCCACAACAAAAACTCCAAACCAAATAAAAGCAGCCCCCTCACCTTTTAGTATAAAAATATGTTTATAAAGAGATGATAATGTCAGACATGGATTCCTGCCAGATTTACAAGCAGACCATTATCAAATGTGTCTTAATTTCTGTTCTCATACTGTTTTCTCCCTTCCACAGACTAAAAAGTCTCTAAACTTCCAGACTGCTTCAGTTGACTCCATACAAATTTCCTACGCATGTAATTTTCCTATCTGTTTATTCATTCTAAGCAACAAAAAGAAGGCTGATAGCTTTGACAATAGATGTGCCCTAAAAATGTTATCTCCTCATGCAAACTGTGCCTAGATAAGCACGGTGGGATATATCTGCATTCCCCTATATCTGTAAGCTTCTACATACAAGGTCATCAATGTAAGCTCTTTTTTTAGATAGTGGTGGGGGGAAATAATCAGGGATTTTTAATGATTGACCCATCTGACTTGTTCAGGACTTGTATCTTAGTGTGGGATGAGTTACAGCTATGAGTTGAACTGTTACCTTCCTAAACTTCCCAGTGTTTGCAATGGTGCAATTCAGCCTCCAAAATCACTAGCTTTTTTCTTTTTTATCTTGGTCTTCTAATTGAAAACTGTCAGAAAACACAGGTTTGGAATTCAAATGAGTTAAATATAAGTTTCTCAAATAACTTTTGAAGAACAGAGGAAGTGAAAATGGTCACAATAACAAAAGATTACATGCAAGTAAAAAGACTAATAAAGAAAAAAAAACCACTCCACTCAACATGAAAGTGTAATAAATAATCTAATATACTTCTGTTAAATTTCTAAAAGAATCTTCAACCAAGGCTCTTAAAAATGGAAAATCTTAGTGTTTGTCTTCTTTCTAGGATAAGAAGTGCTCTTACAGACTAGAGAGCAATCTATAAATAGGATACAAAGGACAGGAATGCACACTCAATATCCAGAACAATGGCATGTATAAGCAGCTTTACTCCAAACCTGGCCTAGCATTCCTACAACCTGAAATAATCTTAAATACCTTGGGGGAAAAAAAGGGGTTTAAAAGTAGAAGATGACAAAGAATAATTTCAAAACTTGATTATAAAATTTAAAGTGAGGAATCCAAGAAAATTTCATAATATATGATGAAGTAGGTAACAAAATAACACCTGAAACTCAGCATCAGGGAACAGAAAGTGCCTCATGTGGAAAAAATATGGCTATAAAAACATCTGTGTAATGGCAAGCTCTAAATTTGATATTACTTACTCAGAAAAGCATAACAGTGTCACAGTGTATCATTCTCAAAAATATCAACCTGGTAGTCAGAAGAGACAAAATGATAGAACATAAAGAATTATGAAGGAAAGAATTGGAAACAAAGAAGAAGTTTTACTGTCATTATGCTATTGTATAAATCTATTTTAAGTCCCCATCTATGAATATTGCATGAAATTCTTGTTGCTGTCTCTCAGAGATTTAGAGAGAAATTGGAAAAAGTACAAATAATGAAGACAGAGGTTAGGAAGAGTACATGTCTTCTGGTTAGAAAAACAAAAATACAGTCTTAGGGTAGATACCAGTCAAATCAAGCATGACAAGGAAAAACTACTGAGAAATTACTATTTACTTACCACACAAATCAGAAGAGCATCTACTGATATGCAGATATCAGAAAAGAGAGACTACCTTTCACAGAGGGGAGAGTTAAGCTGAAGAAGATGGTGGAAGCTGTAGTTCAAGAGCTTACCAAAAAGGATTGACTATATTGGAAGGGGGGGTCAAAACAATGGTCAAAATTGAATTTTTGTCTTAGTTTCTGTTTTAACCTTTATAAAAAAGTATAAAAATACACAAAAAAAAAAAGGATTTGCTCATTTCTTATACATTTTTTCCCAAATATATAATACTGGCCATCACTGAGCTCCCCAGACTCAGGTCTCAGTGAGTATAAACCTTCTTGTGTCCTTAAAAAAAAAATATTTAGAAAGTGATGTCTAACAATAGGTAAGGTCAACAGTTAAGAACTGGTGTTTTATTTAACAATTATCCTCTCAGTCTCCTCATCCAAATGAAATGTCTGTCTCATTCTGGCTGGCTGGCTGGGGAAAATTCACTCCTAAAAATTAATTCTCATAAGGTATGGATCAAAAATTTAATTCTCTACTGGAAGAGGATGTGCTTTCTCAAAAAACACATATTTACTCTGAAATGTTGGAATTATATTTTCAACAAGATTTCTTTATTGTAGCCTCTAAGCTGTTGTAACTGATATGTTTCTTTGATGGCAGAAAGTGAAATTAGAAAAAAGTAGAAAATTTAAAATTGTTTGTGTCTTGCAGAGCAGGATTCTAGTTTTGGTGACAAAATCTGTAAATTGAATAGTTTAGCAGTATAGTGACAGCTTACTTTTCTCAAGTAAGTATTTTGTATTTGTATTTTGTATACAAAAATATAAATTTTTGTATTTGTAAAGCACAACCAAAGGGTTCAAGGCAGTGTGTTGGACTCCCTCCAAAATAAATTTAAATTAAATATTATGCATTTTTGAATTTGAATTAGTTCAAGTTATAATCATGTGGGATCTTTTACTGGTTTCTAGGAAGAGAGGTCATTCCTTCATTCCTTCTTTTTTTCTTTTTTTTTTTTTTTTTTTCCTACAGCATGGTAACGCACATTCCTGTTCTCCCTGACATTTATTATCTGCTCTTATTTAGCCTTGATCATTTTTTGTGTTAGATTGCCGACAACTTGCATAGTTTATCTGATAGACTTTTACATATTCAGGGTCACAGAGAGATATTTAACCCCTGACTCTTATAAGGACTTGATAAAAGCTATTAAATTAATTTCTGAGGTCCTTCATATCCTTTTGGAAGAATATGAAAGATTTTTGAAACAGTCTGAGAAAATTAAGCTTCTGATCTAGTAGCAGGTAAATATTAAATAAAGAAAAAATCTTACTGTACATATTTTTTTCCCTGAAGGCACCCATATGCACAAAATTTCTGCCTTGGAATAGCTGTGTAAAGTGCATTTTTGCTCTCTTTTCTGACATATCATGTCCTTTGATCCATGAAATGTAACAGAGAATTAGGAAGACTGTTCAGTAGGAGAGTGTCTGTGAACCCTTAAGTGTGTTCTCAGGTTTTTCTGCTTTTCATGCCAGACTTCCTGTATTTTGTGCCTGCTTTGTTGTTAAGAGAGAAGAAAAAATTTTCTCACAACAATAAATTAAAACTAATTTTTTCTTCTATTAAATTTCAAATATCTTTCCGTGTTATAAATTGTTGTAATATTTTGAAAGAGGTTGGAACACAAGCCTTCACAACTGAAAGCTAGTACTATATCATAAATTGGATGGGAAGTGATACCTCAAAAAATACCCCCACAAGGAAAAGAAAGTGTACAATTTTAAGCTATTGCACACATAAGATTGGTAGGAGATTTTCCAGAAAAATAATTTTGGGTGGGTTGAAAATGAAAGCACAGCAGGGTCATCTATCCTCCTGGCACTTGAGAAATACCCTGCAATATACAGTTCAATTCCCTTCCAATTGTTCAGCTGTCTATATCATTAACCCCACAGCCAAGAAAGTAAACAGACCAGCAGTTCTAAGACTGCCATTCAATGCCACAAGGAATTCAGACTCATGTCCCTACAATTATCTCCACTGCTAATGATTTGGAAGAGGAGAGTTTTTACAAGTTTGGGTTGCTAATACTTGAAGGCAGAAGGATTGGTAGTCTTTCCATTGCTAAATTGAAATTGACTCAGTTTTCTCCCACTGCTACCAACTTTTGCACATATATTTGATGGTTTTGATTTTAGCCTTAATTTTTAGAGAAGTAAAAGCAGGGGTGCTGTTGTGTTTTGTATCTTTTCCTTGGCTCTTTGGTTTCTCGGTTTTTGCCACAAAGTAAAACAGTAAACAAAGTAAAACTGTGTTGACTGATATACAGAAAGAAGAAGCTCGTAAAAGAGCCTTTCTACAGGAAACTTTGTTTGAATAAGAATTAATTGACTCAATCAGTCAACATTTTGGCAAGTGGAAAAAAAAAAAAAAAAAAAAAAAGACTAAGTAATACCTTATCATTCCTATATAATAAGAGACCAGAGAGATTTGTTTGTTAGGTATCAAGAGATCCTGGTTGCAGATATTTACTCTGCAGTTTGCAGTTGCCTATTGAAGAAGAAATTGTACACCAATTGTCTCACGTCCTGTTTTGGAATTATTCCTTCAGGGTAAAATACATTCTAAGTATGTTTGTCACATCATCTCTTTGTCACTATGTACAATTTATTCTAGCTGCTGTTAATGAAAGAATTCTTTGTACAGCTAATGGCAAATCAGGAAAGATTAGGGAGGAGGAAAGAAAAACCCAAACACCACCTTGCTTTCTTGCTGTGTAAACACACATCTCTCTTGGTGTGTGGATGTTTCCTCTTCCCTCTTCTCTTTGCCTGCACTAACCTGCAACTTGACTGCTGAGGCAGTTTCTTGAAGCATGAAAGTGTCAGGCTTGTGACCATCTCTTTCCCCATTCCCACGGGACTACTGTAACCTCTTGCTACTTAAACTGAGGATAAATCAACCTTTTCTGGTGATGTTTTAAAAAAACTGTGGCAACTACAAACAGATTCTGTGCAGAACCCATTCTCACAAGCTGTACAGCAGTCACTCCCAGAAAAGCCTCACAGGGCACTCAGGCAGAACGGTATCTTGTTTCTTAATTCCTGTGTTAGGCAAGCTTCACAAATGCAGACACACAGATAGCATCATATAGCTTCTTTAAGTATTTTAATGTAAAAAGTAAGGTACCTCCTTAGTAGTCAAGGGCTGAGACAGATTTTGCAGAATCTTCTGTCTTGATTTTTGTGTATTAGTTCCTTGACTGAGTCAAAGTTCAAAGTTTAGATTCACTGCAACTAATACAGGCTGGCTAAATTGTTGACACTTTAAGTTTCCACAGTCAGCAGTGAAAGGCAGGGAAGCCACTCCAAGAAAGCAATTAATTTGATCCTAAATTAAGCTGTCTTAATTGTTTTCCGGAATTTCACTCCACCAGCTAGAGATAAAGCCAATATGTCTCAGGCTGGAGTCCTTGATCCTGGAAGACTGAAAGAGACTAGAAAATGAAGGTCTTCAGATTTTACTTGAGGCAATAAAATGTATATTTTATGTTATTTTTTATTATATATATAGCTTTTATAAGAGAAAAAGAACGGTCACCATCTCAAAATTTTGTGGTTTTGAGGACTTCTTGCAGGCTGAGTTCATTCTTGTCTGTGAACGTCTAATGACAAGCAAAATTTTAAATCCACAGATGTGGGCACAAGGAAAATTTCCATTGAATTTTCAGTTTAACTAGAGCAAAAGACATCTTCAGAATCTATCTAGAATTCAGTTCTCTTGATATTGTATTTATCTTTTACAGAGGTGTCAAGCCTGAAGCTTTTCTCAAGAGTATTTTGCGTAGTTATTGAATGTAATTTCTGAATGTGGAGAGATTTACCAATGTGAAGGCTTTCTTAAAAGTGGACTTTTCCCTCAGTTAATGGGGAAACAAGGGTTGTGCTTTGGAGTGATCCATGCTGTGGTACACCTGGAGGCTCTCCTTCAGTGCTTGCTAAAGCTCCTTTTCTACTGAAACTCTTGTCACAGACAGCTCACCTGGATGTTGTTGGAGAGAAGAAGGTTTGCAAATATTTCATCTCAAAAGGCAAAAATACATTGCACAAAGGGATTTGCATGAACATGTGTTAATTTGTGAGTTCAGATACAGCTGTTAAATATAACAACATGATATTTAATGAGGGAAATTCCCATCTTCCAATTTTAAATACCTGTATCATTTTCACTTTACATATCTCTTTCTTTTTGATTTTCTTAAAGCGATCTCCTTCCTATTTTATCACCTTTCTTTCTTTACTCTTTGTACTGATCATCTTTTACACTTTTTTTCTCTTGTGCTTTCAGTTTTCATCTGACTCAAACATTTTTACAAACTGCTGCCTTCCAGAGAGGCTGCTAAATGGATAGTATTATTGCCAGATGGCAGAAAATTGAGAAATGATGTGAAATGCACAGAATCCATTATTTTATACTGCCCATGATTTTCCAGTGATCTTGACTACAGCTTCAGCTATCAAAAATGCAGTGATTACCCTTGTTGCTTTTTTTACAGAAAAAAAAATATTTCTGGGGCTCTGTAACATGCTCTCTAGAATAAGCTATCACATGTTTTTAAAAATGCAAGAAATTCCCTGTCTGCATAATATCTGTGGGCATTCTGAGTACACAATTTCAGCATAGATCAGTTAATTTTCACTGTCATTCTGAATTGCTCAGTGTGCATTGTAAGACTGGAATGCCAGAACTGACTTCTGCTCTGACATCACTTTGAAATAAGCTGTTTTTACAGGTAACTATTCATATTCATATTCATATTCATATTCTGGATAGTGAAATTGCCTAACAGTGTAGCACAACTCACACAATAAAGCAAATTTGGGGTGGGGGAAGACGAGCTCTTCTCAAAAAATTTCCTCAAAATGAATGAGCATGAAAGAATAAATATTCCACATTTGGAAGTAGTACCCGAGTTTTAAATGCATCTATGAAATCTAATTTAATTTCTCACACTGAACTTCATTCAGTTAGTGAAAGTCAGGAAGGAGGATGCAATTTCACAGTTAATATAAATCAGCTTCAGAGAAGTAGGCTCACCTTCCTGCCCTCAGTTATGTCTTTCCACCTCTTTTCTTATACTACTGCTAGCACAGTAAAACTCATGAGACTGCACTGTTAGCTCCATGGGGATCTGATCCAGTGGCAAATTTCACACACACACACACACACACACACAGAGAAAGAAGCAGAGAGAAAAGTCTCATAGGCATAAATTTCAGTTGGATCAGTTGATTAATCTGGTTGACCACACAAATAATAGAGCTCATGCAAGAAAAATATCAGGAATGATGAAGTAGAAGAAAAACATCCCCTGACTGTCACAGGAAAGAAGTGTATATTGCACATTCATTCCATAAACATACAACAAAAATAATTATCAATGCTAGCTATTTTGAGAATGACTCCTGTGTGATCCTCTAGTACTGAATCCCGTGTGTAGAGTGTAACATTAGTTAAAATGGCAAACTGTAGGTTAAAGCAAAGCAGCAATACTGAGCTCTTTATTCCTTGTCACATTCAGTAAAGCTCTTTGCTATTCTTATTATCATAATTTTTGAGGAATAATGGACAGTTTGTCATCAAGGAATGCACAAAAAAAAGTGACAGCAAGGTAGACTTTGTCCTAAACCTCCCTCAGATCAGTGAAAGGACTAATAATTTAGTATGCATTTTAAAAAATAGTCATTTTAGTATACACAACTATTATTTCTGTGAATGAGTGGTATACCACATTTTAATAATAAAACATAGTTCAGCACATCATCAACAATAGAAGCCCTTTTTTAGCGCAGAATCATAGAATTGCTTAGGTTGGAAATGACCTCTGAGATTACCTGAGTTCAACCATTTACCCAGCACTGCTGAGCCCACCACTAAACCATGCTCCTAGGTGCCACATCTGCACACCTTCTGAATGCCTCCAGGGCTGGTCACTCAACCACTTCCCTGTTCCAGTGCATGACAACCCTTTCAGTGAAGAATTCTTTCCTAGTATCTAGATGTCCCCTGCTTTAGACCATTTCCTCTCATCCTCTCATCTTTAAGAGAAAAGATCAACTCCACCTTGATACAGCCTCCTGTCAGGTAGCCATGAAGAGCAATAAAGGTCTCCCTCAGCTTCCTTTTCTCCAAGCTAAGCACCTCCAGCCGCCTCAGCCACTCTTCATTAGACTTGAGCTCCAGACCCTTCACCAGCTCCATTTCCCTTCTCTGAACTCTTTCCAGCATCTTAATGTCCTTCTTGCAGTGAGGGGCCTGGAACCAGGCATAGGCTTGGAGGTGAAACCTCACAAGTGCTGAACACAGAGGGGCAATCTGGGCCTGCTCCTGCAGGCCACACTACTGCTGATACAGACCAGGATGTCATTGGCCTCCTTGGCCACCTGGGCATACTGCTGGCTCTTGTTCAGTGGCTGCCAACACCCTGAGGTCCTTTTCTAGCGGACAGCTTTATAGCCACTCTGTCCATAACCATTTGTCCAGACAGACAACACCCACAGCCTTTCCCTCATTAACTCAGTGGGTCACCCTATCATAGGGGATTATGTTGGTTAAGGTTACCTGCCTTTCACAAAGCCATGCTGCCTGGGCCTGATCAGCCAGTTGTTCTGCACATGCCACATGATGACACTCAAAAGGAGCGTCCCATGACCTTCCCCAGCATTGACATCAAGCTGAAAACTTTTAGTTCCTGGATCCTTCAGCTTGCCCTTGTAGAGAAGCACCACATTGGCTAACTTGCGACTGAACTCATTGCTCTTCTTAGAAATGAGCTTTCATACTTAGGAACAAAAGAAATGCAAATCTATGTGCTGATTACGGCTGATTCCATTCACACAGATGTGCACAGCTACACATACATGTACACATATGCATACACATACACATGTACACATACACATGTACACTCATGTGTAGGAGTTTTCAGTTCAATACACTCATCTAAAAGAAAATGTCCATCAGCCTTCAGGTCCAAATGGAGTTATTCCTAGACCAGGTCTATTTCAAAAGAGTGGGAAGTGATGTGCTCCTATTTCACTATATTTCTTCATCTGCTGGTGAATATTCCAATACTTGCCTATCTAGAAACATTTTTTTCTTACAGAACATGCCATAAGGTCTGTAATTTATTACAACATTATTTTTTAGATGCAGTAAGTTATATTAGTCATCTCATTCACCTGTGAAAGATCATTCAGAAGGTGAAAGACCTTAGAGATATGGCAAGCATTATTCTAACAAATGAAGATGAACAGCATAGTATAAATCATGTTTGTGGGCTGGATGAAATGTTCAGTGGTGAATCTAAACATCATTTATCAGAAGGGAAATTTTGTGAAACACCAAACTTCACTCCACAGGTAAACTTTTCAGACAACCTTTTGTACCCAGTCTTATAATTGTCAGATCTATTCTTGGCCAAAACCTCGTGGTGTTAATCAAATTTTCACATTAATTTTTTTGCATCTTCCTGTGTATGTAATTGCAGTTTTATGTGCCTATGCCTAAATTTCTGAGTTTTTTTCCTGTTTACTGGTTATTGCCATAAAAATTACAGAAGAAAATACTGTACTAGTATGACAAATGCAGGACTTGTGTGTTAGTAGCTTTGTGGTTTCTTGTCTTCAGGAAAGAGTGCTGTTTTTTAACAAAATGTACACACATAGGGACATCCTATATTAATAATGTGCATTAGATATGTTTATTAGATGAGATTTTGAATGTGAATGTAACTCCACTGAAATAAACAAGTTCATATATGCATTTAGAGACATACTTATTAACAAAATCTCAGTAGTGTAATCAAAATACTAAATGTCAGGGGAAAATTTGTAACAGTTATATTGGTCCACATCCTATGGTCTCTATCCTCTATATCAGTTTTTGACATAATGTACCTCCATGCCATTTCAGTCACCACCTGGAGAATTCCCAATTTCACCTTAACATATTATAAATTAAAACAAATAAATGTATTTTTTTTCATATTATTTCATATTATTAATATAGTTTAGGATGAAGTCAGAATTGAAAAAAAAAATTGCTAGAACAGAGTGGGTTTATTTTATTTGATATGTTTCTTTTGGTGACAGGACTAGCTCCGATATTTTTGTTTCATCATATTCTGTGTAGAAACAACTATAAATATGTAACTTCTTTTAAGTGCATTTCAATTCCATGGTATCTGAAGAGTCTTGATTTTTATGTGCACTGGAAAAAAATTTTCTTTTACTTTGGAGACATCTATTCCTTCAGTAGGAGTTTAAGACTGAAGTCTTTATTTACAATACAAACTCTTGTTTTTAAATGCCTTGTTGTAGGTTTACAGGGCTGGTAGCTTAGAGTTGCATGTTTTCTTCCTTGGAAAAGACCATCTTCCCTATGGTGAAATAGGGTAAAAGGTTCTTTTCTGTTTAACCTGTGTTTAATGAATTAGTTGAGCTAGAGTCCTGTCAGGTATGTGATTCTCAAATAGTTTTAAAGTGATGTCAAAAGATGCAGTTTTAAAGATGTGGGTTTTTTATGTCTTCCATAGGAAGAAATAGGTCAATATTTTCATCATACACGACATTTTTTATGAATACACAATTTTACCTAAACTACAACATGCCACTCTTTTTAAGCAGTAATGAAGAAACTGTCTTTCTTAGCCTTAGTGGAATCTACAGATAAAAAGCAGAATATAAAAGGGAGTGGGAAGAAAACCAAGATGAACTATTCTGGAGAAAATTTTGTTTCTCACAAATGCATTTAGAAGAGTATAACCATTAGAACTAAAGGAGTCTGATTTTCTATATTTTCCTGGCTTGAGATTGGTTAAAGTTGATGCCCAAAAAGATGGCAACCCTGTCCCATTTGTGGGACATTTTTAAGGGTTCTCTTCTATTTCTTGATGTTATATCGACTTCCCAGGGTTTAATATGTATGCTTGTGGCACTGGTTCCCTCATCTGAGATGCCTTCATTTTTTCATACCAGTTGGTCAATTTGCAGAAAACTCAACATAATGAGCTTGCTTGAGACCTCTATCCCTTTGTTAAAGTGGACTGAAAAGAATTTATTTTAAAAGCTTTAGGGCCAAAGAGAAAGAAGCTCTCACACAAACACTTAAACATGGACATAAACCTCTTCTCCACAACAAATCTGGCAAGGAATCTTATTGTTATTAACATGTGACTTTGTAAATCAGATCCACTGCAAAATCCTCTGACTCTAATATATGTTGAGAGTGGAAGACAAATCCTTAAGCATTGCTTATATTTACTGAACATTTAAAAATAGTAATATTTTTGAGTTACAACTGAATCTCTACTTTACTGTTTTTTTTTTCCTGGGATCACATACTTCAGAGGATAAACAGAGGCAGACTTGAAGTTCACATCTGTAATATCTGTATCTGCTCTTGAAACTTACTCATGTTTGTCATTCACTCACCCCCACTGCTGATGAGATCAAAGAGCCTTATTAGTCGGATTACCTTTGTCAGGCTTGTTATTGGCAAAGACTGACTGTGTATTTCTGCTTTTCTTGCTTTTGCTACTTGCAGAAAGCTTAGCACCATTTTGAAAGTCTTAGTAACAATACTTTCTTAAAGTAAAAGACTTCTGTGTAAGGATTTGCTCTTAGAGGTTATTATGTTGTCATTCAATCACATCATTATTTCATTTCATCATTTCATTATTTCATTTCATTTCATTTCTTTAAAAAATATTATAGTAGAAGCAAATGTAGAATGCATTCTACATGTTCATAGTGTTAGGCTGATACTTTAAAAACCTGAAGGTCTATTTCATGATCTGTGATATATACACTTCTAATTAACTTGATTCATCTGCTTTCAAAACAATCCTCCCTCAAACAGGAGAGCTTTCACTCTCCAACTTGGTAACACCAGAGTAAATTATTTCCTTACTGTTTTGTTTTGCTTCAAGCATCGTAAAGTCAGCCTCCATACAGAACCTGGATTCAATGAATGCTGTCTGTTTGAAAGAGCTGATTCTTTTGTTCTTTTTTTATCATTCACATACAGGCACGGAGGGGTTTCTCCCGATGAAGTAGGTTCTTCAGTGCAGAGGTTTAGTTGAGATAACCTACGCATTCAAGGCTGTGCCCTTTGGAGAAGTCCTTCAAACTGTTTAATGAAGCAAGAACTGGGAAAGTACTTTGTTCTTGCAGCTTCTCATCCATTCTTCAAAACCACAGTGTTTAGCAACACACTAATGAATCCGTTTTATTGCATGGAAATACAGTACTATTCATTACAGATGCTTTTAAAATAGTATCAATTAACCGAATATTTCAGCAACATGGGAGTGTGAGAAAATGATTTCCAATTACAGCATTGCACTTGTGCAACTGTCTATTGGATGTTGATAAGTGTTTTGAGATAACCTTTAAAGAGAAATTCTGCACTGGGAAAGTGTCTGCATTAAAATGGCAGCTGTAAAGTGAACAGATTTCTTCTGCAGTGATGAAGTGTAAACAAAGCAATACAAATTAATGTTGTTTGCTTTTCAGTTCCCAGACTAAATTTTTCAAGGGTTGTATGTACAAATTATTTCTTTACACTTTTATACTTATGTGCATAAATTCATATATGAATATATGAGAAAATTACTGATTCATCATAATTTCAGATTCCTTTGAATCTTCACTTTAAAGTGAAACTACATAGAAGCAGTAACATATTTAAGTGCAAGGTTAAACACTTGGAGATTGTTAGTCTTAAAGTGATATAGTTGAAATACTTTTGAAAAATGCAGCTTTGGCATCAATTAAAAAAATTATAAAATTATGAATCCATTTTAAAGTTCTAGTGTAAACAAAAAAGCACAAGGTTCTCCAGACAAAATTTATTTTTACAATGTCTGAAAAAAGTATACAAAGAAAAACACTAGTCAAGCAAAAATATAGCAGTTATATTCTATCTTATAATTATTGTATTACTATTAATTTATTATTTAACTTCAGGAGTCCATTTTGACCATATTTTTTTTTGGATGTGGTTTCTTCAATATCAGTTCAATGTCAGTGATAGTAATAGTTTATTTCTCCTTAAAAATAAAAGTCTGAAATATATTAAAAAATTACTTCAACACCGAGCAATGATTTCTTTTATGGATAATACTAGGAGTTCATGTGCCTATGCATGTGTGTGCAACCATGCATAAACATCAGGTTTTCTCAGCAGACTGTAGCAACTTCTCTGTTGTCTCTGGGTCAATTTGGCTATTACCCTGTTTTGCTCTTATTCATTCACTTCTTATCTACCACTGATATGCACGAAGATGGCTTTGAGGTGTTAATCAATAACAGCGAAATGATTAAATATATCTCATGTGCCCAAAAGAAAATGACATACCTTAGTTACCAGGAAGGAAACATGCAGATTGTCGTGGCCTATCTAAAAGAGTGTCTTCTCTCTGATCATCAGAAGTCTGCAGAAAGATTACAACTCTACTTGTTTGAAGGGACAATACTTTTCTAAAATGACCATTAGTTAGATTATGTCTCAAGCCTTATGTAGAATTATCTGCTGTAATCCATTTCCAAATAAAAGATTGTGGTTTTATTTTTGATTATTAACAAGTATTTGAATTAATTATATCATATAGCAGTGAGGTGAGTCCTGAATGTTGTCTGTTGAAACTTAGTCAAAGTAGAAACAACTTTTTTAAACATTCTGCATTATATTATAAGAATGTGCAAACATATTTCTAAAGGAATACAAAAAAATTGTATTTCAACGTTGAAATTTCAGTCTGAGGGAGACAAAAGTGCAGCACAACCCACCTGTGTATCTTCTATTTAGATAGCTGCTTTGTGGACTAGCTATACCAGCATGTTCCAAAGAGAAGACAATGCACTAACTACCTAGAAAATCATTATAAAGAACCGAAATGCTGTTATCTTCCCCAATACTGCTTTTGAAACTTTCTTTATGAATGTTTTACAAAGACAGTAAAGCTATACAAAATATCTTTTTAAATTTCTCCCTCTGTTTTATAAACCATTTTAAGCTTTGCCCACACCTAAACACTTTGTCACTGATAGAAATGTTTGAAGAAAGCATAATCATCTGTGCTTGGATGTAGACATTCTGCTTTAAGACTTTCCAGACTGGGGGAGGACTTATTGATTTTGTTTTGAGAGGAGGGAATAATTTCTGTTCAAAAAACAAAATAGCTTACATATTTAGGGGACATCTTTATATGAATAGAATGTTGTGTGTTTATCCTGGGGTAACTGTGTTTTCCCTGGCACTGCCTTGTAACAACCCCATACGTAGGAGTACTTTTCAGCAGTATACTTTGGCCAGAGAGATATTTATTTTTCAACATTCCCATGCAATTTTGTTACCTGCCTGCCATTCACTTTTAGAGGACCATTAAAATTCTTTTGCAGTACAGTTTAAGAGCTCCTGATATATTAACCTTCACCCTGTTGAATAATAATAATTAATTCCTACTCTTTGTTTCCCACTTCTTAGCTATCTTCTCATCCGTGACTGTTTTTTGCTTCTCATAAAATGAGCTTGATTTCTGAGAAAAATCTCAGGGGAAAATCATCATCTTTAGAAAGTTTATATCAGTTATTAATGCTGAATTATTTTTTTTTTCAGTGTGTCTGAATAATTACTGTGCAGAAACTTTTTTGAGAAGGTAAATAGCTGGTATTATTCTTCCACTGGCATGATGAATAAAGCAAAAATAAAAAAAACCCAAAATCCATCAAGCATTGCCTCAGCACCAGTATAATGTCACTGGAAGTTTCACTTTCTGCTCTTTCTACAGAATAAATATACTCTTGGAAGAGCTTGCAGTAGATAAGGAGCTGTATTCTCATTTTCTCCTTTTCTTGGATCTTTATGGAAAACTCTTTGTATATGTATTCTTGTCTCTGTTGTGAGACTGGATTTAGGTGACTTGGCAAATATTCTTCAAACTGTAAATGAAGAACAAATCCTCCCTGAGGAATACTATTTCCTCCTTTGTGATGGGTGAACTGTAGACAATGACTGCATAAACCTCAACATAATGTCATGGCAGAAATGTTGGTCCATGAACCTGAAAAGGTTTATGTTCTATTTGCAAGTATCCCGTGGTTAGATTTTCAGTTGATTGGGTCGCTGAATATCTGATCCATCTTGTTTAACCTTATATATCTAAAACACAGATATACTACAAAAAAACAAACAAAAAAAAAATCAAAAAATTTTTGAAAGATTTATTCATTTCATTTAAAAGCAAATATTTAAAATACATTACAAAAATCATGCTCTAAGGAACACCATTTTCTTTGGCAACAGTGTAGATTAAGTATAGTTATTTATATAGTAGATCTCTATAAATATAATAAACTAAATCCACACTAGAAGTCTTGAACTGAGTGAGGACTGGGCAAATTATGGGATAATTCTCAGAAAACAGATCTATAAGATGTCTATAAGAAAATAAAGCTTATTTTAGTTAAAGTCAATTTGTATTCTGAAAGAATCCTCAAAAAGTCTCTAATACAAAATACCTATGTACTTAATTTTCTGTACATAAAATAAAGCAAAGTAACAAAAAAAAAGTAAATCTCCAATTGTCTGCTATTACATGGTCTGCATTTAAGTTAACTCTTTTCTCCAAATCTTTTCAGCTCTCATATTAAAAAATGCTACTCTCAGTGAAAATGAGCTTTATTTATCACACAGCAATTTCACATTTTTAATTTTTACTCTGAGATGTTCATTCATTACCATATATTTTATGGACATTGTTTCAGAGAAAAACTATACACACAAACTGATAATATACATTCTCTCCACAGAAGAGCTGAGGGAAGTTTGTACACCCTTACATTCAATAATTCAGTTATTTTTGTGTAGTCACTTGCTGTAACTCAGATCACAATTTTTCAACTTCCTTTCTTTTTTTTTGATAATTGCTAAATCTATTCTTCAATTGTTTTTAGTATTTTTCTCATATCGTGTGTTATAACCATCACGTTCTAGTGCACCTTTCAACACTATCAATTAGACAGTGAGTTGTACAAAATGTCAGAGTATCAGAAATGTTATTCTGCCCCGTTGATAATTATTTGAGTAATTTAGAGCACAAACTTCACTTAAAGTCTGTAATCATACCACTGAGTCATAGCTTGAGTTAGCATAGCATAGTTTTATCACTCTGATTGTCATGATTTTACATATTGATGTTACCCAGTCTTTTTGTTAATCATTTTATTTTATTTTCTGAGCCTTTATCAAGCTAAGAATTATTTCTGCTAGGTAAGTGTGTTGAAATATGGTCCAGGTTGTCAGTTACATCACCTCTATCTGCAAATGTGAGTCACCTGGTCCAACCTGGGAATCAAAACTTCTTCTTTTGCTTGTGCAGACAGATATTACTCCCTAACCTATATTCAGCCCGGCTATCTTAGGCACTGTGATTGGATGGGGGAATCTTTCACCTGCAAGTGACTCTCTCCTGTGTTGAGGACAGAGTCTAGATGGTTAGCTGAGTTAAGGAAAGAACATTGTTGATCCTCCATGAAATTATTTAAACTGTACTTTAAACAAAAGATATATTGTGTGTTATTTTATCATATCTTTTTCCCCTGTTATCCTTCATTGTTTCAAACTGACAAATTCTTTACAACAAGATCTACCTTCCTGATATCTGTGCAATTCAACTCAATTAAGCTATATAAATCAATAGAAGCATTACAAAATTTATAAAACATGTATTTGAAAAAGAATATTTTTACACCAAACTATGCATTACACTACTAATGAGATTTTAACAATCATTACATAATATTTTACTTATTTTTTTAGTCAATATAATTTTCATCAAAATTTTCATCATTTTCCTCATTTGAAGATAAATGTTTAATAAAACATAGCAAGGTTAAATTGTACTAAGGAAGAGTTAACATAAATTTTCACTGGCCACCTTAGAAGTACAGCACTCAAAAATGTAATAGTTTTATATCATTTAAGAAAAGGTATTTGAGTTTTCTATTTCTCATGACATTTCACAATACTGGTGTTAAGTGATTTCTCCTAAAATACATGTTTTGACAAAACTAATTAAAGTGTGGACATTTTGAGTTATTCTGATACTTGAAACTAAAAATTGTCTGTGTTATTACTTCTCATCCATCAATTGTTTCATTCGCAGTGACCTTAAAGTTACTCCATTCCTTGAAGGTGAACTCTAAAACTTTTATTAGCAGCCTATGGAGTTGTTTTTTTTTCTCTCTGCTACTCTTCTAGCAAGTAAACTAACACAGAGACATTACTCTTTCAGATGTTGCTATAAGAATCTGGCAGGGATTTTATTCTTTAATGAAAGGTAACATAACTGAAGGGTAGAAAGGAAACAAACTAGGAAAAATAGATGTTGGATTTCTTTATAAAACAACATCCAGATTCATTTTCAAGTATAAAAAAAATGGAATAGCAAAGTCTGAGTAATTTGTTTAACTTTCTTCAATTCATATTACAAGTTAATTGTCTATTTTTTCATCAATTTCTGATTTGTCTGTCAAAATACCATTCAAATGCCAAACATTTAATTATTACCTGGCATCATAAAAAAAAAAAGAGCTCTTCTCTCTTCTCTCTTCTTTTTTCTTTACTTTTTTCTCTTTTCTTTTTTTCTTTTTTTTTCTTTTTTCTTGTGCCCTGATAATTTTGGTTTCTTATGGGAATGTCTTTTAAAACTAAGTATATTTTGTATTTTATTCAAGTATGTTAAAGATGTATGCTAATCCAATCCTGTTGAAATTAATTCACTAGTTGAGACCTTGTTGTAGAAAACTGGTGATTTTCTTCATCAGAACTCTCTAACTAATCTCTGCCAGCTTTAGGTTGCTCTTTCCACCATAGCCCTGATGGGTGCTTGATAAAACCTGATTCAGAAAGGATTTTAAAGTTTCAAAACATCAGCAGTACCTATTACTGCCCTTAAATTGATGGAAAACCTTTGAAAAGTGTGAAATGCCTGTTAGCAGACGTGGTAACAATTTTTCCCTACTTTTCAGTATGCTACATTTTACACAAATGGCATAAATTGCATCAGCTCAACTAAATGGAGCAGGTGAATATTTCAGGCTCTTCTCAGTGATGCCAAGCAATAGGAAAAGAGACAACAGGAGGAAACTGATGCACAGGAAGTTCCACCTGAACATAAGGCAAAATTTTGCTCAGACTAGAGGTATGCAAGAACCATCTGAACACAATCCTGTGCAACAAACTTTAGGAAGACCTTGCTTGAGCAGGGAGGCTGAGCTACGTGCCCCCAGCAGTGGCCCCTTCCAAACTTAACCATTCTCTGATTAGGTAGATTCATTCTTTAGCTTGCTCTTCCCACCACCTTTTTCCCAATAGTACCCTCACAGTTATATGTCTTTAGTTTCCTCTGCTTTCAATGTCTTGCAGGGCAAATCATGCAAACATGGAATTTTTGTTAAAACAGGTTGAAATTGGTGTGCTGGAAGATGTTGTGTGAGCCATTAGTTTAAATGGAAATGCTTGTAGAGATACTCTGTATGAACAAAGTATATTTAGTTCACTGTTACTGAGAACATAATTGCATTGAAATTTGTCTCCTTTTTTTATAGAAGGTATTGTGAACATTTTTTACTAATTGTAATGTCAGTATACAGCATTTCAGAAAAAATAGATCCATTTATTACTATGCATCTGTATAACAAAAGGCAAAGTGCAATGAAAACCATACATACAACCCTGCTTGAAATGCCATTAAAGATGAAATTTCACATAAACTTGAAGGAGTTCGAAAAACAGTTTATTCTGTCTCTGTAGGATCATTAATTTATGGGGCAAAAAAATGAGTTTCCTTCTCAGGTACTCCATGCATTAAACTGGAGTTTGCTTTATTTAAATATTGTGAAATATGATGTAGTGTAATATAATTGAAAAGAATGAAGTGGTGCATTTAGACTGAAAATATGGTTTTCCTAAGATTTACGTTACATAACACAGATTTTGAGATTCTGAGGACAAGCTGTAGTATTTATACTTCAAAAACTGCTTCTAGAGATTGTGTTTGAATTTGTTGACTTTGACAGTCAATGACCTTGAAAGATGCTTGTCTTATCCTCCATCATCCTATTTCTGTTCCACAAGTCCTCTTCTAAAATGATATGTTCTTTCTGAATGAAAAGTAATTCTAAGCACTTCACATCTTCAACAGAGATCTGGTATTTTGTCATTTCAGCATGTCACATTTTTAAGCCACCTAATGCAATGAATCAAAATGATTCAACACTAGCTTCTGGGCTTACATTTATTGTGATGTACAACACACTAAAGATAAACGACAATTAAACCAAAACTCTCAGCCAATAGCTACGCTTCTTGCTAATGATTAAATATGAATGTGTCTGAGAAAGGTAGGGATGGATTATCTGTGTATCAGAGCAGCAGAACAATGGATGTAGGCAGTGCAAACTGCTTCAGGTTTTACAAGAGTTATTAGTACAGCACCACTCAGACCAAGTTACATTTCTTCCAGGGCTGTTTGCCTCTTAATGCAGTATAGCTGCTCTTTGCAAAGCAAGCGTGAGCAAGTAAGGAACTGCGGGAATTAGGAACAGCACATTTACCTAATAAGAGGGAATTAAAGTTATGGAGCCAGACTCCTTGTGACAGAAAAAGAGACAAATGACTCAAATGAAAGCATATGAAATTCAATCTCAACACAAGACAACACATTTTACTGTATAAATGGTCAAAAAGAGAAATGGGTTGCCAAAGCAGTCATGGAGTCTGCATCCTGTGAGATATTCAAGGACTGGCTGAGCATGGACCTACTGTATCTGCCCCTCCTTGAGAGGAAAAGGGTGAAGTAGATGATCTCAAAAGTCAATTCCATGTTTCTGTGATTCTGTGTAAAAAATTCAAAACGTGACAATTCAACAGAGCACATGGACACAGGCAAATAATAAGAGAGGTGACAGAAAAGCTGAAATGAACTGGATTGAGTCATCAGTCTAATTGCTCACCTCTACCACTCCCTCAAGTTCCAGAATTCATAGAAGGGCTATGCAAAGTCCAGCAGACTAGTTTATAAATACCTGCTCACAATAACTTCATTTTCCCTAGAAATCTTACCATCAAGTTGTTCCCAATACTGAGATCTCCCAGCTTTTCTGTTATCCCAATAAATTGAGAGCCAATTCTGAACACATGTTCATAATGGCTTTCATCAATTCTAAGGATCTGTGAACTTGCAGGAAGATCTCTCTTTCTGCTTAGGTCACCTTTTTATACCTGTATTCCATGATGATACTCAAAGCAAGGCAAACTAACTGCCCTCTTTTCCCTAGGGGCTCATAACTTAGAATTCACATGCACCCAACATATTCAGTAATTTCTTGAGAACTGCTAACCAATTTAGCAATTAGACAGCAAGATATGGTTTGCATTAATGTAAAAGTCTTGGGTTTTAGTAGGGTTCTTTCCCTATATTTCTGAGGATGTCAATCTATTTCTACTTCTAGATATATTACTTAAGGGTTCTGGTGCACTGTAAGTCTGTGGTCTTTTCTGTATTTTTTATAATATATTTTAGGATTTAAAATAAAATTTCTGAGATACGTTCTCATACGCATTTTGATGAAACCTTCCAAAAGTGCCAGTCTTTAAGTACACTTTTTCAATATAGAGGGATCAGAACTAAAATTAAACTAGCAACCTGTACTGTTCAATTCTAGTTTTGTGTGAATGAATAAAATTAAAGCAAATAAATCTCATGCCTTTTGAGCAATGAATGTATTTATTTGTCTATTTATTTATTTGCTTGTTTGTTTATTTATTTATTTATTTATTTACTTACTTACTTACTTACTTACTTACTTATGTGGAGGGATTTTTAATCAGGTTTTGCCTTGAATTATATATCTGCTGACACACACCATAAACAGATGCACCACAGCTGGGCTTGGGGAGGCCATGGGGAACTAATTAGCTAATTAAATTCTTAAATAATTTAATGGTTTTTTACTCCTTCATTCTGAGAGTAGCTTATATCAACTCTATACCTATGTCTAAACCAGAACAGACTGAGTAACTATTGGAAAGATAAGTGCCCTTGTCAGCTCTCTGAGAGGGTTCATTTACAGTTTTGAATTTCCAGAAGTGACAGGATGGTTGGCAATACCTCCTTTTAGCTGAACACACATGAAGGCATGAGGAGAGAGACACAGGGGAGAGCTGTTGTGGACAGCTGCAACCTCATGCCAGCTTGCAGACTGCTCTGGAGAAACAAGGACATGCAAAGCAGATACTGTGGTAGGAAATGTCCAGATGAAATAGGTATCATTTCTACACTGATTCATTGGAAGTGGCGCTGTAGCCTCACCTCTGGGATAAAGGATCATTCCCTCTTTACCTTCCCAAACCTGAGAGAAGTGATCAGCACATTTAGCAGGTCCTTTGGTCTGGAGATGCAGAAGCTCTCACTGAAAGCCTACGTCATAATGCAGAGGTAGCTTGTTAACAAATAGATGGTTAGAAATGGAATTTCATAGATGCCCGGGCTCTAATGTCAGTGGGGCCCTGGCTTTCCAACTCTGCTTCTTTCAGTCCTCATTTAGAAGCATTGCACACCTTCTTCCATTGAGTCAGAGACCTGAGAATTCAGGCAATGTTTGCTTAGATTTTCAATATTATGTCAATTAAAAACAAGGCAGAGGAAAGTCCTGGTGTATTATCAACCTTTCTTTAGTTGGTATATTTTTATGTAAACTATTTTTATTGTTAGATGATTCTTTCTTCATTAAACTCCATCACCACTACATAATTTTTCAGAACAGCTAATAAAGGTGGGAAATACTTAAAGATTAAAACAAAGAATTTGAACAGGCATTTTGAACACATTTGTGCCATGCTAAAAACGGTACAGACTGTAAAAACGTAAGTACTCCAAACAAAACTCTTAAGTGTGTTTAGTCTTTGTTTCCTTTAGGGATGTGTTGTTTAATGGTTACAACATCATACAGTTTTAATCTCACAGCTGGTGATCAGAAAATTTATCTAATATACTTTTAAAAGTTTTAGTAACATAAGCCTGTAACTTTTCTTTATTTAGAAGTTTGTAACAACCACAGAAATTGTTTCTGTACATTGGTGTTCCACAAGTGACAATATTTAGAGCCATTTACATTAAAAAAAGAGGTTACCATCTAGAAAATATTCTTAATTTTACTGATTTTTGGCCTGATCTAATATGCCCTGAAGTAGATGGGACTTCTTCCAAGATGTAATGCCAAGAAGCTTGAAAGAAATATATTCCAAAATAAAATAAAGTAAATAATATTAACAGGATAAAAACCTTAACCAGCTTCTCAAAGATTCATCTCAAAGAGAAGAAAAGGCACTGGAGTGACTTTCAGCAGCCTTTCAGTACCTGACAGAGTCTACCAGAGAGCTGGAACAGGACTTTTTACCAGGGCATGTAGTGATGTACAAGGTGGAATGTTTTCAAAATGAAAGAGGGTGGGTTCAGATTAGATATTAAGAAAAGGTTTTTTACTGTGAGGGTGGTAAGTCATTGGAACAGGCTGCCCTGAGAAGCTGTGAAGGGGTGCCTCAAGACATACAGACATACATATATGCTTCAAATCTAGATTAACTACAGTTTTCTGAGACAAGCAGTTTACACTTCAGCTTAGGTGTTTTCATTTGCAAAATAAAAGCTTTAAAATAATAATTACAGGAGTCAGAGTACTGGCCAACACAAATGCATCCTGGAATGCATCCTATTTCAATCCTCCCATCAGAAGTGACTGGGAAGTCCTTGGTATTTCCTGGTGATTCCAGAAGGTGAAAATACTGTTGCTCTATACTCTCAGTCAAGTAAACTGCAGAAGGCTGTGGAACATGCTTAAATCTTTTCTTTATGTGGTCAGTGGATGCTTTATAAATTACATTCATTGCCTCTGAGCTTCCGAAAAATAGTTGTCAATGTAAGCAACAATTTTATTTGTGATACAGAAAACCAATGTGGTAACAAATGTTTTAATTAACACTGTAGCTTCACTAAATGCAGGGTCCATCAATTCCTCCTTTAACCATTACAATGAAAAAACTTGAAATAGTTATTGAAAAATGCCTCTACAGTAAAGAAGCAATAGTTTGTCCTTGAAGGAGTTTACTGTAATACTCTTCAACCATATTCAGCATATCAGCAGTTTCTTTCTGTATTCTCCCTGTGTGCTGAGCCCCTCATAATCCCACCTGTGTGTAACCTCTTGTATTTTCGACTCCTAAATACATTAAAGGAGGCTGTTCTACCTTCTATAGTCCCTCACAAACCCAGCTGACTCCAGCTTTCTCCTACAACCACTTTCCTTAGTATGAGTGTTTCCATGAGTTCCACAATTTACCAGATGTGGGTCTCTGTAACAATCAGAATGTCAAGATGCAATAACAAGCAGATAGTTATTTTGTCTTGCAAAAGAACACAGAAAAAAAATCAGGCTTTACTTTGTCAAGTCTCACTTTGTCTGTGTTGTTTTGCAACACTCATAAACTCTTTCATATTCACATTCTGAAATTCATATTCTGAACATGTCTTTAACTTTTCTAACAGTCTTAGAGAAAAAAAATTATTTTCAATATGCTAGCCCCAAATCCCATTTCCTAACACAAGTTTCTATCACTCTAATGGGTTCTGACAACTCCACAGGTTAACAGCACATAACAGCACATGGTCAAACGTCCGATTCACCCAAAATATATGGAAAAACCTCATTCTGACATTTCAGTGTAAAAAAAAATTAGCTAAACCTACTATTGACAAACTCTCAGTAAAAAGAGAACAACTTGCTCCTTTAGGTGTGCAATATACATGACAATAGAAAGGTTTCTTTAACATGAAATCTACAGCACATCCCGTTTCTGGTGCTTACCTTTACTCTGAGCTGCTAGAGAATATTCTGTCTATCTCCCTGCCTACATAACTAAGACATAAAACCTGAGCAGAGATACCCTCTTTTTCAGGTCCCACAATTTATAGAGGTATACATTTCTGCTTCATATATCAGTAACCTACTGCCTCAGAAAAAAACACGACCTTTGTTAGCAGCAGCTGAAAACCTGTGAGTAGATTTTAAAACAGAATTAAGAAAATTTATGGACATTAAGCCCATCAGTAGCTATTAAACACAAAGAATGAAATACAATCTGCCTCAGCAAGTTCCAGAAAACTGGGAGGTTTTTAGTGGAAAAGAATCACTTTACACCTGTTCTTACATTTTTTTTCCCTTCAGTACAAGTGGAAAATATTTGAGACAGGATGTTGGCTCAAAAGGACTTTTGAATTGATCCATGAGAGAAATTTATATATGTTACATATAAACCAGCTTCCAAAGCCCTATAATAAATACCATATGACATAAACCAAAATAAAAGATCTGTTGAACACACAAAAGAATTCTACATTGTCTCCTAATTCCTCTGCGTCTTATTCTTGCCTGCCAGAAAACAAAACACTATCTTTAGAAGCCTACATAAGGATAGGAAGGAAGTTTGTATGTGTCCCATGTGATTCAATGTCTTGCCAGATACCTTCCATTGGTCTTACTCCGGAGTCCAGAAGTGTCTTCCATTTTTTCAAGTTATCCTGCACATGGGATGCTGCTTTCCAACTGGAAAGTCTTTTCTGCTGATGACTATTCACCCCTATTAATAATGCTTCCAATGTTTATTTTCATTTTCCTTCCAATTTTCCTTTGATTTTTTAATGCAGTAGGTTCCTGAGAAGTCATGTTCAGGAATCCACCAGAGGTGAATTCTCAGATACTCAGATTTGGAACATCCTAATTTCCCCTGTCCTTCTCCTAACTAACACACTTCCAAACCTGTCTTATTGATTTGTAGTCAGTCCTCCCTCTAAAGATAAGGTTTGTTTCACTCAAAATGGGGGCATCATTGGTCTAACTAAAACATGAATCTGCTGATGCTATTTTCACTAAAGATACTGTCATATCTTGCTTCTTCTCTCACTTCTCAAATATATTTCTTGACTCAGAGTAGACACCCTCCACTCCACCTTCCTCAAATTCAAGGCACCACACAAACAAGATTCATAACCTCAATTCCATATAAATATTGATTTATTCATATCAAGGATGTTCAGTGAAATCTCTTTTTTTATTTACCTCCTGAATCTGTAGCAATGTGAGAAGCAGGAGGAAATGGTATCTTGACCTTCTTGATAGCTTAATCTAGAATCCAGGATGTTAGACTTTAAATATCAAGTTTTGCAAGTAACATCACATACCATCTTTGTTTCTTCAAGACACTCAGTAATTCAGGTCTTCCTGCACATATCTGTGTGATTCTATCAGAGAAGGAATGAGCTTTCCTCAGAGACTGCATTTGCCTTTATTGATGAAATAAAAATATGTAGGTACATATGCAAAAGAAACAAAATCCATCTTCTGTCCCCAGTATCCTTTATCTGTCACACAGGAATTTAAGCAAAATTTCAAAGTCAAAATAAAAAAGAACACAAAATTTAATACTTAAAGTAATAAGTATTACACAGTAATACACAGTCTGTTACTCATTTACTTTTCTACATGTAGGAAGAACACATGTTTTGAGAGTCATCCAAGGTGAGTTTACTTATCTAAATTTCTGCTTGAATAGCATTTTAGTTAATAAATAGATACTTTGTGGTGGGAATTTGAGATAACCTGGAGGTGCTAAGCAAAAATGTGGTAATTTTACTGTGCTTAATAACTAGCACAAGAGACCAATACCTGGGCAGTGATCTTGAAAAAAGGCTTTTTGGGTCCAAAATATTATTAACCTCCATTTACATATTTTAGTAAGTACACTTTATTTTGTTAAGCTTTTCAAAAACTAATATGAAGGGAATTTATTTTGTTTAAAATGAATGCATTTTGTGAACCACCTGTTCACACATTTTAAAAAAGATATTATGCAGCAATTGCCTTCAGAAATTCAGGTCATATGGTCAGCCCCTGAATTAATTATCTGATCAAGACTGATTGGGGTGAGACCAAATAATTCTTCATTAGCATTCAGCACCACTGTCAGGCTGCATTTTGCATGCTACAGTGTAATGCTGCCCTTTTTCATTTTACTCGGTCTCCTTTTTGGGTTACACCACATTGTTCTACATGACTGGGAAATGAAATTGAAAACAGGAAAAAAGAAGTTTGGAGAATAAAGCAGACATGACTTTGTATAAAAAAATGTGCCTTACACAGTTTTGCTCATTGAACAATCATATTGTCTATTAACTATTTCTATAAATCTGTCACATACTGGTCTCTGCGGGAAGTCAGCAGGAACTCTGGGCATAGATAGTTTGAAGCAGTCTTCAAAACTAGTGTCCTACCTTTAAGTGATCCAGTTTGTAACTGGTTGAACTGTAAAGTTATGTTTACTCTTACCCCTGTAGGCTAGTAACATTTTTTTTGGTCTGAGCAGCTCAGTATTGTATTTCAGCAGCTATGCCATTTAGCACTGTGTGGTGCAGGGCTCACATTCTTGGAGATGTGAAAGAGGAACAGACAGCTGTAGGTGTCCCCAGATCTGGTTTGGATGCCATACTTCATAATGCTAGGCTATAATAAACACTGAAGCATCTTAAAAGAGTAATAACACAGAATCTGCTTCAAAGTCCTGTATGTTAGGTAGAAAACACAATAGATTTAAGATGTAACATTCTCCAAATCTCTGCCCATATGGCTGTGTCTAAACTACTTAACTGAGTATACTCAGGGCTCCAGTCTCATGATGAGGCCAAGTGGAGCAGAGCAGCTGCATCCATGCTATTAGGTTACTTGCTGTCCAAAACAAGACATCTACACTGGGAATGTGCCTAATTGTACATTTGGCCTCTGTCCTAGGATAAGCCCAAACCTTTGTTGGAGATTTGTCAGGAGACTGCTGATTGGCATGAGCCTCAAGAAGACAAAGACTCATCCAAAACACTTAACAGTACAGACACTAAAATTTCAGATGCTGTGGATGTCAACTGGCCTTAGCTCAATAATAGATACATAACAGAAACAGGAAAGTAGAAAGCATATATCAATCAAATTCACTGGAATACTTGTGTAATTTTGCCCTACCTGACTTTGAAAAACATCTTTTTACCCAACAAAGTAACAATGTAACAATGTTCTACACACTAGCTGTCAAGAAAGTACAGTCTCACTATTTATTTAAATTCTGAATGCAACACATTTTTTTTCTTCCCTTATAGGTTCCAAAAGAATGTTTAGAAAGACTGTATTTACATGTAGTGCTTTCAAAAGTGAAGCAAAACATTTTTAGACCATTAAGTTCTTAAATATCCCCTGCTTGATCTGAAAAGTGCCATCTGTAGCAATCTCTACACTTAACTGCAGACTTTAGAGCAGAATCCAAATCATCTAAAATTACTGTCATTGTTTCACAAGTGAAATGACAAAATATAAGGCTTTATTTTAGGTAATATTTCTTGTGCAATCTGTCTGAGTTTCTTCTCTTCCTAACCATCACTGGCCAGGAGGATCCACTGCAAAATTCACCATATATTTCAGCACCCCTGAACCTGAAAAACACTTAATCATTCCCCACTTTAAGGATTCCAGATGTTTGGGTATGTTGTTCTTCTGATATAAAGCATGTTTTTAAAGAAAATTTCCCAGTCATTCTCACGTCTCTTGCCTCAGCTGGCACTGTGGGAAAATATTAAGGCACATGGAACTGTATTTGTACCAGACAAAACTGAATGAGAAGTGGTACTCTAGGAGCTCACTTGAAGCACTGTGGGGAGAGTCCTGAGTTCTGGAAAGAATCAAGTGCCTCTGCTTTGCTTCCCTCCACCACACACTCTTTTCTGCATCAGCTTATCTTCTCTGATCTTGCCTATCAATAGGTCTCTCTTACTTTTGCTACAAAAGTGCATTCATCTACTGCAAAATGCTACTGTGTCTTTTGTGCAACCACCAGCCTCTCTCTGTTTATATCCCTCTCATAGATTTTTATACCCTCTGTGGATTTTGCTGGCTTTCTGTTCTTTTGCAACTTTGCAGACAAACATTTGTTTTCTAGAGATCTCATCTGAAGAACACACACAGGGTTCTGTACTTTTCCTCATAGACTGCCCAACAGCTTTGGGGCTGTTGAATCGTTCCCAGCTCTGGATGGAGGGAGTGAGGTAGGCTCTGCTCCTGCAGAGTCTGACTCAGAGACAGACAAGTGGTATTGTGGTGCCTGTGGACTGTGGGGAGGTTTTGCAAAACTTCCAGGCTCTGAGCACTAATTTCACAGCAGAAAGTCTCAGAGAACTGGAACTTCTCACCTAAACTGGGTTTCATGAGGGCTTCCAGAAACCTGCTGGTTTATGGGGCGTCATTTTTAATAATAAGCTCAGGAAATTCCAAAGGAGTAGAAGAATCCTAATGTAATCTCTTTGGAACTGTCTGACCTGCTAGAGCTCAGCCACTGGCAGCATCCCAGTTAAAGAAGTGGGGGAGAAAAATCTATTTAGACTTAATTTGCACAAATTAAGACAAGATGTATTAATAATACCTGTCAATAAAATAGACCATGACACTTGGTAGCAGTTTTCAGTGCCATTAAAAGTGTGAGAGATGAAGATAGAGGAATGGATGTAATATACTTAGTTTTGCAAAATATTTTATACGGTCTGAACTACTGTGCTTCATAAAATAACCTGCCTAAGAATAGTGATATGTAAGTCAGCTAATATTTATCATAAAGTAGTAAACTCTCACCAGATCAGGAAAGTTTTATATTGCACATGCACCTGGTAGCAGACTTCATGCTTTGCCCCATTTTCTTCAGTAGTTTTAGTAATAGCCACCATTTAATTTTCTTCTTGTGAAGTATGAGTCTAATTCAGAAATATATGCTGAGTTAGAGCATGAGAATTCTCATGAAACCAAATTGGATTCCCACTGATAGGCTAAAGAACACTAAATTTAAATTTCTCAAATGCCAAGAAGTAAATGAATGATAAAGGGTTCTGCAGAACTGCAGGCCTGAATGCTTTTATGTTGGAACATTTGTATATGCATGCCATGAGTAAAGTATTCTGACTAACCGTGTTATTCTCTGATAATTTATTACAGTCTTACTATTAGCTGAATATATCTATCCCCTTGACAAGTCTTCTGGGAAACTAAGATGAAGTTAGTCTTTTATCATTATCTCAAGTTTGTCTTTCCAAATGCTTTTATTACAGTGATTTTGGAAGTAAGCATATTAAGGCAGAGATATTACAGAACTATTCTACAAAATAGTATTGTCAAATACCATGTGAGTGAATTTAGGTATTATCACAAATACCTTAGAGATAATTTAGGACTAAATAAAAAGAAGCAAATCTGTTCTTGAGCCCTAGGGCACCTTTCAATAGTAGTAGTTATAAATCAGAATGATAACCTGAAACAGTCACTGATTTTTCCTCTTAATCAAATAAGATCAGAACTAAACCATCATTCCAGTAGAAAAAGCTAAATTTAATTAGCTTATCTAACAGTGTCATTTAGTGAATCAAAAGCTTTGAAAGGTCAATGAATTTTGCCCTTATCATCTCATTATCTTCCATCACTAACAAGATATCATTAAGCAACTTCATGTGAGCAGTTAATGTTGCAGCAGCCAGTAGCACTGCTATAATTTAAAGGGAAAATCCAGGCTGTTTTTAAATATTTATTTTTATTGAAATTTTCATTCACAGAATGCTCCTAAAGGTCACTGGAAAAAGGAAAACAAATAAAGTATTTTTACATTATTTCCATATTTGTTTTTATTTCTGAAAAAATGTAGCATTTTTAATAAACCCAGTTGCTCAGACATACCCACAACACAAAATACATCTGCAAGAATATACAGAACAGTACAGCTTAAATGCTTTATTGTAGTACCACTAATATGAGTTCAATCCCCATAAAATATCCAATACTATGACCTGTGTCTCTACAAAACCAGTGCAGAAGAGTGATGAGTGACATTCATCAGGGGTCAGCATTGGGACTGGCACTGTATCTTTGTCAGCACCATGGACTGTGAGCTTGGGTGCACCCTCAGCAAATTTTAGCCATAAGCCAAGGAGAAATAGCTTCAAGTTGAAAGATAGAGGATTTGGATTAGCTATAGGGAAGAAAATCTTCACTATGAGTGTGATGAGAGACTTGAAAATGTTGCACAGAGAAGTTGTGAAAATCCCATCCATGGAAGTTTTCAAGGCCAGGTTGGTTGAGGCCATTGGAAGATGTCCCTGCCCATGGCAGAGGGTCTAGAACTAAAGGATCTTTAAGGTCCCTTCCAACAAAAATTATTCTACAATTCTATGGTTCTGTGCAAACCATTTCAGAGGCCTTTGTCCCGTCCTTGCAGAGGCAGGTTCACCTTCCACTACACAGAACCTTCCTACCCAGCACCACATGGTCTGTTTTTAAGTGTGACCAGTGAAAACAGCAGGGTTCAAAAAACAACTGCTGTTGTTGACTGAAGGTCATTTCACTGCTCTGCTTTAGAGCACAGATACACAAACTCTTGAACAAATACATCCAAGAGGGCAGCAACCTGCGGTGAGGCAAAAGTCTGTGGTCGGAACCTCTCACTGCAGATTTGCCTTCAGACTAATTCTAATGAGGAGCTGCACCCTGGAAAGTAATTTTGTGGAGTTAAACTGAGCACTGCTGTAAGGCAAATAGTAGCACGTTAGTTAAAATAATTTGTTTACATTCCCTAAAATCAATGGAATTTTAAAATTTGCTCTTCTAATAGCACAGAGGCAAGGTAAATAAAATAACTTGCTGAGGTTATCTCCATCAGATTGTGTTCATTTTAACATAAGTCAGGTCTGGAGCCTAATCTACCTACTGGTGTCCCACTGAGAAGCTGTAACGATTTCTAAAAATACATGCTCTTAGCTGAAAAACCACATGTGCTTCAGCTGAGATGTTTCTCCCTCCCTCCCCCCCACCCCTTTTATTTATTGTATCTACCTGCTTTAAATTGATTTTGCTATCTTTTGTTCATTGAAGACTAAAAATAGGGCCAAAGGAATTCACATATCTTACACTACATTGCTTCAGAGTTTATATGGCAATCCTTCATTCTGAAAGGATGCAGGCTTTCCAAAATCAGAAATCTTAGCTACAGTGGAAGTTATCTCTTAAAAAAACAAGATCAGCAGTTTGAGACTAGATAAGAACTTTTCAGATAAGAAACCACATAGCCTGGCTGATAGCACAAAATATCTGTCTCTGAGACAGGTGATGAGGCAGAGAAGGGTGAGTAAACTTTCTTCCTGATCCTATTCATTGTTATTGCCACAACCATCTCTGCTCACTTCTCATGTCCATTCCTTACGCAGATTTTTCCTCTGTACCAGCCCTTCACACCCCCACCAGCCCCCAGAAAATGAGAACTGTTCCTGTTTCTGCAGATGTGGGAGCAAGTGGCTTTCTTGCTGGCTTTTTGCTCTAGCAACCACTGCTGCTTCACCATCTGCTGCTCCTCTTTTGTGTCTCCAAGCAGCTGTAAGTAAAGCTGCTGCATTCAGTTCACATTCCAAGTTTTTCTTAGCAACCATCAAGGCTAAAAAAGAAAATCTTTTAATGAGACCTGAAATTCTGTAGTCACTGCAGCCGTACTAGGCATATGCCTGTGACATATGCCTATCCCTCATTGACATGACTTGGACCCATCCAAGGGTCTGTCCAAACCATGGTAAAAGGGAACTGAATGTGAGGCAGAACAGGTAATTAGAAATTTTCCAGCTAAGCAGACTTTTTTTCTCTCTTGTTGAGAAATACTGTTTTTCTGAAACTGAATGGCAAGTTTTCAGGGAAGGAAAGCAGCCAGGTCACTGCAGCTGTGTCCCAGCTGGGAATTCATAAAACATAACAGACTTGGATTCAATCCTTTTGCTACCTAACAGACTGGGAGGTGTGGTACTCTGAGCCATTCTTTAGTCCATCAGTTTCCCACCTCGGCTGCCTATCACTGCAATACTACCAGGAATAGGCAAGAATGTAAGCTATGGGGCTTTATGAGGTGAGATTTAGCCATTTTATTGCTTGCAGGCCAGAAATAGCTGAATGGAACTGGACAACAATAAGAACTTTTCTAATAGTTAAACATTAAAAGGTTAATCTCGGGACTACAAATCCATAGGGTCTGTGTTGATAACTTTAGGAATTTTAATAGAGGAATTGTATCAGACAGTCTGTTTGAAAGCATTCAGAACTGGTATGTATAGAAGTGTGATATGTTTTTTCAGGAATGTTTTTACCACCTCTGCCACACAAAATAGAGCAAAAAATTTCATAGAATACAGGAGTCTTAGGACCACACTTTCAAGTCAGAGCACATATTTTTGCCTGTGTCATTTTGTGCCAGATTTCACAAATAATAGAAGTTAAAGTTAAAGTCCTGTTTTTCTCGGATGTACACAAAATGCTTTTGAACATGTGAATTTGTTTGTTTGCACAAGCAAACAAAAAAAAAGAAAAGAAAACAAATGAAAAAGAAAGAGATGAAAATGTAAGTCATTGAACTAAAGAGTAAAGAGTCTAGGCGAGCCTATAAGAGTGATCCTTCAACCCTGCGAGTGCTTTTGACAAAACAGATGAAACTGCTTTTATCAATAATCTACCGATTAGGGTTCATGTTAATATGTTAAAGGGATAGACCATAGCAGCCCCAGAGGAAGTGTAATGATCAATTGTGGCAATAATCCACAAATTAAAGATCTCTAACAGTACACATTCATTTGACAGACTGCAAGGATTTTAAACGAGTGTTGCATTTTATCATGCCAATGATCCATGGATTAAGGGCTTGCATTTATATAGCACATTGTAATGGCTTTGAGGAAGCTATTAGGGTCTATCATATCAATGATCCATGAATAATGAGAGTTGTTGGAGAAGTATCTCTCAGACATGATGCAGTGCCTCAAGGATGTTTTAGCACGGTTTAAGGTTTAGCAAGTGTAATATACTTTATGTTGCACTTCTTACACTTGTATTTACACAGTGAATAAAAACAGTATATGAAGCATATGAAGGCAAAAGGAAGAAGTACTGCTTCAAGGGGAAAATAATGGTTTGTTTTCCTTCAGTGCCTGAGATCAGTTTCTGGCAGCAATAATCTCTTACTCCCTGCTTAGTGCAAATTCATGTGGCGCTCATAATATCACTGCAATCAAAAGCATGTAGGATACAGGCAGGCTTTGCAGCATGACAGTAATCAAGGATGTCATCAAGGTGGAATCAACAGAGTTATGAGGGGTTGGGTAACCTCCTAATAGTGATTCAAACAGGGACATTCAGTGTTATGCGAATCCCATTCTGTTTCATTTTGAAATATTCTGACAGTTCTCGATGCTCAAAGAAATACAGTATACGAAAGTGCAGCTTTCTAATGAAGTCTTCCCCACAACATCATGTCTGCACATAGATTTAAAAGTCATCATTATCTTTAAAACAAACCTTGATCAAGTATCATCTCTTCACATAGGTGTCTAAATCATGGAAATCTTTGAAGTTCATAATTTTGAGCATGATTGAAGGAGTATGAGACAAAAAACTTCATACATTAAAAGTACTTTCTGAAAATACCTAAACCAATGTGGTGCCGTTTCTGAAAATAATTGTTCTAAGATTCTTCCATCTGTCCCAAGTTACTTCTTCCTCAGCAGTACCTCCTCTCTCACGAGGTCACCTCAAAGACAAAGTGAACTCTTGGCCCTGAGAACATGTGAAGGAGGGAGACATGCCCAGCTTATTCATGGCTTGGCAACATCATCCTGCTGCCATGTTTCTCAGTGACTGCTTGTTTCAATGTCTATGGATGCTCCTGGGAGAGAAGGGACATCTTTTCCACAGGATACAGCTGGAGGGGTGAGGGAAGGGGACAGGAGAAGAAGCTGTAAAAAACATTCCCATCCCAGCTGGTTGCCACATCCAAGTCTTTTGGCAGGACGAAGCAGAGAAAGCATTTCCTGCTGTGGCTATTGCCTTTATGGGTTACTGCAGTCTGGCTGCAGTAATGTACAGACAACTGCAGCCCACTGGATCGCAGCACTGGGAGCCAGCCACTGCAGCTGCTAACTTTGGACCAAACTTGAGGATAACTTCTTCAGACAGTGTATAAGGAAATTTGAGTAGAGATCAAACAAGCTGTAATGCGAGTGTTGGCGAATTCACGAGCACAGCATGTAGTGACTCCTACAGTCAGCAAGTCTTAGTTCAAGCTCCGTTCAGAGCAGTGTAAATACCCCTGTTCCCATCAGAGGGCTTTTTTCCAGATGGAAAGTTATAGTTGCAAGTCCAGGGAAGATCAGCCTCTCTTTTACAGTCAGCAGTGGGAAACAGGAGACAACTTCATCCAGTCCTTCTGGTGGACATTCCATGGACTTTCTGCCAATAGTTGAAAAATACAAAATTGTACCTCTGATTAGCCAGTGGATCTCCATTTTATCCCTCATCTTTGTAGCTGGATTTATCAATCCTTGCAGGGCAGATGAACCACCTGTAGTGGTATCACTATATTCTCTAAATCTAATGAACTGCACATGTCTATGTGAGTCTGAGGGCTCAGCCAGGTGACAGACCCTCACACAAGGATTTGCCTTCCCTCCACCTCACAACACGCCTTTATTTTTTTTTCCTTTTTCTTCCCAATTAAACAGAAAGAAATCACAGCCATGGTCTTGAATTGCTGTTAAAATAAGTTTTCTAAGTGATCCTTAAATAATTAAAATATGTCATTGTTGGTGAAAGAAAAAGAAAGACATATAATCTCCTATTGTTTAGAAAGGCTCTTTATTATCATTTCACATATTCATTTCTCTTTTTCAAATAATTTCTGATGTAATAGCAACTTTTCAGTCTGTGTCTGCTTTGCCATTTAGATCGTAAGTAAAGCCACAGCACGGAGTTTGTGCCGCTGCTGATTGTTTCTGTGGTTAGGAATGTGGAGCTGTAAATACAGGATTGTGAATTCATCACACCACCAAGCTGAGATGTGGGGTAATGAAGGAGAACAATGCCATTCAGACACCAATAAATTCAGCAATATATAGTGCAATGTAGAATATCACAAGGAGCAAAAATTGCTTTTTGTGCAGGTATCCTCCTTTCAAAGAAACCTAATTGATATGTACAGTAAGAGAAAATATGAAAACCTTAAAAAGATGCTGATATTTTGCTACTGCCATCAGCATGAAGTTATACCCAAAATACAGGGAAAATGTGCATGAAGGGCATGGAAATGCAATTTCAAATGTGGCAAAGACAAAGGAAAAAGGAGTTCAGGGAAACCTCAGCCTGCATTACCATCTGTCACCTGGCCTCCTGGCTCAAGGGTAGAAGCTAGAACCAGTAACAGAGCTGGGCTCTTTAAAAAGCATGGTATGGAATAGATTCTAAGGTTCCAAGGTCAATAGATGGGAAGTCTGAATTTTGTGCCAGGTGTGCAGGCTTCCTTATGCCTTCTGAAAAAGATCCAAAGTGACTGGTTCACATGAGTGTCTGAAATAAAAATACAAATAATGAAATTGAGAAACAGCCCACAGAGGAGAACATGCAATTAACTTCTCAGTTTTCTAGTGAAGGGTCCTTAGAAATAAGCTGGAATTAGACTTCATACAATTTCTATAGACAGACATAGCATCAGTTCAAAGGTAGAGAATTGTTTGGGGTTTTTTTTGCAGGAGTTAACAGGATTTTGATGATAGAGGGAATGCAAAATTCTTTGACACTGAAAAAGAGCTGAAGCTGGGTCACCTACCAGTTGGGTGAGTCCTCTGTGCTGCTGTGGAAAACTTAAAAGAGGCATGAAATTTATCCTGTGAATAACCTGCTCCTGTGGTCATGCTCAGAGCATGACAAATGAATCAGGGGATTTAGGGAGAGAAACAGTTTCCGGATCTTGACTAAGCTAAGTCAACAGGATATTTGAACTAAAGTTTTGTCTGTATGCTTGAATACAAGATTGCATGTGTCTGGAAGATTTAAGGTCTATAGATACTTATCTAGTGTGACTAGAGAGCAAGAGAACTGAATTATGGGCTCATTCATTTGGAATCAGATGTGTTGGCACTTCATAAATGACCAAACTGAATCAGCTCCTGCACCCTCTTTAACATATTTTCTTTCCAGTTTTTGGCTTGCACAATAGTGATACAAATACAATCTTGTAAAATCAAGTAGAGAAATATTGAAACAATTCAGAGAGAAAAAATAAGTTTACCTACCTTTACTGTGCTTAACTTGAGATCCTGGTCCAGAAACACACACGCAAAAAATAGAATGCTATCTCAAAATAAAATTAAAAAAAAAAAACAGGTTGTTCATTATTATTTTTAATGAATGATAAAAGGTTGATGAAAATAAGAATATGTCTTGTATAGTGATAGAGATCTGACATTCTGCCAACGTATTGAGGATTATAATTATTATTCTTCAATAAAGTTTATATCATTTGATATAGCTGAAATCCCACATTAACATCTAAATATTTTGTGAAAATATGCCATACCAACAAGTTATTCATTTAGGTGTTTCTGCCAAAATAAGGCAAGCTACCTGCACAAATTGTGGTGAAAGAGTGAAAGGGCAGGGTTATGTTCATGAGGGTCCAAACATTGATAAGGTCATTCATGTCAGCTTTCTCTCATTTCTCCTACACTAATTCACTGTCATGCAGTCCTGAGATCTGAAAATGTGCCAGCAGAATTTCACAAAAATGTGCATGTGCAACTGTATGTGGTGGGGGCGAGAGTAGATGTGCTTGGTCAAAGCACTCTATCCCATGTCTAACCTCTGAAGTTTTACTATATCATCTGGCTCACCATGAAAAGCTAAAAGTAAAGGGAACTCTGTGTTTGGGAGGAGCTGTTTGCAGGTGCAAAAAATCTACTAAAGACTTTCTAGTCATTTTAAGACAACAGATTTGAGATTTTGTTTATATCAACAGGAAAAAAGTCATCTAACTCCACTTAAATGAGTGGGTAAAAGAAGTCTTCTGTGCCCAGCTTTGCTATAAACAAGTGTGAGGCAAATATTCTTCTCCTGTTGCACAAAAAAAAAGTTGCAAAGGCATAGTTGAGATGCATTCTTTTCTTTAGAGATTCATCTCCAAGGGTTGGCCTCTGGGCAGAACTTACGCATAATCAGAGTTTCACTTGCTGCAGTTTGTGACTTTTGCCTCTTTTCTATGCAGGCCTCTGTAAAGAGCTTGGCTTCTTCTCTGTAGTCCTGTTTTACTGAGTAGAGGATTCATTTTAATTTCTCCTTTTGCTTCTGTACTCCAGGGTAAGCAAGTCTTGTTCCTTCAGTCTCTCTTGTGTTATGTGTTTTGGCACCCAAACTGTCCATAATCGTCCCTTCACCAGACTCTATCCAGATTGTTGATATTTGTTCTGTCCCAGAACTGGACAGAAAGTTTCAGATATTCCAGATGGAAGTTAATTAGCTCTTCCCTGGTTCTCCTGAAAGCAGTCACTATGTAGGTAGGCTTTACAGCTTCCTACTAAATACCCAGGAATTTAAATGATGAGTTTAATGATGAGGAATTTAAATAATGATTTGGGAGGATGTTTTATCAGGCTTGGCTAACACAAGATAAAATGCAATACAAGACAGTTGAAAAAATACTTAGTCTATTTCATACAGTTTTATAAAATTGTTCAAGTAAAAATTTTAAACTGGGACAGGAGAGAAACTCGTGCTATCTTAGTTGAAATAGAGGCAATTGGTGTGATAGTTTTGTCCCAAAACACTTTTCTTCTTTATCATCCTTCCTGCAATCCTATTCCAGCTGGATTTTCTCGGGTCCTGAATTTTCTTGAGTTAATTTTGTATATGCACAGGATTTCTTCTGATATTTTCCATAAAAATCTGTGTGTTGGAAATGCAACAGTTATCATATGGATATACAAGCAAATGTATACTGTCATAGCCCCATATAACTTTGATAACATTCTTGTCATTAATCTAAATGTTTAGAATATGATTGTTTTGCTGTGATTGATATATGTATATATAAAAACCCCAACCTATATAGCTTAATTCTTTCAATTAAAAAATCTTAAAATTCTATGCAGGTAGATTCCATTGAAATTCCTTTTAATTCATGGTCAGGTAATGTACCATAAAGATTAAACATTACCCGACAACAAAATAATTATGGTTCATTGCGTAGAAAAATGAGCAGGGAGTACAGTTTCTTGATTAGTTAATAATAGCCAAACATTAACTTTCCCAAGGTCTTTGTTGGCTGTGCAAACATATCCTATTGTACAAGATCCATTTATAAAAATGTACTTTCAATATGTATTATGAAAGAAAGAATATACAAAATGTGGATTTCCTGCATCAACAAGGCTACCTGAAGTTCGGCTGTACTGACACAGTGTGATGTGTCTCCCTCGTATTAAGCTCAACAAGCTCAAGATAAACACAGAATCAAACTTGGCAAGTGTTACTCAAATGTGAAATCCCTCTTCCTAGAGGAAGTTCAATGACATATAACTCCAATGGATAACTCCTGTGAAAAATTAAATATTCCCCTGAGTAAGCACTGTAGAGGAGGCCATCTAGCCCTGAATATTTCCGTCTGCAAAACAATTCTAGCAGCAGGTAAATGAGCATAAAGCTCTCATAGTCACAACCTAATATGTCTGAATTTGGAATTTAGGGGAGTAAAGGATTGTGAGGGAATCAATTTTTTAAGTAAGAAATTACCATAATAAATCTCTCTTTCCCTTTGTTTCCTTCAGGTGACAGATGGCCAAGAAGTTATTTGCATACTTAACAGTTTTCTTGCTAAAAAGGTACTTGGAGTTTCACTGAAATTACTAACAGAATGGGGTCATACCATACTGAACAGTTTTGGGTGGGGAAAAAAACCTCATCCCTTCACTACGCCTACTACCTTAAATAGCCTACATTTGAAAAATAGCTGAAGACCTTGCTGATGATGATGGTCTTTCTAAAAACTGCTTACATGTTAAGATAACCAAAAGGAGCGTATCCCACTTCCCCCTGCACCATTGTGTTATTGAATAACTCTTCATTTCTCTATAGGTTAATTGTTATGTTATTTGCATGTTCTTCCAGGTCAGCTGATGAAGCAGTAGCCAGCTCTCTTAAATTTGAAGAGAAAAAAAAAATAATCACAAGAATGAAATAACAATTACAGTGCAATCAATAGGGAACAAGAAAGTAGATGAGAACAAAGCAAGAAATACTAGTGAGGAAGGTTCTGATTCAGTGTTTTATTTTTATGGCTAATTTGCATGATTTTATAATCACACATTTTCAGTTTTCCATAAGTATGACTTTATCTTTTCTGCAATGTATTGCCTTCTTAGCCAAGCTTATCACCGTGATAGGAGATTACTTCAGATGGTTTAAAGATGACAGGGTGCAAGGAAGTGATAAGCTGTCACATATCCAGCATAAGTTTCTCTCTGCTAAGTCTCAGTCTGTCCCACTGTGAGGCCTTTGAAAAGAGTGGGCATTGTTTCAAAAACCAAGAACAATCACCCCTCTGCTCAAATTTCTTTTACTTCAGCTTGTGGGGAACTCTGCCACCACAGGTGACAACTTTCTTTCTTTAATGCTGAACAGAAATACCTGAGTGCAGGCCTAAAGAAAAAGAAAATGTGTTAGATGAAGGCTTAAATAGTCTGGATATCAAAGCATTCTGAATAATTTAATGGTCTGTAATCTAAACTGTGGCTGCTATTTTGGCTGAACAGGTTATAGCACAGCAATGCTCAGGGACAGGCCAGGGCATTTCCTATGCCTCAGTAATCTGGACCATCAGTTTTCAAGAAATTAATACAAAACTCAAATAGACAAAAGATAGTTTTGATGTGATTATTCTGCAATAGAAATGTATGCCTGTAGCAGTGAAAAGAAAGATGTCTGGCTTATTTCTAAGTGTATAAGGAACTGTAGGGAAAAGTTTAGATGCAAGACTGTTTATTTGGGTAAAATTTAATTTGGGATTGTTATGGATAGTAATGCATGAGCAACAAGCAAATACATTAATTTCTCCTTGCACCAATAGGGAAAAAGGTCACAGCAGACCAGTAAATACAAAGCCCAGAGGTAAGAAAGAAGCATATCAACCATGAAATTGTATTAATTCAATAATTAAAGTGAGCCTCAGTTCTAACACAGGCTTGAGTTCTGTAGCAAAGATGTGACAAAACAATTGGGAATGGCAGTCCATTGCACTCGTATTAATCATCAGGAGAAAAAAGAGTTCCAGTAAATCGAACACTTTATGAACACTACAGTGTATTTAGCCCTGGACCTGATATCATCTCATTAATCAAAGCAATACACAGGGAGTGAAATTTCCACCTGAGTTTAGTTTTGAGAAAGAGGCAGTGAGAAGTGGTAGAGTCATGTTTTTGTTCCCAGATGCTACAGCAGAGCCAGCCTTTGTAGTGCTCTTCCCAGCAAGGGAATGAAAACAGTGCTGTAGAGGGAAATTAATTATTATCGGGGACATTCCAGCTGGAAATCTGTGTTGCTGCAAAATGAACACATTTCAAGGAGTTGAGTGTTTCCTTCTGATCTTGTTAGTTTCCCTTGTGCTTAAGGGCTTCAAAACTTCTATGGAAATGCAAGTTCCTATTAGGGCTGGCAAGGAATCAAGTACTTGATTTTGCATTTTTAATTTTTTATTAGTTTTCCGTGTGCAATCCCAGAGACATGCAAGAAAGAGAGATGCTCCCAGATAAAACCAGTGGCCCAGTGGCTGGGATATTCATTTAAAATCTGGAATTATCCCGTGTCCCCATTTCCAATGTAAACCACCTGCTTGAACAGGTGTGTTTCTTTCGGGTTACTATCATTCACAAAAACCACCTTTGGATGCTTTTGAGGGACATTAGAGTAACCCACAGAGGTATGTGTTTTCCAATACTGTTTTCCAATGAAATGTGTTGCAAACAGAGGAAAATAGGGAGTGAACATCCCAAGAGTGTGTCTGGACCATTTGGCTGGCCTGTAATTAGTGTTTCTTGTCAACATGAATGCTCCCCTTCACCTGTGAAGGCATCCCAAGGGAAGGTTTTCAGTTTTCACAACTCACAGCTATTCTGATTAAGCAAATGTCTCAGGAAGTTTATAACCAGTTCCTGTTTCTAGTGTTCTTGGACAAACTCCTTCAAAATGTAATCAGCAACAAGATTAGATCTGTGACTGTCTTATTACAAGAATATTAAAGACTGTACCCATCCCACTTTTGTTCTGCCCTTTTCTTCATCAGCCTTGAAATTTATCTGCTGGGTGTCCAGATAGAGGAGGAATGTTTTACATTAATTATTTACATTAAGAATTTAAAAAAAATAAATAAATCAATCCAGCAGTATTTAAAAAATGAAACAAATATACAGCCTTAGAGTAAACAGATTTTTAAATAGTTCAGGCTTCCTTTAAAAGTTCCTGCATTATTTTTTATAGTATACTGGCTCACAGTTTACACAGTATCAGTTAATACTAGAGTGGATCTGACTTAATTTCACAATAAAGAAATAAAAGTTAAATCATGGAAGGGGAAAATGAGGAATGGATACACATAAATTTGGACTGGAGAATTAATGAAATTTAATTCTAGGCCCAGAATAACATTCCTTCTTTTCCTGCACTTTGCTTCCATGAAGAGCTATAGTCTCTTTATACATATTCTGTTTTAAGAAATATTTTTATGAACATCTGCATTATTTATATATATCCATATTCTTGAATTTGTTTGAGAGCAGAAATTTTTTAGAAATACAAATAAAACATAGATATTGAAAAGCAGATTTTGACTGATAACAAGTCTGATATTTAGACCATTCTAATAACTTTTTATATCAATTATTCAAAATATCTCTTTGCCAAATCCTATGGCGGTGAAATAATTTTCGATTAAGAGTTAAACTTTAATTAACTAGACAAATGCAGTTTACAGAATCACAATTTTTTCTGCTTTCCCATAATGTATGCAAATTTTCTTACCAATTTTATAATAAACTTTCCCTTAGAAGTTGATAATTGTAGCTCCATTAAATTATCAATACATAGATGTGCTAATTTAGCATAAACAATTATGCTGAAAGTGCAATGGCGTGTTTAAAAAGCTGGTCAAGCTTTCCCTCAAGAAAGCTCTAAAACTTCATGGTTCTCTGCATATAAATATTTCTTGGGAAAAATTGGTAGGACATAGGTATGTACCCTTGAAAAAACAATTCTGCAGACTTAATGATGTCAGTAGGAATCTATTTTCCTGTAAACATCATTTGTTAGAGGCCAGACATTCCTCTTCTTTCTGGACTTTCCCAGGACCTAGCAGAGAGAAAATAAGTTAATATCTGGTTTTGATTTATTAAAAATATGCAACATCAGACAATTTTATGCCACAGAATTAAAAAACATTTAGTTTAGGGAGGTGTAATCTGCAATATGGGGCCCTCAAAATGCATGCCAAAATATTTGTTGAAGGTTTAGCTTGTAAGAACCATATCTTACATTCTACCATTTTCTCCTTGTCCTCCATGGAGAACAATAGATTTGAATGGAATAGAAAAAGTTAAACAATATTCAGTTAAAGAGTGTGCTTGCAGCTTTTAAAACACAAAGTATTTCCGGTGTACTCAGGAAACTGCCTCTTGCAACTTCTGATAAAACTTGATTTTGATAAAAATTACATTTTTGTTGATAAATTATTTTTAATATAAAAATATATTTATGGCAAGTCAAGAAAATAATCTTATTTTATTATTTAAAACAACTAAAAATTACAAAAAACCTTCCTAACAATTTACCATGTAATTAAAAAGCTTTTTGGGGCTTTATAATGCTATTCTATTATTAAAAATAAGAATTCATGGATATAGAGAGTTGACTGGAAATATTAGGCTTTTTTGTAAAAATTGTAAATGATTCAGCAGCAAACTTACATTATAGAAAAAATTTTACTAAGAAAATACAAAATAGCAACATGTACCCTACATCCAGAACCTAATTGACTTTGCAGGGCACAGTGAGAATTGGACTGCTGTGATTTATATTAGCTGCAATTTATACTTGTCCCAGAGTAAATGAAGAATAAAAGTACTAGAAAAGCAGAAATTATTAGCAACAGCTACAACAATATTATTCAGAACTTCAAAAATATGAACCTATTGGAACCTCAGACTTTGCTGACTTGGACACTGAGAAGCGCTGTGTTGCAGCTCTGATAATCTTCATACAAACATGCTTCAGGGAAGAACTGAAACTCATGTTAAAACTTCACACCATTCAAATTCCTGAGTCATTAGTAGGGATGTTTACTTACAGAGGACTTTTATACAAAATAGCTCAAAATATAATACATATAAAAGAATACATGTCTTGCATATACATACACACACATTTATCTCTCTACATATGTTTGTCAAGCCATTTCTGCTTATAGCTGAATCCAAAAGCAACAAAACAGTGGAGATAAATACAAAAGAAAATCTTTCTGAAGCTCTCACAGCTTTCATAAACAAAAGTATTTTTCTCATGATTCATTTCAAATGTTGACTGATGGTCAATGGCACCTCCAAATTTCAACCTACATGAATGATGGAAACCTAAAGCAGACCTCTGATCCTATTTCTCTAACTCATTCCATCATAAAGGTCTTGTAGAAATTCTGTAACATTTAAAACAACATTCTGCAACATATTTCTTAAAGTTACTCTATAAGGAATACCTTAAATAAATATTCTTCTTGAGAATTATGGAAATTAATTTTGCCTCTGGTTTTGTTGTATCAATAAACACCAAGCAAGTATTAACTATTAATTTTGGAAATAACTTATTAAAAAATATTAGTTCTACATATATGCAAATGAGATTCTTATGACAGCACAAATGTTTTGGTACTATTTTTGATATAGCTGAGGGCAATTACATTTTTAGTTCCCATTAGACACACAGATATGGCACCGCCATGAGGCTGGAGGCACTTTTTTCATGGGACTGATATCCTGGGAAAAGGAGTATTCTGGACATATATTACAATATATCCACAAGATGTGCTTTTAACCCTCCACAGAGTAATATATAAAATTTGAAGCATATGGTTCTTCCTCAGGCATGCTTATTTGTCAGTGAGTAGCATTACAATAGTTTTATTTTTAATATTTTCATTACCTTTTTCTTTATATATATATACACGTGTGTGTGTGTGTGTCTAACTATTTATTTATTTATTTATTTATTTATAAATCAGCTGCAAGGTTTGGAAAGAAAGTATCTCACTCAAAAGCACAAGATGAGATGAGTTGAGACAAGATGAGAAATCATGAGATATAACATCGAGGAAACATTTGAAAGTCCCTTCTGTAGGCAAATCCTGTAAGGGCTCAATCTCCACAGAGCAACTAGAAAAAAATAAATTCCTTCTATACCTTTCAGTTGGACACCTCCCATGTGGAAAGACTGCCCTAAATGTGAGCCATTTTTTAATTTGATGAACACTTCTGTTCAGCTGGGCTCAACTTGGGGCTGCTATGGACTACTGCCCTCCCTAACTACTGCAGCCATTGTACAGCATATTGCACTGAACTGCAATCACAAGCTATATAGACTACCTAAGTCTCTTTGCAGCTCAGAAATGCCAATATTTCTGCTTATAATTAGAGACAAAACCAATCAAAAGTGTCTTGCCCAGGTCTGCTTAGTGTTAGTATAGAACTTATTATTTAATCAATAAAACTTTTTCTCATAAAACTGGGGTATAGAGAAAATCTTAGCTCTCAGGTGTTGCCAGTCTGTCTGTGTGTTTATTACCTCATAAGCTGTGTGATTATTATCTGGGTCCTTCCCAAGAAAAATGCTTTACTAGGTTTTAGAAAACCCTGTGTCTCCCAAAAGACTTAATGATCACTCCAAATATTTCCCCCTTCCTCCTCCTTCCCTCCACTTTGTATACAGAGCATGTCATATGGTCTGGAATATACTTTTGGTCAGCTCACTATCAGTGGGTTTGTTACTTTATAATAAGATCACAGCAACCATGTCCAATAATGATAATCAAGTACCAAAGTTACAGGGGGCTTAGTCCAGTGCTGTGCACTACTGTTTGTCCTGTCCTAGCTTTGAAAATAACTGCTGATCCTGAATACTTTGGCCCAGGTTGTGCCTGGAACATAAGCATCTGTTTTATGCTAACTTATGCTAAATGTAGGTCAACTGAGCAAATTATATATTTGTGTATATCTGTGTGTGTGTGCATGAACATATGTACATATATTTCTGTTTGGGCCGACGAATCCAATTTCAAATGAGCATATACTCACCCCTTCCTGTGAATTCATATGTAACAAGCCACATTTCTGCACTGTTGTGCAAATACTACCGTATTTTTATGCAGCTCCTCCAGAAAAATACATCCCAACATATTTTGTAAAATTCAGTACAGCAACTGTGAAGATATTTCACTGTATGATAAAAAGGTGTTTGGGTTAAGATGTGTAGTAATACATCACAGCCTTCCCAGCCAGGACAAAACCATTGTTTGATTTCACAGAAAGTAAATTCTATCAATCAGCTTTTCCTCTGTGGCCAAAAAAACAACTGAAGATTTAATTTTACAAGAAGTAATCATAAAATGAACAAACAAGAAACAAGATAAAATGCACTGGCTTAAGATTTTCCCCACTTAAAACACCGAGAAGTTTATACTGTCTGTGAGTACAATTCTAAATGTAAGATAAAGAACAGAAGCCTGAAAATACAAGGTTATTATTATGAAAATGTAAGGTTATATGTGCTAAAAAATTTTATTTGCTCAGTAGTCATATCTAGAGCTTCCCAGAATTTTTAAGTGCACAGCAAACCTTATGAAATTCTCCATCTGCCTGTACTAAGTATAGAGTAATGAGGTTACATTTTAGAAACATAATTTGCATATTAAATCTCACCAGAGGTGATCATTCCACCATTATCAGTGGGAGTTTATACTCCAAAACACCAGATAAATGTTACACAATCTCTTTTCCTAGCAACACCCTGTGTCAGCTGAGATAAAGATTGTCATAGTACCCAAATTAAGGCTTAATTCAGGTCAATTTAAAGTTATTTTTAAATATTTCACATCTCAGCCTAGCAATTTCCAGTTTTGCTTCATAGGACACGAGGCAGCACTAAGTATTGGAAAATAGGGATCTTTTTCAATGAAGAGTTAATATTTATTGAATATTTGGTTATATCATAATATTTTAATGAACAAAACTAAATAATAGGGGGGAAAATGTGTTGGGGAAAGTGAACACACAGCAGCATTAACCTCCAAATAGTCATGCTCATTCATGCCAGCAGTGACTTTTGCCGTGTAATTCGCCCTGGGACACGGCTGAGCCTGTCCTCTGGTGGATGTGGCCTCTTCCCAGGTAGCAGAATGCACTTGGCTCGCTGCACCTTCTGTCTGGCAGTGCACCGGAGGCCTGCAGAGCCCGGCGCTGCGCGGTCTGTCACGTCGCCTGGCTTAAGCAGAGCTGCACTAAAGTGTTGCAGGCTCGGTATTTGTTGACCATCAGAGTTCAGCTGGGAGAGAATTTATCTTCCTTAAATGCTTGTTATCTTTGTTAGCTAACTCATCATCATTTAGGCAGCTTAACTCCATACACATGAAGGGCACAACAGCTAATGCTGTCAATGTGGACTTTGAAATGATCTATGAAGGAGAATATATGGACAGTGCTTCATAATCAGATACTAGAAGTGAATTACCTTTCAATACTTTTTCCATCCATAAATCTCAAATGCTGTCAGTTCAAAATACAGCAGTTGTTTCCTCGGGGAGCCTCAGTTTAGATCCTGTACCTCCTCTGCTGTGCAATGCTCCTTTACCTGCCTTTGCAGCTGTTTGACTAAGGTCAAGTGAGTCATCTGAGGTCACAGAGGAAAAGAATGACCCAGAAAGATGCTGAAACCAGGCCAGGACCTTTCAAAGTTCCCTGCTGCAACTACTGAAGCACACTGTCTCCCTTGAATAATTCTGCCTGTTGATCCCCACTGAACATACACATTTCCTAGTGCCACAGGAAATGAAAGCTTACATCCAAGCTGTTGTAAGAGCTAGCATGCAGTGGGAACAAAACCCTTTTTTTACTGTTATATCAATAACATTACTTCCATTCATGTGCTTCAGGATATCCTTACATCCTGAGAAAAAATGGGAAAGAATACAAACCTATGTCCAAATACATCTAGCTTCACACCATGAGTCAAAGCCCCAGCTTTGTGGTTCTCAGATGTTTGCCTTTTCTTTGACAGGACAAAATTTAACAGTTTTGTTTTAGGTCTTTCCTTCACCAAGACAGTTTGAGAACACTTTTCTTTCAAAGAGAAGACATCACTGTGTTTGTAAAAATTGGAGGAATCCTACAAAAATTTCACACATATATATATAAGTCAACCTGGAGTTATATGCAGTGTCCCGCATTTGCTATCCACTGTTCACACTGAAAGTTTAGGGCAAATATCATGCAGTTACAGCCCTTCAGCTACCCTCTGTATGGTGTCCCACATCAAATACACACAAAAAAAGTGGATGAAACTACCTACCTGAATAAAATGGTGGGATCTGATTATTACACTTCTGTGTGGGGTCAGTTTATGCATACTTTAAATTAATTATATATATATATATATATATAAGAAGAAGGGAGAGAATAAAACTAAAAATACAATTGAAAGAAAAAAATTAAATATTTAGATTTTCACTTTTCAAAATCCCAGCTCCATCCCTCATAGTTAAGTTTTCTTTGCTTCACCCACAGTGATTCCAGATGTTTAACTGGCACATATAAGTGGGACCAGTAGTATTTTCCCTCTACCTGTGGGGAGCCAATATGGCTCACATTCCATCACTTAAATGCGGAACTAGTCCATTAGTTAAAATAATAGTGATGCCTAAACGCCTGATGTCCTGCTGGCACAGCAAGGGTGAGAGTTTAAAAAAGGCCTATGTACCAGCCATACCTTAGAGCTTGCACTCAGCTTGGGGCAGGTGACTTTCCCACCTCTCATCTCAGTCTGTGTTTTTGTTCTGCTTTTTCTTTGTAGATTGTGTCCTGCTTTACTTGATGTTCTGCAAACCTTCATTGCTGGTAGCAAGTACTCTGGACATCTGCTCTGAATTTACTTTTCAGATAATATCTATATGTGTGGGGATTTTTTTTTGTAGTGTTGGGGTTAGGCTGAAACTGGCAGTCTGCAGGAGGGGAGGAAAGATCAGTACCTTTTCTAATAATAACAGCTATTTGCAAGCCCAGGGACCTCAGCAGGTATCACTTTCCTTCCCAGTGACACACAGCTATCTCAGATCAGAATACCACAACCATTTTGTACCAGTAACACTGCACAACAATTTTAAACAATGGAAATGAAATATGTATTTATTCATGGATAAAATACAGGGCAATTCCAAGGATGCAGAATGGAATTCACTTGGAAATGGGCCAGAACACAGAGGCCAGATTTTCACCCTGGGAGAGGAGTGATGTGCATTTTTCTGTGATCAGAGGTCATCAAGGTTTCAGCCTTGTAACTAGCCATAGGGGCCCAAAACTGTGGCATAGTTCAAATTTTGCACTGAAGAAAACAGTAGGAAAGAGTGATCCAGCTCTCCTTAAAATAAATAGAAAGATTTCTGTAGGAGTTAGAGCACGGTGAATCACCACTTGTTTCTTAAACACCCTATTTTATCCTTGGGGCTCGAGTCACCTTCTTTTTAGTTATGATATCTGATGGGATTTCAGCCTAAGCTCTGTGGCTATGATCTTACGTCCTATAATTCAACCTGCTCCAGAAAATCTCTATTTATTGAGTGATGAATAATAGAATTACTTAGCAGCTTCTTTTAGCTTTCAGAAAAGAAAACACAGTATTGTATGCCCTGTTTCAGAAGTTTTCCTTTATTTTCCCGTGGGGATTTATTCTTATAAAAAAAAAAAAAAAAAAAAAAGACCTCACTGAGAATTACAGTAGTTAATTCAGACGGTTTCAAGTTGCCTAGAGCTATTGACTGATATATGCAAAACCTTGCCATTATGTTTTCAAAGCGGCGACAAATAGAATTAGGAGTGCAACTCCTTTGATGATACTTTGAATTCTTTTTTTTAAATTACCTTCTGCTATTGTCTGGGCTTGATCCTTCTCCCCCAGAAACTAGTGGGAGTTCTGCCACTGACTTCAGGGGAAGGAGAATTGGATTGTTTTCAGCACAGATTTTAAAACAAAGGCTTGAAATTGGCAGGAATAAAACCCTCTGCCATGAATCGAGGCAGCATGTTGCCAGATGGCAACTTTTCAGAGTTATGCAAACAAATTTGGTTTATTCAATACAAATATTTGAAGGGGAAAAAAATGAAGAGTATTATTCTCATTTACCAAAGTGTCAGATTGGAGCCTTCTAAATTTTAATTTGGTTCCAAGAAAAATAGAATCTCTACTGATATTGTTATTCTTCTAGAAAGCACCTGAGTCTGGATTTCCATGACAATTTGTACTACTACATATATAGTTTTAGGTAGGTGAAGAAAAACAGGAGTATTGGGGAAGGCAGGGATTAGATTCACACTGTTGTTGGGGGAAGGCAGTTTAGGAGCATTTTGTTGACTTCCAGTTGAGGAGCATGTGTTCTCTGCACAACTCAAAGAGCAAAACACCCTGAGAAGGCATTTTGAGCTTTTAAGTTAGACCCTTGAGGTTAGGGATTATGGGTAGACCCCTAATTTACAAGTGAAATTTTCAACATATGGCAAACCACCCAGATCCACTCATCTGGTAACAACCAAGAGAAAGAAGCAGGTCAAGAATACCAGAAGAGCTCTGTTGTTTTTTGGGCTATTATTTGGTCTATTATTTTGGTGTATTATGCTCTGATCTGGTTTAAGTCCAGTAACACTCAGAAAAGACAAGAAGTGAATATAAAACAAACAAAAGGTAGAATCTGTTTTTCCTTGAATATTAACTTTGGATCTATTTTTAAAAACTACCTATGAGCAATAAAAAACAGTATTGCTGAATTCAGAAGACGACTTTTCTTCTATTCAGTAAAAAGGCTAAACAGGAAGAGATTTGTATACAGGTCAGAATAGGAGAGCTCTAGGATCTTTATATCACAGTCCTTTTCTCAACTCCATCTAACATTAAAAGCAAAAAATAATAAAGCACATCTGCCCTGAATTCTCTCTGCATACAGTTTCCTTCCGCCTGTGGTGAGGGGTGTACTTTTGGAATGGTAGAAGGTTTCATCTTTTAACATATAACGAAATCCACATTCCAGTCAAATGTGATCAGCACTGCCAGTGCAGAAAGATATTTTTATTGTCCATGTTTGCCTTCAGAGTGCCACTGCACATTACGAAGCATGTTGGCTTCTTGCCACCTCTATTTTAAGCTGTTGAGAAATCTGGGAAGTGAAGAAATATCTGCCTTTGCTTTTTAAGGGGAAAACCATTATTTAAGTAAGCAAACATTTTAAATAACTTAGGCTAGAGAATGCATGTGTTCTTAGATGGACACGCTTATTTCAGTCAGAGAGAACTGACCATATCTTTGAATTAACCTTTTGTTCCTCATAACCCACTTGTATGCACTGTGTTGACCTCATGGGAAAGAAAATCAAATCAACTGTAAATTGCCTGAACAGATTTGTCTTAACCCATGGAGCAGCAAACCCTACATTTGTATTACTTACTCAAGAAAAGTGGTACTTGCCACACCTTCTACTCAAAAGGCCGCACAGAATTTTTTTATAATCACTAAAAAAATTACGGCAGTGGGCCACAGGTTTGAATTAATTCTCTTAATATGATCCCTAGAGCATGGAGGAAGGGAGAAGAGAATAAATGACCTGTAGAAAAATTCAGAGGAGGAAGGCGAGAATGCGGGAAGCAACAGTTTCACGTTGATGAAAGAGTTTCATTTCAGACTGATCCTCTCTTCAGCTAACTTCAGGGACTGGCATACGGCATATGCTACAGATGGATAGGCAGCAATACACGTACAGCTGTGAGGTTCTGGCACTCCTGGTCCTGGCCCACGCTGCCAGCTGGCCAGCAGAAAGCAGGTTTGCAGGACAATTTGATTTTCCACAGCTGTTGTACAAAGCATGAGGTCAAGGGAGGTGAGAAGGACTGAGGGGCTTGTAGCTGACTGGTCCTTGCTTACAGCACAGAGGCTGAATTCACCCATGACATCTGCAATAACTCAGGCAGAAACTTTCTCCATGCACAAGCCCTTCATTTAAATGATGTACTAATGTAGAGTTTAGGTCTTGACTGGGCACTCTGGAATCTCTTATGGTGAAAAATACATGAACACCATGCAAGATGGGTGATTCTTGTCTAATGTACAGTCAATATACCAAGTAGATTGATGTATCATTTTGTGAAAAAAGGACATCTCTGTTTGGTAGCTAAGTTTGAGAAAACTCTCTAACATCCCTCTGTGTGTTGACAGCAGTTTTTTAAAAGTAATAAAAATAAAACCCCCTTGTTGCTGGAATCAAAGTCAAAAGCAAACTCCTCTGCACACGGCCAAAAGTCTCACACTTTTGCTAGTGGGGTTTAGAAAACAATTTACTACTATTTTCACAGGAGCCAAAAGTCATTATACTCACTTAAATGGGATCATTTACTAAAAATATTTAATTTCATAGATATAAATTTTAATGAAATTTGTTTATTAATTATTTGAAAATTTTTGAAAACAAAGAATTTTATTATAATATTATGTCAAGCCATTTGAACAAACAGTTTCCTGTGAAATTACCTGATAATACTACTTTATTCAAGATGGTAAGGATAAGACTGGAGTATGAGGAATTTCACATTAACAGGCCTGAGCAACTGGATGAAAAAAATGTCAGAAAGAATATAAATATGGAAAAATCCTTCCTATGCAGAAGATGAGAATGTTAGATTTGTGCAGTATGTGAAGAAAATGCTCTGGGGAGACCTTATTGTGATTTCTAAAGGTGCTTATAAACAAGATGGAGAGAGGTATTTTTACCAAGGCCTGTAGTGATAGCACAAAGTGTAATGGTTTTAAACTGAAAGATGGTAGGTTTAGAGTTTAAAGTAGGTTTTAAGAAGAATTTTTTTACTGTGAGGGTGGTGAGACACTGGAACATGTTGCCCAGAGATGTTGTGCTTGCCCCATCCCTGAAAGTGTTTAAGGCCAGGTCAGATGAAGCTTTGAAACATTCAGTATAGTGAAAGGTGTCACCCCATGGCAGGGGGCTGAAACCAGATGACCTTTAAAGGTCTCTTCTAACCCAAACCATTCTAAGATTCTATGATCCTATGAAATTTGCAACATGAGGAATAAACCTCTCTACCTTTAGATATCCAAGGTGACCTCTGATCTGTTCATCATTCTGCAGGAACAAGACCTTGAGGGCATGATAAGTAGTTCCACAAAAGCATCAACTTAGTATCCAGAGGCACTTAAAAAAGAAACTCATATGCTAGGAATCATTGTGAAAGAAATAGAGAATAAAACAGAAAATGTTATTCTAGAATATAGATCTATCATTCACTCTGACTTTTAATTTTGTACTCTAGTCATCTAGTCTCAAAAAGATATGTATCAACAAGGTTCAAACACTACTAGGATGGTTGTATGGATGACTTAATAGGCTTAAAACTTCAGCTCAGAAAAGAGATGCTTTCAGATAATAACACAAAGGTCTGCAGAACCTGTGTTGGCCAGAGACTCATTAGTCACTGCTCCTCTAGTGCTGAAGGTGGTTGCTGGCAAAAAAACCCCTCATAGAATTAGATTCAAAGAAGAAACAGAACGGTAGATTTTCATGCAATATGAGTTAACCTTTGTAACCACCCCATAAAAGGACCTAGTCAATACAAGAGGCATGTGTGGTATGGGGAAATTAGTAGAAAGAAGGATTAATAGAAGGTTACTAAATAGACAAAGCCTAGCTGTTGAGGGAAATGCTTGAGCTGAAAATAACTGAAGACTAGAAAAGCATTAGGAAGAAGTATCACACACTGTTGCTCTTTTTCTCCTTCTGCTTACATGTCCACTTAAGAGGTCAGTGTTGCCAAACCAGATGAATCTAGTGATGTGTGTTGGAGTCCAATCATGAACCTCTGTGTTATAAATTGTATGTTGTATGGCTGCCTGACCAGTTGCCTAGAAAAGAAATAAAAATTTATATTCACAAGCGTTAATAAAAGTAATTGTATCTTAACAGATTATTACAAAGGGTGCACGAGGAAGGTTTTGGAGACAGAGAATGACATTTTGGAACTCAGTCTACTGCTTGATCCTTTGTGATGGAAGGCAGAAGCCTAAATGAAGAATTCAGAGAGGTGAGCAAGCTAAGTAGAGACCACTGGTAGTAGCAGTAGGCAATGGGGATGTCCTGCACACTGCTCCACAAGGTTCCATTACTCTGGAAGTTAACCATCTTCAACATGGGTTTTGTGGGCACAATACTTCACAAGCCAAAGGTGCTTTTTCCTTTTACAAAAAAAATCCATCTCCCTTTCCTCCTACATGGCCAACATTCAAGAAACACACCTTACCTATTTGGTGTGTAATACAGAGTTCTCAAGCAAGCATGTCTTTCACAGTCCGTACAAAAGTCTTTTTTCTCTCTTACATTAAGTATTCAAAAGGCTACAGAGGTAGAAAATTAAGTTGACTCTAAAATCTGGAGTCAGAAATTTGTGCCAAGTTGTTAAACTGCTTCTCACTTAATTCAGTGAATAAACATGTAACCAGACTCAATAAACAAGGCTGAAAATATCTTCTTCAAAAAGGACCCTACTAAAAATGAAGTGACCAGGTTTAATTATTTCCATCTAAAATAAGATAAAAATTGATTAAAAAGCTGCTAGTTTCAGTCTAACCTTTACCTTGGGGAAAATTTTCTTTTCTTTTTTTTCTTTTTTTTTTTTTTTGTTAATTAGATGGCATAGGCTTTGCATAAAAGCAGCATCTTACTTCCTTTTCTAGTATTTAGGTGAACTTAGGCTTCTAAACTTTCACTCTGCATGTCTTGTAATTCATAGGTAATTTGTTCCTCAAGAATCTTTCTGGTACAACAATGCCTTTTGGGAAAACTACACAGGTGAAAATTCAGGATACAGCATATCCCAGAGAATCTCCTACAGACAGCATAGGGGTAAAGCCATTCCAATGTGAGAGAAAAAGTAACGTGGACATAAATGTATAGGCTTACATCAGTGTGCCTCTGGATAAGACTCTTCCACCTTTTTTAGTTTACTAAATGCAGATAAGTCTTGAGAATCCAGCCTGCACTGATATCTAAGTCCCTCTGGGAGCTCCGGGAAGCCTCATGCAGACAAGGTACAGAGCAGGCTCCAGCAGCTCTGGCCAATGCAGAACACAAAGGATGTGCAGCTGCAGCATGTGCATAACTTGGAGAGTTTCATTAGTCAACAATGCAAAGGAATTAACCACCCTTTTGCTTTTTTTTTTTTTTTCTTTTTGGTATAGACATTGCCAATGGTGACTGTGCTTTGTATTTGCATAAGGATAACCTATTGTAATGTGCATCTATTCACAAGTTTACTTGTGATGCTTTCTTCTTATTCTCTTTCATAAAGAATGAAAATGCTTTGGTCCTCTGAGAATAACATCAATGAATCCCAGAAACTATTTATTGTTCTATGTACATAATGCGCTTGTGCATAGCTCTTTTGGAGTAAAAGAACAATAAATGATTCCTCTGTCCTTGAAAGGGAAGACAAAACCTGTAGATGAACATCATTAACTGCTGTTAAAACTTGACAGCCTGTAAAATAAAATATTTGAAATGGATAAATCTGGTTCAATTATCTTCTAAACTGCATGTGGAATCTGTTGAGACCTCAAGAGATGTTATTTCTGCAAGAATTGTGAAGACACAGACTTCCCCTTTTTAGAATGGATCTTCAATGGCTTGTGCCATCAGAGAAAAAAACTTTGATGATGTATTAACATGGTGCTGACCCAGCTGGTTGGCGTGCACTGTCACTCCAAAATTCCATTAATAGGGTGCCTGAGGACATGAACTCAGTTTGACTTGAAAGATTCATGTGCTTCAATTAAAAATGCATTTATTTAATTAATGTAGACATTAGAGAGAACACTAGTTTAAAAAGGAAGACTGAATCTGATAGACTATCTTCATCTTTTTTTAAGACATCTGGGAAATGTTGCTTTTTTTGCAAATGTAAGATATAGGAAAGGGAGGAACGGAAATGTTGCAAATTAGTAGATAGGAGGCACTGAGGAAATTATCAGGCCTATTGCATCCAAAGTAGTTGTATTTGGAGGTGGATAGCTCTCTTGTTTCTCTGTCTCTCTTTTTTTTTTTCTTCTTTTTTTTTTTTTTTTTTTTAATGGCTGACATGACAGTGCTAATTCCATTCACAGGTGCTAAAAACAAGAAGGGTTTGGCCACAATGGAAAAAATGTTTACTGGCATCACTTAAAGTGTAAAATCAATGCATTTTGTAATACAATAAATGTGACAAAATTCCGCTGTCGCTGACAACTGAACAATTTCATTGAAAGAGAAAAGTGAAGAGATGAAGGAAAAATACAGCTAAGGGAAATATCACCATGAATGTTCCTACTGTACCTAGTCGCCATGGACTCTATTTTCTATTTTAATAAAATGTTTTGCTACTCTTACCAACTTAACTCACTTTCCACTCCACAGCAGACTCTAGGGCCTTATCAAAATAAGATTCAAACTCCAAGTACAATTGCTTTTTTTGAAGTCTCAGAAGATCTCACGAAAAAGATGCTACTTCAGTCCTGCTTTTATAGATGTCGTTTTCTGATGCAGAGTTCATTTTAAATAATTAGCTGTCACGTGGATTGCAGTCACAAATGGATACATCTTTCCTAAGACACTCTGTACGGTATCCATTCTTATCAACCTAATGTAAACAGAGATTTAGTTACCCACAGACACACCACATAGATCTTATCTAGCAGAGAAATACCAAATTAGCACTGACTGATTCTTAGGTAGCTATCAGCTAGCTGGCAGCTGTGATTTTTCATATCCAGTACATCTGCTTGATACCATATGCCAATGTTAGATCTAGGGATTTTGGCACCTTGGTCTGGTTGGACAAATCCTTTGACATGTTTTCTCCTTGATGTGAGACCAAACAATGAATAACTTCAATTGCATGTGCACTTAGCATTGTCTAGATTATTTATTTACTTTGAGCAGTTGTACAAATGGGACAATTCTGCAATCTGATAAAAAGAGGGGAGCTTTGATACATATCACAGAATAATGATGTGCCAGAGAGTGGACACACAAGTATTGCTTTTTGAGCTCCTGTCACAAAGCTTAACCTCGTTTCCTTATAAAGGAAAACTGGTAGACTATGAAGGATTTGTGGCCTGCTGAAAGAGATTCAAAATCCTGAGAGCAATAAAATTGTAGACTTAAGAATCTTTAAGATATGATGCAAATGGAGCCATAATAGCTCATGGTTGTCCCAACTTAGCACAATAAAGCAACAGAACAGATCAGTCATTTTAATTTTCTTGGTATCATACACAAGTCCATCCCAGCACCAAGAATGCTGCTGCTTTTCAGCTGGTTTTTGTTTTGTTGGGTTTTTTCAGCTGCTCTTTTCCTTCATCTTTGCTGGCTCCAGAGTCTCTGAAGATGCACAGTAGCTCAGAGAAGGAACTGATCCAGCTAAGATACTCTTGAGGAGATGAGAGGATAGCAGATACTTACTCTCATAGAAAACTTAACAGGTTTCATTATGTGGTGGCTCACAGGCTAGATCTGACACTAGAGAGGAGACAGGGACAAGCATTAATGACCAGCCACGGAGCAGGGCAGAACATTCCCTTTTGGTAGATTTCTGCCTTCTCTCCACATTAAAAATACCAGGTAATCATAAACAAAATTATTTAAATCAATAGTCTGCAGAGCATCTCTTTGTGAAGGACAGAAATAAAATTCATTTAAAACAAACAAAAAAAAAGTGATCCTATTTATACGTGTTTTTCATATAAGAGTCCACCTTCACTGGGAATGTTAAATGGAAATTCCTTTAGATACAATAGATTGAAAGCTGCTGATTTCTGGTGGATAGGCCCAGCTGTGGCTGAGTGCACATGCAACTCAGCAGATTTTGTGTGTGAGCCCAGTCAGCCTGGCAGTGCTGGCGGGGACAGGTCACAGGTGCTTCTTCCATGGGCTGAGCTACAAGGGTCCATTTCCCCAACTTAATGTTGGGCCAGAACAGACATGTGAGAATGACCTGACCGTGAGCAGTTCTGGACACAGGATACTGCTGGTGCTCTGGGACTGGCCCTGCTGAGCAGCTGTTGACTGCAAATGCTGCAGTCTCGTTTGGAGACATTGAGGAACATCAAAGCTACCTAAAGTATCTGAAAGTGGGGTGAAGATGGTGGGGGAGGCGAGAGTGTTTCTGATTTATTCTGCACCTTTGAAATTGCCATCAAAATTCATCAAGTCCCAACAAATTCACTCATGCTTTTTTGCATAATCCATTGCTGTAAGAAGCATAAAACAACAAAGCAAGTATGAGCAGAGCCCCTGGCTCTGAGAGCATCACATTTTCTTTCCCTCAAGAATACCCACCTCAAGAAAGCTGCATGCTAAAGGTTATAGGTATTACTGCACACAATTCTTTCTCTTCCATGTTTCAAGGGGATGAAATGGCACACGGCTTTTATCTTTTTTAAATTATAGCTCTTTTTATTTATAAAGACTTCAGCTTGAAAAGCTGTTAAAAGTAATAAACCACATCTTTCTGAGAATACAATTCCATTATTTAATCATGCCCAGAGGCAGCAAAGACACTGAGAAATAATTGTCTTTTCGTCACTCAAGCATGAAACACCCAACATTGTTTGAAACCTAATTCTAACAAATGTTTAATATTCTAGTTCAGAAATCCCTTGACCGTGGGCAGGTACAATCTCATTTCTCCATCTTTTAAAACAGTTTGATGAAGTATCCCAGTTGACATAATCTCTTTTTTCTTCTCTAAATTTTCTTTTTTCAGGCAGCAAGGTTTCATTTTTTGTAACCATCTATCAGATCACAATTTCAATAATATGTAAGCATCTCCATAAGACATTCATTCATATATTTTCTTCAATCAATCAAAAATTCTCCTTTAATTTTGGAGAAATCACAAATGAAGGAAATTAAACATGAGAAACAGTGGATCCAGACCTTCTGTAGTTAAATGAACATGTGAAGACTGTATTTACTGCAATGGCATTGTTTTGGCACAATCTGCTTTTCCTGGAAAATTCTACTTTTTCTGTTAATTAGAAAATTAGCAGAGCCTTTTAGTATGTTTTTTCACGTCATGATCAAAAGATTTTCCATATATCACAAGATTCTGGCACTTAGAAAGAAACAAATTGATTAAGATTGTAACTCATAATTAATAGGCCCAGTAAGTGAAGGCACTCACTAGGGCGATGGTGTTCCAGGACTGGATGTCTGTCTCATCCTGACTCCATCAGCACAGGAGAACAGAACATAAACACTAGATATTGAGGGTTGATATTTACCACACATGGCCCATAAGTAGTAGACTTAGATTCAAATTCAGAGCTAAAGTCCTATAAAGAGTCCTTACCTATATGGTGCTTTAAGTATATCTATATAGATGCTACTGAATAATACAGAGTTAAAAAATAAAACCTTTGCAATATGGGATACATCCAGTGCTTTTTATAGACTCTGACTAAAGTGAAAGAATTTGAGCATGGACAGAAACCATAATGCAAGTTGCAGTTTGTGAGTTATTCCTCCTTTTCAAAGCTCCAGTGAAGTAACTGGGCCATTTCATGTTGCAATTGAAAAGATCAGGGCCTAAAATAGTGCAGGTGAAACAGGGAATCCAAAATGATTTTAACTCCTGAAGATACATGCAGAGTACCTAAATCAATCGAGAAAACAGGTTACTGGCCTCAAAAAAGGAAATTAAATAAGGGCATGGCAGAGAACAGAGAATAGCTCTTTACAGCAGTGCAGTAGTTAGACATGAAGAATGAAGAAAAAAATCAGGAGACAATACTTTACATTCTGTATATTAAAGGTAGGGATAAATGTTTATTTCAGGCAAGTGCCACCAAAAATAAGTTGTTTCTGAGCCTCAGCCTAAAATGTGGTGCAGCATAGCATCTGAGCACAAGCCAGACCTCTGATCATAGATGGGTATTTCTAAAAACAAACAGAATTGAGAGCAACAAACAGCTCGTTAAAAGCATTGCTAAATTTTTATAAACTAAGCAGAGAAAATGCAAAAGAGACAATCAACCCTTTTGTATGTTTGGGCATATTATTTTTCATTATATTCATTAAAAAGTGAAGCTATCTCCCTTTCCCAAAAGGTAGTGATTGGAACCTGGGGAATATACTGTACTCTGAATGTTGAATTACAATTACATTTGGAAATGTCTAAACAATTTCTTTGTTTATTTCTTTATGGAAGTTGTCCAGATTTACTTTGATTATGTGTGGGGTTTGTGTATAAACATATATACTTCTAAATAATATAATGTTTTTTTTAGCAGAACAAAAAAGATACTATTGTAAATACATACTTAGCACTATGATTAAGCTGAATAACTTTTAAGTCTATCAAGGTAGTATACAGCATAGAGAACAGCTGAATTTTCTGTGTTCTTGGTTTGCTATTTGCCTTGCCAAATATGTAGTGAAAATGTAAAAAAGGAGATCAGTGAGTGGATTTTAAATGAACTGACAATTTGAGCTTTGAATTATCACTGTTTTGTGACTATTTGGGGAACATGACTACTGGAATTTAGAAATGGATAAAGACAAAAAACCATTCTCCTCTGACAATCCATTCTTCTAAAGAAATTGAACTGTGTTTTGTTGGTTTTTTTTTTCTCCTCAGCAGAGAAATGATACTTAATCCATCGAGATGTAAAAACTCTATAAAAGAGACTCTTTACAGGAGCACTTAGGTCACTAGGTTAAAGAAAGTGAATGGTATTCCTAATGGAAGATAAACGGTTGCCCTGTGGGGTTTTATCTGTCATACTAATCTCAAAAAGCATTTCATATAAAAGTAGAGTTAAAAAGACTGTTAAAGCAAGCTTCGCCACTGCAGTAAACTAATACCTGTGGCTTACCGCCTCTGCCCTACATATGTGAGATGTTTAAAATGTTTGGCAGGAAGCTTTTTCCCACATTTGGCTAGGCATACTCAGTGAACCCAATGTGAGATAATCCAAAACAATTCAGGTTCAACAAAGGTTGGGAAAATATTATAGCGGACATAAAGCTTTGATGGAAAGCTTCTTTGATCTTGAGATTATAAAATACACAATTTCTAATCTGACAAATTTTTAGCTGCAAAGCAGAATATCTAAACATTCCTCTTTTGTCATAACAGTTTAATCCCTTAAGAATGTGATTTAAACCATTGGGGAGCAAAGGTTACCACGAGATTTGTATGAAAGAGGAAACCTGCCTCAGACACCTAGATAGAAAAATGTGAAGGCCATTAAATTATATAACTAAATACTATCTGCAGATTGGCACTGCCAGGTCACCTTCAGTTCAAGCTGTGTCAAATATCTGTTGTTCCAAACATACTTGTCCACTGAATACATACAGAAGTACTTATGATTATTTTAAACTTTGGATTTTGTGTTCAAACTGACCCACTTTTCCATGCATGAAAAATAGCATCAATACAGTAAGAGTTTAGGTATCAAGAGCTGTGGACTGGGAGGTTTTGTTCTGGAGTTGTTTTTGAGGGGGGAGAACTCTGAGCATTTTTGATGTATTTATTAATCTCATAAAAGGTATTTCTTCTTGCTACTGATCTTTCCTAGGGCCATATGTTATGAAAAATCTGCTACTAATATAAAAATAATGATTTTAAAATTAAAATCACACTTATGAAACATTGCCTACCTGTCAGGACAGCAATTCTTGTAAGGAAGCATGATCAGCAAAAGAAAATACATTTTCTGAATTATACACACTATGATGCAATATCACAAGTCACATGTAAATTCATACATTATAGTTCATTATATAGTACATTAATCTGAGCACAAGATCTAGTAGAGCACTAAACAACTTCTAGTAGCTTTTAAAGTCAGTTGGATCAGACTTCCAGCTTTTTATTTAGGAAAAAAAAATATCAAAAAACAAAACACGTATTTTTTTCCTCTCTGAAACTGAAAGCAAAGTTCATCCTTTTTGTTTGAAAAGCCAACAAGTAGAAATTTAATTCCATGGTGATTAGATTTCCATGGATCTGCACATTAGTGTTTGTCACTAATGTTTGCAGCTAAATATCTTTATCCAAACTCCATTCAGTTTTCAGCTTTTTTAACAAATTGTTCCCTACCCTATAATCATGCTTGATAAAGAGAAAAAGTCTGGGAGCAGAAGACAGGGTTTGAAATAATGACTAGAATGGGGTTTTTACAGTCATTATACAAACGAATATAAATAGTGATGATTAACACATGGATTGTCAATTTAGAAAGCATAGCCCAGTACAACGTTGTACTACAAAATGAGGAAAACATGGATTTTTGTGGTAGAGTTTTTTACAGTAAATGAACTTTTGCTTACACTTGGGCGGAAATTTTCCCCTTCAGTGGAGAAAAAATAATTTTGATAAGACTGAATCTCCATAATCTCAAATTTAGAAGACATCCTATCAGAAACAGTAGATATATCAGTTCCTGACATTGTATTCCTTTTTATGTTTCTTGTTCCTACATCAATTATAAAACTATTTGTTTTTTCCCTGGTCAAAATGTGCAACTCTTTTTCTTAATCACTCCAATATCTTCACAAAAATTTGTTTTAGCAAAAAAACCTCAACAAAAATTCCACATATACCCAACAAAACCCATACAAATTTTGGTCTGTCATTACATTAAATCCAGTGAAAACCACCTAATAGATGCAAAAGGAGAGAAAGTTGGGAAGAGAGGCACCCTAATTGCACAAACCTCATTCCTTTTGGAAGCAAGTATATATTTGATTAGAAATAACAATTTAAAAATAGCTGCACACTTACTAATCCTTCTGGAATCACAGCTGATCTTCTCCACATGCCCTGTAACCACAAAATGAGGCTTCTGACCTGGTGTAGGGAGGTAGGGGCATTGCTCCTCAGGCACAAAAGTTGAATTAAGGACATGGTATTGAGCTCCATAGAATTTGCAGGATGTGGCTCTGCCTGGCTCCTTACCTACACAGGCAGATATTATATGCAGAGATTATCAGACAGTTTCCAAATCATTTCCCTAGAGCTCTGTTTCCCAGCAGTGTACAATTTAGACAATTAAACTATATAGACTTCTGTATAAATCAAGGCTAAGAGACATTATTCATTTCAGAGGGTAACACATTGATCATTAAGACCTCCCTCTACCATCCTCCATGTCTCTGAAGTGCTATCCATATTTCTACATACCATAATGCTCTTCAGCACAACAATTTTGGGTGTACAGTTGTGTGCTGATGTAGCTCAATAAGAAAGTCCCATAACATTAAAAACATATTTTCAGTGTGTTTCCTTCAGTAGACATCATTACAGCTAAATGGAATTGAGAGAACATATGATTCCTTTAAAAAATCAGAAAGAATTTTTACACAGCATATCCATTACAACTTCTTCATTTCAACCCCAAAAATTATTTACAGAGGTTTCATAAAATATTTGTATAATGCTTTCATTAAATATGCTATTATTAATATCCATCTAAATCAAAGAGCAGACACTGGGGAAAACCTGTGAGAGAGAAACAGGGAACTGGGAGAACACTCATGCTGAAACAAGCTACATACACCCATGTGACTGACCCAGAAACGATTTAGTTGTTGCCAGTACAGCTGTCTTTGAAGTCAGCCAAACAACCATACTCTCCTGCCAAAAAAAAAAAAAAAAGAAAGAAACCTTCGTAGTTTGGCATCAGGGTTTTGCAATCAGTTTTTTGCAGTTTCTGAGCAGCTATTTTAGTTTTTAAAGTGATTCTTCTCTAATCTTCAGCTCTTATCTGTTTAACACAGTGTCTTGAACAGTCTTTACTTCCCTGACAGAAACCTCTTCTCTTTGTATCCTCCTTCTAACTTACCTTTGCCATCTGCTCTTTCCATTGTTCTTTCACTGATGTGGATGCATTTCATTGTCCAGCTTTTGTCTTTTCTCTCAGGACAGATCAGTAAAATTAAACCAAACCCCCTTATATGTTATGTTCCGTCCTGCCTTCAGTCTCAGTCTTTCAAAAGATCCCTAAACATCCCATACGTTTGCTTGTGTTTTCTTGGTATTGTCAAATCAGTTTTGACTAAATTTCTGCTAAATATTCCAGTGCAAGGTCATAAAATCTTTCTTCTTTCAGAACATGCCTTTTTACTAACAATTGCAGGTTGTTATTTCCTTCCCTTGAGAACTTGTTATAGTCTTAACATAATAATATTTAATGAACACTTTCTTCCCGCATCCCAAATCTTTTGTGTCTGCTGATGTTCTGTACAGCTATAAATCATCACTAGGATTTATCTCTGCTTTTTTTAATTATACTTGAAAGGTCTCTTTTTGTCTCAGTTTTCTTCCACTAATCCCATTGCTTTATTCATAATTTTCCCAACTTGTTGTTGCACTTGGATATTGAATTTTGAACCCAGACTAATTATTATTAGTCCATGATAATAAACTTCCATATTGTCTTTCTGACCAGCTTCTGTGCTGTATTAAAAGTAGTCTTCTTAATTGATAAGTTCTCTCAGAATTTCCCCTTTTCTCTCTTATTACCGTTCACTTTGTTCATCCATCCTCATCCACTCCAGCAGTTTTGTATCCTTGTCCTTGTAGGGATAATCTCAGAAATTTTAGACTTCTTTAGGTAGAATTTATCACATTATAACATTTTCGCTCCTTTTAAAGGTCCGAAACATGACAGAACTGATGCAGTATCTCTGATCAGTATCTCTGAAAGCCCTATGACTCCTTTGAGTACCAAAACTGGCATTACATATATCTACATTTAGGCACCTGAATGATTCCCTACGTGCCCAATCTAAGCCTGTTTTTAGGCTCCCTCTGCAGTCCAGAACAAGTGTTCAAAACAACCATTACTCTCCAGAGATGAACATTTCCTATTCATTGACCAGAAGGGAACCTACTCATTTCACTTCCAGAGGTCAAGTTAGTGCAGTGCATCCTGTGCTCAGTGACACGTCCTTCTAGTCATGGGAACAGTGGGTATCACTTTCTTCTCTGTGTTTCCTGAATGCCTGAAACTGCCCCTGATTATTGCTATATTAATTTCATTTCAAATTTAAGATGGAAACTTTAACCTTTTGTCTAGTTCATGCCAGGCTTGAAAATATACATGGTTTCAGGACCAATGATGATATATATCTTCATAAATATATATCTTCATTATATATATCTTCTATGAATATATTTTCCTGGATTTCCTCACTTCAAGTCTGTGTCAGAAGTACAAATGAACTCTAATAATTGCAATATAGCAGACTGACGAAAGATTAGGTTATTCTAGAAAAAGATCACCAAAAGAAAGTTTTTTGAGATAGCTTAAACAAAACAAAATATATTCATATTCCCCAGTTAGCTCTGAGTCGGCTGACAGGAAGCTCTAAGGAGACAGCATTGAATTTATTTTTTTTTTTTATATTTTTTTAATTTAAGATGGAATGCTGAATGAAGTCAACAACATTAGCCAGAGGTCAAGAAAGTCTGAATTTCAATTTGATGAGGTTGACATTCAATCATCTGAAAGACCAATATTGCAAACCTTTGACTGCTCTCTCTCAGGAAGAATCAGTAACACAAAAGGGTGAGCATCATTCTTTCCCATTGATTTCAAATGGAAATAGAGGTGACTGCACCACAAGTACTGAACACCTTTAAGGACCAGGACTTAATTTAAGAGAGGAGAAAATGAAAGAAAAGTTATAAGAATAGCACACTGGAAGTATAGTTAAACAAAATGATCCAGGCAATAGGATGCTGAGAAATAGAGAATGTTAAGTAGATAGTACCTTTGTAGAGACCAGGACTTTCAGGAATCCCTGAATATGATTGTCTATATATAATTATTTAATGATTAAATTACATCATTAACTAAATGTAATTATTTGAATGACAAAGATTACTGGAATATGAGAATAATGCTTATCATTTCTTTCTCTGTAAGGACTATCTCATGATGATTTGAGCAGAACAAAATTCATTTGGGAGGTGCTAGGAGCTTGGGATATTTAAAAAATAAAGAAGGTTTATAACAGTTTTCATTGGGAAGGTAAAGAGGAGAGAGAACTATAGAGTATTTAGCTGTCAACCTTAATTTTAACATAGATATAAACACTACTTTCACCAGAATGGACATGAAGATTAGGCCCAGAGCAAAACCTTTTTAGGAGATAGATTTTCTTCATGCTAGTTTTCCTTCTTTGCAGATGATGGCAACAGTGAATGCTGCCAGAGAAATTTGTAAAAATAACACTGAATCCAAATCTGAGACAAAGTGCCCCCCATGGAAAAACTGGCTATGCTGGAAGAGGTTGGTTTCAGAGCTAGGCAGGAGGAGCATGAATAGAAGAAAGCAGCTGAGCAGGATAAAAGCTTCATCTGGAAGGGACAAAGAAATAATTTTGGAATTAGAACAAAATGGGTAGGAAACAGATTACACAGAACCACTTTAAAGGTTTAGCATCAGAAAATAAGAAACAGATTTGTTTAAGTAAGGCCAAGTAAACATTGTTCATGAAAAGAAAGAAAAAAAAATCAATACTACTGCTGGCAAATATGGGGACAACATGAAAATGAAGACAAAAAAATAACATGGTCAGAAGGAGAGATGAAAGGGTAAGTGTACAAAAACATCTGGTAATTACCTGCATGGTTCTTCACAAAAGATCCTCCTGCTCAGACTTGGTGTGGCAAGAAGCCTATCAAAAGTTCATTCTCTTGACATAAAAGGCTATAATTGGCTTCTGATAATTTTCAACTGGAACCAGGCATAAGGATCAATAAAAAAACCAAAAAGATAATGGAGAAATTTTGCTCAAAGTGTCCACTCCAAGATACTGCAACATTTTATATCAAAACATAAAACATTGGTCATTTCTCTTGTACAGGGTGAAGCAGGTGACATTTGGACATTTGATTATGACCATTAGGAGGACACAATCACCTTATTTTTAAGCATTTAAATTAAAAACTAATTATTATTAATAATAAACATTAATTCTTCCTTTCACAAAACCTTAAATTTCTTTCAACTTTAAATTTACTTTCAACTGTTCTGCTGTTTTCAGAGTAGTATTTCCTTGCTAGTGCTTTCTAGCAAGAGTTATCTGGTGTTTAGTGCTTCTTGCTAGAAGTGAGTTGCTCCTTGTAGTTTCTCATGTAAGATATTCTGCTGGTTGGCAGGAAGCCTAAGACTTAGAAACTGTAGTTCTGCATGCAAGTTTGTTCCAGGAATCCAGTCTTTGGCTCTTTATCCTCTTTTCTTGTGCTACTGATCCAATGACTTTAAATTGCTTTTTAAAAGTAATTTAATGAACTAATAATGTTTTATTTCAACTTGATATGCATTTGGTTTACTCGGGATACAGTTACCAAACATGACTCACCCCAGGATGATTATGTTTCGGTTTCAGCCAGGTGCACCCAGGCCTTGGCAACCATCATCCTGAAGCTGATGTCTGTGCTAATTCTGCACTTAGTGACCTTCACGATGTGGGTGTTTGGAATGATTCTGTTGGCACAAATACAAATTCTCTCATACAACCATCTGTTCCTTGTGGAGAGGAATTTTCAACAGGTATCTGGAATGTTTCATCTACAGCACTCAGTTTTCAGCACATCTCCCATGTTTTTGGTGGGAAAATAAAGCCTTCACTGCCTTGCAGAAAGTAGGGCCACCACTGATATTTGGAGACAGAATCTTTTATTGGTCTTAACTGTAAAGGAAATTTCCTGAGCACTTCCTCATGACACTCCAAAAAACTTCGTGGCTGAAGGCTGGTCCTTCAACTCCAAGATCCTTATTATTCCCATTCTCCTATCACATATCCAGTGTCACAAACTCCATGCTTACCTTCCCTGGCTGTAGATTGTCCACTTAATGACCAAGAGTTTTTTCTAATTTGGTTGTAGCACAGTGTGCCCAATGATAGCTCTGCTTGAGTCTCTTTGATACCCTGATTTAAGGAACTACAATCACTCACAGAAATAGGTATACTTCTTTTTCTTAATTTGGCCTACATCAAACAGCCAGGGATGGAGAAAGGTTTTCATTTTTCCCAATTAACTATAAGCCTAACAGCTAGTTCCTAATATAAACCTTAGAGGATTCCTGTTCCGCTGGAACCAATGCCAGCATCTGTGCGGCATCTGTTTTAAGACAGATATACCAGTATAGAATGACATTTTTGCTTAGTGTATGCAGGTTAATTTCCTTGAGGTCATTACTGATTTTGTATGCTCTTTGGAGACTTCCTGCTCTTCAGAAATTCCAGCACAGTTTATCTACCACTTAAATGCACTGAAAGAGGAAAGCAATATTTTGTATACAGGAACAAGTTTTTTGCTATCTTCAGGTTTAAAAAAAGTGAAAAAAAAAATCACTCTCACTTGAATATTGAAAATGAAGAGTTATCTCTGCAATAAGAGATACACTAACTCATATAAAGCACACATTTGTACAGAACATAAACAGAGATCCCATATGGATGTTCAGAATCACAGGTTACATGACAATGACTTTGAAACAAATATTGTCATTTATGTGATGCACAGGGGACATTGCAGTAACATTTAGTGATTACAGCAATTTATCTTTTGGTACTTCTGAGAGGCCTTCTATTTTAGGAAGTTATCTTTTGGGGATAAATACGTCTTTCTTTTTAATCTCTCAAGATTCTAAGGCTCAAGAAGGCTTTATCAGTGAGGGAGAGGAATTATGCACTCTTATATCTCCCAATAAATCCAATGCATGGGAAAATTTTGAAAATTTAGTTCAATTTACTTCATCTCATTTTGATTTGTGTTTCAGAGATTCTCCCTTCCAGTTTAGTGTGCTACACTTTATACAATGACATAAAATTTTAGGATTCAATCTGAATTGGCCACCAATGTCAGCTTCTGTTGTTGTCAGACCACTTGCACATGCTCAGTGCTCTGCAGAAATTATCACAGCCACTTGATGCAGAATCTGAGTTGTTCTTCTTCTTCAACTTAGATTTCATAGAATTATTGCCTCACAGAATCATTTATGTCTAACTGTTAAGACCAGGAGTCCATCCATTTACCCAGAACTGCCAAGTTCACCACTGAACCGTGTGCCTGAGCACCACATCTACACATCTTTTATATACACTCAGGGATGGTGACTTCCCTGGGCAACCTGTTCCAATAACCCAAATAACTGTTTGATAACCCCTTCAGTGAAGAAATTTTTCCTAACATCCAATCTAAACCTCCTCTGGCACTACTAGGTGACAACTCCTCTTGTTCAAAATTTCTTTCTTATCTCAATCCTATTAACCATGTCCTGCCTTATGTGTAGTTTTTCATGTATTCATTTATGATCTTATCTTTGTAGCAGTTAAATCCTTTAATGTATTATTTTTGGAGACAGCTGGCATACAGAATGATGAGCAACATAAGAGTCTAAATCAGCAAAGTGTCTCCAAGCAGTCTTATTACTACAGATAAGTAGCAGTTCTTTCTTCTTCCTCTTCTAACCAGCTGAACACAGGCCAGTTTCAAATAAAAATAGTACAGCTATATCAACTATAGTATTATGGTCAAAGTAATAAATATTTTCAAAGTGTATGGCCCATTCAGACTTCCTCATTTTCTTTATGCTGTTTAACTGGTTAGGAGGTTTTAGAGCCAGAAAGATGGGGAATCAAAATCAGTATAAGCTGCAAACCTGAATAACTAATGATGCACTAATGATGCACTAATGATGCAATGGATCCTTTTGTCCATAGCACTTCATTGCAACTGCAACAGTTGGGATAAAAATGTGCTGACAATATCTCATGGTGCTTCATCAGAATTCTGCTAGTGCAGGAATGTATTCTGCAAGTGGTACTCTACCACTGGGCCTCTGGGAGGTGACAAATGTGCTTCTCTGGGAAACTTCGGACTTTTGAAAGCATCTGTCAAAGTTCTTCTTCTACATAAGAAGGTATTAAGAAAAATGCTAGGTCTCGAGTGTTTACTTTTGGGTTCTTTCTTTTAGTGTTTAATGGTGCATTTTAATGGCATTGGTTTTGTTACAGACACAGATGAGGACCTTTCTCTTATATTATGTTAGTCTGGAGAGAAAAAGCTGCTGCAGGTGAGAGAACTGGTATGGATTTTCTCTGTCTGACCCATGATCATGCAGAAGAGACTCCAAGGGCAACTACTAGCAAGCCAGAAGGGTCATGGCACCTGCCTCATATTTCAAAAATCTGCTTATCCTTTTGCTTAAGATTTTCCTGTTTACTTTTTAGCCGTATCTTGCTGGTCTGCTGCTTCTACCTGCTTTTCAGGTTTTTATTTCCATCATTTTATCCTATTTCTTTTCCATTAAAGGGTTAAAGATGAGTGTAAGAGGGAGAGACAATTACCAATACACAAAACAATGACCAGGAGCTAACTGCTTCACAAGGTACACCACTGTTCTTACAGCCAGAAACGCTGCTCTGAGTTTTTGCACTTCTGAATCCTGTAGCTGTAGGAGCAAGAGTAAGACATAAATTCACGGTAAGGTGGAAAAGAGGAAGAGGACATGATAAGAAGTCATTATAAAATAAACAACAGATAAAGAAAAACATTAAAAATTCAAGTAAGACCAAAGTTTACTTGAGAAGAGTTCTCAAAACACAGGACATATAGGAAAGCTAACTGTACTAAGGTCCAGAAATAGACAAAAGAGGAGTTCTATTGGTCATAATTTCCTTTGGCATAGGGCTGCTATTTTTAAGTCTCATCTGTTTAGCAGAGTCACCATAAAATGCTAACTTAGATGGAAATCTTCCCATAGCATAATCAGAGAGATCAGGGAGGCAAGTGGATGCCACTTGGGATGTTTTCCAGTATAAATCATATTTTATCTCACCTAAACTATGAGCCTGCAACCATAAACTCTGTAAGCTAAACAAAATATTGGTGTTATCCTGATCTGCAGATGGCTGAGGACAAACACTCAAAAAAACCTGATTTGTGCAAATTGGTAACAACCGGTTGCAAATAGCCTGCATATTCTGAATTTACATAGATGAACTTGTAACATAAAGACAGTGAAGTACAATAGAAAGAAAAAAAACAAGATGCAGCTGCAGTAGATAGTAATATTGAAAACTTCACTAAACACACTGTCATTTAGACAACAAACTCTTGATATGCCTTACTGTCATTGTTGCTATATACAGCTTACCTACATGGCTATCCAAACGTGACTGGCCACAGAAGCACAGACAGTAGAGATGTCACTGCCTAGCCATTTGTCAAAATACAGCAAGGAAGAAATCTGGGTCATTTGGAAAATTATCATTTGAATAATCATTATCATTCCAGACAGCTCAGTGTGTTGCCTCAGGCATCTGAGCAATTTCACCCAGTCACCTCAGCACGAAAAATATTTTGAGAGCTTAACAGAACTTAGAGGGGAAAAAAAAAGTCCATTGGATTCCAGACATATGCTAACTTTTCTATACAATTTCAGGACATATAGAAGTTTTATAGGGATGGCTTTCTTATGGCTTTTCCCTTATGATTGGTAAGAGCTAATAACCTTGCTGCAGGCCCCATAACGTTAAAGACAGTCAGGCAATTACAGAAGGTTCTGCCAGTAAAGGAGAATGATCTGAATATGCAAATTTTGAACCAAGACAAAAGACAAGGAAGAATCAGAGAAAAATAGTCTTTTTGTATGTGCATATGCTCATTAGAACAAGAGAAATCATAAGGTAAAAGAGGGATTAGAAGGAAAGAAAAGAAACAAAGTGACAAATACCAGCAAAAGAACAAACAGGAAGACAGTCAGCAAAAGAAGCACGTTTTTTAGAAATGCTTAGCTGCACCTCTGAGCAGAAGGTAATTGCCAGTGAATAAAAAGAGCAAACTGGATGCCAAGACAAAAAGCAATGATGGAGCACCAAGCACTTTGGTCAATATATTTGTAAATCTGCAGAAAGTCCCAGGAGGAAGAAAAACTCATCCCGCTTTCTATTTCTCAAGATGGTAATCTTCTCGTGATATACATTTTCACTTAATTTCCTGACAGAAAAGAAATGCAACCACTCCTAAAGGTTGCTAGACAAATAGAGAATCAGCTGGGTTTGCTGTGTTTTAACACAAACATAAAATATATGCCAATAAACAAGCAAATATTAAAAAGAGCATTGGCCAATTAAATATATATCTCTGGTATGGTCAGTTAAAATTAATTCTGGCACCAGAGGCAGCCTGGAGCTAGTCCTTGTTGTGCTTTGAAGTGAGAACTTAGAAAACAATTTCTTCTTCAGACTTACCAGGAGCTAACTAAATACCTGGGGTTTTATTGAGGGAGACATAGGTATTATGGTGCTCATGTCATGGGTGCCATTTATGTATTAGACAAAACAATAGTCTGCCTTCTACAGGGGCAGGAAAGGGAAAATGGAAAGCTGTGCTCTGTTGGCTTTTGGCAACAGGGAATTATTAACAAATAAAAAAGGCCAGTTAACTTTCTTTTAGAAAGAATTTGTATTGAGCAGTCATGAGTCTGGCATGAGCATTTCAATTTAACCACTTAATTTATAGCATTTGGTCAAGAACTTTGCCAAAGTTTTTGCTACCCACATAAGCATTTAGGGTCTCAAAATATTTCCAAATATATTCTTCTGGCAATCACTTTTAAAAGGAACCCACTACTGTGTTTTTAATCTTATTTGATTCATATGAAATAGTATTTGTTGCTCTGGAACGGCCATTGCAGGTATCCTGGCTGACAACTGAAAACACCACACTTTTTACAGAATCACAGCATGGAAGAGGTGGGAAATAACCCATAGAGATCATGTAGTCCAACCAACCTGCTCAGAAATGCTCATTTCCCGTTAGACCTTTAATATCTACACAGATAGAGACTCTGCCATCTCTCTGGGCAATCTACTCAAGTGATTGAACAGCCTCACGGCAAAAAAGTGTTTTTCTGAGTTTAAAAACAGTTTCTTGTATGCCAGTTTGTGCAGGATTTGCAGTGTTCCTTGCCAAAACCTGAGCAAACCAACGAAAGCACAAGGACAACTGCAGCATATTCAGCAGAGCTAAGGTTGCTTCAGCCAGAGCTACCAACAGCAGCTTTTCCAGCATCTGAGCTAGAATCAGCACTCTTTGTAAATGGTAGTCTGACCTTGTAAGGTCAAGAACTGGAACTGATTCAGACAACTTTGACTTTTTTAAAAAAAACCCACATAAAAAAACATGAGCAGTGTGAACTGAGGTAAGCAGTGACTAACTAAGACCAAGGGAGGAGAGTAGGCTTGGGGCTATTGTGCAGCACATCCGGGAGGGTGAGGAGGTGGGGTGGAGGGGGAGACGCAGAAAAAGGGAGTGAAGAGGGAAGGCAGCAGGAAAGGGTGATGACATAGTTTAATAGAATTGATTTATGAATCATTGACTTTGTGCAGTTAATTCCATATTCAACTTTCCCTATGCTGCTCCCCCACTCCCAATAAAGTTGTCTCTGTTCTAAACCCTTGAACTCATTGTTTGTTAATAGGGAAGTATTGCTCATGAGGGAGACACAGACAATGTTCGTTTAATTTCCCAGCTTTCCCAGGAGACTCTGGAGGGTATTATTTAAGGAATGTTTTCAAAAGAACATATGTGTACTGGCCCTCTTTACTACCCACAGCACCTCCACCTAGACAACTTAATACATCCGTCAACATTTGCAAATCATCAGTTAATCAACAGCAAGGAAAGGTAAATTGAAGTAAAATAACCTAAGTGAATAAATCCATTAGCTTTGCCCTAATACAAATAGAAACCCTTGGAGACTCACATTTTCACTGGAGCTCGGTAACAAATGTGTTAAGTGCTTGAAAAGAAAGGGATACAATTGTGAAAGCACACATGCAGGTAAGATTTTCCCAAAGACTGTGTGGGAGAGCATGCAGTGGGAGCAGACCTGACTTGGCTACTGTGTGTGCTACCGTAGGTGCAAGGAAGGAAGTCTCCAAATGGTGGATTTAACATGACTCTCTGCAGTCACATCACAAAGCACCCGGGAGTGGCTTGTCCCTCCTGGCCCCTGTGGGAATCAATCTGAGGAAGCCTGATGCTATAGAGATGTTTCCTGTATATTGTGTGGGAAACTCAGCTAAGTGCAAACTACTGGCAACAATGAGACAATAAATTATAATAAACAGGAAAAATAGCATTGGCTACTGAAATCAATGGCTGGAGCATATGAAACTTTCACAGCATTGATAAATGAATAAATATAACAAAAAGCAATGGTTTTTGAAAGAATGGGAAGTTTTATCTGCACTGAAAGGCTCCTTTTCTGTTAACTAAATACATGGAAAAAATAAACTCTGCTAAAGGACTTTGGCTAGGATTTTCAGCCACTGGAGAGGTGGTTTAGAAAACTGCACAATACGCCAGAGTCTGATTCCTCTGCTTGGCCCTGAACACAGTCAAGCAGAGTCTGAACAAACGGCCACCTGCTAGCAACCCCATTGCATCATCCATCCATGTCTGCTACTCAGCCCTCACAAAGTGATCACAGATGAAACAAACTGGCCCCCTCCTTCTGGAATATTATAACAAAAAACAGGAACAAAACTGAGCTTAAAAACACTGGAGAGAGTCTGCTGTCCAGTGAAGAAGACCTGGAACACTCTGAGGGTTAAATACTGTTCATCTTGTGTAGCCTTCTTCACACAGGCTATCTCAGCGAATTCAAAGATGTGAGCAGTGAGTGCTGAAATGAGTGGGAGTGAAGAGTGTGCAGTACTTCAGAGGAGACACTGAAACACCTTACAAGCCCAAGGGAGCTGCAGTATTAAATGCTTTTCATATAGTGTCCTTGCAGTATCCAGGCTCTGCAAAGGAGCTTAAGAAAATGCTCAGCTGCAGCTCAGGTGAGCTGTCCCACCTGAGGTAAAATTAAATCCCTCTCCAGATAGTCTCTGGAAGGCTCAGGGCCTTGTGGGGCCAAGCTCTGAGGGACAATGCATAGATGGAATAAAGCAGTAAGGTTTAGCCTGCATTAGAGGTTTCTGCTCTTCAACAACAAAAGACCTGAGAGAATCCCACCAAAGATCTTTGAGGGGACACAAACTGTGGAGTGAAAAGTTACTCTTTCAACACTAGAGAGAAAAAAAGAAAAACTGGTGCAGTAGCAAAGGCATATAAATACACTCCAATTCTTCCTCAGTTAATTTATTTTAATTAGTTTTATCTGAATCATGCATCACTGGAAGATCATGACACAGAAGCAATAAATTTCACAGGTGGGTGTGTAGATGGAATCGATGAAATCATGGAATATATGTTCTACAGGATACACTGGATTGCTTGTTTTCTAGTATCTCAGAATAAATTGTTGAAGAGAATGCAAGAAAATTGATACACTAGGATCTTTGTACAGAGCTTAGTGCAGCCAGTTGAAGGATGTAATTATCCTGCTCTGCTCTGCACTGATTCAGACTCACCTTAGTCCTGTGTGCAGTTTTTTGCACTACAATATAAGGTAATAAACTGTTAGAGATTATCCAGAGGAGAGCTGCAAAGGTGGTGAAGGGTCTTGAAGGGAAGCTGTATGAGGAGCAGCTGAGGTCTCTTGGTCTGTTCAGCCTGGAGGAGGCTGAAGGCAGACCTCACCGTGGTCCACAGCTTCATTAGGAAGGAAAAGAAGGGGCATTTGCTGATCTCTTCTCTCTAGTGAGCCATGATAGGACCCAAGGGATCAGCCTGAAGCTGTGTCAGGGAAGGTTTAGGTTGGATATTAGGAAAAGGTTCCTCACTCAGAGGGTGGCTGGGCACTGGAAGAGGTTCTCCAAGGGAGTGGTCACAGCAACAGCCTGACAGAGCTCAGGAAGTGTTTGGGATTGCCCTGTGCAGGGACAGGAGCTGAACTTGATGATCCTTCCAACTCAGGATATTGTATGATTCTATGGTGATTCTACTTGGGATTTACCTCTTGTGACATATAATGAAAAATTAGTTTATTTTATTCTAGAGGAGAGCTGCCTGGTTCAAAGGAAAGTGACTGACAGGTAGAAAACAATGCCAGATAACTATGATTTGGTTCTTGAATAGCTTTTTATGAGAAGGCATTCAACACTGTGAAAACATTCAGCACTACGGTAATTTTAAATAATGATTGGAAGTGAGACTACTCATTGTTTCAATAAAATTTAAAATTATAAGAAATTGTAGGCAATAGTGCAAGAGGGTACACAGAATGTAGTTTCACAGAGAGCAGTCATCTTCTGCAGTTCTTGTCACTGCAAAGTACAGGGTTCAGATCTGGGTACCTCATCACTGATACATGCAGTGTACTCTTAAAGAAGAATGAAAACCAGTTAAGAACACGCAAGGAATGACTTTTTTAAAAATAACAGAGTGAAATATGTCTGAGCTTGGCTAAGGCAATAAAAGACAATAGCAACCCCTAAATATTTAAGCAACAAAGAAAGTGAAAACTTAGCAACAACAGAAATAACCAGATTAACTACAAGATACATAGAAATGTTCTACAGAAAGTTCCATTGAGGTCTGGGTTACAAATGATAAAATGGACAAAATGCTAGCAGAAGTATGATAAAGAGTTGTTCTGTGCCAACAACTTGATCTGCTTGATGCCTCAGTGTTTTACATCTCTTTCAAAACATAACACCAGAATAAATAAAATACAACACTTTTACCTTATCAATATTAAATTAATTAATGCAATAAAGTATTTCTGAGAATTTTTCTTTTTAGTATAAAAAGCCCTCCTTTGTTCATGTCTATAAATAAACTGCTATAATGGAAGAATCATGTAATAGTCCAACAACTACTCGGACAAGATGTTGAGCTGCATACAAACTTCACGTTCACCATTTTTGTAAATACCTCGTGCATGTCTAAATGCTCCCACTATGAAACTATACGATGCAAACCCAGTACTGTATAAAGAACACATGACTGCAAAAGCAGAGGTAACCTCTGCGGCTGTGAGTTTGAGCAGGAGAGGGCAGCATAGACTAGGAGTAACTACAGATCGACAAGGTCCAGAAAATACCGTGGAGAGGGCAATCTTAAGGACTAAATGCTGATCTCTCTTACGTGTGATGCCCAGAATATTTGAAACCACAGGAAGTTGTTACCAGCCCTTCATCAAAGAGTCTCCCCAGCCTCTGTCATGGCTAATCTGTGCTATATTTCTTTTCCAAGGTGACCTTACCTGGCACAGCAGATGATGTTTGCACCGCAAGGATTGCTGCACGTATTTCATATCTTCTCAGGACACCTTCCTTTCCACCCCCAACCTTCCCCTCTACTCTCTGCCTGATCTTAATCGTTAGGCAAAAACATCTCAGGGAGAATTTATTCGGGAAAAATCTGAAAATACATTTTCTTGTGTAAAAGGTCAGGAAAAATGTGGATTGAACGAAAAAAGCAAGTTTATTTGGTAACAGTCTTGTGCAGTTATATTTGTTTATGTGATCCTTCCTTCTGCTCCTTTAGCTCCTCTCACTAAGACTAAAGACACTGGATCTGAAAATGCCCCTCTGGAACCACATAAAAATCTTACCTCAGTGTCAGTATCCTCCTGCCATCTTCCCTCTGATAACTTTCCTTTGACTATCTGGGCCTGATTTTTGTCTACTTTTTGTTTTATCCTCGGTAATACTTTTGCCTCAGAACATGGGTTGTGTCCTATAGCCTCCAACTGTTCCCACTCTACCAGGCTGGTTTCAGTCATTCGCAGATTTTTCTTTAAAATATTTTCTTTCCCTTCTAAAATATTTTCTTTCTCTTCTAAAACTGAGGAAAGCACAGGTTTTAAGATAGTATTACTTCTAAAAATTATTTCTGTAGCCCTGTAGCCTAAGCCCCATTCTTCTATTGTTATGTTGTGCTCCATACACAACATGCAGGAGCATGCACAAATACAATGAAAGTGTTAAATGTAAATATTTTCCTAGCATTTCAGGATGAAACTGACCTCAGGCTGACCACTTACTCTTTTGTGAGTTTATTTATGTACTGAAACCATAAAAAACAAAGAGAAAAGAAAGAATTATTAATATTATTATTAACTCAACTGAAATCCTTTATCATGAACCAGAACCGTACAGCACCAGGACCTCCAAAAGCATGGGCAAAGATGACTATCTCGTTGTTCAGAAAAAAAGAAAAAAAATCCTACCATGAAAGTGTAACTCAAAGCAGTAAGTGAATTATTTATTTGCATTTTTGTAAGGCATGGGTAACTACACACAGTAAAACTGAACAAGTCTCTGCTGTGAACCTCGTACGCTCTAAACAAACAGAGAAAACAAGGAAACCCAGAGGCATAAAGAAATAACATCAAAGAAGTTAGCAGCACAGGAATAGGAGAATTCTCCCTACTCCACGACCAGTGTTCTATAAGACTATTTCTTTGCACATTTCACAATTTCATTTTTTTGATGATTATTAAAAATAAGGACCTTTGTATTTACCTTTACTGGCTGAAGTGCATGGGATAGGAAGAAGTATTTCTTTTACTTTTTTAGTTTGTTCTGTACCCATTACCACCATGAACATTCAGGCATGAATTAAAAGTAAATCTTAATTTTATCAACATAAGTGATTTAGAAATATTTTTCCATCCACTTGAACTTATTATTCCAGTCATAACTGAGTCTAATTATTCTGCAAAGCCTGGACTTACTTACCAGTATTAATTCATTTAGAAACCCTAATACAAAGGTATAAAACTGTATTTTTAAGAAAAGAAGCCCACCCTGCCAAAAATACACGCCTACAATTTTCTGAAAACAGAGGTCTCAGACATACTAAGTCTTTATTTTTTTTTTTTTTTTTAAATAATAAAGATTTCCTAAAACAGCAAAACAAACCAAAACAAAACTTTTTATTCTGCTTGCTTAGGAGGAAGAAACTCAGTATCAAGGCAACAAAAGTGCCCACTGACACTTTTTTTGCCACGAAGATTTGCTACTAGGTATCATGATGAAAGGGAAAAAGCTTGTGTAAAAATAGTGTTAACCCGTTTTTGCTGAAAAGTTGAAGAAAATGCAAGCCTCTTTCTTTCATGAGAGAGAAATTGCGCATGTATATGCATGAATGTCAGTATGTACATGTGCAAGGGAAAAGTCAAAAGTCTGCCATCCTCTTTCAGCACCACCTTGCTGTGATCCAAGCTCCTTGCAGGACATACAATTGCTAAATAATAAGTGCAGAGCACTGGCAATTTAAAGTTAGACATATCAGCTTCTGTGATGAGTTGAAAACTGGCACAAATCTAGCCATCCAAATTTTCTGGGATCTACTGGTTTCAGTACAAAACAGCTATGCTGAAGAAGTTTAGAATTCAGGTTAGGGACATAGTAGAAAGAGTGTAAATGGTCAGCATGGGTATGAAGGTGTTCCTCAAGCACAGATGGTGAACCTGCTCCACCTCCTCCCGCAGAGGGGAAATGCCTCAAGGACAGCCCAGCTGCCCATTTCAGTCACTGTCTGTGAGTAAAGCTAAACACAGCTTTCCTACCAGTCACCTGAAGAAGAGAGACATCTTATTATCCCAAGGATGTCTGAGCAGCTGATGTGAAAAAAATCCCAATGCCTTCAAAATTTTCTTCCTTTGCTAGTATTTAGCTAAGGAAAGGGTTTTGAGGAAGCAGTACACATACTTCCTTTCCCTTCTCCCCAAAACTATACATTGTTCTGAGTTTTAGTGTGTGTTGATGCTTTTTTGAGATTCAGTTACCCTTAAAAGTCAGAAACCCTAGGACACTAGCTAAAAGTGGCAGATCTTGAGATCCTGGACTATTCCACTAAGTTGCAGAAATTTATGACCCCAATTAAGCAATTTCCATTTTCTGTCACTGCATGAAAAGGATACCATGCTGGAAATTTAAGCCAGGTGTCCATCTCTCCTAGAGTACATTGTCTGTTCAAAGTGGGTGAGAATCTCAGCCAAAGCAGGGACACTCTCAGGACACTGAAAGCCTTAAAAGAGGAAAAGCTAAAACACAAGGAAGATAAAAGACCCCTAAGAGGCTCTACTTCCAGCTGAAATTATTCCACTTACATACCATCCTTTCAGCATTACACTTAAGAAAATTAGCACCATGCAAACCTTGATAGTAGAAGGACAATCAGGCAGCACTGTAGATGCTATTACAGGGTCTTCAAGGAGTGATAAACAAAGACAAGAGCCATTTGTCTGACAGTTGGACTGTGAACACAAGTAATTCCAGCTACATATAACAAAGAGATACTGTAGATCCCAGAATATATCACTGAGGGATACCAGATGACACTGAAGACACCAGAGATCAAAGCAATAAACTTTACAGAATAAGAAAAAGAGTAAAATTATAGTTGATGGTCAAAAGAGTCAAATGCCACATGGAAGTTCAAAAGCAGCAGACAAATATAATAATAACCCTGCTGTGTACAAGTCCACAAACACATTATCTAGATAGCCTTCAGAGAAAGAGAAAAATGAAACTCAGAATTATATCTGTAGTTTATCTGCAGAACAGTTTGCACTAACCTTTGACAGCAATGACAGTGCAAAGGAAAAGTTCTTAATTTTACTTTTGTAATGTTACTTTTGTAATGTTTACTTTTGAATGTTACTTTTGCTGGCATAATTCCCTCCTACAGCAGCCATCTTCCTTAAAAAATAAAAAAATCTTTCCCATGTTCATTTGAGTTAGAAAGTAGAAATAATGATCATATAGATAATTAGAAGAAGAAAACCCCAAAGTGAAAAAAAAAAACAAGTCATGAAACAGACAAAACAAGACAAGATTTTTCTCATAATCAAACATAGCTTTTTTGCTGGCTACTCCTCCACTTTCCCTATCCTTCATCTGTGAGCCGTCTTTTTAGCTTATAAAATCTTTACCCAGTGAAATTTGTTTTCATACTTGTCAAAAATGTCAGTACATATTCTGGACTGAGTTGAAGAGACAAGTATCAATTTTTATTGAAGGTCTTGAAATGTACCAAAACATTAGAAATTTTCAAACTAGCTGGCAGACATAAAGACATATACAAATCAGAATCATAAAATTCAGGTCTAAATTAATTACAATATTAGCATTTTATTGAGAGATATGGATATGATGACCAGTAATGAAAATGGTAGCTGTGTTACAGAAACCTTTAGCATTCTGTTAACCCCTGCTTACTGTAATTATAGAAACTTGTACCATGTCATTAAACTCTCCTGGTAGTTTGAATTTTGCCCAGCAGTGGAATAAACTAAGACCTTTCAAAGCATTTAAGGCAACAACACATCAGACAGAAAAATAAATCTGTGGTATATATGATCACCCAACAAACTGACTCATCACTTGTGTTGACCAGAGCCCGAGTCTGCATCCTGGCACCTTCCAGGTTAGGGAGGCCCACGTTCAAGAATCTCTTCCAAATTGTACTGAGAGAAAAGACAGCCCTGAATATCTCACATCTTTGTGATGGCAGTGTCTCTCTGCCAGAGAATTTTCCTAAAACATGAGAAATCCCTGCTGCTGAAATATTTGGGGGGGTGGCAGGTGGTGAGTGGGGAAGGAATTGGTTTTAAGGAAAGTTTTATTTTTGGCAAGAAAGTATTTATATGAGATGATGACCAGTTAAAAAATTAAACCCCAAAATTCAGAATACTGCTCCATGCATATCATCTAATTAATATATGGAAAAATTGATAAAATGTCAATAACAATGTTAGCACTGAACACAGAGTATTTAAACTTAGGACAGAAAGCAATAACAGATGGAACAGAGATATATATACAGATCTCTTACACTCATATATCCATCTACTTATGAATATATTAGCATCTGACTCACAAATAAAGCATAAGGAAATAGTCACAGCAGCATTATCTACCAAAAAAGTCAATCATGAACATGCCACCATTTATAAATATAAGCTCATTTAAAGACTGGATGTTTAGAAAATTATTGATTCTTTGTATGCAATTAGGAAAAAGAAAATACTTTTCTGGTTAGAAGATTCAGTCCCTCAGCACAGCCATCAACAGTGCTCTTGCCATCAGCTTCAATGGGAAAAGAATTACTCTGTGTGTTAACTCTCAGCAATTACATTGACATTATCAGTGATTTACTGAGTGGTATTTCAAACATGATACCATATGTCAGCTGATACCAAGCAAGCTTGAGTGACAAAGTTCTGATCATAACCACTTGGTTAATAAATATCACAGCTATTGAGCCTCTAGAGCATTGAAACTCTGACAGCCAGGTCATCACCATTAAATAAAAATTTAAAAAAAAAAATAAAAAATAAAAACAAGCTTGGAAAATCCTATGAGACCCAGCACTGAGTTCAAATGACTTCCTCTTAAGTCTTCCACTTCTCAGTTGATTAAGATTCAGTACATAGCTCTGATTTGAAATCGAGTGGCTCAGCTGAAGGGGAGGCTGGAAATTTTCTCCTGTTGATAGGTAGAAGTGGGAACGAGTATTGCTAACACTTCGTGATGATTTTCAACCCTTTGCTGTGCCAGCATCCTCAAGAGCTTAGGCTGCTCGAATATGTTTGTTCTTCTGAGCTGCATTTCAGAGACTTTTTAGAATTACACTACAGATCCCAGGGGGTTTTATAGGCCATCAGTTGAAAACCACTACTCTCTAAACGCTAGTTTAAAAAAAAACTATTGAAAGATTTTTCTTCATCATAACTTAATTACATCTTTTAAAATATCTATGTCATTTTTACCTGATATTGGTCCAAATGATCATCAGGGAATCCTTTTACTCTTACTCTTGCTTTTTCATCAGTTAAGTGATATTGATAGCAGGTATTTTTAATTTGAAGATATTTGATGTCTAAAGCACAGAGAGTTCTGCTCTAAAAAACATACACTTGCTTTACCTCTTCTTTATTTTAATTGCAAATTTTAAACATCTAACTTGAGTCTTAAAGACTTTTTTCATAGAAAGATCCAATGATCTGATCAGTGTTGTAACAGAGAGGTGCATTTTCCCTATCTTCTTATATTAATTTCCCATAGATTTTAATTCTATGTTAATTTCCAAGAGTTCTCTCACATCTTGAATTTTTTTTCAGTATCGAAGGACATAACAACTCTTTATAAATCAGGAAAGCAAGTTAAAAACTTGAACATTATTATCTCTTTTAAACTGAATTTTTCTTATCCAAATTTCTCAAATACTAAAACCAAGATAAAAGTAGATTTAAAAAAAAATAAAGTAATAAATATATGAGGAAAACAATACCAAAGAAAAATTTAGTGTCATCATATTATTGGTATATACAAATAATACTGGCTATTTACTTTTGTTTTTAATCTGCTTTTCTGAGTTAAAGGTCTTTCAAAAGATAGAATTTCAAACATATTTTCTTAGAAGGGACTACTTAGATAAGAACAACAACAATATGAACAAACTACTCAACCTACAGCAGTAGTTTAAATCATTATATTGTCTGTTTAGAATGATGTTCAGGGAGACAGACATCATTAAGGAAAGGGCAGGGTAAATAAAGAGGCACTGACTATTGGCTGCAGAGAAATAAATAAAAAGGATTCTACAAGCAAGGGAGCCTGCTGCTGCATCATGCAGTTAATGGGCTAAAAGAGCCTGAAGTTACATTAGAGCCCTGTACTGAGAGATTAGAAGTGCAGGAAAAAGAGAAACTAGAACATCCAGGGTAAAATCAGCTGTTCTGTATACAGGCCAGAGGATGTTATTTGGCTGCAGGGGAACTGGTGTGGATCATCAGTTTGTACATCAGCTCATTAGCCTCATGCTGGTTAACTGTATTTTTTCAGCTGGGAAGTATTTAAGGCCACATGTTAGAGCTATTTTCCCCTCCCTACTAGACTTACAAGGAGTAACAAGAAGAAATTTAAAGTAAATTAGGAGTAATAGTGAAGTATTGACTTGCTAAACCAGCTTATTGAAGTATTTTAGATCATATGAGCCTTGAAATCAGAAGGGAAAAGAGAGGGAAATGACAGACAATGTACTGTAAATGGTAGATCAAGTCATAACATGAAAAGTTTGCATGGATTTTGAAGTCAGCAGTAAAACCTGTTAAGAGGAACAGGTGTTGCTTGGTGATTTAGCCATGGCCAGCACCTGGAATCAAGTCATGAAATCTTTATGCATTCACATGAGTGGAAGATCCCAGAAGAGAGATTCTGTGCTTGGTGGAGAATCTGAGGGTGGAGATGAGCAATACAGCTGTGTTAGCCCTTGACAGCTGCTGCTAAAGAGAGGGGCGGCTCCCTCCCACTGCCCTCTCCTTGCTTTTGCACAAGCTCTGGCATCATCTAAATTGGCAGTGAGCTGGATTGAAGAACTCAGACTGGCAGAATATTAACACCCCCTTCCCCTGAAGTGCAAATTGTACCAAAGAGCTGGAGCAGCATCTTGGAGGAATTCTGAAAGCTGTGTGTGGGCAGTAGTGCCATTTTTGAAACATGCCTTCCCCCACCATTTGGAGCATACAGATGACCAGACTTCCTTACAAAACAGCTTACATCCCACATTTTCGGCCCAAACCCTCTGCACTGCTGCAGCATGGAACTGGAATGTGCAGAGAGCTGCAGATCAGTGTGTGTGGATGGTGGTGTGGCTTAATGTCCTTCTGCTGGTTGGTCACACTTTCAAACCTCACCCCAGCTGCTTAGCAGTGCTATAATCTGGGTAGTATCTAGAAATACTCTTTCTTTTATGCTCCCTTTTCTTTCCTCATTTATGGCTACTATAAAGGAAAAAGAATCTCTTGTCTCTGAAAAACAACACTGAGCTGGTGCAGCCAGAGTCTGTTTGGAGGAAATCCAGAATCTTCTATAAACAGTTGAATTTCACCGTATTTAACACAAGTGCCTCTAAATAATAGTAATATTTTGCTTTCAATATTATTTTGGCCTTTGACCAAGGTTCCATTTTATGTTCAGTCTCTATTACAATGCTTTTGACCTGTTATGTACTGATCTTTCTTTCAGAAGAGATAAACTTCTAAAAATAGGTCTTTATCTTCCCAAGACTCATTTATAATTTTACAGAAGATTAAAATTTCACTGATGAATGGGGAACTGCTGATGGAGCTCAGCCAACACTAAAATACCCAATCTCACTTTGGTATCTTCCAAGTATTTTCTCCTTCAGCACAATACTCTGATATTATTTCTGCTCAATGACCTCTATGTCATGAGTCTGCAGTTAAAGACAGTGAAATATTCCACAGTTGCATGTAATGGGTCAAAAATAAGACTGATACAACTTCTGGAAGTAGAAGCTTGAATGTGGTATCGAAAAAAAGGAAAGAAAAATAATAAAAAATTTAAAAAAGGCCCTCAAAAACACATCCCAAAACTTCTAGTTTGTGGACAACTAGTCTAGTAGTTCAGACATAATTGAAGCAATAACTGAATGGTCTTTAAACAGTATGACAGAGAGATCATACTTTCCCCTAGGAATTCATAGTAACTTTGTAGTAAAGGCTCTAGTTAATAATTATGTTCACACTAGTCTGTGTTTGGAACAAGCACTAGTTTTTGAGTACAGATACTTCCTTGCCCCACAGTCATCTTCACTGGCTCTGCATGTTCATGTCTACCTACATGCACTTGTCTGCCAAAAGATTTCTTGCTTAATGAGAGGTTAGTTTATATGTGCTTGATAATAATCACCTAGAAAATCATAGGAACGACTTACCACAGGGTAAGCAGGGTGTGAAAACAAAATATATTGTGTTTTATGTAAGTCCATCTAAAGGTGGCTTAAAAGAAGGCCAGACAGGGACCTTTCACAAGGGCACGTAATGATATGAGAAGGGTGAATGGCTGAAGCTGGTAGGTTTAGATGAGATGTTAGGAAGAAATTCAAGGGTCATGAAGGACTGAAACAGATGGCCCAAAGAAGTTGTGGACTTCCCATCCCTGCAGGTGTTCCAAGATGAGCCTCTGAGTAACCTGCTTTACTGGAAGGTGTTCCTGCCCATGGCTTGGGTGTTGGAACCAGGTATTCTTTAAGGTCCCTTCCAACCCAAAGTATTCTGTGATTCTGATTTTGATATGGTACATATCTATCTGGGTCTCTTTCTACACCTTGCCTCGTGTGAGAAGGTATGATGGAGAAAAACAAAAATATGGAGAGGAATGGTAGAACAAACAGTGCAGTATAGGAGCAATGCTGGAGTAATTATAACTGTACAACTCACTTCTCTTACTCATTCTGTAAAAGTAATCTGGGTTTCCTCATCATTTAAAACACAGAGGGATTTTACTAACTTAGTTATCATGATTGTACTGAGGCAGGAGCCAGTAACACCAGCATCACAATCGTCAGAGCTAGAGGGAAAGCTGCACATGGTGAGGAAATGGTGAGAGACAGAAGGGTAGGACGTTGTCTTCAGCCAGGAAAAAACTGATAAGGGACCTAAACGATAAAATTATGTGAAAGTGGCAGGCAAAATTTATCTTGACACAGGAGAAAATTGCATTCTCTTTAGATTTAGTATAGCCTTTTTCTAAAATTTCCAGTCTTTTGATTAATGCACTACACTCAATATAAGGCTCCTCCTATTTTTACCTCTATCCACTCTTGTTCATATGGTCTCCTAATCATACTCTACACCATGACTCTGAAAGTACTTACCAATCTGGAAGCACATCTTAGCCTGAATGCCTAAAAATCCCTCCCTAAATGAGCATTCCATATTTCAGCGTGCCTTCAAAGACACCATAAAACTCTTGCTTGAGACAGAATTCAGAATGCAATATCTCTCTTTTAAATAAACTGAAAACCTCCATTAGTGGGCAAGCAGAGATTATCAAACTCCTGCTGCCTCTAACCTGCTCAGTCCCCAGCTAAGCTCAGGACTCCACAGCTGAAATGTGATGTTTATGCATTGAATGGTCTCTTTCCTAGAGACTGTGTGTCTAGGTGTGTCAAACATCTACAGACTGTATGTACTGGGTTGAGAGAAAGTGTTGTGAACTGTATTCACATTTGACATAGACAAGCAAATATCTATTGACTCCATTAGATGTAAATCAATTTAGTTCAAAATATTTTTGTTGTATTTTATCTCTTAAAGGAGTTAGGTCCTGTATCTGTCACCTGCATCACTGTGGAATAACCATTTCCTCTTCCTTCTCCGAAATAGCAACCATTTTTTCCACCTACCTAGACATTTTTGCTATGCTATTGACAGAAAAAACTTCCAATGTCATCTGGCTCTCCTTCTAAACTGCAATTTTTTGATTGGAATTTATTGCTTTTTCTCCCACTCAGAAAATTATACACTCCTCCCTTACTCTATAAAAAACATATGTGTTTTGCATGTAGTCATTTAAAGGATAGATTTTCAAGAAATTGAATAAAGACAAGTCATTCAAATTCTTATTTTGGAGAATCTTTTCATTAAATTGTAAGGTCTGTTGCCAAGAATATTGCTATGTTCCCTTCCCCCACCTGAACTGATGGACATGCCTGAAGATAATTGGTTTCTAAAAGGTAAGAAAGTACTTGAAACTCTATCTACTGCCAACAGAGGTAGGTCCTTCAGGTAGCTGGAGAGGCTTTGCTAATGAGAACCTAGCTCAATCATTTACATTTCTTTGGTGGTTATTTCCTTATGCAAATGAACAGACTTTTCACCACATAGAAACGGGCAACAACCAGCTGTTAAATGAATTGCCTCTCACTTAATGAAAACATCCAGCTCCTTCTTTCTTATGAGTTTACAGAAGCTTATTTGTTTGGATTATTATAATCCACAGCACTTTGATGTTTACACCACACTGGGGTTTAGAGAACAACTATTATCTGTAATTGCAACTGCAAAGTTCCTCCCTTCAGAGACATACTACTACCTTTTTATCAAAGGATGCAAAGACAAATATACGCAGCATAACAAAGGCAGCCTAGGATATCCAAAGAATTTTTTCCTTTTTTTTTTTTTTTGTTTAATATGGAAATAAGACACCTTGAATTTTTCTAGAGATATTCAAAGGAAGGAGGTAGAAATTGGCTAATAAAATTAAAAAAATAAACCATTTGTGTGTTTTCGATCATCCAATTAACATACTAACAGGGTATAGTCCTCACAGTTGAGTGAAAGGGACAAGGTAAAAGTATTTTAAGCTCTGTAATTCTTTTTCTTTAAGAGCAAGCAGGCCTTCAGCCTGGGGTGGTAGAGCTGAAGGGAGTAAACCAAAGTAGTTAGATCAGTGGGGAGCTTTCATCATCTCTCCTGGATTAAACACAGGAAAGAAAATAATATTCTTAACTCCCTTCTACATTTTACAAGAATGACAAGACAGTGAAGTTAGTGCAGGTAACTACAGTGTGGTAAAAGCAAATGGTTAACAGCATGCAAATGTAGTGTTAAGCTTTAATTTGCTTCTTTATTTCTATTCTCACACTATCTGAAAGCTGCTGCTGCCTCTACCAGGTGTCAGGAACATGATCCTCTTTTGTTTGATGTCACAAAAGATCAATCTGAACTTTCCTTAGCCTCTAGCTATGTTGAATTCTGTAATGAAGGGTTAATCTATGCGCAACTTGAAGGTTAAAATTATAATTTCTTCTGTTCTCAGTAAAGGTGTATATCCTTGCAGATATTTTGAACCCCCCTGGGAGGTCCTCCCTCATAATACGTCATGATCTGCTGAGGATTATTTTTAGACTCTTTTTTTTTTTTTTTTTTTAAGCAAAGCTTCTCAGACCTCTGCAAATATTTATTGGTTAAAGCTCAAAGACAGCCATCAGATGCTTGAAGAAGGTTATTTTTCTCCTCTCAGTTGTAAGGCACTCACACACCTATAAAAATAATTTACTTATTTTCTTCAAGTTTATTTATCATTTACCAATAACCATTTCTTTTTTGTGCTTGTAATGACATAAAATAGGACCTATTCCTACTTAATTATGCATTGCCTATTAGAAGCTAGCCTCCAGTCACAAAGCCACTTCAAATACTGTACTATAGTGTCTCATGCATTTTCATCGGACACTGTTTGTACTTTCACTGCTCAAGCATATTTTTAAATGTCTCTTCCACTTTGTCATCTCTCAACTTTTACTGCAAAGTGCTAAATATGCTCCTGATGCTGCTAGGCACACGTTCTCATCAGCTGAAGGAACAAGTGAGTAACTAGTCACCATACTCTACTGACAGGATGGGCATTGTGCAATATGTCACACTGGACTCCATTTTCAGCTATTTGCTTTACCCATTATTAATCTTAATTAATTTATATCTTAATTAAGATGAAAAACTTTAATGTATTTTAAACATTATCTTCAAAAAAGAGTAATTTTATTTCTTTTTTTAACTCTGAAAGGACATATGATGACATATGAAAGTAAACTCTGCTTCCAGTAGTACAGAAAAAAAAATCTGAAAAAATAATATCTAGGAAATATTATCTGAGAATAATTAAAGGTTATCTTCATCCAGGTCATGTTATTAACTTTTCAAAAAAAGAAATAAAAACCTTTCATGAAAGTTGCCATCTGTTTGTTTGCATTACTAAGGTTGAGAATTTTCCAGGAGTCAGGATATAGTTCTCTTTGGGTTGTCTCTGTTAAAAATGGGCCACAAACTAAGGGGAAAACAGTTCTGCAACTACATCTGTGTTGGCAAAAGCTGTGGGTTTATATCACAATTATTAGTTTGAGTAGTCTTGTGAAGGATGTTAAGTCCTATGTGTGAAGCATAACATTAACCTTAGGTAACAATGAGCACAAAAATTTATTACTAAGATTTTAAACAAAGAAAGGCAAATTACTTAATAACATTTTAAAAGTGAAATGCAGTGAAAACATTTTTAAATAATGCACCACAATAATGGGCAAATATTGGAGAATTAATGGATAAGGTTGGATTTGTGCACTGATTAACACAAAGGAGTTCAAAACCACTGGGTTCTATCCAAATACCAACATTAAATAAGAATAATAATGAAAAGATTCATCCAGCAAGATACATATTTATCTTTATCTGAAGATCTTGAACACAATAAACTCTAATCAAAATAACAGTAAGGGCTGACTTCATGTATTTCTTGCTTCTGATTGAACCAAAGATCATATGAAAATTTCCAGCCCACAGGAATTTAGATAGAACTTTTTTCAGTAGTGCTCATAACTTGGAAGTGAAAAAATCTCTAAAATATGAAGAAAAGTTTAAGCCAAAATAAACTATAAATTTTAAAAATTAAATTAAGGTGCAGCTGAAATTTGGAAAAATTTTTGAAAAATATTTTGTACCTTGACTGAGTTTGATCTTCCTGCAGACAACCAGCTTTCAGATGTCAAATTTTTTTTGTAAAAATACATAAATACAGCTGTTCAAGTTGTTTCCATTTAGTGGTGTTTAAACAAAGTGCACTTATGAAATAAATTTCATACAAATCAAAGTACTGTTTTACTGCTGATGTAAATGGAAACCCATTACCCAGGAAAAGGTCCCACTTTAATTAGTTTTCAGATCATATATTTATAGTGCAACACTTCTGTACAGGTGTACATTGTAGAAGATCATACTCATAAAATGGCATTTATGAAACAGCTCTTAAAATGCATGAAGCAAATTGCAACAAAAATTAGAGATTTTCTGGTCTACCATCAGGGCTACTAAGCTGACTATCCACAGCACAAGTGTTGTTGCTCCATTGCCTCTGGACAACTGTTGGAATAAATGATAATGCTACTCATAAAATAAGAAATTACTGAATATACTAGAGTCAAATTTCTGGTTCCACAAGCATTTACTTGTTCAGGAAAGTTACTTAAATATCTGCCCCCCCACTCTACTCATGTTGAGTTACAGTCTGGCTTAGAACTGCATCCTCTGTTTTTCCCTGGGATGTTCAAACCTTCAAATGCTGGTGCATCACTGCTGCTGACGGCCCTGTCTACATCCAGGCACTTTGATGTCCTGCCAAAGAAGGGGGAGGCAGCCTGGTTTCATGTAGCTGGCCATATGAATGTTCAGTGTTCCTTGAGTCTGCTGGGGATTATCTTTTCTGCCCAGGTGTGGGTCATGGACTTCTAACTGTCAGGGTCTGATAGGATCTTAAGACAAGGGAATTCAAACACAGCTGGAGAATGTGGGTGTCTGCATGCTGGTTCAAGGAATGTGAATTTCCAAGAAATAATGATGGTGGGAGGAAAATACCAGGCATATTGACTGCTGACAGAAGCCACGTTGGTGCCAAAACTAAGAAATTGTCAAGAGCAGGCATTCTTCTGAAGCTGTTACCCCTATAAGGCTGCCAGCTGAAAGGGAATGCATGATATCTAGGACACGGTAAAGAAGTGTCTCTGTGGCATGCAGCTCTCAGCAAACTAACCATCTTCAATTTAGGCTAGCTGTATGATAAGTATTGACAGTGCATGTTTTTCCTCTGGTCTCCACCCTCTTTCAGAATTTGTACATTTTATCCTCCTCCCTCTCAGCAATTTAGTAGCTTCAGTTTGTGTTGATATATGTGACAGACAGAAACAAAATTTAAAAAAGGAATCCTCTGTTTTGCTTCCCTGTGGGGGGAAAATAAGCCCAAACAACAAAACAATTAATTCCTTTATAAAAGTATGAATTTCTGGGCACATAGTGATTCATCATGTTAGCAAAATAACAGAGGCAGATTTTCAGACTGTGACTGAATTCAGATATGAAAAAATATAATATGTGAATAAAGAATCCAAAATTTCAAGATTTACATCTTCACAGACTCATTTCTTGCCTTATATCCTCCCAGTTCTTACATACTTTGCTCAAATTTTACTTTTTTAATCTGATATTACTGCTAAATGGAGAAGACATAATGCTCTTATCCACGAACCAAGCAAAATCACAAGGTTTCACAAATGCAGATGACTGCTAAAAAAAAAGCTAACTGGGAGGGAGTAAGAGGAGAGAAGGAGAAGGAAGGAATAGTTATCCAAACTAGCATATGCAAACGAAACATATGGTTGAGCCTGCTTATTCCACAAGCAATATACTCATTGAGGATGACTCATAAACACATGAAGTATAGTACTTAGTACAATTTAAAATACAAAAAACACCCCATAAAACTAGTTTCAATGTGAGATGTTTATACCAGAAAAATATAATCAAAAGCTACAATTCTTTGTATTTCTCTTAAGTATGTGCTATATATAAATATGCAAGCTCTTTTTTCATCTTTCTTCCTTCTATCATAAGGAGAAGAAGCAGTAGCCACACTGTAACACACATGATCTCATCTCTAGTCTTTAGAAATCCTGAGCTCCTTTTTTGAACAAAAACTAAATTTTAAAATGCAATGATGTGTGAGTTCATACACAAAATCACAAAGTGGAAAGAGTTTTATATTGATAAAATCAGCATAACTGAGTTTGAAAAATATCAAAGATCTATGCAAGGTTCTTTAATCTGTCCAAAAATAAAAACATCATGAAATTATTTGTTGAAACAATAAGGTCTGCAAAATCTTTCCCTTCCACAGAAAAACTCAAGCCATCAGCTGAGTCTGCAATCTCTGGTCTATATAGAAAGTCAACAAGATGTTGGGTATTTACTGCTGGATTTTCACCAGTAACTGTCATCTTAACATAATGTCAGAACATGGTCAGGCCCTAAAACCAAAGCTTGACATCAGGATATTTTTCTAGGCCTGACGGTGTAGACATATGCTTGCACTTAAGTCACCAGGAAACTCCCCAAACACAGAGCAGGGAGAAACACTTCCTACATTATGACAAAAATTACTGGTTGTCCAGAAAAAGCAGGAGGTTACCCCTGATTTCCAAATAATTACTTTTTGACTTTGGCCAAGTCCTTCCCTCTATGGACTGGGTAAACAAGGTTCATCAGATGGGCCCTGTTTAGTATGGATGAGTTCTGGAGAACATCTGCCTCTCAGTCTTGATCTGCTCATCTCATCTCCCCCCTGCTGGAATGGAGGGGGATGGGACAGCAGCAGCATCCCACCCCTTGGCAGGCACAGACAGCATTCAGCTCCCTGGGCTGTGTTTGCTGACCAAGCAGTCATTCCCCATTTCCTCCAGGTGGAAGTGTCCCCTGGGTTACATCTGGCCTATCAGCTGTAAATGGACTATCTGCTGTTTTGCATAATCTAATTAGCCACTCTTTTCACCTTTCCTAGTAAGGAGAGCAAAGACCTTTGCTTAACCTTTCACAATTTAACCCATTATTAAAATACAGCTCCACAGTGACGCTACCTTTTCCTGATCTATTTTCTCTTCCCCCAAATGTTCATTATATCCCATAACTGTTGCTGTCTGTCCTTACCCTGAAACCCAAAAAGAATGTAATCTCATTGGCCGTTTGTCTTGCTGTCAGGAAATGCACAGAGATAAAAGGAAAGAACAGCAGAATTAACCTGTAGGAGACAAACACCTACTATCCTGCCAGAGAAGAGATTTAAAGCATTTAGGTAGGAAAAGTTCAACATGTAGCGTCCTTAGAATGGAGGTGAAATACTATGAATTCAAGTTCTTAGAAAGCTCTCTTTGAGTAGTCTTGTATTCAAAGTAAATAGAATTACATCCATTCTGCAAACTACTTATATTAAAATCCAATTCCAAGTATTGAAATGTTTACCACAAGACAGTGATGGTCCTTTTGATGCTGCTTTCAAATAACATAATTAAAAGACTGGGGACAGACTGCAGCCTTTCAAAGAGAAAAGGCTTCAAAATTGATATTTTTTTCTAACTGCAAAGAACTCTTAGACCAAATTTTCACTAAAAGGCTGTAATAAAGGGAATAAGGCTGCAGCATAGGTGTGATGAAACTTTACTCGTATTACAAAGCTGTGTATGAAGAGGATAATGCTTGATAAAACATTGCAAATCCCCCATTCATGAAGCAAACTGCAGAGTAGGTACCACAGTGCAGTGGCTTAAGAGTGATTGAACCACATTAGCTGTTATGATGCATTCTTATAGAGGTTAATATACATTTTTCTGTTCACAGCTTTACAAAACTATGCAGTGTAAAGTATGAATAGTACAGGTATTATTAAATTTATATAGGAAAGCACTCAAGAGCTCAAAAATAACAACTATTTCTGTGATTAGAAATGGGTTTCAAAACATATTTCATAAAAGGTCATTGAAATGTCTTAAGCTACTGACAAACAAGGAAAGTCTATAGGGCTAAATTTTCCATTAATTTGCAGCAAATATAGGTCATTATTTTCTGCAAAATGGAGAGTTGGCCCCTCCAAAGTTTGATACATTTTTTTATCTCATGTCAGGCCGGTACTTGGTGCGTGAACATATAATTAGTTTTTAATTCTAAGTTGGATGGCTGGCATCCTTATGAGAACATAAATAAAAAATGCTGTCAATAAAAAGTGTTCTCATTGACAATTCTATATATTGGGAGAATGCAGATGATAGTGAGAAACAAATTTAACCAAGTTCCCTTAGAGGTTATCTGCTGTTTATTTTAGTCTATTTGATATTCTATAAGTTGCTGACCACTATCTTACTTCTTCCAAGTTACTGAAAGTTTACTTTAAATATAGTTATTTGCATATCCCTTTGTGTACAGAAACTTCACTCTCTTTCTCTTTTTTTTTCCCCTGTCTGCTATTTGTCTTATTATGAAGTGGAAAATTGAATCGGTTTATCTCAGCATATGTCATAAATAGTGCTTCATTTTGCACCCAGGAGAAAGTGAACACTGTTAGTATTCCTTCAGGGAGGTTGATAAGTCTCTTGCAGCAAGCTCTAGATTTGTGTGACTTAATTCTTCTGTATTGGTTCTTAAAAATACTTATGGCAGGTTGGCAGCTGCTTGATTTGGCCAATAACCAAACTCCTGTAATCCATAACATCAGAATAAACTGGTGTTTGCAGCTCCTGTCAAGGTCACTGAAGTGCTATAGGATTCATAGAAAGCACCACCCTCCATATATCTACCTCACTTTTATGCTCTACAATGTGTAAAGCTGCTCAGCTGCTTACAAAATGTACTAAGAAAGAGAAGAGTCCATAGTGAGATGTACAGAAAAAGCCCTACTATTCTTAACATATCTGTTTGCTATTAAGGGTGCTTTCATTTGTTAAAAATGTTGGTCTCTTGTTCCTTCCTGGCTATATTATCATGTCTGAGGAAATAACAAGAACATAATTTCACAATGCTTGAGTCCATTTCTTCTCTACCAGCTATAGAACTTAGTCTTAAATTCATCTTGAGCTAGACCAGGAATGGTGGGAAGGAGAATGGGCCACAGCATTAACCTTTCAGCTGGCCAGATGAAAAGAGGGCACCCACTGCATGGAGAAACACAACTCATATCCAGGTCCTTTCAGTCAGGAGGCATGCCCAAAAAAGTTTTTGTTGAAAGGCACAATCTCCCACTATTTTAAATTTCTGACATTTTTTTCAAGAAGTATTGTAAATTACAGGCATATCCAGAATGATGTCAAAAGGTAAGAGAACCCCAAGCCTATTTCTTCTTACTCACAAACCTGCACATATAATGAACACCTCTGTTGTTGCAAGGCACTTATCTCTAACTGCTGTATCCCTTGTCAAAAGACAATACAAATATTCTAAATAAATTAATTTTAAAATATAAATAAGAGAATTAATAATATAATAACATGTTATAATTATATAATTGTCAAAAATATTAATAAATATTATAATAAATTAATAAAATATAAGTTATGTTATAATGAATAATATAATACATTAATAATAATATATAATACTATAATAAAATAATCTTTCACTCTCTTCCCCCATTTTTCTTCCACTTGAAGCAAGAAGGAGAAGAAATGGCTTAATTAGCAGATATATCTTATTGGAATGATGTATATGTAAGTCAAAACATACAGCCATAAAATGTGTTTTATAGATATAAAGACTTGCATGTATATGGATTACATAATACTGATATATACATCTTTGCATGTCTGAACAAAGTGATTTTTTTTTTTTTTAAGGTACTCTAAATGCATATGGATCAGTTACAGAAAATTGGAGTTTTGCATTTAGAGCAGGTTTGCCTGGGACAAAACAACATTAATGTACTTCTATCTCAAGGCTGGAACATGGCATGGTGCTGGCAGTGAAACCGTGCAGGAGTGCCTGGGTTTGAGAAACAAGGCAGCAATTTTCCTACAGAGATTTTCCAAGGCTGAGCTGACTATCAGTCACAGCAACTCCTACTCCAGAGGCAGCTCTCACCAGGCAGCTGGAGTTTTCTAACCCTGAACTGGGTTTGCATGGAAAGCTTATGGAACTATTGGAGTTTGCAGACATTTTTATGCAGGCTGAAAGCAAATTCAGCAGCCTTGCTCTCATAAAAGTGCTGGGTTTGGTGGTTAAATCAGCACTGGTGATGCTTCAGTGGTGAACCAAGTGGGGGAAAGTTGTAGTGTTGCAAGGAGTGCTTCTTACACAGGGAAAACTTGCAGGCAAGTTAGGACCCATGCCACACCTCTCTAGCCCACTGTCTGATCTAAGGAAGTTTGAAAGACACTAATTTGACTTTTTGTTTTCGTTCTTAAGACAGGAGTTTTATGACCATGCTAATTAAATGGAGTCTTAGGTGTCTGTGGTAATTATAAGCACAACCTGAATACAAGTAGGGCTTTAAATAAGATTAAGGCTGTAAATGAGAGCAAAATATGGTAAAACGCCTGCAAAAATTTGCTTTTGAAAAGGTGACTATATAAAATTTTTTTGGGGGGAACTCTTCCTAACTTAAAACTATTTCTGCATTTCAAATGAGGTAGTAGGCTAGGTTGAATGGTAATTTCTTACTCAGATAAAGTTATATCAGTTTTTCTATTTGCAGCATTGAACATAAATGTATCTTGTCTCATTTGTCTTGCCTCTGGTAAAGGTTTAATCATTGTGTATTCTCAGTCCAAACAAGAATAGAGTACTGGCATTTGTGTTACTGCCAAGTGAACTCAAATTTCTCTGGCTCTTTTAAACTGATACTAACTGGAGTGTTAGCATCAATAAAAAAAAAAAAAATTAAAATAAAAAATTACCTCCCTTTTTGTGACAGAACAGCCTTCTTCCATCATATCCATTAGCAAATCAGACTTGTGTCTGATCCTGAAGCACAGTTGTTCTGATTGCACATTGTGCTGTGCTCCTAACGCATGACTGAATGCTTGCTTTGTTCATCTTTTCCCTGCTAGCAGCCTGTTCTCTTGTTAACTCTTTCTCAATAAGATATGTGTCAAGTCCTGTCCTGGAGGAAAAGATGAAATCAACCAGATAGTTATTGCAGTTACAGTTCAGTCACATTTAGGCGTTCAGCACCTTGTTGACTCAGTTGCAGCACTGCAGACTTTCCCACACTGTTTACTTGACACTTGCAAGTCCAGCCTGTACCAACTTCCATTGTATTAAGCAAACACTCCTCCTGCACTAAAATTCCACTCATTGTTAGTGCTAAAGCAACAGGATTTTGTCCAGTTCGCAGACAGCAGAACCTATTGTTATAAGAAAACTCTCCCAAGATGGAATCTGAAAAGAATCATATGACCCAGAAAAGGATTAGCCTACAGGAAGTCTTTGGGCTTTACCATTTTGTGAAGGCATCCCCAGAGAAAGCAGAAAATAATAAAGTAAAACATATTTCTGGACTGAAGCCTGTTCCAAAATAGATTATAGGCACTTTCAGTTGTGTGAAAAAAGATCATGTAATGGTTACTAAATGAGACTATGACTTAGGGAAGGGAGATTGTGGTGATTTAACACAAGTGAGGTCAATAAACTTGAATAAAAGAACATTTTTCCTAAAGGGAGGAAACAAAATCAACTTTGTGAAAGCAACTTCAGTTTTTAAAATACAAGGCAATTACATCACATACTTTTACACACGCAACCCCTTACTGCTCAAATAGTCATTGACAATTCCTCTTCAGAGGAGAATTCTGTTCTTTTAAGCTAACTTCCATTTTCTTTAGCATATAAAATGGGTGTGTTGTCATTCAAATTTTTGTAGTCATGCTTATGAATTTAAAGTCTGCTTAGAGTATTTAGTCATAGGCAGACTCTGCTAATAAGACAAGGTTGAAATTTCCTTTTACTGTAAGGAGATATGAATACTTTAAGGAGTGCTTTTTTTCTCACTAAATGAGATCAATACTGTAAGTTAAACAGTTTTATTGAGTAAAGCATTTTAAATATAAACTATAAATATAAATAAACAAGGTTCTATTAGCAATTATGAAGAAAGAAAGAAATAGATACTTTTATACATATTTTTAAAAATACACACTTTTCCTTTGACAGACAGAAAAAATTGCATATGTATCTACAACACAGAACGTCTCTTGTATCACCAAAATAATTAACTTTCCATCAACATCAGCACTTTCTGGAAATGGTTATTGGCACAGAAGTGTGAGACTGCCTTAAGAAGCATGAAAGTAAAAACTGTGGCACCCAGTCATTTCCCTGAAGTTAGGGATGGAGAATACTGCCCTAAAAAGAAGGCTGGAGACAGGTCCTCCACCCGTCTCATGGCCCCCCAGCAGTCAGCATTACCCACAGAACAGATGTGGGCTGGGAGGGGGCCAGCAGCACCAGGTGTGTGTAATGAAAATCTTATTGTCTAAAGGTGCAGTGTGGCTTCTCCTTCCCACTCAGCATTCATAGATGTCTCTTCATCTGGATTTGTGTCAGCCCCCCTCGCTGGCCAGCCATCCCTGAACAAGTGGCCTGGTGACAGGGCCTTGGCCACTTTTCTACTGAGCCCTGGAAGAAGGGACCATGCAGGGCCCCTCAACACCAACAAATTGATGCTATTGCCCTAATGAAGCTTTAAAAATCTTCAGAGAAACCAAGCCAAGCTATATGGGAGCATGAAGCTCTGAGGGGTGCAGCCCTTTCCAGCCACATGGTGTTTCCTAAGCCAGGTACCATGCCACAAACCACTGCTCTAGGAGCTCCTCAAGCTAAGCGAGAGACAAGCTGAAGTATTTTTATGGCTCTTCATCATTGTTCTACTAAGTTAGTGCCAGCAGAGATAAAATTATCTAAGGGAGGAGACAAAGATCAGATTGCATTCTCTCTGCTCCCTCAGTTCCCTGGTTTTAATGCCACCTTCTACCACTGTGCATATGCAGTAAGACCACAGAGTCGAAAAAAAGTTTCTTTTTTTTTTTTTTCTCCCCCGATAATCACCTTAGAGACACCATTAGCACAGGCCACACAAAGCTGTCACACTCTGACGTATGGTCCCACTTACCCTGTGGCTGATGGCCCAGCACACCCCCAGCTTTTGGTCACCCCTACGGGCAGATGAGGTGCGTGGTGTGCAGCCCCCAGGCCCCATCTGGCCCACAAGTGCAGCTTCCCTTTCTTTCCACTGGCCAAGGAGGAGGACACACTTTGTACATACCACTTAGAACTGCTTTGGTTGGTACTTAAACTTCTAGATATAATCTATACCTTTGTTATTATTCTTTGAAATCCTACCCAAAGCCTAAAGGCTCTCTTAGGGCAGCTGCACTCATTTTTAAGCCTATAAATAATTTTATATTACTCACCAAAAAGTAGGAATCCAATTTTCTTATACCACTACTTTGGAGGTATTCAAAATGATTCATATTATAAATCTTGTTGAAGGATACATGCCTGGGGTGTGGTGAGGATATACAGGAGCCAGCAGGGTGAAAGGAAATGTTGCTAAAATAAGCAGATGGGTGGACAGATGGGCATGAGAGGAAGAAATAATATTAATCTGCAAAATAGAGAATAAAAGTCCCAGGAAGAAAAAGTTAAAATGAAAAAGTGATGGTCAGAATATAAAGAATGAGACAGTTTACTCGGTATCCTAGCAGGGACTCAAAGTTCCTGCTGCAGAATTTTCCCTTCTTTTTAACTGTAGCTCAAATATGTTAATGTAAAAAGAACATGTTTCCAGGCTACAATACTCTGTTGTGAATGAGTATACTTGTGCTAACTAGGGATAAGACAAATCTTTCTGAAATTAATGGAGCGCTTTTACTTCTCTAGGCTTCAGCTAGGTTCTTGAAGGGATTGAAACATTGAAACTTCAGCAGAGAGGTGGGGGCGTTCATATAGTCAGCAGCTGTAGAATCACATTATTTATTATAGTGCCCTAATGTGAGAAATCAGTTCCTATCCATATGGCAGAAGGGCCATATCCAACCAGGATTTGCAGCTCTCTGTAGGTATGGACTTGCCTCTTTCTGTGGAAGCTCACATACCATATTTGATGTCCCTGAAGGATCAGTTAAGTTCAGCTAAAGAATTTGAGAGTAGCTATGATTCCTTTATGAGAATACATTAAATATATACTAAGGATATATAATCTAAGTAAGTTTTTATGGACATTTTTCATCCTTTTCAATACGGTACCAGTTAAAGAAAGAAATCTCCACAGAAGCATTGGGCTTTAAGAAAAAGAAAAAAGGTGGATATATTTTGATTTATATAGAGTTAACTTTAAATGAAAAACACATTCATAACTCTTCTTTATCTAATTTTCAATTTTGTTGGCCAAAGGAATTCAAGGACTTTTCAAAATCACTGTATAAAGTATATTTCAAAATATAATAGACTCATTTATGACAAATGGAAATAAATTTGGGAAGCTCTTGGGATCTCTGAAACAATGTAATAACTGTGTCTGTTTCTACCTGATTCTATTGTTCAGGTTTTATGGTATGGTTTTACAAGCTGATAGTCTCAATTCCCCAACACTAATGAATGGTATGGTTAAATGAAGCCATCCTAAATCCTTACTCCACCCAAAACCATCTAAGAAACTTGAACATTGCCGAATATGATTAGACTCATGCCTGTACAATCTTCTGTTTAAATCACAGGGGAAATGGGTGTTAGAGTCAAGGTAGTATTTAGCAAGTTTGCATATGTTATTATCTCTCTGCTGAGCCATGGCTTAACAAGTATCCACTTTAGGATTACTGGCCCTTTACCCTCAAATTAACTCTTCTCAGATTGAATATAAAGAGGAGAAGCTCTTTTTCTTGACAGTACAATCCATTTTGCTGCATTTCCTCTCATTTAGCTAACATTTTGGTGAATAAAACTGACCTAAATCTATTCTATTTTTCTCCCTTCAGGCAGGACAAAGAATATGATTCACTTTAAATAAGAGTGTTGTAAATAGAGTAAATGCATTAAACATAATTTGGGAATATGATTAATAAAGTGCTGCACTTAGTGATGTGACTTTTTAAAGTTGTTCAGAACAGAAAGAGGGCTTTTGCCTGAAAATTTGCCTAATTTTTCCAGTTACACAATTGTGTTTAATAGAAGATATTACCTCTCTCCCAGATAGTTTTCATGACTACCATAACTTGTTCCTTTTTGATGTAAATATATTTTAAAAATCCAACCCTAATTGGAACATACATGTCCATTAAAAATGTATCAGACTAAGAACTTTGTAACTTCTTCCAAGTGACAAAATCTCTACTCTTCTACCTGCCATGGGAAACTCCTGATGACATACAGTGTAGTACTGAGCCCAGCTAAAACCTCCCCAACTCCTGTCTCTCAGAGAATATAATGGATATTCATCCAAATGCACTCCTGAAATTCTCAGACATATCGAAAATGTATTTAATTCTGGAGCAAAAGTTTCCTAATTCTACTAAATATGATCAGAAAAAAAGTGGTTTTATGAAAAAGATGCCTAAGATCTGCTGGAATCAGAGGTGTAAAGAAAGACTCCTACAATGTGAATGTTCAATGGGCTTATACTCATGTTTATAACATTAAGTTCATATGGCTGTGGTGCTTCTCGTATATATCCTTTGTGATAAGAGAAATTATCCTGAGAAGGAAAAAAACAGCTTGAAAAGGGGTTGAACATAGACCCCAGCCATCAAGAGTGAAGTGTGCTGTGTGAGAGCTAATTCATCCTCACAATCCTTGTACAGGCAACTTGCAGAATTGGTGCTACATATGGAGAGTTCTTTTGAAATACACCAGTTCTGTTCTAGATATAATCTATACCTTTGCACTGTATTCCAAGTAAGCATCCTGCTGAACAAAATTAATTAGGGATAGGATTCATAAAACTATAAAAGCACTGAAGCTGAATTATCTGTAATATCTCTTATATCTGTCTGTTCTACTGAAATGAGAATATAATTGAACCATCTTGTGGTTTTCCAAAAAAGCGTGACCTGGAATAAAAGAAGCTTGCATGCTTATATTAGTCCCATATATGTCAAAGGGTTTATTCATGGTGTGCATAAATATGCACAGATACCCAGTTCTTTTCAGGCCTAAACTGGAAACACTAAGGGCTATCTCTGCTCATTTTTGCATTTTACTTACATTTTTAAAACTTTTTTTTTTTCTTTTTCTTTATTTTTTTAATTAATAATTCTGCATCAAATAATTTCCATCTATCTTGACACATGTACAGATCTCAAGGGAAATTTGAGCAGAGGTGAAGGAGATCAGGCAGAGATAGGCTGGCTTTTTTTTGTTCTCCCATTTTACGTTCCCCACATTTCCTGTTTTTGTTTTTTCTGAATGACTTCCTTTCCCTTTCCATTCTTTCTGTCCTGCTTGTGGAACTTGATTCCCTCATTTTCCTAATCAACCCTGCTCTTCTATGCAATCATCAATAGTACTTTCTCTGTAGCATATGTCAAAAACAGATACAGACAGTGATAAGTTACTTCCAAGGAAACAGTCATAAAATAAAGAACAATGTACTGCTCAGCTTCCATCTAGGCTAAATTGCTTCAAAAGCAAAAGGAATGGACCAGTAGAAAACAACATAATGTGATCTGTTGAGGTGTGTTATAAAAATATATGTATGGGTTGGGGAAGACAAGTAAACTGCATGTAAGATGTATATTAGTACTCCCTTTGAGCAGGCATGTGGAGAGTTTTGTTCCATGGACCAAGAGAAAATAAGAAAGGTTAAACTCGGGATTGGTATCCCAGGTAAAAGATTTGATAATACAAAATGCATCTTGAGAAATATTGCCCTTTACAAATATTTGCTTCCTTCCACTTTCAAAAATCTCTACTAGTATGGAAATCTTGAGGCTGGTAAAAACAGCCTGTGTTACACTGTCTCATAAGTTTGACTTCCTCACAGCTGCATTCCTGTTAAATTTTGACTTAGCTCTGAACCATTCCCAGGGAAGCACAAGACCCAACAGGTCTGTACGCCAAAAAAATTCCTCACTGGAATGGTGAAGGGCCAACATAATAAAAAAGTATACACATATGCATTATAATCATGGGTTTTAAAATTTTAGCTACAGCCATATTTTCTCAGTAAGGATATTGGCATAAAACTTGTGCATGCCATGCTGCTATTAAAACAATTTTCTTCTCAAAAATGGCTGTAAAATCAAAGATCGTTTTGCTTATGTAATCAGAGAGCAACTTTTATAATTTCATTTTATTATTTACTGTTGTACAACTTTGCAAATGCATAGAATTTATGGACATATGATTTACAGGAAGATGGATATGTCCCTATTTCTTCCCTGGTACCACCTTGCTACATATATATATATACACCTCTGAAAATCCCCTATGTACATGACCCATTTCATTGTAATATGCCATAATAGTGTGATGTTCATGTGACTTTACACTTCTGTACTGATTTCCAGACAATGAACATGTTGCCGTATAATTTTCATAATCAAGAATAATCTCTGTGTGAATCATTTCTGCTACCTAAAATATTGAATCTCTTTCTCATCTACTGAGAGAATTTTTTCACTGTAGACGAGCTTTAAGTATTTCAAAGTAGCAATCCAGAGACTGGCACAGGCAGCAACTATATTTTGTAAAACTAAAATAATTCAAATTTTCTCTTCTCTTAGTGACCTTTGCATTTCCCTTTTGTTACCAACTGGATGAGAAATGCCAAATTCTTGTCCCATTAATGTCCATCACTGGATTGGGTAAGATGCCTGTCATGTTTATTTAGGGTCTGCTACTTATGTTTACTGTAAATCTACAATGAACTACTAAAGGGATCAGAAGTGCATGCTACAGAAAAATGTCCACTGCCTGGATATAACGCATCCAGCAAGACAGATATATGCAGAGAACAACTCCCTGCTAATATCTGTCAGACTACTAAATGATGAGATCTAGCAGAAATCTGCTCTTCAAGATTTCATTGCTCTTATGAGATTGATTTGTTTCTTGTCTAGAAATACCTACACTTCTTCCTGAAAGACATGATTTTTCATCTGATTATGAGTGTAGTTAATGATGGTATAAAGACAAGAGTAACTTTCATTCTGGGGCCACTATTCTGAGTAAAGGAGAAGGAAGATGATGAAAGGGAAAAGGAATGTTAGATAAGACCAAGTGTATTGTTTCTGTTATTTTTCACACGTAATTAATTAGGAAATTTACAAAGCAATAAGAAAGATACACACAGACAGGAGTACAGTTGAGGAAAAAAATCAACCAGCATGGGGACAAACTTCTTAGACAAATCCTAAACTGCATAGAGGGGTATCAGCTGGAAACTGCATAGATTTAATTGTCATTAAAGGAAACATCTTTGTCTTATAAAAGAACCTTTACTTTCTGAAGTGCATTGATATAAGCAATACGGTCCATATTTTAATGAGATTAACAGAAAAACTGATAGGTACTTCTGCATGACTTTTTACTTTAGCAGCTATTGCAGTGGATTTTCACCCTTTTCCAAAGGATTTTCAATGACATCTACAAGTTATGTGTTTAAAACAGGATTTCATTCAATACACTGTTAACGTTGTTTCTCCTTGAGGAGGCGTGGCAGTGGGAACAGAGCAGCATCATGTCTCAGAGAAACAGAGGAAACTTCCAGAAGCACTGATTCCCTTGGGGTTGAACGTACGTTTCCTGTACTTTTTCATATCTTTTCTCCAAGTCACATATATGTCACTTCAATTTTACATTAACTGACTTAGTGATAGGAAACTTAATTTCCAGAAACAGTCTTGATAGCCCTGTGGGACATTTTTAAATGTTCTTCCAGATGTATATTTCAGAACACTGAAATTCAGGTTGATATCAATACTTGGTGATGTCAGTAAAAAGTATAGGAATAATTGTATATTTCAGACATCTGTTTTTGAAAGTTTGCTTACCAACCATTCTATGACAACTGGAAGACTGATCCAGTAAAATGGGTGCATTCTGGCTCCTAATCCACCAAAATGCTTAATCATAGCAACTTAATTTGATTTACAAACAAAGATTACCATGGCTACTGGTCCAGCAAAATAAGTCTCTGAAGAGACTTCAGATCCTGAAAAGCCTTGTGAAAAAGTAATGTAATTTTTACTTGCTCCAGTTTAAGCACAAATCAAAGTATACAGGTCAAGAGTGCTGGACACATTGAAAAATTAATTTATTAATTGACTAGTAAATTTTTCAGTGTTAATTTTTTAGTTGTATTCCATCATTATACAAACACAAAAGTCAATAAGAGGAGCAAGAGACTGTGGAACACATTCCTATCACAAATTAGATTGAATCAAGTTTTATACTTCCTTAGGTGACCAAACTATTGTATGAATCATAGGTTGTATGAATTACAACATGTATTATCCACATTTTTGAGTAAGAAAATAAAAGCAACAAAACTGGTCTATATCAATGGATTACTTAACATAGTTCTCTGTCTCTACCAATTACCACCAGTAGATAGTATCTGCCTAGAATAATACTATCCTTACCTATTCAACCCAAATTTCTAGTAATCCCAGGGTACAAACTTTCTTGAGGCACAGTTTCCATAGAGTTGGGCCTAGCAACCTTTGACTGGGTGTTTGTTTTTTGTTTTTTTTTTCATAAATGCATTTGTACTCATTTTTAGCATATTAACTTTTGACAGGTGGATTGATATTGACATCAACACAGTTCAGGAAACCCTATTATCAAGCTCATTAGCACAACAATTAGAAAAAAGTGAAGTACAAGAGTGCTGTAATTTCAGTGTGGAGGTACAAGCTGCAGTACAAACACATTCCTTTGAGGCAGCTCCATAAATTTGCATGGTTATTTAATTTCTTTACAGCTAACATGAAAGAGACAGGAGAGCTGGTTGCCAAAAAAGATTCTTTCAAGGAAAGAGAGGATTTTCACACATTTTATTAGGAGAATGTCACACCTGAAAGGATTACACATGGCCTCCAAATCCAGCTACCCATCCTTTTTTTCAGCACCTGTATAATGCTTTCTTCCACCATGACATTTGCAGTTGAAGCTACCATAATATCACACCTTGATGTCTGCAGCACTCTGCTCTCCCTAAGGTAGGTGTTTCCCAGTTGAATCCATGCAAACTGAGACCAGTTTATCAATCGAGCAACACGCCCATCTCCTTGGAAATGTTACATGTTTTTCTCACTATGCCCGACTAACACTGTTGCAATGAACTATCAAAAGCTTGTACAATTTTACCTCTTCTTGATGATCTAACTTTGCCTCACTTTTCTCCTCTGCTCTGTCAGTGACAACCTCATCTTATCACTATCTTGTTTTCTGGATGTCTCAAGTGTGGCTTTCTTGCTGCTCAGGAAACATGATCTTTCCAGAGCTCAGACAGAAATATGTTTCACATCCAGACTTGTCCATTTTTAAACTCTTGTTGACACCACTAGGATCTCTTGAAGTTCCAGAACAGAACTTCTTGAGAAAGTGCACTATAGTAGAGGAGTAATCAAGACAGAAGTCCCAAGCCTGGTAGAAAATATGGCTGGGTTTTTTTGCCCTGTTACCATATGTTTTGTATGTGAAGTGTGCTCCCACATCTCCCTTATCTCCTCACTGAGAGCCAGAGGCTTTGTAGAATAGTAGAAAAGAACAACGACTACATATAGAACTTGAAATGAAAAGGAGACATTACAACCTTGCTTTTTGGACTTCAGAATATACTTCCTGTGCTAGATCTCTGGATTCTGTTTCCAAAGTCTATTAATATAACCTACCAGCAGTTAAAATAATTTTGACAAAATATTTTTGGTTGAAAACAGAGGTTTGCAACAATGGAAATTACAGCCTCACCATGATTCCAAGCATTTTGTTTCCATTTCTAAAAGCTAACAAACAAACAAATAACAAACAAAAAACCAAAAAAATTGAAAGCAAAAATAAATTTTTTTCCTATTCTTAAATGAAAATATGGGAAAAAATAGTGTAAAAGCAAAACAATGTAAACAAAGTCATTTGGAAAATGTCAGAAGAAACAAGACTCTCTTACAAGTGATTGTCCAACCTTATGGAGGTGGGGATTGTCAGAAAGACTGTAAATACAGCCCCTGTGTGTGCGGTGTATAACAGAACAGTGCCATCCAAAGGTTGCAGGAAACATTTGAAGGAATACAGCTAATGCCAGTCGCTTTAGAAACTTCTAATATACGCCTTTTAAAAGCTGTGTCTCATCTCTCAGTACTATGTCTGCTTTCCTTGGAGGTGAAAGGCCAGGGGATAATCTGCTGTACTGTGCCCTGGTTTGAGTTTCTGAAAACATCTTAAAGTCTTGACAGGATTATCCCTATTTAGCCCTAAACCTACCCCATGGGGAACACTGCTTTGTAGACACCTCAACAAAACTCATGTGATGAGGCCAGAGGAGCTTCCTTGGAACTTAGCTTGTTTTTGAAAAAGTGCTGGTTTTGCTAATATATTTTACCGCCATACAATAATAGAAATACTGGAGTAAGTTCTTAGTTACAAAGGTCATTGCCAGCTGAAGAGAGTTGTATTATTCAGCTCAAGACTGTGACCCTGCTACATTATTTCTGTGCCTGATTTTCCTATAAAGCAGATAGTTAGGTAGGAACATATATAATGCAATTTCTTTCTTTACTCTAGTACCCACTTTTAAAACTGCTTTAATCAGAGCTTCTGTCTAGTTCATCCTTCCAGTTCTATCAGAGAGACACCAGTTTTTAAAAGAAACTTTTAAAAAGTTTTAAAAACTAATGAGAGATAGTTTTACATTTCACAACAGTCACACTTTCACTGAAAACCACAATCTTGTAGTAGGTTTGTCATAAGAACTGTGTGCCTTGCATATGGATGTGTGCTCAATCTGCTCACAACAGTGATAAAAATAAGGGATAATGGATTTAGGATTGACATCTTTGTCCTTGCAAAAAGGATGCATCTCCTGCTAACCATTTTCTCTTGTTTCAGGTTAGCAAATTCTACTGACAAGGTTTTCTATTTGGAGGTGTTGTTTGCATTAAAAGGGGAAACAACTGTCAAAGAAGTCTTAACAAATATGCAAAACTAAAGAAAAGCTTATCAAGGATTAAACTTTGTACCACTTTGTCCGATGTAAAAAGGAGATAGTAGGAGACATGGGGATATATGCAATGAAGAGAAACAATAGAGTTTCTTAGGGGTTAATCCAGGTCTGAAGCTGAATACAAAGAGTTAATCTGACCAGAAGAGGCTTTAGACTCAATTCTAGAGGAAAACTTGTCACTTTATGATCCAGTTGTACTGAACTAAAGGCTCTGTTTACAAAGAAGATTTTGGATCTGGGATCTATTGGGGCAGAAGTTACCTCCATGATTTCTTCCTTGTTCAACACACCAGGGGACTTGTAGTCTGATAAGTGATTTTGCAAAGATCTTCATTGTTACCTTCTTTTTTCTTTCTGAAAAAGAACAAGTGTTACAAAAAACATACTTAAGAAAGCATACAATTTTGACCTAAGGGCAAAAAGTATTTGATGATAAAGAGTTCGCAGTTTGTCAAATCTTGCATTAAACCCTCTTAATTATCTTATTTATTTCTTCTGTTGAAAACAGAGTAAAACGATACATTTTCATATTTTGTTACCTATTTATTTACATTTAGCAGATTCAGGTTTTATTGGTTCTCCAAAATAAAAGTGTGGTATGAAATATACTTACAGCAGATGTTGGATACTGACGAGACACATTCCAAAATAGAAGTTAAAGGCTGAAACAAAAATCATAAAATTTCCCCACAGTCTTTTTACTAGACACTTCAGTACTTTAAACTTACTTCTACGTGAAGAACCATCATAATTAATGTATGATCTCACTGATTAGGAACAAACTAAGAAATATGGTGACACAGTATTTCTTATCGTATTAAAAATTAAAATTTAAATAAGTAATAAACTTTTAATCCAACTTTGCACAGATGGAAATACAAAACTACAGCTGTGACACTTCAACTGAGAGAAAAATTTGAAGAGATATTAGTCTTAAAGTTAACAGACGTTATAACATGTTTTTGTGCTTTTGCTGTCAAACAATTAAAATACTATTTTCCAAAAACAAGTTTTAGCCTGCACATAACTAAGAAAAAACAAAGAACTGAGGTTTCACTGACTTGTGAAAACTTAGTTCTGAAGATTGAAATCTCTGACTTTGTAAAAAAGTTTGAAAAGTGTAAAGGACTTGAAAAGAGCAAACGGTTGATTATTCTTGAACTAAATATACATATTTGAGTAACACATTCTTCCCAATTTGGGCAGTAGCTGTCGCATATGCAAAAACCTCTATCTTTTGGCATCTCTTTTGAATACACAAGTGTTAAAGTATATTTGGCAATTACAAGGCAAAATCTTGTCTTCCTCCTTTTGGAATGAACTGAAAATCTGACATAAATGTTGTGTAATATTTAGGACAAGATCAGCATTCAGGTACATACCAAAAACTAAATAAAAAAAAAATCAAGCTTGGTCTTGCTTCTGTGAGTGGATGGGGTATTTTCTCTTGTTGGACATAAGAAACCATTTTTTCTTAACAAAGAAACATAGTTTATACCTCTCTTAATTGAATTAAACATGCCACACTCACCAGCTGGAGTGTCCCCTGGAAATTCTTAACTCTTCCTCACTGTAAAACAAAGTGATCTAGAAAGAAAATCAAGGGGGGTAAGCATGTAAAAAATATTAAGACATTCAGGGACCACAATACTGAAGACTGGAGCTTTATTATTATAGAGTTACTGCTGCTACACAACTATAACATTTTACCACTTCTTGTTACTTCTGGCTCCTCTGTTATCAGCCTAGATACAGTAATGTAATGAACTGAAAGGCAATCAACAAGAGCAAAAACCATACGCAAAATACTGCTGTTTTGTTTATGCAAGAGATGTAAGAGAGTTTTTCTATAACAACCACAGGGAAAATCCAGTTTGTTGTACAATCTGTTGTCTAATTTTTCTCTCTTTTATATTCTACTTTTCCAAACCTCCTTCGTGACATCATCATCTATTCTGTATCCCTTGCAACCCCTGCTCCTAAGGAATCTGAACAGGAAAAAAAGGCCATGGTACAGCCAGAGATGTGGTGGGTTGTCTTCCAGGACAGACTTAGTGGTGTCTAGAGGAGGTATGATGTGAGAGACTTAGGGAGATGACAGGAGGGACAGGAGAGCTGCATGCACCGGCATCAGGTCTATGCTGCACTCTGACACTTCCATTAAGGGAGCTAAGATGCTCACCGTGCTTTCCAGTCAGGCAACACACATCATCTGTTTCAGGCAGCTGCACATCAGATCACTCATACAGCCCAGGGAAAGGAAAAGAACACTGTGTGACCTGGCTGCAGACAAGAGAAAAATTTTGAATGACCCAGAACAGTTATGTGCATTGAATATGTTCTGATTTGATGGTAAAAGATACCTTTGAGGGCTCTGGAGATCTTCTAGATTAAGATTGCCCACTTTTTCTCATGCTTGATGCAGGTACCAAGTCTGAAACTTCTCATCCTATTTTAAGGCCACACTGATGCCTAGGGAAGGACACGTATGCTGGGACAGCAGTGGAGGCTGGGCCAAGTGATGGTGGAGTTCATGAACTTCCTGAAAGACAGTTGGGGAAAGAAAAGTGTATAGGACATATAGAACACACTTGCTGATGTTAAGGAGCAAGCCATGAAACATCCTTTAATGATGAGAGCCAGGTGATATTCAGAAAGATCACTCAGTTACTTGGTGATTCAGGAAGATTTGCCCCAGTTGTCTGAAATTATGCCTAGGGAAATAATCTGGTGATGCAAAAGACAGTTTCTAGAGTGAAGATAAGTTTTTGTGGCAACACAACCAATGCCAGATAAAGCACTTTCATTTAATAGATGAAATCACAAAGTTTATTGGAGTAATTTGGAGTTCAGGCTACCTGGAGCCACTTTGTTCTCCATCATGTCCCCACAATGTAGGGGCAGAAATTGTATGCCAGCTTTCTTTTAGCTAATGATCTGAGTGTGAATTTGAGTTTGGTCTAACATAAACAAACTCATCTCTCATCTCTCCATAAATCCTAACTGTCTACAATATTAATAATGGACAAAAGAGCTGCTATTACTGCTCAACTCCCTTTTCACCAAGCAATAACTTATCCAAGAAGGTGGTCAAAAATGTATGACCCACGAGAAAGGATTCCCTCTGAGCATACCATGTGATTTAAAGGGGTAATAACATCTGATATCTTGGCATTTCATGGATGACCTTTGACTTGATTGCTCAATGCTTCATTTTTGGTGAAGCATTTACAGATATGCATAAAAGGAGAAGTGGATGTCAAACTGAAAGAAAATAAAGTATTGCATTCACTTCACTAACATATAAACAATCTTCTGGAATTTGAGGCAGATCAGAATCACGTCCCTAGAAATCTGGAAGATACCAAAGTAGGCTCTGAAAATAATGACTTTATGAAATATATTATGCTTAGGGCTTTTGGGATGTCACTGATAGGAACTACAAAAAAGAGGATAATTCTTTTCTACCTTCTGCCATATAGGGAGAGGTTTATCTGTCACATTCTAACAGGGTCCATCCAGCATCTCTAAAAAGACTTCATTAGAAAGGGTTTTTCTTGTTGAGATGTAATACTGTTACACAAAAGACACAAAAGACTTCTCTTTTCCCTTCTAACCTTAGTGAATGGCAGCCAAATAATTCTGATCCAACTGGGAATCAGCAAGAAAACAACCATACAGAGAGAAAACACACAAACAAGTGTGCCGGTATGGACCAAAGTGTTGCATATCTCAAAACCCATATAATTTCCATTTGGAGGGGTTTTTTTGTGTTTGGGGGTTTTCTTTTAGCAATGGATGAATGAACAAACCAAAAGCCTTGATGGGCAGATTAAGAGTTGAAATGGAAAAGGACAGTAATGTTAAGATGAGTTAAAAGCTCTTTTTGACCCTATCCTTAACACCATCTCCCCAAATGCTTCCCCTGTGAACTTTTTGTGTTGTATTCAGTTTGCTGAAATAGGGGATAGAGAGGCCAAGCCAAGGATCTATCCCGCTTCATTGAGTAAAGCTAGCCTACCAGGGAAGGTGATGGGTTAGAAGTTAATACAAATGACAGTTCTAAGACAAAGTTAGCCAGCGCCTTCCTGTGGAGCCCAGTGCCAAGAAGGGGACCCCTGCTGATCCCACTTCTTTACATTTCCTTTTGCTCTCCTTCCCCTTATCTATGGGTCCTGTCGTGCCAGGCCAGGGGATCCTTATTAAAATACAATGCACTGTCACTAATAGAAGTGAGCAAAGCCTCATTAGCACAAGGGTTAGAAGAGGACTAGCTCTAATTACACCTTACTTGCAAGGGACAATCAAATGAATAGATAAACTATTCAAGAGAGAAGTCAACTTTTTTCCTTGCATTTGGCCAAGAGTGGTTTTCTTTTATATATTCCTTTAAAAGGAATTGAATGCTTCTAATGATTAGTTCTTTTCCTACAGAGATTCTTGTAGCTCTTGGTGTCCACCAGAGGACATTTAAGTTGGCTGGGTGGGTGGCTAAGGGGCTGCATTCATTCCTGTGTTTGCCAGCAAAGGCACACTCTACAACATGGGCACCTCCCATCGAAGATACATCTGGGAAGGGGTAAAACATTCATTCAGATCCATCACACAGGAGCTCTTCTTTCCCTGAGAACACAGCTGGTGACCAAATTGCCCATTGCAGTGTTTGGAGTGCAGTTGTTACAACGCAGGAATATTACTGCCTCTCCTTTGGGCAGATATACCAGGACAAAAAGATAAAAAAAATAAAAAGTAGAAAGGTAATAAGCACTGTGGGTCAGAGATGTGCCTTAAAAATGGGGACAGTAATTTTCATCTCTTTGGTTTCACTTTCTAGCCTCCCTGAAAGGCTGGACTTAAGAGCACAGGCATAAAGTGGTGTGAAGTTAACAATTTTTTGAGGTAAGACAATTTTTCAAAATTTTGTGGGAAGTTCTTCATATTTTGCAATCTCTACAAAAATTTTCATATTTTGCTATGCATTATAGTCCAAATTTTAAGGTCACTTTTTATCAGTAAAATCCCCTACCAGTAGGTCCTGGGTGATCTGGCTCCGAGTTCCCAAGCAACATCCAAACTCTCGTAAGTTTTGTCTTTAAAGATTCTTTGTTGTTGTTGCAGGCTCTCTTATCCCTACAGAAACACTTATCAGACATCTGCACTACATTTGCCATAAGATATACACTTGAAATGCATTTTCTAGGCACATAGTTTGTTACCTTGGTATGACACACGATAGTTATCAACCTTATGTAAAGTTTTTATAACAGAAGTAATTTGCCAGGATGTGCAGGTTTTATGACCTGCCATTAGTAGGTGAATTTATCAGAGCAGATGTTACAAAATTACAACATCAGAGTCGTACTGCAAGTATTTTGGAAGTTTGTGGATCAAACCAGTGGTCCATCTCATCTATCTCTTTTTCTCTGACAGTGCACTTTACTGGTTGTAAATGCAAAAGGGGAGAGTTTTTCTGAGTCTTATCCATCACTCCACCGTTGGTTTATGCTGTGCTATCACATCCTCTGTGCACAGGGTCAGACCACCTTCTTTCATCTAATTTAGGAAGCCTACAGATGGGTTTTCCTAAGTGCAGCTAAGAAAAACCACTGCAGCAAAAAGGGTGAAAATACAATAGCCACAACCCCCTTTCACTGATTTATAAACTGCTGGCTACATGAAAGGAAGAGCACTGTTTTCCTTTTGCAGCCCTGCTTTGACACAAAAAGAGAGGAATCTCCTCTGTGTTCCCACCTTTTTTCTGCTCCACCATTGTGCCAGTACTAGCCACCAGTTTTTCTGTTAAAATGTAGCCTAGTTTTTAGACAGAATTATGAGAGGTGGAGTTTTGTTTTATTCTTATTCTAATGTGAAAATGATGAGACTTTTTTCCCAAAATGAAAAAAATTCTGCAGAATATTCAAATCTTCTGACTACCCATGTTAGAAAAAATTTAAAATCTCATTAAGGGTGTTTTATAGAAAACAGCTGGTTTGGATTTTTTTAAGAAAACGCTATAAATAATAATTAGTCATAGATTAGTTTTTGGATAATAAAAGATTTTTCTTTGTAAAAGTTGTCTTTTTGGCCAATCTCATCTGTAAAGATGTCCCGTGGTTCTCAAATTCAGTGGGCACAACACATATAAATGTTTGAGTGGATCTGATGCAAATATTTATGGAGCAACACCTTACCAGTAAATAGAATTCTCTATATAAAGACATGATTGCACTAGGACTTCAATCAGCTGGTTTAACACTACTTCTAGAGAGAATGGGTGACAGCCATGAAAGCAGTTAGTAACCACAGCAGAAAATGTGTCATATATCCTTTAATGAAGTCCCCAGCATCTTCAGGATCTAGATCCACCTGCAGCTAATGCAGAACAACTCCATGCAGTGCCATCTCCAATGACCCCTGCAATCTAGCTATTAATTACTTATTCAAAATATCATTTCAACCTATATCAGAAATTATGGCCCCTTTTTTAGTAGGAAAATTTCATATTTTTTATAATATCATTATAAATACATGATTTATGGAATTTTTCCTCTTTTCTATTTTGTGTGTTCATATTGAATTCTTTCTTTGTGCTAATGCTTAATGAAAAAAGCCCAAAACCAAATCCATGAAAGTTAAACTTAATGCAACAAATAGTAAAACTTGTTTGAACCCAAAACTATGGATAACTGCATCAGCTGGAACCTTTAGATGGCAAAATATTCATAATGAAAGAGTCCAAAGTGAAATTATTTTTCTTTAATTATATTTATATTAAATTCAGCTGAATGGTATACAATTAAATCAGATTAATTATGTCTGAAAAATAAGGTCTGAACACAACCAGTCTTGAAAACAGGGGAAGATAGATAACAAAAGGATTCATTGTTGTTCAAGTAATTAGAACATTCTTTCAAGTGTTTGTCAATATGAAAGGTAATTTGCACAGTATATTTTCTAACAAAAGCCAGAATATGATTCAAACAAAGGGCTTGGTCTTTAAACAATAGTCTATTAAACATCCTTCTGCAGAAAAAGTTAACTTTTCAGTGTTAGGGTGGGTTTTTTTTCTTTCAGGAGAGATTCACAGCTGTTGTATATTAGCCTCATACTGTTGATATGACAGGTTCTGACTGTCACAGCTTTGAAGAGATTGATACATCTAGCTGAGAAAGCTGATACTTTTCATTAAAGTGTTAATACAAAAGACATCCTTTATTTCATGTATTATTTTAGAATCTTTATTTTCCTTGTAATTTTCCCTAGGTCTCTTTGATATTTTTGCTGCCATCAAGAATAAAGAGTTGGAACAGAATGTTAGTACTTCTGAATCAGTATCAGTCTACAATGATCTTTAAAGGCATAAGGAAGAGATTCAAGTGCCTTAAATTCCATTAGATGTCAATTAGAATATAGAAGTTTTCAATAATTGCTAGGGAAACTCAGCACTGCAGTACCTCATCTGAAAAGCAGAAATAGTATCTTTCTTATTTATTTTTTTATCACTGTTATTATTGGTAATACTATCTTTTAGTGATGTCAAATCTACCTCCACTCTTTCCAAACTTGGGAAGGTGTCTCACATTTGGATTTATAAGTCAAAAAATTGTAAAGAAGAGAGCAGAAAAAATTGCCCGTTTTTATTTTTAGAAGAATCCTCAGAAATCTCAGTGAGGTTATAATGCTGCCATATCTTACTGCTTTTCTCTAGGTTGGTTTCAAAATTGGTAACTGCAGGAATAAGTTGACCTTACCTTGCAAAAAAAGCCCTCTAAAAATGGCAGTGAAAAAAAAAAAAAAAGCAAAACTCTTTGTCACATAGTCTAAAACATCAGGTCTGAGTAGCAGGAATCATGACACAGGAAGAAAGCAAACAGTTCAGATCCTAAAAATATCTTTTGTCGTCCACTTTGCTGTGGTCTTATTATAGCTGAAGCAACAGACACTGTATTTTTTCCTCTATAACCTTTAGCTTAATAACTGTCTGTAAGGACTTCCCTTAAATGCAAATGTACTCTGCAGCAAAAGTCATATCCCTATGCTATGTTACACACTGTAAATCCAGAAGAAAGCTATGATAACCTATGAAACCTATATCCATTAAAAGGCACAGAAAACAAAGGAAAAATCAGGCCTAGAGTATTAGTAAGTTGAGTAATATTTCTATAGCTTTCATTTTTCACTATAAATGAAGTGGTGTACACAAAACCCAGAAAGTGGTGGGTTTTTTTCAGTGAAGTCTTAAAAGATGTATCAAATTATTGCATTTTCCGTCTGAAATGGAATCTATTCCCTTCTGGTTTTATTTGTCACTAGAAGTATGCAGCAGAGATTGAAAATTTTACACCTCCTTTTCAGGAGATCTAACACAGCTGATATAATTAGTATCTCCTTCACTTATCAAATAAAAACATAGGCTTTACTGTGCAAGTCCATGCTTGCAAATTTGTTTGCACATAGAGGTAATTTACACCACAAAGAAAGTAAGCATGGGAGTATCCCCGGAGCTGGATGTATCTAGTGGGTGCCTTTGAAGGGGACACAGGACCAGGAGGCAGGAGCATCCCAGCCCTCCCCAGTTGTCAGCAGACCGTAGCTTTTGCTGACATGCAGCAAAAATGTAAATCCCTCTTCATGCCAGACACAGAGGTGGAACAGTGCAAAGGTTATAATTTCTTGCGCTACACATGTCGTTCTCCAGTTACATTAAATCCTGCTCAGTTGTCATTAACTGTTTGTCCAGGGCTGACTCACGCTGAGAAATAAGGCAGAACAAAGGAAAGCAGTACAGTTAAAATTAGATATAAGAAAGATGAGTCAAACTACTGTACTTCAGTAGTATTAGTGTGAAAAGCATTCTCCTTATTATAATGGTTTCCTGACAACCCCAAATAAATGGAGCCCCTAATTTGGATTTTTCAATTCTTCAGTGCAGATAAAGGGAATAGGCCATAAATATTCCATTCAGTTGCTTTCAAAATGGGATGAAAAATCAGGGTACAGGCATGCAGAGACATGGAAAGGACAATTTTTCAGGCTTCGTAAGTCAACCAGGCTCACTGAAGGCACAGTGGACCCAATCTGATTAATTGCTGCAGCCTCTTAGATCCCATAAACCTCCTGTAAGCCTTTTCTCACCCCTTCCCCACAGATTTCACTTGGTATTTGGATGCTGGAAGGGCATGTACCAGAGAAGCCCGGGAACTGCATATTTGCTTGCAAAGACAAATTTGACGGCTGTCTTGTGGATTTTCTGCCACACGTATGAGATGCCTCAAAAAAAGCCACATTCTTCCCATCAAGTGCTACAATTGTTTTCCATGGTAAGCATTGTTGTACAAGGACTTATGGAAGCTACAGGGAAAGGAATTATAAAAGAGAGAGGGTGATTTTTTTTTCATGGTTTTGTATTTTGTCTTTTCTTTTTTTTTTTTTAATTCTAAGTAAATATTTGTCTTTACTGGATGACAGAAAAGAAAGACTATATCAAAATACCATAGACTTGGAGTCCTACCTGGCCTCTAAATCAACTCAGTCATTATCTTTAACCTTATCAATATCCTGAATGTCAGCTGAGCAAGGCAGATAGAAAATTTCAGTAAACAGAGCAGGGAACAACAGGGAGGATGTGGTAATCTAAATCAGAAATCAATCATCCAAGAAGCTTTTTCAAATGGAAAAGAAAAAAAAAAAAAAAGGCAATCAACTGTCAGCCATTCTCCCCCCAACAAAAAAAAAAAAAAAGGTTTTTTTCCTCTGTGTCCCTTTCATGTGCACCACAGTGTTTCTGCAAACAAAAATAATAAGGGCTCTCAGGTCCTTCAAACAAAGTGAAACATAATCCCTTCATGGAGAGAGCATCAATAAATGAATGGAGTTCCTTGGTTTGTTTGGAAGAGCAGTATCAGCTATGCTTGGGGATCTTAATAATACTCTTATTAAGAACCAGAGCAGTTGAGTTGATTTATTTTTCCTGTAACACCTGAAGCAACAAAAGTCCAGTGAGAGTGCAAGCAATGGTTTTACTTAGGTCAGACTTTGAAAATCATTTTCCTTCTTTGGCAGCAGCCTGTCAGTCAAGCTCCACAGGAGAGGAAAGGGTCATCTTGCCAATGTAATTTCTGAGAGGAAAGAAATGGAGCTGCATGTTACAGAGGTATTAATACGCCATTGAGAACAACCTGCAAGAAAAAAAAAAATCTGATTTATTAGCTTCCAAATTACCTTGAGAATTTCATTTTCTTATCATAGCCACAGCCTGTACTCTTAACAGTTGAAAAATCCAGATGCCTGGTTTTGTATTTTTTTAAACTTTCTTGCTTATCTAGAGGTACAGACTTTTAAGGCAGGAACACTGTATAGCTAATTGTTTTGAGCTGTTCTCACACAATTGGAAGTTGCTTGAGCTGATGGACATTATTACAGTACAAAAAAAAACCCCACAGACCAAACCTCTAGCTAGTTAAAGTAATACAACTTCTTTAAAATTAAATCAGTCCTCTCTTATATCTACCAGCTAAACAGCAGGGTCCTGATTTTTGAAACACGCAGTTATTTAAACTGAGTGCCCAAGTAAAGTTCATCACTACAAAATGCAGTAAGTTGCACATTAAACATAATAAATTAGGGAAAGCTTACTGCTTGGCATCACCTCCTGAAAAATGCAAAATTTTGGAAACTGAGTGTAACTTACAGGGGAATAATATTTATCAATCTAACTTCCAGAAACTCAAAAGAATAATATAGCACCAAGCCATTAATAGCTCAGCTAATCTTCTCTCACTCTTCACATATGCTTTCAGTGACTCTACTACAAGAAATTTTAGTTCTACAAATTTAATGTTTATTTAATTCTTTATTTATTTAATTCAAGTTATGTGTCTTCATAAGCAATGCCTACTAAGCATCACTGTGACAAATATAATTCAAAGAAATTCCAAAAAAAGCATTAATTTGTCTAAAATCCTATGGCCTATTTGGGATTTGGTAGAGAACACAGGCTGGTGTCTCTCGTGTCTCTGGTTCAGTTTCTGTAAATATGTGCAATATGTGGGCCACTACCAAATTTTTTTGGTTTTCACTACACTGCAAAACCAACTACTGTATTCTAACATCTGGAAACTAGGTTATTTGTAAAGATACCTTGATTCAGTCACAAGTGTATGTTGCACATCTGCATGGAAAAGAACACCCCACAGGATTCTCTCCCTCTAACAGCTTTGCAACCTCTGAGTCTTCACAGCTTGCTCTCAGTTCCTTCTTACAACATTGCTTCACCAGGCTTGAGTGATCTGAATATTTCAATTCAGGAAGCAACATTTCTGAAAGAGCAAAATTAACTGCAGTTTAAGTAATATATATAAAGATTCAGTACATAACTGGGGAGATCCCATCTGTTCCTCAGTAAATTATTTTCCAAGAAGCTCATTCTCAAAACTACTATTTTCTGAAAGAAAAAGATGGTTTTCTGTTTATAAAGAGATCTCTTCCACAGTCACAGGTAACTCAAGATAATGCTACACCTATGGCTGGTTTGAACATCTGCAAGGTAATGTGTTTCCAGAAATAACTATTTGTCATTGTTTCAACCCTGATACATAGGTCATTATTGAGTTTCTCTCGACTGTTCACCTTTACAGCATATGTCCTTTTATTTTAGGTTGTAGCTAAGGATAAATAAGAAAAACAATAACATTGGGATGATCAGCTCTTTGGAGTAGGTATTTTTTGAGTTACAGTTTATAAGATCAGCCACAGAATAAAATAAACAGTGTAGTTTGGGGCTGTGGATTGGATTTTTGTTCCTGGAAATTCCTAGAGAACTGGGCTTTGATTAATAACGCAACACTCACATAATTTTAGCAGGTAAGCCTTCCATAATACCCCAAAACAAATCAACTAGATTTTACATAAAAATTCTATAAACTCCTCCAAAACTATTAAAATAAAAAGATATAGCATAGTTCTTAACAATGAGCATTGACAAAGCTAATTATAGTACAACACAAACAGCCATTTGCATACCTGAGAAATCTCAATTTAATCTAATTACATGTGTCTTAATTATCACCAAATTTATTCTGTATTTAATATTAGTAGTCCTGAATCTTTTAGTCCTTAGGTGCTTACTGCCACTTGAAAAACTAACAGTCAAAATGTTTGAATCTGAGAACATATGGGTCATGAACATGAAAATTTTTTATCTATGAAAGCTTCCAAAAGAAATCATCACTTCAAGTGAGTATGTTGTGAATACAAGTATTCAGTGAATACTTGACTACCTAAAACCCCATAATAACTATATTGCTAAAGGAAAAATGTTGTACACTTGTTAATACCTGTCCTACTTTTATAAGCCTATCATTTTGAGCTCTAACAATTGTATACACAAATTTAACAAGTGAAAAAGTCTGTACCACCCTTTGTGTAACTATTTGGGATCATTTTATACTTTGGTAACCATACATTATTTCCCAAGCCGTCTGCGTCAGCAATTCTGTAGACCTTCTATAATTGCCATGTTAATAATTTTGAGTCCAGAGATGTAGTATTTGATTGAGGCACTCCTTCAGTTTGGCTACCATTTATGGATTAATCACATTGTTTTCTCATTTTGCAGTATGCACACAATGGACCATAACGTAGAATTAAAAGGCGAGACAAAAACTAGTTCTTCAGTAGCAAAATTTGTTCTTTTGTCAAGGGTTGAGCTTGGCTGGACACCAGGTGCTTACCAAACCCTTCTATCACTCCCTCCTTCCCAGGCTCAATTTCAGTCCTGGTTTTCTCTACCTTCTTCCCCCCATCAGCAGAGGGGGACAGAGAATGGGGACTTTGCTCAACTCATCACACCTCATTTCTGTCTCTCCTTTCTCCTCAGGGGGAGGACTCCTCACACTCTCCCCCTGCTCCAAAGTGAGTTCCTTCCTGTAGATGGAAGTTCTTCACAAACTTTTCCAACATGAGCTCTTCCCATGGACTGCAGCTCTTCATGAACTCCTGTGTGTGTCCTTACCACAAAGTGCAGTCTCTTAGCAACAGGCTACACCAGCATGGGCAACCCGAGGGTCATGAGTCCAGACAGCAAACCTGCTCCAGTGCAGGCTCCTCTCTTCCTGCCAGGACTCTGCTGCACCACAGGCTTCCCATGGGGGTCACAACTTCCTTTGGGCTTCCCCCTGCTCTGACACACTCCACAGGCTGAGTATATGCTCCACTGTGAACCTCCATGGGCTGCAGAGCCAGAGCTGCCTCTCCATGATCTTCACCATGAGCTGCAGAGGAATCTCAGCTCCAACACCTGCAGCAGCTCCTCCCCCTCCTTCTTTACTGACCTTGGTGTCTGCAGAGTTTTCTCTTTTACGTAGTCTCACTTCTTTTTCCAGGTGTCATTGCTGTTGCAGTTTTTCCCCTTGTTAAATCTGTTTAACAAGTACCAGAGGAACTACAGCCATTGCTGACGGGCTCGGGCTTGGCCAGAGGCAGGTCCATCCTGGGGCTGGCTGGCATTGGCTCCTTTAGGCATGAGAAAACTTCTGGCAGCTTATCACAGTAGCCACCCCTGCAGCCCCCCACTACCAAAATGTTGCCACGCAAACCCAGTACATCTTTGCACTCTCCACGCGTGGCCATATGGACACACAAAAGCCTGAAGCAAAAATGATCAACTGCTATTGAAGATCTAACACTGACTGCCAGCAATAAAAGTGCTCCCTGGACAGACAGCAATAATAAAAACCATCCACCATTCAGGGTCCCTCTAGCTATTGCTTTTAAAGGTAATTGCTGCATCTGCTTCTTGAGGTAGTTTAAAACCAATGTAAAGATTTTGTTTCTGTCCCACTGAATGACAAGCAGCTCTGAGTAAGAAGTGAAAGGGTGTTGAACACAGCTATAACTGGAGTGCACTACCAGGTCAGAAGTGAAGGCAGAAACAGCTGCTTTTTCAATAGACTCATCAGAGCTACTCCATGCTAGCTGCACTTGCCCACAAGACTCCAGCACAGACTATTGTGTTGTGTGTTTTTTTGCTGTGGGAACTTCACTCTTAAGAAACAAATGGACTGGCTTAACTATTAAGTGTCAATCAAACTGACTATAAGGGCAGAGAGGGGGGGGAACAATTTTTAAAATGTAATTATCTTTCATCCTGTGATTGTTCTGTGCATTTGTGTTGCCTCATTTAAGTCAATGAACTTCTGGTAAGAAGAGATGTATTTTTTCCACCTTATTTATACATTGTAGTGGCACTAGCAACAACCTCTGTTTTTGCATGAAGTTTTATAGTCCTCTGATTATCTCTCCTATACAGAAGGTGATAACTGTCATAATCTTCTATGCTATATCTATGTCCACTGATTTTACATCAAATTACTTGTTCAGATTCTGGATGAAACAAAACAATTGTTTTGTTAGTTTGTTTGGCAATACAGCTGTTCTGTAACAGTTTTTAGATGTAAATAAAAATATAGACCTGTTGGTAATTCTTCATTTTCCCTCTATTATTCAGACAGTAACATTGGTCTTAATAAATACTTTTTCCTCTCTGTTTATCTCCTTAACCTAATGCCCTAGAAATAAGATTGCCTTACCCAGAGATAGAGGGAACATCCAGGATTGTCACCTAACCATGGAACCTATTTCACATTTCATTGGTTGTGTGAATGAGCTGTGAAAATTGCTTCCTGTTTCTCTAAAGCATCAGGACAGTGGTTTGCATGGGAAAGATTTCTTCTGTTTATGTGAAGTAAAACTCATCCACTGAGTTAATTTCAAAGTCTTAAAATTGCCTTGCGTCTTGTTAAGTCTGACCAAATCTATTCTGCCCTGTGAATACACATTCCCTATCAGAGGCACTATGGTTACCTCTTGTATACAGCAATCTATTTGTAAAAAAAGAAAGAAAAATTTAAAACAAAAATCACAAAAACTCACAAAAACCAACCAAATAAGAAAACACACAGATTAACTCACTCTTTTCTCGTAAGCATTGTCTTGGCTTTCCCAAACTGAGAGGAAGAAACTTTCAGTGTATAAAGGAACACTTGTACAAGGACAGTCTGTTTTTAAAATAATCTGGTTTTGGCTAACATGAAACACACAGGAGAAAAAAAGCAAAGCAGCTCGAGCAACAGTGGTGGGAGCCTAATTCTGAAAGCTAAGTTAAGCTCTTTTCGTCCTTTTTTCTACTAACATCCCTCCATTTCACTGAGAAAATAATCAGGTTTGAAAGTACCTAGTAAACCTGGGAATATTCAAAATTAGTGAAATGTAAAAACACAGATTGTATTTAAGTCCCTGAAACTGTCTATTACCATGAAAACTATGGTATGTATGGACTGTGAATTTACCTGTTTAGGCCTTTCAAATTAACTAAAAAAAAACAAAACAAAACAAAACAAAAAAAAAAGAAGCAAAAACAAAAACAAACAAAAACCCAGAATTTTTACAAAGTCTAGTGCTCTTTGCTGTACAAGTGATTGAGAGCAGGGAAATTTGTGAATATATTTTTATGGAAGTCTAAGTTCCATTTAATCCCTTAAAAACCAAGGGATTTCAAAGTAACTGTGAATCCAATCCTACTTTGAGAAGTGTGTGCAGCCCTGAATGACCAAAGCATGCCTGAATTATGCCTGCAAATTGGCATATATTGTAGCAGCCTTAAAGTCTTCTATACAGCTTTAATTCTGAGGAATTTACTTTTTGAGTTTCTTAGCTGGGTTTGTTGTGATTTTCTTTTTCCTGTTGAAAACTAGTTGCTTTTTTTTTTTTTTTTAACAAAATCCATTGCAGGCTGAAAAGTAGCTGCCTTCCTGGTTATTTTGTAGTCTGAAATACAGCAAGATAGCTAAGCAATAACACTGGCACAACCCTTGCACAGAGGAATTTCAGAAATTCTTTGAACATACATGCAACCCTGTAATTTACAATAAAATCGGGGCAGTGGGGGTAGAACTTAATAATCTTAATAATCTATGTAAAAAATATAGTGTCACCATATTTCCATGATGTGTCACGTTGTCAGGAGAGACTTGAGCTAAAAAGGGAAAAGAAATTTTATACTTTATCCTGAATAAAAGACAGTATGAATAAAAAGCACTGTATTTGAATGTTTTAGCTAAATGTTGAGCAATTTAAGTTCTTTACTGATGGGTTAACCAGCAGTTGGTTAGAAAGATAGCTCTATAAAATTAAATCATGGGATCAAATTATTTTTTAATATTCTACCTATCCTTAACTGTCAGTGAGGCATGAAATCAGTATTGTGATAAAGATTTGTCCACATTTTATTGCTTCCTTTGAAAACCCAGATATAAAAAAACCTCATAAAATACCATAATCATACAGCAGGAATTCATATTTTTGTTAGCAGAAATTAACACGACCTATGCATTATTCAGGACAAAAGTAGAGATTTCTCCTCATACTACCCAGCTTTTCCTTGGCAAAAAAAACCAGCCACTCATCACCTCAAGAGTGCATCAGGAACGAGACCTAATGTCTTCAGCTGATTTCCAAATAGAACACACAGCATTATATGCGGCAAAGTTCAGTGACTCAGAAAAAAAAATGAACAAACAAAAAAAAAAAAAAAAAACAAACCAAAAAAACCCAAAAAAAAAAAACCTGGCTTGAAGTTTAAAGATCCAGCTCTTCACATGACACTTCTGGAGGAGGAGCTTCCAAAGGAGGGTCTTTCCAAGGTGGTTACAGTAGTAGCCGGGTTCTGTGAGTACGCCTCATGCTGGAAGCTGAAAGCAGTGTGCTTCCATATCCATCAAAGAGAGAGGGCATGAGGTGTAAGTGTTAGGGAGTGGGAGGTATTACTCTGTTCCTTTAACCAGGAAGAGGAAATTCAACACTCCAGTTCTCCAGTGAACAGAGCTTATTTGATTCTGTTGGAAACAAATGAAATTTTAGTGTTAGCAGAGCTACTATTTTTCTTTCAGAATTGCTGAGAATACCTAGCAGTGAATAACTCTTAATCAGACTTGTTTATTCACATTAAAAGTCAGAGCAGGTCACATTGTTTGCTTGGTGCCATTTGGTCTGCACTTAGTCCTTCCTGAACAGGAAGTCCTTAAGATTAAAGATTGTATTTTTATGATCCCTTGCCTGCCTACCCCTAGCTATTACCTGAAGAGCAATGTAACCAGGAACCATTTTCTAGAAAGGATATTAACAACCATTAGTATGTGTGTATGTCAGGATGAAAAATAGGAGGAAATCAAAGTAGAGCATTATGGTGAAAGCAAAATTGTAAGAAACAGCCAAGTGATTGTTCACAATATTGGGAATAAGGTATACTCAGACAGAGGTATTTTTTATCCAGAGGTCAGCAGAGTGCTAGATCGCTAGAATGTATTTAAATTTAAGCAGCAAATATGATTTAAATACCCCAAAGCTATTTGCCACCAGACCTATATTTATGTCCATTTTATAAGGTATGAGGATTGTAATGTGTTTGTTCTTCAGAAAAAAACTAGGTCTTTTTTCTCAGCATTGCAGAAATCGTGTAATGATGCAAGAATGAGAGAGAAAAAAACAAAGTGAATGGTATGTCTAGGAATGTCAGGAAGACTGCTCGCTTTCATAAACCAATCATTCTGACAACTCTATTATTATATGGATATTTAGATTTAGATTTTAGATTTCTTCTTTACTCACTGTAACTTACTCAAAGAATTAGCTTGACAAGATCTTAAATGAAACGGAATTAGCATTTGAAATTAAGCCAGCTATATACTATCCTAGTTTAAAAATTTTTTCCATGATGCTTTAGGGATGGAATCTAAATGTTCTTCCAAAAGAATGACTTTGTGACAAATATGTGCATAAGAAAAAACCAAACTTCAATATTTATTCTTTGCATTGAATCTGTGTATCACTTGTCATTAAGACATTAATGGATTACGGGGACTCCAGAGCAACAGCACAGGATTCCAGAAAAAACTGCAGGCAGGATGCTCAGTTCATCCAAATGCCCAGTGCATGCAGAGGGGCAGAGTCCACTGCAAAATGTGTGGCTGAAGCTCCTGATCTCTGAAGGCACTGATTACAAAGAAAGTCTGAGGCTGCAAAACCACCTGTATCAGCCCTGTGCATTACCAGGTCACATATTGTTCTAGTTTACCTAGAGCAGGAGTGGATTTATGCACACACTTCTGTTAAATTAGCTAGCATATGTTGATACAGGGTTTTATCATACCAGATTTACAGTGGGACTGTGGGAGGACAGCCAATAATCAAACCAGAATAAAGCTATACTATAATTCAGCTGTCATTTTCAGCCAGTATTTCCACAGAATAAAATAGTCCTCACTTCCCATCACCAGTCACCACTTTGCACTCTCCTGCTGCTTCATTCCTTGTGTTAACACAATGTTTATTCAGTCACCCAGTAAGTTACACTTTAAATTAACCTTTCTTTTTCTTTCTTTCTTTCTTTCTTTCTTTCTTTCTTTCTTTCTTTCTTTCTTTCTTTCTTTCTTTCTTTCTTTCTTTCTTTCTTTCTTTCTTTCTTTCTTTCTTTCTTTCTTTCTTTCTTTCTTTCTTTCTTTCTTTCTTTCTTTCTTTCTTTCCTTCTTTCCTTCTTTCCTTCTTTCCTTCTTTCCTTCTTTCCTTCTTTCCTTCTTTCCTTCTTTCCTTCTTTCCTTCTTTCTTTCTTTCTTTCTTTCTCTCTCTCTCTCTTTCTCTCTCTCTCTCTCTCTCTCTCTCTCTCTCTTTCTCTTTCTCTCGCTTTCTTTGCTTTCTTGCTTTCTTGCTTTCTCTTTCTTGCTTTCTCTCTCTCTTTCTTTCTCCCTTTCTCTCTTCCTCACTTCCTCTCTTTCTTCCTCACTTTCTTCCTCTCTTTCTTCCTTTCTTCCTTTCTTCCTTTTCTCCCTGTTTTTGGAATAGTACAAACTATAAGAAATAAAATGTTTTAGTATTCTGATATTCAATTTCACAAGCCTTTTTCAAAATAGTTTCTATCATAGTTCACATTTCAGCTGCTAAAATTTCCCTGCAGGCAGAACTTAATGCCTTGAGAAGTACTGGACTCTTATACTTACATATTAAGGCAGTAAGGAATTAGAGTATGCACAGGGAGGTCCAGAGACAGGTCTAAAACCCCAGTTTTGCCCAGAGAAGATAATATACTAGGAGAAGTGAATCATCTTACATTCATTATGTACGAATAATCTCCATTACTAGTAGTTCTACAAAAATGTTATAGGCAAGAAGGATCCTGTCTTCCTTTAAACATCTTGTAAATGTTCAGGTCAAACTAATAGTTTGTTCTTGAGAAGATGCAGAGCTGTGGATGTTTACCTGCCCTCAAGCACCTTAGACTCCCTTTTCTATCACAAATTTGCAAAGAAATGGTTTCACTAAGCAAACAGGTGAGATGAGACTTTAATAAATTAAAGTCTAAAATAAGGACTTGTTTAACTGCAAAAGTTGTTTGTGAGGAATAAAAGGTTTTAATCAAACTTGTCATCAACACTTTCCAAAGGAAAATCCATTTTTCAGTTGTGGCTTGGTCAAATTCTTTGAAGTATTAATGTAACCCTGAGAAACTGACTATTAGTCTCAAGCAATTGCTGGACATTAGACACAACAAAAACAGGAAAAGTTCAAGAGTCTCTGTTGACTTTCCGCTTGATTGTAACAAACTACTCACTTTCTGGGTTTTCTTTTTTGAAGTGGAATTTTATACAGCAAGGCCAGGCTTTGTTTTTTTTCTTTCTTTTTTCTTTTTTTTTTTTTTTAATTTCCTTGATACACAAAATTCCCACCAACCTGTGCTCCCGCTTTTAGTTCAAACGTGAAGGACTGCTGTTTGAATTTAATGCACACACTGCTAACTCAGTTTAATTCAAAGGCACAGCTTCAGTGTATCTGAAAGGAAAACCTGAAACATCAGTGCATGGGTCAGAAGGAAATCTGGCTGGTAATCACAGGTTCTTGTGAAATATCACATCAGTTAACCAGCATCCGCCTATCTAGAGACCACAAACATTCCTGTCACAAACTTATTTATTGTGCAGTACATTGCTGAACTGTGTCAGCACTCAGGTAGACTTAAATAAGGGTCACTCAGATAGTATTTTCCATTATTTCCAGGGAAAAAAACAGCTGAATAAAAATATTGTCCCACAGATCTAAAAATTCTAGGGGGATAATCCACTGGTGTAGGTAAACTTGCATCACAAAGCAGAGAAAAGGAAAGAGAGAGGTGCATTAGCACCAGGATATTCCATGCTGAAGCAGTCTGACTAAGAAACAACATCCCATAAAGCAGACACACACTTCACACAATATTCATATTCTCATAGGAGTGTTCTTTTATGAGTGCTTTAATACTTTGGGATCATGTGTGTTATTTTAGAGTTGCATTAGTCACACCCTGGGGAAATGTGAGCTTCCACGTCTGCCCATTTCAGTGCTGCCTTACCTTGACCCACAGAATTTACCACATTAAGAGAGGATTTAAATCTTGATTATTTTCACCTGTTGGCTTTCTATCTTTTTTTTTTTTTTACCTAAGAGGTCTGCCCTCTAAGAGTCATACAGTTCATAAAGTGGTGACCTTTGCCTGGCTTCTTGATTTAAGCAGAACGGAGGAGTAAAGAGACTTTCATGCACTCATAGAAGCATAAAATAAAGCAAAATTGTTGCCAGTCCCTATACAGGTGAAAGGATTAAGCAAAGCTCTTTCATTTCCATTCTTATGAGGGTGAGCACAACTGCTTCCCATGCTTTCCTGCACCATTCAGTTCCCATTCCACCCTTTAGAGCTAGAGGGTAGAAGCACCCTGCTTGGACATGCCAATCTGTTGGACATCCTGTAGGTTTAGGGGTTCCATGTGACTCCATACTGCCCCATGCATATAAAAATTTCAGTTATTCCCCTGTTTTATGTCCAGAGACAGAGAAATGGAAGCAGAAAAAAAAAAATCTATAATTTTGTTCCTAAAAAAACCCATCCTTTACTTTTCAAGACTGCTTAAAACTTCAGACAGTTATTTGGAAGAGAAAGTTATTACATTCCACAGAGATGTCCCCAAACCCCTTTGCTGTAACTGCATGTTAGGAAAATCTGTGTTGTTCACTTCTGGGAGTAGCTCAGTATACTTGCAACCTGATAGTATCTGGATTCCCAACCCCGTGACCTACCAAAGGATGATACATCACTTCATTCAGACTTTCTATGGCAGGGAAATAATGCGTAAGGAAAATTGAGAGGACATGGAAAAACAAAAGAGAGAAAAAAAAATTTTGAAAAATATATGTCTATTAAGTCCTCCTGCTTTCATTTTCTTTTACCTTAGAACTTTCATCTTATTTTCCTGTAACTTTTCCCCCCTCAAGATTTTTCATTCCAAATCTTATCAAAATACTATAAAAAACTGGAAAATTCCTCTAGACTTCTCACTGTTTCCAGGTCAAAATACACTGTAGAAGGACTCAAGAAGTTTTAAAGATTTACTAACAGAAAATCTTCAGGTTCACCTGACATCTTTCATAGGTTTAGTAAAATCCAATCACAATTACGTCAGGAAGCAATAAATAGGGAAGGAACTTTTGACAGTAGGAAAGAGATCAGAGTCATTGGAGGAGGTGAAGGTCAGTGGTCAGAGGAGACGAGGGATGGTAATATGAAAGCAGAGCAAAGGACGACATAAATGGTCCTGCTGCATAAGGCTGATAACGATGTAGTTAGTGTAAATGGGAAAAGGATATTTAACAATCAGCATAAATGAATGGGTTTTGGAGGGTAATCAAGAATGGAATTGAATTGGGAGGCATATGGGAGGAACAGAGAAGCCCTTAGAGGTTTTGGAGAAGACTTATTTGAACTGAAACTTCAGTTGATTTACATCTCAAGAGAGAGCTCCAACATAATAACTCAAAATATACCTCTTTAATATTACAGAATACAGTGACACATACTATTACAAAAACTTCTCCTTAAATGCCTACCCCAAGATATCTTTAATGCAGTTCACAATATTAGATTAGGTACATTAAGCAATCACAACCCCAACTCAGGCCCGTGGTACAGTGGTACTCTTCCATTTGAGATCTATTGGACCTCTGTAATTCAGAGCCTATAATGCAAAACAGGAATGCAAGAGATTTATTTGGTGGTTGCTCTTGTTGTTTTTTGTCTACTTAATTTTAACTGGAATAAAATGTCAGCTGTGTAATACAGATATTGAAACCGTTTTCCTTTATTTTTTTCATTTCTTAAAAGGTGTCTCGACTAGATGTGTAACCTAGGTTTAATTAAACATTGTACTGTTGTTTTTTTTTCTATACCCAACACTGCCTTTTTCTTCTAATGATCTATTTTCCTCTTTTCATGACTGTTTCCCTTTTCCTCTTGATGTCATTGCCACTGATGTTATTCTCTCAAGCAAACTTTTACTGTTTCATCTATCCCAGTTGCCCCTGCTATTGTTCTCCCATTTGTATTGCTGTCCCTATGTGTCTTATGACCTTATTACTGTGCAACTCTTAACCTTTTCTTTTGGCAACCATTTACAGGAAAGACATGAAGTTACTGAGGTGACCAGCAATGAGCTAAATGTCTTAACTCTCATTACTGACAGCTGGTGCCTGAACTATGGGATTTTTAAGGGACAAATGAGGAGCAGTCCATACAGTAAACAAAGTCTAATGCTAAATGACAATGTGTTATCCTGTAGAGACCAGGATTTACTGCAGGGATCACTGTTAGTCAGAGATTTATTTAAGGTTTTGAATTATAGCCTGGAAGATAACATTCCTAATTCAGCACACAGGTGTAGAGTACTAGGCAGCCAGGGAATTATTGGACTAGGATGGGATGAGGTACACCAAAGTCTGATAACGTCAGTGCAGCTGAATGAAAATATGGAGATGGAACGGAGATAGAGTAAAAAGACAAGTAGGAAGAGAGAACAAGGAAAATGAAAAGGCAGAAAACCGTTTATTTTCTCTGAAATGTATCTTCATAGAATTTCCTACAAATGCTACATTTATTACTGGGCTCCACACTGATACTGGGAAGTGGTTAGAGTGCAGGCAGAACTTGTGGCAAAGCACATGCCTATAGCGTGACACAGACATCCTCTCACCATGCAGGTGAAACATTCACCTGAAACATTCTGCCAAGCCAGGCTGGCAATTAATCATGGTGAACCCACATCAGCATGGCTCCCAGCTTGGCACAGCATCCTGAGTGGGTTTTGCAGATGGTGTCAAAACCCAGGATTAGTAGCTAAACAAGTTTTCAAGGCAGGTTTCTACTCCTTTCAATCCCACATGTAAGTTTCAAGATGGACATAGCTGCTTGGGGAAGTGTTTATTGGAAAAGTGAAGAAAAGTTATAAAAGGTCCACAATCTGGGCAAATAACAGAAGCTGAGTCTAGGGAAAACAGCATCTCTTCAGTTGAAACTTATGAGAACAGTAATTTCAGTAATTTTGTGGGTAATGAGGCTTTTTCTTCTTGCGCTGTTGTCATGGTTGCATGCTTACACATTCATTAGTTTGTCCTTTGCTAAAAATCACTGATAAAAACCAGAAAATGCTCTCACATCTCCAAAAGGCCTTGAATCTTTCTCAACTTGCTTCCTCCCCCAACAAAAAAAATTTCCCCTAAGCTAACCTTGAAGACACTGAAGTCTATTAAGATGTAAATGGGGGGGAAAAAATCTTATTTTCTTATCATGATATTACCCACTTTAATATTCTGATGTTGTTCTCTAAAAAGTGAACAATTTTCTTCCAGTAGCTGGTTCATTTGACTTAAGAAAAGCTAGAAAAATCTTTTTGGCAACTATTGTTTGGGCATCCTGCCAGGTCCATCTGCAGCAGCAAAGTTACTACATGAAGCTATGTTATTTATTTTGCTTAATTTTTAAGTTTGTTTTCTTTAGTGTTTTTTTTCTCATGTCTACACTACCATATGACCCTCTGTTGTTTCAGCACAATAAAGATCACCTTCTGAAAGCAATTCAGCATTTTTAAGTCCAGCACAGCAGAGATCTATAACAAGACATTGATAATTACATGGAATATAATACAGAAGATCAAAACTGTGCTATAATCAGGGATTTTTAAAGTAACCAAGACAAGAGTAAAACACAGATGAAGGAGAAAGGCAGTTTTCACTGGGAAAAGAAGCTGTAGAATAAAGTAAAAAGCAGAGGGAAGGAAGTGTGAAGGCTTTGAAGCTGAGCCACAACTCAGCTAACACTCTGATTTATACACACAATCTTTCTTATTTTTTCCCACAATAAATCACTATTGCATGAGAGGTTTTGGTATCTAATGGCTGTACAGGAAGAATTCTTACATCATTTTTCTTTTGTGCTGGGTAAGCCTCTCGTCTAACTCTTCCCTTCCATTTTCCCAGAACTTTGAATATTTATGCAGAGTTTGCACACACAAAATAGGTTAAACCAATCTGTTCAAAAACATCTCTGCAGAGTAATATCATTCTGTGTATTACCTCCAGACTATGTTTTCTACTTTATTTGCTGAATCAGATTCTTAACTAGTGTAAAATTGGCATATTGTAATTGTATTTTCAGGTCTTGTTTACCATGTCAATATAGAATACATAGTCTAATATCTATTTTGATAGTGGGGATATAGGAGAGAACAATAAGTACGTTTAAAAACTTGAAGGCTTACACAAATGTTTCATGTTTAAAGATTATAAGAATCTCCCGCACTCATTGACAGCACTGTAAATTTATCCACACTGCCAAAATTCAGGAAGCCAGAGCAGAGTTAATTCAGTAAATAAATTCCCACTCTCGAGAAAAAAAATTCTGTGATTCAGAACTGAGTCCTGAGGTACACAGAAATATTGCAATGTCTTACTGTTACACTCAAAGTGTTTGATTTTTCTAAGTCTTATGTATCACCTGTTACAATTAGTCACTGTCTCTAGCAGGTAAGTTTATTTACCTGGGCAGTACTGTGAAACACGATGATGCAATTGTAAACTATTCAAGGCCCATGGTATTTTGAAGAATTTGGGTGAGATTGTGAAGGAAATTATAACAGTATCAAAAGCTGAAGCTCATTGAGGCCACTGTCACAGCATCTCTGCTTTTAATGTTCAAAAATATCCATATTGCTTAAAAGTCCATTGTGCTGGTTTGGGCTGAAATAGAGCTAAATTTCTTTGTAGCAGCTGGCATAGGGCTGTATTTGGATTTGTGCTGAAAACAGGTTGACAACACAGGGATGTTTTTGTTATCTCTGAGGAGGGATTAGACAGAGTCAAGGCCTTTTCTGCTTCCCGTTCCACCGGTGAGCCGGGTGGGGGGAACAAGGAGCTGGGAGGCAACACAGCTGGGACAGCTGACCCCAAGTGACCAAAGCAATATCCCTTAAAACATGGTGATGTGCTCAGCAAGAACACTGGCTGGGAAGGTTGGTGGACAGTGGGGGGCACTGCTCAGTGCCTGGTTGGATACATGCCAGCTGGTGATGAGAAACAGTTTTCTTGCTTGTATTTCTTTGGTTTTATTTTTATCTGTCTTTGTTTTGTTTTTTTTTCTCTTTTCCTTATTATTATTGTTATTGTTGATTGTAAGTTATTAAACTGTATTTATCTTGGCTCACAAATTTTTTCACCCCATCCCACTGAGGGAGGAGTAAGTGAGGAGTTGTGTGGTGCTTAGTTACCAGCTGAGTTTAAGCCATGTTCTGAACCATGTTAGGAAACTCAGCTTGTGTCATCTAAAACTGTCCCAGAAAGATGATGGAAATGCATAGGAGCCACTAGACATAAGACACTAGACAATGAAATTCTAAATCAATAAATTTTTCAGGCTGTCAGGCAAGGATAGGAACAAGACCATATTGCCTAATGTTAGAAAAATAGCCTAAGAAAGCAATATTTCATTAATCAAAAAATTTACAATGCCCTTGTCACTGTCAGTCTGTTGGACGTTAAAAAACTGGAACATCTACTAGCACAAAACAACAATTTACTTGTGACAGAAAAAACAATGGGAAAAGGTGGTTTCACTTATACCCTCGAGTATAAGTGCCTTCACTTACAATTGAAATAACTTTTATCTTATTATAAAATTATTATTATTGTTGTTGTTGTTGCTGTTATTGTTATTAGGTTTTTTTAACCTGAGCAAGTGAGATTCCAAAGGTAGCAGATATCTTCTATCAATTTTTTTTGTTTTTCTAAGTGTAGAACAGTACAAGAAAAAACAATTAAGTGCAGTTTAACATATATAAATATTTATAAATATATACATGTGCATGAAGCCTATGCACACCCCAGACAGTATCACTAATCTTGTGCTACTTCTATTGAATGGTACCACTATTTCTGATGATGGAGATTTCAAATTCTTCCCCAATCTGGAACAGAAATGCCTGTATTTAATTTTGCTTCTAAGCCTTTCCTGCTGTGTAATGACACTCTCACGAGGATGCCTGCACATCTGGGTACCACTTTGTGTATTTCCACCACACAGGCTCTCAGTGTAAGCAGTGTGACAAGTCCAGGCATCAACAGCAGCCACAGTGAGCACACACAGAGACATTGGTGACCTCCCCAGGTGCACCCCAGGAGGGAAGAGAGGCTGCACTTTCCCCCTCCCCATGTCACTGACACAGACAGGAGGCCTCTGCACTATAATGTTGTTCTTCTGTCGCTTATCTCAGCAAAAATCCTGTCCTTCCCTTTGCCGCTGCTACTTGTAGCTGCGGGCAGCAGACATGGGGAAACAAAGAACTTGTGTCAGATACCTTCTCTTAACTGAATTCAAGGATTGCCATAGATTATGTCCAAGTCCTGTTTAAACCAAAAAAGCCCCAATTCTGCTCCATTGAAGAGCTTATCCTAGCTTGTACTAGTTCTTGCTAAGTGTACGTAAAAGATTAGTTCAGAATCACATTATCACTGTCTTTTGTAGGTAGAGAGGGTAGTCACTCCATATCCTGCTCCTATTCACTAGAGGGGATGCTTTCACTTTGGTCTCGGAATGACAGAATGAAGAATGCAGACACCCTGTATTTCAATGTATTAAAACTGTGCAAATTCAGTATTAAAATCATCCCATCATTGCAATGTAAGTTAGGTGAATCCTCTGAATTGTGGTAAATCAGTTCATATTGCTATCTCAAAAATCTGAAAAAAAACTTGATCTTTTTTTTATCTGAGCTTTAAATAAATTTATTATTTTATATTGCCATAGAAGACATGAAAATGTATTCACATGTCCTTAATATGTAATCACACTATTAAAGAATGCACAGTTTACAAAAATGTGCATGTACATATTGTGAGTAGTATTTTAAAAATGCTGTATACCTAACCAGCACTGATTCAGGTCTAGGCATTATTTGATTACAATTCTCAATAAAAAGCCCTTACTAAGTTTCAGTGCAGCTGACAAAAATAAAGAGAAAGGTTGTTTTTGTGGAGACAGCTCAGCTGTGTGACACCAGACCTAGTTTTAGTACCTTGGATCAACCACAGAGCTTCCCACAGTGTTTCCATTTGACTTCAGGCGAGATTATTCACCTACCCTGTGATTCAGTTCCCTAGGCACAGAATGAAGACATTTTCTTATCTCACTGGGGTGTTTTAATGACAAAACTGAGTAACTGTGATGTGCTCACATGCTAGAGCAGACAGCCACGGAAGTACTTAGACCGACAGTAAGACATACAACCCAAAAGTTTAACTCAAATTATCTGATACATTCTAAGGGCTCTTATCTTTAAAGGGAAGCCTTTCCATAAGCAAACCAAATGATCTAGTCTCAGGCTAACTAGGCTAAGTGGGATCTTTCTTCTTTCCTTTGAACAGGTTTCAAAGTAAAACAAGATAAGCAGAAGCTCCTTAGAGGACCTCTCTTCACAGAGAGCTGGGATGTGACAAGAAGCCCAAAGCATCTCTAATTTCAGGAGCAAAAGCTTTAGTTTGGTATGGTGAAATGTAGTGTTTACATCCACAATAGATAAAAGAAAGAAATTCCCCAGTCCTCAGGGGATATGCCACAGGGAATTCTTTTCCCTTTGTTTTCCCCTTTGTTTTAAGTGCAGACAGATGCCAATCAATGAAATATGTATGCTGCAGGAATTTAGAGAGGACTTTCCATACAGTACTAAAACATACACCTCTGTTTTCTCTTAGTAGATGGATCCATACATGTATCGTTTATAGCTGCTGAATAAATATATTAATCATCTTGAAAACTATTTTTTGTTAATTGATAAGCACTAAGACTATACTTCTAGTAAGCTTTTACAGGAGTTGTTTTGGCTGGAAATTGATACTGAATCTAGTTTAAATGCCTGTCATGGATGGGTTGTTTTTTGGTGTTTTTGACAAAATAAAGACAATATTGAAGAGTGAAAACACATCTCTATAAAAAGTAATTCTAAAAATAAGACTTTCTATCATGTTCTTAAAAATTACTTACATTTTGTTCAATAATAATGCCATCCTAGTCTCCACAAAAGAATGCATCACTTAACATTTGTGTACGCATATTTTTTTAGAGACATTCTTTAGATGAACAATTTTCTCAGTAAACTTTTTATTCTGAGAATGACTGAAAACTGATCATTCTTTCCAAAAGCAAGGCACTTTAGAATGAGTTTTAATGCTTTGTTCTCCATATTTAATACTTGATACTGAAGCAGTTCTCCAACACAAGTAATATTATATACAGTGTCTTCACTGCAGTGACACACACTAATTGTATGTGTGCTCAAACTCCTCTCTCAGTCAGTTAATCATTTTTGCATCAAGGCTCTCTGGAGAGACTTATAGCACCTTCTAGTAGTCCTCTCAATAAAAGCAGACTAATAGCCATCGCTGTTCTTTAGTGCACACTGAAGAAAAGCTACTGTATCTCAATGTTTATATGTATACGTATATACGAATCTCTACGTTTATATGTTTTTCCACAAGTTTGTGTCCCACCCTTACCAACCGTGAATCACCCTCATCACCTGACATATTTACTGTTCTGCAGGTAATAAAAGATTGGAATGTCATCCTACTGTTGCTTTGCCACTTGGGTGCATCTGAAGCGTGTCATTTGAGGTCACAGACCTATTATCCCAGCACAGTAGCATGAAGCAGATCACTCTGGTGTAGATGTGTTATTAAGCCAGGAAGAAATTTCAGCAAGGGCCAATATCATCCAATACAGTGAGAGATGCAGCTTTTTCTGTTTCTCTTTTTTGTTTGTTTTTGTTTTGATTTCAGTTTTTGGGGGTTTTTTGGGGGGGGGGTTGTTTGTTTTGGGGTTTTTTTGTTTGGTTGGTAGGGTTTTTTTGGTTTCTTTGTTGAAGGGTGGAAGTTGCAGAAAAGGTATCAGAGAACCCATCTGCATGAGCAAATTTTGATAAGTTGCTTGACTTTCAGTCTTTGGCTTGGGTCTCTATATCTATGAAATATTTCCAAAAAATTAAGATAGTGGCTATAAAATAGAACATAATGTCAACAAAAACAACATCATTTATGGAAATTAAGTGCCTAACCCTGACATACAAAAATGGGAGTATTAGTCTAGATCGCCCTCGCAGGTTGCAAGGAGGAACATGGCACACAGTACTTGGCTGGTCTAACAATGAGAAAGTTAAACAAGGATCAGTGTGGTTCAAGAGATCTCAGTAACATAGTTAAGTAACACTGACTTGAGTTGTATCATTTAGCAACACATTGCTACACACTGAATCACATAAATACAAAGGAAGAATATGCTCTTCCTTTGCCTGTCACTGAACCCTCAGATATCCACATAAAAGGGTAACAAAACCACAAGAAAACCTTAAACAATATTTATTTCGACTGTAAACCTCCTAATTTAATCTTCTAGAATGATTGTACTACCTAGGAAAAAGTGAGGAAAGGTTCCTTCCACTCGTTCTTCTCTCTCCTGGTTATCCTAAACCAAAAAAAATCTCTAATAAATGACATTATTAGCTTTTCTGATAAATGAAATACAGACATTTCTTCTAAAATATTTAAATTTAGAGTTCAACAGGGAGCTTGATCCCAGCTATATAATTATTATAAAACTCTGGGGGAAAGCTGTACTATCTACTAAATCCCACTAAATTAATTTAAATGTAAAACTCCTGTAAATTAATTGTGTGTGCCCTTTTGAGACGTTTCCTGCTCTGCCACACTGAGGGACCAGAGATGTGTGAGTTCAACCACCTCAGACTGCAATACCTCCTGCAAAAGTGGCCGCCGCTAGCGAAGGGGCTGACATCCAGGAGGAGGAAATCAGCATCACCCAAACCGAATTAGCCTGAAGAAACGTGATGTAACAATCGCTGGAACAACTTTTCTGAGGCTGACAAAGTACCGCCCTGAGCTCCCCGACGTTCCCTCGGCCCCTAATTGGGGGCGGGCAGTGAATGCACAAGTTAACCAGCTCCATTCTTCCTCTGGGTTTGATGGCAGCCCTGCACCAACCATTGTTCCAGGGAAGGGTGCAGCAGGCAGACTGCAAGATTGTTATCCAGATGTTTCAAGCCACCCACAGAAAGGCATCAATGGGCTATAAATTTGTGAGGGGAGAGAAAGATTTGCAAAAGAATTGAAGGCAACCATAGGGAGAAGCTGGAATAAAAGGAGCTCTGCTGGTGGTAGGGTACCAGTAGATGGACAGGCTGGGGGCTTTCCTGTTGTAATCTGCTCCCTGCTAGCCATGAATTTTAACCACTTGTACACAGAGTGATTGCTTTCCTTGTTTAGACTTCTATTGACACACAGTCACATAGTCAGACAAAGGTCAGAATTACCAAAATACCATAAACTGCCTACACAGCCTTTGAAAAAAGGAAGCATCTGGCTTACCACCATGTTTTGTTTTTTTTCATGTGGCTCCAAATGCAATTCAACCACACTGGGGATTTTCTTTACTTTTTTCTTTAAATTCCGTGCAGTGTTAGCCTTCATGGGTGATTATATTCTTCCTTTTATGTAAAGAATATGTGATACATTTTTTGGGATTTGCTTTAAGTAGTAATTACAAAGAAAGATACAACTGTAATCCTAGACAATTCAGGAAACAAACCTAAAGTCCTGAAAGTCCTGACTTCACCTTTTTTTTTTTTTTTTTTGACTACTGAATAATAACATTTTTCTACTGAAGGTCAATCTGTAGGTTCACAAATTCAAGAAAGGACAAATATTTTTATTTTGTCTCAAACACACCACAGTTATGTCATACCAGCAAGTACATGTATATGTCTATGTGTATGTCTATGTGTATGTATGTACCAGCAGGACTTGGATGTCTTCCTTCTCCTGGGCCTCAGTTCCTCATGCTACCTCAACTGCCCCCAGTGCAACCCAATTTCTCAACTGAATTATGTTATTCAGGGGTACTAATTATCCTGAGAGATCACATTTATTGGCAGAGAAGATCACTGCTGTCATTTTCCATTGGAGCTGCTTGAAGAGAGTGTGGTGTGTTCCTGAGGTTACACAAAGCAGGAATAGCTACACCTGACTCCAATTTTCCTTAGATTTTCCCCCAGGGGATTTATCAAATAAGGACAGAGGCTTCCTGGCCTGATGCATAACTTTTCTGCATATCTTATTGCAGAAAATAATTGTAAAGGAATTTGCCACCAGCGTTATCTTCCAGAGTTTTTTTCATGTGGGAGATGAACCTTAGGTTTTAACTTTTAACTTAAGAATCTTAAAAATTTTCTGCAACCAAACTCAAGAAAAATCAGCTTGGTAGTAAAGCTTAAGAAAGTTCCATTATCTGAACTGAAATTTTAAATACAGTACAATATTATTAAAGGAAACTACACTGAGAGGCAAACCCCTCCTGGTATAAAGTTCTCCAGATGATCAACAAAAGCCGTGTGTTGTATCACAGAAGTTTGACCAGCATAGTTGCAGGGGAGGCCTGTACAGTTCATTATAAAAGCCCTTTGGGGACAGACAGCCTTGTTTCTAAACAGTGTTATTTATCATCAGAAAAGCAAAAACTTATTATGAATCATGGGATCTGACATTAGGGCCTAAGCATATGCACAAGACATAAATACCTTAAAACACCCGACACTGAACTAAGGAAGTGCATATTAGAGGTATTTGTTTAATTTGGAGCAAAGAACACACATTGTTCACCTCATATGAGGTCTTACCCTGAAGCAGCCACACAAGGCGCCACGATGGCACGACAGACCACAAATGTCACGCAAACAACCAGCACCCCTTGGCCATAATACTTATAAAGTGATCAGAAGGTTCCTGACCCAGATGAACATAACCAGAGATCCCAGTTGTATCGGGTGAATACAGGCTCTCTGGATTTCATGGAGCATCAAGTCAGCTGATATTCTCAGTTAGAAAAGCACAGTCAGCACTGGATATGTAAGGTTTACTTCCCTTTTTCAGGGCTTAAAAAACTTTCAGATGTCTCCAATTATAAACACACAAACACACAAACCATTAGAATGGATCTTGAGGACAAGTAATTTATATTATTTGTAGTCTTCAAGCCCAGGGCACTATGATTGTGCTTGATGTTCCCTATCCCATTATGTGCCCTCTACAAGAAAACCCAGTGGCTTGCATTGAGTTTTCAAGTTATTTTTAAAGCTTGCATTATGCATTTAGGGTAAGATTTTTAAGGACAAGACATTTTGAAGTACATTACATCTGACTCAAACTAACAATGAATTTCTCTGTGGTCTTACTGGATGAAAAGGAAGTCTTGGGTGAACCTGTTCTCTTTAATCACAGTGAAATAATACTCTTTGATTTTCAGTGCATGTCATTCACAGTTATTTATAGGACAATGCTAGAAGTCAAAACAGTCATCAAGGGTTAGTAGATGTTAGACTTAACATCATACGTTTTCATTAATGGGCTTAAATGAACAAGTAAAGAAATACTCCAGTGATTAAGGCTATTAGAAAACTAGTCACTCATATCAGCCACCAAACACGAGTCTCAGATTTCCATTAAAAAAGTATTTTCTGTCTTTATGAATGATTATTTGGTCACAATATGATTTTCTGAAAACAGCTAAATTATGATGCATCACTAAGTACTGATGGCTCAAAAATTTAATTGCCTGTGTCAGATTCTCTTCTTAAAAATCAGGCATTAGAATCCAAGTAGCTGAAACTATTATTTCTACAAATATAGCTAGTTTTAAGCGACATTACAGTCTTTTAAAAGCCCTTTGCCATCTGCTCTGTCAAAGTAATAAATGAAGAAGTTGGATTTACATGTGGCACTCTGTTAAATGAGGTAAAGTTCAGAACAGACTTTTGCTTCCCAGCAGATGGGGATCTCCCAGCAGGGATGGAAGTCAACAAAGAGGGTAGCAGGGGGTTTCCATAAATTCATGTGATCCCTGGGCAGAACTAAATGGATTAAATAACAAGGACTCTAGGAGTTAAGCTGTATCTTGTTATACTAAGATGTCTCTGCATATTAGGTACACAACAGTTATTCACCCTTTCTTGAGAAAATAGAAAAAAACATACCATGCTTTTTCTTTGAATTTTGTGGTTGTTCTTCCTTGTGTCTTCTTGTGGGACTGCAGAGCATGAGGCAAACTATAAATGTCTTCTACACAATAAGAGGATATTCAAGAATCTATATTATCATAGAGAAAGTCAAAAGTGTCTGTGGATATCATTCAAAGATTTCACTCTAGTGTCCTAAAACTGCAACCATTCATTGTTCATTAACATTTGAATCACAGGATTTATTGTTAGAGGATTTTTAAAAAGATTTTTAATATTATTTATCTTTTGTGACTGCAAAATGGAAAAAATTACTAAAATTTCCCTTGTTTTGCAGTCTTCTATTTATCACCCAGATTCATCACATTTGAGGAATTAACAATCAAACAATAGTGTTTATAAATGAAAATATTCACAGGAAAGTGATTGGATGAGCACAATATGTGTCTTTAAAGTTATTTGTATAAAAGTTATTTGTATGTTTGTGGGCAAAGAAATCAGCATAGAGTTTAGATTTTTATTTTAGGGCCTTTGAGCTTGAACAAGAAATTGAATAGCCACTACTGTAATGCATCACAGTGAACAGATATGCTTGCCTTTGAATAGTCTTTCATATTTGCTTTTGACAGCATATTCCAAAATTAGCCTCCTGAATTTTTTATGCTTTGTCTGACATGGTTTCTGACATGCCTTGAACAAGCACCTGATCTGGAGTAAGGATTTTAAACTTGAGTTGTTTATTTGTTTGTTTAAATTTACTTTGGCTGAAATCATGTCATTACTTGCATCAGTGATCAAGATGACTGCTTCCTGTATTATTGGATGGTAAGGCTGTTGTTTTTTTCACTGTTTCATGGCACTGGATTTTCAGTAGATGAAAACCAAAATTTGCCTACTTATGGTTACAATAGGTTGTATGAACTGGTTACTTGCAGTGCAGCATATTTGAGATACTGTATTTCACTTAATTCCAACTCAGACAGGCACAAGGAAACTGTTTGCTCCCATAGCAGAAGTCACAGACATTTGTTTCACCTGAATGGTATTTCAATTAAGAAAAAATATTTTAAATTATACTTGATGTTTATAGAGAAAGGTGTTTAATTTTAGGCATAATTCAGATATATGCCCATCTACACCAATATATATCCTCATGGGAATTTTGGATGGTTTTGATTAAAGAGATGACTACAGCGCTTGTGTCACCTGACTGATATACTGCTGAAATATAATTTCCTCACTTATGAATGATGGTTGATTTAGAAATATAGAGAAATTAATATGACTCTTGCAGATCTTAACATATTACTGTTTACATTGTGTTATTTACAGTACTGTTTTCTGTTTAACCATCTCTTGTACTTTATCTGACACTAAACCTCATGAAGGATAATCATTTTCCCAAAGAGTGGGACATTTCCAAAAGTCCTTTGTTAAGGTGACAGGCTGGTAATTCCACCCCCAGCAGCCCTCTTTTCTCATATTGCCAACTGTTAGCATGTGAAATAAGTTTACAAGGAGGATCTCTTTGCCAAAATGCATTCATTGCAATCTCAACCAAAATTCCAGCACACAATTTATTTTCAAGTCTCCTCTAAAAAGCACATAGCAATTTCAGCAGCTGTTAAATTTGACTTGACCAGCTTTGGATGTTCTGAGAAGAAAAAAGAAAAGCCCAACAGAAGAGTGTAATGTGATAGAAATAGGCTGCCCAGTCTCTTCAGCAGAAGTAGGACCAATTTCCTATTTCAGAAACTTCGTAAGACATTCAGCTCCCAAACAAATGATGGGCTATTGCTGGTTGATTTGCCAGTGAGCTTCTACAAACAAGGTAATGTTGAGACTATGGGAGTATCAGGTTGCAAGCTTCAAACTCCTCACACATTTTTTGTTCTCACACTCAGCTGAGCTGTCATTATATGTGTCTTCCAGTTTTTCAGTGTTAGCCTGTTTACGAGTGGACAGGATAGTTCAGGCATAGAAATATTCTTTCTGCTCCTATTTTTTTTTTGCAATATGTGTATTTCAAAGAAGATTTTCAAAAGCATAAGCCTTTTTTTAAGAAAACTGCAACAATAGAGATGAGTCTTTCATTTATCTCCCCTGAATTAAGCATCCAGCTCCTATTGTTTTCAAAAATGAAGGCTCATTTCATGACGTGTTTACAAGACAGTACAAAAGGGAAAGCAGAAAATATAACCAAGTATAAATATCTCTATGCACCTATCTATATATAAAAGTAAAAACTTTTAAAGCAGTCTGTTTGTTCCTATTTCAAGAAATACACAAATAGTCCTGTTAACTTCTGAATACACTATGTCACACTGAGTGAAAGGGAAGAGAAAAAAAAAAACCACAGAAAGTTAGAGATCATTTGAAACCTGTGATACAGGATTGTGTTGTGCTAGAGAAGGGAATATTGTAGGCAGGCTTGAATTCTGAAGCAATTTTGTGGAAGATTCCTTGTGTGGACTTCTTCAGAGAGCACAGATCTGTCTCAGAGCATCTCTGTGACTTCAGAGAGAATTTGAGCTGCAGATCTTCACAGGAACCACAGGTGCAAACCCACATAGCACCATAATTTCTGCATGCACTCAAGGGAACACGTACTGGGGTCTCTCCAGTTACTTCTTTGAATGACTTCCTAGTCTGATTGTATTTTGTAGCAATGTCCTGCTTTAATTAGTCTCAAAAGCCCATGCTAGATATCACGTGGTATTGTTCACTGACATGGATTAAATAAAAGCACCCACCAATTTGTCAAATCTTTGGGAATGCCTGTGGCTGCCAAAAGTGCCAGGAAGCTTAGTTCATGTCTGAGTGTCATAGCATTTACCTCTTCAGTCACCCTTCTGTCTTTTTTGCCCTCATAATTTATATTCCAAATGTGTATTACAGCTGGGAAAAAGGGCTGCACTGGGTTATAGCTGATTTTTATGCTGCTATGTAAAAAAATTTGCCCTGTCATTTTCACATTGAAATAGCCATTGATATCATAAGTAAGGATACTTTCAGAACTTCTGCAGTAATTTAGTGTCTCTTCCTTACCAAGAAAACCCAAACTAATATTTTGCCGTAAAATGATTGAATATCAAGAGTACAGTCAAAGTGATTTTGTTCAGAAAATAAGGCATTTAATTTTTAGTACTTCTTTTTCTGGAAAAGAGAGAGTCCCATCTTCAGGAAAAGACAGTTTTGTTTAAATTTCCACCAAGTTATTTTTAAGTGCCTTAGGTTAGACTCACACACAGACTCGGGCAATGGTGAGAAATGTGGGTCACATTTCCTAAATGCCTTGCCTCTTATTAAGCCCCACTGCCCTGAGTCAAATTAAATTAGGTATCTTATAAAGAAGATATGAACAACACACACTTTCAAAAGAGCCCCTAGAAAAAGCTTAGTCATGAGGCTATAGGCTGCTCTGAGGCGACAGAGTTTGGGCATTAAGCTAGTCGTTTATACGTCAGGCATCATCAAAGCTTAGGTAAATACATACACAGATGGGGGCAGAGCTTTAAGAAATATATCAGACAGGCGCCTGTTTGGTCCCTCAAGCACCAAGGCATAGTGTTAGACCTCCAAACTGGTTGTCAAGGCCTATGATCTCTCCTAGTCTTTTGACAGAATTAACCTTAAATTGCTTCAAATGTCAATTGTTGCTTGAAGAGAGGTGAGCTGTTCAAACTTGTCTAAATATTTCCATTCTAAGGAGGAAGTGTGCTGTTTCAATAGTATTGTCAGCAGAAAGATTGAAACAGCAAAAGAAAAAATCCCTTCATTTTAAAGAAGCAGCTACTCAACCATTTCTTTGGTAGTCTAATTAGACCTTATTTCCCTAGGGCCAAGTTTCTCTTTACATAGTATATATGCAACTAAAACTATTTTGCTGACAAATGCTATATGCAGTGTGACAAAGCTGCAAAACAAAGGAGTGAATGTGATTGTAAATGAGATCTTCATAGAAGACTTTTTACTTTTTAGTTGGCAGATTCCATTGCTTTGACGCAGTCGGAATCTGTAAAATACATTTCAGATGTAACCTACATTATGGTGTCAGATGAGAAGAAAAATATCTCATCCAAAAGTGTGCAAAAAATTAAGACAACATTTTCCCTTAGCTGGCTACTTATGAACAAGAAGCTGAAAAGTAGAATTATCACTTCTTGGGAGAGGTTATTTTTAAATTAGTTTTTAAATCCATGGTGAAATTAAACCTAGTTTTACTGTTCCAAAAGATAAATTTCATTTAGAAAATAAAAACCATATTTTTCTTTTATTTTAAAGTGTTCCTAAGTTACTTTTTGAAACCATAAAGTACTTATTTTAAACTTTAACTTTTTTAAAAAAGTAAAAAGTCAGTAAAAGTTATTTCACTCTAAATTGCAGATCAAGGATATTATTGATTCAACTGTCCTACATGCATTCATTAATTTTCATCCAAATATTGTTATTTATAGTTAATCTGAATTTTCACACGCCTGATAAAATAGAAGAAAAACACATAAATATTTTTTTTAACTGAGACAAGCCTTTCATCATGAACTTTTCATTCATCATGGATGACCAGAACTTAGGAAATGTGATTGTTTCATCAACATTGACCAAAAATATCCATTTACACAGATACAAGTTCAGAACAAATCTAACGAAGACCATGGACATATTCTGGATTTTCAGAAGTCTAAATGACAGTAGAAGTGTATCCCTGGCTGCCTCTGACAGTGTTTCACTTAAGTGTTATTTAAAACAAATTTCCAGTGCAATAAAGCCTCTCCCCTCTGCAAACGTAAATTATATTTAATATGCCTGGGAACAAGCAAGGCTGCCAAAGTCTGAGGCAAGCCAGCCTTTATGACTTCAGCCCGTTCTCAGCCCTTGATTACAATTTGATTTCCTTTGGCATCAAAAGACAAACTATTTTAGTGAACAATGTTCTTCCTTTACCAAGAGTGAGCTTTAGTTTCTTGGCAGAGAGCCTATTCACTGGCAGACAACATGTCCAACCTCCCAGCAATAGCAGACCTGTGGACTTTGATTTAAAGCAGCACAAAGTAAGAAAAACAGAACAGAATGTATATTGCTCACTTGAGAGGCTTATTGTTTAACTGGCCTACTTATCATTAGCCTGTGCTCCAATCCTCAACACTTTCTTTTGTGTACTTTATGTCAGACATATGGCCATGTTGGGATGCTGACAGCAGTTTTAGCACTGATGCACTGTACATACTACTTGTAATTTGTTCTATCTTATAGCTGGGGCTTTCTTCGAGGAAGAAAGTGAATTTTAAATGCTGCTGTTAATAACTGTAACTGTCTGACAAGATATAAAAGTGATATGCTTGGACTGATGGCAGCGTTCATTCATCTATGTTGAGAGCCTTGTAGATGTAAAAGGCATTTAAAATGGAGCATCTATTATGTGAAGAAATTAAACCCACAAATGCTGCTGAATTCAGTAAGACAAAATAAAGCCTTCCCATTTCTTAACTCCCTGTCCACCATTGTCAAAAGGGGAAAAAAAAAAAAAAAAGAAGAAACATGTTTCAAAGAGAGACAAATTTCACTCAGGTTTTTTGTTTACCTCCACCTTTGGGTAACCATATATCTCCCTCAGGATTGTGATAGCATGTTTTTCCCCTTCTCATCACTATCTGAGCTCCAAGAATGCCCTTTTACCTCTTTTTCTGTTTGTTTGTTTATTTTACTTAAGTACCTTAAACCTGATATAGTGTTCACTAGGGAAGAGCTGGTGGGATACCAGTGGTCCAGGCAGGAGCCTTCCTTCCTGCAGAGGAGCACCAGGGTTTCCCTGCTCTTTTCCCCCAGTCTTCCCTGGGGCCAAGGCTCTTACTGAAAAGATTAGGATCATCTTTGATTTCAGCTGAATTCTACATCTTACAGGACCTTACCAGCTCTGCTGTAGAATAAGAAGCTTCCAATAATTATGTTCTTACATTAGAAAACATTGTTTCTATGAGGAAAAAAAAAAAGGCAAGGAAATGCCCTGGTAAAGAGACTGGTTTTAAAAAAATTCTGATAGAAAATATTGATAATCTTAGAACTGTATTTAATTTCTAAAGGTTTTTTTTTCTTAAAAGCAGAATAAAAAAATTACAGGTGTGAATCAGAGCACAATATTTCAATGATCTTCAAGTAGAGCATATCCATCAGTCTCCAAATATTTGGTAAAAATTTCAGTCAATTTTGGAATTAACAATAAAATAAAACTAACTCTCAGCATTTACCAAGGAGTAGACATTACAAGTTAAATCAGCCTCACTCTAGACCAAAATACAGCTGAACAGAAAAATGAGAGATAGATATAGATATAAATATATAAGATAACCTACCTCACTACGATAGCAGAGGTACTAAAACAAAACAGAAATTAACATTACATAATTATAATAATAAGTAAAACAATCAAAATAATTGCATATCTTACTGAAAAATTCAAAAGTGCCTTAGTGAGGGCAGGGCAGAAGGGGGAGAGAATGTGTCTGATCTATTATTGATAGCAAAAATGAAATTACATAAGATTATTAAGGTCTTGAGCACTGTGTTATTGTCATGATGAATGAAGAATAAGGTCTAGTTAAAAAAAAAAAAAAGTCTCCTGTGGACTCTGAAGATTGTCATAAGTAATAAAAGGAAAGTGCAGCTGGGTGTGCTTTCTGAGAACAAGCTCATTGTGAGACTGCTGGAGTAGAACAAGAAAGTAGGATGGAAGAAAATAATGTTATGATATCTCAGCTGGAAAATTCCTGTAAATATTCAAGGGAAAATATTGGGACAAAAAACCCAAAAACTGCAGGGATTTTTAAACCATTAAAAGGTATATTGAGAGAAAAAAAGGAGCCATGTAGGGTAATTAAAAAATAGTGAAGAATTATTACTGTGCAGGTTTTAGGATAAATGTCATAGATATGTAATTTATTTTATATGGAATCTTACTGAACTCACCCCAAAGCTAGATTTGATTTGTTGGCATAACTCTTAGAAATCTCTGGATTGCTTCTCTGTTCTGGCAAAACAGGAATAATCAGAGAATTGCTATACTGCAGCTATATTCTCTTTTCCCTTAAACCTGTGGATAGTAAGACATCTCAAAAACTAGCTAAGCAGGACTATGCAGGATTTTACAAAGTAATAATGAAAATCAGTGCTGATGCTCCTGTCACACTGACATGATCCATGTGAAGCGCAGGGTTGATGTTCCTCTGCAGTGAGACAGATTGTCAGCCATGAATTTACTCTTAGGGCATTTTTGTCTAGTTTTCTATGTCAGTGAGAAGCCACAGGAAGACAGAGAAACCATCAAGTAGATGCTTTCCTGGGTCATTCACCTGTACTTTAAGAGACTTGAATCTAATCTCTCTTGTAACTTCAGAGAGGCAGTAATCTGAACTCACTTTAGAGAGATTACCCTTAGCAGTTTGTCACTGAATATTATGTTACTGGTCCAAATCATTTTCCCAGTTAGAGGAGTTTGTTTTGCTCATCATTAGACCACAAATGGAAGGAGCTGCTGTCCCTCAGTTCTTAAGACGCATACTCAAGATACTGGTGCAAATCTCAGCTCCAACAACTGCTCCAACAATTGCTTCATCAATTACATGAAATAAAAACCCAACAGCTTAACGGCTGGAGCTCTCACAACACTCAGTTTGAAGTCCTGCCATCAAAGAAAGGACTTGGGTACAACTTGGGACTGCTGAACATGCCACTGTCAAGGCCAAAACCCAGGAATCAACAGAGGAAGAGCATGCTCTGTGTATTTTATGCATCACATTCACATAAGTAGATGAATGGTGCATTTGGGTAGCCATATTTTAGATGGGAAGCTTCTATTTCCATTAGGAAACCTGCTGTGGGATGGTCAGCACCCACAGTGGCTGCCTGAGGCACCACACAAGCTGTGTGCACCTTAGACACTCAAATGGTGACAAGGTACTAAAGCTCAGTTAAGATCAACGAAGCTGAGGATGGCTTTGAAGGTGTCTGTCATGGCTAAAAGTGAACCTCAGCACCACTTAGAGAGAGGCAGGTGTCTTACATCTTTAGTACTCATACTTTCACACTCATACTTTCAGATGGAAACAGTTCCTTCACATGCGGACATGCAAACCTCAAAACTTTTAATGTTTGGACAAGGAAGAGCTCAAAATGAATTAGCTCAATATTCTATATTATTTCAATATTCAATATTCTATATTCTAATTTTCTTTCTCTCCTCCTTATCTCGCTGGTCTCCATCACCCTTAAAAATTCTCTTTTTTCTCAGGCTTCCAATTCTGATTTGCATTCTAAGCAGAGAAAAAAATTATGACACCACCACCACTTTAAAATTTCAAATACAAGAGCCAAATTTATCACTGATGTGATCTCATTAACTTAATGAGATTACACCAGGGATCTATTTGTCCCAAGGACTATATGAAATGAACAGTAATAAATATTTTTTGTAAAATCCTGTAATATGTTTTCATTAACTTTGTTACCCATACCACATATCTAACCTCTCTTCCTCCCTTTCCACTCATTGTCAGTGTAAATGCAGCCCATCACCTAGGTAAAATGAAGCACATTAACTATATGAAGGAGTCAGTATGCTGAATTTATCGATTAATCTTTTCTCCCACCCTCTTAATGGACTGATTTCAACTCCATGGAGCAAAAAGCAAATATTGTTTTTCCCCATAATGAAAATATTTTTTTTTAAACATTAGGTATCAGGTGCATTTTTAATTTATTTTTTTTTTTTTACATTCTCTCTTCTTCTCCATCTCCTTCAAACTGGCACAAACCCAGTGACTGTTTTGCTGCATCTTGTAGGAAATGTTTCACTTCATTGCAATACCAAGGCTGCAATCCTTCTTTCAAACTGTGAGTATTAATATGTATTTCATCCTCTGGCTTTCCTGAGCCAAAGCAAATGAACTGTGGCCTCATTGAAATGATACGGTCTCTTGACCCTTTGTGCAGTTTAAAATGATGTAACCTGAACCATTTTAATCTGAAGGCTGGAACAAGTCAAAAGCTGTAATGAGTTCAGGACACTTCAAGACATTAGAAGAGCTATCTTGCCATAAAAGATGCATCTTTTGCATATAGAAGCTATAATATCATAAATCTGAGTTACAGAGACATAAAAAATCTGCCCACTATTATATTTTTTCTACCTCTTCCCAGTGATGACTTCAGAGACCAGATCTTACACAAGGGACATAATAATTGATAGTAAAAGCTACACCAGAGTTAAATGCCTCTGTCAACGTTTCAAACATAATAAGCAATGGTGGGGAGGGTTTAAACCTGTGCAATTTCCAAAGTGACAGACTATTAAAATCTTGGGGAAAATGCTGCCTTTCTGTGAGCTGAGTGTCTTGCAGATTTTGATAATAGTATGCTTGTCCCTCCAGCCCACTCTGAGATGCTACTGCTGAAAATAACCTTCAGATCTGTTGTGAGTTCCTTCCCATTTCCATTGTGATCACCTCCGGATATCTCAGAGACAAACTTTGACTCTGCCGAGGTCAGTGAAAAATTAATACAAGGAGACTTCATATGTTAGTTTGGGGTTTTTAAGACCTCTAAACACTTTATAAAATGGGAGGAGTTCAGTCTTACAAGTGGGAAATCTTGAGGATAATGATGCCAGTCTGGAAAGCAATTAAAATGGCACAAAAACTCTGTCCCAAGTGTCAAATCCAAAGGATCATTCTATCTTTTTTAATAGTTTAAGAAACAGCTTCTGTTCATATAATGCAGTGGTGAGTTAGTTCTCTGTTCTCATCTTGAGAGCTAGCAATCTAATAGCAAAGGAAAAAAGGCAAATTAAACAAGGCAGAATGAATTCAGACTGCAAAGCATCCAGCAGAGCTGAACCAACAAGCTTGAATTAAATAATTAGAATACGAAGGAAAAAAAAAAACCTTCAGAGAGCAAAGGGTGTTCTTGGTCACTGATTGCTATTTAAATTGGTTTGGCCTCTAACAATTTAGAGATGGTCAGAATGCATAAATTTCCCCAAGCTTTATGTGCTTGGCCATGATGACTGAAGAAGGGAAGAAGTCCAATTTACATAGTACATTTTTATAGAGAGTTAAGCCTTTAAGTGGATTAATAAAGTTTGGTACTTTTAAAGGCATAGGTTTTTACAAAATGACAGCTTTCAAGTTAAAAATAAAATGGAAACAACATAAGCATGCACTGATTAGAAACATACAATACCTATTTACTTAGGTTAAGGTCAAAGAATTATTATAGCCAGATAATACTAACATCTGCAAAGTAAAAGCTTTCAAATTTCAACAAATTATTTATCAAATTATTTTGAGAGCCTCATGGTACTTTTGAAATCCTTGAAGACTGGTGTATGCTGAAATTGCTTTCCAGCTTGCAACTCTATAACTTCTGATACCTATTTGCTCACTTTCCAAGTGCAACGCCATTCAAGCTCTTCATTTTAACTCTCCACCCCAATATCTTTACATTAAATGATGGAAAAAAGTTCTGTGATATGGTCTGACATCATAATGAGAGAAAGAGAAAAACACAGCTTGGCCTCAAACCCACAAAATCAAACCCGATCATGCAAATTCAAAGCTTTTGCCCATAAAGAAAGTGTATATTAACAAATAAATTATGACTGGACTGGTAAAAGTAGGTTTGTGGGGGGTTTTCTGTTATACCTTAAATCAGAAAGAAAATTTATGACCTACTTATAATTTATTTTTATACACTTGTGATGAAAGGAAAAATAAAATAGTGTTGCAACTGGATTTTTTTTTTAACATGAAAAAGTGATTTCATTTCAAAAATCTCAAAGATAATCTTTTTACCAAATTATTATTTGAAATTTAAAAAGTAAATATTTCAATTACATGATGTTAAAATGGAAGTTATTTTATCTTGTATAAAATTCTATTATTTTAGCAAAAAGCAATTTAACTAATGAGACAAAAATTTACGATGTGTGACCCAAAGCAATATTTAGCAAAATTTTTCAACTTTAAAAAGTTGAACTAAAGATCTTGCACTGCATTGGTAAACATTACATTCAGCTACCCCTGTCAGCAGATCAAAATTGTCCTGGCATGCTTGGGTACGAACTGCTACGTAAAATGCAAGTTGCACTGGAAAACATTTTATCAATGACTGCATGTGAATCTTCAAAACATAGGAAAAGACCTTTCAAAAAAAGAAGCCACTCAAGAAAAATGCAAACCACAAGGCGTACAAGGGGCAAGGTCTTCTCTACTCCCCAGAATGTGACTTGAGAAACTGTCTGAGGGCAAATACAGTGTCCAAATCCTTTTAAACAATTAAACAACACATATACATAGAAACAGTAATATTATAGATTTGGAATTAGTGATCAGTTTAGCTAGCAATATCTCAATGGGGCCTTTGAAACACGGTCATGTAACTAAACAATTAATCAAAATAATGAATAAGCATATAAAGTCAGTGATTAACAGTATTCTGGAGGACCTAGTAGCAAGGATTTCAGTCTTAGTGTAGGCACTTGTCTAGCAAAATTAAAATCAGGCCTAGGTCACTGTTGCCTGCAGAGCATGGCTGGTAATGGCCTCAAGGAAATCAGTGCAGTGGATTTGCCTTGGCACCTCTGGTACCAGCATCCATGCTCCAGCTGTTTCCAGTTGTGCTCAGTGTGCACACAGTCAACCTCTGACTTAGGACACCAAGCTCTGTTTCTTAGGTTGCATTTGGAAGGAGTTTGCAAAGGGTTAGCCAAATGTGAGTCAGGTGGTGTCAGCTTTGGTTGCATAAGTTGCTGTGAAAATCTGGGAATCCCTGAAAAAGTCAGGAAACTGCTTTGTGGGTGTTGCTTCAAAGGGCTGGGATGGACAGTGTCCTAGATTCTTTTTCCCAACAGCATCTAAATTTATCTCCATTGTTCTTTTTTTTTCTTTTTAGTTTTTTTCAGCTTAGTTCTAAACCTGGATGCCAGCCAGCGAGGAACAACAATATCTTGACAGGGAACCTCATGCATCCCGCACGGGTCATCTACATTGTCTGGGATCCGTGTGCATCAGAGATTACAACAGTGGAAAACAAAAGAATTACGCAACACAAAGGTCTTGATGAGAGTAAACAAGAGAAACGTGACTTACTGCTGAAGCACTTTCCTGCCTGTAGTTGAAGCAGAGGGATAAGAGGAGGTCCACCCTTAAAATCTTCCCAGACAGTAACATACAAATGCAACAAATAAGCACTGAGAGTCTCATGTACTGTTGTCCGGTGTTTCTGTTTAGTCAGTACTTTCCTTAGAGCAGAGATAAAGGACTAAGTTGTATGCAATTTCACACAAAAACATGCCTTTTTTTTAAAGCTGATAACATTGATAAAGTCTTAGGTAAATTAAAAACATGTGACTGATGCCAAACCTGATTTAATCCAAAGGAAAATCAACCATACCCATGAGAAAGTTTGACCGAGAGCAAGACTGTGGGACTGGTAAAATCCTGGTCCGTTCTGAAAGAGGTTGTTTGACCTCACATTAAATAGCATAGAAATGTGGCTAGCCTAAGTAGCTCAGAGCCCTTGGCATAACTGCCCTTCAAAGCACCTGCTCTGTGAATGGCTCTGCTTGCCAAGGCCCAGCAGGCTCCCCAGACACAGCAACATGTGCCCAAGGCACCACTGCCATCACTTTTAACCCTGCCTTGGGCTCTGCATGTGCTAGCAGTGGACCATCTCTGCTTTGAAGGAAGGGGATTGCAAAACTGGGAAGATTAAACTGGAGATTAGATTAAATTTTTTTCCTCCAGTAACTCACTGGCAACAGAACATTGCTTCAGTAGGCACAAGTACATCTGCTCCATGTGGAAAGGAGAGACCCAGTCAGAAACCAGCTGAGGGTGAGGTTCAACGTATTAAAAAAATTGGTGGGGAGCTTACTATCAAGAAGCACTTGGAAAGATGCTGTCTAGTGACATAAGATGTTGGGAAGCCTCAGGGCACATCAAATACTGCATTTTTCTTGCCTGCCCTTTTGCATGTATTGACTATTTGATAGAGTCAGTCTTCAGTCTCTCATCCTTTTTGGAGGAAAACTTGTGCCTGTGTATCAGCTGTGTTTTGACATATCCCTGAGGCCAGTGCAAGCTGAAAGCAACCAGAGGTAGCTGAAGAATAAGATTTAAGCAGAATTGAGGTATGGCAAAGACATATTATTCTGAATAGACTTTTTTAGATCCTGCCTAACGCTGGAGCTACCTAAACTCTTTTGGTTGTCCATGGACTTTTGTGGTAATCCAAAACACACAGGAGTGTCTCTGCCTTCACAGTACTAAGTCAACAAATACATTACTCTTACCTAAACCAGATCAGTATAAAAATAACAGATGCTTCTCCACCTATTTTGTTATCATGGTCCACATCTAGCATCCCCAGTCAGCATCATGACCCACATCAACTGTACAGCTTCCCTTTAATACAAAAGCTGATGATTGTAGTGTTCAGTCTGGATGTAGAAAAGACATTCAGATTACTCCCTTATTGAATCAGTGTAAACCCATAACTATCCTGTACCCCAGAGAATACTATAACCACTAGGATACAGATTATTCAAAATAAGTGTAGTCTCAAATCAATGCCATTGAAGCAGTGCACCATAGTTAATTGTAGCAGATCAAAAGTGGTTATTCCACTTTATTTGGCACTTCTGAGGCTGCATTTGCACTTTCCAGCTAGAGGCACCCCTCAGCAAGAAAGACCTTGAAAGACTGGAACAAGTCCAGAGGATGGCTGGCAAGATGAGTATGTGGCATGTGAGGAGAAGCCAAAAGAATTGGGTTTGTTCAGCCTTTAGAGGAGAAGGTGAAGGGGAAATCTTACTGCTCTCTGTAGCTGCCAAATATAAAGATGACCACAGTCATGCTCTTGCCCAAGGAAGGTTACTGAAGATCTCATACACTGATGGCATGAGAAATGATGGTCATATGTCAGAGAAGAGGAAATTCTCTTTAGACGTAGAGAGAGAAAATGTACCATGGAGAAGACAGGGTGCCTGAGCAGGCTGCCCAGAAAGGCTATGGAATCACTGCCTTTGGAGTTACTAAAAAGTTTACTGGCCAAGTGTCCCAGCAACCTGACCTAACTGAGCCTGCTTTGCAAAGGGAATGGGAGAGTATGAGCTCAGGAATCTCTTGGTGTGCATGAGAAGATCTGAATTATGGTCTGTAAAATTAAATGTCAACTTATATGTGTGTATATACACACAGGAACATAGGGAGATATTGAAGCTCTGCTGAAAACAGTAGTGCCAAACGAGCTGCTCCTTTTTAAAATGGCATGTGCTCCTGTCCCCAGACAGAGCTTGAATTCTGGGGTGCAAACTGCAGATGAAGAGGAGCATCACTAGAAATTGTAAATGAGAAAAAAGTAAGTGTGATTTCATATCTAGCCCCAGCCTTCCAACTAGTTAGATTTAGGCAGAATAACACCCATTTTCTAACTCAGGTAGCTTCCTCCCTCTATTCCAAGATGACTTTTTCTCCATTCTTTTATACAGAAGCCTGTTCACCTCTTTTCTATTCAAGTCTTTGGTGCCTTAATTGAACTGTTCTCTGTTACTCCTTAGATTTCCTGCAAGCATACCAACAGTCTTGAAAATTTTCTGTCTTCTATGAACTAAATTCATAGGCTTTCACCTGTTATAGGGTGGATTTCAAATACACTTTTACAAAAGGTGCTTTAACCTCTGGGTCTCCAAGTTAGCAGAGGCTACAGCACTTAAAATATCAAAGTGGACACTGCCTCATTCAGAGGTAATTTGATCTTTATACATATCTGTCTTACTTGATAACTTCTCTTGCAGTCCACCCATAAGTGTGTACTATCTGTTATCTCCTGACTTACAATGTGTTCTCTTGAGAAACTGTGAAAGGGAAAATTAATTTCTAGTTCTATGCTTTCTTTTAAAGACCTCAACACACGAGGTCTTTGTTACAGCCACGGGCCCCAGGTGCTGTAGTTACATAGGCATTGTAAGAAAGAGGAAGGTGTAATTACCAAACTAAGCAGGAAGATGGTGTGGTCAGTGAGGACAGAAGTGTAAGGAAATGGCTTAAAGAAAGGGAAAATTGTTTTTATATCTTACTAAATATAGGCACCAGCATTTCAATAAGTTATATGCTCATATAAATAAGACTTCACCTATGCAAAAGTCTGAAAATGATCTCAGCATGAAAATTATATTTTGTGCATGCAAATATCTTGTAAATAATTTTTAAAAATATTTTCACTTCTGCTCCATGCAATTAATTATTGGAATAATGCTTCTCTTACCATCCTTACCATTCTCACTGAGTGTGGAGGTTCTAAACTATATATCGTTCATGAATTAACACAATTGACACTAGTGATTTAAAGAAGCAAAGGTGGATGTCTAAGAGATTTCATGCAGGCAGGAAATGCTGATATGTTACAGAACAAAATAAATTTCCCACTGTGATACGTAGGTTGGAGTTTATTTCCAAACTATAGCAGAAGTCTCCGTCTTAATGTCGCTAATCATATTAGCTAAATATCACAGCAAGTAAAATGAGTTTTCAATAACACTGCTGAGTAATTTTCCAGCTAGTTTCATGCTTGGGATAATCTTATTTTTTTCTTTGTAAGTTTTGCATGGATATACTGGGGCAATTATCTTCAGGCATTTGGAAACTTAGCTAGCACAGCAGCTTGCCAGTCTGCCTTAGTGTGACCCACTGTGGTGTTTATGTTCTGCATGCCAGTTGTTATTAGCTCACATGTGCGTGGAATACCATTTTCCTCTTTATTGGTTTAACATAATAGTATGCCATGGGGAGTGTTTTACAGAGGGGACAGGATCTGAATATAGAGGTCTTTCTTCAAAGCAGGTATTCATTATCCATGCACAGGAAATTTTACTCATTACTCCCATTTTTTATTTTTAATTATGAACACCAAAACAGATAATGTGGATGAGCTGAAACATTAATAGATAGTGGAGAAATTGCAGTTATCTTCTGAGCAATCACCGTTTGCTCACTTTTGTATAAACATATCCCAAATCTCAGGCATTTGTACAATAAAGGCCAGATTAAGAATGTTCACCATAGGAGAGGACCTATTTCACAGTGATTTTCTCAGTAAACTCAACAAGTATAGGCACACATCGCTCAGTGTCCTCCTCTAACATTGTGGCTGCATCCCACCCAGAGATAAGGTAAACTTAAATGTCCCTTCACTTCCCTAACATAAAGCTGCCCCCAGCCTGTCCCTTCAGCTGGGCACACTGAGTCAGGTCAGAGAACCATGCAGGTTTAAAAGAGCTAGAAGATAAAAGCAAAACCCTCAGAAAAGTTATTTTTCTTTTGTCCTAGTCTAGTGTATTGCCTCATAAATAATTGTAGCAGATCAACACAGACAACAATTTATGGAAGGAATAAAAAGGCAGGGACAGTAAGGTAAGGAATGTTCAGATCCTCAAAACTGCAGAATAAGGTATAGGGAAACAGGACTCAAAAAACAGAGAAAAGAGATAGGTGTCTTCTCCACAGATTCACCCATATATTGAAATTTTTATTAGAAAGAGAGAAAATCCTAAAATAAATGAGGAAATGGAAACCAAACCTCAGACCATGCAGCAAGATTATACATTCAAATGGATGGAACCCCTCTAATTTTGAGCCACATTAACCTATGGACCTAATGTGAGTCTCCAAATCCCAAAATCCTAATTTCCAACAAACGTAGTTCTTTTCTGTTTTAGCTGAATTCGAATAAATTGATTTTTATATATAATTTTTATATACTGGGTAGTCCATGTAGCAAAAAGACATTTGTAGCTCCTAACTGTGGGGAAAACTTGATTTGGTGTTTGTGCCTTATTAGGTGTCACAGGATCAGCCTGTCAGCTGTAAGTAACATCATTTGTAAGTCTCATGATCTCTAAAAATAGTTATAAAAAATGACTAGGAAGATTTTGATTTGCCTTGCTTTCCCCACCCCCCTCCAGCTATGTCATTCATAAGACACTTGTCCCAAGTTGTCTGATCTTGGTCTGAGTTCATGCACCACCACTTATCTTCACTGAGAGAACGAAGCAGATTCTCTACTTGGCCACTATTGCCAAGAGACATGTGAGAAGTCTGTGTCTTTCACACACTTACCTCTCTGATCTGGAAGTCGGCCAGCGGTTTCCAAAGTTATTAAGAAGAGAAAAATGAGAGTGAACAGCTACACAGTGACAGCATCTTCACTTATTTTGGAAACCAAACAAAACTAGATGCTTGCATATCCTAAATGACAAACTTAAGTGGAAGGCAACTTTGCTGGGCTTCCGGTCTAAACGGAAACCAGATGTTCCAGTGTTATTTTCTCTGGTGCTTCAGAGGAGAGTTGTTTTGCCAATAAGTTGCTTCCTCCATCATGGCCTGAGACTTTCTGCTAATATTCAAGTGTACTAAAGACTGGAGCAGGGGGATCAGCTGACAAACCTTTCTCCAGAATTTTGGAAACTCATTATATAAACACATGTTCAGCATAAATACATGTGAACTCATATTTTTAAGTTCTAAACCTATTTTCTTCTTACAGATAAGAACAGCCAAATCCTCAGTTTGCCTAAATCACCACAGAACCATTTAGAAGCATCATGCCAACTTAAACCAGTTGAGAGTCTTAATGTGCAAAGCCAGATGATTTTCCACACGCATCGGGTTTGATGGTTGTGCTGGTACAAGTATGGAAGTCACTTCTCCTTTGAATGTTGATATTAAAATATAGAAGTTAGTCTTTGTTCTCTAGCTCTGTGAGCTGCTCCTGCACACAATCAGATGGCAATCCCCAAAGAGTGTTGGGAAGGTACTGCTGAAGGAAATCTTGTGAAAGGCCTAACTGAAAAAAAAAGTGACAACTAGTTGATGTTTCAAAAGAAATATTATCTAGTTTTACTTTAAATAAATAAATATAATCTATGAAAATACATATCCTATCAGACTCTCATTTTAAGATAAGAAATAAAATTTTATTGAGGAGGATAAATGTTTATTAATTCCACAGATTGCTATTATATACTGAAAATGGCTAGCTCTAATTTAGGGTTAACACACTCCAGCTCAGAGAAGGTCGATACAAGAGCTTAATTTTACATGCTGAAAATTCTCAAAATACATTCTCACCATCAAGAAATCAGTCTCCAGAGGTTTATACATGCATTACGCCTGATATGCTACCATCATGAGACAAATCTGGATGTGTAGAAGTTGAGCTAAGACTTCTGTTGCAGGAAAAGGACTATAATTGTAAAACTGAGGACAAAAGTACTCTTTGAATACAGGTCTTAATGTCAGTTCCAATGTCAATAGAAGAAATCATAATTCCTTACTCTAATGTGATAGGGCATATCAATGGGGTAGTTTCTGCCGCTATTCTTTTATTTTTCTAGATCAAATATCACTATGAATTACATACAAAGATTTGGGGGGTTATGATATTGTCTTTGTTTTGGGGCAGGGGTATTTATTAATTTATTAAAAATATTTCCTTTATTAAGAAGCAATAGGCAAACTGAAAGGAGATAAGAGCATAAATTAGATGAAGTACTAAACTATAAACTAATGTGAAATGTCTACCAGGCTATTCTGGGATAAGAGAACAAAATACATTTAGCGAGATTTGACAATATTTAACAAGCCAGAGAGGAATTTACTCACAGAGAGGTAATAACAGATGCAAAAAAAACCCAAAACTTTTGAACTTTTTATTTTGATTTACAAGGAAGTTCATTTCATGTTTTCCAACAGATTATTTACAAGGATCATCACAGATATGTATAAGCACAGTGAAAAACAAACATAAGATGAATCCATCCTACTTTAAGAAACACAAGGTCCTTCCAGGAATGTGTTCTTTTTTTTTATTATTATTTATTCTGCAATGATAGCAGTCTTTTCACATACTTGCTATTTGCTGAAGAATGTCACACTTGGATTTCCTGCTTCAGTACACAAGAGGCATTGATATCCTAATGATAAGTATTCTAAAATGCCTTGTTAATATGCTAGGTCTACTGGTTTCTCAAGTCTCAACACAGAAATGGAGACATTAATTTTCTTTTCATAAGGAAAGAATTTTCATAATAGCCCCTACATAAAAATTAACCTATCCAAATTTTAAGGATTCTTCCTATGACTCTATACTTCATGTAAAACTGGCACTTAGCTTGTTGACATGCTTGTTTCTTGATTTAGGACGTAGCAATATAAACAAGGTTGTAGCCTGAATTTTTTTGCATCCTTCAGGAGAGTCATGGAAAAAAACTGCACATGAAGGCTGCTTTTTATGATCATGGGCACTCAGTCTGAGTCAGCTGTGTTTGCTTTTTAAAAAATTGAGTCAATGCTATTCCCTATCTTGTAGTGACACTGTGCAGCTGCATACAGGCTAAGCCCATATTACTGTTAAAATGTAGTTTTAACAAGTGTTATGAACAGAGCATTAAATGGGGAAATGGCAATACTTAAACTAAAGAAACTACATTTCCTCTCCTTATGCTTTAGTGACCAAATTAAGCAGTCTATAAAGGGTATTCCTATATAGGTACCCTCTTTATGAATTGTCCAAGATCGTTTTTTTAGGTATAATTAGCATTTCAGTAGCAAAAAAGTCAAAATAATAGGAAACTATATTGCACAGGGGTCATAAAAAAGTTTCCATTTTTTAAAATTCCTACAAAATCTTGTACTATCACAGTTTAAGAAAGACCAGAAAAATGTTTCTGAAAAATGTTTTCTGACAAGGAGAAATAGACCTGTCTGCGCCAACATCCAAGATCAGACCTAGAAGTAATGGGTCTATTTAAAATTGAATGTGGAAAGCACAAGTATGGTAGGACAGGGAAGGCAAACGAGCAGAAGTATCACTCTAAATTTGATTAAATGCATACCTATTGCATCATGCTTCCCCTACTAGCTGTCATTGAAGACACTACTCAGGGCAGAAAGCTTGTTCTGCCTGTGTTATATCTATATGGATAAATGCATCTGTCCCAGAGAATGATTGCTCACCTCTGAGCAGGTTCTGCAGCTCCTTTCATTACTTGGCTGTTCCCATTTAGAGGAAAATGGCCTCACTCACACTGCATAGCATTTCCTGCGTGTCTCCCTCGCCTCTGCCCCGTGCTGGTGGCCCTAGAACACGATGTTTTTTGGTATGTTGAGCTTTATTCCAGTTCAAGGAGTATCAGCACTTCTCTACACCAGCACAGTAGTTACATGTCACTTACTAAGGAAGTTGTTGTAGATCCTGAGGCATGATGTGGGTGTTTCAGAGTGAAAATCTTTCCAGGAATACCAAATAACCAAATTTATTGAAATCTTTTCCAATAATATTTTCCCAATAATGAGGGACCTACAAAGTGACTATCCCCCAACGTATAGCAAGTTTTTGTCCGATTGAGAGCTATTAGCATACTTCAAAAGAAAGCCAGGGAGTCAATAAATCCTTCAACTCTGTAACACTTCAGTGCATTTCACTGTGTTCAGTTCCTTACATGAATGGACATATCAATTATATTGAAGCTGTGAAAAGTACCAAGAGTTTTTTGGGACAGTGTCCCAATCACACATCTGCACTCAGGACTCTACCTCTGCTCCTTTACTTCCACCCACACGGCCTTTGTTTGGTTCATACCTGAATGAAAAGCAGAGCAGCATCTAGGTTAAAATGACTGCTAAAGGATGCGAATGGGTGCCCTGTTCAAACATCCAAAACTTAGGATATCAGATAGTGGCAAGGAGAGAAATAACGTCATACCATCCCTTCAGAAGCTTGTCAGAGCAAGTCACAGGGAAGGCAGGGATATCTATGACTATAAGCACAATACCACTAAGCAGATTAAATATCACTACATAGTATGAATGGGCTGAACATGGACAGCAGTATTCCACGTGAGACTGTACAAAGAAGCCATAAATGTAAATATTAAACTTTGCCCAGACGAGCACATCACTGGTACAGGCAAGTTATTACTGCCCCAAATACTATTTACCAATGTCTAACTACAGTAACCAATGTTTGGTTTGAACATGTATTTTAAAGGTTGCCTTAGCTCAGCTATTCCAGTATCCTGAACAAAACAGCAGCCTAGACAAAACTTGCAGCTGGGAATTTTTAGGGAGGGATTTAATGTATCTGAACAAAGCATAGAGGCGGAAGACCTGACTAGTTTTGCTGGTGTGTGACTGCAATTTAAGTGATTCATATAGTTCTGTTAAATTGCAATATTCAGGTAAGGTTTAATTCTTTACTGGAAACCTCTGTTTACACCAATTTGTTAAGCATAAAATGGTAACAGTTATTTTTCAGAAATATTTTTCCAAGGTGTGGACTGACTAAATTAATGGAAAAAGATTAGAATAAAAAAACCCAAAAAAACAAAAAACCACAACACACAACAAAATGCTGGTGGGGGGAGGGAGAGAGTGTGTGATTGAAGTTTAGAAGTACATAAATCACTTCAGAAACATAATTTGCAAATTCATTGTGTAAAGTAATTAATCAAAGCATGGCTGAGTTACAGTACTTGAGAGACTTTGATCTGACAACTGGAAGAAATATAAAGAAACTACTGCATATCAAGCTACAGTGTTAGGATGTAAAATGTTTCTCCATGCTAGTCACAAGTTTAATTACTTCTTTTTTTCTGCTGACAGATCCAAATTAAAATAAATGGGCCACATCGAGACAAATTTCAGATGCATGGAGTGCTTAAGAATATATTGTTCCCATAACACAGAAATACCGTGGAATTTATTAATAAAGCTGTTCTTTTTTTTCTTATTTCACTGGGAAATAAAATGGAATATAACAAGTGCTTAACATTTTCCATTTAACATGCTTAATTTAGAGGTTTTAAGGGGTTATTTTTATTTTTACAAAGGCATGTGTGTCTACCCAGATTTACAGCTGCATATAACAAGAAAAATAGTTATGGTAAAAGAAACACAGACAGTAGTCACATATTAACTGAACAGCCTTAATGCAGTCATTCCTTACTCTCAATATAAAGAATTTCAGTTCAAGTAATACACAGTGATCATTCTGCTAATCTGAATTGCTGAAAGTGATTGGAGATGTTTCTGAAGTAACTAAATTCACTTTTAGAGTGACTAATTGCAAGAATAAAAATGAAAATTTAAAATATTTATTGGAAAAAGCTATGTAAATCTATGTGTCAGATTTAAAGGGTTTAGAAGGTGAATGGCACCCTTGCTGAAGGAAAATATTAAATCAGTATGTTCTGCTGCCATGAAACCTGTGAAACACAGATGGGGCTGGTCCATCCTCCTGGAACCCTCATCAATAAACATGCAGTCAGAAAACGGAGTCAGGATCAACACACCCAAAGTGAAGTTTTCTAGTCTCAAATGAAAATACCACAAAGTAGAAAAAAGCTGTCATTGTTACATCACCTGTGTTCTGGCTTTTAAAACCACAGAAGTTTATTTCCTAGTCTGTATCCAATATTACAGATGATTATGAAGTATCCAAAAGAAGCAGACAACATGTAGGAGCATTCCCTTTCCTATCCTAGTCCTGGCAGATAGGAAGAGGTCTTGAACAGCTCTTTAATCTCAAGGGTGATGATCTCACTCTTTCCCTTTCCAGTTTTACATCCTCCCAAAGCTACCTTCCAGAGTATTTCTCTCCTACCTTCAGTCTCCTACTTTCTCCTCACAGTGTTCTGCCCCAAGTTATCTGTAGGCTGCACATACCAATCAGTAGGTAAAAGGCATAATTGCTTACAGTAGGAAAAAAAAAATTCTCCTTTTTTCTATTTGAGTGGCCATCCAAATGTAGATGTTTCATTGGCTGCTGCTGCTGTTACATAGCCATAGTTCCTCTGCATATGCTACACACAATGCAGTGAAGAAGGTTCATTCTCCTGTCCCTGCTGACTAAATTGCATGAGTGATTATGCAATCTTGCAGCAGAGGCTTCCAGAAACACTCCTTCTTGTGTAGGAACCAGCAGTGCCTGTGGGTAGGCTGGAGTTGTAGGGAAAAGGTGAACTATGTTAGAGAAGGAGAGTAGCATTTAAACTACTAGCACTTCCTCTGGGAAACATACCTAAAAGCCAGGAGATTCAGAAGATGTGAACACTTTTTTTTCTGTGTGATTCACTAGTGAAATTAACCTTTAAAACCCTTTAAGGGTTTTAAAGCAAAACCTTCACTCTTAAGAGTCTGAGACTTCAAGGTCCTCCACACCTGGGATCCATTGACATCTTCAGATTTTATTTACTTCACAGCATTGAAGGAGCCAGAAATTCATATGGACTGTCAAGCCTGAAGTATCGGTCCTAAAGCAAAAACAGAATGAATAATCTTTTATTCTGCAGACAAAACCAAAACACAACCTTAAAGCCATGAAATATCTTAATTGCAGCTGTAGACACAATGTGTTTTGCAAGCCACAGCCTCATGGTATCCTTCCTGAGGCCCTGCTTCCTTCCAGACATCAGTGCTGGTTCACAGGCACCCAGTCCCAGCTCTCAGACTACAATCTGCTGAGTTCTCATGCCACTAAACCTTCATCTTGCAATCCCTCTATTTCCTCAGCTTTGCAAAGGCTGCCTGGGTCCCTTGCCAGGCAATGGAAAACAGTACAGCAGAGGTGAACAGGAAAAGCAGTGCTAGTTTGGAAATCTGAAAATAAAAAAAAAACCCTCAAACTAAAAAACAAAGCAAAACAAAAAATCCCACAAAACCAAAACCATTTTTGACTATTTCTGTGCTCTGCATCACTCCATACAAGCAAGAAAGGCTAAGAAAGGCCATCCCAGAAATGGGATATACTCTTGTTCACACAAGTTTCTTTAAAATGTGTATGTATGCCTAAAATGCTAAAACATAAGTAATGATTATCTTCTTCAAGATTTCATCATCTTCCACAGAAGTTCACTGAGAAAAAAAAAATCATGTAAAAAAAGGTTGTCTTCTCACTTATAATGAGGAACTAATTCAGTTGTTTCCTAGAAGAACTTCATTAGGGTAAAAAAGCTTGCAAGGATGTTTGAATAACAACAGACAATCCATAACACATCTCAAACCCTAGTTATATATCTTGGAAATTCATCCTTATGCACTTTCTTCAGTATCTTACACAGCAACAAAGATTTTGTGATTGTAGCCTCCTTCCTTCTGCCTCCCATTTTTCCTCCAATACATTGTTTACTGTGAGATTTGATTCGGAAAACAAACCTGGAGGGAGGATGTGGAGGAGAAGGAAAGCAGTGAAAAGGAGGCAGAATGGGGATCTTTGTGGATAAGAGTAAAAGGTAAAGGGCACAAGAGAGTAAAATATAAAAAGGAAGGAACCAGAGATGATAAAATGTCCTATCAAATGGCAGAGAATTTTTTTTTTATAACAACCCAACTTTTAGCTTCAAAGGACAACATCTAAATGTTGTATTAACCATTCAGAGCTTTATCCTATCTGTATAAATAAAACTGTCACAAGCACTCTGTATTTATGCCCTCTAGAAGCTCTGTAGCCATTATTTTTTTTGTTTGTTGATGTTTCCTTCTGTCACTAAGAGATGCAATATTCTACTCCGTTGGATCAAGCACTTTGAATTTTTTGTAAAGTCTTATGTTCTCTTACCACAAGTAACGTGTGTTACATGTCTGCAGATATTTAATCTTGATTTTCCTTCTATTGGCATTCAAACAGTGTAACCCTCACTTCTTAGACAAAAGTGAACAATGTTGAACAAAATGAGCATCTGTTTCTTTCATCCCTTCACTTTATCAGCAGGTTATTTGCGGAATCTTCTGTTCACTTGCCTATTTTGCTTGAAGGAGATGAAAAAATTACTGATATGATTGCTACAAATTCTTCTCCTTTAGCAACCTTTGAGGTACATTGAAGTTGATTTTCTGTGAAGTATCCAGTGAAATCAAGTCATTATAGAAGATGCACACCAAGATCCATTTTTCTCCACTGAATTAAGAGCCTATATAGTATCAATATAAAGGCTCATGAAAAAAAAAAAATATTATTTACTCTTTAAATAAAGTCAGCAAAGACCATCTTGGGAAACTCTGGATATAATTCGCTTCTTTTTTTTCAGAATTGAACAGTTTTCCACAAAATATGTGTCATTCTATATCACTACCTCCATCTCAGAAGATATTGTTCAGTTTCTATATTGTGGATATGGTAACAGCTGCAAATTTCTGACGGGATGGATCCTGTCCCTTTTGGTGTCCTTTCGCTCATAGTCACATAGTGCTCTTCCTCGATACTCTCTGATTACTTTTTTGTGGGGTTCCATGACTATCCTTCTTGAATATGACTTGTGGATGTTTCTTAAGTCTGATTATCTGAGAAATAGGGGTTTGATGGTTTTTTGTTTGTTTGTCTGTCTGTCTGTCTGCCTGTGGGTATTTTGGTTTTGTTTTGTCTGGGGGTTTTCTTGCATCTGAAAATTAATAAGAAATTTTAACAATAAAATTGACTCCTTTATTTTGGTCAAATTCCCTACTGGAGGAAGTTTTGTGATTCTCATGTTAGAGTAAGAAAACAGAAAAAGGAAAGTTAATGCCATAAACCCAAAATCAAATAAGGGAAGACTGTGGCTGTATGTGGAATAAATTGCAGCTGAAAGGTTTGGGAGGCACCTTCTCTTCCCTGTCCCCTTAGGTGAGGTTACAACTCAAGTGTGCAGAAACTTAACTGGCACTGAAAAGTGTCCTCTGCGCTGCCATGTCCTACTGCAGAAAGTAAATGGAAGACAGCAGAAATTTGTGGGTTAGAGGTGCGAGATCCGCCAGCCCTTCGATGCAGAAGGAAACAGGAGGGGGAGCTCTCAGTACACCGGCCAGTGACGGACGGACGCTCCAGCGCAGCCGGGCAAGGAGGATTCGCTTTCCCACCGCTTTCAACCGGGAAAAGGTACAATTTTCTCACCTGCAGAGTCTGACCTTCAGCATTTAATGGCCAAATAATTTTTTTTGAAATTGCGTCTTCCCCTTTCTTGATCATTAATACTTTGTTGGATTACGCAGGAAAAAAAAATTAGTTTTTCTCACTTTTGCCTTTTGATAAAATGCAACTTGGTTCAGCAAGCAGCTACAGCAAACAGCTAGAGAAAGAACTGGGACAGCATCAGTAGCAAGTCAGAGATCCAAGAAATGTTGCACAACACACACAACTGCTTTTTGCCTCATTTTCTGTCATGATTAGGTCTTTACTTCACATGTTTGCAGATCAGCACCACAGTCTTCTGTCCTGCAGTCCTATATGCCAAATGCAAGCCATGCCTTGGGCTGCTATCTACCAACAACAAACTCAACACTAGAAAATCACATTTCCTCTTTGCAGGTCTCCTCATTTATTGCAAGGTACTGCACCCACTCAACTTGAAATCAAGTAGAGACACTTGGGATGCCTGAAAATGAAACAGCTAATTACAGAGCAGCTACACAGGCAAGTAACAGGGCACAGAAGTTCATTTTATAAACAAAACCAAAATACTATTGTAATCAGTCAGGAATAATTAATCCAGTCATTGCTGCATAGAAATTTTATAGCAGGTAACATAAATATGCAGAAGGATTAAAACAAAGGTTTAATAGCATAGGACAGGCTAGACAGAGAAGGTAGACTGTATATATTTTGAATCATCGCCCATCATAAATTCATAATAAACCAGGATGTTTTCAAGTGTAAAAACCCTAGGCAAGACAGGTGCAAACCATAAAAAAAAAAAAAAACTGTAAATGTTTCTAAAATTATCTAATTTTACTCATCTGGTAATTCAGCAAATAGTATTCTTTTCAAAAGAGAAAACAATTGGACATTTTCTATCTTTTCATTATGAGTTGGATTCAGACCGTTGAATACTGTAAAATCAATAGTTTTTAGGTAAGCTACAATAAAAAAGAGAGCTGGAGAAAGATTATGAATAAAAACAATACTTGATACAAATCAACAGTGACTGTTGATTATTAAGCACTTACCAACTGCTCATGAATGGCTTCTGAAGTTAGGAAAAAAAAAAGAAAAAACAACTGAATTAAGTTGAACAATAATAAAAGTAAGAAATCTGAATAAATGGGGACAAAATAGTTCCTAGGATGGTCCAGGAAATAGAAAGAAATTTAGATAAGTCTTGATTAATCTAAAAAAACAGATGCTGAGAAACAAGTATACACTAAAGAAGTCAAAGATCTAGTAGAGCTGAGAAACCAACATTCTTCCAAGGATGATCAAAAAAAAAAGTATTCTTGGTTAAGATTAGACTGGAAAATTAGAAGAAGGTTTCTAATTGCCAGAGAAGTAAAATAGCAGCTTAGCTACCTCTAAGATCAAACTGGAAAAGAAATTATGGCTGCCAGCAACAGCAGAGAGCTGTCACCCAGGAGGTTGTAGCTGCTCCCCATTACCCAGGATGTCCTTTAACATCTCATGTCCTTACAAGATAGAGAGGCCAGTCAGCACTTGTTTGTATTCCATAAACAGAAAAAGAGGCTAAATATGTCAAATGCACTTTAGAAGTAAATTATCCACTGCAAATTATTCACAAGTTTTATTATTCTATAACTCATGCAGTAAATGAAGTTCATCTACTATTAATGAATTCTCTTAGTAGGCCTAATTTAAAGATTTGTGGTTAAGCACTCAAATGACACACATCAGACTCTCAAAGAGTGCTGGCTACTATTTAGCTCCCTAACACCAAGATTTTGCAGTTTACTTTTTCCTTTCTTTTTCTGTGACATGTATTTTCCATCAAGTATTTATGCAAAAATGTCTAAAGTTAAAATGTACTTGGAAAGTAAGAACTGCTGGGTCCAAAACTCATGTGTGTTGATACATCCCCAAGTCACTCCACAGAGGCAGCACCCAGCCTTTCTGCTGAAAGTTGTCTATATATGATGAAAGATATATATATATGCATAGGCAAATATCTAAATATCTAACTGCATCCCCAAAGGTGTAGACAAACAAGCACAATAGTCTTTCACCTTCCTATAAATTTACTAAGTAAGGGACTGAGCCACAGGTTTGGCACAAGGACACTGAAGTTCAGTGTTTAGTTGTATTTAATTTAGAGAAGAGCTTTTAAGGTTTTATTTTTAAAGCTTTTAAAGTTTTATTTAATTTACTTCTAATTGTTCCTCATTTTCTCTCTGATTTGCATCTGGTTTACCCACTGTGGGTTATAGATAAGAAATTATTGGTTTAGGCATGCTGTTGATGGGAAAGACGTGGTTTCTTGTTTCATCTGCTCCTATGTCCAGCAGCATGCTTCCTGCCAACAATATTCCCACCTTTTGCTCAAGGATGTTTGAAGATAGTTAAAATATATTAACATCCCTACGAGCAGGAGCAGAGGCCATGTATCAGGTACATGTCCCAAATCTTCATTCATTCTTCTCCCTCCTCTTTCTCAGCCAATGGTTGTTTCTATTGCTGCAAAGAAGAAGAAATTTGGAAGACCTCTTACTGAAACATTTTACAGAACGGCCTTTGAGCAGTAGCTGGGGAGTTCTGAATTCCTGGAAGCTGGATCTCACATTACCTGGGTACCACACACACACTTGATGTGTTACCCAGGCTTTATGTGGTGTTCATGATCCAGAACAGTCTTCAGGCAGGCATGCAGGTGTGAATCACTGAAATGAGCCTGGGCATGCTATAGTTTTCCAGATTTTCTCCTTGTCCTAACCTAAATCTGCACTCTCCAGAACCAGACAAGTGGAGAAAGTGGAAGAGCTTACCCTTAGTCAGAAGTACTTAATTTACAGTCAGGTGCCTTCAAAATTAATTACTCATTTGCAGATATAGGTCATTGTGCTCTATTGTTTATAGTTCTAAATTAAAAGAATTCTTCACCCAGCAAATTTAAGTAATGCTACAGATTTGAAAATTGAGTGACGGAATCAGAAAGACATAGAAGGAAATAATACCTAAACAGTGAAATGAGCCCCGTCCTTTCTTGTGAGGGAAGAGAGAGGGAAGTGAAGGTGTGAGTCATTTCCAGATTTAGTTCTGGAGCTCTCTGGGAGGTACTCAACTACAGCTAAAATGGCTGCCATTATAGTCCTGGATAGATGAGATGCACAGAAGATAAAGTGGTAACCAGAGTCTCCCTTGGAGCACTTTAACAACTCGGTTTGAATTCGTAAGCGGACTGATTGTACATGTGCAAATACTTCCATATAAAGGTTAGGCACCCATTGTTATTGCAGCGTCTGTTAAAAAAAGATAGCCATATCGGTTGCTAGGAGATGGCAGACTTCTCCTGGAGAAAAATCACTCCTGGTAAAAAAAAAAAAAAATTATTTTACATAAAGACCCTCTTAAATATAAATATCTTTGACAGCAGCTATTACTATTCACTGAGTTTCTTCACAAATGAATAAATGGCAGAAAAATATATTATTTGAATACCATTATATCCTAAAGTGTTAAATAGATTTTTCTCCCACTTCTCCCCTCCCTTTTTTGTTACACAGAAGCGATATTTACTTCCAGCTAAAATTGCTGCCTTCCTTTTTCTAAAGACCATTCAGTGAAAGAAACATTTGGAGAACTGAACTCAAAAATTGAACTCACTTGTCTTTCCTTCCACTGTAAAACCAGCTTTGATTAAAATGAACTGTGCTGTAGGATAAACACTTTGTGGGGAAGGAACTTGATGCAAAAAGATGAAAAAAAGCTGCAGTAAGTCTTCACAAATGGATAGCTGGGAGAAAGCAGGTGGGAGGCTACGCCACATGAAAGAAACTAACCATCCAATTTCATTTCAATAATCTTTGGAATTTTCTTCCTCCTGAGGTGGCTGGAAGTACAGCTGCCCTATAGTTGTGTCCATGTGCCCAGCTTTTGGTGAAAATGACCTTAACAAATAAAACATTAAAAAAAAACCCTATATACTTGCTGTTTTAAACTTGTGTAGTCAATAAATGAAACAATAATCTTTCCTAATTTAGTGTGCACAGATTGGCTATTGTGGACATGAGAACACCCCAGCTGCAGAACACAAAGGCACGCTGCCTTCACAATATGGGGATTCAGCAGCTGTGCCTTCCATTGACCAGAGCTGGGAGAAATGTAGATCAAATACCGACAATAAGAGATCGATGTTGTAAATATTAGCATGAGAAAGAGTGCACCAAGCTCTGAGGGTGTGCTTTTTTTTTTCCTGCTTGTAATAAAGTTTCTCTAGAATTTTGCATGCAGTGGGGGGTGTGTGCGCGTGCATGTGTGTGAAGAGCTTCCAAATCAGGGAGCAGCAAGTTTCCTTATACAAATATTGACAGGAATCCTTCAGTTTATTTGGAATTTTCCTGAGAAAGCTGCAACAATATGGTAATACCTCTTCACTACTTTTCACACAGTTGTTTCAACTGCTGGCACCAGGAAATCCTTATTGTTTTAATCAATACCACTTGGAGTGATGACATGCTTCTTTTTTACTTTAAGTGACTGACACAGTGCATTTCCTTGCACAAAGTTCTCATGAGACACTTTTGTGCTGTGCTCAATATATCCAACAGAAAATATGTATTTGCCAGAAGGCTGAAAGAACGGGCTGCTATTTCTTCCTCTTACATTTTTCATCCTGATACTTTATGCTTCATTGCTGTACTTTCAAACTCACAAATGACCCCAAGAAAAGCAATGAGACTTCTGTCAATGGTTATAATGAAACATCTGAGTAATATCTGGAAGATCAGGATTTGTTCGTTTAATGAAGCTTTGACTTTAACCTTGATGGTGCCTTCCTCCTTCATCCCCTTTCTACTGCTTACACTTGAACAAAAAAACTATACAATAAAGCTTTAAATGTATTATTTAATGCTTTACATTACTTTCAGAATTGATTAAAGTTATTACGACAGTTTGAATATATAATATGCATGTACCCAACTAATAGTCTATGATGCAGGAAAGCAACTCAGTAGCCTCTGTCCCTGTGCTAGTAACAGCAAGAAATACTCCATTTTGAGTACTCAGAGAACAGGCAGGACCCTCACTCCCTGTTCCCACAGTCACTGAGCAGTGAAGGAATTCAACACCCGCAGCACTCGTGTCAGTGTTTGGGATAAACAGAGAAAATGCACTTGTTTGCATAGCGCTATATATAGGTTCATCGCCCAGCACAATGAATGAGTGTGCAAAATAAACATTTCTGACTTCAAACTTTTACAACTTAACACATGCCCTTTAAAGAGCTTAATTGCTGCAGCTGCACATGCACTGATCTGCTGAAGCTTATGTGCTATGACATCCTCTCCGTTCCTTTTTTACTGACTTGATCAAGCAAATTTGTAGCTTCCAAGCTTCATTCAGTTAAGTATTGCAAAGCAAACAGCATTTTGTGCTTTCTGAGTTTGTTTGTTTGGGTTCTTTTTTCCCATTTCTTCTCTCTTTCCATGATTGGGACTTCCTGTTTACCTCTCAAGGACCTTCGAATCATCCTTCAGTTGCAAACTTCCTCTTTCTGCACCATCCTGTACAGCTCCAGACAGCAAAAATATTGGACATCTGCTTTAATGAAGGTTTATCTCTGTCACAAGGCCCAAACTTCTGAGATGTTGAATTTTCCTCTCATGGATTCTTGAGTGTGACTGCATGATGGTCCATAATTCTACAGTTAAGGCACAAAAAGTGACAACCATCTCATCCTATTTCTCTGGTGCAAAACCAGTGTGGGTAACTAAAGGAAGTGACAGTAAAGCATATTCTGCTTTCTGAAAAGATGCAGGTATGAGATGGAGAATACAAATGGTTGGATTGCCATTTCTTTAAAATCTGAACGAACTTTTTTGTTTCAAACTGAGACAGTCTTATGAGAAGATCTCTACCAGCCAGTTCAAGGAGTGAAAAAGTAATTATCAACATTTAGACCTTGCAGTAATACAACACACAAGTATAATCTCTCCATTCTGCTAAGTTATAAATCAGTCACTAGGTAAATTCCTGAAAACATTTATGTTTTAGACCACTCATAATTAACCATCTTATTTGGGGCAAATGCAGGGTCTTATTCCTTAAAATGAAGTTTAAAAGCAAGTAGAAATCATAGCTATTTTCCTGGGAATCTTTCCAAAAAAGAAAACTATGTGAGTGTAAAGTTATTATTGCTATGTTGTAAGATTAAACAGGACATTCTGAGAAAAGGTTACACACTGAAAAAAAAAGCATGCATAGCACCTCTTATATCCGTAAGACTTAAATTCAACAATAGAAAGTGCAAAATGAAGGGGGAAAAATAAATACATCAGGAAACATGTCTACAGCCCTAAAGATTACCTTTCTTTTTTTTCCTAATGCACAAAAATTAATTGCTGTTTCATACACAGCAGCAACTTTGGACAATGGCATTCTGACTGTAAAATGCTCTTGAATGAGAACTTGGTGAGACTTGCCCCTGTTAAGCTTGAACAATTTGTTTTTTCTGAAACTCCTTGAAAAATAAAGGAAAGAGAAAACAACTCCAGACATGCAGGAAAATACCCGGTTTTGTGTTGTAGTCAGTCATGAGAATTAGAAAATATATTGTGAACTGAACTGTAGACCATTTGACTGTGCTAGACATTTAGCTCTTATGTCACTGGTGTTTAATGCTGATTCTATGACTAATAAATGCACAGAGTTGGGAAGGACACAGCTGGGTGCATGGCTGAGTACAGCACAAAATTTTCAAAGTGTTAGGGATGGTAAAATTACCTTTGACTTCAGCATAGTAGGGCATACTTCACTTACACAACTGACTTGCAACACTTTTGACATTTATCCCATCCACCTCTTTAAAAACACACCTAATTATTTTAACTTGAACCAGACAACTTTTTAAAATTACAAGAAAAACAAATAAATCCCCTGATATCCTGATTTTACTAGCAATAAGTAGAGAAAAGTCTGAGTTTAAATGCTAGCTTTGACCCTGCTCCTCACAGAAAGTTAATGTGCAAAAAAAAGAAAAAAAGAAAAAGGGAGAGAACTCAGTATGTCTTTTATCAAAAGTCAATTCAAATCTCAATCTAAAGTTCAAACCTTCTGCAGCATACACGATCATTAAGATGAAATATTTAGTGGCTCTGTATTCCGGTCATCTTTGACAATAACCTACAATGTCTCAGAGGTGGCAGGTGCTGGAGAATTCAGTGAATTTTTAAAGAATATCTCATTTTTCAGAAAGGATGGTTGAAAACTGCTAATTTGTATTAGCATGCCATTGATTAAATTGCACCTTCCATTTTAAAAGTCCTGAACAACTCCTATAAGTATGAAAAATTTTAGCTGCTTTGAATCTTTTACATGAGGTTTATAAAACCTTGAAACATTGCTATTTAATAGCCATCTCCATCTGTTGCCCCAGTGAATGCATGTAACTCTTTGTCCTGTGGAAAATAGGAAGTCACATTTTTGGAGTTCATGCAATGTTCTTTAGAGATAAGCTTTTCACAAATCATAGCTACTAATAATGTTTCGGGCTTCCCTGTGTGATAGGTACAAGGTGAACACAAGGTTGGGGGAAAATTAAAGCAGAACTGCTTTAACAATTTTTTCAGATTAAAACCTCACTAACATTTAATATTTGAATTCAAGCAAGTGGTAAATGTTTAAAAAGTAAAGCTTTTATGATTATTAAATGAGCACTAACACAATATGAAAATTGTATTGCTGAACATCCCATTGCATTCACATGGACGCACACACAGAAGACAGTTCACATTTCGGAAAGCATTTGCCAAGGAAAAGTCTTTTAAGTACTTATTTTTGTGTGGAACTCTACTCACAGAATTAATTCACACCACACAAAGGACAGAAGAAAAAGTACCTCTCTCGGGGGTTTCAGAACAGCACTCCAAGCTCTCTGAGACTTTCAATACCTTCATCATAGATTGCATTACATTTCCATGAGTCTTTATTAATAAAAGGGAATTAGGCTGATCTGGTAGCAAGGGGTAAGACCTCTGGGGCTGCTACCACACTTCATGTCCACTGTTACCAGCTATGCTTACAAAGAGTGCCTCCTCCATGAGTAGTCCCACTCCATCTGCAGGTTCAGCTGTGACAGCCAGACGTAACTGGAGCATGGGACAGCGCAGTCACAAATTATACAATCACACAATCATACAATCATCAAGGCTGGAAGAGACCTTTAAGATCATCAAGTCCAACCATCAACCCAACACTACCATTGCAGCCCCTCAACCACTAAATCATCGCCCAGCAGCAGACCCAGGCACTGCTAAACACCTCCAGGGATGGTGACTGCTCCACCTGCCTGGGCAACCTATTCCAATACCTCACCACCCTAATAGTGAAAAATATTTTTTCCAATATCTAATCTGAACCTTCCCTGTCTCAGCTTAAGGCCATTTCCTCTGGTCCTCTCACTGTAGGCATGGTAGAAGAGAGCAGCACCCACCTCACCACAAACTGCTTTCAGGGAGTTGCAGAGTAGTGCCAGACAAAGCAAAGGGGAAGCCTCTGCCTCCGAGATGTACAGCCCAGGTCTCCCTGGCAGTGAAGGAGAAGGTAACCTTGGACAGCTTTGTGAGATCTGATGAGCAGTAAGGGCTTGGGATGAGCATGACTCCATTGTCTCTTTCATTCCCTTCATCTTTCTTTTCTTTGATGCCACAGAGAACAAAAAAAGCAGCTATTTTGCACTTGACTGAATAAAAAGTTCTGGATAATATTTACACATGCCATACTTGAGAGGATACCCATGCATTTTAAGAAAATATCATTTCTATAAACATTTCTGCCTCAATATATGCAAAGCAAAACATTAACTGCAAAGGGTGGGAATGAAGCTGAAGTAAGCTTACAAAACCAGCTATATTAACAATGGAAAGCTTATTTTTTCTTTTAATTTCCTCTCCTCTGGCAGTAGGATTCCAGAGAAACCAGCTTCATAGAAAATGAGCAAGTGAACAAGTGCCTAGTAACTAGACCTACCCTGGAAATAAGGACTTTCCATATGTAAGCTAATGCTATTTTGAGACTGACTTCACAGTGGAAATGAACCCTTCAATTAATATTTGACTGATTTTGTTTCCTTGTCTTCAGTGATACTTTTTTTTTAATCTGAGAGAGTAAAATCCAGATTGTTGTGAAAATTGTGAGAACAAATTAGTCAGCATTTACAAACCTCTTGGAAGAAAAATTGGTATTGCTGATAATTATGAAATTGGATGAAATCAGCAAAACATGTTGCATTGAAAACCGGTTGTTTTCTGCTTTTTTTCCTCTCAAGGTTAGAAACATAGAACTGCAGTAATTTATTGCTGGTGATGTGGTAGTGGAGGCTCCAGTAATCCACTTAAAGCTGTTGGAATTCATACTCTTATCTCAGTATTGATACAAGTTTGCCTTTCCAGTTTTGTAGGAATGTGAAGACAACTGACTCATTTGCACAAAACATCAAAAGTCTGAAAAGTTTAATAACTTTTCTTTTAGCTTACAACCACCTAAACTGTGCAAGAAATAACTGTGTGCTTTGATCAGGTTTACAAATACAGCAGATGACTCCTGGATTCTTAAAAGTGTAATTCACACCTCAGTTAACCCATATCTCCTTGGAAACAGTGGCACTTGACTCTGTGTGGAATTGAAGGTATAAAATGATTGGGGAAGGTAAACCTCAGGGATCTACTTGCCCTGCAGCCAGGCAGCCACACCTGCACACATACATGTGCACACATAAAACCCATGCCTCTCACAGCATAGCTGTGTTTTGTCCGTGTTTTGTTTACATTTTATTTTATTATCTTACTTTATTTTACTTTTACAGTTAACCTGAGGCTTGCATGAACAAAACTACAATAGTTCTTTCTTAGCTGCATGGTGAATAAAGGCCACTGTTTGTTCTTGAATTACAAAACATTGGTACTAAAATATGTAAGAATAAACACTGGAAAGAAGGGATAAGTTTTTGGTTTTAAACATCTGTTTTAAAGTGATACGAGGGAGTGAAATTAAATTTAATAATCTCTCTTCCTTCCTCTGCTTTTGAAATCCTAAGACAATGTGGTAAGACATGTGTTTCAGATCTAGTGTGGTATTTTCAGATGTAGACAATTCATTATCCGTGGTTCTCCTTTTATGCATAAACCATGATTTTTCTAAGTACAAAATTGTCTGCTAAATTGTCCCCAGGTTACACAACATAAAACAGCATTTATGTATAATAAGGCATTACCTCCACCTGCTATAGACAGTGTTTACTCTGCACATTTTGTTTTCTCTGTTGGATTGCAGCCAGTGAACTCAATAGTTTGTTGGAAAGCAACGGATCTCACATGTCAAATTGTCTGATTCATTTTACATGAGTTTAATCATCTGTCAGCCTTTTTTTCAAAGGAATAGAAGGGAAGTTCTTCCATGCTTTTTAAGAGATATTTCTCCAGTGAGGTTTTTCCATGCTTTTTAATGGATATTTTTCCTTTGAAAAACTCATTTTTAATATCTTTGTCATATTCTACCTCACACATGTGTGTGTTTAAATCAGGCCACAGGGTGTGAGCTGATTTAGGCACTGAGCTACAGGACTTCTGCTCTCACATTAAGCACACACTTGAAAATACTCATCATTTGTGCCAACCACCTGCTCATTCTGTTTTATACAATGTCTTCTAGAAAACTTGGATTATACCTATGCCCATCTTTATGCCTACAGCTGTATGCCTCAGGGTATCACACCTCCTTGGACCAGTGGATCAGCCTAATCAGGAGAACTTTATCACACAGAAACTAAATCTTTTGACTGACTGTCCATTTGGATCAGTCAGCTGAGAACAAAGCAGTAAGTGACATAACATTTTTTGTCTTCTGAGCAGGACAGAACTGTTCTTAATCAGGCATTTAAGAGCAACTTAACTTCTACAGTTCTTAGCACACATGTTATTTTCAAGCAGCTCAATGATCTGAAACACCAATTAGTTTCAATTCACACCTATTATCCTCCTTTAGTGCACTGTTAATTCAAAGTCCAAATTCCCATCCTTGTCAAAAAGTGGTAATTTTCTCTTTTTGTAAGTGTTTCCTCTGTAGTTCTGAAACATCAGGTGCCAAATGCCATTACTTAAAACTTCATACGGAGGCCTCATACCACTTGCCAAGTTTCCAGTTTTCATGTTTTCAGTCCCAGCATATTCTCTTGCTTTCTCTCCATTGATGAACATACTGTTTCAACTCCCTAGAAACATCCTCTCTTCAACATTTTTCTTCCTAAACCACTTTTAGGTTTTTACAGGACACCAGTGGTATCACCAAAGATGACTAAGATGACTGCAGTCTCATAAAGCACTTCAAACAAACTTGCAATATATTTTAGAATATATGTTACAAAGATTAAAACATAAGGTCTCCACGTTTTTCACAACTCACAATCCCTTCTGCAGTAACATCAGAAAAACATTCAATGCTTAATATAAAAAAAATAGAAGCTTTCAGGTAAGAATACCTAAAAAAAGAAAATTCTCCATTATTTACCAGTTAATCTTCAGATCACTCATTTTCAACAGGCCATGCTCCAAAGAGAGAGGAATATTCTTAACCAGGTTTTTACCATATATGATTACAAGCCTATAAAATCAGTGATACCTTCAGCAACATAGGCATAGCTGATAGTAGTCCCTTTTTTGTTCCAAATATTAATATTTACACAGCAGATGAAAGAAATGGGGAGAAATAACTTATTGCATAAATATGGGTTTTATTTGAATGTCTTTAATCCAACTTAAATCAGGTCATGCTTAGAAGAATCAGAAAAAAATTACCCAAGTATCAAAATAAGCACTTTTAAAAATGCATTTGTTACTTTATCTTTTCCTTTAGAAAACAAATGCTCAGAAATATTGATGACTGATATTATTATTATATACTATAATTAATTAATATTATAATATTAATATTAATATCATTAATAATTATTATAATGATAATAATAATAATAATAGTGTTGTTCAGCCATTCCTTAGTTTTTGAGTGCTTATTTTGAATTTTGGGAGAAATATAAGAGGTGAGATAACATCTCCAATCTCCTGCTTATGAGTTGACAGTACAGGATTACCCATCACAATGCAGTAACTTTCATTCCATACAGAAATTTACTTGTGCACCTTCTGATTCTCTTTCATGCATGATGTCTAAATAAATTAGTATGTTTCACAACTGCTTCCAGATACTACAAACCAAAATATCAGTTACACATTAATCTTCAGTTAAGTTGCCAGTGTTGCTCAAAATTTGTTGGAGTGCTTTGTCAGTCCAGCCTACCACCACATATCTGTTCATTTCACATTTATCTGACTAGTTTTACATATGATCCTCTTAATTATGGTGACAGCTTGCATAAAAATTTATTGTGTTTGTAAGTAACAAGACAAAAACAAAAACATTTTTCAAAAAAAAAAACGGAGAGAGAGATCTACACTTCTTGACAGGATTTTCATAAAAATATGGTGTAAATCCATTGGTTTGGATGGAAATCTGAATTTACCTCTCATATGAACTATGGGCATGTCTTATTTCAGCACAAATGTAAATCTCAGCTTATATATATATATTTATATATATATATGCATGGTATACACTACTGCCAAACAAAATATCTCCAAGCTCAATTTTGTATGTCTACACACTTCCAGTCAAATGTACATATGAAAACCACTAAATGAAAAAAAAAAATTAATTTTCCCTCGTATCAGCAGCTAAGAGATCTAGCATATGTACAAGGGTCAAAATTTGCAGCTAGTTGTATTAGAGATACAAGAAACCTCAATGCCAGACAAAATCTAAAAGCCAGACTGGAATGCATCCAAGAGGGACTGTTCACTTGAGACCATTTTTATTTAGATTCATTGAACTACCTTCTCATAGTCATGTTCCAAAATAAAAAGGCTAGACAGCACAGCGCACCAGCAAAGCAATCAAGTCCCAAGAAACTGTTAAACAAGTCCTTCTCTGTATGTAAATTTGCAGACCCTCCACAGTGTTTGAAGACCATAATGAAGCGAGGACAAATCTTATCCACAAATGTAGTTAATAACCTTCCTATTTGTCTAAAGATGGTGAACAAGGATTAACAAAAAAACAATCAAAGCACAACTATGTGTCATAATTATTTCTCCAAACCAACAAGGAATATAACTGTTACTTTCTTTGCCAAGGGTTAATTCTGGATAGCTCAACAGCACATTTTCTAGAGATTTTTGTTCCAGATTGCAGTTAAATCTGGCCAGGGATTCAGACTCTCAAAATTGAGGATGTTCAACTTCTAAACAGTCACAAATGCTCAGCTTTTCATCTACAGTTCCTATCAAATATAGAAACATCTTTCATATGTTTAGTTTTTACACAGATTTCAGTACTCTTCAAACTTATTTTAAACCATTTCATTGCTATCCTTCCTGCCTGTTAAACACATCAAGTGCTTCAGTGCCAGCTGGTGTCAGAAAAGAAAGTCTAAAAACAAAAACCATACTGCTGGCTGTCTTCTACCCTTGCTGGCACCCACTGCTTGAAGAGAGATTATAACACTACTTGTAGCTCTTCCAGCTTTCCGCAGACACCAGAATTTTATAGTGGGAGAGGCAATTAACAATACTGCTGTCCTGCAACGGGTATTTTCTGAATTACTTTCTTCAGTTCCTTTATGACCTTCCACTTTGACTCCCTTTTGTTTGCAAAACAGCTTTCTAAAGAAAAAAAACCAAAACCAAAACCCAAGACAAAACAAAAAAAAAAAAAAAAAAAACACAAACCACACATACACAAAAAAACACAACTGAGAGAAATGCAAGGTAACTCTCATTTTTTAAATTCTATCCTGGTGTGACCAGTGAACAGAGGAAAAAAAAAAATGCCTTTGCACTGTGTGTGTTCAAAACTTTCAGGAGATTTATGCATTCAAACCAGTAATGTCTCCACCTTCCCTTGCAGCTCCTCCACACTGTTCCCTCACAAAAAGAGGCTCCTTATTTCCCCCTGTGCTCACCATAAGCATTGGAAGAGATGCTAAACTACACCACCCCATCTGATGTGACAGAGCCATACACCTCCATGTGTTCAAGAGTACAATAACTTTGAAAAAAAAAGGAAGATTATATAAGTCTTTTCAAGGTAACATGCTTGAGTTATGCCCTACTTTGGCATTTATTTAAAAAGATAACTAAGAGATGCCTCACTTACTCCATACATTGATCCTGGGGTTTTTTGGCAAAACTGTAATTTTTTACAGTCAGTGTGACAATTTTCCTACAACAGGAAGATTTTATACACACATTTTGAAAACAGTCAGATTTGCAGTTTGGCTTTTATTGCATCCATTTTGTGGAACACCTTTAAATGAAGATGATGCATTTTAAAATGAATTCCTACAGGATGAACTGTTATGCAGAAATTATAGGAAGACTTTAATAAAGCACTTACTTAACATTTTTAGGTTATTATTTTCATGAGACATCTTATTATTTAAAACCATATAAAAATTAGATGGTAAGTGCATACCAGCTCTCTCACCATTAGAAATGTTAAAAATATCTGGAATGATAATCTGATTAGAAGATCAAAGTCTAATTCAGTCAATGTTAATCAAGTTTGTGGAAAAATATCAGTATATTAGAAATTACAATATGTGAGTCTCCTAATTTTACCTCCAGTAGTAAAATTGAAACATCTGCATCTAATGCAGTAATTTTTTTAAATATAAGTGATGTGCACTTTTCTTCCCATAAAATGTTTTCTATCACGATTAAAACATTTATATCCCTATAGCTGTTACTTGTCATAGACTCATGGAATCATTAAGGTTGGAATTAAGGTTCCAGATAATCTGGTCCAACTTTTGACCGAACACCCTTATGACAGTGAAACCATAGCATGAACCACCATGTCCTGCTGTTTCTTGTAAAACAATACCTTAGACATTTTACCAAATGCACTGAAAATAAGTGTATATATAAACTGGTAAAAGTAGCTGCAACTGAATAGAAACATCACTTCATATAACTGGTTTTCATGACTACTACTTTTATGAGACACAAAAGCCTTTTTTACCTATAAATAGATGTTTTAAATGAAAAATTCAGCCCAAAGCATTATTAAAAATTTAAATCCAATGTTTTTGGTTATTTTTCATTGCTGGAACAAAAAAAGAAACAATACTAAAAACTTCCATTGGCTATGCCCATTTTGGCAGATAGTTTATGAACCAAATTAATAACTACTTTGAAAGCATAACTTTTGAACTTGCAAAATAATAGACATTTTGGCACTGTTCTAGAAGTTCTGATAGAATTGCATTTGCTTCCAATCTTCCAAATTTCTAGATAAAGCAGAGTAAACTTTATGGCTCAGTTCCACCTAAAGACAGCTAATTCTAAATAAACTATCCATATCAGGAGAGAAATTATAACTGGGTTATGGACATACTTCAGCCAGACTAATCCACCTCTCAGAGAAACCTGTGCCAGTATTTGATAGTGCAATTTACTGCACTTTGTAGACAAAACTAAGAGTGAGGATCATGAGAGGATGCAGGCATCTAAGGCAAAATATAGGCCACTGCAAAGGCCTGAGTACAGAATACCAGTTTCATATTTGAGGTGCTCACCAACAGCCCAGCAACAGGCAATAGAGAATAAAGGTTTTTAAATATATCACTGTTTGCCAAGTCACAGCTCTGCAAACCCCCTGCAAAGCCTTGCATTCTCTCAATGGCTATGTTTAAACAACCAAACTCAGAATTCCCAAGTGCAAAGCCCACTTACATTTACCAGAATGATCTTTCAAGTAGATGATGATTCTCCCTCTTCCATCCTTTTCCTTTTTCTCATTGCCAGTGATGGAAACCCTACAGCATAAACACTGTTATCTTCCTAAGGAACTTGAATCTCCCTGCACATTGTATAGGAATACAAGGTGTCCAATTCTGGCACTTAACAAGGGAAGAGTTTCAGTGCCTAAGTCTCAGTAGTGGACCTATATCTGCAAGTGGTTATATTATATATATAGTGTATATATATATATATATATACTTGCAGCCAACTCCACAATCTTATTGCATCTAAAAGAAACACTATAAATGTGCCACACTCTATAAAAGTAATCGGCCTGAATGCCAATCTCAATCTGGTCTTGTAAGAAAAGATTAGAGTGCCTACTTCTGAGCCAGCTAAAATAAAGCAAAGGGGCACTCCACAGTTACTGAATAAGATAACACCAGTCCGGCAAAAACAGTTCAGGAGTTTAAACTTAAATTGTTCTGATTTAGTTTCCAAAAACCATTATTAAAAAATGTAAAAATTTTAAAACAAATTTTGCAAATTAACAGGTCAAGAATGCTCAAGAACATCTCAATTGAAGTGACACTGTCAAAATTTCTGTGTTCTCAAAGTAAAAAGCAAAGACATTTCAAACCAGGAACGATGCACTGATTCCTGCTCCCTCCTCCCCCTTTTCATGTAACCCTTTCAAAATTTAAATAATGAACACATATCTTATTGCAATAGTTGCTGATAGTTACTCATATTTGCTGTTTCTAAAAATATCCAACTTTTACAGAATAACTTAGACAGAATGTCAGATGCTGATGTATTTTGAACGAATTTTAAGGAAAACAAAGATATTTCATCCCAAAATATTCAAGCGATTTACAAATATGATTCATAGGTGATTAATTATGGCCTTGATATTACTTGCTATACCAATAAACACAGTAACTCAAGACTTCAAACATTTTTGAAACTGGTCCAAAAACATTAATGAAATTTTTTGAAAGATATGTCCAAAACTAAAGGCCTTAATCTTCAAAAGTTTATAGATTTAATATAAAATCCATGCATGTACTCAAATTCAGGTTCATATTTAGCAATATCACTTTTATAATAGTAAATACATATAATAGTTCCTAATTGACTGTTTCTTACAACCCTCATTTAGAAATCTTATTATTCTAGGATTTGCAATTGCTGTTTATTGAGGTCTGAGAAAATTTCTGTCTTCTATACTGTTTATTATTTTTTCACTGGTTTTAAATATTAAGATTCCTCTTTTGCAAACGATTTTAGGTAAGATTCTAGAAAATTCTATTTAATTTTATGATTAACTCTAAAGTTCCAGCTTTTCAGAGACTGTTCATGTATAGATTATATGTAAAAATAACATAACCCAGACAGATTTAAAAACAAAACAAAGACACTCAATTTCTGTGAACCAGACTAATGACATAGGTCTGTGATGTTTTTGTCCCTGTTTCTAGGCACTCTGTGGTGCCAAAAAGAATACAGTTTATGCCAGTCCTCATCTGACCATGGGAAAGAAACAGCCAAAGATATATAGCCAGAACTGTTTACGAGATAAACAAAAAGTTTACTGCTTCCCACATACTAGGGAAACAGTTGGATTACACATCAGCATCTGGCTGCTCCAGACAATACTACCAGGAAGTTAATGAAATTGGAACAAGGAAATTACTATGACTCGGCACTCCATAAAAAAGTATAATTTATCATCAGTAAAAAAACAATGGGAGCTTTGCTGATAAATTAACAAAAGAAAATAAAAAGGCGGCATTGCAGTAAAACAATAAATCAACTTTTTTTTCTGTATATGTTAGTTCTGTTCCAAAAACTGATGTCACCTAATATTAGAAAAATGGCAACCTCGTTTTGATGAGAACTGGTGACCTTTTTGGGTTACAAGTAAGATGTTTATTTGAAGTTCCAATATATTCATGACATGATATTCAAATGAACACTCTCTTTGTTCTATTCTAAAGGGGTTTGATTCCAGCAAGATGAGGAAACCAGAATACATTCAACATTTAAGAAAATTTCTTCCTCTCACTATAGGCAAAATAAGTTTTTCAATTAAAAGATTCATTTTCCCTGAATTAAACTTGAGCTGGCAGTTTGGTCACCTGACAGGAAAAATATTCTGAAACTCTGACATTTGTTGCCTGAGACTTCTCAATTTTAGTTTTTTAACCTTTACTCAATCCACGTTGCCTGTGTAATACTACAAAACGTCTTGTATGAAAGTTCCTAAGAAATAATTTCCTTCAAAGCCAGAAAATTTCTCTTTCGGGAATGTACTTTTCATTGTCTTTGGCTGTTTCCACAGCAGATTTATTCCTGAACAAGATCTCAGTTATGGCACTACAATGGAGTAGACTATTTTCACTCAGGCTCTTTCGAGTGTCTTCAGATCACTGTGGGCAGAGCACACCTAGGTCAGTACACCCTGAAGGACAGCACTTACCCACTAGCCCTGGCCCAACAAGATTTTCTCAGGCTGGTCCATCTCCTCTCCTGCATCTGCGTGCCAGCAACCTGGCAAACCCATGGCCTACACAAAATTCCCTGTGTGACTTAGATCAGCAACTGGCAGCACTTCTCAACAAAAGGAGGAAACTTCGGCCCTGCTCTGGGTTCCTTACTCAGAAGGCGTATTTGTCCATGTGCCAACCCAGGAGCAGGCAGAAAGAAGTCACCCTACAGGCTCAGTCTTCTCCCATCAGCAAATTCTTTTCTAAAGATAGTTTGAAGGGGATGGTGTGATTTCTCTACTAATTTCTCATGCACAGGACTAAGAACACCATACCAGGTCAAAACCCTCCTTTGGATCAGTATGAGCAGATAGCAGCAGCAGGCAGAAACATAGCTCTTTATTCTGAAGGGAATAAGGGATAGAACCACATGTACACGTGCTGGGGGCAGAAAATGGTGGAGAGTCCCAGTTCTCTAAGAGTTTCTATTAGAAGACAAATATAAAATGAAACATTACTCCCTTCAACTTAATAATAATAATAATAATTTTAAATCCTATTGTCTTTGTTTAGGATTTTTTTTTTTTTTTGAGCAAATACATTGCTCTCCCTATTCTTGTAACTGCTGAGGACCACACTACATTCACTGCTAGCCCCCAAACTACATTCTTAAGTCCTTAATCATCTTGAAAACCTGTAGCAGTAGACAAAACAGTCTCTTCCTCTAAGCAACCTCTACTCTAAAATAATACCCACCTAGAGTGAGGCCTGTGTTCTTTTGCACTACACCAGATTAGGAAAGTCTGGTAATGTTACAAAATGCCTCATCTTAAAAGACCCTCCAAAGATATCCTGTAAATTAAAGGTGTTGTAGCAACTTCAGTCCTTGGTTCCAAGCAGTACAGAACTGTACTGAAGACTCAACACGTGTCCCTTGGGGCTGGCCTTCAAATCAAGATGAATGAGGCCTCTTTTTCTGATTATCCAACTGCCCAAAGTAGGTGATTTCACTCCACAAGGGAAATTCCAGTGGGAAAATGGCATACTCAAAGCTGCAGATTTGTGTTTGGCCTCTACTTACATCCAGCATGTGCTCACCAAAATTGAGCCCAGGGGCTCTTGGGAGAAGGTGGGCTGTAGGGAAGCTTGCTTTAGAGATGGCATCATTTGTCAGAGCTCTTTTCTCAGACAGTTGTCAGTATGGAAAGTAAGCTGTCATCAGATCCTTTTGCAAGCCAATGCATTTTATTAATCTGGCAGAAAAATACAGCAGAAAAAAACCTGACTAGCTTCCTGCCAGACTAGTAAGACGAATTTGTCTTACTGAAAAGCTGACACAGGGGAAGGGGTGGAAGGGGTGGAACCATATGGCTAGAAATCAGAGTAGGGGTACAAACGAATATGGGGAAAAGATTCCCCAATTTTCCTGGCAAGAACTACATCGGCCTCTTACCCACAGTTTGGGTAGTCACCCAGGTCACAGCACAAGATGGTAAGAGCTTTAGAGAATGTGCAGTTGGTAAATGGCAAAGGGCAGGAAAATGCAGCAGCATTTCAATGAGACACTAAGGTTCAGGGGCTTGGCCCTGGCCCCACTCAAGTCAGTGGAACAACTACAGTCTTCTCCATCTGGCTAGGCTTACTATCTGTCTGTCTCATCAAAAATCCACTGCAGCATTACCAAAACAATAGCCACTCCAAGGAGTACTCATATATTGGATAAAATACATGCAACTGCAAATAAAGGGGAAAAAAAAAAAAAAACACAGTAGGATAGAGGTGCCTCTAGCATTTGAAGCTACAGTGCGCAAGAAATATATTGCCTCGTTATGAAAAATACTGCTTATTGGCAAACTTTTACCAACATTTTGTCACTCCATAAAATTAGTACACTGTGACTGCTCCCAGCGAAACTGCAAAAATTTCCACTGTATAAAAGGCATGTATAAGCCATTACACGATTTAAGCCACAGATATGAAACTCTACAGCCTGGAAAATACAAACAGTAGCATTGTAACAACCCAGGAACTGTACTAAAAGTTAAACAATGCCTTTGGACATTAAAGATAAGACATAGAATAGGCTAACAAACTACACAGCTGATGAAAACAGTAATGAATTGAAGACTTGAACAAAAAGCATGAAAAGGAAGAACATCTGCAATACTTAACTACTGGAGGAAACAAAGGACAAATATTCTTGTTTCTTTAGCTGCAATCTATATCCCCACAATAGTTAAGTTAAAATTGAATGTATCTAGGAGGTAGTGCAGCCCAGCAGGAGAGGTGTACAGAAGTCAAGAATAACCATATGTAATTTTATAACCCCATAGGCAAAACACTGCTTCTATAGCTATGTGAAAGAGAGCAGACCAGTTGGAGACTCATAATTTTTCAGAGAGAAATATAAAGCATCCTTATTATTGAGAATGCTTTGCTGACAACTCAGTCATTACACACACACACTCTAAATAGGAAGGACCACACTGTTTATTTGACTTATTTCATGCATAAATTATGAAAGTTTCTTAACATCTCTATTTTCAGCAAATTCCTAATTTCAGGAAACCATCAAGAAGGTCATCCATGTTGTAAACCCTTCAAGGGATGGAAGTATACTGCTAAATAAAGGTGAGCTTAAGAGGGTGGCCAGACATTAGACTTCACTTGTTGCTTAATTGTTATTCCAGTCCCTGGCTTTGTTTAGGAATGCTGCAACTAGTCATGGCCAGTACCCTTAATGGACATGTCCAAAACCCTTTAATAATGCCAGCTTATTGCAATGACCAGTCCCAAAAGCAAAACAGGGGCAGAAAAGTTGAGAAAAGCATGTCAGAATTCAAGTAAATTCTTTTTGCCGAAAACAAAAAAAATATTAATACAGCAAACATCATTTCAAAATGAAAATTTTGCACAGTAGCATTTAGTCAGATTTGAAGACTCTGACTCAAAGTAACATGAGTAGGAAAAACTTCTGGTTTGAAGACAATTTGATAATGGGCGATCAGGTTCTGAAGGTGAGTAGGAAGTCAGTAGATACTGAAAGAGTTTCTTTAAAAAGTGCTTCTGAATGTTGCATGCCCCATAAAATCATCTTACACCCTGATGAAAACCACAGGATGTATATTCTCCCTATTAAAGCAAAAGAAACGGAGTAAAATTAAAAGAAGGACCAAGCCTCATAATGATACTATTAAGTTCTTTTTGTGAGACATTTAAAAAGGACATGGAGAAGTGTAGGGCTGTGATCAAATGAATTATTAATGGTGGGCAGAGCCCAAATACTAGAGATTGAAACAGATAAGAGACAGATTAAAATAAAGCCAGCCTACTCTTGTACTGCTAGCTAAGGAAGACTCCACAATGTATATTTATATGCAGAGGATGTTAAAGTAATGCGAAACTTAGAGAAGGATGTTGCAAGTCCAACATCTCAATCTTGAATACTGCACACTCTAAAGCCTAAGATAAAGGTTAGAAAGTCTAAGACTCCAGTTCCTGAGTTAGTTCATTTGGCTAACACAGGATTAATACAGGGCACTGTTTGCTGATCACCATAATGAAATTGCTCCACATGGGATGCTGAGCCAAGGTAGTTAATAAACTTAAGAATTTCTGGACCATGAATGCTAGTGAGACATTTGACTCATGAGTATTTTTTTTCTAAAAAGGTTTTAGAGGAATGCAGATTTAGCTGTGTCCACATACTGTATAAAAGACCAGTGCACTCAGGTGGATAATTAATCTGTAATTAGATCAATAAGGCTAAACAGACAGATAAACCAGGAATGCTGTTATATGTCCTGTATTACTTAACCAAGCTATTGCATTTTTATCTTTATTAAATTAAAGGATTACTGCTAGAGAAGGCATACAGATATTGGAACAGGGAAAAAAGATCACTTTCCCTGATAATGATGTGAAAGTCTTTGTTAAGGATTTGTAAAAGGTCTGGCTACATTTCTGAAGGCTTAAGGAGTTATTCATGATTGTTGTAATACAACATGAAGTATGCTAAATCTGAAAAAACAAGAAAGGACAAGCAGGAGCCTAATTTGTCCAGTGCCATTAGAAAGGAATGAAATAAAGAAGAAAATTTTTTTTTAAAAAAAAAAAAAAAAAACAACAAAAACTTAGATATTTGTCATTCTCATTCTATCACTCTATTAATGCTGAACTTTTGACCAATTAAATGTTTTGTGATCTATTTAGGGATAGAATTGCATTTGCTTCCAATCTCCAAATTTCTAGATAAAGCAGAGTAAACTTTATGGCTCAGTTCCACTTAAAGACAGTTAATTCTAAATAAACTATCCAAATCAGGAGAGAAATTATAACTGTGTTATGGACATACTTCAGCTAGACTAACTTACCTCTAAGAGAAACTTGTGCCAGTATACATAAAAAAAAAATATTCAGTCTCATATAAAAATGTGAGCTGTTTTAGGTAGACATATGGATATGTGAGGGTGAAAAAAAATGTTTACATCTATTTACTAAACTTCACTCAGACTTTTACATATCCAAACATGCATAGACTTACAAGTGTTTCAAATGACACATCACTATAAAATATTTCAAGTTAGGAAAAGGATGCAAAAAATTGCAGCATCACTAAACCTAGTACAGATGGAGAAAACAACAACAAAATGATGGTTTTAGATTCATAGCATTTTACAGCTGGCTATCTCTCCCACTCTGTGTACAACAAGCAGAAGTTCTTGTGAAACCTTGGATAATATTCTTACATATTTATCATGGACACTGAATTTTTTTCCACAGTCAGCAACCATTCCATAAACTCTGCAATTAATTGGGAAGCATTTTCCCTCAATGGGAAAAGATAATTAATTGAGAAGAATTTTCTCTCCAAATTTAGGACCTCAGAGGCCAAGCAGCTTCCCCGTTTACTTGTGCAGAATGGAAAAATGACCTGACAACATTTCTCCCCAAGAAAATGAAACTGTAACTAAAATTTGGAAGAACAAAATGTCACACCACATAATTTTTTTTGTTGTCAATTGCACTGTAAGATTTTATTTATAATGTGGCATACAATAAAAGTGTGAGAAGTGGTATCTCTGAAATACAGCATATATTCCAGTGATGAGAACTTCATCTCCTGGGTGCAGGTAACAGTAACCTGCTTTGTACAAAAAGCACAGAAGACTATAAGGAGTCACAAATTATATATTATTACAGACCTAAATGTAAATGAATTACATAATTACTTTTGCATTTTTAGTAAGATAGATTTCTTCTTCAGAACTTAATGTGTTTGTTAATGTAACAAACCTCAAAATCCTCTGCAGTAAATGCTTTTATGTACAGCAAGAAAGAAATATGAGATACTTCAAATGACAGCCTTGAATGCTGCTTTAGTACCAGGGATAATTTTGTGGTCTCCTGATTCAGTTGTTGTTTAGGTCAGCGGAAGTTGTGAATCCCTTAAATGAGAACTGTGATCAAATGAAATATAATTCTCTAATAAAAGCTAAGTTGTTGCAAAGCTATATTTTATACACTAATTCCATCCAGCAATTAAAACTCAGGTCCCTGAACAATAAAAAGCATTTTGCTGAGCACAGTCCTTCCAGCTCCTAAGCTGCTCCTTCCCCCACTGTCTTCTATGTAACTAGGCGAATACAAAAGAGACCAATCAAACAAGATTTCTGTTTACCTTTCACTGGGAGATAGAAAGTGGCGAGCCTGCATATATACTCCTTTGTCCACAGAGGACATACACTAGATTTTGTTTGATACACATTTTTTAAAGTTCCTTTTAAGTTTTCCCTTCTTAGAGAATGGTTGTGTTGCTATAGCTTTTGGCCCCTTGCTAACAGCAGCTTTTCCCTCCTCACCAGAATTTGAAGCTTTTGATCTCTTTTATCTGCTGCTTGCTCATAGCCTAAGACTTGCATCTGTGGCAAAGCTTTTTCTCTTAAGAGTCCATTGACTTATTGCTAGAAAACAAGGAAATAGCTTTCTTTTCACTCAAGTCCCTGTTGAGATAATACATTCTGAAGGAACACAGTCTGTGTGGACTAATCAGATCTATTGTTCATCACTGTTTGAAATGCTACTGGGGAGATGTAGGGGGAAGGTGGAAATCCAAGAGGGCTTATACATAAGAAAAATATAGAGATTGTAACCCAAAGTAGGCTTTTCTTAAATATCACACATCAGGCTATGCTACAACTTGGACAATAGCACATATTGAACATAAACAAATAGAGCAATAAAGCTAATAAATACATATTTTCATTACGTATATTTTTGTATTTTATTTCATTTCTGTGCCACAGGGAAGGAAATGCATTAGCAGCACTCATCTTTCCAATTCATAAAAAAAAACCAGAAGACCATCCTGTGGTAAGACTGCACCATATTTTCAGGCTGTTTTTCTAAAAACTGGTGACTCTCCATAGCATCCCTACCAAGAAAAGAAAAAGCAGTGCTGGCCTCCACTGTACTACTAATGCCCAGAGTTCACTAGCAGAGCACATTTCCCAGCAGCTTGGCCAGAGGGCTGATGTTTCCCAGCCTCAGCTGGAAAAGGAGTTCTTCACTTCCATCTTGCATTGTACACTGCAAACCAAGCAGCTGGACAGCTGTCACTGGTGAAGCAATGGTAGTGCTGCAAAATGGTCAAGACCAAAGACCTTCCTACAAAAATCCAGGGGCAAAGATGCTCTAAACTGTGACCTATTGGCTCCCAATCAGGTCCTCAATGCACAAGATCTGTGATGGTATGAAATGCTTCTGATATTGCCAGCCTATTGCACCACAAAAGTGGAACTATGGTCATTCAACTCCTTATTCTGCAGCTTTCTCCTAAGGAAAGGGTTTTCCCAGAACAATTTCTTTATTTCCACACAATAAGAGAGAAAAAGTGGGTTGAAACTATATTTATATAGCTTCTCAGCTGTGATGTTCACTCCTTGCAACTGCAAATTTTATTTTTAAAAATCTTTGAGCAGAATTACATTCTACAAAAGCAGGCTATCATTATTTTAAGAGCAATTTTTTTTTATTTTTTTAACATCCTTTTCACTTGTTTACAATGCTGTAGAGATTGTACAAACACCTAATAAGAAATTTTTATATAGCATAGCCAAATTCTTATTTTAATCCATTACCATGTAAAGGAGCCCACACAGTCATGTCTTATGAGTTAATTATTAAGAGTGAAAAATGTGGGGTGTGGGTGTAGGGGTGTGTGTGGGCGGGTGTGGGTGTGTTTAACTCCTCCCTCTTTTTTTTTTAATTTTCTGCAAATAACTTCGTTTTCATTCAGGGGAACAGCAAATTTCAACCCTGGAAGTAGAGAAACCCTCTGCAAAATTCTGTCAATGCAAGTTGTACGTTCTAGAAAATGAAATATTACAGGATAAAAATCATTAATTTTATTTGTTTCTGAGTTTGGCAAAAAGAGGATATGAATGCATATTAAGTCATTAATTTCATGTTCTACACAGAGTGCCCTAAGGGAATAAAGATTTTAAAGTTAGCAGAGCAAGAAAGACAACTACAGCAGTACTAAAAACCAAAAATATCAGCAGTCTTGCTGTCTTCAGAAAAAAAAATATTAGTGTAGCATGACCACTACCAAATGAGTTCTCCACACTTTACATAAAGAACTGTAAAAAAAAATAACAAAAGGCCCTTCCAGTCCTCCATTCCCTCCCAATTTCTTGTCAAAAGCCATTTTTTCTGCTAAGGAAATAGAAACTATACAAAGAATAATCATTTGGCCCATTTTTTTTTTTGTTGCTTTGGGTTTTTTTTACAGACACATGAGGTTATTTCACTTTATTTCACTTGCCAACTTTCTTACCATAGTCCAAGTCATCAAGCACTAAAGTTATTGGTGAAAAATTACGAAAAAATGGTCAAGATATACAATATTTGGACTTAAATTGCCCTTTCCCCTTGTAATTTCTACAGGAAAAAATTTATTAGGTCCTGCACAAAAATTTTCCTACAAAGATATGTTCTAGATATACATAAATTTGAGGAAAATTCCTCAGAGAAGCCCCAAATCTGTTCAAACTTTGGTGGCTTCTTCAACTGAAGTCATGCCACATGCATTCCCACCCTGGAGCGTTGTTACTCCAGCGTGCACCATCCACCACAGAAATCAATGACAAATTCAGTGTTGCCTGAAGTTGCATCAATCTGGAACAGGAACACTAAACATTTCCTCTACCAGCTCCCATCATAAGTGAGAGTCAAAACTGACACAGCCAGGTAACTTGTGTCACAGCTTTCCACAAGAACAGAGGAAATAGGGAAAAAACATTGCAGTAAGGAGGTCGAGGTAAAGCTTTATGCCCTGCATGTTGTTTCCTATGAGTAGAAGTTAGCCTAGACTGGACATTCAGCTCCAGTGACAACACCGAATGAGAATTTTACTGTTTTTTCTTTTTTTTTTTTGGTTTTGTATTTAAAGAATTTGCTTTTCTAAGATATACACATAAAATAATGACATAAATTACAAATTAATTCTGTAAAATACAGTTCAGCAACATGATATAAGTTCTCAGCAGCAGTAGTGACTATCTCCTCACAGTATTTTCGAAGTCCAAAAACACCCCCAGTAATTTTTTCAGCTGACCCTTCAGGCTGCATATCAGTTGGTTTAACTGTTTTGCATTACATTGCAAATGTATTTAATGCTCTTATTTATTGCCTAACTCCCTTTAGATTCTCTTAAGTACGGACAACATTTTTAATACAGCAATTCTGACAAAAGCTTTAAATAAACTTAATTTGTAACATTACAGCTCTACTAAGCTTTTCAAGTAGAAAACTTGAAAAAATTTTATTTTTGCAAAATAAAGTTTCCAGGCTTAACACAAAGCTTAATAAAAAAAAAATAAAAAAAAAAAATCCCAAATCAACTAGGAAACAAAAATCGTATCATATAAAGGCCATTTCTGCTTTCACAAGAGATCTTTTCTTGCATTGTCAGCCACAAAAAAAAAGAAAAAAAAAAAAAAAAAGAAGCCCAGTTGCCCCTGAACTTAATAAGGTCTGCAGTGATGCATTACTACTAGCAATGAGAACACCACAAGTGTTAACAGTAAGAATGATAGCAATGAGGGAAAAAAAAAATAACAGATTACAGTTACATAGTCAATCAAAAAGCTGCCTCTGCCTGCCAGTATGGACAGTCTTCACAATTTCATCATGGTTCATTTGATATTTAATATCTTTTTCTTGAAAGTGTAGTCCCAAGATATGTAATGATACTGCATCCCTCAAGTTTAATTTTTAAAAGTTTCTATCCCATGAAACTTCTAAGAAACAGTTAAAAACTAAACTCCATGCATTCAGAGAAGAAAAAATAAAAAAACACAAACAGAAGACCAACATAACCAAACATAAACCAAACCAAAACCCAGAGGCAATATTTCTTATCTTTTTTTAAATCTTCACTTTTTAAACTTGTCCCCAGATTCTGTTCATTTGGAAAGGGATTCAAACCTCAGCTTAAGATCCTGCTCAAGGCAGTTGTGTGGACACCAGCTCCCCACAATAGCCCTTGAAGGCAAAAGAAAGACAGACAGCTGTCAGGGATAAGGGTTCCCATTTACACTGCCACACATTTGCTAAAATAGGAGTTGAGCAGGTCTCCTTCTCTTCCCTTCACGTATTTAGGGGACTTGGTTGACCCCTAAAGCTAGATAAGAATTCTTTCACTTTTAGAAAGTTCTAAACTAAGAATAAAGTAACAGTTACATCTCTTAAGATATGCATTGATAAACAAATATAAAAAAAAAAGATATAAAAGTTCAAGAGTATTTGAATTCTAAGGGACATTTTTAGTTCTATTATAATGTATTACTCATGTAGGATACACACATTATAATATATCCCAATAAAACAAAATCAATTAATTAATCTTTGACACTAAATCAGGGCTGCAAAATCAATATGATTTTCTATTACTATGAAACCAAAATAATTTCAGGAAAAATGCTACATCATCTTTTCACCACCAGTGGTCCAAGGGTAGCTACAATAGCCAAACCACAGAAAGGTTTAATTTCTTGTGCAGGTTATCATATGTCAATAAACATCTCTGAAATGGCAGCCTCGGAAACAACAAATTCCCTAAACTGGGATGACTGCCAAGAACCAAGTTCTGTGTAATGAACTTGCCCGCTCTGATGTTTCATATGTTCCTGTTTTTACATGATATCACGAGAAGTCAGCATGACTTTAATACAGGCTTTTTAAAAAAAGTTCCATGCTTTATGTTATGATTGTTATTAAAGGAAACCAGTACATAAAATATTTAATATCTCCAGACACATTGCATTATTCCAACTTTTATTTTTACAAATGAGGGAGCCATTTTACTGGAATAATTCTTTTCCACTAGGGTTTGCCAGTTCAGAGATAACTACTGTAAGGTTACCCAAGAACTTCTTAAATCCCTGTGGCTTGACACAACACACTGCCAGAAAGTCTCACCCCTCACAGAGCTCTATTATTATACATATTTGTAGTCCAGCAGGGAAGGATCACAGTGAGTCAGCCAAATTCACTGCCCCAGGGAGATGATCCCTTCTTGATGCCAATCACAGTGAAGATTCTCTCCCTCTTTCACTTGCAGAAAGGCTGTGATGGCCAAGAGAGGCTTTAGGAATGCAGTTAGCACTGAGCCACAAGAAGTCCTGCCCAATGTGTTCATTTAGGGCTTAAGTGCTATTTGAATGATGCTATTTTGACAATGTACTACAAACCCAAACATTTCACTTAAAGGAAAATATTACTAAACTTTATAAAAGATCAAGTTCTAGGGTACTAGGGCAAGCAGATTCTCCTGCTGCTGCTACACAAAATATATTCTTTGGGTCTGAATTAGTGAAAACAGCCTCTGCCTTTCCTAAACCCAAGATAGTTGGCTTCATTTTCTACTATGGTAGCTTAAACTAATTACATATACAAGAAGAAAAAGGGTAGTTGGAGGAGCATAGGAGGAAACATTGATGCCTTCAGCCATGGAATAAGACAGACATTCACCTGCAACATCTTGTCTGGAACTGTACAGGATTACTCAGTCTGAGGCCAGATTTTGAACTCTTCAATGATGATGATCCTTATAGTAATAATGTGTTTGGAACAGGCAAATGCATCTTAAATAGTAATGCTGGTAGTCATCATTAAACTTACCGTGTGCTCCTGCCATTTGACCACAGCAGGATTACCATGGATTGCTGGCACACTTTGGTTTCTGCAGGAATCTGCTCAGTAGGGGCATTCAAAATGCTGCTCCCATAGGTATTTGTACCTGTAGAGCCTATTAACATCATATAAAGACAGATACACAGTAAACCATCCTACCTGCCTTTTTCAGACCCATCCTTTGTTGAAGTTCCCCAATTTCACAAAGATTCAGGTGCATTTAAAACACATGTGATATAAAACAGTATCAGACTGCATTTTTTCACTGAATATACTTGCTTTCCAAAGCTTTTGTGACACGAGACATTGTATTTTCATTTAGATCCATTATTATTTTCATTGTCATTGATGTTACCATTAATTCTCATTAGTAAAATGAAGAAATTGGATGGGCAAAGAAAACATTCTGATCAGGGACAAAGTGACAGTTTTAAATATGCTGTTGCATCTACAGACTTACTTGACATTGCAAATACACTTTGTTTCTATAAATTGAAAACTACTTTAAACCAGTGACGAAATTATTTCTTCATCAAGGAAGTTAATATGCTTTTCAGAGAATTGTAGATTATAATGTGTGGACAATGAAGGGAAAAGTACTTATTTCTGTGAATTGTTAACTTGCTGGTGGTTCTGATCTAACATTAATGCCCTGCAGGTATAAACCTTACAAGAAGGTTTATGGTACAAAGAATATATATTGAAATATATAATATACATTGAAAACTTTGCTTTTAATGCAAAACTCCTTTTTAACTAATTCCTGCACTGTTACAGGAATATAGTAAGGCACCTGAAACCACAAAAACATTTATCATCTTCCATAAAACTTAATAATGGACAAATTGATTTGCCTCAAAATATACAAAAAAAATTGGACTGAGAAGTTATGTGCCAGGTTTCCACTTGGAAAAAATAAATAGTGATTCCTTCTACTACCAAATATCGAAAATGAAGGTGCATAATGGAAATGCTGACCAACTATTTACTTCACCCATGCTAGCTAGACATATAAATGCTCTCAGACACTCTGTAAAAATCTGAAGTTTTCTCTGATAAACTCTGCTTCCATAACAATAAATGAAAAACCGCCTTTCCCAGATTTTCAGATCAGTACAGATATAAGCACAGAAATTCCTATCTTGCAAATTTCCTGACTTCCCAGAATAGTCTGGAAGCATGAATTACTGTAAGACATGGGTGAAGATGTATTTTAAGAAGCACTACGAAAACACAAATTACACTATTTACTTTTTTGGTTTTGTTTGGGGTTTTTTGGTTTTTTTGTTAAGAGACTATCCTGTGAAGAGGTCACCAAAGCCAAAATATAATTGCAAAGTTAATATTCTCTTTTCAGGGAAAATTGAAGGCATTTGTTTCAGATTATCTCTCCAATACAGGCTGGGGAAATAGCAATCTAATCAAATTGAGCATGGTTTATATTACAGTTTAGCAAAAGACACTGTATCTGACATGTCCAGAAATGAACCAGATATCTGGGTACAGTAATTTCTGTACAGCAGTAGGCCAAGGCCAAACATGAAATGAAACTCATCATTAATGTAAAATCCTTTAGCCTACGCTGCTCTTGAGCCTTTTTCACTAGATCCTTTCAACAGGGAATCAAACAGCTTATTTGTGATTCATGTTTTTGCCTTTTCTGGGAGCGGTTCCCAGTATAATATCTTTGCCAACAGGACCAAATCACAGTCTTCAGGAGCATGCTCCAGATTTAGCCCCATGATTCAAGCTCCCACCTGCTTTTAAAGGGGAAAACCCTTCTCTGTGGTACTATTAACCAGACATGTTCTCCAGTCTAGACTAATAATTATGTTAAGAATTGAGCGAGTCCATTATCCGCATGGAATGGGTGGAGGTTTTGATAAACCAGTAATAATAAGCGTCTGACTAGACCAAGGATTGTTCTTACTTGCCTTCTTATAAGAAGGGAAGTTCAGGCTCATTCAAGAATTCTGCTTCCATTGGGACTTACAAGCAGTGTGTTTATTTCCATCAAAAGCAAGGGACTGCCCTGTAGTGCTTACAAAATGGGAAATGGAATATTGTTCAACAAAAGTTGACCTGCTCCTGTAGATTTTTGTCAACACTGTTTTTGTTCAAAATGGGAAGCAGTGTTCCTCTAATTGTACCATTCCAATTCTTCTCATTGCAGTACTCTAATGGATGCATTCGTTTAATATATACTGTGCTTTGAAAAAAAAAATGAAAAAAAATCCGCACAAGCAAAACAAGTGTTGAGAACTGGAAATAAACTGGTGACCCTCAGTAGAAAAAATGTACAATTCACAGGGCGACAGTTGTGAAACGCAAGTTGCCCAGGCCCCGTTTCAGGAGCGGGGCTGGATTCGTTTTCACAAGGAGCAGCAGGACAGGAGTTCTATTTTCCGGCAGGAATCTCCATGCGCGGGCCGGAGCCGCGGGAGTGGGGGCTGTGCCCTCGGGTGCCCTCTACTGGCACCGGGAGCACGCACTGTTTATACATATTAAAAATATCAATATTTATACAGTCGCCTTGGCAGCCGTCATTAATGCACGCACTTAGCCCGCCGTCCGATATCCGCAAACGTGAGTGCAAATCCTTCTGCTAACCTCCCTGAGTATATCTGCAGCTCTTAAACTGGTTCTTCCAATTCAAGAGTGTTAACCAAAGTATCTAGCTATACAGAAAACTCTTTATCCCATTTTGAAACAGGCAAGAAGAAAATAAATGTACAAGCACTCTTCAGACAAAGGAAAATAAACTACATCGAGCACTATTATAACATATTTCAATTATTTCCTTGCATTTTCCTTTTAAATATCTCAAAGAATTGCAAGGAGATTGAGAAGCATTGTTATTACCATTTGTCACAGAGGGAAAACAAGTGAAGAAACTAAAATGTAGCTGTTTTACTTCCTCCAAGCAATGCTGTTACTGGAAAGGTAAATAAAATATTGCAAGAATTCTCATTTCTACATGGTGTTTTTCATATCACTCTTAAAAACAGAATATTTTAACTGATTGCTTTCATATTAATTCAGGAGTTTGACATTTTTAAATGGTTGCATACAACTGTCTAATGAAAGATAAATGTATGACTTCTTCGAAAAAAATATTGCTGATATCTAACTTTGCAGAGTTATGTCAGGAATAAGAACTGTTACCTTCTCTTAGAGTATAAATTCCTGTCATAAATGAACACTACAGAATGAAGCACAGTCACTTTCACACACAGACATGTACAAAGGTCCAGCACAATAACCACTCAACAACTATCAGTCTTCAGCTATCAGCATACTTTCAGGTTTGGCTTTCTTTCAATAACAAAAATACATTTAACATAAAGCTTCAAGCCTTCTTAAAAAAACCCAAAACAACAACAAAAACTCCATATGATTAGAAACAGCAATTTTCATGGTATGTTTCGCTCCTATGTAGCCATAATAAATAAATAAATAAAATAAAACCTCTAAGATTCAGTTAAAAAAAGCAAAGATGACCCTGAAGCTCTTGCAGGTACCCGAATGTAGTAACATAAGAAACAGACATCACTGAAACAAAGAACAAAAAAAACAATCAGGAAAGAAGATCTTGCTACAGGACTTGGTTTTCCAGCAGAGAAGCAGTGTGCTATAGTCCCTATAGAAGCACAGTGATTGGTGTGTTGGGAACATCCAATCCATCCATTCCACAACCCAGAGGACTGAGTTTATGTTACACAATCTTCCCAGCAGCTTTAGACTGGACTCTTTCTGGAGTACTGCCTCTCAGTCACTGTCAGCATTGCTCTACTTGTGATACTTGCCATAGCACGCTGGTTTTATGTAAGCCCTGGTGATCGAGGAACAAACCTTCCCACAAATCACTACACGCTGCTAGTAAAGATAAGATCACTGAGAATGCAGAACTGATTGCAGCATGACAGAGCTAAACTAGCTGGTGCCACTCTGTGAGGTTACCTCTGAGGAAGGGCAGAGTAAGGGCTGTGGCCACATTGTCAGGCCGGCTGGAAACATGACCAGAGCATTGCACAGCCTCCTTTTGTCAAGCTCATCATACACCTACCTGTTGATAAATAACAATGGCTGCTACAATTTGGCATTAACAGGTTTTGCCAGTTTAAACTTAAAATGAAATTCCACTTCTTTTAAATAGGGTCTTGCTGCAACACAAACAGGTATGTCATTATTAATATATTTGAGGCTATATGGATCTCCTATTGAAATTGCTGAAGTTATGATTTGGGGATTTTTTTTTAAATTTTCTTTTTCCATAGCAAGCTCTGTTCATTTAGTTCCCGGTAGGTAAACCTGACTGCTCAAGAAAAAAATATTTTGCTTGCCCTCCCAGTACTAATATTCTACTACTGATTCTGTCACCTGAGAAAGTGAGCAAAGAAAGCTGCTGGCCTGTGATTTGCAAAGTCCCTTGCCTGCCATAAGCTGTGCAGCTGTAAGCACTGCTCTCCTGCAGGCTCCGTCCCTCATTTGTGAAGCAGAGATAATAGCTACTCCTTGCTTGCTGCACAATAGCTTCTAATGTGAGAAGTCAAACACAATAAACCCTCAGGAACTCTGTGGTCATAAGAAGAGTAAAGCAGCAAAGGTGAAAAGTCAGGACTTATTTATTTTCCTGGCAGAGCACTGCTCTCAGAACGGTAAGGCAAACGACCCTGGTATAACAACAGGTAGGGGTGGTTGCAAGCAAGATGCATTTGGCCTGTTGCTTTTAACTGGCATTGTTTCTGTTGCTAGCTTTGTAGAACACTGTGATCAAATAATTATTGTTCCCTTGGCTGCCAACTATTTTTCTTTTATTAGTAATACCGACCTTTGTTTATTCTTCTTCCTCCCATGGGAAATTTCAACACATCTCCAGAAGGGATGTCGTATGACTCTCATTTATAATGGGATCCCTCCCTTTCTTCCCAGGCAAGGCTCTCTCTTTTCCTTTTTTTTTTCTCCCCTCTATATTTGTAGAGAGGAACACCAAGTCAAATCTCTGCTGTGTTCACATTCATGTGATCTGAACAAGATGAACAGATCAGCAGTTCTCACACATTTGCCTAGGAGATGTACAGCTGAAGAGAATTCATCTCAGACACTATTCCATTTGAACAGTTTAACATTCATTCTGACAGTATTAGCAACAGACCATAGAGAAAAGAAGTGTACATAAATGTATATAGTATATATACATTTTTGTGGGTTTTTTTTTTCTTCCCTTAACACAGTATTTTCAGGGATTTTTCGTCCTTCTTTTCTTGGCTCTTTTGCTCTTAATTTCTTACTTGTTCTCCCACCACACTATTTCCTTTCTCTCACATGCCTTTTACTATTTGTCCACAATATTGCTCATTCACAGCCTGTATCTTGGTGTGATTTTGTCTGCTTTAGTTACCCCTCCAACCCCCACCACACACCTGATCATCCTCTACGTGGTTGATTTTGCCTTCTTATCATGTACTACCCTTTGTCCTAGAAAATCCTTTTCTTTCACTAGGTCATCATGTACCTCTGTCATTCTCATTTGTAGCCCCCAGCTCCACTACTGGCAGCTCCTGCTGATGACAGATGTCTCACAATCAGCTGCAAGCCTGCTCTTGGCTCCAAGCCTGAGGGAAGCTCCAGACTTTTGTTCGCATTTTCTCTTTGCAGCAGCACTTTTATACAGATACAGCAAAGTCACCTTTTCCTGAAGTACAGCTTCTTAGAGAATTACAGGTCTCTCTGCACCACCAAGACTGAATACCTGTAGAAACAGCCTGAGAAGAATTGCAGACAATGCTATCCAGCAGGGTGAGTAAGCATGGATGGCATTTTGCCCTGGAAGTCCTGTTTTGAGCAGTCAGAGCATGTCAGTGCATTATTTCATTGCCTAATATACACAGCAGGAGCTCCAGAATTGAGTGTGCAGATGAACCTTCATCATACCAACCCTAGGCTGCATACATCCTCCCCCACCATCTAGTGCAATACTTTCATCTCTCCCCATGACTTCTGTGCCATTCAACCTCAGTATTATCTTCCCCTACTAATTTCTTCTACTTAGTTTTGGCAAGCCATAAAGAATACATAATTGTCCAACATGGAGCTAAATGAAGAGAGTCTAGGATGTGCTAAGTCATCAAGCAACTAGCAGGAAAGTCTATACATTCAGATTAACTAGATATTCCAACGCTATACACATTTAGATTGGCCTGGTGCCTATCTATCAGGTGCTGGCAGCCAAATACCACAGTCTTGTAGCCTGCAAAAGAAGTATCTTAAGGGGCTATGTCTGTACAGATCCAATATATAAAGTAATTGTGTCAACTTTTGGCCTTTTTGGCCCTATGTGCTCCAGAGCACAGAAACCAACACCAAAGGACTTGCTAACTCAGCTCTACGTGATGTTACTACATTGGCAAGTAGCGCTTTGCAATAAAAAGTCTGTGAACTAAGACAGTGGCTGCTGAAAACTTGTTGCCCATGTGACCTCCTTTTGGCAAAAGCTTTACTTCACACTAGCTCTAGACTAGTCCTGCAGACTGCAGCCCCAGTAGCAGAGAGAGTTCTAGAACACATCATCAGCTACCACAGAAACACAGAACAGTCCAGGCTGAGAGGGACCTTTGGAGGTCAGCTTGTCTAATCTGCCCTGTTCAAGCAGGGCCACCTAGAAGAGGTTGCCTAGGACCCTGCCCAGAATATCTCCAAGTATGACTATCTAAAACCTTCCAGGACATCCTGTGCTGGGTCACCCTCACAGTAAAAAAAGTGTTTATGTTCAAACAGAATGTACCATATCTCACTTTTTATTTTAGACTTAGCCTTATCCAAAAATAACCTAGTTCACCCAGTTTGAGACCACTCCAAATGAAATCAAATTGGTATTTGAGAGATTTGCTTCAACAGCAGAACCAAGACTTTTTTCTAGTTAAAATGTTGTAGATTTGTTCACTGTGTCATCCATACAACCATGTTCTGCCACTCTTATTCACAATCAGCAGTACCTGCCTTTAAAAAGTGGTGTTTAACATGGTATTTCTTCAAATGTTTTAACATTGTATGGGCAGCTTTTTCTTCTTCCCTAAGCTGCTTCCCCATCTCCAAAAACAGGACACAAAGCAAAATATAGAGAACTGTCCAAATGCAAATATGCCACCACACTACACATTGCAATGATTTAAACAATAGAAGCATATGTTTCATGCATTCAAAAGCTGGTAATAATGCAGGTAAGACATAAAGAGGAAATGTGTTTTCTATTCCACGTTTACTTTGTTTCCCACATTACCGAGATTATATCCTGAGACTTCTTAAAGCCATAGTTAGCATCTGTGATAGAAATGTGAAAACAACTTTTCCAAACTGGTACATCAACACAAAACCCTGTCAGGAAGCCCCACAGACAATGATATTGGGTATACCTCTGGAATTGCACATTTAGGCAGTAGATACTCCATGTATTTAGAAGCTGATTTTGTTCTAACGCAGTGTCATCTTAGACCCAAATTAACCAAACCCATTTGTGAAATCAGTGCCCAGCTGGGCTGAAAGCGATGAAAGAGACTCTGCAGACACACTACCAAGTGTGTAACTGTGTGCAGTGTGGCAGGACACTATGTAAGCAGTGGGTTGGATGCTACACATGCTGAAGGCACCCAGTGTTCAGAGCTTTGTGAATCATCAGGACAGCCCTGTTCCAGTACTGCTGAAGTCACAGTTATGGTTACAGCTCTGTGGAGGGCATCAGCGGGGACGAGTCAGGCAGATCTCTCATGAAAATACTATTCAGTTTGACCTGCAGAATTGCTATAATTGCAGTTTAAAAATGATGAAAATCTGCAGACAATTACTACTGATATAATTTAGGAATAAAACATAAGGAACAATACTAGAAGAAAATAACATATGCCACAGTATTTTTGATCTTCCAAAAAGAGTGAAGAGACACTCAAATGAAAAATCCCAGAAGAATAGACTTCAAAATCTCTATTTCCTCCTTAGTATTTTATTACTCTTCAGATCATTAAAAAAGATGTCTACAAGTACAGGTTCTCAGCTTTTGTCATTCTAGTGAGTTTTTCTCAAAAAGTTTCAAAAGTAAAATTTCTGTTAAAATGAAACTGTACAATAAAATTGCATCATGCCTCAAAACTTAATTCCTTTAACCTAACAAGTCAGGGAAATTAATTAACAAATCAACTTGCAAAACAAGGCACTACTTTTGTGAATACAGGAGGCAGAAACTGGCACTCAGAAGACTTCCTGCTAAACTGGCTTGCTCATGTCTTATATTTTTTAAGTAAGCATAACTGCAATTTCTGCCCACTCTAATATGAGCAGGTTTTAAAGTTCATCATTTTACATGGTGATTAGAAGGAAAAAAACAAAACAAAACAAAAAAAAAACCAGAAAAAGGTTTCATCTGACTTTTTTTTGATAAATTTTTAACAGAATAACTGTAAACATTAAATAATGCTTCAGGGTCAATTCCCATTAATTGTGGTAGCACCAATTTAATTGTGAAGTGTAGGTAAGATGCATTTTCCATACCTGCTACCCTATTTTTATCATAAACAAGTTGCTTCTTGACTACTTAAAAAAAAAGTAATCACTCACAGTCATTTTCATGCAAAATAAAAAGTTGTACTATGAGAGATACTATTGTGTTTAAATAAATAAGCAGGGGAAAAAAAAAAACAAAACAGGAAAAATCATGGTTACAGATAAAATATGCAAAACATTCTGGATATAAAACTTCCACAGCCAGTATTTAATCCAAATACTTTTTTCAGAATTAAACATGATTTACGAACTCATCAAATACACATGCTAACTAGGAGTCACCAAGCCAAGAGGAAGTGCTATGCAAGGAGGTGTGGCTGTCGCCCCTCTTAAAGCCAAGGTGTCTGAGTCAGCACCACAAAGGTGGCATCTTCATCCATTCAGGAGCCAAAACCTGGGAGTCCTCTCCTGAGGGCGGTGCCTACAGTAGCCTTTGAAGAACAGAACACGGCTCGCTCCTTTTGAAAGGCAGCTGCCGTGGGAGGGGAAATGTTATACAACACCCAAGCAGTTACAGCACCTGCCAAGTTTTGTGATCCAGCTCTCAGGGTTAGCCCTGTCTCTTTTCTCATGATTATGTAACAAAATTCAAAACTAGTCTGCTGAATAGACTTAAATCCAGACCAACTTTCTCTGCCCCTTCCAGAGTACCACTGACATTAGTTACAATGTGTTGCCTCCTGCCACTGAACATTCATTTTCTATTTTGTGAAATCTGTGAGGACACAGAGAGGAACTTTGTCCCTAACTCCCTTCTCACCTTCCTCCAGCCTAGACATTGGCCTCGTGATTAACATATGGTCATGGGAAGGAAGAGACATTGATATGAATGAGGACACACCTGAATCCCATTTTCCTGCTTGTCCAACTAGTCTAACCACTATGTTAACCACTGAATCATCAGCAACCTGGTTTTGAATAATAGTGTTTGTTGCTACTCTGGTTTGTTTTGTTCATGGTTTTTGGGGTTCTTTTAAAGGCATTATCCCAGTATTCACACTGGATCAGTCCCTCATGAGGCTCAGATGACACCTCAACTCACTGCTGACTGGCTTAAATCCCTAGTCGCACATACCAACACTATAATTGCTATGAAACCTTTCAGATAAGTAAGAGCATACCAACAGAGTTAAAGTAGCTCTGTGATTATGCAGCTTCTCTGGAAGGTTGGTTGAATTTTTTTTATTGCCAAACTTTGATGGACCAAGACATAGGTCCATATATAAATAATTACATGTGATCTTAAATGTACATACTTCACATGGTATCAATGATATTGAAAAAAATACTGAGAAAAAAGTGCATTACTATGAATCACTATGGTTTGCAGATTAGTGCCTCAAGTTGTGATCAAAACTTATATTCACCACTTCTAATAGCATTCAAGAGCTTTTGTTTAGGACCTAAATATACTAGGCACTGCAAACAAAGCATACAAATGAACATTCCTTCCCTTCTTCCATGTAGACAGAAAAAAAGTAGTCCAAATCTTAAAAAAGTGGTTAATGGGATTACATAAAAATAATAAAATGTTCTCTGACACTGATAATTATTGTATTTTTTTCTAAATTCCCACATTGATCATAGCTTGGCCATTTTATTTCTTTTCTAAAATTAAATCCACATGGGAAAGAAACTAGATATTGTTTTAAATTAATTTGAATATCATATATACACACACACTAGTCCTGATTACTCAAGCTGTGCCTTTTTGCATATTCAAATTACCAAACACTTTCAACAGTATTCTGTACAGTATTGCTTATTTCCAAGGACATGATTATCATCTGAGCATATGGAAAAGAGGAAAATAGTTATTTTACCTAATAACTATACTTATGCATACAATCTACTCAACTTTCCTGTATAGGTACAATGTGAAAACTCTCTCCCATTTACTTAATTTCTCATTTTACAGCATTTCCTCTACATTCTTTCAATTAAAGTGTTTTCCCTTTTTTAACAGTCCTTTGAAGCAGAGCTTTAGTGACATATTCTCTCAAGTCTTAGAAAGGGTATTTCTCTTTCTGACAACTGTTCCATGCTCCTGCCATGCCTTCCTCACAGCTGTTCTGCCAGTCTCCAGTTCTGCCAGGGTGTTTCATCTCCCTACCTCTGCAGCTTAGCAGCTCAGAACTCCACAGAGCTGCTCAAAGACAAACAAAGCACCTGACAGAAAATGCATAAGCACAACAAGCAACTCCAGCATTACATATAAAAAAATTGTTAAAAATTTATTAAGTGATACAACTACTACTCCTGTACCTCTTCTGTGATCTCCGTGACATGATTCCCAGTGCTGACACATAGAATAAAAAAATGAAAATTAAAAACCCCCCACCTGTATTCATAGTTTCTGACCTTGTAATAAACTCTGGCTGAAACAGCTACTTTGAAAGAACCAATACATGTTTAAATCACTTTTTTTTTCCTTAGCTCTTCTTTGCTTCTTCTGCCCTCTTACTATTGTGAGGCAGACAATACCAGATGACAGCAAATTACATACCAAACACCTTATCCTATTATGCTCTTGCTTTCTTTCTCTGCTTGCCCTCCAGAGTTCTTCTATTTTAGACCTATTGCAAAGATCTCACATCCAGCTGTGCCACACTAGTACAAGCCAAAATAATCCACCTTTAATCCCCAAGATCCCTCTTGACCCAGCTAATGACAGAAGTGGTGGTGCAAGTGAGAGCAGATAGAATCTGGAGATTATAAGAATACAGTATCTCTGTGGAGCTACCCCCAAATGCCTATGGGTTGAGAGATTTCATGTGATGACAGTAACTAAGGTAAAGAAGGGTGAAGTGCTTTAATTACACCACCATTTGGCTGTCAAATAAGGTATTTTCCAACTACAAGGTATCCATTTTAAGAAGCAAATTATGCATTTTAATATACTGAGATACATTAACATGGAAAAAAAAAATCCAAAAACAAAAGAGTGCATGAAAATTCAGTATGGTTTGCAAACTGGGAATAAAACATGTACTTACACATGGGATTAAAACTCAGAACCTCTAATATTATTTAATCCACCAAAAATTTGCACTACTTTGATCAAATATTGAAAATTTTGAAAGGAAACTGACAAGGAAAATTACCATCTTTTTTAACAAATTGAAAACAAGAAATTAAATTATGTAATTAAAGTTTTTATATTAAGTATTTACTACAAAGTTCCTTTTGGTATGGTAATTCCATATCAATTGTAATAATGTCAGTGTGAAAAAAAAACTTAAATATTACTATTTTACTACTATTAAGCTAGGAAATATAAGGTGATAGAAATAAACAAAAAAAAAAAAAAAAAACAAAAACAAAAAAACCCCAAGCAACCAAACAACTACCAAACTTTAAAGTAAAAAGAAATCATAGATAGAAATGTTCAACTAATTTTTCATCTATTAGGAATATTAGGAACATATTTTTTAAGAAGACAAAGAGCTTTTTCCAGAAGTACTAGAATTTAGTCCTCATAAATAACAAAGTGAATCGACTAATGACCTTAAGCTATTACAGGTATTAAAAAACTTGTGTTCATATTAATTTGGAAACTTAAAAAAAAATGAGACAGAACAATTCAATAATGGATTGGGGAAAAATATTACATTCATCTATATAATTTTTTAATTCTAAACAATCTATCATAATCAATTGTTCTCATAAAATATTGCATATTACACTTTATAGCTCTGATGAGTGAATATTACTAAACAGGAATAAAATAACGATAAATACAGGCCCAGGTTATAGCGACTTACCAAGGAGAAAACTCGGTTTATAATAAATATTTGAAAATCTCATTTATAGTTATAAGTGACTGTAAAATAATTAATTCTGCCCCTTTCTCCCTTCTACATTTCAGGTCAAGTTTGGTACATCCAATATGATATGTAGTACTAAAAAAATTATGATCTATTTTTTAATCCAGAGCCTGATGCACTGTGTGAATTTAAAAGCTCCAGTACACACTTGTAGACAAGTTGCTGCAGGAAAGGTGCCAGCTAGAAACTCACCTACCCGGTCAGGGGCTAAAAGGTCTGATTATCGACTTCCTTAGTTACCTGTTGCATGAGCTTCCCCAAGGCTAGGGACAAACAAGAGTGCCCTGGGCCTTTGGCACTGGAATTCCTGCCGTGCAGGTTTCACCATGTCCATTACTCTGCTGTTACTTGACCTGTAAGAAAGATGCCTCCATTTTATTTATTTTTGGTACTAAATAGATTGAATTTCAAAATAGGAAAGTCTTCCATCAAGAAAAAAAAGGCAAGTCAAACAAATGAATTAATAGAAAAGACCTTTTAGGAGATTGGATTTTGCCCAGTGGCTAAAGGAATGCTTTGCAAGCTTAGTAAAAGTACTTAAAAAAATGCGGACCTATTAAAAAAAAAACAAAAAACCAAACACACAAGTTGTAAAAGATATCAAGGAGCTAACATTGCAGCTCAAAGTAAAGAATGAGGTTAACTATCTATAGATTGCACCAGTTTACTGAAAGAAAGAATAACGCCAGTTCCAAATTTTGTTGTAACAGAAACAACTAACAATTACATGGCAGAACTGAGATAAAAACATCCAACACAGATGCCTGCAGAACCTCTGAGTTCATACTCTCTGCCTGACCTGGATACCACTGAGTTCATACTCTCCTATGCCTACACACCTGTAGCTAACAATGGGCAATAACATCTACAGGTAAATACATTTAAATACGACCGAGACAGCACTTCCCTGTGCTGGAGACAAACTTGCAGGAAACAGACCCCTAGCACCCTGGGCATCTCATCGGCCAGCCCGACACAGCTGGATTGACATCCCCGCAGCTGGGTCGACGCAGGAACCAGGACTCATGACCTCTTTTTCATCTTTCTGTAATTTATCTTTCCCCCCTTAATTCCTCTCTTCCCTTTCACCTTGCCCCTTTATCCAACACCCACTGCCGTGTTCTTATACAGTAGGTCAGGGACTAACATATTAATTTCTTTGCCAAGTGTGTAATTCACTGATTAACTTTCTGGTTGTTTGCGACCCCTCTGAATTTTGTCGTTCCTTTCGAACAATGAGCATTTAAGAATCTCTAGTGATTCTCTTCCCTTTAAGGGTAGGTCATCACAGTGGTGCAACAGAGGATTCAAAAACTTATTTTCACCATTTAGTGGGGGCTCTAAGTGTTTTTCGCAACTTCCGTGATCTGCAGTGATAATTCCATCTCTTCCCCGCAACAAAACAAAAAGAAAACAATCAATGTTTGAGAGAACTTTCAATTAAAAGAAACACAGCAATTCTCTCTGAGGCGACCCTCTCAGCCGGCACGCTCGCCGCCACCGCGGCCGAGGGCCCCGCTCGGCGCGGCGCTCGCCATTGGCTGACGAATACTGCCGAGTGCTCTCGTGCTCCTCCGGCGCGGCGCCGGAGGCGGCGGGGAGGGGAGCGAACGGCTCGAGCACGGCGCGGTGCATTGTGGGGCGGGAGAGGAGAGTCACTGCTCAGCGAGGGCCGCCATCTTGGCTGCGTCCGGACTCGGTCCTGCTCCCGGGGCCTGTTCCTTCTCCTCGCAGCGCAAAGCGGAGGAACGAGAGAAGACGAAGGGCCACCCCGGGAGGTGCTGATGCGCGCAGAGACTCCTCGCACCTCTCCCGGGCGCCGCTAGCAAAGGGGGCGGGGGTGGTCGAGCGGTCGCCGGCGCGGCCTCTCCTCTGTCGGGATGGGTCGGTCCCGCAGCCGGAGCTCGTCCCGCTCCAAGCACACCAAGAGCTCCAAGCACAACAAGAAGAACCGGAGCCGATCGCGGTCCCGCTCCCGAGAAAAGGAGCGGGCAAGGAAGCGCTCCAAGTCCCGGGAGAGCAAGCGGAACCGGCGCCGGGAGTCCCGCTCCCGTTCGCGCTCTAACACGGCCCCCTCCTCCCGGCGCGATAGGGACCGGGACCGCGACCGCGCCTCCTCCCCCCCCGACCGTATCGACATCTTCGGGCGCACGGTGAGCAAGCGCAGCAGCTTGGACGAGAAACAGAAGCGGGAGGAGGAGGAGAAAAAAGCGGAGTTCGAGCGGCAGCGGAAAATGTGAGCCCCGGGCCTGCGCTGGGAGACGAGGGGGTTGGTGAGGGATGGGGGAGGAAGGGAGGTGCTCGGTGCCTTGGTGCCTGTCTCTCCGCGCCTTCTTCCTGTGGGCCTGGGCCGCCTGCGGCTGGGTGCGGGCGTTGGGGCCCTCGCTGAGGCCTGACCAATGCCTGTTTTCCCGCCATCCGCCCCTTTCTCAAAGCCCGGCTCCCTCAGGTGCGTTAGGAGCCGCCCACTCGTGGTGCGAGCCCCCCGCACGCCTCCTCCCTCTCGGCCGCCTCTGCCCGCTTCCCATCCACCGTCGCAAGTCTCTCCCTCCTGCGCTGCTCCTAAACTTCCCTGTGCGGCGGAGGCCTCAGCGCCCCTGAGGCTTTGTGCTGCACTGCCACACGCCCGCCCCTCCCCTCCGTGGCGTGGAGCTTGTTACGCGTCGAGCGGAGGCATCTGGAGTTGCTCGAGTGAGGGTTTCAAGAAACACTATGCAGCTGTTATATTAACACTGTGGGATTACTTTCTTGCCAAATGGGACGGTGAGATCCGGTGACTTGTTTCATTTGAAACCTTGCCCTTTTTTCAGTTTTATGTTATGGGGAGTGTGGTTATTTATTAAGTTTGCAGATATAAATACTATTTTAATTAACGATGGTGGTGCATCAATATGTTTAGCAACATACAAAGTTATGAAACAGACCTTTATGTAGCAGAGAGAAGAATGGATTGAACAGTTGTAATCAGATGATTCTTTTGCTTTGAGTACTACCCTTGCTCATTGGACCACCTAATCCAGAAATAATGCACTTGTTTGTAGGTATGAAGCTAAGTGGTGCTGTTAACTCTCAGGTGGAGCTTTACTTCAGCCATAAGGGTCTCAGGAAATACTAGTTGTCATTGTTGAGCTTGGTGACCCAAAGCTGTCACTTTCATTTTTGTTTGAAGATAATCACCTTTGCTCACCTCAGAGTTTTGACAGTAAAAAACTTACACAAACCTGTGAAAATTGACATATTTTGACATACCGATCCTAGTTATGTGATTCAGAATTTTATTCAGTACCTAAATTAAGAAAAAATACTCTCTGCATATCTACAATAAAAAACTGGAACGTGCTTAACAATTTGAGAATAGAATGAATAGTTTATTCTTATACTTAGGAGCTGATTTATTTCATATGTAAGTAAATTTTCTACGTAAGTTAGCTTTGAAATTTTAAAAAGCTCATGAAGCCTGTATAGAAGGAATATGATATTCCAGCAATACTTCCTACAGAATAGTAGACATTTGAGAAAGAATCAATATTAGAAAAGATTGGGTATGGAATTATGATACTTCTGCAATACACTTTAAATTTTAAAAATAAAAAGCAATGAAACTTAGAGTAGAAAATCATGTTATTTTAGTAAGTAGTCTGTAAACTGTGTTGCGTGTATTAGTATAGATTCACGTTAGATAAGGAAAGAAGTACTTCCTTTCTGACTGAATGAATTAGTGGACAGCTTATGGATTGGAACTGACTTGGTTCTTCTCATGTCCTGTTCAAATCTCAGTACACAGCCTAACTTCAGCCCTTTCCTATAGTGCTCATTTTCTTGCCTTGAAAGTTTGACTTTTTTCCCTCAAAAATATTGTAAAGTGTAAGTGGTGTCTTTGCTGCAGATTTCATAAAATTAGTCTTTAAGAAGTAAATGGACAATACAAAAAATAGCTTTTTACATTAGTGACTTACCCGTTGCTTTGGAATCATAATTCAGTAGGCAAGGATGACAAAATGATAAAATTCATGTGATAAAAAAAAAAATAGTTGCTATACTACAGAATGAATCATTGAGATCTATATCTGTGTTTATAATTTTATTTTTCATAATAAGTTCTAAGCCATTGTAATATCATTGCCTATAAGTCTAAAAATACATTTGATTGGTTTAATTAAATTTGGAGTTTATTGGAGTGAGAAGGATGAGACAGATGCAGACACAGTGCTTAATTTGAGTGTGTCATCGGTTGCTGAGGATATTTGAAAATCTATTTCAGAGATGAGTGTCATGGTATTTTTGTAACTATACACTATCTTTATTCAATTAGCTTACTTTTTTTCTAGATTTCCTGATGTTAAATGTAAAGCTAGGATAATTTAATAAAATATAAGAATATGAAGTTAATGACAGTTTATTTCTCCAGAATTCAAGCCTCTTAAGTGTACTAAGCAGTATTGGCTCAGGATGGTGAGAGCACTCACTGCTGAGTAAGAGGGAAGGGAATCCTTTTTTAAAAAAATGATAATTGGTATATAAAGGATGTTTAAACATTTGTCCTCAAAGGGTCATAGCTTGGTGGAGATATACTCACAGAGTACGGTTGATGCATTTTCCTGGAAGTGATCTAGATTTTTTTTTTGCCTGGTGCTTCTTTGGGACTTTTTTTCTGGAAAGAATCACTTCAAGATATTTTGCGTCCATTTTGGAAAAACGAACGCTGGTCTAATGTGCTCCCAGATAAATTTGCTGCCTCATTGAGGATTGTAAGATTAAAATTGGTCTTCTCTGGCCAAATGATTGAGTTGAGGATTCCAAAACTATTTACTGAAGGTGATACACTTAGTTCAGTACACTTTTTAAAAGATGACATATGATATGGGGATATTTGGAGCCTTTCACCTTTCTATTTCCCATATTTATTTAGGTCAGTCAACCATACTTCATCATCTCCTATTGCATATTTGCAAGTTGTGCCTTGGGTCATCTAAAAGTTTGTAAATTATGTAACTTTTTTTTTAATTAATTGTTTTTCAAATAAGATAGATTAGGAAAGATTTTCCAAATGAGATAGAAAAATGCAAACATTCTGAAAATGACAGGGTATTAAGATATTACAACAGTAGTTGTCCTTCTGAATCCTGGATTTGTATTGCTGACAGGCCAGAAGAAAAGTTTCATAAGATTATTCTGTGCTTCATGGAGTATTTGAAACAGAAGTTCAATATCAATATCTTGGTTTAAAACCAAGAGTTTTCTCCCCAAAGCCCATAATAATTCCAGATAAATAGTACTACATGAAATACGGAGTATTCATGGGTGTTCATCCTTGGATATCTAATTGCCATGTTGTACTTGTGATTACTACCTGGCTTTTTTTCTTTATGTAGCAGTTAACCTGCAAATTTGCCTAGTATTTTTGTATCTCTTTTAATGAAAAATTAAAACAGTGATCAGGCTAAGTGATAATACTACTGCTCAACTAAAATAAAGACATTTGAAAAATATTTCCAAAATTCAGAACATGGAAAGCTGCAGTTTGCAAGGATTTATTTAGTGTTTGGTATTGATATAATTTATTTTGGATCATTATGGTAGAAACAGAGTCCTGCAATAAAAAAAGTTAAGAGCTGGAGTTACTGAAATTTATTGAAATCCGTTAAGGTAAATTACTGGATAACTAGATTACAGGTATAACACCTGGAATTCTAGGTAAAATACTGAAATCACAAATTTTATATCTTCTGTCTTTTATTTTAAGATACTGGGGATAGTTTGGTGCCTCTAAGGTGGTGGTTTTAAGGCAAGATTTTACAGGATCTTATTGCCATATGTGGCTTAAAATTGAGACCATATATAACCTCCTAAAGAGTGAATGATAGTCAAAGTTGGGTGGGGTTTGGATTATTTTGGAGGAGGGGGGCATGTTGTTGTGATTGTTGGTTTGGGTTGGTTTTTTTTCTCTTTTTTCCTTCCTAATTGTGATTAAAAAGTAGTTGATAATAATTTGTCTTCACTTTAATCTGTTATATAGAAAGATGCTAAATATGGAATGGTCTGAATGGATTCCTTGTGATAGGAGCACTGATTGCCTGAATATTCACTTTCTTTAATGTAGGGCAAAATATTCTTTAAATATATAATCTATGTGTAAAAGTTATTCAGTAGCATTGCTGATAATGCGTGTTGAAAGATTTTGTCTCAGTGCCAACATAGATTAAAAATGTAATCCTCATGTTTGCTTTTTGCAGTCGTCAACAAGAAATTGAAGAGAAACTCATAGAAGAAGAAACTGCTCGAAGGGTGGAAGAACTTGTAGCTAAACGCGTAGAGGAAGAGTTGGAGAAAAGAAAGGATGAGATTGAGCGAGAGGTTCTCCGCAGGGTGGAGGAGGCTAAACGCATCATGGAAAAACAGTTGCTCGAAGAACTCGAGCGACAGCGACAAGCTGAACTTGCAGCACAAAAAGCCAGAGAGGTAACGCTCGGTCGTTTGGAAAGTAGAGACAGTCCATGGCAAAACTTTCAGTGTCGGTTTGTGCCTCCTGTTCGGTTCAGAAAGAGATGGAATACAGCAAATCTAATTCCCTTCTCATATAAACTTGCATTGCTGCGAAACTTAATTTCTAGCCTATTCAGAGGAGCTCACTGATATTTAAACAGTTACTCTCCTAAAACCTGAACAAGGATACTTGATTCTTAATGGAACTGACCTACATATTTCAGAATTGTTTGAAACTTTTGCCATGGCTGCAGGATTTATCAGCAGTCCTTTCATTTTGGGGAAGGGTATTAAAAAGTATGTAATTATGTATCCTTCATTTGTTTCATTATGTTTACCTAGACTGTAAGAGGCTTTTGCCTTCAGCCAGGCAAAAAGCAGGGTCCAGCAGTGAGCTGCAGTACCTGTCTTTAACAAATAGGTTTCTTATTCTTCATTTAAAATGAACATTTTCCTTGAGCATACATTGGACTAATTCTGGGACTTCGAGCATAAGCCCATCCACGTCTTCACGAAGGATCTCTGTCCAAATCATTATATCCATTTTTAATAACTACTAACAACTCCTTTTTTTCTCCCTAGAAGTTATAAAAGAGCAGGTTGCCCTTGTCTGAAGTCAAGCTGAACGTGTGACTTGGGTTTTTGGGGCCTTTTTTTGTTGTTTTGTTTTGTTTTTTAATCAGCAGCTGGAGCAGAAGCTGAAAATGTCTTTCTGTGAGACAGTAATTTGCTACTAAAGGCTTTGATGCCTGCCTGCACCAATCATTCCAGGATCCAGAAATTTCAAGACAAACTTAAAACTGTAGAGGAAATTTGTGCTAAATAGTCATAAGTGTCAAATGTTTTTTTCACTCTGGACGTCCTACACAGTTTATTTTAAATTAATATTTTGATTGGCTTATGAAAGGAGAGACAGTAGCAATGCAGCTTTCCCCTTCATACTAGATGTGACTTGTCAGTCACATAGTATCAAATTAAATGGAAACAAATGGAATGCGGAGTTATGATAAATATTAAAAAGAATAAATAAATAATCCTTTTTTTTGCAAATTCAGACTTTAATATCAAAGAGTTTAAGTTGAATTTACATGTTCATAGTCAGAAAATTCTTCATATTTAGAGGTTTTCATTTGATTAGATGGATGACTTGTTTTTTTAAAAAAAAAAGTATTTTTGGTATCGTCGTCATGTGGAGAAGTCCCACCAGTTCCTTGTAATGCAGAATGAACCTCCATGCCTGGAGTGAAGTGTGCTAGCTAGTAGCTGGTTACTAGTCATAGTAAGAAGTTTTCATATGCTTGCTTTGTTCGTATTAACTTTTTTTTCTTACACAGACACAAACCTCTGGCTAACTTTAAATCCTCCAAATATAAAAATAATTTGGATATATATTATGTGAACTGAAACACTTCAAAATTTTTCACGCAGTCTTCATATTTGAGTTGCATAACAGAGTTCCATAAAATTCACCAAGAAAACAACAATTACAAGGCTTTATTTCCTGATCTTGCCTTCCCTGGACTCCTGAATTCCAAGTTCATACTGCAGACAGTTTCAGCTGTCTTAAAATTGTCAAAATACTGAATGTTAAGTCCATTCTCCCCATGAAAGAAGCCCATAGCTCCATGAAGTATGGATTACCATTTGTATTTTTCACTAACAGTAAATGTATTTTTCTTATTAATTGTTTGCCTTAGGAATGATTTACATATTTTTGTTCCTTCTTACCATAAACATCTGCATTCCTCAGCTCAGCCTTCCTTGTATGTTGTTTCTTTATAAATGGTTGAGCTGCTGATGCAGGTATTGCCAAGCTAACAGTACAAATCATTTTAAAGAGGAAGCTGGCGCGTATGGCAGCCGAGGAGCACACTCTGCAGGACACTGGACAAGACAGTAAATATTCAACTTTTAATGCTGATTAAAGGAGTATAGGTAAAGAATACGTAGGTATACTTAATTGGTGAGACAAACTATTCACTTTATTTATATTTTCTATATTACTTTTTAATTTGGTAAATACTATCCAGTTTTTGTAGTTGTCCTTGTTGATTTGTGTGATATTAAAATTCTAGTAATAAATTGTCAGGATTCTATGATTAGGGAGGGTTTAGTTGGTTGCTGTTTGGACTGGGCGGGATGATGTAAATTGAGCGCTAGAAACCAGTTTTAGTGTCTGCACAGTTTACCGTTGTGAGGCAAAATAGGTGGCTGTAAAGCTGCCACTTTAAGTCAGTTCACAAAAGAATTCTGAGAAAGATTAGTGAACATGCGGAAATGAGTATTTTACTTTACTAACATCTTGCCCTGTCCTCCCCTTTAGGAAGAAGAGCGTGCAAAGCGTGAGGAACTAGAGCGAATACTAGAAGAGAATAATCGAAAAATTGCAGAAGCACAAGCTAAACTGGTATGTGAAGGTGTAGTTAACTGTTCTGTAGGGAAATACAGATGTCTCTGCCAAATTTGTAACACAATTAAAATAAACAAATCGACCCTTTCTAGAGTTTTAACTTGCATATTGCTGGTTCCATCAGTAACATTGCTGTCCTTCCCCTGAGCATAAAAATCAGATCCTTAGCAGTAACACTAGGCTGGTAAAATAGTTTGGATGCAGTTGATTTAGAGGGGTGATGGCTGCCTTCACAATTTAAAAAGTACTTTTTGACTATCTCATGGGAAGGGTTGGAGTAAGTTTGAAAACATGTTCAGCTTTGTGTGACTAATTCTGTTTTGTTGACTGGGACAAGTGCAAACTAGATTTGAGTCTAGTATAGTGTTGATGTAGAAGTGCTGAAAGGGACTTTCAGCATAAGCTTAAGATGTGTAAGCTATGAAAGTAACTTATGTTGATCTTCAAGCCCTTTTAAATCAGGTGCTTGCCACATGAAAACATTCAATATGATTTAGCTGATTCTAATCAATTGATGATAAGACAAACTAAACTGCTTATAAACCCTGATTGAACTCTGTCAGTTACAATTGCCCAAGTAATTACACCTCTTTATATAAAAATGAGGCTGCTTAAATATTTTTGCTTGAACTACATCTGCTTTAGATTTCATTCTGTTTTACCCTTTTCTCAACCTCTTATGGTGGAAACAGGACAAAGGGAAAATTTAAGGTATTGACTGATGTAATGAACTAAATAATCACCTTTAGAGTTCCACTGGGAGAGCTGTAAGAACTATAGGTCAATGTGAGGATTGACTAGTTGCAAATCAGGTGAAGATGGTTTGGGATTAGGACAGGTTTTTAGATGGGTTTTGGAGCAGGGAGACCTTGGCCTGAAGGTCTTGTGGCTTCATTATGTGTGTATGTTACTTCAGCTTACATGTGACAAGTATTGGAACAACTTCTGTATTTATCTAATGTCTTCTTTAATTAAAATGTAATGTGTTGTTTGAAGAGCAATGCTGAAGAACACGGCATGTAAACACTCCAGATTTCAATACATTAGCTGTAGAAAGTGCTCAGTGTTTCTTCTAAACTCAATTCAAATAACCATTTTATAAGTAGTTTCACTGAAACCAGCTGTGGCACCTAGCTCTGGTGGAACTGCTTACATACTTATGCAGGATTCGACCTGTTTGCAAGTTAATGTGGACTTGTAAATTGCTTTTATGACTACAAAATATGCTGGCCTAAATTTTACCATTTTCCTATATAGGCTGAAGAACAATTGAAAATTGTTGAAGAACAAAGAAAGATTCATGAGGAGAGGATGAAACTAGAACAAGAGAGACAGCGTCAGCAAAAGGAAGAGCAAAAAATTATTCTGGGCAAAGGAAAGTCTAGGCCAAAACTGTCCTTCTCCCTAAAAAGCCAGGATTAAATTTCAACTCTGAACTCTTAAAAGAAACAAACAAAAAACAACAAAAAAAGGAAAACAAACAAAAACTTTGTATGGTAGCTTCATGTTGAAGTGTTTTTGGTTTTTTTTTTTTTCTTTCTCTCAAATTTTTTTTGTCTTTTTTGAAGTTGGAAAGTTAGCTTGTTCTAATAGGGGCTGTGCTCTGCAATTCTTATTTTTTTTAAACTTCCATTAAGTTAAACCCTTATCAGATCATCATTGCCTTTTAGAGGGTAATCTGTTTTCATCAATTTTGTTTCTATATTGGTGGTCTGAAGCAACTCATGTCACTTTATGAACTGTGGATGATCTGATAAGGTTTTACTGACTTACTCATCAGAGTTTGACTCTGATAATTGACAGAACTTTATACTGGGTATTGCTGACTTTTAATGTTTTTATTTTAAAGTCAGTAAATACATGAGTAAATTGCCATAGTATTACTGGACCTCTGTGGTTTATTGTTAAATCAGTGTCCTATGATACTGTCCCGTTGTTGCGCTTGATGTTCCTGATACAGGTAAGGAAATAGTTTGTCATTTCTGCTATGAATACATAGAGAGAGTTCAGTATTGTCTCTGTTAGATTTGTTTTTATTACATTGACAGCATTCAACCAGCGTTCCCCCATTGTGTAAATAAACCAATTTGCTGAATAAAGTGAAAGTCTTAAATTCATATGTTTAAGTAAATTTTTTTAGTACACTTCTATCAACAGCTATAAGAGTGACAATTCACATTATTAAATTCAAGACTATAGTGATATTTTTTTAAATTTTGCTTTAAACTATTGTGGCTTCTACTTAAAATGCAAAATCACACACAGTAAAGATCCCTGCAGTTGTGAATGTTATTGATGGCTGCTGCTGTTTTTATGAATGTTGGTTTTTATTCTGACAGAGACTTATTTCAGCTGTAGTATCATGTTTAAACGGCTGTTTGGCTTACTGCACCCAGACCAGTACTTCTGATACCTAAACCCCTTCAGTTCACCTCATAATATATTGTATAAGTTTAAAGTCATTACCATATAGTGAATCTGATGGATCCTGAAGGATTTAAAAATAGAAGTTTTTTTCTCCCAAAGGACTGGACTGGCTAGTATATTTGAACTGAAAAACAGAAAGTGAGATTCTGTCTAAACATATTGTTTTAGCCAGAAAGCAACTGTTATACAGATCTTGAATATTATCCATTTATATATACAGGTTTTATTTTGAAAAATGAAACTACAGATTGAAAACTATATATAAAGTCCCCCTTTTTGTATGTAATTCCTCTACCAAAATCTAGATTACTGTAGCTTGTCCAGTTCTAAAACTTTCTTTTTCCTGTCAGTGTGCAACATCTGTAGTAACCATAAAATGAAAGTTACCAGTAGTTGCCTGAGTATTTGAATGTCACTGGACAAAGTTGAAAATAATTCTTGATATTCCCAAAGGGTCTGTTTCTGTAGATTGAGCAAATTAAATGTTGGAGCAAGTTGAATGTGCCACTGAAAGCAGTATTCAACAAGCTTGGAATGAACCCGGGGCTTGGGGGCAGACTGATGTGTATCGCTTTGTCCAGTGTGTCAAGAAAATGTGAAGATGGTAAAATACCTACACTATTACTGTACTTAAATTTGTCTATATATTGTATGACAAAAGAAGGTTGAAAGTTGCTTAATGCATAAAAACAAGCTGAAGCCAAATAAATCATGTACGTGACCTGTTGGCAGGAGCAGGCTGTATTTAAAGATCAACTGATACCTGTATTTCTAAAACAGAAAACATCCCCTGTTCCCTTATGAGAAACAAGCTATTAAAAGTCAATACTCAAAACTATGCAGTTTTGTTTCCTCTTCTAAAAGCAAGAAGCTAAGTAATCATACTTGCAGCTGTGGTATCAAGCATTTTGTTCTGCATCACATAATTTGCTGCTGAATTGCAGCATTTTTCCTCTGCATTTAACATTGTGTAGGTTTAGATGTTACCAGGTTATTTTCAGTCCCACCTCTAGGACTATCTTGTGGACAAAAGGCCTGTTCCTAATGAGATTGCCCCTTCTGCCATTCCACATTTCCCTACCTGTTTCTCTTTCCCCTGCCCTCAAAAAAAAAAAAAAAAAAAAGGAAAAGCAGATAGGCAGATAGGTCTTTGCTTTGCTTTGGTTTGATTCCTCTGTTGGGACAGATGTTCAGTTTGTGGAATCTGCTGTCTCTTTGCTGTCCTAAGGCATTCTCTATGTCTTAGATCTTTGTAGACCTGGTGTGGGTGTATGTTAAATTTGCATTGCTGTAGGATTTTCTTTTTAAATTACTGTAGGACTGCAGAGATACTGTTGATTTCCAGAAAAATAAAGATGCTTATAGTTTGGAAAGGGAGCAAATTGAGCAAGTTGACATTTGATGGTAAGAACTTGGGATATTCTTGTTTTCCCATACCCATTTAACACAAAGTATGCAGGAACATGTAGTGTTTAAACCGTGAGCTCCCTGCATGTGTCTGCATAGAGAAAATTCTGTTGGTTATTGTGTTCAGTGTTTAATTTTAATTTCATTACAATTTAAAGTTTGAACTTTTTTGGGTTTGACAAGTTTCGGGTTGTTCTGGGGTTTTGTGGGTCATTGACCACCCCAGGGAGGCAGGTAGGCATTTTTGTTGCCACCTACTTTGAGCAGTATTGATTTCCCTTATATGGTAACAGAAGAGACCTTTGTTTTCCCAAACTTGTTCATAAACGTCCTAGATAATTATTTTAATATGAAACAGTGCATCTGTCTGGAAAAGGTAGGAGCATGGAAGGCTTTAGAACAGCATGCTAAACATGTGCTCTTACTTTGGTGATTTGCTAAACTGCCCTTTGAACTTTGCATCTTCATTTATCATCGTTTTTCCAAGCCCAAGTCGAAAGCTGACTCCCAAGAAATGTATTGGAGCTGCATCCTTGCAGCTTAGCAAAGCAGAGACAATTATGTAAGATGTCTAAACTGCAAGCAACTGCATGCATGTGTATAATCTCACTAAAGTATCAACAGTTCATCCATTCCTATCTTGTCTTGAAAAGGATTTACCTTTGATACCTCCTTTTCTCTTAAGCTATGTGCCACTTCATAGACCTTGCCCTATCGTCCTTCCTGACCTGAAGCTGCTATCCCCCTCTTTGCAATGCTGTTAACAGGCTCTCAGGATTGAGTTTGTGTGTTTTCTGCATGTACTCCAAATATGGAGATGTTGGTTATTACTCACTTTTAACTACATGCAGTATTTCATTAAACATTCAGAGAATTTGGGGTCTTAGCTCTGTCATTGCAAGGTCTCACCTTTGTGCAAGTGCAGGCGAAATTCAAGTCATTAAACACCTTCCAGGTTGTGTTTCAGAGGGGATTTATTTCAGAAGGGAGCTGTGGAGCTGTGTGTGTGCCTAAGGCTCATTCCAAGGCAGGAGGGTATGGTTGAACTGCCCAGGTTGGTATGGTTTCGGACTGACTGGCCAGTCTAGCAGGAGCTGAACCATAACTTTCATGCACCTCTCTTTGTTCCATTCTCGTACTGGTACTGCCACATGTGCATTTCAGGGTCATCCCCCTCTTTCCATCCCACAATTTTGGTGCTGAACCACCATTTTGTTGCTGAAGAGTGCTTGACATTTCTGTGCTGAACAACTTCATGCTTACTATCAACTTCCATGGACTGACACTTGGGATCAAGGGTAATGCTAGCTCAGCATCAGCTCTGCTCGAAAGGACATAGATCCCCTTCGATAATAACAGGCCAGTTGTGTAGCAGAAGCTTGATCCCAGGTCATTTTCCCTACCCCTCAGATCACAGACCACAGAATAAGGTAAATATTTTTGTTTCAAAGAATGGTAGAGCGAATCAGCGTAAGTCAGGTCAAACAGAGTTAAAATGCATGATTTGGATGTATGAATGTCTTCTCTGATTTTTATTACAAGGCTGCTTGAATTCTCTGGCCATATCTGGGAGAAATCAAGCTCATTTTCTAAGAAGCTATGGTTGACCAAAGCTACAGTTATAAAACAGACCTGGAGAAGGCAAATTAACATCTAGACATGTACTTACTCTACCATAAATGCAGAAAATGGACTGTTGCAGTGTGAATGATGTATTAAGAGCTGTTTCAAATATCTGGAACACTTGGCCTTTTATACAAACGATAAGCAATGCATTTAAGTCAATAACCATCAGTTGTGATCATTTCTCTTTATTGAATTAGCAGTAATTGTATCCATTGAGTTATATCTTTATGACTTTCAAAACTAGTACAGTTTCACGTAATGATGAATGATGGTGAGCTTTTCCACTTCAAAAATTTTCTGTTTAGGCTGATGTTTAAAGAGAATCAGGGAGTGTGGGCCCAATCCTGATCCCATTCAGATTAGCTGCCCTTCATTATAGATTTTGTAGCACCACAGCCAGTATTTATATAATTATTGCCAACATCACTGTTGGAAAGAAGGTGAAAGAGGTTATTCAGCGATAAACAGGATTTGATTTAATTTATTTTATTTTTTTTTTAAGCCGGTGTGAGGTACAGGAAATAAAGGTTTTAGCGGTACAAACAGCCAAGTCCCAGTTTTTCAGTGAAGGCAGGGTATAGGCAAATCTCACCTGCTCACTGGCAGCGCTCATCCACCCATCTGTGCGAACATCCCTGTGCGGCGAGCCGGGCCGCCCGGGCGCTGGGGGACCGCGGCGCCGCTCCCAAGGCCGCTGCAGGATTTCCCCCAGATGCCTGTTCCTGTGTGTTCGTCTGTCGGGGAACCGCGTTCCTTGCGAAACCCGAAACGTCGGCCGGCACCTCCTCCTGAAATACCCCCCATGGAAGCGGCGGCCGAAGCCGATTTATAACTTCTGAACATTCGTCGGCTTTTTTGCTTTGAAACCCCCATCCCCAGACTCTGGCGTTTCTCCCGTGTCCGAAGCGCTTCTCGGAGGCCAGGCGGAAAGCAGGCAGATGCAGCGGGCGCAGGGGTCGGGACCGGGGAAGGATTGCGGCCGCAGCGCGGCTGCCCAGGGGCTCCGCGCCGCCGCAGCCCCTCCGAGCGCCGCCCGCCCCCGCCCGGCCCCGGCCCCCGCCTCCCGGCCCGGCCCGGCCCTGCTCTGAGCCCTAAGTAACTCTGCGGCTATGGAAGGGCCCTGCGGCCCGACCCAACCGCAGGGAACGGTTTCTCGGCTAAAAAAGGTGACCTGAGCAGAGTAGCCACCGAGCCCGCGTTTCTTTGACTATCTTAATCTGTGTTGATTAGGTTATCTCAGAAACAAGTGCCCAGTTTTGTCTTGGTTTTTACTGAAAAATCATTTTATTAAGGTGGATTTTTATACACTTAAAATGAGCATCGGTAGGATGCTGGACAGTAGAGTAAAACAGCTGTATTTGCGTAAAAATGATTAGGCACTGGACAATAGGAGCCGTATGATATATTTAGCTACAGGAGGATATTTTCAGACAATACCAGGGCTCTTCATTTCCTCTGGTTTACTTAAAGCAAGGATACGAAGAGTTAGAGGTCACAGTTTACTCACCGCTTTTACAAAAACACCGCTCGTAACCTTTTGCTTCTAATCAAACAGAAACAGCAGCATCACAAAATTGAGGTAGACCTATTTTACACGTCTCTGTTGCTGGAAGCATTTATCAGGCTCCGTGTTTACATTGCCTCACGACCGGCTACACACCACACATTTGTTTAAAAGTTTAATAATTAAGTACTTTCCTCCCCTCACTGGTGAAGTTCTCCTTTGATGCCCCTCGGTGTGCATAGATACCTAAGCTCCCACTTGAGTGCTAAGTTTCCGTCCCGGGAATCAGATCCTTTTCCTCCAAATTGCGTCGCCGGATCTGCAATTCCTTCCTCACTGCAAATTAAATTTAATTAAGCAGTTTACTTAAAACGTATTCGATGTTTTGTGTGAAAAGCAAACTGATTTCCTTGTTTTCTTGAGTGGTAGATTTCATTAGAGAACTACAGAACACAATTAACTCAAAATCTATGGGGCTTCGAACACGCTTCCAATTTCTCTCCTCTCTGTTGCTAGCGGGAGGAGCAGGCTCTGCCAGGCTGAAACTCCCGTTTAGTTGAAAAGGGGTCGAAAGAGAACACTGGATTCCAAAACTGATTCGGGAAATACATTACAGTGCCAGCTGTTTTCCTTAGAAGAGCTTCTTGGCGTCCGTCTAAAAGCCGGACAAGCATCACCACAAAGCCGATTTTTAAGCGAATACACATATTTCTTCAGGAATAAAATTATACGAAATTGGCTCTTTATTAGGGTTTTTGGTAGGATGTTCTTTGCATGCCTCGATTAAAGGGTAGGGAAATGGCAGAAAGCTGCGCGGTAATTTCCTGGGATTTAACTTTTAATCCGTTCTGCAGATACTATTTTGGCAAGAAATCCCTACTGGAAGAAATTCGGTAACCCCCTTACTTCACAGGAGCGACTATGCCATTTTACACTACCCGTGTTTAGCCTCGCTACAGCTCTTGTCGCGGAGCCCTCCTGTGTGCCGCCTCCGCAGCCCGCTACCACCTCCCGGGGCAGCGCTACCGCCGCCCCGTTCGGCTGCTGCCGGCCACTTTAGCGGTGGGAGCGTGCGGGCGCCGGAGCGGGCAGGACGCGGGGGAGCGGCCGAGGGGGACAGCCGAGGGGACCGCTCCCCCTGCGGAGGGCAGCTGCTGGCCGCTAGTGGGAGCTGTGGCCCCGTGCAAGTGCCGCGGCGTGTCGGGCTCCGAGCGAGGCGTCGGGAGCGCCCGCGACCCCCCGGCGCCCTCCGCAACCCCGGGGCACTTGCGAAGCCGCGGGGAAAGCATCTCCAGCGCTGCCCGCAGGTAGCTCCCTATGAATTAATGTTAGAATGAAATAAAAGGGCCAGGTGCCGCGCCGTTGGGATACCCGGCGTCTGAAAACGAACTGTGTCCGAACCCCCTCCCCAAGAAAATCTAGAGGGGAAGAAAGAGTCTCTGAGCAGTGGCCAGAGAAAGGCGAGGGAATCCGCAGCCGGCCCCGGAGCCCCGCATTGCCCGCCGTTCTGCATCCCTCTGAGGGGCGTCTCACGTCCCACTCCATATAGTGACGGCCCGTGGCTAATTGTCGCGCAACCAGATAAACTTCGAAAACTCACAGAACCCGTGGGAAGGGCCAGTGGGAACCTAGCGCGGAAGCACCCTCAGGCCTGCTTCCCGGCAGGGAACCCGCAGAAAGTTGTGCACGGAGCCCCGCGGCAGTGGGAGCGCGGCCCGGCGCGGAGGTGGCCGCCGCCGCGCAGCGCCTGCAGCCGGGCTCCCCCGGAGGAGCGGCTGCAGCGGCGGGCAGGGCGCGGGGAGCGCCGGTTCTGCCGCTGCTCCCCGCTCTTTGAACGGCGGTGTACTCGGGCAACAGTTCTAGCAACGGCGTGTTTTTAATGCTTACTTAATTTCACTTCCCCCCCCTCCAGATTTAGCTCCATCTGGGCCCGCCGTGCCCGCCGCACAGCCCCGGTGCGAGTCAGAGCGAGTGGACTCGGCGCACGCCGGGCAGCGGCCGCCCGCGGCGCGGCGGGGCCGGGGGGTGTTACCTGGCGGGCCGCTCGCTGGGCTCGGCGCGGCCCCGCCCGCCGCTCGGCGGTAAGTGACAGGCGCGGCGCCCAACCAGCGCGGCGGCCCGCCGGCGGCCCTATGAGCGGCGGCGGCGGGGCAGCGGGGCCGCGCTTATATGGCTACGGCAGCGCGCTGCCGCCGGCCGCGCTCCTGCGCCGGGGACTCGCAGCGGCGGCATCGGGGGGTTGGAAGCGCCGTGGTGGGAACGACAGTGGCTGGCGCCGCTCCTCTTCCCTCGCTCCTTCTCCTCCGCGGTGGGTTGCGCGTCGGCGCAAGTCCCGCGCCCGGCGTTCCTCCGTCTCAGTCGAGCGCCGCGGCGCGCACTGCAGATCGCGCAACGGGAGAGGGACGAATTGACGCTGCGACCCCCCCCGCCCCCCTCCGTTTTGGTTTATTTGATTTTTTTTTTTTTATTTTTGTAATCACTGTTGTCCGCCCCTGTTTCTTGCCTTGCTCCGCTCCGTGGTCTTTGCCGGCGACAAGGACAGCAGTGCCCCTCGGGGAAGCCAGAGCCCTGCGGATGCGCCTCCCCGGGACTCGGGGAGCTGACTCGGAGTGGATTTATTGACTCGCGGTTGCTTCCGAGCTGCCCGAAACAGCCCGGGCCGGTGCCCGTGCGGATTGCAAACTGCGGGGAGCAGTGAGAGACATACAGGAGGAGCCGCCCGCCGAAGCTGTGTCGTTTTCCGCCCCCCCCCCCGACCCTTTTATTTCTCCCGCCACCCTTTATTTTACCTTTTTTAAAATTTATTTTCTGTTTTACTTCTTTTCACGCGGGCCTTAGACACTGTGAACGCGTATGGCGCTCTGGATCCAAATGGGAGTTGGCAGCTTGAGTGGCATCTTCCAAGGCAGCCGGGAGACCCCCACTAAGAGGAAGGACTGAGGCGTTTGCATATTTTTGCTATTGCTGTTACTTCGGAGGTAGCTTGGATCTGACCTCACGGGAGATATTCCTACATGCGAGTGGCATACATGACTCAGTAGATCTGCTTGCAGCTCTCGCCAAGTGCACCGTCGACTCTTACTGTGTGATTTTTTTTAATTTTTTTTTTTTTAAATTTGTTTTTATTATTCTTTTTTTTTCCCTATCAATCACCCCGGCTGTTGGGATACCGGGCACCCACCCTACTGTTGCTGCTCAGGTGCGTGGGAAGGCGCACGGCGGAGTTGCTGAGGCTCCGGGGAGGGACTCGGTGCCGCCTGCGACCATGGCAGCGCGGAGGCGAGATGCCTCCGCCTGGAAGTACTGCTGGGGAGCCGTGATGGTTTTATGCAGAACTGCACTGGCGCGGTCCATCGTTTTAGACCCCATATATTGGAATTCCTCTAACCCCAAGTAAGTTTCCATCCCGCTGCCGCCCGCCGTCTCCCCGGGGACCGGCGCTGCCCTCCGTGCGCGGGGGAGGGACGGGACGGAGCCGCAGGTCGGCCGGGGGACACGGGGGACACGGGGACGGGGCGCAGTGCGCTAGCGCTGAGCGGCGGGAGCTCCGGCCGCGGCTGCCAGCGGGATCCGGCCCTTCCCGGGGCGGGGGCTCCGTGTGACGGCGGAGCTGCCCCTCGCCCCTGGCGGGAAGATCTCGGGAGGGAGGAGGGAGGGGAGGCCGGGCCGGGGCGGACCGGGAGCGGGCTGGGGAGTGGTGCGGCGGTAGCAGGATAAAACCTGCGGGCAAAGGTCCGGGCTCGCCCGGGCTGGAGCAGCCGAGGAGCCGGGCTGCGCTGAGTTGCCAGGAAAGGGTGATACTCTCCCAACTTCTCCGTCTGCAGATGCAAACTCATCCCATTGATTCCAGCGAAGTTACATCTGCTTATAACAGGGCTAAATTTGGTTGTGGAGTTGATGGTATCAAGGCACATGTCAGTGAGTAATGAACTAAGCATTACCCATCACACAACCATTTAGTGTCATTCTTCATTAACAAATCCGAGCAAAAATGTACATGCGTTCCTAGGACCTCACTTTTAAAACTCACTCTTAAGAGAGATGCGTTATCTTTTAAAAAAAAACCAAAAAAAACCAAAAACCAGCAACCTCTTTACTTAAACGTACAAAATTATTGCTGTTAGAAAGAGGAACTTTCTGAAAAGTGCACTGTCCTAGAGAAAAGTCTGAGGCAGTGATGTAAGGCTACTTAGGCTTCTCTTTTGTCTCCTTGGATTTTTTTGACATACAAAATGGAAGTTGGCTTTGTTCACTTGTAAGAGCCTCTGAAGTTTTGTGATTAGAATCACTAGTTTGGAGAACAAAAATTAAGAAACAGGAAGTAGAGTGTAATGAGTTAAGGGAATTTTAAAGCAGAAATAGGTTAAAATATTTTTTATATGCATGCTCGAACTTCAGTTATATATATTTAAAATTAAATCATATGCAATGTGTTAATTAAATTTAGCGTTTCCCATTAACTCCTTTAAGTACGTGTCTTGTTTTCCCGGGGGAAATGCAGAGGAAATGTTAGGTGGTGATGAGACAAGGATGAATGGAGTATTTCCTGGATCAGGGATTAATCCTGAGCAGGTGGTAGGATCTCTAGGAGTTTGGTAAAGATTTCAAAGTTAGAATTAGGAGTAGCAGCTCAAGTTTACCAAGCAACCTTTCCTTAGAGTCATCATCTACTGTTGCTTTCATTAAAAGAAAAAATCAGTATAGATTTCTGTCTGTATTATTTTTTAATACTTGCTCTGTTTATCTTTACTGGGAAGTTTCCTGATCATAAAGAAAAAACTGAAAAAAAAACAAACCACCCTGCCAGAATCGCAGAGGACTGCTCAATTCAGAGTCTTTATTTGTAATATTGATTGACAAATACTTATTTTGTATGTGCACCAGGTGGGAAGCCTGTTAAAATTTACCCCCAGTCACTGGCTCAGCACTTCCATGATGCTGCATATCTAAAGCCTTTCTTTGGCGTAAGAAAGGCACGGCACCACATCAGAGGGTGAGGCGGCCTGGCCGGTTGTAGAGCGGGCTTTAGAAGGCTGTTCAGAGTCTCGAAAGGCAAAGGCTGAGAGCCGGGGTTGCATTGCAGGAGTGGGCCTGCTGTGCTGGTGGAAAACAGCCTTGACTCGGCCTAGGAGGAAGGGGAATGCTTTTGCATCTCAGCCCTCGCTGGGTTTATGCCTACAGAGGTCACTATTCCAAAGCAGAAGAGCCGGCTGCTCGGGGCTCTCCTCTGCCAGCCCCAACCTGCTTTCGCTTTTTTTTTTTTTTTATTTTTTTTTTTTCACTTACCTTGATCGCTTTTATTAGCCATCAGTGAAACGAAAGCATCCGAGCAGCTGAATCCAGCCCATCTCACAGAGCCTGGGGATATGCTTCCTTTGTCAAACACGATTTGTGTTTCCATTTAGTTAATTCTAAACTGTTTGATTACAAAAAAGGTTTGAATGTTGTTAATGGTAGATCTAATGATAATATCTAATTACTTTTTCAACTTAAATGCACGCTTAAAAATAGGTTGTGTTGCTGATGTAATTGAATTTTCTTGAGTGATTCATTGAGGCTTAATCACCACAGTGAAGAAGTACACTATTAAAATTAGTCTTTTCAATTGCTGGGGCTAGTGATTTATAGGCCTCTTGGAGGCCTGGAGTTTGAGGAGGCTTGCAAATGCATTCCTGATACTGCTGCTGGTGAGGCAGCTCTGCTTCTCGGAGCAGCATTTCTCACTAATTCTTCTCACACTTGTTTGCCTGAAGGATCCTGAATAATTTCTCCTTAGATTGTCTTCACTCTGGATTCAAGCTGAATGTTAGCTTGGGAAGTAAAGCTGTTGAATAGATCTTGGCATGGTATAATAATAAAGCTCCTTTCTAGGTTTGAAATAATAACTATCTTTGGTGCTCGTTAATTTATTCAGGGAAGCTGTGCATTTAACTCTATTGAAAGTCTCAAGACATAAATCTTCTGAACAGGTAGGCAATTAAAATGGGAGAAGTTGTTAGGTTAATATAAAGTATGAAATAATAAATTTTAGGTTAAGGTGAATGTATAAACTGAATTGGTTTTGCACTGAAGTCTAGGGGTTATAATTTCTAGCAGGTGGCTGGGATGGAGAGCATGTGGTAGCTGTTTGAACACAGAGCACCCCTCCCTGTTTCCCCCTTACCTTTTTAGAGATCTGCTTTATTGCCTTGACCAAATCATGAGATCGAAGTGACCTCCATAAAATAATTATACCTGCAACTTTATTGCTTGGGAGGTTAAACATCGTTGTTGTAGATGGTCTTCGCAGACTTTATAGACTTACCATCTGAAGAACTTCAGATTGCCTGATCTTGAAAACACAGAGGAAAAAATACTCTAGATTTAACTCCTGTTGACACCTTTTAAATGGGAAACTTTCTGCCTGTGTTGTTTCTGCCAAGACAAACAATGTATGCAGATAGCATGGATTACCTCAGTTTCACCTCACAAGGGCTCAGCACTGCCTTTGACACCCAGGACCACACGTAATGTTATGGGGGAGCCTTTAGTGAAGCAGTAGAGAAATTTCATTCAAAAAAGCATCACTTACGTCTAAATGTCACTATTTCCCTGCGTGTTACAGGCTGGAGAGCAAGGCGGGTCTCCTTAGTGACATGTGCAAGGTTATCTTCATAAGTGGTGCCTTTGACACTGATTAAGTTAGATTATATAGCTCTTTTTCTCTCCCTCTGATAACCAGTTATATATGGGATAGTTCACAGCCTGCCTCTGAATGAATGCTAACATGTCAGAAACTGATAAAATAAACTACAATTGATGACCCTGTTAAATGTTCTATTCAGTAGTATATAGACTAGTCTGCTTCTCATTGTATCTGAAATTCTTATTTTTGTAGGTAAACAAATGCACATTCACTACCGATTGAATAGCCCCTTGAACTATGCTCTGCAGTTTGCATTTGGGTTAATCTTGTCAGTTTTAATACAGAGGGGGAAAAAAAGCAGAAAGCACCAGGGGTGGAATTGTTAGTGCTTTCACATCCACATTCCTCACATTTTGTCAGGATGATAAACTGTAGGTAATGGACAGCCCTTGTTTCGCAGGACAGGCAAGCCAGCCAGAACACAAAGAGCTTGCTAAAACGGTATCTCACAACATGTTTGGGAGGCTCTCCGCTAGACAAGAATTTATTTGGGAGTCTTGTGCTGTGGGAATACACTTTCTAACCTAAGCAATTACAGCTTCAAGCTGAAGAAACAGGAGTGGAAGGTTAAGATGGTTTAAACACATGCTCCTAAATTGTACCCAAAACATAGCTGCTGACACTTGGAGTGTTAATAGATGGAGCGAGTGGTGGCTTCCAGTCAGTCCATTTGATAGTTCATTTGTAGCCAAGTCTCCAAAGCACAAGTGAATTAGCAAAATGAATTCAGAATAAACTGGAGACCGATTTCTTGAGCTGGTTATTTTCCCCAGCCTTTTATATGTAGAGTATAACTGCTATATTATTTATAGTAATTATCTTAAAGCATGTTATCTGTAAGCTGTGCTACGTTATTTCACTTTGTTTAATGAAGTAATTGCCTTTAGAAAGGCTGTGACTAAAAGTCATGCTAAAATCACTTAAGTTCTCCCTCTTCCCACACATGAGAATGCCTTCCTCTCCATTTTTTTTTTCTTCCCTTTTTTTTTTTTTTTTCTCTTCCCTGTTTTATGGTAAGGAGATCACATTGCTTGAGGTGTGATACTCTGGATCCTCTCAAATTCGGCCAAGGTTCCTGGCATGGGAAATCAGGAGCGGAGGAGCTGAGGTGACTGTTCCGACACGCTGGCAAGGACAGGCCTTTCAGCCCTGCGCAGCAGCCACAGGCAGGCCTGCTTTGGGGACCTTTTTTTCTCTATGATCTGGTCGTCATGCATCCTGCAAACCTGCACGACTTGAAATTGCTTGTTGCAAATGAGAAGAAAGTGTTCTTCTGAGAAAAAAAATAGTGATTAAAATGTTATTCATGTGTGCCTAATGTCTGTCTGCCTTGGCTGCTGACATAAAGAAACCTGTTTTTCTGGTCATTTATCATACATCTACATGGATTTGCTTATGAGCTCATTCTTTGTGAGGCATTGTGGAAACTTACATAGGAATGTTAAACTGCTTGAAATATTTTGATTAAAATACTAAGTGCCACAGTATGTAGACTTTTAACTAGCACACTGTTGTCTTGAGGGAGGGTAAGTTTTTTTGGGGGGGTGGGGAAGGGAGCAGCAAGGGAGAAGAGTTTGTGGGGGAGTTGCATGAAAAAGCAGAGGAAGGGAGGATGGCAAATGGACAGTGTTAGAAGAGCTTGGAAAAAACTCCTGTGGCTTTATTGTCTCCTTAAAGCCAGAGAACACAAAGACAAATGCAGTCCAGCCTTTCTCCCATGATGGAAAATGTAAACCGTTGACACAGCTCCCATGTTTAACTTGTTTAATTCTCATTTTAAATTCAGTACTATACCAGCCGTGTGAACTCTGAAGATTTCTTTAGTAATCCATTTTGTAGTTCCGAATCAAAAACAAAGTGAAAAGGTCTGACACAATTTGCTTTTATTTTTAGGCAAATCAACCCTGGTCATAGTTAATAAGGGGATTACAACCCAGACTAGGTCTTTACAGATGTAATGTAAATCAAGGGCAGAGTATAAAGAAACTGATCCCTTTTGATTGAAGTATGGTAAAAAGGCATAGAGAAACTAGCAGCAGTAATCTGATTGTATGGCAATAAAACCACCATTTTCTGTCTTTCAGATAAAAATAATGTGGTAAATCCATGCAGTTCATAAGATGTAAAGGCAGATAAAGGGTGATGCCATGGCAACATATAGATTAGCTTGATGTTAGAAATGACACGTCTCTGAAAGGGGTGTTATAAACTAAGGGCCTTGCTCCGGGCTGTAAGGTATTATGTGAGAACCGCACAAAACTTGGGGGCCGGGATTAGGAACTATGAAAGGCCTACTTGTGGCTTGGGGTGGTTGGAGCCGTGAAGAAAAGCTGCTCAGTTCTTGCTCATTGGTGGTGTATAATATGGTAAAGATAGATTTCATTTACTGCTTTTTGCCGAGATGGGGGCCGATTAAAACTCGAGATGGCTGCAATTGTGAGGTGTGGAAGATTCTCCTTTTTAACTCCTGCCCTAGCAGCAGCCTTTCTGAAGAACTGGCTGCACTTGGGATTTGTTGCCTTAATCTATTTGGGCTTCGGGCAGGAGCATGCTGGCAAGGCACAGAGAACAGAGGGGAGAGAGGTAGTACTGGAGTTATCTGGAAGGAAAACAGAGAGCTTTTGATTTCAGCTGTGTTTTAGTTTGTGGTCTCCATCTCACACTCCATGGGAGCAGCAAAGATAAACATGCTGCATTGTCTGTGCTTAGGCCAGGTGATACTTAAGCATCTCTTGTGTTTCCCATTCTGCAAAAATATAAAAGAAGAAAAAAAAACTAAAACAATTAAAAAAACCAAAACCCGAACAACCACAAACAAACCAGCATCTACTCCTATTTACCAGTCAAGCTGCAGATAACCAAATGTCTCTGGCTCAGTCTCTAGGTGGTGTTTATTTCCGAAAGGCTGGCTGAAATCTAGAAATGAATGAGATAAGCATCTGCCTCCCCCCATTCCCCTCCTCCCCGGCCAATTTACAATCACTGGGATGAGTTTGATGTCAGCCCCTTGAGTTTAGCCGGCAGACAATAGAGCTATTGTTTCATCATTTATTTCAAGTGATCTGCAGCTGTAAAGGTAGTAAAATACCTCTCCTAGCGCAGCTACTTGGATGTGTTTTTTCTTGCTTTTTCTCTTAAATAGCCTTTAAATAGTTAATACTCGTTTTTCTACCCAACTGACAACCCTGAACGCCCACAACTTAAAGTCAGCATTACATTGCAAATCAGAGGTACGATTCAAATGAGAAATATCTACTTTATTGCTTGTTCATTTGTCTGCGAAGGGGGGAGAAGAAAGTACTCTGCATTTGTTAATCGCAGTCTAGACACAAGAGGAAAAAACACCGAAGCCTACAATAACAGTTGTGTCTTTCTTGACTGGGAATGAGCCTGGGATGAGCTCGGCAAAATGGAATTCATGCTGTTAGTTTGGCAGTGCCTCGGACACTTTTAAAGTGCATTGGTTTTTGGGTTTTTTTGTTTGATTATTCCAGGGTTTTTTTATATAAAGATGTTAATTACATGCTTGAATTTATCATTCTTACCCTATCCCATAGTATGCAGGAAATCTTCACAAGTCTGACTGAAAAGGGAACTCCAGACCCCAAACTGTCAAGCTGCTGATGCTGATGTGATTTAACAAATGAAAAATAAACAAGTGCATATGGGAGCTGGACGGATTGGCAGAATATACAGGACCTGAAGTGCTCAGACGGGTTTCCTGTCTTGAAACTTAACCTTCACAAATCTATACCAAAAGATCCAATTCATTTGCTGAAATTCTCCAAAGCACAGGGGCAACCTCATCTAATTTACAGGCCGGTCACATTCAAGCACCTTGCATTCTGCATTTGACAATGATTGCTAATGGGCCATTCAACTAAAGTATTTGCTTGTTAACAGGGAACAGAGCATGATAAATGTCCAGCAAGCTTGCAGCCTCCTTCAGCTTTTCAAATGCAGACTGGTGCATATTTATGGCAGGCAAATGACAAAGGGGGAAGCTGAATTACTCTGGCCTTATGCTTTCTGTTCGAACAAGGGTTAAAGTAATTAAAGAAATAATGCAAAAACCGATGTCCTTTGTTTGCCCACCATTATCCAACGTTTAGCTTTCGAACCTGCCTGTCATGTCACATTTCAGAAATGTCCCAGATAAGGCCGGACAGGTTTGGCAGGGCACAGGGAGAAAGGGGGAATCATCTATGGAGAGCATCCTGGACAGTGGACCCCAGCTCTCCCTGCATCCAGAGTCTTTCCCCTCCTGGTTCCCCTGACTTTAAGGAGTTTTCACTGATAGAAACTCGAAGGTGTACTTAAAACAGAGATTTTGCAATTTTCAATCCCGATCCCTAAACGGGGGGGGGGGGGGGGGAAAATCCAAGACTGAAGAGTGGCCACGCTTTGAGAAAATATGTACATTGAGCTCAGTATGTTTTTGGAAGCCATGAAAACAAAATGGCACAACAAAAAACAGTTTTGCATTGCTCCTCCACATCCAGATAGGTCTTAAGACCCAAAAAAATAAAACACGCACACAAAAATTTCCTAAACTTGATGTGTCTTCAGTGTCATTGTGAATTATCTATTTATTATTATTAGTTGGGGTTTTTTCTTGTTACCATAATTTTCTTTGTAAATTCAGGTTTAATCTTAGCCTATCTAGCTCTTGTTCAACTTCATGAAAATTCCAGTGATTTCAGTGGGTACTGCCAGTCCTGCAAGCTTGAAAGGACTTCACATTATAATTATTTTTCATTATAGGCAAAATTTAAATTTTCTTGTTACGAAAAGAAAATCTATCATTTTACTCTAGGAAAGAGAACATATAGATTATTCTGTTAGCTGTGGTGCAGAGAACTTTCCTTTGATGTGATTATATACATTGTCAAAGACAGCAAATAAGGGCAGGACCTCTATCTTTTTTGGCAATCCTGGCCAGCCAACACCCAGTGTTTATTGAGGTATCAGCATGATAATTATAATGCAGCTGATTTAAACTTTGATGTAATAGTCTATGCTTTCTTCTGGTTTTAAACATAAGTTCCAAGCCAAAAAAGATAAAGGTTGGTAGAGGATTGTGTTGCTAGGTGAATCATTCCTTATGTATGACATATACATAACTATAAGATGGGTTTCCTACCTGTAGTGTTCTTTTAAAATGTTTCATGGGTGGTGGCTAAAATAGGATTTACAAAACTTTATTTGGTAGGATCAGAGCTTAAAGTCAAGTTTTACATGTGTCAGTGGAAAGCAAGAAATTATTTGGCTTGTTTTACACAGCAGGATAGGTTAGATGGTGAAATTATGTTAGGCTGAAAAATTTGTGATGCTGCAAATTGCTTCTCACTGTTTTCTTTGCTTTTGTTTGAATAGGACATTTATTTATATACCTAAACCAGAGTGAACAGCAGTGAGGAAGGTGAACATGTCACTGTAAAGACAAATGCATTTTAAAGCTAATAAGAGTGATTTGAAACTTTATTATCATTATTATTATTATTATTGTTAATTAAAGCCCAGTCTCACTTGAATGCTGTTTTATTTTGGATTGGGAGTTCTGCCAGACTCCAGCCTGTCAGAGCTAAGAAGACTCAAATCAAGTCCAGGCCTATTTCTGCAGCAAACGGGAATCCTGGCTCCTTGCCTGCAGATTCATTCAGGAAGACCCATCTGGCTTTTGATGTTCTGCAAGTTTGAAGCAGTTTGTTTAAGGAACCTATGCAGCCAGCACTGGTGGGAGCACACATAACTGCGCTTCTTCTGACTCCTCGTCAGTGGTGCATCATTTCACAGTTTCATTTTTGCTTGGTGCTTACCATCTGCTTACCTACTGCCTCAGCAGCAGTTGGTTTCTATACCTGACTGGATGAAAGTGTAAATTTGGAGTTGGGAACATCTTGACTCCTTTTAAGGATCTGCAGTCCCACAGCATTCTCTGTCCACACTTCAGTTGCTTTCTTCATGTTTAATTAATTTCAGTTTCGTTCAGAAGCAGTATAGCTTAATCATTGTACAGCACTTTACCTTCTTTTTTACCACTTTTTTACCACTTTTTTAATCACTTGCCAACACTTTACCTGGGTTTTTGGAGGGTTTCTCTTTCCACGGTATTTCTGAGCTGTATAGATGAGCTGAATAGGGAAGGTCACATTGGCGGACAGATTACTTCACTGCCTGAAAAAAGTACTTAAAAGGTGGTTTTTGGTGTTAATCATTCTTTGTATCACAGAGTTTTCAGGCACTTTTTGAAGAAAACCAAAAGCCATATCTTAGATTTATAGTGTATTGTAGTCTTCCGTTCTGTGGATCAGTGTGTGACACCAAGGCAAGCGGGACTGCACTGTGCTCCTACAGCCTGACTTGGGAAAATGTCCTTATTCAGAAAAGCTCACATCGAGCATGTGCTGAATGCTGAACATTTTTGCTGAAGCAGGACGAATTAAGCATGAGCTGTCTTGAACCAAGGCCAGTGTGAAGAGGTTTTTTGGGGTTGGACAAATACAGATCTCTCCAGAGCTTCGTTGCCTTTTTTTAAATCAGAAAATGATGTCAGAAGCTACATCCCTGTCTGCTTTTGGGTAGGGATGTATAGCCTGCCCAATAGTTAGTGTGTCACTTGTGCCACCTGGGAGCTCAAGCAAGTCTATCAGCTGTGCCTCTGGAGTCTGGTTGCACAGGTAGCTCTGCTTCAACTGAGTTTCCTGTGTTTATTTTTTTTAGCTCACTGTTTGGTGTAATGCCAGCAGCACATTTCCACTACAACTGATCACTGATCACCCGAGAGCCCAGGTTTCCTCCTGCAAGAGAGGGCCTGGTTTGTGAGGTGTGCCACGGGCTGAGCCTCCCTGCAGTAGAGGCTGAACCAAATGTCAGTGTCTCAGGAGTGCAGGGCAGTGGGTTAAAACTGGGTGGCTGGATCTCCGGTTATCCCTGGCTTTCTGCTGAACCTCTCCAGTGGACTCCTCCATCTGGGGCAGGGATGTCAGTTGTGTCAAGTGCACATTTTGGATGTTTACAGAATTTTTTTAACTACCGCAGTGTCAGTTTCGCTTCATTTCAGAGGCTCAGACGTCGTAGTGGGTCAAAATCTGTCTCTTCTTAGGTCAAATATTATTACTGCCTTGAAGTAGTGGCTGTGGCCACCTGGTTTTGTTCTGCTTCTCCACATCAGTCAAACCTTGGAAGAGTTGGTACTTTGTGACATGAACATAGGATCTTTGTGCTTGCAAGTGGCTGAATCTTTGGTTTAATGTAAGAAGCAAGTGTAGACTGATTGTAGCTCTCCCATTTGGATTTTTGCTCTAGGTCATTTTCTCCTTGGCATAAAAATGATTTTCCAGAATAGGTTTGTTTGTTTATACAATTCTGTTACTGATTTGGCATAACTTTTCCTGAAAGTTGTGAGTTAACAATTTGTTCTACTTCCAGTGTTTACTTATTCAGGCAAATGGTATGCAATAATACATTTTCTAACAACTGCAAAGTAGATGAAATTTTGTCTTTGCATTGGAGATACAATCACCGATTATTAATGTCTCATCAACTAACAAGACAGTCCCCGCCCTCTTTTATAGACTTTGCTTGGAGCATGTCTTGAAACAAGACTGTACAGGTGTGAGCAAACTGTAGTTAAGAGAAGGAAGACTGCAAACTTTGGTTGGCATTCTTATATTGTGGCTGACATAAGACATTTGTTTTTCTAACAGGAATGGTAGAGAATAGCACAGAATAGCGCAGCGATAGAACAATCTGGTTTGCACTTTTCAAAAAGTAGTTCTTTGGCAAATGCCAGCTGCTCTCTGTTAGCTTTCTAAAAGCAAAGGCTTTAGTGACTTGTGTAAGAAACACACATGGTTTGGTTTGACTTTCTGTTCCATGCTAACTACTGCTCTGCATCTTTTTAATAAAGTGCCATCTCTCGGGTTTGGCACACCCTGCCTCTGTGAGCACAAGTCAAGTAGAGCAATGGTTTTGTGTTACGCTGAATTCATGGCACAGATTTTTTTATTTTACTTTCTTTTTTATTTTTTTCCCAAAATTCAAACCATATAAATACCTGATTATCTTTGCCATGAGAGCAAAGAACTACTTTAATATTCCCAGTAGCATATTTTGAACAACAATTCTTTAATTAAAACAACATTGGTCTCTTCCTGTATTTCATGGCTAGCAAATGAGAGAAAACACCAGTGTTAATATCAAAGGGAGTCAGTTTTCATTACAGTAATGGTTCAATTGTGCAATGCTGTAGGCACTGAAATTTAATATTATTGTGACTTGTATTGTAATTGTAGGATGACAGAGGAAAATGGATTAAGTTTAAATATAAGTGTACACAGCACCACATGGACTTTGTCAAATGGAAGCTGAGGGTTGGTACAGGATGGGTCCCCCTCTGGCTCTGTCATAATGAATTAGTATTTTGTAAATAATTGGCCACTAGACTATAGATTTATTACCTTTTGCAGATCTATGTGGACACACACAGACATACATCGATTCTGCACTGACTGTAATTGCAGTGTGGAGTTGCAGAACAGGTTTATGCCTGTAGGCTTGCAGGGTATTTGAATGTCTAGGCTTCTTGTCTTCACCTTTCATGAAAATATTCTTGCCTGCCAGTTTGTGAAGTTTTGTTCTGAAGAATACACCCATCCTTTTAGTCCAGGCATTGCTAACATATGCATGGCCTCAGACTGGAAAGCCCTTTGTCATCCTGATGAATAAACTGAATTCAAGTTGCAGATGAGCTTTGCTTTAGAAAATTATGCTAGGGACAACTAGTGTTAATGAGCAATATCCCCTTCTTTTCCAGTTGCCCATAAACATTCAGATTGCAATGGAAGACAGCAATTTAAACCATCCATTGCTGATCTTTTCCGTGGAAGATTAAGGACAATGAAAGCTATGATGCTTCATTTGTTTGCAGTATGTAGGCAAGTGGAAGATGTCCCTAAAGCAGTGCCTGATAGTGTATTAGTGACTAAACATGATGCCCTGTCATTTTACCCCATATCTTCACACTGTTCCTCAGATGTATGTTCACACTGAAACGTGTTCTAATGTTAAAGTGCAAAAGGGGGCAGTAAAGTGCTATCCAAAAAAAATATGTTTATTTTTATGGGTACTTTTTGTGGCAAAAGTTGCATTTCTCAATAGGCTTATAATCTCCCATGTTAAAGTAATGATCACAAGAACATCTTCTGTTTGAAAGGCTTAAAAATGTTGCCAAAGTGTATCATTAAGTGTTGTGGAAGTAATGTTTGTCCTGTGTATTTCTATGTACTTCTGTCCTTGAATGGAACCCTGAAGCATGCTACATATTTGAAAGGAATCAAAGGCAGGAAACTTTCCTCAGATATATTTAGGAAGTAGCTATATGAAGCACTTCTGAAAGAATTCCAACTTAGCTTATCACCTCTGATTCTCATGTTGTGCATTACTTAGCACCACGTTTCTGGAAAAAGCAAAATGAAAAGAATGCTGAGGCTAGGGGTTTCTGCTTGAAGTACTAAAGTGTGTAGTGGTGGCATGGGTCAAGAGTTGGGCTCTCATCCAGACCCGCATGCATCATTTGTCAAGAGGTAACTAGAAAGAGCAACTAATTACAATGCACCTACTGAGTGTTTTTTCCTTCAGGAATTTCTCAGAGTAAGCCGTTTATACAGACTGGCTGCTACTTTCCACTGCAGCCACTTGCAGTTTTTAAACTCTACACAGAAAGCACATTTCTGCTGAAATTAAATTAAATAAAAACGAGAATGTGCCCTGTGTGTTTCCATGCTTGTGCATGAGAGCAAGTGAGCAATGATTCCATTTGCTGAAGCTGACTAAGTCCAGCACTGTTGTGAGGTTCATATTTCTGTAAATGCTGATGAAATGTTAATATAATACACTTTAAAATAGAACATTGGTCATACTCATCCTTTTTTTTTTTTCTCTCCTTACTTAAAAGACTCGTGAAGCACATTAGTGGTTCTTTTGTGGTAACAGGAATTGATTTACTAAATGGATCAGAATTCTCTAGTGCTTTAAGTACTTTAAGCAGAGCAGTAATGGCTTTCTGAATATAATACAAAAAGTTAATTGCTATTAATAGTACCTTATGTGGAGGTCATATGTGAAAACGGAATATAAAATCTATATATTTTTGAAAAAAATCCTTAGATTTAGTAAAAGATTGGATCATGTATCTTTTCAACATTTCAGGCCTTACCCTTGTGGTAAATGTTCTGAGCCAGGTTTCACGTTCTTGTGCAAAAACCCCATTGCTTAGGAAAAGACAGAAAAGTGTTTGCTCTCAGAAGTTTTTTAAGGCAGGGAAAAACATGACTGACTTTTACGTGGGGAAAAACAATCATTCATTTTTGCACTCTGGATTTAATGGGGGTGGAGGGGTAAAACACAAGTTGGTTTGAAGGTTTTAGTTACGTGAGTTTTTTGCTTTTTTCTGCTAGTGAGAGCCAAAGCAGCAAGGGAAAGGGCAACTTCCCAGCAAAACCGAACCAACTCTCGCAGTCAGAGATGACATCCCCTTGAAACATACACTGCCCAAACAGCAAAACCCTTATGGCAGCTGCACACCAGGCGGCTGAAGGCAGGATGCTGCCTTGGCTGCACACGGTGGGCTGGGGAAAGGGCTCTCGGTGCCCATGGTTTGTGGTCACTCCCAGATGCTATGATCCCAACCTGAGACGATGTGATTCCCTGGAGAGGGACTGCAAAGTGACCTACCTCTGCTGGAACCCAGGACTGGGGTAGCCTTGAAGGGGAGACTGCGGCATTCTGGCTTACTTGTTGTGAAGAATGAGATCACATCTGTAATCTTGTACATCACAGCTTTTAAGATTTTCTCTTAAAAGGAACAGATTTTCTCTTTGAGTGTCTCCAGTAAGACATGCTTGGTGTGTGCTGGGTTGCAGGTGACCTTCTGCAAACGTGAAGGGTGGAAGGAGTACGGTTTTGCCAAATATCATTTCTTGGCTGTAGGGTTTGTGCTCTCTCAAGTGCAAGGCACCTTTAGACTTGTGATGATTCTAAGCTGAGTGGAATGAAAAAGTGTCTGTATTTCTGCAACAACACTAGTCATAAGAGTTATTTGTTGAAGGAAGCTCATGACAGATCTTTCAAGGAGACCAGCTAGGGCATTTTCTGATGTGTTTGGAGACAAATAATGTCTGTGGGTGTCTCTGTACAGTAGAAGCTCTGTGCTTTTAGAACTGTGATGTGATGGTACAATTTGACTGTCAAATCCAGCAGGTCCATGCAAAAGAATATTTCCTTTGGGGAGAAGCATATGTGCTCTAAGCCTTGGTTTACACATACTAGAAATCTCTTGATATGTTTTAAATGCATTCCTCTAGCTAAAGGTAGTGCAGTGAATTGATAAATTAAATGGCTAAAATTTCATCCCTATTCCTAATTCCCAGTCCACTAAAAATGTTGAGAAAATGTAATAATGCTACACAATTATTCTTGTGTAGTTTATTAAGTTTTCAGTTGCAAACATAGTACATTGTTTTGCCCTACTGAAGTCCATGGAAATCTTGAAACCAATGTCAGTAAGAACAGATCCAGGAAAAGGCACCAAGAACAGTTCCATTTGCATGGCTATTTGCAGCACATGAAATGGTGGCACCACTGACATTGTTGTGTCCAGTGTTGTGATTAGAACAACATCAAACTTTTACCATCCCCTTTTGCAGTACAGTACAAGTGTTTGCTCCAGGCAGTCTGACAGAAGATGGGCTCCTTCAGAGTTGAGGAAGAGTGAGGACAATGAGGTACCCCAAATTCCAGGATGGAGATCAGCTATGGTTTCAGGGGACTGCTTCAAAGCACTTACAAGCTTACTGCAGGTTTATTTCAGGGGAGCCTGAACATAGTTTTTTCCCTTACAGTAGAAGTGAGAAATACAGGACTTGCTGCTTTACTGAGTTGTGTTATAATAATTTATAATTTGACTTTGTATACTGTCATACTTGCCATTAAAGATCTTAAGGGATGAGCGTGAATATATTTGTTTATTTATTTGTTTGAATTCCATTTAGTTTCTAGCCTGCAAGCCCCATTAATGCTAGTAACCATTCCTTGCATAAATTGTTTCATTAACTGTGTGGAAAAATGTTACATATAAATAAAGGTTAGCAGATTAAACTTCTTAAATTTTATTTAAATTCGAAAACATCCCTGTTTAGCATGTTGTGTAAAACTTTCCTGTATTATTAAAATGATTTAATAAGACTGCACTGGTAAAGAAAAGTATCTCCCAAAACTCATTTAAAAGAATTTTAATAGTATGAAATGCTATACTTTTTTTTTCCTCTCAAAGTTTCTTTTGCTAGTCTGTGTGTAAAGCCAGTCTGTCATCTTGCTGTGTCACACTATGATATTTTTTGTTGCAAAGATTTTACGTAAGTGTAGTGCCTTTTTTCCTCATGAAATTATGTACCCATTTAGAGACAGACTCCACATTAATCTTTTTTTGATGAAGCTTGTTTTTCTGTCTGTCTACAGCAGTTAGTGATCCTGTTCTCATTGAAATGGTGTTCACTTAATCTATTTAAACTGGAGTGAGATGAGTCCTGTAGCATCACTGCTTCTGCACAAAAAGCAGTTACAGCTGGGTGTATACCTTATATACACATGGCATATTTTTGTACATGGTATTGAATATGACAAAAATGAATGTGAAAGTTTTGTGGAGAGCTTTTGCAGAGAGCTCTGGTATGTGTTTTTGGATTTTATGCAGTGCGGTGTTTTTGGGAATCAGGAAACTGGTTTTCTGCTACTTTGCTGAAATCACTAGCCCTTTCCTGAAACATATATTTGCTTTGCATCAAGCTGGTAGGACATTTGCTTTGCTTAAATATTTATCCTGTGGACAAAGTGATACTTGAATGTTATTTTCTCAAAATTCAGATGATTAATACATATATTATTTAATAACCACTCTTTTTAGACAGGACTTGTACATGGAATGTAGTTCTGTATTCTGCTTCAGTTTGCAGTTTTACAAGTAACGGACTAGAATACTGTGTTATTAGCATTCATGATATTTCCTTAATAAAACTTTTCAATTAATAACTTTGTAGTCAGGCTCCTAGTTAAAACTTCATAAAGTTAAGTGGGTAGGATTCCCCAGCAGTAGGTTTCAGGCTGCATTTTAAGAAGCGTCTTGATTGTTCACATTTTTAGGATTATTTTTGTGACATTACTTTAAAGCTAACTGCCTACACCAATTAGTTTGGGTAAGTTATTAAAGCACAGAAATTTGGCACTGCCTCCCCAGCTAAATATACGAGCCTTGCATCAAGTACTAACATGCTTTCTAAAACAATATTTATTTTATAATTACTAGAATATAGTTAAAGCTAAGTGTGCATATATATTCATAGTATGTGTACATATATGCATGCGTATAGTTTTGCAAGTTGGAAAAACCCTGACAAAACACTTGGTTACATCACTCAGTACTAATTAACAAAATCTCTTAAGGATTTATTTCTCTAAGAATTTTTTCTGGTGCTAATTTTACCATTTCAGAAATTTCTGTGTACTAAGAAGTGGCAGAATATTCTCAGTGAATGAGAGTGTGGGCAGGTTAAGTTCTGCTTTTTTTTTTGAAAATTTGCTATTATGAGCTTAGGCAGGTTTGAGTGGTTATCATTAAGCAAAAGTCCTTTGTCATTTAATATGGTTGAATGTGCTAAGTTTCTCTAAACAATAAGTAGATTTTTAAGAAATTCATTGGAAATGAATATACCTTTTTTTTATATATATATAAAATTTCACAATCAAATTTAACTTCTTGAGGACTTTGACAAGTGAGGTTGCATTAGTGCCAGGAACTGCTGCTGAGACTTAAAGTAAGTGTGGTAGATAAAATCACTGAAGTGTTGGTGGTGTGACCGTTCCTCGTTTCTGTTCGTGTGTCATGTGACTTTTTGGTCAAGTACAGTAATTATTTTAAAAAGGTTTGGGAACTCTGCAAATTGTTGTTATTTGATGAGCTGCGTGACTGGTTGGACATGTGGGAGGGATTCACATCCTTTGGCTTTTGCACAGATGTCAAATGTCGCCCACAATACACCAGTTTTGGGCTGACAGTAAAAATGCCATCTGTATCGAAAAGTGCCAGACAGAAAGTGCATGAATTTCATCGTACAGCTTATATGGTACTTAATATACTTTTCTGTGCTTTCTCACAGCAGGCACCAGGATTATTTATTGTGAGCAGGATTTTTCAAATGCTTTAAGAGTCTCTCTGTATCTGACTGCTGACAGAAATGAGTTGGGAAGCTTGCTAAGCTTTTCTCTTAAGTTTCTCTTGGGGTACAGGGGCCTGTGTTGGTATTTAAGTTTTGCAGTAAATCATACTTAGAGCTGAAATGCAGAAAGCTAGAAGGCTTTTTATAGAAAGCAGTCACTATCCTGACTACTTGGAGAGCATGTCACTGTCCCAAGCCACCAGTGGATTGGTAACAGCCTCTACAGGATCAGTCGCTGGATTCTGAAAACACCTTGTTTCCTCTTTATTATATCTCTTTTGATGGGGAAAAAAACGGTTTCTAATTAGTTGAAGGCTCATTTTGATCAGATTTTTAAAGCCATTTTATTAACTTAATTATTATAGCCACCATCCTGCAAACATTTCATCAGTCTTGATGCTCCTTTGGAATACTTAAGGCAACATCAACACCTGCAGAAATGAAGACTCAGGATTAATCCTGATTTTTTTTTAACCTCCACCAAGGCTCCTTTCTTTGTTTTTTTGTTTTGTTTTGTTTTGTTTTTTTGGTGGTTTTTTTTGGTTTTTGTTTGTTTTGTTTTGTTTTTTGTTTTGTTTTGTTTTTCAAGTAGAAGCTCTTCAAAAGTAGGATCGTGAAACAGTAGTCTTAATCCTTCTGACATTTCATAAATAGCTTCAGAAAATGCTTAGTACCCAGCAAATGATTTATTTAAAGTCTTTATAAAAAGTACAGTAGCAAAAGTATTACACATATGCAGGGATAATAATCATGCCTACTACTAATCAGCCACTGTAAGTTTTGTGGTTGAACTGAAATGCATGAGGTGAAACTTTTTTATTATCTCCATCCATATTTGGGCTTTGTTGTTGTAAGAAAATAAGGAAAGTAAATTGGAAAAATATCTCTCCTAGCAAAGGTCATGATCAAAACTGCAAAGTGTGGAAAAAATTTCAATACAATCAAGTTTTCAGATTAATCCTTGCATTTTAAGCCTTTTTTCTTCCCTAATCCCATCAGCGTTAGATCCTACAAGTTCACACACACACAAGTGGAAGGAGATTTACTGAGTTTAGTTCTAAAACTGTACAGGCTTCAGAGTCATAGCAAGAATATTCCCTGCCATAAAGTCTAACAAGTGCATTGGTTTAAAGCTCTTGTAAAATATAGTTTTAAGTGTCTGTCAGGGACGGTTCTGTCATTTTATGGGACAATTCCTGGCTGAAACTAAGGCTCACAAGTGTGCCTTCTCTCCTGCAGTTGTTTCTGAGGATTGCCTGGCATACCATCTCTCAACCCATCCTGTTTGCGCTCAGTTTGCATGGAGAACATATACTGTGGCTGTTTCATGTATACACGCAAAGTCTAAAATTAGAATCAGTGGTTTTTGTTTCTCAGGGCAGCTTTTAGGTTATATTATTGATAATGATGGACAGGAACATTTATCTAACCTTACAAATTTCCTATTTGTTATATATGGGAATCTAAATTGATTAATTTACAAGCAAAGGTTCAGTCATTTGAATTCTCATGTTTCCTATTACACAGTCCTGTTATGTGAAGAAGAATTGCTGGCAAGAAGAAGTATTTGCAGCAGTGGGATCGTACAGTGACCAGCCTTTGTCCTGGCATGCAGATGGGGGAATATGAGTGATTGTCATCTTCCTAATACAGCAGTGCTGCGCAGGAGCAAAGTTAAAATGGGGCTGTGGTCAGACAAGGTAGTAAAGTCAGTCACAGGTGACGCAGGTTGGTTTGGAAACTCCGTCCCTTTGCTTTTGCCTGGTCAGAGTTGATCTCCAAGGAGAGCCAAAATCAGAATACGTTCTGCTCCCTCGGGAATATTTGCTGGATGGGATCCTCCTCCCTGCCTTTTCTTCATAGCCTTGCAGAACTGGCCGCTCCCTCAGTCATAGGATCATGGAATCATTTAGGTTAGAACAGACCTGTAAGATCAAGTCCAGCTGTTCACTCAGCACTGCTGTGTTCAGCTCTAAACCACATCCCTGGGTGCCATATCTACACACACATCTGGTTGTCCTTCACCAGGCTGGTAACTCTGCAGATGCATTGCCCCCTTTCCATTTCAGCTTTCAGAAAGTGGTAGTCACTGCATTCCTTTGGCATGTCTGAAAACTGGAGGAGGAGGCGCAGCTTTGCCCCATCTCCAATCTCAGTTTGAACAGCCGTGGCCAAGCCCAGTTTCTGCAGTCTGGAAATTACGCTGCACAGCACAAAAGAGCACAGTGATTTATACATCAACAGTCGCTTTTCTTGCCATAACATTTCATTGTTCTAGTTCCCTAAATCTGTAATTACATGTCTTTGTCCTTCTACGTGCTGCTTCATAACAAATATAATTCTTACACTGGCTTTGTGAGTGAAAATAATCCTGCTCAATTAGCACAGATCATAAACTTGAATTGTGTGGAGCAAGCAGTTGTAAATGATGGATTTGAAATTTGGGGCGTTGCAACATCCTTTAATTTAGTGGGTTCTCCCCCACCAGTACAAAGGAGCTGGTGGCTCCTTTTGCCAAGCCAGAGGCTGGAGGTCATCGACGCCTACAGCTTTGTTCTGTGTGGGCCTTGATACTCTAATTTAAAGTTTCCAGGAAGGCTGCCTGTAAATAAGCTAGATTTACTACGTGTGCTGTGTAAGTATTAGCACTTGGAGAAGGGTGTTCATTAGGCAGGAATTGTTTCACTTGGTTTTTCAGGCTGATTCTCCATTAAAGAAGATCTTTGGAAAATGCTGGCAGGCAGGAAAAAGAGGAAAGAAAGTCGGTCTTTTAGGTCTGTGCATTGAGTGCATTGGTTGTGTTTCTGGCTGTTGTTCTAAAACATGCACTTCTTGGCCTTAATTGAAATAAATATGTCTTAATGGAGAGAGAAACAAACAAAGCTGCTGTGGCTTTTGTCCCTGTGAGAGCATGACTCTTCATTCTGTGGATGAATCAATACTATAATTATTTATATTTTTCTTCCATGAAAAAGTGATCATGTTTGCCTTTTAATTAATATGAGTAGGAAAGACAAAATACTATGTCCCACTGCAAATACTAAAGCTCACTGCCAGTTTAAGAAGTCTTCCCAAAAGCATGTTTTTCCCTAAAAGAAAAAAAGCATGAATATCTTTAACTGCTAGCACAAAGAAAAAAAGAGCGAAAATAATGACAGTAATGGTGGAATTTGTGAAGAGAAATCATTCTAGTGGAATGATCGCACTGTTTTGAATTTAAATGTTTTTCTCAGAAGCATGTGTGGTCCATGGATCAGGTAGATCTCTGTCCATTGCAGGTCTGTAGGCATGGTCCTGGATGAGTGACTGACTGATGTTCCTTTGTGTTACACTAGTAATGTCAGTCAGCATGTTTATATATTGTTAAAAGTGTAAGTTTTTCCTGTCCCACATGGCTATTCAAGGGGGTTGAAAGATTGTTTTTGTCATTCTCCCATGTCCAAAATTAGCAAAATATGTGCAAGGATAGTAGAAATATTAGCAAAACAAGAAAAACAGAATCACAGTTCACCAGGTATTGTATTAGCTGCTCTGCATGGCTAAATGCAGTGCAGGAAAAAGCAGTGCCTGACAGAGAGAGATATAAAATCTGCTAGAGTGCCCAAAACTGGGATAAGGACTAAAAGACTCAATCCGTCTATAATTTCCAAGATCAAAATAAACAACTTGTTGATACTGAATCAAGCCCAAACTATTAAGATTTTATTTGCTCAGTGTGACATTTTGGTTTTGGAAACTGTGTTAATTCCTGTCTGTTCACTGCAGTTGATACTTTTCTACACGAGATTTTATTAAGTGTCTCAAATTTTACCTTTTCTTCTCTTCCCCCATCTCCCCTCTTTTTTTTTTTTTTTCCTTCCTTTTAGATTCCTTCCCGGACAAGGATTGGTACTATATCCACAAATAGGAGACAAACTGGATATTATATGCCCAAAGGTGGACTCTAAAACTATTGGCCAGTATGAATATTATAAGGTCTACATGGTTGACAAAGACCAAGCAGATAGCTGTGCTATTAAAAAGGACAATACACCTCTACTTAACTGTGCCAAGCCAGATCAAGATGTTAAGTTTACCATCAAGTTTCAAGAGTTCAGTCCTAATCTCTGGGGCCTGGAATTTCAGAAGAACAAAGATTATTACGTCATATGTAAGTTCAAGCTTTCAGTTGTTCATTCTTTTAGATATAATTGTTGTTTATTTTGCATGCTGTCTTGTGTATTGTAAGCAAACTAAGAGGAATATGAATGGGTTTGTATATTTTTATCTGAAAATGATTTCTTGCCGGCATATTTTGAATATTGTTCCTGACTTCCAAAGGGTCTCTGTCTCTTTTTCCCTTGGTTTGTGTAAACCACGTTTGATTGTACTTCTATGCCTGTAAAAGGCTTTTTTTTTTTTTTGTGCACAGTTTTGTGTCCTATATGTGCATTAGAAGCTGTGTGCAGCTAAACTGTGACATGTTTCCTGCTCACCTGTTCATCAGCCCTGCTGATGTGCCGTGCTCTTGGTCTTGTCCTTTTTCCAGAAGCAGGAGTACAGTGACCCAGCTGTTCTCAGATGAGGCATCCTGTGTGACATGCCTAGCCATTGCTCCAGGTGGTTGGGGACTCTCACAGGAAGCATCTTTTGGCCACTTTGGTGCCAATTTTGTCAGTGTAGTTTCCTCACAAGGGTTACTGGTAAGGGCCTGTAGTTGGACATGCCTTTCTATGTCCATACAGTAACTAGGACAGTTCTTGGGTAAAATCTAGACTAGTCTGGTCTTGAATTTTATCCTTTTTCATGGTCCTGGCTTGCAAAACAAGTGGCACAGGCCTCTGTGCATCAGTACAAACTTTGTATGAGTCTGATCAGGGATTTATGGCCAAAAGCAAGTCTGGAGGTAGCCACTGTGTTCAGTGATTCAAATTACTTATGATGTGTAAAGTTAATGATGTGAATCAGGACTTAGCATAAGCAGAGACCTCAGCAGTATAACAACAATTTACATTAGTTTAGGTTTTGTCATTGTAATATTATGCCCTGTGGATCTCATTTTGCCCCATGGGCACTTCTGAAGTCTTGAGCAAGTATCCGCAGTTATTAGGTGGTGGAACAAATTCTGCAAATACCTGGCTTTTCTGCAGTTAAAAGGAAGTTAGATACCTGTGTGTCATATTTCACAGAATCATAGAAAAATTTGGGTTGGAAGGGAGCTTTAAAGTTCTTCTATTCCAAGACCCGTTCAGTGTGCTGGGACATCTTTAACTAGATCAGGTTGCTCAGAGCTCTGTTCCCAGGTACAGAGCATCTACCACCAAACATCTACCACCCCTCTAGGCATCAGGTTCCAGTGTTCCACAACACTCACTGTAAAACATTCATTCACTATACCTGGTCTAAATCTGTCCTCTTTAAGACCATTAACCCATGTTCTGTCACAACAGGTCCTGCTAAAAGATTAGTCCCCAAACATGTTTCTGACACCTCTTGAAAACTGGAGGATTTGATAACTGTTTTATGTAATGTCTGCCAGTGTAATTATTTCTTAATTTCTGATTTAAAAATATTGGCAGTTTTAAAAGTGCTCTGATCAAGTACTTTTGAAATGGAAATGGAAATTAATTCAATATAAATTAATGCTCGCTTCCCAGTTATATCTGTAATTGTACATGTTAATGTATAAAACGAGGTTGTATGTCACAGAAGCTTAAGTAAGAATTCACTGCATTAATATTAATTACTAGTTTTAGAAATTACTAAGTAAGAGTTACAGGAGATACAAACAACCATTTTTTTGGTTTTAAATATCGCTTAGTACAGGCACTTGCTCTGTTTATCTGAGGAGTGTATAAAAATATGATCCCACTTAAACAATATTAACTTTGACAAACTTTCCACTGAAATCCAGTGAGATATTTACCAGGGTGAAAGCAGCAAAATTACATGTTGAGAGATAGTTATGTGTAACTCCAGTGAAAATGTGTAGCATAAAAATGACCATGCTCAAATATTTGGTTTAAATGAGGAAATGTGCTCATTATTTAGTGCTGCTTTTAAAAACATCCACAGAAGACCAACTGTAGTGGAACAAATGGCACTCTTACAATTATTACCTGAAAATTATGGGCACAAATGGAGCTTTCTGATGCACTGTCAGTTCTGTCATATCTATGTCATGGATTTACCCAGAGAATTATTAAGTACGTCTCATTTTCATTAGTTTTGTATAATTATTTCATTATAGCAATAAGACATAATAGACATTGCATTTCCTGGAAGATTACAGCATAACTTGGTTGAAAGAACTTACTCAGCCTTCAGTCTAATTCCTCAAAAATCACACTGGCCTAGCAGTAATACTGGAGTGCCTCAGGGTATTACTTTTCCTCCTCATTGTGGCATAAACAAATGGCTAACCTATCACTCTGTTCCTAGCGTACTGACTGAGCTTCTGCAAGGGTACCCATGTACGTTTTAATAGGCTGGACAGAAAAGCACCCCACCCTTGAAAACCCATCCATTCTGAAGCTAAAACCCGCACTTTCCTGTCGTTCAAGGAGAAAACAATAAACTCAGTGATGTTGGTCTCAGAAGCGCTAAGAGGCGTAGAAAACTAGGCCAGTGCTCAGCTAGGACACCATTTTAAAGAGTACTAGGGCTAGACGGGATTTTAATAGTTTGTATTCAAAAGCTCATGACACAGCCTTGTCAGTGCAAGTTCTGGTAGCTGGGACATTTGCTGTCATTTTTATAAGCAATAAAATGCCTCTTAGTCATGTATGCAAACCAGGCTTTAAATTGTTTGCATACATTGCTATTCACAGACCTGTAATTTTTTCTTTTCCTTCCGTCCATCCATCTGTCCGTCTGTTTTGCCTTGCTTGCTTTGTTGGGTTTTTTGAGGGGTGGAAAAGCTGTGAAATGAAGGCAATGATGCGTTTCATGTGCCAGCTTTTGATTTTGAGGTATTTTAGGATCTTGCATTCCCTCAACTAAGTGGCATCAAACAAACCTAATGCAAGAGCTCACTGAGCTCAGCATCTTTGCAGTGCTTGCTGTGGCTGTGCCTACAACCTAATCTCACGCTGTTTATGCTGGCAGGCTGTTGTCAGCCCTTTAAATGTTTTGTGCATTGTCATATACATTTATCATCTTGCCATTATTTGAAAACAGAGTTTGTTTTTCTAAGGTAATAGTATGTGGTTTGTGGAACTGTATTAAACAGTAAAATCTCTATTCATATTAGGGGGTTAGTCATTTTGGGATGAGGAATTGCAACACAGGATGAAGCAGCTTCCTGAGCCCTTTAGAGAGATGTGATTGCACAGGAATTCTTTAAGCTGTAATTTTTATATCATCCAGATGTATTCATGATAGGTATAGCAGAAGGAGATCTTTTCTATTCAGTGATTCTCTAAGCCTAAGCATATAAAATCTTCTCATTTCACAATTCCTAATTCTTTAAAAAGTAGAAGTGTGGGTAAGTTTCTCATATCTGTTTTCATGTTTAGTGGCACTTTAGTAAATAAAAAAAAAAAAAAAAAAAAAGCTAATCCATTTCTTGGCAAGTTATTCCTCAGTATGACTATCAGTATCCAAAGAGTTAATTCTATGAACAGCAGCAGCAGTAATTGGAAAGACGATACTGAATGGTATTGTGAAAGTGAATAAATGATGTAACAGAATGTCCTTGCTTTTCTTTTCTTTGCTATCATCAATTTTTCGTTCCTGGGAAATGAATAGATTCATTTTCCTATAGTTACCTGATTTCTTTTCAGCCTAACTGGAGAAGGTCAAATGTACTTGATATCTCAGAAGTATTAATGTTTGATTATCCTAAAATATGTGACCATTTTGCTAACATACCATAAGTCTGTATGGAAATCCTTAATCAAATGCATAAAGGAAGATACCTCATGCCCAAAAACATAAATATCTATGTGAAAGGCAACTTTGGGCAGAAGGGTGTGAAGATTTGCAACTCTGATGTTTGCGTGAAAAGTCTTTCTATGTCTTTGCATGGTTAGGGAATAAAATATAATTTTCTGCTGTTGTGAGTTGCTCAGAGCAAGCAATGAGTATATTCTCAATACTGAGCAGATACTCAGTGCTTGATCTGGAGGTGCTTGGGTCATGGTGTCACTGCTTCAGTACCTCTCTCAGATGCAGATTCTTCTTGTTTGAGAGGGAGATGCATTAGCATAGTTCAAGTGCATTTCATATACCAAAGATGTTTACAGGAATCATCCTGAACCCTTCCCGGTAAACTTGGCCTTCAGTCAGAGGGCCTAGAGAGCCTGATAATGCTGGGTTTGTGCTGAGGGAGCTCCAGGGGGAGCCTGAGGGAAGCTCTGCCGGAGGGAAGTGAGCAGTGGCAGAGGGAAGGGAGCAGTGCTGCCTGCCTCCAAGCCACACCATCAAGCTCCTTAGGTAGTTTGGCCAAGCAAGCGCATATTTCACACCATCCCTTCTTTTGCATAAGTGGAGTTTATGGGCTGACATCATCAACATTAAAAAATAAGTCACCTGCAATGAAATCTTCACCTGTTCCAAATTTGTAATAGAGTGACTTGGGACTTGGGGAAGCCCCTTCCCTACAGAATGGTTCTCTGAAAGATTCTATATAAGGCTTACTCTGCCTGGACCTCATTAGCCAAGCTTGCCGAGCTAATGATGCTCATTGGCTTTGACGTTGGCAAAATTGAATATGCAGCTTTCCTTAAATGTTTTTTTGTCAACTTTTTTCAAATGACCCACTTACATAATTGGCTTCTGGCTTAAATTAAAAAAACATATATTTATATATATTTGATCCCTGACTGATTTAAAGGTTTATACTGGCTAGTAGCACTATATTTTGGATAACTGCTTTAATAGTACTGTGGCTTTTAAAATCAAAACAGTCATTCTGAAACTTTAACATTAGCTGTGTTTGAAAAAAAATCACAAGGCTTTTTATGTTTTCACTTTGTCATTCTGTTACAATTAAAGGGCAATAACTGTCTGAGGAAGAACATATTAAAGGACAATATAGATTGTGCCCTGAAATATGGCCCAGCTGGGAAGAATAAATCTCTTTGCATGGCCAAATAGATTTACATTAAAATGTTATTTTAGTATTCTGACCAGTTTAAGCGCTGGCTAATCTGTCTGGCTGGGCATTCTGAAAACGTTCTGAGGCAGATTTCAGCCTTCAGCCCCCTGTAACCTCTGAATCACCTAGTGAAAGCTGCCCAAAAGGAAGCAGTAAACAGGTTTTCCTTTGTTAATGCCAAACTAGCCAAAATGGGAACAAATACTGTATCAGAAATTAAATTCCTTTAGTTTTGCAACAGACATTTTTCCTGCTTTCCGTTAAAGACTCTGTGGTCCAGAAATCTACTTGTTTGGGTTTTTGTTTTGTGGTGGTGGTGATGGTGTTAATGAAAGCCAGTGTGATAATAGTCACTCTGATTCCATTTGTACAAAGATCACTTTTTTTTCTTTCCTTTCTCCTCCTCCTCCTTCCTCAGAAAATTAGATAAATAATTTCTCCTCGGTGTAAAATGATATCCAGAGGTCAATCTTTGACTTTGCTGAAGAGTCTTTTAAGGGATGTATCAGCAATACCACTTAGCTCTTGTTGAATGAAATATAAATACAGCTTATACAAATAATATTATTAGAGAGAAAAATCACTGTCTGTGCAGCTTCAGATTTCTAAGAGAGTCTAAGACCTGAAGGATTAATGGAGTCATGGTCCTTTGGGGTTTTGTCCCAGACCACACAGGTCTTGTAAGAGAATAAGGCTATTTTATATTGATGGACTTTTGTTCATATTCTGTGCCATTACCTAGGCAATACCAATCGTTTATCTCTTTTAAAGTAGACAGAGATGGTTCAGCAGGAAATCTGTTATTATGTCTCTATTCCTAAGGGAAGGAAATGAAAGATAGGAATGCTCAGTTTGTTAATTGATGGCATGTTGTGAAAAAAATACAATTATACTCCCCCACACCCCCGCAAGTATTCCAAATAGATACAGAATCACATGAAAATGAAGAATAATTGTTCAGACTGGAAGAAAAAATTATTCAGGAAAAACTCATTAATTGAAAAGGTTTTAAAATTTCATAGGAAGCTCCTTAATAGTTTTAGTCACTAGTTTTATATCTCACTTTCACAGTTCCTCAGAAAGAGTTTATAAATATGGGAAATATAATACGTTCACAAAGAAAGATACAGTATTCTCCCTTAGAAGTCTTTATGGATGCAGTATTTATAGTGCTTTGCAGAAAAAAGCTTAAACCCTGATCTTCACAAAATGTGTATGTTCTTAGATTTGCATAAACATCTTCAGCAGGACTACATATAGAAGAACGCTCTGAGTATGTTATCCTTTATATTCAGGATATGAGTAACTGTTTAAGTCAAGGGGGTGTGTATTGGAAGGACATGCCTTTCTATGAGGAAAGCATGAAGAAAGTATCTGTCTAAACTAAAACTTGAGAGTGCACACTGAAATACATTTTACTTCTATTTTGTACCTAAGTTCGGTGGTGATCATTTAGCTCATCAAGTGGGATGAGTAGTCTTTATACAGTTGCTTGTATCATATGTGTTACATATTGCAGTATTTTAAGTCCTGAAATAAAAGATGAGGAGCTGCATTAGGATTTATAAAGACTTTAATGAAACACATTTTAAAGGCCTGAAATTGTTTGCCTCATTAAAGTCTTTATGTAGCTGGAATGGAGGGAAATGTACTTTTGTCTGAGAGCTGCATTAGCTAAAACAAAAAGCTGGAATGGTTGAACACCAGGGTTAAATGTCAGTTTGGATTTTCTTTTCTGACTTCAGTCAATCCTGGAAACCTTGGATGAAGAATATTTCAGGATTTATTTCTGATAAATCAGACTACAAAACTAAGCCCTAATGGGCAGTCTTCCAGTTTCTTTTTTTCAGTCCCAAGGAAACCATGCAAACATTTCTGGAAGTAAAAGCAGGATTAGGCTTAAGGTAGTCTTAGCTGTTCTTGGAGAGGAGTCCATACTAAGCTGATAAGGCTGGTTTTTAAAAGAATATTCAGATCTTCATTAGCATGATTTATCTGTTTTCTGTTTGATAGATGAAGACAGCAAAAATTACTAAACCACAGCAGCAGAGCAGTCCTTATGTGCTCACTGGGCTGCTGTGAGAGAAGCTGAGTTCTGAATCCAAATCCTGCCAGGACAACTTAAAATTATTTGTTTTTCAAGCACATAAATGTATTAGACCACAACAGCCCAGCTTATTGCAGAATTCCAGAAGGGATTGTTTTGGATGGCACCTCTGGGGCTCATCTAGTCCCCTGCTCAAACCTTTGCTGAGCCTGAAGCAAGTTGCCCAGACCCATGTCCAGCTGAATTTTGAGTATCCCTGAGGATACAGCCCTGCCTCCTATGCAGGTGCTCCAGTTCCTTCATCATCTCCGTGAGCATTTTCTGCACTCGTTCCTGTAAGTCCACGTCTGTCTTGTGTTGAGGAGCCTGTGACTGCACCCAGCACTGCCTGTGTGGCCTCACCAGTTCAGGGTGGTGTGGAAGGATCGCCTCCCCAAACCGGCTGCCACTGCTCTGACAGATCGAGTGCAAGAGCTGTTCACCTCCTTTGCTGCCTCAGAGTCAGCTTAGTGTCCACCAGGACCGTCAGGGCTTTTTTGCAGAGCTGCTTTCCATGTGTTTGGCCCCAGCCTGTGCTAAAAGTTGATTCCACATATGCCATCCAGAGGCTGCCACAGCAGGTTTGGTAGCAGAATCGAGGCATTAACAAAACAATTTCCATTGCAACAGGGAAAAAAAAAAAGAATCCAAACAACTAAATAATGTCATATTTTTAAAATCGCAGTGAGTTTTTTAAAACTCTATGAACATAAGTATTAAAAGTATCAGTTCACCTGTCTAGTTGTGACTTTTCAAAATTCCAAACACTGGCAGAATTAACATAACCCTCTGGAGTTTGTTAAAACAAACCAAGATGTGCCTATGTGATAATTTCTGAAGAAGCTAAACCTCTTAATTTCTTAATGGCTCGTATTTGAACAGGAGGTCCTGTAGAGCCGTGGAAATTCAGATCGCTTTATTTCTGCAATGTTCCCTCATTAAGGTTTACTTTGTGGGTATTTTACAGCTCTAAACACAAACATAAGCATACTGCAGTCAAAACAGTGCTTAACTTCTGATCATCTTTGCCAAGTGTATAGTCATCCAATAGTATCATAATTGATCTCAGTACTAAGGTGCCAAACTTTGTGCTGCTGAAGGATAGTTAGATGATGTAAATAGCTTTTTGTGTTTTGCAATAAAGCACACTTTTGTTGTGCTACATGTAAAAGCAGGAGATGAAGGTATTCTTTTATTGAAGCAAACATGTGGAAAATTGCTCTAGATTGTTATAGTACAGAGCATCTCCCCTGAAAGGAATGAGGTTCATCTACAGGGCAAAGTCTCACTGTGGCACTTTATTGGGGTTACTCCTAGAGTCTGTGTGGTCAAAGCAAATAACATCATGTCCATCTAAACTGTTATAACCATGAGACTGGCACATTTTCTCATCTATAGTGTTATATTCTAAACTGTCACTAGGCATTAACTCAGTCACTGGTGAAGTCCTACCACCTAGAGATGAACTCTGCCTCAAAATGATGTTTTCCACTTCAGTGCTACTCGTATAGCAATTACTGGGTCATTAATATCATTGCATGCAATTAGTGACAGTAGAATGAGCAAGAGGTTTGTTATTTATTTAATATGAACTTTCACTATAACCCTTTCTTATCCTAGTGCCACAGACAAAAACCAGAGATTTTCAAGGCAGGTGAACATCCTTGTAGAGTGAAGCTGAATTTGTATGATACAGAAGGACGTTCCTCATTTGATGTTAAAGCTTCTGCTTTTGTTTCTAGCAAGCCTTCATGTCATTAGCAGCAATCAGTGTAACTTGAATGCTAGCTAATTCTATTAGTTCTGTTCAGCTGAACTGTTAAGCAAAGCTTGCTGTGGTAGAGGGAGACACTTCTTCCCATCCATCAGAGGCTTTTGCATGCTGGGAGAGAGGATAAATTTGTGTAAAATACCTGTTTGTGAATGGTGAAGTCAACTAACTAGTAATCTGTTTTAGATGCATACTTTTGGGTATACACTAAATACATCATAATTAGTGGGCTTACATCTGCCACAGTTACTTCAGCACTCACAAATATATAATTTGTTTATGTAAACTAGAAGCAACCATGTGTGCAGTGGATCATTATCTGACAACATTTCTCAGAGTACGTGAAATATAGAACTGAAATTCTTTTAGAAATGCTTAACTGTAATGAAAGACTCTCGTTCACAGTGATACAGTATTGAGATGCTTTTCTGGTTTGTTTTTATATAATCTCAAAATCACTCCCAGGGAATTTTGTAAAGGGGCACTGCACTTGACAGCAGTGAAGCGAGTAGGATTTTGTTGTGGGTGGGTGGAACCTGTGACCTTCAGTAATGGATAATAATTCAGCAAATAGTTTTCTGTTCAGTACACTTCAGCTGTGGTATTCCTTAACCCAGTGAGAAAGTGGTGGTGTTTTTAAAATGATAGGCAGTGATAACTAGTCAGAATTCACAGCTTTTTTGATACTTTCCAGCTCTCTCACTGTCTCTTTTTCCCTTTGTGGAAGAACTTTGTTGACATAAACAACTCTTTTTTTTTTTTTCTTTTTTTTTTTTTTTTTTTACCACGTATATTTTTCTTACTTGGTGCCATGCCTCCCTGGCATTAATAAAATCATTCTGAATGTAGGAAACCTTACAACTCTCTCCATGTCTTGTGCTGTTGGATGACATGAGATGTGGGAAGGAGAGTCTGTAGATTTCCAGAGATGTCCCTGGAATCATACAGCTGGAATATTCCAAAGTATATTTACAGTACAAAACTGATTGGCTCTGTCTTGATTGTGTCTTCCACATTGCACCCTCAAAAAAAACATTGAAACAGTAATAGAATCTGTCCCTCTCTTAACATACAACAAGTGGAGACTTTTATGGGGAATTATATAAATACACCCTTGTATCAAGAGTCCCATCTAAGTACTGCAAGTCACGCTATTCACAGTTGGACAAGATACATTTTAGAGCAGTGGTTAGGAAAGTGAATTACAAAATTTCACTGCAGAGCCTTTGCTTCTTCCTGGCAAAAAGAGGCCAGTTCTTTATTTTACTTTATTTTGTTCTGGTTTTAGCTTGACTGGAGAGGGCATTGCTGCTTACTTGTTGTAGAGAATACAATTTATGCATCCTGTTTATATATAAATCCTGAGAAATGCAGCGTAGGACTTAATTTAAAAAACAAAAATGCAAAATGAAAAAGAAGAATAGAGAATTCTTGTCCTTTTCCTCTCATTGAAGTTCTGCCTCACATGTGCATAGAGGGGGAAAAAAAGGTTGGCACCAGGGGCATTTATTAATACTCTGTGAGTCTTAATTTAAGGAAAAAATCTGAATTTGAAACAATGTGTGGAATAAGGTAGAATGAGAGGTTTTTTTAATGGTGTTTACATGGAGAAACTGAAAATTCTGCTGCCACCTTGACTTTGCAAGTAGAGCAAATAAAAAAACAGACATTAGAAAAGAGCAAAACTATTGGTAAGCTGCCTTTATACATTTTTCTTTATAGACTTGGTGTCTTAAATTATATTGAGCAAATTCAGCAGGTTGTTTGGGGTTTTTTAGGATCATTTCTTTGTCTCTAAAAGATCAGTAGAAAGTTTTGATTTTATTGTCTGTTGATTAAAAACACAGTCAACACATTGGACTCCATTCACCACTCAACTCCATTCACCTATTCATAATGCATTTACATTTTAGTACTTACAGGCCAGGTTTGAGACTGCTGACAGTTACATTTCAGAAGACAATTTAATTTTTTTTTAAAAATCTAAGGTTTCAGTGTCAATCTTATATTTTGGCACTACAAGAAAAGGGAAACCGTTAGTTGCTAGTATTTGAAATTAGCGTATTTCTCTTCTCTCTAAGCATTCTTCAGCTAACCCAGAATAATGTGTGCCAAACTACCTGTTCTTTAGTGAAAAGCCTGAACAATTTTTGTTGTTGTTGTTGTTGTTTCAGATCTCCATGCAGATCTGGCATTGTTACTGGGGGGCAGAATTTAATTTCATTTAATTAAAACACTCTATTATCTTAGCTATCTTGTTCTTTCATCCACGGCTAGTTTGGAAACAACCTCCCTGTTGTGATCAGTGATTTGTGGTTTTGCAGTGTGTGATTTCTGGTGTTCTTAAACCACTCCCATAAATTATCTATATTTATGAAAAAGGAGAATTATTTATTCAGTGCTTTACTAAGAGGATCCTTAAAAGGACCAAAAGCAGATGAAAGCAGTCAGAACACAATGATGCCTGGCCAAAATAGTGTTCTATTACTTGATAAAATAAAAAACTCTCAAAAACATCACATGTACTTAGTAATCCTGAGAGTGAGTGCATGTGAGATCGAGTGCAGCTTTGCTTTAAGAATTACTTCTTACTACTGTTGCATATAAAGCTTATGTGCATTTTTGCTGCTGGTTTTTTCATTCTGTTTCTAAGCACAGCAGGGGAGAAGTGGAAATGGGTAGTGTTATTTGATTTTATTTTATTCTGATTTTAAGAAATCTATTTTCTGATGCAGTATTCAAGCAGTATTTAATGAACAAAAACTATGAAAATCACTACTATTGGATAGTACTGATCTTCCCCTAAAAAACCTGTAATTCTCAATTTGCTATTAACAGATCCACATCAGCAGGAATTAATTCTTCATGACCTCATCAATGATGTGTCCTCAGTATACTGCAAAATGATTTTTATTGTCCAGCACACTAAGGAGGGACAAAATCAATTTTGCCCTTGCCCATCAATTGATATCACTCATTCATTCCTGTAATCTGTGGTTTAAGGTCCATTTAGTTTTCACAGGAAAATTAAATACGATGATCATTGTTTCTCTCATCAGCTGTGTAGTCCATTTCGTGTTCAAGCTGTAGAAAGATGTGTTTTAAAGTTGTGTTGGTTCAAAGCATATGCCATTTGATTTGCAAATAGGTAATGTTTTTCATAATCCTAAAACATGAAACTGGGGGTAATAAGTGTAGCAGAATTAAAAGGCTGAGGTTTTTGTCTGTTAGTGTTTTAAGTAATTGTGATGGCATTTTTTCCATTTTGTAACATGTTTTTAGGAGTGAAGGAAGTTGAATTTTTGTGACTGTGCCTTCATTTCTAATCTCTTTGTGAATGAAAAGCTATATACAGGCACAAATCCAGCAGCTTAATTCTCCGTCTGATTAGAGCAATGTTACCAACCTGGTAGGCTGAAAACAGCCATGATCCATGCAGTGGCGTAGCCTCCTGGGAGGCAGAGTAATAACAATCAAATGAAGACATATTAAAATGTAATATTACTTCCTCTCCATGGGGACTGTATAAGAATCATAGCCAGGAACTATTCTTGTCAGCTGACTCTGCTATGCTCACTGACTCCCTGCCTCTGCATTTATGACTAATGCACTTTGTACAATAAACAGCACTTTGTGGAGTTTTAAAAGCAAATAAATGTAAAACATTATACATCGATTTACATGAGTTCCAGCCTTTTTTGTTTGTTTGTTTGTTTTGTTGGGAGTTTTGTTTGTTTCTATACAAATCATGTATTTCAAAGAGGGGGAAGGCAAATCAGAATGAAGTTCTTCAGTCTGAATAATTTAATTTCTCCCTTGTGTATGGAGGAGGATATGTTAAAGTAGTGTGTTATGAACCTGCAAATGTGTACTAGCTTCTCTAAAGTAAGTATGTATCAGCAAGACTCTTAACCATAATTTCATAACAGATAGGTGTTTTCTGAATGTTGAAAAGCTAAACTTGCATTCCTCATAAAATGGCAGCTGCTGTTGTATTCAAGGAATGCAGACAGTGTCTGATAAACTAATGTAAAAACGGCCTATAAGTTTTTACAATTTTGTTAGTAAGTCTTAAAATTAGTGGAGATTTTAGCACAGTCATACGTGTTTAGGTGTGGACAAACTGTTGAATAATTTAATGTCATTTTGACGGTCATTAATAGTTCTACAGCTGACACCAGTGGAGCAGGACAGGTCTCAGAAAATCAGAGGTGTTTAACCATCAAAAGATTTAAAAATATTTTCCTACCTGTTTAGGAACATTTCACTTACTTCTAGGTTCCTATGTATTGCTGTGTTAATACAAAGTGTGAAGTGTGGGATCCTGAGAACAGTAATACTAATGAGAAACTTCGTAATAATCATTAGTTATGTTTATTAATGGTAATACTTAAGTATTTAGTCTTCTTAGCAGTGTATGTATGGTAGCTCATCTAAGTAATTGACTTTAAAATACATCCATGTTTAGACTTAAATGTAATAAAACCTGTTCTTTTATATATATATGTATATAAGAATAAATTGGATGGAAGGTTTAAAATCTGATTATATAAACACACTGGAGGATAACACTTCCAAAACTCCTGTCGGGGCACTTCTTTTTTTCTTAAATATCTTTTCAGTGTGAGCACAGCTGCAGGTGCTGGGTCACTTTCCCCCAGAGGTGTGAGTGCAGTGGAGGAGCTAAAATGACAGTGGGTGTAATTTTCATTTGGAGATCAATACAGAAAGTCTGCAGCAAGTGTTTGAGGAATATTTTGTACTCTCTCCCTTGTTTGACTCCTGCACACTGCACTGTCAAGGGGCATTAGCAGTATGAAGCTGTGTTTTCTCTGCTGTCCCATATTACTTCTTTTTCTCAGTGCAGCTTTTCAAAGCTTAGAATGATGTGTTTAAAGCTACCCATTTTCTTCCTGGTACGCCAGGGATACGCAAGGTTGTATTTCGATAGTCTTAATGAATTTCGAAAAATAATTTCCTCTAGTGGCCTTGGGTAATTGTCAGTTTAATTACAGGGAAGGCTGAGAAGGAAACTTTGCTTTGTCACTGAAATACTTCTCTTTGAAAATTCCCTATTCCTCAGGACGTAGCAGTCTGTACTCTGAGCTACAACGTAGGCTTTCCTCAAATCCCTTGAAGAACTGTGGAAAAAGTGAATACTTCTGCAAATTCATTCATCTGACATCAAAGCTATGAAAGCATTCTTTTAGCAAGCAAGCGAGGCAGATTGTGCTGGCGTAGGCACACAACCAGACTCATTGTACATCTGGGTCTTCCCATTTGGAGACTGTATTTGAAGTAATTTTGCATTCTTTTTGCCATCTTACTTTCTTATTCTGTACTGAGGTCAGACTGCGTCCTCTGTATCCTATTGGGGCCTCCTGCTCTGTGGGTTAAGTGGATAGGCCTTTAAAGAATAAAAAAGGCATTGATGTTCAGAAGAAGCAGCATTCTATTCAATTAAAATCAAGTAGAAGGTGTTTAAGGAGATGTGATTCCCTTTGGCTCAATTTAAAAAAAAGAATCAAATAACAAAACCACAAGACAAAGTCAGTGTTTATTATTTGTACGTTCAGTCGGTGCTCAGCTTTGGTATTTCTATTTACTGCATTTTTTTCTCTGTGTCCTTGTGCTGGTACATTGGCAAATAGATCATAAAAAACACTTTCAGCAAAGACACATTTGATTTATGTCCAGGATGGGTTCTTGGTATTGATTTTTTTTTCCCCCTGGAAAAAAAAACAACAAAAGAAAACAAAACTATATGTCTCCATTATTTTCCGAACCTGGCAATGCAGTGGCACATTTCAGATCAGCTTTTATCTTAAATTACTCAATGTGCTCTTTTGTATTTTGAAAAGTCTTTTTTGCCATACAGCTATTGTCATGTTTTTACAGGGGGGAGGGAACAAGAGGAGGAACTGGGAGGGACCACGTATGAGGAGAAGGGAATTTTAGGAAAAGAAAGCACAGTTTGGGAAGTTTGTATGGTGGCTGTAATTCGAGTTGGTCACAAAAGAGTCAGAAGTGGAACAAAAACAAGAAGCAGATCAAAGGCTAGGAAGCAGGGTTCAGCAGTATGGGGTTTATATCTTTACGGCTAGAGAGAAGATTAGAGCAAGAAAAATACTGCCATGGGGGTAGGAAGACATTGTGAAGGAAAAAGGAAATATACATAGACTGCATTTGAAAGCAAATCCCCAAGGAAGGTGAAAGAGAAGGAGCAAGAATTAAAAACAAAGACCTGAAGAGTGTAAAGCCCACAAGCTGAAAGGAGAGGGGCAGAGGGAGGCATGTGCTGCTTAAGCAGCTCACCACCGCCACGGCAAGCAGCGAGCTCCTGACATCCCATTTTCCATTTGCTTTCTCCAGTCGGTGGCCCAGTGCTGCTGCCCGTGCACCCTCTCAAAAGTTCATTTTGGGCCTCAGATAAACGGCTCCAAGATATGACAGTGAAATTTCCATCCCCAGGGCAGCCAGGGTAGGAGAACCCCCGGTGCGTTCGTTCCCTGCACAGTGAATCCAGAGCCCACTGTTTGTGGTTGTGCCCTGCTCACGGTGCCTGCAGTGCCTGCAGTGGCTGCAGCCCAGGAGCTCCAAGCGTTTTCCAGCAGCTGTTTTGCAACCAACAGCTGGCTGGGGCGGCAGCGGCGCACCCTTGCACCGTGGTGATTCAGTGGTGTGGATTCTCCAGGGGAGGGGTGCTGTGCATTCACATCGCACGGCAGTGTCAGCCTGCGCCCGGATCGCGAGGCTCCAGCTGGCACCTAGATAAGCAAGAACAATGTCAACACGGGGGAAAGCACCCTGTTGTTTGTGTGAGCTAAGAGGTTTCCCTGGGAATAGAGCGCGTTCCCCTTTGCCACCCACCCCCGCAGAGGCTCCTCAATGCTGAGAAAAGTGAGATTGTACTCTAAAATATTAAATGGTTTTCCAATCAGTTCAGAATCTTAGCTTTCACCTGAGTCTTTTGTGTGCGTTCACTTCTTCCAGCAGGAGATTTGTAATAGGGGAAGCAGGTGTAACGTGGTGATTATAAAGATATTGTTGGGAGGGGGAAAATAAAGGGTGATTTTGCAGTGCTTTTCTCCTCTGAGCCTGCCAGAGCTTCCTTTTCAGCTGACTCTGTCACCTTTTTAGCAAGATGGTGTGTTTTTGTCCAAGTCAGTCAGTCAGTCAATTGTGCGTAGGAAAATAAAAGGCTACTGGGTAAATTTGAAACCTTGATAACACATTCCTTCATTTGTGTATATTGTACAGCTTACCAGTGTATTCATTCCTTTGGCTTTCAACATTTCACAACTTTCCATAGGTCAGCCTGAGCAACAAGAACAGGTCCTGGTAGATTGAAAGATCCCTGCTTTCAGACACTCATGTTCACATCACTTTGCCTGTTGATTTCCTGATTTTTATTTATTTTTATTTTTATTTATTTTTCTTTTATTTTTAATCAGCAACATCAAATGGGTCTTTGGAGGGCCTGGATAACCAGGAGGGAGGGGTGTGCCAGACAAAAACCATGAAGATCCTCATGAAAGTTGGACAAGGTAAAGACCATCTGCTGTTTCATGAAATGACTTTGATCGGTCTCAATGTCCTTTTTAGTTTTCAGGCTTCTATTAGCAATGTAGAGCAGAGAGCTAGTCGAGTCTAGTGTGGTCATTCCTCCCTTATAGTCTGAAAGCAAAGCCTATTTTCTCTTCCTCGGCTACTGACAGATTTCTGCAGAAGGAGGGTTAGTGTAACAAGATCTCTTCATTGGAGAGATCCCTAGAAGGAAAGGTCACCTGGGAGTAGTGTGTTTCAGTCATTTTTATTTTTATTTTAAAAACAAAAGCCACAACTCTGCTGCTCAGAATTATTTAAAATACATGAAAAGAGGGAAGCTAATATTTCTATAGTTTGCTTGTTATGAATTCTGATTACAGAGAGGTTTTTGTTCATTGTCTCTTTTCACATATAGATAACCTATTGTGCAGGAAGAAAGAATTATTCTTCCAAGTAGAAGTTGGTTTAGTAGTCAATCAACTTCCTCAGTTAAACTGAAATGTCATCTGCAAAGCTTTTCTTGCCAATTACAGGAGACCCTATAGTTTCTGCAGATGGCCTCACAATTTAAACTTGAAATAACTAATATAACCATTTTGCTTTAAAAGGAAAATTACGTTCTTATATCTCCCAGTCCTTTGCATAAAGGTTCTTCTGTTAAGCCATTTGTGTCTCACGAGGTACCCAGAGCCAGCTTGTACGGCTCCGTACTGTCAAGTGCCAAAGCTGCATGAGTCGTCTTTCTCTCCCCCAGCTCCCAACTCGGCAGGGCAGCCCCGGCACACGGATCCCACCAAGCGCCCCGAGCAGGAAGCTGGCACCAACGGGAAGAGTTCCACCACCAGCCCCTTTGTGAAGGACCACTCAGGTAGGTGTGGTATGACTTTGCCCTGGAACGTCTTCTCCTCCTTTGTCCCCAAATGTGTTTTATTTTGCCATTAACGTGCCAGGAAAGCAAATGTTTTCATCGTGAGATTAAGCAAAAGCCAGTTTTGATTGCTCTGGTGGATAGTGTGTGGGAGCTACAAGTTTTTGTAACAGCTGCTCTCTCCCCTCTGCCACTCTGCTGTAGAAGTTAATTACGTCTTGTGGCAGTGTCTCTCACTTACAGGAAAATTTTTGGATAGGACATTTGCTAAGCAGCTTTACAGTGGTCAGCGCTGCCTTACATTTAGTACTCTGGCAGATGAACGACTCTCTTTCTCTTCCCGCATAATACATTATCAAGTTGTTCTCGACAGCCATTTATAAAGTTTATTTCAAGGCATCTATAATTAATGTTATTATCTTTTAGCTGACCATATAAAGTCTATAGACATGTATGGCTGGTCTTTTGCTAAACGTAAAGTTTTGGGGTTTTGTTTTTTTTTCTAATAATTAGCTAAACAAAATAAATAGATGATTCCAAACAAATATCTTCAGGATGCATTTCACTCACAGGATGAACAAGAGAAAACCTGACTTTTAAGACTCAAGCTGTCCAGAGGAGTGTTCAGTCGTTAGTAATGCTACAAAGCAAACCTTTGCTGACGGGTGATTTGGGTTTCCCAAAAAAGGCCACAAGATTTCCTTGCCAGCTCTGCCTTTAGTTACTGGCCTAATGAATCTTTGATATAGTGAGTGTCTTCAGCTGACCCCTGCAGAGACTTTGGTAGGAAAAGTTAACAATTATGTGTATGTAGTATCTAGTATGTAGTATGTAGTATGGAAAAATGGTACCATTTTTCCATTGTGAGTGAGCATTAAGAGAGGCAAATAGGTTCAAACTTAGAAGTGAAACGTGTCAAGCAAGCATTCATGTAATTTTAGTGACAAATGATATGATGGTGTGATGGGCAACAAATACTCAACAGGCTGTTCAGCACATGAGCTTCTCCTGACTACCAAATGCATAGTATTGTTTTCTTTTAAGTAAATGTAAGTTAATACTAACAGCCATGCCATAGCTGTTCTGCCTGTCTCCCATGCTGCCTTAAGCTCCTTAGTTTCATTTCCAAGCAAGAGGAGTCCATGTAAAGAGGCACTAAGGATGGTTTAACTTAAATCAATATGCGAAAGATAAAATAGCAGAGGGAGCAGTGTGGCACTGAACAGTACCAGTTGTTTTGAGAATTGTCATTTCCCTGTGTTATTTTCCCTTCCCGTCTGATCCCACCCCTCTCTTGTGCCTGGGGCTGGCCGGCATCTGTTAAAAGATGCCGTATGCATCAAAGGCTGCCTTGTCAGTGACAGTTCTCGCCGCTGATGGATGATGATGTATGAAACAGGGTGGTTTGGGAGCAACACAAAAGTGAGACCAACAGGCTCAAAGTCTTGTTTTATATTGATTGCTGACTTCGGCTGTTTGCATTTAGCTATCTAACAGGGTAATTGGTTTGTCAAAGTTTAGCTGTCAGTTAATTCTTCCAGTCTTGCTTACTCTACACATTTTTAAGCAACGTAAATGGGTCACAGGATGGCAATAACTTTTGTCTATTGTATTTCCGTTCTTTCCAGGATCTAGCACAGATGGCAGTAAGGCTGGGCATTCCAGTATACTGGGTTCAGAGGTGGCCTTATTTGCAGGGATTGCATCAGGGTGCATCATTTTCATCGTCATCATCATCACTTTGGTGGTTCTTTTGTTGAAGTACCGGAGAAGACACAGGAAGCATTCCCCGCAGCACACGACAACTCTATCACTTAGTACATTAGCCACCCCAAAACGCAGTGGCAACAACAATGGTTCTGAGCCCAGTGACATTATCATTCCTCTAAGGACTGCAGACAGTGTCTTTTGCCCCCACTATGAAAAGGTCAGCGGCGACTATGGACATCCGGTGTACATAGTTCAAGAGATGCCTCCTCAGAGTCCAGCAAACATTTATTACAAGGTCTGAGAAACACACAACCAGCTCTGTGGTACAGTTGAGTCGTAGAGGAAACTCACTGGTCAAATGCTTTCTGTTGGGGTTTGTGATGACGCCTTGTGCGCTAGCATTGACTTAAGCACAGGGGGGAGAAGGCGACAGCTCTTTCTCCAGGAACCGACGCGAGCTGGACAGCTTACCTAGTCTGTAGAATTCCTATCTCGGTGAATAAATGTTCACTAAAAGCTGGAAGACTTTTATGTAGAAGATGCCCATTCTGATTGCTGTACTCTTGTTACATTCATCATCCTCAAAGCCATGTGCTGTGGGCGTTCAGGCATGTACAAAAGCCAAGGGAAGATGGAGCAATCCGTGGATGTTAATAGCTCTAGGCATCCTGGGAAGGTGCTCTAGGATATATCAAGCTTGAAATGCAATCTTCTGACTTTTGTGTCTCTCTCAGTGTGTACTGGATTTGTCACACAGACCTTGGTGTCTAAGTAAGACTTGTTAAAGTTCTCTTGCTTTTTAGTCCGTCACTGTTCCATTTGTTTCTGTTACCCAGGGCTCTGCCATCCTTCACATAAGATTTCCTTTCACTCCACCTCCTGAATCACTAATGGAACATTAATGTTTGGAGATCCGCTCTCCATCCATCTGCTACAGCAGCCTCACTCGAATGGGTAATGCATTTATAAAAATTGTGTTTGATAGTACGGAGCCTTCCAGCCAAAAAGTTAGGCTGTCAACAAAGTCAAGAGCAGGACTGGGTGGTGGAGGGAAGGGCTGATTGAAGTTGCAATTGAATATTGCTGCCTCAAAAGTAGAAGCTGGGAAGGAAAAAAAAAAAATGCATTTAGGTAGCACAGCACTTTGGTATGCTAAGTTTTAAGAGGCAAGTAGGAGACACAATAACATGCGCAGTGGATTAAGGCTGCATTTGAAGGAATTCATGGTTATCAAATACCAGTGTGCAGAAAAAAAATAGTACCTTCAATACAGTAGAACAAAGGGGTATTGTTAGTAAGTGAACAAGCCTGGAGAAGACAAGACAATAGCAGGCCGCTGAGGATATATTAGGGCAGGGCTGTTGTGGTACTGGCAATAAAATACACAGCTTTGAAGCTGTAGCAAAAACATAGTCTGCTTTGGATGACTTTCAAGCAGACTCAGCTGCTATACTATCACATTATACTAAACACAGGGAAAGCATTTAAGAAAACAACAGAGAGCCAAGTGACCAAGATGAATATAAGCCAATGGGTCTAATGAGCTATAATTCTATCACTGATAAAGTTGTGGGGGAGAAAAAAACAACAACAGAACAACAAACCACAAAACCTTGCTCATCTCTAAAAGTAAGGCAGAATTTCTTTGTGACTGACCCTTTTGGCACTTTGGCTTATTGTAGTGCTGTCCCTGCACAGTGAGTGTAGGTACTGACTGACACAGCAGTTCATTGGTGCTCTGTTGCAAAGTTAAAGCACATATGGCAAACCTCTGGCAGTCTGTAGGAGTAAAATAAATTATGACACTGAGATGGAGAAGGAAACTATGTCTTATTTATAATAGGTGTATAGAACACAAGGGATATAAAGTGAGAGTTTTTCTTTTGTTCATTCTTTCTTACTTTGGTTTGGTTTTTTTTACTAATATATATTTTGAGATTGCACAGAATCTACACCAGAAGATGTGAAATTCATTTGCGGCAATTACATAGTCTTAACTTGTCATCATTTTACATATGTGTGTGTGTGTCTATGTATATACACACATATATAAGTCTATATATGCATATGTATCTATATATATGTATGCATATGTGCACTTTTTTTTTTTAAAAAATAAAATACTTCTGGAAAAAAAAAAATCAGCTATCCAAAACCACCAGTGGAAGCATAGTTAAAAAAAAAAAATAAAAAAATTCCAAAGCATCTTGTAAGAGAAAAATAGAAAATATAAGGTCCAAAATATCAGGAATTCAGTGTTACTACATCACATATTTAACAGCAACGAGATATGTGCCGGCATTTATTTTCTGTGTTGTGTTTTCCCTTGCCTTACAGGCTGATGTGTTCTGTAGATTTTGTTGAGGTTTATAGAGGGGGATTTCAGGTTAAAGTTTTCTCTTTAGCATGGCTATTCCCCTAAAGCTCCCACCCTAGGGAGGAAATAAAAAAAACTCTACTTTTATATGTGCTATGCAAATAGACATTTCTAACATAGTCATGTTACTATGGTAACACTTCGCTTTCTGATTTGGAAAGAAAATGTAGCAACAGCATTTTAGGGTTCTCAGACCTCCAGTGAGCACCTGCAAAAAAAAAAAAAAAAAGAAAAGAAAAAAAAAGAAAAGAAAAAAAAAAGGAAAGAAAAATATCTGTCATAGAAATGATGACTCTCTTTGTTTTCTGAACCTGAAAATAATGTTGGGATGTTGGTCCAAAAGGGAGAAACAAAAAACAAAAAAAATTCCAACCCATGGTTCTGTGGAAGGTTACCATGGTGACTAACTACAGTACATATGTAATTGTTTTCAACAACCCTTCTTTTCTATGAATCCATCCATACAAGGTTCTCTTGTAAGTCATTAAGATTTTATTTTGGGGGAGGGGGAAGGGAAAAGATGGGCTTACTGATCCTTATTTTTATTAAATCATATCTATGCTTCATCAGTTGGCTACATTCTAGTTACATACTAAACTGTGAAAAAAAAAAAATCAGATTAATTGCTCAAGAGCAACCTGCAACCAATTGAAAAAAAAAATGTACTGTGCGTCTGTTTTGTGTCTGGTGCAGAATTATGACAATCTACCAACTGTTCCTTTCTTTGACGTTGGTCCAGCTTTGAAAAGTTACTGTAAATGCCTTGCTTGTATGATCATCCCTAGTCACCCGAATTGGAATTTGCACCATCATGTCTAAGTGAAGATGCTGTAAATAGGTTCAGATTTACTGTATATGGATTTGGGGTGTTACAGTAGCCTTATTCACATTTTTAAATAATTAAAAAACCCACATGAAAACAAGATAAAAAAGGCTTTTCTTAACCAGATTGTGTATATAGAGCAATGTTGGTTTTTTATAAAGTCTGAGCAAGATGTTTTGTATAAAATTTGAATTTTGCAATGTATTTAGCTACAGCTTGTTTAAAGGCAGTGTCATTCCCCTTTGCACTGTATTGAGGAAAAAATTATATAAAAGGTTGCCAAATTGCCGCATATTTGTGCTGAAATTGTGTACCATGAATATTTATTTAAGAATTTCTTTGTCCAGTTTGTAAGTAACACAGTATTATGCTTGAGTTATAAATAATTTCTTCTTTCTCTTTTTTTTTAATTTTATTTGTTTGTTTTGTTTATTTGTTTGTTTAATTCTGTATTAAAACTAGCCGGTCATAAGTTTGAAATCTGCTTTAGTTCCACATTGCAATTAGTTCCCAGAAAATGAAAATTATGAAAATCACATTCCACGTCTGTTTCAAACTGAATTTGTTCTTAAAAAAATAAAATATTTTTTTCCTATGGAAACCTTGCCTTCTAAGTATTTTTTTTTTCTTTAGTTTTACAGTTTTTTTTTTCTTTTTTAAAAGAAATAAGAGAAAATAGAGAAAAAAGAAAAAAATTAAGGAAGTCACCACACTTGCCTGCCTGCCACCTCCCTCCCATCTCTCTCCCTTCCTTCTCTCCCTTCATCTCCAACCTGATTGCTAGTGGTTTATAGGAAATCTCCTTAGAGTACACTGACTTCTGTTAACCTACTTCTTTCAAATTCTCTCGTCCATATATCAGCGGCTTTTAGAAAACACCTGGGCATCTTATGCCCTTGGCATTCAGTGAGCTGCAGTCAGATGCAGTAGCCAGGTTTCTTGGATCATCTTGGAGTTGAGAGTATAACCACACAAATAATTCCCAGACATTATGGGGTGGATGTACTCTGTGGGCAGAATCAGAGGAAAAAAATAAAATGAAAATGCCTCAGGCCTTCTGGGCAGTTTCTCCTGAGGAGGGGAAGCAGTGAGCCTGGGGTGACAGGAGATGGAAGATGCTGGGAGGATGGTGAAGGATTGAAGTGCTGCAAAGTCAAGACATCTCTTCATGGTTCTTCTGCAGCCTAGGGGAGATGGGGGCCAATGTGCAGGTAGCACAAGCCTTAATATAAGATCTGTGGTTCTGCTGCCCTAATTTTCACAAGGGTAACAAATCTATTTAAAAAAATGGTACCTTTATTTTCTGACAAAGCCCAATCACCCTGAAAGTGAAGCACATAAATGGTATGATCATCCATGGAGTAACAGGTGGGAAGGTCTACAGAGGGCAAATACGCATTTGTCACTTTAGGAACAGATGCCAATTTGCCATAGAGATTTTGCTGAAGAAAGGCAATTAGCTATTTGTAGTCATGCGATTCCCATTTGTCAAAGTATTTATTGTTTTCTGAATAATCAGAGAAAAATGACGCTATGGTGAAGACAGTGACGGTGTCGCAATGGCACAAGTACTCTGAAATGGGATGTACAGAAGCCCCTGGACTGGGAGATGGCTGAACTAGTATGACTTCTGATCATACAGATGGAGGTCATTTTAGAGATCCAGTTTACAGAATCTGTGCTGGAAGTTGACCTTAAAGGGAAAGTCACAGTGACACTTAGGTTCACCTCCTGGCTCTGGTACAGATGAGTTTGGGAGATTTGGTCCAGCAGAAAGCGTAAGAGTGAAACGTGAGCATCCTGTGGCATATCAGTAAATCTTGGGCCTGATCCTCTATTTACATCTGTAAGTTACTTCAAAGGAGATAGCCTTGTGTTCTCCGAGTACACAGATACTCGCCTGGATTATTTTTTCACTCCCTGCTTCATGGTTGCACACAGGCAATTCCATTGCTGATCTCGGTGGGTTATTGTGAGAGCTCCCACGTCGTCATCTGCTGTGAGGTGCTCAGGTCTGGTCTGTGCTGAAAGCCTGTCTGGCACAGCCATCTGTTAGAGCTGTGGCTCTAGCTTAGTTAGGGCCAAGCCTATTGTTTTTGCTTTAAACCTTGCTAAAAACTGGAAGATGTTGATAAACAAATACTTCAATAATGTCAAGTTTACATGGCATTTTCGTTACTGTGTCTATTTTTTCCAAGTACAATAAGCATGTATTATTGTATGTATTTATAACTAGCATGTATACTGATACCCATGGACACCTATTTTTGCCACTGTCTTAGCAATAAGGGAAAATTGGTGTTACTATAATCTGTGTCTCCACTGGGAGGGAAAAATCATTGCCAGTGTAATAACTACCTGTGTATTTATGTATTTATGCCTGGGGCCAAGGGTGCTTGGTTAACAGGAGTGCCTTGCATGCATACCTTCCCAAACAGAGCAGAACCTCCACTGAGTTGCTGAGTAAAAGATGACTTAGTCACTCAGCATAAAGTCACTGTCTTACAACCCATCTTTTATAACTTGCAGAGGAAAAAGAAAAAAAAACTTTCATTTTTTCCTACTGCTGACACCTCACTATTAATTATCTAACAAGCACAAAATCAGAATTTACTGCCTTTATTACAAAACTGGTTCTCTGGCAAGAGCTGGTCCTAGTCAATAGGCTCCACTAAGTGGAAAATAAAATTATACTTCACAGTAGTTATCCATCTAGAGTGGAATTAGGATCTGTTATATAAAATAGTACCTCACAAAGTAAGCATAACAGTGTTACTGCCTTGGTTTAAAACGCTGTACCTCTTGTTCAGCCTGTCTCTTTAGCTTTGCTGTGATGCATTGATCAAATGCTCACTCAGTCAGCAGCACACTCGTTTTGATTCTATGGGCACCATAAATTTTCTTTTTGCAGAAAAGCCTAAAATTCTGTAGTGGTTAGCAAAATAAAGGACAATGAAAATTCGGTCTTTCTAACTGCCACTCTCCATCTTCACAGCCACAATACAAATTTTGGTGGGGAAAATGCCCAGGGTTTAAAAGCACCAAACAAACTCCTTATACAATTGGTATGTCATTACATGAAGCATCAGACCAGAAATCAAGTAATATTTGTTTTGGAAAAAGATGAATGTTGGAGCGTATACCACAGAGTATTAATGATTATGCTATTCATAATCCAAATGGTGCTGGATTCAGCTGACTGAGCTATCGTCTATGAAACAAAATAACACCCGTCTTTCACATGATTCATGCAAATACTTTGATGCGTAATTAAGGCATAATGCAATCCGTAGGAAGCCCTCTTGAGAAGGAGGGGCAAGAGCCTGCCCATACACAGTGAGGATGAGGAGGTGGAGCTGCTGGTGGCTGCTTCTGGAAGAAGGCCTATGGAACAGAGGGAGAAGGCGAGAGGGAAAGTGTGTGAGAGGGCAGTGACTTTCTGAGGAAGAGGCTCGGGGAGATCTGCAAAGACAAAATCCAGGGAGAAATCAGAGTAAGGTGGCAGCTGTTGAGATAGAGAAACAGGGTTTTCACAGCTCTGGGAAAGGCTTTGGTGGAAAACACCTACCAGCAAGCAGAAGTGTTGACAGATGAAAGGCAAGTGTAGTGTTTGATAAGTATTGGTTGTTGTTTCAGGTAGGTGAGAAGATCAGGCCAGGTTGTTCTGGTAGACACAGAGAGGAGACTGAGATGGGGTGGAGAGCCCAGGCCAGAGCTCAGTGCTTCCTGCAGCCTGGGATCCTATGAAAAAGACATCAAGGATCTCCAAGAATTTAATAACTGTAGGACTGTTCAATCTCTAAAAAGCAGAGAACTTTGTGCACAGCTGTCATAGCCCCAGGAACAGGGCCTGTGCTCTCTAAGTGCAGTGAAAGACCTTCATGTGCTTAGACTGCTGAAGAAGTGCAGCTATTAATAATATGGGGAATTCATTGAGGGTGGGAGGTTAGTTGCTTCTAGATCAGACCTTCAGTGGATATAAATTAGCATAGTTCAGTTTCATATCTGATCCTACTTATCACCATTCAGAATTGCACACGCATAAGCAATACTCACACAGATTTTATTATAGCCCTCAGCTATGAGAAAATGCTTTATAAGAGTGTTGGTCTGAATATTATGAAGATTGTACTCAAAAACATACCAACAGTGACTTGCTTTTATAAAAGACTTTTATCAATGCCATAAAAATTGTATTTTGTATTTTATTGAACATTGTCAGCAATTTGCTGTATCTGTTCATTAAAAGTAGGTTGGATTACTAGCAAATGTGTAATAAAATTGTTCACGTTTTAATGAGTCTTTTTCGCCTCTCTTTAATATTTAAACTCATTCCTTCCTACTCCTGCATTCAATTCTATTCCTTATGCATAACAGGCAGGTCAGCTGTGCAATGTTATTACATTATCTGTTCATGCCCACATGCTATGTTTCTAGTCTTTCTAAATCTCTTAATTTGTTCAACATACCTAATTTTGACTGTCTTTAAACTCAGCTGTTGGAAGCGTATGATCACATGAATAATTTAGTAATTATTCTGAATCAATAGCACTTCAGTTTTCATTGCCATGAGAAATGTGGGAGGATGTGAGTCCAGGAGGCCAAAAGATCCCTTTGTTTGTTGTGCTTAAAGATCTCGAGGTTTGGGGAAATCCAAATGATGTTGAAAGAGTTAAAAATCGTGCATGTGCTGCCTTTGCTTCACACTTTCCCTTCATTATGTGTTATGTTTTCATACATAACCAACAAAGCATATCTGAATTTTCCAAGCCTCAAAACAGTGTCCAAGCTGTAGAGGTTCATATGGCTGGGTCTCTAGGTCTTTTCTCGAATTCCCACTGTTGAGTAAATGCTGGCTGCTTTCCTCCAACCTGTTTATTGTACACCCAGATGCCGTGCCCTGATCACCGGCTCATCACACCAGCCCTGCCCATCACACCAGCCCTCACTGGGGCTTCATATATTCCCAAATAAGGTTTAATTTCTGGACAAAGCTTTTGTTACTCACCCTGAAAGATTCTTTTCAAATATTGCCCTAGGCTTTCCTCCCTTTATATGCCTGTCTCTGGATTTCAGCTGGTGACCACATTTCCTGAAGAAAATAAGGTTCTGATGGAACACAGGAACCGTCCCTGTACCAAGAGTGTGTTTTCTTATAAGCCCCTTATTTTTCAATCAGCTTTAGTTTGAATTTTTATATGGCTTTATCTCTTCCTTTTGTATTTATTCAGTTGCATCTGAAAGAAAATAGCATGCAGTAAAATTCCTAAATACAATTTAAATATAGCTCGCTTCAATCCGCTTGGTTTTACATTTCCATTCATCAATACATTAAGCTAAAAATATTTCAGATTGCTTTGTCTTGTTTCTTGTAATTTAAGAAAAATTATCGAATATGTTACAATTTCTCAGAAAAATGTAAGCAGTGCACTTTGGAAAGCATCATTTGAGCAGAATTAAGAAGCAGTGACTGATGTGCAGCACAAAACTGAGTGGGCATATTTGAAAAAAGACAGAATGACTTTTGGCAATAACCAGTATTTGGTTTTGGTTTGTTTCCTTAAGCCACCTCAAAGCTGGAGAGGAGAAAGTGCTGTTGGTTTTACTGTCAGTGCACCAGTCTGGCGGCAGCCAGCTTCTTTAGGTAGCTTTGTCCTTTCAATCTCTTTTGACGAGCAGTGATAAAACTGAATTCTGGATGCTTTGGCCGCCAAAAGGTGTAACCTACGTGATTACACACAATACAAGGGATTTACACTAAGTCATTGTTCCTGCAGAAGAGACATAAATCCCTTTCGCCAGCTCCCTTCCACTCCGTTCTAGCGCTGCATTTCAAAACAGCAGACGTTTTTGCTTTGGATTTTTTACTCAGCCTAAATATTTCAAAGATAGCATCAGAACTATATTTATCAAGTTATACAACACTTTTGTCTCCCTGTGTAGATGGCTGCTTGCAATGTTTCCACAGCATCCTCTTTACACAAGACACCATTAATAGACTGGTGCCTACAAACATCCAGATGAGACTTGGGGGACTCATTTTTGAGGTTTTTTGGGAGATGTCTTACCCCTGCATTTTAGCTGTGTCACGCTACTGAGGGATTGAAAAGCCAACACACTTTTCTCCAGAAAGGCCCCATCGCCGCTGCTGAAGGTTAGACGGGCTGGGTTTATTTTCTCTTTCAGTCACCATCAGGGAGGGATTACTGCGGGCTGTTCAGGCTTCCGCAGGGATGCGGAGAGGAGGCGGCCAAGTCTCGCTGCCCAGCGCTTCCATGGCTCCTTCTGGAAGGGAAGGAAAGAGCTGCTGCTCCGTGCTGCCCAAGGCAGGAGTTCCACACACCGAGCTCGGCACCGAGGGAGCCAAGCTGCGAGTGATGAGGCTCAGTCGCTCAGCTTTGTGTGCTCGGCCCCGACAGCAACCTCTTGGAATTCGAAAGATTTCTTGGGAGTGGGCTGAGCCTGCAAGGGAGGCAGGTGGGGGCTGATCCCGGGCTCCTGGCATGCCTCAGCTCATCTGCTGCACCGCTCTGCCAGACGTGCTGCGCAAGGAACAATGAGGAGGATCCGCCTTAATTAAACCCCTGGAAGCTTCACGGGTGGTGAGAACCAGGGATGCAGGGATGAGCAGCTGTGACTGTCACAGCAGTATCTTCTGCAGACCCGGAGGTCGGCACCCGCCTCTCTGGAGAGGCTGTTTCTGGGTCGCAGACGGAGATCTGTGAAGGTTTACACTTCCTACTTACTATTTGACAGCTCCACTTAACATTACTGCCGGCTCCTGGAGCAGTGGCTGACCCAAACATGATTTCTTAAGCATGAAGCTTCTCGTTGATGCAGCTGACTGATTTCAGTGCCCTGAAGAATTTGGCCCCTGATTACCAACCAACAGACAGACATGAATCAGGTGGCAATTACATCCCTATAAAATGTAAGACCCATTCAGTAATGTTTCCAAGTCCCTTAGAAATACTGGCTCTTGGAAATACCCTATCCATTGCCAGCTATTCTGAGATAAACATAATTGTTAAGTGTACTAAGTTCTTTTTTCTTTAGGGGAAGTGAAAAACCAGAAGTCTCAGCATTCTTGATGGGTGTTGAAATTCTGGTTTGTTTTTTTTTTTTAAATGTCTCTGACTTCCAGGCCTGTGTGGCTTTCTGTGGAGGTGAGTTTTACAGTTCAGTCACACATCATATGAGAGAGTGTTTTCTTTGATCAATTTTTAGCTTTCCACTTTTGAATCTCTCTATTCCTTTCTTCTGAGACAGGAAAATCAACTCCTAAGTTCTATCACTTGTTAGCATATTTCTACCTTAAAGAAAAGTTAAAACTCATTCATCTCATTCTCTTTCTTGTGGTACCCATGTTTCCCTGTCTATTTCCATTTAGTGAATTTTCCATGCTCTGAACACTTTTTTTTTTTCTAAGGAAGAGTACTTTGAACTCTCCCTGAGTTCTTTGTCCCTTAAAAAGAGAGGCAATATATCATTTACTAGTCAAAATTGCATGGCTCTTTCTTATTGTATAACCTTAGAAAAGCTGAGGAGGTACTGCATGAGAAACAGTTTGAATGCCATCCTGGCCGGTTATTGTGTCCACAGCATTTTAGGAAACTAAATGTAAAACATTCTGGATGGTGATAAAGCACTTTAAGCTTGCATTAATAGTAGTAGGATTTGAAACTGCTCAGCACCTCTTAGCTATCCTATCCAGGAAGAGAGGATTATATTTTTGGCTGCAGTTGCAAAGCTTAAGAGGTTTCTACCTATGTTTCTTTATAGCAAAATCAGTATATTTCCTTTACAATACATTAACAGGAAATTTTTATCTGAATACTTTGTTGTTGTATCTTCCAACCAGATGCATAAAGCTCTGTTCTCAAATAGGGCCCTTAATCCATTTTTTTTTTTTTCCTCACAAACCACACGAATCACCCATGTAGTAACAATTTGCCTCATTTCTCAATCCATCTTTTTTAGCCAGACCACACCCTGAGCTAAGTCTGGGTCCTTTCCCACTTACTAAAAGTCCCTGCTAGCAACCAGACTGTCACCATCTCCATGACCTCTGAAAACATGCAGTTTAGGTCATGCACCAGGGGTGTAGGAGTCCTGGGTTGAAATACACGTGATTCACAACAGAGGTATGATTTCAGGTTAGTGCCTTGTCAGGTATTTTCTGTTGGAATTTTATCACTTTTGGTAGATGAAACAGCTATTGTTCAAAAAAGCCTCTAAAATTTGTGAACCAGTAGTCTAGGGAGTGAATACTTCTCACCAGCCACGTGCAGAGGCGTTACCCCTTTGTTGTTCAGTGAGAGAGGCGGATCAAGGTTATCCCTAAACCTGACGTTTAGGGAGCTCCCCTTTAATATAGATGGCATAGCTCATGTCTCAGAAGATACCATGTGCACAGCTTAAATCTTGTTTGAGGTCTCTGGCCCTCACACTGTCCCAGTTTGCCACGTTCTGAAGTGGGAGATTGGGGTCTTACTGGCAATGCACTCTCCTCTGAGCTTTTCTCTTGGGCTGAGATCCCAAACACTTCCCCACTGGTGGACAGAGGATCCCTTCAGGAGGTTTCTTTTTTCAGAAATCAAGGCGCCCTCTGGGGCCAGTGTCAGGGAGAGGTGTCAGCAGCACCAATCAGACAGATTTAGATGAGAAAATGCACAGCAAAGAGCCTGACTGCTTCTGAAGATCCAAAAAAGATGAATCTGTCAATTTTAGCTCTAAATGGGAAGCTGAACTTTAAGTCATGGCTTAACCAAAGGGCAGCATATGGCAGCACTACAGCTGTTTGAAATCCACATGCACTTCACACTGGCACTTTGACAAACGCTATTGTGTTACAAATACTGGATGACACAGTAAATCTGGGGCTGCATTCAGCTCTGCCCTACGCAGGCATAATTCCCACTGACTTCGTACACGTCTATACCAAAAAATGTATGGAAGAGCGTAGGACTGAAACAAATACACAGTGCTTGTAAGGAATCCTTCTGGCAGACTGAGCAACATTTGATACGGTTAGACCCCTGTAGCAGGAAGCCTGAATGCTATAATATGGAACTGGAGGAAAAATTAGGGAATCCATGAGGTCTGGAAGACGCCTGGTGATTTTAAAGACAAAACTTGAATTTCTGCACTCGAGCAACAGGCATGCTGGCTGGTCATTATAAGGGGAACAGGGCTGCTCCTGCTGAGATCCATTTACTGTCTTTCATACTCTGCTTTTTGTCTCTCTGCCAGTTTCTACAAGGAAAGAAAGAATTCAGAGGGTTGGCGTTTTTTTTTTTTTTTTCTGGAGCGAAAGCCTACAGGAGGCCTAAAAAGAGCACTACACAAATATATCAGAGAAGAGATCATGTTGCAGGGAAGCTGTGGCTGCCAATGATGAGATGTTCAGTTTCTTAGCCACTTTAGGTCAGAAACCAGGTGTTACGTTGTTGATCCCATGGCTGCTTGCCATCCCCTGCCTCCTCCTGTAACAAACAGTCTCAGCTGAACAGCTTTCACAGCTCCAGATGTTTAAAAATACACTTTTAGAGTACTTGAACAAGAAAGTGCTCTTTGCAAAGTACTGATTTCTATGTTCAGTGGCAGAGCCGGTGCTGACTCCTCTACACTGATTTTTAGATGGCATTTTAAAAGCTTCAACAAGTCTGGACACATATTTCCTTTGCTTAAAACCTGCTTAACTCTTTCAGCACTGTGGTTTTGGATCCCCCTGATGTTCATATAACTACAAAGGGCTTAAAATCCAAACAGTGGAAAAAAAAATGGGAAACCAATGGCCTTTTTTTTTTCAGAAATAGTAAAAGCAGAAAAGAAAAGGAAGGATGTTGTAAACATTGAAACACCTACGAAATCAACCTGTGCATGTTCTACCACTAAGAGCCATAACAAGCTGGCTTATAGCAGTCAGGCAGCAGGGACAATTTTTGCAAAGGCTACAATAACTGCAGAACATACCATCCCACTGGGGCATTTGGGGCACTTTGTAACAGTCACAGCTCCAAATTCATTAAGCCAAATGACATTACAAGTCACTAAAACAGAGCAAGAGTTAAAAATCATTTAAGATTTAGGTAAAAATCTATCCTCATGTTAAAGACAAGTACTTTATGCTAAAAGAGGCAGAGCTGGTGCTGGCATCAAAGACAAGGATGGCAGCAGGAAGTGCCAAGGAAACAGCTGAGGCCTTGCACTTCAAAAAGCTTAACTCTGGGTGAGGGATGTTCCCACCAACAGTCAAGATTCACAGATGACATTTTCAGATGTCTTTGGTTTTTTGCATCCAGGCAGTTCACATGATGGATCCTATGCCATATGTCTTTTCCATGGGCTTCAGTCTCTTAGGTGTCTACAACTACTTTCAGTTCTCCACTATAAGGTGCAGAAGAAAACCTCTCTGGTTTGTCTTGTTATTTTAGAATTAGTTCAGTGAGATTTGGATGGATTCCTATTTCTCTTCCATTATCAGAGACCATTTTTTACTACTAAATGCAGAGTTAACCAGGTTCTCTGACAAGGACTTGGCTGACCCATCAGATCTTTGACAAATGATTGATTTAATCTAGAAATGTCTATTTATAAAGTAATGCAAAAAATATTAAGGATGAGTAAACTCATTAATGAGCAGTGTATTCCTGCTGGCAACATGAATAAAATTACTGCTAGGTCAACAGAGAATTCAGCATTGCTCCATATGCGTCTTTCAGTGGTGTTCAAATAGCACAGGTGTAAACTTTGGGTGACCTTATTTATTTCATGTTTAAATGGGTCATTAAAGGAAACTGCTGCATATTAAAGTAAATGCTTTTTTTTTTTTTTAATTCCTTTCTTCTACTATGAAGAGGAATAACATGCTCCTTATTTTGTTGATACATCTAGATTTCTTATCAAACTTATCCTGCTTTTGGAAAACCTCTGTATCCTCAGAAATGAGGCTGAATTTCCCCTAAAATGAGGCTGAATTTTCCAAAAAATTAGAGGCAAAATCTTAAACATTTATAATCTGAGGGGAAGAGACACTCTGACTTTATGTCTTTAATGCTCTTCATTCATTTATTTGCTAAGGTCTGGCAGGAAACCTCAGTCTGAAGGGGTGGGGGGAGGGCAAGCAGCCTCCAGCAGTGCTGAGTTAGATCTCTGTGCCCCAGATGCAGAAAGACTTGGGGGCATTGCAATGCTCAAACCTAAATTTTAGGTGTCTGACTTCTGTTGTGGAATCTGAGACCCAAATGGTGTATGAATTCTCCATTGGATGTCTGAGGAGAAGAGTTAGGTGAATCACAACCTACCCAGCTAAATTCATCTATTATGTACAGGCTCTGAAGCCAGTAGTGTTAAATTAAAAATTACATGGAGAACACTTGGCCTGTGGTTTACTTGAAAGAAAAACAAACAAACAAAACAAACAAAACAACAGAAAACCAAAACAAGTAGAAGTGTGTATTTCTTTAAATTTTCTGCTGACAGACCAGAGATAATTAGCCTACAGCTGCAGACTGGGGAGAACAGCTCTTTTTTTCTGCCTAGAAGCAGCAGGTGAAAACCCTGAGAGAGAAGCTGGGTGCCACTGACTTAATTTAGTTGCTTAAATTGAAGGCAGCATACAACAACAGAAAGAAACAGGGAGGTGGGAAATCTTCAAGACCAGGATTTCTAAAGATTGGCAGTTAATAAACAGAAACAGGAGTATGGCTAGAAAGAAGAAAGGATTAAAAATATGTGCTTATGACACCCCTGTAGTATCATAGATGCCTTTGAGATGTATTGGCTAGGCACAAGCCCACACTCAAAGTAGTGTACTCTGATGAGAAATGTGATATGGCAATGGAGAATTGTAAACAATAGAAGATGGAGGAGCATTACAAAAAACCGTCATGAACCTGTATACTGCTAGACACATATCTTTTGCAAAAAAAAAACCTTTCTCAGTTGTCTGATGTGCTCCCACACATCGTTCTGCACCTTACCAAGGCCTGCTCTTTTGCAGACACTCCTTGTGACCTCCAGATACTCATTTCTGTTGTGAACCAACACAATCATGCGTTGCTCACAACGTTTCTTGTATTGTGAGTGCCTTTATTTTAGAAATGTATTAACATGAAGATTGTTTCACTTTTTTGAAGGGGAAATTACTTAACCGTTTCAATAGGCAACAGTTTAGTAATAATAAAAGGCAATAATAAAAATGACAACAAATTAACATAATTATCTGCCCACATAAATTCTTACGATGCCTGTTCTATTGGGCATTTGTTTGAAGAGGTTTTTGTTTTATCTGCATGAGATGATAAAATAGAGATAGATGATAAAATAGAGTATAGAGATAAAATTGCTCCCTTTTTTTTCCAGGAAAGCTCTTCAAAGTAGCCTGATCACTGTATGCTGACATTTTAATAACATCAATGGGAGGACTTATGGAGTAAGCCTAAGTGTGGCAAAGTAAAGTACAAGATTAAAATGTATTAAAATGAAAGGGTAGAAGTTGTCTTTCCAACACTTTCATTTGAAGGTGAGAAAGAGCAGTGTCAAAGAGAACTGTGCTGCTTTGTGAATCAGGAGATAAGGAATACAGGCTACTGACAATCATCAGTCTCTCCTTCTTCCCATGTGCTGTGTACACACACAATCGGGTCTAACACAGTGAGAGAAATCTTTGTTTTGGGATCTTAGTAAGTACAGTCAAACATGACTATAGCCATTGATGTAAACCCAGGTATGACTCCACAAAAGAAACATAGCTCTAGCCATGATTAATAGATTAGGTATGATGTGACATGAATACTTGGAGTAATTGTCCACAAACAATAAAGTCACATTTGAACAGCCTTTACCCAAGATTAATATTCTGGCTATGAGAGGGCTCTCTAGGAAAGGCACAGATACAGGTGGAAAAAAATCCACAAGTACCCAGTGGCCTAAATTGTCTCTCTGTGGCCACTCTTCGCTCCACCTGAGCAAACAAGCAGAGGAGCAGGTAACCAGGAGCAGGTGCAGAGACAGTACCATGAAGGTCAGATCAGGAAACAAACCTTTATTAGTCCTGTTTGTTTTGTTTATTATTTCCCCATTTTAAAATTTCTCATTGTGTCAAGTTATGGAGGATTTGTTTCTTGAGATGCCGTAATGAAGTATGCACATCATCCATTGCAATGTGTTACAGAATGTTGTGGGTTTTCTTTAAAGCCTACTCTAGCAGCCGTTGTATTTGATACACCATCACATCAGCAAATTTATATGCTTTTGATTAAACTTTTTTGGTTTAGAATGGCACCTCTTGCTAACACATAAGAGCAGAGCCAAGTAGAATAGCAAACAGAAGGAGGAAGAATGCTGGAGGAAAAAACCTGCAGTTCTTGGATAGCTGCTTACAGATTTTGTATAAAAACCTGTGAAGATCTCTTGTCACTGAGCAAAAAAAAAAAATGTTTTAGAGGTTATAGGAAGTGTTAACAACTGCATACTAGGCATTGTTTTCCCCTCATTAAGCAAAATAAATAATGAAAGTACCAAGGCTTTTCAAAGATTCTACCAAGAGACAAGTGCCAGCTTTTTATTTATTTACATTTATAAATTAGTGATATATTGGATGCAAAATCATTTGAAGGGTTGTGTATTTATCCAGTGTGAATAAATCTCAAGGCCTGTGTTAAATTTATGACAGCACAGTGAAACTCAGCCATGCCCACACACCTGCATGAAGTGGGTGTTTTTGTTCCTTGGATCATATGGATTATCTCCACAGTAAACTATGCATTAATAAAGACCAGAGCAGGCACTTACCATATTCCCTTTTGGAATTAAGAAATAAAAGGCAACTTACATACTTGGCTGCCTTTGAGGAGGCTTCTAGAAAAAAACATTCAGAAGGCAAATGAGAGGAGTATAATGACTAACAAAATAAGGAAAAACACTGTGCCATTTCAAGTGTAAATGTCGTATGGAAACACCATCCCAAAATGCTACTGGGTAGCTAAGTCTGTGCAAAGTGTCTTTTGCTGATCATTTGAAAAAATAAACAACACAATCACCAAACCTAAAAATCCTCTTTTGTAGAGACATCAAATATAAACTATAACTTTCTTTTAATCTTAGACAAGAAATTTGTATTTGTAGGGAATTAGAAAGGCCATGACAACGAGTTTGATTTTTCCACTGATTCCAGCCTCAGGAAAGGAAACAGAATCCAGAAATCCAGTCCCGCCTGACACCTATCTCATCATCAGTTTTCACAGTGCAGTGTGGTGGCAAAAAACAGTTTCATCAGGAGATCAGGAGTTTGAAGAGCTGCTATTGCAGAGGGCAGGTATGGCAGAAGCAAGATTGGGGTGGATTTCACAAATGGGGGCAAAAATGTACAGATCTAGGGAGAAAAATGCAGAAGGGAATGCTGGTAGGCAGGGAGCAATGCTCTGCAGAAATCCACAGCATCTCCACCAGTTCTCTATTCCCTGTACAGGCAGCTTTAAACCAGCATGGCTCTTCACAGAATGTGGTACAAAGATATTAAAAACTAGTCTCAATGAGAAATATCCTGAAGATTTTAACCACTATGATCCAGGGTGCTGAAAAAATGGAAAGCAGTACTGTTCTGTTGGATGTTTTTGATTTTTTGCTTGTTTTGTAGTAGTATATACCTGACATAGAACAGATCAACTTTCTTTCTTGTTATTCTATCAAAATTTTTAATGCATTTTCCATATTTTTTTTTTTAATTTTATTTTTTTTTAACCAAAAATATCCCAGTAGTCTATATTAGTGCCCCCTTGTTTCAAGGAAACATATTTATGTTGCCACAAGAATAATCATGTGATTCAAAAGTGCTTTGTGGCTGTAGGCTTACATTGCATCTTGCAGGAGGATTGTGGCTGCTGGGGTTTTTTTGTGCAACTTCTCTTAATTTTCTTAAGGCAATAAAAACCCTCTGTGAATAGGCATGGAGCCACTATCTTCCTCTTTTCATTTTTTAGGTGTGCTCACAATATAAAATACTGTGTCATTTTAGAAGGATATAAATGAAAGAATTAATAGAAAAACAGGTAACTTCATCTATGTCTCATTTTAAACTTCATGCATAGCCAAAACTTAGAGGCACTGGAATGCATTTTTTTTTCCTCTTTAGATTTGTATTTGACCATTTGTTTAAAAAATCAAATTCAAACTAATCAAGTCTGCACCTTTGTGCATATACCTTTTCCCTGAGGCAGAATTATTAGATAGATTGTTGTACTACTGATTTGTGGGGGGGAAAAAAAAAAAGCAAGCAACTTTTTTAATTTTATTTTTTGCAGATTGGTCAGGATAAATACGTGTTTGAGTGCTCAGTCTCATCTCATTTAGCTCAATGAGCTTTCATGCCAATTTACTCATGGGCCAACTTTGCTTGCAAAGTGCTAATTGAGAGAAGGCACCATTGCTCAGGGCTATCTGCTTTCTGGCTAGGACAGCTGATTTTACTGACAACATTATCAGGCAATGTTTCCAACCCAGATGATGAAAAAGGGGAAGATTTCAACTGGGTCATCATTTTGATACAATTAAAATGAAAATGTTTGTTGCATTGCCAGGGTTTAAATAATCTGCTAGTGGACACTGGAAGTTTTAGCATGGAGCATATCTGTGTCAATTCAGGTAATCACAGGTCAGTTTAAACACCACAATTTCAGTGTTTATATCTCATTGTAGTAGAGCTCATTTAGGCACTCATTTAGGCTTCATTGACACTAGGCTGTTGTGCAAGAATTTAGGCAGAAGAGGTTCCTGGAGTACTTCATAACTGTGAAGGCCTTGGTCAGCTTTTAAAAGAATGGTTTACAAAAGCTTCTCCGAGTGAAAGCCTGAAGGTATCCTAACCCCACACAGTGAGGGTGCCAGTCAGTCATTGGGGTGGGTCACAAAGGTTACTGGAGATAAAGGAATTTTGCAAACCCTGCATAGACACTGCATGATTCAACACACCAAGAGAGCAATGTGCTCACTCCACTGAGCAATTTAATGTCCTGGAGTAATGAAATGATAAGTCTGTTTCACACAATAGGTCTGTCAAAAAAACCCAGTAATAATGATAATGGGATTCCTGTAGAAGAAGTCTGGAAAGTTTTACTTGTAAGACAAAAATTTTTTTAGGATGCAAAATCATAATTAGCTCAAATATGCTCCCATAGTGCATGGTGAAATAAAGATAATCACTAACATTGAGAAATTCAGCCATTTTCATCCATTACACAAGGCTGACATAGTTAACTCCTGTTGTCTCTGTGAAACATTGTGGATTGCTGAAGAGGAAAACACAACTTGGTCCAGTAAGTGTGTACTTAATTTTACCCTAACTTATGCTTCATTTATTTGTTGGTTTAGCCTCAAATTAGATGGAAATTAGAACCCTCCAATTAGACCTTATCTTTCATTTGCAGGTGTACTGAGCCTCTCCTAAAAGTAATGTGTAAACATGTATGTGCCACACTATGTGCTTTCATGTCCACACTCCTGTAATCTTCAGATGCTTCTGTTGAATTAATACTTATTAAATTAATACTTGGGGAAAAAAAAAATAAGATGGTTCATATGTAGCAGCTGCTGTTTTTCAAAACAATAGCCATTTGTAAAAATCATGCAGAATATTTAAAACTAGTAAACCCAAGTAGCCTATTATATATTCTTTGTATTATACATTCACACTCTACAAGAAGGTCTGTGTACCTAGACTTTGACAGCTTGCAACATTTTTTTTCTCTAGTTACATTCTCTAGTTCATTTTTACAAGCTTTGCTCAGGTAGAACAGGATGAAGGATGACTCTGCTTCTGTCTAATGAGCACTGCTACAATTATGCCCTCAAAATATTGCTTTAAATTTAAGTAGTAAGATGGAGCCTCTGCAAGTGTGAATAAAGGCATTTTATTATTACTACTGATAGCATTTAAGCTTTAGATAGCTAATTATCTCAGTTTTTTTCTTGCATCACACACCGAGTTTTGCTTTGTTTAACCACAAATTTAGGGTAAGCTTGTCACAAGCACAGCAAATACATTAATAATAGCCATTTCATTTTCAGCAGTAACTGGGCTGTATTATATTCAGTAATATCCCCTACAGAATGACTTGGAATCAAGCCATTTCTAGAATACAGCTTTCAAACTTTTTTCAGAAATCATGCATAATGGGGGAATGAAATACGGTTGCAATACAGGAGTAATATTTGGACAGTTATATTGCAATTGTATGCTTTATTTCCTGAAGTGAAATCCATACTTGAGTACTTGCAAATGTGAATGTAAGTTCCAAACTTAGCTGATTTTCTCCCAAGAATCCTTGTCCGCTTTCTGTTGTACTTGGTTCTAGTCTTATGTCAGAATATTTGATGTCATTGTAAAACAAAAAGAAGGTAATTCACAAGCACATATATTATCTTGTTAAGCTGAATTGCATTTCCCACTGGAAGACGAAGTTTTAAAGAAAATGCTCAATGTTTCTGAGTTTCATAAAGGATTTTGCTAGTGATGTTACATCTGTCCTGTATGGATAAGGACAGACTTAAGACACTTTAAGGATAAAGTGTCTTTATCACCTGACTTAGCAAAAGAATTGGTCAATTACTTGATTGTTTTTCTCTCTTTATGAAACCTTTAACCTTTTACTTTGAAACACTCATTTCTAAGTGCAGTGCCAGGCTGTGGAAGGCTTGATAACAGCTCATAGGCCCAGATAAATATGATAATTCATTTAACCTTTATTTCAAATCCACTTATTTGTTACAGGCATCAATCACATCTGAAAGCTTGAAGATGAATGTACAAGCTGCACTTGGATGTGTACTTTGTGTGGTCAGGAGCATTAAGACATGAAGCACAGATGTAGTGCAAGCTGAAGTTGGCAGCACAGACAAGGTGTGAAATAGCAGCCTTGCAGCTCAAATACCAGGTCAATGAAACATTTTGAAGCTAGTTCAAGGTATCTGCTACTAGATTTTTGCTGTTTGCATTAAATATTTGTTGTTTTGATAGTTATTAGTGTTTAGCTCATACAACTCAATGCTTTTAGTTTTCTTCAGCTGTAAACTTGGGAGGTTTTGTTCACTATATCACAGAGCTTCCATGTCAAACTATAGTTTTCTAATCCTATTAGAGCTGCATCTGTTATGATATTAATTGGTGGAAAATAGTATTTAATAGTTATCCTATTATACAGTCTTTTCTTTTATCACTGGTTTGTTTCATATCTCTAGAGCTCAGATTTTCTTCTGGCTTTAGTTCAGTATGTTTGAAAAATCGGAGCCCCAACAAAGGCATGAATGGAAGCACAATATCCTCACTCCTTCCTCTTGGCTAACACAAAGAAAGTGTAGTATATCTCCCCTTTGTTTCTAGGTAAGGATTTAGAATGGCTTTTAAAATATCTCAGATTACTTTTGTCACATTGTTTATCCAATATGACCAATCATAGCAGGCTCCCTTCCAATCCTCTTGTTTAACTTATCAGCTTGTTAGTTCTGTGGAATCTTTCTCATACATTTTTTCCCTTCACACAACACTCACCACAGGTGAAATTCATTCCTGGGTCTGTAGCCAATTCAGGGATCACACAATAAGTTATTGCTTAAATTTATAGCAATATTATGAGGGCATAAATTAAATTTTAAGGACCTGGTATGGTCCTCTGAACAGGTGTGAGTTTTAACCATTAAGATAGAGTTCTTTTCAGCTGGAAAACTTGCAGCTTTGCTGGAACTTTCAAACCATTTAAACTTTCAGTCTCCTTGACTATAAACGCAGTTTGCAGTGAGTGAAACCCATGGTAATATGATGCTTAAGCCTCATTTGTATGGAAGGCAAACAATGGCTGTTATAGAGTTTCAGAATGGAGGACCAAATTATCCAGTAGCTTCAGAATGAGAAATTCAATGAAAATATTTTAAAATTTCAGAAAAATTAACTGACACCTGCATGCTTGGTATTATCTACAGCTGAATTAACTGGGAGAAGAAGCTGCAAAGAAAGTGATTCTAATAATGATGAGAAAAAGAATTAACTAGTGTTGTTAACAAGAGTGCTTGACTCATTTCTGTAGATTAATAACTGTAGGTGTGGCTTAAGGAAGATCAAGAAAGTACATTTTTTTTACTCTAGAGAGAAAGGAAAAAAGAAAAACTTACATAAGTCTAACAGGTTTTTTTGCTACTTTCAACCAACAAACAACTTTTCTGCTGGAAAACTAAGCATTCTCATAGCACATTTTGTTCTATAACTCAGTCAAAAATTCAAGAAGTTTAATTAATGAACAATATGATAAACTTGCTTTAATTCTAATATACAGGACCATGGTTTCTGATACATTTAGTTACAGCCTTCTGAATAATATAAAGTTGGGATCTGTGCTGGAGACCTTAAGCTGGATACAGAACTTTTCTTGTGGACTTGCAATGCAAAGCCTAGCACATTTAAAATACCATATTGTGTTTTATTTTTGGAAGTTCACTAAGAGGGTTTATAAAAAAAACCGAAAAAAAACCCTCAGTGCAGCTTTCACATCTCATGTTTTGAGTTAATTTGTATTTTGCAAATACAAATTGAGTGTATCTTCTCATCAGGCTTCATGTGAAAAGGATTTCTCCTAGAACAGTCACTACCTGGCTGTGGCTTTTTTGGACCAGGCCCTCTTCCATGATGTGTCTTTTACTTATTCCTCTTGAGTACCTCTCCTTTCACTTTTGGTGACACAAATCTGCCATGACGGTGTGCCACCTGTCCTGGTATGTAGATTGGCATTGTTTGTCACACAGTGGAGTGTCCACCTGCTTTACCCAGACTTGTCCTTTGCTGAGGTTGTGCAGCCCTACCCACCAACAGGAGCATAACAGCTGAGGGGTAAATTTGGCACTGAGGATGACTGCTGACAGAGGTAGTCTTTATGAAATGCTTCCCAGCAGAAATGTGCCTATGAAACAAAAACAGCTATTAGCTAAACACAACTTACTACTACTACTACTACTATGACTACTACCATTATCACCCAAATAAAATATAAATGAAATGATTAGCAGCTACTGCTGGCTGAGACATGAAGAGATGAACTTTAACTGAAGGGAAAAAAATCACAACGTTTTTGCTTCAATATTTTTTTTTTTTTGAAAAGTCGCTCTCTTTCTCAATGTTCCCTTCTATAATCTCATTTTTCCTCTAGTGAAAAATATTTTAGCCTGCATTACATTCTTTAGTCCGTTCTGTTCTTACTTATTTTTGCTTGTTGTTTTAAAACTTCTGATTCACTCTTTATGATATCCAATAGTTGATATATTAGACCCTGTTACTGCATTCACTGTTCTTGCCATGTTTCTTTTCTCTCTTAATATCTGTCTTCACAATTACTCAGTCATTATCTTTGTTACTATCCTGTTTCTCTTGTGCCTTATCTCTGTTTCACTCATCTTTTCCATCCCTGCAGCTGGTCTCCCTCTCCAGTCACCTCTTTGGAGTCTAAAACTAGGCATGTGTCATCAAAGAAATATTTCATATTCATTGATTTTTCCCTAAGTGCATCTGGTTTTCTCTTTAGTTCTACTACTTGATATTTCAGTACCACAAATGATAACATTTTTAAATGTTCAGTTTTGGTTCACCATTTCATTCCTTCACAGGGAAAAAAAAAAAAAGTTTTATTGCATACCTGAAAAACTGACACCACTTGAAAAATCCCCAGCAGGTTATACAAATGTTCATGATGATTTACTGTGTCCACATTAAAAGCTGACTTCAAGAAGAGGTTGTACACCAAGTTTACGGAAACTGGCAATTTCTTATTCTGTGACTATCTCCTCCAAAGTTAGAGCAATTTGCTCTATTGAGGAAAAGAAATTAACTCAGGCTACTTCCACTGCAGTGGTAATGATGTCTGAGCTAACTATGTTAAGATAGTTGAGATAGCTCTGTGCTTCAGGGAACTCACTTCTGAGCAGCCATATCCTAGGAATAGTGAGATAATTAGGAAGCAGTTTCAGATAACTGATGGCAGAGCTTCACATTTTAAAGGTATTGCTATATATATGCTAGAAAAATGAGATTTTTGAATTAGTGGTTTCACCTGCCTCAACTCCATCCTGTAAAAATCAAGCCCTTTAAAACCAGGGTGGTAACGCGAAGTCAGGGCAACCAAAGTCATACAACACTGTTAAACAGAGTGGTACTATGAATGTTCTAAAGGACATGTTTGGAATCACATTACCTCCTGTTTAACAGTGGCTTTTCTGACTTCCTTCATTCTGAGGATGACAAAAACATTTTTGTCTTGGATGTATGCAAAAAATCCCTTGCATGGCCAAAGCTTAATAGTATCTCCATTTTCAGCTTCTGGTTGTGAGAGTCTTCTCTATAGTGTTTCAGAAGGTAGGAAGCTTTAAATTTATTTTTTTTTCAATCTCAGAAAGCCTAATGGGGTGTCCAAGAAATCCCTAGAGAAATAAATCTAGACATTCAGGACCTCTTCATTTTCTCTCTTCCAGACCTCTATTGAATATCTGAAACAATGATCGGTGAATGCTTAAAGTAAATGGCTGGTGTACCAGCCTCTACCATATTAATCAATGACTTCTCTTTAAATGCTGTTTCACTGCTATTAAACAACCCATTTCTGGTGAGCAAAACAGGATTTTGATAAACAGCATATGGAGCTGACTGTAAACCAGATTTGCTTTTTACTTTTTTCATAAGAAATCAAGCTGACTTTGCCAATATTAGCCAAAGTCAGTTGTCTCCATAAGATCTTTCTGGAATAAACAATAAGATACCTTTATGAATTTTTCCCCCATTTTTTTTCCCCTCATGGCAGTATTTTTCTACTTAAACGCCACATTTATGGTTGTATTTTAGGCTTAATTTAAAAGAAACAAAAATAATTTAAAAAAGCTATGAGGAAGATCTACCCAGACTGTTTTGAGAGATTTTTGTATGTATCCTTCATGTATTTGAGGGTTTTTGTGCGTATCTTGCCATTAAACAAGCAGCAGGGAATAAATAAAATATACTGTGTTTTTTCCACCTGAAACCAGCACAGAGTTAACTAAAGGGTACATTGTGTGTGTATACACTGTGAAAAGAAGTGCTTCCTTATTCCTGTTTCAGGGTGCTATACCTAAAGTAAGACCTTAGAAATGCAGAACAAAGAAACCTGGAAGAACAGAAATCCAGTTACCTCGAGTGGAAGCAGTGACTGTCCTCTTCTGCCCCACATGGTCGTGAAAACCTCTTGAACAGGGGCAGAGTTCTTGTGGATATAAAGGACCAAGAAAGAGAAAACCAAAGTGTAACAGTTTACCTCTTCCCCCACATAGTTTTTATTATTATTTTCATCTCCTTTTCCTTTTTATGGGAGGTACTATACAACTCATTAGATTTTAATATGAAACATTTGTGCATATATTAAATCTTGTGATTGCTACTTGCCCAACACTGAGTAATGATTTGAATGATGGTTATCTGCATATTCTATACCTTAAAATCATAATAAATCTCTGAATATTGTATTTTGCTGTCATTCTCCCCTGTATCTGAGTAAATATATACTGAAATGAGGTAGAGTTCAAAAACATTACACTGGACTATGATTAAACCAAGATGTAAGGACATCTGTCAGAAACAACTTCATGGCTAATATTTTCACAGTAAAATTTCTCTTTATTTATATATAGAGTGAGAAAATGATTCTCATATATGATTTCCCCTTGTCTCAACTACAGGCTTTTCCTGAGGAAAGGCAGTTGGCTCAGATTTTGACCCTTTGCTCCCTTTCGTTGTTTTCTTTGGCTACTTGTATAGCAAAAATTATTATTTTTTTAAATTAGAGCCAATTATGTTCCTGGCTGCACATGTCTGACAGACCATCAAAATTTAATTGCCACAAAAATTGCTTTCAAAAAATCAAAGTTACCTACATAGAGTCTGCAAGATAAAGACTTACTCTGATTCTGCAAGCCTATTTGATAACAGGTCACAAAATGGGGAAAATCCAAGGAAACTAAAGGTGATAATTGCTTATTATTGGTGGACCAGCACCAGCATTCTTGCAAATCCTCCCTCAAAGATTAATACAAGAATGTCAGCTCTAAATATTTTACAGTTTAATAGAAATCTGATTTATTTATGATTTGTTCTTCCAGAACCAATGCTTACATACAAAACTGAGCTATATATAAACCTATGAAAATATAGAGGATGTAAAAAAAGATTAGCATCTCTTTGTTCTAGAGAAGTATGCAATATGAAGTATTTTTGTTATGCCACTTTATTGACAAGTGCTTTATACATTTGACAATGTCTTTGAATGAATAGCATTTTAGATAACTCAGTGTAAGTGTTTCTTCCTCTAATCAACATTGTCTGAATTAGAATAGTGTCATGGGGACTGGCTAAAAAAAAATTAATTATCAATATGAAATTATTTAGTCCTAAGAATATTTTTAGCTTTTCTGCTGATAAAATTATAGAGCCTGGAAAGTAGATAAAACAATCAAATAATATAAATATTCTCCCCCTACCTCACATATGTGAAGAACAAAAAGCCCATGATTAAAAAGATGTTAAAAAATACCCACAGAAGTATCATTTTAACACAAGCTAAAGCTGGTAAGAGTCAACTTGTCATTTTACAGATAAATTGTGTTTGTTGTTATTTCACTCTTGCAAAACAAAGATTAGTGCTTGATTGCAGTGGAATTCTGACACCTGTGAAGCACATTTTGTTTTTTAGCTAAAGTAGGTCATAGCTTCAACCTTAAACTTTGCAGCTGGGGATTATGTTCTTTATAGCTATAACCTGCCTTGACTCAACCAGTCTTTGATGTATTGGATGGACATTAATAGAAAGAAGGAGAAATGCAGTTCAAAACAAGAGGAAATGATGTTACTGCCTTACATGAACCTGTTCAGGTCTGGATCCAGCATCCTCTGAGCTTAATGACAAAGTTCCTCCTGATGCCAGTGGAGCAGGAAACATAAGGGGAATAGACATAACAATTAGTTTCGCTTACTTTTCACACAGAATAGGACTCATAACAGGGAAGGGGACCTCTGTGAAAATAGAGAAACTTGTATAGACAAAAAAATCATCTGTAATGTAAACTATAGCCCCAGAAAATAGTTAAACTCTCATGGGACATTTTGTGATTAATTTTATTTAAGGTAAAGAAAATAAAGCTTATGAATTACCGATTGCAGACTATATGAATCAGCAGCAAGAAGCAATAGATCAGACTCTGACCTGCATTGGGAAGGAGCAGAGGAGGGCTGTACTATGTAATTTAGGTGTTCCCACTGCCTCTGAATCTCCAGTATGAGAGTCCGTGTGACCTCCTGCACAAGTGCATGTGTGCCTGTATGTGTGTATGCATCCAGGGATATGAGAAAGCAAAATAAATGAGTAATTCCCATCCAACTGGAAGGAAAACCTGAAGTATGGGGAGATAATTGAAATAAATGGCAGATGGCTTGAGCTTGTAAGACATAAATTCCAGTTTTACGTGCTATGTAGGGAAATTAAGATTGTCTCCGATCATTTTAGTTTAGAAACAAGAAAGCTAAATGCTTCTTTGAACTGGAAGTCCATATTTAAAAAGATCTATGGAACTGTTTGTATCTATATTTTAGCTAGAGGTGTTCTTCTCTTTGAATAAAACCAAGACACATGAACAAGGAAGGTGCTGACACACATGCCAATAGGTCCCTCCTGTTTGGGTGATCAGGGGCCCCTCTTTATGGGGTGTACCATGGAGGGTGACAGTCCTGTGGTCAGGGGTTGATAGCCATCAATTAATTAGTGATTTCTAATTAGTAATTAGAAATTAGTGATCACTCTTCCAATCACACCTGCCCCACAGGCCAGAACAGCCCTTATCAACTGCTGGGAACATTAACACTTTCTTCAGTGGAGTTCCTTTGCAAATGGGATGCAGGACACACTCACTGGCCCTTCTGCAGCAGAAGGGGATGCTCAAAAATTACTATTAAACACTCCTTCTTCTATATAAGCCTAAAAGAAACCCTGATTTTCCAAAATAATTTCAGTTTAATACATTTTTTCACCTGACTAAATTGTGTCCAGACCCTGTAGAAATGTAGCATCAAAGTAAAGGAAAAAGATTGCTAAGGGAGATTCTACTTGAACACTGAAATTGACCTCACTGAAAAAGTATTGTTGTAATTACAGCTAACAGATGTGGAAAATATTTTTTTTTGTTTGTTGCTTGTTGTTTTTGTTCTGGTTGTTTTTCTTGTATTTTGTTTTGTTATTGTTGTTGTTTAGTTTTCTGTAAGCAGATCTCGCAGAAGATTTTCCTACATTATCAACTAGTGGACATAATTGTATAATTCACTAGGGAAACCAAAGCTATGAATATCTTACCTTTGTTTAAAAAAAACAAAACCAAACCAAACATACATACATATACAAAAATATTGCATGTATTTATACATACATACATATTTAATTGTATGCCTTGAAGTGTGCAGCCAGATTTCACAAGCACTTTAAATCTTACATCAGCATTAGAATTTCAGCCATAAAATCAAATTATTTTGCTGACCTCTTTCAATTAGTTTACAAAGATAATCTCTGTTTCAAATAAAACTTCCACAGCAGACAAGTATAGGAAAGACAGAGCTGGTTGAGGAGTATTGATTTCTTTTTAAATAAAGTACTGTGTTTTTTAGCTTTTAGTTGAAACCCAAAATAATATATTGTTTTGTTTTCAGAAGTCATAAATATGAATGTTAGTCTACAAAAAGCAAAACTTCTAAAGTTCATGATCAATTTTCATGTGTTTAGTGAAAAAGTGAGCAATTTTACAGACTTTATTTTTTTTCGTGGGTAACATAACAGCCTACAGAAAAGAAGAAAACAGCCACAAAAGAAATTCAAAAATATTTTTTTTGTTTCTCAGTGTTCTTCTATATGAATATTTAAAGAGCATCTATCAATTCATACCATTTTATCTGATAACAGGGCCAGCGTTGTTTGAATTTGTGATTTGTACGATCGTCTCTTTGAACTTCATCAGTAATTCATCTTTAAAGATGCAGATGCTAGCAAGGTTAATATATTTGACCAACATACTTCTACAATCTCCTATAGAGGAAGAATGTCTGCAGCATATTATGTGCAGTAGAGCATCACAGGCGATTAATATACAGGCAGAACTTTCAGAGAAAGGCACTCCTCATTGACTAGCTGTACTAACAAAAGAGAATCAAATTACAGGAGCCATCAAACCTTGTGCTAGGGGAAATAGGTAGATCACCATCTGTGCTTTGGCAGGAATTTAGCTTTATCATACAGAAATCTAGGGCTGTATACAGCGTAAGGAGTTTACAGCTTCTTCTGAAATATCCAGCTTTGACTATTGTAAATCATGGGAAAAAACTGTTTGAAATTGATTAGTGTAAGAACTTCTGATCCTTCAAAAAAAAATTCCCGAGTTGTGCCGTGTAGCTACTGAGCCTATTATAATATGTATAGCACAATCCATCCATTCAGTGAGATGTACTTAAGCTTACTGCAAAGTTATATTAATTAACAAACGTTGTGAGGGTTGAGAAGCAAGAACTTTTTTCCTAGTGAATAGGACTTTTGTTCTCAGATTTTGTTTTGTTGTGCTCTTGATAAAAGTCTTTTTAAAACTGCTGATAATTCAGATTCAGTTATACAGATTCAGATTATATTTTATAACTTTAAAAAATATATCTATGGTTGAAAGTTATAACATGCTATTATGCTTTTGTTCTGAACCATATTGTGGTCAAAAATACTTTTTCTTTGTCAAAAAGTGTAATTTAGTGTTTCCAGCTTGCCTGTTGTATATGTGAGCATTCATGTAAATTGCATGCTGGCTGGATGGGTGTACACTATGCCAAGGACAAATCAGCAAAATGGCAAGGCAAAATGAAACTCTGTATAAAATATCCTGAATAATTCCATCTCATTCATACAGCACTGGTTACAGTTCTAGCTTCTCCTTTTCATTGAGGAATAACTGTATGGGATTAGATCAAGTGTACCTGATTGCCTTTGAGATTCAGATGAGAGGAAAAAAGAGAATAAAATCATTAGCAAAGATGCACATGATTTGCAGATAATTGTCTTAAGCACCAAACATTTCACCAGAACACTAAGGCGTCCTGTGAGACCAGCTTGCCTTCTATTGTTCTTTCCATTCATTCCAATGTACTCTGTTCCTTTAGGATTGACCCAATATGATTCCTATGCAGTATATCAATCCTTTAATAAATCTGATTTAGGAAGTTATTTGCAATTTTGCATCTCATAGAAGTATGACATCGGATTTCACGGTCTTATCCTATTTTACGACATGTTCCTGGGTTGCTGTAGCAACGCTGTTGCTATGGATTACACAATGGGAGTCAGTAGGGTCAGCAAAGATCAGAGCCCCGCCATTCTTCATTCAAAGGCAATTGTCCCTGAAAAATGTGACTTACTTCAATATTTAAGGCCTGGGTAGTGATATTAAACCAGAATGATACTTCTGTTAAAAACCCATAATTAACCTTGTCTTCAACTCTAGGTCACACATTAATAGCAATTTCATAAAGTGGACATTCCTCTGTCTTTCATTCTCGAAAGCTGAGACAGGTTTTAAATAATATGTCTCTTGGAAAAATACGTGGGTAATCGTTGCAATTTATTTTATGTCATTATCTAAGCCCTTGAGACCTCACATTCCCAGCTCCTCTCCCTGAGGTAATTGCATACATCTTGGGAATGTGTGAAATGGTTTTAATATTCAGTGCACCATGCCTCTTCAGAGGATCTGCAGCCTACAATGGCACACTGTCTAGATGTTTCTCTGCAGAAACTATTTTTGGGCAAGCGTAATACGAAACAGTTCTTTACAAAATGGAGTCCTGGGATATTTAATGATTCCCTGGATCCCAACAAAGTTCTTAGCAATTTCTGTTGTAAAGGTATCCTCTGCAATTTGGTGGTGCAACTGACACCAACTGATACATTCCATCAATATTTTTTTCTTTCATCGAAGAAGAATCAGCACTACCATTTCTATTTGTAAATTACTCTGTCTAATGCCTGTTTAATAATATTTATGTCCTCTCTGAATATTCTGGGAGAAATAATTGCATATAGAGGGACTTTTTCAGATTCAAAGCTTTAGGATGCAATAACTGAACTCCACACTCTTGTGTCTTGTATTGCCATTACCTTGGACAAACTGCATGCAAAACAGTACCATCACTCAAGGGCAAGGCAATGAAGAGACAAGTTCCAGGTGCTAAAAACCATTAGAATTGACTTTATTTCCTGTGAAAAATAGTATGTGACCTAATTTCTTACTTGCTTCACAGTATCAGTTGTAACTACATAAGATACAACAGCTTCTCGAAAAAGGCAGAACAAATTTTGTCTTCACAGTATTTTTGTTGTTTCTTGATTAGAGTTTTGATAAAGAATATACTCCCATATCTTAAACACACACCAGTTAATAACATTTATTTCTAAAATAGTTATTTATATTGCAAACTCTTAAAGTTAGCCTTGAACACAGAAAGCAGTTGGTGTATACCACAGATGAATTTTTTTAAAAAGCATAAAATTATGCTTATTTTAATAGTCAAATACATTGTCAAGTTGAAGCTTTGCCTGTTTTCCCTAAACCCCACCTAACTCAGTTATTAAAAACTAACCCATTCTCTTATTCTCCTTCGATCCTGAGCAGCCAACTGAATGTTGGTGACTTGCTGCAGAAGTCCCCCAAAAAAGCTCAGAGCATTCAGGATTGATCTCACCCATCAGCTGTGCAGAAATGAGGAGTCTGGTTTAAGCTTGTTATCTAAAATTTCTGTAGAGTAGTGGAGTGAGATATGCCATTCATTCTGTTCCAGCAAGGTGTTTAGGGTGGGTAGATGTTGGAGGGGAACTCACAGCCCTATTGCCCACCTGTACTCAAAAGTGCTGTGGAAATTGCTGAGGAAGTAAATTTTATTCAGCATATGTTCCTTCTGTAATCCAGTCTCCATAGGCTGAAATCCAGCTGTAGGTTTCTGTTTTTTTGCTCGCTGTTCTCCTTTTCCCCCTCACATTTACCTTACCTGATTATTTTGGGTATCTTAAATGTTGACCTGTGAGTGTTCCTATTACAGAGATACCTTTTTATTTAGGCTGAAAAGACAAGGCTTGCTCTCCTCTTAAAAGGTAAGGATTGTATGTGATAGTAAATTCTGCAAATCTCAATCAGAGGTGTGGCTTCTGTGAGCTCTGGAGGGCTATTCAAACAATATTTGCCTATCACAAGTTAAAGAAAGCATAGTACTCTGTTGATATTAGTTATGGAGATGAAACATGAAAAATAATTAATTAGTTTTTTCAGCTACCATTTTTCCTCTAATTCAGTTCAAAAGGGGTATCAGTGACGTGACATGCTCAGTTCAGAAATCATATGAAGAATGTGACTGATGCTGAAAAATGAACACTTGTTTGGTTATTAGAAACATTGACTTCTAAACAGTCAATTACTTTCTTGGGTAATTCATACTCAGAAACTCAAATGTAATTTTGAAAAATGTAAATTATTCCAACATCACACAGTAAAATGAAAGTTGTTATATCTGAGGGACTTGTTAATGTCATAACATCACACAAACTATTGCACATGGGAAAACAAATTGTTACACATTTTCTTTGGCTCTGAACTTGGATCCAAACTTCAGTCATACGTCAACTCATCTTTTCCAATTAGCAACACTGTTTGGAATGACTTTCTTTTTTTTTTATGCAATCATTTTTAATGAACCCTCTGATCAAATACACCTCGTTATCTTTCATGAAGAACTGAGACAGGCAAGCTGATTATTTAAAACAGTTAAAACTGCTTTACATGCATTTAGCTTTGATGGGGTAAAAAAAGGTGTAGGAAAATAGAAATATTTAGTTTGTCAAAATCTTAAAGACCTTTACTTCTATGTTCAAATCTTTTGGACCATAGGTAGCAGAATATAAATAATAGTTTTTATCTTCAGTTTGTAGAAGGTGATGCGCTTAAATATAATACTTTTTATTGCAATCTATTTTCCCATAATATAACAGGAAACTATTCAGAAATTTAGAGAGAAAATCAGAAGCCAAAGGCAAAGTGTATCACTATTTGATACACTAGTGTTATGGCAAAATTCTCTATTTCTTTTTCAGCAAACACTTATTTTTCTTTGATCTGGTTGTCTTGGTTTTGTAGCAGTCAGCTAGGGTAATTACTGATCTTTTTATCTGGTGAACGTCACCTGTAACTCCAAATTAAAATACACCATTGTAATTAGATTTTAAATACATTTCTGCTAAAAGGGTGAAATGACCAGCTCTTACTAGCTAAATCATCATAGTGCTGTTATAATCAGTTTAACCTCTCCTGCACCTTTGTGGTTTCTGTAGAAGAATATTTTACAAGTAGACCAATTCACTTCAAAATAAGTAGGCATAGCAGAATTTAGCTGTATGAAAAGTGTGTTATAAATAGGATCTAATTTCTCTTCTCTCTGTCTCCCCCTTTCCCCTCCTCTTCCCATTTTCCCATCTCTTTTGTAATTATCTGAATTTAATTAGAAATAATATAAAATTGAGTCACAGCTTTCCTCTCACCACACAGGTCACTTAATATTGTCCTCCCCTTTTGTGTGTCAAGGGAAGCTGAATGGTATTTCCTGAATGACATTTCAATAGAAACCTACAAATACAGTTTAACAAAGAGATCAAGGGATACTGTAAGGATGAGGCAGAATCTTTTTCTTTTTAGAAGGTTTGAAGAGTCCCACTAGTCACACACCTACATACTTAGGCTCAGTCTTTTCCTCACTGTCTGTGCCTTGCTCTTCCATCCTTCCGTCACCTCTGTACCGAGGGGGGTTCGCAGCCCACGCAGGCACCAGGAAGGTATGCTGCTTATTCCCCCTGTAAACAAAGCGTGGGGCTCGTCCTCTGCCAGCTCACTGTTGAGTGAGATAAGCAGACCTCCTATTGCTGAATTATGATCTTTCTTTCAGGCATATGCCCCCAGGATCTATAGCAATCCTTCTAACAGCTTGAAAAATGGAAGCGTTTTCAAAGACAAGCTTGCTGGTACTGAGACTGACAGACTATGAAACCTTGTTGTTATTCACACTCTGAGAAAAGACCATTCGTTGGCTTTCAGCTCGTCTTTTCATCCAATTGTTTCCATAGCAGTTATTTAAGTGGTGATAACATTTTTTTAATTGCAGGTTTAATTACAGGAAAAGTCAATTATCTCATAGGTACAGCATTTTATATAACGAAGGAGCCAATTTTAAAATATCAACAACAGTAACTCAGTTATGGCTCTCAAATATTTAGTTCTTGAAATTTAGTAGTGTTATTTTTTTTTCAAATAATCTTTGATGTGGACATTAGAAATGGTTTATTGAATTTAAGATGCTCAGGAGTTGATGATAAAAGTAGCAGCAGCAAAAAAATTTGCAGAAAAAAATATTTAAATGACTTCTTAATATATTTACTGATCTCTGCTTCTGGATCAAATCTTCCACTGATGTAAACCAAGCCAGCTTCTATGAGGGCTGTGAAGTCACCTTTATTTCAAAGCTGCATTTGGCCAATTTTGTCAGGCATATTTCTCAGGTTGAGTAAAATTTGTGAACAATAGGTGGGAGTAATGAAATATTTGTTAAAACAAAAGTCCATTGACCTCCTCACATAAAAAATACATTGCTTGACTAAAGTTTTTCTTAAATATATGTTGAGCCTAAATTGTATGCAATATTGGACCATAAGTATATTTAGTTGCTGCTTTTGATGTTGGTCTCACAGGGAAAATCCCAGTCATTTTTCAAAATTTTTTCCAGATCACTGCTACAATAGCTGTCTGTTTTTCAATACAGTAAATATTTATAAGGAAAACTGCCTGTTCAAAATAATACAGCAGCTGTCTTCTCCAACATCCCCCTAGTGATTCCCTCCATTACTGTACTGCTGTTGCAGTCAATCATCCTGGTCTCTTGAAACAGCAAAGTCCTCAAAGTCTCTCATTCACACAGCCAGATATGGAGAAACCTGTTAACAGAGGATTCACTCCTGAGAGAAAAGGAGGAAAGAATGATCTCCAAAGAAGTTTAATGCTAAAGGAACAGAGAAATGCCTTTAAAAGCTTTTTCAGCACAAGCGCTGTGTGAGGCACTGATGGTGGCAATGCAGGACAGATTGAGCAAATGTGTTCCAGGTGCATCTACCAAAACAGGAGAATGAAGGGGGCTTGTTCTCCTGTAAAAACCCAAAAATTCAACAACAGTCTTGGATTTGATGGTGACAATCCCTGATAAGACATTGTGTGATGGGTCTGATGTTCTGCTGTGACTGCTACCACCGCCCAGGGCTGATGCGGTGGGCGCCTTTCTTGTTCCTACCACAGTCTGTTGTAAACTACGTGTAAAGCTGGGAAATCCTACACAGAGGACACTGGCCATAGAACATGCCTGTGCAGTGAGCTCAGTATTTTTGGCTCAGATACCACACCTTTTGCCAGTCCAGCCTCTGGAGCAGCCTAAGGCACCAGAGAGCAGACTGGAGCCAGCACGCTCAGGCATGACTGGGCATGCTCATGAAAACCTTTTCCAGCCTGAGTGTAAAGCAATTGAATATAGATTTTTTTGTGAGATCGCTAGTGGAAGGTTGTAGCTTGCCTTTGCATCCCCTCAGGGGGAAACTTTCAGTGCCCTTTCAAAACGAGATGTACAGTGGTGCTTTCTCAGAGTAGGCAAGGTGTAGTTTTTTGTTAAATTAGAGTTCAGAGGTTCAGATTTTATATCAGTCTTTCAGTGCAATAATTTCCTTCTTTCAAAAAGAGCTGTAAGTGCTGTGCTTAACCTAAGGTACTAGAGAAAGGACCCACAGAGTATCTCCCAGTGCTCCTGATTTCTGAGTACAGCTGTTCAGAAGAAGACTGGGTGCATTTCATGGCTTATCACCTGGAATGCAGGTGATGAACTTCACTGCCTATTTAGCTACCTATTTAACACTAGGCTGTCTTAACAGCCCTTAGGCTTATTATATGGTCTTCCTAGGCAACTCCAAAAAGGAAAGTGAAATGGAGTCTGAAAAGCCTCCTTTATAAAGACTGAAATCATGTGTGTTTCATTTTTTCACACGGTTCTTTTTACAGGGCAGATACACTCCTTCCAGCCATGATTAAGCAACGCGTATAATAATTGTTACTTGTTTTCTTTCCCTCTCTCAGGAATTAATGTAGTCAGTGATGTGGGACAAGAATTGTACCTATTATGTGTCATTTTTGCTGTACAGTGAAAGCTGCAATGTTGGTCACTCTTGATTAAAAAAATTTAAACCACTGATTTTTTTACCACTGCTTTCCTTTAACTGGCAGTGACCATGAAGATAATGTAGGGCTCTTATCTTAAGCTATGTGGTATTCAGAGAAGTAAGTAAGGTGTAATTATGCCACCGATGTATATAAATCTTAGGTTGATTTTGATACCTGAACAGAGATAACAGTAGTCACATACATTACAGCAGCCACAGAAATGAGACTTCAGATTACCTTTCTAGTTGTCATTTGGTTAGCATGTTTAATGGGGCTGCCATTGTTTGAATTTCTAGGTAAGAAAGATGTCATTTTGCCCACTCAAGATTTTAGAGCACAGTGGATATCTTCTGAAGTTTTTTTAAATTTTCTTTTTTAAATTAGTTTAGAGCTTCTAATAGTCTCTAAGTTATTTATGTGAAGAAATGAGGCTAAGGAAGAGCTAAAGGAATAGTTCTTTAGCTTATTTACACCCTATGGATTTGGACAAAATGCTGAAAATGCCCTAAAGTATAACGCTCTTCCTTCAGAGCATGTCTGAAACTCTGCAGCAATATTTTGCTGCCCTGACAGTTCTGCCATAGATGGTGGGAAAACATGGGTAATATAGAAAAATAGAAAGACTATAATTGCAACTGTAACTAAAAATAACTATTTTTTTTTCTAAATGCCTTCTCTGAAAACAATTACTATCTATATAATTGTATCTGTATGTGTGGTGATCCATTGCCTGTGGAAATCCACACAAGAATTTTACTCAAACTAATATTCTAATAAATTCTTCACTAAGAAGTATGCATGGTACATAATATTGTCTTTCCCTGGACTTAAGAAGTCAAGTGTAAAGAATTTTACAAATCTTTCAAAAGCTTCTCCTGATCCATTGAACTTAAAATAGATTAGTCTCAAGGGAAAGGCAACTTTCCAGACACTGCAATTATAGTGAATGATAGCAAGCCAGAGACATCTGTTTAATGGAAACCTACAGACCAGTACAGCTAACTGCATAATTCACTTTTTCTTCCTCCTTGCAACAGGGATTCTGTCACGTGCTGCTGATCTACTCAATACCGACATCTCTGCCCAGGCCAAAAGAAAAAAAAAAAAAAAAAGAAAAAAAAAGTAATAAAAGATATATTTGACATGCAGTGGGAAAATGAAAAATTACAGGTGATTGAAATTAGCTCTTCACTCACCAGAGAGACTTGCAACAGAACATTAGGAAGAGACATTTTACTCTGCTTCTGTAGGTACTCACCCAGATATTAATAAAACTGCTATGCAGTGCCTCGAGGACTCAACATCATAACTTTCACCAGGCAACTTGCTGTAGAGAATAATTATATACAAAGCATGTAGGCCTCTCTACAGCCTTTTAAGCAGTGGGATTAGCTCTTCTAAGCACGAGAAGGCTCCAAATAGAAGCAATTTCAGGGGATAAACCTAATGTTAAGAATTCCAAACCCCACCTATGCAATGAGTAAGGCTCTGCAGCCACACTGTGTTGTGCTGTATTCCTTTGGTTGTCAGGAAAAAAACGTGGTTTAGGTTCTACATCTAAAGCAGTAAGACTGCTACCTGGAAGAGCTGTTAAAATAGGCCAGAAAACACTTATGGGGTAGGAAGCCCCAGTGTATGTTCAGTGAGCCATAGCCTGTGTTAGGGAAACTTCCACATGTAGGAGCACCTCTGGCAGTCACACACAACCACCTGAGCTGGGACCTAGGCCCTTTCCCCCCCTACACACCCCACACTCTCTCAGTCACACCAGGTTGCCTCACTGGCTCGACCCCAGGCTTCCCTGGTGTATAGTTTGGTCACAGTTGGAACATGTAATTCAGATTGCTGAAGCATGAAGAGAAAGACATCACAGCTGTACATGGCTTAACACCGGGTTTTAGAGTGGGCATAGAAAAAGGCTTCCCTGAACAGTTTCAAACATGGCTCATTTTTGGGCCTTCTGTGTAGTATTATTCTACTGTTACATCATGGTTTTTCCTTTCTTTACCTACCTGTAGGGAGGGTGCAGAATTTAGCATGACCTGAGGATGGAACAGTAGCAACTGATGGATAACTCTCAAAAAACCCTTATTCTTAGGTTCATTTCATTTATTAGAGGAGTGTATCCTGAAAAGATCTGAAGCAACTGTAAATTTGTAAAGTAAATTATAGAAGAAAGAGGATTCCGGGTAATTTTTTTCAGCTATATATCACAAGAAAAACTGTATAACCAAGAAGCTTCCAATTGGAAAACTCTTGACCAAGCTTATGATGTAGAACTACTGTTTCTGGAATATAAATTCTCACCTATAGCAGCTGCTAGTACATAAATTTTGTTATGTCAGTGGCTGCTCATAAACCCTCATCATGATTTAGCCTACTCTCGCCTTTATAGAGTAGCCCTTTCCCACTGAATCCTTTTTAAAAATAACAAGATGAGCAATTTGCTTGGAAGTATTAGGAACTCTCCATATTAATATACAGTCCAGAGTACCTCTATCCACAAAAAAAAAAAAATAGGGAAAAGAATATGCCAGTTATGTGTTGACTTCTCCAGAGACCCATCTCATTTCATGGCCATTTCATGCATAAACTAAAATCATCAGCAGTATCTAGGCTCCTCAAGGTGCCCACCTTTCTTCACTCTTTCTCTGGACTACTGCTTTTCAAAAGAAGACACTAATCTGAACTCAGGCAGAAAATAAAGGGAATCAGAAATAATGTTCCTGGGCTTGTCTGCTGATTTTCAGGACTTGTGATTCTACTAAGTTTTTGAGCTTAATGTGCTGCCTTAATTTTTATGAATTTGAGCAAGACGTTTGTAGTCAGGAAGGAATATAATCATCATTAATCCTGTGCAGCCCTTAAAAAATCAAATTGGGATGATTTGGCTGCCCAGAGTCAGCACTGAAGTTTTGGTGTTAATAGGGGAATGTGCTACAGACCCTGTGGTGCCTCCTCAAATCCACCAATGATTTTAGATCTTTCAGAAACAAAGCTATTTAACCAGTGTTTAAATTTAGATATTTAAGTTGTTTGTGTAAGAGGCTGATGTTTGAATTCCTACTGAGCTTTTTTCTCTTCCTTAAAATAATTTAAAATAGAATCTTTAAATTATCCAATACCACTGTGCCCCTTGAAGTATGCATTTAATGACAGATTTGTAATACTACATAACAATATATTTTATAACTTATATCTAACACATTTTCTTTTCATCAGAGCATCTAAATATGTTTTCTAAATCTTTTGAACCAGTCTTCTTCCCTGACCTATAACTTATCAATCTTTGATCCATAACAGTTTCTCACACCTGTGTGGCTTCATCAGAATCTTTCTGGATGAGGCTCTTTAATCATTGTATTGAATTAATGCAATTGCATGCCTGATGCATTATAAATATCACCTCTGGTCTCCATATTTGCAGCTCCTTTTGAGCCCTTTGTAGCCTTTTTTCCCCCCTATTGTGGAGGCAGGATTTCCAGACTCCACAGGCTTATCTGTTAATGTTACTAAACAGAACAGTACATACAGAGATGTTTGCAGTAGAAAGAAGGAAGAGAAAGAATAAATAACATGCTAGCAAATAAAATAAGTGTTGCTTTATTTTCTTAACTAAATGGAGTCACTATATGTATAATTGAAATGGGTTATGTATTCAAGAAAGAACTTTCACTGTTTCAATACCGTACTCTCAAGGTTTGAGATCCAAGTGCTTAGTTATACATTTAAATTGCATAAAGCAATTGTTCCTTGCAATAATGAACCACTGGGATCCTTGCATTTCAAAGGGAAAAGGCTCCAAGGGAGTTGAAGGTAACTCAGAAAGAAATATTCACAAGAATAAAATTTAATATAAAGCTACAAAGAAATAACTTCCTCTTGTAAGCAAAGTGGATTCTGATAAGGGACAGGTCTGTGTTTTCCAGTGCTCCTTCTGGCTGCAGGATGTTGTACTTTTCAGCAAATTCTCTGCAGAGTTGGATCCATACAACCTTAATGGTATCAGTGGAATAACAATCACAATAACAATTTTTGTTATCTTCATATTCACTGCTTAAACTATTCAATTTTGTCCTCAATTTTTGATGGTTGCTATTCCCAAAGAGAATTTCACCATCCATGTTTGCTTTAACCTATTTTAAATCCAAATGCATTAAATCCTGGCAGATATTTCTGTAGGAAAAAAAAATTCAACCCTGTCACTTGTAGAGCATTACTGACAAATGGATTGGCAAGGTCTAATTAGAAATGCAACACTGATACAAACCAGATGCAGAATGATATGGGCACTCTATCAACAGGGGTTTAGCTGATGTCCTGTTGTAAAGCTGATTGCCTGCTGATTCACAAACTTCATTAGAAGTACTCATTTCTTTCCAGAGTATAAAAAAATTTCTTTATTCTAAATTTAGTTCTGTATAGCTAGGTAAAAGTCAGATTAAAGCTATTGTTCTTATAGTATGTGGTGGTGGTTTAGTATATGTATTTTCAGTTAATGATATCAGTAATAAACTTAACAATTCAGCTTTGGCTTTTTCTGTAGGTTTTGGTAAGCATGACCTTTTCGTATTATAAGGGGATTTAATTAGAAGCATTCAACAAGTAATTTTTAAGTATATGATATTTACAATTGGAGGCTTTCAATTAGAAGCTGTTCCTTTATTTTTTTTTTTTTTCCAGCTTTTTGGCGTAAGATGTGAGAGGGAGGATTTAGGAAACCACAGAAATATGTGAGGAAGATGAAAGGACACATGTCTGGTGAACAGTGAAGAGCATTGTGATCATTGTGATATTGAGAGGATGTAAATGGAGCATGAGGGAACTGAGATCAGTGGAGGATGTAGGAGTAGAAATGTAGGAGCAAATGGGAGACATCCACAGGGTCAGAGAAACAGAAGGTGTGAGTGCGTGCACTGATTAGGGAGATGGAGAACTGAGGTAACAGGAAGGAAAAAAGAAATGAAAAAAATGTTAATTTTCCTCACATATTCTTACCATATCCTGTAAAGGCTTAACTCCCACACTCAGAAAGCACTTCTGCATGGTTACCATCCTCAGTACATCCTCTGGTTGGGTCAGGCTTGTATAAAGTATGCTGGGGTTTAACCTTTCTCCAGCAGACTTTATGATTAGCCCAGTTTAAACTGGTGTTCATTAAAACAAATCATAAGAAGAAACTGCTGCCAATAAGGAGTTAATGTTGAAAGTATGCTTCAGTGGAGTCCAGCCAACAAAATACCCTTTTCCACACGAAAAAATCATCACCTTTTGAAAACCCAAATGTTAGAGAGTCTGGTAATGAATGGTTCAAGAGATGCAGCCAGTTCACAACTGAAATTTAATCCTTCCTTACTCACTGCTACCCTACTCAGCATATGCCCACCCATCCCAACTTAAACGGTCCCAGAGTAAAGCTTGCAAAAAATGTATGCAAAGGTCAGAATAGCAAATTGCTATAAAAGGTCCACTGTGGGAATCAAGTATGACAGGTGATCAGTGTTAAGGAAACAAAGAATGTACTGTAAAGGCATTGCTCTTTCTCCCTGCCCCGAATGGCCTTGAAATGCTCTAGCTCAATAAGAAAATCTAATAATGTTCTGCCTTATTAATAAAGACACCATTTTTATATTGCAATAGATTTCATTAGGACACTAGATTTGGCTTTCCCAATGTTAGTACAGGCTGCATATCAAATTGTTTCATATTTTTTGCCCATCTTGCAATGAAAAAGCAATATTCATTCCAATATAATAAGGGCAGGAGGATGACTAAATTATCTTTTCATGCTACACATATAGGTAAAAGGACCCTTTCCAAAACTGTTCTCTTTTTAGGGAGGATCTTACAGATCTCCTAAGACTGAACATGTTTTATGTTGTTCTCCTCTGGACAGAAATCAGACAAATCAGAACAGACCTTTTTTTTATTTTTTTTTTATTTTTTAAGTAAAAAGCAAATGCCTCTGGCCAGCAGTAATTGCATTTGCAGCTCTGAAGTTGCCTCTGGGTCTGTCATGCATCTAACTAAATATCCTTTTTCTCAGTGAATCACAGGGTTTCTTTGTTTTCAGCTAGTTATAAATGTCTTGTGCAATGCCTGTCCGGCAAAGCTATGAAAAATACTTCATACCTCGTGAATAAAGATGGCAAATTTAAAGCTCATACAGCCAGGTGCAGACTGCCCACTTTATGCACCTCATTTAGGAAATGCAATCCATTTTTCTATTAATTGTTGCCAGGTGACTCTCTGTTTAGTCTGTACAGTCAATGGAGAGAAGGAGACACCTCATTTACACATCTTGACTTGCTCTTAACAGTGGACTCTACCCAAACCAGCTGGTTTTGGAGGCCATACTTAGATTTTGGGTTCTTTTCCTGGTGTCATGAATCACAATATTACAGAAAGCCCTTCCTATTTTGGTCCCAGTTCTAACTTTAAATACACAAAGAGACAGGATCTTCTAGTGATCCTGGCTGAGGCCTCCTGGGAGTTTTTCCTACTTTTGTAGTAGAGGTTGATTTTTCCAAGAGTGCAGAGGGGACCACACAACAGCTGTCTGGCCTCAACAAAAATCAAGTGATCTCATTGTGCTTGCAATGCTCTGCTGGGATGCTTCAAAAATGAGCGATAGCTGCCCCAAGTTTTGGTTTTGTGGCCTCTAAATTCCAAAAAGGAGAGGAAGAAATGATTCCACACTTCTGAAAGAAGAACGTTTCCTAAAATGTGTGACTCATGCTCATGGATGTGGTCATCCCTTTCAAACAAAGCAAAGGAACTAAGACACCTCATAGAGCTGAAAAACAGCAGTAAACTGCCTTTTAAAAATAAATTAACTTACAAACAATGAGTATTTTGAAAACTCTGAGGGTCTGGCCCTCTCAAAATTTTCAGTCTTTTAGGTAGATAAAACCATTCCCTAAGAGCTATCCACAAGGTGTCAGCCAGTAGCATGTCATCGTCTTTTATGTGAAGAGAGATTTACAGTAATTGCATACAGTTGTCAGGAGAAAGAAAATTTAAGACTGTTGATATGAATTTAACCCATTTTCTCATTTGATAAAAAAGTTGTCTCTGTTGAGTAGAATTCAGTCTTCAACACAAACAAACAGTTTTCATTTTGTGTAAAAAATATACTTAACGATATAGCACTACAGTTCTTAGAATTCAAGATAGAGCATTTGTCAACTGCTTGATATAAATGACAGATGTTTATATGTAATAGAGCAGTGGAACAAATTTTGTTAAGAAGGGTATGAACCAGATGTTCACAATATTGGCTTTTTAAGAGGAAAATGTCTTTTTACATTGTCTATGACTCATGAGCCAAAAGAAAATATGTTTATCATAGGAACTCACACTTGAGACTTTATCCTTTCAGCAGCAACATAAAAATGATAAAGCATTGGACATTAGAAAGTGTCTAAACAGCTCCTACATTTTATACATACTTGTAGGACCATAGTATGAAATATTTCACACTTTCTTTATCTGCATTAATCAGATTTAAATATAAGCATAAAGGGTCTAAAAGCACTGTACTGCCTATAACATCTGCTCAATTATTTTTAATCAATCATAATGAAATCTGAAAGATTTTGAGGAGTAACTATGATACAGTCCTTTGTTTTTTCTTCAGCTTTATTATTCTGTACAAAGAAATCAAAGCATTTTAAATTGTCTGTCTTCCTCTATGTGATACCTGCTCACTGTGCTGAGAAAGGGTTAAAAGACTTAATTTTCCTTAGTCCTTGTGGTACTCCTGGCAAAGTTTTCCTCCTCTGTTAATCGAAATGTGAATAGTAATCCAGAAACTGCAGATTTTGTCCCAATTAACACTCAGAGTAGCTTGAAAAACAACAACCAAGACCACTTTAATTTCGACTTGCAGAATGTTGGATTTAATCCCCTGTTTTAGAGATTGAATTGGGGCCATAGAATAGGGAGAGGGTCCCTTGTTAAAATAGATTAATTCTTTGAAAGTATGCAAGAGGTGGATGGAATGGAAGAGAGTCCCCTTTGATAAACATTCAGCATTCAGTTCCTCATTAGTCTGCTAAGGTTATGCATTTTGAGAGTCAAATGAATGTTGTTGGGCTAGAGAGACTTATTAACAGATGTCCATGACAACCTTGAGACAGCATATTAGTCCAAGACCAGCAGTGTATCTAAAAACTTTCAGAAAATTGGCTGTATTTTGCATTCTTTTCACAAAATTCTTTATATCTTTTCTTACCCCAGTATACACTGTGTTGCTTATGGTCACATTCCACACCAAAAATCTGATTCGAAAACCTCTGAGACCACTCCTTTTTGTCAAAAATGGTTATATGAAAGCTGAATCTGTCTTCCAACCTGCTTTGCATAAATGGAGAACATTTTTCTTAGGGCAGTTTCACAGGTGCTTAAAGGAATCTTAAACACAAATAGTGGCAAGATAAATTCATACTTTCTGATTCTTGTGTTCAAGGTTTAATATGATAGATGGAAAAAAAAAAATGAAAGAGAGAGGGATGCCTTGTTAATTGCAACATAACCTTTTTTATATATAACTAAGTATATCCTTCCTAGGACATATGATTATTTTAGTAATTTGATACTACCCTGTAATACTTAAAAAAAATCAATGATGTAGATGCCAAGACAGAGTGCAGGCTCCTTAGAAGGTTCTTTGCAATCTGCAGGAAACAAAAATGAATTATCAGTGATGGTGAGAGCCCATGTGATGAAAACTAATAAAAGAACAAGTTATAGCTCAACACTGTTCATTCAAATATTTAAGGTCCTTATGAAAGTGTAAGAAATGGGAAGAACATATGATTTTCTTAGATCACTTTCACTGCATGAGGCATTGGCACTGCACTTCACTGGAGTGCAAAAATGCCAGCAAAGCTATAAGTCAGGTATTTGTAGTTTATTTTATTAGTACTACTCTGAACCGCAAAATAGATACAACAGTTTTATGGCTTACATCTGGTTGAATAATAAAACATATGGCTCTGGAGTAAAGCATGTGCAGCTGTAATTTACTGTAAATATCCAGCTCAAGATAGCTATTGAGATAAAAAACTTATGGCATGCACTCAGGGTTTATCCCACTATCCATCACTACTTGAATATTTATGATACTCCGACATTTGTGGTTTATATGTTAATTAACTACGTTTTAGGAGTTTTCTTTAGGGAATTTTCTTCTATGTACAACAGCTATGAGTTCACAAGCAGTGGACATTTTTTCTCCCAATATACCAGTTTAGTAATCCTTCATTACAGAGTGATCATAATAATAGAATTACTATTGATATTGTAGGACATTTTCCAGTGTAGACTAAAATGTGACATATTTCTACTGTTTTATTTTAAAAATCCTTTCCTAATTGTATTTTCTATTAACATAGACAAAGATTTTCTTCTCTTGTTTTTATTCTTTTGGGTAGTTCTGATAAAAACAAGAGATTAAATTAATCAGGCTTTGCTGCTTTTAGGACAATGCAACTGAAAGTGGAATTTTCGTAGTTTTTATTTTTTTAAATTTTGCATTCCCAAATCAAGAATACTGAACCGTTTTGGAACCTTGTATACAGTAGTCTGGCACTGGACTGATAGGCAGGTTTTTTGTCAAAGTTTGGATTTCTTCAATCATTTGATTGATTAGATGAGTTGTTTCTGAGTTATTCCATCAGCTTGAGCTCTAGACAGACTGCAGTTCTGAATTTGGCATCTTAGATTCAGAATTTATTTCTGTGACTTTTGACAGGGACCTATGTCACAACCTGGGTTAGAGAGGACTTTATTCCTGGTTTGAATCTGGATGTGGACAAAAGGGATTATACACCAGTGATACTACAATCACTGCGTCTGTATCACTATACAATGTGGCATTTTGAAATTTGTACAGCTATTGATCAGCATTGATGCTAAAAGCTAGGCTGAACCCCAGTTGGTGCTGAACCCAGAAGGCAGCTTTGCTATTCCACTATCCCCTCCCAGATGCCTCTGGCAGACCTTAGCTGTGTACCTAAACCTCCTTTCCAGTTGCTGAAAGGTCTTAATGGTTTCTCTTAGCATCTAGTATCTCCTGCAGGCATGTATCATACCTGTGGATAAAGGAATGCCATAGACACAAAGATGGACCTCTTTTCTTCCTCTTTCCTCTATAGGAAATAGTTTTCCTCATTTTCAATACCCTTCCAGAAGAGATGCTGGGGCATTGAATATTGGCCTGAGTTTGACAGTTTCCACCTTTGCAGACACAGTAGTGAGTGGTGAGATTATCTTCAGGTTTCCTTAGTGCAAAAGATTTTTGTTTTGGAATACAGTTGTGCTAATGGAAACTGAGCTCACTGATCCATTAGTCAGTGTCAGAAGGAATATCTGTGACTGAGGTAGTTAAAATAATTGCAAGAGAAGTCTGGAAGAAGTGAAAGATGAAACCCTGTATTTATCCAAAGAAGATTCCTGTAGTCAACATGAAACAGGGAGGCAACTGTCATCTCTTAGTTTGTCCGGAAAAAGGCTCATGGGTATGTGACTTATCCTGCAGAGAAAAAAAAAAAAATGAAAAAGAGAAATCAGAGGTCTCTATGAGACCCAGAGACACTGTGTCTGTTGTTGCAGCTTATTTTCCTGTCCTTTCTCTTTCCTCCTGCTTGTTCCAAGACCTTACTCCAATCAAAACTCCGTACCTGGGGATAATTAATTATATAGTGCTGTCTTTTGGAGCTGTCTCTGAAACCAGCTGCAGTTTAGAGAGAAAGCAAAATGCAATATGGATCCTTTAGGTCAGGTGAAGGGTAATAAGCAATACATACTTCCATAGGAATTCCATATGCGTAAACAAGGACTTACTGTTTTGTAGGACATTTAATATAACTTTCTATGAAATCTAATCAGTTAGTGTCAATGCTATTTCATGCATCAGTTCTTCTCTTCTGTTACTCTAAGGGGTTTGTAACACCCTGAGTTTTAGATGGTCTGTGAGCTAGCCAGGGATATGCTCATGTGCGGCTCCAGTGAGCTGCAAGCTGTGTAAGAAATGTTTGGTTTAACTTTAGAATCTCCTATGGAGTGATGTATTATTCTGGGTTAGCCATGGGGTTGAAGCTGCTGCTACCCAGCATTTTTTTGTTGTTTCTGTGTGTCTAAGTCTAAGATGCAAATATTTTTCTCTTTCAAAATAGATGGGTTTTAATTCAGTGAGGTGTCTGGCCAGAGAAGTGCCAGGAGCATTTCAGAGTTGATGCCGTTGAATTACTACTGCAAATTTTCTTCAACAGCTGGGGGGAGCAGGAGAGCCGGCTTCTCTACCTGGCCCCATATTACAATTCTCACCCCAATCATTTGCTATAAAGGAAAATAAGGAAATCAAGAGGATGAAAATTAATCAAACAAAGAAGAAAGACTTAACCCCTCCGAAACACTGAAAGGCTTATCTTAAAGCAATTTCACAAGAAAATAAGATCAAAACTAAATCAAATTGCATGCAACCTACGAACTCAGAAAATCAAACATTACACAAGAGACTACACAAAGGACTATGCCCTATCATTAACTCTTGGTACTCAGCTACATTCTCAGTCAGTAATTATGACAGTCATGAACAGAAAATAGATTGATCATTGCAGAATCTCTTGGAAGACAAAGGAGAAAAATACCAGCACATAAACCCAAAACAAAACAATAAGAAAATTCCTTATCAATAAAATTTCTGCCAAGCTACAGGAACAAATGAAATGCAAATTTAACAAATTAACCATGTGATTAACACACAGTGGGATCACTTCAGGCATTTTGCTGTGCTTCTTGCCAGAATGTAATCCTACTGAGAGTTATTGCTGCATCAATATTTCTACAGTGGTATCATAAAAAAAATTCAATGACATTATAGAAACTGCAGCCCCCTACTTTCAAAGCTGTAGTTTGAAACAAATTCGTGTTTTAAACATTAAGGCACTTTAATACTACTTGTTATATACCTTAAAGGACAGAGGAAAAAAAAACCAAAAACAACCCAGCAGTCCTCTGGAGCCAATTGTGGGCTTGAATTTGACATCGCTTTCATTCTGTTCCTTTTGAAAGCTGTCTTTGAGCCCGTGTTAGGCTCAGCCTCTTTAGAATGATAAAAGCCTCCCATCAGTATTGACTGGTCTGTAGGTCTGTAGGTTTAAGCTAAAGCTTAAATGGAATGTATATAACCAAGTGTACACAGAATTCAGAATAAAAACAAAAAATCCCTTCCTGATGTATGCAGTTGAGGCCAGTGTTAAATATTCCAGCTCTCATGGAGATTTGAGGGAGGAAGGGGAGTAATCTCTGTGCATCTAGTATTTTAGGAAGCAGAAGTTCAACTCCCTCCTCTGTGAAAACAGATCTTTAAAAAGGGTTCAACACCAAACTATATTTGAATCAATGTCACCAATGCCATTTAATCATGTGCTGGCCTAATAGTTAAAACAGTATTTGAAAATAATTTTAAAACTAAAAAATGAACAGTGGATTTTATTAATAATTGGGTCTTACACTACTTTTTTTTCTTTCTTATTTCAATCAGATGTAGGTTTGTGTCCTAAAAGGTTTTGCATGCAGATGTAAGGAAAACGTAGTGCTTACTCAAGCCAGTGGGGGATGATGGCTTAGACGTTTTTGTGGCTGGTGTCAGGATTGTGAAACATCTTTAGTGCCACTTCACAGGATACTTCATTTCTTTTTTCAGACTTTCCCTATATAACGTCCAATTATCAGATTTTATGTGAGTGAAGCGATTTTCACTCTGAATGCATATTAAAGAGAACACATGTTTTCATTTTATGGACCTGTAACACTGAATCTTTACTGAAAGCGAATAAAATACTTATGAAAGGTTGTTACAGAGAGTGCACAGAAAAAGCAGTCTGGGTCTTATTTGCCAATTCCTTTGAGCAGTTACATTCCTCCTCCCATGTATCAATACACATGAATTTTCCCTTATCATAGTTGCTCTAAAAATTGCTGCTACATTGGTAATCAGTAGAATCAATAGAACCTTAACATAGATGGAAAGAGGAGTAAAGACCACACTCTCAGCCACAGAGAAATGCTGAGGAATATGGTGGGTTGAGAGGGAGTTCTTATACATAAATCTGAGAAAGGCTGCTTCTAACACAGACGTAATTCAGCACAAAGCCATGGCTCCCATGCACTGTACTAGCTAGTGCTGACCATTTTGGCTTCTTCTGCAGTAGTAAATTAAACATGTCAAGGACTGTTCTCTGGCCAGCTGACAGGGAACTGCAAATGCCAGTGCTGTTAAACTCTTCTTTCTCTCCTGCTAGGAACTGTCTCTGGCCAAGGCTAACTCCTCAGCCATGCCCAGGCACAGGCCAAAAACGTGTCACTGGGTGCTCTGATGCTGGTACTCACTTAACAGCATTTATAGTTCATTTTCAGTGCCTAGATATGTCTCTTGGGGCCATTGATTTTTATTAGCTGGAACATAACCTAAACACTGAACACAAGAACTGGGTGCTGTCTTGATGTTTAACCTTGAGTTTATTAGGTGAAAATCTCCTATGTTTGTTTCTTATCTATGAAATGAACAAAAGCATTTCTGTACTTCACAGGCTACTAGGAGAATAAACATAGTAAAAGCCTAGGAATGATATGATAGTGAAGCCTCTGATTTTTGTAATCAGAATAACTACATCCCTTCCTGTCCCATGCTGTTTGTTCCATTCCAGAAGCTGAAAGGAATGAAGCAGATTAAAGTAGGATAACGAGTTGCCAGCTCAGAGAATTCCTTTGCCATCTGGGGAAATGTGTCAATTTTTCAGCTCTGTTTTCTCTACCTGATTGTGGTTGCTGTTTTGGACCAATATGTGTAATACAAAAAAACAAACCCTGCCTTTCCCCCATACTGAAAAGTCAACATATTATTAATCGTATAATTCTTTTAATATTATTTGTAAAGGAAAATTCTCTTTCTTTTAATAATCAGCCAGCCCAAATTCCAGCTTGGAATGTGCTCTTGTAGCCAAGGCATAAGTATAAAACCAGTGAAAAGGAGGGAAGAGATTTACAATGGAAATTCTGACAATCACTTTGCAATATTAAGGCTTGGAGAGACCTGATTTAATCAAGGTGGTGTGAATATTTAAAGTGGTCTCTTTCTTGATTTTCAGTTCAGCTGATGAAATCATAATTTCCAGTGAAATAATTTTTTTCTTAGGGATGCATGAGGGAGAAAGAAAGTGAAAGATCCTAATTTTCTATTCACTAGGTAGAAATAGATTATAGCTTCTTTAACCCTCTTGATTCCAGGGCTGGCAGATGGAGCTGGAATTGCTTTCATTTTAGAAGTGATTTTTTTGAGTGATAGTGCAGTGCAGATGCATGGCTAGTTTGAGGTGACAGTAACTCATGTGGTATAGCAACAGCATGGTTTCTGATGTGGGAAAGATTTGCTAAACTTTCTTTGAATTTGCTAGCCGCTACTGTGCTGTAAATAACACAAAGTAATTAGGGTTTCTGAAGAAAGACAATTGTTCTTTGGGGAGGCTGACTGACACCACTTTGGGCTTTATTTCCATCAGTAGTGGAGTGGCGCTACTGATTTCAGGTGCTGATTCTTGCCATGATGAATGAAGATATGATACTAAGGATAACATATCCAAAAGAATCCATAATGACAGGTGTAGCTTTTGTCATGGTGTAACTCCAGCTGGCAGCTCAGCCCCACTCAGCTGCTCACTCACTGCCCCTGGTGGGATAGGGAAGAGAATTGAGAGAGTAAAAGAGAGAAGACTCATGGATGGAGAGAAAGGCAGTTTAATAGGGAAAGTTGTGCATGGACACAAAGCAAACCAAGAAATCAATTCACTGTTTCCCATGGGCAAGCAGGTGTTCAGCCATCTCCAGGAAAGTTGGGCTCTGCACACATAGCAGTGACTTGACAAACACTGCCAATATCTCCCCTTCTTCCTTCCTCCCCCAGCTTTACGTGCTGAGCATGACAGGGTATGAAATATTCCTCTGTTCGCTTGGGGTCAGCTGTCCCAGCTCTGACCCCTCTCAGCTCCTTGTGCATTCTCAGCCTGCTCATGGGTGAGGAGTGTGAAAGGCAGGAAAGGCCTTGACACTGTGCAAGTGCTGCTCAAAGATGCAAAAGGCATCTACATATAATCAACACTGGTGTCTGTACAACTCTAAAACATAGCCCCATACCAGTCAGTCCGAAGAAAATTAATTCTACCTCAGCCAAAACCAACACACCTTTTCAAACACTGAGTTATATCTTCATGCAGGAGAGCTTAAGAAGGTCCATAAACTTCCAGAATGCTGTGTCGTTTAGTTTACCAAGGATTTGTTTCAGCACTGCAAAGTAGTTGGCTTATTTTGAGAACCACTCTAGAGAGATATATGACTGACAAATCTGTGTGAAGGTCACATGCCTTGCATCATTGTGAATTGCATCTTACGTCCCATGAAGAAACTGGAGAAAAATGTATGACTGGAAAGAAGGGTTATAAAGTATAAACAAAGAGTTAGTGTTATCCAATGTATCAACACCATCAATAGTATAGAATATAAACCATAATCATAATTATTATGTCAAAAGATCAGAATGCTAGGAGTATTAAACAAAGGGAATGCTACTTTATCTGTCTTGGTAGCTTAATTATTTTCCCAGTACTACTCAGTTTTAGTGTGTGTTGCATTCTTCATTTTTCTAGTTTCTTGGTCAGTTAACATAACTCACCAATGCCTGACTTTCAAGCTCATCTAAGCTCCAATATGAATTATGTTATAATATTTAGCCAAATGGCTTTTTAGCTGGTTTTCCCCAATTCATTCCCAGTTGCTTCTCTGGCTAGTGTCTATTATTTAGATAATAATATAAAGTTCCAAGAAATAACATGTAATCTCTACTGGATGGAAAAATAATTACTTTTTGACTATGGCCTAATTGTGCTGTTCAGTTCTGCCCTGCTTTATTTGATCTGATCTGACCTTCTCATTCTGTGACCATAGAAACAACTTGAAACATGTGAGGCACAGCAGTTAAGGATGTAGTTCTCTAATTCCCTTTGCTGTTTTCTTGCTACTATTTCTTGCTATTATTTTATTTCTCTAGATTTTCCTCCTGTTCAGGTCTTCTAGTTTTTTACCAGGGTTTGAAGTTCTCTTCCATCGTTCCTCATGCTTTTCCTTGCTTGATGGCTGTTGACACTTTAATTGACATAAACAGAGTTCTTCCAGACATCTATGGTCAATGAACATTACCTTTTCTTTGGTGCCCCAAACTATTATACTAAACACTTTTGTCTGCTTTGTTATCTGCAAATAATACTTGTTATCCAAGTAAAAAATAGTAACTTGTCTGTCCTGGACTTGGCTCAGCTTCATGGTTTAATTAAGAATTTGGATTTAAGATGAAATTTAGTAGTGCCGTAAACTGAAAAATGTGCAAACTCTTTGGAGGACAGTAGTAGCTTTCAAGATGGTCACGATAAACTGTGAAAAGCAATTTGCAAACTAAAGCCAATACAAAATAAACATAAATAGCTATCCCTAGGAAGAGGAAAAAAATGAAATAGAAATATGAAAAAGGGATTAAACAGCTGGTGATTAATATACAAAAAAAGAAAGCAGAAGGCTACCGTGGATCATATATATTGTACCTTAATAAGTTGTAATAACATTTGTGTCGATATAATGCAGTCAGGAGAAATTCCATGGATTCTGGTATACATGCCTGACACTGGCAAATCCACGTTAGGGTGGGACCCACATGCACGAAAGCTTCTACCTAGCAGGACTCCATAAATAGACACTGTGTCTTTGAAGAAGGGTGATGGTGGGACGCTATGATATCCTACAGCAAGCATTCATCAAATACAAAATCTTCCAGCATCCATTGTACAACTACAGCAAAAGAAAAAAGGAATCCTGTTCAGGAATATACTGATTGGAGTATTGTGCCCATGAAAGGACAGGTAATTATTTACTTCCCATCGGTATTTAAGTTTCATCAGCCCAAGTTTCATCTTCCTATGCAGCTGTCACACTTCAAGAAAAGCTGTCAAAAATCCATAAAACAGTATCAATAAGAAAAAGAGGTTAGATAGCTGTCCTGTGATGATGGGAATGGAGTTTGCTTAGCCTTAAATAAGAAAGACTAAAGAGGGATATGATTACATTATTTTCTAATAAGATGTTACAAAATGGTGGTGACTAGCCGTTTAAAACCACCCACTGATGGAATGATGTGAAACATATTCCTCCACAATTTCTGAGGAAATAGAATGGCTATAAGAACCAAAAGACTCTAGAATAGGTTTTCCAAAGACACTGTGGACTCTAGTATGTATACATGCACCCATTGTCTAGGTCTTGCCCTGCTACTGTAGGATGTACTAGCAAAGTCTCTTCCAGTTCAATAAATGAAAAAGGAGACAGCATGAGACAATACCAAGATATTGTATTACTTGGCACTAGGATTGCATTATTTGTCTTCCAAGAAAGAAGACAATATGCTGTCACATGGAGCAGTGGTTTTATGGATGTTTCTGATCACAGCATTATGGAAAAGCAGTGATGGAAAGGACCTCAAAGCACCATTTGCTCTAGCCCTTTAAACTAGAGAAGATTCAAATACCCCTGCTGCTTCAGAAGTGATGCAGAGCGGTGTGTTATTTGCAATTCTAGATTGATTCATTCTTAATCTTGAATTTGAACATTATTATAAATCCCTTTTTCTGGTATTTTGTTCTTCAGTCAGAGACCCCTTTATTTAACTTTGTGAGCAAGTTACACCACTGGGGAAGCTATATTACTATAGTAAAAATTAGCCTTGGGCCTGCACTTCTGATTTTTTTCTTAATTTCATAAAAAATATATCAAAGTATGTAATTTTGGTGTGTTTTTTTAATAACTCCCTCAATAAAATACCTGTTTGTTTTTTGTTAATTTATTAAATATTTTGGCTAAATATTCTTCTAGTAGAAGAAAATGTTAATAAGGAATTTCTACTAAATAGACAATAAAATCTCAGAAGTTTTTTATTAAAATTGTTATTTTTTGTACTTTTTTTTTCTAATTTGTTTCTGCAATAACTTATACTGTTGTAAATAATTTGTAATGATATTTAAAGATAGTGACTAGTCTGTATCACCACAATGACTGAATATCTTGAAAATAACATCTTTTAAACTTATCAGAAAAGAAGGGTAATATTTCCTCCAGGATCTGCTAGTAGTTGAGTACTATGTACATTACTTTATGAGGCCTTCTGTGAGATAATGAAGGATTTGAATTTACATCAAGTTACTCTAAAGAAACTGCCATTTCATGCACGTTTCCCCTAAGCAAAAGGGATTGTTTTATTGCAATCATTATCAGTAACTTTTATTTATGAATGTTTAGAGGGACTGTTTTAAGACTATTCTTGCCCCAAAACTGATATTATAAATGCACACTGGATTGTTTTGTAATGAACTCTTTATGTAACCATGCTTTAAAAATAGCGGTTTATCTATAGAGAACATCTCTGAATTAAACTGTTGGAGCAATAGCACCGGTTTTGATGCTATTGAGAGTCCTTGGTGCTTTTTCCCATCAAAATATAAAGTAGTGGAGGAAGTATAAATAAAATAATAATAAAATATAAATTTTCTGGAGAAGTGGTCTGTGTTTGTATGTATTTTTGTGTGCGTGTAAGAGAGAGAAACAGAGAAAAACAGAGAAATAACAAAAAAGAGAAAGATAGGGAGAAGGTAAGAAAATGGAAACAAAACAAAGAAGAGAAAAATAGAAGGAAAAAATAAAGAGATGAAGAGAAAGAAAGAAAAAGGTAAGAAAGAAAAGAAGAAGGAAAAATGAAGGAAAGAGAATGTAAGTAAAAAAGAAAAAAATTAAAAATAATAATAAATTAAAAAATAATAATAAATTAAAAAATAATAATAAACCCTTGTGTTTGCTAATGTTTTGCAGGTTTGGTTGTTCCAGCAGTGTTATTAGAACCCACACCAAGAGCTGTTTTGGGTCCCGGGGCAAATAGATTCTTCTCCCCCTCATTCCTCACCTGGAAAAGTGCTTGGGTGGTCCTGCCATGACACTCCTCTCTCCCCAGTGCCCTCCTCCCTTCCTGCTTGCACTGTAGCACAGAAAACTTATACATGGGGCTTCAGTGACTGCCAAAGAACGAGGAGCTGAGCCAAGCAGAGGAGAGGGCTGCAGCCAGGGCAGCAGAGGTGTCCTCCTGGCCCCAGTCCCTGTGAGGGGGTGTTGCCCTGTCCTCTAGTGCCACTCAGCTCCCCCTTTGCCTTGTCTGAGCTGGCCCACCAAGCAACTCCTTCTCTAAGTGGTGTCAGCATATCCTCACAGGTGTTTTCAGAGTTCACTGTACTTTCTCACTGCCCTTACAGTGGGCCTGAGCATCAGGGCTTGGTTTAATCACCGTGACTCGATGGCAGGATGCTGTGTCCTCCTGTGCTACAGCTCAGCACATCTGCTCAGTGTAGCCAGCACCACTGTGTGGGAGCCACCAGGGAGCCCAGGGAAGTCCCTGGAGAAATCACATCACCTTTGTGTGTCCCCCCCGACTTTCTCCTTTTATAGGGGACTAAGTGTGTGCCTCCTGGCTTATACAAATTTTCTGGAATAGAACACCCTCTCTCCTGGAGATTGTGTTCTCAAACCCAAAATTAAATTTTTAAATATGCAGAAGTCTGTTAGACTGGAAAAGTTTTTATACGGTCACATTTTAGCATGCCACAAATAATGATTTTTGCAACTGATAAAAAGCCATTTAAAAACACAGATCACAATGATGCCACTAGCCCAGTCACACTGGAAATTCTTGAGAGTAATGCCTGTGAGGGAGAAGACTGAAAACATCCTCCTCTTTTTCCTAAAGAATGAAGGGCATATTGATTTAGTTTTTCTAAAATGGAACTGCCAAATTCTATATTGCATAAGCTTCTCCATACCAAGATGTTAATCTACATCTAATGCATGTATAAGGTTAAATATGGTGTGAGAGGCAATAGAGGTTACTGCAGTTCTCTGGTTCACTGCTTTAAGGGAGAGAAACCTAGCACAAATCTAATTTTAAAAGGAAATTGCTGAAAGAATGGATGTAATAGAATGGATATAATAGAACAAGGTATTTAAAAATTCCATGCTTAGATGGATAATAAGCACTTCAAAATTATACCTGGCCACTGAGAAATGTGCACTTACTCCAGAGCAACTACTGCTTTTTAATAGTTACTAGCCAGAACACTTAATATCTGACAATTTGATTTTTAGTATTAAGGTGACTTTGGTTTGAATATGTCTTATGCCAAATGATCTAACAGAATTTTTTAAAATAAAACTGTGTTTTTCCAACTTGAAAGAAGTCAAATACTAGACTTTTCCTGAGCTGTATTAGAATAATCAGCTTTTGAGGATGGTGAACGAAATACCTTAATACCCAAACAGTATGGCTGAAAAGCAAATATTGATACTTTCTGGGAAACGGGATACAAAATGAAAGACAAAATAGATTTCCATTGCACCGTGTCTCAAGTATTTTTACAAGCCTGACAGGGCTGATTTGCTGTTAAAAGCACAAATGGAAAATCATCACAAAAAGCACAAAAAACGGTTCACTTACTTTGCTGAGACAATCGGCATTCAACATAACATGAGAAGAAAAGATGTTAAAGGGTTAAAAGAAATCCGTGGTGCAGTGGGTCCAGGTTAAGAAGCAAGCTTGTGTCTGTTGACCTGAACTGGTGCTTGAGGGTGACTCAGCTGGTGCTTGAGAGGTGACTAGATCAAACATGGTAGTATAAACCAAGATTTCAAAGAGACACAAAGACGAGTGGTCCCTCAGAGCTACTGCTGTTGGATTCAGCGGCAAAATTCCCACTGATAGAAGGATTGGCATTAGCAGGACAAGACGGTAACAAAAGGACCCACCTTTTGCATAATTAGAACAGACATTTGCTATGTAGGAGAAGTTTGACTTGCTAGTAAAATTATTGCAGAGGGATTTGAATTCACTAGCTGAAAAAAAATGATAAATGTATTAAGTTGTTTTGCATGCTGTGACAGATTAAGGGTAATCTTTCGAAAAGCTTCTACATCTTATTTCCAGGAGAGTCACCGAGGTGTTTAAAGGGGCTTTGGATCAGTGCCTCAGTTAACTGGTGTCTGATTTTCCCTGTCAGTTGCTCCAGCAGAGAGTCGTATGGCAGCCTGCAAGCTGTCTTGCTGTTTCTTGAGGAGTCACTTTCTGACTCACATCACAGCAGCTCTGCATAATAGGGGAGGATTGTAGTCTGCATTTGAGGGGCAAAACTGTGGCATTTGTGCAGCTAGTCTGTGCAAGTGGTATTGAATCAGTGTGGCCCTCAACAGATCCTCTCAGGCCGCATGAGATGCTGGTGTTGGGAAGTACTGAAGTTGGAGCAGGTGCTCCTGCAGCATGACAGCCCTATTCCACAAAATGCCATGGCCACTGGGCTAACGGTGAAGCTATTACACTTCTCTTTCTCTGTTCTTTGTCATTCTTATAGTTCCTCTCGTTCGCTTGTTCAGGCATCTTAGAGAAATGCAAAGATTTTCTACAAGGATAATTTATGCCATGAACAAAGCAGCTCATTGCAGTTAAAGCAGTTTCTCACAGGAAAACACACCAAAAAGACAGCTAGGAATCACTAAGTGTTAAGCTAAGCACTTGTGTGCTCATCACCCTGATGAATGTGTCAACCAAAGAGTTGCTACTGTCTGGACCAGTGTTTGCCATTCCCCAAAGCACCAGAGAGATGTCACTGTCTCCAGCGATATCAGTCACTATATGTTCAGTCTGGGACTCCTGTCTGGTACTACACCACACTAGTCCTATTCCTGTCTATATTTGTGTTTTCTCTCCTAAATCCTTGAGATATAGATGATACCACATAAGCAAGCTCAGCCTTGTCTGTAATTTTGGCCTTTCTTATCTCTGTACAGTCATTCTCACAGCTTTTTTTTCTCAGCAGAACAAACCAGGGAGCAGGGGGAAGCTTGCTTTGGGAGCAATAGAGAAACTAGAGCATAAACCCTACAACAGAGTAAATAGAGATGGTTGCAATCAAATAATTACATTATAAGATTCCTTATATTGTTTTTCCTGCTCCTACACTGTTTATGCATTGTCCTTCATTATTAGGATCTATCTTTTTAGGGTTAGCCTTTAATCTGACAGTTGTCCTCAGATGACAAATTCTTGTTTCTCTTAATTTACAAAAGTATACCAAAGGTGTGTTTTCCAAACAGAGTTGAAATGAGCAGACAGCAGCTTCCTTGCTCCATATTCTAAGCATCTTTTCCAATCTTACTCTTCCCTCAAACGTTCTCCCAAGGTCATACCTACGCTGTTTGCCTATAGCTTTCTGGGTGCTTGTACTTCTGCCTCTGTCTGAGCATAATTCAAACAGCACCACCATTCCTATCTAAAAAGCCCTTTCTTGGTCTAAAGTTCACCCCAATTTACTAGAGGCCAGCTGATTTGTGGTAACTCACATGCGTAGTGTGATGTAATTCATATTAGTGCAGCTGCCAGTGAAAGAGAAGAAATCAACCCATGGCAGTGAAGAGTGGTTGACCTAAGTCATATTTGCACGAGGAGTTAAAAACACATAGCTGGACTGTTGCTGGGGATTTACCAATGTGTGTAATTTTTAAAATCCAAACTCGTTTTTTAATGTACTTATGCTTTTAGCTATTTATCAGCCTCTGTGTTGAATGGCACTATCCTTCCACAGCTTTCATGCATGAAGAGCAGCCATCTTCATCAACATTTTGCTCTATCTAAGCCTAACCTATCAGCCTCAGTTTTCAATACTAGTAGTACTTATGCAGATAGGAAGATTGAATCAAAGAGGTAATGGCTTATGTGATTTATACAACTTACTGTAGGCAGAATCAGTAAAATCAGATCTGTATAAAACACATATTAGTGCACTTGCTGTTATGTCTATTGTCAAATTTTATTGAAGACAGATTTTCTGAAGTAGTCTTTTCACTGAGGATGAAAATGCCATATGCAAGGCCTGCTAAAAAGAAGAGTACAAGAGTGCAAAAGAATTCATTATATTTGTTGAAAGGAAAGGAATAAACTGAAATAAGAAGCATACCACTGATGCTTCTCATGACAGGCAATCAGACGGAGAGGCTGAGTCCATCTGAAACTTGTAGGTGCCTCAGGAATTGAACCAGTGCAATTCTCTACAGGTCAGCAGGGGATAATAAGAAAATCTGTCAAACTTGAGAGAAGAGTCAACTTTCTAGACCACAAATCTGATCTGAGCAGAGTTGAGAGACAAAGAGTTCAAAAGGTTAATGCTACTATGCTTATTTAAGTGAACGTTAACACTGTTGTGAGAAAACAGATGGAGAAGAACTGGGGGAATTATTTGACTGGTTAGGTTTGTAAAACAGTGAGCAGAACGACAGACATCTTAGGCATAGAAGCTTGCCACAGTGAAAATGTAAGCCGAGGTCTTCTTTCTCTTTTGCTTCCAAGTAGTTTGGATTAACGGCCTTCCAATCATCACAATTATGTGCTCCTATTTAAGAAATCAGTGGGGAAACATCTGGGTTTTACATAACATTCACCATCACGTCTTTCATCAGATAAATTAACAGCTTTGTTTTGCAGTGGCTGTAGAAAGAGACAAAAACATTGGAGCACAATGGCACTTACCATTTTTCTGTCAAGATGGAGCCACTATTAGGGATGCTACTATCAGTGATGATCAATGTGAAGCAGACATATTTACTGGGAGTCTGTTCCAACACAATACAAGGGAACAAATAGCAAGGTGGGGCCATTTTGTGGATAGATTACAACCTATTGCTCATGACCTGCCTTTATTACATCCCTTTCTTTCCATCTGAAGAGAAGAGAAACCCAAATAACAGCGGGTTCTGTTGCTCTGATGACAGCTTGAGAAAAAGTAATAAGGAATTCCTACAGCTATAAAAACAGAGTGAGGAAAAGGTGCCAAGTTACCCTTGGAGCTGTCACTCTTTGCAAGGCTCTTTTCTTTTCACTTACTTTTGTATAATACTTTATGGCTAAACAGCTATTTTTATAGCCAGATGAGGACATAACTCACTCTTTGAGGAGTCTTGGAGAACTGAAGAAGAATTTCTGGTAAAACTTCAGATGGCAAGTCTTATTTCTCATCTGCTTAGATACTGTATATCTTGATATTTCAGGCATCTGAAATGATGGATTACCTCATGTTTATTGGACCTGTTCTTTGGGCTTGAGCTGTGTCCATTTTGAACAAACAATGAATCCCAAAAACTGTTTTTACGTTATTTTAAAAATAATAATTTGTCTTTCAAAAATAAGGCAACAACCTGAATGCAGCTATATCAAAATACATGAATTGGTTCTGAAAACTACCATTTCATATTCTTCATTCCCTTACATCCTATTTTAACTTTTTGTTTTCTTTTCCATAATGCACAAAAAGCCAGAACTGGATGAATATTGAACAACAGTATTCATGAACATTCACAGGAATTTGAAATGGCTGTTTGATCTCTCCATATCAAGGCCCCTTGTTATCTGCTGCTCCTGCGGTTTCAGACAGAAAGTTTTTTGTTCCTGAGGAGGTTTGAGGAATGGCTGATTTGTGTGAATACCCGTATTTGCATGCGAACGAGGCTACTCCTTTACAAACAAGAGTGTTCATTATTCCTCTGTTTAAAAGGATACACTAACCCAATTAGTGAGCTGGGAGAATATCCCGTGACTTAGCTAACCAATAACATACACCCAACTAGGAGGCAGTGAACACTTAAACTGTGCAGTATCTGAACCCTCATGTTGGCATTTCCCAAACCTTTGAAAGTTGAACCCTCTCGTTAGGAAAATAGGAACAATTGCACTCTTCACCCCTCCCATGGTGTTATTAAAAGCATACCGAAGAGAACAGAGGCTCAGAGAAATCTGTGTGGATCTGTGTGTTCAGATGCTTCCCCTCCTTCCAAAACAAGCTTTGAACAGTGTAGAAAGAAACTTAATGTTGATGCTTAAGACCAAATAAGTTAACTCCTCTTGAAGCAGAGTGCCATCACACCTCTACAGCCTCAGGCTTTCTGCAGACTCAGGCAGATATCAGTTACACCCAAGTAACATTTACAGCACAGCCTATGAAAGAAAATCTAAAGGACTGAGGCTGTTCACCTACAAATTTCCTCATGTTCTGATTGTAGTCAAATGTAGACCACCTTTAATGATGCTGACAAAGGTTAGAGTCTACTCACCTAACTTGTGCAAATGCTAATTTCAGACAGGAGGTACAGTCAAAAAATAAAAAAAAAGGGCTCAGAGGAATCAAGGGGATCAAGAGGCATTTCACATTTTGGAGATCAGACTTAAAGCCTATTCACAAATGATTCTGAAATACAAAAAGGGTGTATTTGCCATCAGTATTACCGAGGATGAATAATCCATCCAGCTGTGCTAAGCAGCATCAGAAAAAAATGAGTTCTTAAGTTATTTCTGGCTAAGTTATACTACATACAAGGAGGTTTAAATGATTTAGGTAAGATCTGGAAAAGTATCCAAACTTCTGAATTTATGCTCAAGTTTCCACACCTCTGGGTTCAGGGTAAAAGGGAAGATTTACAGACCCTGGCACAAAATTAAAAAAAGCCTACCTAATAATCATCATCAGTACTCCCAACCCTTTCCACAGCTGCTATTTACCACCACCTCCTCTTATTTTCCTTTTTTTTTTTTTAACTCTGGTGGTTTCTTTTTTTTCCCCTCCTCCAGTCTAACCCCTAGGATATTTAATTAATTTTCTAAATTATCCTCTTTTTATCTCTGCTTCTTTAATAACTGTTACTTCTTTACCCCACACTGTTCACTTTATCTTATCATGTGGCTTCTTACATCTACTCTGCAGATGCATTTTCCGGGCTCTTTGCAGCTCTGCCCAAGCACCTTTTCTTTCATCACCCACCTCTTTGTTCCTCTTTATAGTGTTTCCTCTTCATACACTGTTGCTGCAGCTGAAACTATGACATTTCCACACTGTTCCCTGGGCCTAGGAGAATAGTGAATGCAATCCAGTTGCATTCCAGGAGATGATGTTGGCATGAGAATGTATATAGGTACTGCATTAAAGCACTGGTGAAGCAAGACCTCCATGTTAGCTATAGAAGTAAAACACATAGGTCTCATTCAAGACAGGATTATACTCAGTCTCTGAAATTTGAACTTTTGATTTTTTGGCATTATCTTTTATCTTTGATCTGTATTTGTTCTGGGTTTAAATCAGAGAAACTTGATGTATATCTTATTTAATGACAAAATTTACTATCTTAGTGAAAATTTCAATGACTGTGCTAGAAAATTTTCCTGACTTTAGAAGCTACGTACCAAAATCTTCAGATGACTGAGGACTAGCTGAAAGACAGACACTACATATCTCAGAGAAAGAGAAAATGTATCTCTGAAGCTGTCTAATAGAGGAGAAAAAAACCAGGAGGTTCCATATATCCTTTTCAGGGTGTTGTATTGCTGGGATCTGTGATACTGTCCCCCTAAGGCCATTCTGACTCGTTTTTTTTCCCCAGCCCATGAAATGATGACTCAGTTACCCTGAAGCATCCTTGATTACTTGCAGTCACATGACATAACTTGGAAATGAAGTTTGAATACGTTTGGATATCCTTCTTAGGATGGCAAAGTATTGCTACTAGGAAGCAAATAATTTAATCTTATTTCCACTTCCTTGTGTTCTCTTATCTTCTCCCTTTTTATTTTTTTCAAACTAGATGGAGCTTATAAGCACAATATATTGGTTTTAAATTACTTACACTGTTTGCATGTATTCCAAATTCCCTTTTTGTTTACCTAGTTTCAGGTTCTCTGCTGAAATAACATACCTGCATAATTTTCAGGTCAGTCTTGTCTTTAGCTCCACAAAATACCTTTCAAATGGCTTTAGTTAATAAACTTTAATGATAAATAATGTAGTGTATGAAGTACTTAGATATCTAACTTTTCATAGTGTCGCTGTGTTTTTCAATCTTTTTAAATGAAGTGAAGGGTTTAAGATTTATAAGCTAACCACAAAGAGTCATTCAGTTGTTAAAGAAAATAGTGCGCAGAACTCCTGTTCTCCTCTAGCTTCATTAATTCAATGTGCTTTCTCAAACGCACACAAAAGATTCTTGTTGGATGATCCCATCCCTCTGAATTGAAGTGGGATCAAGATGGGAGTGTTGGCCAGTTTCTCTCCAGCCCTTTAAAGTCACCACACAGAAAGAAAAAGCTTGTTTTCCATCACTTCCTGAACTTTGAAGAAAGGCTTAAAATCTCTCCTTCTCACCATTGGTTAGAATGAGGTTGCTTGAGGACTTTAGCCAACCCAAACATTGTATTTAAGAACAAATTGTTTATACTTCTGTCTCCTTCCTCTACAAGGTCTTCTGGGAGTTTTGGAAAAGTTAGCATATCTTCTTTTGAAAGCATATTGGAAGACATTTGTACATGTCATTTATACCTGCCTTCTGTGAGGGCCCAGAACTTCAGGGTGAAAAAGCAGGATGGGGTTGCCATACTAAGACTGTTCTCTTCTTTTCTGTAAATGTTTATATAAATTTCTGGGTAAGCTATTTCATCTATTGAATGGAGAAGGCTCTACATTGTCACTATAAAACTCCTTAACCAAGTAAAGAGAAGGATTCTGAGATGCCTTTCCCCAACTTCCAGCCTTTTTGTTTCTTGTCTGTGCTTCTGCCAGCTACAGCATGGATCTATGCCTGTCTCTTGCTCATCCAAAGTTCCAATATTTGAGGTTGAGAGAAATATTTCCTCCCTCAGAATCAGCATTCCCACAATAAAGTGGTGATTTTAAAGCAAATGGAAGTTTTTGAATGAGGGTGAAGTGCATTCCCCTTCTAAAGAGAACAAAGATGCACAAGAAACAGAATCATAGCTGTAATGGATTAGGAAGTTCTACTATTTTGCTTTAAAAAAATGGTCAAGATAGCAACCACCGTTCCCCAAATACTAGCTTAATTGAAATCTCCAGGTCAGCTTTAAATCTAGCAACCATCAGCTTAAGGAGTTCAGTAATCCCCAACCACTAGCTCTGTTTTTACAAACCTTGATGTTCCAGTTCCTTCACTGGAAATACACCAGAAATTATTTGCTCCCGGCTCTCTGTTTTATAATCCTATGGAGATTGACAGTTGTCCTGGTTTTGGATGGTACTGGTAATGTTGATAACACCAGGATGTTGTTCAGCTGTTGCTGCCTTTTCTTCCTCTCACTCCATCACCAATAAATAGGCTGTAGGTGCACAAGGAGCTGGAAAGGGACAAAACAAGGACAGCTGACCCCAGTGGGTCACAGAGATATCCCATACCTTATGGCATCATGGTGAACAACAAAGCTAGGTGGGACTGGCTGAGTGCTGGTAGCACAGTGCTTGGGTACTGGCTGAGCATTGATCAGGGTGTGGTGAGCAACTGGATTGTGCATCACTTGTTTTACTTCTTTAATCATTATTACTATTTCCCTTCTTTCTCTGTTCTATAAAGCTGTCCTTATCTCAACCCACGAGTCTTACTTTTTTTCTGATTCTCTTCTCTAACTTCTCTTCTCTAACTTCTCTTTCTCTCTTCTCTAACCCACTGGGGTTAGTGAGTGAAAAGCTCTGTAGTGTTTAGCTGTCTCCTGGGTTAAACCACAACAGGTATATAAGAGCAAATCCTAGTATTTCTTTTGAAACAGCCCTTTTTACTTCATTTCAGTTCATTTACAGCAGAACTGGGCACTGCTCCTGACTGAAACCTTAGAGCATTTCCAAAACACCAGTAAGTAACTTAACAACAATGAACATTCTCTGAAAATTCAGAACTGAAGCATAATGCTAATTTCAGTAAAAGAAATTAGATATTTTATTCCTATTGCACTCAATGAAACACTAGCTTTGCTGGTATTATATTAACAGCAAAACTACTGTTGATGTAAACGTGGCCAGGACTTGACCCATATTTCTGATACAGCATGTTTTCAAATGCTAGTTTAACTTGGGCAAAAATAATCTAGAAGTTAGAGCTGTCATTAGTAGGTGGGAGGTGGCCCTAATATGTGTCGAAGCCTTACTGAGGTCCTTGGAAAGTTGGTATTGATGACTTGGTCCAGGTTGATTACATTTTGATCCATCTCCTTAACCCCAAATAAGTACTTTTTGCACAACTGTAACAACAAGAGCTTAAAGCAATTTACAGCAACAGCAAAAGACTCCACTGGGGAACAGCATGACATCTAACTGCTTTCTGCCTCCATTCCCACAGGGCCAACTTGAAATGCCTTGGGGGAAGGACAAGCTATTCCAGCTATGCCAGCTGTTCTCCGTAGCATCATTATTCACTGGCACAACTAAGAGTAGTTCTGAAAATGCTCTAACTTGCACAAGGAATTGATGTGTATGTAGGAGCTTTCAAGAGCAGAAAAGTGGGGGATTGTGGGGGACTGGTGGAAAAATCGTCATTCTGAGGGTCATTGAGTGCTTCTCTGACACAACAGGAGTCTAGTCTTTAATGTAGCACTGAAAATTAGATGAAGAATTTTATTTCCACTCCCTTGTATCAATCATTCTTGTTTCCTGTGCAACACAGACATTTTTGTCATTAGGCTAAAAATAAAACCTTTTGAGAACTCAAGCAACTGGTCTGTCTAGTTCTTTTCATGCAATGTTTTTTCTGGTAGTAGCAATAACAGGATGTGCTGACCATTTCTCAGTGCAATAATCTGGTCTAGTCACTGATATAAACAACTTGCCCTTTGACCTTATAATTTATTCACAGCAGGCCTAATCCAAGACATTTTAAATAACAAAAATATTGATAAATAATTTGCAATTATAGACACTCTCCTGGGTTAAGTGTAATAATATCACAAATAGTGTCCTGTGGAGATATGTCTTTCATAGAGCTAAGTTAATATTGTTATCACTGTTGCCTTTCCAAATAAATTCCACTTAAAAGCTTGCACAGGGTTCAGCTTAGGAGGCTAAAGGGTTGTGCAAAAGGCATGTCCATTTTTCGGGTAACTAAATCCTTCCTTGCAAATTGGTTCTGCTAGTACCTATGATGTATGCATACGAAGGAGAATTAAAAGAGTTTGTATGAGGTGCAGGGTCCACTGTCATTTTCCTCATTCCTCCCTTATTTCCTCTTTATTCACCAAACTCTCATCAAGCCTTTCATTGCCCTCCTCCCCTGCTGATTCAAGGAAGTGTTTTTGAATGGTGCTCTCTGAGTTAATTTTAGGGTTTAGGTCTGAATGGTCCGTGTTTCTGTTTCCATCCTGATCAGGAAATACAAAGCCACAGTTCGTATTCATGCTCAGGTTTGCAAAGAACCATTTCCTCAGCACTTATTTTAAAACTTGTTCTTCTGGGAGGAAAAAACCCTTCCAGTTTGAAATCAAGCCAAATTAGTTTCCCCTTCCTGAAGTATTTCTTGTGTTTCCATAGTAAAAAAAAAAAAAAAACATGCTGAAAGTCAGGAAAACATTAATCTATGTGCAGACCTATACAGGTGCTCATGTTTTTTTTAAAAAAATAATGAGATTGCAAGAAAAGTTTCTGAATCTTATCTCATATACATTAGATTCACAAAGAAAATTTTAGCTCTCCTGGAGAACTTTTCCCTGAATTATAGGAATATATGTTTAAAGTGACTCATTACTGTAATGAGTTATAACAGAGACTGTGACTGTAAAGAACTGCTGCTTTACTCAGCTACTCCAGCCATCCTGTGGGCTGAGTACTCACTGCATTTGTAAGGGTTGTGCCTTTTATATTATACACAGAGAGTTGCAGTTAGACTATTTAAAACAGAAACTGATGTCTGTGGGGAGACTGGGTATGAGACAATGTTTTATGCTGCACAAGACAAGGGCTTGTTAAAAATTTCTTTTTCACACACGTTACTTCTGTGCTAATGCATTAACAAACTGTGGTGAAATAATCATCATTTATAAATAAACATTACAAATGGTCCCACAGAATATATAAGGAAAGACTGAAATTGCAGCTGGAGTAGGGGTTTGCCACAAGCCCAGTGCAGATATGGGTTAAGAGGGATCTTGTCAGAGCTGCAGCCCTGGGAGTCCGTGTTGGGGTACATGAGTGAACATCTGTAAACTGGCTGGATATTGCTAGAGCATACCCATCTGATACCTGTAATTTTAACATGTCAGGCGGAGAAAAATCCGGATACAAATTCAGTCTGGGGGGTGAAAGATGGTAGCTTTGATTCTTTGTGCTCACACCAGCTCTGTGACTGTTGTTTTCTGGGATATGCTAACTTCAGTGGAGTTGCCTGAGCACAGTGCTCGTGGAAAATCAGATCTGGTGCTCCCATGAGAGCTGGAATAGATGATTGACCTTCCGTAGCTTACACCTCTTGAGGGAACAGTTTACAGAACATGGGATATGAGAGATTTATTTGGAAACCATATGGAAACATTTATGTGTTGTTTTTGTGGGTCTGGGATTAATGTAACAAAATATGATACTCCATATTTGTTGGCAGGATGGTGTTGAAACAGAGGGGTCACCTTTCTATGCATTCATTCAAAAGTGTTTGGATTTTTTTCTTCCAATACTAGACTGTGTTGGGGACCAAACATTTACAATATAAATGGACTCTCATAAAGCTCAGTTGAAGAGGTTGATTTTCATAAAAAAACCCAAGCAACAAAGTAAAGATTGGTCTGGAATACAGCATATGAAATGGTTTAATTGGTTGGTCTGTGTTGTCATGCCCTACTAAAGTGATTTTGCTCAGGTTCCAGTTGTAACTGGTAATTTTGGTAAACAGTTGTCTTACGTCAATGCAGCCTCTTTACTGTATTGGAATCACTAGGCTGGTGTGACTTCTGTCATATTAGGTCTGATTTTCTGATCTTGCTGTGGCTGGTCAACTTGAGGGGAGATTTAAGTAGAAGCTGCACTTCTGGAAGAATCCAAGGGAGAACCTCACCCTGAGCCTCTGGAAGTGCACAGTGAAAAGGTAACCCCCTTTACCATGAGAGTTTGCATCACACAGTTCTCTCTACTGGTTTCTGTCTACTGCTCAGGTTTCTGAGTGAAGGCTCACAGTAGCTTTGCCTGTAGGTAAAAGCATTGTTAATTTTCCTTCTAGAGATTGCAGCTGAGTTCACTGCAGAGATTTAATAAAGAATGATGATCTGTGAGGCTGCTTCTTTTCTTTGAGCACCTGTAAAAGATGATTAATTGTTCCCCCAACAAATACTTTTAAAAATGTTTTCTCATCTTCCTTTTTCCACCTGCCTCCTCTGAGACTACATGTGAACTTAAAAATTTGTCACAAAATGTAGGTGGTGGAAATGTCTTACCTGCTGCCACACAATTGCATTGTTTGGATGAAGAAAGTGGGAAAGAACTTAGATAGCAAAGTAAAATGAGTACCAACCCATACCATAAATTTTATGAGACATTCTCTGTCTCTATTCTTCTTTTATCTTAAATATTACAGAAATTAATATAATCAGATAATATTCTCAAATACTGTTAATGAGCACAGGAGATAGACAGAAGGGCCCGTCTGGGCAATGTTGCCAAAATTTCAGCTGTACAGAGCCTAAAGGCCATAGGGGCCTAATTTTTCCTGGAACAGAAAGAAAAGTTAATATGATATTTGCTGAGAGTAGTGTACATGTTGATACATGCTAACCAGAAACCCTTTGGTGATAATGATATGTGTCTTCTAGGGAAGACAGATTAGAAAGGGGCAGATTGTTGCTGTGGGGCCAGGTGGCCCCAGGCCAATGAGGACTGCATGGTAACATCCCCAGGGAACCTGTACCTTGCACTTCAGCTGTAAAGTACCTGCCTTCTGCTGGGACAATGAATTCAGAATAAAGAGAAGGATGCTAGAAGTAGGGAAAAACTCTCAGGGGAGGGAAGAGAGCCTCAAGTAAAATGGAAAATTAGATTTATGACAGGATAGTGTTCCCTCAAACAGTCTGGGTTACTTGGGCATATCTGTGGTGAACAGCTGACATTCATGTCTGAGTCTTTCCTTCTAGGGGACTTCATGGAGCAAATCCAGGCCCTGTTGCTCTAGCCAAAAAAGTAACAGCAACTCCAAGATCCTAGAAAGCACGGAGCTGGTTGTGACTTGGCATAGTGACTCATAAGAGAGGAAGGTGCCAATGCTCAGACAGCATGTCAGGCATGTCAGCTGGTGAAGGAATTTGTTGGCATTACACCCCAGCTGGTGCAGATACTTGGCCTTTTAAAATTTGATGGAGGTGCATTATACCTAATCTATGCTGCATCTCCAAAACTGTTTGGATCTGCCTTTTTTTCTGAAAATAGCAGCACTTGCCCTAAAAGTGGATAAAAAGTTCCTGTTTTATGAAAGTATTTCTAACACATTGCAAGGCAGGTACAATCTAAAGGATGCAATGCTTAGGAAATGAGAATCCCGAGGAAGCTACTACAACTAATATAATTTTCTGGGGGAGTATTCCAAATTTATGTCCTAAAATACACCCCTCCTGCTTACAAGCAATCTTTTCTACTGCTGCATTTCTTTCGCAGGAACACTGTCCTCTAGGTTTAATCCCTTAAGACTTTAATAAATTTTAATGGTGGTTGGATTTTTTTTTTTTTGTTACTTTGTTTTTAATTCTTTCCTATTTTCCACAGCTTTTCAAGAGCACTGTCTTTGGTCTTACATTGCCTTTTACAGCAGAAGCCAGCTGGTGTCTATTAATTGTTAACTGGTTAAAAATGAGCAGGACCTATTAATTGCTCAGGCCTTGCAAGCAAGCCCTAGACTTCCTACTACTAGAAGGAGCAAGCTGGGTTGTTGCAAGGTTGTTTCCATCCTTACCATGCTTTTGTCTGATTTCCAGTATATGCTGTAAATATGGTAGGCACATGTTTCTATTTCCCTTATGAGTCACGGAAGAACACGTGCACACTGAATGCGCTGCTATTGCTAATTTTTATGCAAGTGTATTATTTTCTTTATTAGGGTGAGATATATCTTATATTAGACTGTAACACACAGTCATTTCTTTACGTGCAGATGGCTGTGTCTAAGAATTCAAATCTTTTTACAAGCTGTTTTTTGCTAGGTCCCTTTTTTATATGGGACATACTTTAATTCTAAGGCAAAAAATACAATCCCACAAATGTTACTTAAAAGAATCAATAATCCTTGTTTCTCCAATGATGCTGACTTTACAATACTTCATTAAATAGATCAATGCATTTCCATCACAATGTTATTCTTGCTTTACTGCAAAATTAATTGCAAGTCTATTTTTTCTGAAAATTGCATAAACTGGTAAAGAAAAATCAAACTCAGTCTTTATGTTTCTTTCATATTTGAGGGAAAGAACCTTATAGAATTTCTGTTAAGATCTGCAATAAATGTTAAATGCTTCTTCTGTAAGAGGAGCTGTAAGAAGTCTCTTTCTTTTAGAGAAACTTGGTTTCTCTAAGCCACAGAAGGCTACAAAATTATTACTGAATGACTACAAAATCCAGTCATTTCAAGTCAATTGCAGCTCTCAGAGTCTGACTTCAACTGTGACTGCATGTTACAAATCATATGGTATGCACAATGGAAGAAGAAAAAAAATCAGTAAGAGTGAGACCAAAAAGACCTCAGAGAAATAAATTTCTATGAACAGGTTGGTGTTTACAGTGCTATCTAAATTAGCCTTCTAAGTGCTGCCCTTTACTGCTATGAAAAAGAATAAATAAAAACCCCTAAACAACCAACATTCCCTCAAAAACTTCAGTATAAACTCTCCTTATTAGCCTGGCTGCCACTAACCTTTCCTCCCTGGATCTCTTTGGCTGTAACCCACCAGAGCATGGCTCCTACAGCAATCATTACCAGTGAGGAATTAAGCCATAATTAATCAGGTGAACTTCAACAGGGTTCTAGCACTTATGAGCATAAAAGGTCAGTAAAATTGCTAATGCTTAATCCCACCACATTAGCAAGGAAAGGGGATTTTTTGATGGAAAGCACAAAAGTATCCAAAACAACCCTTAAAGGAACAATAATATTCATAAAGGGAAAATATCTGCTAAGTCATAATTTAAAAATATGGCTGAAAATCTTTATTACAAAATGTCCTTTTTTATTAGATGCAGTCTGTATTTTATTCTGTTTTGAATTAGTTTTAGCAAGTGTGGGTTTTTCCTTGCTTGTAAAATTGATAAAAGAAGTTTTATTTGTGAAAAGCAGCTGCTGGGATTAATTGTTGCATTTAACTAGTTAGATATTTAAGGTTTAGTATAACTAATCTGCAGACACTTTTTCTATGTGGGAGGTTTCCTGATGTAAAGTGCCACTTTCACTTTTCTTAACAGACTCCTGATAAAGGAGGGTAATTCTTTACCCATGATATTTATAAAATATTAATCTTGCCCTCTTATTTCATATAAAATTTCACTTATATTTACTTAGTAAGTAGTTTGTATACTTTATAACAATAAGTAGAAATAAGTGAAACTAGTAAAGAATTTGTTATATGATTTGTAGTCTCTAAATTATGCAAAAATTGATCAAACAAGTGAAATAAAAATATATAATTTTGAACATAGCTTTAGTTTTTTTTTTTCTTACCTTAAAAATTATACTCAAAGAGAAGCAGAAAGGGGAAAGAGAATTTGAAGGCAAAGTGATTTCTCAGGTCAGATTTTCCTTCTCTGTACAAAATGTAAATTGAGAAATGCAGGGGGTTATAGTGGCTTGAATTAGAGGAGTCTCTCTTCCTGCTGAGCTCTCTGTTTAAGGGACTTACTGGCTTCTTATGGAGTCTAGAAGTTGCTAAATGAGTTAAAAAACTGTGAAAATCTGCCACCAAACTACCTTGATTATTTACAAGGATCAAGGAAGGATTTTGTTTGGTTGGTTTTTTGAGAGATGGATTGAAAGAGTTTGAAAGGGGACAAGCCAGTCGCAGGGTTTGGAGTACTGAGATGATCCTTGATAACTGATAGTTCATGGAAATGCTTCATCAAAGAGAACTGGCAGATATCTCTTCTTCCCTTTGGACCTTCAGATTTGATGAGGAGGTTTTAAAATTGTTATTTCTAAGAAAATTTGTTTTTCATGTATCTGATTTATAGGGATTTTCAGTATAGGGAACATAAGAGTGACTGTGTCTTCAGTTGAACAAAGGACTAATATCAATGTCAAAAAGATCTGCCTTTCAGCGATTTTATTAACAAATCCATTGGGAAAAAAAAATAAATCTCTAGAATCTCTTAGAAAACTCTGTCAGTAGTAGATTTCATGTGTATGTGTGAAGCCAGCAGACTAGTCATAGGAATGTTGTAATTAGTGATTGAATATTTTGAAAGATCTTGTTAGTAGCAATCCAAGTGGAAATGGAGAAAAGAATGGTGTGTCCATGGCTCACCAGCACGACAGATTGTGACTTTACAGAACATTCATATGCTTTTTCTTACTCTTTTCTTGGATGAAGAAAATGACTGCATCCTGGGATATTTCACTGAAGGCCACTTTTGTCAAACAAAGAAACAGGAGAAGGCTGACCTCTCTCTTTGCTTACAGATAGTTTTACATTTTCTAGGATTTTATATTTAAAACACTTTATATAATGGGCCAGGCACTAATGTTACGAAGTCACCAAGTGTACCTGTGCAGTGCTTCAGTCGGCAGCAAGAGATGGACTGGAGTTTTTCTGGAAACCAAAACAGTCATCATGAGAGAACTGAAAATTGATTTTTCTCTCTCTCACCACCAGAACCTGCTAGAAAATGGAGCAGGTTCTGATAGTTGGAGGGAGGAATGCTCAAAGAAATTGCTGCTATCTGGTAAAAACCACTGGAAAAATGGTTTTATCTCTTATCTTAGAAACCTAACATACTTCAGTCATTTAGTCATTCACTTCTTCCATCACACTCTTATCTCTGTTTTATTATGCTTTATCTTTTTCACAAGCCATTCAGGGTCTAAGTCTGTAACATATTTACATTGGGCTAGTTTAACAAGGTAATGCTTTTTCTGCAAATACCTGCACAGTACATCCTGGCCTTCTGCTGTGACAATATTTATAACTAAAAAATAATAAAGAAAAATATTTTTCCTTAGGAGAACATGCTAAATAGATCCATAACTTTTAGGCTACAGCCTTCTCATCTGCTTGTTAAACAAATGAATTTCATCTACAAGCAGAACCTGGAATGTGAATATCAAAACAGAATCTGACCTTCATCGGGTTTGTGAGTATGACCTAAAGGAGAATATTTTATGTCTGCACTGAAAGCACATAAAAAATATAGACTGGAATTGGTGCTACTGATCTGCTTCTGGTACACATTTCTTTGCAAGCCTACTACACTCTCCATGACTTTTGGGGATTTTCAGAACAGATGCATATTTTTTGCTTCAAGAAACGAGTGTGGGAGGACTGCAGTGAGCTGGGCTTGTTTCCATTATCCTTAGAGGCCTTTTCTCTGTCACTGAGGTTAAACTGAGAGGTCCAAGTTAAAGCACCCATCTGTTAAACTTTGCATGACACGGAATGTGTTACTCTAAACTTGTGAGAAAATAAAAAAATAAATCCACTGATTCTGGAAGGGAAAGAAATCAAGAGTCATTAAAAAGCCAAAGTCAATGGGAATAACCAGCACTAGGACAGGGAAAAAAGCAGGGATGTAGCTGGTGGCAGGATGATGTGAGTTACTGCAGTATATAGGTAAGAAAGGTCTTGGACAGATCTGGGTGGAACAATTTTGAGGAAATAGAGGTACCTCTCACCAATTACAGTACAGAAACAAAATTCTTCAGGGACAGACTGGTTGTGAGGTACTGAGTGAAGGGAAGGCCTGCTTCAAAGGCTGAGAAAGTCCTTTTATTTTTCAAGCAGTGTGTATGAGCTATTTATTTTATAGATCTTTCAAGCCATTGCTCTTTGAATGAGTTGGAAAGGACTGACTGGTGAGATTGACTTTGCTGGCCCCTGGTGAACTCCTACCCTGGGATTCAGCTGTGAATCTCCCTCCACCATCTCAAGAGCATGCCTAATTTATACAATCTATCTCCTTCTGTACAACTTCCAGTGGAGTCAATGGGAGTTGTGTGCCTGAAGCCAAGGGCAGAATTTGGCTCAGAGAGAGTATAACAGCTCCAGTGCTTTGCCAAATGAAATACATTTAGAGTCTGGCATGCACAGTTGGATGCAGTAAGTAAAAAATCAGTTTTACTGGATACAAGACTTCACTGACTAGTGTTACTTCCCTCTTATCATTGTTGAAAGATGTGCTTTATAGGAAAAAAACTGTGCTAGTTCAAGGCAGAGACTCATCTTTACCTGCTGTTCATAGAGTGATGCTTTATGTATCTCCTAGGTTTCCAGTGCTGTGTGGTTAAGGACTTTCTGTGTCAGAGGCCACATTTTTTATTTAGTTCTGCATCAATTATAATAAAAGTTGTGCAAAGTTTAATTGATTTCTTTGTCACAGTTATTTGGAACTCAGTTCTTTTTTAATTCATTCCAAATCATTTTCCCAAATTCATCTGCAGTAGCAACACAGTTGGCTGATAAGATCTATACCTCATTTAAAACAGACATTCATTCAGCTTGTTGAGTCACAGCTAAGCAAGTATTTTACTGCTAAGTCCTAGTATCTCAGTTAACCATTGTCAGGAAATGAGTTCTAATGTGGGTTTTTCTTGTGAGGTTCTTCTCATGAAAAGCCATTCTGAACTGCATGCAAATGACTGTCTTGTAGAAGAAGCCTTTTAGTCTTCATTGACATTATATATAGGTAATTTCTATGGAATCATTTCTTTTCATAGTTACGAAGTTTAATTCAACCAAATTGCACATATGGTCAAGAACTCAGCTATTCACAGACTTTTAGAGTATATAGTAATCTTCCATGGGAACCATTAGTTGCAGCTGTTTGTTCTTCCCTAAAAACACAGTGGCTTACTGATATTTCCCTAAACAAATAAATGTAGAAAGAAAATACAGTGCTTTTTATTGCTAACTGCATATCCCTGAAGTGATCTGCATTTGTTTCTGTTTTTGAGGCTTTTTTTCTCCTCTTCACTTCTGCTTCTTTTCCTTTGTGGTTTTCATCTTTGCTTTTAAATTTACAGTTTTCTCCTCTGGTGAGAAAATCCAAGTGAGGAAATCTCTTTACTAGAAATTATTTTTATAGGAATCATTGATTTGTTCAACCTCCTTAGGACAGCCACTCTGCACAACATTAAGGAGTCTGGTCTCTCTGACGTGGTAAAGCTCAAGACTTGTATCAGTTGCTTCTTTTAAAGCAACAAGGCAGAAAACCTTGGGTATGGATTATGTGATGGTTTACAACACTTCTGTGCAGTGCAGCATATAAAACCAGATTATTTTTCTTTAAAATTATGTCAGGGCTTTGTTCAATATTCTCAGGAAACACTTATTTTCTAGGTAGGTATTTCAAGAATGGAATCATCAGAAATTTCATAGATGCAGAAGAGATTGATATAAAAAATCAAGGTGAAAATGTTTTGGTTAAAACAATGAAAGATGCTTGGGATTCTTTTCCCCCTCAACATGTGGGTTCTAATAACTGCTGTTTGTTGTTAATTACCGAACATACTGCATCTTCTAATAAACATGTCAAAGGAGAATCAAGTTAATTTGTTATATTCCCCTTTGGATATGGTTCACATATACACAATATTTAGATTAAATCCCGTGACTACCTTTTTCCAGTTGATATCTTAGGGAGGCAATTTCTCAGCGGTCTGAACAATGAGAGGGCAGGGGGGTGGCTGAATCATACTCATAAACTGAAATGCCACACTGTACCTGTCTGTGAAGTTAGGTGCCTTGAACAGACCGAAGATACCTAACTTATATGCATTTCTTTGAGCAATTAAAACTTAGTACTTGATGCTGAAAACCTGCTTCTATGTGTGAATTTAGCTTTCAGCATGTAAGAAAGTTTGCAGAGCCTAAAAGGAGAGAGAGAGAGAGAAGCACCCACCAGTAGGGTGGGAACTTTGTGTCAGGTATTGACTATCACCTAGGAGGATCTTAAAATATTATATGCAGCATCTGAAATATTTCCATATAAGTTTACATTATATGGTGTACCACTATTAGTTAGATGTGCCACAGCTGGTACTTTATTCCTTATCCACATTTGTACAATCTGTACATATAAAAAAGGGGAAGCCACATATATAGACAAAAAAAATGGAATAATAAAAAGCCTGTGTTTGAATAATTAAACAGCACAAAATTATTGCAATTCAAGAATATTTTAATTAATCAGAACTAATAAAAAAACTTAAGTGAATATTAATTTTATAGGGGTTTTGTTGTTTATTAATAGAATAAATCTCTTGTGTGAAATATTTAGGTAATGACTATCATAAAGGAGACTGATTTAGAGTGTAATAATGTGTTCTAAAATAGTCTGCTTTTCTGTGTCAGTTAGGAGGAAGATGTCATTGTACTGTATGGTGTATTCATTTTATTTAATACTCTGTAGTAGCAGAGTGTGTACAAGAATACTTCCATAGTATTTTTCACCCTGCCCATACACCCACTCCATAACTGTGGTTTTCCCCAAAATATTTTATTGAGTTTATTCTCCCACTCTGCTTGATTGTTTTCTTTCTCATTTCTCATCATGCTGAATACATCAGAAACAGGCTGATCTGATGAAAAAAATGTGGGATAGACATGTAAGAGCCTGTCTATTACTTTTGTGAATTTTACTCATGGCCGCCCACAGAGCAGGTTGGCTTCTTTTTAATTTATTTATCTATCTATTTATTTACTTATTTATCTATTTATTCTTCTTTATGTCTTCTGACACATTTCCAATTATATAATTGTTTGAAATACCAGAATTCTTGTGAGTAAAGTTAGGAAAGATTAGCTAAGGCTTTGATATGTTCATTTTCCAGAGTTATTACTGTACATGAGTGATATGAGAACATTGTGATCCTCTGCTGTTCATTATGGCTATGTACCTACATTTAAGAAGGTTTGCTAAAAATACCATAAAGTTCATTATGTACTGGAATTTCTAACTATTCTCATTAATTTTGAAAGCGTATGCAATTTAAATTGGTATTGAATACACACTAATGCATGGAAAAGTCTGATTGCACAGTGAAAGAACAGATGGTCTTTGCCTTGAGGAGTTTACCACCTGAAAATACAAAAGCCATGTAGGGAGAGGGTGTATACACAGAAATGAAGGGCTCACCACACAGGAGGAGAGTGGGGATGGGAAGGTTGAGTCACAGGGAAGGAATGAACAACAGCCTGTCAGGAAACACCCTGTGAGTTCCAAACATTTTTATTTTGTTTGATAGGGGTTTGGGTAGGTGGAGATCAGTTAAACAGGACAAAGAAAAGGCAGGGGAAAAGAGGCAAGGGCATTTCAGGATGTGGAGAGGAGAGGAGGGAGTAGGCATGTGACAAAGAGGAGGGTAGAGATAGGGAGAGGTGTGGGGGCGAGATGGATTGCAACAATCAGCAGTGGGAAAGGATAATTAAAAATCATGGGTGTCTGTCAGACTTTAAGCCTCTTTTACCTTTGCTATGTCAGCTTCATTGTCAGACTGGATCCTCCCTGTAGTCTCTTCCTCATTCCAGTCTGCTCCTGTCATTGTTTAACACAGTTGTGCATGAACTGTGCGTTCAGACTGAAGCCATAAAATTATACAGTGCACTTAATTGAAAGATTGAAAAATTACTTTACAGCGACAGACTACACAATGGTTGACACTTAGGGACTGATCTTAGGCTACTGTACTCAGTGAGTGTAATTTAATGTTGTAACTTTCAAGTATTAAACCAATGATTTTTCCTTTGGCAGAGGGAAATTGTTCTTATACCACATTAACTTTTAGGGTTGGAAAGGGAACTTCTCCCTTAACCTATCCCTCTTAAACATTCAGATAGCTAATAAGATTTCTCACTTATGCTTGAGATGGCCTGAATCTCAAAAATTGTCTGCATGTGTGTACATTTCCTTAGGTAGAGTGAGCTTCTAAATTTCCTTAATATTGAAATGTTTTGCTTATGTGCTGAGAATTTTTATTTTGCTTTCAAAAATGATGGCAGATTAATGGTAAATAAATTCTGGTAATGGTAAATAAATATTCTGATCCTAGATCAGCTCTAAGTCTTTTGTCTCTGCTGCCCTTTCTTTCTCAGGGAAACAAAACCCAATTAAGATCGAATTCTATCTGTCTCCCTCCTTGCTCGCCACAACTTGTTTGAAAAGAGAAGCTTGTTTTTTTGAAAAGCTACATTAAATCAGAAGATTTTGAAATGGAGAGGCTCTGTGTACCCTAATTTCTTCCATAAAACATGGTAAAAACAGCAAAGTTGATCCAAACAGCATCTAAATTGTTTGAATAGTGACACATATCATGGCTGAGCTTTACAGGCTGTATGCCTGTTTGTTTAAGTTCAGTTACCGGCTGCCAGAATTATACTCACGGGACCCCAATATCTCCAATCCATAATCTTATTTTCCAGTCAAAATTCAGAAAAAAACCCACCCCAAAAATAGAGGAAACCCAAACAAACTGCTCTCTGTATGAAGCCAAGGGTTTTTTGCAATTCAGTAAATTCAGCCCTTCTATCCATAAGCTTGGCATTTGCATTGTCAGCACTTACTCTTTTAAGTGGAATTAGAAAAACAAAACATCAATGGAAAATCAAGCTGATTTCAATATTGTTCAACAAAGCAGGAATCAGCTGACACTGTAGGAACTTCTTATCCCATTTTCTCTGAACAGCAGGGTAGGAACACTTTTAGTATTAAGATATTTCATTTTCTCTAAAAATTACACTGAAGACTGCAGTTTGGTGTCATTTACAAATATTTGAATTTTGTAATTGTTTCCATACAATATGGAGACAGAACCCACTAGAATTCCTGACTTATTGAATATTCTTACTGCCAGGGTCTCGCTTTCAGTATGTAGTGTCAAACTTGCATCTTTTGATCACATGTGATGAATCTCCCACAATAAATTTTTTTTATTCACTTTTCAAACATCTCCTCGCATGGAAGTGCAGCTAATGGCACATTATTTGCAGCCTCTGTTCGGTAACACTTTGCTCCAACTAACACCTTTACCCAGAGCTCATTAAAGCAGCACTTACATGCCTTCAATAAAAAGGGAATAGTTCAGGATGAGGACTGAGTGTCAGATTTTCTTTTACACAGATTATCCCCTTTTTCGCCCCTGCTCTAGGCAGTGCATGAGTGAACTTATTCCTGAAATACTGTAGCAAGAAATGGCTTCTTCCACTCTCTTATTAAACTGTCACAAAACATACCTGAGAACCAGATATTCCACTGCAAGTATACTAGGAAATTTAGATCATAGAGAAATTCTCTCAATAAAAAAATGAAAATATTCATCTTCTACTGACCTACAAATGACAATTTCTTGTAAACATTATTTTTTTCAGCTTTGTAGTATTAAAACTTTCTCATTAATCAAACACATGAATGTTCAAAAAGTAATGTATTATACATTTAATATATTTAAAAATCAGATTTTATATCTGATAGAAAGAGATATAAACATATTGTCCAAAAGCCTCCTTTTTTGACATGAAAATCCTATCTTCAAAAATCTCTGGTTTGCTTTTACTTTCCTTTTTATTTCATAGTGTTACAAAATGCAACCGCCGAGTCCCAGTGAGTGCAGTAGAATCTCATTCCTATGAAATGATCAGACTGCTCATTCCAGGAGTCAGGCACACTGCATGAGTGTTTTGGAAAGTCTAGTTGGTGAGATCAGACTTGGGTCTCAAGATGCTTGCTCTGATTCTGGTCTTGTTCTACTGCCATTAAATAAATAAATGAATATATCAGTGTTGTTGATGACATAAATTAAAGTCTTCTCTTTATTTTTTCTGGATTTTCATTTTATATACAGTTCCTGGAAATAAGGGTCCTGATGGGATGAGGCTGGCACAAGGTGATAGGAGATACACCTCCTTTGCGTGTGCAAGCAGTTAAGTAACTCTGCAGTGCCTGTATTCTCCTGACTAATCATTCTGGCATGCATTCTGTGTTAAATAATGCTTCAAGGGAAAAAAACTGGGAACTTAAACATCCAATCCTTATGTATTTTCCAGTGAAGTGAACTATCAGTCTGTGCTTAGATTGATAGGCTTGCCTGCCAGCCACAATAGGACTGCTTTCTAACTGAACTATCAGAAAAGCCTAGTCTAGTCTCTATTTGGGTCTACATATGTGAGAAAAATTGAGCTCCCTCCTGCTGATAGAAAGCATCATGAAAGAGAACAGTGAACAATGTGAAGACATTCACAGCCCTAAATTTTTCATACACCAAATTATTTATGTTTGTTTTTGCAATAGTACCTTGGAGCTCCATACAAGAGTTGCCAACATTTCAAGCATCACTGTTTGGGTTGTCACAGATAGCCATTACAAAAAAACCCAACTTATACTCTGAAGCCCTTACATTTAAAGGACATGACAAATACTGAGGCGATGATTGAGATGTGAAGTCAAAAAAGTTATCAAAAACACTTGCTGCACATCACAGATCTGTGGCAGAGTCATGAGTAGCCCACTGTTACAGAATATTGACCTGCTTAATCATAGAATGACTTTTCACTGTGTTCAAGTTTTAAAGCTATGGCAGCAAAACCCATTGCAAGGCCTATTACTTGGATGGAAACACATTTCCCAGAATTTACAGTTGCAATTTGGATTAGATCCAGACTGGTGCTAGATACTGCACAGATGAGCAATGCAATGGACACCAAACTGACACCTAAATGGGCATCAGGTGCCATTTGGAACCATGAGGTCAATACTTAGGCTTCTCTTTAAAAAGTGAGAAGCGAGGAGTAGAGAATTAATGTCTGCTTTCTCCTTAGGAGGATGTATCAAGTGAAAACCCTTAGGGGTCTCTCCTAGATCATGTATCTTTAAACACAGCCATAATTATGTGAACGGAGAACCAACAGAAAAATGGAGCTGCCTAAGCATCCTAAATTATTAAACGCAACAAGAGAAAGAAATTTTCCCTCTGCGTAGAAGTATCGCACTGAATACACTGAATGGGCAATTGACTGCCAAGTCAAAAACAATACAGTAAAGTTGAAAATGGTATAGGGAAGCATGACAGCAATGATTAAAGGTATGGAATCACTTCAATAACTAAATAGACTAGTATTCTTCAGTATGAGAAAGAAATTGTTTAAGTGGGAAATGAATGATTCTGGAAAAAACGGATGGCCCAGAAAACTTGTGTTAGAAATAATTTGATGTTTCTCCTAATGCAAGAACTAGGAGAAAACTGGCAGGGGTTAAGTTGAAAATGAACATAAAGAACAGTTATCTCCAAGGTAGACATATTGTGCAACTCTGGACCTTAAATAATTGTGGATTGAAAGACTAGCTTCAGAAAAGTGATTAGATGGGTGAAAAAAAAGTACCAATGCGAAGTTATGGACTGGCTCAGGTAGGCTGTGTTTTGCAAGTTTATGGAGGAAGAGAAAATCCATGAGGGGACTGTAACTATAGTCTAGGCCAGTTCTCTAGGTACCTGCTGTTGGCCACAGTAGAATGTGATTCTGCAATAGGTGGATTTTTTTTGCTTCCCCCTTTACAGCTTTATTTAGGATATTATTGGCAACAATGGGCACAATTAGGTCTGTCAGTATAATTTATAACAGGTAATTTGCTGAGTAAGAAGCCATCTCAAGCAGCCATATACACCCTGAGAACAGGTCTGTCACATCACTAGAAGCCCCATTTGACCTCAGCAGTAGCATGATGTTTGAGTATGCAGTGGTGCTTTCACTGGATGATGATGAACCTTAAGCAGGAAACCCTCAGCACCAAACAGGGTCAGGCCCCAAAGCACAATTAGGGAGGAAGCTCTTATCAGATAATCTTTTGCTTTGAATAGATTGCAAAATCTCACTCAGGCAATTTGGCTGCTTTTATCTCACCAAGCAGCAAAGCAAGGACAAAGGCAGGATCAGCTCTGCGGTAGGGGTCTTTGGAGCTCATTCTTGCATCGTGTGGCTCAGAAAATGAGCTTGGTCTCGCTGGAGTCAAGGCTGATTTGTGATCACACTGATTGTCCTCGACTGGAGGTGTTCCATGAACAGGTTTTGGAATAGGTAACACAGAATCTTTAGGGATCTTCTGTGGTTTGTAGCCCCCTTGAGAGCAACTGGATTCTCTTAATCTGTCATATTAGCATTGCGGATTTGAAATTAAAATAATAATAAATAATAAACCTCAGGCTTGATTTAAAAGTAGAAAGAAAGAAAAACAGCGTTCCACTTCATTAAATGACCTTGTAATATATCTGGCAACTTTAACAGGAAGCTTGTGGGATGAAAAAAAAAATAAGGAAGAAAGAAAGAAAGAAAAATCCAGTGAAGTTTATGAGTGTTTTTACAAATTGTTATCCTCCCTCCTCCAAATCTCTGGCATCGCAGGTAAAGCATTATGCAGCTGGTATCTTGACTTACCATTCGCTCTCAGGCTCTGCAGGGAGTGTCAGACCATCAGCACTGATGTTCAGAGCAAAGCTGTGAAAACAAACCGCAGCAGATTAGTTGGGCTGATGACCAGGTTGTTTAGAGCTAACCACTTCGTGTGCCCTTACATCCCAACCAAACAATTACCCTTTCCATCCTTTTATTTGTGCATGTACTTATCAAGAAAAACAGTATTTGCAAGGGGACATTTTATTAAATAGGGTGATTAATTTAAGAACGGTTTCTTTGACTCTAGAACACCAATATATTTTGCTCCTTAATTAAGAAGGTAAACAACACAAAAGACAAATATCAAAATGCTAGTTATCTGAAATACTTGATTGTCTGAAAGAGAAATTAAAGACAGCTGGAGAAATTTTGAAGCCTGATTCTGTCATTTGGAACAATTGTTCTTATACTAATAGCTTGGTTGTTTACCTTAAGGTCACTCACAAAGTGAGTGCATTTCGTGAAAAGTAGTATTGTTGCATAGCCTTTAAATTAAAATAGAAAAAAGATGAGATAGATAATGCAAAGCTGAACATTTATCTCTTCACTTATTTTTTCTCGCCTTCCAGAAACGTTTAAAAATGATTTGTCAACTTGATTTGTCCCCTTTTAATAGCTTAATATGTTTGTTTTTAGAAGTAATGGTAGATGAATGATGTGGAGCAGTCTTTTCTAAGGTGAAATCACAGGGAATTAAAGAATTGTTACACAGCATTTTATTAAAGGTACTAGAGATCATGTTCCCTTAAAAGAAAACACTACACTATGTGGTTTGAAAATCACTTTCTTTTTTAATTTTAAATTTTAGAACAACAGCACTTTCTAAAGGGTTGTCATTTTTTTTCTTAAGTATTGAGACTTAACATAAACTTTTTTTTATTTAGTGCAGCATCAGAAAACATTGGGTTTGCCCTGGCTTTGTTGTTGTGAATGGGTAGATGCTGTTAAGTTACTAATGTTTCAAGAAATTCACTGAGTTACTTATTCTGCTTTTGTTGTTTTAAGGCATATGTTCTTTACGTTTTTTTCCTCTGGGGTTTCTGTCAAATTGTATACAGACAGTACTTGTTCATAACTATCCATGGAAAACCTTGGTTTATAATATTATCAATTGCTCTCAGGAACAGTGTGATTTGCTATTACCACACACATATATTCTCCAGGGTTAATATTTGTGACAAGCCTTACCCAAGATTAATAATTTGCATCTTGTCCGAGTGGTTGATTTCAAGACAACTTGAAAAATGGAGGAGAGAATAAAACCCTATTAAACATGTATCTCAAACTTTGGACAAAATGGTAGGTTTGTCCTTTCTTGCGAGAAAAACTGGCAAATTATCCACAAGAGACGTGTACCAGGACTACAGATCCCATTCAGAAGATTTAATTTTAATCTGTTGAACAGAGTATGCAAAAAGGAAGAAGAGATTACCTCAAGAAGATAGGTGTTAAAGAGATATATTGAAATACATTCCTAGGCTGCATAAATATCATTGTGGTTAATTCCTCCATTTTTAGACATTCTTCACTCAAGTTATTTTTACTTTTCAAGTTCACACTTCATACCTTTAAAGAAAGGTTGAATAAAAGACTCCTGCTCAAGGCTATCTTAATGAACTTGAAATGCAGAGTCTAATTTTGAAAGGTAGGTACTTTGACAGCAATTTCAAAGCCAATCCCATACACACAGTCTTAGCTCAAAGCAAATGCTCCAGGAATAACTTGTTTATTGTTTATATAAAAGCTCACTTCAAACTATTACTCCTGGGGTGGAGAGCAGCTGGAGTAGGCAGAGCACACATTTGTTTTCTCTCTTCCCAATAAGATTATCTCAAAGACACTTCTCCCCTTCTCCTCCATTGCCCTTTACCCATACAACAGAACTAAGCACAGCTGTTTGGGAGCAGGAAAGGTGACAGCTCATCTTTATGCAAATCTGTACCTTTTCATTAAACTAATTAACTTAAATCAGTGGTAAACTCATGTAGACACTCTTAGCTAGCTTTGAACCATCTGATTTGCAACTGTCTTTTCCAAACTGAAGCATGTGTATCTGCACAGCTTCTTACTTCACTTAAAGAAAGAAGATCTTTCCATTAACAAACCTTGAACATTTTAACATTCAAAGAGAGACAGCACACTCCATTTTCTCAGTGTGTTAATTTATCACACACTAAAAGTCTGCCAAATGAGTGGGGGAATATCTACTATTGTTTTTAGGGTCTGCTGGAGCAGAACTATCTCACATCACCCAAATCCCAATATGGAAAGACTGTGAAGTCCATGTCTTTTAAATGGTAAATTTGCTGAATATTATATTATAGCTTGAATTTCAGCTTTACCATAAGTAAAATCCCTGAAGTTTTTCTGGTTCTATGATTAGAAATTATATTACTAGATGATTTTAGGAACTCTTTCCTTCTCCCCAGCTCTACTGGAGAATGTATCAGAAATGCAGCAACTCTATCAAAGGTAAATGCATTTTATTTATATAGAGTCTAATATTGTGTACGATCTAAATATTGTGGATGGTGTCTGGGGCACCAGCACACTGCAAGCTGAAAAAACAATTCCTCCCAACACAACAGGGACTTTACTCCTTCCCTACAGTTGGCGTAAAAGGAGGAATATTATGGAGATGAAAAAAACATTTTCCTCTGTCAACTTGTCATTTTGTGCCATGTAGAAGCAAGTTTGTTTGATGGGAAACAGAGGGACATTCAGTCTATGGCTCACATATCTCAGCCAGCCATGCCTCCTGGTTCTTTTTGAGAAGGCAGTGGTCCAGGAAATAGTGCTTTTTACTGCTTTTTTTTTCAGGTGCCCAATGGTGGGAACCTCCATCATTTTTGATTGAGGCTATTTATGCTGTAAACAGCCTGCTTTCTTCCTCTGCATTAGGGCAGAGTTTTCATGAAGTCTTCACTTTAATGAATTTTTTTTGAGCAATGTTTTGCTTTTTCTGATGCTCAGACTCATTATCTCATTAAGGAGACAATGGACTGGGTGATTGCCTCATGCTCTCTCATAAGAGCAGGAGATCTGTTTTTCCAGCTGGGCATGTTTTTTACTTCTGCTCAAGGGGCAGTCTTATATGTCAGCTCTCCACGTAGTCTCTCTAGTATGAAGCAAGAGAAAATTATTAAATCTCTGTGACACGCTGCCTTGGAAGTGGAAATTTCTAAGTTATGAAGATAGGGAGGGATGCTGAGTTTCTGCCTACTTAGTACGAGAGTACGAGAGGCATAGTAGATGTGTAAAGTCTGATTATTCAATGCCAAGATCCCACTAAATCTTGGAAGGAACTTTTCTCCTCAAGTGACTTTGCACATGAGCAGTGTCTTAAGTGTTGAAGTCTTTCTGACATCTGTGTCTAATGGGGCTTTTGTATTTATACCAAAGACTGACTGAGATGGCTATGTGAACAAGCCAACTCGAAGGTCTATGAAATACTCTCTCTGGAAACACCTTTGATTTGTCTGGACTCGGGGAAAAATGCGTGAATTGTACCAAATTGGTTAGGACAATTGTAAGCTGTTTTTTCAGTCATGGGAGAAGAAGCTGTAGCAGGGGCTCAAGAAAGCAGGCTGGCATGGACTAAGGACATCAAAATAAGTTAAATAAAGGGCATATAAAAGAGATATGAAACAAATGGTGCTGAGACCTGCTATCAGAGAGGATTGGGGGGGTGGGGGGAAATGACCATGTATCTTGACTGCAGTCATTTCACTCTTTTACAGGTGTCAGATCTATGTGACTGAGGAATCATGTTCTCAGAGTATCATGAGGTACATCCCAGGAGGCAAATGTGGATAAATGCAATAGAGACTTCCTATCATTATGAAAGAAAACTAAAATAAAACAGAACAGGCAAGACTTTCTGAAACCTCAGCATTTGTAAAGGGCCTGTAAGTACTTCTACAGGGTTATGGCAATGGTAGGAGCCTTGCTTGAAGAGGGCTAGGATTGTCTTTCTCTTAATTCCTGTCTGGAAAATGTTCATGCATTGGAAAGACATTTTGCAAGTAAGGTAGTGTACATTTGCCTTTCTGAGGCAAAGCTGTGCCTTGGGGAGCAAAAACGTGTGTGTATGTGCACATTTGTGTCAAGCTGGCTAGAGTCATTATAGCTCTGTGATGCCTATCTCTAAACACCTCCTCTGGATTGTGTCAACTACTAATGAAAAAAGATAAAATGGTCTGCCTGAGAAGCATATGTGAGATTTCTTGCAGTTTTGACTGAATTTTGGTGATGGTTATTAGAATGTGTGTAGAAAATAGATGAGTACAATAGAAAGAGCAAAGGTGTTTGTGGAAATAGCCATTCAAACCGGACTAATATTCAACTTTTACATAGGAGACATGCAATTCTGCTATAATTAAAGTCCTCAGAGTCAGAGGACTACAGTACAAACTTGTTTAGAATTACCGTTAAATTGTAGTACACTTCACAAAGGAGTAGATGTGAACATTTCAGAGAGCAGTCATCAAGCACCTTGTTGTTTGCCAAGAAAAATAGGCAATTATGAACATTATGTCCAACTATGCATCATATCGGCTCCAATCAAAACCATTTAAATCCAGTCAAGCATTGCTTTCACACATAAAACCCTACCCAATGCTTGATTATACCTCAGCATACCAGGTATGCAGCCTAGGATGCTGGCCAATAACAATATTCCATTGTCTAGGAATTTTAATCCATGCATCTATATTTATAAATGTCATAAATTTGATTGCAAAAGATTGCAATTATCAAACTCTTGCTGTTTTCATTTTTCTGTCCAAATCTGTTAAAAACACTTTGAAATCAAAAGCAAACAAATAAACAAAGTCTGAGAAAAGGGGGCACTGTCAAGCATTTAAGTGGAAAAACTGGGCATAGAAAATGACTTAGCTTTTCTACAGTTCTTTAGCCCTCCCCAGGTGATGTTGCCTCTCAGCAGAGTAAAATTACTATATGGAGAAAATGTTTTAGACTGCACATACCCGGACTGAGGAAAAAATTGCTTCAATATAGATATATTAAAAACAAACAAAAAAAAAGCCTTACAGGCACTTTTGTGGTCTCACAGAAACAATGAATTCTATTCCTCCTACTGCTCTGCTGAGGTAACTAATTAGCTTTTTTTCCCCCTTATAAAAGCCCTTTATATTGAAGACTTTTTCTAAAAATGTGTCACTTGCTGGTATGCAAGCGCCGGGTCATCTCAGCAAGTGTCAGTAGCACTGGGAGTCTTAGCACAGTAGAGTGACCTGTGTTTTAACATTATGTCAATTTGACCTGCTGTGAGCATGCTATTGAATTTACAACACTGACAGACTAATTGAAGTAGGGCTCTCCACATTTACAGGAACTGGAACAGAGTCACTATTAGTAAACCCAGGAATATTCTTCCTAAAACAGCTTCTCAGGGATTCAGTATTGTGGGTCTGTGCTGCTCAGCCATCCACTGGATGAGTACTTCCTTTCACAGCCTCTATCCTAATCTGTTCTTTCTTTATTTTTTTTCTTTTTCCCTAGCACAGCTTCCAGTGAGAGACACTTGCCTGGTTTCATAATAAAAGTGATGGCTAAAATATCTCTGTCAGCAATCTCTTTCCAAGAGCAATGTTGCTGTCAAACACTCCAGACAAACTATGTGGTTAAATGCTTAACTCTTGAGTACAATGGCCACTGCTTAACCGAAAGTACGATCTTATCACTGGTATTAAAAATGGCACGTACAATCTTAAATAGGAAAATGGAGGGATCAAATAGCTTTGGTCTGTCACTTCATAACCAGACATTCCAGGAATCTTTGAGAGATCCTGACCCAGTGAAAAGACATGTACAGTAGCTGACAAAAAAGTATTTTTTCAGATACTATCAAGGGTGAATCTGCACAGAGGTACATTTCATTTCATAGCAGCCAGTTTTGGAATGTACCTGCCAGAAACAAGAATGCTTCCTTCATTAAACCTGATTTATCATTACAAGAACTAACAGAGCTCCTTCATAAACTACTGGAACACAGCTCTGGCACAAGACCAGAAAAGTTTCACAACTTAGCTAACATGACAAGGAATATAATGCTTCTATTTACCCTTCAAATTGTGCCCACCGTTTTCCACATTGTACCAGGATTCATTAATTTATTCTGACAATACACAGGGACAAAAGATATTCCTTTTTCCCAGAATATTTTGACACCAAAGGTTGAAGTAGGTACCTTAGATACATTATAGACCCTAAACCGAATTTCTTGGAAGGGGTGGTAGCACTTAAATACCTTTGCAGTGTGCTGGCAGTAGACATCTGAGTTCTTAGGCAGAGATTTAGGCATGAGCCACTCCTTCCTCACGCCCACCTTCTGGATGACTTACATCTCCACCTAATTTAGGTGAGTGCTATCTTTTTTCCCCCTTAGGGCCCAGGAGAATTTCCCTGGCTCTTTGCCTTGTGTAGCTCTGCCTTTAAACATCTGTGGTCTAGCCACTTTCACTCTGGGTGCAGGGTAAATTGGTATCAAATTGGGACCAGGGTTAAACAGACACTGCTGACCACCTTTCACATACCTTTTCATACCTTGTGCATGTGTGCAAGGGGAGTGTTCATGTTATGCAAACACTGATAATGTAATCTCTGCGTCAGTGCTCCATGACTTTCTTGCACTTAGCCTTGGTTTTCTCTCTGTGCTTGACTCTAGCAACCTCACTGTTTTTCTCCTTATCTTTATTCAATAACTGAGAGTTTGCATCCAGAAAGATATTAAGGTACCCAAAATTCAAAGTTGTCTAAATTCTATTGATTTTAACAGGAATTAAGAGATAGATATTTGACTATATTTGTAGATCTGAGTGTTGGTGAATGTTTAACAGCCACCTCAGTTTGTGAGAAAAATAAAAGATTTATGAGAGTGGTTTTTTGTGAGATGTGAGAAACTGTTACAAGTGCTGTGAAAATCCTAACATTTATGCACAGGCATTAATCTGATTTCACTTTCCAGTGTTGATATCTATTCATAAATATATTAGATGATCAGCAAATCAAACTCTGAATATTATTTTAGTTCAGAGCGCAAACTAAGCGCAACATGAAAAATGAACCTTGAGTGCTTTTTACTTGAACTTTGTATGTAACCATATTAAGATGCTGAATATTTCAAATGCTGATAGTATTTATAGCTTTTGACTTTTAACCATATTATATCCTTTGCCTTATTTCTTGTCCTCAGCAAATGTCAAGTGGGTGTTGTATGGAACTGAGAGAGACCAATCTCAAGAGAACATCCGCCTTCAATAAGTGGAACTCCAGTTACACAAAGCTGCAGGCATAAAAGCAGCTGCAAAAGCAAGTTCACTCTGAAAATGAAACAATTTTCTCTAGGAAAATGAACAAGAAAGTCAAAGTAAGGACTTAACTGAAATCATCGTGATTTTAGAAAATGTACTTTAACAGTATTTGCAGTCAAATTAAATCTGTGATGTGGGTTATAGTTTTAAAACTTTGTATTTCCTTTTCGTGGAGTTGGCATATTTATATAAAAAAAGCCAGTCCAAACATGCACTCTGCTCCTGAGAATTATGGTCTACCAAATAAGCTTGAATTTCTGAGAATTATGATCCACCAAATAAGCTTGAGTTTCTTTGTACAATCAAGTAATTTTTTAAAGAAGAGCATATACATGCTCTAAGCAGGATGTTTTTTCAGAGGTGTAACTCAAATCCAAGGGGCTGGAGTATCTGACTTATAGTAAAAAGCCCAGAACCAGGTCTTGCTTTGTAATGCATGTACAGAATGAAGAGTGCAGGTGATGACTTGAGGTGTGAAAGCTTGTATTATAAAACCTGCACACACACATCTGAAAACTCTGCCAGGTTTTGCCATAAAGGTTAGCTAAAGTTGTCAACATTTCAAATAAACTTATGGCTAATTTTGAGTGAATATTGACTGATTTATGGTCACATGTATCTAACATGCCAAGGATCAGAGTTTTTTCTTACTGTGCTACACTTGTAGCAATTTTGATTTATTTAAGCTGGAGTTGAAACTGAGTTTTGTGAGAGACAACCCCCTAGAAACAAGGACAGTGATAAAAATTTGAGGACGGAAATTGCCAGGTTCCAGGTAGGTTTGGATGCAGCAAAAGCTTCTTTTCATCCCTTTTGCAATCCTGCAGTCTGCATTGAGAATAGAATAGTTTGCAGAAAAAGCAAACAAATCCAGTTTCTCAAAAGGAGATGCAAGATAGCTGTATACTCTCTACATCACATAGTGAGCTAAAGCTTCTTCCTAATTTCTCATGGCACAGTTCTGTAAGAAAACTTAGGACATGGTACATCCTTGGAGCCAGGAAATGGAAACATTTCTGTTTAGGAAATGTTTCTAGGACATGCTTAGGTGCTGTCTAAGCTTGACTACCACAGCAAACAAAACACATGCCTACAACTGTAGTGAACAGCAGGCCCAGGCCCACTGGCAGCAGCCAAGGGTTTGTGTCTTTTGATTTTGGTGCAACTCTGAGCTTGCTTTGGGCTTGGCCAAGGCACACAGAGGCAGGCAGAGGGTCTGTGTTCCACACAGATGCACTGAGAGCTGCCACATAGCGCTGGTTTTACCAGCCTTGCATCTCTCATAGAAACCCCTGTTTGTCCTGTGAAGGTAGAACCAGGGCCCCTGTGAAGGATGTCCCATGCAGTGGCAGCAGAAAGGCTGAGCCTTCTTCTAGGGGCAGGACAAAACAACTTGGGCTGTGCTTCACAGGAAGGGGAGGGAGAACAGCATCCCTCTTTCCTCATTATTCCCCACCCGCTCCCCTCCCCATGAGGAATGTATCTGGGCCTCCTGGAATGTATCTGGGCCTCCTGAAAAATGCTCCCAGGTTCTGCAGCTTGACATAGGGTTGTTTCGATTTCCTTTCTGAATTGCCCTCTGGAGGAATCTGGCAATGCCCATAATGATATGAGGATCCCAGGGAGACCTGTGTTTCTATCTAAGTAACATGAGAGGTGGTCTCACTATCCTCCATTGCTTAACAGGTTACATAGCTTTGCATAATTGTGTTTCACTACTTCAGCAGATTAAACAGATAATAATGACCTTGAAGTCATGTATGACAACTTTCAGATTAAATTCCAACCTCATGTCCTGTACTGTTATCAGTCTATAAAATACAGAAGTGAGTATATACATAGTACAGAACCTATTATTTCCCATCATCTGGAGTATGATTTTTACTATTCTTTGTAATTGCTTTTTATGTCTGTCTTGAAATAGAGTTTTTGTAGTTGTACTGTTTGTTACTCTGGAGAAACCAGTTTGTTTTCCTATTCTCTTTTGAAATTTAATGAATTCTTTCATGAATGGTTAGGATCTGAACAGAAAAGGCCTACCTATGGGTCAGAATCTTCTGGATGTATAAATATATAGGTTCCCCCTGTCTAAATACAAAAAGGTTTCCTGCAGCAGCATCAACATATAAATATAAGAAGCACCTAGGAGATAGTAAAAATAATTACTAATTATTAAATTATAATTGCTACAAAATCAAGTGCTTTACATAAAATATAAGCTGACTTTATGACAATTTATTCTCTGTAACTGTGGTAGTACAGATGAAGGAAAAAATGGAACTAGATAATTTATTAAGAGAGTTATAAAAACAGCTAACAGATAGTTAAATGCTGACATTATCTTTCACAGGATGAACAAATGTCAGCTATATAATGAAATGAAAACCAGCTATGTTTCAACCTGAGTTTAAATATTTGGAAATTAACACCTATATTATTTTCTTAATGTGCTTTGTTAATTAAGTCAGTGGGATGTATGCTCCCAGGTCCCTCAGGCGCTGCTGAAAATGTCCCCCTACGTCAAGCTGACAAATTTTATTTATGTGATTCAAAAACCATACCAAATCCCACCCCATGCTTCCAAGAACTCTGATAGTTATTTAAAGGTGTAGTACTAAACAATGATCTCAAGGGCTCATGATATGCAATGTATATTTCAGCTCTCTATAACATTCTTCTTTCTGTCCATCTCAAATATCTGTCAAAACAAGGAGGTCTGCAGTGCCACCTCTAAATCTTCATGTCTGAGGTACTCAGCCAAAGGCCTGGAGAGCATGCTACTGTAGTGAGAGCAGGGTGGGTGGCAGCAGGCTGCCAGGGTAGATGCAGGGCTCTGAGGCAAGGCTGAGATAGAATAGGGCAGGTATGGCACTTTTTGGGTGAAAGGCTGAGGAAGTGCTAAATAGGGCACCGTGAGGGACTGTGGGATGGATGGGCTACATGGTAGCACCAGGAGAATCACAGCAAGAGCAAACCTTGGCAGTCTGCAGACACTTTAAAGTGTGGATATAGATGAGTTTTACCAGCTGGGAAGGTTTTCACTGGGTGTTAATATCCATGTAGCTCAGACTTTTCAAAGAAGGCTTATGCAAATGGGAAGCTTCTGATTACCACAACAGGACCATTGAGAATTTGTAGAAGTTTCCTTGTATTGCAAGACTGTATTGAAATCTCAGTTTTGTTTTGGACATGTGGGCAGGATGATGAGTCCATACAGGACTCAGAGGACACAAATAACTCCAAGTCCCATTTGAAAATCCCTGAGTTCTTGCATATGGTTGGTTATGTTTTTCATTTTATAGTTCTGTATGGTGAAGTCAAAAAATTTTAATGGACTGAACTGACCTCTGTCACAGCAACTAACAGAGTGACTTAACAGCTATAATGTTGTCAGAGAGTGTGGATTTGAAACAGAATAATAGAAACACTGAAAAAAATAGCTGAATATGACAAGAGATGCTCTACACATGGCTCCTTTTTTCCTTATTGCAGCAGCCATTCTTATCCTTGCCTGAAAGACCTGAGAAGGAGCTGGATAGGAAAGTGTCCACTCTTTGGTCTCTGCATAAGAGACAAAAAACTGCACTGTAGTGGAGGACCACTATGCCAATGAATTAGAAGTGTCTGAAAATGTTCCCAGGCTCTTCTGCTGGACTAGAAAACAAACCATATTCTTTCTAATAAATTCCATCATTCTCTGAAATTAGATGACTGCATGAAAAAGTGCCTGTTGAAAATGGTCCTGGGAATATTTATACTCCCAGGCTGGTTTGGGAAATTTTTGTATGCGTGCTGGATGGCATGTGTGCCAAAAGTGTGCCAGGAAATGATTTGACAATTTAGGGAATGCCTATATTAGGAAAAGGCCCAATAAGAACAGGTCCATGGCAGAAAACATTCGGTGCTGAGGATTACATCCACACTGGCATTCAAAGTCTTTTTATTTCAGTTTTACTGTTGCCTAGCTCAAGCTTACTTCTGCAGACAGAAGGCCCATTAGCAGTCAAAGTGCATTAGATACCCTCTGAGACTGAGACTGCTCCCCCAGGTTTATTTTTATCTGAAAGGAATTCATTTTGCACATTCCAAACATGATGTGAACCAAAGTGCAGGAAGTGGGAACTACTGGGAGATTTGCTTCAGTAGTGCATCCTGAACTGAACTAAAATGCTACCACACATACACCCAGAGGCAACTGCGTCCCACTGTTTGAGAACATTCCCAATCACAGTTTAATTTACCAGTTCACCCAGTTCAATTGCACATAAAAATTGTGTTAGGCTTTGGCATACTAAGTGGAAATTGGATTTTAAATTTTATTGCTAAAATTGAGTAAACCTCTACTGAATGTTTGAACTGTCATTCTTCAAGTGCCTAGAATAAATTTGGGAAAGTTTGCAAGTGGATGCAAAAACTATGGCTGCTATATATAGACCATGTTCATGAAGTGTTTTAAACGTGTCTCGCTAGTGCATCTGAGAAGAGGAAAGGGGAGGGGGGGAAAGAGAGAGTGAGAGAGAGAGGCTGTGAATGTTAAAAAGAAAGGGAGGAAAGAGAGAGAGAGAGAGGGAGAGAGAGCGAGCAGAGGGGCTGTGAATGTTAAAAGGAAAGGGAAAGACCTAAACAGGATTTCTTCTTAGATTACAAAAATCTTCACAGTAAGTTTACAACTAAAATTTCCAGTCCTGACTAAAGCAAGTGATGTTTGGCAGGCTATATCTGTAGGCCGTGAGCTTTAATTACACCACATTATCTTTTGCTGTAAGATCTGGATGGCAGTTGCCTTTAGGTTGGAATCCAAACTGATAAGGAGCTTTTTATCACTACAGAGTATATCAGACGTAGTTTGTAAGGAGCAGATAGGCATCTGTTGTACCAACCTGCCTATTCTAGTTGAAGTTGCCCCCAGGGAACAGATACCAGAAACTTTACATTTAGAACACTTGAAAAGAAAGATTCCTAGCAAATGTGGCGGCATAAGTGGTATTTAAAGAAGAGCTGTGTAATATAGTACCTAAATAATTTTATAGTCCCAGTGCTATTTTAGTATGCTGGTAGGATATCTGAACCACTTGCTCTTGACTTGTACCTTGTCTGTAATGATGTTATGCATAATGCAGCAAAAGGAATTCTTCATTCCTGAGCGGGAGGAACAGAAGTGAACAGAAGTGCTTTTTACAACTCATCTCTTATGGATCAAAGCAAACCTCAAGCTTGCCTTATCATGTAAGTGAGTTTAGTGTCCTTGAACTTTACTGTTACTGTTACACATGCTTAGCCCATAGCACTTGTTAAGTTCACATTAACTGAAATTGTGTGCATAAAGATTGCACGGGCTTGATTTCTCCTGGTAGTTAGATGTTCAGTGTGTCTATTAAAATGATGTATTTTTTGGATTTGCTGTCAAATATATGCAGAAATTATTGAAAAATATATAGATATTTATTTTGGTCTATAATTATCTAAAAAAACTCCAAACCAAATCAATTTCAAATACAATGTGTGGGGCGAAAGATAAAAAAAAAAAAAAACAATAATAAAAAAAAAAATCCCAGTAACTGGAAAACTATTCTTTTTGTTTATACTTGTATACTTGTTTCCCTATTAACGTTTGTGCTTTCTGCATTTGTAAAACATAACTTATAACAAGTATAGATGTGAAGGCTGAAAGTTAGGATATAAAACCTTGCTGTGGTCATACAATTAAAATGAATGAGGTATCTTGTTTCTTCCTACACATACTTTTCTTTCTGACCAGTTTATACCTTCATTATATATTGAATATATGAAATACAAATCATATAAGTGATTAAGTAAATGCTCTACAGTGCTAATCAACCACCTAAATGTTGTTTTAAAAACAAACAAACAAAAGGCACTATAATGTTTGACCTTAATGTCTTTTGGTGGTGGTTCTAGTACATTATGGGTCTGGATAGCATTGCTTGTGACATTTAGATTTCAAGGTTTTTAGAGCAAAGTGTATATTCCATCTGGATTTTGTATCTTGGTGAGCAGTTTGACAGCTTCTACTAAATCATAATAATAATTAGAACAGCAAAAATGGCAATTGGTGTCTTTCAGAAAAAAAGTGTTCCATGATTATTCCTCTGTCAAACAGTCAATACATACCTTCTTAAGTGAAGAAATCCACAATATCCAAGGAACTTCTTATTCCTAGTCATGCATTTGCCCCATCCCACCAAATCTATATTGTACTCTTGAAGGAAAACAGTTTAACTGGTTGGGTGGTTGTACTGCTGTTGGTCTTGTAGCTTGCCAGCCTGCAGCTATAATTTTTTTTTTTTGCTAGCTCAGCACTCCTTCAAAAATTGCACATTTTCCAAGAAAAAAATGCCACAGAAAGGATCCTGAAAATGCACTTTGGGTGTATTTAGGTATTCAACTATGCTCTACTTTCATCTGTAGTTTTTTGTAAGCCAGAAAGGGATGAGCCAGTTCATATCCCAAAGTCATGTAGTTTTGTAAGAAACTCAGGTAAAATTAGGGTTATAAATCAGGACTTGCATTAAAATTATGGATTCAGTTGCCCAAATATCTCTGAGACTGGAGATAATGTTCTTTCTGCTGGATTTGGACCCATGGGCAGAAAGAATGTGCAAGTGACTACACAGATATTTCCCATGACTGGCTAGTGTGTGGCTGCCCACTTTCTATCAACTTTCAGGCCTCTTCCCCAGTAACAGAGTTATAGGTTTGGATGTTTAAATTGTGATAGACTCTTCTTCCATGGTACTTAGAAAGGAAATAGTGGATGCCTACTTAGGTACAGATGTTAGATATTTGCCTGGTATTGCCAAAATTAGTGAGAAAAAGGGAATCTTTACTTCCGTGGGAAAAATTATACAGGCAGTAAGATTTGTTTATAACAGTAAATAATTTTTTGTCTTACCAGTGTATGCTATCATGTTTTCTTTTTCTGTAAGCTCAAAGAGGCAGAGGTTATTAGTGGAAAGTGCAAAGTTTTTGCTGTCATCTAGATTAAAATGCCACAGGTCTCAGTTAGTTTTGCCCATGGATTTGTTCTTTCCTTTAGCTGACTGTAGTGGGGTTTTGAGCCTGTGAGGAAAAATATCTTTCAAGTATCTTCTAAGTCTTATTTTGGCACTCAGCTACTCAGACTTTCCTTTGAGCACTATCCCTCTATGTACAAACAGAAATACTCCTTATATGGTTGTATTCTGGCACCATTAACAACCTCTATGAGTTTTGTTGTTGATGGAATACAGCCAAGATTTCACCTTCCTAAAATCTCCCCAAAAAACTAAGCAAACTTGCTTCAGGTTTTTCTTTTCTTTTTTGTGTTTCAAAAGAAGATGTTTGGGCTGGCATAAACATGGGGATGCCACAAACACTGGACTGGTTAAGGGAAATGTCTGGAATGGCATGAATCTAATATGGTGACTAATTTGGGTCAGGACTCTGCAGACTTCATGGTGAAGGAGTGGTGACAACAGCAGCAGTCCCTCACACCTATGTGTAGGAGCAGGAGAGGGCAAATGACTGTTCACCCAAAGTTCATGTATACTGCAGTCTGGGAAACCATGAACTGGATGTTTCACTTAGAGGTTTCTCATTTATGCATTTCTTCAACCTGATCTAAAAGCCTTGGTATGTATGTGCACATTCATATATTTGTATATATACATACATATACACAACAGTGTCTGAGCTACCCACTAAATATTCAAACAGATTATAAATCCTATGTTAACAAATAATTTCCCGTTTTAGTAATGTCTCCATAAAATAGTAGCACAGAATTCCTGCATGTTGATGCAGAAAATAAATTACAGTTGGACTCTACATAAGCTTAGATCTTTGTATAAAACCAAGGTGCTCAACCCTTTCACATATGAAATACTCCAAGATATATACTAGAAATGCACCACTGAAATAGAGTAATTTTCTTCCCAGGGCAAGACAAAAATATGTCTTGTTAAAAAGCTCCCTTTTGAAGTGTTTGAGAGTTTCTTAATTTTACTTTTAATAACTTAATAAATTAATAATTTAGTATGTTTAAGAATTATCATTACTTTAAAATACATTGAATCCAAAGGTTTTGGAGTGGGATCAGGTAGAGTTTCCTTAGCATTTATGTCACCTCTTGTGGTCTTGGATCTTTTTGGCTTTGGCCATGAATGAAGAGTACTACAGAGAAACACAGAGCTTACTGAATTCAGGATTTTCCAGTGTTACTGATTATGAATTACAGCAACTCCAGTGATAATTAGGCCCATAAAAATTAAGTTTTTGGTGGATTCTATAGTGTTTCTCTTCAGGAAATAAAGCTAGCCCTGTTAAGAGATATGCTTCCTTCCCTCATCCTCCCTGCCAAGGATAAATGTCAAATCAGTTATGAGCTTTTATGCCTGTTTATGTATAGCATGAAACTGCTCTCTTCTTTACATGATTAATGCTATTAACTTCAGTGTCATTATTGAAGTAGTAGGTAAACTGGATTTGACTGTGTATGTATGCATTATGTGTTGTATACAACATAGAGGTACCATCTCTTATCCTCTGTATTATTTTTTGAAAAGCATCTCTTTTTGTCTGAAAAATCAGTTATAGTAGGAATCAGATGTGCCATCTGTATAGCAGTTGCTATTGTCAGCTTCCTAACTTCAAAAAGTGCACATAATGTACACACATTAACTGTGCTTTAAAAGCTAAGGTACGCTTGTCTCTGTTATTTTTAAAGATATTTCCTTTGTGAAAGATACCTGCTCTCATTTAGGTAAGGTATAGTTTTGTCACATATTTCAGTGGACAAAGTGTTGGGTCTATGTTATAATTTGATGACTTGATTGATTGTGAAGTCATTCTTGCTGGACCTAGTATCCAATGAATGTATATCAGTCACAATCATATTTATTTCAGATAAAGAATGTAGCAGAGTGGCTGAGAGAACTGGGGTTGTTTAGCCTGGAGAAAAGGAGGCTCAGAGGAGACCTCATCACTTTCTACAAACAGCAGAAAGGACATTGTAGGCAGGTGGGTGTTGGCCTCTCCCCCAAGCAACCAGCAAGAGGAAATGGCCTGAAGCTGCTCCAGGGAAGGTTACAGCTGGACATCAGGAAGAATTTCTTCACTGCAAGTGTGGTTAAGCATTGGAATCAGCTGCCCAGGGAGTGGTGGAGTCACCATCCATGGAGGTGTTCGAGAAGCAATAGGATGTGGCACTAAGTGCCATGGGTAATTGACATGGTGGTGGTCAATTTGATGATCTTAGAGGTCTTCTCCAGCCTTAATGATTCCATTGGTTCTATCTGTGAGAGAAGGTAAGGAGAAAGTACTACAATGAAATGTAATATTTTGTCTTATTTTTAAGTGCAGTGATTTGCACTTTGAAAATTACTCCATGAATCATGAGTGATTGCAGTGAAGTCAGTAAGACTGGGGTCTGATCATACTGAGTTCCTTAATACAGTTTATACTGAGTTCCTTAATATTCCGTTGGAATTTTTTCGTGCATCATGAATATAAATTTGATCTGGCCCTGCATTAGGAATCTTTTATTTCCCCAGTTATTACCAAGGTTTGAAATTTACCATGTACAGAGGGACAACAGTCTTTAAGAGACAAATAAGCATTAAAGCCGAGAAATTAGACATTCACTGGGAAGAAAATGATGCAGAGGCCTTTAGTTGCTCTAGCACATAGAGTGAATTATTGGGAGGATGAACCTTTATCCAATTTGCCTTATCTTCCCATAGTTTTTCTACAACTTGATAGCATTATCATTTTATTAATTAAATAAATTAATTAAATGTCTCTGCTGTATCAAGGTAAATGCATTTTATCTTTCATATGATGTACCTTCTGTACTGTAATCCAAATAAAAAAAAATTATGATGATGAACAGCACGTGGGAGTGGATTCCTATATTAAAACCAGTTTGTATTTCAAAAATATTTCTTTAGTTTTCTGATTTACTGTTATAAGACATTATGACTATTTCTAGTCCCTTAAATAAAAAATGTCTTCTTTTCCATGAAGGCAAACCATGACTCACAAATGCACTTAAAAACAAGCTATCATGTTAAATGAGACCTTGCACAATGGAAGTTGGTTTCAAGCTGTCCCATGACTCAAGTAATTATTATTTCTCCAAATATTTATACTTGATTGTTATGATTACCACAAGGTGTCTTCTTGCATAATCTGACATTTAACATATTTTAGTCTCAAATAAATATTTTTACTTATATAGAAAGTAAAATCAAGACAAAAACTCATAAAACCTTGGAATAGCAAAACTAGTTTTTAACCAGCTTTTGTCCCTCCTCTGCTTCAATCCACTAGAAACTCAACTTTTGCACTATTCAGGGAGCTTTCTTTTGTGAGTAGCTTAAGTTTGTAAATTAACATGAGAATACTCTTTCCTTGCATAATGTCAAAATCACCTTCTAAGGAAGCCCAATCTTTCTATGGCTTTCTAGATTACCCAAAAGTGCACAAATAGTGACTTCCTTTGGTGTGAACTTATCTTTTTGTACATTTTCAGAATAAAAAAGTGTAAAGAAAAACTTTTTGGTTTTGTTTTTTTAAAAATTTCTGTTAATGTTGACACAAAAGGAAAGGTGATTTTCCTGGTGTGTTATTGATAAAACGCCAGCATCATCAGACTATTTAATGAAAATGGGATAGAGTTGTTTGCATTGTTAAAGTGTTTAACATTCAGAAAGATACAAATCCCATAGAATGAAGCACCTTTTTCTCTGGAGGGAAAATGAATGCCTAGTAAGCTTTCCCTTTCCTCCTGCAAGATGTTTTAGCTTCACTAATAGAGTGGTGAAAAAGCTGAAGTTTATATAGAGTGCTTATGCTGTTAAAGCAAAAATTGAGCTTTTATTGTCTTAGTAAGGAAACAACTGCTTCCATCTAGGGGTAAGAAAATGAGATTTTCTAATAAGGAAGGACTCATCCAATTGCTTCCAAATAAAATCTGAATATTTTAGTGAAATGAGAGACCTCAGAAGATATGGATATTTAGAATGACTGCCACAGTAAAATAAGTAAGTCCATCTGCTCACTGATCCACAGGGTCTGCACTTGGATTCAGCCTCCTCGCTGCAGAATTAAGTGAGATTAAAGATATGCTTATATATTTGGTATGAATTAAATTATTCTAAACATATGGAGGTCAGCAGTAGACCTAGAGACCCTGTATATCCTAAATTAATACATAAGTGCTACGTGTCTCTGGCCTTTCCCCAGAGATAAATTGCCACAGGGGTCGCATTGCTCTCCTTGCTTTACAGGGGATAGACAGGCCAGAGCACTGGAGAGATACACTGAAACCTTCTCCCCATGCTGGGCGCTGATTTCTACAGAAAAGCCATGACAAGGGCTCTCTTCAGGGATCCTTGCATCAGCAGTGAATATCCATATCCATCAGTTTTCTTGTGATGGGCAGAGTACAGAGGGATGAGGCAGTGGTGGCTCCTCAGCCGCCCAGTCTGTGCAACATCAAGCCTGGGGCTGCTCTCCTTCTGGCTGGGGCAAGAGCAGAAAGTCACCAAGTCCACTAAAGCCCTCCCATAGGACCTGTAGGTATGAAATGAATTGCCATTAGGACGGTAATCTAATTTTTTTTGCCTTTTTCTTGCCATACTCTTACACCTTTTCTTTTTCTTTTTTAAACTGATATCAATTTCTTTCCTTTGGTCTTTCCTTTGTTTCCCTTTTTGTGCACACTGTCTCCCTCTTTCCCTTTCCTTATTAGTCATCAATATTTTCACTTCTTCATCTTTCTCTTCTGGCTTTTAAAACATCATTTTCAAAACATACCTTATTCTCTCTTTTCTCTTTCTTTGTAATTTCCCTTAAATGCTTTTTCTTAGACCATATAAATATCTTACTGTTAAAATATCATCTAGAATTTTAGTTTGTATTTCTAGTATGGTTTGTTGGGTTTTTTTTAAACTGTTTTTGGTTCAATTTCTCTTATGTTTGGCATAAATAAATTGTATTCTGAAAAGCCCTTATGATAAGTTACGGGTTGAAGTACATTCTTAGAAGAAAGAAGGGGTTAAATACAGCCAGTAACACACAATGGAAAGAAAGGGAAGTTGGGAGGGATGAAACCAGTTGTGCTGACAGGATGTCTAAGGAACTCTGCTCTACCCCAAAGCAGACATTAGCACTGTCTGTGAAGATTACAGCTACCTCTGTTTGCAATGTCCTTCCTCATAGGAAGCACTCAAAGTGAAACAGAGTATCTGAACTTTGAATGCAGACTGCAGAGAAGCATAAACAGGCAATCAAATCCAGCTATAAAAACATCTATATGTAATACATTTGAACCCTAGCATATTGGATGCTTTTTATTACAGTTATTAAGAAGCGTCTGTGAGATCTGAAAGATAGCCTTATCCTAAAGGGAAAAGAAAATGACACTCTTTATTTGAAACCATTACTTACTGTACCACTTTGGGAGGGTTAACTGCATTGTCTAACATGCATCATCTTGGCATGCTAATTTTTCACAGGGGAATTCAGTTATGTAATTCACTGCTTTCAGTACTTACTGGAGTTACATGCTCTACAGAGGGGATCACAACACAGACTTTTGCATGTACTTTGTAATAAACATATGGAATAAATTACCAGGGAAAAGCAATCTGAAATAATGATACAAATGGGTCAAGTTTGTTTTGTGAGAGGAGCAGAGACTAATCCAACATCAGGAAAGTCTGTGACTAAAGACATTGAAAAGGGGCAGGTAAGAGCAAGAGGTCCTTTCTTAATCTCATAACTGCATGCATTAGAAGCTCTCATGTGTGCCTTTCATATTAAACACCAAATTTGTGGGCATAATTACTTAGCTGCACTTTCATATGTCATCTTCAAATTCTTTAACCTCAGTGTTCTGAGTCTACAATCATTTCCCAATTAATCACTGTAAATTGCTGACAGCCTTTAACAGTCAGTGTGATGAAGCAGGAATGAATCTATATGTTCATTTCCTAGGGACAGGTTTCAAAACCTCTTGCTTTACTTTAGTAGATGAAGGTAATAAAGATGGTGTGACAACTTGCTAAGACATCATTTCTGCACTGTTACTAAAATGCTAACTTGTAGCCAGAAAGTTTCACAGCTGCTTGCAAGGAATGTTGAGAGCCCTCATGACTTATGAGGAAAAGAGAAAATAAGAAGCAAGCCTTTCTATTCTGTGGGAGGAAGATGAGTGACTGGGTTTAAGGAAATATCTTAGGTAAATTTAGTAAAAAAAGTGCTGGTGGAAGGAGGCTAGTGTTGCTAGAAGAAAATATTAGTAACTTGGTGAATCTATATGTGATTAAAAGACTCAAGAGATTTGTTACCTCCTAATAAATCTGGGAAGAAAAATTGTTGTGGTGCAGTGTTTTCCGCAAATAACAGAAGAAAGAGAAACTGAGTTGAATAGAGCAGTGTGTAGAATAATCCCATCCACCCATACACAATTTTTGTACTGTGCTGCAGTTTAGATGGAATTTGCATGTTGTATAAGCTTCAATTCAGCTCTTTCCATATCTTGATTTTCACCTACTGCCTGTGCTTCTGGCAGACCTTAACGTGTTGTTAAGAAATGTGGTAAAGATTATGTGATTAAAATAGTGTAGTACTTGGTAGGCATTCTTGTCAGCACAGGCAAGGGTAGTATTACTGTGAAGGCTCTTCTTGGTATTGGACAGTGGAAGAGACTGAGATTATCCTTCTGAAAGAGCAACAAACCAATAAAAGAATAAGTTTGACACTTGTCCCTCCCTCAAGTCCTAAGCAACCAGATCTCACTGACTTTTGCATACATGCTGAAGGAATATACATCCTACAAAAGGAAAAAGGGTTTTCTGGAGGTTCTGTCAATAATGTAAATTACTTCTTCTCACTTTTAATTAAGGTAAGTAAAGAATGTGATAGCTAATATACACAAACATAAAAAATGGTTGATATCCAAAGCATAAAAGATTTAATAGTGATAGGATTATAAAATTACAACTATAAAATGCAATTATTGCATAACTTATTATTTTGAATCCCACCTGTGATTATTATTCTTCAATAATTTTGCTTTTAAAAACTATATAAAAATGCAACAAATTCCTAAGGGAAATCACATTCTAAAATATGGGGAAATTTAACTTTTTTGATTTTTAAAGTGAGATTTTTTAAAGGCTTTTCCATGGGCTTTGGAGATGCAAGGAGACCTAGCACTCAAATCCTGTAACAGGGACTGAAAATGTCAGTCTAACAGATATTAGGTAACACATATTTTGTTAGAAAACACAATAGATCAGATTTCTTCTTTAAGGAAATTATCCAGTGCTATAAATAGGATATTGCTATGTTTCATTAGAAGAACATTTGTTTCACTGTATGACAGATGCTATGAAAAAAAAATCAACGAAGTTGTTCTCTGCATGGGCTACAAGTCAGCCAGAGCCTCAGCATGTGTTTTGTTTCTGCTGGCTGGCAGCACATGTGTCAAAGAACTTTCTCAGCTAGTACTACTTACTAAAAAAAAATGTCTTTCATAGAAATGTCCAATCCCACAAGTTCCTGTGGTTCCTCTCAGCTTTTATTGGGTATTCATTTTGCTGCCCTAGAGAATTATAAGAAGATGCTGAGCATCTGTGTTGATGGTCCTAAGGCTTTGGCTACACTTACTGTGTAGTTATCCTTAATGCAAAATATCCTGTGCAAAAAACAAGGCAGGATACAGAAAAGCTCTAAACATTGAAAATATTATTGCAGACATTTTAGAATCAGGTGAACTGGGGAACAAAGCAGTAACATACACATCCTATCCTCATCTCTATCTATGTGTCAAATTATCCTCTCTCTATGAGGAAAACAGAATCTTAACAACTGACCTGTTGCTCATCTAGCTATAAAGAAATCACTAATCTGTCATGATGTACACATACTGTTCCACCTGGCAGGTAGATGTTTGAATTTTATTTTTTGACAAAGATTTCAAGGAAGACAGTGTGCTCAAAAGGAAGAAAATCAACTGAGCATGATGTAGAACTCTGATTTAGTTTTTCTTTTTTTTTTTTTTTTTTTAAGCACTGTTAAAGGAATCTTTAATGAAAGCAGCTGAGTAAAGTGTCACAAAAAGAAATAGACTCATAGAGGATCTTGAGTACATTTGTGAGAGAACAATGGCATCCTTATGTTTCAAAATGAAGTAAGAATGTGGGGAGGCTGGGCTGAGAATGCTAGGATAATGAGGCTTTATGAGGAGTGCTGTTTTGTCCCAGAGAAACCTTTTCATTTGCCTTGGACAAGCTAAAGGCTGCAAGAGGTACAACATATCCCTCCATTCTGTGGCAGACAGCTATGGTTATTCAAGGGAGAGTCTCCCTTGCCTTGTTTCTGAAGTGCTTTGTATTCATTCTCTCAAACTCCTGTTGGTCCTATTTCATCTATCTTAGGTTAATTCTTTGCTTGTGCTTGTGCTTGCAGTTGGTACAAAGCTGGGAGAGGTGGGTGATATATCAGAGGGTTGTTAGGCCTGTCAGATGGACCTGTGCAGGCTGGACAATTGGATCAAAGGAACCTCATGGAGTCCAACCATCAAAATGAAGAGTTGCTTTTCTGGGAAGGCATTATCAACCCCATGTACCAATATCGACCTGGAAGTGACAATTTGGAAAGAAACCCTTCAGAGAAGAACATGAAGGTTTTGGTAGCCAACAGGTTGAGCATGAGACAGCAACATGCCCTTCAGCCAATGGTGTTCTGACTTACATTAGCCAGAACATTGCCAGCAGGTTGAAGAAGATGATCCTCCTCCTCTACTCAGCAGTAATGAGGCCTCAGCTGGAGTGCTGTGTCCAGTTCTGGACTTCCCAGTACAAGAGACAAAGAACTGCTGGAGAGGGTCCAGTAAAGGGCTATGAAGATGATCAGGAGAGGAGAGAATTTGTATGATGAGGAAAGGATGAGGGACCTGGGTCTGTTTAGCCTCAAGAAGAGACATCTGAGAGAGCCTCATCAATATATGTCAGTATCTGAAGGGAGGGTGTCAAGAGGAGGGGGTTGGACTCCGTCCAGTGACAGGACAGGAGGCACAAACTGTAATACTGAACCATGACAAACATACTGTAAGGGCAACAGAGCACTGGAACAGGCTGCACTGGGAGCCTGTGGAGTCTCCTGTTCTACTGATATTCAAAACCCACCCAGACGTGATTTTGTGCAACCTGCTCTAGGTAAAACTACTTTAGCAGGGGAGTTGGACTAGGTGATTTCCAGAAGTCCCTTCCAACCCCACTGGCATTCTATGGTTCTGTGATCTTATGATCCCTTCTACGAAGGAAAGCTGAGAGTGCTCATCCTCTAGAGGAGAAGGCTTGGAGAAATCTCATCAATGTATATAAATACCCAATGGAGAGAGTGAAGAAGAGTGAGTCAGACTCTTCCTAGTGTGCCCAAGTACAGGAGGCAATAGGCACAACATTGAAACACACAAAAATATTCTGGACCACAAAGAAAGACTTTGTTTACTATGGGTTTGGCTGAACATGGCTAAAGTTTTCCCAGAGATATTGCCTTTTCCATTCTTGGAGATACTGCAAACCTGTAAGGACATGGCCCTGGGAAAACTGTTCTAGGGTACCTTGCTTGAGCAGGGGTGTTGGACTTGATGATCTTGAGAGTTTCTTTCCAGCATCATCCATTCTGTGACTGTGATATTTGTAAAATTATTCTTAGCTTAAGGTTGTGTTTAGGTAATACAGAATTAAAGCAATTAAAGAAAAAAGTGTTTGGCCTCATATGGATAACTTAAATTTATAGTTTATATAGAAAATTAAGACAATAGAGGTGATATATTGAGGTTGTTTTTTATGGTATGCAAAAAAGAGTTACCTTAAGCACAGAACTGAGCTGTGGATCTCCCATGCACAATGAGAAACTGTGCTGTGTTCATTTAAAATTTTTGAAATGAACATTTTATGAATTTTATTATGTATCACAAGAAATGATAAGCAGTGTATTTTTGTTAGAGTATCAAAGGAATATTTTATATCTATAACTGAACAATTTCAAAGCAGATTTGACAAGACAAATCAAGCTTGGTTGTCTCAATAATTTTTGAGATCAGCTGAAAAAATTCCTCAGTTTCTAAAATCCAATACTGTGGACAAAAAAAGGATGTTGTATCAATTTTATGTTTGATTTGCCAGCCTAATGAAGTCTTTAAGAAACAGTACAAGACTAATATATTTCTTGGACTAGCTTGTAAGAAATCAGAGTAGGAGCATCAGGATATGTGATGGGCCACTGGAATTTGATAATGTACTTGGGCTGCCACTGCATAGTACAAATTGGTCAACCTGGGAAACAGGGAAATAGACCAATTCCTTAAAAGTAAAAATGATTTGGAGTAAAGTGAGATGCATGCATAATCTAAGAAGCTGAAAACTCTTAGAATCTCTGGGGCACAACTAAAGAAAGTAAAACTCATTAATTTCTTACCTACAAACTATAGGTGCAGCAGGAAAAGTTCACAGGTTGGTGCACTTGTGGCTCAGGAGTCCTCATGTCATCTCATACACAAAGCTGGCTTTCCATTCCCCAGAAAAATTATATGTGTTTTAAACAAAATTCAAGTAATAACCCACCCCATCTTTTTAAACCTAAAATCTTTAACTGTAAGACAGGAGAAAATACTTAGTAAATCCCAGGATTTTATTGTGAGCTAAATGGACTTTGTGTGTGGATTAACTCTATGAGCAAATAGCTGTCTGGCAAATAAACTGTTTGAAACAGTATGATTAAAAAATTGCATGTTGGTTCAGAAGCTATGTATGATAGCCTAAAAAAGGTGTCAGACTTTCAAGAGAAGACATGAAGAATTTGAATTATTTACTAAGGATAGGGTATAAACTATTTATTTATGAATAAATAAACTACAGAATAGAGCTAAATAAGTCCCACTTGTCTGTGAATTATACCAATAAAGCACTCCATTCACCTGAAGACAGAGGTTAAAGGGAGTCACTTGCAAGGTTCAACGAAGTTAAGAGCAAGTATACACACTTGCTAGTCCCTTTGCTTAGAGAAGGACCCCACAGAACTAAATAACTGTATTGGAAGGGAAAAATTTCCATTACTTTCAATTGGGATAAAATCTGGAAAAGGTATTTCATTTAACCTTTCACTGAGCTTGCTTGTTCAGAGAGTTTTGGCATGTATAATCACAAAACCCAAGTTTGCATCTTTTCCTGTTCAACCCTTGCTTAAAGAGATGTTGTTTTCCAGACTATTTGTTTATGCTTCGCTCCTGAGGTGCGTCACTAAAATGTGTTGTAAGAAAGTTTGATGTCACAACAACTATTATATCTGATAGTACTTTACACCATGGGAAAACAGTTCAAAGTGTAACAAGGAAGAACCTTAGAAATATTCAGAGCATAGGCTAAGGTTATAGAAATAACAATTTAAAAATATTTTTAATAGAAAAATATACCTGGCAAAGTTAGCACAGCAAAGACTCAAGGCAGTCACTATAGGAGGGAACTGTCAAAGATGTTTGTTCTCAAGTAGAGGAGTCACAAACAAAGGTTTCTTTGGAGCAGTGAGCTATGGAGGATGATGTGCCCTGAAGTATCTTATAGATACACCTCAGAATATTAATAAAGAACATATGGAACTAAAGGCATCATTTCTGAAATAGGTGGAAAGCAAATTAAAAAATTGTCTACAGATTTATTCAATAGGAGGCCTGATACAGTTCTTTGAGAAAATCTTTTTCAAAAAGAAAAAAGCAAGGGAATTCTTCTGCATAATGAGCTACCACTAAAATTGTTTGTCAATATGCTCAAATAAAGAAAGAAGCTGTGGTCTTAGTCTACTGAAATGAAAGATTTCATGTCTTTTTAATGGAAATTCAGTGTATGTGAACAGAACCCAATTACTGGAATTGTCAGATAAATAACAGAGTAAGGTTGTAGAGATTTATTTGTTTTTTAGGCACATATGTATGATTTTCAACTTGAATACTAATCAGGAAGAGAAGCTGTATTGTAAATGCATGCTCCAGATATTTTTGTGTAAGAGGACAGCTGAGACAGATTATATACATGTCAATCTTTTATAACAGTAAATCTGTTTGGTCTTCCATGAAATATGGAAGACTATTACTAGAAATGTTACAAGGGATGAGACATGCTAAAGAAACTATTGAAGTCACAGGCTATGGACAGCAGAACATTTGTAGAAACTCATGATTAAAAAATAATATTTGATTAAGAAAGGAATTTTTAGTGAGGTAACTGAGTAGTGATTCCTAAAATACTCAGAAAAAGGAAACCATACTTTTATTTTTTTAATGTATATTGAGTGAATAATTGAAGTTTTAAAGTGAAGAACCAAGTATGCTCTACATCTCCACAGTATGATGCCTAGGCTAGTAGATTGCAGTTTTTAACCTTTTTTAGAGCTGTTATCTCAGGCTATGAGACTGATGGACTGAGCTTTGGCCAGTAGTCAGTATGACTTAGAGCCAGCTGGAACTGACTTTATCCAACACAGGGGTCAGTGTTGGAAATTCCTGGTGTCATCTCACAGAAGCCACCTCTGCATCCCCCTTGCAAACCCTGCCAGCAGCACCTAATGCACCATTCTTCCTACATCTCACAGGTCTTTAGAAATCTCAAACAGATCTCAGTTTTGAGGCTTATTTAGAGAAGAGAAAAGTCTAGGCAAGCGGACATAAACTGATGGTCCAGCAAAATGTGCTCTCAGATCAATATTGATTTCTGCAATTAGCCAAAAGAAATACCCAGGTTCCTAAATAATATATTGCCTCTCTGAACCAACCTTATGTGAAATTTGCATCACTAAAGAGGACATCAGTGCAGGTTAATTAATCTCTGGTGATTTGTCATACCTAGCACAGCAATATCTAACAGAGAAGTACTCTTTAGTGATTGTGAAGCGGAATGCTTCCGGAGAAGTATGAACAAAGCTTGCTGTTCCTGCTGCTGCAAACATGTTTGAATTTGCAATCACTCCTTTGCAGACAAAATAATAAAGGGCTTGAAGGAGAAGCCAGGCTTGGAAGATATTTCTTGTTATGTTATAGCACCAATCCAAAGGAACCTGGACTGTGTCATCAGTTGGCATTTTGTGTACGATAAAATTGAAACCAAGTGGGCCCTTTGGCAGAATAATTTTAAGTTACAAGTTCCTCTCAGCAGAAATTGTAATTTGTGGTTCTGTAGTGTTTAGTAAGGCTAGACACTGACTGTGAAATTACCTCATTTGGTTAGAGCATGGTGCTAAGGACACCTAGGCAGTGTGTTCAATCCCCATGTGGGACTTTTGCTTAAGAGTTGGACTTGATAATCCTTGTGGGTCCCTTCCACCTCAGAATATTTTGTGATCTGTGACTGGTCTTTAGTGCCTCTATAGTTTTCAGTCATTTGAGTACTTACAAATGACACAAAGACAAGCTTTGTAATTTTCACATCCTAGATCATTAATCTGACCACAAAGAGTAATGAATGATGCCAAATGACACCTTCTTTTTACAAAAGATAGTAGCTTAACAAAATTCTGTAGAACACAAATAGGTCATCTCCTAGAGAAGGAACTTTTATTTCTCATAATTACCTAACCAGTAAAGAAGAATTTCTTTTATCTTCTATGCATTTTCACATGTAACTAAAACAACATTGCTTGCTTGATTTTTTTAAACAATAAACATGGTCAGGAAAGGAATATTTAAGACAGCAATCAAAAATATGATAGGCCTCTCGAATAAATTTCTATAGTCTTTGAACCACACGTTTAACTTGTACAAGGCCATAATTTTTGCCTGAAATCTTTGCTGCAGTACACTTTGGTTATGGTAATAAGTTTGGGTATTTTATATTACACTTTCAGAATGGGAGAAATTATTGAAATTGGAACCTAGTTTTTCTTGAGTGAAAAAGTACCCTTTTCAAAAGTGACTACCAAAACATTGACATTCTAAAATATTAGAGCTATTTGAATTCAGTGCTCGGGAGCTTTACTTGGAGTAGATACGTTTTATTTTGTCAAAATGACATACTGACAGAGTGTTGTTAAGCCTTTGCTTTAGACTTATGACACCAATCATCTCAGAATCCTTCCATGGAGAGTGAGTTCTCCAGGGAAATGGTGAGCTCCTCAGGCGGGGTCATGTCCTGATCACCTCCCTAGGGATGCCCATCTCTTGTCATGGCCTTGCGGGGGTGGTGGTTCCAAAGAGCTGAGGATCTTAAAGCTAAAGTCAGCATTTAAAAAATTCTTTCTGCTTTTATAAAGTCCAACAGTCTTTCAGTAGAAATTCAGAGAATTTTCTGGTCAAGATAACAAGTTTCCCCCCTCTCTTTCTGGTCCCATGCAGTTAATATATGATTTGATCTATGTATGTATAATAAAAGATATAACTTACATGTTATATAATATTTATGATTTTCTCCCCTCAGCTTTTGGAAAAGGTTTTGCACAATAGGTTTGTGCAACTATATAAATGATGAAAATTTGATATGATTTGCTCCTGTGGGTCTAAAAATGTGTATATAATTCTTAAAGCCAATATCCAAGTCTTAATACACTTGGCATTATAAAATGCTGTCTGTCAGGTATCCAAAATAATGAATTTGGCAAATAGAAAAATACTGCAGCTTATAAACCAAAGAAAAACTAATCTTTCTGTAAGTTAGTAAAGCACTGAAAACATAATTTCTGTAAGTGACTTCAAAATGCATTTTCCCCTTTCTTACATGGTGCTGTGTTTGCATGGTTATCTGTTCATGATATTTAATTTTTACTTGTAATAAACCCTGTAAAGAGAAGTGCATGTGTTTTTAGTTATTCTGGTTTTGCTTGTTTAATAAACAGGGGTTTTAATCTCTGAAATAAAAAAAAATAATTTGTTTCCTCATAAGCAAATGACAGGCAGGTTGAAGGGAAAACACAGTTGTCACCAACAGCTTTTTCAGAGCTTTCAGAAATGCCACTGATTCTATATAATTCTATATTCATAATGCAGAATGGCTTTTTTTTATGCTATGAAAACTTGATTTTCAGTAATTAAGGAAACAAGTGATGTGAAGGAGAAAAAAATGTCAAAGTGCACAGAAGAAATCCAAATTACAGGGAGGTAAACTGGAGTGGAAACTTAGTGCAGATTAAATATTCTATGGTATATGTATTCTCCTGGGTATAAGGACTGGGAAGACTGGAGAAAAAAAGTAGTTCTTCAAAATATGTAGCTCTAGGAGCATAGGATTAAGTCCATAAGGTTGAGGAAAAGTAGATTAGCATTTTTGGGTCATTTGATTTCTTGTTATAACATTTGAACTTCTTTTACTAAAAAATGGCAAGTTCTGACTCTTGCAACAGAGAATTATAGAAGTGTATGGAGTGAGATCTGTACTTTGAGAACATATATGTTCTCTTTCCCCATTTTCTGCATTAAATATTTCTGATGTCACAAACAGACAGATATGAAATTTGGATTACTCACTTGGAAGCTGTTCATTTTTATGGTTATTAAGCCTAAATGCTGGATGAAGAGAAAACAGCTTTAATTCAACAGACCAATTTTTGAGCCAGAGAGGTCTTGCAGTTATATGTAAAAGGAGACCAGAGAATTACTACTGAAATTGAAAAAATTAAATTCATTATCCTTCTTTGACTGAAAGTGCCAGAACTAAGAAGTTGTACACTTTGGAAGAAAAATGTTTTTTCTATTGCTACAGAACTGATCATGCCAAAGAGTGGAAAAGTATTTAGAGCTTCACTGAGAATAAGATAAATAATTGGCATCTGATGATTTAGCTTCCAAAAGCTCTTTCAAAAGCTCCCACCAGTACCTCCCACTAATTTGCACTTTCTGTGGGAGTTATACTTCCAAGTATGGACTTTACAAGAGTGAATTGTTGTGAATATTTGAGAACCTCATCTCTGACCTGGTGCAACTGATAAGTCTGAGATTTATAAAGAAGCCAGGTATCTTTTCTTGGAAGTAAAATCTGATGCTCCCCTTTTAATTTTCTACCTCTGTCCTCCTGAACAGACTCAGTCTTCCTTGTTACCACAGAAAAGAAGAAATTAATCCTTTGATCATCTGCTTCTTAAATGGAGCCTTTCCCCGTTCTTACATAGTTGGAAATTAAAAAGAGAAATGCTGAAATTATCATATCTGAAGAAAAGTCAAATAAGTTACAGAGGACAAGATTGTATTAGTCCTGAAATATGCAGATAATACTGATCATAAAGCTACAGAAAAGCTTTCAGTGGATCTTGAATACACAGGCTGGTGAGCAGATCATCTTTAATTTTTCCTTTCTGAACTTCAATGTGTCACTAAATGGCATGTCTGAATTGGATGAATTTTCAAAGAAATGTTCTGTGCAACCATGACATCTATTTCATTGCCCTGGATTCTCTTCCTCTGTAACAAATCCAGCTGGAGATGTCACACAGGAAACAAAATCTTGTTATCAAAAAGTATTAAATAGATCTCAGTGTTTTTTCAGCGATTTTCTGTGTGTCAACTTGTAATGACTACAAGTGTTATTTTTTCCAATAAATAAATTAATTAGCTTTCCAATGCATGAAAATTTGCTAAAATATTCAACATCAAAATGTGGGATGGTTGGGAGGCATGATTTGAAGTTCTTTTCTGTTAATTTCTTTGTACATTTGTCCTTTTCTTAGCACAAAAGTTTACATAATTGCTGAAAAGAAACAAGAAGTTCATGTCTACTGTGGCAAACTAGAGAAGACTTAGGAAAGTTGTGAATTTTAGATATTTAAAATTTATTGACTTTTTTTTTTGCTAATGGTTGTTTTAAATCAGAATTTTGTACAGCTATTATAAAAATAGTTTAAAAATAAATTCCTCCTGATTTTTTATTTTATTTTTATTTTTTATTTTTTAATTTTTAATTTTAATTTTAATTTTATTTTTTTTTTTTTTTATTTAATATATACACAGGGTGATTCTCCTGTCATTGGGTGAATTCAAGTTATAAATACATGTTAATATTTTAAAACAGACTTCAGCAGAACTCACATATATTGAAATTTATGACAGACTGGAAGTGGTTTATTTCCCTCTATGTTTGTCCACGTACCAGTAACAAATGACCTGACTGAATTAATGAATCACAATAATGTCAGCACTGTACTTTTATTCTTAATTGTGCAATCTGTGGTGAGTCGAGGACTGAATTGTAGAAATACATCTGGTTATGCTAGAAAAGCTTCTCTGTCACATGGCCAGAGTTCACCTGGAGGGTGTACATGCCAAAACATGAAGGCACAACAATACAGTATATGTATTGCAATTAAAAAATACCACATGGAGAAGGAGCAATAACGACATCAAGATAGATTTACTTGTTGTGTACTCTGTTCTCTTAGAGATCATATTGCTGAAACTTAAAATAATTGACATAAACATCTGCGCATTATTTATAGTTGCTTTGTCCACTGTTTCATAATTTTAAGATTCCCCAAACTCTGGTGGGATTTTTCTGGCAGGCAGGAAGTTGTGGTCATTGCTTCACTGAATATTCCACCCTGCTTCAGACAGTGGAGTCCAGCACATTCTTTCAGTAAGTGTGGGATGGAGACAAGATGATGAGGGATGAAATCGTAGTGTTCAAACATTACAAAACTTTTCCTGAGACAGAGTCATCTTGATTCTTTCTCTTTTTTCTTACTTTTTTTTTTTTTCAATAAGGTTATTGAGGGTCTGCAAGCTACTGCTGCTGCTGCAAATGAGCTGCTGCTCATTTTTAAAGGTAACATAGCAATTTGCTTTAAGGCTATAACAAAATAAGATTTGCCCCAACAGTTTTGTGGCTGTTTAATATCTTGAATTAACCAATTTGGATACAATTTAATAAGTTGCCCATCATTTTTATATAGAGGGAACAGTCATGTGCAGTCTAGGAGCATAGGTTTGGGGTTCTTTTAGCTGTTTTTAGTAGGTTTTCAGTGTAAATTAGAAAAAAAAAGAGTTTTTATTGAAGGTAATATATCTAACACATACTTCAGATATAAGATTTGAATCTTTAAGTTAGGGTAAAGCAGAGAGGATGTTTGCATTAGAAACACTAAATAACAAATAATTCTTATCTGTTGCTAGCACATTGCTTTCACTAAAACATTCTGTAAATATCTTCATTCATGTCTGGACCTGACACAGGGTATATTATCTTTTGCTTAATTAGTGGCATTTTCAGTTTTTTCTCTACTTCTCCTGAAGTGAAAATTCATTTCAAAGTTTTATGAGATGTCAGACTTCCTCTTACAGTGTGAAGAAACAGCTCAGAGGCTTGAAGTAAAAGGTTTTGGGCCATGATTGACACACTATAGTAGGTCATATGCCCCCTAGACAAGCAGTAAATTCTGAGCTATACTACAAAATACAGGTGTTTCTAAGGAAGATTCTGACTGGATAATTTGCAAGCATCAGCCTATATATCAAGTGTAGCAGAATTTAATGGCTTGTGAAGAATCTTTCTCTGCTGGATGTGCCCAGGAAGGAGTGGATGCTGTGTGTGTGTGACAATGAATTATATCTAACCGCTGGAAATGGGGATTACAGATTACACTGATGAAAAACACAGCCATCACTCAGACAGACTTTGACAGGACCTTCCAATCAAAATTCCATTTTCTGGCCCTGGTGGGTTAATTTACAGGCACACACCTATGCACAAAGTTTGAAGTCCTATTGATGAAGAAATCACATCTTCACAAACAAACCTGGTGAAAAAATCCTCTTGGAAATGACTATTTTGTTAATGTAACCAGTGTATGAGATGATGGAAATGCATTTACACAACACATTTTGTATCACAGTGTCAGAATGCTTTCACTGACAGTTATGACGTTCCTTCCCCTCCCTCCTCCCCTGCCCCACCCCGATATTTTAATACAAAAGGAATTTTAATACCATGAAGATGTATTTTTGTATTTTCCTGGCTATTCTGTCACAGTTAATGATGGATACACATTTCTTGCTTGGTTCAAATTTTGAACTACCAGCGCTGTATGGAGACTACTTTTCGGTACCCTGCATTTCTGTGACATACATTTTCTGCTTTCTTTTGGCATAATTACAGCTATTTGCATGTCAAGAGAGGGTGGCGGAAGGGGTGGACTTAGAAATCCACCTACTCTCGTTGTTTACTCTTTGCATAAAGTCATAATCCCTGATGAAGTAATCAGCATTTCTGCAACAGCATGTCATTAAAGTTGCACAAAGGAAGTTGCACTTCAGGGATTCTTATCTGAAAGGATTCCGAAGGCTGTTACCTGGTGGCTGACTTCAACGGGAACTGGAGACAGCCAGCATGTCTCGCTATCAGAACTACTTTCCCTGAAGACAACCAGTAAAATTGCCATTGTTTTCAGTGAAGCAGAATGATAACCTCAATGAGAAAAAGGAAATGAATATTGAAGAAACAAAGATGCTTCTTTCATGCAAATTGCTTTACTAATAAATAAAAAAGGAGGAATTAGAACCAGGAAATATAGGAGATAAAGAGAAACTGTTGTCTGAATTAATGCTTTTCAAATTTTCCAATGAGGCATTTACTTAGCATTTAGTAGCAACGTTCATTATACTTTGATAATTATTTAGAGCTTTCTCCCTCACAAACTGCTTGTAGTGAAAGACTGTATCATGGTTCACTAGTTAGGGATTCTTTTTCACCATTATGCAAAAACGAATAAAGAGTAGTTTTTCTAGGAAGAGGGCTGGGAATCTGTGAAATAAAGCAGCTCAATTAGAGGAGACCTGAAGTTAATGGGAGTGTGTTCTGTAGGATATGTATATTTTAAATTAGTGCATTCTAAAAGAATAATCCAAATTTAATTAAAACTGAAAAAGCAACACCACAACCACACCTCCTCCAAGGCAAAACTGTAAAATCTTCCCTTGCTGTCTACCCACCACAATATCAGCCAAAAGGAAACACAAGTAAATTGGATGGTGGATGTTTTAAAATTCAGTGAATGTTGTAAAAGCCAATGCTTACCAACTGTTACTGTGGAGTAACACTAATGTTACTTGTCTTTCCTTCAATTTGTGTTACCACAGTTTTTTTTAAGGTACTTGAAGTTTGTAACTTGAAGGAAATCCTGAGATTGTAACTTCTAGGAAGACCAAGCTCTGTCTTCACTGGGCTGATTTTTTTACATTATGCTCAACTTACACATATATCTAGTCAATATGTTCCACTGAGATAAGGAGAGACAAGCTCAGACAAATGATTAGACTGTATATATCTTAGTAATTGACAAATTAAAAAAAGTATATATGCAGAGTTCAGTGTTTAGTGCCTAGTGGGACACTTTTATTTAATGGTACCTATTGAGACAAACTGATTTTTTTCCTTCATTTTTATAAGGATGTGCTATTTGATACTAGCAGTCAAGCTGAAGGGAGGAAAAAAATTGCATTATATTCTTTCAAAAATCAGAATATGCAAAGAAATATTTTATTCCCTTTAGGTGTTTTTTCCCCGTCTCTAATTTGTTCAGAGCACTTATTAGAGCCTACCTATTTTGTTTCTACTTGACCCAGTCAAAGCAGTTTGAAGACATTTACAATGATGAAGTGGGAGCTTCAATTAACCTTCTTGGCTGAGATATTTGATATGCATGAGTTACTATATAACAGCTTAATTATCTAATACTCTTTGTAAAAGATTTCTAATAAAAAATGGAATTGATTTATATATTATGAGAGCATAATCATTTATTTAATTCTTCATCAAATTTCTTTTGCCAAAATGTATGTATATTAACCACCAAGCTAAGAGACCAAGACCAAGAGTCAGGACTTGACAACTTTTGAACTCTCTGTGTTTTGATAACTTTGCTTTGAAGGAGAAGAAAAGATGCTGATAAACAGATAACCAAGTTCTCCAGAACTGCACTGCAGTCAGAACCCATTAGGGCTGTAGACAAAAATTTAAATTTTTATTCTGGAGATCAGTTGTCATAATTTGTAACACAATACACATAAAGACATAGAATTTTTTTTTTTTTTAGTTTTATGGGACTTAATTGATATTTCTTATGCATATTTTAAAATGATCTTATTTACCCCTATTTTTTTTGTCATTTAAATTAACATTATCATTGTCTTTAATAAGAATATAAATCTGTATGTTTTCTTACAGATTGTATACTTGTGAAAAAGAACATAGGAGTAGATGTGGGCTCAACTGTGTGAAAAAATCATAGTGTTTCAGACTAAGTCCTGGTTTATCTGAGTTCTGATGCAATCTAGGGCCATTCCTACAGTGGAATAGTGAAATTCCTGGTGGTAGTAGTGAAATAGTGTTTGTCTTTACTGGATCCACTGTCCAAGCTCCTTTCTGAGAGTGATGGTTATGAGACTGCAAAGGAAGAAACTGAGGGACCAAAGAATGGAGTGATTTCTTGAAGGTAAAAAACGGAGCTGGTGGCAAAGAAAGGCGTAAGTATTAGGGTTTGATTCCTTTGTTATCTGCATTACTTACATGGAATTTGTTTCTTCATTGGGTTAGTTAGGATTGTTATTGGCTATTTTTCAAATTTTTATTGTGGAAAAGACTCAAATCTGAGAACTGTGGGTTTAAAAAGAATTAAAAAATAGCTGGGAAAAAAAAAATGAAAAAGGAAAAGCCAGAGCACTAGTCAGCAGATGAAAAAATCGAAGTACCCAGGGTGAAATCCCTGCTGAAGCTGATGTGAAATTTGTTGATGTCCTTTGGGAATCCAGAATCTCACTGTTAAGAGAGGTGGTAAGGATTAAATCCCCAAACATCTGGAAAGAGTGGTTCAAAGGTGACATTTAGAAAGAAGCTTGGGAAGTGAGTAAGGAGCAAGAGGAAGTAGAAAATAATGATTCAGAGTTGTAAGCAAGAGTAGGCTTGCACAGATATCTAAAGGTGGGAAAAAATGAAACAAAACCATCTCTCATAACTCAGACAAGGTGAAGATTAATGTTTTCTGCATGAAGGCTTGTGTTTTTTCACTCCTTTGAAACATAGTTCCCTCTCCAGTAATAAAGATAATAAGCGTAAATCCTTCGCAAGGCAAACACAGATAAAGAAGTTTGCTAAAATTGATCATAAAATAGAATATTTTTGTCTTGTTGTTTAGATATTTTACTTAATTGTTAAAAATTTGTTTCAGCAAAATTCTCAGAATCTTATCTTTTGTGCATTTCATATACAAAGTATCACCATTCCCTTCCTTTCAGGAGACAGTGTTCACTATGATTTGATTTAGTTTCCCCAGGTTGCCTCCACCCTTCAGGTGCTTGCAGTGAAAGTCCTAAGTGGCCTTTATGATAAAAAAAGAGAATTTTATGCCCAGCAAGCAGGTTGTCTGGCCTGTAAGTAGGTATGCAGGCCAGGAAGGGTAACCAGGGGTGTGGTGAAGCTCCTGCCTGGCTGCTGGCAGGAGACTCTGTTCTCTTTGGTTGTACACAGAAGTGATCTATTAGCACAGTGTCAGAGTTCTATACAATTTTTTTCTATAAAATTCAGAAGCTGAATGTAGGAGACACAGGGCTTGCTTTGTTTGGTGTTTATATCAATTTCTTCTTCTTTTTTTATAATTTTTTTAATTTGCTCAAAAATTTAGACATCTACTTTCTGCTTCAGTTACATTTTAGTGCTCAAGTGTTGTCTTGGATATCACCTGAAAATAAAATAGAGACTGCAGATTATGCTTTTGTGCATTGTAAAGTAAGGAGGAAATTACCTCCCTTTTATGAAAAATGAAGCTGTTAACTATAATCACTCTCAGTGTGGGACAGAAATGCTAGGCATTTCTTTGTTAGAATGCTTCAAATTGTATTTACTGTATGAATTTCTTTTCTGACACATTTCTTACGTGTCACAGTGCCTATCTGTGTTACAAGTTAGTGCAAAAATAATGGTCAAGTCCTTACTTTGTTGACTGGGATTTGCATTTTCCTACAAAGTCTACAAAGTGTATTGATAGAAAAGGCTGTCTTTCTGGAAACAAAATAATTGGTTTGTGAGTCAATGCTTCAGGAACAGTATAAATCTGACGTACTTTTGTATCAACTAGAAACCGACCAACACAGCTACAGAGGAGGTTCAGTCTGGCTCACAGCAAAGAGCAGGAGGTGCTCAGGATATTTACATTTCTGCAGTGAAAATTTGAATTTGCAAATAGAAATAAGATAGGAATTATAGTAATTCAGGCCAGGATTCTCATTCCTAAACTAGTCAGTGAACATTAATTTGAAGGTACAGGTCTATGTCGTCCTAAAGTATGAAGTAGGTCAATGATACCCTCTGGGGTAATACAATTGTCATAGTAATTGTAGAGCTGGAGAAGTAGAAGGTTTAAGATGGAATAAAGGTTTGGAATACTGAAAAAGTCATCCATGATAAGCTGAAAAAAAAATAAAATTCTTTACTAACATAAATTTGATTTAAATTTGATTTTTTTTTTCCCCTATAGAGACTGGCTCACTTAAAAAAAAAAAAAAAAAATCCAACAAATTTTAACAAGTGAGGCCATTTCTCTGTTAACTTTCAAATGGTACAAATAAAGCATAAGAAATAACAAAGATCATTTTCCAAAAGTTTTAAAAAGAAAACTTTGATGAATAGGGAAAAAAAATATAAAAATCCCTCTAAAACTGCTTAGAAGCTGCTTGCTGGAATCAGAGCAGTTCTATTTTCAAGCACCATAGATATGTTCACTTTACCTGCTTCAATATAGCCTTTACTTGGGATTGCATATTTTTGGATGCAGAGAACATACAATATCATTAACTAAACTGTTATGAAACTAAGTTACTATATTTTTTTTTTCCTCTCCAGATTCAATTTTCTAGTAGCCATAAAAGAGGAAAAACATTATTTGTATAATGAGCCCTTTTCTCTCTGACTTCTGCTGACATAAAAAAGGATGATTTTTTTTCCATATAAATAACACAGTCACTGAATATTTATCAGTTTTTCCAGTAAACTCTACTATATGTGGTATATGCATGGGAAAGGACTTGACCAGACAGAATAGAAAGAAGAAAAGATATCAGCATACAGAAATATGTTGGGTTTTGTGTTATTACGATCATCACACAGGTGACTGAGATGGTGAGAAAATAGTTGTATTCTTTATCTGATAATTTTTCCTCTCCCGTCATTACACCGTGTCATGCCATGAAGCTTTACAATGCTGATACAGTTCCTGTAGGTTTGCTTAATGGTAAACATGCAAAAATCACTCAGCAACAGCTTAGAAAAAAATATCAAAAGGTCTTTGTTTAGTGGCAGAGTTAAGTTTCTCCTCTGACAACTTCAAGCAACAGGAATGCAGAAAAAGAACATTCTCAGTCAAAACACTGAGCAAAGTTTAGGCACATCCAGGTATGCTCAGGATACAAAGTTCATTTAGCAAGAAAAATGATGACATTACAGCAGACATACAAGCTGGCAGAGATAAACTAATATTTTGGAAATCAGAAAACATTTTTTTTTAGATCCTGAAATACTTTGCATTTGTTGTCTGCTGCTGGCAGAACGGGAAAAGAAGGCAAGGAGGAGAGGAACAAGAATGAAGAAAAGAGCTTCTGCTGTCTTTTCATCTCTCTTGAAAGCCCTTGAGTTTTTTCTAAGATTCTAATATTCTAAGGTCAGAAAAGGGATAAAAAAAGGAAGTGTGCATGTAATGTGAACATAAATACCCGGTCATCTTCCAGGTAATTGGTAAACAGGTAATTCCATTAATTGGTTAGGCATCTCTAAGGCTGGCTTGCTTTATTCTTCATTAGGTTGCTGAATCCCTTTTTGAACACATGTATAACTTTGGCTTTCACACTAACCCTCAGCAAAAATAATTAATCAAATATCACATCAATCGAATGATCCATTGTATGTCATCATAAAATCACTAAACAAGTGCGCTCACATTTGTATCCCTCCACTTAATTTGTACTTTTTTGGATCCCAGTTCTAGTTGTAGTGAGGATATAATTTCACTGGGTTGTGTGTTGAATTAGGTATTTCTTGTTCTTAAGCAAGTAAAACAAACGAGGAACAAGGGAAATAATGCTATTCTGCTTGTAAGAGAGGGAAAGACCAGAGGAATTAAGTAGCTTTCAGAGGGGGTACAGCACAACAGGCACTGAACCCAGGAGGATTGCAGGTGTCTTGGAGGAATCTTTCCTTTAAGCTTTTGGCTTGTAAATGTTGTTGATTATGTTGGTTGATTGTGAGGAGAGAAAAAAATAAAGGTGTAGCATTAACAGTGTCTCTCAGAAACCTGTTTCATGTCCCAGACTGTGATTTGCAAGATGCAAACTCATCTCCTCTCATTTCCCTCACTCCTACCCCCCACACATGCTTTCAGCCTGACACATATTTTTGTGCAATAGCTCCCAATCATTTTCTTTTCTTTCCAGTTAAGATGGGAGCCTTGGAGTTAGGGATTTACTAATTGACATGATTCAGTGGTGGTTTGGCATATATATTTTTCTTTCTTTAGTGTCTGGTTAGCTGGAAAAACCTCATCTATTCATCATCGTTTCTAAATAACCACAAGTCATGGATGTTCTGGCTGTATCCACCATTTCCAATGTACAAGGTTGTTTTCTTGGAAGGAGCAACAGTATTGGGGCAGTAAATGAGGAGTATGATTGAATGTAGTCAAGTAAGAATTTTTCCTTTTAAATATTTTAAGAAAAAAAGATATTTTTCTTTGAAGAAATATATTTGGAATAAATAGAAAAAATAAAATATAAATAAATGTAAAAATTAAAAAATAAATTTGGAAAATATATTGGAAATATATATATTGTGAATATATCATATAGAGTGAATAACAGGTAATATCTACTTCCTTTAACTGCCTCAGTCATTAAATATTCAAATTATAATCCAAGATAAACTAGCTTCAGGAGGTCAGGTTTACTATGGGTTTTATTATCCCATGAAAAACAGAAACAGGGTTGATAGTTTTCTTCAGGGCAAAAGTCCATTAGTAATTGACACTAAAAACCTGTTAATTTCATAGTCTTGCTCTACATATTTTAATCTTTCTCAGCTGCTGTAAAATGAGTGGTTTCTTTTCCAGTGTGTGGTGGAGCCAAAAATCCAGTCTAGATGAAAATGAGTTAATCAAACGAAAGGGAGAGATGAAACAAAATTGAGAGGAAGGAATGTAAACATGTATGTGATAGTGAATTGCAGTGTAGGTGTTAGTCTTGAGTGTGCTCATTTTGGTGCTGTCTCACTGCTTAGCTTAATCACATGTAAGGCCTTTAGGTTCATTTGAGTCAGGAATGGGCTTTGTTCCATGTGCAAGCAGCATCTAAAATAACTGGATGTTTATGCATTTTCAGAGCTAGTGGATGTTTTTCATGTGGTTTCATTAATTTTTATTGTACAAGATATTTTCATATACTTTGGAGAACACAGACCATATTTGCTGTCTTCTGCTGGCAGTGGAAATTATCTAAAGGATTAGTATAGGAATTATTATCCCTTATTATTATATAAGGAATCTGCTATTCTAACTCACTAGCTGCTAAACTAATTACACTGATGAGATACTTTTCCTACTATATGGATTGTAGGTTTAATTAGCTGTAAGGATGCATACCACCCTTGCATATAGGAACCCTGTGGCAATTTAAATACAAGTAACTCCTTTTCACATTTTTGTTGCTTAATATCTTGTTAACACATCTTTGAAATTTTCTTTTACATACCAAGGAGAGCCCACCACTTTCGTTAATTTATTCTTAGTGATTGTTTTTCAAGAAACAATATTACAATCAATGCCCTTGGGTATGATCTTAGGTCTTGAAAGTATGACTAAGTGCACATGGACTTTTCAAGAGAACACTCCAAATCTGAGAGACAAGAGAAGTAGTTTAACTTCGTCTGACTTTCTTCAATCCTGGGTTAACTCAAAATTACTTGTTGTGGATAAAGAATACACAGCGTTTGTTACGACAACTGAACTGAGGTTCAGAAAACTTTTCTAAACTGCAGCACTGTCAGAACCCTTACTGGTTTTAGCATTCTACAGCTATAAAGCCAACAATTTGGAGATATGGTTAATTTGAACATTGGTAATAAAAATTTTCAGGGGCTTTTATTTCTAGAATATCTTGTTGTCTAGAAGAAGGTAAGAAACACAGAATTTGCCTGCCATGATTCCAATTAATAAAAGAATGTTGAAGCAGATGAGCACAACAAACAGAGAAAGCATTTACCCATAAAAATTTGTCTCTCTCTTTTAACCATAATGTGAGGGTGTTTTTTGTTATCGTTTTTTGCTTCCTGAGAAATCTGTGGGCTAGAGGGTGGGGTAAAAACATGCACCCTCTTGCATTCCTCCTTGCCCAAACTTGGATGTCACTCAAAGCTTGTACTTCAAGTCTGCCTGACTGTGAGTAGGAAATTCTGTCACTGTGGTAAGCACTAAAATATTGTGGTAAATATTCTGATTTCATTCAAATTTGTTTTGAAATAACATTGCTCATTAGTCTTCACAAGAATGTATACTAGTAACCTATATTCACCTTGTGTGAAGAAGAACACTATCTAAGTGAAGCTATTAATTTTACTACAGATTAACTTTTTTTAAAAAGATACAGTAATTTTATAATTTCTTTCATTTTCGTTTTATTTCTATTATTTTCCTTTTATGTTTTTTATATTGGCCAGAAAATCGATCTGAGAAGTCACTCTAAAATTTAATAAGGCTTTTCCAATTTTTTTATAATTATTTCTAGTTGTCATTAAATGTTTGCTTTCAATACATATAAAAATATGGTTTAGAAGCCTGAATTCACTAGAGGAAATTCTGAATGGAGAATTTGATCTGAAAACTCTTATCTCAGAGAATATGCTTAGCAATTACAGCTATTAAATTCTTTGGTTAAGAGTTTTAAAACAAAAATAAATTCCCCAAAATTAGCTGTAGAAAATAAATGTATTCTCTGCTGGAATCAGGAGAGCTAATCATTGAAATCCTAAACATAAGAATACATTTGTTAAATTATTTTGATCTCTCATAAAAACAATGTATGCTTCTAATAAGAAAGGTTACAGAGTATAGAAAGATTTTCAATGGAAAGCTCATGTAGAAAGGTTTCCAAATCTTAAGTGGCTTCTTTGAGTTCCAGAATCTAAAAATCTAGCTAAAGATAGATTTGTACTTATAAAAATAAATAAAAATATTTTCAATAATCTAAGAGAAGGAACAAGGAATATGAATTAAATATAGTTTACTAACACACATTTTTGTTCTGTAACAGGCGTGCCTTTCATTCTTATTTCACAGTAGTCTTTCTCTTCCCAAACCAAAGCTGAAAACCCAGGAAATTCATAAAAAATGTCATTTTAAAAGCACTAGGGTTTATGTGTAATAAGTCTATCTATAATGACAGAATATGTGGCCACTGGAGTATGACTGTGGCAATGTGACATGTGTGTGGAAATGTGTTGTTAGATACCTAAGGTAACACTCATTTTAATTACTGATTACTCATAAAATTGTCTAGGAGTGGGTAAGGAATGCCCTCAAGACATTAGCTACCCAGATCAGATCCCTTTCTTGAGAAAGAATTGCTTCCTTTGCAGTCAATGGATAGAGGTGACTCGAGAAAATGGAAGAAATTTGGATGCAATATATAAAGGAACACCAACAAAAAATGGTATCTCTATGTATGTCCATACACTCATTTACTTCTGGCTTTTTCCCAACGCTCCTCAACTGAAAATGCAGAGGCAGGCCTTTCTTGAATAGTACATGGAAACCACACTGCTAAACCCCCACGTGACTCTTTGAAAGCGCACCCCATGGCGATAGGCTTTCATAGCTCAGCTTCCAAGGAGGCTAAGCCTCATTCAGAAACCCAAATTATCAATTTCTCTTGTTCAGAAAGCTTGAACAATTCAGGGAGATAAACATACTTCTGACCCATTGCCTAGTGATGCCTATTCTAAAAACTTGTCCTCAGTGGAAGTCACTGTGAAACAAAATGCTATGACACTTCAGGGTTGTGTAGTTATGGACTGAGGTTATAATGGTCCTGAAATACACTTCAGGCTCTGTGCTCTAAGCTTGCAGAGCACCAGCTCACCTCATTGAAATCACGTTAATCCCCCAAAAAGCAGGAACAGTCAATGGCACTAAAGCTTCAAATATGAATGATCAAGAACATGTGAAGTTGCTGAAAGAATATTGTCTCAGTGGGAGGACTTAGGGAAGCGATGATCTATAATCCCATGAATGACTGTCCTTTTTAAGGAAAGTTGCTCCAAATGCCTCTTGGGATATATTAGAGTCAAACCTTTATTTTGTCTTCTTATTTTCAGAATGAACAAGTAGGAATTATCTTTTTTTTTCCTTGCAATAATGAAAAGAATCAAATGGTCTAGTGGATTATACACCCTCTTGAACTCGATTCCCAGGAAGGATACAAACATTTTGGATTTGTTATCTTGGCCACTTTAAACTATACTGCTTTTATCAATGTAATTTAAACTACAGGGTCAAATATAAAGATAAATATATATATATATATATATATATATATATATATATAAAGATATATAAATATATAAATATAAACCATGTAGAAGTTTTATATATGATATGTCAGATAATCTGTGTGATTTGTCAGATACTCAGTATTGGAGTCTTTTTTAAACTACCTTTTTGACTCTCTGAGTATCTGTGTGGGAACCATGTTGACAATGTTTTCTCTTAATTCTCCTTGGTAACAGGCACAGAGAAGTTGTAATAGACTAGAGGATGAATTTTCCCCTTGTAGATTAGGAAAGGAGCCTGTTCCACTGAATTTTCTGACATTAAAGAAAGCATGACTCATCACATTTCTGCTGATTTTGAGAAATTAAAATAATTTGGCCAGACATCTCAGAATTTGATTTTTTTCTGGGTTGCTCTGATTTATTTAAGAAGTCTTAACAAAAGACAGACAGAAGGAACACTGGGAAGAAAAAACATTTGTGATCTAGATTATTCTAGCCCATATGCTTTTGGAAATAGGTTTTGACCAAATCGTTTGAGGAGGTTAATAAGGAATGGCTTTTGGTGCTGCCCTTCTGCTGAAGAACAAATATGTTTGGCAACTCTGAAGCCATCCGTCAGCCAGATAGGAGGAAGCTCCATGGGGGAGGTGTTGCTTTGACAGATGCCTGCAGCTCTTGCTTGAATTGAATGGATTGTACATCTGGCTGCCTACAACTATATCACGCAGCATGGCACAACCTCTTTGTCTCCCTGCCTCCCACACCCTACCTCTCCACTCCCCCTTTGTTCTGGGTCTGAATCTGTGGCTGGGACACCGACTTCATCGTGCAAATGTGGGTAGAGTCTCCCTTCACTGCCTGCTAAGAATTGCTTTGCAGAAATGTGGCTGTTGTCCAGACGTCTGTTCTTGTCTCATCTTGTACTTCTGTTTAGACCTTTTGATCTCATTCCTGCCTCTGTTGTTTTGTTTGTTTTACTTCTTGTCCCAAGAATCCTGTTGCTTTTCTGGTCTCTGAAGCCTTTCCTTCAGTTGCAGAGCCAGTCTTTCTGTCTGCCCTGTCCAAGGCCTCCACCAGGCTGCAAATAGGTTATCCAGCTGGCAACTGCAGTTATCCATCACACCAAAGGACAACTGTGGCAATATAGCCTGTGACTGGGAGATCTCTTTGACTCCCAGATTTAAGATGATATTTTGTGCTCAATATTGGCCAGAATTATTAGTGTCTTTGAAGTGTTATGTACGTCTGGACTCTTGCAAGGTTTTTAACATTTTATTTAATTTTGTTTTCCTGGATATAGCATGGTTTGTAGTCACCTTCCTTTTTAATTTTTTTTTTTTTTTAATCTTTAAGCAATTGTAAACTATTTTGCATGAATAACTATGGAGGATCAGCTTTGTTTTTTTTTAAAAATAAAATTAGTTTTACTCTGAGGATTCTGATAAAGTAACTTGAATGTTAAACAGTCTATGTCTTTAAATAAAGCTGTCCACTAGAACTTAAAAAAAAAGGTTTAATTATTTGTAGGTGACAAGAAGGTTACTCAAGTTTTTTAATTTCAATTTTGATTTTTATCTCAAAATGTGTATTGTAGGTTGAGTGATTGCAATGAAGCACTATTGGAAATTCTGACTAATCAATGAAAAAATCAATTGGAGCACAAATGAAAAGGGGTGAGGCATTATGTACTTTATCTACCAAAACAATACACTGAGTTTGAAGGAATGTACTGTATTGACAGAATACTACAATATTTTTTTCAGAATATAATACATCAGTGCAATAAAAGATAACACTGTGGTGAGAGCAATTGGCCAGTGACAGAAAGCAGAGTGCACACAGTTAAAGAAATCTTCACTGTTCTCCTGCTGGGCTGTCTCCTAACTGTCCGTGTGCACAACCCTATTATGAGACATTCAGAGTAACTTGTGATTTATCAAACTTACAGGTGTTTTTTCCTCGCTCACAATGAAGAGCAAAAAAGTCGAATAGGACTGTCCCCAGTACACTCCTGGGAAAATGAGGGGAGAGGAGGAGCATTTTGCTCTCTGGTTTAAAGGCTTCTCTCTCTTATGAACCCTTACAAAGAGGAGTCATGGTTGCTTCATAGCAATGACATTGTTTTTCAAAATTCAAGTTAAACAGTGCTGTCTTCAAAAATCCTACACCTCAATACCTTTGTGCAGACATTCAGTGAGGTTTTTCCTTGACTCTGTGCTATACATTTACACAAGCAGAACTACCACAGAATCTTGCAGCTTAAAGAGGCACATTCACACACTGAGTTTTGGTCTAAGTTGCCTGAATCTTTCCAAATCATAAAATCCTAAACTCTGGCCACAGATTTTGCTGAAATGTTGCATCTCAATAGCAGCAAGTATGAACCAGCAGTATATTTTTCAGCCAGTTCTAGCAAAGCACATATTTCTGAAATATCTGCACTGCTTGGGACCAAGTAATCAGCTATATTTTTTCCCCCTAATTTTTTCATGAGTGGTGTTACGCTCTTTTAGTGCGGACTCAGCCTTTGTTATTGGCAAAAATAAAGTCCAGTATAAGGTGCAGACGGTGCCTAAGGTATATGAGAGACTCTTAACAAGTTAGTCTAGTCCACAAAAGACGTATGACTAAGCTTAGTGATGAATGTGTGCAGAAGCTGAACTACTTCAAAGACTCTTGAATTAGATCCCATGGCAGTTTTTTAGTGTCTTCCATGCAGTTTAAGATGCTTTTGTGAAGTTCCTAACACATCACTAGTGCCTCTCAAAGACAAATTCAGGATTGATCCTTTTTCTTCTCTGCTTTTGATGGAAAGTAATCAACAGTATGTGAAAACACAGAAGAAAAAGGAAAGCAAAAGCAAAAACCAAAGATAAAATCATTCAGATCAAAGTGCTACTGCATGAAAACAGTAACAGCTGTTTTTGTGACCGAGAATTTATGCTTTTTAATTTGTGTTACCTCTACTGCAGTTTTGATTCCTTTAAGCTTTTAGCAAGTTTTCATATGTTTAATTAAATAATTTTATGAAAATGTGGAAGTGGATAATTTTGGGCAATGAGTGAATCTATTTAAGAAGGGAGGCATAAAATGTAATAATATATATATAATATTATATATAATAATATAATAATACCGGTAGAGGTGGGACAGATTAGAATGGCCAGCTTAGAGATGTTGTCAGAAGAGCTTGTGACCTTTAAAAAAGGGGTCAGAAGTTTTTTGAAAAGCATAAATATACTTAGAATACTAATATCAGGGAGGAAGTCCCACTGCAGTTTAGCAGTTATCACTGCCTCTGAATTGCTGGTAGTTTAGAGCAACTAACTTTGTTACTTGAGATCTGATCTCACGTGCATCATCGCAAAGTTCTTCACTGTTGGATGTAATATTGGAGCTGGTTTGTGTGCAGTGTGTTTGAAATATGCTATTCTAGTATTCTAGTATCACTGGCTTACTGAGAAAAAGGAAATTCTCAAATTAAACTACTGCAAGAGCCAGTCATCTTGCAGTTGTAACACAAAGAGGGTGGGGAGAAAAATGAACAACAGCAACTAATGTTTTTTGAACAACAGGCACATCAAGCAAAACCAAAAAGAGAGGATTTATACTGGTTTGCTGGGCACATCTAATCCTGACATTCATGACCTCTGAGAGAGGAAAAACATACAGAAACATCTAGAATAGAATATAGAAACACATCTAGAATAGAATATAGAAACAATTTCTCAAGCCTCCTTCGGAACAGCTTGCCTGTGTTTAATTTTTGTGGATTGTTTCATTCTCCATCATTATTAACCAAAACTCGAGACTTTCTAGGTCAGCCATGACTCCACCTACAGACCTATCTGGGATGTGCCTCCCTGAGAAGACCTCAGCACAAGGTCTGTCTTCCAGAGGGGCCTGTATGTCTGGGACAAATGAGACAGCCTTCAGAAGCCCCATCTGCTGCAGTGAGTCATCACTTTGTGTCTCCCAGCAGGATCCACACCTGTTAGCAGGGCAAGAAGAAAAAGCTGCCAGCCTGTTACATGACAATAATCTCTGTGCACATCGTACAGCCAAATCATAAGCATGAGATTGCAATAAAATGCAACATCTCCATAAATCTGTCATCTGCCGGATACGGCTGGAAATGCCTGTATCTCACCCTTCTGTGCAAAGCTCCAAACTCGGTGTTATCAGCAAATTCAGAAAGCCAACACTTACAAAACCAGCAAGTATCAGCAGAGCCAGCTATTGGAAGTGAATGCAGGTAGAAATTCTTTTGTGGCACTTTTGTTTATTTTAAATATCACACCCTGTCCCAGATTGAACATTAGCCATTTTTGTAGCTTTCTTTATTCACTAGCAGTTATTCATTAGGCTTTTTGAAAATCCTTTGTTCAGCGTCACAGTTTCAGTCTCTTAGATATGCTGTTAAATTCAGTTTTTGGTTTAATGCTCTTTGGAGAAAGATTTTCATTAAACTATGATAGGTAAGTTGCATGGTATTTCCTGAAGATTATGAGTCCAGGGAAAGTCAGTAGCTCTTGGTTGAACCCTAAGCAGGGAGATACATCTCATCAGTATTTGCCAAAAATGCTTTGTGTTTGCTGAATTTCTTTTACAAAAACAGAAGAAACATGAGATAAAGTATGATTTTCTAGCAGAGTGTGAAGTTTTTATCATTTTTTTCAGTTTTTAATTTTGAGGCAGAGCCACTGGGGTGGGATGGAGCACTGTGAGTAGAGGAGAGCCCAGAAAGAAAAACTGCATTCACTTTTCTGTGCTAGGTGGCTTTTGGGAAAAGTGAAAGAGTGAACAAAAACTCGTTCTTTAATTTAATTCTGGGGTTTGAGGTCAGCAATACATACAGTATTTTCAAAGACAGTTGAAAGACTGTTGAAATTCTTGGCTTAAGTGGAGGGAATTTTGCTGGAGTCATCTTTGTTTTACAGAAAGACTAAATATGGTTTGCAATATCCTGTACATGAATAATTTGGCACTTAAAAGCATATATTTTGAAGGCATATAAATGAATCACATAAAAAATAACAATTAGAATTCTCACCTGGCTTCAAGATTTGGTTTTATAAGAGCTTTTAAATGCATAGGTGTAGCATAAAGTGAATATAAACTCAGTGTGAAAATTGATAAATAGTATAGCTATGAGACCTGATGAGTATTGATGATTGCTGATGACCAATTACCATGACTTGATCCAGTGAAGAAACTTACATTCCAGAAGCCATCTGAACCATATTTACTTAGACACATCCAATAAAAGCCTATTGAACTCTAGTGCTCTTTAGGCTCTCTGGCCTGCTCTCTGATTGGGTGGAAAGGTGAAATCTCTGAGACAATTACATTTGAAAGAGTATGTGAAAATAGTGACTAGTGGAGGAGGGAGAATTCTCGGTGACCTGACTGAAGAAAAGGCTTCCAGGTGAGTTCACAGCTTCTTAGAAATTCCCTGGTGATAAAAACTTTCTCAGTGTTTGAAGCATCTCTTTGAAACAGAGGGCATGGAAGATTACAGCTGCCTGCCTTGTCTGGGTGTCAAGCTAAAACAGTCCTTTTTCTCAGAATCCTCTGGTCACCGCCACTGTGGCTCCTCAAAGGCAGAGCAGACACCTTCTAAATTGGAGGGAAGCGATGCAGCTGGGAAGCAACTGCTGTCATGTAACTTGGGAGCTTCTGAACTATATAGGGCAGGTGGGGAAAAGTCTGCTAGTCCTCCCAGGGTCTTGGCCCCCAGCCACAGCGAGTCTGCAGAGTACTTGGCTCCGAGGACTGGGACACAGACGCACAGGAGATGAAGCAGCACTAATTCCTCTAATCAGAGAGGCATTTGTTTTATCACACTTTGCTGCAAGAGAGAGAGTCCTGCAGGGTCAGACTACTGCCATTTGCCATAGAAGAGCATTCAGAGCTCTTAACTCCAATTGTGCTCCTGTGGAGTCTCCATTCAGGCTTGTCCTGCAGAGTTAGAGGGCAATTTAACCTGCTATGCAGCATGCAAGAACTTGCTTTATGTGACCTGCTGGTCATTAATGGCTCTGGCTTGTATTAACTAACCGTAGTAATTCAGAAATTAATAGAGAAATGTGAATTTAAAAAAAGAGAAACACAGAGGAGTAAAAATACATAAGTGTTGAGGGCCTTGGGTTCCCCAGTATGGGTTGGAGAGTGAAACCGTGGCTGGTCCTAGCTCAGGCACTGTTTATCATGTAAATCAATTGAATCAAGTGGAAATAGCTCTTAAAAACTCCTGGCTAACAGAAATGGAACTTGATGGCTTGAACTTGTATGAACATATTTCAAGGCTGTCTGGAGCTGAAAATACTGAATAATGCTGTGAATTGGAGGTTTTTTTTTTTCTTGTCCATATTGTTAACTCCTTAGAGTCACTGGCTAACAACTCATGAAGTCTGATTATTATCTGACAAAGTTTTGTCTGTTTTCAGTTTTCCACAGCTTTCTAATGACACATCTATAAAGCTTTATAGCTGTCATTAATGTGTTCCTCTCTTGGGTTCATAGTGGTGACACCCTGGATTGTAAAATAAGAAAAAAATCTTTCTTATCTATTGTACAAGCTCTAAATACAGTCGGTTAGTTATGGGAAGTGGAGGTTCTGTAGCACAATGGACTTGATTCTCCCTTTCCCTCTTCACTTAAAGCTTGGTACTGAGATGCCTCAGCTGAATTTGACCTGTGGGATTTAAATTTTTTTTTTTTTTGTCTTTCTCTTTCTGAATTAGGCCCCCCTTTTTAAAGAAAAATTTTTACTTATTACTTGGCAGACACTATAATTTGCTGTGAACTTTATTTTTTTTACGACACAGCAAGTGGTAATCATGTTCAGATCCATTTCAGACATCTACAATGAAATTTGCTTCTGTAACTAGCTGGGTGTACCTTCCTCTACCATTCAAATGATACAGAAAACACAAGACAGCTATTATTCTAGTCATTCATTTTACTTCTGTTGGTAAGATAAGGCATTTGATATCTTTATACAAAAGTTTGAGCCTGTTTGGTTAACTCTCTTCCACTAAATCAATCAATTTAGTGGGCACAATAACAAGTAAGTATATCTGGACCTTTTTTTTTTTTTTGGGTATCAAAAAATAGATAGTAGATGAGAGTCTGAACCATGTAAATGCCACAGTCCTGATGCAAAGTAAGTTTTGGAAAATAACGATGCATAGGGTCACATTCAAATTCAATGAATATATGTGAGAAGTTACTTTAGTGTCAGTCCTATCAACAGCTCTTAGTCTCTATATGAAATTAAGCTGAGCTCTGAAGAAAAACATGAACTCTCACACTTAGTCACCTTGAAACGTACTTTCATTTCAGCAGGAAAAGTTTATTCCAGACATGTGAAGTGCATCTCATGCGTTTGTTATTCATTGAACCTTTAAGCCCACATTTTTTCTGAAATATTTCATTAGGGAATAATTCAGATATTCAAAATAATAAAACAAGTTGAGTTTTATACATTCATTTGAGAAACTCATTCACATAACTCCCATCAGATTGTATTATTTACTGGATTAAAGAAAACGTAGATAGAAATCCTCGTTTCATTTTGTATTTAATATTTCATCCAGGCAATTTCAATTAAAGAACAATGGGGAATTCCCTGAGTAAAGACCAAAAAAACAGAGGAAAAACAGTTGTTCATCTGAAGAAGAGCTCTCTGACACACCAGTTTGGATAGGATACAAGAACAAGTTCATTTCCCTTATATAGAAGTTCAACCTGGATGATCAAATATGGGCAGTGGCCTTAAAAATCCACAGCAAAAAGATTTTCCTGTGATTTTATAATATTGAAAGGCATAGTTGGGGTGGGCTTAGTAAAACAGAGGCTAAAGCTGTCTAGAAGAAAACAATTTAATAACAGAGAACTGTAAAAATAATGATTGCTTCCTCAGATTTTTTCTGTTAGTGGCGCTTGTTCATTGTCTGTAATATTCAAGGAATTTTTTTACTCCTTTCCATTTATAATTTACTTTGTGACCATATATTTATAATATTTCAAGCACTTTCATTCTATTCACACTATTTTAATGCAAATGATTACCAAATTATGACTTTCTATTTAAGAAATCATCTCCATTGTTGCTTGGTCTGCATCTGATAATTGAATAGGACTAAAACTGTGCATCCAGAGCAGAAGGTGCAGATGCGTGAGAGGGATCAAAATCAATTATTGGGCTAGCTCACAACAAAAGTAAACTACTGCCACTGGCACATTTTGAACTTAAAAAAAAATAAAAAAAATTAATAATGTCTTTAAAATTAAGACAAAAATTATACCATTAATTATTTTTTTTTTTCAGGTGAAAATCAGACTCAAAGTCAGCCAAAGTAAAAATCATTGTAGCCTCATATTGTGTCTACCAACTTATTAAGCATTTCTGAATGCAGACGGGCTTGTGAGATGGAGAGAAGAGTGCAGTTGGAATTATGGAAAAAATTCTTATTGTCTTCTGAGAGTAGTTTATGACTTGGAAAATTATTGATTTCATGAATTTCTTCCACTGAGGAAACTGCTGTGATTTGTACTTTTATTGTTTTCCACCTTCTCATGTGCACTCAGAAGCATGTACTTGTACACAGAGACACACACATATTCACTCAAAATACAGAGAAATTCTTTTTTAAATTTAACTCATTTTGCTTGAAATGGAAATTGTTTTTATAGGTTTTTTTTGTCTTTCTGGTATCACTTTCTGTTACAAGGCACATGCTGCATAATCAGCCAACTACTCTGTAATTACATTGCAAAGACTATGTAAATACCTAATTATTTTCATGCAGATTACTTGATAATTATACTACCAGTTACAAAGTAATTCAAAGAATAATTACCATGTAACTTCCACTTTTTAGATGTGACGATAAGGCTTTGTTTTAAAGATATAGAGAAGTGCATAATTATCCTGGGGTTACATTCTACTCAGATTGTCGATTATCCTATATTTACAGTATTATTATATGGCTACTGGGCTCAGTATTGTGTTATCATAATTTAAAAAAAAATCTTTGCTCTTTGCTTTATAACAAGTATTAGACAATGCCAATGCTAATTTTTTTTCCTTTCTTATTAATTGCAGTGGATTTAAGATTTTTTTTTTGACTGTGGAGAAGGAACTGTCTTGTTGTACTAAAATTGCACTGTGATTTTTGAAAAACAAAATTACATGGGCCCAGATTCTTAAATGGCACTTGGATACAAAAAAAAGCTCAATTAAGCCAAATGTAATTTTTTAATTTCTAGAATGGGTACAAAAGAGTATAGTTTATAAGAAGGGTGAGGCATTCCAATAAAGACACTGTCCCTCTCATAGGATAGATTACAAGAAGAGATGTTGGCAGGCCTCATCTACTTTTCTCAGGGTGGAAGAGTCTGTTCCCAGGAACAAGTGCTGTCTAATGAGGTCCTGCTTTTTAACTGACAACCTTGGGAACTCATTTTTCTTGTCTGAATAACAACCCAAGGGGAACAACTTTTTTGTGATGGAACTTTCCAAGAAAGTTATCCACCCAAATTGCAAGCAGGATGTAAAATTGCTATGACAAAAGCCTCTTGTGGCCCTATAAGCAGCAGTTCTCAGTGACACCCTTTAAGCTCTCCTGAGCCACAGCAGGCTGTGACTGGCACTCTCCCTCTGCGTGTGACACCCTTCAAAGTCAGTGAACTCTCAAGTTTGCTATACTTTGAAGACCACCACCAAATGATGCCAACAGAACCTGGGCTGATATTCCCACTTCTCAAAGCTCAATCCTTTTTTTACTTGAGAAGATGCAAAAGCATCCATTGTGATTACTTCACTGAAATCAAGAGGAAATTTTCACCTGTATGCCTTGTACAGACTCCTCTAGGTCTGTGTGTGCATATTTTGTGCAAGTGTAAATGTTTCACAGCAAATGTATTGTGTATGTTGTTCTCACAGACTCTTAGATAATTCTTATGACTGCCACACAACAAAATTTTACCAGTGAGTTATTCTGCGGGTGGAAAAGGACAAGACAATATTTATATTTCTGTAAAACCCTGAACAATGTTTGAAATTATTTTCATTAAAAGGCTGAACATGTTATGGTATCTCTGTTATTTAAATGGTGATTACAGTGTATAAAAATCTGTAAAAAATATTATCATGGGCATCAGGATCTATTATATCTAGTGAAAGGATGCAGAAAAAATTCCATGCATATAGGCACACAGAATATACCCTCAGTGGAGAAACTCACCTGAGATTTGCTATACTTAGTTTTTTCACTCAGGCAAAGAAACCTAGAGAAACATTCTTCCCTCTAGTTCTTAACCAATACAAATAAGTCTGCTAAAATTACATCGGTGCTAGTGTGGCTTGGAGGAGGATTTTAGTTCCAAAACATTCAAAATGATTTTTACCTAAAATCCCTCATAAATCCAGTGTTCTACCCGGGTTCTTTATCAAGGCTTGCCCATGTATATGTTGTTTCATAGTTTATAAAACAGAAAATAGTCTTTCTTGTATGTGTGTGTATCTTTTTTATATCTCTGTATAAATCTGTTTCAGTTTATGTATATTTTTCTTGTAGCTGCATGTACGTATCAGACTGTGGCTGATCTTAACTGGAGAATGTCCCCTTGTAAATGAAAAACTTGCTGACACCTCAGTATCATATGACTAATCCACTCAAACTGCAAGACAGTATGTCCTGGGGCTCCCTGAAAAGTCTCAGCTGGTACCTTTGAGAAGCATCCCACCTGCTGACACCCTGGAGCTGCTAAGGTGACAAAAGAGGCCAAGGCAAATCTGAGCTTCCAGGGAACCGTTTGGATAATCTGTAAGAATGTATTGCCAAAACATTTTGTTTCATTAGATTGGAGGATGATCTAATATAATCTTTTGTGTGTTTTCAAAGTTTCAGTTTTTCCCATTCTTATTGTGGCAACAGGCCAATATTTCAGAGTAAAATGTCAGTGGGCTGTCAATACCAGAGATGCTGTGCCTATTTGGCAAGGCTTAGATAGGGCTTACTGCATTGTTTTAAAAATCCACTTGTGTTGTTAATTCCAACCCTTCTTAACCTGGCTGTTCAGATGTGGTGTTTTTTGGGAATGATGTCAGCCAGCTGGTATAGTAAATGATGGGGAGTAAGAGTTGGACCTTCCTACCCTCACTGGATACTGTTTCTTTTAGAAAAAGCCAAATATAGGTGACACATTCCTTGTATGCTGAGCCAGCCTGTCCCTTTCTGCAGACCTTTCAAATCCATGCGCAGAGTGAAAAGCACAAAGCTTCCTGGGAAGAGGTGGGAACCTATTCCCAAGGAGAGCTGTTCAAATGGTTCAGGCACTGAGAGAGCCATGACTCACAGCATTACTGGAGCAGCCCAGTCCTCCTAATGGTGAAAGTCTGACTTGCTGGGTTGGTTGCTCCAGAAGACGTATGGCGTAGGCTATTGGAGAGGTAGCACAGGATGTGTGTGGGTGTTACATATGGCACAGGAGTGTGTGTGCAGGGCTACAGCATCTGGAGCCTTAGGGTTTGCTATGCTGTATTTAATAGCAACAACAAGAAGAAATAAAAGCCTTTCTGTATTAATGACCTGGTGACCAGTAGCTTTGGCTCTGTGCCCTCATTCTCTAATGTGCTTCATTTTCAGACCTGGAGTCAAGGGAATGTAGTCCACATCTTCACCAGAATTTGCTTTTGGAAGCTATTTTAAAAGCCTGGTTGATCTGTCAGCAAGACTGGGGAGTATTCAAGTGATGCAGCATATGTTCATGGTGTCACTAACTCTCCAAGTGGAATCAAAATCCTTATGATAAAGTTAGTATTTTTTTTTTTTCTACTTGAGTCACCTGCTCAGATAAGGAAAATGTACAAGACCTATGGCTATGTTTTTGGAAAGAATGCACATTTTACAATTTCCTTGCACAGTAAAGAGTCAGCAAGACTTTCCAATGCTTTTCTAAAACAAGCTGTTCAAATATTTACAAAATATGTCAAAATGAGAATTACTTTACAAAATTGCTGTGTAACATGGCAGGAAAGTCAGTGGCCGAGATACAGATGTTTGAAGCTGTAGGGTACCCAAGATATCCACACAGGGCTGGAAGATGTGGCAAACAGAAAAGACCAATTGTTGACCCAAACTCTTTTGGAGAGCACTCAGAGTAGTTTATATTTATTTTTGTGGTAGATGCCTGTTTTTAGGTCACTGAATTCCGCTTCTGGGTTCAGCTGATGTGAATTGTCTCACCTATCCACATCTCACAGAGGCTGTGCTACAAACAGCTTGCAGAAAACTTACCCTGCCCTCATCCTGCTCAACTCAGCTCAGCTCACCCCTCTGTGCACTGTGCTCACTAGGACTGCACCTCTGGCTCCAGCTTCAGTTTAAGCTTGTGTTTCCATCTCCTTGTTCAGTTTCTTTCCTTTGCTAATGTAGGCAGATTGCGAGAAGTCATCCCACTCTGGCTGGAGTTTTGGCAGAATACAGGAATAGCTTGAGGGTTTATTGCTTTCCAATAGAAGCTTGGCTACACTGCCTGATTTGTGTATGAAAATCTTACTCAGGTTATACATCATAATGGTGTACTTATTTTGTCCACAGATAAAAGATAAAATGCCATATCAGTACCTCATCTGAAATGCCTTAGCTTTGCTCTTGACTGGCCAAACCTTATAAAAGCAAGCAGGAATGTTAGCTGACCTAGAGAGTGGTGTGCAGCTACAATCTGCAGCTGCCTATGGGGGGTTCGTAGTGGGAGAAACTGGTCTGTGTTACAGTGAATGACTGGGGGCATGATATTTCATTGAACAGGTATAATACACCTGTGCACCCTTTTATTTCAAACTGTAGAGTGGAATCCGAGCAGGTAAATAAAACAAAGCTTTTCTTGGCCAGATCTGGTCTGTCTGGATCCCTGCCTAAGCAGCTTCTGTTCAATACAGAAAAGTGGCCTGGCACCTATCCTGGGTCCAAAAACATAATCCTTTTGTTTGTGCTGGGATATGCTCAAATCCTACCTTACAAGGTACTGTTTATGTTTCTTCTTCTGCTTGGGACTCCAGATAATATGGGTAATTTAGTGGGTTCAGGCTTTTGGAAAGGTATGACCTTGGATATTTATTTTTCTTACAATGGTGTTGCGTTTTGCTAAGCAAATGTTACAAGGCTGCTCAGTCTGGTCTTTGTGACTATGAGGATGCAAAAGGAGCCATAAGTCTTTGTGAAGTGAATGTTCAGTGGATTTCCCGATTGCTTCTTGTACCAACTACTTCATCTCATCATTTTCTCAGAGGAGACACAGTGTGTGATTCACTGAAGTCATTCACAACATTTTATATTGACTCACACCTTTGCAAATTGTATGAAAATTCATGCAGTGTCAGAATTATCTAGTGATTCTTAATGCTGCCTGTGCAGCTCCATTTTGCATTTTATAAATTGATTTAAGATTCCAGAGAGATTCAAGTGAAAAAGCTACTAAGCTAGTCTTCTCTTATAAAATGTAAAATTGCTGAAAAAGCTTTCCTCTTTCCAAATACATGAACACGTATACGAAGAATTTCCTTGCTATATAAAAATAATTTGATAAAATTCATTTAGTTTATGTCGTTGAAAATGTCTGTTACAAAAATATGACCCGGTTGACACTATAATAATTTTCAAATTGTATTCACCATGGTTTATATTGATTGCCATATGTTGTTTCTTCTTTTCCAGGTGACATCCTTTCCTCCGCTCAGAAAGCAAAGACTTTAGTCATACTTTGTAAACAGGTTTTAAATATACAATTTGCAGTGCCACTTTTTGTTGCCAAATCTAAGATTTTGTTTATGTGAAATGCATCCAAAATACTTGGAAAATACCTGGAAAAAAATCTGTTTTTTTAAAAGGTTTTTAGAAGTAATTATCTTAACTGAAAGAAAACTAAATTAAAATATTAAATTTTTCTGTATGTAATATTCAAAGAAAACATTATAGAAACTTTTAAACTTGAACGTTTTCAAATGTAATTTTTTAAGAAAAAATGTTGGCAATCTTCCTATAAATCCTCTTCTTAGCTGATCATAATGGGTTTTTTAAGTGTTATGTAGTATTTAATTACAAATAAATTTATATTTTATTGTTTTATTTAACACAATTGATCTGAGTCCATTCTCTCTGCTTTGATTTGGGCCTATCCCATCCTCAAATAACACTCATTGGGAAAGATTAATTAAGTGAAAGCTATTTCTCTATTTCTCACTCTAGTGCCCTGTATTCTAAACTGTTTGGTTAGGGTGAGGTAGGAGAGACTCCTGTAGGTACAAGAGGGCATGTTGACATCATCAGAAATTTTTGACGTTTCAATTGTCTGCAATGCTTTGACTTGAGATGTGCATATCAGGCAGCACCCCTCCCACGGTGCAGCCTTCAGGCATCACACAAAGGAGTGATGGGATGAATTCATGTCTGCTTCTGATATATCCTGCATTTTTTTGAACCTATATGAGGGCTGTTTGAGGTGTCTCTCTGTGTCAGCAACACGGTCTTCTCGTTCACTTGGATTTCTGAGAGATATAAAAACTGCTGATTTATTGTGTAACTTTTACAGTGCAAATTCCCCTCCCCCTCTCCACCTCTTCAATTTAAGAAAGGAGGTGAAAATAGGAGCTGCTCTTTATAATGTTCTTGCTTTAAATTGTTACTCCTTTTCTCACTCACCTAACATAAAGTGAAATATCAGAATGCTGAGCAGTTCCTCTTAGTGGGTTGTTTTGGGGGTTGAATGAATACAAAGTATGTGAACACAATGAACTCCTTAGGGGTTGTAGCAGCTTTAAATATATTATTTTAAAGGAAAATTAACTCCTAGAATATAATCTCATATACCAAGGGCTGGCTACAAATGAATCATTAATGTTGATTTACACTCTCTTCCCTCTCCTTAAGGCTGTATAAAAAAACTGTTCTGGCCTCCAAATGAGGGCACTGCACAGTATTAATAGTTTGGAGGGGTGGAGGGAGGGAGGTAAACCTCTTGTTTCAAAAGACTATTATAATGACTTTTGGAGAGAAAGGAAAAGTAATACCAGCCAGTTAATGAAGAGGAAAACTGCTTCTGTAAGTAGCAGTGGACAACTTGAAGGCAAAACAAAGAAGCTTCTCATTTTCAATGTGTGTTTTTCAGGAAGATGTCACTGGAGAAAAACTGGGAATTCACAGCATATACCAAGCATGATATATTGAACCACAGTCTTCTCTGCCTAGCCTCCTGTTTCTATATTTACCATTACAATTGAAACCTGGCTTCTGCTTATGTTGCTATCTCTAAAACATAAAATGGCTTGAAATCAGATAACAGTGACCAGAATAATCTAAATAACAGTGTTTCCTATTCTGAACCACCATCAGGCTTGCTTTTTTTTCCCCCCTCCCATTGTTTGCCTCACTCTTCTGCAGAACACGTGTCTTACCTTATCTCTGAAGCCCAGAGAGTAAGAGGGACAGCGCTGAGAACAGAGCAGGCTGGACAGCACAGAGAGCTGGGTGTAACCCCATTGCACCATGCCAGAGAAAGCTTTCTGCACTGACTGTAGCCAAAGGGGGAGGCAATGCAGGTTGATTCATGATGGAAACTTTTCAACTGGCACAGGTTTTTGGGACCCACACAGCGATTCTGATCTTGATTGAAACACTGCTGCATTACTTAAAAAGAAATAGAGGCACTGATAGAATTTCAGAATGAGAGAAACACATCTAATGCATCAGAGGCAGTCAATTCTGTGCTGTGACTTTTGTCTTATATTCAGTTTGGAATAAATAGATGGAGATCTTGCTGCTGCTGTAACTTGACATTTTCAGTGCATTGAAGTTTCTGTAGAAAAAAATCACGAACTGCAACATCTGTCACCTTGCAGAGACCAAGTGATTGAGAACCTTGCAGTGCCTTGCCAGATAGATCCTGATGCATCACTGATGCTTTTTCCATTATAACAGATAGCCACTATCAGAAATGATACACAACCAAGAGGCAGCATTTCATGTCCTGGATAAATGTGTTTCTTTTGCAGGATGCGGTACTGGTTATTTAGTAAATAGGTATATGCAGTCCTTTTTCACTAACTGCATTCAAACTTTTTGAAGAGGCATTTTAAATTTTTCTCTAAGATTATAATTTATCCAAAGGCTGACAGAACTACATACATTTTAATGTTGTTCATATGGAAATATATTAATACAAACTGATATCCTCAAAATGCAACTGAAGCTGTTAGATGTCACCTTAATTGTTTCAATTAGGCTCTGCATACCCTGCTGCTGGGAAATAATCATGCTGTAAAGCTTTCAAAGAGATGACTTCAGTAATGTGTTAAGAAGTAAATCAAAGCACAGTTTTTATCTGCTGCATGCTAGAGGAATTGTTATTTGAACATTTATAGCTCTTAGATTGTGAAAATTTTAATGACAGCGATTGTCATCTTGTATCTAAGAGGTTTTCTATCAAAGGAAGACTGTTTCTGAAGTGAATAGATTTGATGCAGCAATTGCAGAAACAGACAGGAAAAGCTCAGAAGGGCTATGACTGAGCAGACACAAAAAGTTAAACTAAACTAAGCACGAAATATAATTCTGCCAGTCTTGTGGATTTAACAGCCCCTTACTCCTGTTCGTTCAAAGCCACAACAACCCATCCAAAGTCACACCCAGGAATAAAATTAATGCTTCAAATTCTATCAAGAATTTTTTTAAAAAAATTGTAGTAAATATTGAAATGAGTCTGTCTGGCTTCCTCCTACTTTAGTGCTTCAGGATAAAGACAGGGAAGTGAAGACACACAACATGACAGATTAGATGACTGGGAAACTTGTCACTTGCCCATTGCCAATAGTAAAATTATCCTTTCAACCAAAGAGAAGACACCATCTAGTGTCTTGCATCAGAAACCTTTTTCTGAGGAAATTTTTGAGAACTTTACTGCAGATTAGTCACTCTTATTACAGGGGGGAGAAAATGAGTAAATCAACATCAATTGTTTTCCTTTCCATATACTACACTGATCTTCTCTGTAGTTTTATTTCTTTGTATTCTGCATTGCACCATGTGAAAAAAGGTTGGTGAGAATGAGAGTGGGGAGAGGGAGGCAAGTAAGGGAGATTGGAGGTGGCATTCCGAAATGTGACTCATGAAAGCAGAGAAATATAGTGAAGAGTTCATCAAGAGTAACTTGAGTTATGTGACTCCATAAAATTTTAAGTTACAGCTGAAGTGGGATGTTTTCACATGCCTGTATGATTCCACATAAGCTTCCACACCTGCCCTAGATCTATATGCAGCCCTAGATGCAGATTGATTACTGATGTATTGGGTGTGCCTTTTAAATTTCAGGGTAAAATGCCTCTGTTATATGCAGTGGAATGAAAATGCATGTGTTTCCACTTACCAAAGCTGACAGCCAGTTTTGTGCAAAAAGGTCTTTATTTAACCACTGAAAAGCTAAACCACTGTCATAAATCTCTTTGAAATGGTATTGTATTAATTTCTGATAATATCCAGTGCAATATAATTGTGTTCATTTTATGCTGTCTTAGCCCTTTTTTGTATTACGTAATAAGAAAGTTCAATATTCACAGGAAGTCTTTATGCTGCTGCATGTTAAAGTCTTGCTTTCAGGAGATTAATGATGGTTGCGTGATTCTTCTTAGAGTTCCCTCCCTGAAGCTGTACACTTTGACATATTCATGCAGCTTTTCCTTCCTTTGCCTAATATGATATCTATACCAAAAACCAGGACAGCAGATAGATTTTTCTATTCTTCATATTGCAAAAATCTCCTTTCCTTTCCTTTCCTTTCCTTTCCTTTCCTTTCCTTTCCTTTCCTTTCCTTTCCTTTCCTTTCCTTTCCTTTCCTTTCCTTTCCTTTCCTTTCCTTTCCTTTCCTTTCCTTTCCTTTCCTTTCCTTTCCTTTCCTTTCCTTTCCTTTCCTTTCCTTTCCTTTCCTTTCCTTTCCTTTCCTTTCCTTTCCTTTCCTTTCTCCTTTCTCCTTTCCTTTCTCCTTTCCTTTCCTTCTTCATCTCTGCCTCCCTCCATCTTCTTTTTTATTTTCTTTATGGTTGCCAGTCCTTTTTACCTCAGCAGGCAGCTCTTTACTTCCCCAATACATTTTACAAACTTCTTAAGAAATAAAAAAGTCTCTTCAGAGACTCTAGTTATTTTTTAATATCTGTCTAATTTGCTTCTCTTTTACACAATTTAAAGAATTACATCCCTTTTCCGTTTCATCTGGAGATGCTACAGAGAAAACTGTGTACTGCAGTATTTTGACATGTATATCTGATAACTGAATTATATAAACAGAGGAAGGGAGGGGGAAGTTGACATTTTTAATGGTTTGGGGGATTAAAGTATCTTTCAGAGCTGCTGTAGATATTACCATATTTTTTTTCTTTTTCTTCATTTTCCTTCCAGAAGACATTTATAACTTTAAACCGCTGTTGACCAGTGTTGAAACAGTGATGTAGCAGTCTTGAAGGGTATCATGACTTCTACAAAAAGCCTTGATTTCGGTCTTCTCCAGGCCTTTTCTATACAGCTGACAAGTAGTTCACATTTTAATATAGTTTTTTTCCATATTTTTTTTTCTTACCTGCTTTTAACCTGATTTATAATTTGACATACACCCAATTCTTATAATACCTCTTCAAATGGCAGGATTTCACCTTTGACAGTGACAAAGGAAGCAGATTCACCAACTTAGATCAATACACCAAGGCGTTTAAAGTACGTCTGACTATACCTATGACTGTTGGTGATGGTTGTAGGATTCTGACAGTGACATTTTACAATGACTTGCAACAATACTGAAAATAATGTCAGCTAAAGAGAAAGTCAGGGAAAAGGTTGTCAGGTTGCTTGGGAAAGGAGAAGAAAAGATCATGCAACAGAAATTATTATAAACATCTCTCAAAAATTACCCAATTGATAAAGATTTAAAGACTGTGTGTGACCCTAAAAATTGTTGATTAAAGGATTCATACCCTTGGGCTTTATTAAGCTGATAAGGTGTAGAATTGTATGTCATATTTATAAAAACAGGGTAAACTTAATTCTCCCACAACAATTATTGGTGGAAAATGAGTCAAGATATTCCTTCACAAGACAACCAAGTCCTGAGGCTCCTGAGCAATTCAGGAGTGCCTCCATGCCAGGATTCTGATGTGAGCAGTGGAGGTAATGAGATAGCAGAAGGGCATTAGAGAGGAGACATCAGTACTGCCTTTGATACACTGTTCCCAGTCTATGTACATTCTTCACTGCAGGGGTAGGGCTTGAGGAAATGTCAGGACCTACCCTTGGACCCCACCCTCTGCTTCTTTAGATGTCTTGGGAAGATGGTACATATCTTATGGATATGTAAAATCTTCCATGGCCACAAAGACTATCAGAATAATCTTATTCACCTCAGAAATTTCTCTTATATAAATGTATTTGGATGAGTTTGAAAAGTCTTTAAAATAGAAATTTCAGAGAGCAGAACTAAAAGGAAGAGCTGGATTCAGTATCTGAGGCTTGTCAAGAAAAGAAGAGACAGAACAAACAGAATGTGTTATAGTCAAGAAACATGAAGCTACAAGAATGAATGTCAAATGGACTATGGTAAATCCTGTGTAAATATTATACAATGTTGCATTGGCAGAACTGAAGGAACGGAGGATTCTGAATGAGGTTATTTGAAAATTGTTTACTTCAGCATGCTCTATCTTTGGAATTAGATTGCATGCACATCTAATAATTTTTTCTTCCTCCACCAAATTCTTGTGAATACCCTTTTCACAGGTTGCTCAATCTGGTTCATGTCTTGTGTCTATCTGATCCTTTTGAATTCTGCAAGCCTGAATGACCTGTTCTATGGCTATTACAGGAGATGTTTGACCTGGTCTCAGACTAAAATTTTATGTATAGCCTGAATCACTGAATGTAAGAGGTGAAACTGGATGGTAAACTCTTGTTTCCAAGGAGAATTCTTTGACTACGGGGTTTTAACACAAAAAAATATGTTTATTTGGAAAGGAATTAATTTTCCATTTTTTTCTCCCAAGATACCTGCTTTTAGCATTAAACATACTCAGAACACGTTGACTAGACTCAGAACCCCATGGTCTCTGATACAAGGAAATCTCATCCATGAGTTTTGGATTTATATAGGAACAAGATTAAAGCTGCATGTTCAGGTCATTTAAGATGATTGGACCAGTACTAGACTTTCACATGCCTAAGTGACTTTGAGTTGAAAATATGACATGACAAAAAGGATTGAACCTGATGGATTGAGGTTTTATGGATTATTCTATGACAATTAAACGCTTAAAATGAGTTAACATAAAATATCTTCCTCTTCATCTTTGTTAAGCTCACCTCAGAAATTCCTAGAAAAGAGCATGTTCAAAAGTAGAGGAATATTGATTTAGTCTGAAAAGAGGCTTCGTAAGTTCCCAAGGAAGGAGGACAGATTAGGGTCATGTCACAAAACATTTGTGAATTTCTCAAGAAGCATATGCAAGGAGATGAAGGGAAGAACACTTACAGAAACAGTCACATGAAGTTTTAGCTGGGAAGAATTTGCCAGCTGATGCTTAGAAGAGTGTTGTGAGGACCAGACTAGTGACCCACTGTGTCTCCAGCCAGAATGGCTCTTGGGTTTTCCAGTTAATACAGTTAACCATAACTGTGATAAATCTGACAGAAAGGTACACTAGTCATTCCTCTGAGTTCTATGATTTATGGATAGGTGACTCTTCTCATCAAACATCTACTAATTACTGCTAATTCTAGTGTTTTGTGTTGATGTTTTCACAGTACCTTGTCATGAAGGTGAAGCAGGGTGCATGCAGAGAGAGACATTTAAGAGAATTATGGTACCATGGTTCCATGGCTCCTGGAATTTTGGTATGATCTCATACTGGCAAATAAAATGTCAGAGCCTGGTATCAAATGCAGTTGAAAGTTCCAAACATGAAGCAATGTCTGCTGTCTGAAGAGTGTATTTCTGCACACACCCAGTTAAGGTCCGGAATACTGTCAATGAAGATATCAAAGAACATACCTTTTGATATTTTGCTTGGAAGTTATAACACAGCATGAGCCAGAAATCAGTTCCTATCCTCACTAAAAACACAAGACAGCTGGCTGTAGGAATGCAGCTGAGAGTATCAGTGAAAATACACAAGGTATAGGAAAACACAAAGGGAGGGAAGGTTAACATCCTCTCCCTGTGTTACAGACAAAAATGAAAGTTAATTTTCCTCAGGTCATGATCCCAGCGCCTGTAAACTGACATAACAGGGCAAGCAGGACCTCCACCCATTTCCACAAGGAAAGCAGCAGGTATATTGGTCCACTTGGAATAAGTGCTCTGTGACTATGAAAGATAACCTAGTGTGTATCATTAGTGAGAGACTAGGGATGAGTGTGTCGTGCAATGCAATGTACTTGAATTTGGAAGATGCAATACAGGCACTTAACATTTATCCATCTATCCATCCATGCATCCTTGCATTTGGAAAGGGTATTGCCAAGCATGGGACCTTGAAAGAAAATCCCTGTGGAAGAAAGAAGGCACCAGGAAAGAGCCAACAAATTATGTGGCTTTATTTTACCTGGAGACATCAAGTTAAAACTAGATGCAGCAAAATTTAGGCTTACTGAAAGGATGGTTTGGGGCAACAAGGGCACAATATGGGGCAATAGGAAACTTTGATGTGGGAAACTGATGTTTTGAAGCTAATAACCATTACAAGTACTCCAAGAAACATTTTACTTTTAGGTGCAGCAAATATACTATCAAAAATAGAAACTAATCTTTCTAGGATAGTTACCAAGTAGCTCAGCTATTTCACTAAGTTGCAGAAGATGTGGAAAAAGAAGGATTTCTCACTAATATGTTGTATAAATGTAACATGATTATTAATTTATCTATTTCTTACCGTTCTGCAGGTGGTGTGGAGTTAAATCAAAGGAAATTTCTGTGAGGAAAATGAAAGGAAATAAAACAATTATAAAACCAGGGAAGAAGTGCTAGACTTCCTTTATTTATTTTTTTTCAAAAACCCTTTAGAAATATGTAGGTGAAAAAATTTTAGATAACGCTATCTCATCTACTATAATGAAGCTAGTGATTTATTTTCTAGGACAGTGAGGCTGTGAGTAGAACTTTGGGCTGAAAGGACACCTTACAGTTAAATATTATTTCTAAAGAGGGAGACAGAAACAAAAAGAAGCTGAGTTGAATAGCATGTCCTGGTTTCTGTGATGTGCTCATCCAGATTGTCTGGCTTTAGTCATGACTCCAAAAATATGCAGTTCACCAGCCTCAAAGAGAAGGTGCTGAGACAGTGCATCAGTATTTTGTGTTTGCTGCCACATATGTCTGGGTGCAACTGGGCAAAGTGAAGTCCACACATGCTTGCAAACAAAGCATAAATTTAGAAAAAAAACCTTGTGCAAGCTTGCTATTTCAACCCTGTTCTGTGCATATGGTTTGTGTTTGGCTAAATATAGAAAGCATTTGTTTTACAAAACCTGTTTTGGGATTTTTTTAGTTAATGGAAGGACAGAGAAAAGTTTTCAGCAGAGTCCTCTGTATGATCTGTAACTGTTTTGCCATGAAAGGAAAACTGCTATGTATGGTCTGAGTATGGTCAAACAAAATTTTTCTCTCTTGTAAGAAGCAATGTTAGTCTTATGACCTGAGGGTGAGGTGTGAGACAAATTACAGAGGAATGTAAAACACAGCTTGTCCTGTAACAAGAGCCTGAGAGACAGCCCAGGCCCTGGTGAAACAACTGAGGTGGCAGTAAAATGACACATGGCTTCACTGAAAGGAGCCTGGAGTGAACTGAGTGTGGCTTGGGCAGGCAAGAGAAAGCCACAAGCTTTGGCCAAGGAGCAGGTACGTGTTTAAATGCCAGCTAGGTCAGGCACAGGCTTCACTCAGGCTCTAGCAAGCAATCTGAGATCAATGATAACAGCCAAGGGAGCTGAGATATTTCATAGCTGTTATCTCCTTGCAGTCATCTTAGATTGCCTCTCAGAGGCAGAGGCTCATTGCTGGTTTATTGACAAGAAGTGACAAGTCACTACTGTTAGCTCCCCCACCAAACACTTTTTTCATTTAGCTGTTCATAGATCCCTGCTTTTCATAAGCAAGTCTGGAGGTGAACATTTCATGTTGCAGCTATCACTGGTCAAGCCTCATGAATATGTTGCTACGCAGGATAAAAGTCCTTTGACACCTTTTTTCCACACCCCAAGTATTACAGTGCAAATCAGAGCTCTGTACAGTTCCCTGTTTTAGAAACCTATTCATATGAATACAGGTTGATACAGTCTCCTAAGAAAGAAGTTTTTCAAGCTGAGTACTTATTTTTATGCTCACCTTAAGTAGGGCATAAGGCTTCAGTATTGTTTAAACCATGGAAACTCTTCCAAACGTGTTGGCAGATAAATAGAGGAGCTTGTAGTTGGTTGGGCTTTGTAAAAATACTGTGTAGAAATAGATGAACAAAAATATCCATGAATTATGTAGAAACTGTTCTCATTACTGGGATCACAGAATGTTCTGGCTCGTGGGTGTGATCCTTAAGGTCAGAAGTCCCCAAATCTCATGAAGCAACTGTAATGGAGCAGAATGCTTTAAAAGACATGGTACAAATGCTGTGATCCATTTAGTGTGTCTTAGATGTGTCTAAGGTAAAACTGGCACAATGTGTGTGATTACTGTCCAGCATTCCTCCTCAAAATCTCCTCTGCTGGTATTTATAAAGAATGAGAAGCAAGTGTAGTATGAATGTTATTTTTCATACTAAGCATAGCGTTTGAATCTGTTATTCCTTTTCAGTGGTTTTGGGTTATATGCACTGCCCTTGTAAAGGTTCTGAGTGAGTCAGGAGACTGCACTGAAGCTCTACTAAAATAAACCCAAAAAACAAAACTGGAAGAAAAAGCCTTTTCAGTATGGCATGGGCCTTAAAACTGTGACTTTGACCTTCAACACTGATACCTGAGGAAAAAGGAAAGTGTAGAAGCAAACTGGGGCAGTAGGTAACATCCCCAGAAGCTCCCATCCTTTTGCTCTCCAACAAGCAGATGGGTAGATGATCCAAGGACGATGGGACAATATTAATCTTAGAAGGCCCTGATGATTCAATCTCTCTGACCAGAGAGTCTCATATGACTCAGTCCAGATGAATAACCTTGAGGCTGCTTGATACAGCCTCGTGGAAGTCATGTTTAAACTCTCCAGTGTTCCATAGTTATCCAAAGAGTTACTAGCTGTGCATGTAGCTACAGCTATTATTCCGAAGGCAAGTAATATTTTTAAAGTAGGCGTATAGGTGGGGAACAAAGTGATTATTTGGCATTTACTGTGGTTACTCTGATTAGATTACAGACCATTATAAAAATTGTCATGATAAAATTCTGCAAATAAGAGGAACCATGTGTTTTATCACCTGCACAACTACAAATAGAAAATCTGAAACTCTGTATTTTATCTCTTCTTCTGTATGACACACTCTTTCCAAAGCCCCACTGAATACACCCTGAGTAAAGTTCTAAGACAGACACTTCTGTACTCAGAAGCAATCATGTAAAGTTACTTTCTTCCATTCTGACACTGCCTGTGGATTCTAAATCAGCACAAACTGCAAAATGAAGAACACTAAAAGTTATAACTGAACTACGAAATTAAGAACACTAAAAGTTATAACTGAAAAAAGCAATTGCCCTACTTCATTAATTCCACCACAATTCCATTTGTGATTTACACTCATGCTCCCACTTTAACTTCCCTTCAGCACATAAAATGTTTTGAGGTTTTAAATATATTACTTCAGGTATTTCTCTGACTTTGGTGAAGACAGAAAATAAATCTGTCCCTTGTCTTTCTGATTGCTGGCATTCTTTAGCACATACCAAAGATTTTTCACACTTTGTGTGTGGTAATTTTCTGCTGTAGATTATTGCTTTATATTGAAATAACAGTATCAAATTAATTTAGTCTGATCCCTGGAGCTGAATTCCAACTACCGGGTCACATAGGGAATATATATTTTATTTATAATTCATTTACTACTGACAATCATAGTGGCAATTTCATTAAATTAAACATATCCCAAACCTAAAAGCCTGTTAATATATACTTATCATTGTTCTAACTTTATTAACTTTACTGAATTGTTCTATTTTTTCAGAGGATTACTAAATATGTTTTTAAATTATAATTTTTTTTGAATACGTATGCATAGATTTTTTAAAAATAGTTCAAAAATAGGTGTTTCAGATAGAGCAAATAAAAGAACTATCTTCTTTTCTAATAATAAATTTTTAAATAGAACATTAATTCTTAAAATACAGAAAAGGTTAATCATTCTAAAACTCAACTCTGCTTGGAATAATTTCTCTAAGGGTTAAAAATAAAATAGTCTTTTCAAAACTAAAGCAGGCTGAATAATAACCCAATTTTAACCTCTTTTTTTTTTTTCCCCTTTCTTATCAGCTGGGCAGGGACTTCCTGCTACTGAGCACACATTTGTGTCTTAGACAATGTAATGGGCATGTACATTAGCTACTCTATTGCTCTTACAGTGCACCACAAATAAGCAATAAAAAGCTGTTTCATCTTTCTCTCAAAAGATGTTTTCTGCTGTCTGTATTAATTGGCATTTGAGATCATGTGCTGTCACTTTAGCATTTTGCTAAGGAAAAAATATGAATTACAGCTATTGTTGTTAATAATATAAAGTCTGACTTCTCTTACAGAGATTAATTTGAAATGACACTATGGAGCTTGACAGCTCTTGTTGGTTATTTTAATTTACTAGACAATTTTGCATGCTATTGGCATGGGGACATGGTCTCAGGCAACAGTTTTGTTCTATTGGTTATTATTCTAAATTAAATAAATATTGAAATGAACAGTAAGCCTAACTAAAGACTAAATTGCTATGCAAGATAAATCTCAGTAAACAGTTATTGAAGGGAAATGTGGTGATACACATAAGAAATGATGGAATACTCAACTGATAAACACTGATATTCTGCTGGATGAGGGAATAAGGTACACACAAATTTTTGGCTTTTTTTCCAGAAATTTTGAGGTACTCATATACTGGCTTTGGAGCACATGTTATTCCTTTCAGTAATCCAGTCATTTCAGGTCACTTAAATATGACTTCTTCAATTTCTTTATTTTAAGGCAGCTGAAGAGGTTTATTAGCAAAGTATGCTAGGGCCAGTCTTGCATGTATTAAAATGTGATACTGAATTGAAAGTAGAATCTTGTATATCAGAATTTTTGCTCTTCAGCAGAAACACAGAAAACACTACTAAAAAGACTTGTCAATCATCCAGATTTAGTAACTTGTCAAAGTCTATGTACTTATAAACAATATATTTTAGTGAATTCTGTTAGTTAAGTTGTTAAGATGGGATATGATTCTAAATATGTTGATTCTTTCCTCAAAATAAGTATAAAGGATAGAATATATATGTTCTAATCCTGTTTTTTTTTAAGTTAATAACAGATATGGATAGTTATAACAGATATGGATAGATAGAAATAATTACAAAACTAAAAGCCTCTTCTTACCACCCCATTCTTCTCCCCACGTTCATCTTCACTTCTACCTTCACTTCTGTCTTTTCCCCTCAAGTGACAGAGGACGATAGGGAAAGGGAGTTGTGGTCAATTCATGACACATTAATTTCTGGTCCTCCTTCTCATGCTGCTCCCCTGTTCCAGCATGGAGTCCCTTCCACAGGATACAGTTCTTAACACGCTTGTCTAGCGTGGGTCCTTTCAATGGGGTACAGCTCTTCAGGAATAGAGTGCCTTGAAAAGGTCATGAATTATGCCAGAAAACCTGCTCCTATGTGGGCTTTTCTCCATGGACTCTAATGCCTGACACAAGTCAGCTCCAACATTGTCTCATCACAACCTGCAGATGCAAATCACATCCACCTGCTTCTACACAGAGTCCTCCACAGGCTGCAGGTGGATCTCTGCTCCACTATGGTCCTCCATGGGCTGCAGGGGCACAGCCTGACTTACCATGGTCTTGCCCACAAGCTGCAGGAGAATTTCTGCTCTGGCCCCTGGAGCAACTCCTCCCCCTCCTTGTACCTTGGTGTCTGCAGGGCTGCTTCTCCCACATATTTCTCACTTCTCTAACAGCTGCCACAGCACATCTTTTACCCTTTCTTAAATATGCTATAATGGGCTCAGCTTTAGCTGCTAGTGGGTCCATCTGGGAGGTGGCTAAGCTGGCTCTGTCTGACTGACTTTCAGAAGTCACCTCCCCAGCCCCCACTTCCAAAATCTTTCCACCTGCCATCAACACCAGAGTTCTGTTAAACCCAAATGCAATTATGGTCTGTAGTGAATTTATTTAAACATAGAGAGCAAAGCACACTGAACTTGGCTATGGTCATAGCAAAAGAATTTTGATTTAGAGTAAAAGCCAAAATTTTGACAATATGAAGATAATGCAAAGAAAAGATCTGCAAATAAAAATTGTCAATAAAGAAACTTAGTTGATGATTTTGTATGACTTTTTCACTCAGACTGTTTTTATTTGTTTACTAGCACATATTTTCTGACCATCCTACTATGATGACTGAAGGTCATGGAGATGAGTGTATGGTTCATGGACTTTCTTCTTGGTTTCAGGGTATAAAGGATGAAATTCTCTTCTGTGCAAGTGAGGCATTGTGGAACATAAAGACGACTATGCAATGGGACAGCTATCATGTTCACTTCTGGAGAGAGGTCAAAGACTCTTTTTTTGTATTAAATCAATATTAAATCCCTGAAGTGTTTAGAATTTCCCTTTTCAAATCCATCCTGTTTGCATTTATAATGATTTAATTCAAGAAGTTTTTGAATTCTGGTGAAAACTATCTATATTTCTTCCTTTGTTAAACAAAATGTAAATAAACTTTTTAAGACAACTCCCCTCACAGTATGATGTTAATAAGAAAACATTGCCCAAGACTTAATTGTGCTGTTTCATATTAAAATGTTTGTCTCAAAAGATTCATAAATATTTTATTTCTGCAATGCAAAATGATATTTTCCTTTTTAAAAAAATTTGTTTCTCTATGCTGCCTTAATGACTTTACTAACAATAAAGTCTATTGAGAATTATATAAAATCTCTTTCTTTGATGCTCATTAGAACAATTAATTGACTATCAAACACAGTAAATATCTCAGTGTTTTGGTATCTATTTTACAATTAGCTAAATCCTAAACAGTCCTAAACAGGTCACAGGCCTCAGTTTAAGGATGTTTGTTTGTAATAAAAGCTCTCCTGCACCTGGCTTTGTGCTTTGTAAGAAACTGTTTTTCTCCAGGGTACAATTACATCAAGATTTTTTTTCAGTCAGCGAGAAGAAAGAATAATGGGCAAAACTCAAGTTACACCAAATATTTGGTCTAGGGTTTGCTTTTGCCAATCTATTGGATATTAAGCATAAGAGTTTGAAATCCCATGAGAACAATAGATTACTATTTTGTGGATATTTTAAAAGGCTCTAATTTAGACTAAACTTCCTTTAATTTTTCAGCTCATATCAGAGGCTTTAAGTCAGAAGCATGAACTGTGCTTTAACTACATTTTCCCATTCCACCAAGAAAAAAAATAGTGTTTTCCTTAGTGAAGTTTAATATTACTAATGGTTCTTATTCTACAGAAGGGGTTTAAGAAGCTAATTTAAATTAACTGGAAGTTATTATTATTCCTTCTAATTTATTAAAATGTGTTTTTTTCTATAGCAATGCTCTACTTTGTGTGGTTTGCGTTGTTTAAGCCCAGCCATCAACCAAGCTTCACGCTGTTGCTCACTCACTCCCCTACCAGTGGGGTGAGGGAGAGAATCAGAAGGGTAAAAGGTAGAGAGCCCATGGGTTGAGATAAAATCAGTTTAATAGAGAAAGCAAAAGCCACACATGCAAGCAAAGCAAACCAAGGAATTAATTCACTGCTTCTGAAGGGCAGGCAGGTGTTCAGCCATTCCCAGGAGATCAGGGCCCCACCACACATAATGGTGACTTGGGAAGACAAATTCTATCACTCTATCCCCCTGGGGATGGGGAGGGAGGATGCACAACCACACACTCCATACATCCTCCCCCTTCTCCTTCTCCCCCTCACTTTATATACTGAGCACGATGTCACATGGTCTGGATTATCCCTTTGGTCAGTCTGGGTCACCTGTCCTGGCCGTGACTCTTCCCATCCTCCCATGCTCCCTCAGCCTCCTTTTCAGCATGGCAGTAGGAATAGCAGGAAAAGCCTTGGCTCTGTGTAAGTTCTTCCAGCAATAACAAAAATATTCCTATGTTATAAACTGTGCTGTCAGCACAAATCCAAAACACTGCCCCATTCCAGCCATTGTGAAGAAAATGAACAATTTCCCCCAACTACACGAGGCAGAGCATGGGTGTTCCATAAAGACAGGCTTCATGGAAAAAGACAGAATATGGTAGAGCTCCTTAGAAGTTATAGTTTCAAATTAAACACAATATTGAAATTTAATCCATACTTAAAATTGTAGAAAAGTAGTAGTGTTGACACTGAAATTATATTTCAATAACAAAACTTTTGAAAATATTGGCCAAAAAATCCATTGTCAGCTTAGGGAATTGTAGGAAAGGAAGTGGGATTTTACTAGCAAGTCCATACAAAAACTTCTGTATAAAACAGAATCAGGGTCTTTCTTTCTGGAAAGACAGTTATCTAGTGCACTCTAAGATAATGGACATCACCTCTTTTTCATATCATTCATTTTTTGTAACAGCACTTTTCCAAGAATGCAAGATGGAATGGTTTTGAGTGAGAGGTGGCATACTTAGGTGAGCTGACATAAATCAGTCATATGTTATTGAAAAAAAATTAATCTAAAATTAATCTAAAAACTTAGTGGTTTTATAGAAACACTGTTTATAATATCATCAAATTGTTTTCACAATTTCAGTGTTCCAGGAGTGATAGACCATATCTTCTATAATATTAGGCAGGAAGGGTGCATGATTTAAGTCCCTCCCTGTGGCAGGGAAAAAGCTAAAGTATGACTACAAACTGTGAAACTTCAATATGCCAAAGGAGCAAAGCCACACATTTGGCTTTGGGAAGTAATTTGTAAAGTATAGAGTGTCTGTTTTACTATGCCCAATGGTTCTCTTCTCAATTCACTGAGACAGCTCCTTTTACTTTAAAGAGGTTTCATTGATCTCCCACTCTGGTGAACATTTGGAACAAGCTGGTTTTTTGCTCCACCTTCCCTTGATGCTCTTCTCCCTTCTATCCTTTGAATCTTTACTCTTCCCCTCACTTAGCATGTCCTAACCTTCCCTTTTCTAGGAACTTCAGACAAGTGAGATTACCCTGCAGGAAAGAAAGAAATGGGCAAATAGTTTCTGAAAGATGACTGTTTCATTTGGGGAATCATAATGATTTAGATTTTTAATGTTACTTTAGATGTAACAAAGACTTTACACAGGCAGAGTTTAGTGATAGCTATGTACAACACAGAGGATCTCTAATGTTATATTTGTCTGGAATATCAATTCTAAATGTTTAAATGAGTGATTGTTTGTTTTTAATATTTTCCTTCATGAAATACTAATGTTTGAATGGACAAATGATTGTCTTCTAACTCTGACTTCCCTTGGTTTTGTGTGTATTTTAAGCTGGACTCTAATTTCTTTCCCTGTAAGTGAAATACTTGAAGCTTAAGGGTATGATTTAATCTAAAGCATTTAAAAGAAAAAAAAAAAAAAAGAAAAAGGAAAAAAAAGGAGAAGGTTTCCTTTTATATAGTCCCCAGCAGAAGAGTGTTCTACTTTCCATTCAGTAATAGTGCTTGGACTATATCAAATGCAGTTTTAAAAGTGAGGTCATGATGCTATGATTCAAAATTTGTCAGATGTAAAGCCATAAGGGATTTTTAGAAGATGAAAAGACTAGACTTCTGATGTGACCTGATGCAGCTGAGTAACTCCCAAAGTCACAAGTCAGTTTCTGACTATAAAAGAGACATCTGATCAGATTGTCATGCTTTATGTTTAATGGAGTGTTACAAGGACTTTGACACAAACCATTACCCACTATTTACTTATTCAAGGCAGAAACCTACTGGAAAATTGAACGAAATTATCCATACTTTAACAGCTTTGAGCAGATTGCAGTATGATCAAAATTTCTAAAACATGCCCTTTTGAGAACAGTGGTATTAAATGATCTTGAATTCTTGTATTGTACTTTAATCATTACACTTTAATAAATAATTTTTAACTTCAGGATGCTAAATAGGAATGTTGCCACCGTAGCAGTTTATATCTGCTGTATATGGCTATGTTACAGAAAGAATTTTTTATTGACTTGATTCAAATGGTAATCAGTTGTGAACCTGTTCTCCTTTCACAACTTGCTATTCTTGAAACAAAACTATGTTAGTAAATTTCTTCATTATTTACAGTGCCTTTGGGAATTAAAGTAATTGTAAAAATAACTTCCAATAACTCCAGTAGCTGATGTTATAGGGAATTTGAATTTTCAAGTAAAAGAAGCAGCTCAGAGGAATCTTGGTCACATCAAACTGCAGAAATGAAACATGCTGTTGAATAATTGCTTTAAAATTTACTGGTTGCTACTCAAAAATAAAAATATGTTAAAATCATAATTCTTTTCTAGGGAAGGATGCTCTTGTGAAATAAACAGTGAAGCAAGGCATGATAGCTCTTTTGCAAATCCAGATTAATTGCACATTGGGTGAGTTTGTGATTAGCATGTACTAATTATGAAACTTAGAAAACTAAGTGATTTGAAGGTTCTATGACATAAAGTATAGGCATAAGGAAGAATAATGAATTAAATATTCCAGGCTCTTTTTCTTCCCTGCAGGAATGACCAGGACTTGTATAATTTTTCTGAAATCGGATTGCCAAATAAAAACTAAGTAACCCAGCAAGCAGATTTTATTTTCATTCAAGACACTAATGATAGTGCCTAAAAAAAGGGTTAAATGAATTTTAAACTTCTGAAATATTTTTGAAATTATGTAGCTAATAGAAAAGGTCACAAACAGTACAGGGACTCTTTAATTTTTCACTGGTGTAGTGGTGCAAATGAATCAAAGTATTCATTTGCATCAGTTTAAATTGGTCCCAGGTTAAGTTTTGTAGGCTGCTTGTCTACAGAAAAAGAATCTGAGCACTTGAGGATTTACTTCAAAACCCAGTAGTATAAAATGTTAAGTACTACTTAAAGAAGGCTTTTGAACAAATAACTTTGCAGGGTGAATCAATTTACTAATCTGTATTTTTATTAAATCTTTTTCTGAATTTTTATGTGGATTTTATTTCTGATGATTCCTGAGATCCTAAAGCTGCAATTGAAGGGATTTTTATCAGATTAAGCTTGGCCCTACAAGGCAAAAGATCAAATTGTTTTTCACTGTCTGGCTGCATTAAGAGGGCCTGGAGGTCATTCATACCAGCAAAAGATCTATCTGAGCCAGGGGAGTAAATCTGACTCAAAAGTATTTCTGGAAAAATTAATAATTGTAACATAATTGTAGTATAAATGTAGTATAATAAAAATAATAATTGTCAAGAACTGGTTTTAACTGAGGAGTTTTACAAAAATTAGAATAGTTCGCTATCCTCCAGCATTTTAGTCACATGTAATATTATTGAAAAAAGGTGCACACTTTCATGAGGTAGAATGGCAGATTTTTCACCCTTTGTAAATCTGAAAACACATATCCTCAGACCTGATTTTCCTGTGCACTGTGTTTAGACGGTATTTTTAAAAGAACTTCAGTCCCTTTAGACAGATTTCTTTAAATCTGGTACCCTGAAAAGGCAGTTGCTCATTAGACTAACTAAGAAGAAACAATTGAACATCTCATAAATTGTGGAATCACTGAATAATTTAGGAAGGAAGAGACTTCTGGAGGTTAAATCCAACTCTCTGGTCAAAGCAGGTCCGATAAGATCTGCTAGCTTAAGAATTGTCAAGCCCAGTTTTGAATATCTCTAGGGATAGGAATTCCACAACCTTTTTGGGAAGACTGATGTGCTGTTAGACCATCCTCACAGCGAGAACATTTTGTGTGGTATCTGACAGGAATTAGTACTCTTGACAGAACAGCCTCTAGTATTGATCTCTGGAAGATGCCACTTTTACCAGTTACCTGCTGGACCTATGTCAGTGATCACAGTCCCTAAAGCCTGGTAGTCCAGTGAATTTTCTATGTGACTGATTCATTCACTTAATGGGACCAGATACTAATAGTGAGGCCATAGACATGTTATGGGGCACTATGTCTAAGACCTTACTAAACTGAGGCACATGACTGCCGCTGCTCTTCCCAGGTCCAAAACACTAATCAAGCCATTTCAGGAGGCAACCAGTTTGTCAGGCCTGATTTACCCTTCTTAAAGTCATTCTGACTGTTCTAAGCCACCTTCTTGTCTTCCATGTGTTTGGAGGTGGTTTCCAGGAACATTTGCTCTATAGCTTTCCCAGGAACTGAGCATGAGTTAAAGGTAATTGGTTGTGTGTAGCTCCTGGGCTCTCCTTGTTGCCCTTGTGTTACTGGGCAATACTATTGTTAATGGAAGTGTGTTCTTTTACCGTCTGAGTGAAATTACTGCAAGAATTTTCCAGTGAGAGGAAGTGCAAATAGATGAAATTATAAAGGAGCATCATAAATGCAAAAAGCTCCCCCTCTCCATATATCAGTGTAACCCTAAACCCTACAGATATATCCAAATTATTCGTGGAGATTATACTACAAAGACCTGCTGGTCCTTGAGAATGGTTTGATGAACTACATTCATTAATAACAATTTTATATTTTATTTTAAGTTATTATATATTTCATATATAAATGGCTATATAGGTTTTGTTTATAAATGTTTTGTGAGTGTGAAACTGAAATAAGAGGAGTAAAAGGGAAACATATGGGGTTGAAAGGTCTACTGGACAAAAATAACACAAGCCAAATTTGTAGATGAAACCCGTTTTTAGTACAATGTCTTTTCTAAAAATACAGAGCTTTAAAGCTCTATCTAAATGCACATATCTATCTAAATCTATGTAGAGAACAACCTGTAAATAATTAGAGAATTTCTAAGAAGGAAGACTGAAAAAAAAGAGAATAATAACTCCTATTTAAGAGTGAAAAACACTAATGGTAACAATGATTTAGCTGTTTATTACAAGATACTGATAACTAATAACAGCAAGAAATTTCATTACATAAACAAAGATTAATACTAAATTTAGAAAAAAAAATATGTATCTTGCATACCACAACAATTTTATTTTTCCCCATTTTTAAGAAAATATTGATGGCAGTGCATGTACAGATGCATTTATTACAAACATTTTCAAACACATAATTTTCAAACAGAAGTGCTATTGGTAAGCTGAAAGGTTTGCAGACTGGATAAAACTGTTTGCTCTGCTTCCAGCAACTCGTTTAAAACATGTTCAGTAAATGTATAGCTGTCACTGTGAATATATCTTGCATTCCTATCAGAACCTGAGGCAGGGAAAATTCCCTCTCATATTAAGGCTTATTGGCATAGCCCATCCTTTTCAGTAGTTAGGACTGAAATTACTGTCCTGAGAGAAACCACTGAAAAGATAATTGTTCAATAGGGCAGTCAACCTACAATATGTCAGGAATGTACTTCTAAAATTAATTTTACCTTGTCCTATTAAGTAGTTATCCTTTCATGAGAGAGCTGTTTGAATCTCACTTGACTTAGTGCTCATTTACATGATGAAAAATAGGAACGTGTAGGAATTTGTAAATCTGTTGAAGGGCAAGTGTACTGTGATAAAAGTAGGGTTATGAAACAGAGCAGTGGCAGTACCCTTCAAATGTAACCCTCACAGCATCCAAATAATATGATTTAAATCTCTGAATATGCTATTGATGAATCATATATGGCTTTTGGGTCTTATTCCCCCATATGAAAAAAAAAATAAATTGAGAAATGCAGTGAATATAGACATAATTTAAGTAAAAATGCCTGAAAAGAGTAGAAAGAATTAAACATGTATAAGTAAATAAAAAGATGAACATATGACTTGTTTGTCTTCTACTCTTAAATTCCCGCCAAGAAAATTCCAGATTTTAAAGAGATCTTGAGCTTAAGAGACTGAAAACATACCAAGAGTTTAAACCTCACAGATAAAGTCTGGCAAAGCAGCTAAAGTAACTGTATTTAAAAACAAACAAAACAACAAACAAACAAACAAACTCAAACAAAAACCCCACAAACACAAAACAAACCAAATAAACCACAACACAGATTAATAAAGATAAGATAGATGAAACTAATAAAAATGAATGATCATTAAGTAAAAGTATTCCCATGATTTGGAATACTGAAAAAATTTTAGTTGCTTAACTAGTTTTTTTAGTTTTTAATTCAGCCCTAGAAGGAGAAGTGAATTTAACTCAAGCTTAGTCTGTGGGGTGCCATGTAGCATAACACAGATAAAACAACAATCACAGCATCTGTACCAGAATATGTCAGATTTTCAAGGCAAGACATGGAGATAAACAAAAAAATTGGACAAATTTGAAATTTGTCTAGAAAAACAGGCCATGTTATGTTAACTTAGTGTACTAAATAACCTTTTTTTTCCTTTTAGAGAGGAGAAATAAAATAGGTCTTGCCAATCTACATAAAGAACCATAGAAGTAGTTATGGATGGAAAGGATCTCTGGCATCATCTGGTCCAGAGGCAAATGGTTTACTTTAGGTTGCTGAAAGACTTTGGTGAAATTTTTAATAAAATCCCACTTGCAGAAGATGGAGAGGACAAAGTTTGTAAATGAACTCTAATTAATATGGATCTTACTATAAAGAAAGTAACAACAGGCAATGATGATCTGTGAAGTCTAAGATGGGTGGGGAATTCCTCCAAGATGAACCAGAGGATCAGTACTCACAAATATCTTAATTCATGAGAGAGTGCTAATGAAATTTGTCCATGACATAAAGTTTAGAAGAATCATGAGCAAGTGAGGTGGTGTATGCCCTTAATGAATGAAGTGATAAAATGCATTTAATAGCATAAAAAGTGCATGGTGAAATGTCATGGGATTAATAAAAGTATTTTTACAATGAATTGCAAAATTATTTGCAAATATACAAAGAAAATTCTTATTATTTTCACAGGACCTATACAATGAAGCTGTGAAAAGTGTAAAGATGGGGAAGGACGCTGAGCTATTTGCTGACGACTTAGCAGATGAAGATGACAGCTCAAGAAAAATGTGATAAAATTGTTAATATACAATAAGGTCCTCAGAATGAAGAATAAGAGACAGGGATTTGAATAACCATTTCAAACAGTTTCCCTTCATACTGGATCATATCAAGTACACAAGTGTTGTTGATAAGGGCAATTTTTTTGATTGTGTATAACTAATTAAAAAATGAAAAAAGTGTCCCATATGTATGGTGTCTCAAACTGCTCATATGTTCAGAGGTCAACAGCTGTAATGCAGGATAGTGAGTAGAAAATAGCAGGGGAAAGCTTTCACAAAAACATCCTCAAAAGGCATTAAAACGTGATTGGAACAGCTGCTCTATTGGCACATGAGAGATTTCTTTGGGAATAATGAAGAGCTTGTGAGATATGATCAAGTTTAATTTGGATTGTACTTAAACCTGTGGGGCTGTATCAGATTTCTCAGTATTGAGTAGCAGTGAATGAAAATGAAATCCATGCAGAGTGGAATGGCTGTGCACTGTATTCAAAAGAATTTGCTCACCTTAGACACTGGCAAATGTAATTATGAAAATATCCCAACAGAAAACAGAGGATATGCATAGATCACAGGAGCTTTGGATCAGGCATAATGGACTAGTTTTACAGAAGGCAGAAAAGCAGATAAATGGAATAACAAAACCAATTGGGAACACAGACTGTACAGCTTCATCTAGGAATGTTTCCATCTTAGATCTTCTGCTTCTGTGCTGAGTGGGGCTTAATTACACAGGAGTGTTTGGCCTGGTGCTGTCGGTACATGCTGCCTCTGGCAGCAACAGGCTCTACTCTGAAGCAAAGATTCCTCCTCCATCCCACTCCCTGCTGCCTGGGTTTTTCCTTGGACTTCCTTCAGCTAAACACTGGGTAGCTCTGATCCTATTTAGCCTTTGTGATCAGAGAAGATCACAGCCTGAAGTGGTTTGCATAACTTTGGGTCCCAGTGTAAATACAAGCGTGGCGACAGTGTGAAAGCTGATAGCAAACGTTTCCGGTAGATCCTTTTGGTGTTCTCTTTTATCAATAAAACCAAAATATGCACATACAACCCCTAAAATATCTTTCTGTTACCCTCCAAAAGACTTCTTTCCTCAAAACTTCCCTCTGTCGCAAATCTGGAGAAACTGCTGCAGGCATGAATACAACCAAAACAAACAAATGAAAATCCTTACCCAACCACCGCTCCCCCCAAAAAACCCCAAACAAACCAACTAAAAAACCACAAGAAAACAAAACCCTAAACAAGCTGGAAAAGCAGAAATCCTGCTAAATGAGGAAAGACTGTCATTAACATTTGCAGAGTGCAAGATGCATAACACATGTGAAACTATTTCATGGTTCTCCAACACATAAGAAAACCTCAGTTAGTAATACATCTTTAAGGGTTATACTTACTGTTGAGGGGAATTCACAGTACTGCTGGGTAATGAATTAGAACAGCACTGTTGAGTTCAGTTAACCTTCCCTGAGAAAGAAAACTAAGCAAAACTGTTATGACTCATAAATATTTAATTTTTATACAAGAGTGGCTTGGTTTTAAAATTGAATCCACAAAGCTTAAATCCTATTAATAAGTTAAATTGCTCTTTCTCTTCCAGAAATTATTGGGCATTTTCTGGTGGGACATGTTTTAAGTCAGGAAGTTCAGATTCACTGAATCAAAACGTGTTGATATCAAAAAAACATTTGCCAAGACTCGGCAGATTTCTGATGGGGAAAAGGCACCCTGGCTTTCTGCCAGCTTGCCTTCATCACTGTATGACTTCTTTCCCTGACAGGGAATTTTGGAGCTAGACCTCTATATGTGCCTATTCTTTTGCATTTAATAGCATCAGCCCCTCCTTGGCCATTTCAGTTTAAAGGCTTGCCATTGAAGAAAGCTGAGTGCTCAGGTAGCAAATAATCTAGAAAAGCAGTCAGCCAGGGAGATTTGCTCTCAGCAACCTGGCAGTCAAAGCACCTTAGTGTTTATTGAATGGGGAACCGGAGAGCCTTCAGAATTAATAGGGAGATCAAGAAACCAGAAAACCAGGCTGTGAATTACCAGCAGAGTCCAAAATCTATTGCTCTCCACAGACCACTTTGTGTACTGCAAAGGTGGGAAACCTGTGAGCTCAGAAAAACCTCTTTGCACTAAAATCTCAGACCTCTCAGCTGTCTAAGATTTCTAGCAACTTTTAAGCTTCAGGAGCTAAATTTTAGGAAAAAAACCCCTACCATTTAATCTGTGATCCATGTGGAAATCACAAGCACTCGCTTTTAAGCAAGAGTACAGTAAAAAATTGTGTTTGTTACAGGAATCACTCTGGTTTCTCAGACCCATGGTTCACTGAGAAACAAAAACAGTGCCTGAATTCATGAGAACATGAGAAGCTGCACTAGAGAAATGCATTATAATTTATTTTTATGAACATATATATCTCATTTATAGTAATTCAATATGAGATTAAACCGTGAAATAAAAAACTTAATTTGCATTAAGTATTCTATCTTTTGACAATAGTGAATGCCAGTCTTCCACATTGTGTTTGAAGTCTCTTCTGTGGAAAAATTTCTAGTCCAATATTGATAAGAAGAATTATTTTTATTGTCTTTGAATATTTTTTACATCTTTATTTGATCATTAAGTAGAGTGACTAATTAAAAAAAAAATAAAATCAGTCTCAGATGAAGATTCCATCGCTAATCATTAACAAGATCTTCAATGAAATTTGTGGACTGAATCTGGACAGTTCTATGGAAAAAGTAATTTTTCAAAACTGAAGCGCTATCAAAGTCATTCCATTTTAGCTAATCAAAATATCCAATATCAGGATTTACTTTCTATTTAACAAAACTAAAAATATATTCCTTAGTATGTACATAGAGTGATTTTTTGTGTCTGAGTCAAGTAGACCCTAAAACCTTACTTTACCAGGGGTTAATAGCCCCTGTCCTGTACAGCAGAAGACAAGGGGTGCACAACCATTTCTGTAAATATGAGGGGAGTTACAATTGCTCAATCTTAGTCAAATTTTTGCTGATATTTTAGCTCTACTCCTAAATTCAAAACAACTCAGTATTTCATGTGTTTAGCCCCTTTTAAAGCTTACCTCTCATTTTCAGTGTGGTTACATAATATGTAGTTATATGTAGCTCTTGCTTTAGCAGAAAGCCAGCCAAGAAGAGTCTAGGAATGGTTTAACTTAAAATATTCAAAAGTTTGAATGACAGACATTCTTTGTAAAATGTTTTCTTAGGATTCAATAGAAGAATAAAGCTATGGAGTTAAAATCTATTTGCCATTCATTTTTGTTAGTAATTGTGAGATAGTTTTGTTGTTTTCAGGAGAGAGAACACAAGTATATAATGAGATAAAATTGCCATTTTTTGTACACTGGCTTTTGAAAAATGTAAAAATGCTACTTGGTGCTTTCTCCTTTAAATTACAAATTTACTAGCTAATGGTACAAAATGGAACTTCACCAAGGCTTGTCTGATTTAACTTCTATTTCACCAGTGAAAACTTAGTCTGACAGATGAAGAGATTTGGAGGTAAAGGAAACTTTTCATATCAAGATTCTTCAGAAATCAAGATGTATCAAGTTGATATTATCAACTTTAGTGTTCAGAAATTGGGAGGCCCCATTAGCAAGGGAATAACCCTCTAATCAGTTAGGGTGTGCTCCTTGTACCAATATCTTACGACTACATGCATGGCTTCTTTTTGCTTCACAAGAAACCAATCAAAGACACAGAGTTTATTAGCAATTCATTTTGAATAGTCATCTCTTCTGAAAGTACCACCCAAAATAAAAATCTTGCTTCTGGAACGCAATCCTGACATGAGTCAGACTGGAGGAGTTCCCCTCATGACCCCAAGGCAAACCACACTGGATATTGACTCTGTTCATCTCCCTGGTAATCTTCAAAATTACGCTTGCTCAAGTTCCAGTTGGTGCCTGAAATGTCCTCTCCTCGATGCAAGTTTCTGGTTTGCTGAATTACCTGAAGTAGACTGTTCAGTGGTCCAGACTTTGTATCTTCCTTTCCATCACAGGCTTTCAGGACACAAAATAGTTTTTTGGGTATCTGTGTGTAAGGAGCTTCTGTGTTAAGCTTCCTTTTCACTGCTCAGTAAAATACTGCAAATTGTGCTTAACCTAAAGAAATCAAGCATGAGGTACAGTTAGATATTATCACCTTCAGTGCTCAATATAGTATCAGTGGGACAAGCTGTGAGATAAACTGTAATGGAAAACGAGGGAATAAGGTTGTACATCAGAGAAATATTTCTGTGAATATATATTTTGTTAAAGTTTTCTGGAAAATGACCAGTTTTCATCTAGGCTAGCTGAAAAATAGTACAAACTCTTTGCTCAGGAAAACCTGCTCACTGAAGGCTGTGTTTTTTATGAGAGATAAGTACAGTCTGGAATGACATGCAAGCAGAAGACTGCATGCAGTATGTGGAAATTTTGCAACTGTTACCACAAAAGATAATGATCTCATCAGATGTTTGGTAGGATTAGGATTTGTCAGCACTTACATGTGAAATTTTTTGAGAAACCAAAGTAATAGAACATGGAAGCAATGATATAGCGGCTGGCACTGATTCATTTAAGTCTGATCTACTTAGAAAATTAATTCAGTCTGAGCTATGATATAAAACAGTGAATGCAAATTAACTGTTTTTGACCTCCTGAGCAGGTAAACCCTGCAGAACTTTAGACAGAAGCACCGAATTGTTTATTTAGACTTCCTTTAATAATCAATTTGATTTCTGGTATATGATTCATCTTATTCTAGAGGTAGAAACATAAATTAGGGCATATAAATCACATCCACTGGGCGTCTCTATCTTCCTATTTGACTGTAAAGATGACTCGTTTGATTATAAACATCTCAGCTGTAGATGTCTGAAACTAAATGAAATTAATCACATCCTCTGACTTTAAAATAAGGGTCTTTATTCCAAATTACACACTTCAGAATTGAGAATATGGGCATCAACACAAGAAGTCAATCATAAATTCCAAATTAACCTCCCACGTTAAGGGAGGCCTTTCATTGAGTTAAGGTCTTTTCATTGAGTTGATAGCATGCTTCTTATGTTAAGAGGCAAGATGAGACCCTGTGCAGTCATGGTTTCAAGGCTGCATTTAATCCATTACTACAGTTTATGTTGCGTAAAGGCATGAAACACTATGATAAAAAAAAGTAAAATACCCATAATTAATATAGTCATATTCAGCTGGCAGTAGAGCTAGTCAGGCTGAACAAGATAGTATCTACTCTAATTTGCCACTTCCTAACATTCATAAATTCCTACTAAATTGCCTTACCGTGAAACATTTCTGCTTTTCTTGATTGATAATAGGAGTTCAGAGAAAATGTGATTCACTGACGTGAAAAAGAAGCTTTCTTTGATGAACTAGATTCCTACTTATCTTCCTGTTCCATTTATTGGCTAGAAATTTTGGTAATAGCATTTCTTCACAGCGTTTAACAAGTGGTGGGTTTGTATCATACTAAGAGAAACTGCCTGTTTGTGCCACAGTGAATGTATGGGGTGGTTGTGGGCAGCTGTGCTGCCATACAAAGGGAACTCAGGCTGGAGAAATAGGCTAGCAGGAAACTTATGAAGGTTTCTCAACAAAGGGAAGTGCCATGTCCTGCACCTTGGAAGGAACAACTCCACATGCTTGGGGATGAACAGCTGGAAAGCAGTTTAGCAGAAAAAGGCCCTGGGGGTTGTGGTCACCAGGTAAACATGAGCCACTAATGTGAACATGTGCAAAGGCAAACATCCTAATAGGCTGTACTAAACATCCCACTATCACCAGGTCAATGGAGGTGGTCCCTCACCTCATTCAGCACTGGTGAAGCCACAGCTGGAGAACAGTGTCCAGTTCTGGGCTCATGAGTGTAAAAAAACACCCCATGGATATACTGGGCAGAGTCCAGTGAAGAGACATGAAGCTGGCTGAGGAAATGAACCATCTCTCTTGTGAGGAAAAACTGGAGCTTTTCATCTTGGAGAAATCTCAGGAGGATCTTATCAGAGAAGCACAGAATCATCAAGGTTGGAAGAGACCATATACCTAATAATGATTAAAGCTGATTTTTTTCCCAATGTCTTTCTAGATCCTCTATATCAAGACAAAAAACCACTTCCATTTTAATGCCTTTATATGCTGTAAATGAAGAGCTATAAACCTATGGCAGATCCTTTACCAGACCCCACTGTCCTCTCTACTCATTGTTTGCTTTGACTTTGAAACCTAGAAAGCTGAGGGTGAGACTCATGTGATAACCTGAGTGTTATCTCTGACCTTTCTGGTCCTTACACAGATCCATGGGTAGGGAAAGACCATTTTTGTTCCTATGACAGATATCACTGAGATAACTGAGAGTTTATAAAGCAGATGATGAATGACTTTCCTGGTAAATAAGTGCTCTAAATAGTTTCTTTTCCTAAAATCTAACCCTTTGATCTATATTCCACTCATAAAAGCTGAAAATGAAAATTAGAGAAAAAATCCCTAAAACCATAACCAAACCTCTTAAAATCCATAACTCAAAAGGAGGCATTTGACTCCAACTGAAATCAGACTTTTTATCCCTTTCAGGGACCAGGATATGTAATATGTTCAAAGGGCCTAATATTAAAAAACTACTACACTCTTAATTGAGCCTATTATCTGTTCCTTAATCTGTTTAAAAACCCTTGAAAGAAAACTAGGACTCTCACTGACTGCTTTGATAACTGCTTCAGGAACATGAAAAAACAGTTATTTTCCTTGACATTCCTCATACATAGTTCTGATCTGTAACCAAAGTTTACTGGTGTATTATTTACATTGTATATTATATGACTATTTTCTGAAGTATTTGTGAATATTTGTTTTATTAATTCAAGTATCCAGCTCACATATATGAAGCTTTATGATCTTCTGTTGTGCAGTAAGCAGGGAAGATGTGCGGCTGGAGCACAGACAAAAGGGTATGAGGCAATGGAAATGGCAGAGAGATTCTATCTCTCTGGGAACTATAATGAAAATATGTTGTTTCCTCTAAAATTCTCCAAATCATCTTCTCAGCTAATATCAGCCTGTGGGTGACTACTGCTATCCATGCCCTTGTATATATTCTCCCATATCAGGTGAGTACAGCTGGCTCTGGGTACAACTGCACAGTCCATCTGTGAGGTCTATGCTAATGATTTGGTAACACACAAACACAATTTTTTACAGGAATTGCCAATACACATGACTGATTTCCTCAGTGGAAGGTCTGAGGAATAAAATCAGTCTTGCACCTATGGGAATTACGTACACATGTTAAAGCATACATAGGGAATTAAACACAGCTTCAAAGTGTGTATGGATGAAAACAACCAGTGCAATTATCCATCTGTTGATAGAAAGACTTGGAAAGTCTTAAACTGCTGACAGGGCAATTAATGAATAGTCATTTGAGTGTTATTATTATTTCAGGTCTTTATCTTTTCCTCTTCTGTAGGAAGGTGTCATTCATAAGTCTCTTTTTTTTTTTTTTATTTTTTTTATTCTCCAGTTACCATTAGGCAATTTCTTTTTTGTTATCCCAAACTTCACTCTATTAACGTCAGAGGATGTCTTGTTTCAATGGAAATAAACCCTCACCCTTCAAAACAAGAAGACATCATAGGGTGTGATACAAGAACAAGGTCAGAGAATATTACAGCAGCATCAAAGGGTAAGATATTTTGGCAAGAGCACTAACTACCTGTGCTTGTGGAAACAGTGAGTTCAATTGATGTGATTCAACCAAATACCACCACGCAAACACCCAGCTTGAAAAAGCATATAATAATAGATATGGATATTGCTATTTGTTTATTGTTTATATTGTGGCATCACCCAAAATATGATAGGAATGTAGAGGGGTATATTCTGTGCTCAGGGGTGACAGATATGGCACAACAATAAAGAGCTAGAACCACATGTGAAGGAAACAACAAGATGGGAAGAAAATAATTGCAAAGGGAAGTTCAGGTGATTCCATGACTCTTTGTGCAGACACCTCGTTCCCTAGTATATATGGTATTTGTAGGGTTTTTTCATGATGGTTAAAAGCTGAGTTTATCATAACAAAAGCTGTGGTTTAGATGTGAGTCTGAGGGGTTCAGGGTATGCTCAAAAGCAGACAGTGCAATGAGAAAGGAGATTACAGAGCAGTACACTAATGAAGACACTTGGATATGAGAGGCCCAGCTGCAAGGCTTTTTGTCAGACAAGGCTGAATACCCACTTTACTCTCAGGGACATGACCTGGCTATAGATCCTTTCAGAGTGGCACTTGTTCTCCCTCTCTTTCTTTCTACAGTTCTACTGTTCCTGTATTTGCCAGCCAGAGCCTTTACAATGTTTTCTAAATTAAGTTCTTCCTTCTTGCCTGTTACTTTCTGCAAAGTTTAAGCTTAATATTCAAGTACACTTCTCCACAGGTTCTGAGAGATTTTCTGTATGCATTTAGGTTACAACATTATTTTTGTTTCCTATTCTTCCCCAGGAGTTTTTGAAGTTATTCTCCCTATGTTGCTTAGACTTCTAAAATTCTCTGTCTACCTGAACCCTAGCTCTCTCGGTGGGATGGTATTAAAAGCTGAAAAATATGACACTTTCCTTTGGTTCTTCAGCCTTAATACATGGGATTTCCTTCTGACAGCCATAGATGAGTAAATATTATTGTTAAGTTTTCCTAGTGTGAAACCAAAGGCAAGTGTGGTATCTGTCACACCTGAAATATGTGAGCCTGAATCATAATTTTGGAATGTCCAGTTATAAACTCCTATATTAAACTATGGCATTTATTTCAGCTCAGTTCTATGACTTCACTCTTAAGTCTTTTGTCCTACCTGTCTACTCTATTTTCAGCCAGGTGTCTTCCAAAAGTTCCTATGCTGGTGTAGTTATGAGCAAAGGATACAAAAAAGACATGAGGAAATATCTCGGAGATTAGTTTCCATTTGAGAATCTTTTGGCTGATCCTTATTTTCTAAAAAACACCCTCTGCTGAAGTAATTTCTTGTTTTAGAAATGAAATGCAATATGAAAAGAACCAATCCAAGATAACACAAAAAAGAATTTCTGATTTTATTCATATGCCTTCAGTTTTTAAGAAATAACATTCAAATTTGTTCTGTGATGCTTTATTTTGGTAATTATGCTTGTTCTTGATACTTGTCAAAAAGAAGTAATGAGATATCAAGAACTAGTGTTTGTTGCTAAATAACTTTGTAAACCCAAGCTTATGGTTAATTTAAGATGATAAACAATCACATATTTTTCATGTTCAAAACTAAATTCAAAAATAATTGTTTTTCAGGATGAGTGCTAGGAGAGCAAATCTGTCATTTCTGATCTGATGATGTCTACATTATGTTTTTTTTGTTCACAGCTCTTTGAAAAACTCTCTGAGGAGGCACCATCAGATGTTTCCTATTTGCTTAGGAATCAACCCAAGTGTAAATTTCCCACTATGTTAAGTGTTGATTTCATTAAAGATTCTCTTACACTATTTTACTACACATTTGTGCAGAGCAGTAAAGCAACAAAACAAAACGCTCCAGGATTCATATAATTCAGTAGTTGTTTGTTGTTCCACCTGCAGTATGAAATAGGTGCAATTTTTGTCCATGTATCTTGATTTTGTGAAATTTTGACAAATTTAATAGTAGCAGTAGGATGACCTTGACTGGCTGCCAGGTGCCTACCAGCCCATCCTATCACTCCCCTTTCTCAATAGGACAGGGCAGAAAATATGATGAAAAGCATGAGGCTTGAGATAATGTCAGGGAAATCACTTACTAATTTCAATCACGGGCAAAACAAACTCAGCTTGGGGAAATAATTTAATTTATTGCCAAATAATTGTAACAGACTAGGATAGTGAAAGATAAGGACTAAATTAAAAATACCTGCCCTATTTCAGCATGGGGTTTCCTCATGGGATACACACCTTCAAAACCTACTCCTGTGTGGGTCCTCTCCACAAATGAAAGTCCTTCAGGGATGGGCTGCTCCAGTGTGAGTGTTCCATAGGATGACAGATCCTGCCAGAAAACCTACCCCTGTGCTGGCTTTTGTTCTCTGGACCTAGTTCCTGCCATTGGTCTTCTCCTGACTGGAGACTCCACAGGTGGTATCTTCTTTCAGGAGACATTCAGCTGTTCTGCTGTGGGGCTCTTCATGGGCTGCAGGTGGATCTCTGCTCCACAGCAGATCTCCATGGGTGGCAGCCTGATTCACCATGTTTCTACCAGGGGCTGCAGTGGAATCTTTGCCCCAGCACCTGGAGCACCTCCTCCCTTTCCTTCTGCACTGAGCTTGGTGTCTGCAGGGCTGTTTTGTTCACATTTTCTCATTCCTCTCTCCCAGCTGCTCTGAAGCAATTTTTGTCCTTTCTGAAATATGTTATGGCAGAGGTGCTACCAGTGGGCTCAGCCTTGGCCTGGCTTTGTCCAGCGGCAAGTCCATCCTGGAGCAGGTTGAAACTGACTCTATGGAAGACCCAGAGTACATGGAAGCAGCTCCTAATGACTTGTCACAGGAGCCACCCATGCAGTCCCCCCACCTTCCAAAACCTTGCCATGTAAATGCAATATAATAATATATCTTTACCCTAGTTTTATTAGGTAGAAGAGATAATATAGCTGAGAAGTCATCCTAAAGGAAATCTCTGCATTAGTCAAATATTTAAATAATTACCTAAGAATTCTGGCCTGTCTTTCAGACTGGAAATAGATGCAAACATTTTGATTATCCAGCATATAGAAGAGGCAGCTGAAGAGTTATGAACTTTTTGTAAACTTCAGAATCTTCCAAATCTAGATTTGTCTAAGTGAATCTCCACTTGGTGGAAGAGTGTTTCTCAACCGCAGTACTTGATTCAAATGTCACTGTCATCCCAGAGACATGCAGGATTCTTGTTTAGGTCATCTGACAACATTTTACAGTGGTGCTTTATGAACCAAATTCTATATATATTCTCCTTTGCTTATACTGTATCCTTTCCCCTTACACTGAAAAGATAAAGAGTACAGGAATCACATCTTGTTTATTATTTTCTATGCCTTATAAGAAGGCAAAAGATAAAAATTTCAGAAATAGTATTATACTGATCTTAGTGTTGTCTATTACATGATTCTACAGATTTGTGGGTCTGTTTATGCATACATACAAATTATACGTGTACACACAGAGGCTTATATACATACACATAGGAAAACAGAACTCCACTTTTTGTCGCTGTATTTTAAAAATATAACACTCATTATACCTAGATTAAAAAAAAAAATCTGTTTAAAAATCCAGCCATGTAGCATTTAGTGTTATTTTGTACGTTCCATTTTACAAGGTGACTTTGAGGCAATTTTATTGGGCAGAGATTTTACATTTTAAGTGCATACAGCTCACAATCAGAAGACAATTTTACATTTTTATGTGGGCACAGAATCCCTAATGTAACAGCTAGTATCATTGGTAAATTATTTCTTTATGCTGTATATGCCAAGCTACAGACATATAAATGCAAAGTGTGTACACATTCTGTTAAAAACATTTTCATTACTGAATGTAAATTGCATTATTTGTCCAACGCTCATTCTTCAGCTTTTGTGCAAAGATCAACCAAATCCAGACTCCTTTTTCAAACTATGTTCTTTTAAATTGGACACATTTTAGAGTGAAGCATTTTATACTGAAAATTGCTGTTCTGGAAGAAATTATGAAGAAACCAAAAGGCATTATTTGATTTTACTGTTAAAGGTCTGGCTATAAAGGTAAAGAATCTTCTTGTTGTGAAATGTTTCTGAGCTGTGTTTGTTAAGCTTTACCTGAAAGTTGTTTACATTAGGTATGACTACCCCTTTTGTGTTTCAACACTCATGCCCTTAGAACATTTCAATTTTAACTTGTTTGTGCCACCAGTCTCTGTAGCAGTATAGTATTCCTCAAACCCATTTTTTAAGCTGTGTTGTACACTTCTATGGAAATCTATGTTGGGCATGAGGTATAGGTTCTGGGATGTGGTTTTTGAATGATAGCTCTAGGTTGTTCCCTGATCCAGCCAACTCTCATGATATTCAGTGTCATTGGAAGCTTTGTGAAGGAATGGGACTGGCTTACCTCACTTTCCAGATGGGAGCAGAAGATTTGCACATGGGAGGTATGTCAGTTATACATCATTTAAATTCCCTTCTTTGAATCATTGTGTTAGTTTGTCACAGCTATTGACAGCTGCTATCTGATCAGTCTGCTAGTGCCAGTAGTATCTTGGCAACAGCACAAAAATAGCTTTCCCCCCTTGTGAGTAAGACCAGTTTTCACTGACAAACTAGAAACGTGCTAAAGACAAAACAAACTGATATTTTGGGCCAGACTTAGCCTTACAGCTGTGATGCAGGCAATTATTCTATTGTCCAAAGTGCTGATGGATGATTTCTCCAGAATGGGAAAAAAACAGCCTCAAGATGCAGTATTTTTCATTGCCTTCATGTTAGGTAAGGGTGTAAGAGGAGGCTGTTACTGTGGGGGAACCCACAGCCAGCAGGGTGAGATTTGAGCTGGCTGCTCATGGCTGGATCAAGACAGGAGAAGGCAACATCACCTAAGCCTAGGCTCTTTGGAGGTTTCCAAGAAAAAGCTGGGAGAGCTCTAGTGGAGACTCCTTGGTCCTGATTTTGGAGTATCTTTTCAGCTGAGGGGTTCTCTCCAGCCACTACTTGTGGGATATCATCGCCCTGGCTGCTTCCTGGCAGGGGAAAGCATCTGTGGTGGCCTCTCTTCTCTCTCCTTTGGATCTTTCCTTTGAAGCTTGTTAGTGTGGGAAATGCCGCAAATACTGCCCTTCCCAGCAGGCATTCAGAGTGCCCAACCTGTCTGAAGCACCTGGAAAGATTCAGCCTTCCCTTATGTGCTCCAAACAGGCAAGGCACACAGTCTGGGAAGTCTAGACCCTATGACGGTCTCCTAACCAGCCTCCTGCCCCTAAGGAGGCAGGTGTGTGGCATTGCTTGCTTAACCACAAATTTTCCCATGATTTCCTGACCACCTCAATTCTTCACATCCTCTGCCTGGATGAATGCCATGTCTGCTGTGATCAGATTATTCCTTTGCTGCTAACAAACTGACAGTCACACAAGAGGGAACACTCAGAGGCACAGTCCCTACCCAAGCTGGTGAGAGAGATGTTCAGCTCTGATTTTGCTGATAATATCCCTGGGCCATAAATATCGGGACTTACTTCTTCAGAAAAAAAAAAAGTGTAGTATCTTGAGTCTAGGACTTACATAAAACACTGGAAAAGGCCTGGGCTTTCAAGTGTTAAGGTAACAAGGTATAACTGAAACTTACCCTTTACAGTATGCAATGAATTTATCACAAAGCTGTGAACCAATTAACCATAATTACAATTTGATTTCATATCATTGTGATTATGTGTTACCTAACCCAAGGGAAAGGCACACCTTTATTTTTCTCATGGGATAAAAAAATTAGGTCTCTGGACTTCTGTGGGAGAGATGAACTACTGCCACACACACTTCCTCTTTCTTTCTTGGGACTGAGGATGCATAAATATATTAAAATGTTCTCAGAAATATCTACATATGAATCCATTTTTTTCAAAATTTACACTCCTTGATATGACTATCTTGTTTCAGCCCTGAAACCTCAATTAGGTCTTGCCAGGTATCCTGCTGAGAGCTTGTATGTACATTCATCATGTTTTCTTAACTCTAATCAAATCTGGATGGCAAACCAAAACTAAGCATAACATTTTATTCATCTTATTTTCCCCTTGCCTCTATTTTTAATTTTAATGTCTGAATAACTTCTGTTCCTGAGACTTACAAGCATATTTATTTGACAGTGGAATACTCTCCTTAGAGAGTTGTGAAAATGGTATCAGCTGATTCATTTAAAATCAGACTGGACCAAACTCTCAGAAGCATACTTTAGGGAACTATCTTACATTTGGGATGACTAAGAATGACTTCCAGATCTTTTCTATATCTGCTGTCTACTATTCAATTTTCCATGTTCACTGTCCTTGTCTTTCAGGCACAGGAAAATACTGGTTTTTAAGTAAAATGAAGCATTTCTACCTTTTCCTTCTTCTTTATTCTTTTCTTCTTAACATGTTTTGTTCACTTTAGGAAAAGAAATTTCATCCGCATAATGAAGTTCTCTTTATATGCTTCATGTGTTAATTTCTTTAGATTTAAAAAATGTGTCTCCTTAATGTGTGATTTTTCCTTTTGTTTTGTTTTGCAGATTTATTCCAAATCATAAATATTACTATGGGTATTAAATTATTTTGTTTTTTCTTAAGAAAAAAAGACAGGATGCATATAACTTTTCACTAATGGACCCAAAGATTGAGGAAAATTGGGTGCCAAGAAAACTTATTTCCTGACTGACGTTATTCATTACCAGTATTGTATAGATAAAAAATCACTCTACAGAGCAGAATGATTCTGTTTGATATACCGTTATTTCTCATTATACATGTAAGCATATACATAGCAGTGACCCTTCCAAAACTAAGTAGAAAAAACACTTCACATGGTGAGCATAATTCATAAACTGGTGACATTGTAAATGGGTTCAGGTTTTAATTTATGTTGATTTTAGTATTATCTGTAATTGCTTCCCCAGAGGGCAAAGTTTATCTCGAATTGAGTTCAAATGTAAAAAATTAGGAAAAAGTCAACAAGGAAACTGTGACCTTAGGCCTCATTTCTATTCTTGTTGAAGTCAGCAAAAAGGGACCGGAATTAGATCTTTGTGTTCCAAGAACATGTATAACAGTGCAACTGGAGAGTTAGGAAGACCTTGTGGTTTTAATATTCTTGCCTTTCTCCCAGAAACCGAATTCAGAATGTAATGAGAGAATAAACAAATGCCCCCACAAAATGTAAATGTACGAAGAATATTACCAAACTCTTCCACGTGTGTTTTTTTCCTAGGCCAAATTAGCACTGCTACCTTTGATGTCCAGAAGAACCAGCCACATTAAGACATGTAGCTGCTGAACATGCTCCTGTGAATTGCCAACTCTCCAGCTGAAAACCAGCCAGATGGCAATGCTACCACAGCGTAATAAGATAAGGCCTAGAACTTTGGTCCCAGGACCCAATTCTCTTTGTATATATGTATTTATGGGCTACTTCCACTGTTGCCATAGTATGCACAGTGTCTGTGGAGGGGAAAAGCCTCAGAAGTTTCTGTGCTCTTGGCAAGCTGATGAGACTCCTGATGGTAAATATTAGGAGTTAGGTTTATGTCTTCCATTACTTCAGACGTTCACCACACGGCTAAATTCTTATGCTGAACTTTATCCTTTCTGTTTGAATATTTATTTGGTGGTTAAGAGTTCTGTGGTGTACATACACGGATACCATGGCATGCAGCGTTATCCTGCTCTCCCTTTGTTCTGCTAATATGTTCCAGGTCTATTTAAAGGCTACAGTAGGCCCAGTGCAGTGCCAAAAGACAATGTTAGAGTTCTGCATCCGCTAAACCTCCCTGAGAACAAAGCCCATGGTGTGTTTATATATTTGCAAGACACTGCTTCTGTTCACCAAAATGTAATGTGGGGCACAAATGAGAGCTATCTGCCAAAATATAAAATAAAAAATTCTTCCAAAGATTAGTATATGAATACCAAGGTTCAAGGTATCAGCTTTACTACCTTGTATCATTATTTTCTCTAGTTATGAATGCAATTGAGGGACTGAAAACAAAGGGGAAAAAAAAGCAGCATAATAACAATATGCCATTAAGCTCTTCAGAAGAACAAAAAGGGTCTTATTCTCCAGACATGACTTTCAGTACTGAGAAGTGCTTCATGGATTTCTTTTTTGCATGAAAGTTCTAGGCAGAGTAAATTTGAACTGTAAACATATATGTTTGCACTTCTGGATCAGAAGACACCTTGATTTGTTCACCAGAGGCTATTATAGAACACTACAAATGTTCTGCTTCAGGGTACAAATTCTACATATGTATCCAAACTTTCCCAAAGTACAGGGACTGTACTTTTTTCTGACTTCTTGCTTCTGCATCAAAGAGCTGTTAAGGTGAAAAAACTGTGAGAAAAATTCAGGACATGCCTTCAGAGATAGCAAATTTCACTGACACTGATTTGCAGCACACCCAGATACACGTGTCCTTGTCAGAGCACTAAGATGATGTTGAGCATGACCTGATAAATCCTGATCAAGTCTGATAAAGTTTACCAGACTTGAGGCACCTCAAGCACCATGCAGAGATCACAGAATCACCCAGAATCAATTAGGTTTGGAAAGACCACTGTGATCATTGAATCCAACCTATCACCAAGCACCACCATCTCTTTTGCCAAGGCTTTCCTTGTATAAGCTTAATCAATTTATTAAGTTTGCTCTGCAAAGTTTCTATAACTTTCACATTAGCAAATTCTTTTTGTGCTGCCTAAAGTTTCATCCGCAATTTGTGGTGAAGGGAACAGACATGGTAAGAGGATGGACCCCTTCTCTTTACAGCAGCTGGATGTTGACTTTATGGTGTTCCTATGGTGCATTTTAGTGAAAAGGAGGGTGTTCCCTGAAGAGGAACAGGCAGGCACTCAATATTGAAGCTGGCATGATCCATGAGACAAGAAGCTGTGCAGGTGTGGGAACACAGAAAGCTCTCTGCTGAGCTGCAGCTCTGTGATTTCTCTGTAATGGATTTAGGTATTGATCTTGGAGTATTCATTCATCTTTGGGTTTTCACTGAGCTGTCAGGTTTCATCAGAATTAACAAGTAAAATTTCTGACTTGCAGTGCTATGATTTTTTCATGTGTAAATATAAAATGCCATGATAACCCTTTTTTCTTTGCAGGTCCTTTTTTTGTACCTTGCTTCCTGACATGTTCAGATGAGGGAAATTTTTTTCACGTTTTTCATATATTTGAAAATATATTAATTCATGCTTAAATCTACAGAAATAAGGGTTCTCTGAATAAATGCTTCTAAGGATCTCAAAGTGTTCTCCCCTGTGGCTGACACATTAACACTCAGAGTCCCATGGGACTGTATAGGCTACATGTTAATGCAGTGCTTTAGATTTGAGGCAAATTTCTCTCTGGTAGTACCTCCAGGAAAATCCACAGCCAATAATATGAGGAAACATATGAAATGGGCCAAACAGATTCTGGCCCTTTGAGGTATTACAGAGAAACTGTTTCACGAATCTTCATGATCACACCATAAAGGAATATTATACAGTAAGGGTTAGAATCTAGGAAATAAATCTTCAAAGATGTTTATTCATGTACAGCTTTGGAATTGACAGTCCCTTTCATGGGTCACTCATTGTATGTAAAGTTTTTTATTTTGTTTGTTTGCATTTATACTATTATTTTTATTTCATTGGTTGGCTTGCTATTTAGTTTTGTTTTGGTTTTTTTTGGAAGAAAGGAAGGAAGGAAGGAAGGAAGGAAGGAAGGAAGGAAGGAAGGAAGGAAGGAAGGAAGGAAGGAAGGAAGGAAGGAAGGAAGGAAGGAAGGAAGGAAGGAAGGAAGGAAGGAAGGAAGGAAGGAAGGAAGGAAGGAAGGAAGGAAGGAAGGAAGGAAGGAAGGAAGGAAGGAAGGAAGGAAGGAAGGAAGGAAGGAAGGAAGGAAGGAAGGAAGGAAGGAAAAGATCAAGGAGCTTGGACAGAAGCATATGAAGAAAACTACATTTTTATTGAATGGAGTGAATACTGATCTTCTTGTGCAGGCAGCTTTCCTCAGTGACTTAAAAGCCATTTGGATGAATCTACAAATACACTGAGCAAGACATACCTAAGTAGTAACTATCAAAATATGATTGCCTTAATGTGACCTTCCTCTTCTTCAAAAAGAATGTTTTAGGTTTGAACAAATTTAGTTTGTTACATTCACATCAGTCTTTTTATTTGTAGCTATTATCTAGAAATTAAGTTTCTCTCTCATTTTGTACTAGAATGCTGGCACTTAGAATTGTGTAAGAAATTGTCAGAATGTGATGAATAATTCTTAAAAGATTAATTGAATATATATATATACATATATACATATATATATACATATATATATCCACATATGTATAAAATATATAAAAATTTAATGCCAGCCATATTTATCTCAGAATTCAGTTTTGCTCCTTGCAAGAGCAAAAATCAAAGCTAATGAGAAGTAATCATCAAATACTTGGCATTTCCTTTTTTTCTTTCCATTATTATTAACTAAATTTATATATATATGGTGTGCAATCTAATTCCTTAAATTGCCCAAGATATGTTCCAGGTTTTTGGGGAAGTTATATAATGGTTGGTAGTGTTCAACCTCACTTCTCTCCCGCATTGTGTTTTATTTACCAGACTGACCTTAAAAGTACTGAAACTTGTAGAAAATTATCCTCACATATATGTGTACTTAGTCTTCAACTTACTAATGACTGTAAATAAAGAAAACTCCTGTTCCTTTTGTGCTAAAATATGTATCTGTGGGTTCAGAAAAGAGGATAATGTAGTATGCAAATTATATATACCTGTCCACAACACTGTTCATGAATATACACATATATATGCATACTTGTATGATCTAGGTCTTACCTACATAATTCTAGTTTCTTGTGCAGTGATGGAATTGAAGACAATAAGATTGAAAACAGAGACTAATTTTCCATAGGTCCAGAAGATGTTTCAGTGTACTGTTAAACTACAGTGTAGCCATGAGTATAGTTCCCTTCCAAAGTAATTATTGGTATTACTGGGTGAGCGATCCTGTATGCAAATTGAAATATTTTTATAATGGAGAAATGTCAGTTTTCAATCCAAAAAGAAGCCAATATTGAGGAATACTTACAGGGTATCTTAGGGTACTAAGAAAAAGACTGTAAGGGAGCAGTAGTTATCAAATACTACCTTAAAGTCGGGAGAAAAAAATAGAGTTTAGGCCACACATAGGTCTCAAGTGAGCGAAATGCTATAAAATATTAGAGAAAAGATTATGAACTTTGTTTTATTAAGATTAAAATGCATCACAGCTAGCTCACCGAATATGGAACTTTCCCCTACTAGAAAAAAAATGCTCTCTCTAAGTATTCTGCTGAAAATGTGTTTTACCCTGCCATAAAGTACCTCATCACAACATTGCTTCTTATGTATGCTATATAAGACTGTAAGCAAACACAGATTCCAGAAAAAGATCTTGGCTTTGACATTTGCATAACACAAAAATATACCGCCTTGGCACATTGAGAAGTTAACAAAAATTGATGAAATTTGAATTCACTTTGCCCACTTTTATAAACAGTAGTTATTTAAATCCTTTAAGATATTCAGCTGGATCCATCCTTCATGAGTCTGAACCTCTTAAATATAAGAATAATCCTTTGAGCTAAACTCACAAAAGGATTTGGATATTAGAATGACTAATACTTAGAAATCCTGCTACCTACTGGAATTATACCTTGCTCCATACACACTGTATGTTCCAACTCCTGAGAACCCAAATCACAAAATCCATAGTGAAATTTGAAGCAAACTGGGGTAGCTGATAGAAAATTCAGAAGACTTGAGCTAAAGCTGGGTGCCGTTTTATAAATATAGAGATGTGTCTTTGCATATTTCAGTGTGGTCTTCTTTTTTTGTGAAAGAAAATGGAGACATTGATGGAGACCCTCTGACTCCCTAGTCCTTCAGCAGTACTGGGATTCAGGATGAAAGATATTCCTGTTGAAATTTTTATTCTTTTGCCTGAATGAGGATTTCTATCTAAGTATCTCGTTTGACAGATGCTTTAACCCCTTTAAGCTAATGTCTATATAGAGAAGGTCTCTTCCACACTCTTCTGCTAAAAGCGTATGCTTTGCAGAAAATAAATCAAATATTAATTGGAGCTATGCCCAGATCCTGTCTGGAAAAAAAAAAAAAAATAACTACAAGGCTATAAACTCATTCTCCCATTTGCACTGTATATTTAAATAACTTACTGAAATAAAACAGGCATAACAAAAGCAATCCACTTTGTCTGTGAAGTAGGATTACTAGCTTCAAATGCTTAAGGTAGTGCAGGTGGTAGCACAAACAGGGAAAATTCTCTTTACACCAGAAGATAAACTCACATCATTGCTAAAATGAATCCATGATAATTATGGATGACAATGCCAAAGCACAGGCAGTGATGGTTCTTTATGTGTCAGTTTCAAGCACTTTCAAATGTTTACCCTGTCACTACCCATTCCAAGCCTGTCAAGCCTAAGCCGAATCCTGCATGATCTCAAGTTTTTTACCTGAACACTCTTTGTGGTATGTAGGTTTCTTTACTTCAGATACCCTTGAATGTAGCTCACACTGAGCAACTAGTGTGTTGAAAGCAGAACTGTCTGCCTAGGAAAGCATAAAAATAATTTGAATGCACTGTTGGAGATGTGTTGCTTATCAAGCTTTTCAACTGGCTCTCAATTTCAATGGCAAGGACCCATCAAAATAAGGCGAGTCAGGCCTGTCTGAACAGAAACAACGTTCCCCTTCACAGAGAGGTGTGTCCTGCTCCAGGCTTGTGTGTCCCTTTCCCGCAAGACATGGACTTTATTCCACCACTGGCTGCTTATTCCATTCACTTTTGTAAATGACAGGCTGACCCAGCATCTGGGGTAATGCCTTGACAGGCTTGGATATGCTAATGACAGAGGACTAAATGAGCACTCTAATCTTTGGTTCTCTGCAAGGTGCACAGAAACAAGTCAAGGAAGCCAGTGAGGGTCTGGCCATGCGGTTGTCCAGCCAATTCAACCAAAACACAAGTCATTGTTCAAGTGAATATAAACTAAAGACTTAATTGTGTAGAGAGTTTTAAAGCAAAAAGTAGTGGGATTAGGGTTTGAATTAAAAAAAATAAACCAAGTGGAATATTTTTTATAAAAAGTACTTAAATAAACATTTTTGTATCTGATAATAAATACTGATGTAAAAGACCGAGTGATTGTTTTTTTCAGCAAATGTCTTGCTGAGGGTGAGAAATTTCAGATATTTCAGACCTTTTTCTTCAAAAGGTTTGAAAGGGTCAGTAAATAGAAGCAGATCTGTAATGAATCTCTCTTTTCCCTGTTAACTGTCAATAGGCCAATGCCACATTAACTCATCAGAGGATAACTGAGTCTCAGTGTGTCTGCATGGCTGGGGGTAGTTTATCCTTCTGGGTTCATTCCTGCACCATGAAAAGAGGAAATTAAATGCAATAGCTAAAATCATCATAATGGAATAAGGGAATTAACAGTGGGACATAAACTAATAATAAGGAAATTCACAGGCCAGCTGCCCTCCAAGACACAATAGGGGGACAATAAGGAAGTGGTTCAGGAGGCATCCTGTTGGGCACAGATATTGGAAGTCAGCTTCAATTGCAAATTTCCTTGTTTGTATTAGCTCAAGTTGAAATTGAATTCTTTGGAAGTGGGTATGCTTTTTTCTCAGTGAATTTTCTTTGTTTTTATGAAAACTTAAGAGGAAGATTCTGTTCCCTCACTCACTAAAAAAAAAAAAAAGAAAGAAAAGTAGATTTACTAATCAGTAGCTCTACATTTTATTACACTGTAGCTTGCGGTAATCTAAACATATATTGATTTTTAGATCCACTCTGCCTATGTCAATAGAACATATATGTTTAATAAAAATTTTATTGTTTTAATTTTTAACTTTAATGACTGTCATCTCACATCATAGGATAATTTTACAATATGATGTGTCTATCCATGTCCTTTGAAGACAAAAAAAAACCCCAGTACTTCTATTTAATTTTAGGAAAAAAACAAGCTACAGAGCAGTTAAAAGATTTGCACAAAACTGCATAGAAATTCTAAATAAATGACATCATATTTTCTTTAGGTTATGGTACTTATTTTCTCACTGAAAACTTTTATTTACTTGCAATCTCTCCAGTAAAGACAGAAGTGTATTTTATTTGAATTTTTTTATCTAGTCTAAACTCTATTTTTCCTGTGTGCAATAAAAAAAAAAATTGTGTACTTTTAATCTCACTTATATTGGCCAGTACCAGGAACAGAGATACAAAATTCTAAAGCTATGATAATTAATTTTTTTTTTTTAACCATGGACAGAACAAGACCATAAGAATCCAATCCAATTTATGAAACGCAAACATCAGATTTCACTGACTTGGATTTAAGCCTGTTTCTTAAGTAACTGTTGGAAATCTTGCAAAGGGCCTGTTACTGTAAGCTTACCAATATTAAAGATCTTTGGCTACATCCTAATCATGTTTGGAAAAGCAACTGAACTATTAGAGTCATAATTAAACACAACTGGCAAACCTTTTGGTGCTTAGCCATCACTCACTATGTTTTGAGACATTTTCTGTGGATCCAAGAGTATTCTGGCAGAGGATGGTGGTGGGAAAGGAAAGAATAAAACCTAGATCTTAGTAGCTAGCAGAGAAGCTTTAATTCATCTGGATCTTAAAACAAGAGGTTCTGTAATATAATCCACAGCTCATAAAAATAATGTAATATTGCTTCATGGTTATATCTCTGTGAAAATGTGAAGAGAGATTAATTAAACTGATAATTATTAGTTTGCCTTGGCACTTACCTGCTCCATGAGTTCCAATTCTATTTTGTTAATATAGGATCACAACCCTGGCACTCATCTTTTATTCCAGACACAGTCTTGGCAACAATACAAGAAAATTAGACCCAAATTCCCTGTTGTGTTAAAAAAAACCCTAAACCAAACAGCAAACCAAAACAAAAAAAACACCACCACCAGCAGCACCACCCCCAACAAAAACCTCAAGCAAAAAAACCCCGATCCAACAAACAAACAAAAACCAAAACAAGCCAGATAAGAGAATTAGGGCAAAATAAAATCATCCAATTGTCACAATCTGTGCACCAGGCTTTACCCAGAAGAGAAATAGCAAAGCAACATTAAATTTAAGTAGTGACAAAATATTCCAGTCCTATTCAATTTCTTTTCAAGCAATGTATTTAGTCAGCAAATAATTTGGGGCATAGGTACTTCTGAATATACATGCACATCTGTGCATACACACTTATACAAAATGTATTTAGAACAATATATTTGGTTTCTGTAATCAAGCATGACATCTTTTACTGTTCAACCTCTTGATAAGTTTAGTTTAAATTTGATTAGATGAAAATTATTCTTATTCTCAAAGGGTCCAGAAAACTGCCATTTCAACAACAGTTTCCTCATCCTAGTGCCCTTCCTTGGAGTTAGAAACGTATCCACTGTATTGCCTCCTCTGCTGGGCAAGGTGTTCTAAGTTTAAAGAGGGAAAATCATACAAAAGAAGATTGTTTGTCAACATCTAGATTTTTATATCCTTTACACAACATGGCAAAATCTCAAAGGACACTTCATCTGAAAACACTCAAGTTTGAGATATTGCCTTGTTTTCTTGACCTGCCCATATATTCCATTGTAGGCTTGACTTAAACATTTTATTCCTCATGTATGCCTTCATTAAACATAAACCACCTTCTTTGTTTTATCTTCCCTAGATCATGTGGGATGATATGGTTTGCAGCATTGTCATTCCTGCAATTTAAATGACTTTAAAAAACCTGTGAATTAAAGGACTTCAAAAAATGTTTATGTTGGCTTGTTTTCTTTTCCTTTGTTTTGGGATTTCTTTTTGCTTGTTTGTTTGGGGTTTTTGGTTGTTTTTATTATTTTTTTAAATCCCCCTTTGTCTTCTTTTTTTAAAGGTTTTAGGATTTACTTGCTCACCCTTTTCTGTAGGTTAATATTTGTTAGAAATTTAAGAGCCAAAGGAGGAAAAAAAAGGCATAAGAATGCTGAATTTCCTATGCAAGGATCTGATTCCTGGCTGTAATGAAAACAAAGAAATAAAAACTCTGTTTACTCAGGATTTTCAGGGAAGAATTGAATACTAGTAAACCTGAACTTGACAGTGGGAAAGATAAGTATTTTTTTTCCTGATGCACTTAAAAAGCTAAATAATATTTAATGAGTTGTGCTTGCTTGATTTTCAGGCTTATTTTAGACCTGATTGCCATCTAGGTAACAGTCTGTGATTAACACAATTTGCCCTCCTATGAGGCTATAACATTATTCCCAGCTGACCATTTAGCAGTTACGTGGTGCTACTGCTTCACAGAAAATTTCTGATCTCTTTGAAGCTGTTTTCAGTTTATTTCCAGAACAAAGCTCTCTCAAGTTTTCGGTTAGCTGCTTCCTCCTTCCTCCTCAACTTCCTTTTACACGTCTGTGATTGTGGCATCCCAGAGCTGCAGAACATTCCCTGAGGGTGCCTCTTTCTGATGCTACCTGTTTTCCCCAAACTGTTGTTCTCTGTGGGTGCTTGTTTGCTGCGTGTGAAAGCAGAGCGATGATTTTGCCTCTGATCTCTCCCAGATGGTGTTTTCCTCATTCCTGGTTGCTAAGTATTTTTAACATTTGTGAGCATTTATCTTCTCTCTCAGGGAGGATTGTGCAAGCTTGCTGACAGGGAGGCTGGTTTTGGTGTGACTTGCAGAACCCTCTGGGTTAAATTGCCCATGGGGTAGTCTGAGCTTGGTCATGCTTGCACGTTGCCTGCTTCACCTATTTTAGCATAGCAAGACACATGGCCCAGAAGGTCCTTTGGAGCTCCTCCAAAAGCTGAGAGACGTTGTGGTGCCATGTGGTAACCAGGGAGGTGTATTTTATTGCCTGTTTGTCAGTGTGCTAGATATCCTTTGCCTGCACAAAGTCCAGAATCATGTCCAGGATCTCGTGTAAAGGTGCAACCCTGCTATTCACTTCCATGCTTCATCCACTCCAGGCCATTCCCTTTTTCATCTCGAGGAGGATTTCCCAAACAGGTTTGCCATGCATTGACATATTAAGGGTATGTGCAGTGAGCCTAAGGCTTCCAGGAAGCTACAGACTCACTGTGCATGTGTTTCTCAGTAATTTTTACATCATATTTACAGCGTACACACAGGCCATCTGTGCAGCACATGCACAGTGGATCGGTTGGCCTCATTGCAAATGCACTGTAAAGTTGATACGCGCATGTGGAGTGGATATGTCCAGATTTTCTCCACTACTGCTCTGATTAGGTTGCCAGACATCCAGAAATCCTGAACAAATGTCAAAAATCTTTGAATTCCCTCTGGATATATGTTCCAGGAATTAAAAAAGAGATGTGTTCAAGGGAACAGAAGCATATGGTAGTCTATCCAGCACAGACCACACTAAATTACTTAGTCACGTCTTGATGACAGAACACAGGAGGGCTGGGTCCAGATGCGCCTTCTGGATGCACCCCAGTTTCTTACTGGGACTAGACTTGGGTGATTACTTTAACCATTAAAAAAAAAAAAAAATAAAAAACCCCCACAATTTTAGTCCTTTGCAGACTTTATGGCAAGGAAATCTAGGTACATGGGTCAGAGGAGAAACTACCATGTCATCCAAATAAGCCCTTGATCTGCACAATCAAGGAAGAAGAAATCCCAGGTGAACTGTGGAGTTTTTCAGTGCAGCAATGAAGCTAGAGTCTCACCCACAGGATGTCCCAGCAAGGAGTTTATTACACCCAGTATTTTTCCATATGTTATGTACATAGCTGTAGAAAAAAGTGCCTTGAGTGAATGTGGCTTTGATATTTGGAGGATGTTTCTACTTAAAAAAACAAAGGGACAGAGTACTCAGTTGCTGTAAGAGATGCTGGACTGTTATTGATTTGGAAAGCACACAGTGAGTAGCTACAAAACAGCAGTTCAGTAAAAGAAATAAAAACATATACAAAACACAGTGAGTTCAGACATTTGTTCTTTACTATATTTACTAAATTGCCTGCAATTCCTGCTTTGAAGCTGGAAAAATAGCAATAAATACTGAGGAAAGAAAAAGGTTATCTGCATTTATTTCATAAGCTATTTATTTTAAGTAAGTGTGGAGACTGTAAAGTGTATGAAAAACATATGTATATTGCTTCTTAAGATGCATCCATTACTGGGTTGGCAGTTTGAAAGTCAGAGAAGAAGCCATAGACTAGAAACATGGAAGTAAAGACTTTTTATTTTAATCTTGATCTAGTTAAGGAAAATACAGAAGTTATATATGTACATTTATTTAATTTGTATTCATATCACAAATGTTAATGCCATCTTTAGAACCAGCCTTAGGTAGCCAGTAGACATGAAAATTAATTCTTTTAAAAATAATAACAAAGGAAATAAAACAAGGCAAAAAACACATTTTGGTGAATTTTTAAATATAATTATTCTTTTGAATTCTTAGCCATTATAAAGGGTGTTAAAATCCATTTTTATAAGCAGATCATATGTATTGATAAGCAAATAAATTCACCTTTGTATTAGGGAGCTTTTTCTCGTGTTTATTTTAGTAAGGAGAGTGGTAAGAATTTTTAACCAAATTTTCCCCTTTCTGGGTATTCCCCTTACCTGCAGAACAGGAAAAGCAGTGGAACCAGTTCTCACTGAGCAGCTAAGCTGGAGGAGAATAGATAGAGCTTGTTCTATATGTGGGAAAGAGACTTGAAAATGGTTAAATATGCTCTAAAAACTCCACAGGTGGCATGGGAAGTCAAAATGTTTTGTTATAAAATAAGAAAATGAACAGAATGAAATTCAGGAATGTAGCCCATAGTGTAACTTCCTGCATCGGCAAGATGAAAATATTTAATTGCAGATGTTTTGATTATGAGAACAAATTCAGGAAAAAAAAATCAGACCTGCAATTCTAGCCCCAAAAGAGAAGGCATGCTGATTTTCATGTCAATGCTGTGTGTATTAGTTCCAGCTATAGAAAGGAGAGGCTCCTGTTAGGTTTATCTGAATGTTCGTTTGGCTTCGTGTAACAGATTATTTCATATTTTAAGACGTATTTCTCTTAAGTGACTTTTACAGCTTTTTCATTCAGCTGACCTGAACTTCATATTCTCTTTTTTAATATTTAGGGTATTTGTCTAGAAGCTTACCAGGTGTGCAAATGCAACAAGAGCTGGTGAAACTCCAACAAAAGCCTTTTATTTGGGGAAGCTATGTATTACCAGAGTGCTGACAATATACTGTAGCTAGGCTTAAAATAAGGACTGGATAAATAAGTTACAGCAAACAATTTATTCAACACACATATTACCATTGTTCCTACTCATGAATTGTGCAGGAACAGCTTGCAAAGCTCTCAAACTTAGTGCCTGGAGCTGCAAAAATAAGTGAGTAATTTTACTTAAGCAAGTAGCAGGAGATTGAGGGGAGATTTCACAGCAGTCTATACAATTTCCTCACAAGGTGAGGTGCAGGGGCAGGCACTGATGTCTTCTCTCTGGTGATCAGGAACTGGATGGACCTGAAGGAATGACACAAAGCTATCTCAGGAGAGGTTTATGTTGCGTATTAGAAAAAAACTCTTCCATGCAGAGGGTGGTTGGGCACTGGAACGGGATCCCCGGGCAAGTGGTCACAGCACCAGCCTGACAGAGATCAAGAAGTGCTTGGACAATGCTCTTGGGAACATGGTGGGGGTCTTTGGGATGGTGCTGTGCAGGGTCAGGAGTTGGACTTAGATGATCTTTGTGGGCCCCTTCCACAATATAGAGAGTATATGAAATAGCCTACGATTCTATGATTCTGTGAATTTTACTCAGGCAAGTCTCATCAGTGATATATGCAGCAGTGCCATACAACAACTTGCAAGAACTTCACATTTGGCTTTTAGTTGCACAAATGAACTTAAAACATGAATGCTTGAGGGGCCTCTGTCAAATACATTTTTCTCAGCCCTAATCTTCCTTTTGACTATCTGTCAAAGGACAATCCTCACTCTTGTGAGAGCAGTCCTCAAGTTTCCTCAGCTATATAGTTTAAAACTGTTGTTACACATGTAGATGTCTCATGTTGATACAATGTTCCCTCTACTGGATGTAAGGATGGAGAGTGAGAAATAGTGAAAGTAGGTCAGAGGATGAAAAATATATAAAGGCACCAATTTCACATTGGCCAGCTATGAGCTGGTACATGATTTACAACATGACCTAAGAACTCAGTCACACCATTGATCTGGCAATATAGGAACAGTGCTCCAGTACAACATTATTTAATCTCTTCATAAGCTCTGTAAGAAAAAATGATCAACAAATTTCAGTTATTATGTGTAAGATGTTCAGGGATGTCCATGTAAGGACTGTTGGACAGTGGAGTGAGGTCTTTTTAATCTGAAGTTTCATTCATGTTTTAGTTACACTTTGCAATACATCCCTGTATTCGATTTACCATCAAAGGCAGGCTCCAAGAAGAGTTAAGCCTTACATACAAAGGATTAAATCTCTTTGTTGAGCACACAGGGCCACTTCCAGGTCATCTTTTATACTTCTGCTCAGTCTGATTGTACAGACTAAAGTGCTATCCTGAAGGCAGACATTTGCAAACTTGCTTGAGAAATTGGATGTGTAATGAGTCACCTTTAAAACGAAATATTTACTGCTGATCAAAGCAGTTATATATGAAGTGGGAAGTTGTCCCTGGGGTTTGTAGATTCAAACCACATTTCCTAACCATCCTTATCTGGATGGATATGCTCACTCTTTTGCGGTCCTTCTCAGCAGATCCATGAAACTCGAGTGTGTTCCAGCACAGCAATTTAGAGGAATGTCTGTGTCCAGAATAGCCGATAACCTAGTAGCTTGGGGAACTAGAAATACAGAACATTTTCAACCCTGGCAAGGTATCTGTACAATATAGAAAGCGTGTTCTCTCGGGGGCCAAGCAGTGGTAGCTTGCCTCTGTGTTTTCTGAAATGTTGGGTCATATCTGCTTCAAAAGCACACACAAAGTTGTTTAAAGGGAAATCCTATGATTCAAATACTAAATCAATAACTGAAAAGAGAGTTTTCTGTATTATTACCCACTGGTAGGACACTTTTGATGTTTTTCAGATCATGGAATGTATCAGCAAATACCACAAAAGTAGTCAGTGGGATTAAATGCAGAGTAAGATAAAAGCTTCATTTTCCCAGGACTGTAAGGTTTTAATTTTCAGTAATCAATAGAGAATGCTATGGTTTTGTTTAATGTTTTGCAATATGGAGAAGGTTAGAGCAATTCACCTCATGGACCCTCTGACCTTAGTTTCAGTAGCCCTTTAGTATTTAAATGACATTAAAACTCACATTAAGTGGGAACTATGATGTGAATGATGGAAAATTGTATGTTTGTACCATCAGCCAACTGTCTACTTGTTATTCTAATCCCTACAAAATGGAAGATTTTATTTCCAAAGAGGAAAGATTGAAGCTTGTTATGTCAAGTGCTTTATTTTCTTTTTAGGAGTGTGTTAACTTGTCTTATGAAAACAAAACAGTATATTTTACTTCAAGGTGAAAAAACAGAATGATTTTGTAATGGTTGTCTTGGAAAGAAATCTCTCATTTCCCAGTGGAATGGCGAAATGTTTGAAAGAGACTACTGATTAGTTATAAGTACTGTTTCACCTGCTCATGATCACGGTGTTCATAAGTATCCAATTTATATATATTATTAATAGTTTACACATTATTCGTAATAAAAAAATAGCTTTAATGCAGCACACAAAAAAAGTTGAGGAACATATTTGTGTCTTTCCCTTTTAAAAAGAAATAGGTTTGGCTGATGGATCTAATGTTGTCTATGGGAAAAATATGGATATTATAATATGTATAGTTTTGTTCCTTCAGTTGGAAATGTCCTTCCCTCACTTTATACAGAGAATTCTCCTTTTTAATAGTCAGGCTACATAAAATAATGTACTCTTCTATTACTTATTAAGTATGTATAGCTCTGAAGCCTATTTGGACTATGTGTTGCTCTAAGCAACTAAAAAACATGTTATAAAAAAAACAACAAAAGTTAAAATTTTTCAAAAACCTTGGCACCATATCCTGAATTAGATTGCAATATTTTTTTCTTTAGTAAGCATCACAGCTAAAGGGCCAAGTGTCACTTTAACAACCAGTTCCTACTATTTGTTTATTTGTGTAGAAGACACATTAAATTTCTCTTTCTTTCCAGTGTGAAAACTGTTTTACTGCTTCTTTCTTCATAATTTACCAGAAGATTGTAAAAGATTAATACAAGTTGGATGAAGTTAACTCATACATTTAATCCTCCCTTTAAATAAACAATCTACACCTTTTTGAGGTTTCTGAGAGTGAGAAGAAAAGTGGTGTTTTTTTTTCCTGAAGGTTAGCATCAGGTCAGGTCAGTAACTTGAGATGTATAGTCATCAGCTCATTTGACCTGACTGGCAAGAATTTTCTTTACTCTTAGAAAGCTTAATAAAAAGTCCAGATGTATGCAACCAATGATAGCATAAAGCTCAGTTATAGTGTCAGTGGGAAGTGGTAAATTTGCTTGCACTCAGGTAGGACAATTAGGGATGGCTACCACGGTTTGGAGCTAGGAAGAGAAGTATGGAGAATGAAGGATTTTGAGAAATAGAAATGTAATGCATCTGAGGAAATCAATCCTCCATTTCTGTGGGAACTGAAAGTTAAGTAGGAACTAGGTGAACCTCCAAAGAGCTGCAAAAATATACTGGTATTTGGATACAGAATTTACCAAAGTGTCTCGAGGTAAGAAGAGAGAAAAAATCATGTATTTGTGGGTGTAAAGTGGAGAATCCACCATCATACTTTCACATTCAAAGAAAAGTGACATCTTGAAAAGGACCTGTGTTACACACGGTGGCTCCCAAGTTACACTAAACTGTTTTTAGTAGCAGTAGTAATAGTAGTTTTACAGTAAAATGTTTTTAGGTCATACTCCTTAACATTTAAAGCTTCTTAATGTGCAAGGTGATATATCTTGGATTCTTGCTGTCAGTATTTGAAAGATGTTTTCTCAACTGCAACATATTTCTGCTTATAGAAACCATATTAATTGTTTGAACAATTTTGAGGAATGCTCCCTGGGCAGCAACAGTCGAGTACCTGTATTGTTATGTTGTTAGAGGGATTTCCAGCAGCTTTTGGGCCCCTTCAGTGGTCACACTCCCCCACCACACTCCCACACAATTCCTGAATGTTTTCAGAGTATCTGCATTCAGGTTGAAAAATAAAAGGAAAAGGAAGGAAAATTTTATGGTATGGATATGGGCCTTACCAGTGTGCCACAAAGGAAGTTCCAAAGAAGTTTAGTTAACTGCAATATAGGATACAACAAACTAATGTTGAAGGAATAAAGGACTGGTCTTCCAAAAGAAAGGACTTGGGGAGAATGTACATGCTTTAAGCTGAAATGAAAATACAAAAACCCTAATAAATTAGCTTCTGTCATGCAGTGAAATAGTGCACCCATCTGAACACTAAACAGTCTTCATTGTTGCTTTAAAGCTTTCCCTTGTATAGCAGTACCAGTCCCTGTTTTGAAGAGTTCTTGTTTTGAGTTTTGTTTGTTTGTTTGGTTGGTTGGTTGGTTGGTTTGGGGTTTTTGCTTGTTGTTCTTTTGGTTCTTTTAAAATTTAGTATTGATTGATAGAAAATGTCTAGACTGGTCTAGGATTCTGACCAAAAGATCTTTGCTCATCTTTGTTCCCGTATAGCTGAGTGAGGAAGCAAACCTAGAAATCTACTGACTTTCAGGTAGAGGTTCTTTTGTTAATCCCATTAATTTTGCTCACTTTGACATTGTAGTAGCAAAATTTCAGAATAAAGAATAGGGAAATTAAAATTCTCTTGGGTAATATAACCTGATAGAGAAGGAGAGATATCACTGAATTAGAAGTATGTGAAATGTGAAAACGAGTGAACTGAGTTATTTCTTTTTTCTATAATACTGTTACAGCTAATGAATAATTTTATTAAAAAAAAAAAGAAAAAAAAGGCTCTGGAACCTGTCAGTTCAGGTCAATTCATCAACTCTGGACAGTGATTTGGAGGGTAATTTTTTCTGCAAACATTAATCCTTTTTTAATTTGAGCTGGGTTAAAACTCAGGTTTCTATCTAAATATCCCTGAAATACATGTGTGAATATCCTGTTCTTCTGAGTGTTGATGAGATGAGTTTCAGAATGGGATTATTTTCCTTTTTCTTAGTATCAATGGTGTTCTAAAAGCATGTCCCTGCTGTGGAAGTCACCAAATGCAATTGATATAGTCCCTGGGAAGACAGCAGTGTAGAGAAATCCAGATTCAGTATAGCAGAGGTCTTCATTAAGGCTGTGCACCAAACTAAAGTGAATTCAACAGCACTAATTCTGCGTGCTCTAGAAAGGTCCTGTTCATGCAAGCCTTCACTGTGAGACTGTCTATTTGTCCTGAACTGCTGCCTTTTAAACCTCTTAATTTTGACTGATGAACTCAGGGAATGAAGTGTTAATGAAATCTTGACTTGCAGGTCCCAGTTTTGCAGAGATGTATTATCACAAAGAACACTAGCGCCCAAATTTAGGGTTTCAAAATACTCACCTGTGCTGTTAGGCACTTCAGTGGAATTCAGAGCAAAACACTGCTTGATGCCAACACCTCCAACACTCATTAGGGTGTCTTAGCAGTCTTGGTGGAGTTATGAGTAGTTTCAACCACACCTGGCATTTGCATGGGGCAAACATGTCTGAAACTTATGCCCTGCAGGGCTCAGGCGTTTCAGCCCTGCCACCCTTCCATGGTACACAACTCCAGTCATGTTTTCCAAGAAGTGGCTGGAGCTCTCCTGCCAAGGCACGCTCAGTGGTAGTGCTGCCACCAGCTGTATATTTCAGCCAGAGCAGGAGGGACTGTGCTTTGCAAGCTGACCAAGAGCAGCCCCCTGCCAAACCTGGGTACATCTCTAATTGTTGACCAAACAGCTACAGGAGGTAATGAGGCAAACACAACACAACTTTTCTGACAGCTTTACAGCAATATAGCTCCACTGGGAGGGCACCAGAATGACCAAAATTGGTCTACCACCTATGAATTAATTTGTGGGAGAACTGTGTTGTAAATTTTGCCTGTGGTGTATCATATGACAAGAAAGACCAAACAAATCATTCAGCTGACATTGTATTTTGCAACTGATGCTGACCAAAAGTCAACTTAGGGCAAAGTGCAGGAATAAATCAGGGATATTTTCTGTGTGTTTTGTCTAAACATCCAAGCATTTCTGACTCAGGGACTTACTGTTCCAGAAGTGATTCTTAAATATTTAATAACCTTCAATGACTTGTAGCTCAGAGCTTCAAGGAGATCCACTTAATCTTCACTCAACCAAAGAGTCTGATTGTTATGTATGTGTAGAATGGCCATCCAGAAATCTGTAGCTGTCCTCCCAACCCTAAGTAAATGCTCTCATCACCAGTGTAGGTTAAAATACATACCTGGACACACATCAAGCTGGACATACTCTCAACATTTCTTGTTGACTCTGTTCTGTTCAGGACCAACAGCCTGCTATTTAGTGAAAGGAGAACACTAAAAAATGTTATATCAGGCTGCAGCACAACATGCTCTGGTGACTGCTCTGTAAACTGTTCCACTTTCATTCAAATGCAGTGTGATTTGATGTAAAATGAGAGTACGACAGACAGAGTATTATTTTTTCAGAGAATAAGATTTTTTCAGTAGGGGTTCTAAGTATGAGACAAAAGCCTTCTCAGGTCTTGCTTTCTAAATCAGAAAGTACTTTCTAACTCAGAAAATAGGTGCATTTTGCAAGGCTATTTCCAATAGATTTGTGTTGGATTTGGTCGGGCAATTTCTTATTTAGACAGACAGCTTACAGAACATTTAAGAAGAGGAATGCCTACTAGCTGGGTCTTGATCAGCCAGTGCCAGGAGTCTCAGGCACAAAAGGATAGAAACAGGGCTGGGGAAAACTGTGAAACTCTAAAATCCAAATGTGGTGCTTTACAGCATATCTCTTTATACAACTCACAAGATGTAGTACAGAAGGATTGAGAGTGGGAAACTAACAGTTAACCAATGTCCTGCCCTCAGTACCTATTTGTATTGATAAAACTTAAGACATTTGATCCAAAACTCAAGGCAAGGCACAGAATATGGTTCATTAAAGAGAATGGAAGAATAATGCAGAGAGATCTCAAAGTTTTCAATGTCATCAACAAGTGGTATTAGCTTCAATTTTTAGCTAATTACTGATACTTTTTCTTTTCTTTTTTTTTTTTTTGTGGTTTACATTCGGCATCCAAATATATATTGTTCATCTAAGTTTTCTTTGAAACTTAGTAAAACCTTGACTGAGGTTTTTTATAAAGACCAGGCTCTGGAACATAATGTGAGCTTCTGCCACTCTGAATACTGCCTGTAATATTACTGATGCTTTTATCAGGGTCTTGATTTCTGCCTTTGATACGAGGATGTGTATATTTGATGGTTCCTCTACTTGTGTTCTAATTTAGTATGGGCTTATTTATTTTCATTTCTATCCCAACATGCTTTTTGTCTTTCTGTTTGAATGCCAATTTTAGATAGATATTCATGTGGGGTGAAAAATATCACTGACATATGGAAAATATTTGGAGTATTGGCACAATTATTTGTCCTCAAAAGGTTTGGTATTCCCTTGACTATATTTCAGATATCAGACTGTTTTGAGAAAGCCATCTGAGGCTTGCAGACAGAATGCGTTCAGAATAGAAATAGTGTATATTTTAAATGAAATACATTTCTCTCTTTTATTCTCCTAATAAAATCCCCATTTTCAAAAGGTTTTTTTAAAAGGATTCTTTGTGTTCAAATCTGACTTTCTCTACATGTCAAATAAATCAGACTTTTTTTCTGAAGTGCCTGGATTGTCTGCCCTGACATGCTTATAAACTAAATGCAGGAACAGCAAAACCCCACTGCAGAAATAATTACTTCATGCACAACGTCCACAACTTGTTTCCACTGTTTAAACTCAGACACATTGTTCTTATTTCCACTCCTCACAAGACATTTGTTCCTTTTACTGTTCCATACTTTGAGTGGATGAGGTTCATCTGGTTTGTTGATATTATAAAATATGGAATTCTTGTATTAATGGTTATAAAATCATATGGGAATACTTTACACCATGTCTTTGTCATGATGCAGTATTAACTGGTATCATATAGAATGAGTTAACATGATATTGAATTACTCCTTTTTATGTCATTCACATTTTTTCCTCCTAAAGACTTTTTTGTATTATGTTATATTTATGAAGTGAGCAAATTTGATACTGAAAAAAACTCTCAAAGCAGTTTTGACCCTAATTTAGCAATATTTAAATCAACATATTAAGTTTGAGACTCCTGGAAAGCCACCCCTCTATAGCTGATATTTTAAAATGCTGTAATATATTGTTGGTACAAGTGTTGAACCACAAAACTGCCACTAAATCAGTTCATATTGTTAACACCTGTTTTGCTGTTATGAAGGAATGCAAGGTAGAGGTAGTCATATTTTCTTTTATGGCAGAAAAGATGGGGAGAGTTTGATATGGTTCTCAAACCCAAGTCAGAAGAGCACTTGAATTGAGGGCGGATTCATATCTTAGAAGGTCTTAAAAGCCTGGCTAAATGAGAAAAGCCAAACTTTTTCTTTTTTTTCCTGAGCTATAGCAGCTGCCAAAGAAATATCAAATACCAGATCAGCAGGACAAAAATCAGATGCTTTGTGTATTATTCCAACAAATTAAGAATTATTATCAGAGAATCATGGAAAGGTTTGAGTTAGAAAGGATCTTAAAATCATCTAGTTCCAATCCCCATGCCATGGGTAGAGGTGCCACCCACTGTATCAGGTTGCCCAGGGCCCCATCCTATCTAGACATGTACCCAACTGTGATTGTATATTAAAAGAGGCAGATTTAAAGCAGAAATGCAACTTAGCATTGTAGATAGGACTTAGGCACAATACAGGGCTATTTTGAAATTCTGATCTTGGCAATCTGTTTTAACTTAAGAGTTATAAAATATGCGAACAGTCAATAAAGAAAGCCCCAGAAGTCCTGGTCTTTCCTCCCAGGTAATGCTTTGATGATCCGTAAAACTGGGTTCATTTTCATGCACATTCCATCTGTATTTCAAGCCTAAAAATAGTTAAAAATGCAACCTATAGCCAATCTAGAGAAATTAGGCGTGAGTTAGACTTTTTGTTAGCCACTCTGTAATTGGTGTAAATTAACATACCCTGTAGTGGTGATGAGTAAGTCCCAGTGCTAATAACATAAGTGGCAAACCTCATGCTGTGGACTAGTGTCACATAATCTTCTTGATTTCTTGCTTTATTACATTTTATTAATATGCTCTCCCCTTCTTTCTTTCAAAATCTCATTATAAGTCTGTAGATGAAGAGAGTCTTGATGTTATAATAAGTATAAAATACATAGCAGGAAATAATGGGGAAAAATTAGGCATTCCTAAATGACCATGCAGTTTACTTAGCATATGCTCAGTTCCTTGACTAAACAGTTTTTTTCTGCTGTGTTTTTGGAGGTGCCACTATCACTGATAATGATCCATTTGTCACAGATTGACTGGACACAGTCATCACCAAGAAGAATTTTATCCAAAATACCTGGTCTTACCAAATCTCCACCTGCCAAGGTCATTTTCACCTTCCAGAAATACTAATTCTCTGTTTTTTTTTTCATTGCTGTCAGCACTATCACTACAGTCATTAGCTTTGCCATGGATTGTGTCCATCATCTTTTCTTTTTAAAATGTTTTGTTTAGAAACAGTTTCAGTTTTCCTAGAACCCATCTTTTGTCAACGACCCTTCTCTGATGTCAATCAACATGGCATCAGAAAATCTGAAGTATCATGTGCCAGTATTTTAGCTTTACATAGTGATCAAAGAATAGTGTTGGTCAAGAAATTCTACGAGAACATCAAGTAGGGAGGGCAGGAGGAAGACCTTTGTGGATTTCTGTCTCAAGCTTGAGAGGTTCTTTGGAAAATTCAGTGGCCATTGTAATTCTGTAGCGTAAAAAATGTAACTGCAAGGGAAATGGGAAAAGGATAGGGCAGAATTAAATTCTGCCCTGGATTTGATTTAAATTTTCTGTGGTTCTGGTTGCTGTTATGCTATGGCTGAACTATAGCTCACCATCTACAGTCCTATGCATATCATATCCTATCATGATTGGTATAGCTGATTCTGGCTTTTCTAGAAATCCTCTCAGAGGAGAGAGGATTCTCTCTCTGAAGTGAAAGCTGGATTATTTCTGACAGAAGAGGATAAAGCCTAAAGGCTTGCTTCTCTGTCACTAATAAGTTGAGAAAAGTAATTTATCCCATGTTTGTCCCATCTTCCTTATTTGGAACCTTCACATAAAATATTTTGTATCCACTGAGCTTCTTGCATGAAAGTAACTTTACATGTTAAAACAAGAAGTATCTGAAAAGGGTTGTTGAAAATCCACAAGGAAATAGTATCCATTTTCATTATTGAACAGGAATTCCTTTCCTTATGAGCTGACAATTTCCCTATGATGTTGCAAGGCAATTTCTGATGTCTTTAGTCAGTGGCTAAAGAAGCTTTACAGAGAATGAGCTTCCTGCAGCTCTTGTGGAACTTGCAGTTAAAATATAACCCAGGGACCCAGGAAGTAGTCAAAATAATGAAAAATTACCATATGGAGCTTTTTACTAGAAAGCTGAGGAATGTACCTTTTGCATATTACCATTTCTCAGCATACACTTGATGTGCTGAGGGAAGACTTCATGCACAGCTTTGCCTCCTCATTGCAGCCATATCTATTTCTAACACACTAAACAATCTGCTTTTCTAAAAGTTTCTTTTTACTTCACTCCTGCTGTATCTTTTTTAAAAATAATTCTAGTTCCCTCTGCCAGTTCCCATATATCTTTCTCACTGTGAGCTGCTCCCATTACCACTCCCTTTTCCCTGAGGCTCTGGCATACGATGCCAATTTTTATGTTAACAGCCCAGATACCCAGCTGACTGTGGAAAGCAAAGACCAACAGGTCAACCTACAGATCAACCAAATCTTCTTCTGAAATGTTTATGTGTCAAATCTGAGCTAACTGAAGAGGTACCTTATACAGTAAATGGGAAGATATAGATCTTTTCAGAGGTTGATTTGTCTTCTTTCACTGAGGAAGCCGAATGAGCTGTCTCAGATTAGATATGAGATAAACAAGAAAAGTAATATCATTCTGTGTCCAATGCTTCTTTCCATCTGTGCGAGAAATGATTGTCTGCTTTCTCCTTTCCTGCCAGAGAACTGGACCTTTCAATAAACAAAGTGAAGAGTAACTGCTGTAGGGCTACACTTTTTTTTTTTTTTACAGGAGTAGTCTAAGTTCAGGACATTTTCAGTATTTGCTTTTATTTATCCAAAAAGTAATGCTTTTATTTTTCCTTTATTTGTTTTTTTCCCCCTTCTTTTATTCTTTTTTCTTAAACAAAAGCTGGATGTACAGGGTGAAATTTTAACCTGTGAAGAGTCATTCAAGATTCACTTAGCCCAACATAAATTAACTTAATTCAGTACATAGTAAACCTTCAAACAAATTAGGGAATCCAAAAATAGACAAGATTTAGTGATTATTAGTACATAAAATTTTGTTGCCATTTATGTCAGTCAATTTAATTTAATTTAATTTCATTCATCTTTATCCTCACTTTTACAACTGAGACACAGTGAGATAAGTCTGTTCAGCTGCTAGTTTTTCTCTTCTTATTTTTAATGAAAGATTCTAGTGAGTGAAAATATTAATTGGTGCTCCTATGTATCAGGTGCAAGCTCTGGCAGCGTGCTTACCATCTTACAAAAGTCATGGGTATGTAGTGACTTTTTGTCACTCCAGGTGTATAAGAGAACAGTCTCTAGCTTCCAAAGCCAAGCTATTTTGTAATCTAACCACTTTGGGTTACCCTTCCTCTTCCCCCATCAGTATTCTTCCTTATTTAGCTCATATACCGAGTTCTCAAAAGGGGTGAATATATATTGACATATGGTATTATGAAATCATTATTCTAAACAGATTTTGTGATATGAAGCCCAACACTGAGAACTCTTACTGGGTCTGCCTTGGATACACTGTAAGAGTAGAAAAATTCAGATATTTGTTATACATGCCTGAAAACTTTCTTGTAAATTTTGCATAGACAAGTTTTAAAGACATGTATGCACTTACATATGTCTATTGCACAGGATCAAGATAAAAGGGTACTTAAAATCAGAACTACATTCTAGGATTGCTTCATTTAATAAAAATTAAAAATTGTCAAACTAATTGCCTTGCTTGAATGTATGTTTAGAAGTATATATTCCTTCTTTTTCTTGAAAAGTCGTTCCACTAGATATGTTTAAGATATATTCCATTCTTGATTTCTGCTGCCTATATTTTCCTTTATGACTCAATGACATAAATAAAGCTTATAATAGGTACTGGTAGATTACATTTGCAGTTATTTATTCAGGAAAATTACTAAGGACAGTAAGAAGCTTTGACATACCTTGTAAAGGCTTCATTTAAACTGAAAGCTGTTCAAATCTATCCACCATCAAATGATTCAGATGCTGTTAAGAGAATGGAAACTATTCTTACTCCATGTTCAATCTAACAATAGATTTTTCAGCAATTTATTGCTGGTATTTGCACATCTTTTCAACCTTTTTTGTCATAAAATGTTTTGTAGCTATGGAATGTTGCAAATTGTCTGATTTGGTTATTTTTTTGTGTATGTAAAACTGGTATATAGAGCATGGCAAGATCTCAGATGATGCTCCTGCAGTGCAACCTGTGTGGGTTCATGGGGTCATGAATGCACAGCCAACCCCAGGATTTGATCCTAAAAGGTGGGGTTTTTTTTTCCATATGATTTCATGACAGTGACTTACCTCCATTTAAAATACAAGTATTTTACATACCTCCCCATTCTTCAACTTTACCTGCCATTTTGGATAAGTAATTTCCATCCTGTGGTTTTTGTTCCCATATGGCATTGTAAAACAATTGTAAGAAAACAGATGTCTGAGATTTCAAACAGCAATTAACTGCTATACTTTACTGACATATATTTTGCATTGTGATAGTGAGAGTTTATTCTTATTGTTGCCAACTTCCGAACATTGGTATAATGAAAGTAGTGAAACATCAATCAGTGAAAGATATGAAAGAAGTCCAAGAAAAAAAAAAGACAATGGAATGCAAATTTGTCACAAGAGTGAATTTCAGAGAAATATACTAATTGACTTAAATGGAAAGAGGTTTCATCAATTTTGTTCTAAGTTTATATGCCATCCAAAGAGTTTAGGTTGGACTGATGGTTAAGATGGTTTCTAGATGGCTGGGGCAGGTGGGACTCCTGTGTGTGACTCTCTCCAGCATGTGCTTATGCACACTTGATTATCTGTGGCTGGGAGGTGTGGCACTGCCTTTAGAGCAGCTCCAGCAAAAGGGATATTCCTGGCTGCCCCTTCATGCAGAGTTGCCTGCTTTCTGTCAAATGAAGTTGCAGTGTATTTGCATTTTTCTTGTATGACAAAGCATAAAATGTAGGATTTATATCACATCATTTTTGTCTACATGCAAGGCTAATTGGTTAGGCTCCTTTAATTAAATGCAGTGGAATAAGTCCTTCTGCAGCACAAATAATCTCATCCTTGTATACATCTCTAAGCAGGTCAAATGATCAGTACATTAGAGACTTCTGTTTCTCTCCAGTGACTATTACAGGTACTAAGACAATTTGCTTAAATTCATGAATATTCAGTGTGGATCTGTGGTATTTCTGTACTACAAGTCCTTAAGACTTTTACATTATAGACAATTTATAATTGATAGGTTCAGGGTCACACATTTAGAAACAAGCATTGAGATAGCCAAAATATTCTAGGTGATTTAGATTTTTAAAAATCCAGTTCTTGAATGAGGAGCATAAAATTCACATAGTGCAACAGAAAAATACAAGGAGAAAGAAATATGAATAGATAAGTTACAGTAGTTACAGTAGTAATGAGGTGTGATAACCTTGGATTTATGTATTCATTGTGGGCTGAATTTTTTGTTACCTGCCAGCTTCAGTTTAATAGCTACTGCCTTGTGGTAGTCTTTTGCACAGAGAAGAGAGGTCAGAGAAAATAAGTCACTTAGTCTTTCAGAAATAGCTTTTGTTAGGTGAGAAAGCAGTTACAGCTTTGTGACTTTCTGAAATGCAGTTCCACCAAACAATGCAAAGTGTATACTTTTCTGTTACTTTTTTTTTCACAGTCTGCTTCCATTTGTTTGACATAGCATGCTTCTCAGTGGGGGTTTTCCACCTTATCTCTTCGCTGACATTTTTGTTTTCTTTCTCTCCACCTTCATTCCCACACACAGTAGTATCTCAGTTGTATCTTGATGTGAGCACAGGAAAAAAGATAGAGCTTTCCTTCCAGCCTCTCAGTAGGGCTGTCAGTGACTACTGAGTAGAAGCTGTTTGTAGCTGTGGGCATTTCCACAATCTAGACGCTGCTTTTTAAGAAGCTGGGGTTTGGTTTTTTGGAGGGTTTGGTTTTTTTCTAGAGGTAGAATTTGTTCGATATGACAGCTATCATGACCACCCTCTAGCTCTAGGAAATGACTACTACAGAATTTCAAACACCTGTAACTGAAGGGAAAAGTTCTGGCTTTTTAGCTCAGCCATGTACACTTCTGTCAGGAGATCATGCACCCTCTTGATGTTATGTTACTGTGAAATTAGCTAGCATGAGCTAAAATCTTTTTCTGAAATCAGGATATTATGGACAGTCATAAAGAGAAGGTTTTAGGAGACAAAGAATATTTTTAATGGATGAGCTGATACCGTTTCAAAACACAAAAAAGCTTTGAGCACACAAAAACCTTAATCTGTAAGATCCCCATAGCTGCCCTGACACCATTACCACACAGTCAAATTCCTCCAAAATATGAATTTAAATTCATGAAATTAATAAGTCTGATGAATTATTTGTAGCAATGTACATAATATTAGCTAGATATTCAGTAATAATCATACAACTGGACATAATGCATGTTCCAGATAATTGTAATTGGTTTTGAACATGCATATTTCAAAAACAAACATTACTTGTACACTTCTAGATTTTTCTGCTAATGATGCAATAACATTTTAACAAGAAGGGATAATGACTTTTTAGTACAGAAATACACAGCAGCAGCATTTGAACTGAAGAATCACTTTCTCTGTTCTACTTGAACCATTGCTTCATTTGCTTTCGTAGAAAGAAATATCACAATTACCTACTAATTTTGTTAATGCTATAGGAAAGAAAATGTAATTTCAGCCCCCCTAGAGAATATCTATCTTACTCTACCTATTTTTACTGCCTATTTAAAGGATTCTGAACTCTCAAAGTCCAAAACCACTCTGCTAATAGTGTAATGAACAATAAAAAAAAGAAGAAAAAGGAACTAAACAATAAAATTTCAGTAAATTTCAGCACAATTCATTGGAAACTCCTTAATATTTCCTTGTGTGCTATCTGGGAAATAACTGAAAATTTCAGTGGTGATTAGTTAATAGTTAGATATCATGGAAACAAAGATAAAAGTCACTGGAAAACAAAGAATATTTTACTCTTGTGATAAATAATTATGATAGTTTCTGTGCATGTTCTCTACTTCCTCAACTGGAATATCTCATAGCTTTCTTTTGTTGGTTCTGCTGTTTCTAATAACAGTAACTGATAAGTACCATGGAAGTGAGAAGGATGAGCACGTGAGAAGGCAGAAGTCATAGACTGGACTCTTAAGGCATATGTACAGTCAGGGCTGATAAGCAAGGAGACACAGACACTGAACCATGAGCTATTTCCTATGTCCAGAAACCTACCTGAGAAAGGTAAGGAAAATTTGTAATTTTATCCATTGTAACACCTTTAAATTTTGCTGATGTGATAGAGAAACTAGGGGAAATTAGGGTCTCCTTCCTTTTAATACGCTGTGGAGAAAATCGTACTGACAGCTGTCTACGAGACAGAGTTTAAGTAGACTACTGATATTTTCTCTGCAGTGATTATAAACAATAAGTCCAGATAACTACTTCTGCATGGTAGATGTCTGGATAGAAGCCCAATGTCTGGTGAAATGAATCCCTCTATCTATGCTTTTACCCTTGCTGCACCTTTATCAAGTTTATGGCAGAGAGAAATATCAGAAGTTGCAGATCCTACAGCTCCAGAACATTCTGAGTTTCACAGAGCTTTCAATTTCCTACTCCACCCTCCCCAGACAGCGAAGAAATGCTAGAAGCAGTAGGTAGGAAGCAATGTACTGGCAGCTTGTAGGAGTGTGAGATGAGTATGTGATGAAGGGGTGTGGCAGCAGTGTAATGGCAGAAAATCTGAAAAGTGGGAGTCTTTGTGAAAAAAAAAAAAGAAAAAAGAGGTGAACCAAAACTAGAGCAGGGAAATGCTTGCTATATTTAGAATGGTAACTGAAAAAATATGAGGTGAAAGTGTAATAAGAGGTATTATGGAGATGTGAGTCATTGTAGGAGGAGGTGAGTTGTACAGGAAGATCAACAGAAAACAGTTGGAGGGAGATTTTAAAAGACAAGGAAGAGTTAGCTAGCATATAGACTACCTTTTGTATGAGAAATGAATAAACAAACTAATAGTTATCAAGCCCAGAAAATAATTTGGGGGAGATACAAAACAAGTCTACAAACTGGTGAGTGTTAAGGAGAATTTAGATTATTTCTTCCACTCTTTTGAAAAAGAAGAATTTGCTTTAGATGAAGTTAGCAGTATCTGAACTCAAAAAGAAGAAAAAAACCAGAAGACTTGTGAAATTTTTTGTCAGATGATGTCCTTGAAACTAAAAGCTTATATAGACTAGAGACAAAACAGTCTGAGGAGGATAATGTCATTTAAAGTTACTAATTATGCAGCAGCTGAGGTAGTTCAGCAAATCCACTAAACTGAAAGTGTTTGGAGAATGAGAGAATTCTGGAAGTATCATATACACTTGTTTTGTTTGTATTTCACCTTAGGTATTTGCTTACAGCTATTTCTAGAGAAAGAAAATGAACACAACTCTATTGTGTCAGGCCAAGGATCATCTAACTCAGTATGCTTTCTAGCACGTTAGAGATGAGAAAGGAAAAAAAGAGAGTGCTATTATAATTCAGAAAGTATTATGGAGGCAGTATTTAGGAAATACCTTTTTCTCAGAACATGCATTTGAAAAATAAATGCTTAAGAATTATTATTTTAAAGCAAGTCTTTCTAAGTACATCTATCTATAAAGAGAATTTCCAAATCAGTTTCTAGCAATCTGTAAGTAATGGTACAATCTGTTTGAGATACCTTGTTTTGATCACTACACATGGAAAACCCTCCAAATCAAACTAAAACAAAATCAAAAACAAACAAACAAAAAAACCCAAAATCAAAACAAAAAACCCAAACCAAGCCCCTCTCCTAAATAATATTCTATTTCATTTAATCAAACTGGGAAAGATTTATCTGAAATCTGTATTGATGTCAGGGAAATTAGGCTTGTGCCAGTTAACTGAAGAGACTGTTGTACAATGGTTTACCTCAGACAAAGCCTTCTAAAACCACCATGTCATAAAAAGGCCAAAGGCCATGCCACTCTTTTGTATGGTCTTCCATCAAACTGTGTTTATGGACACCCAAAAGCTGAGCTCCTGGAGAACACAGCAGGGGTCTTAGCGCTGTGTGGCGCCTGTCAGTGCAATGAGAGACATATCAAACATCTGCTTCCTTACTTTTATTGATACTGATAGGCGCATTTCAAATAATTTTGTACTCAGAAAAAGTGATGAATAGCTGATAAAAGTGTGATATGCACACAATAGAAGTACCGTGCTCAGGTAGCCGTGCAACTAGCTACAGGAAGCAGCTTAATCTTCCATACTTATGCCTGAAAGGATAGTGACATCCATCAAATAAGGTATAATTGCCTTTCTCTAATATAAGTGAGTATTACAATTATCTTAATATAATGGATCCAGAAATATCTTAAAAGTGCCAGATTAATAAACAAACAAGCTCAGCATAGTGGCCAGACAAGAGGTCAGATCATGTTGCCCTCAGGTTAATTGGAGTTTTTCTACTGAATTAAATTAGGTAAGTGTTCAGAAGAAAATGCTTGAAATTTCCTGAATGGCTTCCTTTCAGAGAAGGGAAGGTGAACATAAGCAAGCTTTGGTTACATATTATGTCCAAGGCACAATTTTTTCTTGTGGCTTTAATCCGTAAACCAAACTTCACTCTTTCGTTTTTCTTATCTTTATAACCATTCTTATCTACTATCTATCAGTAATATACTTTAAACAGCCAGTATTGAAAAGAAACTAGACTCTCTGGTTTTCATTCTGGGGTGTTGCTGTTGTGCAGACAGCAGGCAAAAAACAGCGTCCCACAGCCTCTGTCTTGACAATTGCAGTCAAAAGACTGCATTATTTTTATTGAGAAATTCTCTCTTGCTGATTATCTGTGACTTCCTCTGCATCATTTAGAAAGTGAGCAACCTGACATTGTTAAAAACTTCATCATTCATTAGGTAGGATAGATAGGAAAAAAGCAGTGCTCGGAATTAATATCAGTGTTAATTAAACTTTATTCTGTTGTCCATCTAGTGTAATATTTATTGTATCCTTTGCCAATTTGAATTTCATCCTGGATGAAGTTTATAGTATTAGACAAAGTGCTGGGTCATACTGGAACTCTTATTTAGCTTTTAAAACCTTGTATATAAACTTAAATACATTTGTGTGTGTGTGTGTGTGTGTGTGTGTGTGTGTGTGTTCAGGAAAAGAAGAAAGGAAGAAAAAGAGGAAATTAAGAAGGCAGAAACAAGCAAAACAGTAGTACTTTCTTAAAAGTCTTGCTCCTAAACCCATATTTAACCATGTCAATAACAATGATTTAAATTCTAAAAATAAGGCAGTGGAGAATTGCAGGTGCTTAACACTTCAAAAAATTGATCTTGAATGTGGAAACCTAACATCTGAAATCAAATCTGAAATTTTTTTTAATGTCTGCTCATGCCCACAGAGGCTGTTTCTTTATCATATAATCCATTCATTCCATTCTTATATGTTTATGTATAACAAAGAAAAGGAGCTCAAAAGCTTAAGCAAGAAAAGGAAATATGGTTAGGAATTGAAACATAAAATGCCAGCATTAACATAAGTTTTATTTTTGTTATTGATTATGTAAAGCTGTACCTTGAATGTAAATCTTTGGGGATGTTTTACAGTGTTGCTGGTTTTAATATATGTTTTCTGGAAAGTGTTCTCATTTGCTATAAAAAATAATGCAAGGCACAGATAAAAGAACATTTAGTTTAGAGGGGAAAGAACCCTAGGCAAATCCAGTTGTGTTTTTCCTAATAATTTTGTGTTCACTTTTTCTTTTAACTATTGACAGTCATTTATTTGCTAGAAAGCATGTCTCAAAAGACTAAGACAGCTCAGTTAACATCAAAATATTGAGATGCTCGTTCAAATTTTTTTGATATGTTTTCTCATAGGCACTCACCAATTGGAAGTTTCCTTCTTTTCTCCCTCTCATTTCAGAGCTGGTAGTAGCACTTTCTGTCAAGTTACATTTAGGAAGTAACACACACATATCTTCTTTAAGTAGAGCAAAATTAAAGGCTTTCTTCCTCTCTGTATCCCCTCTCCCCAGCTTTTGAAATAGATGGTCCAGTCCATTGTGTTTTCTAATTTACAGAGTTAAGATTTGACTTTAAGTAACACAAACACCAGGGTCTTTGGGGATTAGAGTGTTTTCTTTTAATTATTTTCATATATGATAAATAAACCAAAAAAAGCAGTCAAATTTATAGGTCTTGGGTTCATCAAAACATTAAAGAGAAAACAAACAAACACACTTCCATCCTTGCCAAGTTTTGAATTTTCCTGGGAAAGAAAATCCATTTCCTTATCAGCCCAAATCTAGACTTTTCTGCTCCAAACTGAATAAAACCAGACACCAGCTACTGCTCATATGTTTTCGGTAACTTGTAAGCTCCTAGAAGATTGGGAGTACCTCATTATAGCAGACATAGGAAAGCAGAGAGTGCCACTTTACTTGTACATTGATTTAAAATAACTCTCTTCCTTAGGTCTTCTGCCTATACTTCATTTGAGGGAAAAGTTAAAGAGGAAAAAAAGGAAAGTGATAAGAATAATTCAAGAGAACCAGTAGCTATACATATCTGTAGTTATGTAACTGCATGTGTGTATATATATTTCATAGGTATATATTTAAATATTTCATAATAATGTGTACACACTTCACTCTTTAGGGCTTGAAAAATAGCAGTTAGAAAAAAATGGAAAGCAGGTATTAGTACCAGAACTGTAGTGAGACATTTCATGCACTTTGATTGCTGGCTTGATGTCTTTTCCCCTTCCATTAATCCCCCTCTCTCCCCTCACACACCCTGGCAACTTATACTTAGTGCTGAAACAGCCTGCAGCCTCGTGGGCCAGAGGGCTCCAGCACTTGCACCATTATTTGTCAGTGTTTTACCTCACCCTTACAGTAGCCCTGTGTGGGACTCTTCCACTGAAGAATTCATGAAGGAGATAGATGGTGCCCTTGGTTAGGGAGAATTCTATGTGAAAAGGGAGAAAGAAGAGAATGACAAGAGTTATTAAGTCCCTGGAGATTCAGAGGAAGGAAATCCAATGTTTCTCATACTATGAGCAGTTATCTGTATTTTTCAGTCAGGAATTGTGCCATTGGCAAAATAATTAAAGGAAGAAGTTCTCTTTCAGTCATGTTCTTTTGCTTCTTATCTAAACAGCACCAAGACTACCACAGATACAATATAAGATGTGACTTAGAAAGTAAAAAGAAAGGAAGGAAAGTTTCCCTAGCTATGAATATACTTCCAGTGCTCTATTCACAGCATGAAAAAGAGGGCTTATAAGATAACAAAGTGTGTGATGAAGTGCAGCAAGCTTGAACTGATGCATGCACTGTGTGAGTGGAGACAGCCATTAATAACTCTTTCAGACTCTTGAGAGCTGCAACCCAAACATTAATAATACACTTCTCCTAATTGCCATTCAAGGAAGGTGACACAAGAGTAGTCCAGCTTCACTCTGTGATCCTCAAGTGCCTGAATTTTGGGAGTAGGTATTTAGGCAGGAAGGGACCAAGGTGTCTTATGTTCCAGATGGAAGGAGAGGAGCCCAAAACATTTTCTTTTCCTTTATTTTAAGTTGTACAATGAACTATGTGAAGTCCATGTTTTTAGGTCTAGCTGTATCACAGGATGGCCATTAGACAGCAGAGCTCGATTTTGAGTAATGAAATTAGATGAAAATCTCCTTCATGATCCCCATCCCTTTGATACAGTATAAATAGCTGTTATTTCTCTGTTTGCTACATCTTCACACTCCAGTTCTTCCCAAACCCCATTAATTTACCTGGCTACTGAGCTTCTGCTTGCCCTGCACACCTCTCACAGAGTTGTTACTGTCCTCAGACCACCCAAGGTGTTCTACAGCTGACACACTTGCACTCTTCACTTAAAAGAGTAGGGATTCGTTACTTAATTGGTTGATCAGCTGATACACAGCTCAGCTTGGCAAATAATTTCCAAGGATTTATCTGATACAAAGGGGCAGCTCAACTTTCTGCTCGAAAGACATCAGGCATCAGACCCTTCAGGGGCTGACTGACATGTTCAGTGTTAATCTAAGTCTCCTGTCTAATGAGAATTTTCTGTACTTGGAAGAAGGATGGGAGAGCCCAGTGTCCCTTTCTATGGCATTCCTTCTATTCTGGGGAGACACCACTTCCTCTGTCTAGTGTTATGCCCATCTGCACCATGGAAAGTAGAAGCTTGGTCATTTCCCAGCAAAAACTCCATGACTCCTAAACACCTTTATTTTCTGAAATGTATAACGAAGGGGAATGTTCCTGCTTTATTTCAAAAAGTCTCTGAAAAAAAAAAGTACAAAAGTGTAATTGCTAATGATGTAACCATAGTGTGTCTGCTCCCTTTTGATCTCATCTGACAGTGAGAAGCACAAGCCGCCCTTGCTGGGAAAGACTGGATGCTGAGGAGATCTGCACTCCTTCAGATCACTCCTCCCAGCTACAGAAATACATGAGCAGTAGCTGTTCACTTCAAAGAAGCATTGTGGAGACAAGGGCCTTTCTTTCAGTCTGCTCTGCAAAAGTCTTTAGCAGCTTATACTAGATGAGAGATAGTGTAGACATGCAACAGCTCTGTGTGACTCATCACTAACACCTTGGGAAAACATTTTGAAAACAACATTGAATCTGTTGTCAATCATAATCTAAACAGACCACATGCACTAACCAGGAAAATGAAAATTGTAAGATTGGTCATTTGGTCTTCCATTCAAACTGTTACTACAATAAAGTAGTCAGAATTTAGGAGTTGTTTTACTAGCTCAAATTACCTTAATATTAAGTAAAGATAAGATGAAAATTTCCCTCTCTATACTGGATAACCTCTTTCCTATACAGATCTATTGTATGTATAGTAAATTGCCTAAGAGAAGAGTAAACCAAAGAAGTTAGCACTTCAACCATTGAAAAAAACCAAAATCAAGAGAGTCCTGAGCCTTTCTTGTATTGTGCATTACCATTCAAATTATAAATATTATAAATTTGTGTTTTCAATTAATGCTTAAAACAATTAAGTACATATGTAGAATTCAAGAAATATTACATGAAAAGTTATACAGACTCTCTTGGCTCGCTGTGTTACACTGTAATTTGGATCTATAACTACATTAATATAACGTTTTGGTGTTTCATTGCACTTCTGTGCTAATATTTATAATCAAAGGTGTATATAAAATAAAATTATTTATGTGGTAATGAGATAAATATCATAATTGCAAATAACTTACAAAGTACAACAATAATTTTTTTTAACTTTTTAAACTTTTATTTGGATTTCAGTAAAATTCCTACAATAAGAAAATACCAGACTGGATAGTATGCAAAGTAAGTAGTGTGATTTTTGAGAGCTGTTATAATACATCACATTTAGAGTGTTTTTCCATTTTGAAAGCCAGTATATACCCCATTCTGTCAGGCACATACACAATTACACAGAGGTGGAAAAACCTGGGAATTCTTCATCCTTTCTTTCTTCCTTTTTTTTTTTTTTTTTTTTAATAATGAAGTATTAAAATCCATATGAAAGTAAAACATTACATTTTTTTTTGAATGGGTATGAACAGATTCTTATTATTTTACTTAGACAATCAATTGCAATTATAAGCAATGGTTTCCAACTTGCTTTCTAGACTATGTCAGGACATCTGAAAATATAACATGGAGTCAGTTTCTTTTTCAGAAACAAGCCATTAGGGCCTGCAATTCAGAATTCAGAAACATTCCTCCAAAAGAAATTCAGAAATTCAGAAACAGGCCAGCATGGTTGCAACCACATTGTAAAATGACTTCCTCTGCCCCACATTCTGTGGAAGCTTTCAATGGGTTTCTGGCATTAATCATTCTTTAACTGCTCATTTATAATTTGCTGAAGGTGACTGGCAGGTACCAGGAGCAATGCCAGAAAAAGGCTTAGGTGGACTTTAATATTTTTCAATGAAACTTGTTCTTATGTTGGTATCTGCTTAACTGCTTAATTGGTATTATATTGAATATCTGCTGATTTTCATAGGTTTTCATTGTTGAGAGAAAATCACATCAGAAAGCATGGTGGAGAAAGATAAGAGAAAAACAAAAACTGTAGCCATGAATGTCTCTGAACCCAACAAATACTGCTGAGAACTTATGGCACATTTCCATTTTCAAAATACAAGCTGAAGAAATGCATGCAGAGGTATTGGCAGACCTGAGGCTTTGTTATGGCTGCCCTTCTCACCAGAGTTTACCACAGATCTGTTTCTGTAAGGTTTCTGGGAGAAAAAACAATGCATTTCTAAGTGACACAGCAAAAGATGCACGTCTCTCTACTGCCATGGAATGATAAGGATGAGTGAAAAAGCAGAGGTATTTTTTCAGCCTTCTCAGATTATATTTTTAATGGGTTTTTCTTTATTTAACAACAATAATTTAATAATGATTAACCTTTGAAACAGTTTTTTTCCTGATTTTAGTTTTTTTGATTTTAAAAACAGTTTCCAAATCACTTTGTCACACCTAGGAAATTTTCAGAAGCTGAGGAATGGGAGGAGCTGGGCAGGATAAAATAACTTCCAGTTTTTCTAAGTCTAACAAAATGTCCCTAAGCGTTACCTAATTTAAAAATTTTGATCCTTCCTCTGAGTGGAGGTGCCTATTGAAGGTGAGATAAAAGGATGTTCACTTCAACTAAGAGAAGAAAGGTAATATGATGATTATTTATGGCCAGCTGTAGAAAATGTCTTTGGACATGATTTGGTTCAATTGTGCAAAGTACTCCCCTAGTAGTTCCTTTAGTCTGTGAATCTGCAGAGTCTTCTGTGGAAACTGCTTTTTGTCAGTCATTCTCTGATAAAAGGAAGTCTTATACTGCTGAATAACAGTTCTAGACTCTTTATCTTGCATAATAATAATGATATATATAATTTGTTGAGGGGTGTTCTCTCCTTTGTTTATTTCCCCACGGAGCTAACCACAGAAACCTTCTGTACTAACCAAATGTGGAATTAGATTCAGTCTTAACACACAGGCATCCTCAAATTGTCTGAACAGCAGTAGCAGACATACTGATATTGAAATTAAAGTCCAGATAATTTTGATTTTATATATGTTAGTTGGTAAGTTTGCAGATCAAGTAAGAATTTAGCTCCAGTGATGATGCTTCCAGCTAGCAGGTATCTTGTATATTCTATCAAATATTTCTTGTTCTTTCTTCATTAATTTGGACAATTTTGCCACGTTTTTAACATTTCCATTATTCCTTCCTAATCTTTCAGTTTTTAAATGTCACAACCCATAAGCTATAAATGTTGTTCAGCTGCTTCTCTCAGAGTTGTATTGCTGTTTTCTGATTAAATTTATTTATTGCTTGTACTTAGATAATAAACGATTCCTTTAAAAATTCTTAAGCATTTTCTAGTATGAGATTTGCATATTCTTGTGCTAAAATGGAATTACACTGATGATGCTTTTGTTACTTCTCCTTATTTTAGCATACAATTACTGTTCTCATCAAGAGTAACAGAAGGTTCCCTGTTCCTGGCATAATTTATCATACTACATTCATACATAATGTTTTGTTAAAAAAAAAAAATCAAGATTTTTTTTCATTATATTGCTGTCCTTTTTATCTAAGAAAACTGAAAGCTTAATGTAAATTACCAACAGCAATACAGACATCTGTAGCTGCTGATGGTGTGCTTTCCTGAAAAGAAATTATTCCAAGTTTGCTGCCACACAGAGGTGGGGGAAAATTCAAGAAAATTTCTTCAGCTGTTGAAAGTGTTACTCTGAAAGAAATGCCCTTTTTTTTTTTTTTTCAAATGTCCCATTAGAGTATAAGGATGTAAATAAATAATTTTCCTTCAACAGTTTTTATGTGTTTTCGTTTGTTTTCTTGTTGTTTTCTTGGCTAGTTTACTTAGTGGCTTGCTACCTTATATTAAAAGAAACTCCCTCATAATTAAGAAAATTTGTGGAACCAAAGGACATGATATGTTGGCCATTATAGCAGACCTTGCCTATTCACTCATTTTTGAGCAACTCAGACTTTGTGATGTAAAGCATAGTTATTAGGGAAGGAGGTTAAGAAAAGTCAATTTTTTCAGCAGTTTTTGTGACAAGATTTAAAAAGTTGAAGTGTAAATTTTACTGCAGTGATTTTTTTTTTCTCAGTGATTTCTTTTTACAATAGCTTTGCAGTCAGAACCCAAGCACAATTTAAAGCTTAAGTAGGCACAACTTCCCACATATATATCAGTGTCATTCAGCTAGTTCACTTACAAGCATTAAAGACAATAAGCAGAAAACATCATTTTATACTATCATCCTGATGCTCTCTACTTCACACCATGTAGCATAAAAATTGGTTATCATTAATTTTTAAAAGTACATTTGAAAAGAGAGATGAGACTCAGGGAGTTTCACCAAGGATAACTACTATGCTTTCCTAAGATTCAACTTTAGCAGTTGCTTCAAATCCTCCAGGCTAGGTTGCTACACTGATGCAACCATTATCAGCATATGAGACACCTTCCATACTAATATTTATTAGCTTCTCCAAGCTAAAGATTGTATTTGAGAAGTATCTTTCTCATATAATAGTCTATATACATATTATGGTTTCTATTAAAGTGTTTCACAGACAGGTGAAAAAATTATTTGAGAGAAATGTGAACAGCAATCTATTTTTTCCTTTATTCATTATATTTGATGAACATTTATTGTTGTATTATTTCTGCTTTGCATCAATATTTTTGGAAAAAGCCATCAAATAAAAGTTTTCATGGGCAAATTGGAAAAAGGTGCATAACTTCAACATATGACTTACCTCTGAGCATGAGAAATATTTATAAATGAGAAGTGAGCATTTTGAAGAAGCATCTAACTTCTTTGAGATTGAGTTATAATTTTTCTATTTTACAGAACAAGAAAGTTCCAGTTATTGTTATCTGTATTTTCCAAAGGGTCGATGCATAAACAATTGTTTATTTTTAGAATTTAGAAAGGTTCATTTAACGACCCCTTAGTAATGAAATAACTCACAATTACTGAATATGTGTGCCTCCATGTATTTATTGTAAGCAAAATAACTCCGAAGAAAGTAGAGGTAAAAGTGATAAACCACTATGTTAACATATCTGATATTGCTTGATGCTCCACATTAAATCTGGCATGGAAACAGATTCTCCACAGAAGCTCTGCAGTCACAGACAAGCATTATCAATGGCATGTTGAATCAATGACACTACTTTCACACATTTTAAAAATTTTCTTTAATGCTGTCTTATTTTTCCTCCTTAATCTTTAACATGCATGACTACTGATGATCACCTGCAATTTCTAAGTAAGTAAACAGCCAACAGTTTCTGAAGTGCTTCAATTCCAGTTCAAATAATTAATGGCCTGTTCTGTTACACAGATTTGGAGAAATATCTCATGCTGAGTATCACCAAGAAAGAGAGAACCTTTGTGACTCATTAAAGTCACATGGCAAATGCACCTCACAATAATGGGAGCCAAGCAAGGAAACAGGTGCAAAAACCAGAAAACACAGATGTATGCTATTGTTTTCACTCTTATGAGGCCTAGCACTCAAAACATAGGAGAGCATTCTCACAGTGCCAAAGCTAAAAATGCACAAGCTTTACCTGAGCAGGGTTTTCTCTGCTCACCAAGGAAATTGCACCATTTGATGCATTATTACAGGCATGGAAATATTAGAGTTATTAGATAAATATTATCTATTATTATTATATAGATAGTATCTAATATTATATATATAATTATATCTATTATCTAATATTATTAAATATTAGAGTTAAATATATTTTTCTTACATAGTCCTTATAAATTTAGTTTACTAAAACAACTGGGATTCTCAACATTTAAAAAATAGAGAGAAAAAAATTCTTCTTTTTTTGGACTATGAGGATTTTATTTTATTTTTAAATTATTTCTCTAAAATGGGTTATAGAACACTTTTAAGGTTACGCTGGACCTTTATTCAGAGTTAACCCTTCATATCTATTGAATATTCTTTACATTCTTGACACTCTATCTGAGGTGTATTAGATGTGAAATCACTTTTAGAACAGGAAAAATGAAGAAAAAAAGAAGGAAAGTGTTAAGGAAGAAGGAAGGAAAAGAAGGAAAGTTAAGTGGGGCTTGGTCCCTCCTCCCAGGCAACAAATGACAGCACAGGAAGAAATGCCCTCAAGGCACTCTAAGGGAGGTTTGTCTTGGATATTAGGAAAAATTTCTTTATGTCAGGGGTTGTCAGGCATTTGAAGAAACTGGCAAGGGAAGCAGTTGAGCCATTGTCCCTGGAGCTATTTGTAAGCGATGTACATATAACACCTGGATAAATGGTGGAGTTGGGAGTTCTTGGAGTTCTTGGTTAATGGTTAATGGTTAATGGTTGGACTCAGTGATCTTAAAGCTCTTTTCCAGCCTAAATGATTCTATGTTTCTATAAAATTTTGCAATAATGAATGAAGTCTTGTATTGAGAAGATACTATCATATCTCAGCTACCACTTCTTGGTACAAAATTCAAGTACTGAAAATATTTGCTTAGCATATGTTTCTGATCAGCACTGTGCAAAGGTACAATGTGAGATGGACATCTAGTCTAAACAGAAAAGATTAATATCTGTTTCAAAAGTAGATATATACATCTAACAGAACTGGGAGGAGAGAGGTAACATTAAATTAAAGATTACTTTTGTATGGGTCAAACTTTTAAAAACAAATTACTAAAACATGTCAGTATTACCTATATGTGCAGTTTTTTTTTTTTTTTCTATGGGTTTCTCTTCAAAGATAGCTACTCAAGATAAATGTATATAAACAGGAAATTTCTTTCTTAAATTTTTCTTTACACCTGAACTATTTATAATATGGAACATCATTCTCTGCTTGTGATGTAACATCTGTGGCTGTGAAAAAAAATATTCTCTTAGAAACTTCATAAATTAACAAAGGGAAGGAAGCCATTAATCACAGTTGCAAAAGACCAACCTTTGACATATTCTGAGTGTATATATACACCCATTAAACCCATTGTGTTTATAAACAAAACTGAATTATATGCATACTAAAACAGTTGAAAGGAAGGAATGCATACTTTTCAACTAGAAAACATCAGTGTACTATATGACTTACATATATTACTATAACACACGGCCTTAGAAGTCTCCAGTGTTCCACTCTTGATATCACATGAAGATTCAGAATGGATCCTTTTCAAAATTGTATCAGTTTGCATCTACTAATGTAATTGTACTAACAAGGAAATTTGTAGATTGGATATAGTTTAACTGTTTGAAGCAAGGAAAAATTCACCATTTTTATCAGCTGAGTATGTATCACAATTTTATAGTTTGGATTTTAGCATGTGTCACTGAATGACTTTTGACTAGAATTAATGCTCTATATCCATTCTATCCCCCCCATATAATAGTCCTTTTAGCTCCAACATAGCCATAATAATTGGGTTTGGATTTATAACCTGGATAAATACTGTTCTGAAGTGGGGTCTCAATTAACTATTGTTAAATGAACCTTTTCATGATTTTGATTTAAAAGGTTTTAGTGCTCTATGAAAATGTCTCTTTTCAATGTGTTTTACTAAATTCCATCACAGCTACTCCATTTGTTAAAATTGTCATATACACAGCTGGGTTAAATGAGAACAGGTTTGTAGAAGTCACATTGATTCACAACAGATGAAATGCTGAGATGAGGCTTTATTAATCTTCTTTAATCTTCCTAGCTTTTGGAGGATGAGAATAAAAGAATCAATGTACAGTCACTACTTGGTAAAGGGGCAGTATGTGTCCATTGAATAATTCCCATCAAAAATCTCCAGGTAGCCTCAGATTGTAAAATAATCATCCCTGCTTTTTGGTCTTTCTAGCAGAAACCTAAACCACAAATATGTTTTCCAGAAATTGCCAAGAAATTTTTGTCTATTAGTTTCATATTGGTTTCAGGGGTGAAGCTGGAGAAAATTGATTTGGTCAGTGCAGAGAACATTCCTAACCATTTATAACTATAGCCACTTGATATTAGATCATGCAGAGCCATAAGTTCAATCAAATCTCCTGGGTATAAAGCATTAGCCATCAGACAGGGATGTTGCCACTGTCACTTCCTGAGAGATTTTATGAACTCATCATTTTAGTGTTTGGTTATAATAGTGAATAGAGAAAATATATTTTTATATCCAAATCAAAGTTTCACCTTATTTTACCTCATTCACGAGAACAGAAAAATAAATTTCAAATGAAATGGAAAGAGAGAATGGGATGGAAGTATAAGCTCCTTCACAAAGTTCTAAGATAAGGTGTTTATTTCCCTTTGTTTATTTTTTTGCTCATTGCAATTTGAATATTTAAAGTCTCTTGGTGACTACTTGAAAATAGGTTTCAGTGGAATGTTGTTCAACATCAGAGGTCAAATCATGCCAATACCACATCAAGAATGAAAAGAGAAAAGAATATTGAGAACAACAGCAGCTCCTCAGGTGAAGCTAAAGCATATGACCAATAGAACATTAATTGTTGTTATTTTCAGGCAGACCAGAAAAAATTCACCTTGTCAGTCAGGTTCCAGATTGAGAGTGCAGAATAGGTGTTTGTCAAAATTATCTTCAAAACCAGAAAAACTTAAAACACAAAATCATGCCCAGAAACACAATACCCGTTTTTAACTATCAAGATTGACATTTTTGTGTATACTGACAATTCTTTAAATTAAAATGAAGAAAAATATGATAATAGATATGATAATGTATTTATTTTTAGTGAATTATCTTCATCATCTACACAATGAATGTGGATGCAGCACTACAGTTTTGGTTTTTACACTGTAATAAGAAATCTTGATTCTTTTGCCATGAGGATTTAACCCAGTGTTTATGTTCTAGAGAACAGCTTCTAGTTATGTGAGAACATCCATTATATATATAAAGTCAAACAGGGAGTCATACTGGTTTGGACCCAGAACCTGAATCATGTGAGTTAATATACTCCTATAAAGCAACAAGACTGTTTACAAAGAAGCAAACCAAGCAAGCTAAAAATAAAGAGCACTATTTCACAAATATGATCTATTTTGTCCTTTTTTTCCATGTCCCTCCCAGTTATTTTTACAGTATTTTGTTCTAATATTAGAATGTTTGAAGCCTTGATAGAAGAATCTTGATCATAGGAACATATCATTGTTTTGTGGAAGCATATAATGATATAATGTCTAAGGAAAAGAAAGAAACAATTCTTATGAGAAAGATATTCATAGAACTAAAGCAAAGCTTTGTGCTGGTGTCTGTGGGTAAAACCACCGAGAACAATGGACTGGTGACTGCTTACTCCTGGGCTCAGTTTGGTCTTCCAAGCTCTCCTTATAACATGGTACAATCTTGAGGGCACTATCCACCTCGGTCTCCATCAAAATGGGATTGTGCCAAGTGTGTGAAATGTATATGTGATTTTTTCACATGCGACTGAATTTATGTTGCTTACTGCTTACACATTCTTCATTCTTCAATCAATTCTTGCTGCTCAATGCTGCCTAAGTATCATCCTAGCAAAGGCAAGATATGGTTTAATTTGAGTTTATAGTGTCAAAATTTGTTTTGTATAGCTTAAAATATCTATCAGATTTCGCTAGATGTTGGCAGATAACCTCAAAAAATATTTGTCTTATGTTTAAGTATATCCATGTATATCCATGGGGAGAAAGTTTTCCACAGAATTTTTAGCTCAGTAAAATGTCACAAGTGGAGTTCCCAGTGATATTTCTTCAGATAAAAAAAGGGTTGAACTCGTGTAGTCATCATGGTTTGTCTCATAAATTATGTGGGAATGTCTCTGTTGCCTGAAGAGAACAGATTACCCAAGGGGTTTTGAAATATCTTCCCTGAAAGTACTTACCATGTAAATATCCTGGACCTGTAAGTGGCCTCTTGTAGCCTGTGTGATTTGTGCACATTTGGCCCTTCCCTTTTCCTTCCCATCCTCAGTGGCGGCACTGCAGGCAGTGTGGACAGCTGGAGCTGGTGGAGAGCCGCAGGGTGGCTTGGCAAGGCCTCCCCCTGCCATGAAAACGGAGGCAATGAGTCCAACTCTTCTGCAGTGAGCCCTGTGGAGCCAGCATGGGATTGTCCCCAAGGTCTGGCTGACAGACAACCCAAATTCCTGCTCTGGGGATGTGCTGCGCTGCTTTGGGACCGGGGTCCTGCTAAAGCACAAAGGCCTGGTGTTTGTGAGGGGAGTGCAAAAGCATGCATGCATAAATGAAAGGAAATCCCTAAAAAAATTCAGCTGGTATTTACAGAATATATTTAGCAGTATTTGCCAAACAGATTGACATTTTAGGTACTCTTTTGGTCTCCTATTTTTAAATGGGAGATCCATCAGATACTCCTGAAGTCCAAACACCCTCTAATTTAAATGAACAGTAGGCCTCAAGTTTTTAAACATGAATTCAGGAGAGTAAATGGGAAAAATAAGACTTTTTTTTTTGTATCAGAATGCTTGTATTTACATGCTGTAATTTGCTAAGTACTTATGTCAGATAACTAATGTTTTTTCCCCTCAAACGAAATCTAGGGTACTGAGAACTTTCCTTGTCATTACCAGGTGATTTACAGCATTCACCCAAGGGAAATGAAATACTTGTGTGATTCATCTTCGCTGAGCTAGACTTTTCAAGTTTATTCTGACTCTATTTTTCAATTAATTTACATCCTGTGCATTTTTCTGTTTTTTTCTAATCTATGTACCCCTCCGTCCTTTTACTCTTTCCCTTCACTATCTTTACTTTCCCTCAGATTTTTCTTCTTCCCTTCTCCTCTCACACACATACTGCTTTATGTGGCACCATCAGTAAAGTGAGAATGAGTTGTCAGCTTGCATCTCTTATTTACAAAGCAGCAGATTCATTAGCCCTACATTTACTTTGTTTCATTTTTGTCATTCATTACATTAATAATAGATGTATTTATTAGGTACCCATCATTTTAATAGAAGTTGGTCCACTGTGACAGCAATTCTAAATGGGTAATTTTTCATAAATTGAAATTCCTTGCAGCGACTATAACTTCGTTTCAGTAAATTGCAATCCACAGACTTCCATAACAAAGTGCTAATTGTAACTTGGCTTTAAATGTTACATTTTGTATGCAAATTGGCCTGTGGGGAGTTATTATTTAGTATAACATTGTTAAGAACACTAACATTAGTTTGTAATTTGTTTGAAGTGGAATACCATTATTACTAATACATTACATATGACTTAGAGAAACAACACTGCTTTCCCATGAAAGATAAAAATCTTTTATCAGTCAAAGTCGTTGAATGTTTTATTTTGTGCTCCGTGGGAAAACAAAGGGTGACCTGAGTCATAAAAAATGTATTGTGTTTTACGTTATTTGAACAGAAGGAAAGTCAAAAGAACATGATGTAATCCTCAGGCATTAAAAGCACTGCACAGGGCCTGATCCTGCAAACGTTTGGACAAATGAGACACCGTTTACAGGTGATTACTCTTTTTGCCTTTTTCTTTTCTTTTTTTAATTTCACACTTGAAACTCTAGAATAACTTGCTCTTCCTCCAAAAACCAAACCAGAATTTCTGGTAGGGTGTATTCTAAATGTGGGGAGTATCTCAGTGATTTCCTTGCTGCATGTTTAATTTCCTGCTTCGGTAGCTCAAAAACTAGCACTTTGATCTGACATGAAAACGGTGCAATGTCCTGGCCATCAAAGCTTCAAAGTTCTAAAAATGTTTTCATGAATATTGCCATCGGGTTTTAAGCATGTTTTAATATGTAATCACTTTTTGTAATTACAGTGTGTTTGACCCTTGAGGATGAAACAATACCTTCCTATAGGTACAAGAAGAGAAAATGCAATAGAATTGGGCCCCCAACATTGCAACTGGGAGCCCAGTGAGGGGAAATCCATGTTGTTCACTGAGCCCTTCCCAACATAGCCTTATAGCTAAACAGAGAAACTCAAAGCATTGCTCCAAGTACGGGGTATTTACACAAACACAGCTCTGACCCTGACTGCCAATAGTACAGATGCCAAATAATGCTGAATCCCAACAGAAAACATAAATGTTTACATTAATTCAAAAGGAGTAACCCCATAATGTCAGAATTCTAAAAAATACCCTCATCACTTTATAGTAGGTCTCACTGCTTTAGGAAACTAAATTTGTAGGCATTTGTGAAAGCTATTCATGACTCTCATGCTACAGTCTGAGATCCTTTCCACCAAAGAGAGGAGACATGTGAGTTCAGAAGGGTAATTGATTTAAAAAATAAATCAGAAAATTTACACCAGGGTTAGAAATAAAAACATCCTTTTACATATCAGAAGATAGGACTTCCATTAATTTCACTGAAAATTACAAGCACCCTCATAACTTTTCAGCAGCTGTTGATTAATTGTTGGAGAAAAATAATGGGAACCTGAGAGAATTTTGTTGATAGGAAGTTCACTTAGGTCAACACATTTATTTGGAACACAGCTGGCCCTGGTAACCCTCTGCAAAACTTCAAGAACAGATCTGTCCAATGAACTCACTCTTCTCTGCTAAACCACTCAAAGTGTGTCTCTTCTACTTTAGTAATCTAAGTGGACAGTTTATACATGTGTTTAAAACTTGAGGTTTCATTTTAAAGTAATTTAATCCAATATTTACAGAGCAAAAAATGCAGGTGAGACTTAGGAATGTAGATGAAAATAATAAATGAATTCTTGCCTATGACAGTCATAATATAAACATTTAGATTATTCCATGGCTCTTATAGAAATATTTTCAAGTTTATATTGCATTGATGTGCAGTGCCTGAAACTCATATTGTGGTGAAATCGAAAATTTTTGGTTTATGGGAGCCTTTTAGGATACTTGGAACCACTTCAATTGGCTGTACCTCCCTGTTGCTGCCTCTGACAGATATCAGTATGTGGAAGGCAGGGCTCCCTGGCTTGCACTGAGCTGCCCATGTAGTGGGAGTGAGAAGTCAGAAGCTGCACTTCTCTCTTGTTTTCTGGCACTTGGCTGCCCCTGGGTGGACCACCCCCAGCCTCTTGGGTAGACACTAGGGGCCTTTCTCTGCTAGGTATCATTGTCTCTTCCTTCACTGGGTGACAGGATTCCCCACAGGACACAAATCCAGGCATCCCCCACCATATGGTAAGAGTACATGTTAATCTAGCCAGTGCAGGCAGATCAGAAAGATATGTATGTCAATAAGCACCCCTCTAAAATGAAACTGAAACCATTCTCACATCATATGATGCATGAGCAAGGTGAAAATGAAAGACAAAGTGATCTCAGATTTCATCAGCAGACACACGCATATGCATACATACACATTGTAAGATGAAAAGGGATGCTTAAAAACAGTTCAAATAATAGGATATATTTTCCTTCTCAGAAACAGACATTACATTTGTGAATATTACAAAATTCATCTTTAGTTTTGTTTTCCTCCTTCCTTTTATCTGAAAAATGAGAAAGCTGGGCCATAGTTTGGATGAATTTTCATGACAGGTGAGGTCTGGTCCCTGGGCTGCACTCAGCATCGTTTTTCCAGGAGATCTGCATTTCAGTCAGTTCTGTCACTTGGAAACCGATGTGTGTGGAAAGACAACCAAACTCTGGGTCAGAACCAGGAAGGATCTTAATTTTTACTGGCCATGCACATGTTCTCTGAAACAATAGGAGTTCCCTATTTCTTAGCAACGCCAAATGGCTCAGACTGGAGGACTGCTCACATTCAGTGTGAGTTGAAGTGCTGCTCACATTCAGGGCAATGGTTGTGACTTGAAGGAGCAAGACGTGAGTTCCTGATTTTTTTTTTCCTAATTCCATTGTTCTTGGTTCAAACGTTATAAAAATAACTAGTCCCCCCAAAATGGGTAGTCCCACAGGAACTATCAAGTGATCCACACCTAAGATATCCCTAAAAGCTATGCTTGAGCCTTTTCTAAGTGGTAAAACAGCAAGGAAAATCTCTGTCAGTAGAGCTTTACCTCAGGAGACAAGAAGGGATACAATGACAGGACAAAGAGTAGGACTACAAAGAAAAGCAATTGTAGGTTAAATAGGAAGGGCAGAAAAAAACAATATAGGCTGCTTTCAAAAGCAAAAAACAAAATAGCAAGGTAAAGAAGAAACAAATTGCCATGAAGTAAATTGGCAGGAACACTCTGTAGAGTGCTTTTCTCTCAAAAGACTTTATAAATCAGTAGATAAAATGCCAAAAATTATCTACATGCTGTATGAGCAATCTCAAGTCAGAAATCTTCATTGCTCTTAGAGCCAGCAGCCCCTCATCATTGTTAATCAGAGCTATTATCTTTCAATTGATGTGGCTATCTAGTAATAGACACGGCTGCCTGGGACATTTTTCTCCCATTGAAAGGAAAGACCAGTTTCCTTATTCTCTTCAATGGACTCTGAATACAGGAAATTGAAAGCTATGATCAAGTATATATGGAAAGGCATGGGGAAAAAGTTTGTTGACAAAAACTAGATTTCATTTTACAGGATGAAGGACTAAATATTTGCAAGACATTACCGATTTATAATAGATCAGAATGTTGTATTTTATACTTGCTGTAGCTGTATATACAAAATATATGTACAGATCTTCTAGTCTTGACTCAAAATCACACCGGTCTGGGGTTTTTTTGACTTCAGAGTCAATACACAAGGTGTACATGCTTGACTTATTTAATATTTAAATATTTTTTTTTATTTGCAGACTTGGACAGGCAATGCAACTCTGATTAAGTTGCCTGATACCCCCATTATCTGGATTTTAAATCTCCTTTTTAGTTTTTCAGAACAATCCTGAATTTTAGGCACTGATGGGCTTTCTCTAAAGTGCTGGGAAAGCATTTTCTTGCACACTAGTCCAATCTGTCTCCTGCAGAACACATCATAATAGGATGAAAATTGCTTCTTACCTGTTGACCAGCTGAAAATTGCATCTATAGCTGCTTTCTCATGGAAGCTTCAGCAGCTTCCTCTTCTTTAGCAGCTAATTGAAATTCTTAGAAGAAATAAACCCCTCTTGAGTAGTCCACAGAATGCCTAATAAGGTATTACATGCCTCCCCTCCCTTCTAGCATTCAATCATCAACTCCACTTCTCTGACTTTTACAGCAATCAGGCTCTGGAGAATGAAGTTGTAGAACACAAGTGAGTATGCTGAGGGAGTCTTGGTAATTTAGGAGAGATTGTTCTGTTTATTCCTGCAAGTTGCCTGTGCTGCTTGGACATTTAGGGAGTAAGCTTCAATTGAGGGAAAGGCCTGTAATTGTCATTCATCTATCAAAAATTGGGGAAAGGCTCTCTCCAAATTTCTTTAGGTAATATATAAAAACATTTTCATCTAGTTTATAATTTTAGTCAAAAATGGATTTTTCTAGCAGGCCAGAGGGACTGGGTCATTTTTTTATTTTGCTTTGTTTTTTTGAAATACTCTAATTGCCATTTGTTGCCCAGTGCAGAGTTAAAGCATGAAGAGAAGATACATTTAATTTGAAAGATACATTTAATTGCACCACAGGTCTGTGGCTCTGGAGTCACAGGAAGTTCTTTTGTACTTTTCATACATTCTGACAATAACTCTGTATATTTTAGACTTTCTAGAAATGCAAGATGTCAGATAGATGGTTGAGGAAGGCTGGAATATGTTAAAGTTGCAAGTTCAGGTGCAAAATTTTTTAAAATCTTCCTTTCAACAGTCTTTTGCCTCTTATTGCCACAGTTATTGCTCACTTAAAGTTATGTTGGAGCTCTGTGCTGCATAAAGGCAGCTGTACATCCCTTCCACAAGTTATTTTTGTAATCTATATGTATGTTCAGGTAGGTTCCCTATTTCAAAATAATGGGTGTTGTGAGAAGTAATGACAAGCTTTATATTGTTGTGCTGCCTAGAATCATGTCATGCAGGGAAAAAATAGGAATTTGATGATGGTCCAGACTGGCCCATCTACATTGTGCTTCTACATTACTTTGTTTCACCCTTTTTCCTGCACAATATGGACACAGTGGAAGAAAGCTGCAGAAGAGGGAAAGGTGCAAGATTACAACTTGAGTCATAACTTTTCAGATCTTTCTCAGTTGTTACCTAAAGATGTGAACCCTAAGGACTTGGCAGCTAGAACCAAACTCACTTTCCAATCCACAGGATACCAAGAAATTACAGTTGCAGTTGGAAATTGTATCTGTAAAGTCCTGTAATCTTCAAAGAAACACAGGGAATGTATGTAACTCTAAGTTTTCATTAATACATCAATAATTTTTGCAATGTTTTTGAATGTATCCTCCTCTGGTCTTCATTATGCTTTACTTGTCTTCTACATAAATAGTGATCTAGCAAAAGCATTGAAAATATTTTTTTTTTTATGCATTCAAATAGAAATGTTCCATGATGTTGGTCTCTGACTAGCAGTACTCATTTTGCATTCTCTTCTTTTTTCCATCACTGTTAGGGCCTGAGAGTCCTTATCCTGCAATACACATGGGTCACAAAACATTCACCCCCATCGAAAGCTTCTTTTGTTTCTTTGTCGTTATCTTCCCACTGTATTGCTTGTTTACTCAGAAATACATGCAACTCGCCTGCGTGGTCAGAAAGGAATTACAGAGTCATAGAATCATAAAATGGCTTGGGTTGGAAGGCACCTTAAAGATTATCTAGTTTTGATCACCCTGCAGGGACACCTTCTTCTAGACCAGGTTGCTCAAAGCTCATTCAACCTGGTCTTGACCATGGCAGGGGATGTGGCATTCACAGCTTCTCTGGGAAACCTGTTCCAGTGCCTCACCACCCTCACAAGAAAAAACTTCTTTCTAGCATCTAATCTCAACCTACCTTTTTTCATTTTGAGGTTATTTCCCCTTGTCCTATCACCACATGAACTTGTAAAAAGTTTCTATCTTTCTTGTAGTCTTCCTTCAGGAACTGGAAGGAATCCCTATGATAAATCTTCAAAACTCTCAATATAACAATGATGAATAAAGGGGAGTAATGCTACCATGAGGCATATAAACATTCTTATTTAAGTGTCAGAACAGTATGTGCACATCTGACTGACAATTTCCTCATAGTAGGTGCTTGCTGTTAAATTATTTTTTATATAATATATTGTCAAATCACTTAATATTTAGGAAAGAAAATAGTAAGGTTTGACATAGAAAACATAACTGTACTGCTAAGGGAAATGCTGGTAGTTCTCTGCTTATGCATTTATATGGAGCAGAGTTGCATGTATTCTGTGGTGGTGAGAGATCAGTAACATCAATGTGTGGTCTTCCTGCCGTATCCCAAATTTTTCAAGAATCTTGATCCAAGTACTAAGCAGAACTAATCATCACCCTTGAGCCACCAGCACGGCTCTGGTGACTCACTTTGAGGTTCACAAAAAGATGCAAGTAATATACACTCTTCCTGCTACTAAAGAGTTGAAAGTATTACCTCTGAAGAACACCAGGGTAAGTCTGTTGGTACTGTGTGACCTGGCAGGAATTTCCATGTTTCTTTCTCTGATGTCTTCAAAGGTGACTGTTTCATTCCTACTACGAATTTGTGTTCATGCCAAAAAGTCTTCCATAATCAACATGTTTTTGATTTTTATGTTTGTCACCAGAAACAAACAAAAAGCAAAAAAACAAACAAACAAAAAAGCCTACAAAAAAACCCAAAGAACCAAAAAACCCCTCAAAACCACCAGCAAAAAAAACCAACCCCAAACCCACTGATTCTTTTCCCAGACAATGACCCTATTCTATCAAGTAAATCTGTAAGGAAGATCCCAGTAACAGTGCTGTTACATGGAATATTAAGCAGAATTAGATTAAAATGTCTAAAGGATAATGCAGTCTCCAAAGCTGAGGCAAAGCTTCCTGATGGTGCTCTTCATGGTTTGCAAAATGCATATTATTTCCCTAAGAAAATGTAGGAGATGTAAGGGAAAATTTCCTAGCACTGTGTGCTTCTGACTATTTGTATTAATACATTGTCACATCCATGTTAATAATTCAGATACTCACTGATCTCTGGGTGCTATATGTCCCCCTTTGCACAGAGTGCAGGATGACAAGAGATGGTTACATCTGAGGCATAGTGGTCTTGGTCTTAGACAAATGGTGACCACCGTGCACACTTACATCTACAAGCACAGTGAAAAGGTGATAAACTGAGTTTTCTAAATAGGTCACTTCAAAACCAATATCTAGGAAAGAAAAGAAAACAATTTGCTTTCTGCAAATGACTATTATTTTGTCAAATCAAAACTGTTTACTCAAAACTCTTTACTCAAGTAATTTCAGCTATGCAATTGTGCACAAGTCTCTCCCCTATATTTTATTAATAAGAAAAATATACTTTTTTCCAAGTTCCTTTATTGTCAGGTAAGAGGTAAAATGTTCTCATTCAAATTTACTAGAAATAGAAACAGGTGAAAGATGTTAACATTTATGAATGGAGGCATTGAGTTTTCCAGAACCCACAAACACAACATTTTCCAGTGGTACAGTAGTACCACTAAACTTGTACACACATTAAATCTCTCTGCCTCTGTATTTTGCATTGTCCTTCTAACTATGCACAACATCCTCTTTTTATGGTCTGTTCAGTAGTGTGTGGGAGAAGTTGTTTAACCCTACTTTCCCAGGAATTAATGAATTATCCATGAAAAAGCAACGTCTTTGAGGTTTAAAACATTTTTTTTGTGTTTTTTTGTTTTGTTTTGGTTTTGATTTTCGTTTTTTCTTTCCTTTTAGCTTTTTTTGGTTTGTTTTAAATCCCTTGGTGAATTAAGGAGAGTTTGTTTACCCTTTGCATAATTAAGCTTGCGTGCAGGGGCAAAAGGGAGCCATCAATTGCCTTGTTCGTCTTTCTTCAGGCTGTAGTGGCTGATTCATCATTGCAGGCTTCAGACTGGTGACACTGGTCCCACCATCCCCACTCTGAGTTTGCTTTTAGAAGAAGATTAATCAGTGCAGAGGGTCAGAGCAAGCTGCTTGTGAAAAGCACTCTGAGGATCTGGAATGCACTTGTGGGAGGCTCCCACCGCTCTAACCGTGAGGGGAAAGAAACTTTATTTGGTAATTCTTACATTCATCTAACGGGTACTTTTTGATGTAAGAACATCAAAATGTATCTCTAAATTAGTGTCATCCACATTCAGAGCAGAGTAAGGCGGTGTGCAAATTGCTGCACTATCTTTCTCTCACAGGTTTATATCTACCTCATTACCTCCCTTTCCCCCTTCTAATTAAAACATGTGAGACATTTTAAAACAGTCTATTTATAACATGACAAAGTTGCTTTCAAAGTAATTTTCTTTTATTTAGTGTTTGATCCCTGATTTCATGCATTTTTCCTCCATCTGGCAGTTGTCACTAAGGCAGATGGCCACCAGCTGGGAGGGCAATGTAAGTATCTCCCTCTAGATCTGCTGCCAGAGCTGCTCAGTAAATGCAATGTGAAGGGAAACTGTGTCAGTCTATTACCCATGCAATGAGCTCACTTACTGACTTGTCACCACTTCAGGTTCTGACGGTGAAATTCCACTCTGAAGCTGGAAGCTAGGAGAGGGCTTTATTTATTGGGGCAAGGGAGATATTTTCCTTTATTTTCTTTCTTTCTTTTTTCTTTTTTTTTTTTTTTTTCTTTTTTTTTTTCTTTTTTCTTTTTTTTTTTTTTTTTAATTTCCTTCCCTTCTGCTGCTTCTGTGTCTTTAACCCCTCTCTAGGCCTGCAACTCTGAATGCCACATCTGCTGCTGCTACTTGTTTTGTAAATAAACACTTCAGCAGGTTTCCTATGTCTTCATGTTTAAATCTACCCAGTGATATGTCTATAAACAGGCCTGAATGAAAAGAAGCCTTAATTTCCAGTGTCCTTAACAAACTTAATGAGACCTGAGTGAGTTTGCTGCCTTGGTAAGCCCAATCTACTCTAATTAGCACACTAATTTGGAAGCAAAAGGTAGATATATCGTTTATAATGTGCAATGAAAAAAACATTGAAGGAGTCATCATAGTAGGTGATTTGGTCTGGCTAAGCAGAAAAGGATACATCTAGAGAAACCTTGCAGGTCAAAACTTCCCTTCAATTTTATTTTTACTTCACTGCAGAAGAAACCTTCATTTTTTCTAATTTTGTAATATATGGGTCACTAATAACAGTAGGGAAAGGGAACACACAAAACTCCTATTCTCTGGGAGATAATTGTGGAAGGGTTACTTAAATAAACAATAACAACTGCAGGTGTCAAAGATGCCTGAAGAACTTAGGAGCAGGAATTTCCCACACTTATATAGATGTTTGGAATAGGTGTAAAATCTTAGAGATGACAACAAGTGGTTTTTTTTCTGTTTAACAAAATTTTTCAAGTTATCAACAATTTTTGCCATGTTGTAAATATGTACACATTATTTGTAAAACAAACCTGGGATATCTTGAAGTGCTACACTTTCATATTACTATACTTTTATATTAAGTATAACTTACCTTTCTTTGACTGCAAAAATTAGCCTAAACAAGAAGAACATAATGGATCTATTTTTATTTCACTAGAAAGCATTTGTAGAAAACGTGAACATTTTTAGTGGTTTATTTAAAAACAGAACAAAACCTAAAGACTTCCCAGAAAATATTTCAGTTTTTAAAAATCAGAATTTTCAAATCATCAGTTCCCGCTAAAAGTTTTACTAGCATAGTGAATATTGTTCAGCGAACTGTTATAACTGGCATAAAAAATATTCACCTCTGCCAGGATATGTAAGGATGATCCTCTGTAGATGTTAGAACCTTTTTCCCTCTGGCTAATCAAAAGCTAACACTGATAGGCAAAGAGCTCTGGGAAGCAAATTCACTCCAGCAATTATGAATAATACTTTAAATATCCAAATCTTTTGCAATTTGAGTGAAAAATTTCCCCACCCTATCATTACATTGAAATAAGTAAATATGGTTTTAAGTTACACACCACTCATTAGTTACATACCACCCATTATCCACTAGAATAAAGATCATTTGGTTAAGTGCCTGAGGATATAAAGGAAAACTTAAGGACTTAAGGTTTCAGGTAACTTTGCATATATTAATTACTGAAATGTGTTTGAATCTGTGAGCAGCTAAATACATGGTTTACAACATTTTCCAGGAGTGGGTATGCTTTGTTCTATGTTTACTTTGGCTCACACTAAAGCAAAAAAACTCCACAGTTTTCTCTGATCTCATCAATTAAAAAAAAGTTCTTTTCTTTTTCCTTGTATGGTATCCTTTTGATATTAAAGCTTGTTATAAATTTTAACAAAGATATATTTTTCTATTCTTTATTTTCAGTAGACTATGGAACAAACAACAGCCTCAGTTTTGCCTTGCCTATAAAATTACTGTTGATAGGAAAATAAATGTGTAGCTCAAAGAAGATTGCTCAACTGATTTGCACAGTAGAAGGGTTAATAAATATTTAATCTATGGAGTAATTAATGATTTCAGGTAATTTTCTAACTAAAGCACATTGACTTAAAATACATTAGAAGAAAGGCTTCCAATTTTCTCAACACTATTTTATTACTGCAAGAAAATTTCAGTATTCCTCATTATTATTTTCTCATATCTCATATTTCCAGCATTCCAATGACCATTTCTAGGTTGCATTTTTGGTTAGATTTAATTTCAATTATTGTGAGGCTCATACTTTTATAATCTGACTTTGTTTCTTCACATCTTATACCATCATTATTTTTTGGACTGATTTCTTTAAATTAAACATTTTGTAAGTGTATTTGGCCACCTGCCTTTGCTTTTCATATGTAAACACAGAGCTGTGAGCATGTTATACCTTTTCTTATGTTTTTTGTTCTTCAGAACAAAGTGCAATGGTCTTACATTAAGGAACATATGACTCTGCATTGTAGAATTACACTATTGATTAAAGGAACCAGGATAAATTTACAGTGGAGGAAGTAGCAATGTTATTTACAAAGTAAAGTGGATTAATTCCAGATAAGGGGTCTACATTCTGTAACTGAGAATGTTTGAAGATGCTTAAAGCACCACAAGACACTGGTATAATGACATTCTGCCCGTCAGCCAAAAGGTGGTTACACTGATGTTTTACTGCAAGTTGCCAAAATAAATATCCAGCTGTGTAGTTTGTGGTCTTTGGTATTTCTAGCACAATGAAATCTCAAACTTTGTGGATAGGTCGTGGTACTTGGGGAAGAAAGCGATAATTCTTTAAATGCCTAATTTGCAATCACTCTTTGGAAATCACAACTTTTATATTTTTAATAAGACACTTGACATGTAGGAATGTTGATAGATGAAGATTAACAGCAAGCTTTCCAAGTGTCTCAATATGATAGCCCTCTACCTACCAAGTACATGCAAATATGGATGCACCACAGGAAAAGCAAAAGAGTGGCTTGATTTTTTCTCCAAGTTTTCAATTCATGTCATAAACTATGGGAGATTTGCAGAGCAAATAGAAAAAGGGGACTGTTGGCCAGCATCAATGTAACATAGCATGCATAATCTTCCTCACCAATTAGCTAAGAAAGTTTTTTGATTCTTGGGGAACTCAAGACTTATATTCAAAATTTCTTGATTCAGAATTTTCAAGACTGCAAAGTGAATGAGCTTGTATTTTCTACTCACTGAAGATAGTGGAGTGTGCTAGCAGTACTTTGAAGGTAGCAATTCTTTGTTCTCTGCTTTGCATCCTCAAAGTTGTTTTTAAAATTTCTTTACGCTATGTCACAGTAGGAGGTGTTACAGGAGGTGTTACTGAAGTCCATAATATTAGAAGAACTCAAAGAAATGCAAAATCCAAATGTACTTGAAAAAGTTATCTAAAATGCTCCCTCAAGTGACACTATCCACTCACTTTGACTGGTCACATTGTGTAAGGTATCATTTGCAAAATGTGTCCAAAAGTTCACAAATAATATAAAACATAATTTAAAAATTTGTCAGGAAGACATGTATTGGAATTTTTCTCTCCTTGCTGTAAAGTGGGTTACAAATTTCCATGTGATGTCTCTCTAGGACTTGTGAGGAATCTAATAAGGTTAGTCCTACCATTTGCTCTAGCATGGTGGGCTAAGTCTTATTTTAGAACTATGGGAAAGGTACAAGAGGGAAAAACATCAGAGAATTTCAAAGAGGGTAAAACAGCTTTTGCAGCATCTATTGCTATCTGAACCTTAGTTTGTGCAGTAAATTTAGGAAGCTGTACACACCTAAAGTTTTGACAGCTAAAATGAGTAAAAGAGTTAATGTTTAAAAAAATCCTGAAGAAACGTTGTCTTTGCGGACTTTTTTCTGTTGTGGAGATTAAGTTATAAATGTTTTTTGAGGAGTGGTTTTGGAAAATTGAGCTCACCTTTTATTTTAATCGATAGGGTCTACAGCCCTTAAACTTTTGTAAACTACAGATACAAGAAGTTGTGTGTAGGGCCTGCTTCTGGCTGACAGCATTTGAATGCCTTCACTGAGCATATAAGGCAAACCTTTTGTGAGTTAGATGAACAACACAGGCAATTCAAGAAAGGGTTGGATGATACAGCTAATGCTGTCCTGTGACTGTAATTACTGGTAGCCAATGTCTGCAAAAGTCACATCATCAGGAAATGATCACATGAAAACAGACTCTATCAAGATGACAAATTGCTGCTGCCTTCTCCTGTGTTGCTGTTCTGCAACCTTGTTTCTGAAAGGGTTTTTCAGGAAGTGAGAAGAAAACACATTTGTAAAATCACATCTATTATTGTGGGTAGTAAATAATTTTATTTAAATGTCCTTCCTCAGAACTTCTTGTTCCCTTTTCATCTACAATGTGTCCTTGCTCCAGGCACAGAAATGCCTGAACTGAGACTGAAATGTTTTCTCTATTAACTGTATTTATTTTCTGTTTAAAATAGAAATTTTTTTTCAGACAGTAAAACATATTGAAGATTTTACCCAATTTATTTGGATATATTCCATAGTTAGTGATGTTAAATGGAAGAAAGTTTTGGAGATATCAACATTTTAAGATTACCTTTTAATACTCAAAATGATTAATTATTTTCCTATCCTTTCTAATGAAGATTAAAGTGAAAAAAAATTGAATATATATCAGAATAGGAAAATAATCTGCTAGTTCTACAACACTAGAGATTGATTTTCACTTCTTATTTTCTGCACACTTTTGAGTCTGTCATCTGCTTATGGACTCTGTTCCTGATTGAAATCAACCCCTAAACCAAGCACAGTTCTTAACTGAAAAAATTACTATCAACCACAGATGCATCACAAAACATATAGCACAAGATCAGGTAACACTCTTAGTAACACTCTTAGCTTCCCAAATCTTCTCTTAAATCAGTGACTGAGTGGTTGGAAAAGCTGCTGCTAGAGTGCACACATACATTGTGTACATGCACTTTCAAGGAAACTAATTCACTGTTCAAAACAGAAATCTTCTTTCCCTTCCAAGATAAAAGCAGGTGAGAATGTGCAATTATTTGGAGAAAAGATACTAAAATCCAGTGTAAGATTATAGATGTGATGCAACTTTGTATACACTTCCATGCAAAATGCTTGTGTGAAATCACCTTGCTCTTGGTTTTTGAAGATTTTATAAGATTCAAGATTTCCAAATTAGCAAAGACTTTAATTTGTTGGTTTAGTTGTTTTGTTGTTTTTTTTTTTAATTAACTGTTATTATGATTACTTTGTAGACTTAATTATCATTGCAAGTAGGCATGTCTGCCTCTTTTGGCAGAAGGTTCACTATGTTTCTGTGGCAGAACCGCAGAATTGGTTAAACTGCTGAATTGTTTTCTTGCACTTTGATGTTTCTGATCTTTTTGTCCATCACCCTTTCTTGTAAATGAAGCCATACCATGTTTTCTTTTGAGCTATACAAACAGCTATATATTTGGCCAATTCTCATATTTACGATGTGGAACTCGGCTGTGAGGCAGACACTAACAACCCATTGAACAAGGAGTAATCAATTTAATCATTTATTTTATTGGTTTGGTTCTTTTGCATTTCATTACATAGGCTGATTTACTAACTATTTAAAGTTATATAATGACAGGAATTAGCAACTTACATTAAAAAAAAATAAAATTTGATTCTTGCTTCACAGTCCATCTAAAATTCCTATTAAGTAAGCATATCCAATATTACACAAAGTGCTCATAAGGATTACATGCAAAGGAAATACATTAAAAAAAAATAAAAAATTCTCAAGAAGCTGGGGAGCTGGCTGCCAGGAGGACACTAGAGCTGGCATGCCCACCCTGACAGCCACCATCCCGCAGGGCCTGAGCACAGGCACACAGCTAAGAGCCAGTAGCAAGCACATCAACAGCCCTGGCACTTTTAGAGAGGAGAGCAAGCCAGGGGAGGGTCCATGCAGCAAGGACCCTTAAGGAAGAGAGACACGGGCCTGGAGAGTGGCACCACTACAGCATTGCTGAAGTAGTGAGTAATGGCACCCATTTGAAACAGAGCCTTGGACCTCAGTCAGGGCAGGGAGGACCCTTGAGGAGTCTGGGAAGGAAGAGGAAGGTCCTCAGGATCCATGTCTTCAGACATAAAAAAAGGAAAAGAATCATTTTCTTACTTCTCTCACTGAAAAAGGGGAGCATGCACATTCTGCAGTACACCTGAGGAAAGATATTTTTTTTACTGCAAAATTAAATGCAGCTTTTTCAGACGTGTGTCTGATGTTCAGTCGCCCATGTGTATGTTTCACTGATTCTTGGATCATTACAAATACAATCCATTTGCCCTACCTTTGGCTAGGGATACATTCCAGAGGGAGATTTAGTTTCCTCATAGTGGAAAAGAACTTTTCATTCTAAATTGAGCTCGGTTTGAAAGTAGGTTTCCTTGGGCAAGTTAATGGAAATCTTTCTGAGGAAAAGTTCCCTTCCTGCCAAGGCAGAAGCTGTCCGAGTTCTGTCTGAACCCATAAGCAATTGAAAAGATCATTTAAAGGGATGGAGTAGGCTGCTGGTTTGGGTCATGGCTGCAGGTCTTTAACTGAGCCCCAGCTTGCAATATGAGTTAGAGTTTGGGCTAGATGTGGGGGAGAGACAAAGTGCGAACATGCAGTTGAGTAGGGAGAGCCACAGGAAGCTCTGAGCTGTGAGACGTTGTTCTGGGCCACATTGTAGTCTGGGCCATGTCTGTAGGTCTCCGGCAAGGACAGAATCAAAACGTATGTTAATGTCTAGGGTGTGCTCCAGTTTTGTTTGTGCTGTCAAGAAGCTGCTAAAGCAAGGGAAAGTGGCAAAAAGACATCCTCTCCCCTAATACTGTGCCCTAGTAAGGGGGCCTCAGCTGAGAGTAAACCCAAGGCCAATATTAATAGTGGGAATATGGTTAGAGACAAAATATTAGACCTTCAGTGGGACATGTGTGTCAAAGAAGCAGACAAGGATAGTTAACTGAAGATAGGTTTCTCCCCACAGTGCTTTTTTGACTGGACCATGGATGAGAGTCCTTGCCGAGTGATCAGTTTGAGGCCTAAGGTGAGATTCAGGCTTAGGGTTGAAAAAGACTGAAGATCCAGCTGATGTGGGACTACAAAGGAAAAGTTATTACTACTAAGAAGTTTCTCTCATGAAAACTATTTTCTCCATGTCATTTGTGAGGGTACCTTCCTAAGGCTCAAATAAGGCAAAAAACTTGTCATTTAGAGTTGAGTCTGAAAAAAGAGACAAATCCTGGAACATCACTTGAAGGGCTTCCACACAGACCATTTATGTGGGACTGCAAAGGGTCTGCCAAGGGAAGGAGAATACTGAAGGAAGAGTTTTCCCTTGAGATCTTTTTTTTCTTTGGGTACAAAGTTGAAGGTCCTTGGCTAAGGGCCATCCCAGTCCTACCTTTGTGAATAAGGTTATGGTGGGTATGGGAGAGAGACAACCAGTGGAGTTCAAGTTGGGATTGGAGCACCAAAGGGAAAGGGTAGACTGCAGGAGAGAAAAAGAATTAAAGATTCCCCCTATAAACTTTTCCATCTGGGTTGTGACAGGTATTTGGTCTAGATATTACAAAGCCTTTTAGTTGATTACATCATGTGTTTGTAAGTATAATCTTACCTTCATATATTCTTTAAATATGTGAGCTCCCTGAGTTTCCTTAATTAATGTAGGACATGCTTTTCCTTAAACTTGGAGTCCTCAATAAATAAATAAAAATGCTGAAAACTGCTGTGGTAGTGGAATCTTTATGACTGTCTATTTATTTTATGATCAAATAGGAAAAACTTAATCTGCCTTTGAATTGTTTTTTAAAGTCCCTTTTCACTGCTGATGATCTTAAAGATCTTGTCACAGTAAGGCTCTCTGTATCTATCAATACCTGTCTTAAAGAAATCTTTCTGACTGAAATATCGAGGTATCAAAATTTCATAAAATAGTCCTTGAGGAAAGTTAGCAGATCTAGATAATCCAGCTTAGTATTCTCAAAGCACCTTTTCTCTTGAAGAATATCTGTGCCACAGTGAAAGATCAGCTGTTATTTTGTATTATACAATAAGCTGATATACAATAAGCCCATCATGCTAGGTGTAGATGAATTGGTAATGTTTTCTTCTTCTTACTTAATAAATGTGTTTATATGAACCCTCAATGCTACATGCTTTTTTAGAGCCACACTCAGAAGCTAGAGAATACAGACACTTAAACAGGAGTGAAACAACATTCCCTTTTATTGTAACTGTACTGGCTAATCAGAAGCCACAATGGTCTATATTACAAAGGAAATAATAGGATTATGCAAATAATTCAGGATATTAGCCACCTCAGCTAAAATAACCCTTAGCTACAGATAATGTTTTGATTAGCAAAACATTTTCCTGCCTTTGTGTTGCTTTGACTCAAACGCATGACTAGGTCAACACCTTGTTAACTACCTCCACCTGCATCAAATCTGGAGTTATTTTCTTTAGCAAGTGGGTTCATTACAGCAGGAAAAATAAAAGAGGATCAGGCACAGATATGAATGTTAGTTGTACAAAAATGTCTAAAATAAAAACTTTCACAATATTTCGATTTTGGGTAACATGAATGCCTACTGTACCACATCATGTCAATATTATACAGTTTGGTTATCATCACTCTGTTGGAGATTGCTTAGCAGAGACAACCAAACTGAGCTGTCACTGATAAAGAGAAAAGGCAGGATTCACTGTGAGGCTTTTTGGGTGCTTTTCATATAATGCATGTAATTTAACTGTTATGTGCAGTGTAATTCATAAACTTTTTAAAAGAGCCTTCTGACACTGCACCCTCACATTTTTTTGTTTGGTTTGTTTTGGTTTTCTTGTCACCACTTTCATTTCAGAAAATACTATTCTGGATTTTAGGCAAAGGCCTTCAACCTCAGCAAGACAGAATGAAGGACTTCTAGAACCCTAAACAGATCCTGGTGGCCATAAAGCCATTTCTTTTTTTCATTCCAAGTTCAACACAGTTTGGTTTCAGGAGACATGGTGGAACACGAGGTGAATGTAAATGTACTCTTTGCCATGAAACCACCCTTCACCTAGCTGTAAGAAGAAATCTGTAACTTGTTGATTCAATCATTACTGATACATAAACTGCTCTTATGTGTGAGGGAGTTTGCTGGCACTCTGCCAGAACGTGCTAGATTTGTTCATAGTTGTGTATCTGCCTTGACTTCAAAGTGTGAGCAGTACAAAACAGAGCACTTCATGAATTTACGTAATTTTTCCATTCATGTCACACGATTAGCACTCCTACACGTTCCCTGTAGCTGTACTTTGGGAATCACAAATATTTTTGCAGTGTTTCTCGGAACTAAGCATATATAATTGTATAATAAGCATTAGAGAGAGGCTTACGTGTAAAAACACAGACATGAGATGAATTTGAAATTCTGCTTCATTTCAATCTATTAGTCACTCGTGAATTGAGTGAGGAATATAAATAAAGGATTAATATTGCTAGGATTAATAACTGGGTATTTGTAAAAAGATGGCATTAAATGTGTCCTGGTTCCTTAAGGTAGCTGTTTGAGTAACATGCTTTCTGGTTGCAGCTGTTTCCAAATGCTCTGTACAAAGAGCAGAGATTTTGTGTATCTGATGAAGCTTTCCAATCACAGCAAGAAGAATGTGTTGTTTTGATGCAGTGACTACCTGTGATATATTTAGAAAACATCAAGGGTGCAATTTTATTAGCAGTGCAAAATATAAAGTAGCTTCCAAGAGATCTAGTCTTATGGTTACTCAGCGGCTTCCTATCAAAGAGGAGACAGGACCATATAGAAAGTACTTGATCTGAACTAAAGATGATGATTCAGTTTGCCTCTCTGTAAATGGGGCTGTAATTATAAAACCCTTTGACAACCTGAAGTAAGCAAGAAAAAATTGAGTAAATCGTTGTTACAACATACTCAGAGGTCATCAGGAGCTTTAAACATACAAGTGATACAGGCTCAGACCTTTAACATTTAAAATCTACACCTGTCAAATGGAGAAATTCTTTCATTTTGGATTAATTTTAAAGCAAGTTCTTCATCTCCCACACTTTAAAGGATGTATTTTAACATGTGTTCCAGTGAGATATATGAAATCTCACATATTTATTTTAAGCCTAACTTATTTAAATTGCTTCAGCTACTCCTGTAAATAGAAATTGCCTTTTTTAGACTAAAACCTTTAGGTAAATTTTAGAAAAGCAAGGAAGGTTATAGGAAAAGGAAGGGGTATGTCTTTTATATATGCACATTCAAATCTCATTAAATTTGATTTTTCTTTCAATTTTTATCCTGCCTTCCTAAAAAGAGTATTTCCTGTGGTGTGTTTTTTTTAGTATTTATATTTGTTTGGGGTTTTTTTTGGATAGAACATGCAAGTACAGCAGACATTTGCAGCCATGGACAGGATTAATAGTGTTCTGTGAAGATCAGTTCCTCATAAAAGAGTGCAGGAGAGACAGGATTTTTTTTCCAAGTGTAAGAAGAGGCTAATGGTATGCTCCCAAACTACTACTTCTATGGAAAAGCATAAAAGACTACTCTAGAGATGCAGGAGGAGTACAGATATAGCAATCAGAGTGTTACAAAATTTTTGTGCACAAAGTTATTATTTACCTCAGTAAAGCCACATCCGTAAAACCAAGCTGTTTGATATTTAAGGAAACTTTGAAAAGTGTTAACTAGTACACAGAATTATAAAGATAACAAGACAATTTAGCATCCATTGTCAAAAAAGTGCATGTTTAGGGGCAAGTCATTGACAGAGCAAGCAGACCATGATTTCTTTCTCAATAATCTCCCAGTTTTCAACATTTGCCTTCACAGTGAATCTTTGAATTAGAGATTTAGTAGTTATGAAACATTAATTCTTCTGATGTGAATTTTTACAATTGAAGACAAATTTTCAGCCTCCACGAAATCCTTTTGACAAGGAGTCACCTAGTCCATATTTAAGGTCATCATAATTTTATAAGTAGTTTTCATCTTTCTTTTTTTACTATTTAAACTGATTTCTTAGGTTTAAGATGGATGCATAAATGAATTTGGAGTATTTGTAGGGGAAAAAACCAAAACCAAAATATAAATCAAAATGAAACCAATGCCCTCAAAGGTAATATATAGGCCCATTCTTCATTACCTCACATGGATAGTAGATGCCTTAGCTTGTGGTAAACAAAGGCAACATCAGCAGGGAGCTGACTAGTTTCTCATGACTTCAAGCTGCTGTTAAATGAAAAAGGAAATTTCAAGATCCAAGTAAATAATATCTCAGACACAGGGCACTAAATGCAGACATCAAACCAAATGGCTACTGAAGGTCTCTTCATCACTTATACAGCTATCAGTGAGACTTAGGATCCTTAGAAGAGCTAAACCTCTTATATATACAAGTAAATATAAGCAGATATGATTTTCATACCTTCAAAATCACTTAATATATCCCCATTGCCATTAGAGGGAAGTTGAAAGCTTGCTTTACACGTGACTCAAATGTACCACAGCAAGCAGGGTGTTTAAGATAACTCATTTAACCCTCTCAGTTTTTTTTCAGACTCAATGTCTATGAAAGAGAAAGAAGGATCTCAACTGTAAGGAGCTGAGCTATCAGTGATTCTATCAGTGAATGATTCTTGTGTATTATATTAATAATTTTTAAAATTATTTTGATGATTAAAAATAGAAAGATTTTAAGTCCTTCAATTGTTTGGAGGAGCAAAAATTTCATGCTTCTGTAAAACAATGCTCTGGATTAGGTGGTAATGGAGGATCTGTAACAAGTCCTTGACGCTGTCTGTCTATGCAATTCTCATAACCAATTTTTATTTGTCACTGAAAACTGGGGTGCTAAAAATATATAATTAATATGTACACCTTTAGAAATGGTTTTGTACACATGCTTTGCGTTTTCTGTCAATATGACTTATGCTATTGATATTCACTTGATATTATGAGTGAGTGAAATTTTCAAAGCTTCTTTTTAAAACTGTATTTCCAAATAATTTGTGGAGGTTCTGGATTTTAAAGAGATGGTTCCCTCATTTCTTGATTATATATTTATTTTAATGTCATAACTTTTCCCCTTCCATGTGAACACAATTAAAATATGGCTTAAGGGATTTTTTTTTAGACATTCCAAAAATTTCACCTTTTTTCAGAGGCCAAGTGTAACAAATCATGGTTATTTACAGCCAGGTTATGAGATCATCAATAGGGATCAGTTGCAGGTAAATTTCAGTCTCTACTGCTGGAATTAAAGGAACACTTAGATTTAATCATTCCAGGCCAAAAAACAATGATGGAACTGACTCTACAGTTGTGTGGTGTGGTTCATTATAAATTAACTTTCAGAACTTGAGTGTCAATATACCAGACACTTGAGACTAACATTTCTGATGCAAGATGTATAATGACTCATATAAATGATAGACTGGTACTTGTGATAATGTTTCTCTAATGGTACTGATGAGATTAACACCTATTCTTAAAACTGATTGCACACTGCATAGCCAAATACACATTTCTTTTTCCCCTGGGGGAAGGAAAAAAAGAGAAGAAAAATCAAATGATATGAGCATTTTCATAAGAACCTTTGGGTTTTGAGAAGAATAGATTCTTTGTTTAAAAAAAATAAACTCGTACTCCAGTATAACACAGCAGGGAGAGTACCTGCCTGGAAAATCATAGATACTTCTTCACAGCTGTGATGATCAAATCAAACCCACAGTTTAAGTGCTGCAGTACCTTTCTAAGCATTCTCTTTGCTTGGCCATCAGCCAGACATACAGTCCTACACAGTGAAACAGTTCCATCAGGAAGAATAGGGGGATCTCCCTTCAACAGCCAATCCAAGAAAGGTGTCATCTGAGATACGAAGGATCCTTGTTCAGCTCTCTACTCTGGATTAATTCAAAGGAAGACATGTTGCTCACACACCAGCTAAACACCCTTTTCCATGGGTTATTTTTAAGTGAGTAAGAGCAGTATGACTTTAATGGCTTTGCATTTCACGCTGTTAATGCTGTCAATGCAGACTAAAAAACAAATCTTAATTTAAAAACATTTCCATCCATGAAAATTAATTTCCTACTTTTCAAGAGACTTCTTTTTGGTTTTTTGGGGTTTTTATATGTTAGTTTGTTTTCCTTTCCTTGGGAAATTACTGTTAGGGTGATGATTCCCAGTTAAGTCTCCATTCAAAACTAAATTATCTGGTAAAGTGGTATCCAGGAGACCTAATAGTGAGCATGGCATCAGACATGAGAACTGAAGATATGAGGCATGAGGACTACAATGTAGTATAACAATTGCTGTTAGCAGTGCATACAAATCAAACTTAAGAATATTCCTATTAGTGATATTTGCTGCCATTAACAAATATTTTCTAAAAGATTACAAATGAGGCAGCTGAATTGAAAGCCTGAATGAGGCAGAACATTCAGAAGGTAATAAATATGAACAATGAGTTCTGTGCCGTTGTTTATCCTCTTAAAATACAGGAGTATTTATGTTATATTAAAGAAACAATAAAATGGCTATTGAGTAGAGGAGTGGGTAAAGGAAAAAGTGACCAAAAATAAGGGGATTAGAAATAATACAGATTGCATTCTAGAAACAAGAGCCTCATACTTCTGAGTTGGGCTAGAAATACTGGATACAGTTTTGAGGCTGAATCTAAATGGCGTTCCTCAACTTGAATCATGCTGTAGCATTTTATGACTATCTCTAACTTAGTTACCTTGTAGTTTGCCTTATGGTAAAGATACGTGCTGTGATATGACCAGGAGGTGGAAGTCCCACTTTTCTTACTTTGAAAATGGGACTTTTTGACTATCTTGTAATAAAAATGACTCTCAGAGGGACTCCATATCATTCTACCAGTCAGTATGAGGATAAGTCCTGCAGTGAACACTTTTAGTTATGGGCTCGACTTACCACCTGCAGTTAAGTTTGGGGGTAAGAAAAAAAAGAGGAACATTTTTCCTTTCAGCTCAATTTGCAGATCAGCTGTTTTTAAAGGAGTTTAAGACAGAATGCTGTCAGTAGTGAGGAAACTGGCTTAGTGTTCTTTCAAAATAAAAACTAAATGCAGGATTTATAAGTACCAGGAATTAGCATTGCAAGACATGCTTTAGTGTTGCTGCTTACCTGGGGGTTGAGTCTGAAACTTTGAAATTAGTAGAATTTCATTCATTGAACTAAATGGAAGTGAATTAGGCTCTCAGAGATTCTCAGATCTCCACAGAGTGTCTGGTTTTCAGAAAAGTCAGATATCACAACAGTCAAAACCTTGATTGCAAATATAACAACCACTGTATTTAAGGAAAAGAAGTACAAACCTTACAGGATAGAACTCCATCTGAAGGTAAGCATATTATGCAATTCTCAGCATCATCTATATTCAAACAGCTCACTTTGGATCATGTATCCACATTAAATAAGTCATTATCTTAAACTCTAAGACAAACTGCATTAAAGTGTCATAGCAACATATGAATACCTAACAATACAACTCCTTGGGAATAAGGTATCAGATTAAAAAAAATCCGAAAATCTTTACTAGTTTTGGTACATACAAACTTTAACTGCATTAAAAAATAAAATATTGCAACCTGTACTTTGGCAAATAAAGAAAAGTCCCAAGAAGGACACCTAGAACAACAAAATAAAAAACTAAAAAATGCACCAAAAGGAATTGTTTTCCCCTGAAATGGCCTGTAGCTTTTGAGAGAATGGTACTTACTTTTAGTCTGCCCTTTGAAGACTACACACATCAGTTGAAAGCTGATATTTAAGACAATATGCTATATTTTAGTCTGTTGATTTTGATAAGATGATGAAAGGCATCTGTGGAGATCTCCTTCAGTACAGACAGCTGGAGAGCTCAGCTGTATACAACAGAAAAAAAATTTGCATGCACATGCAGGAACAGTTAAATAATGCAAAAATCTATGAATGACCTCTGAGTGTCAGTGTGTGCAGTATGAAGGGAGCCAACATAAGAAACAAAAATTCGGTTTCACTTAGCTCTCCCTAAAAGACCTGATTCAGGTTCACACTTTTTGATATATTTAAAATTACAACAGATTATAGATCATTAGGTGTATGAATGGAAAGACCCAGTGCTATGTGTTTGCATTGTATGAGACTGATTGATGATGAAAAATTGAATTTGTTGCAAAAAATACAGATTAATCATTAATTAATCATCCTTACTATTTTTATCCCAACATTTTTAGATTACGATATTGATATTACCAGTACCTATATATCTCAAATAGTAAAGAACTTGTTCATAAGAAAGCATTCATAAGAATACATAAGAATACAGAATAGAATTCATAAGAATACATTTTCATAAGGTATATTGTAAGGAAAATAAGTACAAAAATCAAATTTTAAATTAGGTTGTCAATCTCATTTATTTATGCTGTGTAATGTGGTCTGCATGAAAGGCAACTTAATGTGTACTTTGGAAATTACTAATGGCTCTCTATTTCTCTGCTCTGTTTATTACAGAAATGGCCCTAAGCAGTTCAAATGGCTTGGCTTTTAAGCTTCATCTAGCCTCGGGTGAAAGTATGTGGAAACAGAAATAGAATTTATTTTCAAATATTACTCTATATATGGAGACTTTTCAGACCACATGCAACTATTGTGTCCGATTACAAAATTTATTAAAAGGGAAAAGTAGATTATGGCCTTATGAAGTGTAAGGAATGTTTTGCTTACAAACAGTTTAAGCACATGAACTTAAGTTGCATATAGATATATAGACACAGACACAGGCAAATGTATACACATACATATATGCCTTCCCCAGGTAAGCATTTGGTTTGACAATGCAGTGTGTTTCATATTACAGCAGTATTTTTTATAGATATACATATAAATATATAGCTTTTGCTTGCACAAAATCAATATCAACAGCATAAGCAAAACCAAATGCTATAAATACACATTTGTAATCCATACATAAGTAAGAGGGTAAAATTAGATCTATAATGTACACCTACCCAGCACACTCACATGGAGAGTTTGTTCAAAAAAAGAGATGGAAATGGAGAAGTAGGAATGGTGACTATGAAGAGGTTATTCACATTATTAAAAAATTTAAGTCAATTGTATTTAAAAAAAATAATTTCCTGCATTGTTTCCTTTTTTTTTAAGTGAGGCATATGTTTGAACTGTTTGACACCAACCATATTATGTCTTAGTTGCAATTTAATTTAGTTTTACTGAGTTTAAAATAGCTCTGCCACAAGACATTCCATTTTTTGGCGTATTTGTTTTGTTTATACTAAACTAAAAGAGAAGGGCAAAATTTTAAACTATAAAAATGCTTTAAGAAAAGACACACAGGGCATCTTTTCATGGAAAGTTTTTAAGAATTATCTATGAGAAGATACCACAGAGACAAAAAACATGATATTTTTTCATATGAAAATTTCAAAATAGTGATCAGATCAGAGGGCAAAGTGTGGTATCCAATCACACCATCAGAGTTACTATTTTGGTACTAAAGGAGACAGTCATTTATTTGCCTGCAAAGCCTACAAATACTCTGCTGCTAATTACCATAAATATTAATTATGAGTTTTCACTGAAAGAAGGTATTCTTCTCTACCTGGAAAATCATAACTCCCATCAAAATTAATGTAGATTTTCACATGCATAAGGACAGGTGGAAGCTAGCAGGACCCAAATCAAGTGGTTTGCCTGAGGGTTTTTATTACTTAGAAAAGTATTGGAAAGTAATATAACTGCAGTCAGAACCAAAAATAAGTTCTCTCCATACGTGTTGCCAATAATAAGATTGTTATAGTTAACCACTGATTAACACATCTGTGAGGAGTTACCAAGTGCTGGGACCATTCCCAGAGATGAAATGTTATTTCTGCTGACTCACCTCCATAGTCAGGCTAGGAAGGTTGTACTAAACTTACTGGAATGAATCTAATCCTGCTTTAAAATCTTAGATTTGTTCCTTAACAATTTATAAGTTTTACTTCAAAAAGTCCCTGGCAACGCCTTTCTAAAGTGGACTAGTGATATTTTATTTGTATTAAAAATGAAATTAAATATGATAAATGAATAAAATCTTTAAGCTCTTCTGATAATAATCAGAAAAAAAATTAAAGGTAATAACATTATAAAAAAGGGATAGAAACCAATCTGTGATAAGAAAAAAAACAGTAGGCATTGTAACCTGTATTATTACAAATGTCTTTAGTGTAAATGATTTCTTAGAACATCTTTATAATGGAAGAGCAAGTAGGATCAAAGAAAGGGGGAGAATTCCAGAAGAAATTTCAACATAACTGTTAAGAAAGATACTTGCTTTAAGAGAAAATGGAGAAAATCTGGGGAAAGGGAGAATTTGGAATACAATGTTCATCACTGAATGTTCAAGGAGTTAAATTTCACAGAAGTGAAATTCCTGTAATTTCAATTTTATACACAGAATAAAGTATAAGGATAGAGGTATATTCTGCTGAACAAGTATAAGTCTGAAGACCAGTATGTAGACTGAAGAATATAGAAATAATGAAAATATGATGAATCCAAATAACAAACAAAATATAAACATCTGTGGTTCTAACTAGTGTAATTTGTAAATTGAGACCTGAAACAGTGTGATATTTCTAAAATAAATAAATAAATCAAATTATGAATATAATTGTTGGCTATTGGGGAAATGGTCTGGTTGAAATAAGATAGGATACCGTGTGGGTAGGAAACAAAGCTCTATATTATTCCGTCACATACCCAAATTGTTGTTCTCAGCTGGAACAGGCTGATACTGTTTGACCTCCTGGCAATACTGTCTAGCCACACTGCCAGTAACCTTGTTGTTTTGTCACAACCATTCAGTCTTCTGTCTGGCAGGTGAACCGATTTTGGAACAGAAATCAGTGTTCAGCATCATGTTGCTTTTGTCAAAATTTTTCAGGACATTCAGGTTAACTCCTTTATTCAAATGTAAAAATATCATGTATATGCAGCTAACATAGCCAGGAAATGACAGGCTTTTCCCAGCCCCTGACCTATTGATTTGAATTAAGCAGATGGGGGTGATTAATGTTAACTGAATAGTAAGGAAGATAAGAAAAAATATCCCAGGAGATTCCATGGTGAGTTTATTTCTTCATATGATGAACTTGCTTTTCAGCTCACCCACACAAGACTTCAGAATCTTTAAGTTGAAAGTTACTACATTGCTATGGGGGGGGAAATGTGAAGTGTGTTGACAGAAAAAATGTGTTTATTTTGGCTCTACAAGTTCTCTGATGTTCTGAAGCTGAGGGCACGTAGGAGAGCTGCACTTAGCTAGCACAAAGGAACAAACAACTGATGCCTTCAGAAGTGCTGGCATCAAGATTTGTTGGCAAAAACTGGTGAAATGCCATTCTTCCCTCTGGTGTCAGTTTTTTCAGAGGTACTTGACTAGGCTGCTGTTTAGAAGTTGATTTAATTAGTTCAAACTTGTTAGTTCAAACTATGAATGCCTTTTGAAAACTATTTTCTTGAATGTATGTATTTATTAATAATTTTACAAGTGTTCACTGTGGGGAAAGTATATTTGTTTAGGGCAACTTTATAAGTCTAGGATAAGAAATCTGAGAAAAAAAAATTGGATGCTTTTTTAATGTTACAAGGAAGAGGTTGGTGGAAGAAAAATAAATATGGAAGTCTCCAAACATAACTGCTGAGGCCAAGATAAAGTTCTTCTACTAATCTGTTCTATTTCTAAACACTGTTTCTGTGCTTTGAAAGAGTTAGCAATAAAAATCATAGAGTGGTTTGTGTTGAAAGGGACCTTAAATGTCATCTAGTTCAAACTCCCCTGCCATGGGCAGTGAGAAAAAATCCAAAGGTCAAATCCAGTATTCAGGTGTAGCACCTGTATTTGTGGCCCTTGAAGGGACATTGAGTCCACAGGACCAAGGATATTGTAAAACTCGAGTTTAATGGCCATTGTTCATCTCATGTTTTCCCCAGGCTTCTGAGGCTTAACAGCACAAATTAAATTTCACACCAGCCAGCCCAAGAAGCCAGCATAATGTTTGGATTTAAATACCAAGCTCTGTTTTCAAGAACAGCTAAATATTAACTGGAGTGTACCAGCACTTCTGTATCTGCACTAGGGAAATAATTTCCACAAAGTGAAAACACAGCAACTTTGTACATGCTCTCTGAGAATAAAATTATTCAGAGTGTTTGACTCGGCATATCCTACATGAGCTGGTAAAAAGTTGGAAAAAAGGACATAACAATTTATTTTGCAGTGTTGATACTTCCCTTATGCAAGTAGTATTGCAGAATTGCACTTCTGTAAAAAGGCAATGAGAGAACCCTGTCAACATATATCTGATAGAAATATGGAACTGGGAGTTTATAAATGCAAAATAAAGTTTTAGAACTGGTGAGTGAGATTTGCATGAATAAATGTTTCCTCTTACTTCAAATATTTTTATATAGCACTGACAGCCACCCTTGTTCCTAAATATCCAGTGGTTAATTTCTACGGTCAAAATTATTGGAGGAGGTTATGCACATAATCACTGAAATACCAGGAGTGCTAGAAAGCTCAGTGCCTTTTGGAATGCTCTAAATTATGATTCTTCTTTACCAAGTATCTGGGGATGGGGCAGCTGACTTAGGATTTAAGCTCTGAACAAATTTTACCTCTTACTAAACACAATCAGGGATAATGCCAGGGTTTGTTTGTTTGTTTGTTTTTTGGTGGGTTTTTTTGGCTTTTTTTTTGTTTTTTTTACTAAAGAGTAATACTTATCTGATCATTCATAAAATTTGGAAGATCTTCTTGTGAGGAAATTTTATTTCCCATTTTTCTTCTGTAGAGAGATTACCCTAGGTAATTCCTTATTTGTCTATCTCCTTTTTTGCAGTTTTATGTCATTCTGTGTTCAGGACATCACTTACTGCAAATTCTCAGGAATCCAAATGTTCTTGCAAGTCTCCCTCATGGGCACTCAACTCAGGATTGTGATCCCCTTCCAGTGGTACAGGAGTGAAAGTGAAAATGCTCCAAATACGGGTATTGTAATCCTGAGGGATCACTGAAACTCTAGCTCAGGGTAGAAAAGTATTTTCCACTCTTCTGAGGTTCAGGCCATTCTTTCTAAGCTGTATCTACAAGGGAAATACACAGAAAAGTGAGTATTACATCCCAGAACAGAATTCTGAATTTTCCACCTGTCTGAAGTTGCTTCTCAGAAACAAAATCTTTGGCCAAAATCCCTACTGTATCATTCCGTGAAGCATCCAAACTAGAATTTAGAACAGTTTTTCTTCATGACATATATTGTACAGCAGGGTGGTAATTTCATCCTTTTGGAGAAGATATTTTTTCCAGCTCTCTCCATAAGAGTTGCCATTGAAGTAAAAAAATTTCCTTACCTAGAAGGACTTCTGCTGTAAGGATTCAAAAACTGAAACAAATAGAATATCTGAGTTTTTATGTTTAGATCCAGGTCCAGCCACTAGGATGTAAAATTATGCTACCTTCAGATGTGGCCTCAAAAAATACCCTGCTGGGAAAGAAAAACTGTCTGGGAACCAGCTTCAAATTTCAAACATTACCTCTTCATTACATCTATATTTTTAATTTTCTTTAACCAGAATGGAAGGAATAGAGTGCACATATTAATAAGTAGCAAATTTCTGCATGTTATGGCATCCATCTGTATAGGGAAGGGCTTTTGGGCTTTTTAAATGAGGTTTAATAGCCAACAGAGTCACGTACACCTCCATTGCTAAGTCTATGTATTTAAGAGATGTTTGAGGCCAACAGCAGCTGCTGCAGTGATGAAAAAATGCACACATATATACACACACATATATAAAATTCTGAAATCCACAATTGCTTCATTAACGTTATTGAAGGCATAAAATAGGTTTTAATTGTATGGCTGATTTCCCACAGCAATTTAATGGGGAAAGAATTTGGCAGAAATCAAAAGCTGTAAAATTCACGTTGTTTGTTTGTGAGGTTAGCAGTGAGCTAAATCCTTCAGCTATTACTTAGGCAAAAATCCCATTGAAGTGCATTGAAGTGAACTTCAGTTTCCCCTGAGGACTAAGGTTTGCAGCATTTTTCTGAAAACAAACAGTACCATTCAACCTTAGGGAAGCTGTCATGATCAGAGAGCCCTAAGGCAAGGACACTGCTACTCTAAATTTAAAACATTTTTCTTTTTTTTCTTTTCTCTTTTTCCTTTTTTTCCTTTTTTTTTTTTTTTTTCCTGTCATTCTTTCCAGTGTGACAGATGCCGCAATTTAGGGAAACAGCTCGAGATTGCATGGACATTTATTTTGATTAACAATACAGAAACAGTTGATTTCCATAGGTGCTGGATTTTAAAACATTTTCAGTTGAAAATATCAAACATTTCTCTGAAATGAATAACTAAATAGCTGATAGCATGATATCTGTTCCTATTTTAGGCTTCCAAAGCCAGAGGCACTTGAACACCCATGTAGGATCCTAGGTGCTCATGGAGACTGGGAAGCTGGAAAGACCTGAGCCATATAAGATCAATTGCTCCTGGCACTTAAAAGGCTAGTAAAAACAGGTTATAATGTTTACATGACTTTTTATGGGTCAGAGTTTATTATAGCTCCTTACTATGGCCTACAGCAGTGGAGCATTTTACAAGGCTTTTGCTGTGCTTGACAGATATGTTTCAGTGAGTTTGCCAAGGCAGGCTATTTCAACTGAGCCCCTAACATTTAAAGATTTCCAAAATTCTCTTTGCAGTGAAAGATACTTGGAAATTGGACAATATGAAACCAAATTGGATTGGACACAATTCATGACAATAAATAAACCCTGTGACTACTAATCATAAGAATGTTTATACATGTCAAAAGATATTATATGCTGCGCTCAAAATGCTGTATTGAAGCACACGGTGAGGGCTAAAAAGTTAAGCTATCAAAAATCAGGGAATGCTAGAATGAAACTTGCTTTCTTAATCCCTTTCATTCCTTTAAAAATAAAAAACAAAACAAATTTTTGACAGTATTGTCTTTCTCACTTCCATGAGTGCTCTTTTCTTAAACAGTTTATGCCCTTTTCTTGGTTCAGTTATTGACCCATGCCTCATCTGTTGTACACTATTCAAGCTATTCTCAACACTGATTTATTGATTATCTCACAGAGTCCTCTATGTTACTTGTAGGTATAATACCTGAACACATTACAGTAGCCTACAAACAGCCATGGTGGAGACAAATTTTCTGGAATAAAGTGTGGTGCAAGACAAAGATCAAAAAAAAATAGCAAGCACTCTTTCTCTATGAGAAACAGAGAAGGAAATAAATTGTTTTAAGGAAGAAGTATTTCTTGGAAACTTCATTTTTTGTTAATCTAATATTGCATCTTTTCACGTAAATATTTGTTATATGCAGTGTAGTGTAATGAAAGAGTTGGTAGAGTGCTAACGAGACTTTGAAGCATAATTAAGGTAATAAGCCTGGCATATAAGACAGAGTCAGGATCTCCATGTTTTTCTGCCTAGTCTCTGTGTCCTTTTACCTTTCTTTTTCCTAGATAGCATGTTTCTCCAAAACTGAATTACTTCTTCCAGCCTGAAAGCACAACTTCCTAAAGTTATACTTACTGTTATGCCATTGAAACTGGAGATTAAGGAAGTGGATTTTCTCATATATCTGCAGTTCATCCTTCAGCTTCTGGTTATAAACTGCTTAATAGGACTTGGCCAGTGAAAAGCAGGGGACGATTTTGTTCCTCTGTGATAATTCAGTAACAGATGGGAAATTTTAGCAGTTTTGATTGACTGAGAACTACCATAGTTTGTAACTGTCCTTATATATTTATTCACAAACTTCAGTAGTTCGTCATCCATTTTTAGCAAATTTCAAATAAAAACGAGTAAGGTCTTCTGAAAATATTGGTGACAAAGGAGTCACCAGACAAATTAAACTCATAGCCTGTTTAAACCCCAGTTTTAACCTGAAATATGTTGCTTCCTCACCCTCAGTGTTAACAATTCTTTCTTTGTGAAATTTCAAGTGGAAGCTCTGATAACACATATTGCTTGTAGCCAGAAAGCTGACTTTCATTAAAAACAAACTGCCACACCATACCATACAGTAGCATTTCACTGAGTTTGAAGTATCTGGCTTGTTAACTCTATTTAAGCAGCTGCTATCTCACTTCAGTCTGATCACAGGACTGTTTGAAATGAAAATAAAACTTGCTTTGTTTACAGACTTCTTTTAACTACTGTGGATCAAGAATTGTTTGTTCTTTCTGACAGCTTTTACAGGCTTTTGTTATATTTTATTCTCACTGTGATAGATGCTGGTAATTTTCTACTGGGTTTTTCTAAGTCTTTTTTCTACAAGCCACACCACAGGGAGCTTATCAGAAAAGACTGATCTTTCCTAATCTACTACCCCATACCATGTGCCCTTTGGAGCAGGTATGCTTTCATATCACAGTGTTCAATATCATATACTGTTTAATAAACAGTTTCTTTTTAGTTTGTGGGTTTTTTTTCTTGGGTTTTTTTTTTTTCAGGTTCAAAGTAAAACAAATCTTATTTGCACATGTTTAGACAATTACATTTTCTGTTGATGCCAGCAATACTGGTATCACCTCAAAGACTGATTTTAACTGGCCTAATAATCTTTTTTTCCTACTGTGACATTTTCTCAGACATGATGTCATCTTTTAACATTTCTGGTGTAGAGAAAAGAAAATATGAATTATATTGACATTATACTGAAGATTAATTAGGTTCTATTTCCTAATTTTAGGATTTTTATTTCATTTTTGAATGACATTTCAGATCAAATTTACTGAAATAACTACCCATGAGACTATATCAGTGAATCTAAGATTTAATAAGGATGCAATACAAACAATGCTGATTAATTCATTAAATCTTAATTTTTATTTTAAAATACTGTTTTTTCCTGCTTTATTAAAAAGGTAGAAATCAGATAAACAGTGATTTTTAGGTGAAACTTCATAAATGTCTAATTAAACAGTGCCTTTTTTATGGTAAAAATTACAGTTCCTTAAAGGTGCATGAAAAGCTGTCTAATCCTGCTGTTTTAAGACCAAGGCTTAATATGAGCTTTGAGATGAAGCAATAAAATAATGAATCAATTATTACACTTTTGAATAATAGTAACCATCTTTACATAACCTGTATCTTTTTTTCTTTTACTTCTTATGGCTACTATTATTTCCTGGGCAACTATTATTAGAAAATTGCAAATTTAAGTGTCTAATAATAAATTTCTCCAAAGGCAAGATTTGAACCCTTAAATCACACATAAATCTCTAGTTGCAGAATGAATATAGGGAGCATTTTCTTCCAACAAGGAGAACATCACATCAGCTTTAGATATATAGTAAAAATAATGGAATGCACATCAGAATCTGAATAGAAGGAGTAGGTAAAAGTTTGATGTGAGAATAATATGTATGGATTCTAAATACCTAGAGAAATATATTTTCAATGAATATCAGTGGTTATATTGTGGAAACTAATATATATAATGTACTAGTAGAAGAAAATTGTCTGCTAATTATCTTTGTAGTTATTGTAATTATTATATTGTAATTAGTATTACTTCAATTGTATCTCTAGAATGTCGTGTTGTACCAAAGGCTTATAGAGAGCCAGCATAATGCTGAGGTTTTTGCCACGTTTTGTGTATTTCAGAAGAAATTTCAGCATGATCTTATACAATCAGATGACCTGAAGGTTGTTATACTACACTGAATAAAGGAGAAAATGTAGAATGCCTCCTGTCCTTGTGAAGATCTTGCAGTTCCGTCTGCTTGTTCTGAAAATTTATCTGTATGTAGCTACAGTCTGGGATAAACAATATTGCTGCATTTTAAAATAAACTGACCCAAGCCTAGTGCTAGAAGTTTAGTCCCAGGAGTTCCCTGTTGCAACTCCTTCAGTCTGCAGCAACTAGATATTTTCATAACTCACATTTTAAATTTATAATTCTTTTATCAGAGGCAAAATATTGTGAACCAGTATGGTGAGTGTGGAAAGATGACTGGGGGTAAAATCAGAAGAAACTGAGAGGTTATATTCACATACTAACATAGATTATAACAGTGCAGAAATTATAGGTTAAAATACAGTTGTTGGGCCCTGGCTGGAATGCAGTTGGCATCTCAAAAAGTGTTCCACGATGATTCCCCACACCCACAATGTGCATCCATAGCAGCTGGTAAGGAGGATGCAATGGAGGAGGGTGGACCAGAGAGGGGACACCTCACCAAGGCTCTGTTGAAATCCTTGCATGGAGGGGAACTCAATGGTATTTTGCAGCTGAGAAATATGCTCATGCAGTTCCATCTTAAATATGGGGTTTTCTAACCTAGGAGGTTGACTATTAAGTGATAAAGAGACACTTAAAAAAGCCCAAAAACAAACAAACAAACAAAAAAGCTTTTTACAGTTCAGTGTGACCTTCCTCTCACCTACATGCAATTCAGAATCCTCCTTGATTCTAGAACAGAAGGCAGTTGGATTCTTCCCTCAGAGAAAGATTAAACTGTAATCAACATATTGGACACAAGGATTGATTCTAGGATTAGCAACATTAGAGGAAGTTTTGCCTGAAAAAACTTTAGGCACCAACAGAGTGAATTTCAGGGACATGAATGTATTTTTAGATGGTACTGAAAATTTAAATTTCAAGTCTACTGAGTCTGCTGAATCTAAGAGGCGTCATATATGCCAGCTGACACGCTGGATGCTGTTGGCTTCAATTAAAGGATAATATTTATAGCTGAGAATTCTATATGCAGGAATTAATGGAATTTTCATGTAATTAAATGACACAGTGAAAGCAGGTATATGACAGCAGTAGAGCTATTTAGAGAAAACAGTATAAAACTTCTTCAAAAGAGAACAATGGTTCAAGGGAGAGAAATAGCTGAATTTGGAGCGACAGGCTGTATAAATAACAAAATATCAGTCAGTTTGCTTAGAAATGTAATGTATTTTCTTTGCCATTATAGTGTTACAGATACTTAATTTTCCCTCCTCATCTATCTGCATGTATATATACACACACACCACACACATAACTGTATGTGCACACTCACTAATGTGAAGTGTGAAGCCTACCTGAAGATATCTCATTGGAAGAGATTTTCCAGATATCAAGACACAGGAAAGAGGTTACCACCGCCAGAAAACAGGGCTAGTTTCTTGGAAAACCAAACAAAAAACCCAAAAAACCCCCAAACAAACAACCCTCCTCCAAAAAAACAAAAACCACCCAACAAACAAACAAACAAACAAACAAACCTCCACAAAAAAAAACCAAACCCAAACCAACAAACAAACACCCAAAAAAACCCCAAAAAACCAAAACCCAAAAATCCCCAACCTCACAGTATTTGGACACTAAATATTCCTTAGCAAGGAAAATATGGATTAAATTTGTCCCAGTGTCATCAAAAACATCTACTAAAGTATTATCAGAACTTATTTAAGCACTAAACAACTGGTTGCAAAACAGCATTGACTCATCCAGTCAAAAATCTCTTTCTTTCTCTTCAATGTATGTAAAAAAAAAAAGTGGAAAAATACATAGAGGAGGAAAAGTAAAAAGTAAAAAGCTGAATAGTTACACAATATCCATCTGAGGCAGAAGTCTGTAATCCCATCTAAATTTGGATATATCAGACTTCCTGAACAGCTCAAATCAAATTTTGGAGGACTAAATCGTATCAGTTGGCTTTCATGATGCTGAAAAGGGAGAAAAAAATAAAATTAATCTAATAAAAAGTCTTAATGATTGAAAAAAAAGGTAAATATACTGCTAAAATATAAAAAATATGCTATAAAATGTATGCTTCTCTCTGCCCAGCTACCCTGCAGCTAATGAATCTGTCACAATTGTAGTGTTCAAAGATGAATAGTTTTGGATTTAGTACCAATGGTTTTTATTTTATGGCTACAGTCTGGTTTTTGGGATTTTGCTTTGCTTAGCTGAATAATTTAATTTTGAAAGGTAGGAAAAGGGAACTATTTCATGCTATTTCCAGGCTGTTTCCACAGAGTGCCACTTTCTTAAACAGCATGTGAACTGCTAAAGAAATATTTTGAGGCACTTGTACAGTTACAGCATCGGCTCATGGTGCTGCCAAATTGCACATAAATGGTTTCCTGGGACATGAGGCAAAGTTAGTCTTGCTGTAGACAAATGTTTGTTTTCATATTCTCTACATATTCCTTCTTTTAGTTTGGTTGATACCTTTTATATGGTTGAACTATTATTCCTTTTGTTTGACTGGTGTTTTCTGTATATGACTTAATGACATTATATAAGACTCTATGGAATTAGATTTATGAACATTTCATAAAATAGTTCCAAAAATTAAAGATTTGCATAAGAAGCTTCACATGAAACTCATGTTGTTACTCATCCTTCTGCTATTAGGCAAGGGAAAATGAGAATTAAAGAATAAAAAGCAATTTGTGGAAAGTAATACAAGTACCATACCCAAGATGAATAATGACTAGTCACTGACTTTCTTGGATAACCAAAGAACTGTAGCTCATTTATAATCTACAGGTTTAAAGACTGCTTCTCTCTCCAGAAAGTTTTAAAAAGACACTTTTCCTCTAAGAAATCCTATCACACCTTCTTAAATCTTTCCTTAGCAAAGAAACCAACCTCCTCCCTACACTATGAATTAGCTGTCAAAGTAATCTCTTCTCAAAAGCATCTTTTGTCCTCAATCTCCCTTTAGTAAAATTATCAACTATTTGAAAAACCTTAAAAAATTTTCCCTGCAGAAGTGTATTATAGGGCAAAATCAGTGTTCCCTTCAACTAAGGCATTTCCAAGCATATTTTATGACTGAAAACACCATTGTGGACACGAATAACATTGCACAATGTGAAAACAATGCAATACACTAATATTACTGTTGCACTACTTTTCAATCTTTGAAAGCAGCAGAAAGTAAAGTTTAATCCATTTTAACAGGAAATTCCATCATGTATATCCTGAATTTTGATCTTCTGTGTCCATACTATTTTTTTTTTCATTTCCTTCACAGGTCTAATCCAAGTAATATATGTAAGATTCTAAGATCTAAAAGAAGCAAATGGGCATATGGTCAAACATGATGAAGGACTGTCTTTATTTAGATTTTGACTACAGCTTTTCTAGCATATTTCACAAAGGTAAAAATATAGAGATTATAGATTCTCTGGAATTAGGTATATTACCCTTTCCTTTTATTCTTTCTGAAGCATGTGAAGGTTTTTACTACTCAGGAAATGCTGTAGAAAAGAAATATTTTATCATTACTGATTTTTATTCCTCACGTAAAACATTTGCTCTCTTAATATTTCCAGTATTTATGTCTTCCTCTGTTTTGTTTAGACTTAATTTAAGGCTAAAATTATTGGAGTTTGGTGAATATAGAAGTTACCAATATCTCTTACAAATTATACTAGTGTTCTACTACATCTGGCTTTATGTGTTCTGCTTCTGGGGAACTGAAAACAGTTGCATGAGTTTTGGTTTAAAGTGCCAGTTTTCACAAAGGGAATACCCAGTTAAATCTATATTGTCGTATATAGAAGTTTAGTTACAAAGGAACTGAGTCATCATTTTGTGTTCCAAAGATATTCTTAATAAAATTGGAATGCAAACGTTTCGAGAATTAAAAATACTTGTTTGTCAACTTAGTCACTAGTTGCATATGTGGATATTACAGGTAACAGTAAGGAAATATCCTTCAAGGAGTTCTGACAGGTCAGGATGGCGAGTCTGAATTTCAACACATGCCATTCTTTGTATGTAGCAATTTCTTTTAATTCCCAGCTATGTACACAGTGATGTATAGACTCAACACATTGACATAATGAAATTATTAGACTCTTTGATTTCAAGGAGCGCAGATAACCAAGAGGGTTTCCTCACTTTCAAATTTTTCCACTGGTGCTCAGCTTTAATTTCTTGGAATTTGGGATGATTCATTGTTTGTATAAGAGGAATTAATTTACATTCTTTTAATTGAAATTTCTAAATGGCATATAATTGTATACAGAAATTTAGATACTGTCTAACACTGGGCAGCAGTGTTAGACGGTATCTAGGCCAATTGTTACTCCCTGATTACAAGCTATGATGGACTGAAGTGAAAATTATGATTTAGTGGGTTTCCAGAGTCTTGCATTGGGAGAAACAGTTCCATAAAAACATCAGATATATCAAAGCCTGAGACATTATATGAAAAAATGTGGTTTCTATTCCATGTTTTGAGTGTGTTTTGTATGTTATTTTTCCATCTTGTTCTCAAAGTTTCATAAAAATGATGTTATGCTGCTTTCTCACACAAATTATGCAGATTGTTCCTGCTTCATATCTAGCACTTAGCTTCAAAAATTGCCAGGTAGTAAAAATACGTGGAGGAGGGAAGAAACTAATCCTATAGGATAAAGCTTTTCTTAATTCTGCTTGCCTGTATATCACCAGCTTACACTGCTTGGGCATTTCATTAACAGAACTTAATGGTTCTCCCAATATATGAAGTTCCATCTGTTCTGAAATCCAATTAAGATTGCCTGACACTGAAATATCCTTTTTTCATTAATTATTATTTACATTTTTATTGTTATCTTCATTATATTTATTTTATTAGTCTTTGAATTAAATAAAAAAAAAAAAAATAGCACCAGTTTATGCTGCTAACAACTTGATAGTTTTAGCTGGTATTAAAGAAAAAATCAAGGGCTCCCAAAATGGAATGTTGTTTTTTCCTTGCACTTCCTTGAAATTTAAGAGAAGAAATTTCAGAGGGCTTGACCATGCGTTCTGTGCATTGACACAGGAAAATGTGCAAGCATATATCATGGTTTAACCCCAGCTGCTGGCAACTGAGCCCCACAGTCACTCACCCAGAGTCCCTCCCTCCCTCCCTCCCTCCCTCCCTCCCTCCCTCCCTCCCTCCCTCCCTCCCTCCCTCCCTCCCTCCCTCCCTCCCTCCCTCCCTCCCTCCCTCCCTCCCTCCCTCCCTCCCTCCCTCCTTCCTTCCCTCCCTCCTCTTGGGTGGGATGTGAGAGAGAATCAGGAGACTAAAACTGAGAAAACTCATGGCTTGAGATAAAGACAATTTTATAGATAAAGCAAAGGCTGTGCGCACAAGCAAAGCAAATAATTTCTTTACTACTTTTCACACGAGGGTAGATATTCAAGCATCCCCAGGAAAGATGGACTCTATCATGTGTAACGGTAATTTGAGAAGACAATTTCCATGACTCTAAACATTCTCTCATTCCTTCTGCTTCCCAACAGGTTTTATATGTTGAGCATGGTACCACATGGTATGAAATGTCCCTGTGAGCAGCCATCCAAATTGTGTCCCCTCCCAACTCCTTGTGCATCCCCAGCCTGCTCCCTGGTGGGGTTGGGTGAGAGGCAGAAAAGGCCTTGAATCTGTACAAGCTGCCCACCAACAGCTAAAACTTACCTGAGTTATCAATAGTTATCAATGGCTCCAAAAATCTGCTAACAAAGCAAAGGTGCTTTGACTTCAGCTACTGCCTACCCAAAGTTTTCTAATATTTCTTCCAGTCTGTGCTCTGTGAAAGATCTTATCACTCTCTACAAACACCTGAATGGAAGGTGTAGCCAGGTGAAGGTCAGTCTCTTCTCCCAGGCATCCAGCAGTAGGATGGGTCCAGCAGGGGACATTTAGGCTGGACACCAGGAAGAAGTTCTTCCCAGAAAGGGTAATTGAGTGCTGGGATGGGCTGCCCAGGGAGGTGGTGGAGTCACAGTCCCTGGATGTGGCATTCAATGCCATGGTCTATTGACATGGTGGTGTTCAGTTGGAGTCAATGACCTCAGAGATCTTTTTCTATCTAGTTGATTCTGTGATTCTATGATCTTCTCTTCAATATTTTGGATGATAAAAATTGCACTGTACATCCCACTGCTATTTTTTTCTTTATAAAACTTTTCTATGTTGCTTTCCTTTTTTTTTTTTCCCAATAAAACTTGAAGGGGCGGTCAGGGAGGCTGTTTGCAATTTCCTTGGTATAAATGTAAGGAAATTAATCACTGCTTCCCGAGTTTGTCCTCTGGTTTTTGGTTTTTCTTGGACTTTTTTTGTGAGTGCAGATGTGGTAGTTTTAGAAAATTTGGACACACAATATATTTCAGAGCATAATTTTCCTGAAAGAGAAGTACTTTTCCCAACTTACTGATGATGAATAAATGTTCAGAAAAGTCAGATGATTCATCCTCAGAGCTAGTCATTGATTCAAGAACAGAACTGATTAGCTCCCATTTTTGTGTCTTATCTGTTCCCTGTTTTCATAGAAGATTGTTATTGACATTGTCTGAAGTGTAATGTATGAAATGAGACAGCAAGAAGAATGAATAGTTTAGTGTTCCTAAATGGATAGGGGCCAATGACCTAGACAAATTTGCTAAGATAAGACTTAAGATAATGTTTTATGAGACTGCAGTTCTAGGGAAAAGTAGGCATAGTATTGCATAGCATAACACAGTATAATTCCATGCTGAATACCTGGATCAGGTACCAGAGCAGATCCATACACATAGACTATGGACACATATAGACACATAGACACATAGCAGCAGTCCTTTAGAAATGCAAATGGTTAAGGATGGAAAAGCTAAAAATAAGGAAATAAGAGGAAGTGTGATGCACAGAATTGTGGAGTGGAAAATGACTCACCTATTAACAAGACAATGCACTCACGTAATGAAAGTTAAATTCTAAAGGAAAAACACCTAGCGTAGCCTTTACTTTTGTATGACATGCTGGACTGATAGATTCACCTCAGTAGGGTGACAGATCATGAAAATTGAAGTTAAGGGGTAGGAAATGTGCCATCTGAGATTAAGAGCAGGTCAACAGGATCTTCACAGAGACCCTTCAGAGGTCTCTCTTCCTGATATGACATAGGAGGAGATATGGACAGAAAATAACTTTGAACATAGGATGGTGACTCCCAAGATAGGAGAGCTTGTTATATCTGGCAGTGGAAGAAAGTCTTTTTTCTGCTTCTAGAAGTGCATTCACAAAAGAGGTATAGAGATATAGAGGTTTGGTGTCAAAAAACCTCTGTCACTAATCTTCAAATCACTCAGGTTGGTTTCCTGTCTGTCATAAATAAATAATAATAATAATAAATAAATAAATAAGTATTAGAATACAGGGATGTTCCACTTAACACTCTTTGTTGGCAGAAATTTTTTTTTAAAATGGAAGTAAGTTGAAATAATTAGTATTGGCAAAGCTATGTGAGAAAGGCAGACATTTTTCTGTGTCCTCAGAAGGCACTTGGAAAAAAGGCACCTGGTCATTGATAAATGTTTTGAGCAGGTAATTACTTAGTTCAACAAAGTAACAGAAGATAAAAGGTTTATGAATCAAAAAAAAACAGAGAAGAGAATGCAGAAGGATTTGTACAAGGTTTTGAAGTGGGAGGGGGATATTCTGTGTGTTTGATCAAAGTTAAGGACTGGGAAGAAAACATTATCAAGGGTAATGATGAAACACTGATGATGAGTCAAACACGATACTAAAGGCATAGAATCTTAATTAAGCTTATGCAGTAACTTAGTATCTTAACTAAAGTTAAGCTATAAATGATAAAAATACTAGTCTTAAATGCATGGAATGTCCACTGTGAAAACTCAGGCAGATAAAGACTAAATGTATGATTGAAACAACTATGAAGTTCAAGTGCAGATTTAAAGTCATAAAAGCGAAGAGAGGCTGATTTCAGTGCTATTTTCTCAACAACAGTACTTACCAGGAAGGTCTCAAAATTGCTGGGCAGGACATGAGTGCTGACTGTAAGAAAACAACCTGACCATGAGGAAAAGGTAGATGCTGAAATCAGATACTTGAGAAAGAACTGAAAAGCATACTTTAGTCAATACAAATCAAGAGGAGAACAGCTCAGAAACTAAATATGAGGTAGTTTTCTGGACTATAATGTGACATATACACAGTTGTTTTCTGGTTATAAGTTTCTAGGCAAAAAGAGTTCTGTGTCTGCAGTTCTGTAAAGGAAGCCTGCTGGTGCTTAATAATGAGATAGGTGGAAAGAGAAAAAAAAACAATCTAAGAAACTGGCTGTGTGCAGAAGATAATAAATGGTACTGAAAAGGTTAGAGAGAATCATTCATTGATTGTTCTTGGGATCAATCTTACTTAATATTTTAATTTCATTAATGACCTTGGAACAAGTAATAAAAATCTGCTGATGACATATGATAAAGTACTGCCCACATGATAGAATATCAATGTAGGTAATGCATAGGATGGTGCTAAGAGACTGAAAATTATAACTGGAATGAAATGTTATAATACTAAATAGATCATGAACTTAAACATTAATTATAAGACTGCTGTGTATAAACTAGGCTAAATTGAAAAACTGTAAGAACAAGACCTTCTTTTATTAATTCATCACAGGATATCGGTGAATAATGTTTGTGATATCATGGAAAGCAGAACAAGGACTGTATTAAAAAGCATATTTGTGTGACTGATAAGGAAATTTTAATATCACTCTGTAAAGCTGTTGGCTTCTGCTCTACACAGCAGAATCCAGAAGAAAACATGTATAAGAACATATCCCACAAGGTTAAAGGAAGAGAAGATCAGACTGTACAAGAGGAGGTCAAAAAAGGGGGTAGTTTGACACAAGTGGGAAATGCCTTCAATGCATGTAAGAACAATCATGTTTCCATATATAAATGCAGACAGAAATATGAAGAAAAAAATACTGGTTATCACAGGAATATCAGTTAAATGTGAATTTAAGATTGATGTTAGTGAGATTTTGACTGCTAGTAAATTCCAAGAACAGCAACATAATGAGATTTTAAGAAAACAGAAAATATTCTTATAAGTGGGGATTAAATAGAAGGGTTTCACATCAGGAAGAGTAGTTCCTTTTCTTTTGTGGAAATCCACAAAATTATTGCATAACTGAATTTTTTACCTTTTAAAATTATGAAATCTACTATGGAACATCACTCTTATTCCATATTTGTAATGGACATTGATAGAATGTTTACATAATTTATGTGAAATAAAAAAAGAAAGGTGAGAAATACCATAGCAATAATGCAGTGGTTCGGAGAGTCTGCAATTTGTAGATTTCTCCCCCAGTTTGACTTCTATTCTTATTCCTGCTAATAAGCAGCAGGATTTCAGCAAAACTGACTGCAGCTTATTTCTTATGATCTGTGGGGCTTTTAAATTATGTCTATGGGTTTTTTGTTAGTTTTTTTGTTAAGGTTTTGTTTTTTGTTTGTTTGTTTGAACAGAATATCATGTATTAGCATTCTGAATACACTTCCAAAGCCAAAACTTCACACCTTGAGAAATTTACTTGAGTGGTGGCTTCACTGTGAGCTTAGCAACACAAAAAACAGAAGTGTTGGCTTGAGCACTGAAACTGGATGTAGTTTTTCTAAAAAATGTCTCCACTTTTCCATACGTAAACCTCATACTGTTGTCCAGAGAAGCAAAGTTGCTTATCTGTAAGATTGTTTGATTCAGGTAGGAAAATGCGTGATTCAGAACCATAATTACACACGCTCCACTGTCTAAACAGCTGAATAATGAACTACAATTTCTATATTCTGTAGCAGTTTTAAAATGCAGATATATAACAGTCATGAGCCACAGTATATTATGGGGCTATTTAATAATAACACATTTTTGTCCATGACAATTATACTGGAAAAAAAATTAAATTTAATTTTAGGCAGAATTCAAAGACAAATTCCCTAATATGATATGTTCCCTTGGATATAAATTCCAGTCCTCCTTATCCAACTCAAACAAAGCTTCATCTGAAGTTTGTCCCTTGGATCAGTCTCCATGTTCACGAGTATTAGAAACTTCTGTATAAATATAATGACTTTGATTTTTGTTAGTGATGTTATTTTGAAACAAAACTTTAATTTCTTCATCTAGCATATTTCTTGTGGTGTAATATTTGAAAAATAATGTTCTAATAGAGGCAAAAATACATTTCTATTTCAATGAAAAAATGACATGTGCCAACTATGAACATAACTAGACCAATTTATGTATAGAAACAAAATGCATTCTCTCACACTATGTATTTTTTTCCACCTGTTTGATTTAACCCCATTTAAAGGCCTGTACATCTGACTCAATAATTTTTAACATTATTTTGTTAGTGCAAAATGCACTCATTATTGCTTTAGCATTTATATTTTTACAACTCTTGCTTTTTCTTTTCCACAGGAACAAAGTGTCAATAATACCTAATATTTTCCTATGGTGTCCCTAAAAATGCATAGTATATTAAAATACACCATTATAGATAATGCAATATACAAAATGAGGGCACATATTCATATTATAAAAATTAGATAGAGTTAATAGATAAAAGCAACTTTTAAAAAAAGAAAATTGCATATTCATTATGGTTGGAAATGTATTAGCTTGAAGGCATATTCCCAGCTTCAAATATTTTGTTGTATTACCATAAGTAAATTCTAATTAGTTGTATTTGCCATAACTTGTTTTCTTTTTTAAAGTGGAAATTTAACTCACTGTTATCTTCCCCCTTAACCTACAGCTTAACAGGGTGGAGAATCAGCCAAAAAAACCCAATAAAAAGCTTCAGGTATTAGTTACTTCTAAGAAGGCTACAGACCTGAGCTGGGGAAGAGAAAGAAGGGGAAATGAATTCAAGAAGCAGGGAAACAAGTTCTTTCTTATAGGATAATCTGGCATCAAGATATGCATCTAAACGTTGTGAGATTTAATAGAATCATTTGCCTAATGGAAACCTTTAGACTAAGGTTTTGTCTGGCTGGTTGGTTAGTTAGTTTCTTATTTTCATTCTGGTATAGAAAGAGAAGGGGAAAGGGAAGGAAGAGGGGAAAAGAAAAAGGAAAAAGTAGAGAAAAAGCAAAGTCAAGGTCCTAATTCTTCCCATTAGTCCTTACTTTGACCCTCTAAAATCAAACAATTTCACAATGTGGATTGGACCATTAAAGGAGACACTTCTTTAGAGATGTAAATCAACACAACTTATTATTTACATCCTACAGTGAACTGTAGAAACTTGTTAAGAATTGTGAAGATGCATAAACTGGCTTGACTGGAATTGTGAAGGTTTTTTGGGGAATGACATGACATACAGGCATTTTAATGCCAAGTTTAAACAAATGGCAATTTTGGAAATCCTAATAGACAGAATCTTTATCATATTAAACTGTTGAACATGTAGTACCAACCTCTGATTATGGCATATAAATTAAGCTCAGGCTTCTGGTTGAAGGTGTGAAAAAATATGTGGAAATGTAGTGATACAGTGTTTCTGAAAAGAAAAATAATACAGGAATGCAGTCTGAAGTTTGGACTGGCACAATTTTGTGGAAAAAGATGATCAAAGAGTTAAAGCTCCACGGTCTATTCAGCACATAATTCATAATATTGTGGTATTTGCCTGGCTTTATACTTAAACACATACTTAGGATTTATTTAAATGAAATGTATCTTTTTGCCAAATATAGGTCAAGAAACTAATAGCATGATATCCAGATCTGACTTGGAACAGTGTGAAATTTTGAGTTCTTCCATCTAGGTGTGGATGGGCTCCAAATACCAGCATCCAATATGAAGGAATATCCCCCATATTGCACACCCTCTTACAGTATAAATACAGAAAATGGTTGCATCCAGAATCCTTGCAAAGCAAGTTTCAGCCCAGCACACAATTTTCTTTAGTACAGAGAGAGTACATAATCTGAGCTGGAATAATTCCTTAAAAATAAAAATAATTATATTATTTATGCTAGTATGATCAGAAGTGGTCAGCATATGCATACAGGGAACCAGATAGGTTGAAAGAATCAGGCGACAGGAAAGAGGAAGTCTAGCCCTTAACAACAGAAAAAATATTGAATTCTTGAAACCGAATTGCAAAGCCAATTTAGATGTACCCTCAGTGTCTTTAACAAAAAAAATCTTCCATATGGGAATGAGAGAAAAGATTCAGAGAGATAAAGCATCAGTTTAAAATTCAGCTTTCCAGTTCATCGTGTAAGAAGAGATTTATACTACAAAACCTAAATATTGGATGATATCCCACTTTAAGAAGGAGCATGCTGCAATGATAAAAGAATATTATAAAAAAGAGAAATGCAGACCAGAGCTGCTGTGTTTTCACAAGAACATTTCGATTGAGCAAAATCAGGAAAAGTCAAAACTGATAAAAATAAAGAAAATATCTGTATGTTTCTCTTGATTGGTACTTAGGTTCTGGAATGCATTGCTGTTGACTGAGAAAAGAGAAGTTTTGTAAGATTTAGAGCACAATCACTGGATAAAAGGGTTGCATAGGGTAATACTTTGGAAGCCTCATGCTACTGAAGCAAGACCTTCTCCAAATAAAAAAGATAAAAAAGAGACAATTGCATGAAAGATATTGGAAATAAACTGCCACACATATAGAATGGTTGGGAGCTAAACTTCTTTCCATGATGAAGATACATATTTTAATTGGACATATTCCTATCCTTTGTGGTACAGAAATTTTTGAGTCTGTGCTGATTTTTGATTCTCCTTTAATGCTGATATGATGGAATCTGAACTTTCTTCTCCACAAATGTATAGATGAATATTTTTTCAGGGATACTGAGGAAACTGAAAGAAGAATGCACACATGGAAAGCACAATAAGTAATTGTGTGCAAGCATCTATTTTTGAACAGCTAGATTAACTAGAAGTTGGATAAAGTCTCTCTGATACAGCCCTGAGGGAGATCCAATATATACATTGAAGTACTGATTGATGGTAGAGACTTTTGAAAATCAACTCCTCCTTTTCTAAACCTAGAAAAGGAAGCAATTTATCTGCTGTTGGTCTATACCAAGAAAAGCAAATGACAGAGGTCTGTGCAAAATCAGACATAATTTCTTGGGCGTGTCGTTCAGCACTCTCAGCATTAGTCAATAACACTCGCCAATAATCTCACTTTTCTTCAATTTCCTTCCAGAGTGTGTGTTTCCCTGTAAAAAGTATAAAGACATTCTTGCATTGGCTTCTAAATTGAGGTCACAGGGGAGGTGTAACAGCTTTGGACACTTTAGCAGTAGAGACTAATGAGCACTCAGTGTCCATTGGAAATTGATGCTATTTGTCCATATCTAAGGTTCATTTGAAAGTTCTTCTGGAAATGTCTTCCCTTGGGTGACAGTCGCATGTGAACAAATATTTTCTCTGTAAATGTAGTAATTGCAGTTTGTAAAATGCTGGAACATAGGAATTTTTGTTAACTGTTTCAAGTAGGCAATATACATCGGTTTGTTTATTAAAGGGTGTTTTAAAAGCTCCAGGTGCTCTGTAGGATCACCTGAGTTATAGCTGCAAATGATAGTGATTTAAACAGTCAAATTTAAACAGTCAAAAAATTAAAGAAGTAAATCAACACCCCTCAAACTGCCAAAAGACCTTGCTCAGTATATTTTTCCCACACTCAGAAAGTCAAGCTGTTCACAAATAATGAGTGTGATACTAACTGCTTTTATTCCTGCTAAAGTAATCTGGATTGCAATCCATTTTATGTTATGAGGAAAGAAAAAGGTCTCATGATTTGGCTTTACATTGCAACTGGTGCTAATTATGCAAAACATTTTTAGGATCCTACTGACTTACATAACACTACAATTGATCCCAAGAGCTGATTAGAATCTGACTTGCAGAATTTAAGAGAGAGAGGAGATAGTCAAATCAGGAAAAAAAGAATAATTTCCATTTGATGCCATATTTCTGCAGCAAGAATACTTCCAAAATGATATATATATGATCTATTTTAAATTTTTAAGTATTTTAAAGCCTTTTACCATAGTGTGGTAGAATCATCAAGCTAAACAATTATATGGCAAGTCAGAAGGAACTGACGGCTCAGCACACATGGTTTCTGTTCTTAAAGAAACATTTCCATGAATAACAAACATTCTTTAAAATAATACCTATATTCAGCATACTTTGTTATTCAGTTAATTTGAACTGTCTAACTTGGTTTGTCATGAGATTCCACTGTTTGGTAGATGTCTCAAGGACTGAGCACAGTTAGACCTTTGAAAACATGGAATAGAAAGATGAAGTGAAGTTACTGGGCTAGTTTATCTTTTGTACAATATTCACACAGGAAAGACATGTGACAGGTTCCCCAACTGACAGAAACTCCTAGGTGGTGCTTTAATCATATTAAACATTTCAAGACAAGGAACACCAGAAACCAGATTTATTGTGATCTTCTTATTTTGAAACAAGTCCATGTACTAAGCTTGCACTAGCTACCTGTAATAGCCTGAAATGTGCCTTGAGTATGTGCCATTCCTTATGCAAACACCGTGGGACATCTAAAAGCACATTACATATTACCTCATATTTCTATTTCTCATGTTCCATGGCTATATCAATTGCAGACATCTGTGGCTGCTCTCACACTTCAGCTCCTCTCCAAGCCAAGGCCTTGCTGGTCACTCATATTAAGAGCACTTAGATCTTGCTCAGTGTAATCTTTCCATCTTTCGTGGTTGGTTATGAAGCTGAACCTCATAAAAACGTGCTTCTGAGAGAATATTTATGCAGTTTGTCTTCCATCACCTAACCACATATCTCACTCATTTAAATAATTGCTAGTTTGTTTGTATTTATGATACAGTGTTGGCATTGTATTTGGCTGAATTCCTTATGGAAAGTCTTGATCCAGTGTGAATTTTGTTCTCTTCCTGTCTGTTCTATCTGAGGAGTAAGCTGATATAACAGTTGGAGTTTTATAGACCATAATGGGGAAAGAGATACCTCTATTATATTTTTTAAAGACTGACTATAATATTACCTCCTTCTACTTAGCTGGATTTTTTTCAAACTTCTCATCCAAGAGAATAATTTGGTAACATCTTTGTACTTGTGTATCCACACCTGTTTTTAATACTTTAAAGGAAACATTTCCAGCCTGCTTTGTTTTCCAAAATCTTCTTGTTGTTCATTGACTTTCTTTTACAAATTGAGTCCTTTCTCAAATTCTTTTACAGTTCAGGTTGAGACTTTTTAAATGGAAAAAAAATTAGTCATTTTCTGCAGTGAAAAAAACATATAATCACCTTATTTACCTATGAAGGTCCTATTCATGAAATCTTTATTTTGATGTGAGGAAACAGTAATTCCATGCTGTTCCTGTTTATGTAAATCATCAGTGAAATTTCCCATGAAGTTTTTTGAATATTCTGCTTTTTGACATACAAACACTTAAGTAGAAATTATTAGTTATGTGATTTTTTTTAACATGCATGAATCAATTTTTATGTACAAAATTAGTATCTATCTATAAGAATTGCATTCATAAACAAGGAACACCAAACCTAGAGCACAGCTATTTGGAGTTTGTTTTCACTTATGGCATTTATGACTAGAAGCGTCTGTGCTGGCATGGTTTGTAAAGAGCCATTAGGAAATGCTGAAGGACTGGGAATGACTTTTAAAATTATAAAATGAGAGGTGAATTACTTTTTAATTTACTTTTATTTACTTTTATTATACTCACTATGCATTGAAAAGTGTTATTATTAAAAATATTGTATTATTGTTACTTGGATATTTACTGTCAAAAATATACTTCATCAAGCATGTTGATATTTGAAATGTGTGCTACTATTCACTGGCACAGTTTTTGATGTCCAGAGGAATTTTACCTAAATACTCACAAAAAAGTAAAGCATAAGAATCACAAATACAGAAAGAAATGAGACTCAATGTACATTTTTAGTTTGTACAAATAAGCTGACATTACAAGGTTAAAAACTAATTTTCTTATAAAAAACATTTTTAGCAGAAAAGAGATAATGCACCTGGAATTAAAATTAGGATGATCCTGATAAGTCATTATTAAACTATGAAACAAATTTAATCAATAGAAAAGTGCATGTATGAAGTATTTTTTTTTTAAATTCAGATGATGGTTTTAAGTACTGTCATAGTAAAACCATTATTCCCTCACATAAAATGATACTTTGTCTCCTTTGAGTCCATTTGTGAGGAAGTGAGCAACAGCAGGAGCTTTATCAGTTGTCTGTACATATGACTGTCACTTGATATGCTCTTTTGGTGACACTGTATGTTTTTAATTATTTATGTATGCTTTAGTCTTCCACTGCTACAATGTAAGAAGATGCAAATCTAAGAGCTTTTGGTATAAATGTCAGAACTCTACATTGTTATAGTGGCTGGTTTTATTTTCTCTCCACCTTCAGAATGTCAAAAAAAGCTGAAGCATAAATGAAAGCTTCATCTCGGTTGTGCTGCTTGTGTGATTTATAAAGTCATTTTACAAGTATGATTTAGTTGCATCTACTGAGAGACCCCCACCCTAGCCCAAAGACATTACTGTCAGCTTAAAACTCTGGCAGTATATAAACTACATGGATATAGTCACAACTTGTTGTCCCAGACCTTATTAATCCTTAAGCTATTTGCATTTAAAAGCTGGTTTTGACATGGAATCCACTGTAAATCTGCACTCCCTGAATTCCCACTGACACTTCAGGGTGACATTTTGATTTTTATTTTAAGAAAATCTGTGTTCTTGCTTAATCTCATTACCTGTTATGCAGGCATTACTTTGTCTTATAGCAAATATGTAGCTTGCTACAAATTATTGTGTCATTGTTCTGCCAAAGCCATCATCCATAAGGGACTTTTCTAGTGAACCAATATCAAAATATAGACAAGATTGCCATAATTTTAGAAGCAGCATCTTGAAAGCCTCAGGGGTCTTTTGTATTAAGCATCTTTGTTTCACAAAAGCTACCAGCATGAAGTTATGAATGACATTAACAACTTGTAACCCTTGCAAAATAAAAATATCACTTGATTGTTTTCACAGTAAACTTGTTGCATTGCAGCAGATACTGGCTTCTTTGTTTCTTTCTGAACATTTGTTTTTATATTTTTATATTCTCTGACATTATATTTCAGCAGAAAAAATATGTCAATTCAAAACCACTTAAGAAGTCTGATTTTGTCTTAGAAACAGTAGAAATTATCGTTTCAGAAACAGCTCTTTAAACATCATATTTTCCTCCCACTCCAAAATGTACATATGTATGTGTGTGACTTTAAACACATAATTAATCCTAATTCCTTAATTAAGACTGTTTTATGTTTATTGTTATTTTAAAGTATTTTTCTAGTTTGGGACCATGGAACGATAATACTGTATTTTTTTCAAAGAAAACAGATACTTATTTTTCTAACTGACACAGGGGACTGTTTTGTTTTTTTTTTTTTTTTTGTATTTCTTCAGCTGAAGTTGTCATGTGGTATTATAAATGAGGATGAAGCACTAGCATTTATTTAATTAGAAGACTAAAGGTGTAGCAACATGAGTGTTTTTCCTGTAAGATAACGGACACTAAAAAAAATTCAAAATGTAGTCAAAGTTAACTAGGAAGAACAACTTAAAAAAAAGGTTAAAAATGGGACAAGAGATGTATCAGAAGACAATCACAGAAGATATTGATGTATTTATTTCTCTTATATAAAATGGTATGACAGTTTGGGCTGCCAGCCTGGGGATGTCAAGTAAGAAATTCAAGTACGGTTGTGAGGTAAGGACTATGTCATGTGACTCAAAGAAGTACTTGGTAGGCATCAACGATGTTAGAATATCCTCTTTAAATTGCCAGTTTCTCTTCATCCAGGTTGCTGCCATATGAGGTGTAGCTTTCAATCCTATGAAGACATCAATGTGAGCTCACATGATCAAGCTCCTCTATATCCTGAGATAACAGCATATGAAAACTGAGTTGTGAAGTGATACCAAGCCAAATGCTACTCAAACAATACCCAGTCACCTATCTCTAATTGTGTTTGTTTTATTCCAGCTATCAGTCAGAAATGGTAAATGATGTTACATCTGGCAATACAGACAAATGGATTACCACAGGAATGTGCACACATATCTAATAGGGACAATGTGATTACTTGTAATGTAATGATTCATGTGCTATATCTTTCAGCAGCTGCTTTTTGGGAAGCGAAATCAAAATATACCATAGCTGTTCATAAGTGAAGCACTGAGAATAAGGAGGCAAATTTTTCAGTGTTAGACTTTATAAGAACTCACTAAATTGAGAGAAGACTGAATTAGTTATAGATCTCAGCTTATTCGGATGTGAAAGAGTGACAGCAAAGAAAGAAGAAAAAGAGAGATCATTAATTTTTTAGTCAACAACAATTATAGTCCTCTTTTAAAGAAAAAAGGAACCAAATAAATATAGAGTGACTTTGTTTGCCAGAAGAAATAATCACTCTTCCTCCAGCTATAAAAATACAATTCAGTGACTGAACTGGCAAGAACCTCCCAGCAATTCAAACGACTCCTTTACACCCACGAAGAGGTTCTGAGTGTTACTGAGGATGCGGCATCCATAAGGCTGAAAAGTGAAAGTCTGACATCAATACAGCTGGCTTCTGTGCTGTGCAGTAGCACATGTGTAATTGCTTAGTAAGTTCAGTATTTTAGGGATAAAGACATTTTCAATTCAGATACATAGGAATTAGGCTTAGTTGTCATGGTATTCTTAGTCACTGACCAAAATCCACCCTTGTTTCATTCTACCAAAAGTAAATGTAACTTTGCAAAGGTTTTAAAATCCCCTATAATAAAAAACATTGCAGTATTTGCTAAGTATTTAAAAAATTAAATTTGTGTTTACTTCTATTTCATATGAAGAATAAATGCTAGATTCATTAAAAGCCTATAATGTTTTATGTTTGTATTTTATCATTCTTTGTATTAAATATGCTTATGTTTTGTCTCCAAGAAAATGAATTGAGATAGTTTAGAGCTATATGGATCTCAAAATTTATATGTCTAGCTTTAATGAAAAATCTGTCTAGCTTTTCTGCTACATATGAAAAGCAACTAGGTATTAACATTTCAAACTTCAGTGTAGCTAATCCTTCTTCAGAATTTGCTCGAGATTAACAAATAAATAAGTCTGATTTAAAATTTTCTGAGACTTCGTTGTTAACTTACTGGACCTGAAACATGGTGAGATCCAGCTTTTTAAAAGATGATATTTTAATAAATGTATTTTAGTAAATATAATTTTTCTTAACACTAAAATTAAAAATTTTTAAAGATAATTACTTGAAAACAATATTAGAAATTAAAATTCTCTGAAATGTGTTTCTAAAATAAAATCCCAGCTATAAGTAACAGTAATTGGGGCATACGTAATCCAGCTGTTAACTGTTGGTGAAAGGCAGCGGGTTTTAATTTCTGGAAAGTAAGTCTGGGGATGCCAAGTCTTGGAGCAATAGCATGGCTTTTTGAAGATATTGTTTGGTGCAGCCTTACCTCGACTGTTGTGTGCAGTTTTGGTCAAAGAAATATAAGAAAGATATTAAACTATGAGAATGTCCAGAGGAAGAAAATGAGGATGGTGAAGGGCCTTGAGAGGAAGCCATAGGAGGAGTGGCTGAAATCACTTGGTCTGTTCAGCCTGGGGTAGAAAAGACTGAAGGGAGACCTCATTGCAGTTTGCAACTTCCTTGTGAGGGGAAGAGGAGGGGCAGGCACTGATCTCTTCTCCCTGGACAGGAGCCATGGGAATGCCCTTCAGTAGTGTCAGCAGGTTTAGGCTGGATATCAGGAAAAGGTTCTTCACCCAGAGAGTGGTTGGGCACTGGAACAGGGTGCCTGAGAAGTGGTCACAGTATCAGCCTGACAGAGCTCAAAAAGCATTTGGACAATGCTCTCAGGAACATGGTGTCATTCCTGGGAGAGGTTTTGTGCAGAGTGAGGGGTTTAACTCGATGCTCCTTGTGGGTCCCTTCCAACTCAGCTTATTCTGTGATTCTGAGACAAAATCCTTACTGGATTCGGTAAGGGTGGTTGTTTTACTGTGGTTCTTTGTGGTCCATTGTGTTTCTTGTGGTCCATTGGACCAAGATTGCACTATAATCATGTTGCACCATATTAGGAACGGCAAGAAGCACGACACTGACTCCCTTAGCTTCGTTGTCCAAGAGAATAAAATTTACTATTCTTGTTCTTCTTTCATAGATATGTTCGAGAAGGTCCGAGAGGTAAAACTCTCATTAGAGCAACACATCACCATCATTGGTTAAGTGGAACACGACCCCTTGACTAAACAACACCTGCAAAGATTGTTGTCCTTTTACAAGGACTGTTTGGATTCTTTCTATGCTTTCCCAGGCCAGAGTGAGAAGCCTGTATGACTTAGTTTCACATAGGCTCTGTTCCCTGCTTGCTTTTCACATTTATCATCTACATAATCACTTCTCTGCCCATGAGGTAGAAAGAGCAATATATTTTTGTACAGACACTTGGTTTTCAGATGAAAAACATTATGCAAATGTACAGTATCAATTAATAACTCTTTAATTGCAAACTGATTCAATGTGCATATTAAATAGACTGTCATTGACTTTACAGAATTTTTCTCACAAAATCCAAAATACATAATTCTGGAGAATTTTAGAAGGGTGAAGCAGATGTACCCTCTGAAGCTGATAGAGCTGTATGTATCTCAGCAGGAATATTCATAGAGGAATGTTACACTGACTCTGTAGCAAAGACCATGATCCCACAGCATTAGTAATCTTCAAGGATGTGTAACATGCTATCTCTGGAGATACATGCTTTGTGAAATATCTGACAGACACACAGACAAAGAAGAGTCCATGCAAGCCATACAATCTGATTTTATGTCATGGAAAGTTCATTTTGTTTACTGGTCTGAAGTTTGAATATTATGACCCATTAAGAGAAGAGGAAATGCAGACATCTTGGGGTGGGGGAGTGGGCTGATTTCTGTTCTTAGAAGCTGTCAAGTGTGTTGAAAGGAGGAACTGCTCCTAGCCTGCAAGGTGGGACTGTCAAGTGAGGAGACACTGGAGCCTTAGACAGGATGGAATATGGAGCATCATGTTTCCAAAAGGATGGAGAACAAGACTCAAGAAACAGAGGGGATACAACAGTTTTATGCAAATTAATAAACTGCTGAGTTGACTTTAAGTAAGCCTGGCTGAAAGTATATGCTTAAAAGAACACAGATTGGTACACAGTCCCTTTTTATTTCTATTTCTTTTTACCTAGGAATTTTTAATTTTCTACTCTGAAGAAAGTTCTTCTGGCTAACATCCTAATAAAAATGGTGGGTTGTTAGGTTTAGGTTGTCTACCTTGGAGACTTCAGAGATAAGGAAAAGAGTGAGATAATTCATTTCAGGCTCTTAGTAATTCTACGTTCCACCATATTCTGTGTTGTTGAAGGTGCTTGTATGCTCTCCCTGTGAATTTTTTAATTTGTAATATTTCAAACAAATCTGTCTTTTGAATTTTTTAATTGTAAGCTCTAGTTGCTATTTTTCAGTGAATGTGAAATGTTGTATATGAAAAGCCCCCAAAAATCTGTTGTTTTCAGTTCCTTAACAGTTGGAAATCAGATTTGAAAAGTTGGCATATGCTACAAAAAAAAATAAATTGCCAGTTTATTTTTTTATCTGACTCTGATTTTCTTAATAATGACTCAGTGAGATTCTTAACTTCTTCTGCCCTTTTTATCCACAGTAAATTTAGATGCTAGCCAGCATAAATAAAGGTGGGTAAAATACAGCCTCCAATAAGTCTTTGTAGAATTTGCTTGCTTTTATTGTTACAAATTCTGATCTTCCTGTTGCATTTATACAGTTCTTAAATTCAGATCACTTTTGCTGGTTTCTTTTTGTTGTTGGTTTTGTTTTCTTTATTTGTTTTTTTAAAATTTCATAGTCTTATAAGATGGTATATGATTCTTTTCTTCTATTTCATCCTCTTCCCCTGGATTATTCAGCACCATCTTGCTATCTTTCCTATTTTTTCATGTGTTCAGTTAATTTAATCAATTTTCCATAAATGCAAATTTGTAGATGTTCACACATGCACTTCTTGAGCTTTCAAGCTGCCTAAACTTGAAACTATAGATGAGACCCACTTCCTTTTCCAGATGGCAAAAAGTGTCAAGAAAATGATGTAAGATTTTTCCTTTGAGGAGATAGGCATTTTCTAAAGTAGCATTTTAATATTTATTTTTACTATTGAGAAATATATTGATGTTTTGGTTGGCAATTTAGCTGCTATGTTATGTGCAGAAACTAGTATTTATTGAGGTTGTTGTGTATCCAATAACTGGAAATTATGACAGCACCAATCTTTTGGGTGCTTTTTACTGTGTCGAAGTCTATTTATTCTTGTCATGTTTCCTTAAACCAGTAACAAATCCCCTGCCACTTTAACACTTTTCATGCAGTGAGGTAAACATGGATGAAGCATGACATACAATAAAACTAGAAAAATGTGTTTGAGCTTTTTTGGTAAGAAATTGAGCAAAGCTTGAGTTGTGGAAGGTATCTACATACCCAGCGAGTATTCACCTCAGCATGACCCTGACACAGCTATTTTCACTTGTGGCAGAATATGTCATACCAGTGCCTAGGAAAACTTCAAGTTTCATTACAGCCTAATCAAGTACAATACAAAATGTTTTTGAGAATTGAAGTCCACAGTATCAATTCCACAAGTTTACTAGAACAGGAGAGGATCCCATTCTTCCTACATTTTAAAATAAACTTACTCAGCTTTCCTTTACATGAATGAGATGGAGATGGTACTTAGGCATAATTGCTATGCAAATTATGAAAAAGAAAATTTTGGGAGTCTTAAAACAATGGAGAAATATCTGGTGGAGGGAAATGAAGATGCATTAGGAACTGGTATCAAAAACAGTGAAATGAGGAGCCTGCAAGACTTTTTTTTTTTTTTCCAGATTTTAAACATAGCTGGATAAATAATGAAAATATGCCTTATATGAGTAGGCACATATGCTATGTCTGTCATTTTTCAAATCCTGGCAAAACATGTCACACAATAATTATGTAGTGGTGGACTCTTGAGATATATTTGGTAGACATATAAGTCCTGAAAATGGACTTAAAATCATTGCAACAAGTTATCCCAAGGAATCATTATAAAATATGAAAGGATTCATGTTTCAAAATAGTTTTGGGGGTCAAATAATGGAATATTTATTCTTTAGTCTAGATGAGAGGGACAAACCTAAGATAGGCAGCAACATGATCATTTTCTGAGTGGCAAGAAGGGAACTTGAGGATCAGTGTGCCCTAAGGAGTTCACAGCCATAACCCATTTTTCCAGAAGAAGAACAAGGAGAATTTTAGGATACAGAGTTTCTTCCTCAAAATGGACAGATCTTTTCATTGCTTGATCTTATTACAATCCAATGTATGGCCATGATGTACAGCAAAGTTATGTGCCAGGTGCATGCTATTATGTGATGGAAAAGTGCATGGGACGTAAGGTCACTGATGGTTTTGGATGTGCTTTTTGGTTTATTCCCTCCTGGTTTTGAAAATAGGGATGTTGTAGCTGTTGCTGTAAGGACAAGGGGGATAAAGGTATGTAGACTCTCCTTGCAGGAGCTACTGCACCAAACCCACTTGCCAGCCTGTGCTTTCTGAGGGAGATTCAGTCAACTTGTTTCCCCAGGGCCCTGACTCACCTTTATCACCCCTTCTCCTCACTACTAGCTTCACCACATTAATTTCTTTATCATTAATTTCTTAAATTTCTCCTTTAAATAAACCCAAACACCTCTGAGGAGGTTGAGCGTGGTCCCAGCACATGCACGGTCCTCATGCGGCAGACCCTGTGTGGCAGCTCTGTGTCGCAGGGCCAGGGCACTGCTGGGCTGAGAAGGCACACAGTCACCTGTGCAACCAGCTGTAGACCCAGCCTCCTGCTAAGCAGTCATGACACCTGTTTTTCCTGCCAAGAATCCAGGATTTGCTAGTAAAATGACTACTGTCATTCACACTAGTGCATTTAGCTTATTAGGAGTTTAGCTTATTCTATTTTGATCTTTGCCATTAATCATCCTTCTGCCCTTTTTGAAGATGCTCTGAGAATAACCAACAATTTCTATAACCAGTTTTGTTTTTAATTTGTGTATGTAAATAAAATGGTGAGCAGAGGAAACCAACCACATCAGCCAGAGTGAAGGAAAAGGTAGTTGTTCAGAAGTTGGAAGGAGAGTTCTCTTCACCTGCAGTGAAAAGTCTAATCTGCCATTTAGGAAGGGTGGGGCTTCACACGTTGGCTACATGTAGAAATTGTCATGTATGGCATAATTTCTAAATGTGCTTTCATTAAAACTTTCCTGGATGGGGATTAAGGGAGTGTAATTTGTCAGTGAACCAGAAACTAGTGCAGGGGTTGTGGTTCAAGCTGATAAGGCCTTGGAGGAAATTCCCTCCTACTGTTCGGAAAACTGGAAAGCGGAAACACAAAGTATGACTGCTTTAGCTGATAAGAGAAAAATAAAATTATCTTGAAGTAAAGAGGGTTTTTTTTTTTTTTCATTCTCTTTATTAGATTTATCAAAAAAAAATATTGATTCAATTTATCATTAAGCTGAAAGTTAAATATATGCAAAACTTTTTTTTTTGTTCATGCCATCTATATTAATTGACTTCTTAGATTATGAAGTATGACGTGACTAAATTGGTAAGTAGTGTAAGTTGACGTAGCATAAGTAAGTTTACAATTTGCTTGTCATTCCTCTTAGGCTTCTATTTAAAATGACTAAAAAATTCTCAGCTGATGTTAATATGACCCTTCATCTGAAATAGAATTATTAAGCACTTAGGTTTTATCAGCTGTGCTTTGTTTAAAAGATGTGGTGAAAGGGTTTAATCAAAATGAGTAACAGCGTTCCATTCAATTTCTCTAGTCTAATTATCCAATTTTCACTTATTTCATACCTGTGCAATGCCTGCTGAAGGACTGAGGTAAAGGTTATCTTTGACTGTAAAACTTATGTTACTGTGTGTTTATGCTTGCTTAAATTATGAGAAGGTCAGTAGAAGTGAAGGCTCTACTTTGCTCTTATGAAAACTCCTAAGTGCTTTCTTATTTGATTGTGTGATAGTTTTATAAACATTTGCTATCAAAATGTACAAATTCTGGTTGATGATTTAAAATTGTCACTTGGCACACTGCTGCACCATAAAATGCGATTTCATTCATCTGTTCCTCACAGGTTGGAATCGCAGAAGTCATTTGTACTTGTTCACTCTAGGTGAATTGCCTTGGGCAATGGGTTTACTCATCCTGGGAGTTGAAACTTCTTCCTTTTTTCTGAAAAAAAAAGAGAGGAGATGTAGAGTGAAGTGCTCAGGATAAGACGAGGTCTTGCCATAGATGGCAAAGGAACACTGGCAGTAAGAGTAGATCTGCAGGGAGGGGAAGACCAAGACATTGAGAAGAGGGACAATGTACTCTAATATCAGAATTAATCAAAGCAGAAAGGACAAACTGTCCACATCCTCCCTACATGAAAACAGGAAAATCTGGTGAGTTCTCAGTGACATAAAGACTAGAACACAAAGCAGATTCAAATGTATTTTATTTTCATATTTAATTTTATTTTATCTGCTTTCTATTTCATGCAAACTACTATAATGTGTTCCCTTCTGCTTCTTAGACATGTAACTTCAAAGTAATTTAATTGTGAACCAAAAGACTCACACCTTCAGAGGTATTTTAGAAAGACTGTATTTAAGCTTTGGGTGGAGACAGGTGGAGGATTTGAGTGAAGGATCAGTACTGAATGAAGGTATGTGCCTGGAGCATGGGTACGAGCTTTCAAGACTAAATGTAGGCAAAGAGTTTTAATCTCAAGTATGTGCCTCTGGCTGTGTCTCAGATATGAGGACAGAATGCTGCTGGACTTCTGTTCAGAGCTGTGGTATTCACACAGCTGGAGCCTCTGACAAAGGCTTATTCCACGTCCAAGGTCAGATGGGACTCTGCAATGCTGCTCTTTGGAAACTGTAATCAATCAGTTGTCTTGGCGCTCCCTAGCCATTAGGAACCCACACTGATAATGAGGCCAGGTGTCTTGACTCAGCATGCTCATCTAGAAACAAAGCACATTTTAGCATTTTGGTTAAAAAATATCCACTTCTAGGGGCAATCCTACAGTGTAAAGTTAAAAACTGTATCTAAAGTGGGAAAGGAAAAGAAAGGAAAGGAAAGGAAAGGAAAGGAAAGGAAAGGAAAGGAAAGGAAAGGAAAGGAAAGGAAAGGAAAGGAAAGGAAAGGAAAGGAAAGGAAAGGAAAGGAAAGGAAAGGAAAGGAAAGGAAAGGAAAGGAAAGGAAAGGAAAGGAAAGGAAAGGAAAGGAAAGGAAAGGAAAGGAAAGGAAAGGAAAGGAAAGGAAAGGAAAGGAAAGGAAAGGAAAGGAAAGGATTCTATATCATGACTTAAGAAACAATAATTTTTTATTTAGTGTACTGTTTTTGTAAGGTTATATTCTACATTGGTATGTGCTGTTCCTTATATGTGTAAAGCAGGTTGGAACATTAATTTTCTTCCTTGTTGGCAAAATCTGCATTGTCTTTCAAGTGAAAATAATGCAGGACATGCTGCTAACTACTGGAAATGCAGTACTCTATAAGTATTTAAACTGCAAATATATATATATATATATATATATATATATATATATATATATATATATATATATTAAACAAGTAGATAAATATACCAAATATATAGAATCATATATTTTGGAGAAAAACATAATTTGAAATATCCTTCCAAAAACTCTTGCCAATAAAATAAGTAAGTGGAGTCTGGAAAGCAAAACACCATTAGCTTTTGATTAAGAATTATCTGGTGTATGTGTGGGGTTTTGCCACAAGAGGAGTCCCACTCTCTCATTTTACATTTCTCTGCTCTAGTTCTGGGAACTGTGAGTGGAGCACACAGAAAAACAGCCCACCAAAAAAACCAAAGATACAAAACAAACAAACATAAATATAGATGTTTCTATTGGACTGATTTGACAAAGTGTCTAAACTATAGAGCAACACCCTGCCACCCCACTTGGCAGGACTGGCTCAAAAACCCTCCAGTACAGGAGTGAGCTCAGATCCCTTCTCAGTGAGACACAGATATGGACAACTAGGACAACTTCAGAAAGCTACCTGACATTTTTCATCTATAGAATTTATTATTTCTCTAATTTCTGTCCACACTTCTCTTATTACTATTGGACCATAAAATGGAGGTTTTCATTACTGTAGCACTTTGCAAACACAAAATTTGCTACTATTCATAGAAACATGTACTTTATACTGTTATACTTACCTTTTTTTTAGTAGCAGTATTACTCATATTTGTCTTTTGAAAAGGCAACTTAAAATTACTTAAAACTTAAGACTTAAAACAGTAAGACTTAAAATGTGGACATGTAGACACACTATCCTCTAATTTGGGACAAATGTGAAAGTGCATAGCATTTTTTTTAAATTTTGCTCTGTTTGCTTATTTACTTCTTTCCTTACATGTGTTGTAATATTTGACATTCAGGTCAGTTGGACAAGGGTATTTTGGTATGGTAAACACACTGTGCAAGCATTGTATAGTATGCAAAGGAACCTGTTTTATTCAGGGCAAGCCTAGATTGTTTAACAGGAAAAGCAATGTGTACTGAGGTTGGTGAGATAGATTTCATTGTGTTCATAGCTTGTCGAAACTGTGTAATAAATGGGATACTCAAAACGGGACAAAGAGGAGAAATGGGTCTTTGCCCCCTAATATCTGTATCACTGATAGGAGGCACTGCCACTCTTGACCTCCTTGGCTTGGCATCCAGCTGCTGTTTTCAGCATTTGAATATGGGTATGAAAAATGACCTGACATTGTTCTCCAAAGAATTTACATTGTTCCTTGTAGGCTTATTAAACACTATAACTGTTCATGTAGGGATCTGTTTGTTAAGCAGTTATATCTGTGCTGCTATTATATTCCCTGGTTTCCCTGCTGAAACACAAATAGAAATCAGTGTATTCCGTTTCTATATAAGTTAGTTTCTATACAAACATATATAGGCCTGATTCCAGTTCTGTGTACTCTTGTGATATCAAATACTGCTCATTTGAAGGGCTGGCATTCTCAAGAGGCAGTTGAAGAGTTTTCATACAGATTAAATAGTATCAGAAAGGATAGAAATGTGGGATGTGTGGAGAAAGGAATCATTTCCATTCAGCAAGCCTCCCACTTGCCTCTGAAAAGCTCTATATTTTGGGCTCGGGGCATGCAGAGGAAAGCGTACAGAAGATAGCTTTTCTATTTGCTTCAGAAGAAATGCATGACTCAGTTAATGCCAATTGACATTGATTCTGTCAGTGCAAAGTACTAGCAGACACTTCCGTGTATAGAGTTTTTATGGCAACACTTGGAGGAGGAGCACAGGAATGAGCTGATAAAAGTTGTCACAGTTCCATTTCCATTAGGGGAACCACCATGCTGATTTATACCGGCTGAAGGCATGCTAACGAGGCACCCACAGGAATGCTGTGTCTAATTTAGAAGAGAACAGATCACTTTTTTATAGTATTTGGAAAGGGCCATTTAGGGTCTTACAGAAGGGAAGGCACTGTTCAATTTTGCATGTTTTGGATCAGACTGTGCAAAACCAGATTTTTATTGTACTTAATTTCCTTATGGCAGTCCCATAAAAAGATCCATGATAAGTGTCAGAGGAAATGGATAGCATATCGTTTTGGAGGATCAAGCTTATTTTCTTATTTTCCTTAAACATACGTATAATGTACACATTTTAGACTCTCCAGGTGTTCCAGTGTTTTTGATAATAATTATTACTTTTTTCTAGCAATATTCTATCTATGAATATAGATAGGTGTGAGTATGCCTCACAGAATAATCTAGCAAAGGGAAAATCAAAAAACAAAACAAATCAAGCAAACAAGTTCTGTGTAAAGAACATTGATATTTTTACCTGCTGTAAAGGATTTGACCGAGACACCTAATAAAACTTGAGCAGTTTGCTTTATTCATTTGCAGATAAAAATTTTTGAGGCACTGGATATATATTGGGTTAAATCCTCATTTTTTTATCTTTTCCCTTTACCCCTCCCCCCCACCACTTTACTTTTAATTAATTAATTAATAATCAAAGCCTTTCTATTATTTCCAGAATGTCAGTTATTTGGCTGTAATCTATCATTCATTGTTTTCAATAGGCTTGAATGCAAGGTTATATTGACCTAGTGTAAATTTTGATTTAAGAACTAACAGCTATTAACAATAGACCTCTGGTGCATTAGTTTCTGCATTTCTTGTAGGCATCATATGAAAATAATTTCTGAAGTATGAGTAAAATCCATCAATTTCAACAGGAAATAATGACCCCATTTGCCATGGAAACTGAAGAACTTTATGAAAATGCACTGACCTGTTCTCCATACCAAGATAAAATAATTCTAAAAATAAGACTGGTTCCTGGTATTACCTGACCAAGTTGAAGAGATTTTACTTTCTGACCCTTTTCAGGCAAAATATAAACATTTCAGAATATTTTTGAGACAGTTAACATCTGAATTCCTTTTTTTCAATACTGCTTTTCTTTCAAAGATAGAATGAAAAATCAAAACAACAAATGACTTTTTATAACAGCAGATGGTCAATATAAGTAAACAGTTGAAATATAAAATTACCTTTAAAACAAGTCTGTGGGAAAGTTATAATAAATACCTTCCCTTCCTTCCCTTTCCCATTCCTCTCACTTCCCTTCTCACTTCTCCTCACTTCCCCTCTCCTGATGCCTGAGAGGTCAAAGGGTCGGAAAGTATTCACTTCATCTTTAAAGGCCAGCTGGAAACCCTCCTCTCCTTACTACCTCTTCCCAAGGAATTTTACTTCAAATACATTTTTTCCATGTCACCCTGAATGAAAATATTAAAAAAGGTTTCTTGATCCAGTCATGAGGCACAGGCCTCACCTTCTTCTCATAGCTGGCTACCATAAAATGAAGCAGTTCACTGTGAAATTATTCCACACAGCCTGTGGTCCTCAACTTAGTTTATATTATATAGGAAACTAAAATTATGAGAAAGTATTTTATTAGGCTACAAGACAACCAGATGTTAAGTACTTATTGGAAAGTGTTGCAGTGCTTCAGTATCTCTAGGAATTTGGTTCTTAGTGATCCTATGGAGTATACTAATTCAATGTGCAAGACAGGTCAAATTTTTTGCCATCACATGAAAAATGTACCATCATGGTGATGGAAAAATCCCCAACCCAAACAAGCAAACAAACAAAAATCTACAAGAATAAAAAAGCTTGCAGTCATATTCCAGGGTATATGTATTAATCACAGTCTAATTAAGGAATCTGCCAAAATACACTTAATCTAAGCTTTGAGCTCTGCCGTTTAGCAGTTCAAATTAAAAACCCACAGAAACCAGTAATTCTCAGGAAGGATAGATTTTGCCCTAAAGGCCATCTAGAGGATGAAAAGAGATGACTGATAGCTAAGGAATTTCCACTTTTAAAGAGGGTTTATCATTAGGAAATTATTCTGCTTTTTCTCAGGAAAAAGTAAATTTTTCAGAACAAATATAAAAATGGGAATGAATATAAAAATATACAATGGGAATGAATACTTTCCTATTTAACTTCTTTTGGATTTACTGTGTTAGGCACCTGCTTTTATAGATGTGTTATTCCACACAAGATATTTAAGAGGATATTTTATATAAGAAGTCAAAGCTTGGCCATATTCACTGAACAATATTAATATTCTTTCAAGAGATCAGTAATTTAATTTGCTACATTCATTTAATGTAACTCTTCAAATGGGAGTTGAGTATAATTATCTTTGAGTCTCTGACTTTGCACCTCTGGGGCGACAAATCAATGTTTGGTGAGGACGACAACAAGTATTCTAATCAAAGCGATATAATACAATCTAAGTCAGCTGGTTTCACTTCTTAGGGGGCTAAAGTTGTCAGAGAACTGCACTCAGGTTTGGCAGAGCCTGTGAACTGGCAGGCTTTGCTCTAAAGAGACACAGTCCTAAGTAAGCAGGAGTGGACAAATGGTCTCACAGTGCTGGGAAGCTGAAGTGTGGTTCCATGAGGAATTAAAACAGTTGTGCATTGTGACTCTGTGTGCCACAGCAGCCTCTCACAAGACCATAAATCTGCTCTTGAGTGACTTGAGTACTGCTATACATTGAACTCTGCTTCCTTCTTGAAAATAGCAATTAGCACAGGACCAGCACCAAACCACAACGAGTTTTGTTGACCTGTGCTCAGCTTTAGCATTCTGATTTCTTTTATTGTATTGCATTTCTTACTTGGTTCAAATCTGATAGTAAGTTGTTTAGAATTGTTAGTCTGGGTGTAAAGAAATCTTCCATGCTTATCATTTTAGGTTTTTTTTCCTTTTATCTATTATAATGGAATTTAAAATACAGGGCTTAAGGTAAGAGTCAGTACAAGAGTAATCAAGGGTTATGTAATATTTTATTTACTTTTGTACGCTACCAGAAGCTATACTAAACATGACTGTATGCTAAAAAGATCACAGGATATTTTCATGGAAGAAAATATTCATGAGGAACAGAAATATTTAATTTGAATAGATTTTCTATTCCTTTTGGCTGGGTTTAGCACTGAGATGCTCTTGCTTTAGATGACACCCTTTTAATCCTGGAAGAACTGTAGTCTAAAAGACAGATTCATGAGATGAGAAGGAAAATGGATTTCTGAGAGACATATAGTACTTCAGATTAGGAAACTTTCTTTCCCTACTTGCCATTTTAATGTCACTTTTTTTTCAGAAGATTTCACTGAGCTTCCTCGATACAGGTGAACAGCTTCTGATAAGGGCCTGGTATCATATCAAGGAAGTGGCTGAGGTACGCATTAGGTTTGACACTTCAGAAAAAGAAGATATTTGTCCCTCTTTACATACAGAGCACAGAAAGATGATACAAGCATGCATACAACAAGAAGAAAGTTCAGTCTCCAAGTCTTGGCTTTTTGATATTTAAACTAGTCAAGCAGATTTGGGTAAGATCTAGTAGTTTGCTGTCTTGAAGGTTTATGAGAATACTTTTTACAGTTTTATTAGATTTTGAAAGGACTGGATTTAGAATTGTCTTAAAGTGTGATATGTTTTCAGATATTGTAGGGCTTAACTGGTGCAGGGAATAGTTTGTTATTTCCTGTGCCCAGAGCCATTTCATTCTCTTTTTTGTCTGATCAAAAAAAAAGTGGTGGTCAGGTGTCTAAAACCTCTATCTTTTAACAGTTCTTCTGGTAATTAAGGTAGCTTGTTAACTTGTCAGATGATTTTTTAAGATTTTTCATAGTAAAAAAATGTCCAGGAGGTTTCATTTTCTTATTATGATTGCTGTATGCTCTAGTTTTTTGTATCATTCGTCCTTTCTCTGAAAATTCTGTTTTGTTTAACTAAACTAACTAAATTTTATATCTCTTCCTTTCTGACATAAGCTTTAAACATAATTTCTGAATATTTTTAGGACATAGACCTGAGAAAATCTAATGAGGGAAATGCTTAGAGTTTGTCCAGACCTTTGTTAGAATCCTGGTCAAATATCTTTGTTAGAATAACTGCTGCAAGGTGGGGATAGCTCTCAGGTTATTTGGAGACTGTTTACCAGACCACCTGTGAAACATTAAAATACACACAGGAAAAAACAAAAAAATAACCCCCCCCCACATACATATGTGGCTACTGGTGTGCCTATAGATGCAAGTGGAAACAAGCAACAAAAACATAGATTTTCTTTGTGCTGTCTTTAAACCAAATAGTTTGTTGTAAACATTACCTGGATGTGGCCCTTGGTTGCCACATCCCTGGGATTTTGTCAAGTTTTTTGTACAATTAGTTTATCTGTTCCATGCATAATGAAGAGTATTAGCAATGATAGAGCAGAATAGATTACTAATGGCTAGATAGATATTCGAATAGCCCCAAATAGTAATGTTATTGATACATCTTCTAATGCTAAATAGCAACTTCTAAGGCAGTCTGCAAGGGAAAATCTTGGACAAAAGGCAGAAAATATGTGAGAGTTTTTTAATGTACATTATACTCTGCATAAAATGTGAAAGAATAAATGTAAACTACTATACTGATTTATAGCTAATCACAACAGGATTGATGCTGTAATATAATTGCCCAGCAAATCAAAGAATTTATTTTTTTGCACTTGCTTTGCCATTATCATGATGTGTTTAAAACTGAGTGTATATTCAGTGAACATTTCACTGTATGACTGAAATTTTGTACGTAGTGCAGAATCTTTCCAAGAATTTTCATCTCATTTCTCTCAGCATGCTTGCTAAACTTATATTGTAAGCTGCAGTAATGTCAGTATCTTGTGGAATAATCAAAGAAAAAAAATCTTCTCTTAAGAATTCTAAGTCATTCAGGTAGTAGAAAATTAATTATAGTGTTCTAGCCAGAAAAAATGTGGGAGAAACAAATGCTTAGAAATAGCCCACTCAAAGCAAACAACTGTCCCATCTTCCCACACTGCCACCACAATAACATAGAAATGCCATTGGCATGGAAAGGGGTGCTTGTCTTTAAAATGTAGTATTTAAGTGAGTTTAAAATTCTGATTTTCATTACTGTAGTGGCTATACAGAGAGTCTAGAATGAATGTTTCAGATATAGACCTTCATAATTGTGAGATAAATATTGGATTGTTACCTTGTTGCATTATTATTCATCTGGAAAAAAACCAAAACCACCTACATCAGAAAAAAACCCCAAAACTTTTTATACTCCTATCACTATTTCTATACTAAAGGTTTTGGTACCACACAAATGCTTTAATTTGACAGAGGCAAGGTATAACATGCAAAGAGGATGAGAGCTCTTGTATTAAGACCTAGCAATTACTGCTCAGATTCCCTGAAGAACCTGAAAAAAATCTGTGGACATCTAAGCAAAAGGTCAAGTTCATTGTTTGTTCCAAGGACATGGATATTGTGATTTTAATTGCCATGTTCCCCTATCCTTAGGCTAAATAATAGCTGCTACTTCAAATGTATTTGTAAAAGCAGAAGAGCTTAGTAAACCCCAGAAATAGTGTGCACAAAGTAGAATTAATTAGGGTATGGCAATAGCCTACAAAAATTATGAAGTGGAAAAAGCCACTGGGGAAAAAGCCACTCTAGCCACAGGGCTAGAGACTAATTTTACTTCTTTTTAACGAAGCACCCATGAAACTCACACTCTTGTAGAAATATAATTATATTAATATTGGGGGATTTTCCCTAACCAAAGATCTAAAGGATTTATTTGTGAAAATGTGATATACTTCATCTACAACATACTTTAGAGAACTGAAATTTATTTTTTTTCTTTTGTTACAGAGTAGAAGGATGAACCTCTGACATTCCCTTATATATGTTTATTATGTTTACATTATGTCAGTTTGGTGATTTCAGGTGCTTTCAATTCTCATAAATAATAAGGTACCACTAAAAAACCAAAAAATATCAATGAGGTTTGATATGTAGAAAATTCCTAGTAAATGTAGTTGAAAAATTTCATTATACAGTATATTTTTATTAGTAAAGTATTGTTTATTTTTTATAAAATATTGGAGTTTTATAGGATTTAAAATAGAAAAATATTGAAAAAATGCTTAAGTATGTCTCTCATTTTGTTTCATTTTCGCATTCAATAGTTTTTCAGACTATGTTTTTATTTTTTAAGAATTTTTTTGCAATTAATTAATTTTTTTGTATATTTTGAGAAAACATTTTAATGTAGATAAAATAAATTATTTCAGTTGAAGTTTTGGGGATCTGACACTTTTATATGAGTTGAAGGCTCAAAATCAGTTTTGAAAAACTAACAAAATGACTAGTGATCATGTTTTCAGGGTAAAGTGCTTTATTTATTTACTTATTTAATGAGAATTTTGGTATACTTATTCTGATATTTCTACATGTGATCTTCTGTTCTCAGCAGGAAGAAATGAGATGACTCAGAGGGCATGTACCTGAGATGTGAGTACTGATACCCACCTTGGAATTTCCTTAAATGCAATACATTGTCATAATATTTCAAAATTTTGAAGAATGTGTTGATCTGCAAATGTCACTCACTCTTGAATGCAAACTTAAGGTTTCAAAGTAAATGAAAGCAGTGACACTTAAAAGAAAAAAGTTTATTTTATTCCTTCACATTATCACCACCCCATCCTCTTCTTGCCAAACTCTCCCCCCCAAAAAAAAAACAAAAACAAACAAAAAAAAACTGTTCTAGTAATAGCCCAAACAGAATATAAGAATAAGAATCTCAAATAAGAATCTGGAATGTCAATGCTATCATTAATTTTCAAAACCTGACTTCCATAGTTTCCTACTTTTCTGAAGTTTCTTCTATAAGACTCTTCTTTTTCACCCCTCATAAATTCTCTTTTCATAAGATGCAAGTTAATAATGCAAAATTAAGGTTGTTATCCTTAAGATAGATGGTTGTAAACATAATAATAGTTTAATTAATAGTCTTAATAGTTATTTGTATGTTTCTTATTATACGTATGAATACATACTAGTGGAAGAAAAATCTCAGTTTATTTAAAGGAAATTATGCATATATTTATTCTGTATCAAAGTGGCTGTATTTCTGTTACCAGTGTCTGTAACTGCACATGAAATAAAATCACTGTTTTCAACATGATTACTGCACTGACAAGCATAGCTACAGTCCTGATCTCAGCTGAAAACTTAAATTATTCCTGTCGCCACCAGCAAAATTAAAGCACATACAGGAACACACAAATAAAAATAAATCCTATAATTTTTTTTTCTCTGAACGTGTCCAGGCCACAAAACAAGCTTCTGAGATATTGACTCTTATCTTAGAGGTGTTTCCTTCAAGGTCAGGCTTGAGGCACGTTAAAAGCATTTGGAAATCGTGCCAGTTGCTGTCTGGTTTTTATGCTGTCTGTGAAGACAATAAAGGACTCTTGAGCTTTTCATCCAATATTCTGTGAAAGTGCACAAAATTGAAAAAAACTGAGAGTACATGAGTTGTTATATAAATTTGAAGTAAAAAGTATACTAGACAACTTCTTTCTTCGTGAAACCAGTTGAAGAAATATTTGTTCAATTCCATTTAAATACTCCCTCTAGCAACTGAGACTCATAAAAAAAATCACTAGAATATAAAGATTCAGCTCAAAGAGGTAGTGTGTTATGAGTGTAATACCTGTAAAACTTCACAAATCAATACACACTCATCAATCAATTCTTCTTAATGCACAGAATATAGGTGGACAGTTAGAAAAAGAACCAAAATTTTTGGATAAAATTTTGCAGGGGTGCATGCTAGAATAATGTAAAATTGTTTTCACTAAATTGCCCTGAAAAGGGCATAAGGCCTACAGAGTTAAAACACTTACAATCTAGTTTCAAGAAAAAAATCTTCAGAAAAATAGTAGTGTACACAGACCCTCTGATGGTCCCATTTAGTAAAGTATTCAAAGGTTCAAATTTCTAAGTTTGGTTTTTTTCTTCAGCCAAAAGAGTTCAGATTTTTATTTTTAACTTCAAAGGTGGTCTTCCTGAAAATAAAAGTGCATTGCTTAAGCTCCTGGTTGTTGTTTATTCCTTTTTTAAAACAAGGGAATAAAGATCTAGCTTCTAAACTCTCAGATGTGCCACTGCTTCTCCATAATTCCCTCTAAAGGTAGTCTTAATTTACTGGTTTATTTGTTCTTCATCTTTGTTCTTTGTTAACTTTTTGCTTGTGGTGACATGTTAGAGATCAGAGACAGTATCTCCAAGCACATAACTGCAGAAATTTCCTCAAGACAGTACATCTGTATGATACACTGGGAACAAGACTGTATCACAGTGCACTGACCAAAAAAATGTGTGCAGGAGAAGGATGGCCAATTCATTATAATCAGGAGAGAAGGAGTACAGAAAGACAGATGTCTGGTAAGTTTCTTTGCTAATCCACTAAAGGGAAATGTCAGTGCTCATTACCCTAAAGGAACGGACCCAGTTCTTTGGGATATTTAAGTATAATTTTAAAAAATAATCTAAGACGGTGGAGTTACAAAAATCCTTTGAAAGTTGAGCATTTTATGGTCATGTTAGATATGCTATGGCAGGAGAATGTGCTATTGCTTCAGTATACAATCTTGACAGCAATAATTTTAATGGCCTTGGGCTTTTTTCATAGTTACTAATCTCTATGACAATATTTTTATTATTAGATTATGATAACTGAAGTAATTCAAGGAAATTCTTTGTTCTATATTAAGTTTGGGTGTTTTTTTTGTGAATATCATTTTTTTATCGTGAATGACTATATTGATGAAAAATTATATCTATGGAAAACAGAAGAATGAACATATTGGTGATATAAATTTCTGAGTCACTTTGAAACTTGGTGCCAGTTTCAAAGGTTTCATATTCAAACAGACTGAAAAAGTAAAAAGTGTAGAATCTCAGTGATGGTGGAATGAAGGTAATTCAAAAAACCAAATAATTGATTCTCTCCCATAGATGATCACAGACATTTTTTTCACATAAAATAATGCATTGTTTGCATTGAATGTCTTCCTCCAAAACTTTTACATTATTGGCCTGAAAGGTATCTTGCATGTTGTTGTTGCTGGGAGTAGTATGTAAGTTCAGATGCACAGTACCAGTGCTCAAGAGGGGTGGTAGTGAAGGTTTTGCCTCTTTTGGTAGTTTATATTTGCTGTTGGTTCTTCAAATGGCAATTCAGGCATGAAATGGAATCAGTCTATGGAAGTGTTATCTTGTTTCCTCTGATTATTAGGTTTTCAGTGTAGATGCCGTATACATTCAGAAAATAACTACCTAGCATTTGTATTTTGATATTTCTCAAGTCACCTGATTTTGAGCGTGTCTGTATCAATGTTTTGATCAAATCACAGCTGCACTTTCATAGTCTGTCTACCAGATTTTTCTGACTTGAACTGGTATGGCCCAAAATTGAAAAGTGCTCTTGGAGTAGGAGATATTTTTCTTCTAAGAAACAGATTTGGAAGATATCCTCCAGAAATGTATGTAGTACACTTCAAGTGCTAATGGTCAGTCCGTTGTTCCGGGGCACAGAAAACCCAAACTATATCAAATGTAGACCTTGGCAGAAATTCTACACATCCATTGCTTCAAATCCACATCATGAAAACTGGCAAAGCAGATTGTGTTTCCCAAATCAGCTCTTGACACCTACTCTGGTCATTGTGAAGCATTATCTTCAGGATTTTTCCAATTCTTTATTCCAGAGAGGCTTTCTCTGTAATTTTGGGTTGACTTAATTGTAGATAAGGCAATGTAAATTTGCATTCCAAAGTCTGACATGATAATTTTCTTTCTCTCTTTGCATTTTTCCTGGTTAATAAGAAAATAAAGCAATATTCTAATAAAATAATTATAATATTTTTGATATGTTAAGACCATCTCCTTATGCAATGATCTAAAGCCCTGAATGTGTATGACTTTCTCCATAGTTTCTCTTGTTTTCACCAATCTCTTTCCAGGTTTGAAAGGAAGAGAAAGTATCTTTGTATCTTCAATGGCTCTTGATAAGTAACCTACAGAGTTCAGGAGTTAGTGAGAAGGTAAGAAAAATAGTGACTTATTGATCACACAAGAAAAGAAGGAAAATGGAAAAACCTCTGAAAATCCAACTTCCTAGAAATCATTATTTATCACACTGAAATAGTGAGAAAATTGAGGACGATATCTATGGAACTTTAAAATATATGAATTAATTTTTTTTATTTCTATGAATAAATTCAGTATAACTGCTTTTCTTGGGAATTTATACAGTGACTCACTGAAAGTATAAGAAAAGGTCCTTTACTGGAACAAATTCACATTGTGCCCTAGAAATCAGTAGAACTGCGCATATTGATTTTCATAAAATCATACCCACATACAAATTTGATGCCATTTTGATTTTATAAAACTGACAGATTTAGTTACCCAATGATACAAGTTTGTTTCTGAAATATCCTGTTGTGTTTGTAGTATTACAGGAATCTGGGGAGAGTAACATTAAATCCAGTAACATAGTTCCATGAATTATTTCCATCCATTATTTTTGCTTAGAAGCTGTCAGGATTTTACATAATTATTTTGTGGATCCAGAAGAAGATTTTCCTTCCCAAGTACATTACAATGAGTATCTGTGATTCATGTTTCATGCAAAGAAAAGCAAAAAATGTTTCATGCATTTGCAGGCTGATCTGGAGTTAATTTGGGGGTTGGTAAGAATCTTATTTTAGAGCCAACAGTGTGCAGTTTCAGGCTGACCTATAAAAGCAAAGGTGTACTAAGTCATGCGTCCATTTTGAAGACTCAGAATAACATTTCCAGCAATTATGTGAGCTTAGAGCTCTTGAAAATGAATTATTGGTACTATTTGCTAAGGCTAAGTATGGAGCCAGATACGTGTTTACAGGTCAGCCATTCAGTTTTGGCCTTCTGTGTTTGTCCTCTTATGTGACTGCTTCTGAGGTGGGGTTGTGTAAATCTGAGGTGTGGTTGTGTAATGTAGAGGTGTCATCCAACAATCAGATGTTTTATTCATCATACATAAATCATGGTTGCCGCTGATAGTCACGTTTTAAACTTCAGAAATTAAGGATAAGGAAGGGTTCTGGGTAAACTACTTCTTCCATAAATATGGAAAAATATCAACTTATAAACTACTGTTTATTGCAAAAACACCTTTCTGATTGTAATGAGTAGATAAGCAATGCCGTATGAAATATTGTTGTTAACAAACTAGGAAAGGTAAACATCTCAAATTTTATACATGACCATTGCTTAGCGATCAAAAAGAAAAACATAATTAAATGAACAAACTTGTCTAAACAGTACTGTAGTAGACATATATTTAGAATATAATTGTACATTTTCAGTACAACATTTCCAGAATGTGCCATTATGTTTTTAATGATCACAGGTGTGTAGGTGTTCTGCTTCACCTCATAAAAAACCCTCAAACTAAACCCAGAACAATAAAAAATATCCAAACTTCATGGGTCTCAGAATATTAGGATGTTTAAAATATGTAATGTGCTCCTATTATTTTTAGATTGGTAATCCAAATGCCACCTGCTGTCTCCTGCCACTTTTGATACCTACTCAGTATTGATGCAAGTTTTTACATTAATCCAGTCTAATCTTGCCTAATTTAGGCAGTATGAATAAGTGACTGGTGTGTATTAGCCATAGCCTTCTGCTAAATTTTCTACTGTTTGGAAGGATCCTCCAGTTTGTCTCACTTTTCCACACCAAGAGTACTGTAAGTAGCACTCTATGCATGCAAATATGTATTTAGAACTAGAGATGGTCACCTTCTAAGCACATATTTAAAAAAAGTGTTGGAATTATTTACATACTCTTAAAGGCTGTTTAGGTGATTTAGAGTTTATTGTCCAGTGCAAAAGGTCAGAATTCTTTTAAAGCAAATGCAATAGAACAGTAGGAAAAATAAAAAAGATTACTTATGCCAGGGGCAACTAGCAGCAGTGGAAACTGTAGCATTATGCTTTTTCTTGTCTTTATTTTAGACCTGATCACTGACTGCCTTAGCAGATACAAAGTGGGTCTGGGATAGGTCTGACTACATTTCCTTCTGTGTAAATTTACCCCAGTGTAAAATGTATGTTTAAGACCCAAACTATCCTTTAAGACCAAGATTATGTCTCTTTTACCCAAAAATTTACACTATTTATTTTATAATTGACAATCAGAAGTGCTTCATTTAAGGGAGGGAAACCTTTTATTTGAAATCTGTTAATATATATATATGTATATATATATATATATATATATATATATATATATATATATATATATATATATATAATTATATATATAAATGTAATGTTTTACTACACTTTTTATTTAATTTAAAATAACAATACTGTTAACTATATATCAACAATACTGTTAACAACCCATAATGAAGGTTAATTTTATACTATGTGTCATGGTGGGTATAACACCATGAGAAAAATTATGGATTCAATATTCTTTTGAGAAACTTAAAAAGACACTATTACTCTCTGTTAATTTTAATATAATAGTTTACAAGATTTTCCCACCAAAAAAACAGTCTTTTAAAACTTACACTTATTCTTCAAAAGAATAAATAAGTAGAATTTTTTACAGAAAGAAAGATATCTAGTTTTCTGATTCTTTTTTTTTTTTTTCATATCCTTGACTTCCAATTTTCCTTCTTTATTCTAAAACCAGAAAATAATTGATTGGTGCTCAACATTAAATGATGAATTCTTCTTACTAATTTTCAACTCAGCTATTTTTTTTAAGGTGATACAGTGAATAAATGCAGGTAAACTGTAACTATACCTTTTTCCTCCTCTTTCCACCATTCCTTAATGACATTTTCATCACTCCCTAAGAATGAAATTATCAGATAATTTGCAGCTATACACTGCAAGTGAGAAAACAGCTAATCCTGCTTTTCTGAATCCCTAACTGCAATTTCTTTTTGCTGACTTTGTAACATGTCATTTAGAAAAGGGGCCTGCATCATTAAGGAAACTACAGAAGTATGTGACATAAGGGGATTTAAGATCCATTCATGTACACTTTGCTATTATTTTCTATGTTTCAATACCTTCATTTCCCTTCGGCAGCAGTCTCTAGGGCAGTTTTGTTAGTTGGCAGCTGAAAGCTTTATTCCAAGTCATGATTTTATGTTATTACTTTACATAATTGGTTTAATGATTCTATGATGTTGTACGAGAATTTTAAAATAAGATTCATGTAAATCCTTAAATTTAAAAAAAAAAAAAATAAAATGGCAAAATTCCAATACTCTTCAATAACACAGTTAAAATAAGAAAAGAATATTTAACTATATTTTAAATTTCATATTTTTTTTTTTTCCTTTAGAGATTTGAAAAATCACTTCAAATAACTTTTCTGGTCTTTATTGAAATCTGTTGTCACAGCCATAGAGAAGAGTAGAAGTCAATATTGCTTTTAAAATCTAAATACATAATAATTAGGCAAATATAATCTTATTTTGAAATGTAGTAATTATCCAAACATTTGAAATACCCACATGGCAAGGAGGAAATTTGTTATAATATTTTGGTTCTTCCATATAATCTAAAGTCCTACAGTCTTCCTCATTTTATACCACCTTTTATACATATTCCCCTTTGCTTGGTTCTCTTCTCAATGTCATGCAAAACAAGTGCAATTACATTTGTTTACACTCTTCAAGAAGATAAGTGTAATTACATGTATTTTAATGTGGTTCAGCCACACATTTAGTCATGCTTTGAGGAGGAGTTACTGTTCTGAAGAGATCCCAAAGCTTTTCCTTGCTGAGTTATTCATATTATTCTTTCCTTTTGTTCTTGCCTTCTATCCAAAGGTTAGGAATATAAAGTTTCCATTTGCTTGAAATGGCATTCCTTTATTTAAATTCTGCTGGTTATTTGTATGCAACTCATTCTTTTTGGTTTATTGTGTTTTTCTCTATCTATGCTTTCCCTCTTCAGTTAAATTAGTTCTTTGTGTTTTAATTATTAGTTCTAATTTTTTAGCCAATATCAATTTTCATTACAAAGCTCTAACTTTGATTCTTTTTATCATCTTACTTTTGTCACTTATTTCTGAGGTAAGAAGGTGACCATTAAATCCTAATCTCTACAGAAAGTATTTGAGGGCAGACTGAAACATATATTTGATCAAATATTTTAATATAATTTGCATTTTAGCAAGGACCATTTCAGTTTTCTTCTGTTTCTGTTCATCTTTGGACCCTTTGTCATCACATAATGACATTAAAATACTAGTTCTATTAAAATTCTTTCATTCACAAGACAAATATTGATAAGTGATTAAGGGACCTGAGATTTCAGGCTTTTCCACAGAGTGAATATTGTAACATGCATTACATTTCTGTTTTAGTTCTTGCTGTGTTTTGAACAGAGGGAAAAAAGGAATTATTTGATTTTTAAAATGATATATCTATAAACCGCTTTTACTTTTTTACTGCTAAACGAAAATATGTGCTCCTCCTTCACCTCAGAGTTGTATGATAATTAAGACACACCTCAGGAGAACAAAGCAAGCCAGATGAAAAAGGAACACATGCAAAAAACTGCTATGGATTTGAACTGACATTTAAGAAAAGATTAGTGTATTTCCCTGTTACCTTTTATTTTTGAGAAGTTCTGTACCTATGTACTGATTCTTTACGATACCCTGTGGGTAGAGTCTGATGAGATTAAATATGTCATCCAGCTGCCTCCACCCAAGCCTGGTCCATGCAACTATAATTTACTGTCAATTTTTAACTTTTCAGTACTATTTTACTGTATGAAGGTTTCACCTTTTATCCAATGTAAACTAACCTTAAATTTGTTATCTTGCAATCCTGGATAACTTTGTTCCATACACGTTTCTATCTTGGGTATTAAAGCATCCTGAATATTCCCTTTCTGTTACCTCTAGACAAACTGAAGTATTAGAAGCAGTTTCTGAAAATGCGGGATTATTCTCTGCTCTTATTTCACAGGTGTTACATTTCCTGTTTTCTAGAGCATGTGCTGCTTCCAGCATTTGCTTTGACCCCTTGTGGCTCTACCTAAACCCAAGCTTCACCCTAATGCCTCCTAGGTTGATAAGCACTTTCCTGCACACCACATAAAGGAAGTTGAACTAGAGTAACAGATCTCACAATTTTTTATTTTTTTAATAAAAAATACTGGCCCTGCAGAAGAAACATTTTGTACTCCTATGTGACCCGTGTTAAGGTCAGTCTTAACAATATTGGTGTATCAAGGACCAAGTGACATTAGAAGACATGATGGCCTACAACCTACAGTTGTAAGTTGTAATCTTTCATTATGGTTCCTTATTTCTACCTTTTACTGTGAAAAAAAAGGAAGGAAGATACAAATATGAACCACAATGTGTTAAACAACACAAAATTGAATCCAAGTACTAGTCATGTTTTAATTAAGCAATGCTTGAAATTAAAAATTCTCATTATATATGTATCAATTTGTGTAACCGTTCTAATGGCATCATTTAAAGGCTTGCAATTTTCACTGCTGTCTGTCAGAAACAGGAGAATACGAAGCATTTACTCTTCCTATGTTTCTTGGAACAATTTTTTTTATTAGGAGTGCTAACAAAAGAGTGAAAAATAGTGTAATTACTGATCTAAAATTAACAGTATCAGTAAATCCCTTATTTTGATCTCTGGATTTATTCACTCAGAATGTTTTATTGGGTCCTCTGATTGTATCACCTAGGAAGTATTTGTCTCTTTGTAGCTATAAATAGATAAACTGATTTCACTAGGCCACTCAAACTCAAATGTTCTTGTATCATTATCTTAAATAAATATCTGTACCCATTCCAACAGTTTGTCTGTAACAAACACAAAGCATCAGTGATCGTTCTAATCATCTTCAAAACTTCTATTTTTTCATTTTGTTGTATCAGTACTTTACTCTTTCATTGTTAAATTATGTCAGTTTAATTTTCCTACTTTCTTTTCAACTCCATAAATGTTTTCACACCAGGTTCAACATTCAATCTGAGGAAAACAGCAACAACAAAATATTCAATAAATTCATCGCCTTTCTGCTTTCCAGTCCTGCTTTAAAAAATGCTGATAATTTGATCCCAGTTAGGCAAGTGCATTTCTTAATGCTTCTCCTCTCACCTCTTCAAAAGTATATATTATTTACTTTGAAAAAACCCAATATTGCACTGTCTGTAAATGTTCGTATATTTAGGTCAAAGAGAAGTATTTTCGAAAAGGCAAGAATAATTTTCAATATTTCCTTGCAGTATTTTTTTTCTGTGAAGTGGTTATTTTATTTTCAAATTATTATAAATTAAAAATTAAAACAGAAAATAAATACTCATTTTTATTCATTTAAGTATATTGGATGGAACCAAGTGTTGAGTATTTTTATTCCAAAGGTTGTCAACTGAAGAACAGGAACTTGCTAATTCAATCAGATAAATATTTTACTGGTATTGGTTTTTCCCAGAGCTGACTGATTAAGTAGACTATAGTTAACCATTCTATTATTTTTGCTGGGTTTGCTCACAATCTTATCTCTTCTGTCCAGTTTCTTCCATTTACTTGTCTGTTCTATCCAGCTATTCTAGCCTAATATTCTTTGGAGAAGAATCTTATTCTCTTTATATCTCTACTGTGTACAAAATAAGAGACATATAACCTAGCCAATTCTAGAATATTGTGTGTGTCAATAATAGTTCTTCTTTGTCACAGATCTCATTATTTATTGTATCACGTTAGTCATACCTCTGCTATAACCCACTGAAAAGAGGTCAAGAGTATTCTTAGTAGTGCAAACAGCTTTCTTCAGTAGAATTTAGGTCTGTGAATTGTCCTTTTTTTAAGGAAAACCTCTGATCTTATTGACAGCCTCCCAAGATTTTAAAATGTAGCTCCTACCTGCAGCACAATACTCATAGGAAAATAACTCAGTGAACTGTGACAGAGACCTATATTTTTTCAGACTGTCTGAGTCGGGATTTAATTTTAGCACAATTGAAAATAAGTACTAGCTCTAATGATGATGATTTGGGTCACCAAGGCATCATATATAATTTGGAGAATTGGATGAGTGCAGTGTGTATGAGACCAATACACATGAGGTTTGCTTTGAGAAAAGAGGTGATGAACCCATCTTTACCAACTGCTTTAGGAATAAGAGCCGCTACTTATGCTGAGTTGGGTGATTCTGCTGAGTTGGGCTGTAGATGCTAAGAACCAGAACTGAAGTCAGCTGTCTGTGTTATCCACAAACAACCAAAATATGAACCTTCTTTCCTCCCCAGTCATGTCCATTCACATTTCACAAAATGAAAACCTACAATATTCCCAGACTTGTAAACCTTCACTCAGAGCTCACATTTTACCAGGCACCCATGTCAATTATCCACAAAACACATCTACAGAGACCCAGACTTCATTAGTTCTGCTACTTGTTTCTCCTCACAAATTTTTAATTTCCTACTCTCTCCTTAGTGTTTAGTAGAACACTACTAAAGAAAGAATGGAACAGGCACAGCAGTTTAGATGGAATTCTAAGCTTTAAATCTCTTTTTTTTTTCCCAGTACTTTTTTATTTTTTTTTAAATATTAAATATCAAGAAACATAATCCTTTAAGATATATATTGAATTTGGCATCCTGTCTATAAAATTCACTAAAATTAATTAAATGCACATTAGTAAGCTTTCTAAAACATTCCTGTAAAGTTTTGAGCCAGAAGTGCTTTGGCAGGTGTGGCGCAGAGATTGAAAGCTGTCAGCTGTAATGTTTTTCTGGTACTATAGTAACAGATTGCAGAGAAAGGCAGTAGCTCTAGGAACACTGCCATGTCTCTCATCATCTACTGTGGGTTTCACTGGAAATATTACATGCCACATCAACCTGGCTATCTACTACATCTCATGTGAATGTTACCCAAATCAAATTTACAGACTTAAGTGTTGGAAAGCACACACGGACCTGGGGAGATAATTTTTAGTATTGAGGGAACAAATTCACAGAGTATTTTGTGATTGAGCCAATTGTCATTAGAAGGAAAACACCAATCAAAAGTCCAATTAGAGCTTGAAAATTAGTGTAAGTATCATCTGTCCAAACATAAATAATGCTGACAAACAGCTGAGATGATAATAGGAGTAACTTCACATGCCCCAATGTCCCATTTATCAATACCATAGAGACTGAAGCACCAATATCATTATCTTGTGATAAGGGCAAAAGCTGGGCAACATGCTGAAAGGATTCCAGAATCATCCCTGCAGTCAGCTAATATAAAACTCTTTTATCTGAATTAAAAAATGTGATCAACATGAATATTTTCTAACTCAGCCTGAATTTGTACATATCTGAAAATAACATTAAAAAAAAATTGTTGTCCTCTGTGTTTCAGAAATAATACCTGGCATAAATGGCTCTTTTGTCAGTCATGGACTTTATTCTGTAAAATTAGAGTAAGTTAAATTTAATTTTAATACCTCTTGAGGCAAGACATATTTCTGAAAATAATTGTATCATGCATTTTTTGAGAAAATATCTGCATCTCCTGTTTCCATTACATGTTATATATACATATATTACAACTATTACTATTCCAGTAAGATATGCTAAATTTTCCTGCATAACTCTGTAAATGTATTAACTCTTACAGTATTTAACTGGCAAAAATATAGCAGAATGGTTGAGATTTTTAGATCTGTATCATCAAAATATGTCACTTATCCCTTCATATAAAGAAGTCAAAATGATAAAGGGAAAAAATTAGAAGGTTTGTTCTGTTTTCTGGCAAAACCCAGCAACATTAAAGTGCAAAGAGTCATTAAGTTTCACATCTAATTTAATTATACAAAGAGTTTTGAATTTATTGAATAGTGGCATATAAAGGGAAACAACATAGCAAAGCGTCAGTTAAAATTTGGTTTTTAATATTCCTGTGTTGTTTTACTATTGCTTTTTCATTAAATATCACTCAGGCCTCCATCCAGAAAACTGCAAAAAATTATGTGCTCATACAGAGTAACTTTGGATTTTAATTGACCTCAAAGTTCTTCTGGTGCCTGAAGTTCTGTTCCTAGGCACAGACAGAAGTTCTTGAGGTTCAACCAAGCAGAACATTTGGGTTCCTGCAGCCCACTAAAAGCTTTCATTACCCCAAGACAAGAGTTGTCCTGTGTCTATTGCTCATGCCAGGTACAACCCTGTAGTTTCACATAATCAGGATTTTGTCAACCTTTTCTTATAGAAAGTAGAGTCCTATGTCGATTGGTCTTGATCAGTCTAACTAATCTGCACATCTGTAATGTTTTTTAAAGACAGCTAATGTAAAGTAAAAAGAAATTGAATGAGTATATGGGAAAAATTAAAAGAAAAATGAACAATAGTATAGAAATCAGCAGTATTTGAGAAAATATTTGGAACTTATTCCTTTGTTACTAACAAGAGAACATAAGAAGGTGTTTCTGATTAATTTTACCTGCAGAGAAAATAAACTTTTGTGAAAAATACTAATTGGCCTTTGAAATTTTTCTATGTAACACTTTACCTGGGTAATTAATGGCAGATATTTAAGAGATTACTGTAGTTTAATTAAAATTAAAACTCTGTTTTTAAAACAATACCATAAAACGTAGCAAAGCAGAATAAATTTTTTCAATTAATTTGAGTGAATTTTAAAAGATCCTCTATGAATGTTCACATAATAATGAATATAACTTGCGTGAGTTCTATTTTATCACCTCATTTTAAATCCTAAAAATATTTTACACTAAAAATGGAAAAGTAACAAGTTATTTTTGTCACCATATTGTAGATACAGAGAGTGAAGTTCATCTTAAAAATGACTGAAAAATTCCTTTTAAGGTTTCTTTTTCTTTCATATATTATTTTGCTTGAACTTTTATCCTTTTCTAGACCCAGAAGTGTCATCACTGTGATTATTTTACTTTAATTACAGATATAGAGTCAATTAAAAAAAAAAAAAAAAAGAGCATGAAAGAAATATAGCTTTCAAACTTTTATACATCAATTGTATTTGCTCTGTCTTAACCCCACTTAAATTTTTTTGTGAGGGAAGCTCTATGGCAACATTTGCCATGACTTATTTTCTAATAGATTGTTATGAAGTTCCATTAATAACACCGTGGCATCCACTTCAAAAACCAGCATCTTCGCATGAGCAAGCAATTACATGTAAAGTGCATAATATGTAATTATTAGGTATTCTGAGTTGGCTGTTTTTCTTTGCTTCTTTTTTTTTTTTTTTTGTTTTTTTATAGAGGAAAAACAGAAAAAAGGATTTGATCATAACTTCTATAACACCTGTTGTTAGATTTCTTCTCTCTAGTTCTTGATAAACTTTTTTTTTATTATTATTTAGTAAGAATGAATAATCCTCTGTGATTTAATTTCCTTATGTTTTTCTGATCCCTGTCATAAAGTCATAGAGATGTTTAAAGTGAATATGTCACTTGACCTCATGAGTTGATTGTTAACTCAGAGATGAAATATAATTTTGTCTCATAATTCTCAGATTGATTTTATTCAAAGTTTTGAAGGTTATTTTCTATTTATTTTCCTTTGCATTACTAAATTTGATGACAGCCGAGGAGAAAAAAGCTGAAAATTTTCTGGTTTTCTTTATTTCTCTGTTTTTATATTGTAATATGCTTTTCAAAATATATTGTTCTAAGCAATAGGAGATTAGTTTAAGAAGTTTAAATGATGTCTTTATTTTCAGAGAAATTCAATGTAAGATTAAATAATCCTACGATTCAGTCTTCCTTTCCAGTTCTTTACTGCTAATCAGACGGACTCACTGAGAGATTATTTCATAAAACTAATAAGGAGCCAAATCATACTATTCATACTGAATACCAAATTTTCTTTTATTTCAGGTCCAGTGCTCTAAATGTTGACTAATGAAAGCATGCAAGTTTTTGTGAAAGGTAGGTAATTCCAAAGTATGGGAAAACTTTGATACATCTGGTAGTGTAGCTCTCTATTTTAATAAAATGTTGTGGACTTCTGAGTGCCTTGCCATTGAATAGTAGTCATAAGATACCATAGAATAGTCTGGTTTATGTAGCTACAATTTAAGTTGAATTTGTGAGTTCAGTTTCCTATTTCTTTTTGACAGTTTTAACGAGAACATATCCTTTACTTTTCTAAAATATTTTTTTTAAATGCTGAGCATTCATTGTTTCACTGCAGTGAGGTGCTTTTTATTATTTTTTAAATATTTGAAGTCACCTTGCCTAATACTGAGGTTGTCTTGCTAGGCATATGTCTTTATTAGTCTTCTGAAATTTGGAAAAAAAAAAAAAAAAAAAAAAAAGAAAAAGATCTTTAAGTACATGCACCTGGGAGATGACATATGTTGATTTAGATACATCAAGAATACACTTGGCAGAACATCCTTCCCACTGTAAGTTAAAGTAATTCTGAAACGGGATAACTCAGCTCCTGCTAGTGCTTTAGCAGATGTTTAATTATATAGGGGAAAATTTGAACATTACAAGGAAGGATTGATAGAACTATATCCCAGATACCATACAGCTTAGTTGAGAGCAGCATATTCAATAATTGGAGCAAGAGTGGTATTTCCACTCTCAACAAAAGCATCCAAATCCCATTGCCATAGTTACCATTGCAACCCAGAACAAATGATATTTGTCCTCTGCATTACCTAGAGGAATCGCTCAGCCACTTTAAGGAGCAGTGAAAAAGGTGAATGACAGATACCAGCAAGATTCACTACAGCTCTGGATAGAACATGGGTATGGAATGGCAGATTTGAGCTCTCATCTTTCGCATTTTACTAGGGAAATTATGTCCAAGGTGAATATCCCAGCTACAGTGAAGACTGAAGGTGGATCTGACAATTTTTCTTTTCTATTAAATGCATAATTCATTCTCCCTTCCCTTTTTTAACTCAAGCAGAGAGGATTAAAAAACTAAAATTATGGATTCATCCCAGATAAGTGTAGGCACTTTACTGAGGATCCTATGCTAAGATCCTAATCATTCTAGGCTTGTGTTAAAGTTAATGGAAAGAAAGTTGCCTCCTGAGAGCAATTAAGACCTTAGTTGACTGGAATAACCAGATGTAAGAGCCCTTCACTCTTCATAATATATCTTTAAAGCTTTTGGGATAATTCTGGACCAAATATTTAACTTGGGTTTTAACAGGTCTGTCATGTTGAATGGATCACTTTTCTAAGGAAAAAAAAAAAAGAACAAAACAAGAAGTAATATTTTAAATCAAGCATTTTTGGGCTAGAAAAAGAACATTTTTCCTTTAAAAATTACTTTAGCATTACTATAAATAGTCACCTTACTAAGTATAATAACTCTTGTATTTATATTAGTCTTAAAAATGTACTTATAATGGGCCAAGTTCCTCCTAATATATTTACAGTAAGAATACATTTGAACTCAAATATTAAATAGCTGTGTAGCTTTTACTTCAAATTGAGAAATGAGCCAATGGATATTATGCAGGTTAAAATGTGATACTGCATCAAAAACAAGCCCTTTGTCTTTCATTGAAATCTTTAATTTCTTCTCATTTTTTCAAAAAGATTTTCAGCAGGGATTTAAAAAAAATATTTTGTTAAACTGCCAATAATTCTCTATATTTCTGTTAGCATCTGGTATTTTCAGATTCCTTCTTTTCATGTCATTAATTTTTATCCACCTGAGTACCAGCAAAAAACATGTCTGTGTTTTTCTCCAAAGTGTAGACATGATCTATCCTATTAAGTCATAGGGCCACTATTTATAAAATCCAATGGTATTGTTAATTAACATAACAAAGCTGTTCTAAATTGAAAAAATAAAATAAAAAATTATTTAACTCTATGTTAATATTAATTTAAGTACTAGGTATTAAGTATAAACTGTTCCATTAAAGATTTAGAGATTAAAGAGCTGTATAATTTCCATATTTGAAAAATACTTCTATAAAATATATAATATTTTATTTTCTAATATCTTCTAATACTAATATAATGTAATATATGTAATATAAATACTGGAAGAAATCTCACACAATGCTTACAGATTCTGTTCCTTCAAAACTTGGTGACCACTTAAACTACATTTTTTTTTGAATTTCAAACTGTGAGGCATTTCAGAAGTGTGGCAGTGCCTTGAAGACAAAAGCTTGAAGAAGAAACGTGCTATCACAACAAACTGAAACACAGTGTTAAAATCAAATGAAAATTCTGACGATAAATTTTCTATCAAGAGTAACCACTGGTTCATGAATTTGCTATGTGGCCTCCAGCTGTTCCTCCCCTATCACTCCCCTTTGCAATATACACTCCCACAAATCCACTCCCAGTGCTTAGTTCTTCCATGAAGAAGAGGCATAGCCAGGTTGTTCTGACTTCCAGAGATTACTCCGTGCAATATCAGCTCATCACCATGTCTTCTGGCCTTCCAGGTTTTCCATGATGTTCCTTATGTCCTTGCATCATCACACTCTCCGCTGTTTCCATGTCTTTCACAAGTGCTCTTTTGCCTGGGAATCAAAATAGCAGTATCAAATGTTGAAATTGTTCTGGAGCTATATTTTTACCCATGCCTATTTTATTATGCCTATTGGATTTCTAGGTACTATCACTCAGTTGATATTTGACTAAATGAATTCCTCACTGGAATGCTGGTGAGTGCTCTCTTTCATCAATTTATCTGCTTTTAACTAATTATAGTAAAATTTCTGGACTGGTGATACACTTGAAAAATTACTTCTTCCTATCCTATTAGAAGTGAATATTGCAGTTGTGAGTTACCTTCAGGAAAAGAGGAGTTCTAGAGAAACAGAGGCAGACATGCATTAGCATCAGATAATCTGGATATTCCGATAATGGTAGGTAATTTGCATTATAGCACATACAACTTTTGCATTATGTTATCTATGATTGAAACATAGTTTTTCAAAGATGGACAATAAAACTGGGTTTTAATAAATTGCCTCTGTTACCAGAAGGTAATGGGAGACTCCAGAGTGACAAATCCTTTTGGTTCTTTTAAAAGGCCACAGAAGATTCTAATTTACATAGACAAAAACACTTCCCACTTACCAAAAGATTTATTTATATTTTAAAATAAATATATTTATTTATATTTTAAAACTGAATTCCAATGGAGCTCTATAAGAGCACTCAGAACTTGGAATAGACAAAAAGATCAATTTTAGTAGCATCACTTACACTTTATGATATGGTAAAATATTAAAGTCTTTAAAAACTTCAATAGTATTTATAAGGTTCAATATGCAGCTCAAAATTATTTTAAAAGCATTTTGTGTATTGGTTAAGAGGAAAAGTCTGCTGTGTTTCAGTTTTGACAGAAAGTTACAGTGCAGAAAAAAAAGATGATTATTCCTCTAGCATCTTATTAAAAACACCCAAAACCAAGTTATGTCTACAAGAGATAAGCTGCAGCTGCAGCTGCAGCTTTAAAAACAAACAAACAAACAAAAAGTAATTTAGATGATAGACTGCCCATCAAACATTAATCTGCAAAGCCTAAGCATCACAGGAGAGACAGACCTCACTTCACAACTTTCTACAGGAGATTGCAGACAGCTGCAGATTTGGTTATCAAGAACGACTGCTAAAATCTAAAAGTTTTCCAGCATCACTTTCCATCACTCTATTTTTCAGAGAATATCTTGAGCCAACTAGAACTTAGAGGAAGGTTGTGTCAAGCTGTTTCTGTTAACCCCTGTCTATGGTGGAAATGGCTTATATTCTTCCACTGTTTTTTATCCTTTTGTTTCTATGTCTTGTGGGCATTTCAAGCACTTGTGATTCTCTATGCGAGAAAGGTTTTTAAAAAGCCATGTATGCTTTAAAAAATTATGGTTTTGCCTACTTTGTCTTAAGTTTCTCTGCCTGATGAGTTACAATGTTTTTAATAGTTCATATGTGTTCAAAAAGTTCATACAATTTTTTTGTATCATATTCATTCACAGTTACATGTAACTTGTCATGTTTTATGTACCTTTTAAATTTTCTTGATTTGTTCACCTCTTCCACTTGGAGATTTTAATGGGTGTCAAGATCACTTGTTCAGCTGTTTAAGTTGCCTTTCAGCCATGGTGACGTTTTCCTTCTTCCAGAATTCCTTTGATCAGCAGCATGAAGCACCTAGAGCATCTCTCCTGTGAGGACAGACATAGGATTTTAGGATTTTGGTGTTTTGGGTGGTTTGTTGTAATTTTTTGTTATGGCTTGGCTTTGTTGGTTGATTGGCTGGTTGGCTGGTTTGTTGTTTTTTAATATTGGGGTGGACGGTGTTCGTTTGCTGGGAAAATACTGATTTAGAGTGTATTGTGATCAGAGACATAGATTTTTGGGGTGTTAGCTACATCTTGAACCAAAATATCAAGATCAAGAACTGAAGATCAAGAACGATACTAAACAAAATATCTGTGGACTATTTAATTAATTTCTGCAGGAGACAATCTTGTACTTTGTATAAAATGAATTGCACCATGGAGATACATTTATCAGTTTATAGACTTGTAATTGGACCTTTTCATTCATATTTCATATTTTCACAGCTTCTCTAATCTTGTATAAGTATGACATATTTACAAGAGGAATTACATCACGTGGCACATGTCATACTAGAGAGTTGAGTGAGGCCTCTAGGACCTTTTTCAATCATATGATCTCATAATTTTGTGAAATAATTTTATTTTTTTTGGCTTAAGATAGATAATTTTCAGTTTGGGAATATATATTATATATGAATCACATTTGAGAGCTACCTGAAACATGTAACTGTATATATGTATGTATGTGATCTTGACATTATTAAATTATATTATATAGCCTAAATTTTGAAGTTATTTAGGTGATTGGTGAGAAAAAATGATCAGCGATAGAAGAAATAACTAATATTTAAAAAAAATTAATTAGAGATAGAATTTTATGCTTTTTTTTTTTATGGAAAAATCACTGTGCATCAATGAAAACAGTTAAGCTCTTCCCACAGATTTTATATGAACACCTATCAAATGTAGGAAAACAGGCCTTCCTTTGCAAGCTTGTTTGTGTGACTGGCAGATGTGAAGTTTACCATAGCATTTTCTTATGAAGGTGTAAATGCTTTTTTATTACAGCTTGTTATACAAATAGTATTTCTCAAATTTATAAATTTGAAATAGGATTTTTAATAGATAAAATGCTTCATTAAAATTCTAAGTCAAAAATACTTCAAGTTCTTTACAGTTGAAATGATAAAGGTTGGAGAATTTGTCGTTCTTACCATATAGAAGCTTCTGCCATGAGGAAAAATATATTTTTTTTTCCTAATTATATATCGGTATGATACTGTTAGCTTTACTTTGGCAAGAAAAAAAATGGAACTTCATAGTAACTTCTATATTTGTGCATTACTCCTTCCTGTCCCCCAACAAGTGTTCCTCTGACAGTGAGTAGCTACAAGTCTCAGAAATGTTGAGCATAGTAACTTGCCTGACACTGAAGGATCTTTTAAAGTGAGCCACTGAAAAAAAGAATATGAATTTCAAAAAATATCTGATTTACACATTTAGGATCAGGAAACTTATCATTTGTTATTCCTACGTGATGAGCTGTGGTTCTGACTTCACAATCTGTCTGTGAGGGCATTTTTAAACCTCAAGACACAGCTGTTGCTTGTCTTGCTTTAAATTAATCCACTCGCTTTTGTCAGAGTCTGGACTAGCTCTGATTCCTGAAGCAAATACAGTTCACTCTTGGCATTTTTAATTAAAAATCCCATCTCTTAGAAATAATATCCATTCTATGTCAATGGTTGCCATAGAAGAATCAGGCTCAAGATACTTATTTACACCTTAAACACCTCCGCAAAAGATTTTTCTTCAGATACTATGCGACCTAAGATGACTCTGGACACGTGTTATGTTGTCAATGTTAAGAGATGTAGAGGTCTTTCCTAGGACTGATACTGATGTCTTGAATACAGGACTGGCTCCCCAAAGATACAGATATTTCAATATGTTTGAGCAGATAAGATTAACTCACTACATGATCTTCTTGATTAATGGTGCTGCCACTGCTTGGATAGCCCCCTCACTCTTCACAGTATTCAATACATTTTAATGCTTAAAGCTATTTTCTCAGCCAATTTATAGTTCCTCAAGGAGAGAGGTTTATCTTTTGTATAGGTTTTTAAAAGCTCATGCCTACTTCAGCACTTTTATTAGCTATTTAACTACAAATAAATGAGTAACAAAACTTTTTCATAATCTGCTTATCCTATCACTAACTCAAAGACATTTACTAATTGCTAATTGCATTAAAATATATTCAGATTTTGTTGATCAAAATTCCTCCATACTTTCAACACTTGTAAATGACTTCTGTTTATCTTGACATTTGCTCACTAGCAGAAAAAGAACTACTATCAATATGAAGCAGCCAAGGGTATGTTGATTCTTGTAGTAAGTTAAGGGAAAATTGGTAGAGATACAGATATTAATGTGGTACAGATGCCATTTATATCTAGGTTTCTTTATAACATTGCCCCTCGTAGAACATTATCTTGTGTATCATCTGTGTTGGTCAGAATGGAAGATATCAACACCTTTTTGGATGTCAGCCTTTCTTAACTATTTAGCATTTCATGAAATAGTAATTTGAAATGTATCTCACAATGCCTACTCTAATGAGGGAAGGAATCCTGCAGATGGCTCTTGAAAGCCACACACCAAGTGGGGACTAATATCTGCTTCACTCACAACCACAGCCTTAAGCTTAACAAAAGCTAAGACTTGTTTTCCAATGCTGGAGCTCCAGCCATTGCCCAGATAAAAAAATACACAGGGAAGAAACATTTTTGCAGCCTATGCCTTTCACTGGGAACCAGTTAGGAGACATTAAAAACTGGATCTCTTCAGGCTTTAACTCTGCTGTGGTTTGACCCCAGCTGGCAACAGCCCCACAGAGCTCCTCACTCACTCCTCCCAAATGTGATGGGGAGAGCATCAGGAGAGTAAAAGTGAGAAAACTCATGAGTTGAGATAAAGACTATTTCAGAGGGAAAGATAAAGCTGCACATGAGAGCAAAATAAAACAAGTTTGTCACTTTCCATGGGCAGGAAGATATTCAGCCTTCCCCAGGAAAGCTGGGCTCCATCTGGTCTAACAGTAACTTGAAAAGAAGAATGGCATCACTCTGAGTATTCCATTCTTCCTCTTTTTTTCCCCCAGCTTTATATGCTGAGTATGATGCTGTGTGGAATGGGATATTCCTGTGGTCAGTTGGGGACTGCTCTCCTGGCTGTGTCCCCTCCCAGCTCCTCCTGCACCCCCAGCCTGTATGCCAAGTCAAAGCCTGAGTTTGACATTCTACCTAGAAGTACTGCCTGTGAATGGATATTCTTTTTAAGCCCTTGGTTCAGGATTGACCAAAAGGCATTTCATGTGATTACAGTGTATTTCCCTTAAGTATAGCTTCTGAGGAGTATGCCATTTGAAGTAATGGGAAGCAGTGCCTATTTGCTTTAGGAGGGGTGGGTAGAGCTTATTCCTAATATACTTGCAAGCTTACATGCTCACAACTTGTCAAATCAGTTCTTCTCATATTCAGTGTTGTTAAAGGTAATTTACCTGGGAGAAGTGCAATGCAAAAAATGAGTCATTCCTGGAGTAGGCATCATTGTTCAAATGTGTCATTTTCTATATGCATTCTGAATACAAAAGAGCAAAATAACCCTGACCTGATGTATTTCAATTTAAATAAAATAAGGTGTAAAAGGTACAAGTTGTTGTACTGGTCACTTTTTCTCTTATTTCAACTTGAAATCAAAAATATGTATTAGCACAGAATCATGATATAAAGGAATTATTTTTTATTATAATTGCATTGTAATTTGAGAATTTCAGCTGTCTAACTGGACTTTTTTTTAAATTATATTTGAGATGTGCTGCATCAGACTGTAAATGGAAAGTAGCTTTTGTAAGTTTTCATTATATTGATTTCATTTTTTGATGAAGGTTCATTTTCTGTAACATTTGAAGATCAGTCTCAATCACTGTAGAATTCAAGAGCTACTCCAGAACCAATTCTCAGGTTTAAAGATCCAACACATCTTCCACTCCACATCTAACTTACAAGGCGCCTCCCTGTAGGGTTGAAATGTTCACCTGGACACTGTGCAAAGCATTGAAAAAGCCTCAGGGATCACTGACTCCTCTGTACTGGCTGTAAGATCCCTTCTTTTATGGACCTAATTACCAAAACAACATAAACAGAAGAAATAGTAATAATAATAATAATAATAATAATAATAATAATAATAATAATAATAATAATAATAATAATAATAATAATAATAATAATAATATACCAAACAATAAAAATAGGTAAAATATACCATTGTTCTTTAAAACCAAAGTACTGTGACTGGGAGAATAATGGCACCAACAAACGCACCATATCACTTAGATATTGCAAGGACCATTCAGTAAGAACTAATTAAAGAAGTCCCAAATTGAAGGTTCTGTTCTTGACAGCTTGGACAGAGTCTAGAAAAATATGCATTCCATCTGTTATACAAACATAACTGGGTGAAAATCCAATGATATCTTTTGATCCTGAAACAAAATCCAGAAGCTAGTGAAAAAAACTCGTAGCAAAACACTCTCACAGAGTATTTTTTCTTCCCTTTTCATCTGAGTGACCTCAATAAAATCAATGCTTAAATAATTCTGATCTTTATTTAGCAAAATTCTGAAGATTGTGAAACCACTTTGCTAACTACTTAAGTATGAGCTTTAACTTCAAGATTGCAATTATACAGAGTTCAATAGGACTCCTTACTAGCTGTTGTTTTTTGTTGAGGTCATGATCAGTCAAATTCTTTAAAGTTATATTAAACGAGACATTTCTGAGAGAAAAGTCTTGAAAAGTAGAGGAGTACCTTTATAAACCTCTTTTTGACATTTAGTAAAGCTTATATGAAAACTTGTTACAAAACTTATAAAAAGGGACCACAGAAATGATAAAAGAGTTTTCAGTTTTCTTGGAAAGATGTACAGGTACTCACTGCAAAACAGACTAATTTTTATTCAATTATTTTGACATTTTATGCAGAAGTGGACAAAATTTAGAATAAGTTTGATCAAGTGGATTGGAAGTAAGCATATATTATATATTCCCCTACTTGTTGTGTATTTTTCATCTCCTGAACTTTAGAAATACATGTAAAACTGCAAAAGATTATAACTTTTTTTCTGATCTAATCTTAATCAACTACTCAGAATATTTTTGTAAAAGTGATTTTTAAATATGAAAAGAACTTCTACAAAATTATCAAATTTGGATTGAAAAGTACTGTCTTTCTCAATGAGCTTACAGTTTCTACCTGAAAAAGTCCTAGTGATGAGAAAACGTACACATAATTACTTCATCTTGGCTGTTGGCTTGCAACTCGCTCAGTTTAAACTCAAGCAGTGTGCCTGCATCCTTCTCTTTGCTGAGAGAGTCTCATTTATCATCATGCAAACTATCACATTGTCAGATTCACTTTTTCAAGACTTTCTGCACATAACTCCCAGTTGTACCATTCTAGTCTTGGCAGTCTCCTCAAGTCCTTATCCAAAGGCAGTCTCTCTTCCCTCTCTAACTACCTCACCATTTTCTTCACCATTTCCCTCTTGTTTTGAATTCCCAGACTCCCCCTCCCTCATTCCCAGGCACCATCTCTGCTTCCACCCTGATTCCTTATCCTTATCTGTGTTTCTTCTCCCATTCCAGTCTGGCTCTCTTCCCACTGTACTCCAGTCAGACATCTTTCCCTCCCTAATACCCTGGGAAAGAGCAGAGAATTGAAGGTTGAGTTAACAAAATGTAAGAAAGGTTTTAATTTTCTTCTCTCAATTCCAGTTCTCAATCTCCTTCCCACTTACAAGAGGAGCTGTTATTGCAAGATAGGAAATGTCTAAGGGTATTATCTATAAATAAAATTTTCAGTATTACTTAAAATGACATGAAATGCAGTCTGAATTCTGGTTTCATCAACTTACATATCATTCAGTTAAATCCACAGAGCAGGGGATGAAAAGCTCCAAATGTACTCCCAAGTTAGGCCAGTGATCTACAAATTCATATGTTCACACTGTAAAGTGCTTTTATTTTTTTCTATTTTTTATATTAAATTTTTAATTTCATTTAGAATGTGAATTACATGCTTGCATTTGTATGCCAAAAATGAACAGGAAGCAGTGTAGGTACTTCTGATGTTAACATAAGGCTAGGATACTTTTGCAGTTGGCTTTGAAAGCAAACAAATTCTTTATGTGCTTGTTCATTTCCTGGACAATATTTTTATTCTCCTTTTCAACTAAATGACTTTGTATAATAAAGAGTGCTTTCATATACACTCCTAATATACGCATGAATAAAATACTGGCATTTTAAGTTTTTGTTCATGAATGAAAATATACATTGATTCATTTTAGAAAATATATTCACATGCAATATCTGTCCAGCAGGGAGATTTTAATAAAATATAATTTATTTCATTATGCTTTAGCAATTTCTACTCTTTCCCGTGTGTGCCACCATGGAAATTTCATTATTCATATTGGCATTTAGACCTTTTTTTTATTCAGTGACTGCATCTTTTAAGAATTTGATGTATTTCCATTAGGCAGCACACAAGTAAAAGAAAATAACTGCTGAGAAAAAAAAAAAAAAAAAGATAAAGGAAAACCAACAAAAAGCAAAACACATTAGCTCTACAAAAATGAAGAAAAACAAATCTAAGAATCCAATTCGGGAATGAAAGCTTGATTAAGGCAAGAATGCCAGGGATTCCTAACCCTCGCATCCCTAAATCCTCATTCTGACACAATCACAATTTTGTCTACAACCATAAATTTAACTTAATGAGGAGAAAAATAAATCTTATTAGAACACCCTTATTTAAATCCACAGAGTTACTGATATATAAAGTGATTTTAACAGCCAGAGAGCGTATGTTTCAGCGAGTGTCTGGATCATACAGTGAGGTAAAGAACAGTGTGTGTGGGGTGAGTAAAGGAGCTAAGGGAGCCCAGCACTCACTTCTCACACACCTTCCAGGCATGCTCTCAGCCTACTGATAGCATTAGAATGCAGAACCAGGAGTGGGAACTGGCAGCCTCCCATCAGTTAACACAGGGGGGAGCAATTCAAAGAAGTAACTGAACTTCCAAAACTTTAAATTTTTTAATATCAGGCACCCAAGACTCTTACCTTTCTTCTTTCTTTACTGCAATAACTTCACTCTTCTTCCGTTTCCCTCTTATGTCTCCTCCATATTATATTTGTATTCTGTATAGTTTTGTCAGACAAGTTCCCTTGGGGCATTCTGCCAAGCTTGAGGAAGGGAAGATTCAGCAGCTGTAAGTAGGTAATGCCCCTCTCAACCAGCACAAGCCCAAGCAAATTGCTCTACAAATGCTCTGAAGTGCAGCAAGCCAAAGGAACGGCTTAATTTGCCCTATGATGCTGCACAGCCCAGAAGCAAAAGGTTTATTAGTCTTTGCACATCATGGTACCAATCAGCATATATTACTCGTATCTTATCAGCTTTGTATTGTTTTGTGGGTTTTTGTTATATTTTTTTTTGTTAGTTTTTGTTTTTACTTTTGTTTTGGGGGACTTCTTGTTTGTTTGTTTGTTTTGTTTTGAGTTTTTTTTAAGGAACTGAAAGAGTTATTGAGTTATTGAGAGACTTGAGTCCTTCTCAGTTCAATAACAGCGTTTTCTGATATTTCAGGAAACACTGAATTCATGATACATGGGTAATCGATGGGTCAATATCTTATGTGAGTTTAGCAAACAAGACAATATTGAAATACTGAATTACTGTATAAACAGGAGCAATATTGAAAACATTTCAGTTCCCTTCCTGTTTAAAATTCTGGTTTCTGAGTGAAGAGCAATTTGTTGCTTCCTATTCTGCTTTGTGCTGACCACTGATGATTTTGAGGTGCAAAACAAGCACATGACAAAAAAATGAAAAGACAAACCATATGAAAACAACCAATCTGTTATGCATCCATATACCTCAGAGACTTTTAATTGCCACTGGGGGATTTCAAGGAATTTCTAAAATTAATTGCAGAGATGAATACTCTCCAAAGAATTGAATGGTTGTGTAAGAGCACTAGAAGCAATGTATAAGGACCAAACATCTCACATCATAAAAAATAAAGTCTGTTTATGAAAAAAATGACCTGTTTAACTTAAAGATGCATAAACACAAAAGGAAGCAAAGGAACAAACAAAAATACAAGGATATTTCATCCATCTAGAACGACAACCCAAGTTGAAAAAAAAAAAACCCAAAGAAAACCCTCAAAAAAAATTGGAGATACTTACTACTTCCTTAAGTTGTGTCTGGTCAATGTACACATTTCTGCTCTTTTTTTGAACTCTGCCTCTAAATAAATATTTTCAGTGCTGGGTTAGTGATTCTTTTTGTTTATTTGCTGGAGGATTTGCTGTAATTCTTAGAATTCAACATCCCTAAAAAAGGGACTTTAGTATAATAGATAATAATTCTGTTGTTGGTTTGGGTTTATTTTAATAAATTAATGAATAAAACCCAATACAAACTCAGTAAAAATAATAAAATTTATTATTATTGAATTAAATTTAATGTTAGGGGTTTTTTATGACTTGTACTTTGGGCTTGGACATTTGGGATTCTCAGAAAAAGATGATAGCCTTAATAATTATTTTTTTTTTTTTGATCTGCATTAGTTATTTGAGTCTCAATATTAGCTGTGTCAATCCCTGTGTTAGCAGTTTTTCATCTCAATCCATATTCTACTTGAATTAAATTTTATAATTTTTGCTGTAAAAAAGTTTATTTTATCTGCAAAAGAGTTCACCTTTACTTTTGCAAATGTGATAACTGTGCAGTTTGGCTTTGGAGAAAACAAATGCAAACTGTAGATCTGTATGCAAGTTCCATAGTTGTTATTGGCTTTAAATTGCCTTTTGTTCCACAGTAAAGTCATAGAATGATAAGAAAAAAGGCAATGTAGAATCATGTGCAATGTCTAATAGTTTCAGTCACTTCACTGTTAGATTTTCTTTTTATTTGTTTTATTTTGGCTGCAATCACTGGGATATATTGGCTACAATACTTGCAGATGGAAACTAAGCACAGATGTGCCAACACAGACTCCAGGTTTGTGAGTATACAAATTTTTATTGCAAGTAGAGCAAATAGCTTTCCTTGGATTATCCAAGATGAAGTTGAAAAAGTGCCATATATGTAAGATTTCCTTTTGGGAACAGTTAAAACTCCATGTACAACTGCACTTTGAATGGGATATTATTTTTTGATGCTGTTTTGGGGCAATTCTGTTTCCTTTAGTATTGGAGACATTACTGTGGTTTTCTTGAGAAGATGTGCACTGCCTAAATGAGTTCCCTTGGACAGAGCAGCAGCAGACAGAGCAGAAGCATGTTTGTCTAACTCAAGAACAACTGTAACCAATTCAAATCTTGCTGAGCATAACACCACTGCATTGGGACACCAGCTGATTTTACACTTCTTGAAAGCTTTTGGGATTTGTGATCATTGATGTTTTTACATTTTACAAGATTAGAATTTTGTATTGATTCATTTAAATTCATGACCAAAATTAAGTGCTTGAAACAGATTTGTTTTTGAAAGATTTGTGTCCTGTTTCATACTTTTTTTTTCCCCAGTGACTCCATAAAAACTTGATTATAAGGGTAATTTTGTCTCTTCAACCTTCTGTCTTTTTTTTTGGTCTTTCCAACTAATTTCTGTAAGATTATGTACCAGAAACAGCCCTTGAGAAATAAGTAGTTTCTAGGGAAAAAATATAGACAAAAATAATTAACATCTGATTGAATATGTAAAAAATTAAGGGGCAAAATATGAAAAATTACAAGCTTTTTTATATCAATCATTTTGGTTTGGTTTTCTAGCTTCACAACCTAATGCTTGAAACACTATATGTTCCTAACGGATATTTAATGTTTTCTCTTTACGACATTAATATTTAAAGAAGCCTAAAGAGTTTTTGCTTTTAAAATATTCATGACTACTGCTCTTTTATGTGAAACAAATTTCTAAGGAAGGATTCCTAATTCACTTATTAACCAATTCACATGTCTTCTGACTTGCCTAAGCAATTTTTAGTGGTTTTATCCATTAATCTGAGTCAAAGTGCAAATTTGATAATTGCACTGAAGTAACAACTGTTGGGTAGATTTACATTTGGGAGAATGGCAAACTATTTTTTCCAGATTTCTTATTGACTGTAGAATTACATGACTTGGAAAAGCAGGCATATTTTAAGGGGAAAAAACTTATTGCAAAGAGTAAATGTCTATCTGAAACATATTTTCTAAGCTTACTTCTACTCTCCAGAAACTTGTTTTGGTGCCTTTTAATAAAAGATATTAGAACACTATTCTGGAGGGTTTGGCAGTGAAGTACTCCCAAGAAATGTAAAGGTAAAAACTTAAGCATGTAACCATACATCTCTTTTTTACTGATGAGCCTGTTCCAGTGAGACTGTCCCAGGGAGTAGCTGTGTAGCAGAGTTCACAGCTTCATTCACCTCTGCTGTGTGATGGGAAGAGTCCCACCCTCTTGTAACTGAGTACCAGAAGTGGATGGAAACTCAGAGGCTGCCTCATTGCTTCACATGGAGAGCAGGTGACAGCTGCTCTGGTCTGAATTTACCTTGGCAACATGAGCATGACAAACTCATGTCCCATTATTAGCAATATGCTCAGACAGGGCTTCCCTTACTCTTGTTTTCATTTTCAAATGTAGCTTGTGAAATTTACTCTGTTTTTCAGATGAGCATCACAAGAGACTGATGCCAATCTGCAGATTTTCCTCCAGCAATCTATATTTGCGCCCATGGCAGAGTCTGCAGGCAGTTTTTTGGCAGCATCAGATATACTTCTGTGTTTGCCACTTAATTAACTGTTGATGGACCATCTGGGCAGCTTATTCTTTATGCATGTAATTTTTCTTTGATTCACCTTGGTGTCTGTATAAGCAATTCACATTCTTCTTTTAAAACAAAGAAATTAAATTGTTGGGTAAGTATCCTTTATGATCAATGTGTAAGCATATTTTGAAGGCTATATTGTACCAAAAAGCTCTTAGATTATTATAATTAGACATCAAGAGGGGAGGGTGAAATAGGTTAAAATTGATTTTACAATATTTTTATCCCTAAAATACCTAAACAATCATCTTATTTCTCAGGGAGAAATCTGCACTACAATATTCCACTAATGTCTTTAATTTGTTATTATGGGATTTCAGAAGAAGGTGAAAACCCAAAATGTAGTTTTAAAGAAGAAGTAAAAAAATCAGATTGTTTTTCACTATCTAAAAGAGATGTCTGTGAAATATCTCTTTTGTAACAAATATACAACAGAAGTCATCCTAGCCTTATTTTCAAAAACTCTAACCTCTAAATCAGGATCTAATTAATTAGTTCCTGCTTTGAAGATGTTAAAATAAATGCCCTATTTCAGAGGTGATACCTTCAGCTAAAACAAAATTAATTTAACTCCTGTGAGAAAAAAAAAGTCTGAAAAGAATCCAAATAATATTTAAAAAAAGACATATCCGCATTTATCTCATATTTTATCTTGTTCATTTGGGGTTTTATTGTTTGTATGTTTGTTTGTTGTTGTATTTTTTTTTTTTGTTTGCTGGTTTGTTTGGTCCATTTTTTGGTTTTTTTGTTGGTTTAGTTTGGTTTGGTTTTTGTTATTTTTGTTTTTATTGGTTGGTGCTTTATTTGGTTTTGTTTGCTTGTTTGTTTGGTTTATTTGCTTGCCTGTTTCTTCTGGGACTTTTGCTCACTATAGAGCACAGATTATTCAAAAGCCTCAAGACCTGACAGTGTCGTCTCATATCCTCAGGCAGGTTTTTTGGTATTATAAGCAGTCATTTCAAATCCTTTTTTGGAAACCTAAATGGCACTTTTTGCTTAGTACATCTAGGAGTATTTAAAATATATTTTCCATTATAGTAAAAACACACTTCCTGGCTTCAGCACTGTAGTATCTGGAAATAATGAATGGCTTGCACACTTACTGCTGCAATAAAGTAATTTACTGAGTTAATATAGAAAATAATATTTTCATTTTCAAGTGCTAAGAAGCAATTATGTTTCATATACATCATGATAAATAAAGTGGTCAAGAAAAATGGTAGGATAAATATATATATATATATAAATACATGGTTCAAGAGCCATAAACAAGAGTTTAACTTAGGAACAAAAGCTTTAAAGTAAACTTCCTAGATATGATACTTCCTGTGCTATTAAACTTCTGAATAGTATATTTTTAAAGATTCCTTTGCATTAAAATTTTCTTTTTCTGAAGCAGCATCATTGAAAATAGGAAAACAGATGAAAATACATGGAAGATAACAAAAACATCTAAATTATATTTAGGACAAAAGTTTTATTATCATAAACTATTTTTAAATTATTATATTATTTCTGAAATTACTCAAATTCTTGTGGATCTTTCAACTTAGGGTTTCCTAATTCTCCATACAATATTTACTAAGTCCAAAATAAAACTGACAAAGGAGAACATACACTTTCAGAAAATACCTAATTTTGCAGAATCAGCACAGCTTATTTAAAGTATTCTGATGTTCTAATGTCTTTGTGACATTTGCAATATACATTTTAATTGGAATTTGTGTCAATTTTTGATGACTTTCTCCTTTCTTCTTTGATATCTTCAAACTTAATTTGAATGATTTTGCGTATTTGTAGGTTCCAGTGAAGTCAATGGAACTTTCAGTGCTGATCATATTTCCTCAGGGCTCAAAAGCAGTAGGAAATTAAGTGAAATTTAGTTTAATTCTGCAGATAATCTGAGAAGATATCTATATCTTGCTCCAGCACTGTGTTCCAGAAGTGACTGCAAATCCCCTCCTCTGATATAAAGAGTTGCTATTTGAATTAACTCTGGTAGTAAATTAATTTGGAATCAATAAAGAATATTTAGTTTTGTTTCATTTTATTAACCTCATGCCAGTTGTAACATTCTAACTTAAAGTTGTACTTCATTAATAAATAAGTGGCTGAACACAATTTTTGTACTTTGTTCTACTTTCTTGTAATCCCTAGTCTGTTTTAGGTGATGTCACTGTATTTCACTCTCCTATTTTTACCTTAAGAGATCCTACAGTGATTCTGAACCTTTACCAGCAATCAGCACCTTCTTAACTTCACAATGTTACAAAGCCAGACAGATTAATTTCAAAACTCTTCAGCCTAAATAAATTTTGCTGCTTTTCCTTATTATTATTATTTATTATTTTCATTAATACATGGCCTAGAAATGGGCTAAAACAGCTGGCAGATTTTATAACTAGTATCCTTCTGGACAAAATATTCAGCTCACAGCTGGATAAATACATCATGAAAGGGTGAGCAGCTGGTTCAGGGGTCAGGCACAAAGGGTTTCAGTGAATGGGGTGACATCAGACAGGTGACCTGTGACTAGTGGGGCTCCACAGGGCTCCATCCTCAGCCCTGTGCCCTTCAACATCTTCATTAATGGCTTGGACACAGGACTGGAAGATATACTGAGCAAGTTTCCAGGTGACACAAAACTGGAAGGAACTGTTGATGCCCTTGAAGGCTGGAAGAGCCTGCAGAGAGACCTTGATAAATTAGAGAGCTGGGCAATCACAACCCATATGAATTTCAGCAAGGGAAAATGCCGGATTCTGCACCTGGGATGGGCCAACCCTGGATGTTCAGTACAGACTGGGGAATGAGATGCTGGAAAGCAGTGCCATGGAAAGGGACCTGGGGATCCTGGTCAATGGAAAGCTGAACATGAGTCAGCAGTGCCCTGGCAGCCAGGAGGGCCACCCATGTCCTAGGGGACATCAGGTACAACAGTACCAACCAGGCAAGGGAGGCAATTCTCCCACTCTGCTCTGCACTGGGGCAGCCTCATGTCCTGGGAGCAGTTTTGGGTGCCACAACATAATAAAGATATAAAGCTATGACAGAGTGTTCAAATGGGGGCAACAAAGATGGTGAAGGACATTGAGGGGAAGCCGTATGAGGAGTGGCTGAGGTCATTTGTCTGTTCAGCCTGGAGGAGACTGAGGAGAGACCTCATTGCAGTGTGCAATCTCCTCCTGAGGGGAGGAGGAGGGGGAGACACTGATCTCTTCTCTGTGGTGACCAGTGACAGGAGCCATGGGAATAGCCTGAAGCTGCATCAGGGGAGGTTTAGGTTGGATATTAGAAAAAGGTTCTTCATCCAGAGAGAGAGTGGCTGGGCACTGGAATAGGCTCCCCAGGGAAGTTGTCACATCACCAGAGTTCAAGAAGTATTTGGACAAATGCTCTCAGGTATATGGTGTAACTTTTGGGGATGGTGCTGTGCAAAGCCCGGTGTTGAACTCAATGATCCTTGTAGGTCCCTTCCAACCCACCATATTCCATGACTCTGTGATAGCTCACACCTTATCTTATCATACTGGTTGCAACCAAATTAAGAGAAAAAAAGAGAACTTAGTATTTTTAAAGCAGAAGTGGTGGATGAGCCATAAAAATGTTATCATTCATATGTATATTATCATTACCAAACACCATCTGAATCTCTTGAGGATGCAAATTTAGCCCTGGTTTCTGAAATTGGATCTTCACAAACAAATTCTGTGTACAAATCTTTTGGGAATTTCCATGAATTAAGTGCCCCTCTTCAGAGCATTAGTCTATGCCTTCGTAAAGATCAGATTTCAAAATTAAGACAGTTCACTAGGAGCTTTAAGAGGCATGTAAAGCCATTTCATACCCTAGTGGATCATGAAATACCCATATTTATACACTCCCACAACCCAAACACCTCTTGCCCCAGTTGAAGAAGAAACAACAAAGCAAAAATAAGTTTCTTTTGGTTATTTGAATTTTGTGTAATTTTATTGGAATTTGATTGCATTTTATTGGAATACCATGAATACTAGACATGAAGCCACGCCACAGTATTTATATCTAAAAAAGTGAAATTATAATTTCTCATAAAATCAATGTCCTTGGTTCTCATAAACAGTTCTAAAGATGTCTTTTAGCCCCTTTACAGCTGGGACTGAAATCTATTCCCTCTCCCTTATTAACAGTCATTGAAGAGTTCCGTAGCTGTTGAGCAGAATTCTGAAAGCTTATTTCTTGGTCTAGGCACTTATTGTTGTGACAAGAATTTTTTCCTTTAATACCCAGGAGGAGGGAGAAAAAAAGAAGACAATTTCCTGAGAAGCTATTTCACTGGGCACTGCTTTTTTTTTTTACAGTTCTTCCAAGGCTGTGAATGTTAATAGCAATAAACTGATATTGGCAAGTAATTACTCCTTTATGGGTACCATTTGCATTTGATGCATGTTGGTAGACAGGTAATGATTATCCCAGAAACTTCCCTTACAGCTTCATTCATTCTCCTAATCTTTGTTATAAAGCATGACTAAAATTTTATTATATTTTCAATGAAAACATGAATATAGGGAGACAAGTATTTCCACAGTGTGATGTATGTGTGTTTGGTGAAGATGCTTACAGAACAAAAAAGAAATTTCTGGGATGGCTAAACTCTGAAGTAACTCCCTAATGTTAAGTGCACAAATTAGGTAAGAGTAACCAGAACTTCTGGAAGCAATCTTTAAAAGAAAAATCTGCCTTTTCTAGTCTTGTGATACTAATTCATAAATTAAACTTATTTTCATATTTTTCTTTGTTTTTCTTTTAATTAAAAAATTGAAAATACTTATCAACACATTTAAAACCAGATTCAACTGTATCTCTGTGGTGTTTCTCCTTTCATGCAGCCCTTGCTATTTTGTATCAGTCACCTTTAAAGCACGCGATGAAATGTTCAGACTTCTAAAGGAGATTCAGTATCAGTCGCACTTTTTAAAAACTAGACAAGTAACAAGAAATAATACAGAACCATGGTTTTTGTTTTGTTTTGATTGGGGTTTTCCGGCATTGAGCTCTCTAAATATATTTGATGTTAGCCTTACAAAATTACTGGCTGGTTTTCAGATGTTTTATTTTAATGGAAGTTTAACTCAGTGAAAAATAAAAGGTTCAACTCAGCAGAAAATTCTAGTTGAATGAACAAATTCATTTTCCATGCATACCATATTAGCTTACTACAGACTTTATAAACTAAATTCTTCCAAAAATATAAATGAACTAGAGGCTGTGCAATTCAAATTGAGACAAGGATTTAAACATTTGTCACAACGGTAGATTTAAAACATGCATCTAAATAAGGGCATAATTATAGTCTGATGCACAAAAATTATCACAATAATAAAAGAAGTATAAAAATAGGAGTGTATTATGCATTTGTATGATGTATTTGCACAGCAAATGAGAGGAATTTCAGAATGATGCTGCTAAGAGTTATGAGCATCTTTTTACATAATTCATCAATTCTGTTTTTAAACAGGAAGACAAGCACAGCACTGAAGTGTGAGGCTTTACGTGGAAGTTTAAGACATAGTGTAATATTTGATTTCTTAGTTGCCTGTTTTGGTTCTATTGTATGATTATGACAGTCACTCATCAAGTAAAGAAATAAATTTTCCTAGTAAATTGAATTTAATTTGTCTTTTTTTTATTTTAATTAAGACATAATGTGGTACTACAAGGATGTGTTAAACTGTGTGTATTGCCTGCTTCACTTAGAGTCAAATCCCATTACATCTTGGTAGAACCAAATATGATTTAATAAGAAAAGTATCCAGATTGGAACTTTCTGCATAAGGAAAGACCAAGTCAACAGGGCTCAGCAATATGGTCTACTAGCAGTGATAGAAATTAGATGTTTATGTAATAATTTTTCTCAGTCATAAGAATGTTTTATTTTTGGTTTTCTCTTTGATGAATTATAGAAACATGATGACAATAATTTCAGTGTAGCATCCTAATTTTCTCATTTTTACATTAGATTTAGCTCCATGCTTGCCCACAGAAAATATAATTTTTGTTTATTTCCCTTTCCAGAACAAAAACGAAAAACCTACATACACAAAAAGACATGTTAGAACTGAGAGATCCACAACTCAAAACTCATCTATTAGTTGTTATCCATAGAGAAGTAAAACTGGTTTGTTTTTTTCCAAACAAACCATGTACTCTTATTTCCCACTCTCTTCACAATAAATTGTTTAATGCAGTACTTTAGGCTTGCAAAAATTAGGAGCTTTATTTAAGATGCATAGTACTAGGTATCACTGGTGAATTAAGATATATGATTTATGCATCATATCATCAATCTGACTGAATTCTGTTCAAATGGTTTGAACCAATGCTCTTCAAGATCTCCCTGCAGAGCTATATTACTGTGTGAGGAAAAGGCACAATTGCAAGAAAAATAAAAAGAATAATTAGAATAAAATACCTTTTGCACTGTAAATATAAATATTTAAGATCTATTCATATCTTTATTGGGCATTATTTTTCAATGAATAGGGTTCAACTCAAACAAAATTCAGAATTTTCATTTTGCAAACAATATCTATATACCCGTTCCACTTAAACATGACATAAAAAATGTATACAAATTTATCCCGAATCCTAGTATGGACATTTCTTTATACAATATCTTTGGAAAGGAAGAAAAACTCAATTTATGTGGGATTTAAGTTAAAATTTTTGTAAATTTTAAGCAGATTTACTTGACTTCACAGAATATGAAAAGCAGACTATGGAATGACTGATCCATGTCTCAGTCTCTTAGCAATAATTAACAGATTTAGCACAGCACAAAGTTTTTTGATTGCAATGTAGGAGATCACTGAAATTTATTTTTAATACTCTACCATGGAAATCTTTTTCCATCACCTACTTAAACCTGAAAATGTCAAAAATTGTGCCATGTTTTACATCCATCTCTAAATGCTCATGTTTTTCTGACACAGTTTAGAGCATTCAGTCTTGCAATAGCAGAGCTCTCTGATGGTTAACATGTGATCTCACAGGGACACCAAAAAATTAATGTTCTCCTGCTAAAAGCAGTCCAGTTTGGTGGATATTCTGATAGCATATCTAAGAAGTTCAGGTCTTCAGAGAAGACTGCTAAATCTAGTTTCTTTGAACTTACACTGGTAGAAAGACCTAGCACCCTCCTAAACACATCAGAACACTTGGACTGGATATTGCAAGCCGTGAGTAAAGATGTTGCATTATTCTGACTTAATTTAAGGATTGACTCATTTTTCACTCTATAAACTGAGATAATAAGAAGCTTTAATGGCTTACATTCTTAAATCTTGATCTGCTAATCTGTAGATGAGCTGTTGTAAACACCACTTGAAAATTTGCTTTCTCAAAAATACAACTGCAAACAAAGTTGGAAGACAACACAATTTCTTTCTTACAGTTGTTTTCCATAAAAAATCATAATTAAAAAAATTATTTTTTACACAGATTTTTTTTTTTTTTTTAAGTCCTCCACATTTAAAGAACACTTTAATCATCTTTAAGGGGGTTTCCCATCACATATTTGCAGGGTTGATACTTTTCATTCTGGTTTAATGTTGATCATAGACTGAAGTTATCTAAGATTTTGCTAAAAATAGAATTAAAATTCATTGCTAAATAATGAAATCATTACTGGCAGATTATTAATAAAAACCCTGTAATGTTTACAGGCACCTAGAATATTTATAATTTTATATAGGAAGGGATCATGCATATTATATGAGAAGCAAGCAATCAAATATTTAAAATGGATTGAATGATTCAGCATATTAATAATGGATTACATCACAAGGCCTCTCATCACAAGATTTATTTCTCTGCAGATCAGTAGGAAACAGACATTATTGCAATGTAAGAACTGCTGGGTGTTTTCCTGGTCTGGACTTTCAGAATTTAGTAGGAACACTTCCACTGACATCAGACTTTCAGGACAAAGGTTGCATTCTAATTTTTACTATGCTTTGAGGGCAGAAAATGGCTTCATGAACCTGAATATGTTTCAGAAAAGTTGTGGTGGATCTCTTAAAGATAAAAAACCTCACTCTTACCAGGCTCCAAGAAAACAAGAATCTCTCTGAGATATAAGCTTTCATTTTATCTGATGATCAGATTTATTTTTTTAGACAACCTTCTGAGTGACACAGAAAGTTAAGTAATTGCTTCAGATTCAATTTTGTTTCAGAGAAAAAGAAATAATTCATCAACTATATAAATCTTTTAATGGAAACCAATGAGAAATCATAATTTTCTAAGTTTCAAATACCAGAGAAAATCTGAGTGTTCTCCTCAATTAAAAAGCAGACAAAACAAAAAATATTATAGAGCTTCTCCACATCAGTTTCTTTCCAAAAGAAAAAATAATTGTTTCCTCCAATTTAATGTCACAGAAATATTTAAATATTTACTGTAGTAAATTCAAATTTATCCCAAAATTATCCATACGAGAAATTAATTTCTACTCCCTTCTTTTCTCTTCTAATCTTTCCTTACACTAGCAAATTCCCCATACACAAGACAGAGTATTATTTTGTAGATTATTAGGGCAGAAAGGTGAGGAAATGCTAGTGGCACTTAGAAATTTAGTAGTATTTATTAGGGAATATTCAAGTTCTCAGAACCTAATTCAGAGTTACAGAAAATACTTTGAGACTGATAGCTTAAATGTAGGGAAAAAACCTCCGTTATATCAACAGCTTTCATTTGAAATATTATTCAGTTGCTCACATACCCAGCAGGAAATAAAGAAGGAAAAACAGGCTTTCAAAAGCAAGTATTAAAACTAAATGTCTGTAGACTTGCAGCAGATAACAAACAAGCAAAAAATATTAATGACCTTTGCTATAATTTGCTAAACTACAACACAGCTGGAAACACTGAAGGAAGAGCCCATAAACAAACCTTTCACTAAATACAAATTCTGCTTAGCAGGGAAAGAAAAAGGAATTCTCTGAAAACCCATTAAAACTCACAGTATGAAGTGGCATAAAGAATTAAATGGGACAACATAATACAGTAGTCGAAAATCAGCATGTTATATGGGAAATTAATAGAGATGACTTCATCTGAATTTCTTTTATAATGGGAAATTACATTCCAAAAGTAATACCCCAAAAAATTAATTACATAAATATTTTCATCTTACGGTAAAAATCTAACCAAAATACAGGTTTAGTTGGAGGATTTTTTGAGCTCTCATCTAAATTTCACTGAACTGAATCAAATATTTGACTTAACTGGAAGAGTTATTGGACAATATATTCATATTATGACAGTGCCTTAAGAAAATCACAGTTTGCTACGGAAAATATTTGCAGGAAAGGACAAGAAAGTAGGGAATTTAATCCAAAATTGGTGTTGAAATAAGTAAGTTTGTAACTACTTTTATTTTTAATGCTTTAATTTTATTTTGAAATTAAGTTTGTAAATATTTTCCTATGTAATTCTAAATTTTTCAATGTGTGTAGTCGTTTATGTCTAGACAGAACTTCAGGGGAAAAGAATACAAGTACGACAGTAATCTGTTTCTACATTTTCTGTCTCTCAGTGGATTCATAATGTAACAAAAGTTTAAACTTAAATTGTGTTTCTGCTGCTCACCATATGCAGAATACATCTGTGTCCTACCACAGAGACTAGCATAGAGCTAGTCAAGTAAGTTTAAATATCAGAAACATTATTAATTCTGGGATTAATCTGCTGCCTTTATTTGTGAAGCAGGGTAACTCTGCAATGCTATCCATTGTGTCCTAGAGACTTTGGTTAACGCTTTCGGGGCCCACTACTTAGTCCAGACCTGGGCTTCTGCCTAGAGAAGGAACAAAATGCAGCCTGAAAAATGCATTCCAAAGTTTGAAATTAAGGTGTTTCTTCCAGATTTATTCCCAAGACTTCTTGAGCAGAGCTGTTTTTCCGTGCAACATGAGCATAGCAAATTCAGTTCCAGGATACACCAGACAAGCTGCCCAGCACACCTCATTGTCAGTATGCACATTCACAATAGCAATTAGTCCAGGTTACTTGGACATTCAGAAGCTTGCTGTTACTAACCTGAAAACATCTCCAGATATCCTGCAGAAATGCCTAAAAGCATTGTTTGTCTCTTGAGTATTAGATAGCACATTCACTCACCAGCTGAGCTGGTGATAAATAATACTTTAAACATGAAATGCTGAAAAGACAAGATTAAAATAACGAAAGTCGCAAAAGAATTAGTATATAATAGCCAGGGATTTTTCTTGTTTTTGTCACCGATTTTATACTGAACAGAGAGAGAAAGAAGAGTTTTACTAAAATTCTCTCTAAAGCAAAAAATGGTAGATGGATGGATAAATGAAATAAAATTTCCACTTCTGTACCCAGCAACCCTGTTGAGCTATACTGCTAAAAAAAAATGATTGCTTGCAAAAGAAGGCCTCTTCACAAGCATGAGTTTCTCCTGTCAAATGGGGGAATAATTCAAAGGCACATCTGAAAGAGACAGAGGAGGAATATAAATGCTAGATTAAGTAAGGTGTTTAGACACCGAGAGATAACACAGTGCAATGTCTGACTTTTAGTCACTGTCATAGGAGAACATGAGTTACAAGCTTCCTACTCAGGATCTAAGTCACAATGCCAGACCTTCAAAAACAAGCCTAAATATACTTGTTCTGGTTGGTCATAGATTTCTGTCAGGACGTAAATATCAATCCACTGCTATTTACTTCAGACTCGTGACTACTTGTGAGTAACCTTCTTCCACATAATAGCTGTAATTTTGTATAAAGACTGTGACTAGAGTTCATCCTCCAAAACACCATTGCAGGACAATGAATGTTTAAAACGAGTAATAAATGCAATCTTGGATGCAGGCTGGAAATCATAGCACACACATATATGAAAAATGCATTATGAAATAGAAAAATAAAATGTATTTAGGGAAAGATGATGTTTTATCGGTAACTTCATATAAAACTTCAAATGAAACTTCAAAATAAGAACACCTCTCAAGTTAGACACAGCAGAGGAACAGAAGACTTTACCATATCTGTGTGATTTTTGAGGGAGAAATTATGAATCAAACACTTTCTCTCCAGGGAAACAGAAAGCAGAAGCCGCTGGTTCTGGGTGATATAGTAGTTGTGAAATAGTCCCACCATCTCTCTTGCTTCAGCAACATAATAAGATAAAAAAACCCAGCAAGCTCCATTCAGTTCTCACCCTCCACAGAAAATTCCAGGCACCAGACCATGGCCAGACATATTCATCTGCAAGCCTGGACTCTGGAAGAATTTCAACAGTAGAATTAAACAGTAGAATTAAACTTCACCTTTCTTCTAAAATGCCCAAGAGCACTTGTCCTATGTTTTGCCATTTGGTCTCTTTTGCTAGTGGAGGGATTCAATTTATCACACTGGTGTACTTTACATTTCTGATCAGATAGTCTATGGTGTATATACAGTTTCTATATTCTTCACACTGCCCTCCTGAGCCACCTACAAAACAAAGTTTTGTGATGCTGTAACTTCAGAATGAATGCAGTTCCACCACCGTACAGCACCCCTGAAGTTTATGGATAATAATGGACATACCATTAGCATAACTGGGCAGAGAAGAGGCAAAATCCTACGGTATAATTGTCTCATGGCAGCTGAAGAGCTGGCCTTACACTCAGATTTTGAAGAATTCATATTAGTTCTCTTGGTAAAAGGCAGAATTGACCACTGAAGAAATTTTTAGGTTCACTTGGTAGGAATAACAAGTATGAAAGCACATTTGCTCACTACACTACTTGTGTCACTGCAATAGTTTAGACCCCAGACAGAGCTGGGTTGTAAGACCAGAGATGAGCCTTGATCTCCCCATTTCAGAGGGTCTCAGTGGAAACAGTCTGTCACTCACTGGAACAAGACAGCATAAATATTAGGAATACAGTACTGAAGCCTTTCTCTCAAATTTCTGTTTTGCAATATATTCTGCTCCTGTTTACCATCGTTCAATCAATTTCTGTTCCAAGGAAATTTGAATTATTGCTGGCTGAATTATGAATGATAAATTAAGAATACTTGATTCAAATCAGTGAATCATTCTACATGGACAAGTTGTTTCCATATTCTGTGAACAGTGTGGATAGAATAAAATTAATTTAATTCCTCTGAGAGACATCAGAATTGAGAAACAATTTAGTGAAAATTCAGGCAAAATGCGTTTTGTAAATATGCTGTTATAAAATGTGTTTAACTCCGTAATAGAATCCATATATATCTCATTCTGTGTGGCTCATCTGCTTCTTCTCCTCTCAATATGTCAAACTATTTCCATTAGTTCTGCAAAAGACTTCCTTGCTTATTTCATATCAATTTATTATTTTTCCATCATGATTGATTCTTTCTCTTAATTTTATTTCCATTATTTTATAATAATAAATACCTTGCTCCTTCCTCTCCCCTGATATTGGACAAAAGTAAAGGAAAAGTTTATTATTTAGAGCTTGGTGTTTCATTCCTGGTATTTATTAAATTACATTTATTCCCCCATTGAAGAAATTTTACCTTGAAAAGTTATCTTCTTGTTAAGCCAAAAAAAACCCCAAACCAAGAAAACCAACTGAAAGACAAACAAAAATCCTGAAAAATCCCATATTCAATTTTTTCCTATGCTGCTTTTATTCCTTACATTTTAATTCCACTGAAATTGTTATCCTGAAATAGTCTTTCTACATAAATTCTTGTAGACAACCCTTCCTATGCTGTCTTTCAATAGCTACAGGTAACTCACCTACTGTATATTAAGTACCACTCAGTCTACTCAGTTCTTTTTAACTTAGATAAGTCAAATGTGTAGATATATGCTTATGTGTCTGATTTTTTAAATTTATTTTTTAATCCTGAGAGAAACATAACTTTCATTTTGTCTATTTTTTTTAAAAATGGAATCTAGTGAATAGAATATTTAGATTCATTAAGGCTGCTACATGTATCTAACCCCATCCACAGAATTATCATTATAATACATAGAATTTTTGTTATAATTGTCTACTGGTATAAATATTTCTGATAGTTTTTCCCCTTTTCTATCCCCCCAAAGAGACTTTTAAAACCTGGTTCAATTATTCATTTTAGTTTGTCATATTATCAGGGTTCTCCTAAATTTCCTGTTGTAATCACTTCCCACTGTAATCCTGACAAGAAACAAAATTTAAAAGAAATATTTTTATCTTGAAAATCAGATATCATAGTACACAAAGTTCTTGTTACTTGTTTATTTTTAGTTTTAAGAAAGGTAAGGAAACAATTTGCTTTAAATTGCTTTGTTATTTAATAATAAAATGAAGAGGAAAAATTGCTCAAGCCAAATAAGAAGTTAAGTGAAAAATATAAAGGTGGTTTACTAGTAAAATTCTAAAACTGTATCTTGCTTATAAGTCCCTCTCATGAAAAAAAAAAATAATAAGTAAGAGATGACTCTTATAGAGAAACAATAGCACAATTAACACTCCCACCTACCAGTGTTCAAAACAGCCTATTAAATAATTGTTGACCCAAAACTCAGACCATGTAGATGGCGAAGGAGATGAAATGGTACTTGGCTATATATCCAAACATTAATTCCTCAGAAATATATTTCTGAGGAGGAATAGTTTTATTTTTATGTGAGGTTTTCTAGGCTTTTGAACCTGCACATTTGAAATGGTATTATTTTCTAGAAGTGTATCTAAGCTAAACTCGTCTCATTCTGTGGTCAAACGAGGGGAAAGCCTGAGTATTACTTGCTGTATATTGTGATATTCCAGTTTAATGCAGTACTTGAGTCTGAGTCAAAGGCTTTGCAAGCTAATAAGAACTCATGGAAGAGGAAAAATTAAACAGGGAGCTCATGAAGCACCTTGACTGAAGTAGTATGTATTTTTCTCCTGTGGATAACAAAGGAAAAAAAAATGATTTTAGCAATATTACTGTTGCTAATGGTAATGCATACACTTCTGTGGGATTCAGCAGAAGTGTACTCACTTGCATCAGCTAATCAGAACTTAAATTTCTTCCATTGCCACAAGCTTTGTACTTTGGACTAGACCTGTTTGATTTGTGAATTTCTTGTTCTGAAGCATAAGTATTTAGCTTCAAAAGTGAATTTGTAGAGAGGGACTGGGGGCATAACTTTTTCCTTTCAGCCCTTCTATTTGAAATCATGGGGATAAATATTTTAGACCTAGAAAGAAATGAATGGTCAGCAAATATTGTCAAAGACACAATGAAGAGGTTAAGAGGTTGCCTTTTTTAAAATATTTTGGTGGGGAAGGGAAGGTTCTTATTATTTATTTATTTATTTAATTTTAATATATGGATTATTGTTTCCAATCCTGAGAGAAAACAGTCTGACTTTGATGGAATTTATATACACTGCTGTACATGTCAGTATACAACTTGATAATACTCTCTTTTACAAGGTGTAATTTTGAGTGCATACATAATGTTTTATTTTAAAGATGTTTTTCAGTGTTTCCCTTTGACTCTCTGTTTTCCAATGTGGCGCTGGTTTCGGGTGGGGTAAAGCTGATTTTCTTCACAGTGGCTGGTGTGGGGCTGTGTTTTTGATTTGTGCTGAACACAGGGGTGATGATACAGAGATGTTTTTGTTATTGCTGAGCAGGGCTTACACTGAGCCAAGGCCTTTTCTGCTCCTCGTACTGCCACGTTGGTGAGGAAACTGGGGGTACATGGGAGGCTGGGAGGAGACACAGCCAGGACAGGTGACCCAAAATTACCAAAGGGATATTCCAGACCGTGTGACATCGTGCTCAGTGTATAAAGTGTGGGGGAGAAGAAGGAGGAAGGGGGGGGACATTTCTAGTGATGGTGTTTGTCTTCCCAAGTCACCATTACATGTGATGGGACCCTGCTCTCTGAACACCTGCCTGCCCATGGGAAACAGAGAATTAATTTCTCATTTTGTTTTGCTTGTATGTGGCGTTTTTGCTTTCCCCATTAAACAGTCTTCATCTCATCCCCAGGGTTTTCCATCTTTTACACCTCTGATTGTCTCCCTGATCCTGCTGGTGGGAGGGTGGGTGGCTTTTTAGGGCTTGGTTGCTGACTGGGGCTAAACAACAACTTAGAAAAGCTGTAGAGGCTAAATCAAATGAACTGACTGATTTAATGTACCTGTCTACAGGTACACGGGGCAGATAAGTAATGATGATATGGGCACAGAATATCCATTACTGAGAAGTGAAGGTTTGTCAGGTAGAGCCATTAAAGGGAGATGAAAAGGGCATTAAAAATTAGGCTTTGGCCCAGGAATGTGGCTTTGAAATGCAGAACACCCACATTTTATTTCTTTGTCTCTGGTGATAACCTGCTCCAGATGCCATGCAGCAAGTGTCTGGAAGTGGCTGTCATTCACAAGAATTGCTGCAGTTATTTGCTTCAGCTCAGGAGATTAACATCTTCCTCTCCTACAAACCTCTTTTGGAAGCCTCTTAATGGAAATAAGGGTGGCAAAGGCTAATCCTAAAACTAGGTTTAAGCTCAGCTCACTTTACCTGTTTTTGGTATATCTCCATCTCTTCCATATGGAGGATATTCTGGTTATCTGAACCTGTCTCATTGAAAAGAGAGAAAGGTATAATTAAAATTGTCTTCTGGAAATCCCTTTGAGCTCTTGGACTAAATTATGATCAATTGTTAAAATGAAGAATACCTGAACCAGTAGAAAAAGCAAAGGTTGATTAAAAACAACAAAAAAAGAGGTTAAAAATATTAACTATGCCAAACTTTGAGTGGGATCTGTCAGGAATCAGAAAGTATTTGCACAAGTGCAAACAGTTATAGGTCTGTTGGGAAATATGGGGATAAGAAATACTCAGTGACAGAGGTCACTGAACAGTCATAATCTTTATTAAACAGAGCAACTCAAGCTGGAGATTTTTAGCCAGAGTTCTTTGTATGATCTGTTGTGCCTGAACTCTCCTGTGCAGGTAAGAGTGCTGTTTTCCAGCAAGTGCTCACTTAAGAGCTGTTCTCATTTGTGTGAAGAACTGAGAAATTTTGAGTGTTTTTGTGCCTGAGCCTATCTCCTATGCCTTTCTCCTCAGAACACTTCTGTTCACATTAATATTTCACCTTGCTTTAGAGGACTAAGAAAGGAAATTTCCTGGCAGGTTTGCTTGGAAAGGTCTGGCACAACATAAGAAGAAATTTATTATTTTTTAATTTCTTATTACAAGTGAAGGAAATCAGTGGAAATTGTTGCTTCAACTTTTATTGTCTCTTTTCTTCTTATAGGCATGATCTCCTTCAGGCTTCTGCAAGTTTTGGGTGACAAAAAAATGGTTACATTTAAGATTTAATAAAATTTGTGCTAAAATTTAATCAAAAGAAGATTAGGAGAAAGCATCTAATCAAGGTCTTCAACTACCTTAATTAGTGGTCATAGAGGAGTCAAGGCCATACTCTTTTTAGGGCACACTGTAAGGAGGAAAGACACAGGACACAAGCTGCAGCAAAGGAATTTCCTTTTAAGTGTGTGGAAAAAAACTTCACATTGGTCAAGCAATGGAATAAGTTGAATGCAGCTTGATGAGGAAGGCTGTCTCTTTGAGGAAATTGAATATTTTCCTTGATAAGACCCTGAGTAACATCACTAAACTCTAAATAATATGCTTTCCTTTCAGCCAACACTACACTAGTGATGTCCAGAGGGCCCTAGCAACCTAGACTATTCTCTAATTCTGAAACAAACAAATTGCATCCATTGAACAGAACTGTTGAACTTTTCAATAAGAATAACTGATAGACAAATGTGATTCGATATTTGCTATTATAAAACTGCAAAAGGAGATGAAAGGACATACTTGAAAATGAGAACATGAAAAACCTAAGGCAAGGTCTGTTACACTGAAAATAAAAACAAACTACACTGTTTTAAATTTAATTTTATCAGTTTTCTTTTTTACTCTCAGTCTCCTTGGATAATAGTATTCTGTAATTATCTTCACCAGTTTATCTGTCCCAGTTGTTCAGTTTGTGTTAGAATGTACTTTTAAACCTTAAGAAATTTGCTCATAAAAAAAATCTTCCTTGGGAGATTGATTATTGCTGTACACATAACCTGCCTGTATTATTGAATGAACTTCCTATGTTCTTATATATCTTCCAAAACCAACACTGTGTTTAAGACTTTTTTTCTTTTTTTTGCCTTACTGCTCAGAAGGGTGTTGGTCTAGCAAATGGCCATTACAGTGTAGTAGTATCAGATGTTTTCTGCAGACTGCTGCCTCCATCAGACATGTGTTTCAAATAAAAGTTGCCATAGGTCCCACACCATACCTATTTTCTTTTACTTAATTCTGTTGTAATAGTTATTCTACCCAAATTTTATCTCCCAGCAATAAATGTAAAACTTAATTTAAGCTATACCAATTAGATCTGGGTTTGTGATTTTATCTCCTAGTTATACATTTAATAGTTGATTTAAGCTTCACAAATTGCTTTAGATCCTGGAGAAGGAGGGGGTGTGATCCTGATAAATCATACCAAGTTTCAGATGAAGTGCAAATGTGCTTGGTTAGGAGCTGCTGTTACTCAGGTTCCCTATGGTTTTCTTTACACTAGTAATTGAGCAAATTATGGGTCCAGTCCCATAAACCCTCAGCAGATGGAACTTCTGTTTCCAATAGAAGCTCTGGTTGTGAGGGGCTCTCTTCTAATCCTGGGGCCAGGCAAAACTGAGAGTTTGGAAGAGGAGAGGGCAGCACACAGCAGCTCTGTCCCAGGAGCAGGCTGAAGAGGATGACCTATCTTTCACAGCTTTCTTTTTTTGCCCCTTTTCTCCTTGCATTGGCAAGGGAGAAGAAGAGAGTGGATAATTTTACTTCTCCTTACTCTCCTCATTCTGCCATTTGTTTTGATACCCCAGCTAATATGTGAATAACCTAGACTTGATCTTACCTCTGCTGGCTTCTGTGCCATGGGATTAGTAGCATTCCCACTTCTGACTGAAATCACAACAAGGAAATTCCAGGAATTTGAAGGAAAGCACCTCTTAACAGAACTGAGTGCCATGCTGAAACAGCTCTGAAGAAATCCACTTTGGAAATGAATGCCTAGTAGGAAGGACAAGCAGGATGGTACCTCACGTTGTCTGCATAATTTTCTCTGCTCATGCTACCTTATCATCTGCTGACAAACCTCTTCCTTACACCACGGAAACAAGCTCAGGTACATGGGATACCTTTCGAGACTAGCTGATAGCTTATCCCTTCCTTCACATACATTTTTGGTAGTAAGATATCATTCCACAAGGGAATAAACTTAAACACACATAGTACAGAGGATTCCAGCCATTCTCAGCTATACCAGTTTGGGATTATTGTTATACAGAGGAGTCCTAATAATGTAATTTTAATAGAGATGCTGAAAGTGCATGCAAAAAGGAACTTGTCACCCAGCTACCAAAATAGGATTAAAGGGTTTTAAGATGCTGGTCCTATTAAGTTGTCATCTCAGATAATTTCACAGTTCAGAGTGAGAGGAAGAACTTGTGTTCTGAGAATGCAACAGCTCACAGGTACCAGTCATCTACTAAGTGGGCAGGTGTAGGGAAAAGAAAGACTTTTTGCAGGAAGTGTTCTAAAATGGAAGCAAACAAACCTCACCTGAAGGAAAACTCTGCTGAGAAAGCTTTCCCAGAACTGGTTCTGTAATGTCTAAGGACTTATTTAAGGAGGTAATAGGAAAAGATCCTGGACAACTAGATGACAAACACAAGTTTCTATTTAAAAATAAATGGTGTTTGGAAAGAAAGTCTCATAAAAACCCCAATATATAGATACAGAGCCAATTCAGAAAAAAAGATTTATAAGAGTATAAAAATTACCAGACATTCTCTCTGCTCAGCTTTTATCTCAAACTGAAAATCAAACAACCTAATATGCCCCGCCCTCAAAATAAAACTCAAAAAGAAGATTCTACAGCCAAATGCAATCAAAAAAACTGCAAGCTGCATTCTTACTCATAATCTTTAACCTGCATGCTCATTTGTGAATGCATATGGCATTTCCCTATTTTTGTATTTCTCCCTTGAAGTTATGCTAGTTAAGATGGCCTCAATTTACATAAAGCAACCCATAGAGCATAGTCCTATAGCACACACTGATCTTCAAATTTAATGATACTGTGTGAGGTAGAGATGGCTGCTCTCATATGCTGCAGATGTCTACAAATGTTGGCAACCACCATTTCATAGATAACTCATGGCTGGTTGCTTCCTTGTGAAACTTGCAGATGTCGATGAATTTTCTTCAGTGAAATTTATATTTTATAGTATAGTTTCATTGAATGACATATATCTTTAAAATAATGCATGGTTGTAACAACCTGTTAATAATATATATCAAGAAATTACACAGTTGGATAAAAACCTCTTCAGCACATGCTATCATCTGCTTTCCCCTTCTTCCTACATTGTATCCATGATACTTAGAAGCACTGCATATATTATCATCTTTATCAACCCTTACAAAGTTACTATTCCTCTGGACTTTTTTTTTTTTTTTTCTCTGAGGCAGTATGACATTGCAAAAATGACCCGCTCTGCAGAAACTTCTTGCAAGTTCTAGTGCCAAATATGTGAACAAAAATGACAGTGTGAGCAAAGATCTGCAGAACATGGTACACATTCAGATTAGGCAGTTACTTCTGAAACTATTTATCCTTTCTGTCTATAGTTTGCATATGACTGCAAATAAATAGAACAGAATTTGCAAGAGTGGTTATGCTAATGTATTTATTTTGCTTTGAAAATATTTCCCCTCAACTTTTCTGGTAAAATGTAGAAGATAGTGGGAGAAGAATCAGTTTTGTCTATTTTGAGATGTGAAGTTTTGTCTCATGACACAAATAAATGCTAAAACAGATGGCTAATTTGTCACAGGGGTGTACATATTTTTGTATAGACACACACACTCCCCTCAAGCACACAAGATTACTAACAAAGTATTTATAATTTTAAATATTAAACCTGTGAATTCCAAGAAAGCTTAGACTTATTGCAGTAATCAAATCCCCTTAGTTCCTTTTTATTTTGGAAGAGCATGGGATGAAAACACAGGACAGAGAATTGCTGTACAAAAATGTACTGGGGCACATCAGCAGTGTCTAGCTACATCTTAATGGTCACTCAAATAAATTTAAGATTTAAGTAGCTTTTGTGAAGAGCACACCCAATAATTTCTTAAATAATGTTTTCCTGTTTAATTTCCTTATACAAAGGATCTGTTCTTGAATCCCTGGAAACAATATAATTTTCCCATTACTATTACAGAAATAAATAGCAAGCCAGAGGGAATATTCATCTAGATATTTACTGATCTGAACCCAGTAGAAACTTATAATGTGCAAAATATCACATTATCCTGTTCCTGGAAGTGTGCTTACATACAGTAATAGCCTCCCTGAAATAGATGCAAACTGGGCAGAAAAAAATTACTTCAGAAATTTAATTTCCTATCTTTTTTTCCTGGAATATTGAAGACCTAAGAATCCATCACCAAACAGATTCTTATTTTGGCTGCTCTTCTATTAATAGAAACAGAAAATGAAAATTCAGTTCACTGGTTTACTTGGGTATTTCTTTCTGTGTGTTGCTGAACAGCCTGAAGAATGGATGGGCCATGGAGGAGTTTAGGTACATGATCAACAGATCTTGCAGGGAAGCAGCCAAGGGAACTAAGCAAATGAGGCAGAGATGAGAAAGGCCAAGGAAGCGAAAAGATTATGTTGGGATATCAGAGTGACTTAATGAGAAAATCTCTAATAAAAGCAAAGTAACTGAAAGTTATTTTTAGAATGTGAAAATGTTCCTATATCACTATTAGGTAAAAAAAGCATGAAACTTTTGGAATGCATTTAATAATTGCATTTAAAGACTATTTAAGAAATTCAATTATTTTTCTCAATAAAGTAGTCTACAACAGCCTAAACCAAAGTAGGAAATGCAGGGTCACTTATTTTTAAATTGCTGAAAAATCTTACTTGTGGCACTTACGATCTATGAGAACTCATGATTTATAAGATAGTTTATAAAATCCCATATTTCAGTCCAAGACATTATCTTTTACTAGATGATAATGAACTAAATAAGGAAGTAAATTCTCTCATATTATGTTGAGCTTCCTCTCAAAACTTCTTGTGAAGAAGCAAGAGCTTGATATCATAACTATAATGTATATCCTTGCAAGGGAGGGGAGATAAGAACAAATATCTTGGTTTGACTCTAAGAAGAATACAGTCATTTCAAATAAATACAGAAGCTCCTGACTTAATATCTATTTTTATTCCAAGATTTCTTTTGTTCCCATTAATAAATTTTAATTTACAGTCTCAAGGAATTTTTGGAAGTGCCTTTGTACAACAACCCATTTCAGAAAATTGACACACCATCAGAGCTGCCAACAGCCATTGTTTTTATAAATATTTGCATGAACAATTAGAATAAAATTATTACTTACCGAGCTGTTAATAGGCATTTTAATGAATTCTTGAGCATAGATTTTTGACAGTATGTTCTTTTCAGGGACATAACTTTTTGAAGACAGAACATTTATGTACCTGTATACTGGCATGGAATTCAGATTATCAAAGGGCCCCAAATTTAATGTTTTGGGGTTTTTTTTTTCCTCAGAGTGCAGCAGAACAGTCTTCAACAAAGACTCATCCTAAACTAACTTATTCTCAGATTTCACCCTGCATGACTGTGAGGGATTGGAAGAATCCAGATTTAGATGTCTGACTTCTAGCAGAGGTACTGTAATTTTTTTTTATTTTTTTATTTTCATCTTCTAAATGAAGATGTGTGAGAGATGTTTATCTTTTTCTATCTATACATTCTTAGTAAAAGTTTTTATACAGTTAGTTTCAGGGCCTGGGAGATAGGCAGTGAATCTTGGAGACCCCAGTAGTCTGGTTTGTTGTTCATTCAGGGATGTGAAAGATGGAATTTATGATTCAAAATATTTTCAAAAGGCAGACATATTTAATACTAACCCCATAACTATTTATTTGTGCACAATGTAAAATATATATATATATATATATATATATATATATTATTCATACCATTTTATCAAACAAACCAAATTGAGATAGATCTCTGACCACTTTTATTGACAATGACCATTTCTGAGGATCTTCAGAACTCACAGACATATGCATGTTTTTCAGCTGTGGGAGGTGAGTAGACAGAATATATGAATGTATTCCAAATTCAGAATTTTCGTTCATCTCCTTTTACAATTTTTTAGTTTGTAAAGAAAGCATCTATAATACCCTTTAGCACCTTTTGCCTGGTGATCCACGATCAAAATTAGAAATAGATTAGCAAGGTACAAATCATTCCAGACAAACATGAATAGCTTGTTTTGATAAAGTGATGAAACCAGTTGATGAGGGGAATGAAGTAGATGTGATATATCTAGCTTTTATTAAAGCATTTGATATAGCGTCAAACGAAATCCTGCTCATAAAATTAATTCAAATTGGCATGGATATGAACACTGTCACACAGAATGAAAACTTGCTGAAGGACTGCAAACAGTGCACTGATAAACGGCAATATATTCAGCAGAATTTACAGCATGTAAATTAAATTCAGAGATAATACTAAATTCATTTGGGAGGTGTTATGAAAACCTCCAAGGGAAGAGATTAGTAATATGCACATAAAATATCAAAATGTTTCACAGTTCCATAAATTTTAAGATCAGCAGGAACTATAACGATCATCTAGTCTGACCTCCTGCATAACACAGACCACAGAATTTTAAAAAGTGATGTCTATATAACTTTAATATGAGTAAGGCTCTGTATTTGACAAATAAATCTATTCTCAATTTTAAAACTTTACATTTTAGAGAATTCATCACTTAGCTACATTGTTTCAATGGCTAATTATCTTTATGAGTATTAAGAAATAATTGCACCTTATATGATGTTCAGAACAGAGACATTGTAACTGGATATGGTTAAGAATATATATAATATATATAATATATAAGAAAATATAACCTATAGTGAGGATATCAAATAGAAAAAAACCTTGCAAAATATAATATGAAAAAGCCTTTGGGATACTGAATTGTAACTTCAGTTGGAATTTGGCCTTTCCACTGGCCACAATGCATCATGACAAGCCTTTAGAGATGCAGAGATGAGTCATACATGAGCCCAAACATTTGATCTCATTTGTCATGTATAGTTTTGTGGCAGTCACTAAATGAAGATGTAGGTACTTTGGAACTAGCTGCATCTACATGGCAGTTTTAGATTAGACATGAATGTACTTTGGAAGTAGTATTTGTCTGATCCCCGCTCTCTGATTCGCATAGGGGAGCAGTGTCAGAACACAAAAAGGGGTTTCTTTCACATAACTTTGGATGGGAAGATAGAAGTACTGTCAAGACATTTGAGTCTACATAACAGTAATTCTGGAGTTATGCTTTAGAACAAATTCACTGTGAACATCAGATCCTCAACATCAATGTTTTTGCTGTGTGTGCTTGTGCCCCTTGTTTCACTCCACCAGCTAATGCAGACATTCCTGCTGAAATCTTGACTCTGAGCCACAGTTCCAAGAAAAAATTAGTTTAGGAATTAAACAGTGATTAATTCACTTGAGCATTATACACATAATTAGCTTTTCAGTTTGTAAAATAGGGGATATTGCCATGTACAGCTACATACACCACCAACAGAGCAAGTGTTATTTCAAATTATCAGTGATATAAGATCGTAAGAATTAAAATTCAGGAGGGATGTTTCGTTTGAACGTCTGTATAAACTTTCTGGCAATGAAATGTGATTACTTTGCCAAAATGATGGCTAAGGAAAGTGTGGCAGCCAAATCATATAAGGCACTTAAAGCTCATCTGGACAAGAGACATTGTAGGAAGTAATATTTCAGTGTCACGGAATCAGAGTGAATTACTAGTTAGAAGGGTTCTTTCCCTGTCTGTGATTTCCTTGAGTACATATGTTCATAATCAAATATTAATCTATTTCAACAGTGGGTGATGGAAAGCTGTAATGCAGCAACATAAGCCAGCAACCAAGCACCACACAGCCACTCACCCTGTCCCCCACCAGCAGGATCAGGGAGGGAATTGGAAAGGTAAAAGCAGTTTAACAGGAAAAGCAAAAGCTGCACATGCAAGCAAATCAAAACAAGGAATTTGAATCACTGCTTCCCATGGGCAGGCAGGTGTTCAGCCATCTACAGGAGAGCAGGGCTCCATCACATGGAACAATTACTTTGGAAGACAAATACATCACTACAAATGTGTACCCCTTTCTCCTTCTTCCTCCCGGTTTTTACACTGAGCACGATGTCACACGGTCTGGAAAATCCCTTTGGTCAGTCGGGGTCACCTGTCCCAGCTGTGTCTCCTCCAACCTCCTGTGTCCCCTCAGCCTCCTTTTCAGGGTGTCACTACAAGAAGCAGAAAAGGCCTTGGCTCTGTGTAAGCCCTGCTCAGAAATAAAAAAAATCTCTTTATTATTAACACTATTTCCAGAAAAAATCCAAAACACAGACCTCTGAGAGGTAATGGGAAGGAAACTAACTGTATTTCAGACAAAACCAACAAAGTGGTTCCTTTTGTTTAGACATTATGTGAAAAAATATTTCAGTGCTTAAACTTAGGAAAAACTAAATACATTCAAACTTATTTTTATTTCAGCCTTTTCCCTGCTACTCAGCTATTACTTAAACTCAGTAAATACCTGGATATGTATTACACCTGATATCTACTCAAATATTTTTTGTGAGATCTGTCAGAAGAAGTTTTCTAGAACATGTGTATAAATATATATTGTAGGTTCCAATACAAATTAGTAGAACATCAAATATGGGACATCAATACAAGAATTTTGAGCCTTGGGCAATAGAAACCATTTTCCTCTTATTCCTCCCCCTACTTCCCTGGGGCTAACTGGAAGTCACCTATCAAATATCAGTAAAAAGAGGAATAAAATAAATTAAATGTTGAAGAGATGTGGGAACAGAGTAACACACAGTGCTCTAGTAAGCGTAGAAGCAAAAAAGCCAGAACAGAATTGACAGGTAAAAATATGCCATTCTTTTTAAAAAGCTAAAAAAAATCTAATAGTATTCATGATCTGATAGATCAATTTCAAGTAAAAGAAGTCTGGGTCAGATTCATTTTACCTCATAAATATCTGGCCAACGTAGGCTTCTTTTTCAGACACCTGAAAGAAATACACATTTTCAAGGCACAGTTCATGTAATATTGAAGTCAAAAATCTGAAATGAACTGCTACTTAAAAATGCTTATTTTTTTTACAGACTGCAAAAAAATTTGGCTTCTCTAAAGAGATTTGCATTTTGCTGAATGAACTTTCTCTTTTGTAGCAGCTAGATGAATGCAAGAAAAACAAAAAATAAGGAACTCCTTTTATTTTTGATGATGATCAAGAAGAAAATAATATTACAAATTAAATATTATATTATTATAATATTATAATTATAATTATTATATTATAATTATAATTATAATTATATAATATTATAAGTAAATAATATTACAATTTAAAAATCTGTGTTTTGCTATTTCTTCTTGGGTTCAAATTTTGGAACAGCTATGGGAATTCCCGCAGCTTTAAGCCAAGAAATTAAGATCTAAGAATGGGAACCCTGGTGACACTTTCTTTGGATAATACTACTTCTGTTTTCATTTGATCTAATTACTATTTTTATTCTTGCTGAAGCAAGCTACTATCCTTTAAAATGTTGATAAGGCATGTAAACAAGAATAAGAAAAAATTACAAAAAATACATAATTTTATGCTGTGATCTCCATTTTCATTTTCTATCATAATAAGAAATATTAGTATTAATATGAAAACTTTTACTATATCTATATTTAATTAATATTTGAAATAGTAATATATTTTCCAGATTTTCGAAATATCAGTTGTTAGAGTCTGTTGCCTGCTTGAATTGATCAAAAAGTTTCTAAAGATAAATATCATCTAAGAAAATCTTTAACTAAGATGTTTAATGAAAATAAGTTCCTGCTTTTTACTGTGGAGTTTATTCTGTGAGCAAATATTTTATTTCAGTGTGATATTTTAAAGGTGACATTTTATGCATGAGGTATCTTATAGACTTATTTCTGAATTTCACAGTTAGAAGTTTTGTAAACTTCAAGGATTCATCTTAGCTGACATTAATATGAACTGCTACCATTCTTGGTACAGCATAATGAAGTTGTACATTGCTTCTTAAAATAATAAGCAAATGCTGTGGTGTGCCATCCATTCATTTTCTCATAAGACAGTGTTACACTATATTTTTTATCCCATTTTTTAAGAAAATTAAACATGCCTTGGTGATATTCTGTTAGGTTCTTCAACCTATGTCTTACATACAAACGGCTCTTAATAAGACATTAGCTGCAGTACTGAGATATCTACAGCTTGGATTCTTTTTCTTCTATCTAAGAGATGTTTTTAGGATTTTAATCTATTTTTACCTTCATGGTTTTCAAACAATACATTTTAAAAAGGGGAATGGGAACAGACATAGTTGAAAAGAATTTGTTAAAATAACTCAAGATGTACACGTTAATTGAGAGGTAAGCCATGTATGCCTTATTTGTACCATTCTAATTTGCAGATACCTATAAATGTACTTTTAAGAGTTTTGATGAAGCTATAGATTTCATTGTACTGAACATTAAATTTGTGCCTTGCTAATAAACTATTTACTAACTTGTTCACAGTAAAGGTACCAAACCAGAAAGTTACAGTGAAAAAGGAGTTTTGTAATAGTGTCTTCACTTTTTTCCTCAGCTTTGTCATCTTTCGTGTTTGCATTTCCCCATGGTAAAGACCATTCTGCCAGCTTTCTCCCACTCAGCAACCCAAATGTCCACTAGAGCATTAGTAATGCACTGACTTGTATAATGATATCAAATTAGAGATTTCTCATTTAAAACATCAACCATTTAACAGTTTCAATGATCTTTAACAAGAAATTCAGTAGGAATTTTTGGGAGGAATGGGAGTCTACTAGGTTTGTTTATACATTTTGCTTCTCATGGAATAAATAAGTTGCTCACGAGTATTATTTTCTTTTTCTTCTCAATTGGGTCTCAATATAAGCTAGTTTCTATTATGCCACATTTTCCTTTTCTGTGGTTCAGAAGACAGAAGACATTGCCTCAAAGGGATGAGTGTCCTAAGGGAAAAATTCAACTTACCTTTAACTGACATGTCAAAAATAAGATGAAAGTGTATAAAAAACATTCTGTACACTTAATAAGACAAACCAAAGCATGTCTTGGGCAAGCCCTGCTTTGTTCTGTCCCAGAATTCCTCTCTCAAGTCTCTTGAAAAGTCATGCTTGAGTGTGATTCAAATTACAGTGACTGCTTCATTGAAACAACCAGGAACATAAAGTTGTTCTAGGGAGTAAAGAATAGTATCTAAAGAGTTATAAAAGTTCACATAATCCTACTTCTGCTGCTATGCTACATGCTTTCACATTAGCCTAGTCTTTCTTTTGTGCAGCCAAATTTATTAGCACAGTAAGGTGAAGTGGAAATAGTCACAGAGGCTGAAGGGGTAGGATACAGACTGCAGTAATATTTAAACTCTAGCCTGTGGTTGGGTAATCATAAATGTGCAGCAACTGTGAAAGGATTCAGCATGACCAAGACCACAGTGAAGATGAATTAATCAAAATTAAAATACTGATGCAAGCACATGGGAGATCAGTGAGACTCAGATGATACGTAGTTGTTAAAATGCAGTAAGGTGACTGTGACTCTGACCTTATGCTCCTGTCAGCAAAGTGCCATGACTCTCTTGACAACAAAAAAATGTTTAGTGTTGTAATTTTAACATTTTGCAACAATCATAGAAGAAAAAGGAAGGAAAGAAATCTTATTTTTGTGAATTCTGTACATGTGGATCTTAGGTCCTTATAATAAACTGAATTTCATGTTCAGATTCAAAATGAAGCTGTTTGTGTTTCTTCAGGTTTTATTGCTTGTTCATAATAAGGTTATTTTTATCGGGGAAGATTATTTATTGTTGGAAGATATGTATTGTTATTTAGTGATTATGTATATAGTCAAGAAAAAATAGTAAGGGTGAGTTTTTCACACGTAATGTTCAATTATGCGTGCTTCAATATTTATAGTATGTACACTTATTCCATGCTGCAAAGCTAGAGGAGGAGCAATCCAAAGGCTCCAAATTTTGACAACTTGGCTAATTCACTTAAGCCAAGGAAACAAAGGCATTTTTGTGCTTAACTGGGAATTCAAATTTCAGGTTCTGACACATGCAAATATTGGTCAGAAGAGAAATAACAATGTGTGGGTGGGATACATTAACTTATCAAAAGCACGAGATAAAATGTTGTGTTTAAAATCCTGTTTCTTTTCCTGTGATTAACTGAAGATTGCAATTTTGTGTGAAATAATTCTGTGAGGCTACCTATCTAGGCTAGGATCACAGCTATAAACCAAGCAATTACTTTGGGTATAGACTTCAGCTTATTAATTCTTTTCAAAGCGAATGTTTTCAGCTCTATCTAACAAAACACCACTTTGGACTGAGTGGGATAAAACTGATGTCACATGGTTATATCAGAGGGGAATAAATTAGGCAAAGTTGCAGTGACCTAGGAGAAGAACCAGTTCTACCAGTAGGAAAAAAAATAAGTGAGATTCATGGATAAAAGAGAGGGAGGAGTCAGGTGCCTATTTCCATAACTGAGTGTCATGGATTCCCAGAGTCTTAAAGCCTGTGTGAAACTCAAATGGTGTAAAACACAGAGAGGATGAGGAAGAACAGGAAAGCAGAGCTTCCATCATGACAATATGTTGTCAGGCTTCTGCATGCTCACTGCTTTTTCTAAATCCCCACAAATCCTGGATTCCTTCTAGTATGTTGTGACACATTTCCCAAAGATGGGATAACAGATGCCAAATGATGGGGGTGGTGGTGAATGATGATCTCCACCTACCATGTCCGTTGATGTCAGTGGGAGGTGAGAATGCTCTGGTACCATAACATTTGAGGAACTAAATGATTAGATTGTAAAAAAAAAAAATAAATCCTGCCTGCACTTTTGCAAAGACACTTTACACTGTACCCTAAAATTCAGTCTAATATCTTGTATGTGCCCTGCCCTCAAGGACTTAAACCTAATTTTGAAAAATAGTTTGATCCACAGGTTCTGAATGGCAGCATTTACCAACAATAACACATTTGGAGAATTATATGAGGGGGCTAAATTAAGCCAGTTCTTTGCAGCCTTAATTTCAGTCATTTCTATTTTCATTTTCTCTGTAAATTAATTGTCTATTAATTATCACTGTAATGGAAAAAAAATTAATTATTTTTTTTTTCTGTGTTCTTCAGCTCAGTTTAATACATCGGTCCAAAGAGAATAATTCTAGTTATTTTAATGAATATTCTGAAAGGGAACGATTTATCTACGTGAACCACACACATAGCTAAAACTCCTCCTGTGGCAAACTTTGAACTTACATTGTCTTTGCTTTGTTCTTTAGGAACACAAGCACATTCACACACACACACGCTCTCAAATATGTCACACAATAAAAGAAAAGTTATAATGGAAACAAGGCAGCTCCTTGGAGAGTTTGTCATTGTAAGATCGAGTGGATTAAGAATACTCAATTCCCAGTTCTTTAGAGAACTATTTCTCTACCTAGGGGTGTTGCCTCCTGGAGAGGAGTGCAAGTAAATCCCTTAAAAAAAATTATTTTTTTTTCTTCTTTCCTCTTTTGCTTTCTGTTGAAACTTAGCAAAAGCTAAGTCGTAAAGGCTCACCATGTGAAGAAAGTGAGGAGGTAAGCAAGTTAAAAAGTAAACCAAGGCAATATGACAGACAGAGCTGGCTATTTTGTACCTTGCCATCTGTAACATCAAACACTGTTTTGATTTTATTTTTCCTTATCACCTTCTATTAAAACTCATGGACCGATTGCTGATTTGTTCTACTTAGAATAGAAGTTAACTGAACAAGTTTAGAGTGTTCTACTAGAAAATCAAATAGATGTGTATCCATATATTATTTGTTATATATTTATGCATAAAGGTTTATTCATTTTTCTCAAATAAATATAACATCAGCCAAGCACAGAATTAAGCACTGCTATTTCAGCTGATAGTTTGTGTTTGTATTAAAAATTTCATTTGAACAAATTCCTTTCATTTTCTACAGCCTATGGGTGACTCTTCATGCCTGAAAGAGTAAATTTTAACACAGCAGAAGATGGCACTACAGAGGTCTTCATAAGTATAGCTTGAAAGATTTCTGACTGTGATATGGAATTTTGCTGCAAGCTGCTTTCCCTCATGAAACAACACGGCTTTCCACATAAACCCCACATTGTTTGATCTTGTTTGTGACAACATGCATGCTGGTACCCAGGAAGATGCATTAGAAGTAGAAAAATATAACCTGTAACAAATATTAAATAATTAAAAAATATAGAGATATCTTATTAGTAAGGAATATTCTTTACTCGCCATCCTACTCCTGGTGTAAGGATGGCATATGCTTACACTGGTGAATGAACAGGGCAACAGTTACCCTAAGTAGACATGTTTGGTGCCAGACATGCAGATACTTAAATAATAAAACAATAACTCAGTATTCACAAAAGCACCTGAAATTCAATTTATTTACTTAACAGCTATGTATTTAACTCCTCTCTGCCTTACACTTACATAGTTTGAATTCCTGGCTGAAAATCCTAAATTAAGGAACGCATAATTAGTAAAGGTTCTTCTCACATACTGTCTGTAACAGATCCTAGTTTATAAGAGTAGCTTTGGAAGGACTAGGTTTCAAATTTTCTTTTAAAAAAAAAATGCTTGAGATATTTTTTATGTGAATATTAATTATTTTCATTTCATGTCTTTATCCCATTTACATTGAAGGGGATAAGAACAGCTACAAAGGCAACCCATCCACAGGTGCGAACCTGTGTTGATGGAAATACATTTTAAAATCTGCAAATTTCAGTCAAATAACACATTTAACTAGCCTTGATTGCTTCTTGTGCTGAACCACTTTTCTTTTTTCTTCCTGAATAGTCCTTGTATTTATATTAACTTATTCATAGTTTGTCTAGCAAGAAAACATCTAAAAATAACAAACCTCAGAAATTTTGATTATTTCCTTAGCAATTTTGTACATTTGTATTCATATACATGCTTATTCTGAATTCATGGTCTTAGAAAGAAAAGCTTTCATGAACTAAGTTTCATGAACTAAGGGAGACAAAATTTATTTGTAACACTTCCTCTGATTGTACTTCAATTGGTGTCAGCGCTACTCCAAGTTTTCATTTCACAAGGACTGTCGTAGTCACATTTGTGTCCAAACACACCAGGATATGCTGAATCTTTGATTTCACTTACAATTAGTACCCTAAAAATAACAGTGAAGGAGTTTGGTTTTGTTTTTTTTTTTTTTAACTAACTGTAATAATTTTTTCTGTCTACTCTTCCTCTTGAAAAAAAAGCTTCTCCCAGGTAGGGGATATCAGAAACAAAAAAATTGCTTTTTTAGTGACCTGCTGTGGGAAGACATGTCTCACAAAAAAAATTATACAGTCTGAAAGATAAACAGTCAGGTTTTCAGATGAGTAAATAGATGGAGATAGGCTAGTGAGTGAACCTAAGAGAAAGTTGTTTGCATACAAGGAGGGAGGGGACAACTAACATTTTCTTCTAACTTTAGACTGGGAAATGTTTCTATATAAAAACATCAGAAGAATATGTTAAAACTGGAAGAAATGGAACAGAAATTAAATTTCCATTAAAACCTGCATGACTTTCCAGCTCATCCCTGAGCAGCAATCAGTCCCTCCATGTTTATATACTGGGTGTAATATTCTGTATGGAATATCCCCTTGGCCTGCTCAGGTTATCTGTCCTGTATATGTTCCTTCCTGGAGTTTTGTGCACCTGCACTGTCTGAGCATGGGAAACTGAGCAGTCCTTGACCAAAGATAAGCACTAATGAGCAACATCCTTGTGTTTTCAACATTTATCTTGTACTAAATCCAAAGCACAACACTGTACTAGCTCTTAGGAAGAAAATTAACTCTATGCCAGACAAAACCAGGACACATTGGCTGGAACTTTCCTTGAGGAAAATAAAGACATTAATGCATTTAATGATATTGGGAAACTAATTTTATTTTTCAATGTGCTTTCAATTCAACAGGGAAATAATTTTGCTGTTATTTATTAATAGTGCCTCATGTGGAAGAATGTGCAAAGCTGATCATGCATACTAAGACAAGACTTACACCATCTTTTACAGAAAGTCATGTTAGGAGCATGATCTGGAGAGAAACTATAATGAAAATCTGCCAAGTAATGTGCACTTTAGGCAGAACTGTATAATGAAATCTTTAAGAAATAGTTTGTTGAACTCTTTGCTGGATCTTGGGAGTATCAAGAAGCTTTTGCAACAGATTAAATTTTTCAGTCAATAATGCAGGACACAATAAAAATCCATGCATACATGTATATACATGTGTAATCAGAAAACAGAAAAAAGCACAGACCTTCATGAATAACCCCATTCAATGTGTGTTTCAAGGGGGATGAAAGCAAAGTATTGTTTAAGCTAAAAGAAAATTTGCCTACAGATTGTAATACCAAGTTGCCATTCAGCTGAACCATTTTTGACCATATCATGAAGCTGAGTTGGGGAAGGTTTAGGTTGGATATCCAGAAAAGGTTTTTTACCCAGAGGGTGTTTGAGCACTGGAACAGTCTCCCCAGGAAAGTGGTCACATGAACAAGCCTTGCAGAGTTCAAGGAGTGTTTGAACAACACCCTCAGGTACATTGTGGCACTCTTGGGAATGGTCCTGTGCAGGGCCAGGAGCTGAACTCAGTGATCCTTGTGGGTCCCTTCCACTTCAGAAAATCCTATGATTCTAAGATTTAAGTACCTGTATAAAATATGTTTTGGCAGACAAGCATGCTTTTCTCCTATTATTTTTAGATATTGTTTTAATATTTTTTCTTTGGCTTCCACCCATATCAAGCTGCTCATATTTTTCTGTACTCTTCATACTTTTATTAATAGGAAAACTTTATCCTCTTTCTTTTGTATCACTTCTTTTATACCACTTTCTATTTGGACTTCTCATTCAGATCTTCTTTTTATTATTTTTTATAATTTTGCCTGTATTGTATCCATGTCTTGTCTGTATTTCCTCGCTCTGAAACTTTTTATCTTCATTATAATTTTTTCCAGGTTGCTAGCTTGTTCAGCTTCTATGGTTGCCTTCCCCACACTACAGTTCTCACAGAAAGTAAATTGTATTTCAATTGCAAGCATACTTGCATTTTCCCATAGCTTCCACAGCAGGCAAGCACCCAAATTTGTGCTTGCAGAGATGCATGCACTTAAAAATAAGCAAACAAATGTCTTCCATTGGATATATGACAGCTCAATTAACAGGCAATTATTCAGTTTGTACTTTATTTTTGTTCTAAGAAGAATCAGTGTCACAATGAAATTATACATCACTCTTCAAGTAAACATAGACTGTCTGCCAAATCTGCCTTGCATAAAGATAATGCCTAGAACTTCATCTATCATTTTTCAGCTTTCAATGGTTTTATAATTTACACTGATAATAGCAGCTGTTTTTTGTGAGACCTGTTTCAATTTTGCTTTTTTTCACTGCTTCTTCAAGCCATTAAAATGGACTCAAGATTCTTTCTAAAAAAAAAACAAGTGACTTTCTATGACCAGGAGCAAGCTTCTGACATAGGCAATCTATGATTCCCAGTGGTTTTCATTTATTTTGTTGTCTTTTTCAGTTTTTTTTTTTTTTTGTAGTTGTTTATTTTTTTTTAAATTTTTTTTTTATTTTCACAAAAAATGAATATCTTCTTTGACTGGGTGAGCTCTTAAGTATTTCCATAAAATTCACAGACAAATAAATAAAATAAACTAACAAACTACTTCAGAAATGCAGTGTCTTCTCACAAGGCAATTAGGATGACTAACATAAAGACAGATCTTACACATGATTGACACTTTGGACACAGATTCACAAAACATGAGCGTTCACCTCCTGCCACACAAAGGCTCCACAAGGGAACAGAAATGGGAAAAGAGTATTTAGAGGCTGTTTTTAACTGATAGTGCAAATGGAAGAGGGGTTTTGTGCAAACAATGAAAGAAACAGATTATGAATCTGAAACTGTATGATCTATACCTGTTGCTTGTTTGGAAATGTCCTCTGTAAGCCATATGAGGAGCAGCTGAGGGATCTGGGCTTGCTTAGCCTGGAGAAAAGGAGGCTCAGGGGAGACTTTACCATTCTCCAGACCCACCTGGAAGGAGGCTGTAGCCAAATGAGGGTTGGCCTACTCTCCCAGGCAGCCAGTGACAGGATAAGAGAAAATGGCCTCAAGCTGAGGCTCAAGATGGACATCAGGAAAGTTTTTTCATGGGAAAGGCATTTAGGTGTTGGAAAGTGCTGCTGTGGGAGGTGGTGAAGTTACCATCACTGGAAATGTTCAAGAAATGATTGAATGTGACGATCAGTCAGAGGCTGATAATCTTTGAGGTATTTTCCAGCCTTAATGGTTCTATGACTCCATACCATGTTTTCTGGCACAAATGGACTCTATTGTATTTCAATGTGGTTTTGAAATATGTTTGATGAGAATATAATCTTTAGAAAAATTTTGTTCATAAATGCAAGCACTGATTTCTTTCTGACTTGCAGTAACAGAGCAAGGGATTTATTCAACAACATGCCTTCCTGCTTCTAATGTTGTGATAGATTTTTTAACTTCCCAAGGCAGAATACGTGCTGAACTCCACAAATGAATGCATCCTGTCTTGTTTACAGCCCTTAAATGACTAAGAAAATGGTTTATAACACTAAGACTATAATTTTTCTATTTTAGTAGTGGGCATTGTAAGATTTTTGTGGCTTTCACCTTAGCTGACAGATTGCAGGCAGTCTCTGAGAATTTTAATGCCTACCTATTTGTTTAACTTATTTATATTGCTACTAAAAATAGTTAATCTAAAGACTTATTTATATGTTTAATCTTTCACTTTTCAGACTATTCACTGGAATATTTTGTTATGTGTATCTGTGTATATATTATAACTGAAGATGTGGATAATTGTAAGTGTATAGACAAAATTAATAATCATATCTTTCTTGTGTCTTAAAAGACAAAGCTTTTTTTTAATGCTATCAGAATTTTTGGGTGCAAACATGAGACAATCAGAAAACTCTCAATTCTTAGAAGCTGGACGCTGAGCATGGTTGAGGGGAGGCCCTGGACAGTGTCAGAGTTCTCTAATTCTCTAGCCTCTCTTCTTAAAATATTCTGCAGTGTTGAAAAAACATCATTTATTTATTATATTATTCAGCTGAAAAGGTGTAAAAAATTTCCAAATAAAGCTTGGCAAGCTGCATGTGAAAATCTCACAGGAGGACCTGCATTTTACATAGAATTTCAAAGTTTTTTTGCGTTTGCACTGCCATAGCCATCAGTCTGCTGCCAGTATGTTTCAAATTATCTAGTATTTCAGTTATACATTCTTAAGCTCATAGATCTATTTGCTCTTTTGGGTTGTTTTCAGGGACAAAACCTCTAAGCCTCCAAGGTGTTTAGAAAATTTGCAGCTTGGGAGACAGCAAAGATAGAAGTTAAATAAATGAGAAGTTGAGTGTAACTCTGAGGCAACAGTGTGAAGAGAAAAAAATGCAAAATAAGAAAAAACTTATGGAAAGGAGAAAAGAACCATGTAGACATGCAGAAAAAGTAAAAGACTGCTTAGATTATACGGGAACAGAAAAGCACTGTAAGCTGATTAGAATGAAGTGAGAACAAGGGCAACACAAAAAAAATCTAAAAGGAAGATGTGTGAAAGAAAATTGGTATGAGACTAAGTGGTAAGCAACAGGAGAGAAACAGGTTAAGGCTAAAACCTTGGAATATGAGAAGATGACACAGAGATGAAAAACTGATTTAGAAGTCTTCTGGTAATTAATCCAAATTTCCAGAGAGGTTTTTAATCGTTTCTCCTCAGATCTTCTTAAACATTTTTGAAAATCACCTTTGTGTGATTTCATTCATGTTTTAGACTAACTAAAGCTTTCTCATATTTAATTGGTAAATGGTTTCTAATGCTAACTATGGCATTTTAATTTCCTCTCAAACAGATCATATTTTGTCAGTCCTCTAAGAGGTTATATTTACCACATTGACACTGTACAAGAAAGCAAAGCTGTAGAACTATTCAAATACTTTCCCACTGATTTAAATCCTGATTTTTGAATAATAATTAGAGAGTGGGGGCAGGAGGCTTATCGCAGATCAAGTCAAAGTGTAGCTTATCACACATCAAGTCACTTTGCAAGTAATAGAGTGGAGCAGGAGCACTTTAAACAGTGAGGACAAACAAGAAAGTGGTTGCGTGACTCTATCACCAAATATACTGTTATTTAAGTGACACAGTCTGTGAAAGTCTTGCCTGTGGATTTTTTGGAAGTGAGTTCTGTTTAATTTATGGTTTAGAAAAAAGAAGATGAAGACTGCTTTTTTGACAGGGCTTTGTGACCCCTTTACAACAGCTGTCCATATAATGCTCAGACACCGCTGGGTGAGCTAACTTAAAAATAATGTTCTGAGACAATTTTGTGAGGGCTGAGCTCATTAGCTTGCCACAAAAGGAATCAGTATCGAATGTCTGAAAGCATTTCGCCTTAATCCATTTGCAGCTGAAGGCAGAATCTCCTCACTATTGGTTGGAAACTGTAGAGATAAGTATTATTTGCTAAACCTCAATCCAGTGCATGATAAATCCCCTTGACATCAGTGGGATTCAATTAAATTCATGAAAGTGTCAAGATTCTTTTCTTTACTTGTTTGAGTAACTTACACATCAGCTAGAGAATGATAACTTTCATTCCATTGCAATCAGATATTATTTTTCTTCATACAAAGCAGATGGTCAGAGAGAACACAAGAACGAAGAATCCTGAACTTTTTACTTTTTCGTCAAGCACTTAGATAGTGGTAAGCTGCCTCGGTCCTTCACTGTTTAATGTAAATGCACATCATCCAATTATTCTCCAGCCTAGTGATTAAGGAATTACCTTAAGCTCCCACAGATATGAATTTGAATCTCCTCAGTTTTAAGAGAAAATCGAACACTGGCCTCCCACTTTTTTGGTCAGCACACTTTTCACACCATTTACTTCCCTCCCTACGTACTCTTTCACTGGCTCCCAAGTCTGTTTGAGACATTTGTTTCTCAGAAACATCTAGCTTTACAGGAAATCTCCATCTCGAAACTGAAATGGCATCTAAACAAATCCTCAGGTCTTTGGAAAAAATAATGATTTAGAATACATTTTTACTTCTGTTTTCTAGGCAGCCCTCTTTCCTTGAATTGTCATTTGCCAGCACCTCCTTCTCTAAGAGCATCATAATTCTGGATGGAATTAATCTAAGAAGCTCTGTATTCCACTTTTAAAGAGATTCATGCTTTTGCCCATGAGATGAGTACTCAAGCCCCTGCAGACACTCCTTTTCCCACACAGTCTCACTTTTTAACAGCTGTTCTGATTCTGGAGTCAGAAGCCCAATTCTTGCTCTTTCCAATGAATCAGAAACTGTCTCACAACTTTGCTGAGTCACTGCCAGAGACTGACCCTAACAATTAGGTGGTACAGCTGCATTTGTGAAGGCAAAATTCCTTTTGCCAAGCCACAATTTATGGCTGAAAAGATTCAGGATCAGAAATTATACTTCCTGCAAACATACAAACATTTCCCACTATAAATGCAATTGTATGCAACTACCATATCTCCTGCTTTATGAAATTGACCAAAATCCAGGTTACTTTTGAGATCATAATTGTGCTCTATGTATTTGTTTTACTAGTTTCTAAATGCTTTTTTAGTTAAACTCTGCCTCTTCTACTCTCTAGCACTTAAAATATTATCTTTCTGCATTGCCTCTTCAGTGCTGTCCATCTTCAGTATCTCTTACTCTGTGCCTTTATCCTTAGGCTCTTCTTTTCCCTTTTCCCATTCTGTTTTGGTATTGACAGTTCAGTCCCCTTCCAGGATTTTATAGCCTTTGGCTACTCTTCTAAGTCTTTGCTCATCTCCCCATGGAGAAAAGGAGTAGAATGGGGCTTAAACTTAATAGCTGTCAGGAAAAGGAGTATAGATATTGCATATCTTTCTTTTAGCTGATGACTAGGGAGAAAAAGTCAGAGATATCTGCTGAGAGGTGTATAAGTAGAAAGAACATCTGCTCAAAAGCTTGACACTAAGCTTCTGAATATATTTTCTTTGCAGACGTCCTAGGGTGTGCAAGGAAACAAGGGAATCAGTTAAAAGACAAACCTCTGTCTCACTCACATCATATGGATGGGCACAGGAAATCTACTGCCAATTATTAGCGCTTTCTCAGCAGCTCTAGAAAGTTTTAAGAAAGAGGATGGTTGACGGGATTAGGCTTCAACTTTGCTTCTCAGAGAACATTTAAATCAGAGAATTCTAAGTGAAAGCAGTTATTCTGAACCTTTCTAAGAAAATATTTAACAGAGTGCATGCACCATGTCCATTGAACCTATATTACTGACATGTCCTACCACTTTTGTGTCACATCACAAATGATATCTCTTAACTTGAGCAAAGCTATGTCTCCAGTTTTTGCCTGAGAAAAGAAACACCTTTTATTTTCAGGACTTTTATCTATTCAATTCAATCTGACCCAAAGGCATTTCAGTCACATCTCCTACTTAGGACAATTTTAGTCCTTTCTGGCCAGTATGTCAACTATTATTCAGTGAAGTTTTTTGTAAGGTATTCTACAACTATTGACTCAAAACCTGACATTTTTGAGCTATTTTGCACCACTTTCCAGGGTACAAAGCAAAAGTCCCACAAAAAACAAACAAACTAGCAATCTGAACAGACTTTCATTTGTTTAATTTCAGGATGATAAATATACAAAGACAATGTATATATCAATAATATATATTAAAATAAAAACAAGCAAAAAAAATCTGCTTATTTTTCTTTCTCAAGATGATTGATTCTCTGAGTTTCCTGAAGCTACCAACCTTGCTGAGACCCCACTTCTCTGCTACTTACATAATTAGACTTGCTTTACTTTGACCCTTTCCACATAATTTAAGACAACATATTAGACTATTGTTAGAGGCGTCTGTAGGTGACCTAAGAAAGCTATGAACTGTCTGCTTTGGGGGATTTTTTTTTTGCCACTGTTCATAGCTGAAAATCAGCATTGTCTGATTGCAGGAAATCAGAAATAATTTTCTAAAATAGAAAAAACCGTCTTTTCTTCTAGTAGTTTTTGAACAGCTGAATTTTTTTGTTTGTTTGTTTTCATATTTTCCTCCATCTCTTTCTCTTTCTTTTATATTCAAAATATAAATGTCTAGATTTAGGAATCTCTCTTTTTTTAATATAAGTTTTTCACTGAACTTTATACCCTTTTTTTGTCACTTATTTTTACGCCATCATTTAAATGATCAATATAATAAATAATATGTGTGTGTATATATATATATATATATATATATATATATATATACACACATATTATATATATATATATATATATATATATATATTTATTTATTTAAAGATGTATTGGGTTTACATGCCAAGCCTTAGGTTTCAGGGGGGTTATGGGGTGGCATACATGAGAAGCTGCTGGAGCCTTCCTCATGTCTGATGGACCCAATGCCAGCCATCTCCAAGACCTGCTGCTGCCCAAAACTGAGCCCATCAGTGATGGTGGTACTGCCTTTGAGACAACAGATTTAACAAGGGGGTAAAAACATGTGTGCAATGGCAGACAGACAGTGGAGTCAGGACATGTGAAACAGTCCTGCAGAAAAAGGTTGGTGGAGGACGAAGTGCTTCAAGCCCCAGAGCAGAATCTCCTGCAGCCTGTGATGTGGGCTGTGATGAGTCAGGATGTTCCCCTGCAGCCCATCAAGGTACGTGGTGGGGCAGAGATCCACGTGCTGCCCATGCTGGAGCCCAGAGGAGGCTGTGAGCCACGGGAAACCCACAGTGGTGCAGGCTCCTGGCAGGACCTATGCACTATGGAGAAAGAAGCTCACATTGGAGCAGGTTTGCTGGCAGGACTTGTGACTTTCCAGGAGACCCACACAGGAGCAGTCCTTCCTGAAGGATTGTACCCTTTGAAAGGGATCCATAGCAGAGCAGTTTGAGAAGAAGTGCATCTCATTAGAAAGATGCTGGAGAAGTTTTTAGAGGACTGTCTCCTGTGCCGGAGCAAAGGAAGAATGCCAGGAGTCTCATGCCTGTGAGGAGGGAGGAGTGACAGAGACAAGTGAGGAACTGACCACCACTCCCCAGCACCCTGCACTGCTGAGGGCAGCTAGAGAAGGAAGGGGCCAGGGGGAGGTGTTTCAAGATTAAGATTTTATTTCTTATTTCACTCTGATTTCACTGGTAATAAATTAAACTGATTTCCCTGTGTTGAATCTATTTTGCTTGTCACAGTAACTGGCAAGTGATCTCCTCCTGTCCTTATTTCAACCCATGAGCATTTCATTATATTTTCTCTCCTCAGCTAGCTGAATAGGGGAGTGACAGAGTAGCTATGGACACCTGGCATCCAGCCATGATCAACCACCATAAATAATTATTGTATATAAACAATGTTATAATCTGGTCATACATTGGATTTCACAACATCAGAATACCTTAAACAGTACCAAAATGCATTAGTCTCCATTGCCTGAGAACACAGATTCAAATACCATGCAATGTTTAAAAATTATACTGGAAGACTGTATAGTGATTTGCTAGAATTCTGTGTGTTGAATCTTTTTGAGTCAAACATTATCTTAGGCTTTCATTCAAAGAAGATTTTTGAAGTTGCTGCTGGGAAGGTGATTACACATTACTGACATCCTGCAGGAGCAACATTTCTCAACTCCCCTGGGCACAGGCTCATTGGGATCATATGATGAAAACAGTATCAATTTGCTCAGCCCACAGCATTCCAGGATTAGGAAAGAGAACTCTTAATGCAAAAAGGGAAAAAAACTACTCAGAGGGAAATGTGATGGATGAAAGGTGATTATCCATACTGCACAAAGGGACCATGCTTCAGAATGAAGTTGAGTTAGTCTGAGATTTTACACAAGATAAGCAATTGAGGGAATTGTATTTGAGGGTGTGCTGGTGGATGCAGGTATTTCAGTGAGAAGACACAACATTGTAGAAAACAGTAAGGTGATAGTGGAAGCAAATTTTGTGCATGAAAACTTCATCAACCTGCTTTGTAAGCAAAACTTGTTTCATATGACCTTCAAAGGGTTGAACTAAGTCTCTTACATTCTTATTAAAATGAAAGCAGAATAAAGATATAAAAAATGAAAATATAGAAACTAAAAAAAACCCAAATCTGACTAAATTATTTTTCTTGATTCAGAAAAATGCTTAGCCTGAAGAGATAGAGAAAAACATATTAAAAAAGACTTAAACGTAATTAAACACAGTAATTCTCTTATTTTTTTTTCCTATGCGTAAGAGCAGTGGGCTATAAATATTGGGAGACTATTTGAATCAGAAATATATTTATGGTCCTTGCTGTGTCTGCGAGACACAAGCAATACTTGTCCTATGGCACTTTTAGAAAATATCATTAAATCATGCAAAACTGCTGCTGATGAAAAAGTCACAAAGAAATAAAACATTCTTTCTCTTTCCAGGTCTGCTGAAATGAGCCATAATTTTGAGTGGCTTTTGGCAGGCATTAGTGCATGTTTTTGTTTGCTGTCCTTTACAGGCTTCCTTTAACATGGAGATTTCTGCTAGGATTGCAGGCATGCAAAGGGCTGAATCCAGCCACAGTTTTGCTCCACAGTTTGCAGAACCAACCTCCATTCAGCCACATCAGCCCAAAAACCTGAGTGACTTGATTAGGAAATGATGCCAGTGTAGCATCCAGCGACAGTGCCAATTTACTGCATGCACCTTTGGGCATTTTTCGGAATGCCCTCAGTTCAGCTTCAAGAAGTGATGAAAATGGTTAATAGTTATTCAGAGTCACTTAAAGTTATTTGATTATACAGTCAAGTGATGTGTCTCCTTTCACAATATCAGTTATTTAACACTTATCACCCCTGTTTAGGTGCTCAAGGAAGAGCAAGAAGCACTTACCATTATTTTCTGACAATTTGCTTATAATATCAACTACAGAGAAAGTGGAATAATATATCCTACTTTCCTGTCTGTGAACACTTTTGAAATTTAATGAGAAGTTAATGAAGAGCTGTGAAGGTAAAAGGGTAGTAACTCAAAGTATCAATGGAACGAGCATCTTGTCACATCATGGTCTTAAAGTCAGGTAGTTTAGTAGACTCAAACACAACAGGGTTATTTTTAAGAAGAGCAAGGTATAAGTTTTATATTGTTGAAAGTTTCCAAAAGGAAAGCCTGACATCACATTTCATGGGAAATTGTTATTTTAATTAGTAAGAACTTCATTTGGACCTGTGAAGAGGGGAAGAATATAGGGATGCAATTCTATTATTGGAAATTTTCTATTATGTAAATTCTATTATGGAATTTTTGCATTTTCTCCTATGTTAGTACTGAAGAAGTTAAAGTATGCAATAAACTGGAGCGTGCATTTAAATCAAATTTGGAAGTTTATTCCTCACATATTGCATATACATGGCAACAATATTCTTGACATAGGGAAGGAATTAGGAAAAAAATGCATTAAGCTTTTCCACAGCAATATTTAAGCTTTTTAGGAACAAAAAGTTTGAGTATTCAAATTTTTACTACCCAAGGTATATTTAGGAATTTTCTATATTTTAATTGTAAGCTGTTATATATGTGCTATCTTTAAAATGCTTTGGCATTTGGTTCAATTTACAGTGCTGAGCTGTCTTTAATCTTCTTTTTACTGTGCAAAATTATTTTCTTTGGCAGCTTCTGGCAATAAAGACAACAAGAACCCGTTCAGCCCAGTAAAAAACATAGAGCTATTAAAGGGTTTTTTAGGGATCCATGCAATTAATTTTCTTAAAAGACTTGCTCAAACTAGCTTTGCAGGTCATGAAAAGAAGAATGACCAAGCAGAAAGTGATTCTAGGCCCAGCAGGAATAAAACATGTCCTAGAATCTGATAGTGTACACTAAGCTCCAAAATCCCTAGCTCTGAAACCCAGGACAACTGTTAGCAGTGATAACAGTTGTATTTTTAAATATGTAGAGACATTTATTTGCTAGACACATTTAAAAAGAGGTGAATAAATGGAATACTTTTGGGAAAGGATGAGTAAATTCCCTCCAGTAAAGCCATAGTAAGTTCCATTAGTTTTGCTTTTCCCCAAGGCACTGAAAATTAAATAGAAAACTAGTCCGTGGAATTTCTCTTTGTGCTAAACAGATAGGTTAAATGTGACTTTGAATGAAGTTATTCTAGTGTGCAATCAGAAGCAATATCTGCACATCAATTTATCCTATTGATTACATTAGAATCATAAATTATCTCACATTGTGGATGGCCTGGGGTATCTGTAATAATGATTAAAATTAACTTCTAGATCATTAATGATCTGTAAAATAAGCAAAGTGACATGACAGTCATAGCTGTCTGAGATTAATCAAAAAGTACTCTTCAAACTATGAACTACTTTTGATCAATAGTTTTGCAGGAACACGTAATTAACACAACTCACTAAAATTATTTTGTTATGTTCAGTTCACTAACCTAAATTTTTTGCATCTTATATATTTTGGGGCCACTCCTGACGTCAGATTCCAAAATGAAAGTCATTAAATGCACCAAACAACAGAATGTGTGCCTGTGTACTAGCAATAATGACCAAACATTAACCCCTTTTCCATGTGTATTACCAAAGGGACAACCATATGAAAAGGAAAGGTATATTCATTGCTGGTTTATATTCCCTGTGTTTCAGCAAAGACAGGCACAACTATTGGCAGATTATGTTGCAGAACTGAAGCTGGGCACTAGTAACAAAATGGGAAATTTTGTTTGCTAGTCAAAGTCTCTGCTGTAAGTATTCTGAGGAACACTTGTAGTAACACACTTTCTACAGGGAAAAAAAAAAGCAAAAAGATGTTTGAAAAAACAGAGGGCCTATGCTTTTGCTAAAGAAAGGACTCTGCACATCATCATTATTTCATAGTCCCAGTCTAGCCCATTGCACCAAATGAATATGACAGATTAAAGAACATTGTTGAACATTTACAATTATTCCATAAAGCCCCACAGGGTGAGGGCAGGGTATGTTCTCTTTCAATACCTCATATGAAGATCATATTTATAAAATTTCTATTCTCCTAAGCGTGCAATAAGCTTTTTCCCATGCTGTGTGTCTTTGAGAAATATCATCATCACTACCTATTTCTCAGAAAATTTGCTTTTTAAAATAAGGAATTACTAAGTACTTTACTTTTTAATTGCTTCCTGTAGTCCCTGAAACAATGCATATGACATGTCCATTCAGGTCAAGCCTATTTTTATAATCACAAAATAAATGACAACAGTCAAAAATAATCCTTCAGGTTATAACTATGAGCTAGCTGTATTTTATTGTGTTGTTTCAGTCTTAAATTGCTTAATGCACAGCAGATTTATATATTTTCAAATAAACTTCTGACTACACCAAAAAAAAAAGTGTTTACTCTTGTTTAATATTCAAGAGCTTATCCCTTTAACATCATTGATAAACCATGGTGGAAAAAAAAACAACAAACCCACAAAAATATGGGCTTCTCTTCCATCTTGCCATCTGCATCTGTGGTTAACAGAGACATACCAGTGATAGACAATGAAGATTTCATTATACGTTGCTTCAGGTATGATTAACACTTTCTAGTGTGAAATTCATAATATATGGACATAGGTTTTAAGGGAGAGTAAGGAAACTCTAAAATTTAGTACTGAGTTTCAAGGCATAGACAAAGATAGGAACTCGCTGCATAAAATGCAGACACATAGAAACTTTGCTATTGTATGGTTTTCAGAAACTAATATATGGGAACACCTGAGAAGTGCCTTTTCTAAGAATAAAGGAACCATGCTTGAATTCAGTGTTTATAGTGACATTTGTAAGAAAGAACGGAGGTAAGTAATTACATGAAAATAATAGTTATGGATAGCTTTTATAATTGGAAACGAATGTACTTTATTATCTGTAGATAAAAAAATTTCAAAAACCAACAGATATAAACGTAAAATACCACTCCATATGCTTTTATTAGTATTTTTAACTTTCTTTGTAGGCCTAGAGTTTGTTTTTCCATACAAACATTGTGATGTTGTATTACTTAATAAAAATAAGTAAAGAATACCTTCAGTATCTAGATTTCTTGAAATAGAGAATTATTTTTAAGCCTTCTCTGTTGCGAATTACGCTAACACAGTGAAAGAATCTGAATACTACTGCAATGCATAAAAGAGCCAAAGAACAACCACAAGTCTGAAATCCTTTCCTCACACCAGTTAACTGTTCCTTTGCTCCATGACTGATTTGGGTTGCTAACAGCACGCTCTCCAGGGAAATATCTGGACATTGGTTGGTTCACTTCAGGTCTGTTCACAATGGAATAAAAGCAAGTGGCTTTTTCTGTCTTCCAAGTCCACTGACACTTATCCCAGAAATCTGTGCACCTCCAGAATCCTTCTATCCTGACTTTTGTTTCATCATTATAAAACAATGATCTGTAATACAACCTCCACATTGTGTTACATTCCTTGAACTGAAAGAAACCTGCACAAAATAATAGTGATGACTCAGGGATACTGTATAAGAGTCAGAGCAGCTGCAGTCCAAATGGTTTATAGCATGGATGTACAAAGTCTGATCCAAGAGAGCTTATTCCTGAATGCTGTGAACGAGCCCCTCCATGCTGTGTGGCCCAAAGGATATGATTATCTAAAAATCCATGCAAGGCCAGCTAACTCAGTCATGCATAGTGAATATCATTCTTAAAAAATTTTCCAGGAAGAAACATAAATGATAGGTTTTTAAAAACACACTAGTAACAGCTGAAGTAAAACATGAAAAATTAGTGACTCGGAATGGCAGGATAGCATAAAGCCTCACTGCTGGCTTCAGTTTCTTTTGGACCCCTTTCTGTGCAGCAAAGCCAGAAAGGCTGTTATAATCTACTCACTGTTACCAAAATTACCAGTCTTTTCTAAAGTAACAATAGCAACACGATAATAACTCTTATTGTAGAAATACCAGAAAGACATTAGGGAATAGATTAATTTTCAGCATCTGCCTCTTGTAATTTTTCACACATTTATAAGAGAAGATTCTTGAACTTCAATTAAATGAATAATGCTAAGCAAATCATATAGCAGAATGTGCTCTTCTGAGCTTTGTTTTCATTATTTATTTTAAACTTTTCTACATGCATCACAGCTCCATATTTGAAACGGACTCCTTTGATACTTAAGACCTACACCTGATGTGTTTTTGCACAGCATCTAGCAGAAATACAACAACATGTATTTTTTTTTTCTAATATTGTTTGGTTAGGAAGCAGTCTACAAGAAGACATGATATTACGGCTTTATCTTGTGCCATAAAATCCTCGCACAAAACCCTGGATTCTGCGATTTGGCCAATCATTCGATGTCAAAATACTATTATTTACTTATAATGATAATTCCAAGCAAAGGGTCAGCAGGGTCATTCACCTGTTGGTCTCCCCAAGACCATGGTTCCAGTGCAAACGTCTATTGGATTATCTTTGAGTGCAGACAATAGAACTTCAGTGGTGCATTATTTGTTCTAGTCTGGAACTAGTCTAGTCATTATTTGCACAGTCTGGAAAACACTGAACATTCTGACACTGACAACAGGATCCATCACCTACAGAAAGTTCTGACATTTGATAAAGACTTCATAGTCAATAGGAAAGGTGCTCATGTTAGATTGAAACAATTTTCTATTGTCAGTCTTTGAAAGCCACTTTCTATTTACTGTAGAACTTAATTTATTTAGGGGAACCAGTGCACTAGGCACTGGTTAAATCAGGAAAAAAGTTAGATGTCTCGATGAAGCAGACTAGGCCCCAACTCTGTCTTAAGAAAGCAGCTCCAGAAAATACTTGATCCAAATAATGGATTAATATCTAAATATATTTATTAATTCACCAAGGGAGTTTTGTTTTTCTATTTCTTAACTTGCTTTTCAGAAGACAACAGTTCTCTATTGCACATATACATCTAGAATTCCCACACCACTGTCATTTTAAAGAGAAAACTAACAATGCAAATTGAATCTTGGTACAGTGTAAAGAACAACACAATAAAAAAAATAAAAAACAGAAAATGTTTTTAGATTTATACTGTTAAAACTGGTAAAAACAAGTTTCATTGCATTTGTTGTCTGTTGGGAGATCTGAATATAATTTTTCCAAATATGTCAGCTATTAGATTTTATTATTCAGACTGATTCATTCTTTATTTGTCATAAAGGGACATATTCATATAGTTTTCACAAATGAATCTAATATACATATAAAAAAAGGAAATAAACAATGACTTATTCTAAAGTTGCAACTGTCACTGTTTACTGCTCTTCACTGTGTTTTTTGTTATGGTAATAGCTAATATTTTGTGAGATTTACAGCACATTTCCCAATTCCAGATGTCACCTCTGACAGTCTGGTACGTGCAAGGTGCAATTCATGGTTTTGGCTGCTAAAGAAGTAATGGGCTAAAGATTTCTCTGCAAAGCTCTCAGATGTGTTTCCATCATGGTGTTGAGGTGTAGTGATCTACAAGGAGTACGCTGACCAGCAAAAAGTTTAAGGTTCAGAATAGGACAAGTATGGTCTACAAAATAAAATGGCAATTTCTCAACATAAGGTAACATATCAACTTCTTTGATGTTTATTGTGTTTATTTATACATATTTAAAGCATATTACCAAATGTTATGTTTTTTTTAGGAGGAATGGCTCAAAATGTGAAGCTTGAATGTTTGTATTTTGCTGACTGTTACATTTGCTGTAACTTTCTGAAGGGAGGGATGAATGGCATGTTCTCATATCATAGCATATGTGTATGATTCTTTGGTGAAGCATCAAGGCATGGGATGGGGCAGAAGCCTCAGGACACACAGTGACACACTGCAGCTAAACCAGAGAACTGATTCTTGAAAACAGCAAGCAGCGTGTAGGCAACAAGTCATCTTAGAGTGAGAGAAATGAGCTTTCCTACAGATGGAGACAGAATTAGGCAGAGCTTGTTACAACTCTGGAAGCCATAAGAAATTCCAAGAGTGATACATTTTCAGACCTTAGTTTCAATCTTCCTCACATGGCTATTCTGAACAGTTTTCTACTTTTTTCTAATAAAGTGTGAAAGGTGGGTTTTGTTGTTTCTATTTTTTTTGTTTGTTTTGTTTATTTTGTTTTCTTTTTCTTGGCAGTGGTGGTTGGTTCAGAATTTTTTGCTTTTGTTTTTGTATGTATATAATTAAAAGTAATTAAGTTTTTAGCAAAATGGGTTAACAGAAAAATGACTAAACTTAACAAAGCACGTTCTCAAAATAATTCTTCCTTATCCAGGCATTCACTGTTGCCCACGGAAATTTCTTCTGTGTTTTAGTTATAGTTTTTTATATTGGGAAATGTCTCCTTTTCATCCTGTGCTACCCTGTGTGCTCTTTACAACTGACTTCCTTAGTCACTGACTTCTACTTTCACACTGAGATCATTAAACATCTCCAACATGCAAATGAGATCTTCAAATGGTTTCTTCTAAATAAGTGCATTTTCTCTTTAGTTTTAAGTGGAAGATGCTGTTGTGTCTTAATTCAGACAAAACTAATACGATATATGGAGGATTCCTTGTATTATATGTTCCTTCTTATAACTTTAGAATACCTCTGATGTCTTGACCAAGTTGTATAGTATAAATGCTTCAAGATCAGTTTTCAACAATTGTCATAAAATTTTGGCCTGAACTTCAGACTTGTGATCTGTTTTTTGTTTAGTCTTTCTTACCAATACACTGTTTTTCTAGTTTATGCAATTGTTTACAAGGAAGCATTAACTACAGAAACATCTCAAGATCTCCATATTTGACAGCTTATCACAGCTTGTCACTGAGCCAAATATGGCACATCAGTAGATAAAATGCAGTAGGTAATGAGGTGGTTGGAATAATCACATAGCACATGGTATTAGGAATGGGAGATCAACCACACTCCCATTAAGTCTTCTAAAGAGCACAGAAGAAAATCATAATACAGAGCAGAATCTGCTCTAAGAAGAAAACTTAGATATTGTGAGCATTCCAGGTGTTGAAAAAAGGCACCTTGGATATGATGACAAAAGCTGTTAACAGCAGGAATTTGGACTGTAATGAAGCTATCTGCAAGGTCATGGAGTGGGGTGAAGGAGGGGATGAGATGGAGAGGGGAAGATGGGTTAAGAATTTGAATCTTTCTTAATGTGCTAAATACTTACATTTAGAGGCTTCTCCTTTTGCCCTCATTGACTGGAGACAGAGAGAACCCAGACCTCTTGCTTAAACTTGAAGCCTAAAGTTTAAACAGTTGGATTTAGGTGAGCAGTTAAAGAAATGCAGCTATTTCTACCACAGTGGAATGGCTGATACATAAACAGTTCCACTCTGCAGAGAGTAAACAAGTATTTGCAAATGTCCACAAATGGGATGCCAACAGTGAAACCATTCCAGACCATAGGAATGCTAAAGGCATCTCTATCCTCCCTCTTTCTGAAACACTGAGAAACCTCATTACAGGTTATGTGATCTCTTCTTCAAAGCTTTGGGCCTCACCCCTTTTCTTCAAAATGGAAACAAAACACTCATTAAATAGTTAAGACAGCTGAAAAGTCTGAGTCTGTAAGTTCTACAACTTTTTTTAACGATGTTAACAAATGGTTGTTACGTGATGGAGGGAAAAACCCATGAAAAAAAATAATTAAAAAAAATAAAAATGGGATCTTAAATAGAAGATATTTTAGTCTTATTTAGTTATGCAGTTTTTTCAGTTATATCAAAGAGAAAAAAAAGTGGTAGTTGAAAGGGACTAATTGCAAAATATGCAATTCATTTATTCCATGCCATTTACATAGATATAGATCATTAACATTTCTCTCCTTTGTTCTGCTTACAATCAAAGTATTTTCTATTCTAACTACTCAGGCAGCTAAGGGCCATAAATGTAATGTGTCTGTTTTTGTTTTTTACTAAATATTTTTTTATTATATGGCTACTAGGATATTTATTTCCTGCAAGTTACATATTTTGAGACTATCTCTTTGGAAACATTTCACACAAGAAGAATTTATCAATGTCTGATCTCAGTTCCATTTATCTTCTGCTATTTTGTAAAGAGAGGTAATACAGAATTTTGACTTCATTGTCTTATATTGATTAAATTGTGTGTTCTGATAAAGAGGAACTCTCTTAACAAGGACTTCAAGATTGCTACATGGAGTGGTGATTTCTGTCCCTCACAGAGTAGATAAATCTAACCATAAGCAAAGCTTAAGGTGGTCTACTGTTTTTCACTGAAGTATGTACTCCAATGTAATTAAAGAAACAAAATTCCAAGTCCAGTCCTAAATATCTTTGGATCATATATTTCCAAAGTAGCACAGTCTTGGTTCAATTAAATAATTTCAGACACACAAATGGGTTTGAGGCACTGATATTAGTTACATTGTCAACCTCACCTGGATCCCCTCACATTTCCAAATCCAGTAACACTGGAAAAATTCCTGCTGTGTAATCATTACAATTGATTGGTATATTCATAATGCAGGAATATAATTTTACTTTATTAATTATTAGAGAAGAAAATTTTGACCTTTTACAATAATAATTTTACTTTTTAAAAATAAACAACAATAACAATAATAAAAACATAGGTACAGAAATGTACAAATAATGTTGCAAAGAAAGATTTGTTTTGAAAAACAAGTGATAATTTCTTTTCTGTAGATTTATGCCCTGTTCACTCGAATAATATGTTTTTTTGTACTGTTTGGATATTCATTGAACTTTACATCATATAAGTGCACCTCTGTAATGAACAGAGAGAAGCAGATAATGTTGCAGACCTCCAGGGGAATATGCTATCTAGAAGAATTTAAATCTTTAGTATTGAATGGAATTCCTAATTTACCTGTCTCTGACTGACTGACTGACTGGGTACTTGTGTTATGAGGGCTGCTTCACCAAATAATGAAAAACTAGGTTCATTTAAATAATCTCACTTGACGATAATTTTGTCTTTTTAAAGAAAACAAAGATAGCCTCAAATTAAAAATGTATCTCACAATTTTTTTAGATGAAAAAACTGTTATTAATTTTACTTTTAAATTAAGAACAAAGTAATTAATTGATATACAGAGTGCCATAAGAAATAACACACTCCTGAGGTGTTTTAAGGACTGTAGCCCAGATGTCATTTTCTATTACTTCAGTTAGGTAGTTCTACTTGTCTTACTGCTGTCTGAATTCTATTTGGGTCTTCTGCCTGTTTGTTTATTTTAGGACTAACTAGGAATTTTCTTCTTGAAACATGTTTATTTCAGTAGCAATCTATTTTAATGCTGATGTAAAAAAAATTTGGGGCAGGCCATGCTAAGAAAGATATGAGGAAAAAAATGAGAATGAAAAGAGATTCCAAATCAAGAGAAAAGAAAAAAAAAAATCACAGAATCTGAACTCCAAACATGTATACATGGGGCAAGTGTCAGAATAAAATGCATACCTCACTGCTTTGCAGTACCAATTTCAAATAAAATGCTTTTAGTCTCACTCCTACTCCTTATTTGTTGGTTGTTTTTTTTAACTGTAACTACTTTTATTTCTTTCTTTTTATTGAAGTTTTTGATCTTTTATTCTTGTACGTAAAGGGGAAAACAAGAACATATAATTGCTTTTAAACTGTTTGTTATTTTACACTACTCAGTCATCTGGTATTCATCTCTTGTTTAAACGTAGTAGCCAACTTTTCAGCTGCTGTAAACTGCACAGTACTAACAAAATCAAAGGCACTACAGCAATTTTAATCAGCTGTTCATCTGGTTTCAGAGTTCTATTAAATATCATCTTACTGTAATATAGCAAAATAACCCTGAAGTTTTTTCTTCTTTCCCTGAATTTTATACTTGTTTTTTTTATATCAAAGAAAAGCTCCTCAGACACAATATTTTCAGTATTTTAATTTATTAATTTTTCTTTACCACTTGCTTTCTTTTATTGTGAGCCAGTGGGTATTCAACAGATGTTTTCCCTGGGGTTTTCAAAATTATCCTTATTTGTTATTTTACTTTTTCTAAAATGGCTATGGTTAATTTAGAATCCACTAGTTTGTGCAAGTTCAAATTGCTCCTTCAGTTGTACAGTAGCTTGTATTTCTCTACAGTGATTTGAACTTGCTTTCATTGCCCAGGTACCAGGCATTAACTTGACTTCTGAAGCTACTTACAACTTTCTCAAAACTGAAAAAGTGTTGTCATCCGAATATTTAACTTACCTTATGATCTGGATTTCTGCTTAAAAATATATATATTATGTTAATATCAACCTTAGTTCCAAAAATAACTTCAAACTTTTGTAGGTCTACTTTTAACCTAAATTTACACTTTATTTTTTTTTTCTTCCAGTACTTTTTATTTCATTTGAATTATTTTAGTTAAGTGCCAGGAGTTATCATTCATCAATTCTGCTTCTTCCTCTTATCATAGATCAGTAACTTAAAGACTTTTATTGCAAGTACACATCAGATATCTTGCAATTTTTCTGTTGATCAATTTTGCTTCAAGCACTTTAAAGTGAAGTATGTTATATGCCTTACATACTTTATTTTGGAAGTAATGGGTTGTGAATCAGACTCATTTATTTGTGTAAATTAGGTTCTTGATTGGATAATGACTCTTGTGAAAGTCTCACATAAGTAGACAAATATAAAAATTAAAAGTAAAAAGTTAGTGCTTAGCATAAATCCCTCTCACAGTAGGCTTTTAAGTGGCTGTGAATTCCATTTGAAAAAAGGATGACTATAGCAGAGGACAAAGAAACACATAGTGATTCTGAATCACATCACAACTTTGTTTATAAATTAGAACCCTGAATTTTCTGTCTGTACATTCCTCATCCTTAAAATGGAAATATATAAATATATTCAGATTCTAACCTGTGAAAGTCCCATGTTAACACCGTGCTGTAGAAACAGACCAGAGGAGAGCAACTAGGATTATAAGAATGGCAGAAAGACCATTAAATGAAGAAAGAATCTGGAAAGTTTATATAGCCTAAGGGGAAAAAGCCCAAACCTATTTTAGAATCACAGATTATTCTGAGTTGGGAGGGACCTACAAAGATCATTGAAATCCATCTACTGGGCCTGCACAGGACAGCCCCAGTTGTAACACCCTGTTCCTGGAAGCCTTGTCCCTTCTTGAACTCTGTCAGGCTGGTGCTGTGACCACTTCCCTGGGGAGCCTGTTCCTGTGCCCAAACACCCTCTGGGTGAAAAACCTTTTCTGGATTTCCAGCCTAAAGCTCCCTGGCACAACTTCAGGCCATTCCCTCAGGTCTAGCCAATGGTCACCACAGAGAGGAGATCAGTGTCTGCTCATTTTCTTCCCCATGCAAGGAAGTAACATTTCTTGGCATTGAAACAGTGGTTAAACACTGAACAGCTTCCTAGAGAGGTGGTCAATGCCATAAGGCTGTGTCTTTAAGAGGCATTTGGAAAATAACCTTAATAACACCCTTTGATTTTTGAGCAGCTCTGAATTAATGAGACAGCTAGACTAGATGATCATTTTAGGTTCCTTTCAACTGAAATAGTTCAGTTCTATTCTATTCTATTCTATTCTATTCTATTCTATTCTATTCTATTCTATTCTATTCTATTCTATTCTATTCTATTCTATTCTATTCTATTCTACTCTAATGTTTCTCCAAATATTTTGACAGCCTTAAAAAAACCCCAAATAAATTCTGCTAAAATCCTGTAAGATTATTTATAAAATACTATAAGATCAGCCAAATCACATATAATGGAAAATCACTGTCCACTTGGAAAACCTCAGTCATTTGGGGTTTAATTTATTTTTATGCAATAATAGACACAGATTCTGGTTAATTGTCTGTATCCAGAGTTCTTGTTAATATTGATTTTTAATACAGTAGAACACACAAAGCAAAAATGAAATAAACTGGTTATCCTTTCTGTATTTGTTGCATGAATAATCCAGCCACAAGGTTAAATTAGTTTCTTTGTTTTCTTATCAACAGGGAGGCTGCAGCCAGGTGAGATTCTGGCAAAGAGAGCTACTTTTTGCCCTTTCAACTTGAGTGTGTTAGCTCTAAGGGCAAAAAGAAAAAAATAAATAAAAAAAAAAAAAAGAAGGAAAGTAAAGAGAAGCAACAATCAAATAAATCACCTTGTACAGGGAGAAAGTATTGTGTTCAGCCTGACCTTGGCCTGCAACTCTTGACATCAGCTCTGGAAAATGTGTCCGTTTTCTTGCCTGGTTTGTTCAAGTGGTGAAGCCTTACTACTACTGTAAGGCATACTTTACATACACACAAACACAAGTACAGTTATTTCTATGAAGTCAGAGGCAACAAAGCTGCCTTTGTATCTGGCAAATATAATTCTTTCCTCCTTGCATAATTGCTTAGATGTTTTTGTCTGAAATTCTATTCACATTGACACTTCATGTATGTGTGAAACTGGTTTGAATGATGTCTACATTCATTACTTTTTCCACAGTAACTATTTCCCTTACAAGGTACATGATCCCAGAGCAAAGAAAAGTTAACAATTTAAAACTCTGAGGGTGTCTTTGTTGGGAACAGTATAATTTTTTAATTCACATTCCTTTCACTTAGTTTCTGTAATCCCTGAAGAGAACAGAGTCAAACTTTGTGTTTTAATTAGGATTTTCAGTATTTATGGCCTGCAGCAATGAAAGGAAAAGAAAATAATTCTAGGGTTGTTGTGGGAAAAAAGATTGGGCCAAGTTTGCATTCTTGTGACTGTCATTTACATTTTCTAAGAACAGTTGTGAAAACTGAAAATGGTTTTATTATTCACAGCTCGCATGGTTAAAAGTAACAAACTGAATTTTGCATAAAATACAGGTAAGAAATATCTAGCAAAGATAGTGAATTTAGACAAGGAATGCTACTCTGCAAGGGAGAGACTGGAATTATAGAAATTATGATAATTAAGATAAAATTAAGGTTCAGGTACGCAAACTCAAAAATTCTGCTGATTTTATAAACACAACAGTTATAGATGCATAGTATTGGTACTAAAAATTGCAGAATCTAAAGGTGGTGGTGTGAAGATTTTGTGTCAGGCAACAGAAGCTTACAAGAGTTTAAAATCTGGTATCACTACAAATGTGCTAAAATTCACTACAGGACTGAAATATTGAAAATGTACATTTTTGCTCTTTTGCTTTACATTAGAAGTTTTTTTCATTTGTCAGCTGCAGAGCATTCAGAAATGCCAGATGAATGAAACATAATTTTTCTGGTGTTAGTTATAAAGCTTCCTGCTCTGTTCTTGTAGGCACCTGATTTGTTTGACTGTTTATTGACAATTTCTTTACAGCCACTGAAGGCTAAATTGTGTAAGTGGATCAAGATAATCACTTCATGAAACATCATGCAAATCTGGTAAAGCTCTGTGGTGGTTTAATGGAACTAGATAACTCCCAGCAAAAACATCATCACAACTCTCTTTTTAGTGAAACTTTCTGCAGTAAAAAAGTTAACAAAGATAAACCCCTCCAATTTAATAAAAAATGAATTGGCAAAGAGTAAGTAAGAAGATGAGTAAAAAAATTTCATCATGAATGCTCCCAGAATAAAGTTTTTTTTCGTTTCCTATGAGAATGAGAGAAAAGGAACAGAATTGGTTTATTGGAGAAGTTATGACAACCCTGTTTGGTGCTGTTTTTAATAAGCAAAGAGGTGAAAATATCTGAAATAATCCAGCAAAAATAAAAACTAAAAAGGAGGTAAAGCATTCTGTGTATGTTAGAGACTATTTGCTACGTGCTAAAAGCTATGTAAGAAAGTGGGAAGATTGCTGTAAAAAACACACATGAGAAAAGAATCAAAATTTAGAGGTACCAGTGAAAGGTAGTGACCAAGAACATACCCACTTTTGTTTTTTGATGCTAATATGGTGCTTAACTGCTAACCATGTATTTGAAATCTCACACTCCTCTTTGAAAAATGAGACTAAATAAATACAATAAAACAAGCAAGTATAATTAACACTTGAAAAGGGAAGAAAAGATCAGCTATATGCATAGATTAACAGTTCAATATTATATTAACTGTTTTCTTAAAAGGAAAGCTAGTGTCTCACTCTAGATAGTCAATTGTCTTTTGAAGCTGCCTTTTTAAAATGTTGCAATGGTTTAAAACAAGCAAACAATTTAAGCTGAGAAAAGTGCAATCATGCCTCATGTATTCTAAACTCTCTTCATTTCATGAAGTACACACAAAATTTTGCATTTTCCATGATACATTCAGAAAAATGTCAGTTTAGCAAAACCAAACTCCATCTCCTCAGCAAAAAAAAAAGTGCAACAGCAGAATTATCCATAGAGATACTAACAGATCCAAAACTCACAGATTCAAAACTGAAATAGAAGATTTCTCTGCCTCAGTTTTCATACAGTTATCTTATTATTTGTAAGCTTCTTAGTACCCTTGAGCTCTCATAAATATTTGAAAACCCTCAATATTTGCGCATATTTGAAAAAAAAAAGCCAAACAAATAAAAAAGATCCTACCTTCCACCGAAAGGTCTAACACTGAACGTTATTTATTTCAGAATAGCAGTTTCCAAAATTTTAATTAGACTTATTTATGACTTTTGAATTCCCTTTCTATGTGAAAATGTCCAGTAAAATGTGAAAGCCTAAAATTAGTGTTCTCTTCCCATTGTTCACCATTAATTAAATCCCAGTGAGACTTCCCAATATTTTTCTTCTCTTTCTTAAAATTTCTGGAGGAAATTTTTAGAAGATATCCTTGTGAACCAGGAGTTGAATTAGTAAGAGCATAATGGGAAAAATAATTTGTTTTCTAATTAATTTTTGCATCTGGAACGAGTCAAGCACAAGACAAGGGAAGGAAACAGTTTCTTTCAATATCTGTCAGATAAATGATCAATAATTGCTGACTCCCTCTGAGAACAAGATTCCCACAAAATTGTTGGAATACAATACGGCAAAGCATAAATCCTTCTAAAAATTTCCACTGCTTCTATTCATTCCCTTTTTTCCATACAGATGTCTGTGTGCAACCATAAGCATTCACATGGATGCAAATACACTGATATGTTCCTCATTTTCTAAAAAATAGTCTTAAAATAGCATGGCTGTTTTCATCATTCACTTATGTGGACACATTTTTCAGAATAAAAAGTAAAAATATACCTTTTTTCTAATCATACTTATGAAAATAGAAATCAAAAGGAGTATAATAAAAAAATCCATGTCAAAAAGTCATGAAATAGATTATTCTTTCTTTTCTGCTCTTAAATTGCTTCATCTTCTCTCAAATTTTGATCAGATGACATATATTTAATAGAAACATATTTTTCTTCCTTTGGAAATCAACATTAACAGTCTTCTCACTGACTGCTGGAAAAATAGGAACAAAAGTTCTTACTGTTTCCTTAATAATTTCAGTTCAAGGCATGTCAATATAAAATAGTGCAATTTATTTCTGTATATCAACTTATAATAAATGTCATAAAAATATTGAATTTTCATTGGGACAAGGAAATCTGAAATGTGTAACTAAAGCACTTGATCTAGCTTCTACAGTGATGAAAAGATTCAAACAGGCAGCTGATCTATCATTAAAATGTTAAAAGCAAATGAGTTAAGCTCTTTATTTTATGTTTTGTTTTTTTTCTGTGTGCATATACTTGTAAATCTGAATTTACACAAATAGTGTGCCCAAAACATTAGACATTAGAACATTTCAGAGTATCTGTTTTGAATCATTTAAACATAAACTTTATACATGGAGTTCAAATTAAAACTAGATCTAGTATAAGTCTTGATATCTAGACGTGCTGAGATCCATTATGGCAGTTTCATCAACTATAAAGAAAATTTACTAATTTACTTAACTTATATATCTGTCTAGGAGAAATGGAATGTGAAAAGTTCTTTTAGTAATATCTGTTTTAGAATCACAGAATCAGGAAATGTTTTGGTTTGGAAGGGACTTTTAAAGATCATCTACTTTCAGCTTCTCTGCCATGAACTACTCCCACTAGACAAAAGATCCATCTAAACTGGTCTTAAACTTTTCCAGTTATGAAGCATCAACAAATTCTGTGGAAAACCTCTTCCAGTGTATCATCACCCTCATGGTAAAAAAAAATAAAAATTAAGACATCTCTTCCTTATATTCCAAAAGAAACTACTTTCAGTTTAAAATTCTTGACCTGTGTCCTGTTAGTACAAGCCTTGGTAAAAAGGTCCTTCTCCATCTGTTTTATCAGCTCCCTTTAAGTGCTGAAAAGCCTCAGTAATGTTCCCTCAGATCCTTCTGTTCTCCAAGATGAACAACACCAGCCCTCTCAGCCTTTCTTCATAGGAGAGATGTTCTAGACCTCTGATTATTTTCATGGTCATCCTCTGGACATGCTCCAACAAGTCTCACTTGCACTGGGGACAGGAGTTCAGGTGAGGTCTCATGAGAACAGGGTAGAGAAAGCAGTACATGGTAGAAAATTCAGGCTCATTCACAGAATATAATTCAGGACCCATCATGCATGTCCACATCTTCCAGCTGATGATAACCTGCTAAGAGTCATTCTTCTTTTGTTGTCTGCCAGATCCCTGGGAAAATGTTCACTTATTTTTACACCTTGATTAGAAGGCAACTGCAAAATACCTACTAAACCACCTTACTGGACATGGTTAGATGGACTACGCACTGAGACACTTTCTAGATAAGATTTTTGTTTCTGTCTTGATTTTAGCTATTTAAACCTATTTGGAAATAGCTTCTATATGAAATTTACTTTATTTATAAATGGAGTAAAAGTAGTTACATAACTTATCAGAGAGTGATGAAAGAAAATGTAAATTTACCCCTTTTATGCATGATATATACAGTATTTTTCTGTTTTATTAGGTAAAGCCCACATTTTTATGGTATACTACAGGATGAAAATTACCAGTCTTTAAAAACACCAGATGCATAATAAATGGTCTGTATTATTTTAGTAATAAATAACATGAAAATGACATGCAAATAGCTTTTGTTGCTGTTGTTGTTAATAAACAGGTCATCTATAAAGCCAAATAAGAAAAATAGATGATGCAATATTTTCTTGAGACTGAATAACATTTATCAAAGTTCATCTCGTGTTTCCATGTTGTTCCATTTTACAGTTTTTTCTTGGTAATCTCACTAATATTTAGCTATATTTTATGTGCTGACCTCACAAAGAAAAGATTCTTGTCACTTTTAGGCAAATGTCCATTTGCATTTTATGAGGGTGCTTTTAATAGTTAAAAATTTCAATAGATTGATTATATGTTTACCTTTCAATGTTGTTAATTCAATTACTTTCTCACAACTCTGTTTCTTGTTGAGTTGCCATTATAAAATATCATACTTTGCAAAAATGGATCAGAAGTACGTCTTTAGTGTAGTTTTCAATATGGAAATCTATTCTTAACCATATGCAATTTCAAAAAAAAAATCTCAGTATGCAGCAGCTGTGTTTCTTGAATATGTAAGTGAATACATGGTCTTTAAAGTTCTCATATATTATGCTGATCAAAATTTCCATTTAAACACATTGTAGATATGCACTGTACTTATCTGTAATAATGTTTTTTCTTATATGCTTGCACACAAGTACGTAGAAACTACAATAATGAATATGAGGAATTTCATACCTCAGGCCAAGTATTTTTTCACAAGTATCTATCAAGTAGATACTTGTGAAATAATTTTTGGTACTGTTAATACTTATATCATTAATGATTTTGCTAATGCTGCTGAATTCTGTTTTAGATTATGTACAAAAATAAGAAAAAAACATGTTTAAGAAACATAATACATCAAAGACTGAAAAATAAAGTAAACGATACAAAATTCTATTGTCAGAGGCATGAGTTTATTTAAGCATGAGAAATAATTGCTAGGTGAAAGATAGTGCTCTCAGACAACTGAATGAAGAAAGATTTCTAATTATATTGGTTGATAGCATCACAAAGATCAGGACATAAATGGGTTCATCAACAAATCTCAGAACCACAGCTGTCCCATTCCTAGGCTTAGTAGGAAATGTAGCCAAGCTGTTGGAAACAATAACAGAAATAAGTAATGAATGGCAAATAAGAAGAAGACAAAGATATTCAGTGTGCATTTGACACTGTCTCTTACAACATCCTAGTGTCTAAGCTGGAAAGACATGGATTTGATGGATAGACCACTTGGTGAATAAAACTTTGGACGGTCACACTTAAAGAGTTGTAGTTAACAGCTCGATGTCCAAGTGGAAAATGGTGACGAGCTGATGCTCCTCAGGGGCAGGTGTGGGGTCTGGCACTCTAACATTTTTGTTGGTGACATGGACAGTGGAACAGCAAGTTTGCTGATGACGCTAAGCTGCGTGGTGTGGTTGACATGTTGGAGGGAAGGTCTGTCATCCAGAGGAACCTTAGCAGGCTTGAGAAACATCTGTGCAAGCCTCATGAAGTTCAACAAGGCCACGTGCAAGTTCCAGCACCTGTGTCAGGGCAATCCCTAGCACCTGTAACAGACAGGGAGAACAGACTGAGATGAGCTCTTGGGAGAAAGCCTTGTTTATGGACAAAAAGCTCAATATGACTCAGCAATGTGCACTTCCAGCCCAGAAAGCTGATGACATTTTGGGCTGTAACCAAAGAGCTGTGACCAGCCACCCAAGGGAGGTGATTCTGCCCCTCTGCACAGCTCTTGTGGGACAGTGGAGTACCTGGAGTACTGTGTCCAGGTCTGGGACCCTCAACAAAAAAACAGTCATTTATCTATTGGAATGAGTCCAGAGGGGAAACACAGGTGTGATCACAGGAACGGAACACCTCTGCTATGAAGACAGGCTGAGACAGTTGCTCAGCCTGGAGATGAGACAGCTCTGTGGAAACCTTACAGCAGCCCTCTAGTACTTAAGAGAGCTATAACAGAGCTGGAGAAAGCTTTTTTGCAAGGGCATGTAGGGGCATTTCCATAGGACTTGGAAAAATGGCCTTAGCCTGAAGGAGGGTGGTTTTAAATTAGATATTAGGGAGAATTGTTTTACTCTGAGGGTGGCAAGACACTGAAACAGGTTGCTCAAAGAGGTTATGTAGTTCCCACACCTGGAGGTGTTCAAGACCAGTCTGGATGGGGCTATGAGTAACAGGTCCTGTGGATGATTCTTTTGCCCATGGCGGGGGTGTTGGAACTAGATGAGCTTTAGAGTCCCTTTCAACCCCAACCATTCTATGATTCTATGATTCTAGGATTCTGTGATTTATGATTCTATGATTTATTCTATGGTTTATACTATAAACCAGTATACAAGGTTTATAGAGGATTACAAATTTCTCCAGGAGGTATAAGGATAAACAAAATTTTCAGGAACTAACCATGGGTTACTAGTTTTCTTTAGTGAGATGTGGATGTATATTAGTTTATTAAGGGGGACATTAACAGTACATATATCTTTCTCCTCTTTCATGTGAAGAGCTATTGGGAAGTTCTGGTAATGAAAATTTTTCTGTTTACCACTCTCACTATATTGCTTATTTTCTGTAGACAGCTCAAACTATTGGAAAATTAGCATGTTCTTGGATATTTCCTTTCTGTTTGTTTAAGCTATTACACTTATGAGGCTCTTAGGGATGAGGGAAAGAGGAACTGCTTTTTTGTATGGAAAAGGCAGTGCCTACTTATGTTTAGATAGTGACCGCAGAACTACAAGAAAGGGAAATATGAATTAAGATTGTGTATTAAGATATATCTTGGCATCATATGTGCTCTTCAATTTATTAAGGTCTTGGCCAGAGTTTGATGAATTTAACTGTGTATTTCTGGTGCAGCATAAACTTGAGTTTCCTCTATATTTAGCTATACTGTACTTGATGGAAATTTTCTCTCCAGTTTATGCAACATTTCACAATAATTTCATGCTCTGGGGAGAAGGGAAGGAAAGAGGAGAAAAGAACCCTTCTTCTGTTTTTGCATGGCTTTAAAACCAGGATGTAGATTAGTGCACTTGACTTCAGTTTGAAATAAAATCAGCCAACAGAGATTTTACAAGTGTTGTAGTTGCCAATTCTTGTATTTTAAAGTATGATGTATCCTGGTGATTCTGTAAGATAAGAAAAAGGAATTTCTAAGCTACATCATTTGAAAAGAAGTGAGGAAGGCAAAAATGCAGAGGGAAAGAAAGAAAGAAAGAAAAGGGGGAAGAGGGAATGAGGTAAAGGAGAATGGAAGGGAGGAATGAAATTGACCAATTGTTGCATATACTGAAGCACATAATGTTTAGATTTTAAAAACATGAAGACTTTCCAGTTGAATCTCTTCCTCTAAGCAATCTGGCCTTCTTGGCTAAAAATAAAGATCCTGCTGCCATAATAACATATTGCTCTTGATTAAAAATGCTCATTAAATGGAATTGAAATTCTTACTAGTGGCTAAAATTATTCTCTAAGAATAAAATATGGGCCTGGACTAATAGAAGAAATATACAGTCCAATAATAGTTTAGCCAGATAAAGTATTTAATTATTTAGGTGTGTAAACACTTCTAATATTGTAAAATCAGTGTAAGACTATCAAAGTAAATTCAGACATGGAAGGAAAATTTCCAACCTGTCTTTTTAAGAACTCTGTCATAGATGAACATTTGAATTGCCTTATTCCACCCTTTCTCCTTTTCTTCCATTGTATTTATTCATCATTTTATTATTCATCATTGCAGAAGTTAGGTTTGAAGTGTGAAGGGAAGTAGCAGAATGGAGCAAATGCAACTATGTCCTTTTGGGAATACATGAACCATTCTAGCAGAGGATTAATTTATTACACAGTTACCACTACGTTATCCAGATTCATCCTTTTAGAGAAAAATCCTTTTAGAGAAGGTCAGACCCATTCTGATTGACTTCAGTTTGAAATAACATCTGAATGATCACCTGAGGCTGTGCAGAGGTACTTTATCTTCCTCCGCTTCTGGAAGTCTACAAGACGTAAGGTTAAATCCCTTCTCTCTTCCATAGATTGAGACAATCCTTTTCAGCTTGTTTTCTGTGACTAACCAGGAGGACTTCAGTTAAAAACACTACTATCTTTTCCCATTCCTTCAATATTCACTGAAATAATGCCATTCCTCCAGAGATCAGTAAAAATTTTATCTCTCTGATATACTATTTCTGTTCAATCACGTACCATCACTTATCTTTGTCCCAGGCAGGGCGAAGAAAAAATGAATTATCTAGAAACATGCAGTAAATGTGCATTGTAAAGAGCATATGCAGGCAAAGAGTTAATTTAGTCACCTATTGGCTCTAAACATCACAAATGGACTGATTTCTTCTGGACAAGTGTAGTTCTGGGGCTGGTGTTAGTATAGTTGATATAGGATGAATTGAATAATATCTATGATTAACAGTATGGATATCTATGAAACTAGACAGAAATGTCATCTCTCTCTTACAGCATACCAGTCTATATTTTACCAAAAAATGTAACACTTTTACATTCATAATGTGAAACTGGCTAGATTAATAAAGCAATATCTTCTAACTTTTATAATAAGCTCATAATTTAGGATTTTTCCAGGCAGCTTACTAAAGCATTATTAATAAAAATGTTAAAGTTTATTAGCATAACCTTTTTACTAATATAGTTTCCAGACTTAAGATAAATAAAAAATCAATATACTTTAATAAGTGCTGAACATCATCTATGTAAAATGTGGTTGGTCCTTTTTCTCTTATGGTAAACATAAAGTAATTAAAACTAAAAAGAAAAGTGTGTTTGCCAGAGTAGAATAATATCAAAATATGCCTATGTTGAGGAGGATGGGAGGAAATATAACACAGATGGCACTGATTTAACAACTACAGGACATCATTCAGTGCTGTTCAGTAAGCAGAAAAATAAAGCACTCACATGTTCAAACTCCAAACTGCTTTCACAGACAGGTGTGGATGCATCTGAGTTTCTCTCACAGAGCAATGAGACTTCTGATATGGTACTGATATGATATTTCTTGGTATGGATTTGTTCTCTTGGGGCAAGACTGTCATGCCTGGCTGGGAGGTCCAGCACTCTTCAATGGCTGTGTTACAGATTTTCAGAAAAGAGATCAGAGAGACTCTCATGAGCTTCAGTTTTATGTTAATAATGATTCTGCATGTACCTTCAGAAACACTTCCTTAATTAATGCAATTTAAAATATTGAAATGGTGATGCAAAGTGCTGGACAGGTAAAAGTACAATACAGAAGACTAGTACATTTCATAGATCACATAGTGCTTTTAACACCTATAACTTGTGGCCACTGTTACAACACATATAACTGCAAAAATTATGATCAAAAGTGCTACTTGTTAGAAAATGGCCTGCTATTATTGCAAACCTATTAAGTAGCAATATAACATGTAAAATGTCTTTTTGTTACTCAAACGAAATGTCTGCAATGGAAAACACTACTGCACCATGCTGGTCCCCAGCTGTTATATAAAAGATTGGGGTAGATCCAACAGAAAACAGAAATTGAATCAGATATCATTATTTGTTTTGCTAGAGTAGCTGCTTGCTAAAGCTATTATTTTTATTGTCCTCCTCCCAGGGGTCCATTATTGAGCTTTGGTCCTTGTGTATATAAACTTGTGAAGATTGTAGAGTGTTATCACTTTGACTAATACTAACCAGAGAAAATAAAATTTATCTCCTTGAGTAGTAAATACTTAGGAAATCCATAAGATCTTGGATTCTGGGAAAAAATAACCTTATGTGCCAATACAGGCTGAGGGCTGACACGCTTGAAAGCAGCTTTGAGGAGGAGGACCTGGTGTACAACAACCTGTCCAGGGGCCAGCAGTGCCCTTGGAGCCAAGAAGGTCAACAGTATCCTGGGGTGCATTAGGAAGAGCATTGACAGCAGGCTGAGGGAGGTTATCCTGCCCCTCTGCTCAGCTCTGCTGAAGCCACATCTGGAGTGTCCAGCTCTGGGCTCCTCAGCACGAGACAGACTTGGAGCTCCTGGACCATGTGCAGCAGATGAGACAAAGATGATTAAGAGACTGGAGCATCACTCTTATGAGGAAAGGCTGAAGGAGCCTGTTCAGGGCGCCTGTTCAACCTGTAAAAAAGACAGCTGGGAGGGGACCCTGTCAATGTCTGTAGTATCTAAAGGGCCAAGAGGGTGGAATCAGCTCTGCTCCGTGGTGCTGAGCAATAGGACAAGAGGCAACAGGCAGAAATGTACGACTGAGAAGTTTTCTACTTTGTATGTGACTGAGCACTGAAACAGATTGCCCAGAGAGAGTGTTGAGTGTCTCCCACTGCAGACGTTCAAGAACAGTCTGAGCACAATCCTGTGCCATGTGCTCTGGGATAACCCTGCCTGAGAAGGGAAGTGGGATCAGATGACCCACTGTGGTCCCTTCCAAATGTTCTGTGATTCTGTGAGGCAGACTCACTGCATGTACCCAGGGACTGGCAAGTGCCTTTTGGCATCTGGAAACATCAATTTGATTTTGCATGGAAATTTACCTTCATTTGGATTAGCCTATGATGCCTAAGAACTGTGTCTGTAAATCTAAATTATTCACTCTAGGCTCTCTTTATGACATCAGAAGTACAAGAATATAGAAGGAGATTCATCAGACATCTGGAAACATCCATTTTGGGTTGAATTGCTTTTTACAAGTACTTAATATAACTTAGATAATCTAAATTTTAACACACAGCAAATACATTTTAAGCAGATTAATTATTGATAATAGAATCATAGAGTAACTTAAATGGGAAAAGACATCTAAGATATCAAGTCCAAACATTTGCAAAACTAACACTACCATTTAACCATGTTCCTAAGAGTCTCCCTTACATGTATTTTAAATATGTATTTAGGCATGAGGACTTCTCCACTTCAGCCTGTTTCAGTATTTGATAAAGCTTTAAGGGAACACATTTCTCCTAATATCCAATAATAAAGGTCATTTTGTCTTATCCTATCTCTTGTTACTTGGGAGAAGAGACTGATAGTCACAAATATTGTCAGGTAAGTTTCTTCTGTCTTGTGACCTCCTGGTCTTCATCTGTGCAGAGAACAACATCTCTTCATGTTACTGAAAATGCAATAATTCATTGATGTGATGTACATATCTTTTACAGCAGTAGGTCTCTAACAGCAGTATTCTGGATTAAAATAAGAAACAATCTAGGTTTTCTCCCCTCCACTCACACACACAAATACTTAGAATAAGGAACTCATACATTAAAATCTCAAATTATTTAAACCATATTTTCACCTAATAACAATTTAATAACATATTTAATAATCTAATAACCTAACTCTTATGATGCACAGAAAAAATAATCAGGAGAAATGCTCATTTTATTTTAAATAATACTGGTAAATCCCAAAATGTACTGCAATGCATAAATATCAGTCTTCTATAAAACCTAGGAAAAGCTGTTGAGCAGAAATTAGCCTTTAAATAAAATTTAAAGGTCTATAGAGAACACTCATCGTGAACAGGAAAGGTAGTTTTTGTTCTGTAATTGGGACTCATAATGTTTTCCCTATTAGATCTTATTAACCTATATATGCAGTATACAACAATGCACAGTAAGTTTTATTCACTTTAGTCTTTGCAAAAACTCGCAATTACAATCTCCGAAACATGTGAAGCTATTTTATAATGTTAATTAAGGGTCATGGAGTATTGTTTCCTACATGGTGTTACTAAGCTGGTGAACTGTAACAGTTTGCTGGAGTTTTAGTTAGCACTCTATTAACTATACCTAAGTGGCTTGCTTATCTTCTTTGTTTAGCAGGTCATTTGACACCCAATAATTTCATGTTATGAAAGAAAATGCATAAAACTATGTCAGCTTAGAATATGTCAGGTTTTTATTTTCTCAGTCTCTCTCTCTTTGCTTCCCTATCTGTTCATGAAGAAGGAGAAATAGAGTGTATTAATGTTGACAGGAAGATACTGGTAATAATGAACATTGCTCAAATAGCTGTGATGGTTTCTGTTATTATTATTTTAATAATTTACAGAAGTATCTCCACAGGGTTGTGTAGAACTCTAGAATGTAGCATGCTTTAAACATTTAATAGAGAAGTTGTATGTTTTTTCGTTTGCCTTTTTTCTTTCCCCTTTTTGGGATTTTTTGGGTTTGTTTTACAGAATCTTGCAATAAATCAACCAGATAAACTAGGCAGGATTGAGGTCAGATATATCACAGTTCTTCATTCTGCGGCAAAATTAAAAAAAAAGTAAAATAATCATGAAATGGTAGCACATCGGAGTAGTATTTGGCTAGGACAACAACTAATGCAGTCCTGGATTTTCAGTTTCTTACTTTTCCCTGTGAAGTTCACCAAATTCATTTGAGTATCAGATTAAGAGTCACTGTTTAGCTGAAACAAGGGGTTGTCAGGTTCCCATCAGTAAGAAGTTTCAGACCTTTTCAAAAGTGTCCAATAAAAATTCAAATGGCATTAACACAGGTTTTAGATCAGTCCCTGCTTATTTCAATGACATTTATGAAGCAAGAAAGCATCAGATGCAAACCCATAGTGGCCATCTGCAGGAATTCCTCACACAGCCTCAAAGCATGGTACCTTTTGTGTACAAAAACTTGAAACTGGTATTCTTTACAGGGTCAGGTAATATTTCTGTCTCACAAAATCCAATAGAATGTGCAGAAATGACCCCTCATCTGGGTTGACACAAGCTTCTCTTTAGGTGGCTAATGTTTTATTTTTCTCCTAATTCAGGTATTGGTCTAGCAAACGTGCAGGAAAATAATTGCTCTATCCTTTCCCAAAAAAACCCCAGAAACTGAACAGTCACTTTGTTGTGTTGAACATGCCTGTTTCCTCTCTCCCCCCTTCTTATTCTCAAATGTCAATATGAAGAAAAAGAAAAATGCACAGATAACCTCCTCCTCCCCGCCTCCCAATTCTTTAATTTCAATTTTCAAATCATCATTTTCTGGTTACATATTAGTTGTATATTTTATATAAGCTATAAATACAATTCCTTATATTATGGGGACATTCAAATTAGGCTGACAGAATCATAAATATTTGGTCATCAACACCAAAACCACAAAATTAGAGTCTTGCTAAAAGTACTGTCCCTTCTTGAAACAATTAACTGGAGTGGATCATACTTAAATCATACCTACAATAAATTGACAGACACCTCATTATAATTTAAAGAAGGAGATACCTCCAAAATAAAAGGAAACAAAAAGCAGTTATGCTGATATCTAGCTAGATTAAAGCTCCAGCTGCCTATTTTTAAGTCCCTCGCATATAAATATCTAAAGTAACCAGTTAAGCTTCCCTTTTTAACATTTTTTAAAAAGGAAAGGGTCTATATTTTTTCAAAGAATAGTGGTTGAAAATAAAACAATTAGATAGATTAAAAATATGACTGAATATCAAAATGGTCCCTAGTGCAGAGCACTTGATGACTGAAATTTACATCTCCTGTTGCAAATCATATGCTCCCCAGGTAAACACCTTTCTGACTAGCTAATTGAAACACAGGTGGTCTATAATATTACTGCAATTAGAGAAAACAAATCAAGATGCACATTTTGTAACCTACTCTCATTCAATGACTTCGACTGATTAATATCACAGCATATTTTAAACATTTGAAAGGTAAGAGCTGGGTAGTAAAGGAATCACACAGTAGTTGCCATCTTGGACATGACCAGTGTATTTTAAAAGCTGTTACACTCATGTGTGGTCAAGACAAAACACACTGCAAAAACTTTGACAAAAGGTATAAATTCTTACCTTTAACATAAATCATATTCCTTAAATCTAATTTTAGACGTTTATCAGCTTTTTTAAATCTGATTTTTAAATCAAGTTTTCTCTGACATGCAGTACTTCTGCTTACAAGTTATCTATCGCTTTTGTGTCTAAAGGAAATCTAAAAAGACTGAGCTCCTAATTTGAGGAACTTTGTTTCATATGATGACTCAGAACCTCTAATGCAAATGTTTCCTGGTCATCATTTATACAGGCAGAATACTGGGAGGACTTGTAGTCTTCTGTACCTCTTTTATGAAATTGTATATTTAGATTGCATCTCTTTGTTTCAGAGATAGATACAAGGAAATATTTTTTTTTCCTATTGGACATTATACTGACTGCAGTTTATTCCTTTTTCTGATCATATGTAATGGTACCACAACCTGCTGAAACATGTGGTTGTATTTTTCTTTGTAGAATTTAGGCTTGAAGCATGGGAGCTGGCACAAATTTGTGCTTCAGAACACATGGAATTTCAGAAACATAGACTAGAGATATGTGTAGTGGAATGTTCCCACTACCCAACAGTTAGATTAAAAAAAAATTTTAAAAAAAAAGTGTTAATATGGTCTGTTGCATTAACATTTGATCTATTGCAGTTCTAAAATAATAATAAAAAAACTACATTAGTAAATCAATATTAAATAAAAACTGACAAAATCTTTAACCAATGTACCTTGTTTGTTAGAAAGAGTTATTTTACATGCCTGATTTTAGCAGAGAATGTGACTCCTGAGACACTTTTCTGTTGTATGATTGTGTCACTTGTAACAATTCTTTGAATGTTTTCAGGATTTCAGGAAGTGATATTTAGTAATTCTTCTCTCTAAAAACTTCAGAATGGTCTGATTGTTTTCAATTCAATAAACTTGACAACCTGACTTATGGCCTGTTTTCATTCCAGTTTTTGAAGGCCAGCTTAAGGCATTTAGCTGAAGCTACCAAGTGATGACCTAGCTCCTAAAAACATTTTGAAGATGATGGAGTTGCTAAAAACGTCCTGTGAGGATACTCAAAACCTCACACAAGAGCGACTTAAATCCTTACTGTTCTCAATTGCTTTTAGAGACTTTTCTAGGATTATAAGGCTTCCTAACTCTGTGTTAGTAGGATAGAATGAGTCCAAGACATTGCTCTTTCTGTACTTACAGGTTGTCATTACAAATAAAGATAAATTATGACAAATTTGGGAGTGGGAGAAGAGGGAGGAGGAGGGAAGAAAAGGTTTATCATTGCTTGTTCTAGATTTGAACACAAAAAATAAACTGAGGAAAAAGAATGTCTGTAGATAATGGTTTGAGAACAGAATATTGACAGCATCATATGCTTTTACACTGCAATAAAAAACAACCAGTGTTTGGAATGATACAGAAAAGATAAAAGCTTATCCTGTATATCCAAAAGCAACAGCAATCAGTATTTGTCTTCACAATGTAGCAATTTATTCTTGAACTACCAAGAGCCTTCAGACTCAACTAGGTTGTTATTTTGTTCATGGAACTGAGCATTAGTCCAGTCCTGAGCTGTTGCTAGTCATTTCTGAACAGCCTCATGTTTTAATAACATGAGGCAGATGAAAAAATGCAAATTGTGTTTAGATGTCTTGTCATTCCTTTAATTTTTTTAAAAAATCTTGACATGTATATGATGCTTTCCACGTTCATTGTTATATTCCTCATTTGTTTGGAATATCTAGGCATGTTTATGCTTGCAGTTTCAAAGTAGTACTTATTTGTCACACACACCTCTGTAGTAATGCTTCACAACTGCACAAAGAAATCACAAAGGTCAAAATCTCTTCTAGAAAACGTCATCAGATAAGATAAATTGATTTGCTTGCATAAAATTTCTTTATTAAAAGCAGTACACCTAAATAATTTTCACATATCTGAGACAATTATCTGACCATATATGGTATTATTACTTGTTCTTTAAGCAATTCTGCTCTGAGGCTTTTTCTATAAGCAGAGGTGTATTAAAAGGTGTTCAGATCTCTAAAATAGTTTCAAGTACTTTTGGGGCTTTTTAAATCAAATGGATAAAATCAAAACAATAAAGCAGAAAATGAGTAAAAAGGTTTTAATGTTTGGCGTAAAGCCAAACTTACCATTAAAGTTGTAAATATCACCACTAAATAGATAACAACATAAAAATATATGTAAATCAATAGAAATGTCTATACAAACCTATTTATGAAAATCTATTTTCAGCAGCTTGCAGCACTATGAACTCAGGTTGTACTGTGCTTTCCTTTTTGAAAAATGTTGGCGCAAGAGACTTGACATTTAAAGAAACAGGCATACATAAATGCTTTCAGATACTATTACTACTATTTTTGTTCAGTGGACTTTATACACATTAAAAAATGGCTTTTATCTATTATATCTGTTACTCGGGGGAAATGATCTGTCAATCATTGAATAAAAGCTTCTTCTTCTAATGACATAATTTTAATGATACTAGTGTAGTTTTTAGAAATAAAATACATGGCATGTAATCAGACTTCATTTTCTTCACGTGAATAACCCTTGGGTTGACAGGGAAATATTATAGCACCACACTGCCATTCCCAGTATGTGACAATTTGAGCCCACATGGTGAGTATTTTTCAAATATATATATTCATTTAACTGAATGTTGATGAGTCGTATCAAACATGCATGACACATAGATGAAATTTCAATTATAACAACTTAATCAACCAGGCAAAACTTTTATCAAAGGCAATTTTGTAGGAGTTATTTCATGCATTAAATTTATTGAGATTTCAAATTAAATATAGTCTTCATAGTAAATCTGTGAATATTTTTAATTTTTTTTTATATTTTCAAGCCCATGGGTGTTTCTGTCTTTTTTTTTTTTTGAGGGGGTTATGCATGACCTGAACATGTGAGGGAGTGGTGAAAGGGGTAACAGACAATATGTGGCTAATATCCATAACTATTGCCTGTTGCAATTATTAAGATACACAAAACCCTCAGCCTGCAAATCTAGAACAGGTGCATTGGTGAGGAGGCAGTTTTTATTGCTCTGATACAATATTTTATTCTTTTATAAACTGATTTGTTTAATTTGTTCCTATTGTACTGCTTTTGTTCCTCAAAAGGATGAAGGAAGTAAAAGGCTGAAGTCTGCTTAATAATTGGATTTTGTTTCTTAATGTGTTATTTTTACCTAATTTTTCTTCTGAAATAAAAGCATATAGAAAAGGCTTAGTATGTGGCAACCAACTATAAATATTTTTTTTTTTTTAAAACAGAAGATCAAAAGGATATATGGGTTGCAGAAAATGACTAGACCTAATTCAATAACAGAGACTTTGGTCAGAATTTGTGCTGTGTCTGAGGTTTAGAACTGTGGATTACTTTTGACTTTTGTTCCTCTCTTGTGTTCGGTAGTGTTCATTTTTATCATGCTGCAACTATGCTTTTATTTGAAAATAATATACACAGCAAATTAGACACCTACCCAGGGAGGAAGAAACAGGTGGTCCTGAACATGCTTTTTTTTCATGTGTAATGTACAGCAAAGAGAAACATCATTCAGAAATGCACCAATTACTCTGATGTGTTACAGCCACTGTTGAGAAACTGCAGAGAACTATTTCTTTCATAATTTGATTAGGAAAATGGGAAGGGTGAAAATAGTGGATAGGAGAGAAGATGACAGTTCTGCATTATTCACAAGAGAAGAATGCAGAGAGAAACAACAAATCCCACACAAAGCAGGATTCACCTCTCACTGAGTTCTGGTTTCTTTTAAGAGAGAAGAAGATATGGTGATTATTTAACACAGTTGTTCTAGGACATACAAAACATGATCCAAGGAAGAAAAAAAAAAAGGGCATTTACTTGAATAATATAATAGATTTATATACAGAGTTATTTTTTAAGAAGAGCTTGAAAACATAGTAGCATTCCACTTGATGAAATGATGTTTTTAGCAGATAGAAAATGAAAGTTCCTAGAGATGCATTTAGCCGTGAGATACGTGAGGTACTATTAATTAAATATTTTTCTGAAGCAGGAAAAAGATGAATAACAATATTGAAGCTCAAAAAGATACAGCGTACATAGGCTACTAGCTAAAATTTAAATTTAACTATATAATGCAAAATACTAATTTAAATAAAGATTAAAACATATTTTTGAGATTTTATTTTATGATAATGGCCAAATTTCACAATGTCACATAATTTTTAGATAAAATTATAGAATGCAAAAAAGACTAAAATTAAGTGCTTCAATGTTTTATATTTCCAACACGTTTTGCAAATAAAAGAGAAGTATTGCTCCTTTCTAAATTTGCATGCAGTTCTTACTGGTCACATATTCAATTTCCAGTGAAAGACTACAATTTTTCTAAAAGATTGTAAAATGTTAGTATTAACTCAGCAGCCCTCAATTATTTTGCTCTGGATCATAAAATTATTTCCTCAGAGGTAAATTTTTCTAGATCAATTAATTTTTCAATTATTCATTCAGAAATTAAAAATTTGGATTTTCCATCATGAACACAGCAATCTATCCTACCCAAATAATGGAGAGGAGTGGCACACATTTTCAGGAGTCAAAGCATATCACTCAAAAGTTCATGAATAGTAATTCCTATAATTTAATAAATCATATCCTAGAATCCCTTTAATAAATTTATCAATACTATTTTTTCATTTATTTTATGCAATTTTCACTCATGAGATATTTACTCACCTGAAGGAAAATAGCTCTCAAAACATGGAAATTTTTCCACAGAATATATAATTTTCTTCAACAGATTTGTTCACTATCTTGATAGGGACTGTGTGATGTTTTGCCAGAATGCAGAAAATACTGTGAAAAAAATCATAAATGTGTCAAGATGGCTTTTATTTTTTTTTTAATATAACACAACAATAACAAAAAGATTTTTCTTTGCTAGGCATTCCAAACGCAGATTGTTTTTTCCAGCTACGTATACATTTAATTTTCCACAATACACTGATAAAGATTTTACATTTTCATAAACATAGCAATTCCAGAAATCTGAATTTATATTTTTTTAATAATTTCAAAAGTTCAAGCAATGTCTTCTTGGAAAGACTAGATAACCATGTCTAAATTCTCACAGGATATCTACAATGACTGTTAGACATATGCCTATACCCATATCTAGGCTTACATTAGCTGTGTATTTTTAAACATTGCCTATCCATCTCTAACAGCACAGCAAAAGCCAGCCAAAGGCCAGTTCTGGACCTCTGCTCAATTTTTACTGTTCCTAGTTTGTAGTTCTCTCCTACAGACTGTCTTCCTATGAGGTGGTTTTTATCATCCTCTACTTTTGCTCTGCTTCATTTCAATTTCATTCTGCCTTTATTTGTTTTTCAGACTGCTCCAGAATTCTTGTAGTATCCCTCCTGCCATAAATTGCAATTTTTCCAGGGCCTTTAGAAGAGCACAGTCAGAAAAACATGGTCTCAATTTGATATCTACTGGGAAGAACCATAATTTTATAACACAGCCAGATCACATTTGAAGATTAATTTAGATCATATTTAGACCAACCACAGAAGGACAGCTAGGATAAGTAAGTTTCTTTCTAAGAGGAAACTATCTGGTTTAATGCTACATAAATTTTATTTTTTTTATTTTTTTCACAAGGAACATGAAAACATGTCAATGGCCCAAGTGCCTTGCTTTCATTCAACTCTCTCTTGTAGGACAAGGATTTTCACAGGCTTTTTTACATTTTACAGAGAAAATCAAACAAGAGAGATACTTTTGTGCCATCTCAGGCCATGACTACTCTTAAAATACCTAGTACTGCATTGGTTCTGTAGATAGTCAAGCCAAAACATCCCTCCTTCATTATGCAGCCTGGATAGACTCTTTATTAAAAGAGCTTCTGGCCCTGCTGCCAAGTGATTGCCTGTTCAGGTATATACTATCAGGCCAATTGTCTTCTAAAATGGCCAGCTGCATTTAGCCTGTATTTTGGGATGAGCTCCTGAATTTAGCTAAATCTCAAATCCTGTGTGGGAATTATCTGGCAGAAGACCAGACAGCCTGATGAGTGTCAAACATGAGTGGTTTAAGCTGTAGATCCTGATCCCATGACTAGGATGGTACAATAGCAGACTTGGAGAATCTCTTTGTCAGGAAATTCCTAGATCTTCTCATGCACAGTATCTGTTAGACAATGTATTTGTTAAGTGTTTTGCATAAAGAAAAAGAGTAGATAATATATATTGCAAGAGGTTTTGCTTTCATTGGATTTGATCAGTGGTCATTTAGTGTAGGAATTATACAGGGGTATTGTGATAATGCTTAGTGATTACTTCTCATCTTTTCTTGTAAATGTGTCATTGAAGCAGATGGAAAAATAAACAAAACCAAGAGGAAACATGTAGTTAAGAAAAGGTCTCACACTAAGCAAAATATACTAGGACTGTCTCAATGACTATAGTATCTCACACTGTCGTGCAGGCATTACTCCAAAATCATTTCTATATATACGTTCATGCATGTCAGTGAAAAATTAAAGTCTAGATAAGAATTTCAAAGACCAATGAGGTGCTTCAACTCTTGATTCATTGAAAGTGTGAGCAGCCCTTGCTAATTCATCTTGGCAGGAGGGAGATCATCTCTGCTTTTGGCTGAATTTTTTAGGGACAAAATATGTTAAAATTAAGAGATGTACGTCCAAGTCATCTATTCCTTTCCTCTCACTCTGAATCTGTGAATGCTGAAACTGGGACAACTGCTGACAATGCTGCAGCAAAGAGAAGCCAATTTCCAAGCATAGCTGCTGTAACAGGCAGAACAGGGGTGGTAGGAGGAGTACCTAGTGACTTGCTGGAGAATGATGATATTTGTAAACTGTAACTGTGCTTGTTTTTCACAATGCTGATGAGCTAAAAATGCCTGTAGAATCACATGAACATGACCTTATCTTCTTTTAGGTGCCAGTTCAAGTGTGGTCCCCAAATGCATCATTCCAGAACTCCAGTGTTATTCCATAGAGGCAGTTCTGAACAAGTGGAGGGATGACAAAACCCTTTCCACTCTTATTTGGTCTTGTGGTGGGAAAGGAAAAGAATGAGAAAGGAAAGAAAAAAGCAATAAAAAAATACTTTAAATATTCCTTCATATTTTTTCCTCTAAATTTAAGCCTTCTGTAGTGCTTATACTTTTCTCTCCATTCTGGTTACATTAATTTTCACTCATTTGGTTATCATGCAATGTTCCTTATAAGCCCAAGTTGTCTTTTCATTTAGTAAAGCTCTCTGTTGAAGTTGTTACTCCTACTGGCCTAATTATGGTAAGAGTCTTTCCAGAAAGAATACATTGAAATTCAATAACAGATGAAACAGTTTATATAGACCATTAAATTGGCACTACATTATTCTCAAACAGCAAATACAGGAAAGCTTATTTAAATCAATACATTTTTCGACAGACAAATCACTGCTTTTTTCTTCACATATCAAATCCATAAATTTTGGAAAGGCAAACTACCACAAGAGAGCTTCATGCAGGCAGTTCAGAAAATTACTTCAACAGGAAAGTTAAGCCCTGATATTTTGCACACCAATATGTCGTCAGATGATTGGTTATTAGTCACATCACTTTTATCCCGAGTTCTGGCAGAACTGTGTTCCTTCAGTGGATGATTTTCTTTTTTTTTTTTTTTTTTTTTAATTACTAAAAATAATTTGAATATGAATAATGCATTCAGATAATGTGTGTCTGAATATATGCAAATACTTTAAAATTCCAGGGAAATTTGCTGGTACACACAGAGACACAGAGAGGCATCCCGAGATAAACCCTTCTCATCCAGTCAAACAAGTTTCTATCTACAATTTTCTGCCCCTGCTAATACTGAAATGGTTACTCCACGTGTTCCCATCTCATCTATATCTGACTTCATAAATAAAGGCTGGTGAGGTTTAGCAATGTCCTGGCCACAATATCAAAAGGTAATGAAATCTGGTACTACCCAAACACAAAAACATTAGCAGTTTTTTCTGTATTCACCTTCCTGTGTCTTCCCTTGACCAAGTAAGATTCTAGTATTGCTTTTAGCTAATTTATCATTACATTTATATAATATAAATTATAAAAAATTAGTTTTCTTAGCATCTCTAGTATTGACTGAAATTTCCATTTGAAAATCACGCCGATTTCAGGTGTGTTTGCAATTTCTGTGGTTTTCAAGTGGAGAAATTCTCTAATATCTAAAAGCGGTAGTATTCCAAGACTTGTTAGATTATTATTACCACCAAAACAATTTATTCTGTGTCACTCATCAAATGTGATGAACATCCTCCACTGTTTTAGTCATCAAAAGCTTCAGAAAGCTACTGGTGATCTTCACCATTTTGCAGAACTTTGGAAGCCGTGACAGATTGGTTCAAAGTTGCAGAATAACTTAATTTCACTAGTTGAAATTGACTAGTGTATGTCAATTCTCCTCTAAGAGTGCCACTGTTCTTGGGATTCCAGAATGGCTCAAGGGTCTCAGAGTATGTTGGCTACCTCTGCTACATGTACTTCTGGGTGGTTCACTGTTTCCTTTGAATTTAGAAATTCCCTCTGAAGGCATGTACTCTCTTTTTATGTATCTATCCCAGGACAATATAATTTGTATTGTGGTTCTGAGGAGATTCTGGCCCCAGCTTGTGTTTGCTACAAATTCAAGTAGTCTTATCACTTAGCATTCTGCCATTCAAGGCTGCAAGCACTGAGGATGGATGACAATGAGTTCTGCCGTTTAAGATCAAGTTGTCAAGACAGAAGTTTCAGAGGACCTCATATTTACTAACATAAGGAACCTGCTACACAGAACACCACCTGCCACAGAGGTTCATTTGGTTGATGTTTCAATAAAAAACGTGAAAGGTGGGTCACAGAGAAAGGGTCGGTGCTGTGTTTGCTGTCACAAATTGTGACCTGTCATTACAGATGTCACCATTGATATCTCAACAGAATGTGGTGAAATGTTAGCTACTTCGAGCGCTCAATTTCTCGTCAAACTATCTGCTTCATGGAGCTTCCATATTTTCTCAGGGACTCCTGGTCAACACAGTACATATATAAGGTCACAGACAACAGTCTAACAATGTTTTTGACACAAAGAAAATGTGTCTTTCTTTTTAGAATAACTGGATGCCGATTATTGGTAAGTGGATGCGCATTCATTATGTGATGCCTATATAAAAACAAATGATTACTCCTACACAAAAACATTTGTTGAAAGAAAAATATGAAGAGATTATATAATATATAGTGTAAAGAATGCTGAGAATAAGGCAGATCAGTCTTCACCTTGTGCTTTACAAGAACTTCCACTGCAGTGAGAATCCCAACTGCTTCTGCTAACCCCGTTTTATCAAATCTGACTCTTCTGAAATGATACCATGAAGGAGCAGGAAGACCTGCTATCAAGTATGACAGTGGATATTAGCATCAGTATATTAGGAAGAGATATTTAGGAGTGCTAGTAGATCAGATACAAAGTAATGGGTGCCATATTTTTATTTAGAGCTTGCTAAACCTAAAGCTACATGAATAAAAGCATGTCTCCTTCCTTCAAGAAAGGATCTAATTCAAAACAGGAATAACAGCATGATATCTTCATTTCAACTGCTGGATGCTGTGGCTGTTGGGACTGAAGGTCTGATTAAATTGGCATTATAAAGAAATTCTCTCCCTTTTTCTTTTATGTGCTCCACAGCCCTGGATCACTTATTTTGGCTGTTCTCACTGTCTCATGTTTTCAGACACATTCATTTATCACAAAGTAAGGCACTTTCCTGTTTGTGTTTCCACTTTACTCTAAAGGACACACAGGGAAACATCACAGGAATGCAGGGTTGCAGCAAATAAATTGTCTGCACTTAGTCTGCAATATGTCTCTGCAACCATTCAGCCTCGCATGATTTCTTGTTGCAGAGATAGAGTTAAAAGGCTTCTTGTAAACAACCATCTAATACAGCATTTTCTGAAGACATGACTCTTTGATCTGTTTTTCTGCTGAGAACTGTAATATATACTACAGAAATTTTATGTTCTTTGTAATGAAATATCTTAAAGTCTCATTTAATGATACAGTTGTCTGTATATCTCAAAGATACATGGTGTACAGTATTTTAACTGGAATCAGATTGCCACGCAACTCCCACAAATCTGAAAGTTTCATACCAAAGAAATTAAAAGATCAACAGTTTCCAGAAGGATATAAGGAAGTGCCACAACTTGAGGCGTTGATGAGCTACACTAGACAACATGATAGTCATCACTACATTTGCTATATTTGCTACTGGAAAAAAAACTGTGGTAGGACAGAATCTCCTCAGTTGCATTCCTTTTTTTTTTTTTTTAACCACATATATATTGCATTGCCTTCTCTCAAGAAAAAAAAAGTGAAATACATACTGTTCAATAAAAAAAACCCAACAAACTCAGCCCCAAACTAGGAAGGTTTTCTACAACACCATAGATGAATTTTTCCTTTAATTACTATATGAAGTGAACATCTTTCACAGCAGAAGTAGCCTTGTAAGGCAAACAAACTCAGTTCCTTACTAAGTACTTCTCATTTATGCCACTGCAACCCGCAGGCATGCTTTCTAAACTAAATAAATGATTAGTGATTTTCATGGAATGAACAGCCATGTTCAGTATGATATATATAGGCATCTAACGTTTTTTTAATTTTACTATTTTAATTTTTATCTTAACATATTCTAACATATTTTTACAGTTTAGATGAAGTTCAACTTTGAAAATATAAGGTTGCACTGAAATATAAATGGGGGAAACTACTTGTTGAAGAGTTATCATAGAACAGCAGTCTCTGATCTAACAAAACTAAAACACGCCTTTTAAAGGAATTTTGGAAATTAGTATATTCCCTCCTAAAGTTTCTTAGACTGCTGTTGTTTACTTTTTATTTTTTGCTTACACTACATGTGTTCAAAAACCAAACACTTATGTGTTTGGTATTTTTTTTTTTTCATAATGATTGTACTATAAAATTAAAAATTAAGAGTGTAAAAAAATTTCAGATATCTTTAAGCTACACAATCTCAACAAATTGCAGTATTCTTGTGCTTATTTTCATTTCATTCTTCTGCTGAGAAAGAAGGATTTCACTGTAATTGTCTATTTTTATATGTATGGCCTAATTCACAAGACACTAAAGTTTCTGTTTTCAGGTTGGTTTTTATTTGTTTGTATAATGTACACAATTAAAAAAGCAATGGCTTGAAAATTAAAATATTTGACATGAAACAAACTTTTAAGATAAGACCATATTTTTGTGTCGTCATAGTATTTACATTGGATTTATTTTTGTATATTATGGCTTTGGGTTTATATTTATTTTTAGAGTTTGCCTTCATAAATTATCATATCTAATGAGAAAACTTCTTAAGGCATTGGCAGAGGAAGGCATCTCATAAGGCTTCAAAGGGATTTCAAATACTTTTATTTTCTTTTTCTTCTTTGAATATCCAAGGTAATATTTAGACCACCTAAGTAATCTTAGTATGTAAGTATCTAAGTATGGAAGCTCCCTAATCATCAGTGCAAATACATCATATTAAGTAGATGTGGTTTTTATACAGTTAATATGAGAATCAGAGACTGCTGAATAATGGCTAATAAATTCTCTACACTATCAAGATAACTGTCTGGAATTCCCTGAACAGAAGATTATGGGTCCCTTTCAACTCAGATTATATAAAATTCTGGGCCCACTGATTTGGGGTATCAGTCTTCTGAAATTCAGATGGGAATGCATGTATAACTTTACTGAGCTTCTGAGATATCAGTGTTTAGTTCAGGAGCTCTAAGTCATGTTACCTACTGAGGAAATAATCCTCTAGACCAAGGGAATAAAATACAACTCCCACATCCCAAGAAGGAGGTCTCATCTCCTGATGAGGAACATGATATTATCTGTGTAGAGGAAAAAAAAAATAAAGTTGTTCTTGCAAGCATCAAAGATAGAAAAGGGCTAAAAAGGAGAGTAGGCACAAGATTAGGTCACTTAGTGTCAGGGAGGAGGATCTTGAGTGGATTAGATTTGTGACTATAATAAAAATATAAATTATGAAATAAAAAAAAATTGCTATGGTGCTTTTGTCCCTGAGCCTGTTTACTATAATGTAGATAATCATCTTCAACTTCCTCGCCCTCAGTAAAAGCAAGACCTGCTCATGCCTTGCAGGGCAATGTCTTAGTTGTCTAACTACAAATGAATAAAGGGTTCCACTCCATAGACATCTTCAGTGTTTCAGAGTCAAGGTTTAAACTGAAACAATGAACTCTCCCTACTAAACCTTCCTTCTCCTTTTTCATTCTTTCATTCTTTTAGTTTTGATAATCAAAAATCAATTTAACATTGACGAAACTGACACCAGGTTTTTGAGAGTTAATTTAATAATTTAATATATGTAATTATTTCTCTTGTTCATTTGGAGAAAGAAGGATGAAGATCATGTTAGACTCAAATGAGTTCAAAACCTGGATTTTGTGCCTCTGGAATATATATATATAGAGAGGTAGGGAAATAGAAAAACAAATGAAAAATCCCCAGGGATGATGAGAAATTGCTGTTGTGAGGGGTAACCATAATTTCTGCTTCCAGTGGTTTGAATAGAAGTGTACCCCACAACCAGATGCACAGTATTTTCTGATGAAGACTGAACAACAGAATGTTATTCTCAACTCTTATCCCTGCATTCCCCAGGGTATTTTATTCTTCTGTAGTTAAAAGCGGAATCAAAATATTGCCAAATTCTGACATTGTGTGAAATTCATCTCTTTCTGCACAAATAATTGAGCTGTGGAGTTGGAATAGCACTTCTTTAGCACATTTTATTTGGAAATAGAAGAAAGGGAAGCAATTCAAAATCATGCCACAGTAGTGAGATATGATGAATGTAAGTGAAATGAAAAAGCTGACTAGTAAGTTGATTTCTGACATTTTTAAAATTATACTTGTAAAAGTCAATAGAATGGATTGAAAAACCCTAAGATTTAAACTATTCATATAGAGAAAGTCAACATCACTATATCACATAGACAAGTCTTCTACAACACCCTTTTTTTTTTCAGTGACTAAAATAGAGGCAGTACAGTAAGTTCCTGGAGTGTGTGGAAGAGAGCTTCCTGACACACCTGGTGAGCGAGCCAGCTAGGGAAGACCTGTTGCTTGTGCACAGAGAAAGACTGGTAAGACATGTGATGGTTGAAGGATGTTATGAACACAAAATGACAATTTTCAATTCTCAGAGAGCGAAGGGGTTGGGTTTTCAGAACTTCAGCTTCCAGAGGGCACTTTGGTCTCTTTAGGGGACTGTTTGGATGAGTCCCTTGTGGTGCAGTTCTGAAGGGCAAAGGAGTCCAGGAAGGCTGGACACTCTTCAATACAGAAATCATAAAGGCACAGGAGTAGGCCATCCCTATGCTGGACACTCTGCAAGACAGAAATCATAAAGGCGCAGGAGCAGGCCATCCCTATGTGTCAAAAGACTAGTCAGTGGGGAGGAAGATCAACCTGGCAGAACAGAGAGACGACATTTTCTTGAGCTCAAGATAAAAAAAAAAAATGGAGAGTTTATAGTCTTTGGGAAAAGAGGCAGGAAACTCAGGAGGACTACAAAGTTTTCATAAGGTTATGCAGAGAGAAAATTAGAACTAAAGCCAACTAAAACTTGTATTGGCAACTGCTGTAAAAGATGCTAAATGATATTTCTATATACGCATTGACAACAAAAGAAAGGCTAAGGAGAATTTTCATCCTTTATTGGTTGTGGGGGAACACAGCAACAAAGAAAGAGGAAAAGGCTGAGGTACTTAATGCTTTCTTTGCCTCAGTCTGTAACAGTAAAAGCAATTGTTCTCAGGGTATCTAGTCCACTGAGCTGGATGGAATTCAGGGACAGGGAGCAGAATGAAGCCTCCAAAATCCAAGACAAAGTGGTCATTCACTTCTACACCACTTAGACACACACATCTATGGGTCAGATGAGATACACGCAAAGGAATGGTTCATTGAAGCACTTTCCATGATTTGCCAGCAGTCCTGGCTCACTAGGGAGGTCCCATTGGAAGCTGGCCAATGTGATGCCCAAGGGTTGAAGGGACGATCCAGGGTACCACAAGCCTGTCAGACTGGCCTCAGGTCATGGGAAAGGTCATGGACCAAATCATTTTGAGTGCCATTATGGGCACATTCAGGACAACAAGTGGATCAGGTCCAACAGACCCTGTTTGACCAACCTGATCTCTTTCTTTGAAACATTGACCAGCTTAGTGGATGAGGGAAAGGCTGTGGCTGTTGTCTGGAGGAAATTTAGTCAAGCCTTTGACACTGTCTCCTACAGCATTCTTCTGGAGAAAATGGTGGCTCACAGCTTGGATGGGGGCACGTTTCACTGGGCAAAAATCTGTCTGGATGATCAGTCCCCCCAGAGAGATTGGGAGCTGCATCCAGCTGGTAACCAGTCACCAGTGGTCTTAACCAGGACTTTGTTTTCAGGTCAGTCCTGTTTAATATCTTTATCTGTGACCTGGACAAGAGGAGAAGTACATCCTCAGGCAGTTTGCAGAAGACACCAAGCTGAACAGGAGTGTTGATCTTCTGGAGAGTGGGAAGGTTCTGCAGAGGCATTTGCCAAGGCCAGTAGTACGAGGTTCAACATGGCAAAGGGTCAGGTCCTTGGGTCACAACAACCCCATGCAGTTGGGAGAAAAGTAGCTAGAAAACTTCCTGGTGGAAAATGGTTTGGAGGTGCTGTTCAACAGTGGCTGAACATGAGCCAGAGTGTGCCCTGCTGGTCAAGAAGGCCAATGGCACCCTGGCCTGTATCAGCAGTAGTGTGGCCAGCAGGAGCAGGGCAGAGATTGTCCCCCTGTACTCAGGACTGGTGAGGCTGCACCTCGAGTGCTGTGCCCAGTTTTGGGCCCCTCATTACAAAAAAGATGCTGAGGTGCTGGGGTGTATCCAGGGAAGGTCAACAAAGCTGGTGAAAGGTCTGGAACACGAGTACTATAAGGTGAAGGGAACTTGTGTTGCTCAGCCTGAAGAAAAGGAGGTTTAAGGGGAGTCTATTACTCCCTACAAACATGTGAGAGGAGGTTTTAGTCAGGTGGGGATTGGTCTATTCCCGAGTAATAAACAGTGAGAGGATATGGTCTCAAGTTGCTACAGGGAAGGTTTTGACTGAATTTTAGGAAAAATTTCTTCCCTGCAAGGTTTGTGAAGCACTGGAGCAGACTTCCCAGGGAAATGGAGGAATCCTCATCCTTAGAGGCATTTAAAAAGTGTGTAGATGTAGTACTTACACAGCTTTTAAATGACATGGTTTAGTGATGACCTTGGCTGTGCTGGGTTAAGGTTTGGACAAGGTGATCTCAAATATCTTGTCCAACTTAAACAATTTGATGTTTCTAACCACTTTTATTGCCACTTCTCCAGCCAAGAGAATGAGAAGATGTCATGTGATCCTTAAAACTTTTATATTTTTATCATAAATTTATAGCAACCTATAATACCATTCTACAATGATCTGATTTTTATTGTTGTTTTATATCTCACTATGTATTGCTTGCCAACATGGTATTTGTCCCTCCTTACCTTTTGATTGAAGTATTTGACATGCTTCAAGTCCATCTTCAGGGTGTGGGGATCAAGAATCAATTCTGATTGAGGAAATAATGCATATGAAAATCCACTGGGTTGTGATTTAAGAGCTGTTAGGTGCCAGCTCCTAGACCTGAATGTGATTAAAATACTTGGGAAATTACAGGTGCTGTTTCTGCCATTAGTGATAAGTAAGACTGTAAGCTTTAGCAGACTGATTTTTCCCCCTTTGAATTTTCTCTCAGGCAATCTTTTTGAGGTAAAATTTATTGTATAAACTGATGTAAGAAGGACCCAACCTGGATTTATTGATTACATGGAAGGAAGCTTTTAGATCCCCTAGGTATTTAATGTTGGCTGTGGTATTGGGATGAGGGCAGGATGAAAACTGCTGGTTAGCCTTAGTAAACTTTTGGCCTGCCATTTCTGTACACGTGAATAAAGCTTGAAAAAGGTTATTTGCATGTCATTGCTCCTGAGGACACACCAAAGTGTTAAATTTATTTCCTTGGTAATCAGATTGCTAATATTACCTTTTTTTGTGTGCTGTAATTGTTTGATAAAAATAGAAGATACAACAAATAGTTTATCTGTAGATTTCTCCTTGTGCTTGGAGAAAAAAAAAAAAATGAAACACTATTAAACCATGACTTTGGTGCAATATGGCCTATTTCCTGTGAATAATTGACAGAAATATAGTAAAATGTTAGTGGTAAATTTGAAGTGGCATGCACAGTATGTGTTTAGAATGTTTATACAGTCTCCAATTGATTCTCAGGGAGCTCAGACTAATTGGAAATAAGGTTTATGTGCAGCGAAGCAGTGAACCAGTGATATGGTGATACTGCAGAAGTGATTCCTGCCTGTGGCAATATTTTTATACGTATCTGCAAAGCTCAGGAAAACTTTATAATTCTGAATGACTTAAATAATAGAAATACATAATTTTGTAAATGTATCTAGGTTTACAGTATTTCAAATACGGACTCTCCTATCAGAATGAGAAGGAAGGATTAGTGCTTTGCCCTTTCTCCCTTCAGTACTGTTAGAACGAGCTGTAAAACTTGTTTTCACAAGCTGAGCTAATGATAGGTGATCCCTGAATGCAGGGATATTGAATTCTGGTTATTCAGCCCCATCTTTGTCAGGGTCAGGAAGCGATTGACAGATAACTGCTCATTTTGCAGGGATAAACATGTTCAGAACTATTCAAACTAATAACCCTGAGTTATTATTCAACAGCTCTCAAACAGTAAAACTGTCCTGGCTTGTAAATTGACCTTAGCAGAATAGACTGTGTCTGTGATGGCCAGGGCTTGGGATACTAAGACCTTTGTTAGGGATGTGCACTGATTAATCCAAGCTAGCAACCAAGCACCACGGCAGCAACAACTTAGTAACTAAAAGTAGTAATAATAATGACAACGAAAATTATAATGATGATGATGATGATGATAATAATAATAATAATGAAAGTTTCAAAAAAAGAGGGAAGTAAAGCAGGAGAAACAAGTGATGCAAATGAAAACAACTTCTCACCACCATCAGACTGATGCCCAGGCAGTTCCCAAGCAGTGGCCCCAAGGCCAGCTTTCTGCCTAGTTTATATGCTGAGCATAGTGCATAAAGCATCAGATATCCTTTTTGTCAGCTGGGGTCAGTTGTTCTGTGTCTGTCCCCTCCCAGTTTCTTGTGCAACTCAAACCTGCTTGCTGGCAGGACATGAGAAGCTGAAAAGTCCTCGACCTAGCATAAGCACTGCTCAGCAACAACAGAAACATCAGTGTGTTATCAACATTATCCTCATCCTGGATCCAAGACACACCATTGTACCGACTGCTAGGAAGAACATTAACTCTATCCCAGCCAAAACCAGGACAGTATGTTAGGGCCAGAGATGTTAGTGCTGGTAGGAAACGTGTACCTTAATTACGGCAATTACTTCAGGATTGAAATATTAATGGTAGAGCTATAGATGGCACCTATAATAATTTGTTTTAGAGAACAAAGTCCTCAAAAAGCTGCATTTTTTCTTGTTAATTTTCTTTTTTAGAGCTCCAGTTCTCTTCCTCGTCTCTTCCTCTTCCTCTTCTCTCTCATTTTTCTTATGGATATGTAGTTTTTCCTTTTGCTATACACTCATTTTTCATCCCTGACTGCTTACTCTGAAGCATGTACTATGGCTTCACTTACAGAAGTCTGGGGATTCATTCTTTTTTTCCCTTTTATTTTGGTTTTTTCCCTCCCATTTATTACTGCCTTTTATCTCTTTTTCAGAAAGAAATTGTTTTTCTTATGTTACTGAAATTAAAGCTGATTTCCAGTACACGTGTGTGGGTACACTGACAGATAACTACATCTGTATTGCTTTCGCACTTGTACCCACAGAAGGTACTCTGGTGTTTCCAAGACAGTTGTCAACTGTAGCTGAAAGAATGGCACAATTTTCTTTTTCACTGCTAAGAGATACAATGAAAAAAGGGACAAAAAAATTTTCTGCCTTCAAAAGCTTCCTTACCAAGACTAGGAAGGTTTTTTTCTCTCCTCTTCATTTTTCTCTATTTATTGCAAAGGTAGAAATAAGAAGCTAGACTTTCATAATTTCAGATGGGGGAGACTAGAAGACAATGTTGTAATGAGGCATCTAGTCCCAGGAGTTCTGTTTAGCTAAGCATCCTTTGACTGCATTGGAAAGGGAGAAACACAAGGAAACAAGAAGAGGAAAAGAAATATAAAAGATCAGAAAGCTGGTCTAAGCTGTTTAAAAGATGAACATTTAAAACATTTTTTATTTTTTTTTCTGCCAAAAATAAACATAGATATTCCAACATTAAATTCTCCAAAGATTAAAATAAATACTTTGATAAATGGGGTAACCCTTCTTCGAGTGTCTTGTGTTTTGATATTATTTGTTGCTTAAGTGAGAAAGCAGCAGTGACATGATAATTTCAAGCAACATGACAGATAATAATTTTACACAAATAAAAACCCCAAACAAAAATCCCCAAAAATCAAACCAAACCAGCCAACCAAACAAAAGACCCACAACAAAAAAAAACCCACAAAAAAAACCCCAAAGAAGCAACCCAAAAAACCAAAAAAAGCTATAATCTGATTTTTAAACCTATATGCATATTGTTTGATATTTCTTTAGTAAAGCAATTGATGCTCAGTACAGAGATGAAACAAAATCAACTCTCACCACACTGATTCATTTTTCTCAAGAGTTTTTAATGCTAATAAAATTTTAAATTATCTTAACTGAGCTCAGTATTTTGTATCTTGATACAAATTAATCTCTTGGTCCCTGTTCTGGGTTTAGGATTCAGATATGAAAACAAAATATGAAATAAATTTCTGAATTAAGGTGATTGGGGCAAGGATTTTATAATATGCATCCTTTTGGGAGAAAAAAAATGGAAAAAAAGAACTCAGAAATACTTTGATGGTGCTGGTCTATTTTTTGTGTTTTCATATACAGCTTTCAGCGGAAAGGCATAGAAATTTATTTTATATGACAGAAACAGAGATATTTTCTTTCCCTTGATGCATCTAGACCTCTTACAGTAAATGAAAGACATCTACTTTTGTGTTTATCTACTGAAATTCAAAATGAACTTTTTTTTTTTTTTACTTTAAAGCTATTGATTTCACCCGAAATACAAGTTTGAATGAAAGTATTAGCTTTGCTGAATGTGAAGAATTGTTCTAAGCAGCAAACACTCACTTTTTGACTTAAAATGTGTTAACAAAATGAAAGAAGTATTTATCTCATTTAGAAATAAAATTGTGCAGAAGGAGAGGTGGCCTTCAACTGAAGAAACAGTCTTACAATACTAATTTTAAGATGGTGTTTAAACTACCACCATCAACAGAAATAAGGAGTATTTTTGCTCTCTGAAGGTACCTATTTGTCCTTATGCTCCATAGGGAGAATCTAGGTGATTTGGGGAAGACATCTAATTCTTAGATGGCTCAGAGGGACAAGATGAATGCCTCTTTTTCTGTCTAGGCTGTTGCTGAGAATATATTGGATCAGTTTCTTTAAATATTCAACAATTCTCAAAATTGCTTCCTGTGGGAGATATTAATTTGCTTGTTCTGGACATATACAATTAACTTAGAAAAAAATCTTTGGTAAGAGGTTGTTTCTGGGGTATATTCTGACCAAAACCAGAAAAATAAATGTATTTGTCTACAGTCCTGAATATAAAAAGGGAAGGACAACAGATTGTGTACAAAATCCCCAAGAATCTAAAATATTACCTGGCCCAGCAGCATCTGTCTACACTGCCTCCTATGCAACGAGTCTTGCTGTATAATTGCAGTTTCTCAGGTTTCCAAAGAAAGCTGGCATTGGCCATGGACCACACCAAGGGAAGCCAAGTAGAAAAATTTGAAAAGACAGATGTATTTAAAATCAGGTTTGCAAAAAGTAAATGCTAAGGTAACCTATACTAGGTATGCCAGTAGGTCTTCAACTGATATATGTGTGTGGACATGTAGGTAGAAGAACTCTGAGAGAGACAGACAGACAGACAGACAGAAAGGTAATTTCCTTATCTGTCATGCAAATATTATATATTGGTCAGCTTTCTTTCAAAATCTGTACAGGATGACGTGATCCGAGAAAGTGCATTAAGGCTTCACCAAGAAAACTGAGGGAGGGTGGTTATAGTGAAGAAAGGAGGATCAGAAACATATTTCTGAGGAATGTGAGATAGTTCTTGAGAGGATTTCTGTTGTGAAATGCAAAGGAAAATAAGAAAAAAAGATTGCAGCCTATTTCCATAATGGTTTAGATAGAATGACTTCCTTTTTATGTACGCAATGACCTGAGACAAGTAGTCATGCTTTCTGCTCACTAGTGATTATAGTTGCACAGTGTAAATATCTGATCATAAATAGTGTGTTATTTCACACTAATGCTTTATAGATTGTCTCATGTGATTAGTACTCAGAAAGCTCATTACCTGCTTGATATCTTTTTCTTCAGCTATTCTAACATCAAACCTGTAGTGAACTGTAAACAGAGTAACAGTAGTGATTTTGCTTTTTTACTTAAGTTGTGTATTTTTCTCATTCCTGATTTCTCAGGTGGCAAAAGGATTGAATTCTGCTACAATGTAGAGGTAATTTTATCACATAATTGACTGCCAACTTCTCTATTAACCTGATAAAAACACTGCCATGCCGAAATGCAGTTCAAATGAACCTTTGCAGATTTGATTTTTCTGTGAGACACCCACATTTTGTACAGGCTCTACTATATCAAACTACTTGTTAAAAGTATAACAATCTTAACCCTGGGTAACAGTCAGCTGGTATAGGATTAAATAAAAGTGATTTCTAAGTTTTTAGGTAGAGGAGGGAACTGACTGACTTCAAATAATGATTGATTCCAAAATTAGTATAATTGCAGGATGAATTATAGTAAATGTACTATTACAATTCTTTCCTCCACTGTTCCTTTCTCTTTTGTTTTGTTTTTGGTTATTCTTTTCTCCCTGAGAGACTTAAAACATATCCTTGAGTGTATATCAGTACAACTTCATGTGAAAGAAGCAAGTTGAAATATTTAATTAGAAACATCTCTACAAAAAGTGTAGCTTTTGTAGTAACTTGAGCAAATACCCAGGTGAGACAGCCTCCATATCTTTCAATAGTCATGATGTGATCTGTTAATCTTCTTGGAATACATTTCAGGAAGTGAAATTTCAGGAATGAGATTTTAAGGGAATAAAGACATTTTTCCTCAATATTTGAGGCTCTGTTTCAGTGGCTAAGAACCAAGATTAAAATGTTAATTCTAGACTTAATTAAATAACTTTGCCCTCATTATACCTGTGATAAGGAGGTATCTTTTTTTTCTGGAAATAGAATGTGTGTTCACCATACAAAGACATACATGCTAGCTACCGGGTTTGCATGCTCTTGTCTATAGAAACAGGGTAAAAGGGAGACCTAAGTTCACTTCTGAAAGAAGTACAACGTTTTGTTCTTGGGCCATAAACTCTTGCTTATTAAAAGTGTAACTAAGATCCTTTATGTATCATACAATATGGCTCACTCTATTACTGTATGTGGAGGTGAAGGTGGATCAAGCATCTTTCTGTGCCACAAGTGGCTCAAATGTTCCTTCCTGCCTGGTTTACAGGCATGTGTTGTGGCTTAGACTGGGCTAGAGCTCATTTCTTCTCAGTAGCTGGCACAGCACTCGGTTCTGGATTCAGCTTGAGAAGAGTATTGATAACACTGCAGTTTTGGTGCTAAGTAGTGTTTATCCTATGTCAAGAACATTTTTTTGTACTCATGCTCTGCTAGTCAGGAGGTACAAAAAAGAAAAAAAAACCCAACAAACCAAATTAACACTGGGCACTGGGAGATGCCATGGGGGAGAGCAGATGACCTGAACTTGCTAAAGGGGTATTCCACACCATGGAACACTATGTCCATTATACAAACTGAGAAGCTACCCAGAAGGAAAACAAATTAGGGTTCAGGGATGAGGTCTAGTACTGGCCAGCAGGTGGTGATCAATTGCGTCAAGCACCACTCACTGGTTTGTTGGTTTTGGTTTTTTTTTTTCCTTTTTACTAACATTATTATGTATGGTTAACTATTAATATTATTATTAAATTTTACTTTGTTTCAATTATTAAGCTGTTCATATTTCAACCTACAGGTATTAACTTTTGATCCTCCTCCCCATTCCAGTGGGTAGGATGGGGAGAAGGGTGGTGGCTGAGGGGCTGCATGGTGCTTAGTTTTCAGCTGAGCTTATACCCAGCAGCATCAAGGTCATAAATTAGCCCTTGTTTTTAAATGAATGGCTATTTCTAAAAAGACACCCCAGCAGAGAGGTTTTTCTCCACACATGCACAGCAGTTGGAGTGTTGGAGCTGGCATGACAAGCAGCTGCAGAGAACTGAGCTCAACCAGCACAAAAACCCTATTTGGACAAACTAACTTCCAGAGTGCATTTGTCCTTGTTTTCCATTGTTTCAGGCTAACCATGGTAGCATTAAGCTGCAGGAGCTCTCCTCACTCTATTGCCTTTGTTTGATGAATATCTTGTGGCACAGGTGCTATCTTCTGGAAGCCTTTATTTTGGTCAGTGGTGAATACATTTTGTGGGTAAAACACCTTCTCTTTCATATACTCTTGCTGTTAATATTCCTGTTGTTACTGTGCTTTTAGGAAACTATTTAAATTCATAATATCTCATTTATTGTCTCTTCCTTACCAAAAGGTGTGGGTGAAGTGGAGTGGCTTATTTGAAATTTAATTTCCCTGCTGAGGTTAAACCCAGCATACAAAAGTAGAAAAATTACCCCGTGGATCTTGAGAATTGTCTTCTATGTGTTTTGCCCGTTTTTAGGTTAGTTATGTTTGGGTGTTTTTAAGCAGAGAATAATTGACTCTACAAGACGAATATACATAAACAAATGATACAGAACAGTTATTCACTGTCTAGCATCCACAAAAAATGAATAATTACCAGATATTTGAGTAAGCACTTGTGTGCTCTTCCCTTCAATAGACAAGGCACCCAAAGAGCTGCCAGTCCTGGCTTCCACAGGGGATTCACAGAGCCAGAGGAATACCTCAGGCCTCTGACTATAGCTCCACTATGGATGCTAGATTTGGAGCAGGCTGCAGGCCCATGGCCTCTCAGTCCTGCCTGAGAAGCTAGCCTGAGAATTTCATAGGAGGATTTCAAAACAATCCTCAGAGACAGAAAACAACTGCCAGGTGCTGTTTGTCTGTCCTCTTGTTTTCCCTTGCAAGAGAAAGTCAGGGGGGTAGTGTGCCCCTGACCAATGATGGTGATGTAGCACTTTGCTAACCAATAAGAGTTTCTTTTCTGTACCTTCCACGTACCAGTCTATAAAACAAGCCTGCAGTAATAAACCAGAGAATTCTGGTGTTGAAACTCCCTTGAGAGTCCAATGTCGTTCTTTATAGCCGTTCCCAATCGGAACGACAGCTCCACCAATAACATCAGCATCTCCTGGCTGGGATCTCATCACCTTTGCCTGCCCTGTCTTTGCCTGTTAGGTCTCATGCCTTTCCATGCTGATATTTTCCCTTCTGAATCCTTGAGCCACGGATGATCTCACTTAGGCACTCTCATCTCTAATTCTGTCCTTTCTCATAGCACTGTGAGTGCAGTTTGTACAGTTAGCCCAGACCAGGGCTGCTCTCAGTGTTTTGGTACATGGGTAGCTAAATGCCTAGGAGAGGGGAGCTTAGAGCACTAGAAACAGATGATTTCAATGAGAAAGTGATTAGTAAAATGGAAAGCTGTCCTTACATACACTTTGACTTACTTTTCATGAGGAAAGTGATTAATTACGGATGGCTGTTCTCAGGAGGTGATTCCTGGTTTCACATTTGGAATGGACAGAAACTTGTGACTAGTTAAACAGGACTTGTAGTCCTGGTTCAATTGACTCAGCTTAGAGAGGATGTTGCATTCCTCTGCTATTGTATTTGATTTTTCCTCTTGGCAGGATCTATGCTCAGAGAAGTTTTTTGATTGCTCTTCAGAGATGCATGTCTTTCCCTCTGGATTACTGAGGAAATTTAGACACTTAATTCCAGATCCCTTTTCAAAGTCTCAGGAGTTACAGAATGATGCCATACAGAAGTGGTTCTCTCAATTTCATATTGGACATATTTCTGCTTCCTTCAGAGAGTATCAGAAGCCTCAGAACTCCCACGTGAGTTGACAGAGTCAGAGTGAAAAGACATACAGATTTCCAATGAAATGTATTGTGGTGCTTGTAGGAGGGCAGAAGCATTTCAGCAAAGTTACACAAACACTGTCACTTTTTTTTTTTTTTTTTTTAACAGTAAGGACTTTCTAAATTCTCAGGCACTAGAGTTGTATTTTCAAAAGGTGGAGGTGAGGAGTGTCCTTGATTCTGGCATAGGTACTTAACCCAGACAAAACAGGTTTCAGACATTTAAGAAAACTGTTGTGGAGAGAAAAGAAACAAGCAAACAACAACAACAACAACAACAACAACCAAAAAAACCCACAGAAAACCCCACATCTCAATGAAATTGCTTGAAAACTAAACTGGGGTTTTGCAGCTCCTTTCCAGTTCAGCAAGCTGTATAAAATGTGAATAGAAAATCAACATTGTTAATAACTCAATGCAATTCCTTTAGCTGCTGTTGCAACCCTTGTGACACTAATTCTTGCTAGCCTGTTCTTGGCAATATTACTGAATCAGGCTGCAGTGGGAGATATCCAAGGCTGGAGACAGGGCCCAGGCACACAGCTAACATGATGGCTGCTGTAGAAAATCTACATTTTAGTTTGAAAGTTGTGGTTACTGTTTGCCTGTATGGATTGAGAGAGTTTAGTATAATTTTGTAGACCTTCTGCACATCTGTAATACTAAATAAGCACATAATAAATTTTTACTTGTATAGAGAGAAAAGTAGTCCTAAGATTTATTTTTTTCCTTCTTATTTTTTTAAAAAAATGATTGATTGGTTGTAAATGACAGCTTCTACTTTTTGAAGAAATAGAGATTAGAAATAAGTAAAAAGAGATAACATGATCAGATAATGACATGAAAATAATATAGTAATGGATTTAAGCAAATTTGTGTTTTAATGTCTGGAGATAATTGCAAAATAAATTGCTTTAAAATATTTTTTTGTCATACAAATTGTTACGGATTTTCCTTGTGAGATTTTTCTGAACAATGAGGGCTTAATGCCTTGCAAGAAGTGTACTTTTCATAGTAATTATTAGTGAATTTCTACTATGTATTATTTTTAATCTTTTCCTTTATGATCAATAAGCTGCATTATGAACTGTGGACTTTGGGTCTGAGAACCTACAGATAATGTATCAGTTAATTTCATAATAATGTCCATAAGTGTGATGAAATGTTATAAAATATGTAATTAGCAAGATGGTATTTTAAATTTTTCAAGCTTTTGAAAAAGTCATACTACTTTCCAAGAAGCTTCATAAGAAATAAGTAAACTTACAAGATTTTAGATTCAGGCCCATTGTTTTGCACTGTTTCTTTTTTTTTTAATCCTTCATATTTTGTTCTCAGAAGTAGCCTTTTAAGCAATTAATTACTTTTAATGTCTTCATTTTCATTTAAGTGCTCAACAGTCAGGATAATTAGAATTCATTCTGCATTGTCATAGTATGTTAATGGTAAATCTGCCACTTATTACTAGCATCCTGCAGACACAATGTTATCAGAGAGATATGACTGGTCCACTTTATCACTTTAACCAAAGACTTTAAATGGATATAAACCAGTAGGAACTGGCATCTTCCCAATAAAAATTTATGCAATTTCTGATGAAGAATTGTCTCTTAAGTGCTGGTATCTTTGTGCTTCAGTTCAGTTTTTGAGTTCCTTCACAATACATATAAAGACTCTCTTAGAACAATTAGTTTTGTTCATATTAATATGTGGGACTGATCTGCTTGTTCAGTCTCAGTAGAACAGAACAAGTGGAATTTCTGGGGCAGATCAGAATTTCTATTTCACATAAATAGTATAGTTGCATGCAGAATCTGATTGAGTTCAAGCACAGTTTGCCTGACTGTGCAAAGTGATCCTTTTTTCCCTTGTATTTCTTAAGTGCTAATGGTAAAAGAAGCTGAAGTATATTTTCTAGAGGGAAGTATCTTGGTCAGCTAAAAGGAAATGGTATCTTCTCCATAGATCTTCAGTACAACTGTATACCACGTGTGACTGACTGGGAAACCAGGATATACTGACTGTCCTAAGGAGGATGCAACAGCTACTCTTCAGAAACATATATATCTTGTCTGGTGGCCAGAGAAACAAAAAATAACAACAAAAAAAGCTCATTTATCCATTTAGACTGATGTTCCTATTAGTAGTATAGTGATACCAATAGACATAGACATTAAACAGCTTTTATTTTGTGTTCAACTTTTGGTTAAAGCCAAGTCCATAAATCACAGCTAGCTGATGCTTGTCCCTGAAGTTTCCATTCATTAAGGTTATCATGATCTTATCTCTTGAACTTCTGTGATTACTTCATTCAGATTCTTCAGTACCATCCATTCTTATGGCAAGATTGGCTTTGTCAGGGAAGCAGGAGGAAAAATTCAAAAATGCTTCAAAAATCTTGAAAGTTCTTCAAAATTATTTCTGCTTTGGAAATCCTGGATAGAAACTCCTGTTTTCCACAGGTACTGTCATAAATACAGTGCGTTTGCAGCATTCTAGGCTTGCTGAGTGTGTGCAACTCACAATATCACATGAGCACGGTGTACTGATGTTTTCCAGAAGCAGCAAGCTCACTGTGCCTGTGCTGCAAAGTTAATCTTTACACGCATAGTGAATATGTCTGGAAATTTTGGACATTCCAGCTGGGGGCACAAACTTCTTCAGTTCCCAGACAGAGAAAATTTCTTGACAGAAAAGGGAGGACGTGTCTGAGGAAATCCAGATGTACTCTGGCTCTAGTTAAGATTGAAATGAAAACTGAAAAAACTACCAGGGTCAGTGTTTAGTCACTTTCTCCTTCTTTGGGAAAACAGAGTAAACTCACTGTATTAAAAAAATTACCATGTTAAGTTCTCTTCCATACTATTTCCCTTCTGACAAAAATTTACTGAGTGGTCTTACACTTCTCTGCCTCTGCTATTTCCCAGCCACATTGCTCTCTTACCCTATGCCTTTTAAGAGTACTTATCAAATGTCTTTGTCAGAGTATTTCTGAAATTATTTCAATTTGCTCTAATGAAATTATTATTTAAATGAATTGTTAAAATAGTTCTATTTAACTTTCTTTCGCTTAATATTTTTACCCTTTTCTTGTTTCACTATATTCAAACAAGTAGCAAGGGAGAATTTTTGATTGTTTTGGAATGATTAATTATCCTAGCCTACTTTTAAGAATAGTGTAACTGTTGATTTCTCATAGTCTGAGCTCACAGGTGTATTTGAAGAAACTCTCATTAACTTCAGTGATACAGGTCCTAAGGGAGATGACTTGGAAAGATGCCCTCCTTGTCCACTGCTTGTCACGAGAGAGGATCTCATGAGCAAAGTGAAGATTGGCAGCTGTCTTGGTTGTGATGACCACAAAGAAATAGAGTTTATAATCTCTGTTGACAGGAGGAAATGTGCCAGCAAATCCTCAGCTCTGGATATGTGGAGAGATGACTTCAGGTTCCTTACAGAATTAGTAGGGTCCCCTGGGAAAATGTTTTTGCAGATGCTGGGGTCCATCAGTGTTGGTCACTTTTAAACTTCATCTCCTGACACAGGACTAGATAATTCCCAAATGTCAGAAATAAAGCAGGTGAGGCAGAAAGACACCTTGGCTAAACAGGAATCTCCTCTTGGAACCAAGGCAAAAAAGGAGGTGCTCAGTGGAAGCAAGGCTGAGTGACATGGAAAGAACACAGAAATGCTTCTTGCCACTGCAACAAAAAGTTTGTGAGCCACAGCTCAATTGGAGATGACGCTGGCCACCTGTCCACTGTGGGAGACAATAAAAATGGGTTTCTTTGAAATGTATTAATGGTAATAGGCAGAGTAAAAATAATATAGGCCCATTACAGGATAAGTATTGTCAGCTCACAAACAGGGACACAGACAAGGCAGAGGTATTTAATGTATTCTTTGACTGCATCTTCAGCATGCATGACAGGTCAAGAGGGTCTCAGTGCCCTGAGCTGGAGGACCATGACTGTGAGAATGATCAACTTGAAGTTAACCTTGAGCTTGAATGGGATCTGCTGCTCCAGCTGGATTGTACAAGTCTATAGCACTCCTCACTTTACATGCTGAGCATGATGTCATATGGTCTGGAATATCCCTTTGGTCAGTCTGTCCCAGCTGTGTGTGTTCTCCCAACCTCTCATTCACCCCCACCCTTCTACCAGCACAGCAGTAGGAAAATCAGAAAAGGCCTTTACTCTGTGTAAGCTCTGCTCAGCAATAGCAAAAACATCAACATATTATCAACACTGTATTCAGCAAAAATCCAAAACTTAGTCCTATACCAGCTAATGTGAAAAAATTAACTCTATTCCAGCAAAAACCAGCACATACTATTTAAAAACAGAAACACCAAATCCAAATCCCTTAGATCTTTAAGAGAATTAAAGGAACAAATATGGAATTTCATATATATGCCACACTATATATATACTATATATACTCCATGTATTTTCTTAGAAAATTGCATTATTCATATTATCCATATTCCCGAGAGGGTGGTAATAAGATGCTGCCCAGAGAAAAGTTGTGGATGCTTCATCCCTGGAAGTGTTAAAGGACAAGTTGAATGGAGCTTTTAGTAACCTAGTCTAGGGAAAGATGTCCCTGCCCACAGCAGGGGGCTTGGGACCAGATAGTCTGGTAAGGTCCTTTTCAATCCAGGCCATTTTACTATTCTATAGCTATCATATCTCTTGTCAACAACAAATATTTTCATATTCCTGACTTTGGACATCTTAATGTCAATAGTAAGTTTTCATTGTTTAAATATCCACTTGTATTTTATTTTATAGTTTAACATCTGCAATACATATACAGATTTTTCTGTACAGTATTATAAAAAGATTTGTGTTAGAAAATGTAAGACATATCAGCTGAAGTCTCTCTTGCATAAATCCCTTAACTGAGTGTATATCTTTCTATCCATATACAATATCTAAAGTCTACAGGGACATCTTAGTACATATTATGCAGATGACTGCTATTTATGGAATGGGATCACTTATTCCCCAGGTGGTTGTAAAACTGCAATCTCAGTTTGACAAGAGACAAATTGGTTTAGAGAAAACAAATTATTCTGAAGTCTTTAGAAACCTAAGTGGTGTTGGAGTGTGGTAACATGGTAAGTAAATCTAGGAGACGATGATTTAATCATTCGAGACCCATGCATTCACTTCAGCCCCAAACTTGATGGGCTCTGAAGACCTCACTGAAATTTGTCCTGTCCTTCCAAAACTAGATGGACACAGCAGTCTAGGTGTGATCTATCACTGCCTTGAAACTTTGTGACAGACCTCACTACTGGCTTATGTCCAGCTTTGCAGTCTAGCAAGACCACCAGCCTGTTTCCTCAGAACTGTTCCTCAATCTGTTCATCCCTGTCTGCAATATTGCAAGACATTATTCCTTCTTGGGTTCAAACTTTGCATTTGTCATTGAGTAAGAAATGTATGACAGTTATATTAGATAACAGTGGCAATATACAGTGGTGTTGGTGTGGTTTGAATCAGCCAATCATTCTTTTAGCAATTTTGAAATCCACATAAAATGTAAGAAATACTATGTTTAGCAATAGTGGAGACACAGATTTTCTTCCCCCTGTTGCCACCACTTTGATGCTAAGCCATTTAAAAATAATAAAATCCACTGTCCTTCCTACCACTGAAAGTTCTTAATTAATGTATTCAATTACAAAACCCAGGTAATAAGACTGTAATAGAGATCATTCTTTTACATAGTTTCTTCCTTATCCTCTTGTTTTGTAGCTCTTAGGAAATATTACAGCCTCAAAAGAGTAATAAAAAAAGAGTAAGAGAACAAAAAAAAAAAAATAAAATCGATCTTTAAAGTTCTTTTAAAGACAACATTTTTACATGTAAATTTGTCAGATTTTAAAATGATTTTGAATATTGTAGCAATAGAGATTAGTCGTACATCAGATCATGTAGAATTCATTCGTCCAAACAGGAATGTTGAATATCAATCAGGACATATTTTTACATTTGGTAACACTTAAATTCTTAATTGAAATCTTTTTAAATACAGATTACATCCACTGAGCTTTATGTAACATAGACCACCCAAGAGTTTAATATGATGTCTCCTATAGATTTTGTCCAATATGGTAAAAGTCAGATTTTAAAACTTGATCAGAATGCAGAGTAGGTCAGGCAATATTGTAAAATTAAGAACATTGTAACATTAAGAATATTCTCCCGCTGTCTACAAAAATAATTTAGGCATTGATGGATCCCAGTTGCTGTATTTCCTATCACATTAACCTCAGTTATATGGTTGAAAATTTATGGCTAGAATTTAAGCAATTTATTTTGAGCAGCTAAGTAACCACTATCACTTTTTGGCTCCATTTCAATGATAATGATGTATAAATAGAGAGTGGAAACTTGTGTTTTGTTAGCAAATTAGTCAGGCTAGGTTAGTTTTATAGGAACAGTGTTTTGCAATCTTTCCAAACTATTATTTAAAATAATTCATGAGTTGAAGAAGAGCTTATAGCCTCAGGAAGTAGAAAGCTGGAAAGAAGAAAATAGATATTCTTCTTGCATGTTTTATTTTTCTTTTTAATAACAGTTTTACTGACTATAACCCACTTCCAAAAAGAGGTTGGAGTAGGAAGGAAATAGGATTTATTTGAATCTTCTGTGTCTCATACACAAGAAGACTGGGAGAATTAGAAAGAGTACCCAATGTTGCTCAGAAGACAAACATATCCTAATAGTCTGTTCAGCAGTTCCCTTGAAGTTAAGAGGCACCACTGTCATCCAGCAGGGATGAATATCTATATACTTGCAGATCATGAATTGGGCCAACTGAAACTCAAAAGCAGATAATAGAAGTATGTGCTGGCATTATAGCTGGTTACATGAAAGCAGCTGATTCTGATAGGGATAGAAAGTTTTGAGAGTCTATGGCACAGTAAGGGTTCTTGCACAATTCCTTATCTGAACATGAGCTAAGGAAAAAATGCATCTGGAAACTGAAAGAGTGAACATTGCTAGCAAGATGCAACTGGTTTTTGGTTTTCTGATAAGAGAAAAGCATTTGGATTTTCTGCTTTAATAATATGATTTTTTTCTTTGCATGTTTTAAAGATATTCAGGAGAGACATGATACACTATGTAACCAGATAAGTACTGGAAGATCAAAGGAGAAAATGTGGTCTTATATACGTGCACTGAGATAAAGAAGTATTTATACTATGTCAAACAATATTTAAAAAGCTCAAATTATTGTCCAAAATTTGTTTTCATTATGTTAAATAGTAATAACACTGTATTCCAAAATTCCTGGTTAGGGAGGAAGAAATAGAAAAAGAAAAAAAAAAACATTTAAAAAAATATTAATTAGCTTTAACATTTCTTTGGGGTTATTTTGAGACATTGCATAGGTACTCCAGATTATTATTAAATTTTATTTTTAGCAAACATCTGTGTGTTGTTTATGTAATGCCGGTCAGAATGTATTGCTAATATTACTGCTTTGGTGATAGATTTTGAAGCCTGCAGCAGCCATTTCTTAGAAATTTCTTTGAAAGTGGAACCTTGTCCTTTTCTTTAACTCACTTTAAAAAACTATAAAAAGTAGAATAGTTTCATAATTCTATGATTACCAATAATCTTATGAGGACGTTAAAAGAAAACAAAATCTGGTTAGGGACATAAAAGAACATTCACAATAAAACTCTTTCTAGTACTAGAAATAGAATTTTGACTAATATCAGGTCCTGACCTTGAATCTCCTGAGTCTGAGGTCTGATCTCAAGTCAGGGCCATGTCTTTGTAAAAAAAATATTGTCTAGACCACAAGCAGTGGAAAATTCTTCAATCTTACAGTTAACTATGTCAAGAAGAAATGAACCCTGAAAACTACTTAAAGTGCTTGCAACTGTCAGACAAAGCAATTTATATTTTATTAAGGTTTTCATGTCTCTTAGTGAAATAAATTTCACCACTAATTTTAGTTGAAATATTCTTTTGGGTTACAGACTTCCCCTTTTTGTCCAGGTCCCATGTAATATCTGAGGAATCATATCTGAAGACCTCTATTTTAGGGCAAAAAAACAGCTTTATGTGCTCAAGAAATCGTGTAGATCAAAGAAGAGAAATCAGAAAGAAGTCATTTAACTGGGCAAAAAGGTTTAAATGTTCTCAGAAATTCAGAGAAGGGCTCTTATTTAAGGCTATTATAAACAAGATGACTGAAATTCCTGCCTGAAGACAAAAGTCAGCATATTTAATTTTTTTTAAGTGCTCAATACTTTCACTACCAATGACAGAATATTCTTTACCTTGTTTTTCTCACAATATTTAGTTTTTTTTCCCTGTTTTTGTATGTTATTTAAATAAAAATACCTTCACCAATTTAATTTTAAGTAGTTATGGCTATACAGTAAAATTAATGACTGAGAGGTATGGAGAATTGAAATTCTTGTCTGCTCTTAATAATGAATGCAATCAAGAAACATTTTATATCTGAATTTTATTGAAATTAATGCTACATGAAATACAGTGTTTGGAGGGATATAAGGAATACATAAAGTGAAAATTCACATAAGGTTGGTATTTCTATGAAGGTAAACAAATGCCTGCTCATTTTTTTATGTTATTTGGAAGAATATGCACTTTTCAATCCTTTCAATAAATGATATATTTATTTCAATTTCAATAAATAATATTTTTAATAATATTTTTTTTCAATAAGAAAATTAAATTCGTGACCACACAATTAACTTTCTAATACCTTCTACATTATTTATATCTTTGCTCATGAACCACTAAACACAGCTGACAGAAAAATCATACAAAAAGAGAGTCATATTTATTAAGCAATCACCAGGTCTATATTTTGCTAGTGAGTGGATGGAGTGGCTTGTGGCTTGATCAAGATAGTGGCTTGATCTATTTAGGAGAGGAAATCTTAAAACTGCTATTTAACAAACAAAACAAATTTTATCTCTGAGAATCGGTATGAATACAGCTCACTACGTGAATTGCTGATGCTGCAGAAGCAGTGGTCAAAATCTCCACAGCTCACTAAGTTGCAAGGGGATTCTGTGTAAGAAAGCATGCAACAGCCATTGAATTGACACTGTTGAGATCAATTTCAAGTCAACTGTACATTAAGGAAAAAAAAAACCCAAAAATACCCCAAAACTGGAAAAGCTGGTAGAAGATGAAGGAATAAGATAAAGACATATCTGTGCTGGAGTTTGTCAAGAAAGTAGATGTAGGGAGTTTTCTTTGTTTTATAAAGGAACAGTAAGAAGAGGGTATGACAATAAGTAGAGAATACTGTTGGGATGAAAATGTCCTAAATTTGCTTTAGGACTTTCAAAAATTTAATTGCCTTCTTAGAATTAGTTCTGATAAATCTGTCTTTTTTATTCAGAATGAAGACATTGAATAACATTCAAAACCTTTAGGTCAAGTTAAGAATATATTACTTCTTTTATTCTTTTAAGATTTTTATTGAAATATCTTAATAACTGCTGAAGTAATTGCCATTAAAAATGCATGCATGGAGAGAAAGTCTAGATTGGGTCCTATTTCAAAAAGATATTTGTTCATTGTTAGTCTTTTAACTATTACCCCAGACAGAAAGTTGACATCACTGCCCCCACAATAAAGACATCTCCTGTCCTTTGTAATTTTGTGAGAGCATATGATCTGTAATTAACTTATCTTATTCTGAAAAATCAATAGTCAGTCAATCATGAAACTTTCTACCATGACCTAGAGCTGAAAGAATACCCACTGTGAGAGAATTATATAAGCTGACTATCCAGAACAGCTGGAATTGCTTAATTGGTTGCAATTCCATTTTGAATACACTCCTTCATATCTATCTTTTTGTGACATACTCATGTTAGGGAAACTTCCCAGTCTGACCATTCATGATATTCTCTGGTAGTCACACTCCCAAGGCCAGAGACTTCTGCTGCTGGGATTGAAGCCCCTTCAGAACAGGCAGCTCCAGGAAGTGATGGGAGCCCTTCCACACATCTCACACGCAGTCAGACAGTTTTCCTGACCAGTTGGAGCCCAGGTTTGCCACAGAGGAGTCAGAGATGTCTCGTTCCATAAGGATATTTATTCACATAATAAACAAAACAGCCCGAGCTGGTGCCTCTGAGGAGGATAAAGGAACCCCTGGGATTTTATATGCTCACAGTTTGCCTGCACAATAGTGTTGTTCTTCCTCTCAAGTCTTCACCTCTCGAGGTGTGTCTCAGTGCCCATTCATCTTGTTGGTGTCACTGGTCTTCATGACCTTTCTTAACCAAAGGATTTTCAGTTCACGGCCTCTTGTCTATCTGGGGTCCCACCCAGAGCTCAGTCTGCATATCAGTCTTCATCTCTAGCTTGCAAACTGAGCAACCATCATCAGATGTATTCTTCCACACCAAATCTCAGAGAAATTCAAATAAACAGTCACACACTCAGCAGAGAGCAAAATCATTCTTTTATTTGTATTGTCAGAATTTTGATTTGCTGTTTGCTAAGTTACTCTCAAAATTGCTCATCATTGTGTTACTAAATTATATTATAACAATTCAGGGTGGTGAGAGGTATACTCCTTTGTTAAGGTTTATTTCTTGTTTCTTTCCAATTGCTCAGATACACAAGGAGAAAATGTTTCCACCCTTTTGTGCTTTGCCATTTTATTGCAAACTTAAAAGCATTTGTTTAGGAAAACAGAGGGAGACAACCAGATGATGCAGACAAGAACATGGCATAGATACTTGATGCAAACAGCATTTTTCTGAGAGGTGGTAAATGTCAATTCTGAATTCTCTGGGCTTCTTGAGATTTTAAATATAGGACTGATCTTTTAAAATAAACAGCTCCTTTTCTTTAATTTCAAAAGAAAGAAATGAAGTTTTGTGTTATCTAAGAATCCCAGGGTAATGCTTGTGCATTAAGTTTTCTATAAAATTTTTCATAGGGGCAAGATTCTTCTCTCATCCCTCTTTAAGTCAAGAACACTAATAAGGAATTAACATGCTTGAATTGCCATAATTGATGACAGTTTAAGTTTCCCATTATGGCAGGAATTGCCAATATGACACAATACTCATGCTCTTCTGAAGCAGCCACTAGAGTACCAACAGGATACAGCACAGAAATATAATCAGACGGCAATAGTCAGAAATATTAATCCTATGCCTGGGCTTAAACAGTTGTAATAAACTGTAATAAGCTTGCTTAGCCAAGTTTAAGACTGCATGGTTAAAAAATATCTGATGAGGTAGTGTCTTGTCTTGCCTAAATAGAAAGAAACAATATGTTAAATTAAGAGTTAAAAGGTAATTTTTGGATCCCTAGTAATAAGTGTCTATTGGGTACTACATACCCAAAACTGACTATTTCTTAATATGTCTGAGCTGATCTGGTGTCAGATGCATCTTTGTTGTAGACTATTATTGCATGTAAAAGGAAGGACCATGACTTGTTTTTGTACGGTTCTTTGTGGTTCTTGGAGTACACATTATATTGTGTTTTCACAGTTAAGTCAATGAAGTTAATGACAGCTGTGGGTTCTAGGCATAAATTGAACATATGTAGAGTCCTAACTGCTGGAGGATCTTGCTTTCAATTTGCAAGGAGAGATACACAGATGTCTCCCTGTTGGATGCCTTTGCTTCTGCTTCACCAGGAGGGAAACTGCTTTGAGAAAACCAGCAGCACAGCTCAAGTGTGTATTGTAAGATTTCAAGTGCAAACTAAATTTGCACTGAAAAGAAACCCTTCAAAAACCCTGCAACACAGTAAGAAAATAATGCATTCACTGTTTGAGTTCACAAATGAGCAAGTAAATGTGGCCTCTTAGCCTCTCTACTTTGTATATCCCAGTTCTTAGAAACTCACTTTGGAATCTTGTCTCTGCTTTTGCTATTTATTCAGACAGATCTTGAATGGCTTCTAGTTCCTAAGCAAGGCAGCTATTAGTTCAGGTAATCTAGATTCCTCTTTCCATTTTATGGATTTTAAATCTGGTGTTACTTGTATTCCATTTTAACAGAAAGAATAGAGATCACCCTCCTTCTTCCATAGAAAAGTACTATCTATTTTTCAAATATGCACATGCTGCCACACTTGAAAAGGAAAAGCAAGCCTTTTGCAGTGCTCAAAAAAAGTGTTTGATTCTTTCTTCCTTCAGGGATGGGTTTGTTCCAAATCCTTTATGGATATAATAAAATATCCTGCAGGCTTCCATGTTTCAGCTCTGTGCAAATACTGCATTTCATTTGCACCCTGAAGACAGTATTCCTTGCTGGCTATCTGTTTTCTGGTTACTGTACATCCTAAAGTTTTCTTGCTTTAGTTTGAACTCTAATATGGAAAATACTTAAGTCTCTTTATTCATTCCAGAAACAGATCAAACAGATTGGAAAGCATATGAAAAATAATCACCATTTCCTTTATAGGTAATGGTTCTTCATATTTATTTTGAATATATAGAGCTAGATGGTTCCCTCTGTTACTTAGAATTCAATGACCCTCAGATTTCATGATAATAGCACTCAAAACAAAAGTAAGAGAAGGATCTATGTTTAAGAAGGATCATATTCCTAGCAGTCAGTTTATTATCTTAAAAGAAAATAATTGTTTTCCAGCTTGTCAGAGGTGTTAATTGCAAACTGTATATTTAAATTATTATTGGCATGCATTAGTGTGGTACATCTGGTAGAAAAAGATGATATCATTCTTAGCCATCTCTGTAGCACAATTTTTTCCTAATTACTCTTTCATTAATCTGAATAGCTAAATAGTTAGTATTCATACCAATAAAAAAGAATCTTGGTTGCTACCCTGGGGAAGTTGTTTTTTTCCTTTACATGATCTTTTTTACTTAATATCAACACTAGCACCAAAATTAGTTGCATGCCACTTAAATATGTGTAACCAGCTGTGAATGTATTTTTTTAGTATGCTGCACGAAAAAGTTTTTCCTTTTCTTGAGCTATAGGTGTTAATTGGTATCTTTGTATCTTGCTAATTAAGTTCTAGCAACACCTTTTCCTTCTTCCTTACTCTGAATTTAATGAGCTCCCTTGTTGTAATAATTTATTAGATAATTAGATAAAACACAACAAAAAGTTTTTTAGAGGAACTTTGAACAAGGAGGTTCAATAGATTTTAGAAAGATGTGCACTCACTAGCTTTTGGCTAATTCATATTTTAAATCTTCAAGAATGAGTATGAAATACTTTTAAATCATAAATAAAGTTATTTTCTGTTCAGCCTCAGTTACAGGTTCCCAGGCACTGCTCTCCGTCTTTCCCATTTCTTCCCATACTTCCTAAGCATGAACATTCAAAAGCCAGCTTGTTTGTACAACCCATATTCAACCTTAAGAAAAGGAAGGTGTCTATGAAACAAAATTGAAGGGTTTTTCTTAGAATGTATATTTTGTATGTCTTCTGTCAACTCAGGATGTTCCTCTGCATACTTGATCCAAGTGGATTAGTTTTGTGATGATCATCTGCCATAATGGTCAGGCATACTTGGCAACCTCATTCTGGGCAAAGGGATTCTCCTTTCTTTTTCACTTGGTCTAACCTTTGAGCCTGTTCAAAACAAACCAAACCAAGCTCCCAAAGCAACAACAAAAAATAAAAATAAATCACTTATTTTCTGTTTCAGTGAGAATTGTTTCAGACCCTAATGTGAAAAAACTGCATAAAGTATAGCAAAAAAAGATTGTTCCTGAATGTTAAGCAAGTAGATCTAGTATTACAATTCACTCTTTATCACATATAATTGTGATTTTAATTTAGACACCTTTAATGTGTCCTGAGATTATAAGGAGTTATAGAAAATATTTGAATTACTATGTCGGGCTTCCAAAGGTTCAAAGGAATTTAGAAATGCATGCATATAACAACATATTTATTTATAAAAAATTAATTATTATCATCTTATTTTAAATATCACGATTTCTCACCATGCCTTAATGTGATAACACACTTGAAAAAAAAAAAGAACAAGAAAAACAAGGAAATTAAAAGTTTAGAAAGACTGCATTAATTAAAATTCCCCAAATTGCAATAAGGTCTCTTTGGGAAAAAATATCTGCAAAAAATCTCTGCAATCTCTTTGGGAAAAAATCTCTGCAAGACATTCCAAATTCTAAGGATGCTTTCCACTAGACAAGGTTGCTCAAAGCCCCATCCAGCTTGTTCTGATAAAGGTTGGGGATGGTGCATCTACAAATTCTCTAGGCAACATGTTTCAATTCCTCACCACCCTCACAGTATAGAACTTCTTCCTAATATCTAAACTAAACCTACCATTTTTCAGTTTAAAGCCATCCCCCCCTTGTCCTGTCACTACATGCCCTTATAAAAGTACCATTCCTGCTGTCTTGCAGGCCCTGCTTGCTTACTGGGAGGCTGCTAAAAGGTCTCCACAGAGCCTCCTCTTTTCCAGGCTGTACAACCCCAGTGCTCTCAACTTGACTTCCTAAGAGCAATTCTCAGCCCCCTGATCATGGCTCTCCACTGGAATTGTTCCAATAGGTCCATGTCCTTATGCTGGGGCCACAGAGCTGGGCACAGGACTCCAGGCAGGGTTTCATGAGAGCAGAGTAGAGGAGCTGAGACTTCCCTCACTGTTGGTCATGCTGCTTTTGATGCAGACCAAGTTGGCTTTCTAGGCTGCAGACATATATTGTTGTCTCATGTTGATCTCTCCACCCACCAACAGCACCAAGTCTTTCCCCCCAGGGTTCCATCCATTCTTTTCCTAGCCTATATTGGTGCTTGGGATTGCCCTGACACAGGTAAAGGATCTTGCACTTGACACCGTTGGACTTCCTGTGGTTTTCTCAGTCCCACTTCTCAAGGTCCCTCTGGGTGACATTCATTCCTTCCAGAGTGTCAATTGCACCACAAACCTTGGGGTTGCCAGAAAACTTGCTGCCAGAAAAGTGCTTCAGTGCAGCTCAAGGCAGTTCAATGCAGTGCAGTGACCAAATACTCCTTCTTTCCTTAAGAAATAAGGCAAACACAGTAGAGTTCCTTTCTTCTTCAACTATTTAGAAAGCATTTTAATATTTTATGCAGTGACAAGGAATTGTGAAATAGTCTTTAAGGCATTAAGTTTATTATTTTCTCCTATCTATTATTGTTCATCACTTTTGTTTTATTTGTTTATTTTAAAAATTACTTATAAACAAACATTTAGGAAGCAATTGGTGTCTAGACACCTTTGCTTGCCATTTGGGTTTGTATCTTAACATAGATTCATCCCACACAGATCCAGAAAAACATTTGGACTCTTTTGCCCTCCTCTAGCTTGGACTACTTCCTAGAATTTTCATAAGGCTTACTTGATTCAGTAAGTCTTTTAAAAGACTCTATCACATATGTTCCACATTATGGGGTACACACTTGCAAGAATTTTTTTACTTTTGTTCTTTTTGGGGATTTTGTGTCTCAGACTTCCTGATTTTTCACATTTCTTTGAGTGTCACTTTTTCAAGCTTCTTTACAGTCTATGTGAACAATAGTAGTACAGTTTAATCTGCTTTACATGACTTTTTAAATGCAAAGTTAGTCTTCCCATTCTTTAAGTCTCCATAAGACTATTAGTTTATGTTGCAACTGACGTATCAGTAAGCTGACCATTAAATTTCCTCACATGTTTATTTGCAACTTCTTTCTCCAGCCCTCATGATTATTAGGTGTTTAGTTTTAGTTTCAGGTTAATGCAAATTTCTTTATCAGGAACTAGCAGAAAATATTTTGTTTAGTGCTCAGGCTGAAAGTGCTAGTGCTTTCTTATATATGTCATCCTCAGTATTAGCATAAATTTGAATTTAAATGCAGAAAAAAAAGAAAGTTAAGATTCAGATTTTTTTCCCTCAACTTTACTAAGTTAATAGTGAATAAGTAAATAAGTAAGGATCACTAACTAAGTAAATAAGTTAGGATCACTAACTCAACATTTAAACCAATCTAATTAGTAATTTGTGGATGCCTTGAACTAACATTTAAGAAATATCTTTCAGTCCTATATCCTGTGTCATTTATTTGTTTCCTTGTTTATGACTGTATTTGCAAAAAGGTTTGCATGCCTTTACAGGACCTAATATCTGCAGCTACAGCCACTCCTTCCCATGAATTTTCCACAGACAGAGAAGACTATAATGCAGAGAGACTCTTGTTTGCTGGAATTCCACAACTTTCTTCTCATTCCTGCTCCTCTTTCCTTCCTCTTAGTCTTTTTGCTCTGATTAAGTTTCTGATTAGTACTTTTACATTCATATATATATATATATATATGTATAAAATATCTTAGGTAACGTGCAGATCAGTCCTTTTCCTTATGTATTCAAGACCCATATTTATCAGCACCAGAACAATCCTTCAGAGAAGTCCATTTTCATTTTGCACTGAAATTCTGTAGGAGTTTTCTCTTTTTAATTTTCCTTTTTTTTTGTGGTAAATACAAATTTAACTACAGTAAATTTCTACTGGCCCATCTGCTTTCTCCAAATAGTACAGCTGAAGATTTTCTGACATCCTGATTGGTCAAGCTTGGCACGGATAAGACTTAATTTCTCACCATCCCACTGATATCCCTTCTAGAGAACCAATTGCCTACTCTGCAGGAGACTGCCAATAGTAGAAAATTATCATATCATCTCTTAGGAAGATGCAAAAGTTAGAAATATACTGAAAGAAACAAATGTGCTTGCAGTCAGAAAGTCAGCCCTGTCTTGGGCTACATAAAAAGAAGCATGGCCAGATGAAGTGAGGTAATTCTGTCCCTCTTATCTGCTCTGCTGAGTCTCTACCTGGAGTACTGCGTCCAGCTCTGGGGTCCCCAGTGCAAGAAAGTCCTGGATGTGTTAGAGTGAGTCCCAAGGAGGGCCATGAAAATAATCAGAAGGCTGGAGTAAGACTGTGTAAAAAGGATGAGAGAGTTTGGATTAAACCTGGAGAAGAGACGGCTCTGGAAGACATTGTTTTTCCTTTCAATGTATAAAGGGGACTTATAAGAAAGATGGAGAGAGATATTTTTCCAGGCCCTATAGCCATAGAAAAAAGATTCATGGCTTTAAACTTAAAGATGATAGGTTAAAATCAGGTATAAGGAAGAAATTCTTTATGGTTAGGGTGGTGAGATATAGGAACAAGTTGTCCAGAGAAACTACGGATGCCTCATCTCTGGCAATATTTCAGATAAGGTTGGATGAGGCTTTGGGCAACTTGATCAAGTGAAAGATGTTTCTCCACGTGGCAGAAGGGGCATAACTATTTGACCTTTGAATGTCTCTCCCAGATGTAACTGTTCCGTGATAAGTCTGAAACTGGTTTGTCCCAGTTTTTTTATCTGTAGAAAATTAAGTTTTTTGATACTGTTATGTTGGCAATCTCATCCTTGTATGTTTTTACTGGTATGGTTACCTAGGTTACTGGCCTTAAAAAATGTTGCTTTCCAGAAGATTTCCCAGTGTTCCCCCTCAACTTCATACTGAGTTGAGTCACTTTTCAAGTGACTCCCTCTTACCCACTCATGATATTCAGCTTTTCCTCGTGATGCTAACAGCTACCTCTGGGTGCTTTTTAGGGCCACAGAATCCTTTAGGTTGGAAAAGACCTTTAAGATCAAGTCCAACCACGAGACTAAAAACTGCCAAGTTTTTAAAAACATGCCAACTAAGCCATGTGATCATCCACCAATTTATGTTCAGTAATTCCTCCCATCTTGCTTCACAGAGCAACCGAAGGCCAGGGATGAGTCAGCAGCCTAGTCATATTTTCCCAAATACCCTTGTGACTTACAGTTACTATGGCAGAAGCCTGAAAAAGAGCTGTGTGTCATATTCACCTCTGACTGCTTGTAAGGTAGGGATTGTGTAGATACTCGTAGTATCAGTGTTTGCTCTTTGGTCTAGCCACAAATCTTAGCCTTCATGGCTATTTGTTTTGGGTTTGATTTTTTGACTGCAAAAGTAACTTCTAACCTAACTTTCCCATGTTATGTGAAGAAAAAAAGTTAGGTTATTTTAACTCCAGTTTTCCTGTGCTTGAAAATGGATGATGTTTATCAAAACTCTGAAGTATCAGCTTGACGTGGTCAGTGCTGTATTCAAGGCTTACACAAATAGATCTGTATTACTTTATTTGTTTGACTCAGAAAGACAGCCTTTGACTTGTCAAACACAAAGACTGAGCTTATTCTCCATGTTTGCTAAAGCATTGTCATATTCCTCAGATTCATGATGCTTTCTATTAACTTCTAACTGCTCAGATATGGCCAAACTATTTGATGTCATAGTTAGAAGTCTGCCAAAGTAACAGTTACAATGAAGCATTATGTTTATAGAAAGATATCTGAATGCATTAAATCAGTACTAACTTAATAAAATTAGTTGTTAAGAGCTGTGGCAGATAAACTACAATTTTAAAGGAGAAAAATAGATTTTTTAAAAATACCATCCTTCCCCCTAACTTGTCCCAACTAAAAAAAAACCCAAAAAACAAACCACCCAAAATCAGTAAAACCCTACAAAACCACATTTTCAATCTAACCTATTGAAATATAAAAGTAACGTTAGAACCTTACTAATAGTGGCTTGAAATCTTAAATTTGTCTCTTTCATGTTCATTTTTCTTTATTATTTTCATTGTCATATTTTTCTTAGGATTGCAAAAATTCTGCACCATTTTCAGTTCTCATCAAAATCCAAAGATTGCTTTGAGAATAGCTTAATTTTGTGCAATTTTTTCATTTCATTGTTTTTTTGTTTTTTTTTTCACTGAAATGGGTTTATTTATTCTGAGACACTTCTAATATTTATCCTGAGACATTTTTTGAAGATACTTATCCACTATTTTGAGGGGAATAATAACATGATGGATTAGGTTTAAAAAGTACAGAATCTTATTCCAACAACAAAAAATATGACCAGAACAAGCAGTGGTAGCTGAATGCAGTCACTAGCAGCACAGTTGTAAGAGAGTCGTGAGAACAGAAAGGTGCATACATATGTGACAGGTACAATTATACTGTGAAATGTTCTAAAGTTATTTTCTTATTATCATAGAACATTTTGAATATGTAATTAGATTTCTACAGGGTTTGTGGTGGGTATTTTGGGCTCTTTTTTATTTTTCTTTTATTTTTTTGACAATAAAAAAATAAGTCCTGGTTCTGCAATCATGCACAGTAGCAGGTTATCTTGTAAACCTCCATAGGATTAGCCATGTGAATAAATGCTGTTTGGTCTGGATCTGTAAAAATATTAATGTAAGAAGAGGTTCTAGTGAGATTCCCATCTAGGTGATTTGTTCATAGAAGCAGTATTATACTTTTAAATATATTTATATATGCTTTATGTGTATATTTGTTATGCTACTGGACAATATGAATTATGAGAGGAACATTATTTTGGAGAAGAAAACACTTGTTATCTTTATAGTTCTGTAATTGTAGTGATAACTGCAGTTTGTATAGAGAATTCAGCATTGTTATGTTTCATATTTCTAATAATTAGAACTATATAACACAATGAAAATGCTACTTCTTCTACGATTTATTTGCATTATTATGTACCAGGATACCCTTCATACCCTTTGGAAATTATGTTTGATACTGAAAACTTTGCATATATTTCTATGCTAGATTGTAAACTTCATTTTGAATCTTTGTTTTAGTTCATTCTCTACATGAATATTGGACTAAAATAAATAAATACAAATTAGATGAGAGAAATCTTACCATAAAAGAGTAAGAAATTAATAAAGAAAGGATTATGGGTTATCATCTAAAAATTTTGTTTGACTAAATAAAAAATTCAGGTTGGAGCACAATCACTATTCTACATTATTGCATTGCTCCAAACATAGCTTAAACATACAACCAAAATGCAGGATTAAAGTAGTAGAAATTAAAATTTATTATTTAGTTTTGGAATTTGCTTATTTCTTCTGTCATTTGTCGGAGGTGTGAGGCTTATGATTGTAATGAAGGCACATGGCATGATATGAGTTGAGCTGAAAGGTCATGGTATCATGGGTGGGTACCCAGTAAGCTTCACAGCCACCTTACTGAGTATCTCCTGCTCTTAAGATTGGTTACTGCTTCATTACTTCAGTTTCCCTCACAGGCTTCTGTCCCACCAGCTGTTTATTTTTCTTCTCGAACAGAGGTTTTACTTTGTTCTGTCTCTTATCATATTTCTTTCTGCTTCCTTAATTTTACTGTTAATAATAACATGTCATTTTGCCCCTAAGTTCTCATTTCCTCTAGATCTCTTTCATTCAAACTCTTTAAAGTCCATTTTTTTTCCTTAATCAGCTCCAGCCATGGTGAAAAATTAGAAAGAGGAAGTTACTTTGACTTTGTTCCTTTTTTGTGTACTGAACCTGACGAACATTTTGCTAGCTGGACACTAATTTCATTCCTGTGGCCAGGGCTAACAGATGCCACAGTAGTTTTGATAAAGTGGAAGAGCCCGTGAATTTTGAGAGGGGAAGATTTTACTAAGATGCTTTTAAAAATCTCAAATGAATATCTGAAATGAATATCTGAAATCCTTTAAAAATCAAAAATAAAGAAATACTGCCACAAAACTTGTTAGTGTTTTCTGATTTTTTTTCCTATCCTCAACTCAAATCAACAGAACCCTTAACAAGCAAATACATTGAGACATTTTATATGATGGATAAAATTTGCAGGCCCTGTAAACAAAGAACTCTTAATGAAAAAACTAACTAAAATGCTTCATCTGAATAGTGTTTTTATATTATAAATACTTCTTGGAACTATTAATTTTTGATAAATAGCTGACAGATTTTAATAAGCAAAAAGATGAAATGCTTTTGTCCTACATTTTTTCTTTTTAAAAAGATTTTATGTTGCACTTAGGTGACATATAATCTGAAACACAGTGCTGTTACTTTAATTTATCATTAAATATTTAAGAATATATTTAAATTACATAAATATTTTTAGGGGCATTTTTGTTGGGTCTTTTAAATTTGTCCTTTTAGAAGAAGGATAAAAAAATTAAATTAATTTAAACATTGCAGATTTCAAGCCACTGAACTAATTAGAAAGAAAAACACAGATTTTGTCTAGTAGAGAAGTAAATTAAATCCATCCTCTCCTTTTTTAAATCTACTTCAATATAAACATATTAAAAAAGCTTAGGAAAATTGTTACACAGTCTTTAACTATCATCTATTTCTTTCACTTCATTTGCCTCCATATACAGAGACTTTGTTGAAATGTTACCACAAACTGTCTATTTGTCCCCTCCTTCCAGTTCAGTAGTCAATAGATTACAAGGAGAAAACAACATCTTTGTATTTGGATCATTAATAAACAGCATTCATACTCTAATTTGTACAGTATATGTTTTTCAGAGAGTTAGTCTTCAGCACATGTGTATTGGAAAAATTGTTCCAGATTTGATGTTTCTAGCACACCACATTAATATTATTAAGATAATATTATTGAAATAATATTATTTTTATTATATATTATATAATATATAATTAATATATTACATGAATTCATATAATATATAATATATAAATATACATAATAAAATTTATAATATTTACATTATATTAATACTTATATATAGTATATAGTATATGGTATAATATTATATATTATCAATTATATAATTATTAATATTATAATTATTAATAAGCTTATTATATTGGGTAGACAGCCATGGTTTGTTAGACCTTTTAATATTCTAGTCTAAGTAATGTTACAAGGCAAAAAGTAGACAATACTCTATCGTGAAATTAACATCTGATACTTCAGAAGACACTACTAAACTTTTTTTTGATAATTCAATCACATCTCTTCTCCTAGCCACAGGAAAAAAAACAACAGTGTTTTTAAAATCAAGCTGTTTATATTATCTGTCTGCATATTCTCCCCATACTCTGACTGCTGCGAGAAATTAACTTAGTTTAACTGTGTCTAGCCTCTAGGGACAGCCAGCAGGCAATTTTGCCTTAACTGTTTTTAATGCCTGGAAATACACCTCTCAGTTACTCGTTGGATCATGTGGAATTTTTATTGCCCCTAGGAAGATACTGCACAGCAAAAAGTCCACCACTGGATTTGCCTGGAAGCTTTCCTCCCACAGGCACTAGCCTGCAGTTGGTGCAGCTAACCCACATTTCCTGACTGAAAAAGCAGCAATGCTGGTTTCAGATTGCATCACCACTAATCCACACCCTGCCACCTCATTCAGCTTCACCCTTGAAACTAAATGGGTGTTCAGACCATCAGTGACTGTCATGACAAATAATTTCTGAAGCTGGTACTTTAAGATGGTTAGCCTCTATGCTATTGCAAAGTTCATGATATAATTTTACATTATTAGTTGTCCTTGAATAGCTGCTGATAGAAATGAGATGGGAAATAGTGTCCCTTTCACTGGTGATCATTTCTATTCCCTGATGATTTGTACAGGGATGTTCTGTGAACTGTGGTACACAAAGCAAGCTATTGAAATTCTGGTTACTAAATCCTTTCTTTCCTCTTGACATTGTGCACCAGGATTGCATATTGTAGAAGAGAAGGTATTACTGAAAGTTTATCATGTTAGATGAAGGGATTTTTTCCTAAACTGAACAGTTTTACAGACTTTTCTCATGATTGAATAAAGATATGGAAGTTTTAGATCAAAGACCAAACAAAAGCTTCTTCTTTGACTGATTTATTTTTTTCTTTACTGAAGTAAAGTCTTTGACAAAATAATGTTATTTCTTTCCCTTTCACCCAACTTCTCAGAGACTATCCAACTATTTCCTAAATAGTTTCAATGATAGTAGCAGAAATTCTTTCAATTTTTAGTTCATGTTTTCTTATAAATACATTCAGCTATGATTTTTTACCTTCAAGATAAAGTACATTAAAACATTTTTACTTTTATCCTATGTGATCAGCAGTTCCCACAGTTTAGTGCGCCATTGGGTGGCCCAGAATCATGAAAATCCTCTCATAAATTTCTTTTTTATCTTCTCCCAGTTAACAAAAGTATATTTCACTTAAGTGTGAAGAAGTAGAAGCTTGTTCCTTTAGCTGGATGAATACTGTATGAAATTACTTATTAGCCACTCTCCTGGTGAAACACTCAGCCTTTATCCGAATAGCTTGCCAAATAGATGTCAGGTCATGATTTGAGGCAATCAAAAAAAAAAAAGAAATAAAAAATTGTTTCCCTAGTTAACTGCAACATGCCATTTTAATTTTGCAAAACTTTCTTTTTTTTTTTTATTTTTAATATCAGAGTTTCTGCACAAACAACATTCATACCAATTAAGCTATGATTTTGTCTTACCCCATCAGGTATTTCATCATTTTGCATCTCAAGCACTGTATTGGGAGAGGTGAGATATGGTTGGGAGGGGAAAGAGTTGATTTTTAGCTCTTTCAAGATAGATAATCTTAACTCCTAATTTACTACAGGGAATAGGGAAGGCACAATTATTTCTAGATAAAATAAAAGTAATAAACCAAATGAAATAAAAGTAACATCAGTGTCTGTAAATAACCATCCAACCAAAACAAGGAAAAACCCACATCAAGCCAAACCCATAAAAAATACTGCCTTATTTTTTGTTTGAAAGATTGCACATATTTACTTTCAGGACAAAAAAAAAATGTATATTTGCTGGAGGGAATGTATTTTACATTGGTATGTACATGGTTGACTAAAATTCATGCATCTAAAAGTTCTAAGATACAATTTGGTCTTGGTGTTTCCTTACTGACACATTCCTCTTCTGTGAAAGTCTTGGAGATTTGAATCTCATATAACCATATATAATCTTTTTCACATCCTACATAGGAAATTTCTCTAAAAACATATTTGATTAATATATTTGAATTAGTGCTTGCTCTATACCTGCAAGGAGAAGAAGAAAACGGATTTGGGGAAAGGCATGCCATTTTACCTGGGGGGATTGCAGGTTTGGTACAATTAGAGCAGGGTCAGGTAGCAGAACCTCAGCAGATGGAAGATCTCCATCAGGTGGACTTACTGTGCACAGTCAGCATGGAATCAGGCATTCCTGGGTGTCCCTGATTGCCTAAGAATCATGAAAGAAGGTGGCTCATAGTATTTGGAATATTATTACAGATCTGCTTGTTAAAAACTAGGGGAGTTCAAGTTAGGGAAGCCCCTAAAAACAGTGTAACCCATCTCACTTCTGAAGCAGAAATCCCTATTAAAAACCAAGATTTCCCATACCTTTTTTTTTTTTTTTTTCCTTCCTCTCATGGGAAACAAGAACAGAAACAGCAATAAAAACCTACTGGCATACACATGCAGAGTGTTATTGCTACTGCTGCTGATGCTCTGTGAGTGAAGAGAATGAAATAAAGAGCTACACACTGAAACAGCACAGGGTAAGCAGGCTCAACTGCTGAGCAAGTTTACCCTCACCTTCAGATATAGCAAATTATAGTACTGGATTTAAAGGTATTTGCACTGCATGGTTCCTAAATAATAATGATAAGCTAAAACTCTGTTATTTAATATTATATATAACCACATCCTTTCTGATGGATTCATTAATGTATAAACATAGTGATTATATCCCAGACATTTGATGTGGTGTTTCACACTTTAATTTTAAATTGGACAATAATTTTATGTGAATTAATACCCAGATTTTTCTACTCTTTATACATGTTTCAATAATTTCAAAAGATGAATAGTAAAAAGAAATTGCACCCTGTGTAGAATAGAATTAATCATGAATGTTACGAAGAAATATGTTCATTCTGCAGGGAAAAGTTGCTATTAATTACTGAAGATAAATTTCCAATGAACAAAGGTCTGTTGGTTTTAGCACAAGTGCAACGAAGGCCTCCCAGAAGGTTACATGGCTTTTTATTAACAGTCAGGGTTTATTCAATCTTTTTCTATTTTGCATGTTGCATTTTTGTTGGTTTTTTTAAAATTTTCTTCTAATTTACAACTTAGAGCTTACAAGAAAATCAAGTTGTCAATTCATACTTTTCAATTCTGCTGAGATATTTTTCTGGCCTTCTCACTAAGGCCAAACCAAAGTATATTCTATGTATTTAAATGGTAATAATTAATCTTCTGAAATCTGTTGAATTTTCTTTTTAAAAACTTTTTTTTTCTTGTAACTTTAGAACTTAATGTGAATTATGATGCTTTATGTTTATCTAGATGCAGTGTTTATCTGAAAACAGGAAGAAGTAGCGTTGCCATAGGTCTGAGCTGGACATGGTAAATTCATAATTGCTTCTTGTCAAAAGGTTAACAAGAATATATGGGGGAAAAAAATGAAACTGTCACAAGCCAATTGATGAAGACATCTTCACTTTAAATGGCTCAAACTGATGAAGATTTTGGTGATTGTGGAACATGCTCTACCAGCCACAGATATCTGGGACTTGCTGTGCTTGATATGAGAAGTTCCAATGACAAGCAGAACACATTCTTTCTGAAAGACTGGAAACTGAGTATGAGAAATAAGTACTTAAAATAAGGACATGGTGTTTCCTGCTTTAACTTTCCCACAACTGCTTGAGTTTATTTATAATACTTTTATTTTGACTTCAGTTAAATTTGTGTATCTGGATAAAGTAGAGTTTTGAAGTCTGACAATCATTAATTGAGTTGCCTGAATGCGTTCTCAGCAGCAGTCCTATCTGGAATTTGACTTTCCACTCTTTCAAAACATATTGGCAAGGTTTTAACTGGCAATCTCATGTATTCTATTTTTGTATGACTTGACAGAAATGTGAATTTTGGTGTTCTTCAGAGTGGTATGAATAACTCTGCACATCTCTGGAAGGTAATTTAGCATGAATGAATTCTTTGCCTTGATATTTATGAGTGCAGCTGTAGGCCATAACCTAAAGTCTGGAATAAATTTTCTGTGAAAGTGAAATACAACAACGGTTTTATGAGCCCCAGATCATATAAAGTGTTTGCAAAATTAGAATGATTAAAGGATGATAAAGCACCAGGCTCAGATAAATTTTTCTGTGACATGTTTGGGGAAATAGAAAAGTCAGCATCAGATATTCTGATAACTCATCGAGGTTAATGAGGTAACAGAGGTGTCAAAATCTGTTTTTCTTTTAAAGTTTAAGAAAGAATCTATGAAAGATTCAAAAAATGACCTGAAAGGCACACAATAGTTCGAAGAATAGTTTGAATTGAGCACATAGGACAGTCTTATGAGCCATTTAAAACAATGGCATCAAAGGGATATGACTAATTTGCTTTATTTCTTTAAAAATATATGTATTTACTAAATTTGTGAACAAGGAGGTAGTAGTGGAAATTATTAATGTGGATTTCAGAAACATTTTTAAGTGCCCTTGTACAAAAGTGCACTTTGGCATAATAACTGCAGGAAAGGGATTTAGTGCAATAGCTAAAAACTGGGCCAGAGTTACTAACCAGCTCTTCTTTTCATATGGAAACATAGGATTTTGGCACCTGAGGTAGGGTGAAAGGTGGCTCCCCAAATATTTCTGAGCTTGCATATTCAGTCTCAGGTTGTGCTACAGTATGGCATGCAGTTTTAAGTTAAACTGCATTTTATTCTTGAATAGGGAATTCTGTATGGCTCTGCAGATTGAAGTCTTTTGCTGCATCTATATTCAAAAATTAAAAGGGTTAAGGGGTTAAGCAATCTCTTGCTTTGATTGCTACTGATGCAGAACATCTCTCCATTCATTTAAACTCTCTCCTTAACCCAAGCAAAATGGTCACCATAAATCTACCAAGAAAAAGATTTCAGAATTTTCATGGCATTTCAATTCATGGATTAATAAATAATGGGTGTCCATTAGATGAGGATATATATGTGAATGGAAGATAGACAAGAATGAAGAACTGTACAGGAATGTCTGTTTATCATATCAGAAAGTTCCTTAAGAGAATATTATCTGTGAGGTAATCAGGATTATTAATATAAAATTCCTCCTAACTGGGTATGTAAATCTTACTGTGATTAAATTTCTTAAAATATCTGATTCATACAAAATAGTCCAAAAAGTTATAAAATCCTTAAACACAGTTTTTTAACAGTATATTTTATAACTGAAGTAATACTGTTTCTCTGCACACAGTATGTGGTACTCATCAAGCTGTATGGACGCATTCCATTGACTATCGTGGCAGAAATGCAAATATTTCTGTATGTGTTAGTTCTTGTTTCCATGACAGTCGAAATACTGTAGCAAACAATAATAAAGGAGTATATCAGGTAGCATTCCAGTGACTAGCGATTAGAAAGATCCTGTCTAATCTTGATGACTAGGGAAGAAGTAGGAGGATTGGGAATTCAATGAGGTATGTCAAATCTTATTAGTCTACATAATTTCCCCTTGCTGAATTCTGACAAGGCAGCACTGTTATTGAAACTGAGAAAATATTCACAGTAAATAATTCAATTAAATTTTAAAACTATGTCAGCAAACAACTATTTTCCTTCAAAATTTACTTTATTTTTCTTACAAATATGTAGTTTGTTACTCAATATTTATGTGTTGTTGCTTAGCAATTATCAGTTAAACAAAAGATAGTGTGTAAGTCTTGCTATATCATTGGGTAAGGATATTTCCAGTTTATGACAGTAATATTAAATAAAACAAATATTGCATTCAGTTTTCTGTTGACTTTTCTAAAACAATATGGCAGTGAATCATTACACCTAGGGGGAGCATAAACATAGTTTCATTTAAATAATTAAAATTATATCACAAAAATCCATATCTTATTATAATTAATTTTCTTCTTTATTTAAGCCTGATCATTTCAATTTTTTGTGTTCCTTATCAAAGGAAATAAGCAACTCAATACACTCTTTCTTTTTTTCAAAGCAATTATATTCAGTTTATTTCACTTCACATGTATTGGTTTTGGAAAGAGAAGAACATTTCCTACCATTTCAACGTAGTGACGGATTAGGCTTAAAATTCTATTTCTTGCTTTTGCCATACTCCTACTGCAATCAGATATGCTGTGGTGATACATTTTATTTTACACCCCTTTCTCTCAGCTGAAATTTGTCTCTGGAAATTTAAAAGCTCTGTCGTTTGACCCCATAGTGATCTGTTATTTATCTATTAAGAGACAATCTGTGAATAAATATTATCTGTTCTTAAGCCATCCCTCAAGAGGTGGGTGGATTGACATGGTGTTTTTGTTACCTGCTGAAGTTTTGTTTCATTTAAGTTTGGGGGTTTCTTCCCTTCCCTGGGTACTGAAAGATGTTTGCCAGTGAGGGCATGTAAGGGATCAAGAGCCCAGACGACTGGTGCTGAATGAGGCGGAAACAAATTGATATCAGCAAGCAGCAGAGATAGTAACTAGCTGCAAAACAAGAGGTCATGATCTGAGGTTAAAGGGGGTAGTAGCTGAGAGGCAACTCAAACAGTTTGTCTTTATACAAGGAAAAATTCAAATACAGAGCAAAGCAGCAAGAAGCTGTAAAATACACAATGGGAGCTATGAATTAGGGAGAAGAAAAAAGGCATATTCCATAAATGGAATCATAGTTAGAGAAAAGTCTGTGAATTTTGTCCAGATCAGAGTTAAGCCTCAGAATCATAAAGGGCATTAGAAACAAAATTAGCTATCAAAAAGATATTTTTTCCCCCTGCTTAAATTTTAATCTAGGTCACTCTTGCTTTATTTTTATTCTTAATATTTTTGTGGGGTTTGATTTTTAAGAGAATAATTTCTCCTACTTATTTTAAATTCACTTTACACTGTATTTCAGACTGAAGTTAAATTTTTTCCTATTTATATGTGCTACTAGTCTGATTGTAGGAATAGTTTTTCATCTGCACGATCTCTTTTGACAATAGTTTCTCAGTTTTATTGTAAGGTTCCATGCTCTAGCCTGAAAACTGATGTATTTTCAGATAGCCTATGGACAGATAGCGGTGTTCAGAAAAATGAAACAGAAACACATGAAAATGTTATGTGTAGTAGGTGGGATGTTACCTTTTTACACTTTTGCTTAAGTTTATATTCATGAAATCCACTATGCAAAGTGACAGTGGCTACGATTTATTTTGTAAGGAATTTTGGAATTGTCAAAAAACTGAAATCTTCTCAGTACTTGTTGACTAATATTTCTATAAAATAAAGCCTATGTGGTGTAGTGAGGTTAGATGGAATTTATCATGTTTCACCAGGCAAGTTTTTATACATGGCACATAAATTAATGACCATACCACTTTTCTCAAATATTCTTCAACATTTTACTAGAAACAATATGATCAGGCAACTAGATGGGTTGAATCATATGTGAATTGGCAGTAACTGAAGGAACTAAGGAAAACATGTAAACTGAAATACGTGATACAGCATTACACTATTGTCATAGAAACAGTAATGAGAATAGAAGAAATGTTTGTACCTAGAAGTAAAGATATAATGTCAAAAAATCCTTGGTTAGACGTTTACAATGAATGCCAATAAAGTAATTATGCTATTTTAATTCCTATTTGTTCTCATCAGAATCTAAGGATCCAAGTAAGATATATGAGAATCTTAATTTCAACAAAGACTAAAAAAAAAGGGTGGAAGAAAATACGGTGTGAGAAGAAACAAGTAGAGCTAAAAAAAGTAATAGTTTTCACTTAGAATAATTACCTTCAAGTAACTACATTATGTAATGAATCTATAGTTAAGAGCTAAGAGATAAAAAAAAATAATAAAAAATAACAACAAAAAAAAGCCCAAAAAGTCAAACAACAAAAAACCAAACAAACCACAAAAACATTTCCATGTCAAACGATGAAGAGTTTAAGTATCTCTTTATTTATATTAGATCCATCATTTGAAAACAGTAGAGAAATCTCCAGCTGGGAAAACATCAAACCAATTATTAGAAATCTTCATTATCATGTTCATTAGTGAAATCATGGTATTTTATTTGCTCTGTTTAGTTATTTACTAGGTTTTTTCCTATCTGTCTGTATATAAAGTTTTATGTTTATATTTAGAATTTATGTCATTACTCTAGATTTTACTAAGAAATATTTTAATCAGGAAGAACTTTTCCAAATATGTTTTTCCATTTGAAAGTTTTAGTTATTACAGGAAAAAAATTACAGGAAAAAAAGATTGCTGAATAATTCAGAGGACAAATCAGGTGCATGGAATGGTAAATCAATTATATTTAGTGAAAAGAGGGAATATGCAATATAAACACAAAAAATTGTATCATTAGCAGAATGCATTGAGAGATTTGGATACCTTTTAATGCATAAAAACTTTGGTATGATTGAGGGTGTTTTGAGAAGAATAAAGGACTAAATTTACAGCAAACATTAGTAAGTGCATAGTTTTAATGTTTATGTTGATGAAATTATATATCTCATAATATTTGGTTTTAGAAGAGTGTGACTGTGTGAACATGATTGTGGAATGACATTCTGACAATACTTCTTACTCAGGGAAAATGAATTTGCATTGAAGTAAAGACAGTAAGACAGTAATGGGGTTTCTGTGTTTCAGCTCTGGCTTCCAATTAAATATGCACTCCTACATTCACTGGGTTTTTTTACTTTGATTTTCTTGTGAATTAATTTTGTTCCTCTGAGATGTCTACAGTCATCTGTGTCTTCCTTTCAGATGCCTAATTGTTCCTTTGCTTAATCTTAGAATCATAGAATCATTTATGTTGGAAAAGCTCTTTAAGATGACTGAGTCCAGCTGCTGCTAAGTCCATCATTAAACTCTCTCCCTAAATGTCCTATCTATACATATCTTTTAATTCTTCCAGACACAGTGAACACCACTTCCCTGGGCAACCTGTTCCACTGCCTGACCATCCTTTCCTAATATCCAATACAAACCTCTCTTAATGTCAGTTGAAGTATTTCCTTGTCCTGTTGCTTGTTATTTGTGAAAAGGGACCAACCCCTAAATGGCTACAACTTCCTTACAGATGGTTGTAGGAAGCAATAAAGTCCCCCTTGAGCCTCCCTTCCTCTGGGCTAAACATCCCCAGATCCCTCAGCCACTCCTCATAGGGCTTGTTTCCAGACCCTTCACCAGCTCCATTGCCCTTCCCTGGACACACTCCAGAACATGAGCATCTTCCTTGTAGTGAGGGGCCCAAAACTGGTCACAGAATTCAAGCTGTGGCCTCACCAGTGCTGAGCACAAGGACACAGTCACTGCCCTGCTCCTGCTGGCCACACCATTGCTGATACAGGCCAGGATGCCATTGGCCTTCTTGGCCACCTGGGCACACAGTGGCTCACGTTTAGCCACTGTTGGCCATCACCAGGTCCTTTTCTTCCAGGCAGCTTTTCTGCCATTTTCCCCCAGCCTGTAGTGCTGTATGGAGTTGTTATTTAAGTGCAGGACCTGACCTGTTCAACTTATACCACTGGAATGGGGTTATCAGTCCATCAAATTCAAATTCAAATTCATCAGTCCTTCAAATAGATCAAAACTGCAGCCTAACAAACTGGCTGAATAAGTGAAAGATTTCTGAGAAAGAATATTTGTGAAAACAAAAAAAGATAATTAATTATAAGAGATTATGCTCATGCCACAATTAGACTCTTGGCACAGGAATTCTCGTAAAGGAACAATTACAAAATATTCTGTTTCTAAAGTTTTTAATCAAGAAGTTAATATGGATTTGATATGGTCTGAATGCTTTTTGCTTGCATTATGGTAACAATAACTAATTTAATAATAACTGTTGCATTCTCTCAAGTAGTCATATAGACTACTGAGGGATGATACATGGGGTAATGCTATTTAAAGTTCATGCAAAGAAAAGCTGAAACATGTTATAAGAAATAAATTTTTAATTTAAGTTTTCACTTTAATGTCTTCATTGATTAAAACAAAATCTCTGCATATTTCTGCAAATGAGGATATTAAGCTAAATAAATGAACTATAAAGCGTCTTAGCAAAAAATTTTGTTCATTAATTTGAATGGGTAAAATAAATCTAATGTACATTAACAAATGATGGCTTTATGGCTCATTGTCTAATGTCTGAATTAGAAAGTGAAGCAACCATGAATTGCCTGCTCCTCTGGTGAACAGGATCCACAGTATTTTTACAATTAATTCCTGGCAGGCTTACCCTTCATCATGACCCAGAATGTGTCCTGAAGTCCCAGGATGAAAGCTGAGATGTCTCTGCCCTTGACCCCTCGTCCCCAACACTTCATTTTCAAAAAAGCTGAGTATCATTCAACAGAGTTGGTGGGAAACATAAGCTTTCCATGTGAGGGAGCTGACAGTGCTGCTGAACCGAACATAACATTCAGCATGAGATCAATAACTCATGGTCTCCTTCTGAATGGGATTGCTTTTCTTTTGTGCATGTAAGGGGAGCCTGGGGCTGAGCTAGTTACTGCCTTGGAGTGATTGAATTCAGAGAAATGAATGAGCAGTAAAACAGAGCTGGCCCACCCTCCCCCTTCCCACTCCCCCTTCTCCTTTCCTTTCTTTTCTTTGCTTTTTGTTGTGTTTCAGGCCCAGTGTCAGCAGAGGAGGAGAGGGACAGGTTCAGCCTGGCCTGTAGAAGTGCCCCGGTGTGCCCGTGACTGAGGCACTGAATGCTGTGAGTGGAGTGGCTGTGCCCTGGGTGCCTGCCCCACCACGGGGATCCTCCACCACCGCCCTGACCCGCTGCCCTGGGCAGGTCAGCACTCAAAGGCAGCCTGGGAAGACAAGCCAGAGTTACTGACCTCTCCTCAGGGCACTCCATCAGCATATGACACTGACCTAAACACCACCTTAACCTAGAAATTAGCATCTTATACTAGGGAAGTAAAATGGTGACCAGTGAAGAACTTTAAATTCTGCAGAGGCTTTTGATGGCTGAGTAGGTGTAACTTATACAAATGACAAAGGATACAATAGAAGCAAGTATAGTAGGACAGAATTAATGCAAGCTTCCTAGTTTTCATTTGTTAATGTAGGTTCACTTTAATTGACCTTGGTTATAAGCATTCAGTGGATGAAAACAGTCATAAGTACACATGCTTCTTCCTTTTCAAGGTGCCAGAGCATTAAGGATATTTCTGAACCTCACACAGGATACAGTTGCTGATGGGGGAAGCAACTTCTTTTGGAGAGACCACAGTATTTCTGTAATAGCAATGAGGGAGTTTCAGTTCTGTCACACATTGAATGCAGAATTTCCATGAATTTCAAATGGGATTTTGCATTTTTCTCAGCTTTATCTGGTTTTGATTTGACTAAAACATAGATGAAAAAAAAAAAAATATATTTTACTATAACATGCAATTTTAATAATTTCTGACAGGATCTTTTATTTTAGCACCGCTTCAAGTGTTAATTTTTAGCATTTTTTTCAAATTGTCTATTCTACTATTGCCACCTAATTCCTCTATAAACAGATTGACCTCTGCTCTAGAGTAAAGGGTTTGGTTTTCTTCTTCCTTTGCCATTGATTTTTGTAATTCTTCCCCTGCCTAATAGAAGTGACAAAGGAAAAGAGTGCTTTGACATCATACATCTTTGCTCAGCAGGCTTTCTTAAGCTTGCCTAACTAGTTAATTAAAAACATTTGACATTGGTCACAAAGTAATGGTCACCTAAAGACATTGATTGGTTACTAGTTCATACACTTGAAGTTTAAAGTACTAGAACTTTTACAATGAAAAGCAACCCTTTGGTATCACTGTCTGTCAGCTTCAAGCAATGATTATTTTATGTTCATGGTCTTTAATTGTTACTTTTTTGTAAAGTGCAGTACCCTATGCACCAATAAGTAGTAAAAGATTTTTGCACGCTGGTTTTAGAGTAAATTTGGAACAGCACTAATCTTGATAGTTTTAGTCATATTAAATTGGGCATAAAAATCTTTCAAAGGTGTATTATTAGAAGGAATGAAAAAAAAATTAAAAAACTCTTATATGAATTTTAAAAACCACGCAAACAAATTAACTAAACAAAACAATATTTGAAAATACTAGAATGTCTTTTTTGGCCTCTTTTTCTTCTTTCTGTACAGTAATGAAGGGTTACATTGAAAATTAACAGAATTAGCAGTTATATCTTTCTATTAAAAAAATAAGTTACATGTGGAAAAATGCAAGAAATAAGTATATAGTTTTGAGTGTCTAGAGAAATGGGCTTTTACAGAATTGCAGTCTCAACCTAAGCCTTTTAGAGAGGAAGGAGAAAGAATTTAAGGGAAAAAAGTTGAGAATAATCAAAACTATTGTTTTCACCCAAAGACAACTATTTTTATGGATACATTATGTTCATAAAATTATCATTATTTAAATAAATAAACCTCTTTCTTCCTTTTGGCTACTAAATTCTAACCATAAAAACCCCCAAATAAGCAAAAAAAATCTCCAATCAACATTGCATTTCACTTTTGCAGTGACCAAAATTTAACCAATGAAAATATTTCTTAGTAGACTTCCTGCAGGACAGATACAGCATATTTATTTTATTATAACTGAGGGAAGGGCTCCTTAATTCTTAAAGGAGAAATGAAGAAATCTCCTTTAATGAAAAATGTATATTCCAAAACAGTCTGTAAGAGACAGATATAAAATTAATTGTCCCGAATACCTAGGTTTTTCAGCAAAATACATCTGAAGGCAAAAAGGACTTAATTTATTTACTTTAGACATTCTCTTTACAGAACTTTGAAGGATGATCAAATCATTGGCAGGAGCCAATCAGCGGAGACTACATCCTGTGTTCATAGCCTGAGCAGAATTTTGCAGCTGGGATGTGGCAGGGAGAGCAGAGAGGGAGAAGCTGCTGAGGTGGCCAGGTCACTTCTTCTACTGCATAGTCACACTGAGGATAGCAGGAGCTACAAATGTGCAACCCAAAATTTGAATAATATTCTAGAAAGAAGTGGTGGCAAAGCTATTTAGCTACAGAGCTGGAATCTGGACTTCATCACTTCCTTCCAAAACAATGGCAGCTTCACAGTCTTCATTTTCCTCTTGTTTTTAATCCTGTTTATCATAATGGGGGATTTAGTGGGGCTGGGTGTGGTGGCAGTTGTTTGTTTATTGTTTTGTATTCTTTGCTCATTTTAAGAGAGGAGGGGAAATAGAGGCCTATTATCATTAAATGACAATAACTAATGAGGTTTTCATTACACTTACTCAATCTCCTTATCAACAAACCCACACTAAGCACTTCTACTGAATAAATTTAACATAAAAGATATAAAGCAAGCAAACAAAACTCCTACAGAATATCATCCCGAGAAACACAGGATGTTTGATTTTTCTTTTAATGAATTTTTATATGTTTTTTGTTCCTGCTATCTGATCCCAATATTCTGGGAAGGGAAACATTATTAAAAAGGCATGATTTTGGAAAATCCACTAAAACGTGTTCAAATCAATGTTTCCCTTGTAGAAGCAAACAAACACAAAAACACACACAAAAACAAAAATACAAAAAAACAAAAAAAAACAAAAAAAACCACTCACAAAACACAAAAAACCGAGGGGAAGAATTAACAGGAATTACTACATGGGTTGTTCTGCTACTTGTTTTGTATACTTGACTGCTTGTTAGTTGGCGGAAATCAATGGTTCCCTTTTCACACAGAAAAGAGAAGGAAATGGGGGTCAAATTTTTCCTTATGGGTAGTTTCAGTATAGATTAAGCACTGGACCTGTGTCTCTCCAGTGAATCCCCTAAAAATAAAATTTGCCATAGCATTTCAAATATATGCATTTATGCATGCATTCACAGTTGATTAATTTATGTTTCATTTATCTTTCTTAATTTGCTGCAAAATTATTGTAGCTTATAATAAATAATTATGAGGGCTAAAGAAAAGTAATTCATGCATTATATTTAATCTTTTTTTTGACCCCAAAAGTCTGGTTGGCTATATTTAAAACCGAGACAGTTTGAATTCCTTTGTCTAAAATGCCTTTGTTTTGATCCCAAAATACAGTGTACAGAGTACAACAGATATGAAGAAATGCTACCAACAAGTAAAAGAAATTTCCCAAAGGAGAGTTCATCCAGCACAGTAATAGTGTCGTGTGGCAGGAACCTGTTGCCTTCATTGATAATAATAATTCAGTAAGGAAGGTTTCAAAGTCATTCTGTATCTCAGACAAAAGAGCTAAATGGGCCACTGCTCAAACTGCTAGAATGACAAATTAAATTCTTTTTGAAATCACAGTAATTTTTGGTACTAAGTCAGGTAGGTTTTTTAATGTTATTTTCCCATGAATTTTGCAAAAAATAATCAGGTGAACACATTGTCAGGCTGTGCTGACTATTCCTCCTCTTTCATTCATGAGTATCCCGATTTTAAATAGGTGTTTGCCTTAAGGTCAAGGGTGCAAAATCTATTTTCATTGGACATTTATTTGTCTGTCAGGGTTTGTGATGTGGACAGCTGCATTTTCCACTATGGTGCATTCATTGCAGCATGGTCAAAGCATCTGAATTATGTTATTGGTTCACAGGAATTCCTCAGTGTGGTATATATTTTGAGGACAGTTTTCTGTGTTTAAGCACTGTTTAGCACACTCTATACCCTTTACATTATATCAAATGTCAGGGAATCTATTATTGCAAAATGAGCACTTGTATGGCTGGCAAGGATTGCTGCATTACAAAGGCTTCAGCAAAGCCTGTTGCAATCTGTACTTTGGGCTGAGGTTATAGCCTTAACAATGCTGCAAGACAACCTATTCTTTTGCTGAAGATTATTGTTCTGACATCCCTTACCCCATAAGAGAAAAAGAGTGCTTCAATGGTAGCACTGAGGAATGGGACCATGAGAAAAATGCCTCAGTTTTATTTTAATGCTGAAGTGAAAGACGTGGATGGCAAGTGTTATGAGCTAACATCAAGTCCTATTTAATTATGTGCTTCTGAAACTTAAATAATTTCAACAATGTATTAATGTCAAAAAATCATAATTTAACTTCAAATTATGTTTTCTTTCTTATATACTAATCTGTAGTTTTATCCGCACTGGAGTTTGAAATGCAATTGCCATAATCACATTTGAAATTTTCTTCCTACTTGCATTTTGGTCTATAGCACTTATTTAACATTGCTCTCTTTATTCAGGTTTTTGCTAAGAAGTGAGCATATTTTTTTGAAAACTTTGCAAACCTTTTTCACAGTAGTCTTCAGTAATTATAATTAGAAAGAATTTGGGGAGCAAGGAGCATTGTTTGTTACTTAAAAAACACAGTAAATTACAATTACCCCCCTGATAAAATTTCTTGTTTTATTCTACTGAAATTTATGCAAGAACTAACTGATCAAGTTGCACCTCTGGTTTACACAGATGCACTGGAAGCAGTTTTAACACATTTAACACACACATTTTGACTCTTCATATACATGTATAAGTAGTCCCTCTAAATTCTCAGTGAAATTAATTCAGAATCTAAACTGACTAAATACATGAAAACCAAAAAAAGAATAAAAAGGAATTCATGATTAATAAATTACAAACAGAAGCCAAATTTGCCTTGAGTGTGATTTTTCCATCCTCTGCTAGTCACAAAAGCTGCATCTATTATGCTCCTTTTCCTGCAAATTTCTTCTCAACTCATATTGTAATCCTTAATACATATAATATGCAATATTATTATGTAATATTTTAATTCTTAATAATAACCCCTAATATTTATCCAGTATTATGTATCTATTTAGAAGTGAAAGTTATTCTCCGAAATTATGAAAGTTTTCTCCAATGTAGTGCAAGTGCAAGAAAGAAGTTAAAAACTAAATCAAAACAAGTGAGTAGTATGACTCTTGAACAGGAACAATCCATGTCTCTTTTTCAAACTGCGCTTAGATATATTTACAAAGAGCTAGCTAATTAGTTGTCTTTTTCTTTCTGGTTTGTGCTACTTGGGGTGGGATGTTTAGAGTCACATTTATTGTTTTGTTTGTATTTTGTCAAAAATAGCATTCTTCTTTATTTCTGTTTATTATTATTAAAAATTTTTATGCATCTTAGTTTAATTATGAGTTATAATTACACAATTATGTGTTCTTCTACAACTGAAATTCAAAAACTTAAAATTACAAAAAATGTAACACATTTTTTGTTTCCAGATTTAGTTAACTTTATATGCAGGCTATTGGATTTTATGTCAAGATAGAGAATTTTTGATTTCTATTTCTTCTAAACAGAAATTTGGGGGACTGATCAAATCTGTGTTAATGTCACAGAATTATAGAATCATGGAATAATTTGGGTTGGGAAGAACTTTAAAAGCTCACCTCATTCCAATTCCACTGCCATGGGCAGGAACACTTTCCACTAGACGAGGTTGCTCAGAGCCCCATCCAACCTGGCCTTGAACACTTCCAGGGGTGAGGCATCCACAACTCCAGAGAACCTGTTCCAGTGCCTCACCACCCTTACAAAGACATCCAACATATTATGCACATATTTATCCTGCACACTTTTAAAAAAATGTAAATAATCAGTTTAAAGTTTCAGTTTTGCTGGATGTAAGTCTTATCTAATAGGACATTTTTCTTCTGTCATCATTTATTTTCATCACTGCTTTGTTGCCTTTAAATAGATTAAAAAAAATCACTGTCATTAATATTCATATGATATTTTTGCCCTATCATGTGATCCAGACTAGCATAGAAAATAATGTCTACCCAATCCTTACAGCTGGAATTATTCCAGGTTTCCTGAAATGTGAAATGATTTATCAACCAAAAATGACTGCCTCCAAGAATTTTGTCAGGTGAATCATTCCCCAGGCTCTTTGGTTCTTCACTGTAAGCTAATCCTGTTTAGAAATCGTTGAAGTCTTAGTCTGATTTATGTAACATTATTGGTGCTGTGTGCTAGTTTCTCTTCACATTTTACAGACCCATCCATGGCAAAATTGAGTGTTTGCAAAAATGTATTTGACAAAATCAGTTACGGTAAACATCATGATCTGACAAAGAGCTGGCCGACTTTGAAAGGTTTAAACCCTCTGGATAGATACAAATAAGATAAGAAAAAGCAGACACATGTTAAATCATCCAACAGCAAAGGGGATACTTTATGGAAATGAACTCGCAAGATAATAATTTGAATTTGACAAGGTGATAATTAAAGTCCCTAGATAGACTCTTTCCACATCTGTATGCCTTTCAGTGAAGTTGGTTAGCATATTAAGTACTGTTGGAGAATGATAAAAAATATTCATGGGATGTTAAACTGCATATTGTTATTCATTTCAATTTGTATAATAAATGTAACAGAATGCAATGCATACAGTATTACACAAGAGGTACTAATCTCTATTATTGACTTATTTTAAAGAACTCTGATACCATACTAGGCTCTCAGATGCCAGTTTTATCCAGAGAAATTCAAAAGATTTAATATTAATTAGTCTTTCTGGCAAGAACAACAAGGTGATAAATTTCTTTTGAATGTGAAATACTGAGGCCAAGACTTTTTCAGTGCAGTAGCTGGAACTATTTTATATTGTACTTACTGAATAATGAATAGGTACTTTTACTGGAAATACTTTAATAGCAACTGGCTTCATGGAAAAGCTTTGAAGTTACATCTGTAATAAAAGGTTTGTTGTTAACTGGTGATAGCTTTTTGGACCAACTTTAAACAAATAGCCCCAAAAAACTATTGGTGGATTGTTGAAAAGCCAGTATTCTCTCCCATGGATTTACTGCATCAGTGGGAAAGCATTCATATACTTCTATAAAAGACATAATTCCTTTTCAGAAAAAAAACAAAAAGAGAAAAAAAAAACAACCAAAAAGAGAAGGCAATTTTAAATGTAAACATTACACATCTACATTCCCTAGCAGATGTAGGTGCCTTTTACATTTTACCATCCATTGAAAGTACATTTTTAAACCAAGACTTCTGCTTTTCCACACTTAGGTGGAGTCATGTAATGGAGTGGTCTCAGGGTTCTGGAATTGGATTCACTGCAGGTGAAACAGTGGAAGAATATATGCTTGGAAGCTCACCTAGGACATTCTGTCTGCAGATGGGCATTTGGAGCTTTGCAGACAGATGAGGACTGAGCTGAAGTAAAAACACTCCATATGATCTCCTGTGGTCATCAGGTCCTTGGCACCAGCTGCTCTGCTCTGCAAATCTATTCTATGATGTACAATAATTGTTTCTGCAGGTGTAGTCTCTGTGTGATAGATACAAGTGGAGTGCACGCACATTAAAAAGTGGGAGCCTTCAGGTCTGGGGAATGACTGGCAGCACCAGCTGGAGAGAGATGGAAACTTTGCCACTTAAAGTAAAGATTTAGTGTGAAGAGCTCAAAACACTGAGAGAGCAAAGGATTATCAAGTCTGCCGTAGGAGTGATTGTCGTCTCTGAGTCACTGGAGTGAAAGACATAAAAAACGCTGTGATACCAAAGTGCTGTAAAAGCCTATATGACCAAAAGGGATGTGTTTAATGTTCTTTAATTTTTCCTTTTTTTAATACTCTATGTCCTTAAATGAAGGAGAATTTTGCATTGACATAGCTTTTCTCATAAGTTGATGTTAGTCTGTCATCTTTTACAGTAGCAACATAATTATCATATAGCCAAGAATTTATGAATCATTTTGCAATGCTACATGTTTTTGTTAGCATTTAATGCTGTAACTTAACACATGGTATTCATATTCTGTGGAGTGATTTCCATGTATCATGACTTTCTCATTTAACTGTGCCAAAACTTATTTACAATTTGGAATATTACTTCCTGACATTTTTATTCTTCTTTTCCAGTCTTATCATCATATCACTATCTGTAGAGATCATGGATGTCACAATTAGAAAAAAAGGCCAATTTTTTTTTTGCAACTAGATAGATTTTCTTGCATCTCGCTTTTGCTTTTTGCTCCAAATCCTTCATTTAAAATAAAGCAATAGAAAACATCAACTTCTGTAGCATGCTAAGTCAGTAGTTGGTGAAATACTAAATGACATTTCAGCTTGGTTTTGTTACAGTTTTCAAAAACATAAAACACATGCAATACTTCTTGATCTTGACAGATTTAATTTCACGCACTTTAAGAGCGTGGTTTTAAAATCTCCATGACTGAGAAAACATCGATCTGATAATAGCTTTTTTTCCCTGGTTAGCTGCTACACAATTGTCCCTGCAGGAGGCTATAAAGATGCAGATTTTAAAGGGTGAAAATTCACAGGAAATAACTATTGTCCATTGCATTAACATCACAAAGCATGCATTCATGTGTTCATCACATACATGCATTCATGTGTTCATATTTTTAAGGGAAATATATGTATAGCAAGTTTACTTGCTGCGAGTAAAGTAACTTCAGCATTGTATGCTAAAAAACTCCATATAAAGTCAATATACATACCCCTCTTAGCAGTTTTAACATCTTTGGTCTCAGCTACAAAGATGTGAAAAAGGGAATAAGGTATCCTGCTTTATCTCAATTCAGTAATCACCACTTTGCTTCCTAACTCCTGAGCTGTATTATACATTTCATTTTCAGCTGTTCTTGATGTAGCTGTGAACAGCTGAATTAAAGCTCTAATGCAGAGTCCCACTTCATTAGAGAACATGCTTTTGCTTTTTTACACGTAGAGTGTTTCTTTTAAATATTTAAGGTGGGGGATCCAATATCCTGGTTTTAAACCACGTTATTAACATACTATACTTAATACAAAGCCATAATAATCAGAGGGGAAAATCATAATTTATTAAAACAAATACATTTGTTATAAATTCAGAAAAATATAACTAGCTCTTGGAGAATTTTGCTTTTCAAGTTCTATGTTACCATTAAGTGAGGAAAATTCCGTTTTCAAATACCCCAAAATAGAGAATATAATTTCCTGATGTTGAAAATTACTAAAACAAAGTGTCTGCAACAGTAACCAGAATGGTAGGTCACAGAGTGGAATATAAATAAATAAATATATTAAAAAAATAGACACAGTGGTATATTTTAATTGTAGATACCATGCAGGATATCATCTGGTGCAGCGTGACAAATCTGTCTTTTCTAGTTTTGCTGTTGTTGCTACTGTGTTAATGAGAGAGCTTTCATTAAAATTGCAAAACTTAACACTCATTCACATTATTTCAAAACTTATTCAACACTAATAGGCAAGAGGTACCATTCATATTTAAAATACTTTGCAAAATATTGACCCTTTCAAGAAAGAAGAAACCAATAGGATAGAAACTAGTAGTTATACTACTATAAATATAACTACTATATAGATATAGTATAACTATAGTTATATAGTTATACTATATAATAGTAAAAATTTAGTAAAACAGAAAAAAATGTTAAAGGAAGAGAGAAACAAACTGGAAATATCCTTATGGTAAGTAGATTTAGGCCATACACTTTCAAACAGACTCTGTTTAAGACTTTCTTGATTCATCTGGAATTTTGGACCTTTCTCAATATACATTCTTGGCTTTGTATTTTTGTTTGGGCACAGTAACTGGTTAGTGTGGCCTTAAAATGAGAGGTAAAAATAGTTCACAACCTCTTAATGTTGTGTCTAGCAACCAGGAAGTCTTGTTTATTAGTTTTAAGAAACCTTAAAGGAGTAAAAAATTCACCTAATGGTGGGAAAAATGATAAGAACCAGGCCTATAAAGCAAAGGCTAGACTGAGTTGTCTTAGTGGCTATTAATTACTGTTTACTTCAATTTGATCTCACAAATAAGTGAAAGTGACTAATATTTGACTTAATCTGAACCTCAGTTTGTAATGTTTGTAGTGCTGTCTGTGGGACACATTTAGATTAATGGCTTCAACAGTAAAGGTCAATAATAAGCCTGAGGGTCCACTGAAAATCCTGACAGTAACGTTTGCCAGGTGTTTTCTGGACATGGCCTGCTATCACTAACTGACCAGTAACCCACAGATAACAGGAACAGTAAGCCTTTCACCACAAGGCTTCACTTACTTGATAAGAAAACTGACATTTCAGTCCTTTTGGACAGCACAATGTGCTCAGTGATTTCTAGGCACAGAAACGTATTTCTGTACATTTCACATATTCTGGAATGTACAGAAATGGGACTGCTCTTACTTATATAGAGATCCATATGTGTGTCTGAATGCATGTGGTTGTGTATGTGTGTCTGTCTGTCTCCCCATTTCTTGCCCCCAGCATGACATCTCACTTAGTCTCCGTGGGACTATTCTTGCTCTGAAGCATCCGTTCAGCAGGAGTGGAACAGCTTGCATCTACCCTTGGAGGGTTTAACTGAAAACAAGGAGAGAAAAAAAGAAGCTTGACTTCACATCCAGTGGTGTTCTGAGGAAGAGAAAAATACATGTTGTTTAAGAAATGGTGGGGGAAAGAAGCAAAAACTTAGAATTTTTGGAGAGTAGAAGTTGAAAGAGTAGAAGGTCATCGTGTAGCAGGAAACATTTCCAGTATAAGAGCAGAAACAATTCTATGCTGTATATTTATCTCTATTTTTTTCCCCTGAAAATTTAAACTCATACTTTTTTTATTTTATTTTATTCTTCTGACTTCCCCATCTTTTATGTGTTATACAGCTTACTTAAAGTACTGACTTTGCATGGAGAGGGGTGGTACTATAGATTGCCCTGAGGGAATATAAAGAAACTAACAGAGTACAGTAATGGCATGCACAGCACTTTGGGTTTCTCTGAACATATCAGGACTTAAAGATGTAGAATTCAGAAAGAGGGGACTGTTGGTGAGAAAAGCAGTTGTACGTAGTCAATTTGAGCTTCAAAGATAAATCATTTAAGATAAAGTCATTATAGCCATGCTGTGAAGTTTGGGCCTCTCAGCCTCTTACTTGCCACCCCACAAGAAGATTTTAAGAGAGATTAAAAGTTTATAGCAGGATGAGGAAAGAAAAAGACACACTATTCAGGGCAGCTCTGTGCAAACTCAGTTTGCCTTTTCCTTCCCAGTTGTGAGTTTGAAACCCTGATGTCTGCCTTCCCCTCCATCTCCCATCAGAGACTGACCACTTTCAGCTGCAGCATCCAGGAGTTCACTCATTTGTAGTGATGAAAATGTTAACTTTCTTCAGTAATCACCGAGGCAGGCTCAGCTGCCTGCTTCTGCATTCATGTGAATATTAACTCACCTGGGAAGCCCTTCTCTGGAGCTGGATGTGGGTTGTAATTAAAGAGTGTGTTAAGAACGAGCTAGCATTGTATCTACAACGCTGAAGGTAGTCATAAGGAATGCGTACACAGAGAAAGAAAATAGATGAGCTAATAAGCCATTAGCAAACGATCCACTTCAAAGCACTAAGTTATGACAGCCAAGGGCAAAAAATAGTGGGAGAGGGCCGTAAATCAGAGCTCTGCTTTGTAAAACACACTTCTGCCTGAGGGCCTATAGAAAGTCTAGTCCAGGGAGTACAGACAGGGAAATAAGGCTGCATTGGTTTCTGAAAATGGGATGGAGCAAGCCTATTTTAACTAAGGTAAAAAAGTTTTTTCAATGTCATTAAACACGATCCACTGACAAATACCTGCTAAATAATTAATTTGAAGCCCAAATGCCCAGGTTTAAAAACTTACACTGACTGTGCCAGCATTAAAGCAAGAAGAAATTGCAAGACTCTCTCTGAGCAGTTTGATTTCCCTCAGAAGTTTCTGGAAAGTGCCTCCACTTGATGACAATCAAGCCTTAAAATGCAGATAAAAAAAATCTCACCAACTGAGTTTTATAGCATGTAGAGATAATACATCATTTAATAATAGGGAGTTTTAAATTTTTTTCATCATATATTTTCCAGTGACAATGCTGACAATGCCAAACCTTTTTTCATTATTTCTGTCAATTCTGAACATTAAGGGAGATAAGCTTGGAAAGTTTTCAGAACGCTTTATTTTGACATTTTTATTGAAACTATCAAGTTTTATAGCTCAAAATTATTTTGTTTGGCAATTAAACTAATTAGAGCTGTAAAATGTTGGCATTTATTGAATCCTACTTTTTAACTTTTTAAGTTTTAAGTTAAATTTTTTTTCTGAATCTCAGAATATTTTGTTTGACGTCTGGTTTGAGAAAGTTCTCACTATATTAGGAATATTTTGGGTCATTTGTTAAACATAATCCATCTCATTCTCCAAGTCATTATAACTCTAATCTCTGTCAATATTTGTTTATAATACCTGAGTAAGAGCAAGTACCACATGAAAAAAATAACCTGAGTAATAACTATTATAGTAGTAGATCATAGTTTCCTTTTCACTTCATTCATGCAAGTCTTATGGAAAGAACAGTTAAAGTATTGCTTAGGAAAAGCAATATGATATCTGATTCTTTCTGATGCAAAATATGCAAGCCTTCAAACACATTCATGAGCACTCACCCAGCTCAACAATAATAGACTAGCTGTGCAAAAACTGTGTAAATATAATTGGATTCTTTGGTTCAGATCCTAAGGCTTCATTCAATTTTGTTCAGTTATTATTGAAACAAGCTCCTATTGAATGAAAAAAACATTTTATCTTAGTTAAAGCTTAACTGGGACCTCTGAATTTGACCTGCTTATAATGCTGCATGTGAAGTATTTAATGCAGTGCATGAGAAATTTTATGTGATAATCAATGCTGACAAAAGCGCTGAGGCCAAAAATAGTCTGACCAAAACTTGATCATAGTTATCAGTGTCTGAAAAAAAATACCTATTGACTTTTTCTTTTTTTTTTTTTTTGCCAAAGCACCTCTATTTCCTTCCCAAAATACAGTTGTTTTCTGTGATTGATAAGTTCACTAGCTTTTAAGCTCATTCACATCCATTAGTTCTGCCTTTTCCCCTCCCTGTTGAAAATCAGGAGCTGTCAGGTTGAAACATTCTTGACAGACACAAATAATGTCCCCAGGGGTAGCAAAAACCAGTCTGAATCAGTAAGAGACAGATTTTAATGCACTGCTTTGCTGACACTGGTCACTCCACTTACATTACAGAAAATGTTGACATAGAGGACAATTATACAAATACTGTTTTTTTAATGTCTTGCTAAAAATGTTTGAGTTTTTGTGGGGGGTTGGGTTTTGCTTGTTTCGGTTTTTTTTTAGGGAAAGCAATACATTTGAAATATTTTGAATAAAATTTATGGTGCAACAGGGAAAATCTATATGTTGATCCTTTACAGAATATTTCAGGTGCTATGCATTTTCAGGCCTGATCCAAAGCCCATTATAATTAATAACACTAATCTATTTTTTCACTTTAATAAGCTTTGAGTCATATCCAGTATGTGAACAACAGTCATCCATGTGCTATTTAAACTTGCAGAATGCATGATCCCATGTTACAGAACCAAGATCAGTTCTGGCTCTGCTGAAACTGATGGGAGTTGTGAAGCCTTCCAGACCAGGATTTCAAGCTTTATCTCTAGGACATAAGAGCAGGAGCTTCAAGCAAGCAGATTTTTGGAGGAAAAAAATCTGAAGTTATAACAGAATTACTGTTTACTTGAGTGCCTTATGTGTAGTTAACCCCAGAGGAATCTTATATTTCCATATGTCTTCTACATAAAATGAACAGCTTACTCTCATGTAGGAGTATACATAGTTCATTTAGTAAACAGTTGCATATTTTTTGTTAGAAATGGTGAACCATTAAAAATTATTTCCTTAAGAATTTAAATTGTTTTTGTTTTCAGTGCTAGCATATGTATAATTTCTCCCATTGCGAGAACATTGTAGTGGGAGAAATTACAGAACCAAGTGTGAAAACGCTGATGATTGTGATGAAGAACTGTTGTCTGGCTTCTATTTTCTCTTTAATACATGGATTAATATGTTGACTGACTGCAATGAAGAAGTCCAGAGGTATAAGAAGTTTGAGAAAAGTGACAAGAGTACCCATTACCTTATTCATTCCAACAACATCCTTTATTCCTGCCCCATCCCCTGCCCAGTCAGTTGTCTGAGTTGCAGTCTGAAAGGCTAGCTGGTGGTTTAGCAAGTTTTCTAGGCTCAGCTCCTTTGTTTCAGCCATGGCTTGGGAGAAATGAGGACTGAAGAGGTGTAAGCTTTTGGCCAAAAGGGTTTCCGGATACTCTTGAGACAAGGATGATCTCCAGTGCTAATTGGATTGTTGTTTTCTGATACTATATGAGGTGGTTACCTACAGTGCAGGAGACAGCTGACTTGACTGGAATGAACATGTGAAAGGTTAGGGAACATTAAACGCTGCAGGAATTGTTTTTTACTGTTGATTAGTTGATGGATCATAAACACAGTGGTGGAAACAAAATCACTCAGGTAAAAATATGGGTTTCTTCTGTATGAAGAAAATTTATGCTGAAAAGTCCACTCTGAGAAAGGGCTAGTCTGACTTCTTCCATGTATTTTTTAAAGCCACCTAACTGTGATCTCTTAGTACTTGACATACACTGGCTGTCATTATTAATACTGTTGCTGTCTTTGCTGTCATCATTATAAATGTCATTATTTTATAAAATGAAATTTCTGTTTTCTGATAACTGCATTTCCAAGACTAAAGGATGCACGTGATCACTTTTTTGGTCTTCAGTATGTGTGGTAGAGGAGAAAGAGAAAAAATCTATTATTGGATAGGCTATGTTTTCTGAAGTGTCCTCACCATTTTACAACATTCAGAGGGAAGGTTTCATAGCAGATGGATTTCAGGTCAGCTGCAGGGTAGAAAGTCCTGAAATATGTTTTGATGTAAAAGATTATTGTGAAAAACATGCTGAGGTTTAAGCAGTATCTGAAAAATCATAAAGATCAATCATATAATAGTGAAACCTCCAATAAGTATGATGCTAATAATCAGGTGGTATCTAAAAAATATTTAAAAAAAAATATTTTAAAAAAATATGCTATCTTAAATCTTACTGTTAGTACATGTTTAGGAAATTTAATATAAAACATTACTTTACACCAATTTTTTATTATTTTATTATTTAGAAGTTTTTATTTCCCTATGTTTTTCACATGAAGTGGAGCCTTATTAAAGTAAGATTAAAGTCATCTTTCCTAACACTGTTTTTGTTGGAGATTTTCTTACTAATATCTGCTTTTGTTGATCTATTGTTATTGCTAAACAGAAGATGAGCTTCTTGTCAGGAAATTAAAGATATTTTCTGACATATTTATTAAATATTAAATATCTTGGGCAATGATCAAATAGCACTGAACCTTATATTTCTTACAAAATCTCTACTCTTCGACTGAGTTCTAGGAGTAGAGTTGGGGTAAAGAGAGGCACCTTAGTACTTAGTAAATGGTTATTAAACCTAGTTATCAAGCTAGGGTTTAACCTAGTTAAACACATTATGTTGTTTTCCATATCTATCTCTCCCATTGGCTTCCCAGGGCCAAACTTTGTTTTGCATATCTGTGTGAGGAAAAGCTACATTAGTTATTTTGAAAACCTTTTCTCAAGGAGAGAATTTAAATGTGACCATCAGAATCAAGGGCATCCTGTTATCTATGACAGGGTCCCAGGATAATGCTTTACAATCCTTCCACCTTGATGGGGTCCTGATGCACAGAACAGGGAATCACAGACAGGAAGAAAAGAAGAAATAGAATGACCAACTCACATAATAATGTTTCTGGTCTGCTTTGTAAGGTGACTGGTGTGATGGCATCAAATTTCTGCACATATTCCTCTTGAAAATGAAAGAAGTCTAGAGAGAAGACACTGCCCAGCACTTACCAGACTTGTGACTACTGCAGGACACCCCTATATCTCTCATAGTACTTGATGCCATGTAGTAGGTCTTTGTCTTCTGTGTTTGACATAAAAAATATTGAAAAAACTATTTTGCTTCTACAGAAACTAGGATTAATCTAATGTTGTGATTGAAAGAAGATGCAGAAAATAGTTCTGAAACACCTGGTTAGAAATAGAAGTAAAGGTGGAAATATTCTTATGCCTAATGTCTGTGTGGCTACTTCCCTATCTTCATTATCTTTCTTACTGTGGCGTATTTCATAATCACCACTGATCAATAGCTTTTTTCCATAGTGAAAGGGTTAAGATGATTATCACATAGACAAATACACAGTGACAAAATGGCCAAACATAAAGATGTAAAGCATGACTAAGAGCAGGGAGTGGTGAATAAGAAGCAGAATGATTCATAAAATTGTCATCACTGTGTCTTGTTTCAGTCAAAGAGCCAAAGAGAGAAATCCCAAGCACAAATACAGGCTGGAGGAAATGTGGATTGAAAGCAGCTCTGAGGAGCTTTCCCCGAGGAAAGCAGAAGAGGGAATTTGGGAACCTAGAGGATTTGATTAAGGAGAAGATCAACATCAGACAGCAATGTGCACTTGCAGCCCAGAAAGACAAACATATCCTGGGCTACATCAAAAGTAACATGGCCAGCAAGGCAAAGAAAGAGATTCTGTGCTTTTCTACTCCCTTCATGAGACCCCATCTGACAACTGCTCTGGGAACCCCAACATAAGTCCAATGTGGACTTGTTGGAGTGAGTTTAGAGGAGAGTGATGAAGCACCTCTCCTATGAGGACAGGCTGAAAGTTGTTCAACATGGAGAACCAAAGGCTTTGGTGGAGACCATGTAGCAGCATTCCATCTGCCGCAGGGGGCTTACAAGAACAGAACATGTTGGAAGGAGCATTGGGCAACATGGCCTAGCAAAAGATGTTCCTGCCCAAGGAAGTGGATCTGGAACAAGATACTGTTCCCTTCCAACCCAAACCATTCTATGGCTTCATAATTTTAGTTATCATATGGAAATATAACCTAAAATAAATTTTCCTCATGTTTAGAGTAACAAGCACACTGACTTGTTATAATTTGTTCTTCAGAAAGCATGCTAATTCGTAGAACTTAGAAAAGCATAAAGAATTTTTTCCTCAAATAGATAAAAGAAAGATGCATTGTACTGTGTGGTATGATTACCATACATGAAAAATATTTTGTGTGATATGTAAGAAATACAGTATAATTTAAAGCAGAGCATTTATAGGACTTCAACTAATATGACTTTATGGAACTATATCACAAGTAAAACTATGATGGTGACAATGACTCCTACTGGACAAGTCCAATCTATTTATTTTTTTCTTTATGAAAAATTAGTTCAATCTATCTTTTCCTTTTTAGAGTTCTGAGAGCTGCCAATCCTCTTCTGAAGGCAGATTTGGTATATTCAAAAATAATGCTATGTCCTGATAAGAAAAGTTAGGGTTTCTAGTGTAGTCAGACAATTGCTTGTAAAAAACATAGAGGGTCTTGCAGCATTAGTGGTTCTTGAAAACAAATTTACTGGCAAGTTTTCACTTTAAGGCAAATATGAGTTGTGCAATAGATTCCCAGAGGTGAGATAGTGCATGTAATCTGTGCGCAGGCTGCATGTGTGTGCATTTGAGAAACCCACTTTGCCCGATTGACACTTCACTGCTTAACACTTGGCTCTTTGTAACTTGTCTATCCAAGTGGATGATATATTCTTGTGCAGCATGACTTTTTTTGAGGAATAAGTTGTGATAGTCCAAGCCTATAATTTGATTTCAGCAACAGGCCTTCAGGGACTAGAGTATTTGTTCTAACTTGACTTTGCTTTTCCCTTCTGAAGTATTTCACCCAGGATATGCACACCCACTCGCCTCCATGTTTAGCAAAGTGTGCTCGTTGTCCTGTATTGCAATCTCAAAGGTCAGGGAATTGAACCATTAAATATTCAATTTATTCATGTAGGTACATTACACATGTTTCAGTGTTTTCTTAAATGATTTGACATTAGCAAAAGAGCACTGAGGGAAAAAAAAAACTATGCAGAAGATATAGGTCTTAGGCAATACACAACAACAAATCATAACAGATTTTAAAACCAGATTTAATATACACATTGTTGTAATACCTCTTCCATCATTAGAGTAGTAATAGCTAGAGAATGGCTGCTCATGCAATTTGCTGTACATTAACTTACAAAATTCTATTAAACTTATTGATAAAAATTCTGTTATAAATTAATTCATTGATGTCAAATCAACATCTGTATATGCATTTAGCCTAGAAATATACAAATATTTCTTCTGCACTCCTGTACCACCCTGATTTTGAGAGTTCTTACTAGAGCTGAACAAAACTGATGTGTTTTCCTTTTCTTCATTTAAAACAGGCTTTCTTTCAGCTCTTTACTCTTTTACTGTATCTGCTTTTCATAAACATTGAAAAGTTTAAATTTATTGAACCAAACATTCATTATCTTTCAATTTCTGAGTGATATATATGAAATTTTGGTTGATGATATATTTGTAGCTGGGAGTATTCATGAGAGAAATTTTTGATTTTCCTTCAAGGGATAAAATGTCACTCCAAAATCAAGACTATTTATAAAAAATATAAGCATATATTACATAACAAAAGAATACTAAAAATAATGATAAAAAAAAATACTAAAAAACCCTTGGACTATTACGTATAAATTGTAGAGATCCTGTGAAAAACATGTACCTCTCATCCTTTTCCCTTTCAGGATTCTGCTGGCATGAAGACTACAAAGAAATAAAATAACATTTTTCATATTAATGGCCACCTTCCAAAAGAAAATAATTTTTCAATTAGAAATATATGCTGCAAATTAATGCTCACAGTATTTATTGCTCTGAGAATTTAGCAAAGCAAAATTTTATAAATTATTACTTCAAACATTTGGCAAGGAGCAGTACTGACCTATAGAGATAGAATGTAAGGAAGATAATAATTTAGTGGCAAAATCCACCAACCTGCTTGTATTGACCAGTTTTTTTACTCTGAAGTTGTCCAAGTGAGATCAATAGGATTACTGGAATAGTAATGCCCCATTTACTGAGGACATTACTGAGAGTGTTACTGTGAGAAAGCCTGGCAGAATTTGGCCTTTAATGTGTCTCACTCACCAAAACTTTCCTTTTTTTCTAATTCTTTTTTCTGTGTGTGTGTGTGTGTCTGTGTGTGCGTGCATATGTGTATAGATGTGAAACAGCTTCACTGCAGTTTTGGGAAATGTAGCGTTGTAACCTGGCAGTTTATATATTTATTTCAAGGAGAAAACTTCAGGTTTGGTCATTCATTTTGAAAATACTTTCTTCTTGTATTCTGCAATTAGATTTATGAAAACCATTTTTAGAAATAACACAATACCAGGACACATGACACACTCTTTTTTTTTTTTCTTTTTCTTTTTTTTTTTTTTTTCTGTAAATCTATTTGTTTTGCAACTCACTGTAGCATTCTCCTCTTAGAAGGATAAGACCTCTTCCTCTCTGTGAAACCAGGAAAATACCATCTATGTTTGCTCTTCTTCACTCTTGAACCACTGAAAGCACTACAAAAAATGGCATTGATTCTGTAAGAGTAGAGACTTGACCCTGACATTCTGAGCCCTCTTAGGGACAGTGCAGCCCTTTAGTGGTGCTTGACATAGGCCTGGATCACACCCAAGGTACATTTCATTTGCAAAAGGTGAATCACTTCACTATTTTTTTCTCTTCAAGCACTGGTGATGACTTTCTGGCAACTGCTTGGGAGGGAATAAGACACTTGGGTGGAAATAATTCTGAAATCTTTTGATAGAGAATAAATTCCATTTTGAAGCTAACATGTTTTTCTTTTTTTCGTATTAGTTGCTGCTGCTGTACACTTATCTTTGTTGCAACTTCCATGTGCCTGAACATGATTGGTTGGCTCCATGTTCTCATGCTATTGTTCAAGATGTTTCTATGGAGAGTGATTTAATTTCACTAGATTTGTGGCTTTCTCCTGCTGTGCCTGTATAAAGGCATTGAGGCAGATTGTTGAAAGGGAGCGTCTCAAGCCAGGTGGAGTTAATTAAGCTGAGGTAGGTACCCCCAGTCCTTCTCACATGCAAAAGAGTACAGAGCAAACCTGGCAGCTGATGATATAACAAATGTAAATATATTTCTGATGACAGATTATGTCATGTAAAAATAGTGAAAGCAACTGAAAACTAAGGCAATGTACTGTCTGCCTAAAATGCAATTCCCACTAAGAAAGAAGTAATTTATTTGCTGTGAATAAATGAACAGTCATAGGTCTTGAGAAAAACTCCCTAAGTCTTAAAATGAGAGGACTTGATACACATGAAAGAAAGACTCAGGACCCCCCTCTTCCCCTCCCTGCAAGGGTCCATGTAATGCTCACACACTGAATTTGGAAATTCCTCTAACTTGTGGCTCCTTCTGTTGGGGAAAAAAACATGTGAGGTTCAAGATTTTTCTGAAAACGGCTAAAATTTACAAGCTGCAGAAACGTAGACTCGCTTAAACCATATTTACAATGATAAACTGACCTGAAACAAAGAAAACAACATAGAGATCAACATACATATAAGGAAATCTCATGCTATTTTGAGTACAACTGATGGAGGAAGTTGTTTTTACATTTGTTTATATGAGTCTATTTTATAAAATTAGTGTAACTTGGTAAAAGATACTGTGACAGGTGGGAGCAAACAGAAACTTGTAGATCATCTGTAATAAAGAATGGAGCTAAGAGTGGTAAAGAAACTGTGGATCTGAAGCTTAATGGGCTGAGAGGCAATGAAAAGATGAAACTGGGGAACAGCTAATGGCCACAGCATGCTTTTCGTCTTGATGAACTAATTTCCCAGTGGAATGTGTTTTGCTGCAGGAGTATGTTTGGTATGAAAATTAAATGGAAGCATAAGCAGTTTATCTAAGGTATTTTATCTAATCTTTTCGTATATTTTAAATTCATCAGAGCAGAATCTCAGCACTAACAGTCTTTTATAACAAGGCAGTCAGAGGACTGAAATTAACCACTCTGCTTACATCATCTGAACATAGCATGCCTTTCCCTTGTCTTACTCTCCAAGGGAATAGTGTTGGGTCACCCGGAGGTGATTGCACCTATGCAAATGAAAAGAGATGGATCTTCACTTTGACTTGTAAGGTGTCATTGTCCAGAATTCATTCCAATTTTTGATGAAAAGAAATATCCTTCTCTGTAAAGCAGACAAAGGCAGTTGCCAAGTTCTTAACCAAGGTCTCTGTCACAGTTACTCAGACCACAGCTGCTACACTGGGGCAGAATGAGCAGCAGGTATGAAGGAGTCATGGCCCAGTTCTTTCATGGCTTTGAAGAATATATCCAGCATTTGGCCTTGGAGTGGATCTGATGCCACCCAGGTAGAGAGAACAACAGAGAGATCATCAGAATGATGCGCTCCTTTTGTGCTGCTGAACCTAGGACATGCACTGAGTAAGACGATTGCAGCCAAGTGTTTCTCACATTTCTGATTCCTCCTTAAGGGGAGAGAAAAGAGATAGGATATAACATTTCCTGAGTTATTGATTAGATAAGGGATTTTAGAGTGATGTGGCAATGGTACATAGCAAAGTATTAAATGTATTTCAAGTTGTAGTTCTGAGCTTTCAGCTTTCTAGTTCTTGTGGTAGATATAGGGAAAGGAATCCTGGAATTACTGGCTTCCTGTATTTATTGTAACACTAACACATTTCTTCAGTTCCCTCTGTTTAATCTATTGATAATGAACTCGTCAAAGTTAATAGAAGAAAAATTCTTTGGATCAAACAGACTCATGAGCTAGTTAAGCTAACACCTGGGATTAAGGCTAGATTTTTACCTACTATAAAGTAAGGGAAATGTTAACAAGTAGTAAAAAAATAATTCCAACACAAATTTGGAGGTGAAAAGGAAAATAAAGATATGAAGGTCAAAGAATGTCCTTCTAATGGCAATTTTTCAAAGTTGAATTATTATATTAATTTTACAAAATAATATCTAGCATCCACCATAATTTGTTTGACCAAAATAGTTGCATCTATTATTTTTGAACTAGAGCTTTCAACCCCACCCCAGCTATTTTAAAATTTAAAATTAGTTCTAAAGACATCACTTACTCTTGTTTTACATAATTTCTGGTGTTCTTCTGAATCTCTTGAAAGACTAGGACAACCCATGAGTGCACCAAGTACATTAATATATTATTCAGTATTTCAGACTTCATTCCTAAATTCATTGATTCAGAAAGAACTCACTATGAGTAAAGAAGATTTTATGAACGTTCAACAGAACCGCAAGTTAAAAGTTTAATTTTCTAGGAACTACAGTATCTTTTGGAAATTCTCTGCATGAATTTTCAGAATCTCAAATATCTTCAACTATCAGGTGTAAATACTGTCTCTGTACCAAACTGCCATACACACAATTGTTTTCACACAGAAACGAGGTAATTTTTTATATATATGTGGCTCACACAACTTCTACTCTGCCATACAGTGATGGGTTCAACATTAAGAGAACCTTCCAGTTTCCAGAAAATAATTTTTCAAGATATTTTACCCTCAAAAATCACACTGCCTGTCAAAGTAGCCAGCTTGTAAAACTGCAGGTTGATCTGCCAGCAGGTGAAAATTTACTACACTGCAGTCAATGACAAACACCTAGAGAGACAGCATTTCACTCATGATGCTTCACCATAATAGATTATGACTCTAAAAGAAGTGGTGATTGTTCATAATTGAATTGTGATTACAGATGAGCAGCAATGAGAAGAGACAGTGAACATGCCATTTATGTTTAGAATAAGGTAAAGAATAATGAGTTAGATGAAAAATTTAAAAAGGAAAGGAAATAAATTATTTCATTTTTCAGAGACTAAGATATATTATTTAAAGGACCACATACTTGACCTTTTCTTTCTTTTATTTATCTTTTTTTTCTCTACAGATTATAATAAAATAAATATTATTCTTAGGTGTCTTCAATCCTTTTTTCAGTCACAATTCTTTAAAAAAAAGAAAAAGAAAAAAATTAAGAAAGCAAAGTAAAAGGAAAAATTAAGAAAAAGAGAAAGAAAAAGGAAAAAAAGGGATAAAGGAAGAAAAGAAAAAAAAAAGAAGAAAAGAAAAACAAAGGAAGAAAAGGAAAAAGGGCAGGGCAGGGAAGGGAAGGGCAGGGAAGGGCAGGGAAGGGAAGGGAAAATATAGGAATTAGATGTTAGCAAATCCAAAGCAATAAGAAAATTGTGCTGTATCATAGCCACTTTTTTCCTAAGTCATTTGGGGAAGAACACCTTAAAATATGTGTGCATATCAGACTTAAAAGAACGAGACCTGCACAGTGTTTTACTGCTAAATTTTTTGTGATGTTATTAAGAACAATTCTAATAAAATAATAATAAAAAAATAATAGAAAATAAAAGCCCTCAGCACTTTCTATTTTCTGAATATTTTTTATTGTAAAGGAAATTGTGTTATCATGACCACTCTTTCATCTAGAATGATTAGGCATGGAAAGCTCTTACAAAGAATAAAAGCAGGAGGAAAAACAATATAGTTGGAATATAGCATACCGTAAAAAGCTGAAAATATAGTGAATTAGAAAAAAATTGAAGGAAAGAAAGAAAAAATATGCATCCCTTGAAGAGGCTTGAAAAACTGTCAGCTTTTAGCAGTAAGCCAATATTTCCATTTGTGGGCTCAAGGGACTGTTAAATAACAAGCAATTATTTCAGGCAGGAGTAGATGTAAATGGCAGCATTCAAAAACCTATGAAAAGATATTGTTAAAACTGGTTTAGTACCTTTTAGAATATTGTGGCTGTGCAGTCCTACATATCACCAGGGAGATTTATTCCCTGGAGAAAGATAAATAATATTCATCAGAGAGACAAAATTATGAAGCCAACCAAAGTGTGTTGTAGAATGACACATTCAATAGTAAATGATATATTAATTACCTCTAATGAGTTTTAGGCAATAAATAAATAACTTATTTTAACCTGCTTAAAATTGAACAAGAAGTGAACATTTAAATTGCTTTTTTAGAGGTTTGTTTTTAAAGTTAAGTTAAAAGTTTAGGGTGTGGGGATGAAACCAGTGATAATCCTAGTGCTGTAGCTCCCTGCTTGTATGAAAAATAAAAAAGTGAAGCTCACTACTTTTTTTTTTTTTTTTTGTAGGTCATATCAAAATACGTAAAATCAGTGGTGAGAAGCAGGTAACAGATTTTGAAAATGTCTTTTAATATTATATTTTTGGCTGTATATTATAAAGCTGAAAGTCTTGTAATTTTGGAGGCTTGAGACAATACATAGTGGTCTAGGTAGTGGTCTTCTGTTCTATTGACAGATAAAGATTCATATATGTGGAAGTAATTCTGAAAGTCTTGCCATATTTTATGTATATAATATATACATAAAATTTGTATTATATTATATATATATATTATGTATTTAATTTGTTGTTCTTTACTTTTCCTTGCTTCCTATATTTAAAAAAAATATGATAGTGCATCTTCATTTGGGAATAGAAAAGGGAGAAGTTAGTTGACCAGCTATGTAAGAAAGTAGCTAATGTCTGGAAGTCAATACAAGGTGAATATTTGCACACAGTTAAGTATTTTACTTATATTATGAACTTTGGAAAAGAGGAAAAAACATTCACAGAAAGAAAAATTGTCTAACAAATAAAATTATGTGGTTAAAAAAAAAAAAAAAGTAGGATTTAACACCTTGGTAAATAATGGTAGGTATATGTAAATAGAATCAGTAAATAGCTGCTCAATGAGTAGCCACCTGTATCCCAAATATACACAACAGAAGCAGCTTCCCAGCTGTATCTGATGTGAATAAAGTATCCATTTGCAAACCTGGTTTAGGCATGAGCAAACGTATCTTAAAGGTTGCCAATGTTTAAATTAACTCTTTGGGAAAAGGAATATATTTCCTTTGAGCATGTACAATGCCAAGGTAAATGGCACCCTAATCCCTAATGGAGGCTTATCTGCACTGCCAGAACACAAACTGTGAGAGAAGGAATAAAAATCCCCCAATGCACAGCATAAAACTTCTTTACTCTGTATTGTCTGTGTTCACAGCTGCAAACCTTGCAGTGAGTAGGAGCAGCTCTCCAGACCCTCTAATATACAGCAGTGTCAAGTGAAGAGTTTTGCAACAGAAATCTATTCTCATCAAGCATGTCCTTGCTCACATCCTTTTCCTTACTGCAGAAACAGAGTGACTGTGTACTCATATAACAAATACAACTCTAAAAATTGTGACAATTTGAACTTGATGCTTTCATTCCCCTGTTGATTTGCAATCGCTAATCCCCAAGCACTGAAGACCTCTGGGAATGTATAAATAAATCTGTTAATTATTATGTGTTAAAATTAATTTAAATTATTTTAAAATTAATTTAACACTTAGTATTAGACACTGACATTTCTGTCCCAAGTGGTCTTATCAACACCCTAGTGCTGCAATTTCCTATTTACTTAAAACTGACTGAATTGTTATGCAGGTTATCACTTCATATTTTTTAAGGATGCAAGGAAGTCTCTCATTCTGTGGAGATTGGAGAGAAAAAAAACAAACCACAAACCCAACAACAGATAAACAACACTTGTGAAAATGTCAATGAGTTTCCATATCTCACAATGAGTACTGTCTAAATGCTCTAAATAGTATTGAAGCTTTACAATTTCACCAGCAAAGGTTTATTTCTTGCATCTCACTCCATCTTTCTTAATCTTCTAACAACATAAGGTTGCTGCCATTTTAATTTAGAATAACACAGAAAATGGAATGCTATTTTGCCTGATTTTCTCAGTAAGGGGCAGAAAAGATAACCCCTAAACAGAGATTTAGAAGTATAAGTTTAAAGGTTAGTTTATTCTTTCTTGTTTAAACTAGATATCATTGTTTTCTCTTTGCAATAAGGTGTTTTTTTTCAGAAATTTCTAGAATCATCTAGTTCACCACCTCTAGTTCACCCACTTTTAATTACGTAAAACAATTTCTTAGAGTTTACTTTATAAAGGTTTATTCCACTTTTGTTTATCTCAGTATTTTGATATAGCCTTCCCCAGACATGATTCAAGCCACTTGATATCTCATTCCAAACTCTTCTCAGGAGAGAGATTTTTCAGTTATTTATACTGTGAGCCTAAAAGACAACCCTCCTAGAGATGCACTCACAATTAGGCTCCACCTTTGTCCATCAGGAGGGGAAGAGAGAGAGGGAGGGAGAAAGGACAATTCCTTTAAAAATAAAATAAATATTTTTCTTTAAGATGTACTAAGACCTCAAATTTAGAAACCTAAAAACAAGAAAAGCAGGAAAAGAGTGAAGAACTATAGCACAAACTCTAGTTATCTGCAAGATGTACCCACCTGAATATGAATTCTTTACTGTCACAAAATGATAGATAATGGGACATATACCACAGATTTCATTTCTAGAGAACTAAAGGATGGAAGAAGGTGGGAAAAGAGGGAGGCAGAAAGCATAATAAAATATAAACCAAAATAAGGTAACATTATCTCTGGAATTTTGTATTAGTTTGACATTGTTAAATTGTTATAGACTATAAATGAAGAAACATATTCAGTAGAAAAAATTAGTTTGAAGGATTAATGTAGTAATTTTTGAGCATAATATATTACTGAGGTAAACATAAACAGTTTACTGTGGGACTAGATTTTAAAATTCAACATTTTATACCCATGACATCCATTTCAGTTGGCTTGGTGATTTATGATGATGATACAATAATAATACATAATAATAATGTTAGGGGTAGGAAGTTTTTCAGAGACTTTCTATAGAATCTTACATATTATAGTTAATAATAATAGTATATGTGAATTCAGGTGATTTATGGAGCATATCTGTATCAGAGACAGCATGCCTAGATGTTTCAGAAATTGTGGTTTTAAAGAAACATCGTCACAATGAAAATTACAAATGTTAGGTAGGCACTGTTATCTTTTTTAATTGCTCTAGGGTTGGATGAGTTACTAACTTAAATGTGTTCTGTGTTCCAATGGAAGGACAAGGACTTTATGGTGTTCACCCATTTATAATTAATGCAAGCAGTGAGCACTAAAACCTTTCACTAAGATTTGCAGCATGGCTTCTGTGTTTTCTTCTCTGTACCTCAGTGGCTGCTTTCTCCCCCTGCATTTAATTGGGTGATGTCCTTGATGGTGTAGGGCTGGCTAGCCACTGGCTGAGACTATCTAGCAGAGTCTTACTTTTTATTCACATGGAAATTATATCTAACAAAATTGCTCTATCTCAAAAGACTGGAGCCTTTTAGGCCCTGACAGTGTAATACAGCCTGCTAACTCATTATTTAAAACTTTGTTGCATACACTTATAAGAGGTAACAAAGTAAATGAAAAGGGGATTGCTACATAATGCTGAAAGACTCTTTTCCTTTTTTTTTTAAAAAAAAAATTATCCTTCATTTATTTGTGTTAGCGCTGGAGATGCCTAACTAACATTAACAAGTGTGTCAATACCAAGAATCTTGACAATAAGAGAAGGCATATGCTATGTCAATTTAGGCCATCAAATATCATATTGTATTGTCAGTCATTTCTGAGAAATCTCTTGAGAGTATATAATCTGTTTTGATATGTGTTTTCTTTTTAATATGAAATACAGATTGGAAAATGCAATATTATCTGTAGAAAATAGGGAAAAATAAAGAAAACTGGCAATAAAGATACAGTTGTAGACCAAAATGGTCAAGGAATATTAAGAAGCAATGCATTTTCACAGTTAAAAAATAAAATATTAAAACAGCAAAATTTTTATTTCTGAAAATATAGAAAGATTCAAATTTAATTTATGGGAAGAGGAGTTGTAGGCTATGTCCTGAGCTGGAAATACTGTTTTAATAGAAATTATTATGACATGTCAGAAAAATGAAATCTCTTAGTACAAAAAATGAAAAACTGGAATATCAACTAATTGTCTGAGCATAGCATAGTATATATCCAAATGGGATTTCACAGATTAAAGCTATGCTCAGGGCAAAGAATGAATTTAATGTTTCAAATGTCCTCATTTTTAGCTACTTTCAATACCAAAACCCCCCAACTTTTCCAACATCATTGTTCAAGAAACACTTAGAAATTATTAAAGGAATCAGAAACTTCCTTGAGATAAAAGGTTGTTTAATCCATGTTGTACATACATATCCTGGAGGATACTATTGACCAACACCTGTTGTTCATGTTTACATTTCATGAAAAACTTGAGCACAGAAGTAGAAAACACTCATTATAAAGATACTAACACAGCTCACTAATCCACAGGGAATTTTTACCTGCCTAATGAAGGTATTTGGACTACTGTTTATGGGAAAGGTATTTCCTTGATGAAAACTGAGCAGAGGCTTTCTGAAGGAAAATTCTGACCTACTCTGTCATACGATTTAAAGACAAATGTAAGGAAAAACCTGCTTCTTTAGAAAACCAAGCAAAGACAAATCAAACCAAAGCCCCACTTGTTTTAAAGTGTTTTTCTGACAACTTTACATAATTATCACCTTACTAGGTCTCAGTGTATGTCTAGTATGAATGTAAACCCCAAGAATATGAATGTGGTATGACAGGAAAAATATGTTAGCACATACACAGAATCACAGAATAGTTGGGGTTGGAAGGGAATCTGGAGATTATCTAGTCCAACCCCTCTGCTTAAGTATGTGTCCAGCATTGATGCTCAGGCAAGTTTTGAATATTTTCAGGAAAATAGACTCCATATGTCTCAGGGCAGCCTATTCTAGCACTCTGTAACTCCCAAAGTAAAGAAGCTTTTCCTCATATTCAGACTGAACTTCCTGTGTTACAGTTTGTGCTGGTTTGCCTTGGCCCGTCAGTGGAAATCACAGTAAAGATGGACATCGCTGGGCACATCCTCTTGACACCCACCCTTAAAATGTTTCTAAACATTGATAAGATCCTCTCTCCAGGCTAAGCAGGTCCAGTTCCCTCAGCCTTTTCTCATAAGGGAGATGCTCCTGTCCCCTGATCATTTTCGTAGTCCACCACTGAAGCCCCTACAGTAGTTCCTTCTTTTCTTAGAACTGAGGAACCCAGAACTGGACACAGCACTCCAGATGTGGCCTCACCATGGAAGAGCAGAGGGATAGGATCACCTCCCTCAACCTCCTGGCAATTCCATTCCTAGTGCACCCCAGGATGCCACTGGCATTTTTGGCTATAAGGACACTGCTGGCTAATGGACAGATTGTTGTCTGCAAGGTCCTTCTCCACAGAGCTGCCTTCAGAGCAGGCAGCCCCCACCTGTGCATGGGGTTATTCCTCTCCAGGTGCAGAGCCCTACACTTTGTTCTTTTCTGCCCAGCTCTCCAGCCTGTTCCCATCTCACTGCCTGGTGGTACACACTCTGGGGTATCAGCCACTCTTTCCAGTCAGCAAACCTACTAAGGGTGCAGCGTGTCCCTTCATACTGTTGATGAACAAGATACTTGAAATATTAGCAAAGGTCTTTACCATAGTAAAAAATGCATCTTTATATGGAATTGCTTTCAGATTTGTAAGTGATCTGGAAATATGTAATGAATGATCTGCCAAAACAATGGATTTTTAAACTCAGTTACAAAGGACTATTGTTTTGCAGTAAGGAGCAGAAACAGACGGACCACCCGTAAAAGGCTGGAAATGCCAAAGACAATGGATTGTACTCCATAAGACCATTAACAGTGACATGTTTATGCAATATGAAATAAATCAAAAGTATTAAAATAAAAAATGTTTGCTTGTGCATGTATAAATGTATAATATAAATTTAAATTATTTTGGTAACCCTACTAAAGGCCTTCCCTGGCAGAAGCATGACCAGATCCAAGAGTTTTATTAAATTAATTAAAAAAAAAAAAAAATCTGGTCAGAAGCCTCAAATTTTATGTTCAACTTTTCGTTTTCCAGTGAGAAATTAACTCCATTCACAAATATGAATCTAATGCCTAACATGACATTTATATTAAAGAGAGAAAATAAAATTCTGTGTTGTCAGATGAGTGAGGGAACAGTAGCTCATTCTTTAAATGTCAGAGTAATTTTGTGATCTTTTTCTCTGAAGAGGAGATCCTTAGGCAAAGTGCTTTGCACCTTGGTACAACACAGGGTCTCTCTTCTCCAGTAAGTCTCAATCAGAGGTTCCAGTGGGTAGCATAGCGTGGTTTAAGTTGATCTGATCCATCAAGTTATCATTTTTCATCAGCCAACTCGGCTATCACCTGTTATTACCCCGAGCTGCACCTGTAGGAGAAGTCTGACCCTGTTAAAGGTCCAGTGAGTCATGCCATGTCCCAGCACTCACACATGCACTGCCACACGACGCAGCTATTCCCTAATGCTGGAATCTGTGGCATCAGCAGCTCCTGGCTTGTTAGCCTTGTTCCCATTAGCTGGATCTTACTCTAAGCCACCCAATACTCAAAAACATATTGCATATATCTTCAAAGGGCTGCAACTCATGCCTTTCTTTACTCCTGTTATCTGTGCAGTCCTTCCACTGCAGCTCATGGTGGTTCTCATTCCTCTGTGCTCTAGCAAATGGCAGCAGACAGGCCAGCCATGCTTGTTGCTGTGTTTAAGGGTTGGAAAAAAATGCAGGAGAACCATAGAAAATGTTAAAGCAGCTCTTGCTGTCTCATACATTGTTAGGAAAATTGTAAGCGTATTCCTGATTTTCTTATTACAAATTCTGCCCTTCATGCCCCTATGCTGGAGGTTGCTGCTGAAATGTAATGCTCCTAAACACCTTATGAGCTTTTAGAAAGCTAGACAAAACTTTTTACATTACAAGCTTCTCCCTTTTAAATAGAAATTAAATACAAACAAAAAATGCAAGGAAAACTTTATTTTTTCCATTTTTTCCTCTACATTTGTGTCCCTCTAATTCCAACAGAAAATAATCAAGCACAGTCCAGAAAAATTTGGATTGCCTTCCCCTCCAAAAGGTAATAGGGAAATGATGGGATTTTGCTTCAGTTTGGGATCTCAGCCATCAGGCTTACATACACAGTCACATAAACTCACTCTGTTATTCACACATAGACACTCACGGATGTATACGCATATATAAAAACATAAATATATTATTTAAGTAATACCTATAATTATTAGGCCAAGAAACACAAAACATATCAAGGAAGTTTGAATTATGCTGGTATAAAAAAATGTAGAATTCTTTGACCTTGGGCAGTTTCAAGGTATAAAATCTTCAATTAGGGGGAAAAAAAACCCAACCATCTTTGGTTATCTAAATCTTTTCTAGATCAGATTTCACATTGAAAGAATAATTCTTCAGTACTGAGAGCCAAATGTCCATTATTTAGCTGTGTACATCCCCATATTTTATAGTATATATGGACTTGGTCGTATTTAACCTCCACTGAAGCTGAGATGTTGGTCTTTATTTTCATAACTTTTACATCAATAGGATTGCTCCAAATTCATAATGCTGACACCTCAAAATCTAACTTGACCCTTGTGCTCAAAAAGTGGCATTGAGAAAAATCACATCAAGATTCAGCTGAGACTATGGGGCGTAAAAATGCAGCACCATCATCAGATGAAATATAAGCCTTAAAATATTGCAGGCAATAATGCCACTGATGATATCTCATAAAGGAAAAATGCATATATTTGTGATTTAATGCATTATCTGTACTCAAAGATTATTTCAACGTTTTAAATACTTTAAACTCTTTACTCATTTTTGGTTAAGAAAGAGTGGTCAATTTTTTATCTTGATATCCTCATCAGTGCAATTTCAAGAACATAGATGACTTATACATATAGTGGAAGATTTACAACAATTTCTATAGGCAAGTTTGCGGTTTTTTTCTTCCAGACTATACGAACAATGAACCTTCTTGTTTGTTCCTAATAAATGTTGAAAATAAACAAAATCTTCTCCTTTTACAGAGAAGTTGAAATAATGCATGTCTCATTCAAAATAGAAACAAAAAAAAATCCTGTTGAAGAGAAAGGTTTGGTAACTGTTGTCAATATAGTGGATGCAGTGTTAACAATATTGACTTCACAATACCCCAGAGAAAAAAATGTGAGGAAGCACAACATAGACAGTATGACCAAACTAAAAGCATACTCTGTCTGATTAATTCTTTGACTTTACCTGAAGTTGTTTTTTTTTTAGCAGCTGAATGAAAGAATAAAGAAACATAGTTTGCTTTAGATTCCAATAGTTTTTATCTCCTGTATATTTATCCATGCTTTTAATTAAATATCAATAAAATTCTATCCAAAAAATTAGTTGAAATATGAATTTTAAGCTTAATACTTTGTTTTAAAACACAGATTAAAAAAAGCTTACAATTGATATATTTTCTTATTTTCCCAACTGAAAATCTTAGTACTTTTTTCTACTCTAGAAAAAATTTCTTAATTTATTTTTGGGAAAAGCAGTAGCTGTTTCGATTTCATTATTTGTGGTGTTTCCTTGTAAAAAAGAAGCAATAGTGAATTCATTCTCATTTTCAAGTTTGTTGTCCTGTTCAATGTTTAATTCTTGATTAACTCAATGAATACTCAACACATAAGGATCACTTCAGAGATCTGGTTCTTGTCCAAGATATTTAGATCAGCAAGACAAGAAATTACATGTAAGACTTGGATTTCTTTTAAACTCCTGATGTTTCTTGTTCTAGCTCTCCATACTTAGGAATATTGGATAGCAGTAGAACTTTCCCTGAAGGAAGCCAGTGTGTGTCTGAACTGCTAGATTTGTTCCACAAATCTAGATGTGTGTACACACATTCCCCTGTGTGTATGAGAGGTATAAGGTCTGTTAGAAGATTATTAACAGATTTAGAAGAGTACTGATCAGTGATCATCTCCAAATGTGACCTTTGGTAATTATTTAGTGCAGTATTGGGTAAAGATATTTGCTGAACTCAAATAAACATCATAAATGAGAGTACTATATTCAGAATTCCTTCCTGGGAAGTTTGATTACCAATAAGAGAATAAAACTGCCATACATCTAAGAAAACACATCCAGTGTAGCTCTTGAGGCTCAACACAGCAAAAATTAGTTGTAGAGGTGTCTGGAGGAGATAAATGGCTGGGCTAATGGTTTTGAATATAAAAAGACTAAAGTTTTTCAAACTGCCAAGAAATTCCTCTGTGACCCTTTCCTAAAAGAGAGTGAAAGATCCAGATGGCAATCATGTCACTTGATATGTGTAGGAGTAACCAAGCTCTCCAATACACACGTTCATTGACTAATTCAGTTCTTGAAGGGCTGAGTGAACGAATCAGACATAGCTGCAAGACCTTGAACTTTTAACATATCTGATGCATAATTTATCAAATTATGGAAGCTCAAAGTTTGAAATATATATGCTCTTTGTGGATGTAAAGTGTTTTAATATTTTGCCTTATACAAAATTGTAAATATAAATTACGTTAATATCAGATGTGAAAGTCTTGGTTTTTAGTCATTACATAAAATTTATAATAAATTAATTAATGTCAGGAGATCATCTTATAGTTGATCTTTTTAAAAACCTCTAAAGTCTGAGTTACTGCTGTTCATACTCATGACAAATAACCCTACATCCCATGATTATGTTGAGTTAATCTTAAATTAGTAATTCTTAGCACATGTAAAGATGGCAGAAAACAATAGTTGCTTAGTTTGTCATTTAACAATTGTTACTTTGCTCCTTGCAATCATTTATTTCTTCAAAAGCATTTTATTTTCTTTTTCCTCCAACCATTTTATCTCAAATTTCCTTAATTTTCATACGACACACAGAAAAAAAAAGAAAAAAAAAGAAAGGGAAAAAAATGTTAAATCATCCTTATATTCTGAAGTTAAAAGAAAGTGATGGTTTTGCACAGCCTCTGTTATGTAGACATTGCAATATTATCAGCCATATATGATAAATAAGTAAAGTAGCAACAGCCTAAGGACCTGCCCAGATGTGTTTTCGTCACAAAACCACAAAGAATTTTTGAGGAATATGTGGGATTTAAAACCTAATTACTTGGGTAATTTAGTCCAAAGCTCTTTTACACATTGTGACAATGGATTTCTTGGTTTCAGTTTCCTGTAAGTTATTGTTGCTACTGACAGCTAGAGCTGTTAATGAATAGTCTTTGAACTGCAAGTACTGCTATTTTCCTTCAATGAGCAAGAAGCTCTGTTAAAAGAGGCCAAGATCTCCAAAAGCATATAAATGCCAATCAACATTTAATGTGTATTAATATTTCATGGCAAGTGATCAGACTGAAAATGCGTTTCTTCTATTGTACAGCACTAAGACATGACCATTTTGATTGAAAAAGTGAGAAATCTCCTGTGAGTAATCCTTTGAACAGAAGGGTAAAGGAAAAAGTAAGATTTTCAAAGAACTGCCCAGAAAATTTTTGCACCAATTAAATTCCTTATGATATTACATAAGGTTTTAAAATAAATAAGGGAAAACCAAAGATGTGTTTCCTTGATTTAGCTGCTGGACCAGTTCTCAAATGCTGGATCTGTTACTCAAGAGGGAAAATCCCTTTCCAGTGGTCTCTGTGGCCTAATGAGTTATGACTGCCAATTTCATGTCCTTGTTTATTATCTCCTGGCTATAGTATTTAATAGGAGTACAGAGGTGCCCACATTCCATTCTGAATGTGGTAGGATTCACAGAAAAAGTCAAACAAATTTAGTTTCATCTAAAGTGATATAAGTTTACTTTTTTGGACCACAGGGATCTCTGTCTGGCTTTACAATAGAGTAATGACACAGGTTTGGGTTTCTTACCATGAAGTGATATGATATCCTGGAGCCAAAGAAAAACCCTTATTCCCTAGTATTTCTCAGTAGGTTTTCAATCTGAATGATTTCTTGTGTTTCTTTGCAAGCTGTCATTTCCAAAGGACTATAGCTAAAAGATCAAAGCAATCATACTTTAGCAGTTAGCTAAAAAGCCTTGTACTCACTCATTAAACAGTGTTGAAAAATAGATATTTTCTTTATAACTATAATGAAGTTTCAGAGCCTGAAGAATCAATTCCACATCAAAGAATCACTGTCATGATAAATATATATATATTTTCTTCTGTCTAACAAAACTTCATAGAAGGATTTGTGACATATTAAAACATCAATTTGTGAGAAACATTTATTCTGAACTTTTAAGTAATTAGATTCAAATCACAAACAAGACATTTTTAGTCAGACATTCCTGAAGGGATGAATCAAGTCAAAACCACATTGCTGCCATCAATAGGCAGCACTTTAACAGAGAAAGACACTGATGAGTTTTACCATACATAGTCTACAAAAATGATACATAGTCTACAATAATGGAGATTCATTTAATTCTGCTTCTGTTTGTCAAGGCAGTCAGTTGGCTCAAGCAGGTAAATGCATCTCCTTGGTTAGACAAATTAACACATTTCACCTGTGTGGTGGCACTCTGTGGTCACAGGCAAAGCAATTTAACATTGAAAACATTTTACTTCAATTTCCCAGTTAAATTCTAATCTAGGGGCTAGTTCCCATATAACCTTGTGCATATGTGCATGGGTTTTGTAGTCCTGCATTTTCACCAGCATATAAAAGATAAGGACAAGCAGTCTGGGGGCTTGTTTTCTGGTGGACCAGACACATATATATAGTATATGTTATATGAATAAAACCAAAAGGATTTGCTCTATTCACTTACATAATCTATTTTGTGAAAAATCCCAAATCAACAAAAAGAGAGTATTTCTTGATTCTGATGATACATTTCAAAATTTTCCCATGCAGACAAAGAAAATCCTTGTCACTAATTATGAAGGTCATTGATTATAAATGAGCATGATTTTTTTTTTTTTTCCCAACTCATGTATGGTTTATTCACTGTATTATTAGACACTAGACCTGAAGTACTGAGGGAAATAAAATATCACCAACATTTAACATATATTGTTTCAGACTGCACATTTTTGGAAAACACATAAAGTGTTACCAAGGATTTCCAATGTGATCTTTAAAGACTTACTAGTAATAAATAATTTTCTAAACAAAAAATGTTTTGTTGTTCCATTTCTCCCCCACCCCATGGAAATAAACAGTTTTCAAAGAAAAATACCTGCTGTTTATTCTGTTCTTAATTGATCCAGTATAAATCCTACATCTGCTTGTGTACTGTTATAAAATCTTTCTGTTCTATTAGTGACTGACATTGATTCCAAAATTTGATATATTTGGTAAAATGGTATATGATTTTTTTAATGAGGAAAACTTTAACAGATTTTTGCAATCCTTCTCCAGTTTCAGGATATCACTAGGTAAAGGTTATTACCTGGTGAGAAAGCTCTCAATCAACTTAACAGATGCTCTACTTATTTTTGCCAAAAATACTAGAGTGAAGATGCTGTGGTGTATCTGATGAGTGACAGTGTGTGGGAGGAGACCCCAAACAGAGATGAAATCACAAAAATACATCATGATGTGGAATTGTTACCGGTTAACTCTATTTATAAAAGGTAGTTTAGGGCACAAAAGAGTGTAAGTGGAAAAGCAATTTTTAGAGTTTACTGCTGTCCTCCACAACCCAAACTGAAGAAATGGCACTCCCTACTTCCTCAGCCTGTTGAGATCAGAAAATAATTGCTGTTATGACTATGAATCACAACCAAGTTACTGTCAGAGAAATGTAGTTTATTTAAGCCCCTTTTTAATATCCTTTCCCCCAGCTGCATGCATATATTAGTAACCACTTACATCATGGATACTGAAAATAACTCTTTTCCTGTTATGATTTAGATTACAATCTACAATTTGATAATTTTGAAATTTTTTTTATTCTTGGAAAATGAGTTAAAATTTTAAGTCTTGAAAATTGTGTGGTTCAAATCTTTGATTTAAAAGACCACTGATTAAAACACTTTAAATTTTCATAAGATATTAAATAAATTATGACAACAATATTTATGATAGAATTAATGGTTAATTTCCTGTAGAGCTCTTTTATAAATGCACATATAAGCATACATAGTGGTACATGTATACAAGTTTTTATATACAGTATAAAGCATATACTGTATATATTTAGCATTTTCTTTATTGTAGCATTATAAATTGAAAAGGCATTCTGAACTCCATAGTTCCTAGATTCTGACATGCTTTTTCACATTCTTGAATAGATCTCCTTAACATGTTTTCCCTAAAAACACAAACTCATCTACTTTAGTTTAAATAAATGGTTGAATATTGTATTTTCAATGGTGAAGTTGCAACAGAAGTTTACTGGAGATGGTGAAATCTAGCTAGTATTTGGAATAAACTACTTGTCACTGCATGTGATGTCTGTGTGACATAACCTGGCTGCAGATGCAGCAGTGAGTACAGAACATACCTGGAACAGTGGAAAGCTTTAAAAACAACCCTGCCTCCAAAATTCTGGCTAAATAGAGATATGTGCATCAAACATACACATTCTATTTATGTAAGAAGTTACTTAAGTTATATAAGCATAAATTTAATTAATCACTTAATTTCTTGAATGCTATTTTGTACTTTTGAGGGAAAAAGATAAAAGAATCTGATGACTCTGAAGCATCTTCTTAACTCTTTTCACATTTGATCCTGTACAATTGACTGACAGATTAATAACTTTGAAATTGATTTAAGAATTGGTCTCAACATTTTATGAACAAACTAAAGAGCCTTCTGATATTTTTAGCTATACATACTCTGTTAAATGGTAAGGGGTGTTGGATTTAGATATAAATATAATAAACAGAAATATTATTTTTTTTGTTTCCTCCATAAAACAGATGATCTGAATTTCTCAAGCATCCTTATAATAAGGTATTTTTTTAATCTCCTAAGAAACATATAGATACCTCAATTAAGGCATTATCTAACAATAATGCTGACACCTTATAAATGCCTCTCTCACATAATTGGTCTATTTAGAGATTTTTATGCTCTTAGAAACCTTATCAGGTATGAACAGCTAGCCTTTTAGATGATGCAACTCTTGTTACCAAGGATTTATCAAGACTGTGGGATACAGACTCTATTTTGTAATAAAAACCCTTAGCTAATCTTCTTTAACCACTAGTGAGCACTCCATCACCAAAAAAAAACCAATTCTGCTATTTTGATGGTAGATTTCAGATGCATGTTAAGGTTAAATAGTGATAGAAGGGTGCTAAATGAAGTCTTATCAGGTTACCATGCATCAGAACTGTGATAAAGCTTCCTCAGGATAGTATCAAATGGAACAAGGGCCTATTCAGTAATGTTTGACAGAAGACACACCATTACAGTGGGACCTGTCTAATTGACAGCATGGCTTAAGTGTGGAATTTCTCATAGATAGAACCTGGTGACTGCCTCGACTCCAGAAGTCTGTGCTGTGTTCAGGCTATTTCAGGGCCAGTTTTGTGAGTTAACCAAAACCAGGGATCTGTATAAGCAGGCAGGAAATTTTGAAACAGCAAGCTTATCTTTTTTTTTTTTAATATATTTATCTCCATCAGAAAAATATGTAAGGCTCATAAATAATGAAGTGTAACACATCTCAACCTCAGTAATGTTTTCTTTTGAAAGTTATTTATGCTGGACTGATTTACCATCATTTTCCCTAATTTTTAGGCAGGGCCTCAGCTCTCTCACAAGTTCTGAGGATGACCTCATCTTCAAAGTGATTCATGGAAGGAGAAGACACAGACAACTGGACACAAGCAGGAGCCATCTATTTAAAAGAGTTTTAATTTTGGTGCTTTCTGTTTGGATGTCCTCCTTCTGTATCTATATGCCATTACAAAGCTCTGTTGCTAATGAACAGAATTTTAGTTTATCAGAAGTTGACAGTGAGATAACTAAAGAAAAATTTAAAAGAAGTTATATTGTTTGATCTTGGTGCCATTCCATGGAAATGGGAACTGTTTAATTTACAGAGAGGACATACTCCCATACATCATTCCACAATAATCTTTGTGTAAGAAAATGCTTATTTGAGAATTGCAGAGTGTAGGACAAAATGGCTGGAAAGAAATGGAAATAAATACTTAGACCAAAAGTCTAAGGTATTGAGGTGTTTACATATGAAGCTGTACCACTGGTTTACACCTTCTGACCTTCCTTGAAAGATACATATCAGATGTTTTAGGCATCTTAGCATACAAAGGGTTGAAATAGAATAAGAGCAGAATATTGCTTTTTTCTCCTTCCAGGCATGTGTTTACTATTTGCAGTAAAAAAAATTCCATAAAGAGTGTTCAATAGAGCCTATAACCTACCAGTGGCCCTCTTGAAAACATTTATAAATAGCAAAATGTGTTGTATTTAATCAAGTAGTTAACATTAAATCAAGACATTATTTTTCTCAGAGAGTGCAAATTTGCTATTGAGGCAGATAAACTGAAAGAAAGCACAAGTCACAAAAAACAGAGAGGAAAATCAGAGGCTCTGGCAAAAGAACTTCACGTAAACAATGGTGCTGGCTGAAAAGGTAAGCAAGATCTAAAAAGAGGAATATAATTCTTTCTTTAAAAAAAAAAATACAAGTTTGTGTTTGGTAAAGGAGCAAATGAACAGAGTAGCTGAAAGAATACAGATAAGAGGAATGAAAAGGCCATTTTGCAGTGTGTTCCATTATGGAATAGTGTCTTTCTGCACGTATCCAGCTGCCCAGTAAACTACAAATTGCTAAAGAGCTGAAAGAAGGAAACTGAACTGAGGATTTCTGGACTGAGCTAGAAAGACTCTTTAAAAACTCACTTTTGAAAAATGAGAATTACACATGTCCTATTGCACAAATATGGCTGCATGAATAATTGGCGCAGTATTTGTGCTTAGAGTCTTCTTTCCATTGCATCATCTGAGATAAGATGAAAACCAGATACAGCTAAGAAACTAACCTGATTAGGAATGTTTTACCACAGAAGGGAAAAAATGTTTCAAACATCAACAGTTTTCTGGGTTTTCTTGAAAGTTTTTTGTGTTGTAAATTTTGTAAAGTCATGCCAGCTTTTACAGACTACGACTTCTTGCTTTACAGATACTCTTATGCAATACAAGACTTCCGTAGATGTACCTCGACTTAGAATACCAGAGGTCTACTCTGGTCTGTATTACATGTTCTATATAGGTTGAAACAGTCCTCAATACTGTTAATATAACTTCATTTGAATAAAGAAGTATATAGTCCATTAGCTACAGCAGCCAACTTCCCTTTTTGTCTAGTTTGATAAAATGGCAAACACTAAAATGGGAGAGTGCTTTGTTTTCCATTGAAAACGTTTTTCCTACATGACAAGCAGAATAAATTGTTTGCATCCATTCTTAGGTGTTAGGAACTGTTTGACTCCACTCAAAATTCAGAGTAAGTTTATTTGAATTTTTCACTCGATTTAGGCTTCATCTTTTGTCTTTGACCATGAGAAATTAAATAAATGCAAGCTACAAAACAGTAAGAACTTAATATATTATGTATTATGCTGTACAAAAGTTTATTTTGTTTATTTGATGTTTAGCTTCTTCCTGAAATATAAAGATGGCTAATGTTTTCTGCTGCTAGAACAAGAAGAAATTATAGCATAAGTCTGGGGAAAAAAGAAAAAAGTTTGAATGAAGCAGCAAGATCAGAAGAAATTTTATTATAACGTTTTTATTGTAACATTGTTACAAACGTTGTTTGTTGTTTTGTTAATTATTCCTTTGAAAACAAAAGTATTCTTAAAAGCATGTAAATTTTATTGACCATCATCTTAAGTGGGCTTAACTGATACCAATATGAGCATGAACAAAGAAAAAAATGATAGGAAAAAAATTTAGGATTATCCTGACAAATTTTTACTCTGGATTTGAGAACTAAGGAAATTTTCTGAAAGACATAGAGCTATGTATATTAATTATTTACAATATCCACATATTATAAAAAAATAATTTTTTCTTTCCATGGTGAATTAGATATCAGCACTCTAGTGGCAAAAAATGAAATTAAAATTCACACTAGTCTCTAGAGTAAATTTGGTTAACATTGGATATTTAAAAAAACATTTTGATGAAAATATAATTGCAGGAATCTTTAGCACTCTTGTGATAAACTTTTCTTATTTTTTAAACCTCTTATTTTAAGATAGCACTATTGTTAATAACAGTAATTCTTTGCCATCCTATTTTTTTGCCATACTGACCAAGAAGTCTGCGCAACTTCAAGATAGTTCAACAAAATTACTTGACTCATTTTGCCTTTAGAGGATTATCTGTTTCCCACTGATGTCAACTTTTGACATGTGTGTGTTCTGTATACACAATTTGGTACATATTTAATATATCAACAGCAATGGGAGCCATGGGTATCTGGGGATCATTTCACTGACTGCCGAAGTGCACCCACCTCTTGGGCAAAAGTTATTCCAACATAAACAGTTTTGATATTGCCAACTTGCACAATATTTGATAATTTCTCTGTGGCCCAGCTGCTCCCTAGTCTTCACATATGCAGACATAGCCTTTATTTGGAGAAGAAAAGGTTTGTACTGCTCAGTGGAGGAGTTTGGGGCAGACTATAAAATGAAGTTTGAGGCATTAGCGGCTTTTAGCCACAAACCCCCCACAACTACTTAATACAAAGTGATCATCCTTTATTTTTTCATTATTAAGCATGATCTGGAGGGGAGGATAAACTGGTGCAGGGGACTTGGAGAGTCCTACTGTGTCTTTTAAGTCCTGAATATTGTGAATGCTATTCTTTAGGAAGAATAAGCAAACATGGCACGTATTCAAACGCTAGAGAAGTCAGTGCAATTCTAGTTGCCTAAACACATTCAGGTTTATTTTCCTACTGACTTCTGGAGAGCAAGGTCACCTTTTTTTTTGTAAGTAAGAATTTCCATTCCACAGAAATAATTCCATGTTGAATATCTACTGTACTTTAATTAACTTTAATTAATTAGAATATAAAACAGGAATCCTGAATTTTTTATTTGTGCTGGAACCCTTAACAGATAAGACATCAGTCTGAGAACAGCATTATAAAGTTTACATTAATTCTATTGCTTTTTTGTCTTAAATTTATAAGGTGTTACATTACATATAAAAAGTTACTTTAAAAAATCAACATGTTTTCTTAATATACTCACAGATGGAATCTTCACAGCTAAATTTCCTTGCTAATAAATTGAGACAGCATGTGTTCAAAATGAGTTATCACAATAAAATGATTTAATGAAAGTTTCCAATGGTCGCTCCTGAATTGAACTTGGATTTAGCTGAGAAGGTTTTCTCACAACTCTGTATGCTTCCAAAGAGAGAGGTTAATCCTTAGGAATGCTAGAGAATCACTGGGTAAACTGATAATAGTACATTTTTATGATTCTGTCAAGTATAGCCACAATTAAAAAGTCCCTTTGTGGACTGAATACAAAGGCTTTGCGAGCCGCAAGTGGTCTGTGGGCTGTGATACAGAGAATCTTAAGCTGGTGGATATTGACGTAGCCCTATTAAAGTCAATGGCATTAACACCTCTTTTATACTAGCTAACAATCTGGCCTGTGATCTGCCCCCTACCCTCTCCATTATACACTGTGTTAACAGATTGTCAGACATCCCTTGAGAGAAAATGTATATCTTGCTAGACAAACTAGTTTCACATCTACACATGATTTTCAAACCAAAAGTTTGATCTGAAGCCCAGTAAAATAAAACAAACTCCTGGAAAAAGTGCTTACTTTCTAACATTTTCCCTTTCCTCCTTTTTAAAGTTATAATCTAGGAACAGTACAACAAGGAAGTCAAAGACAGCCTCAATAGAGCTATTATTTCCCCTCCTGCACAGGTGGTAGGCTCAGTTTTTCCCCTCCCAGTGTTACGGCCAGTGCAGCTGTATCAGAGCATGTATAATTAATTAATTATACATGCCTTAGTATATAATTAAGTTTAGGGGTGGTGTAGGGGGATACATCAATGACTTTATAGAAGAAGAGAAATAGGAGGCATATTGTAACGCTGATTCACAGTTTGTAGGTTTCTCCACCCCCTGAGGCAATGCAACTGCCCTCTGTAATTGAACCCTCAGCTTGTACCTTTTTTTTTTTAAACAGCAGAACAACAATGTCAATGAATAAAGAGACTGTGCTCTAGAGTTCAACTTCAGCCAAGTTGCAAAGACAAGAGAATAAGATCTCAGAGGTAACAAAAGTCAAGGCAGTGACTGTGGAATAAGTGTGGTGTGCAAAGCAAGACAGTGCTGGTGCAATTAGAAGTGCAGCAGTGAAGCTCAGCATGGCCAAGACTGAGCTGCAACACTGGATCATATGTACGTGGTAGGGGTGTTTCCATGTGATTGAACTTACCCTCACTGGAACTTTAAAGCCTGTAAAAAAGGAACAACAGTCCTGGAAGAGAATCTCCAGGGTGTGTGGTTATGTTAAAGTCCAATAGGATTGCAAATATCTATTTAGATGATAAACTGTAATTCCCATGATTTGGATTTTATAGGGTGTGTTTAAGCACACAGTTCTAACATCAGTCTCTACCTTGTCTCCCATATGTGCATCTTGAGCATCTCCTTGCTGTCATTATTCTGCAAGAGAAACAGAGAATGGGGTAATTTTTCTTCTGTCTGTTGTTGAAAGGCTAATGAATGTCTATAGCTTTTTGTATTTTTATTTCCATTCTGTTGGGAAAAAAATAGTTAGTAAAAATTCAGGTAAAGGTTTCCTTTACCATGAAAAAAAAAAAAAAAAATTGATGGGAACCCAATGCTCTTAGAAAAATGTGAATAATTTGAAATAAGCTAAGAGTTGAAGCTGAATGACTGCCGGCTTTGTGGGACAGCAGCTGGCCTTGATTTTAATACCAGCTGTCAGACATCCAGTTTAATATTTATCTTTGCCTTTCCATCACTGAAAGTGTAAAGACACCTCTTGGTTATTGCTCAGATGAGAAAATATGCATGTAAGGTTTGTTGTAATTCATGTGTGGCAGTCTTCTGTGTATCAGCAAGACTGTGCTTAAAAACCTTGTAGGCTATAGTTTTTGCAATAAATTACATGGCTACAAAGGGATTTTCTTAAGACTTCAGAGGGAGGTGGGTATCTGGGGGCGGGTTTTTTTGTAGTGGAAATGGTGTGAATCTGGATGAGTCCATCCTCTCAAGACACATCTTTCTCAACAAAGTTATTTATGGCTCATGCAATTTCCTAAATGAGGGTATTTTAGAAAGACATGGAATACCAACATCCCAAATACTACTTCCTATATTAGTTAATCAATAGTGTGATTTAAAACCACCTACACACACACACACAGTGCTTTACCAAACTGATTAAAATACAGTATGATTTCTGATATTTTCACAGGAAAAATACACTGCTATGCAGAGTGGAATGATTCGTTTCCATCCCAAAGCTGTTACAGAGTAAATTGCCGATAGCTATATGTTGTGTTGAGTTTGGTTTCCCTGCTTAGAGCACACTATCTAATGGAAGTTACCTCCATTTTTCTAGACAATTTTCTCTCTTTTCAGTTTATTTTTTAATAGCAGTAGAAACAGTTATCAGTTTGAGCTATCTTAACATCAAGGTACAGCATTGGTGGCTGTAAAGAGCCTGTTTCCTGTGTGTTAGCAGTGCAGATGATCTGCTGATCATCTGAGCAGTTCTGCTCCTGATGTTTGAACAGCAGCTGAGCTGTGTAGGAAAAGCACCGCTGCTCAGGAGCTCCAGGTAGGGTTTGCAGCAACAAAGTTCTTGAACATCCAACAACATTAACCTTGACATTGCTTAAATGATAATGAAACCTGTCTCTGGTGCATCTTTACATACTCTATGTTATCATCCCATGGTAAATAATGTGAGCCCAGCGTGACAATGTAATGCTGAGGTGCTCTTCAAAATTCACAGTTTGATGGCTTACTGGTTTTGCTCATTCTGCCTGAGGAGCCCAGGAGAACTGTTCCTAAACTGTACAGCTGTCATGGCTTAACCCCAGCTGGCAACACGGCACTAGTCAGCAATCCACTTGGCCTCCCCTCCCACATGGGATGGGGAGGAGAGTTAAAAAAAGGAAAACTCGTAAGTTGAGATAAGAACAGTTTAATAATTAAAACAAGGTCAAATATAATAATGATAAATTGTAATGAAAAAGAAAGAGAGGAATAAGACCCAAGAAAAAAGTGACGGAGGGTACAGTTACTTCATACCTGCTGGCCCGTGCCCAGCCCATCCCTGAGCAGGGATCACAGCCAACTCCCCTTAGTTAATATACTGAGCATGACATTCTATTTTATGGAATAGCCTCTTGGCTGGTTTGGGTCAGCTACTCTGGCCATGCTCCCTCCTGGCTTCTTGTGCACCTGCTTGCTGTCAGAGTATACGAGTCTGAAAAGTCCTTGATTTAGAGCAAGCACTACTGAGCAAAAAACAAAACATCAATATGTTGTCAACATTATTCTCACACTTAATCAAAAACAAAGCCCTGTACCAGCCACATGGAAGAAAATTAACTCTATCTCAGCCAAAAGCAGAATAAGAGATGACCTAAAATTGCAGAACCTTATTGGCTATTTTCAATTTAAAAATATTTTTCAATCAAAATTTGTAAGATTTTATACAAAAACAAATAGAAATTGAAAATAGTTTTATCACTTCCCTTTGAATGTGGAGAGTGGCTAGACACATACTTTTTTTTATCTCCATCAACACCTGCTATGTGGATTTTTTCACAGCGAAGGCACTACTATTCACATCAGTAATTAGTTTTCTTGAGAACCTGTGAATCTACCTTTGAACAGACTGAACATTTGTCATAAAAAGATAATGATGACAAAAAGTTGATACTTTTTTTTAGATGGTCTGTGCTTCTGTAGCTTATGTGGCATTCCATACTTCAGAACAAAACTCATAATGCAATGCCTGTGATTCAAAGCATTATGGGTTTTTAAATCCTCCTCTCAGTTTCAATTTACTTTTCTGTGCCTGTTGGTCTACAGAAGATTTTGTGCAATGCTGAACCCTCCTCTCTTTTCTTGTACACTGCAGAATTTATGCATCCAGTTAGTATCAGTTGTTTGGAAGCTCTGGAACATATTACCATTATGGCAGTGGCTTTTTAGGAAGTTCTGAAGAGAGCCAATTAATTTGAATTGCTGCAATTCTGTTAAACTACTTGGGGTTATGACTATTCATGTTAGTAAATTATTGTGTGTTTCCATTGTGCCTAAGGAATGAATATGTATTTGATAGCATTCCCCTACAGTCTTTTGTTCAGCTTTATTACATTTGCCTGGAAGCAATGTCAATTTTTTCTTTACCTGTACAACTTATAACAGCAGTAGTCCATCTCTTCTACATTTTCTGCTTGTTCAGCAGCAATTTTGTTTCATAGTTTGATCTCAGCATCTGATGCTACTCATCCATTAATTCATTCATAAAAAAATCCTCAGAAGATGGCAATGAGTATTAATAAAAATATTTGTTTTCTCTACCATCCATCTTGATGTTAGTTTTGTGGAAGGCATTCCAAGCTTACAGATGCAGCAAGAAATATCAACAAAGGCATGTATCCTAAGAGTTATGGAATAGAAGTGGATTTGTTTCCAAAAAAATAAAAAAGAGAAATTAGAGAACTTGAAGGCTACACCTAAGGGAAAAATTAGAGACTGAGACTGTGACTATGAAACATAAATTTAATGACTTTTTTTTCTTAAATTTTAATTTTTTCAGGTATGATCTCACAGACAATACAAACATTTCCTCATTCCTAAGCTGTATGTGTGTTCCACATTTGTTCTAACAACTTGCATGTTTTGTTTTTCCTTATGTGTAATGTATTTACAGCAAAGAGAAAGATGAAAAGAGTAAAAGAATTTTTTTTTCTGAAATCTGATGTACTTAAATAGACTTTGTGCTCTTTAGCCAGAGAGAAAGACTGGACAAGAGCTAAAAGATTGTATGAGATTATGAGACTATGACAGTAGGATGAGGAAGAGCATATCTCATATAAAAAGGTAGATTATCAAGCAGAAAATGCAATATAGGATATGCAGATTGCTGTCTTACATGTTCCATTAAAAATCTTTAAAAATTCATCTTCCATTACAATCAATCCAAGAATTCTATAACTATACATGATACAGGGAGCTGCAAATGAGGTAAAAGGCTGCATGAATCCTAAAATTGAAAGGCCCTTACATGTTAAGTGGCAACAAACATAATCAAATTGGTTTTCTTTTCCATTTGGAACTCCTATTGCTTTGGCACCCTCCATTCTTATGGCACTTCAAGGGTCCACATGGGCTTGCTTTGTTTTAAAAAGTTTGGTCTAGACTCTCAAGTAAATCTGTTTCTAGAAGAGAAAACATACTATGCTATTCCCTCTCAATTCTGAAACAGAAAATGCTGATACTGTATATCTCTAAGGATCCTGCTTTTTTTTTTTTTTAAAATTAGAATAAAGGTTGAAAAGTATATCATATGTATGATAAGGTACACCTCATTCATACACATCAAACTACAACATCTCTGGTTATTCAAGGCTCAAATCCTTTTTCTAATGCCCATGCAAATCATTAACTTCACTGAGGTTACAGTGACATAAGTGAGACCACATTTTGACCTGCTGTGGATAGGGGTTACAACAGAAGGCAATTAACAGCAATCTATATCGGTACATATTGTCCCACAATGTGTTTCTCATTGGCATCTTAATCAACAGGGGGTTTATGACAGATTTCTGTATGGTATTTTTTAACAATCTAACTAGGAGTAAACTATTGGTAATTGTTGTCTTCTTGGTAATTGATTTCTTCTTATTAACAGAAGCTGCACTTAGAGATTTAAGGGAAGAGGAGCTTTGTTTTTTAAAGATTTTGAGTTATTGACTGTATTGATTAACTCCATGCTTGCTATTTTTTTCCAAGAAAGAGAGAAAATTTCTTAACAGAAATTAAATAATCTCTGCATTCTTTTGCCACTAATGATGTACTGATATAGTGATCTAAGCTTTCTGGTTATTGTTAAAAAAATAAGTGCCATACTTCAGAGTTGTCTTTCTACACCTGTACGTGGTGATGGTTCTCTGCTGTTTCGTAAAGATCTAATTCAATTGTAAGGAGTTATGGCTTGTTATTATAAAGTATTTTGGTTTAATTCTTGTTGAATATACTAGAAGCAACACTACTAGAAAAATATAAGCATCCCTAGATTCAAAAGATGTTTTAATGAGGGATTAGAGATAATTTGTATTTTCTATTGGTTTTGGACAGTCCTTACTCATTACTTAATCACCATATGCTTAATGGATTTTGAGTTTTGAGCATTTCTTCCTGTGTATAGAATTCAGATTTTTTGAGAATATGATGCATGCAAGTGCAACTAACTGTTGAATCATAAAAATTTTTCATTGCCCTTCTCTTTATTAGTAAAAGAACTCAATGAAACATATAACTTCTGTTTCTCTGGACTTTGAAGTAATCTTTCAGCAAATCCATGCTTAATATTAAAGATAAAACTGAAATAGTGGTGTTTCATTGTATTTGTAGAATTTCAGTTCTTTTATAGGCTTTTCAAGAATTGAAATACACTGAATACACTGAATTAATATTAATACATATTAATGCACAAATTAATATTAATTACATATTAATGACAAATTAATACTGTATCTCAAAATATTTATCTCAGAAATTATCTATCCTTTTCATATCTAGTTGAGCACATGAAATCAAGTTTCTTATTTTAGAATAACATTTCAACTGAAACTGATTATTATTTCAGAATCTGAATCAAAACATCAAAGAGTCTGAAAAGACTTGTTTGGTTTGGTGCAGATTTTTGGGAAGGGAGCGTGTGCTTTGGGTCTTTTTCCTAGATTACATCATCATGATCAAGTAAGCTTCTGGCAGTTTTATTTTAATTGCTTATTTGCACCCAGGTTTTGGAATATATACTTGGGGCAGAGCCTAGGTCTCCTGGGAAGACATTCACTGATTTGGGGAGGTTTTGCAATTTAAACAGTTAAATAGTTTAAATAAAAAAAATTCTTGTACCCTTCTTAGTAAATGGTATAGGATCCATGTGTTTTTTGAGTTGTATATGCAAGTGTCAGATTGGATATCCTAAAATGTGGGAAAGCTGAGCTCTTCAGGTTTAAGAATGTGACTTCTTCTTTGAGCTGCGTAAGAGAACACTCTCAAAAACAAATAAAAAGCTAAACCCTAAGCACTTGCAAACTCTGCTTTGTAAAGAGGATATTTGTTTGTGTAGATTTGTGGTAATTTCATGTTTCAGTTAGGTACCTGTCCCTCTGTGTATAAATTACTTGATTTTTGTGCTTTTGAAAATTCTGTCTTTGATGCTTAGGTCCTGCTTTGCTTCTCTATTGGTGATGTTTAATGAAGCACAGTGGGCCAAAAAAGAAATAAACAGAATTTTTTAGTTTTCTATTTGTCCTCATTGCAGTATATAGTAAGTTTGACTAATCATGTTTAAAGTACTAAGTAATTAAATTCTCTCTGTGTACACTCTTAAAGTCCATATGACATCTACATTCTAGCTAGGTGTAGCTGAAATGTCATTGTTTCCTGCAAAATTTGCTGTGGTATATATTAGCTATTCAGTTCAAAATACCCAAGGAAAATGAGCTCAGAAAAGAGTGGGTAAAAAGCTCTGGTGTTTTTGTATGTTAACATAAAAATTCAGCCACACCTGAAATGAGCAGAGACGCCTTTGGGCAAAGATGTTCTGCCCTTTCCTTACAGATCACTTGAGTTTTGTGACATATTGAAAAGTACTGATTGCTTTCACAGTTTTCTTCATGGAACAAAATAATGAAATCAAGCATAATTACAGCTAAATAGATTATAGGATAGAGCATGCAGTGTTTTTTATTGCTCAGTGACTGTTTTTATAGCACTTGACCTGAGAAAAGCTTGTAAACCAGTTTTAGTTAAAGAGTTCATATTCTCAGTGTTGTAGTAGACAAAAGAATCCTTTATGTCTCACAGTGAAGGAAGTTACCAATTTTGTAACATTTAAAACTTCAATATCTTCATGAGGAGAATGAAAATAATGTACTGAACACTGTTTTAATTTTCAATGAAAACCTGTGAATGGGTTTTACTAACTGTTTCTTGGTAACTACATGTAGAGATATCAAAGACTATCTGGAAGATCTGAAGAAGATCAGGAAGATCTGGAACTATAGGTTGTGTGACTATCTGGAAGATAGTCACACAACATATTGTTATACATGTGAAACATACAAATTACACTTTTTTAGACACATTTTTTCTATTTAGGATGCACTTTTTATACTAGTTGTCTATGTCTTTGTGGTAACAAATTTTCAACTCATTTTATATTCAGAATAGGGAGAGCATACTGTCAGCATATCTGGAGATAATTACACATTTTTTGTATTATATCTAAATAGAAAAAAATGAGTTCATCCAAAGGGATTGTCCCCTCAAAAGCTCAGAAGCATCTCTGCAATAAATATTGACAACTTTAGATCCTCATCCCAGCCTTCCTAATCAAAAAAAGGACTTGATCTTAACAAACATGTCAGAGTTTAATATATTAAGAACAAAATTAAATATGAGTTTACATAGAGTTTGCGTCATTTGTATGCAATTTATTGCTACACAATGTTCGGACTTTAGACCAAAGTCTACTGAAAGTAATGGAAATATCTCTTTCAGAGCATTTAGCATAATAGAGCCACTTGGAAATACACAAATTAGCAAATTCTGAGCAAGCTGACTCAGATACTGAAACCAATGTAAAAGTCTCTTAACATATCCCAAGAGAACTGCAGCTGTATTTCTTGCACAAGATATCTCCAGGAGAGTTGGTTTGGGTATCATTACAAAATGAGGGCATTACAAAATGTGGAGATATAATTTTAAGCTCTGTGAAAGAATACTGTGTCAATACAAATTGTTTAGCCTAGTGGAAATCTGGTAAGTTTCAGAAAATATGTGAATGTAGTGCTAAGGCAGGAAACTGCTTCCCCCACACAGCACAATGAGAGCATATTTATTTTGTTAATGTTATGTTACCATAAAATAATAAAGGAAATTAAATCAGAATTTAATTGTTCATCATATTGCAGAACACATTGTATCTCAAGCTGTCATGGAAACTAGTTATAATTTCTTTGATCTTTAAATCATACACACAAAAATAGTTGAGGAAAGATAGAGGGATCAAAATATTTGTATGAGAAAGATTAATGAGCTGTCTAAGCTGATTGCTTTTGCAGTAACACATATTTCGTTATATTGTATGATGCATAAAATAATAATTTTTTAGACATTTAAATGAAAAAATACTTTTATGTGTATCGATACAGATATAATGTTATGCATACTTAGTCATGAGTTTTACTTTCTAATTATAGCAATTTTGCTAGTGGTAAAATATGCAATGTATCCTACCTATTTCAAAAGTCTATCTGTTGATGATTTTCTTCCAAGCATTTTTCCTAGACACTTGTCAAATGATTGCATTTTACAGTATAATATGAATGCATTCATGGAGAATTCATTTGTTTCTATTCATAGTACACCCTAAACAACATAAAGGATTGCACTCTCTCTCTTCCCTCAGCTACTGAGGAAAATATTTATCATGTATACACTATTTCAGTATCTCTATTGACCTGAATGCTCAATAGAGCATTCAGGTCAATTATTTGAGGTCTGTGAAAATTCATGTAATAATGTCTTCATGTTTTTTAGCCACACAAAATAATCCCAGGTATATATATTTCCAGTTGAAATTTTCAAAAATATGTTTACATGTTCTTCATGCAGTAGTAAAGAAGAAAGAAAAATATAATTTAAAAGCATGTGGGTCTTTTTGTTTACTTTTTTACTACAATATAAACTCACAAAACCAATAATAAAGTTATATTCTTTTAATGCCATAATTTTTAAAATTATAATTTAAAAGGAGATTTTTTTTTCTAATCCTTATTCATATATGGAAAATAAAAACATAATTGTAAAATATCACTTCAAATTCAAATATGAAACCCCAGTCTTCAAAAAATCATAGAATGGTTTGGTTTGAAGGGACTTGAAGATGATCTAGTTCCAATCCCCCTGCCACTGTCAGAGATCCCCTTCTAGAGACCAGTGCTCAAAGCCTCATCCTTCCCAGTCCTGAATAATTCCATGGGTGGGGCAACCACAACTTCTCTGGACAATCTGTTCTCGTACCTTATCACCCTCATACAAAGAAATTCTTCCTAATATCTAATCCAAATCCACCCTCTTTCAATCTGAAGCCATTACCTCTTGTCCTATCACTTCATATCATTATGAAAAGCCCCCAGCCATCCTGTGGGCCCCATTATGGGAAGGCTTGGTAAATATGGGAAGGCTGCTTTAAGGTTTCCTTGGAGCCTTCTCCATGCTCAGCAACACCAGCTCAGCCTGTCCTCATAGGACAGGTGCTTTAGTCTGATGATCAATTTAGTGCTTTACTCTGGACTTGTTCCAATAGGTCCAAATTTTTCTTCTCTTAAGGACTCCAGAGCTGGAGGCAGTTCTCCAAGTGTGTTCTCATAAGAGCAGAGTCCAGGAAGAGAATCACCTCCCTTTCCCTGCTGGTCACACCCCTTTTGATGCAGACCCAGATGTGATTGGCCTTCTGGGCTTCAAGTGCATATTGCTGAGTCATATTGAGCTTTTCATCTACAGACTTCCCCTTTACAGGTCTTTCTCTGGAGGGCTCATCTCAATCCATTCTCCTCACAGCCTGTATTGGTGTTGGGATTGTCCTGAACCAGGTTCAGGATCTCACACTTGGCTTTGCTGAACATCACAAGTTTCTCACAGGCCCATCCAAGCCTATCAAGGTTCTTCTGGGTGGCACCATTTCCTTTCAGGTCATCAACTGCCCCACACAACTTGGGTCTCCATGTCATCAACAAACATGTTTTAAAAAGCTGGTACCAATACCAGCCCCTGAGGGATACCACTTATCACTGGTTTCCACATGGAAATCAAGCCATGGACCTCAGCTCTTCAAGCATGATCATGTAGCCAATTCCTCATCCACTAACTGGTCTTTCCAACAAATTCATATGATGGCTACTGGTGTAGCCACTTCTGTCAGATCTCTCAGGACACATGGATGCATCTCATTAGAGTTTTGCATCTTCAGGTTCCTTAGATATTTTCAAATTTGTTTTCAGCTACACCTGGAAGTTCATTTTCCCGCTCCCTGCCTTTGCCATCTCCAGTGCAAGTGGTGAGGTGGAACATTTTCCATTGAAGACTGAAACAAAAACTTCATTGAATACCTCGACCTTCTCGTTGTCCTGGGTAACCAAGTCTCCTGTTTCTTTCCAGAGAGGGCATATATTCTGTAGTCTTCCATTTATTATCCATGTGCATGTAAATGTTTTTCTTGTTGCCCTCAAGGTCTCTGGTGAGACTTAATTCTGTCAGGGTGTCCTAGCTTGATCACTGGCTGCTCAAACAATCTCAGTTTTCCTCCCAGACTTCCTGTCCTTGCTCCCATTCTCTCTAAGCTTCCTTTTTTGTTTTGAGTTTGTCCAGGAGCTTCTTACTCACACAAGGACAAAGCTTCCTGGTGTTTTTGTCTACATTTTTTGGTTGTGCAGCCTTCTGGTCTTGGAGGAGGTGGTCCCTGAATAATAACCAGATGTCAGGAAGCACATCTCTGAAGAGGCCAAGGTCTGCTTTCTTGAAGTCCATAGTACTGAGTTTTCTGCTTTCTGCCCTAAGGATCTCTTCATTTTTCCTCATGCAAACAGTTAGATGGAATTCTTAAATTATCTCTTTACCAGATTCATAAGAAATAATTAAAAATTACATCTCATATTGCTAGTTGTGAATAGGGCTTATGACTTTATCAGAAAGGCAAAGTAAAGCATATTTTGAAAGGTGTAAATGTGGTGATATAAACATTATATTCTTTTTCAATACAATCATTTTTTATATTTTCCTCTGAGATGGCTCAAGGGAAATTATTACACTTTGTGGCCCTTTAGGCTTTTACCACCTATATTTTAAAGATGTTGACTAGTAAGTGTTAAAACTAACAGAAATATGGTATTGATTGTGATGTTATGCTAGTTGATCAAGCACTTCACTAAGGCCTAGGAAACTTTTGTTTCATCAGACATAGAAAAACATGGACTGAAGATTTGAGAGCATAATCATGACTTAATAGATTTTATTTTTTTCTACAACTTAAATTTAAGTTTATTCTCCTTTGCCTAGGCTAGTAAGATAGCAGAAAAAAGAGATGCTTGCACAGACACTGTACGTCTATCCAGTTTTACTACTTTTCTTTTAAATGTCCCATATTCCCAGAATGGTGCCCAGTGTGTCTAATCTCTACATATTCTCTTTCACAGCAAGTGTAGATACAGAAGCAGTTGTTCATGAAGATAATTTTTTATAGTTTTCAGCTTTCAGTTTAAGGTTTCAAAGATACCTTATCTTTGTATGTGCATGTCAGCTCTTTTGTGATACATCATAAGAACTTTAATATTTATTCCACAAAAAAAACTTTGACTTTTTCTTTTTTGAGGAGTAAAAAGTCCGTGTTGGCAGGAAACTGCTGAAACTTTAGTATGAAATTTAAGTTAAAGAATCATGGAATCACAGAATGGTTTGAGTTGGAAGGGACCTTCAATGCCATCTACTCTGATAGCAAAGAGCAGGGGCATCTTTAACTAGATCAGGTTGTTTAGAGCCGCCTTCAACCTAATCTTGAATGTTTCCAGGGATGAGGTGTCTATGAGCTCTCAAAAAATTGCTGTTTATACTGAGGTTGTATACAGCTTTAGCTTAGCACGTATTCTGCCCATAATGCTCATATCTAGATTAAGGTTAAGAAAACCAAAATGTTGTAAATGAAATCTGTGTTGTCAATAGTTTAATCTGAGAAGAAAAGTGTTCAGAAGATGGAAGAGATATTTCGGGTATAAGAAGTGTTTCTTCTGTCCCATCCCAATCTTCTAGGGAAACTTTGTCATCAGTTTTTACATTAAAATTTGAAGAAAATTAAGGACAGTTTTGCAAGCTTCTTCATTAAGAAGAAGCTTAAAGAGCTTATCTGCTCTTTAAAATGAAGTAAAGCATTCAAAAGTGAAAGTAATAAAGGAATAATTAAAGATTCTTATGCAATGATTGCAGAAAACCGTAAGTGTTGAAAAGATCCTAAGTATTCCTAACACATGCTGCTAATACCTTTGCTGAGAAAATAAATGAAATTGAATTGCTGGCTTGTCTATAAATTAAAAAAGTAAGTATGTTGATATTTAAATAATAGCACTTTGGTGCCTGGTAATCTAATTTTCTATTGTGGAAGGGTAATTAATAGTAAGGGAAGAAAAACCAACTTTTCACACAGAAATCTGTAATGGCACTCACTTTGCTTAAGACATAACCAACTATATTTTTGCTCATCTGCAGTTTCTCTGTTTTACCTTCATACATGATAACAGTTGCTGCTATATTATTGAGATGTCTGAGAAAAGTCAATTTAGCTTTACTTTTGATTATCCATCTTTTAGCTGTTCTTTTTTTTCTCACCACTTCTGTCACTTCTTCCAGAACTCAGAAGAAGGACAGTGTCCCTTGTTTTTTTGTTGGCTCATTCCACATGTCAGGCACTTGCATTAAATGAATTTATTAGCATTTTTCCCCCACTATAATCAACTGGGATTCTGCCCAATGTCTCATTCTGCACTGAGTGACTAGACCACTGTACAACAGTTATACTTGAAAACTGAGATCAAGATATACATCTGCATGTTTGTGATTTGTTTTGAGATTCTTGGTTTGCTAGGGGTTTTTTATGCAATTTAATTTGTTTTATGTAGTGTTTGTTGGGGATTTTGTGGAGTTTTTAATTTTAATTTATTTGAAAACTTTGTAAGTTTTCTGTAATTTTGCCTCATTTAGAGGAGGATGGGTACTGAGGGAATGGAGCAAAAATAAAAAGCATGTTCTTTTAATCAAAAAATGAAATCAAAACATGAGTAATTAAAAAATAATAACATAAATATTAAGCATAGATGTAATCACACTCTGCTTTCTGAAGCACTGCATTGATCAAAGCATCCCCAAAGTTTTGGAATTCAAAAGTCAGTTAATGATGTGAGAACAGCTTAATTTTCCTGTGGGTAATTCCACCCATTCAAGTCAGTCTGTCTCTCTTGGACTCTGTTCTAGTGGGGCAGAAGGTTTTTTGATGTTACAGTGCCTATTTGTGTAGGAATTATGTCTTACATCTCAGAGATTTAAGTGATTTTGTATCAGTATTTTCCTGAAACATGATGTGTTGGACCACAGGATGCTGAATCTGTCTCTGGACTACTCTGTTGATATGTTCTATATTATTTTAAGACAAGTTTTTTATTCTATAAAGTCCAATGATACTTTTTTACCTTTTTAAGGAAATCTTAAGTCTTACACTCCACAGAATATGTAAAAAAATGAAGGTTTGAGCAGACCACTTGACTCAGGTGTGAAAATAAATATAAATGGAGGGTTGGAAATACACTATGTGAATAAGTAATCTCTTTAAAAAAAAAAAGTCGCTTAGGGTCAGAATTTTCTATTCATAATTTAGGATATTAATTTACTATCATTAACAGATTGATGGAATATTTAGATAATAATTATATGCCAGCTCTCCTAAAGAAGACCAATGTTTTGTTTTTGCCTACATTACACCTCTAGATAACACCTTTGTTATCCTTTTCAGATGTCAGTGAATGTCACTCAGTGTGTAAATATCCTACTTTAGAAAGTGATGTTCCAACCACTATGAAATGGGCATCCGTGGTTTTCTAATGCATCCTTCCCATGTCTCATGCATCCCTAGTTAGTTTAGACACCCATGCACTTCTTTATATCAACCAGGACCTGAAAACCCCCAGACCAGTGGCATTATATAACTGGGCCCTCATGTTCTCTGATGCTTTATTGTTGCTGATGTTTTCTTTCAAGGCTTAATTCCAGTGTTTTGAACTATTTCACCTGTCCTTAAAAATAAAATTAAGGATCTTTTAGTGTTTTTATTTATTAGCAGGCTTTTGTTTTTTTGGCTTTGTTTGTTTGTTTGTTTTAATTTTGGTGTTCATAGGGGAGTTTCTTTCTACTGTCAGCAATATGGATCCTTTGGTCCCTGTGAAGGTTTTTCTACTCTTCTTCTCACAGTGATACCTGAGAACTTTTAGGTTCAGTCAGTGCATATCATGAATTACAATGCATTAGCTTCATGTCTTTAAAAAAAGCAAACATTTGAAACAGTTGACAGAAAAAAAAGACATAAGCAACTGTAATCTTTTTTTGTCTCCACTAACCATTCCTCTTAATGGGTGGATGCTGTCTGATTTCAGCCAAATTTGACAGTCTGAAGTTTCAAAAATACAAAATTTTTGTGAAAACAATGTCTAACTAAATGAATATAAATCCTATCAATTCCTTTGATAAGCAGACAAAATGAGGATGTTACCACACTCCCCATTTTGCTTGATGCTGTGCAGCTAAGTCAGTATGTACAGACCCCTGGATTATCTGCAGAGCTGTTGGCCTCCTACTTGACTAGAAGTCACATTACTTCTATGGCTAGAGTATGCAGGGGAACTGGAAGTAGAATGGACTGCACAAAGTGTATAAAACACAGCTCAGATCATTTAACAGGGAGTAGAGAGGCTGGGAAACTAATAGTTGTGGTATGGAACTGGGGAACAAGAGGTTCAGGATGACATAGAGAGACAGCAGATAGTGTATTACATTTTCTTCCTATAACCTATATAATGTCTGACATTTTTAATATGGGTTAATCTGTATATGGTATTACTATTACTATTCCAACTCAGAGCTGCTGTATGGCTAGTCATTTCTTGGCAATGATTCACCAAATGTCAAATTGGTAGTTACTAGATAAAAATGGTATCAACAGGAGAGAAAGTTCTGTGGGATGAAGGTACATTTATGTCGTGAAAATTAAGACTGTGTTTCTCCTTACAATGTAGAAGATGTGAAATAAGTAGGTTCAGCTCTTTGTATTGAATTTATAGGTACCTTGTTATTAGCAAAAAAAAAAAAAAAAAAGATAAATACAATAATTTTCTAGATTCTTCAGAACTGAAATTGAACATTTATCCTAGTTGAGAATACTAGGATTAGCAAACCACCCACTGGCACTACTTGATAATGGATCATGCTACAACAAATCCCATGCATTTTCCTTTGTCTCATGTGGTGAAAGCAGAGGAAGGGTTGTAAATTGGAAAGGAGGAATGAATTGTTCTGTTTCTTGAAGCAATCCATCTTGTGATATCTGCTAGGAAGTGTATGAGAAGATGCTGATGACATCAAGCCTAGAATGGACATTGACGTAGGGATATATAGATCACTCTGTCTTCCTTCTAACCAAGGAATGCGTCCCATTTACTCTTGGTAAAGAGTACTCCTGCTCCTGGTTGTATAAACTGGTTTAACACGTGTCACGGTCAGAATTATGCTGGCTTCCTTTCACTACAATAATCAAACACAAGGCTGAAAATATCTCCAGAGAGCTCCAAGTATGTTATGTTCTTACTTTATTTTCTCCTGTCCTGTTTTCTTATGCTTCATTTCATTGGCCTCATACCTCCCTTTCTCTGTCTAAATTAACTCCTGTATAAACAACTTGTCCCAATTACATTTTCCCAGATTCACTCCATCCATCCAAAATATACTTATTTAGACAATCTTGGTTTTATATGTTGTTACTGACAGTGAATGATAACACAAATAATAATTTGCTGCTGCCAGTTATTATAATTCTGCCACCCCCAAATTACAGCTATCTGTAAAGTAACTTCCCCTTACTCACCTATGACATCCAGCTTTTCATCATGATGTTATTATCCTTCATCCTTCCATCCTTCAGCATGGTCGTGAACCATGTCCACCTAGTTTCTCGTGGCATGTCTACAGCCATTCTGAATATTCTGCTCTGCAGCATGACCTTAAGCCAGGGATAAGTCAGCAACCTAGCCATTTCCCTGCAGACCTAACAGTGCAATTTAAGACTTTTGAATTTCTTTTGGGAGGCCTTTTGTTCCCTTCACAATTTGTCTCTGTACAGTGAAAGACAGCAATCTGCAAAGGCAGCAAAGATATTTTACTCTGCGATCCATGAAGTTATAACGCCATGAAATTCTACAATACCACATTAAGAAAAGAGAGAATGGATTTTTATGGAAAAGGACATACATATATTAACTCCAGAAAATCAAATAGTTCAGGGTATTAATTTAAAATATGGTGATAAAATTTCCAGTACTTGCTAAATTAACTGATTAGCTAGTGATAAATATGTCTAATAGGAAGACTCATACATGAGCAATATGATGTTTAAATCCTGAGTCAAAAACATTAAAAAAATTATCTGAAAAAGGGATTGGCTATTTGCTGCATGGCAAATAGGTCTTCCCCCCCTTCCCCATATTTTGTCCAGAAATACCATCTTAGAAATTTACTTCCAGGAAATATGAAAAGTTTCTGGTTTTATATCAAAATAAACATTTCTCTAGAAAAAGTAATTTTTTACAAATTCCTGTCTAACCTGCTCATCCATGACTATACATTAATCAACTATTTATCTGTCTTTAGTGTCTACTTACTTTGAGGAATAAAGCTGCAAAATCAGCAAGAAATATGAAATAAGTATTACCTTTTTGTGGCCTTCACAATTATGAAATTTTTAATCAGAAATCAAAACAATTTGCTTTCACTATGGCATTTTGATTATGACTCCACAAGGCAACAATGTTAATTTCAATTAAATTTGAGCAGAGATCGTGGCTCTTTATTTCCACATTTGACTCACTTTAGTTCCTCTAATCTATTGTGCTGCCACAGACATTGGCAGAGAATTGCATGGATGACAACATGAATTTTTTCAACACCTTTTTCAAGTTTTAAAGTATTTGGAGTCTAAAAATTTTTGTGGTATGTATACACAAAGAAGTCTTGAACATTCTAGAAATTTTAGGTGTATTTTGCTGCAACAACCTAGTGCCACTAAAACTGCAACAAATTCATTAGCAAAATGCTCCTGCCATTGTAATAATTTTTACGTCATGAGGATTAAAATAAAAAAAGCTGAAATACCACATATCATATAAAGTACACTCTTTCTTGGCATAAAATCTTCTGAAACACTGTATATATTCAGCTGAAATCTGCTGTTGTCCTAAATATACTCCTTTGTTAAAATTATACTTCTAACCCCTTTGGCTATTGACAGCCTATTATTTTTCATATGTGCCATCTTTATCCAAGAAAGTGAAAGAACAACTAATTATATACTTTGCAAATGAGTGTAGCAGAATAGCTTTTGTTCACCAAAATTCTTAAGGCTACTCATCATGAATACGGAATTCACTATGACTTTTTTGTTGTTGTTTTTAATGTACAGCCACTTTAATGGCATGTGAAGTTTGGCATTTGAAGCTAATTGTATACTTTGCTTTGGAGGCTGTAAATCCAGTCAGTCTGCCTAGCTATACTGCATTTGTATTTAGGCCTTAATTGATCATTTTGCAGAAGGTTTTTGTGTGTAGTTTTTGTGTGTAGTTCTTGTGTGATTGGCATTGGCACTATTATTTTTAAAGGTTGCCCCCACAGTTTCAGTAAAGGCTGAACCTTCAATAAAAATGAAGGTCAGTAAAATAAATCTATTAGCAAAAGTATAATGTTTGAGGGGAATGTGCTAAACATGAAAAGTTTACAAAATTAACTGCATATAAAACCTTCTCTAACTCATTTGTCTGTGTTACTGAGAAATCAAAAGCAAATTACTTAAGAAGAAAAGCAGACATTTGAGCCAAAAGTGGAATATAGGCATGAGTGGTATGAAAAAATGAATGGAAAAGCAGAACTGAAGTAGAAAGCATATACAGTCATATATATCTTCAACAGATATAAGAATTTCCAATATTATATTGGTCAGTTTGTTTTATCAGTATATGTATTTCAAGTTTACAGATGTCAGTAAAGACCAATGAAAAATTTAAGTTAATCTTTATTAATGATGAGGCATAATGTACACTCAGGAATTCTGTTACAGTTAGAAAAAGGGGAGGAATGGCAGGTGCACAAGAGAGCTCTACTGATGTTTAAGGAGACCTTACCAGTCTGGAGAAGTGGGCTGACAGGAACCTTGTGGAGTTCAACAAGGGGAAGTGCAAAGACATCCACATGTATCCATTTACCACATGGTGCATTAATAGCATCATTTACCAGTACAGGTAGGGGGATTGTGACTGGCTTCTGACAGACAGCAAGTTATCTGCATCCCTAGAGATACTAAAAAAAGCAACCTGAATAACAAACTCTAGGTACTTTGTTTGAGGAGGACAAGATAGACCTTCAGAGGTCCCTTCAGTCTCAGCCATTCTGTGACTGCAGGAATCCCAGATAATACCATCATGGAGCTTGTCTGCTGCTCCTTGGACATTCTCCTAAGGCCCTCAGATTCCTGCATTCTTCCTAAAGCATTCAGAAGAAATGCGTATAGTTTTCTTTTTATCTTCACATAATCAATGTGTGTCGAAGAGAAGTTTTTTACTTAAATGAGAGACTCCAGGTGGCTTTTCTCTTCTTTCTTTTCTCTTCTAACAGTGGCAAGGAATTGCCACTGTTAAAAGTGTATCTGTGTACTTTGTTGGGATACTGCCAAAAGGATTAGCCCTACTGAGCATGATTTATGAACAAATACACAGCTTTTCATCTTTAGTCAGAGAAAAGAGACATATTACGATTTGTATTATTATTCTGCAACTCTAAATTTTAATGTATAATTAGTGTTTCCTTTGTAATTTCAAAAGTGATTTTCTTTGGCTTTCCTATCATTAATCTGCACTAAGGCTTGCACTGAGAAAATTGCAAATCTATGACTTTATTATAGGTCTTAGAAGATACCGTATGCTGACATTGACAGGTTGCTTGCATACAAATGGCTGAAATACTACTAGCAACCTCTGTAGTTTGTTTCCTCCCTGCTTTATTTATTTTTTCCAGTATTACTAATGTTTAATACATACTGAACTGTTTGATTTCATATCCCTGTGAAACAGGAATACATGAAGGTGTTTGTCCCGTTTGCTTCATAAATCAAGGAGTTTGTCATCCTTAAAAGCATCGGGTCAAAATGTATCAAAATCTGTGCTGAAACTGAGGCTAATAGTGTGCTGAAAATGAGTTTTTGAGTAAAAAGATAGAGAAAACTCATTTTTCTGCAAAAAGAGAAAAAAAAAAGAGAAAAGCTATCTCTTAAATATTCTCAATGAAAATAAAACTCCATTGTGATATGTATCCTCATGGTAAATCTACTGCAGGGATTTGTATAACCCTCTCTAAAAATTATGAAATACTAACCTTGATTCTAAGGGCCAAAATACCAGAATATACAGTCTCAGACAAAATCTAATGCTTTTATGGTTTGTTAACTGTACTGTCCTACTTCACTTGGTGTGAAAGGGAAGAATCAACTGGATCTGTTTATCTGCTCAGCGCTCTGGTTTAATGGAAGTGAGTAAACTTATAGGTATAAATAAACCAAAAGGACTTCCAAAGCAATCCTTTCAGTTGATCATCTTTATTTTATACATATAAATAAAATGTAATATCTACTTTGAATATCTCTTGTAGGTCTTAACTAATCTGACCCTTTTTAGATGAACCTTATCTTAATAGGGTTTGCCTTTTCATAGAGTAAAACAGAATAGACTCAGCTCACATACAGAGGTTTATTCCTTCATTAGATGTATTTCACACTGGTCTCCCAATAACTGTACAGACTTACATATTCTAATTCACAAGAGAAGTCAGTATAGAAGGTAAATAAATTCTTGTCAAGGTTAAGTTACCATAAGTGGAAGAGAATATATACAGAGGTGCAGAGGTACTGTATATACAGAGGCATTGTAATTTTTTTTTTTAAGATTGTGGGGCATAATATTTTAATAAAAGTGTTTTAATATTTTAGAGATCATACAAAGTCTGTTTAAATTTAAAAAAATAAATAAATAAACAAACCCACAACAGTATCAATAAAGAAAAAGGATAGGGTATCCTACTTAATTCATATTATTCCTCCAAAAATAGTCAAAGACGATGTGGTTTGGTTGTTGTATTTTTGAATGGAAATATACACGAAAAAAATAACACCATTACATCTTTGGCACTAGGTATCACTATTGATTATACACACTAATGAACTCCGAAGGACAGAATAATAATTAAACCAGTCTTTTATCATCTGTAGAGATTGCAATAGTTTAGAAAGAAGCTGAAAGAAGTGAGAAGATTTTGCTGAATGATGTACTAAGAAAAATTATATTAAAACCTTTGCAGTTGTAGGCAACTAAAGTATAATTTATTCTAATCACATTTACCAGAAAGAGTTGCTCAGCTGAGGTTTGCCTAGAACAAAATTCCATGAGTTGGTTCAAAAATAGGTGGTAGTGTGAAATTCATCACATTGCAGTGTTGGAAGTAACTCAGCTTAAGGGGCTGTGCATGAGAAGCAAATAGAATTTAAGATACAGAGAAGTTATTCTAGGTTTAGACATATATTATGTCCTGCCATCCCATTACATTTCCACTGAAGGCAGATATGGAAAATATTTTTGACCTATAATATTGGTCAAAATTTATTAAACAAAAGAGGAAGAATACTGGGGGAGAAGATAAGACACAGTTAAGGAAGCAAAAACAAACTTGCCAAATGTCTTTCAGATGTGTGTTGTGACATACGAGTTTCTGGTAGGACTTTTATGATCATATGACTAATCTGGAAGGCATTAGCAGCTAGACACCAGTCTTCTGCCAAATGCTCCACTTAGCACTTCTATGTTCTCATTCCCTCAATTTGAATATGACATAAAATCTAAATGTTATTGAAGAATTTGGAAAATAAAGTTAAAAGATATAGAAGCAAAATTGAATAATAAGGAATAGGTAAAATTATTTCTTAATTCTTCATGCGGTTAAAACTCATAGATGATAAAAGCCAAACAGAATATTTTAATCACTTACTTGACATTAAACAGACATTTTAATTTGGAGTCTCTTTTTTTCCTGTGAAAGGTGATGTGTTTTACATTGCATGTGTTCAGATTGTTAATAAATTTTGGTAGAAAAGAAATTTGAAGAATTAAGTATCAGGTTTGGTTTCCACATCATAGTAATAGTAGTAGTAACAGCAATAATATATTTTATCTCAAATTAATGATTTACATTACACAATTTTAACAGTCTCTGTGTCAGTGTACTTTAGTTGAATAATGGATAGATGGCTTCTTTTTTAATGAGAGAAGTTCTTCAAAGGTAATCGTGATTTTCAACCAAGGCATGATCATGATGACTCCACTTTTCACTCCCAGTTTAGTGCAGATTTGTGCTCTTGAGATCCTCTGAATAGCAAAGGAAATGTATTAAAGAAGAGAAAGATTTCAGTACATTTATATCGTCACAACACAGGACTACCATTCTTCTCAATTCCTCCAAAACTGGACTTAAAATTAAGACAAAACCTCCAGAATACTCAATATTATGAATTGTTAACACAACTATGGCATTACATTAGACTTTTAAAATTTTAAAAAACTCACTGTAAAGGGGGAAAATTAGAAAGTAAGTATTATCAGGATCATTAACACAATCAGTTTTCCTCTATCTTACTTTTTCCTCCTCTATCTAGATTGGAGCTATAAATAAGCACAGCTCACCACTGCTAAGCATGCAGAACTATGTCTGCCTTGTAATTGAGAGTTCACTAATAATCAGCTACATTACCTATATAAATATCTAGAAAGTGAATGTGGAAACTTAAAGAATGTTTAACTTCATGTTAACATACCCTTAGAAAACTAAATGGACCTTTTTACAGCAGATGACAGCAGAGAAATATGAATGGTGAGCTCCTGACAAGCCTGCTATCAATGGAGACATGTCTGAAAACATGTATTGCTACTGGACACTGCTAATATTCTTCTGCAAAAGGGAAGCACCTATGGCCTGCTCTAGCAAAGACATATTTCATTTAGTTGAAATCTTACATTTACCTGACTGTACGAAAAAACAATGGAAATAGGCAATCTTCCAGGCTCTTTTAAGCCTGTATGGATTTTTATTTAAGGAATGTACAGTTCTACTTAAGCTAAAGAAAAAACACCTCTTTCTTGTTGTGTTTGGAGTAGGTCCCTCAATAACTATTATGAAAGGACATTTTAGGGATTGAATAACTTATTATTAATTAAAAAAAAAAATAAATCTTAGATTGACTTTTTCTCAAATTATGTTTTTTCTTTTGAAACACGTGTTGAATGAATTCCAGTTAAATAAAGAGTTTACTTTTTTCAATATTTATAATTCCAATGGAATTCTTTTCAAGATTAGAGGATTGCTGCCAAGAGAGGACTTTATTGATATTTTTTAACAATTTTCTGTCTAAGGACTAACAAGAGGGGGAACTAAATTTTGCTCAGAAGTTGGAGGAAATAGGATCTGAATTTTCTTTCTCTCCATACCTTTTTTTCTTTTTTTTCTAGCTGAGTCTTTTTGCATTCATGTTGATTTTGTTGAAATGCTGAATAAGAGGTGCTTCCACACAGCAGGCCAAACCCAGATGGCATTGTATTTTGTCATGGAAACATTTTGAAATTGATGTCTATAAAAGTCTGTTTAGAGGTTATATGTTCCCACACCGAAGCCCACTAAAGTGAGTTTTGTGCCAGCTACAGGTCGCCTTCAATTTCCTCAGCCCCTTTAGAACCAGGGTGAGGAATGACAGCAATTCCACCTCAAAATGGGCCCTCTGCCCATGCAGAGAGCCCTGCCTCATTTTCCCTCAAGTGCACATAGTATTCTTGAACCTGATCCTGAGTTTTGGAATAGCAGATCAGTTCCTGCAGAAAGCATGTTCATACATGTTAGTGTTTCCTATGGGGCTTTATTCACTTTGTCACTATTAATAGGAGACAGCTGTTCTATACAGGTGATACTTTTTCCTTCTAAAACCACTTGTGAGCAGATAGATGTAAGAACATATAAAAATTTGAGAAAGGGCTTGAAACAATATTTAAGAACCAGTCATCTAGTATGTCCCAACATTTCAATTGACACAGAACTTAATGTTCTACAGAAATAAGGTATTGATTGTCAAAAGTAGGTTTCTGTAAAGAAAGTACATTATTATACTATTATGAATTCACTAGAAATATGATATGTTTAAAAGATTGCCTACATATGTACAAACTTATATATAAAGGAAGAAGAAATATTAAATGATAATATTCTTTACCACTTCTTTTAATGGTGCTTTTAACTTGTTGTGTATGCAGTGTTATTTTAAATATCCTCATTCCTTAAAATTCCACAGATCTTTACAATTTTTCTCTTGAAAAAAATAAAGAGCTTTACATTTGTGTTAGTCCTACAATTTAAAACTTATATTGAATTCAGTTTAAACTTTAATGTATATTACAAACAGAAAAGAAATACATATTTCATGGAAGAATATAAGACATGAAGACATTTTTCTAACAATTCTACTTGATGACAAAATAATAGATATAATGAACAGCAGGGAATGAAAGAGGAGCTTGTGCTTTAGAGCAATATAATTATGTAAATTATCAACTGAGTTATACATACTTGCTACTCTTTCATTTGAGGTTGCTTCATTTTTTTTTTATTATGTGCACAAAGAATAACAAATGATTTTAAAATATTAATTGCAAGAAGATCAATTAGAAATCAGTTGGGAGAAACCTTTGTATGAGTTTAAAGACATATGGATCTGTCTTTTCTCACTGGTATTCAAGAAGCTGAGCTGTCCTGCAACCTGAAGAATGACAGAATCACAGAAAATCCTGAGTTTAAAGAGATGCATAAAGCACCATCACAGCTCCACTCCTGTCCCTGCACAGGACACCCCAAGAGTCATGCCATGGGTGTGAGAGCATTGTCCAAACTCTTCCTGAGCTCTGTCAGGCTGGTGCTGTGACCATTGCCCTTGGGACCCTGTTCTAGTGCCCAATTAGATTTTTAACAAGAGTTTAGAGTATCACATAAGAAAAAGGAAAGTAGGACCTTAGGACACCACTGAGATAAATGGCACTGAAGGCTGGTATGACTGGCAAAAGAGAAGGAAAGGGGAACAAGACAGTGTAATTTAATAAACACACCTAGGACGCCTGAACTTCATTTGCCACTGCTTTTTCTGTTTTTTCCATCCTTATATTGAGAGGGTTTCTCTATTCAGCAGTGTAAATTACAGTGGCTCCAGACTGAGAGATATGGTGGGGAGAGCCAAAACAATGTGCAAAATCACATGGGGGTAGAAGAGCACTCTGCAGAGAGTACGATATGAAATGATTGCCATCCGAGATCTGACAGGAAGGATAAAAAATTGTTACAAACATGAGGGGAAAGGCCAAATACTGAACAACATTGCTGGAGCTCTGACCAAGCCAACAGTTTGAGGACTGACTTTTTCTTTCCTAGCTTACACCTAAGATTCTCTACATTTAATGCAGTAAGAAGATCTGGTTATGCACTTTAGCAAATTTCTCTTAACATTTCAACCATTTTAGTTTCAGCCTTTCTTGTTAAGAGTCCAGTTCCTGCGTTTGAGACATGAAAAAACAACTGGATTTCAGATAATGGAATTGCAATGTGTACTGCTGGGCCCTGTTCAACTGTGCTTCACATGTCTGCATTGCATGTGCATGTCTGCAGTTCAGACAGAATTAATTTTCCCTGGATTTAGTTTTCTAAAAGTTTGTCATCCTACTTTCCTTATTGTATTTCACAGGTTTTCCAGGAAACTAAAGTGTTTGTAATTCTCAGGTTAGGGCTCAATTATAGTAGAAACAAATGCCATTTATAAGCAGTCACAACTACTTAAATATAAAACCCCAATTATTTAGATTTCAGTAACAGAATGTATTTCCAGAGGACAATTCAAACAATCTTAGAATAATTGGTATAATAAACTTTCAGACAGTGGAAGAACTTACAGGACTTTATATTTTTAGACGTAATGAATCTTAAAATTTACTGTGATTTTCAGAAACATTCAAGACTTCTAATTTTTATATGAGGAATATGACATAACTAAGGGATGTGTGTGTATGTATTGTTCTTTAGCTATATGGTAAGGATGTTAAAGCTTGGGCTTCTAAGGTAAGAGATTGTCATGTTTGTTTTTCTTACTATCATTTTACCCTGCAAAAAAAGAACTTTTTTTGCCTAATCTTAATTCAAACAGCAATTCAGAATAAAATGTCTTGTAGGAGTAAACAATTATGTCGGAATAGTAATATGCAGTGAGGAACAGAGACATACATTTCATGATTTTGTACTTACAATGACTTTCTGCCCAAAACTTTGACCCCATGATGCTTGCTAAAAACTGCTCTTCAATTGTAGAAGGACATAGAAAGGAAGAAAGGCAAAATAATATTTTATGTTAAAACTCTAAAGATTAAAATAATAAAAAAAAAATTAGTCCTACCAACAAATGAAGTTAGTTTTCAGTAAAATCCTAGGCCATTTTTAGGGTTGTGGTTGAAACTCATATGAAGTATAGATCTTAAAAGTCCTTTGAAAGGAAACAAGAAAATACATTTGAATTTATTATTTATTTCAGATACTTTGTTTAAACAGGACATTCAAGTGACCACTAAAACCTTCCAGTAAAGGTTGAAAAAAGATACTCAGTGGCTGCTTAGAAAGAGTATTAAGAGCCATAAAGTCCAGTACTCGAATTTCCTCATTTTACACCATTTTTAATATCTCCTAGAATTCTGCAGTATTAATTATTGACCTCAGTTCAACAGGATTTTGATGCCTGCAACGTTTGCTTTCCATTTGCATAATGTCTTTGGCATTGCCTTCATGAAGGAGGACTTTTGCCTATCCTAAAAAATGATGCAGTAAGATGTGACCAGTCCAGGCTGCACAGTACCAGCTCCGTGGACAGGGATTGTCAATAGCCTGCTGACCCAAGTTTGGAATCTCCTGCCTGAGTATCAATAACAAGTAAACATTTTTACTGAAAAAAAAGAGAAAAAAAAAAAAGAAAAAAGAAAAAGAATTGCTGTTGTATACAACTAAGAAGAATTTTCAGCACAGGCTCACTGGAAGACAGAAATGGCATACCCTTAGCAGGGCCTGCTGTACACTGTCTCATGTGTGAGTTAAAAAGTTATTCCAAAACAGAGATCCTTTATGTCCATCAGCATTGTGGATGGTTCTATCCCTGTTTCCTGGATTACTTCAATAAAATTAAACACAGCTTGGTAAGCATTTTGAATTTATTACAGGATGTAAGAACCAAACAATCTGATATCTCTTGTCCTTTCCAGCAGCTCTATCAGACAGTCTGAATCTTTCAAATGTTAACTGTACTTCATTAGAAATATCCAGCCTTATGTTAAAGTTTAGATGCTGTAGACTTTTCCATATGGCAGAGTAACTGTGTGGATATTTAATGTACTGGCACACCCACTAGTGAATAAAAAACGTAAATAAATATCAAACTGCACTTAGTAGAGAAAACAGTAGAACGTGATTTCTATTTTGAGAATTTTCTTCTTTTTTTTTTTCTATCAATGTTTTACAATAAATATTGTGCACCTCCTAGAAATAGATAAAACATATTTTTAATTTATTTTGCTCTCATGAGTCAAACAAATTTCTGTGGAATATCTGAGAGATAAAATATACCACAGTTGTATTTAATGCAACTATTGCAGTTATGTTCAGCATTATTAGTTTACTGGGGCAGGGACAAATGAGAAACACCAGCTATGTTAATGTCAATAGAAATGTGTAAGGCATCCAATGCCATTTGTTTTCTTCTGATATCTGTACCCCACTGCAGATGTTAGTGTCAACCTCACTGAAATTATTGTAGGATTTCTTCAACAGCAGACAGATACAGAGATTGTAAAAAGACTTTTTAAATGCAGAATATTGTTTTAGTCTCACAATGATTTCAGTACTAGCAATACTTCATAAGCTAGAAGTGATAAATATTCATGTGCATTAAATATATTCATTTAGGAGAATTATTCATAGTGAGGGAAATTATGTAGTCAGTTTCTTTTGGAATCAGTGTAGTTTTAGATGAACAAAGATTGTATGACTTGGCCTGTGTATTTAGCAAGATAAATAGCCTGTGCTCAGCACCATGTCACTTTTTTGGGGCTTCAGTGATACCGCTTCTCTTTCCCACACACACAGACATAAAGAATGTGTTTCTTCCACTGAGGTCGACTTACTTCTATGCTTTTCTTACCAAGAAAGAAACATGATTTTAAGGGCCTACACCTGTCTCACAAATGCTCCAGCAGGAGCAACTCTGGGCCAAAAACCACCGACTTCTTCCGTGAGCCTAATTGAGTTATGGAGTTAGAATCTGCCTATTGCTTGCAATGGTTTTGACTGAAACTGCCAGAAGAGCCAGGATCAGTTTCGGCAGCAGTTGACGATGGCAGCTGGATGTAACTAGGTGTACATGAAGAAAATGTGTGGAAGTATAAAATAGGAAACTTCTTACAGATGCATGCAGTCCCTGATCAATTTTATCTGAAACCATATTCACAGACCAATGGCTGCCGACTGCCAGACAGTAAATTATAAAGGGTTTAAACCTTTCTTTCCTGTTTTTGTGATCGGAATTGCTATTATGTTGAAAAAAATTAAAATGCAGAATCTTTTCCTTGTGTAATAAGAATGTTGCAAGTAGTGCAGAGTCAGCAAACACAGCATTTTTCAGGCTTTTAACATTAGAGATTGAAAGAACTGTAACATACATAGAATTCTGAGCCAAGAAAATTAGTTTTCAAATTCCCAAACATGTACCATTGTGAGAGACAGGTAGCAGAAGTACACTTCACATGGTCTATACATTTGCCTACTGTTGCATATTAGGGCTGTGGAATATGCATTACTTTAGAGGTACAGCTATCTAAAGTCTGTAGGAAATTTAAATTTGCTGCTATGCAGTCACGGGAAAGTTGGCAGATTGTAACTATAAAAAACGTAATTAATGTTCCCAATAGAGTTTTAAATTAGGTGCTTTCAGCTCTTTAGTAACCTGGGCAGTCCATTAAAAATAATATGTGATAAATTTAATGCTGTCTGCTTGCACAATCAAAAATTCATGATTCTATTTTTAAAGACTGCTGCAACACCTAATATTTGATATTTCTTTGCATATTTGCAATTATGAAAGTTTCATTTCAAGCAAAAATAATTGGCATAGAATTAAGGATTATATATTTTTGTGGACTCGTTGTTCTCTCTTTAATATATCTTCTAAAGAACAACAATATGACATTTTTTAAAAAAACACACTGAGATTCTTTTTTTTTTTTTTTAATGACCCTTGACATTTTTCCTTTGAATGTTTGTGAGATTTCCTAGTGTTAACAGCAAGGAACAAGCCAGGGAGAGCTCCACAATGGCAAGCATCAGCAGCAGAATGAAAGAGTGCCAGAGGGCCTGTCTTGGGGTCCAATCTGTTCAGAGAAGAGACAGCAAACTGCTGTTGCCAATTTACATACCTTTGCTTTGCTCTGAGGCACAGGGCACAGAACTGTGTCTGCTGAGAGCTGCATCATATGCATATTCATCTCAATGTAGTAAGTATAGGGACTTATAACAAAACAAACCACTGAAAAAAAGAGTCTACCCTAGCAACAACATCAAGATCAGAAATACAAAAGAACAATTGATGAAAGACTTGCGGTGTAACCTGACCTTTTGATGGAGAAGCCAAGGCTAAAGTCCGTCTGGATTCCAAGGCACAGATAGAGAGCTCGCATGCTTTGTGCATGCTTTTGTTATTGTTGTTGTTTTGTGAAAGCAGCTGTGGGAGCACCCTGTAGAAATTGTGATAAAGATACTTATCAAAGGGAAAAATGATCATATGTGGCTTTTTAAAATAGAAAGTAATTGAAGAATAGTATTTTAAAGCACTCTGGGTATCAAGCTTACTCTCTGTACAAAGGGAAGAGACTTTCTTCCTCTTACAATTCTGTTGTGACTGTTTTAAATCAGGAAAATGGAACCAAGGAAACCATATTCAGAATATGGCTTATGTCTGCGTGCTGATCACTGGCAACACAGCTCCACCCAGAAGAAGAAATTTGCCTGCTGATCACTGATGACAGTACTCCACCCAGAAGGAGAAATTATGGATGGTTTTGATGATGTTGTAAGATGAAATCTGAGAATTTAGAAATCTCCCAGCATAGAGATACATTTCTTAAATACTCTGCTGTGTGAATTCCAAGGTAGCCCTTCACTGATTAAATAAAGAAGCCGCAATATTCAATCAAGTTATACTTTTTTTTTCATTTTAGTTTCTAATTTCACATTGGGGTCATATGATTGCTCTAAATGCAATTTTATGAGTGTAAATGACTGGTTGAGTATAAATCTTAGACTGCTATATTTTATGTATTCTAATTTAAAAAAAAAGTCATGTAACAGTATCTGCTATACAGAATGAATTTAAAAAAAAAAACAGAACACTTGGCAAGATTTTTTTCTTATAGTAAAGCATCAAACTGGAAAAACATGATTCAACCCACGATGATGTGTTTGGCAGCTGGATCCATCAGATCCATCCAGTGCATTGGAAACTTTTGAGAGTACACAGGAGGAATTTTTTGTGTCTTGAAGAATTTGATAATGCTAACAACATGACACCTTTGATATAGTTTGTTTATTAATTTTTTTCTTAGTATTAAATGCTTCTTGGAACATTTCCCTTGAAATATATGCACTGAAAATAACAAAATGCATAATTAAAAAATATCCTCATGCCTGATTGGTCTCTGGAGAAATCATAGGAATCCAGGGCTTTTTTTTGTTTCTTCTGAAAACTGACAAGTCCAATGTGACCGTTAGACAGCATAGTTATTTAAACTGGATTTATGGTGTTACTGTAGTTCAAAACTCTTAGGTTTAGAAAATAATGGGATTTTTTTTTCTTTTTTTAAAACATAACTCAGTATAAGCAGACTATTGCAAACTTCAAATATATTTTAAGAGTTTTCGAGAAATGAAATTAATGGACATTTCATGTGCATGGAATTAATAAGATAAGAACACAATAAACAAATGTTTATACCTCTTAGTTCTGTTCAATGAAGCATAGTGGACACTGTAAATTAAATTATTTATATCATATTGTTAAGATGCCAAATATTGAGTAACAACTAGTAGTTATATGAACTCATGAATACAGTTGATGACTTTTGGGAGTGAACTCTGCAGTAAGCCCAAAATGAGGAATTAAGAGCGATTGGAATGAACTACAACTTTGAATAAACAAATGCTTTGAGTCTTCCACCTGTCATTACAATCTTTCCTCCTCTCAGGAATGAGTGAACTTCTCAGGGAAAGAGGAAATCTGGGGCTTGTGTTCAGATGGTGACAACATCCAGGTTTAAATATTTGTGTGTGAGGCCACTAGGACAAGTTTAGCCTTTCAATTTAGCCTAACTTAATATAAAATATATTAATTTCTTTGACTTTGTTCCCTTATCCTGTGCATGTTAAGAAATACTCGCAGCACTCAGGACAAGGTTTCTATATAAAAAACCCCTGAATTTTAAATGGAAATAATACAGAACACATTATTTAGGCCTTTCTTCAAAGTGCTTCTCACCCAGTATTTCTTTGATTGGATTTGTCTTGTATTTTCTTTATTAAGTTTGATCTTCAGTGCTTTGCTTATGTTGTTTTACTGTCTTTAGATATTAAAACAACATAGTAGATATCTTTATGTTCTTCTTCTTGAGAAAAAAATGTGCAGATTCTGACATACATTTGAGAGGAGCTCTGTCAACTTTAGGCAACCAAAATAAGGAAAACAAAGTCTGTAGTGTATCATGACAAATTATAATGAAAATAAATAATGAATGATAAAAAATAAATGAAAAATTATCTTTCCATATAGAGAAAAAAGTACTAGAAAAGTCAATGGTACCATATTCATTCAATGTATAGTTAGATAATGTGTAAATGTAAATTGAATTAAATTATAGAAATAATCTATTTTTTCCACCTTGGGGTTCTGTTTTTATTTATAAGAAATAATCATATTTTTACTATTATAAAAATCACAGATATAGACAATATCTGTAATTTCTTTAGAAATGTCCATTAGTGAAATGATTACAACATTAATTTATAATATTAATGTTGTAATGAAACAAAAAACTCAGTAGAAGTTTATATAGATGACAGCAGTTCACCTTTTTATCCCCTTTACCTAAGAGCCAGGAAATATTAATTTGCAAGTTTCTTAAACTGAAATTACAGAATCCTCTTTCCAAGTGTTTGACCAGCTAGGACCCACTCATTGTGGCTTTAATTTTTCATGAAATAGAGAATATTAGATATCTAACAATCAAATTTGCTTTTTACATACTTATTGTATAAATTACTCAATAAGAGTGGAAAGGAGAGTTATTCTCTATCATTTTTAGAACACGTTCCAACAGCTTGTCTTTGGAGTTAAATAGAGCTGTCTTGATCATTTTTACATATAGGCTTCTTTGAACACTAAAAAGAATTATAATCACCTGATTATAAATTCACTGTTAATATAGCCTTAGAGCTGAGAACATTTCACTCCAGTAGTTAATTTAGTCTGTGGTAAATTCTCACTGTTATTTAATGTCATTTATCACCTGCTGTTTTGTCTTACTGTGAACATCCTGCCTGCCCTGTACAGTCTACAGTACATGGACCTTCTGTGACTTTAATGTACTCAGAACAAAGGCTCCAAAGTGCTTCTATCGGGAGGATTTGGCAACTTGCCTTAGATATATTCAAGCCATTTTGCTGCCTGTCACTCAGTGCTTTACAAATTGAACTCTGAGGAGAGGTAAAAAGGGTCTATGAGGCATTTTTTTTCTGGGAAGAATATGCTAATAAAGCGCCATCAGCAGGAAGCAGGTTGTGTCTGAAAGAGTTTTGTCAACTCTGAATTAATTTTGTGTGTTAAGAAACACGGGGGTGCTTCTAGAGCTGGTCTTTGGTAATTAATCCTTCCTGTTTCTGGAAGAGGAGAACTGTAATAAATGCAGCCCAGATTTAACAGATGTGTGCACACAATGTCTGCTTTATGAGGAGTAAAACAAAATTATGTGTATAGAACAAAAAATGTTGATTTAAAAAAATTAAAACAGTATGGAAAGTACTAAGATTGGAATTCCCAGTGCTTATGCAAATACTGTATTCCTTTAAATGTTACCAGACAGTATGGTTTTAGAAACATCTGCCAGAGTGGTTGGATGCTGTGAAGAGAATGAAAAGGACAGATGTTACTTGTGCTTGTAAAAACACCCTACCAAAAAATAGATGCATGAGATCTGAGCAACAATCTGCTTAATGGAGGTGATTATGGAAGTTGGACTAACAAGATAGAGAGTGGTAATGAACTAATCTTAGAATCTTTTTAATATTTTCATAAAATACTTTAAAAAATGTTAAAGATTGTTGTTGCAATACAACATTATGATTTCAGTTCCCGTACCCTGTATGGGATCACGATCAGAGCAAGACAAGGGGAAAATATATTTGGTGCTATGTAAAGAGTTTCAGAACACATATGTAATATCTTACTAAATTATCTTAGTCATACTTGCCAGTAAAATGTGACTTCAGTGAAGTGTGTGATCATTCATAACAAGTTTCAGATTTTACTGAAGTCCATTACATGCCTCTCATTTATTTCAGTGCCCATCAGATCCCTTGGACAATGTCACCTCTGAAGAACATTACAATCACACAGCTAACTCCTGAATTTCCTGTCCAAAACATATGCAAGAACTTTTCCTTCAGACCTAATTCCAGGTTTGATTTTCCTTGGAGGACTGTATTGTTTGTGCTTCTAACAAAACAGAAACCTAAACAAATAAGCAAAACCTCCAAACAAACAAAACTCCATCCAAAGGAAAAAAAATATTGTCCATGATCCATTGGTGATGTTTTGTCATAGTATGACATATCCTTCATTTAGATGTGTCTCCATGATGAATAGTTTTAACTGCTATAAATAAATATAAATAGATGTCTCAATTTTAATCAGGAAATATAACTTTCTTATAGCTTAAAAATAACTTGAGGTTTATTGCTGGTTCAGCCCTCACCCAAGAAGCAGAATACCTAAGCACACTTCATTTAAAGTTTGACACAATTCCCACTTACTAGGAGAACTTGAAGGTTGTTTTAATTTTCTACCTCATCTTTTACTGGAGCTCATAAGCATATTTACTTCTCTGACACTTTTCAATACTCTGTCTTTAAACATCAAAACTTCTCTTGAATTTGAGTAAATACAGTATTAACAATGTATTATTAATACCTTAATATTAGCTGCTTTTATTAAAATGTCTACAAAGACAAGTGAATCTAAGCAGACTGAACTACATTTCCATGTGTAAGTTATAGTACTAGAATCTACAAACCTTTTCAATTATTAATTTCAGCTAATAAACCTCTAGTCAATAGTTCTATTTCAATTACAATTCGATTTAAAATATAACACTGGAAAGATTTTTTCCGCTAAATTAATTTAGAAGGATTACAGAAATGTGGTTAAGAAACTAAACCTCACAAACAGGTATGATTGTCAGCTTCTGAGCAAAACTTCAGTACCAGCCACATAAAATTTGCAGATTTCTGCACTGAAAATCTATGATCTTCAACCCACATTTAAAATGTATTACCTGTTTCTTGTTTCACAACAATTCATGTCATTGGTAACTTTATGAAATTTTGTTTGTTAATGAAATAATTTTTGTATCAAATAATTGAATTATTTTTCATAGCAAGTGTTGGTAACCTATAAACATTTAAATATAAACTGAAGACAGGAGATAATTTTATTTAAAACTTTCAGCAGAGATGCTGTTTTGGGTACATATGACTGCTTTATGCATCTCCTTAAAATGCAACATTTTTGAAAAACAGTTAATATGATTTCAGTTATGTGAATTTGCGTATTTAAATGATGTATTAGGAAAAACAGACAAATTTTTTAAAAAGTGGGAAAAGGGAAATCACTCACTGTGCCAAATTATGGGCTTTCTGACTTCAATATTTTTTATCATTCTGTGTTTATACCTTTTTTTTTTGATCTATTGACTATCAGCACTTACTTACAAATCCTGTAACTTTTGCCAATGCTAGATGTTTAAAATAGCCCCAAATGGAAAGTGTGAATTCTCATTCAGTAGCCAAATTCACACATGGTGTATATCTATTAAATCCAGAAGACCACCATAGATTTACTCTGTCTGAATCAGTCTTGGATTATTCTCACATTTCACAAAATTTATAGCACATGTCCTTTTCAGTTTAAGAGGAGAGACGTGAAGCGTTGTTATTATTATTCTTTATTATTCTTAACCAAATGGTCAAGGAAGAGGTTAAGTCACAGGCTCCTTTTCCATCATTCTTGCAAATCACTTGGCCAACTACCTTGCTTGGTCTATTGGGACTTTCTGCAGTGTAAAGCTCTGCTGGCATCTTCTAGATCTCACATCTGTTCTTGTGTCATTGAATATTTAGTGAAGTCTTTCAGACAATTATGGTGTGTTTTTTCTTTTTTACCTTTGCAAATTTAGAAACTAGGGATAAAAAATCTGTGCTTCCTGACTCAGGAGGAGAAATACTTATTTTGCAATTAACACTGAAAACCAATTGCTTTGAGAAAATTCTGTTCCATATTTAAAAGTTTTGCTTTTATGCTGATTGGTTTTTGGAATTTCCAAGAAAATACTGACTCCATTTTTGATGAAGGATTTAATTTTTAATTCAGAAATTAATTGGTTTCTTTAGAGGAAAAACATTTGTTTCCTCTTTGGAAAATTATCTTTCAATGTAGTCAAGGGTCTCATACTTGGTCATCCATTTCTGTTTAAGTTTGTGAAAAAAGCTTCAATGAAAAAATCTGGCTTGCTTTCTCAACTGGTGCTTTTTCTTGTCTTGCCTCTTGTCTACATTTGGTAGATGATCTTCTCTTTGAAATAAATCATGAGTGTTTTTTTGTCATTATTCCCTTATTTGTTCCATATAATTACAAAATGAGAGTAAGACTGCATTTATTCACCCAGAATTTCTTCCCAAATTGAACTCAGTAAGCAGTTTCTCATGAAATCCAAACATTTTTTTGTCACCTGACCTTTTTCTGTATAAGCTGGTGTATTGTGTTTCCAATGACAAGCTTTTTACAAGTTCAGAGAGTGCTGAAAAATTTGTGATAACATTCTTGATGCAGGAAAAGCAGTCTCATCCATTACCATGCAACACATTTGTTCTGGGTTAGAGTGAATGAGGCTCCATCTGGCTGGCAGCTGGTCACCAGGGCTGCTCCTCAGGGCCCAGTTCTAGGGACAGTTCTATTCCGTATATCACCAATCATCTGGCTGCAGGAGTTGAAAGCACCATTAGCAGCTTTGCTGATGATACCAAACTGAGAGCTGCTGCTGAATCTCTTGAGGGACAGGAGGCCTTTCAGAGGGATCTAGATAGGCCAAAGCTATCATCACAGAAGCACTGGGCTGTGGTTAATGTGAAGAAATTAAACAAGCCCATATACCAGATTCTGCTCTAGGATGGAGAAATGCTAAATGTAAACTAGGAGAGTGGCTGGAGAGTAGCCCTGCAGAAGGGGATCAGCAGTCTCAGTGGGTGTCAGCAGTGTGTCCTGGTAAGCCAAGAGGGCAAATACCACCATGGAGTGTACCAAACATGACCAACTGGTGAAAAGAGGTGTTTATCCCTCTTCAGTATTGCCACAGTCTTACCATGAGTGCTGTGTGCAGTTCTGGGCCCCGCAAAAAAAAGAAGGATGTGAAGGTCCTTGAATATGTCCAAAGGATTGCAATAAACTGCTGAAAGAACGTGAAGGAATTTTCCATTAGGAGTGGTTGAGGATGCAGGGTTTGACTATTTTGGACAAAAGAAGGCTGATGAGGGATCTCATTGCACTCTTCAGGTTCCTGGGGAAGGGAAGTGGAGAGGAAGCTGCTGATTGCTTCACTCTGGCACCCAGTGACAGGACATGTGGGAATCATTCAAAGCTCCTCCAGAGGTATAGACTGGACTTAGCAAGAGGGTATTCAAACATTGAAACAGGTTTCCTGGAGGAGTGGTTAATGTCCCAACCCTGTCAGTGTTTAAGAGGCATTTGGACTGTGCCCTTAATAACATGCCAGTCTCTCTAAATTAAAAATATTTTTTATTCTATTCTATTCTATTCTATTCTATTCTATTCTAATCACTTGCAGTAGTTGCCTATTATATTTGGTTTGTTTGCTGATATAGATTTAACTTGTTTGAATGATTTCTTGGAGATTTTTTTAAGGTGATTGAATTTTCCTGGATTTCAAGGCAGTGTAGTCATGAATATGGCACTAAAGGTTGTGTTTATTATTTGTTATTATATTGATCTCAAATATCAAATATTTGAGAATAACAAAAATTGATAGACAACATATTTGGATTTTAGGTGAAATGGAAACGTGTTGATTTTATTTGGTTAGATTTGTCTTACTTAGGTATGAGTATCTGAGGTAAGTATGCTCCAGTCTTTAAGTCATACAGATTTTTGCACTGCAGTTATATTGACAAGCATACCTGAAACATAAAATAGGGGTTCCTATACTTGAATGTCTTTAAATCTAGGTAAATAAATGTGACAATCAAGTTGAGTTTGCACACTGCATCTATTAAAACCTGACATTCACTTTGAAAGAACTTGCAGCAAGCAATTTCTGAAACTGCAAACTTCCGTCATCTACAAGTAATTCTAATAAAAAATGCCATATGAGCTACCTCTGAATGTCTAAAGGAGGAGACAAGGTGACCACTTCAAATTGTTATTGACAAAAGTAATAGCAATATTGCTATTAAAAGCACACAGCACAGTAGATAATGAATCTCAAATGTTTAGTAGAACTTTCAAACACACATTATTCTGGACTCCTATTTAGAAATGTTTTCAGATCCTGAATTGAAGCATAGCAGTGTGTGATGTCCCTGGGGCAATGGCATAGGGCAACATTAGTGACAAAGTATGCAGAACAGTGCTTTTCTTTCACTAATCACAGTGTAGCTGAGATGAAATTTAACAAAAGAAGAATGCTTCTGCAGGAGAAAAGAAAAACCAATTGGTTTATACCATCTTTGTGTATGGAAATAAAACAAATACAAAAAAACTAACCAAAATGCTAATATCACTCCATTGGGTGAGCATTCACTTTGCTTCCCTTTCCATGACTCAACTTCAATATGAGGCAATTTGGCAGAGCAATTGAGCACCTATGAAGTGTTACATTAGCAATAATGAAGGATTATAACTGCAGCTGGCGGGGGTGGGGGGGGAGGGGGTGATATGTTTTGGTTTGGTTTGGTTTGGTTTCTTTTTTAGTCTTGGCTTTTAACCTTATGTGAGTTGTGAAGTCTACCCTTAAAACATCTGGGCTTCTTACTGAAACAATGGCATAGTTTCTGCAGTAATCTTGTATAATTTCTGATGAATGGTAGGGTACATTTAAGCAGTTCTAATGGGGTGAGCAATATTATTTTAAGGGGCTTTGATCATTACTTATCTTCCCGCTGATTATAGGAATCTTGTTGGAAGCTTTAAAAGGATTTTTAATTTTGAATCTCTTTATGTCTTCAGCTTAGTGATGACATTAATTTCCCCTATTGCTTGTGAAAGAAAGCATAGTTTTGCTTCAGATGGTTTTTGTTCCCTGTGTCATGTCTTTTGTGCATGCAGATGGGACTGATTAATTCTGTGTCCTTACTTTTACAAAATAAAATAAAATAAAATATCACAGAGTGGTAAGCATAACTTCTGTTAAAATCTACCATTAATGAAAGGAACGTGGCTTTTACCTTAGGGACAATACATTTAACATGTCTCTGTATGTGAGATTTGTGTGGATATTTTCTCAGTTTATAGAGTATTCAGGATTTTTGCAACATGTAAGCTTTGCTAAGGGGAAATTTGTTTCAGTGCAGAGATCTGTCACAGGCCACTTCATCTCTTGAATCCTACTTAAACCTTCCAAATATGGTTTAAGTGGCATATAAGTAAGGCATTAGCCTCCACCACAGGGTAAATTTCAGCCATTCTTAATTAGCAATTTTCTTTCCATTTAACAATGACTGAAGAACACCTAAGATTAGAAATTAAAGGTAAAGTAAGGATCATGTATAAATGATAGCATTAAGAATTATTTTTTACATTATTTTATATTTAAATAGAGAAAGGCTAACATCTAATTTATATAACTTTCATTTATTAGGACTTCTGAACTAAGATAGTGCTGAATATATGCATTTCAATCCTAGAGTAATTTCTTGCATGCAATGACACAAAGTCCATCTTGTATATGTAGATCTAAATATTTTGTGCTTTGTTTTTTGGTTTTGTTTTGGTCTTTTTTAATTAATATTAAGGTTCATTGAAACCAGTCAATAAACACCATCAAGACAGTGCTTTTTTCATTCTGTTCTTGATGAGATAGATGCTGAATATTAATTTCATTCTCTATAATGCACTCCAAAGCATTCTAGGACTGATTGAAAAAAAAATCCTTTTCTACACAGAACAATATTAGAGAGGAAATCTTAAAATTTTATAAATGTGGTATTTAACTTATTTTCTTAGAGGAAAAAGTAAGCAAACAAAAAATTCCCCTCCAATTTAGAACATGGTGTGCCTTCAGATTTCTCAAATAATTTTAGCTAGAAAGTGTAAATTCAACAGTGAACAGAAAAAATCCCCTAAACAAAGCAAAGGACCCAGCCCTACCTAAAAATTATTATTTTGGTATATGTACAGAAATAGCAAGCTCATCTAAAAATAAAAATAAATAAATAAATAAATCCCCTTAAATTGTAAACTGAGAAAGGAAAGAAAGGAAGAAAAAAGCACCTCCATTATTTAATGTATTCATAACAGTTTACCTGACTCAAGTTTTCAGTACATTTTTTACCCAAGAAGTCGAAGCACTTGAAATTCCACTATGTACTAAGTAAAGAAAACCATGGGTAGTTTCATGCCTTCTTGGTTTTTATTATATGTTTTTTTCCTTAAAAAATTAAAAATTGAAAGCTTCCTGGCATTTTACTCTGGCCAGAGAGTAAAAAGTACTAGAAAAAGTACTGAATAAATGGTTTCTATTTTCAAACACAATAAAAAGCTTCCTGTCTGATCAAGGCAGTTAAATCTCCCAATTTTTTTTTAATAATAAGCGTGGCAGAAGGGGAGGGATGTTTCAAGCCTTCAGATTAACTTCCTGATTAAAAAGAAGTTCAAAGATGCCCAGGTGAATCAGAAAAAATGATTGGGCTGAAAACCACAATAAGTAGTATTTTAACAGCTGAAAAAAAATCCTGTAGATGAAATTTAATGAAAAATGCACTTTTATGCTCATTGTTATCCTTCTGTGGCTTTGGATATTGCACAGAGAAAAATGAAATAATCTTTTGTGTTCATTGGGAGGCTTTGAATCTATCAAGTAAAATGGTAATTGCAAAATGGCATGCTTATAGAAGTATTGTGAGTTTTTTTGAATTAATGAATGAATGGATGTAGACTCTAACTTTGCATACAATTTTCAATAACAAATTTTCCATCTATGTAAACTGACTGCTTGAATAAATGAAACACAAACTATTTATTTAATAGTAAAATGCCTCTAATTTATGGTATTAATTTTGTTTCTGCTTCATGCTTTTTCCTAAATATTTGAAAGAGAAGATTTAGAATGGACTACAACTTATCATCTCTCCCAATGCATAGTTTAAATAATCTGTATCTAATGTTCAGCCACATTCAAACTATACAGTAGATTAAGGCAGAAAATATATTTTAATTTCATGGTGTTGAATGTGAAGAAGAAATGGAAACAGGCTTACACTGAAGATACTGCACACAACATGGAAGCATTATAAAGGAAATTCTGGTAGAGTTTGTGCAATTGTCTTCAGATCACCACCGTCAGCCACCACTTATCTGCTGTAAGCTGCAACATTTGCTGTGTTTTTCCATGTTAGGTTTCCTCTGTAAATAAAAACGTTATTAAAATTATGTCCTGTTTTACAGGCTCCCATAGCTGCAAACTGGGATGTATTGTGGATTCTTCCTGCAGTAAAACCCACAGGGTTTCGTCTTTCTCCCAAACACATTTTATGTAACCCATTTTGTTGCTTCCACAGAACTAACACTTTTTCTCTTTAGACCAAAGCATGAAGCCCTTTATGGATACAAACTGTTGATTTATATATCTGATATGCATTGGTTCTCTGCTTTTATCAGCTTTTAAATCGCTTCTTTACTTCATCAATTTGAGAATTTTTCAGTGCCTTTGTGCTTCATGGGTTATCTGACAATGACTATGAATAAAAATATGCCCTTGGATAAACTCCTAGCCTTTCTTAAAACTAAGCAATAGTGAAAGAAGGAAAGGAATATGATAGTATCAGCAAATATAACTCCAAAATTCTTTTTGCATAAGCTAAACTCAATTGAATGTCAACCTTGTAAAAATGTATGAGTTCACCCAAGCTGACCCACTGTCAATATCATTCAGAAAAGACAAATAGACTTCTGGACTATATATATTTCCCTTGAAGGTCCTCAGAATTTTCATGTTACCTGTCTCTTTTCGTTGTCCTTTTTGTGCTTTAGTTATCAAACCTTGAAAGTAATACTAGATCATTTCTTTCACCTGTGTTCTCAACATACCCCATCATCAAATCTCTGAAGTTCAGGTTTTTGGAACAAATCATTATAAACACTTTATAGTCCTACATAAATTAGAATTTAAGTCTTAAGAATACCATGGTATAAATCTTTTAGACAGAATATCTTTCAAATACTCTCAAATACTATATATCCCATATATATAGACGCAGTGACTGCAAGCCACAACAGAAACAGTGAATGCTGGATAGTATGTCCATATGTGATGCCATTCTAAAGGGACCATAAGTAAAATAAGCAAGACAGATAGAAGAATATTATTAAACTGTTGTCACTCTTATAGAATCAGCAAAGAAAACTATAAAGCTCTTTTTTGCCTTAATATAGCATTAGTTGAGCAGTGAGTGTTTTATAGGATTTACAATACAATTATGTACGTACTAATTTGATAATGTTAAAAATGAAGTGCATTAACATGCAACATCTATGTGTGCTATTGAAAGCCATAAAATTTAGTCAATATTTTTCACTGTCCCTAAGTCTTTCCTATAAACAAAGAAAAGTACAATGACTACTCTGTGACACCAAAGGCCAATTAAGACAGTAAAAATTGTGCCTAAGCAGGTAAATTCTCTTACCCCCAGACACATGTGGTAGTATTAGAACTATTCATTTGGAATTTCTCAATCCTGAGCCATGACTTTATATGTTTTCTAAGCATTCTGCTTTTCTAAGTCAGGCTAGGTCAGGGACCATGTCAGCTGTTTAACAATGTAGAGTACTGCATGATAATTCTTGCAAAGGGAATCAACCTCTGAACATGAAATAAATGAAAGAAAGCACCTGTACTTCAGGATTTCAGTAAAACCACCCAAAATTAGGAAGGTTGAACTCTTAAGTAATTTTTTATATGCAATATATGTTGACATTGATCTTTTTCTTTTGTAGTTTTGCATGTGCATGCACATAAGTGTCTGTGCCAAATATTGTATAATACAACAACTCAACTGATTCACAAAGTGAAAAAATTGTTTTATCTGAGCGCGGTCTTTGCCTTATTAGACTACAGTGCATTTAAAATATAACACTGTAGAGTATGAAATAATCCATGATCTTTATTAAATGTGAAAATGTGAGATCTGCTCACCATCAGCCACTAGAAACGATTTAGCTGCACATTTGTGAGAATTGCTTACTCTGCATCTCCTTAAAATAATTTATTTTTTACAGTAAATATCTCTTTGTGAAACTATCCAAAGAATAGTGTCAAGGTCCTAAAAGCTTTAGTATTTTCTTGATTTATCATTCTGTTCATGATTATAATGCATGTCATTCTTTTATCTTATTGAGCTTTGTGATTGATTTTCCCTTTTATTGTCTGTTTTTAATGGTACTAGACTCCTATTGTGTGAAGTTTTACAGCAAATGTTGATCTACTACGCCTACTTGGAAATAAGTACCAAATAAAGTATCATAAGTTTAGTAAAATTTTAGCTATTTCTCGCATAGATACTCTAATAGAATTATATTATTTTCTGTAGCTTTATATCAAAACCATTATCAATGCCCCCACAAATTCCATAACTGCATTATAACCTTATATATTGAACTGTTCCTGGGGGGGGAAAAATAGGAACTAATTTAATAAATGCTTCCCAATATATTTACCATATTTCATTTATACAGTCAATCAAAACAACTTGTGTTCCTGTTGTAATAACTTAGGTATCTATAAAGATTGTGTTGAAGTAATTTCAATTTAATTTTAGTCAAGAATAATTATATATGTATACATATATATATATTTCTTTTTATACTGGGGTTGGAAGAAAATATAATTATTCTCCAAGTTCTGAGTATCATTATTTTCTCTGATCTAATGAATAAGTTGGCTATGTCCAGTGCTAAGCACAGAGCACATATATGCATATAAGAGGAAGAGCTGACTAAGCCATATGACTTCAATAAGTTTTATCATATTGTTGCTTACCCTGCCAGGTTGTCATATGAACTGGGTTTAAATTAAGAAAAACTGGATTTAAATTAACAGTTATGGATGTATCATACTGGTATTTGTGATTGCATAACAGTCAGAAACTCATTCTAATTCAGCAGCCATAGATATTTTTAATATTTTTTCCACTTTTTAAGTTTTAATTAACAATGACAATGAGGATTTTTTACATTTATTCCACCTCTGTTTTGAAAGCACTCATTTTGAACTATCTCAGAGCAGTAAGATACACCATTTAACTAATGTTAAGAGTGCAAGCACAGACAAATTAATGGGAAATTAATCCAGTGAAAACTTTGTATGAATACTCTTCTTATCTAGAGAAAAAAATTGCTCATTTATTTATTTATGTATATTTAAAACAGCTGCTGAAACTATATTAACTCTCTGTATTTTAGATCTAATTCTGTCTGAAATTCCTCATTTCCAAGTCAGATTATGTTTTGCTGTAGCTAAACCTCTGTTTCAGCATGGAACTACTTTCCTGTTTGAATATGTTTTGTTTGAATGGTTTTTGACTGTCATGTGCTTCATTTTGCCTCCCTTGTAGAGAATGCAACATGGATCATAATTTTAACAGGAAGAAAAAGAGTAATTGCTGTATTACTTAAAGTTTCTCTTAAACTCATGTTTGGTTTTTTTTATGTGTACCTGTTGATTTGAACAGTATAGACATACAGAAAATAAATAAATATATATATTATAAACTACTTCCAGCAACTTGAAAAATGTTGTCTGGTGATATAAGAATATCAAAAACTTTTCAAGTGTTTCTGCTGTGAGATATTGAAAGTAAAAATGCTATAGAGATCAAGAGAAGATCTGCGATCATTCAACATTCTTCTGAGACATTTTCCCAATTTATTTGTTATTTTCTTGTGGTTGGAAATAAATTTAATCTTAGGAGTATGCTTCCTTAAATAAGTTACATGATATGCACCTACTGATATTCCCAAATAATGTTAACAAATTTTTCTGGCTATATTAACAATTGTTGAATTTTGCAGCTTTCTAAAACAGTGCTTCTAAGCTTATTCTGAACAACTGAGATACACAAACATGAAGTGAAAGGAAGAAAAAAATGTTTATTTATTTCTTTAATACCAATTACTACTTTGCATGATAACATGAGAATCTGTGAGGACTGATTCCTCCAACATAGAAACCAATGGCACTATTTTCCAATGGCATGTTTACGTTATCAACATATACTTTCAGTTTCACATTCATTTTCAGTTTCAGTTTCATATACATGAAACACTGTTGGAGTAGGAGAGCATTAAATGTCATCCTGTCTCCTCCTCAGCATCCTTGAACACTAAAAAGATGGTGTGCATGATAAAAGCTGGGGGACTTATCTCACCTAAATTTTTCTGAAATTCAAATTATCTGTCTTTCCTCAAATCAGTGGAGTCCCTACTGGGATGTGGGAGGTTCTAAAGTCTCAGCATCTCTACTGCCTGCACTGGCACCCTGGTGGAGCACACCATGGGTGAGAAGCAGCGAGGAAGGACTTGTAGGACCTAGCCTAAATAAGAGGGCAAGCAAGCACACACAGCCTTGTGAATCTGGGAATATTTGGAGGTGCAGTATCTCAGACACTGCTTCTCATAGTTGCTTTGGGTTTATTTTAGGAAGAGCATTGGGTAATGAAGCAATGTCTGTGAAGCAGAGATTTCCACCTTCTCCAAAGCAATGCAGTGTAACCTTGAACTGAAGCCAGCATTTTTTCTTTTCTATAAAGTTCAATGCAATATATATAGCAATGTTCAATGCAAAGTTCAATGCAATATATATAAAGTTCAGTAGCAGCAGAATGTTTTGATTTTAGAATTAATTAAAGGACCTGTCCACAAAACATGCTCTAAATTTCAGTCAGTATCATGAAAATCACATGACTTACACTCCTCTTCATCTTGTTCCTGTATTTTTACTAAATGTTAGAGACTCCCAAATTGCAATATGCATTTCAAACAACAAAAACTATCTTTTTTTTTAATTTGGTTTAGGTTTGATTTGCAGTATGGAATACATCAGAAGTGGGAAAAAGAGATAGATTATCTTTGACTCCTTAAATTGTATTTGCCAGTTCCAATTTCAAAAAATGTTTTAGTTCAGATAATCACAGGACTAGTTTCATTGATCTTTTTAATTAAATGGAAAGTAAATTTCAATTATGTTTTCTTCAAAACAAGTTTCACTTGAAAAGAATTACAGTCCTCATTGTAAGTGTTAAGGATAAATGCAAGCTAGTTTTTATGTCACTCCTCTTTTTTAAGTTGTTTGCTCCAGGATGATTTTATCAATTAAACTTGTTATCTTATTAGCAGTTAAGACAGATTTTCCTGAAAGCACAATGAAAGTAGTCTTGTTAAACCTCACAGGCGTTCTGTTAAAAGTACTGCACTTTTGTTAATTGTTAATGAAGTTCTATATAGTTACTACCTTGGTGTCACTTAAATGAGATGCTAGAGTAGCACCAATTTTAAATGTTTTTTAAAGTTTATCAAATACTTTTGACACAACCAGAGACTTATATTGGTTAGTAGAGAATACATTTAGTTTCTTCAGTGGCAAATGTATTTCTTTTCAACTTCTGTATTAGTTCACTGATGTAATTCACAATACAGTCCAGATGAAATAATTTTTATAAATATGTGTTATTTTATTACATTATTTTTTTTTCCATTTTATAAGCTTTCAATTGCATCATTACTTAATTATCAGATAGCTCATGGAGACAGACAGTTGTCTCATCATGAGACAAAAAGGCAGTGTTTTGTAAAAATCATTATGT